>NC_082719.1:65259219-70059219 GCF_030144855.1 Hypanus sabinus | reverse complement strand
GACTATTGCCCAGTGACACTTACATCCACAGTGTTGAAGTGTTTTGGGAGGTTGGTGTTGAAGCATATCCACTCCTGTCTGAATGGTGACTTGGATCTGCTCCAATTCACCTACTGAAGCAACAGGTCTACAGCAGATGCTATCTCGCTGGCTCTTCACACAACCCTACAACATCTGGACAGCAAAGATGCATACATCAGGATGCTCTTTATCAATTACAGCTCAGCATTTAACACTATCATCCCCTCAAAACTAATCAGCAAACTCCAAGACCTGGGCCTCAATACTCCTTCTGTACAATTGGATCTTGGATTTCCTCACTTGTAGACCCAGTCAGTTCAGATTGGCAAAAGCATCTCCTCCACAATCTCCATCAGCACAGGAGCACCACAGTGATGTGTACTTAGCCCCCTGCTCTACTCACTTTACACCTGTGACTGTGTGGCTAAGTACAACTCCAACACCATATACAAGTTTGCTGATGTCACCACTGCTGTGGGCCGTATCGAAGGGGTGATGATTCAGCATACAGGAGTGAGTTTGAAAACTTGTCTGAGTGGTGTAATAACAACAGCCTCTCACTCAATGTCAATAAGACAAAGGAACTAATTGTAGACTTCAGGAGAGGGAAACCAGAGGTCCATGAGCAGTAATCATTAGAGAATCACTAAATTAGTCAGTATCTTTAAATTCCTGGGTGTCACTATCTCAGAGGAACTATCCTGGACCCATTATATAAACATTCTTACAAAGAAAGCACAACAGCACCTCTACTTCCTCAGAGTCTGCGGAGGTTCAGCATGTCACCGAAAACCTCGGCAAACCTCTATAGATGTGTGGTGGAAAGTGAGCTGACTGGATGCATTATGGCCTGGTATGGGAACACCAATGCCTTTGAGTGGAAAATCCTACAAAAGGGAGTAGATTCGGCCCAGTACATCATGGATAATACCCTCCCAACGATTGAACACATCTACATGAAAGGTTGCCATGGAAAGCAGCATCCATCATCAAGATCCTCAGCACCCAGGCCAGGCTCTTTTCTGACTGCGGCCCTCAGGTAGAAGGTACAAGAGCCACCAGGTTCAAGAACAGTTACTACCCCTCAATCATCAGGCTCTTGAACAAAAGGGGATAACTACACTCATTTAAGGACTCTGTTGTATTGTTATTTCATGCTCGTTATTTGTTACTATTAATTTTTATTTTGTAACCTGGGAAAAATACACACTGAGGACAACAAATACTTTTTTGTGTCTTTAATTCCTTTATCTGTTTTAGATGTTTTAATACAGGAAGAGGGTATTAAAATTACAACAATAAAATGAGTTTGAAAATAACAGTTCCTGCTGTTACAACCTCAGCCTACAACCTCTTCCTCAATGTCGAAAGAACGAAGGAGTTGATCGTGGATTGCAGGAGGAGCAGAGACAGACTAGCCCAGGGGTGGACAACCTTTTACATTCCATTAATCAATTTTTTCACGCATGAATTCAGATGAGCCATACAACTCTTGTACCCCCATTCAATTCCTGTAAAAATATGTTACTATCGACATATTCAGCATTTTTCATGATATATTGATTTAATATAAAGACAAAATAAACATTACTTACCTTAATGAGACTTTTAACAAATATATTTTGTCTTCTTTTGATTTCTTCTTTTTTCTTAATCACATATTCTTTCCGTAACTCAGACCCAAGCATTAGCTTCAGTTTTCCTTCCATTTCAATCTGATGTTGTGTTTTATAGTGTCTGTTAAGGTCATGTCTTCTATTCTGAGAGAAAGTGTTTTCACAAACAATGCACAACGGTTTTCCTGATGGACCTGTTATAAATAAGAACTCATTTTCCCACTGTTCTTTGAATTACTATCACTTTGCTTTTCTTTTGCTCATTTTCTTTTGCACTGTGATGGGTAACTGAATGTAAAAACAAGGCTTAGTTTTCAAAAAAATACAAAACTGAAAATGTTCACAAAGGACGAACAAAGCACAATCAAAGCACAACTCCGTAGTGCACGAGTGTCAATTGTAAACTGACTGGCAAATACCTGCACCTGGCACTTTAGGATCAAACAAGTATCAAACGTGTATTGAACAGTAATGGAATTACTGCAGAATAAAAGTCCTTCTTTCCTAGTTTGACTCATTGAACATTTTTTTTAAAATTGCAAACAGATTAACGTGAAAGAAGATAACATTCGCCAAATGATGTGCATGAAATAATAAAATCGCTAAAAATAACTGCTAAGTTTTAGATTTATTCTCAGTAAAAACTATTTCTAGCTCTAAGCTGCTTCAATTTTTTTTCTACAACTCGGTTTTAGGTTAATACATTTTACATAAGTAGGCTCACTTTTTTATTATTCTCACTGGGGTGCAATGCGTCACTTCTAATCATCCAATGCGCCATAGATTGGCCATCCCTAGACCAGCCCCTATCGGCATCAATGGGACTGTAGTCCAGTGGGTGAGTAGTTTCAAGTTCCTCGGTGTACACATCAGTAAGGATCTCATCTGGAATGTACCTACCAGCTGTGTGGTGAAAAAAGCACAACAACATCACTTTCACCTCAGAAGGCTAAAGAGTTTCAGCATGAGTCCTCAAATCCTCAGGACTTTCTACAGAGGCACCATCCAGAGCATCCTGACTGGCTGTGTCACCGCCTGGGATGGGAACTGTACTACCCTCAGTTGCAGGGCACTGCAGAGAGTGGTGCGGAGAGCCCAACGCAAAGGTGTATGGGAACTTTCCTTTATTCAGGACATTACACCAGCAGGTGCATAAAAAAGGGCCTGGAGGATCATGAGGGACTCCAGTCACCCCAACCATCAACTGTTTTAGCTCCTTCCATCAGGCAAATGGTACCACAGCATAAAAGCCAGGACCAACAGGCTCCGGGACAGCTTCTTTCACCAGGCCATCAGATTGATCGATACACATTGATCTGATTGTACATCTGACTGTACGTGCATGTATACCAAACAATTACATATACAATTTGAGCAATACACACAGAATGCTGGAGGTACTCAGCAGGCCGGGCAGCATCTATGGAAAAAGTACAGAGGTGTTTCGATCTGAGGCCCTTCGGCAGGACTAGAAAATAAAAGATGAGTAGATGTAAAAGGTGAGGGGAGGGGAGAGAGAAAGACAAGGTGGTAAGTGAAACTGATAAGGGAAGGGATGAAGTGAAGTGCAGGAAAGTCGTTTGGTGAAGGAGGAACAGGGACAGAGAAGGGGGAATCTAACTGGAGAGGACAAAAGGCCATGGAAGAAAGAAAAGGGGGTGAGGAGCACCAGCAGGAGGCGATGAGCAGGCAAGGAGGTAAGGTGAGCGGGGGAAAAGGGGATGTGGAATGGTGAGGGGGAGTGGCATTAAACGAAATTTGAGAAATCAATGTTTGTGCCATCAGGTCGGAGGCTACCTGGACAGAATGTAAGGTGTTGTTCCTCCAACCTGATGGGTGTGCGTGTCAGTGTGCACACATCTTTTGCTACAAGGAATTTAAACTGTGCACAAAAGGTTGTCACTCTCTGCCTCATTGGCATGTTAAGTATATTTCATGATCGTACACCATCATGTTTCCCTTTCTGGTTTCTGATGCAGACGGTGTCGACAATGTGGCATTTGCAAAGATCTGTCTGCAGATTTTAGAACTAACTTATTTATATTGATATTGTGATATCACCAAAGTTATTAAATTTATCATGAACTTAGATGGAAGTGGTTTATTTATCTCAGTGTCCCACCAATGCCCTAAATCAATAATGAATGCGAAGATTTGCTAACCTACTGTTCTGAACCAACATCAGGTATGAAAAGTCACATGGCAGGGTCAAAGTGAATCACAAATTTTCAACCAACATTATGAGTTTCAGAAAGGGATTGCTTTTAATTCTGATGCCTATCTCTTTACATTTCATTGAAATGCTGCAACGTGATAACATGCAGGATATATTTATTTAGATCCTATGTGAATGCATACTAAATGATGTCTTTAAAGATCATTAAATTTGAGAAGCATAATTTGAATATGCTGCTTTATTTCATTTACTTTCAAATATTGACAATCCAAGGCCAAATGATATTATTACACTGAATTAAAATTTGTTCATAGATTTGTAAAGATTGTAAAGAGCCGATGGCAATATCCATCACCCAGATGGTAGCTGGGGATACGTTTGTTGGAATGAAAGGGCCAAAAACACCAGACATCAAAGATTTTGCTTCCTAAATACTTCTGGGGGTATCTTATGAATTTTGGGCTGCAGATCATGAAAATCAACATGAAATTTCCCTAACATGCAGCATTTCTTGAAATCACCTATATTTGTTATTTCTATTCATTATTCAAGAAAGGATAACTGATGTCAAGATTAAAGAAGCTGTTTTTGTTGGTCAACAATTTTAACATGCACACAACGATAGGCAATTTGAAGATTTTCTAGTAGTACTGGAGAAAATCGCATGGAAGGTATTGAAGATTGTTGAAAATCTTCTGGACAACTACAGAGTACCAAACTGTATAGCAGGTTGACAACGTGCTTCAAGCACACAAAACCATGAAGTGCAGTGTGCCACTGAAGATACATTTTCTGCATTCACAATTAGACTTCTTGCCTGCAAATCCTGGTGCTGTCAGTGGTGAGCATGGTGAAACGTTTCACCAGGACATTGTGGTTCTGGAGAAACGCTATCAAGCCAACTGGAATCTATCAATAATGGCTGATTATTGTTGGACACTTCAGCGAGAACCCTCTAACCACTGAGTAAAAACAAAATTCATCAACAAAACATTTGTTAGCTTAGTTGAATTATTGCAAAGTGCCAGCACCATTAAACGCATTATACGTAATAAACGTTATTTTCTTGTTTCTCCTAATTCCTACATTTGTGTTCAGATTCAAATGGTCAAGCATACGCAAAAAAACAAATCTGAGGATGTGACATTTTTGAAAATAAATAGTTTCCAGTGCAATTGGACTGATGCCACTTAATAACTATCAGTGTATTTTCTTCAAGAATCCTGTTTCTGACTATTGTCCGGCAACAGATCCTGGAAATTGTACCCTTCTGGAAAGGACGAGGCTCTGTTCTGATCAAATCCAGTTCATATAATCATTCTCACTCACTGGTAAATCAACCTGGGGTCAGTAAACCAGGTCAACAGTCCAGAGCAATGAGGAGATGTCAAACAAAGACTCTTATAAGCTTCTCAAGTAGACATAAAATTGACAATGGCTCTTTTCAGAGAAGAACAGCAGAGTTCAGTTGGTGTCTGATCAACACTATGAAATACTTTGGAACAAACATCTTCAATCCTTGAAACATGAAAGACTCTTGCAAGTTCCTCCTTGCTATCATTCCAAAAACCTCCATAGCCCGGTGAGTTTAGAAGGAATAGAGATAATCTAATAAAGCTGGGTAGACTGATTAATGAATTAAGTGGGATGGGCAGAGTGTGACTATCATTGGAAAAACTGGGATTTATTGTCCACTCCTAGCTGCCCTCTTACCCAGCCCACCTCAAGAGGCAATTACAAATCTACCCTGTCAGTGGCCTGGACTCCCAAGCAGGCCCAAACAGGTAATGATGCAAGATCACTTTTGTTTGAAGGATATTAGTGAACCAGAGTGGTTTCTGATGGAGATTTGACAACTTTATGGGCACCAGAGCTGAAGGCAACTGTCATTTTACAAGAACTTTAGCAGCATAAACTCTCCAGCTGCCAGGATGGGGTTCAGTCTCATGTCTCCAATCAATAATAAACTCCATGAATTGAAGTCCAACAAACTGAAATGCTAGCTACTATATCCTTACTATTGTGGTAGGCAAGGTCTGTGTATACAAGTTTTGAAACTTTATATTATTAAAGGATGAAAAGTATCTTTTAAATCTGATTATAAATTGCTTAAATACAGTGAAGCCATTTTACTCATCCAGACTATCATTTTGTTGATAGCTGCCCTCTCCTTAGCACAGCTCCAGTACTATTTGCATGATCTCATAAAATGTCCACAAATGCTTTTCACACCAGTCCTGAACGATATCAATTGTTCCTGCATCACCATCTGCCACGCCTTTATCTTTTCACAGTTTTCTGATCTTCATGCTATATAGTATGTTGCTCTCAGATCCCTGTTAAAAGTCAATGTCTTTCTACGATTTTCTCATGAGCATTTCACTACACAGAATATAGAGCAGAATAGCAAAGTCCTCAGGCCACTAAGTCTGTGCTGATCATGGTGCCAATTTACACTGTACATCTGCTTGTACAGGGTCCACATCTCTTCATTGTCTGCCTGTTCATGTGTCTGTCCAAATGGCTCTGAAACATTGCTATAATATCTACTTCCATCACCTCCCTGGAAGAGTGTTCCAGGCACATACTGTGATGTTGAAAAAGATTTGCCTCGTAAATCTCCTTTGAACTCACCCTTTTAAACTTTAGACCCTTTAATACCCTCCAGTTGGTATTACATCCCATTGGATTGGGTTCACAAATCATCCAGGCCTTGGATTTCTTGATAATCTTAACTGAAAGTAATATACATATACTTTCTGAACAAAGCAAAGGAGACGGTCAGCATGATGGAATAAAACATACTCCACTGGCAATGCAAGTCATTATCCTCACCTGCAGGTTTTCCTAAATTGACTTTGCATGTATAAACCTTTATGAAAATGTATAGTTTTATCAATGGAGACTATGGAAAATGAAATTCTCATTTACTTGAATAGAGGAGACTTTTATATTCTGAATGCAAGAATCAGTCGTAACTGGTAATAAATGGTTGCAGTGGTAACAAACTGCAACTTTCTCTCTCCATCTCCCTCCCCTTTATTCATTTCCATTTCTCTCTCTCTTTCTCTTAATCTCCCTCTCTTATCTTCATTTCACTTTCTCTCTCTTTCTCTGCCTCCCTCTCTCACACATACATTCTCTTCATATCTTTCTTTCTCTCTTCTTCTTCTCAGGCTCCTCTCCATCTCTCTAGATTATCCTCTCTCTCTCTCTCATACAGACACACACACACACACAGACATGGTTGTAAAACAAGAAATAAGGGTGGATTAAAATAAAATCAAGGAGTAATGCAAAAGCTTTAGAGCTTGGCTGTGGAACACATTGCCAATATTGAGGGAGTGAGTAAACACGCAGTGTACGAGAAAACACTCAGAGAATTAAGTAGAATTTTCATTTCCCCAAATGTTGACTGACCTGCTGAGCATTTTGCCATTTTTCTGCTGCAGACCAACTCCAAAATGGAAGTGATGATGTTTCTGAATGGAAATCAGCAGATTAGTAAAGAAATATCTGATCAGAAAAATGTATCACTGTTGAACCCAGCACCAAGGAAGCAAACAGTTCAAACAATTGCTAGTGTGAGGGATGGAATTCAAGATCAGGGATAGAGATCACAACAGGGACTAAAGACAATGGCATCAATTATCCATATTGAATTGGAGGAAAATTCCATTTTCCCTGTACTGACTATTGTGTGGCCCCTTTCACAAATTTGGATATGTTCACACAGTTAATCCAAGTAGAAAGAACTATTCTACATTGGGAGGGGTAATGGTGGCTGTTATTATTAAGGTATAAGTCAGTGTTAGTGGGTTCCCGATAGACGAGATGTATGAAGCTACTGTCTGGTTTCCGTCACCTTCAAATGTCCAGGAACAGGAGACAACCATTCTTCTCCATCTCCATCATAAATTGTATGTTTGGATGTTTACTGTTCAGATGTCTGCTGTATGGACACTTTGACAAATTGAGGGACACCGGAGGATTCTGCTGGGGTGGTTGTGAGGTAATCCATGCATCAAGATGTATCTGAACCCTGTTTGTTTTAATTGTTACAAGCAAAGGGTGGTGTGTGGATCAAAATTAAAGACAGCCCCGAGAATATATTCTTCAGGCAATTCAGAGGTTGTACAGGATCATAAGAATTTAAGATCATAAGAGGATCATAAGAATTTAAGCAAATGAAAGCAGGAGCCGGACACTCAGTCCATCAACCCAATACAACACAAAAGCAATACCACAGGGCAACATTCGTATTATATTTCATCAATTTAAGGTAATGTTCGATGAAATAAATGATAGAAAGTTAACACAGTCTTTTCATTCTTACTTATGTAAGTGTGCTTCTGAAAAAGCCTGTTCTCGTCTGCATTAAACACCTGCTTTGTTGTGATGCCTAACTCAGCTATCATAGTCCCCAACTGCAAAGAGCAGCGTTCAGCAGCTTCGTGGTCAGCACCAGCTTGCTCACCGCACCCAGCTAGGTTGTGAAGTCTGTGACGATTATCAAACTTAGAAAACCATCCCCTACTTGCATTAAAGCTAACAATATCACTTGACACTTTCTCACTGGTGTTACAAACCCCGTAACTGGGTGTCTTACCAGCAAAGACAGGAGTATCCGCTGAAGTCTGATGATACTATTTTTAACAGTATTTATTAGTAAAAATACACAAAAATAATATCAATGCAAATATACAGATAATATACGACATCAATACTAAATCTAAAAGTGCGGGTATAATAATAATCAATAAGAAATAAGCTCTATCATTGTCTAGGGGATAATGACTTGTCCGATGGAAGTATAAAATTAAGTTCAGTTCATGAAGGCTGCGGTCGTTGCTCACGGTGTTGCAATTGTTGGAGAGAGAGAGAGAGAGAGTAACTTGCCGACTTTCCTTTTATGATCTTGATCTATATCCGTCCTTTAGCTAGACCGTTCCATGGAGGACTTGTCACCCAGGCAAGGGTGGACACACACACAAGCCCCCAACAGTCTCGTAGCGTCTCTCCTGGTGCGTCTGAGGGGTGTTCCCCAGACCCTAATTTTATCCCCACTCATGGGGTCTCAGGTGTCAATCAGGCTGGGATGATGCAACACATCAACCAGACCGCTCTGGTTGCCCCCTGAGGGGTTTCAGTGAATAGTACAGTACTCAATACACTATTCCTTCTCCAAGAGACAATAGCAATAATCTCTCTTTGTCAATAGGAGACATTGCACCGATGTGTATCCCTGCATCGTCTCTCTCTCATTACTCACAAGAGCTGTGTATCTCTCTCATTTCCTGGGTATCAGACCCGAAATAATAGCAAGTTTGCGATTCTCAAAAAAAAGGGAGGGCGGGCATTGGCGATTCTGTACCCTTCTGCCCATCAGAGTTGCTCCTCATTTCAAACACTAGCCTCTGAACAAAAGCAACCATAAATTTCAAAGACTTTCACATGAAGGTGATCGGAACTGAGTGTTGTTTTTTTTCTTTATTTCATATTCAATGTACAAACTCAACATTTTCTCCATTTTTCTCATAATCAGGTTACGCACTTTGGTAACAATCTTTGAAGACACGTGATGAATCAATCACTGCACTTATTATTTTCTCAGCATTTTTCTTTATCTTTCTGATCATGGACTCACCCAGGCCGAGGTAGCGTCCCAGAGCTGTTACCTTAACCTGACACGGCCCTGTTTATAAATTCCAACCTTTTTTCAAGTGTTAGAGCTGTTCTCTGCTGCTTGGCTGATGGCCCAGGACTTGACATAGGATGCTTAGGAGGCATAGTTAAATATTTCAAACACAAAATCAGTGAACTGTAGGTAGTAACAACAAAAGGTTAAGAGTGCAAGATTGTACATCCACACGCTGCCAAAACCAATGCGAGACTGGTGGGAGTGAGACTTGTATTGGCGGGAATGCAACGCTTCTCATCCCAACAGCCTGGCATAACTGTGAGTTTTGGACACATATAAGGAGAAGTTGGTAGAAATAGGTTTGACGCATAACTGTAAATCCGCATTGTCTGAAGACACATAAAATGAGGAGAGGGTGTATTCTTCCTTTTTCAATCTTTCTATTAAATTTCAAGTTAGTGAACATATCAATAATGATAATGGTACTTTGAGATCGGGATACATTAATAACATTAATATGCAAAAACACATATTTCAAGCAACAAATAGAGTTTAACCCCCCAATCTTTTAGTAATTAATCATGAAAAAGATAATTATAAAAGAGAAACCAAAACCCTAAACTAAGAAAAACTAAACAAAGAAAACAAACAAAAAAAAAAACAAAGATTGAGATGCCATGTTTCATCGGTTAAAATTATAATTTGTCGTTAACTCCATTCCTCTATACATGAACATAACTTTACTAAAAAAAAATTCAGAAAGGGTCAACCTATATCATATGAAAATATTGAATAAGTGGCCTCCAAGTTTCTTCAAATTTAACCGAAGGATCCATAGTATCGCTCCTAATTTATTCCAAGTTTAAACATGCTATCATTTGGGAAAACCATTGAAATGTGGTAGGGGGATTGGAATCTTTCCATTTAAGTAAAATGGATCTTCTGGCTATTAATGTCACAAATGCAATTGAACGACAAGCTGATGAGGATAAATGACTGGAGTCTATCATTGGTAGTCCAAAAATGGCAGTAATAGGAAGAGGTTGTAAATCAACAAGCAGAATTACTGAAATAATATCAAAAAGTATCTTTCCAATATTTTCCTATAAGAGGACAAGACCAGAACATATGTGTCAAGGAAGCTACTTCAGAATTACATCTATCACAAACAGGATTTATATGACGGTAAAAATTAGCTAACTTATCCTTGGACATATGAGCCCTATGAACCACCTTAAACTGTATCAAAGCATGTCTGGCACATATTGAAGAAGTATTAACTAGTTTAAGGATTTTCTCCCATTTCTCTGCAGATAAAGATATTTGAAGTTCTCTTTCCCACTCATTCTTAATTTTATCAGATAATCATACAATAAATAATTGCTAGTAAACTCTTCTGATAGGGGTTTAAAACTATTTTTTTCTGTAACTTTGGAAAGGTAGATAAAGTAGCATTCAGAAAGTTTCTAATCTGTAAATATCTGAAAATATGTGATCTAGGCAAATTATATTTACTAGACAACTGTTCAAAAGACATAAAACAATCATCAATGAATAGATCATGAAAGTATGTTATTCCTTTTGTTTTCCACTAAAAAAGCTCGATCAATTCTAAATGGTTGGAAAAAAAGTTAGATATAAGAGGACTTGACTATAAATAAATGCAATCCAAGAAATTTATGAAATTGAAACCATATTTGTATTGTATGTTTAACTATTGATCATTTGTTTATTCAATTTAATAAATGCAAAAGGAAGCACAGCTCACAAAATAGAAGCCAGTGAAAACCCTTGTGCTCACTCCCACTCGAGGTTCGTCCATCGTGGAGATTGAGTTTCATCTAATTCTTGTGACCAAAACTTTAAATATCAGATATCAATTGCCCAATAATAAAATCTAAAATTTGGCAAAGCCAACCCGCCTTCCTTTTTTGATTTCTGTAAATATTTCTTACTTAACCTGGGATTTCTATATTGCCATATATATGAAGAAATTTTAGAATCAATAATATCAAAAAAAGATTTAGGAATGAAAATTGATACTGCCTGAAATAGATACAAAAATTTAGGTAAAATAAACATCTTAATAGCAATAATTCTACCAATCAAAGATAAGAATAGTGGGGACCATTTAGTTTTTTAACCAGTTGTTTAACATGATCAATTAACTTTAAATAGATCCTTATATTTCTTAGTAACTTTAACCCCCCCCCCCAAATAAGTAAAATAATCAGTTACTAATCTAAATAGTGATTGTCTATAATTTGGAACTCACATATTTAATGGAAAAAGCACACTCTTATCAAAATTCAATTTATAACCGGAAAAACTACTAAACTGAGCAAGGAATGTTATTACTGCAGGAATGGATTTCACTGTGATAGAAATATATAATAACAAGTCATCTGCATACAGTGATATTTTATGCAACCCATACCCACGAATAATGCCAAATATATTAGCTGAATCATGAATAACAATTGCCAAGGGCTCCAGGGCAATATTGGATAGTAAAGGGCTTAAAGGACAACCCTGTCTAGTACCTTGATAAAGCATAAAAAAGGAGATCTCTGATTATTGGTAAATACAGCAGCCATGGGTGTATCATATATCAATTGATTCCAAGATATAAATTTTGAGCTACAATTAAATTTCTCAAGTATATTAAATAAATATTCCCATTTATCACAATATATATAAAATGACTCCTAGTTTTAAGTAATTGGTTTTCATTTGGGGATGTTAATAACAAAGTATTTTGCATCTGAAGTTCAACTCTCTCTTTATAATGCTCAAAATTGGGAGCAATAGAATATTTTTTATTGATTTCTTTAATCTTATCAACCAATGTATGTATCTTTCTATTAATTCATTTTTCCAATCCAGCAGAGTATGAAATAATTTGTCCACAGATGTATGCTTTAAAGGTATCCCATAATATCCAACTGGAAATTTCTTCCATTGAATTAGATGACAAGAAAAATGCAATCTGTTCTTTAATTAAATTAACAAAATTTAAATCCTGAAGCAAAATAGAATTGAAATGCCATTGTCTAATACTAAAAGTTACATCACCAAATTTAATTGATAGTTTCAAAGGCACATGATCAGAAATGACAATTGCATCATATTCACAGGTGGTGACAGACATAACTAATTGAGAATCAATAAAGAAGTAATTGATTCTAGAGTAATTATGATATACATGAGAAAAGAAAGAGAACTCTTGATCATTAGAATGTAAATCCTCCAAATTTCTGAAATTCCCACGTCAACTAAAAAGGAATTAATAAAAGTAGCAGATTTCTTTGGAAGTACCTTATTGGGTGCTGACCTAACCATCATAGGATTCAAACAACAATTATATTCTCCACCAATTATTAACCTATATTCACTTAATGGGAAGAGATATAAATAAGTGCTTAAAGAATTCAGGACAGTCAGTATTTGATGCATAAACATTAACTAAAACTACTTTTTGGTTGTAAAGTAAACCAGTAATTAATAGAAATCTACCATATGGATCTGAGATTGTATTATACTGAACAAATGAGATCGAAGGGTCTATAAAAATAGAAACACCTTTCACTTTGGTCGACGAGTTTGAGTGAAACTGTTGCCTTTTCCAAAACCAACAGAAGCGCTTGAAGAAAACAATGCCTCTAGGTATGACTTTCTAATGTTACAAAAGCCATGACATAAACTAATAAAAATCTTAACTTTTTCTACTGTATTCTACATTGTATCTTACAATACTAACAGCAGTATATTTACTTTTACTAACATAGACTAATAAACCTTTTATTTCACACCTTGGAATTTATAACATGTGATTTTGCCTCAAACTGTGCGAGACTGTAGGTAGATCTAGTCTCTGTATCTAGCTGGAAGTTTGACTTGTCTCCCAAACCTTGTGCGATAGAACTGTGACTGTGCTTGTCCTTCAGAGTCAGTCTCTCGAGTAACCTCTGTGTCTGCATTTCCACCTCAGTCTGTCTGCGCTGAACTTTCACCGTCATTGCGTTGTGGGGTTTCGTCACGCTCCTCACTCTTGGTGTTGTTTGTTTCCATGTCTGTATCCGTGGAAATGTCCTGTGTATCTGTACGTGGAAACTCCCTCTCGCCTGTCTTCAGCAGATGCTTCCTGTTCCTCCTGTAGACTCTTCCATCCGGCGTGTGAACTATGAAGGATCTTGGTTGCTGATGCCTGTTCACAACCACAGCTGGTTGCCAAGTGTCTCCTCTCTGTATTCTGACATTTTCACCTGTATGCAGATCTGGTAACTGTCTTGTATGTCTGTCATAGTAGCTCTTTTGCTTTATTTGCTTGTACTTTAGCTTATCATGTACTTAAGCATTACTTTGAGGAGTCAGTAGAGTTGTGGATGTTGGCAGCTTGGACTTCAGATGACATCCCATCAACAGCCGTGCAGGAGAGAATCCCACACCCTCAATCAGTGTGTTGCGATATTCAAGCAGAGCAATGTAAGGGTCACCATTGCTGCTTTGTGCCTTCTTGAGCATGTTCTTGACAGTTTGTACAGTTCTCTCTGCTTGTCCATTAGACTGAGCGTGCCCAGGACTGGAAGTAACATGTTGAAATTCCCAGCTTTCTGAGAACATTCTAAACTCACCACTGGCATATTGTGGACCATTGTCACTGACAACAATATCTGGAATACCATGTCTTGCAAATGTCGACTTCATTGCGGTAATGACACCTTGACCGGACGTGTCACTTAACTTGGTGATTTCCGGATATTTTGAATAGTGGTCCACACAAAGCAGATGTTCTGCACCATTGTAGCGAAAGAGATCTGTGCCAAGCTTCTCCCATGGTCTTCCTGGTAGTGGGTGGGGAAGCAAAGGCTCTCTTGGATTGCTGTTATTATTCTCATTACAAACAGCACACTGAGACACAATGTCCTCGATCTGAGTTGACGTACCTGGCCAATAGAGAATGTCCCTTGCTCTTTCTTTACATTTCACTATCCCCAGGTGTGACTCATGAATTCTGTTGAGCATTTCCTGTCTCATTTGATTTGGTACGATGAGTTTTGCCACTTTGAACATTAGTCCTGATGCATAGCTAATTTCCTCTTTAAATGTCCAGTATTTCTGTATTTCTTTTGGAACATCTTTTCTTTCTGTTGGCCATCCATTCATTGTAATGTCTCTTAGCATTTGCATTTCAGGATCTTCTGCAGTCGCATTCCTGAACATGTTCAACTTCTCCTCAGAAATAGGTAGCTGAGGTGTAACCCAGTTGACCTCCAGCTCTCTTCCTAGCAACTCTTCCTTTTGCTCTTTGAGGTAAGCACGGCTCAAAGCATCAGCGATGTGCAGTTCTTTTCCTGGCTTATAGGTGACTGTGAGAGTGTACCTCTGTAGCCCGAGAAGCATCCTTTGCAGCCTCATAGGAGCTTGGTGGAGTGGCTTTTTGAAGATGCTCTCAAGTGGTTTGTGATCAATCTCAACCTGGATTTCTTTGCCATATACATACTGGTGGAACTTCTCACACCCATAAACTATGGCAAGTAATTACTTCTCGATTTGAGCATATCGGTGTTGACAGTCTGTAAGTGCTCGTGATCCATACACCACAGGCCTCCCATCCTGCAGTATAACAGCTCCTATTCCTTCCGAACTGGCATCCACAGACATCGTCACCGGTTTGTTGACATCATAGAACTTGAGTGCTGGTGCATTGGTAACCAACTGCTTCAATGTGTCAAAGCTTTTCTTTTGTTCATCTTCCCAATGTCATTCAGTGTTGCTCTCTAGTAGCTTTCTAAGTGGAGCACTGACCTCCGATGAGTTGGGAATGAACTTGGCAAGATACTGTATCATGCCCATGAACCTCAAAAGTCCTTGCTTGTCTTCAGGTGGTGGTAGCTGTACCACACCCCTGACCTTTTCATTATCTGGTTTTAGCCCATCAGCGCTGAGTACGTGACCTGTGTATTTGATCTCTGTAGTTCTGATCCTACATTTACTTTTGTTCAGTTTTAGGTTGTATTCATGTGCTCTCTCCAGAAGCTTCCTCAATCTCTGATCATGCTCCTCAATGGTGTCACCCCATATCAGCAACTCATCAATGATACTGACCACTCCATCCAGGCCTTCAATCATTTGTGCCACTGACCTCTGGAATACCTCTGATGCAGAAGAAATCCCAAAGGGTAGACGCAGGAAACGATATCTCCCTATGGGCATGTTGAAAGTGCATAATTTGGAACTTTCCTCATCCAGCTTGATCTGCCAGAAACCTTGATTTGCGTCTAATACTGAAAAGTATTTCGCATTAGGCATGCGGGAGACAACCCCTTCAACCGTGAGCAGCGGATAGTGCTCTCTTTTGCTGGCTCGGTTGAGAGCTTGTGGATCCATGCAAATCCTAATCTTTTTCTCTGTGACCACTGTCACCATACTACTCACCCAGTCAGTTGGTTCTATTTGTCTCGTTATGACTCCCATCTGTTCCATTCTGTGTAGCTCCACCACTACTCGATCCCTGAGAGCTACTGGAACCTTCCTTGGTGCATGCACAACTGGTGCAATAGTTGGATCAATCTGGATATGGTTTTTCCCTGGTAAACATCCTAATCCAGAAAACAAGTCAGCAAAGTCTTTGAGAAAGTCATTTTCTTTCTCAACACCGTAGATTCGCTTCACCAAGCCTTGCTCTATGCAGGTTGCTCTGCCTAGTATTGTCGAAACTTGCTGTTGCACAATCTCTCACTCTATCTTGTGCTTCTCTCCTTTATACACACAGGGGAGTGTTTTCTTTCCCAATGATGCTGTCTTGTGGCCAAAAGAGCTACTATGACAGACATACAAGACAGTTACCAGATCTGTATATAGGTGAAAATGTCAGAATACCGAGAGGAGACACTTGGCAGCCAGCTGTGGTTGTTGACAGACATCAGCAACCAAGATCCTTCATAGTTCACACGCCGGCTGGAAGAGTCTACAGGAGGAACAGGAAGCATCTGCTGAAGACAGGTGAGAGGGAGGTTCCCAATGATGCTGTCTTGTGGCCAAAATATCCACCAAGCTTGCAGGTGGATTTTCCAAGTTTTCCTCTGATGTCCAGTGAGTTGAATGTTTCTGCTGATATCACATTGCACTTCACCCCAGTGTCAAGCTTAAATGTCCCATTCCTCCTGTTTATTATCAGATCTTGAGTCCATTCGTCTTCAACATCCATCTCTGCATTATCAATATTCTTAATGCATACCTCCTGTTCCATTTCAATTGTTCCAAGGAACATGTCACTGTTGCACTCACTCTGTTCCACAGCATGCATTTTCCTTGCTTGCTCCTGCGATTTGTACATCTTTGCAAAGTGATTTTTCTTTCTGCATAATTTGCATGTCTTACCAAAGGCTAGACATTTTCTGTATCCATGTTTATAACCACATCTGTTGCAGTTAACTTCCTTTTGATTATCCTGTGGAGCTGGCTTTGTCCTACTCTTGTCCGTTTTCACAGCTTTTATTTTGTATACTTCAGTCTCTTCATTAAGCATTTTAACCTAACTCGACGTGATCTCGCTAGCACGGCAAACATCAAATGCCTTTTCTAATGTAAGCTCCGCCTCTCTCAATCGCCTGCCTCTCACATGATCATCTCGTATGCCGCATACAATCCTGTCACGTAGTAAAGAATCATGCAGTTGTCCAAACTCACAGTTTTTTGCCTTGTTCTTCAAATCTGTTACATAGGTGTCTATAGTCTCTGTCGGTCCTTGAGCCCTCGTAAAAAATGTGTGTAGAATGTACGGTAGGTTTTTTCTCAGTTTGCAGTAATAATGAAACTTTTTCTTCAACATTATCTCACTCACCCTCTTGGAAGACAAACGTGTTGCAAACCTTTATTGCCTCTGCTCCCGCCACATGCAGAAACGTAGCACATTGCACTTTCTCCGTCTTGTCATCTCCACCACCAGTGGTGCAAAACAGCTCAAACTGCTGGAGCCATACCTTCCAATTCTCAGCAATATTATCTCATAGGCTTAAACTCGACGGTGGCTGTAACTGTGACATCTTTGTACGTGTCTTCTCTTCCTTTCCTTTTCACTTTCTTCTGACACCATGTCGCGTTAATGTGACTCGGACACCACAGTATTAAACACACACGTTTATTCACCAGACTTCCATTTTAGAAAACCCCCGCGTTCTGACGTCATATGCACTCTGACCTTCGAATACTCACATAATACATTACAACTACAACATAGACATTTTTGTAGTTTCAAGGCAGCCCAAATGAAAAATACTGAAATAAAAAAGACCTTCCCCCAAAACATTACAAAAGAAAGCCGGACACAAGCTAAGTGAAAAAACAACCTATTGAAGACCGTTTTAAAAAACAAGGTCTTAAAAGATAAAACAGAGTACAATCTTCATAATAATTAATCACCAAGTCAAAGCCTTAATAATTTTCTAAAATGAAAAATTAAAAATAAAAAGTAAAATAATAAAGGAAAAGCAAGAGAACTTTAATATAAAACAGACATAAGCCAAAACAAAGTATCCAAAACATCAGCCCAAGGGCAAGACTCCACGAGCTTAAAATGTCCAAATCTATAAGTTGATTATTAACTAATAAACCCGATATATACAAACATAAAGAAACAGAAAATTGATTAAAAATCCAAGCTCAGAGAATGTTCTTCGAGAAATTGTTTTGTGTCGTCCACTGATTTAAGCCATTTAAACAACTTATCGGTAAGACCACTTTTAAGCGGTAGGGTACAACAAAGCCGGTCGAAAATTCCTTTGATATAATTCCGACATCACTGCTTTAGAACACAATCTTTCTTGCATTACCTCGGGACAATAATCTTCAACCAAACGAAACTTAAGATTTTTATGTTCAATAATTCCTTTACAATGAGAAATTCAAATTAAGTTCTCCTTAGTATTCACATAGTGAAATTGAAGAATAACCTGACCAGGTTTTAACTCTCTCAATGGTTTTGATTTTAATGACCTATGCACGTAAACAAGTATGGGAAGAGAAGTGAGACCCTCCGAACTGAAAACTTCCATTAAGAATTGAGAGCAAAATTCAGAAAGGTTCCCGTTCTCAACGTCTTCACTGAGTCCTATTATTCGCAAATTCTGTCTGCGATTACAGCTCTCCAGATCAATTATCTTGGCTTTATACTGCTCCAATGTACAAGTAGTCAAATTTAATTTCTTTTCAAAAGAATTCATTCTGGAATCTCTCTTTTGCCCAGCTTCAATAAGCTCACAAATTTGCCGTTGTTGTTTTTCATTCTCTTTCTCAAGTGCTTTCAGTTTATGCTTGTTCTCCTTCAGCATTACTTCCAGTGAAGCGAATCTTTTGTCAAGTTTTGCATCCAATTTTTCATTCAATAGTTTTGAAATAGTTTGTAAAGTAAGTTCAGGTTGTGTAGGCTGATTTTCTTTCTTCCTGTTTCCATTACTGGTTTCCTTGTCTTCAGCTGATGCCTTTCTTGCTCTGGAAGTCATTTCCATCGAGTAGACTTCAGAATTCAAACGTATGATGATGTTAAAGACATATATATAATATAAGGGTGAGTAGGAAATTGAAAAATGACTGGAGCAGAGCCAAAAATGTGACCTACTCCATCTAGCACCACCGAGAGAGTTGAGGATAGGGTGTATTGGGAAATGAACCTGGTCAGGTGTCGGGTCTCTCAGTGGGAGAGCATTTTTGAGATAGTGATCATAATTCTATCTCCTTTACCATAGCATTTGAGAGAGATAGGAACAGACAAGTTAGGGAAATGTTTAATTGGAGTAAGAGGAAATATGAGGCTATCAGGCAGGATCTTGGAAGCAGAAGTTAGGAACAGATGTTCTCAGGAAAATGTACGGAAGAAATGTGACAAATGTGAAGGGGATATTTGCATGGGGATCTGCAGGTTTAGTGAATGATTTTTGTACTTGGGTGCTGATAGCTGGCATGAACTCAGTGGGCAGAAGAGCCTGTATCCATGTTGAATAATGCAATTATTCTATGAATTGTCATAGTAACAATGAAGTGAAGAGACGTCTTCTATAAACTGGCAGGATATCAGTCAAAGACGAGGTTCCTGCCAGTTCATCCGCCAAACATCACTACATTGGGAGGGAACAGTGGAAAAAAATACAAAGCAAGCATTTGAATTTATTAAGACAGCTAAAAAAAACTGTTGGAAACCAGTCACATTTGGCACAAAATTCCCAGGTTCTGAAGTCAGAAGTCTAGGATCCAGAAAGCCAAAAATCCAGGGACAAGAGTTTGAATCCCAACACAGGAAGTAATAGAATTAAATTCAAATAGTTAGATAAAGGTGGAATTAAAGATAGTCTCTAATTGTTTAGAAATATACATGTTTAACCAATGTCCGTCATGAAAGGAAATCGGCCAACCTTACCTGGACTGGCCCTTAACATGACTCCAAACCCACCAATGAGGCTGACTCCACCTCCTCAGTTTAAGGACAATTAGAAATGGACAAGAATGCCAGCATTAGTAGCTACGCCTACAGCAAATGAACCAACAAATTAAAACAAAGGATTACAGATATGCCATTGAAATTAACATACAACAACTCTGAGCAAATGCATGATTGCAGCATAGGACTGTGGAATTGGCCGTTAAGTAATCTTGAGAAAATATATTTAGTACCTGAACCAGCATGATGTCATTTTCTGGTGTTTTTGAGTTAAACTCTGGGTGAGGAATCATCTTCCTTATTACCATTGTCTTCCATCCTCTTTGTCTCTTAGAAAGCGAATCTACTCCAAGGACCACTCTAGATTGTTTCACTTGACAAAGCCTAAGTTAACAATTTTCACGACACATGCCGGTGATAATAAACCTGATTCTGATTCTGATTCTGATTGGAAAGGTGACGGAGATATTCAGGATTCCAGAAAGCACTTGAAAAACAATGTTCTCGGGACATTGTCCCTTTATCTATCATGTTATCTATGAGCATGAAATAACAATTTTACAAAATCATAAAGCAAACGAACTTCCCTCTTACTTTCTTTTAATTTCACTCATTTCCTTCAGTTCGTTTTTCTCATTAGACCTTCATTCTCTAGTATTTCTTGCAGATTTTAATGTCATCTTTCCTGACGACAGATTCAAAGTGATTGTTCAGTTTCTCTGCCATTTATGTATTTTCCATGATAAATTGTCCTGCCTCCTGTCTATAAAGGACAAATATTAGCCCCAAGTAGCATTTTGCATTTCAACTTAATCTCCCAAAGTTCCTACAGTTTATGAATAAACTCTTCTCAGGCTTCAAACCGTCACAGGTATTGATTATAGCAAACGTTTCGATGAGAAACTCTGCCATCATCATCTTCAGGGACAATGCCTGGATATGTCTAGTCAGGTGGTATTTATATCCCTGTATTCTGTCCCTCCTGATTGGTTAGTCTGCATTCAATCAGGTCTCCGCACTCCTACCCTGATTACAATCAAATTCCCATTCTTACTTAGCGCAAGACCTTTGTCTTTGTTAAAATTCATTTCCTCTAGCTTTATTTCAATGTCTTTCTTTACCAGGTTGTTCTGAAAACTATTGGTAGGCACGATAGTTTTGTGCTGTCTAAGTCAATCCTATGATCATTGCAAATGCAATGTTCTGCTACCACCAATTTCTCCAGGTAACCCAAATGGATACACCTCCTGTGCTCCATGATAGGCGTTTCCACCGTGCCGATATACACTGGCGGTAGCGACAGGTTCCTCCTCATTGTTAGGTTTCCTGGCTTCAATATCAGCTCTTTTAAGCCTCCGACTGATTTCTTTCAGCTTATAGCCATTCTGCATGAACGTCATGTGTGATCGTCCCAGTAGGTGCCATCTCTGAGGCTACCATCCAGTTTCCGTCACCTTAGAATGTCCAGGAGCAGGAGGCAACCATTCCTCTCCATCTCCATCATAAATTGTATGTTTGGATGTTTACTGTTGAGATTTTTGTGAAACTGTTGGAGTGCCTGGAGTCCATGGGGCCACAATATGAAGGTGTCACCACCATTACGCCTCCCAACGTAGAGTGGTTCTTTCTACTTCGATTAACTGTGCAAACATACTGAAATTTGTGAAAGGAGCCACACAATAGTCAGTACAGGGTAAATGGAAATTTCCTCCAAATCAATATGGATAATTGAAGCCATTGTCTTTAGTCCCTGTTGTGATTTCTATCCCTGATCTTGAATTCCATCCCTCACACTAGCAATTGTTTGAACTGTTTGCTTCCTTGGTGCTGGGTTCAACAGTGATACATTTTTCTGATCAGATATTTCTTTACTAATCTGCTGATTTCCATTCTGACACATCATCACTTCCATTTTGGAGTTGCTCTGCAGCAGAAAAATGCCAAAATTCTCAGCAGATCAGTCAGCATTTGTGGAAGTGAAAATTCTACTTAATTCTCTGAGTATTTCCACATACACAGCATGTTCACTCACTCCCTCAATAATGGCTTTGTGTTCCACAGCTTTGTCATTACTCCTTAAAAACTTTTATCCACCCTTCTTTCTTGCTTTAAGTGTGTGTGTGTGTGTGTGTGTGTAGAGAGAGAGAAGGAGAAAGATGGTGAAACTTAAGGGGAGAGAATGTGTGAGTGAGAAAGAGGGAAAAAAGAGTGAGGAGGAGAGGAGAGGGAGAAAGAGATAGAGAGGTGAGAGAGGGGTTAACAGGAAAAGACAGAAGATAAAAAGAGTAAGATAGAGAGAGGATGTTTGTGAGAGAGAAAGAGGCAGTGAAAGAGAGAGAGGGAGCTAGGGAGAGACAGAAGGAAGGAGATAAAGATAGAAGAGAGAGATGGTGTGTGTATGTGAGACTGAGAGTTGCAGTCACAACTACATGAAGATTTCTATTGTTGGCCAAGCAAATGAGAAATTCGTTTTCCTTAACCTCCGTAGAAAAAACTGTCTATTTACATAAAGGTTTATACATGCTAAGCTAAACCAGGAAAACCTGCAGGTTAGGATAATGACTTGCATTGCCAGTGGACTATGTTTTATTCCATCATGCTGACCGTCTCCTTTGCTTTGTTCAGAAAGAATATGTACATTACTTTCAGATCAGATTATCAGGAAATCCAAGGCCCGGATGATTTGTGAACCCAATCCAATGAGAGGTAATGCCAACTGGAGAGCATTAAAGGATCTAAAGCTCAAAGAGGGGAGTTTAAAGGAGATTTATGAATTTATGGAAATAGGAGCACTGGAAAGTTGCAGATGTGACTCCACTCTTTAAGAAAGTAGGAAAGCAGCATGAAAGAAATTATAGACCAGTTAGCCTGACCTCAGTGTTTGGGAAGATGTTGGAGTCAATTGTTAAGGATGAGGTTATGAAATACTTGGTGACAGAGGACAAGATAGGACAAAGTCAGCATGGTTTCTTTAAGGGAAAATCCTGCCTGATGAACCTGTTGGAATTCTTTGAGGAAATTACAAGTAGGATAGATGAAGGGGATGCAGTGGATGTTGTATATGTGGACTTTCAGACGGCCTTTGACAAGGTGCCACTCACGAGACTGCTTACCAAGTTCAGACCCATGGTATTACAGGGAAGTTACTGGCATGGTTGAGCATTGGCTGATCGGTAGGATGCAATGAGTGTGAAGAAAAGGATCCTTTTCTGGGGGTTGGCTGCCAGTGACTAGTGGCGTTCCGCAGGGGTTGGTATGGGGACCTTGTCTTTCTATACGATATATCAATGATGTCACTGGCTTTGTTGCGAAGCTTGCAAATGGTATGAAGTTTGGAAATGGGTTAGGTAGTGTTGAGGAAACAGGTAAACTGCGGAAGGACAAAACTGAAGAAGATTGGAAAAATGGACAGAAATTGGCAAAGAAATACCATGTTGAAAAATGCATGATCATGTGCTTTGGTAGTAGAAATAAATCTGCAGACCGTTTTCTCTTTCAATATTTTTATTAGTTGCTGCATAAAGCAATACAGAGTACAAGAAGATATATTATGTCAAAAAGTACCAAATACATTGTATTAAAAATACAGTTCCAATCACAAAATCCTGTATTCATAAAATTTAAATTAAATCATAATATTGAAATATAATAATTTTGTTATACAGAAAAAATCTAAGCCCACTACCAAAGCCAGCGCTGTTAGGAAAATCAGGAAAAAAGAGAAAAAAAACCCTTATCATATCACATTGATCTGATTGTACATCTGACTGTACATGCATGTATACCAAACAATTACATATACAATTTGAGCAATACACACAGAATGCTGGAAGAACTTCCCTTTATTCAGGACATTACACCAACAGGTGCATAAAAAAGGGCCTGGGGGATCATGAGGGACTCCAGTCACCCCAACCATCAACTGTTTCAGCTCCTTCCATCAGGCAAACGGTACCACAGCATAAAAGCCAGGACCAACAGGCTCCGGGACAGCTTCTTTCACCAGGCCATCAGATTGATCGATACACATTGATCTGATTGTACATGCAAGTATACCAAACAATTATATATACAATTTGAGCAATACACACAAAATGCTGGAGGAACTCAGCAGGCCAGGAAGCATCTATGGAAAAAAGTACAGATGTGTTTCAATCTGAGGCACTTCGGCAGGACTAGAAAATAAAAGATGAGTAGATGTAAAAGGTGAGGGGAGGGGAGAGAGAAAGACAAGGTGATAAGTGAAACTGATAAGGGAAGGGATGAAGTAAAGTGCAGGAAAGTTGTTTGGTGAAGGAGGAACAGGGACAGAGAAGGGGGAATCTAACTGGAGAGGACAAAAGGCCATGGAAGAAAGAAAAGGGGGCGAGGAGCACCAGCAGGAGGCGATGAGCAGGCAAGGAGGTAAGGTGAGCGGGGGAAAAGGGGATGTGGAATGGTGAAGGGGAGTGGCATTAAAAGAAATTTGAGAAGTCAATGTTCATGTCTTCAGGTCGGAGGCTACTCGGACAGAATATAAGATGTCGTCCCTCCACCCTGATGGGTATAAGTGTCAGCGTGCACACATCTTTTGCTACTCGCTCAGAAAGGAACTTAGAACTGCACAAAAGGTTGTCACTCCCTACCTCGCTAGCATGTTAAGTATATTTCACGATCGCACACAATCACATTTCCTTTCCTGGTTTCTGATGCAGACGCAATTGACAACATGGAGTTTGCAATGATCTGTCTGCAGATTTTAGAAATGGCTTATTTATATTGTTATTGTACTAACACCAAAGTTATAGAATTTATCATGAACTAGAGGGAAGTGGTTTATTTATTTCAGTGTCCCACCAACACCCTAAACCAATAATGAACGTGAAGATTTGCAAATCTACTGTTCTGACCCAGCAGCAGTTATAGAAAGTCACATAACAGGGTCAAAGTGAGCCAGAAATTTTCAGCCAACATTATCGGTTTCAGAGAGGTATTGCTTTTAATTCTGATGCTTATCTCTTTACATTTCATTGAAATGCTGTATCCTGATAACATGCAGGATATATTTATTTAGATCCTATGTGAATGCATACAAAATGATGTCTTTAAAGATCATTAAATTTGAGAAGCATTTAAATATGCCACTTTATTTCATTTACTTTCAAATATTGACAATCCAAGACCAAATGATATTATTACACTGAATTAATATAGATGGCATCCATTTGTTCATAGATTTGTAAAGATTGTAAAGTGCAGATGGCAATATCCATCACCCAGATACGAGGAAATCTGCAGATGCTGGAAATTCAAGCAACGCACACAAAATACTGGTGGAACGTAGCAGGCCAGGCAGCATCTATAGGGAGAAGTGCTGTCAACGTTTCGGGCCGAGACCCTTCATCGCAAAGACCCTTCCTGATGAAAGGTCTTGGTCCAAAACGTCCACAGAGCTTCTCCCCATAGATGCTGCCTGGCCTGCTGCGTCCCACCAGCATTTTGTGTGTCCATCACCCAGATAGTAGTTGGGGATACATTTGTTGGAATGAAAGGGCCAATAACACCAGATATCAAAGATTTTGCTTCCTAAATACTTCTGGGGGTATCTTATAGATTTTGGGCTGCAGATCATGAAACTCACCATGAAATTTCCCTAACATGTAGCATTTCTTGAAATCACCTATATTTGTTATTTCTATTCATTATTCAAGACAGAATAACTGATGTCAAGATTGAGGAAGCTGCTTTTGTTGGTCAACAATTTTAACATGCACACAACGATAGGCAATTTGAAGAATTCCCAGTAGTACTGGAGAAAATTGCATGGAAGGCATTGAAGAAGGTTGAAAATTTTCTGGGCAACTACAGATTACCAAACTGTATAGCTGGTTCAAGCATACAAAACCAAGACGTGCAACGTGCCACTGAAGATACATTTTCTGCATTCACAGTTAGACTTCTTGCCCGCAAATCCTGGTGCTGTCAGTGGTGAGCATGGTGAAACGTTTCACCAGGACATTGTGGTTGTGGAGACACGCTATCAAGCCAACTGGAATCTATCAATACTGGCTGATTATTGTTGGACACTTCAGCGAGAGCCCTCTAACCACTGAGTAAAAACAAAATTCATCAACAAAACATTTGTTAGCTTAGTTGAATTATTGCAAAGCGCCAGCACCATTAAATGCATTATACTTAATAAATGTTATTTTCTTGTTTCTCCAAATTCCTACATTTGTGTTTAGCTTCAAATGGTCCATCATACACAAAAAAAAATCTGAGGAAGCCACATTTTTGAAAATAAATTGTTTCCCGTGCAATTGGACCGATGCCGCTGAATAACTATTAGTGTATTTTCTTCAGGATTCCTGTTTCTGACTATTGTCTGGCAACAGATCCTGGAAATTGTACCCTTCTGGAAAGGACGAGGCTCTGTTCTGATCAAATCCAGTTCATATAATCATTCTCACTCACTGGTAAATCAACCTGGGGTCAGTAAACCAGGCCAACAGTCCAGAGCAATGAAATGAAGGGTTCTCTTGTTGATGGTGTCAACTTTTAGAGGAGATGTCAAACGAAGACTCTTATAAGCTTCTCAAGTAGACATAAAATTGACAATGGCCCTATTCAGAGAAGAACAGCAGAGTTCAGTTGGTGTCTGAGCAATACTATGAAACACTTTGGAACATCTTCAATCCTTGAAACATGAAAGACTCTTGCAAGTTCCTCCTTGCTATCATTCAAAAATCTCTGTTGCCAGTGAGCTTAGAAGAACTAGAGATAATCTAATAAAGCTGGGTAGGCTGATAAATGGAATAAGTGAGATGGACAGAGTGTGACTATCACTGGAAAAACTGGGATTTATTGTCCACTCCTAGTTGCCCTCTTACCCAGTCCACCTCAAGAGACAATTACAAAACAACCCTGTCTGTGGCCTGGACTCCCAAGCAGGCCCAAACAGGTAATGATGCCAGATCAGTTTTGCTTGAAGGATATTAGTGAACCAGAATGGTTTCTGATGGAGAATTGACAACTTTATGGTCACCAGAGCTGAAGGCAACTGTCATTTTACAATAACTTTAGCAGCATAAACTGTCTAGCTGCCAGCATGGATTCAGACTCATGCCTCCAATCAATAATACACTCTCTGAATTGTAGTCCACCAACTGAACTTTCTACTGTGGTAGGCAGGTCTGGGTATAAGAGTGTTCCAGGGACATACTGTGATGTTGAAAAAGACTTGCCTCGTAAATCTCCTTTAAAATCCCCACTTTGAAATTTCAACCCTTTAATGCCCTCCAGTTGGCAGTACCTTCCACTGGATTTGGTTCACAAATCATCCAGGCCTTGGATTTCCTGATAATCTGATCTCAAAGCAGTATACATATTCTTTCTGAACAAAGCAAAGGAGACGGTCAGCATGATGGAATAAAACATACTCCACTGGCAATGCAAGTCATTATCTCAACCTGCAGGTTTTTCTAGTTTAGATTAGCATGTATAAACCTTTATGAAAATGTATAGTTTTATCTATGGAGGCTAAGGAAAATGAAATTCTCATTCGTTTGAACAGAGGAGACTTTTATATTCTTAATGCAAGAATCAGTCGTACTGGTAATAAATGGTTGTAGTGGTAACAAACAGCAACTTTCTCTCTCTCTCTCTCCATATGTCTTTCTCTGCATCTCCTCTTTTCTTCATTTCCCTTTCTCTGTCTCTTTCTCTTCATCTCCCTCTCTCACACATACATTCTCTTTCTATCTTTTTCTTTCTCTGTCTCTGGCTCCACTCCATCTCTCTAGATCATCCGCTCTCTCTCTCTCTCTCTTTTGCACACACACACACACACACACACACACACACACACACACACACACACACACACACACAGTCTTAAACAAGAAGTGTGGATTAAAAAAAATCAAGGAGTAAATGTAAAAGCATTAGAGCTTGGTTGTGGAACACATTGTCAATATTGGGGGAGTGAGTAAACACGCAGTGTACGAGGAAACACTCAGAGAATTAAGCAGAATTTTCATTTCCCCAAATGCTGATTGATCGGCTGAGCATTTTGACATTTTTCTGCTGCAGACCAACTCCAAAATGGAAGTGATGATGTTTCAGAATGGAAATCAGCAGATTAGTAAAGAAATATCTGGTCAGAAAAATGTATCACTGTTGAACCCAGCACCAAGGAAGCAAACAGTTCAAACAAATGCTAGTGTGAGGGATGGAATTCAAAATCAGGGATAGAGATCACAACAGGGACTAAAGACAATGGCATCAATTATCCATATTGAATTGGAGGAAAATTCCATTTTCCCTGTATTGACTATTGTGTGGCCCCTTTCACAAATTTAGATATGTTCACACAGTTAATCCAAGTAGAAAGAACTATTCTACATTGGGAGGGGTAATGGTGGCTGTTATTATTAAGGTATAAGTCAGTGTTAGTGGGTTCCCGATAGATGAGATGTATGAGGCTACTGTACAGTTTCTGTCACATTAGAATGTCCAGGAACAGGTGACAACCATTCTTCTCCATCTCCATCATTACTCCTGACAAAGGGTCTCGGCCCGAAATGTTGACAGTGCTTCTCCTTATAGATGCTGCCTGGCCTGCTGTGTTCCACCAGCATTTTGTGTGTGTTGTTGTTTGAATTTCCAGCATCTGCAGATTTCCTCATGTTTGCAGGTTACCATCCAGTTTCCGTCACCTTCAAATGTCCCGGAACAGGAGGCAACCATTCTTCTCCATCTCCATCATAAGTTGTATGTTTGGATGTTTACTGTTCAGATGTCTGTTGTATGGACCCTTTGACAACTTGAGGGACACCGGAGGGTTCGGCTGGGGTGGTTGTGAGGTAATACATACATCAACACGTATCTGAACCCTGTTTGTTTTAATTGTTGCAAGCAAAGGGTGGTGTGTGGATCAAAATTAAAGACAGCCCCGAGGATATATTCTTCAGGCACTTCAGAGGTTGTACAGTACAACAGATCATAAGAATTTAAGCAAATGGAAGCTGGAGCCGGACATTCGGCCCATCAAACCAATACAACACAAAAGCAATACCACAGGGCAACATTCGTATTATATTTCAGCAATTTAAGGTAATGTTCAACATAATAAATCATAGAAAGTTAATGCAGTCTTTTCATCCTTACTTATGTAAGTGTGTTTTGGCATTAGCTCCCATAAAAGCCCAGTCTCGTCTGCATTAAACACCTGCTTTGGTGTGATGCCTAACTCAGATATCATAGTCCGCAACTGCAAAGGGCAGCGTTCAGCAGGTTCGTGGTCAGCACTCGCTTGCTCACCGCACCCAGCTAAGTTGTGAAGTCTGTGACGATTAACAAACTTAGAAAACCATCCCCTACTTGCATTAAAGCTGACAATATCACTTGACACTTCCTCACTAGCCTCTGAACGAAGGCAACCATAAATTTCCAAAGCTTTCACATAAAGATGGAAACAGAGTGTTGTACTTTCTTTGCTCCATGCTCAATGTACAAACTCAACATTTTCTCCTTTTTTGTCATAATCAGGTTATGCACTTTGGTAACAATCTTTGAAGACACTTGTGATGAATTAATCACTGCACTTATTATTTTCTCAGCATTTTTCTTTACCATTCTGATCGTGGACTCACCCAGGCCGAGGTAGCGTCCCAGAGCTGTGTTACCTTCACCTGACGCGGCCCTGTTTAAAATTTCCAACTTTTTTTCAAGCATTAGAGCAGTTCTCTGCTGCTTGGCTGATGGCCCAGGACTAGACATAGGACGCTTAGGAGGCATAGTTAAATATTTCGAGCACAAAATCAGTGCACTGTAGGTAATAACAACAAAAGTTTAAGATCACAAGTTCACACATCCACACGCTGCCAAAACCAATGCGAGACTGGTGGGAGAGACTGTGAGGCATGCGCATGGGACCTGTATTGGCAGGAATGCAGTGCTTCTTGTCCCAACAGCCTAGGATAACTATAAGTTTTGGACACATATATATAGAAGTTGATAGAAATAGGTTTGACACATAACTGTGAATCCGCGTTGTCTGAAGACACATATAACAAGGGTAGGGTGTATTGGGAAATGAACCTGGTCAGGTGTCAGGTCTCTCAGTGGGAGAGCATTTTGGAGATAGTGATCACAATTCTATCTCCTTTACCATAGCATTGGAGAGGGATAGGAACAGACAAGTTAGGGAAATGTTTAATTGGAGTAAGGGGAAATATGAGGCTATCAGGCAGGAACTTGGAAGCGTAAATTAGGAACAGATGTTCTCAGGGAAATGTATGGAAGAAATGTGGCAAATGTGCTGAGGATATTTGCGTGGGTTTCTGCGCAGATACATTCCAATGAGACATGGAAAGGATGGTAGGGTACAGGAATCATGGTGCAAAAACGCTATTGTAAATCTGGTCAAGAAGAAAAGAAGAGCTTACGAAATGCTAAAAAAAAACTAGGTAATGACAGGAATCTAGAAGATTATAAGGCAAGCATGAAGGAGTTTAAGAATGTAATTAGGAGAGCCAGAAGGGGCCATTGAAGGCCTTGGTGGACAGGATTAAGGAAAACCCCAAGGCATTCTACAAGTATGTGAAGAGCAAGAGGATAAGATGTGAGAGAATAGGACCAATCAAGTGAGAAAGTGGAAAAGTGTTTAGGGCACCGGAGGACATAGCAGAGGTATTTTATGAATACTTTGCTTCAGTATTCATTACAGAAAAGGATCTTGGTGATTGTAGGGATGACTGGCTGTGGATTGAAATGCTTGAGAATGTAGATATTAAGATAGAGAATGTGCTGGAGATTTTGTAAAGCATCAAGTTGGATCAGTCACTGGCACTGGACGGGATGTATGCCAGGTTATTATGGAAAGTGAGGGAGGAGATTGCCGAGCCTCTGGCAATGATCTTTGCATCATCAATGGGAACAGGAGAGGTTCCGGAGGATTGGAAGGTTGCAGATGTTGTTCCCTTATTCAAGAAAGCAAGTAGGGATAGCCCAGGCAATTATAGACCAGAGAGTCTTACTTCAGTGGTTGGTAATTTGATGGAGAAGATCCTGAGAGGCAGGATTTATGAACATTTGGAGAGGCATAATCTGATTAAGAATCATCAGCATGGCTTTGTCAGGGGCAGGATGTGCCTTATGAGCCTGATTGAATTTGTGGAGGATGTGCTTAAACACATTCATGAAGGTAGAGCCATAGATGTAGTGCAGATGGATTTTAGCAAGGCATTTGACAAGGTACCCCATGCAAGGCTTATTGAAAAAGAAAGGAGGCATGGGATCCAAGGGGACATTGCTTTATGGATTCAGAACAGGCTTGCCCACAGAAGGCAGAGAGTGTTTGTAGACGGGTCATATTCGGCATGGAGGACGGTGACCAGTGATGTGCCTCAGGGATCTGTTCTGGGACCCCTTCACTTTGTGATTTTTATAAATGACCTGGATGAGGAAGTGGAGGGATAGGTTAATAAATTTGCTAATGACTCAAAGGTTGGGGTGTCATGGATAGACTGGAGGGCTGTCAGAGGTTACAGCGGGACATTGATAGGATGCATAACTGGTCTGAGAAGTGGCAGGTGGAGTTCAGCCCAGATAAGTGTGAGGTGGTTCATTTTGGTAAGTCAAATATGATGGCAGAAGATAGCGTTAATGGCAAGACTCTTGGCAATGTGGAGGATCTGACAGATCTTGGGGTCCATCTCGACAGGACACTCATAGCTGCTGAACAGGTTAACAGTGTTGTTAAGAAGATGTATGGTATGTTTGCCGTTATCAGCCATGGGATTGAGCTCAAGAGCCGTGAGGTAATGTTACAGTTATATAAGACCTTGGTCAGACCTCACTTGGAGTAGTGTGTTCAGTTCTGGTCACCTCACTACAGGAAGGATGTGGATACTAGAGAGAGAGTGCAAAGGAGATTTACAAGGATGGAGGGTGTTCCTTGTGAGAATAGTTTGAGTGTAGTTGGTCTTTTCTCCTTGGAGTGACGGAGGATGAGAGGTGACCTGATAGAGATGTATAAGATGATGAGGGGCACTGATCGTGTGGATAGTCAGAGGCTTTTTCCCAGGGCTGAAATGGCTAACATTAGGCAGCAAAGTTTTGAAGTGCTTGGAAATAGGTACCAAGGGGATGTCAGGGGTAAATTTTTCCACACAGAGAGTGGTGGGTGTGTGGAATGCACTGCTGGTGGCGGTAGTGGAATCGGATACAATAGTGTCTTTTAAAAGCCTCTCAGATAAGTAGATGGAGCTTAGAGAAATAGAGGGCTATGTGCTACTGAAATTCTAGGCAGTCTCTCGAGTAGGTTACATGGTCGGTACAACATTGTGGGCTGAGGGCCTGTAATGTGCTGTAAATTTCTATGTTCTATATTCTATGTAGAACTGTCACAATTTCACTTTAGCATGCTATTCACAGGTTTCTGTCACGCTCTCTATGTCTTCTGCCTTTGCGTTTCCTGTGAGTGTGTTTCCATCAACTGTGGTCAGGTCTGGTGTTGCCAGCTGATGTTCATCTCTGAGGATCTCTGTACATTTGAGCAACAGGAAGGTGGTTTAACCACAGTCCTGTGTTTCCAGTGGCTGCCTCGCCGAGTCTGCACACAGACACAAGTGTTACGTGTTAAAAGTACCATCTGTGGTCTCATCCACCCCTAACAGTTGGCATATTTCCTTCATCACTTTCCCTGTGAAATGTGCTCCCTGATCCGAGTCCAGCTGGACTGGGGTTCCCCACCTTGGGAGGATTTCCTGAACTGGAATCCATGCGGTAGAATCCATCCTTGTTGGGAAAGCCACTACCCACCGGATGAAGTGTTCGGGAATTACTAGACTGTAGCTATTCCCCCTGCTTTTGGGTCAGGGTCCCAAGAAGTCAACTGCAGGCTTGCAGTTTCAATTGGCTGTTGTTCCTTCTTCTCAGTGATGTCTGCCCACTCGATTCCTTTCTGCTCCTGACTCTCCCCTTTCTGGTCAGCTTTCACTTTGATGACTGCCACCCCTGCTGGCAGACTCACTGCTTCCAGCAGTTTTTGTATTAGGTGCCCGTGCCGAATACCCGGCCTTCTGCTATCTGTGACTGCTCTCTGCCTCCCCCCGTCTTCAGGAGCTCTATGGGGTATGGGGTGTGTGTAGTCTGAGTTGTCCCACACTACAACTGGTTCATTTACTTGCTCTGACCACGCGGAGCAGTCTGAAGCTCCTAGGCAGCAGGGAAGTCTTTCTGCAACGGGTGTCTGTTTGAATAATAGGCCTCTGGCCTTCCTGTATCCCCATGGACCTGCAGCACAACTGTGTCGAAGTGCCCTCCCTCGTTGCTGCAGTACAGGGGAAAGGGGCGAGCCACATCGGGTAATACTCGCTCAGGTGTAGAGACCAGGGCTTTCCTGATATCTGTAAAAGCCCTTTTCTCATCTGGCTCCCAACTCACTTCCTCCAGAGGGGGCTTCCCTCCTTTAATCAAGGCCTAGATCAGGTGCTGTAGTGCTGAGATCCCTAGAATGAAATTACGACAGTAATTAAATAGACTTGTTACTTTCCTCACTCCCTTCATGTTTACTGGGCAGGGCAAGAGTCTGTTTGCTGAGTCTCTGTCACCGGACCCTGGGAAATGGTGTAGCCAGGTAGTGAATGGTTTTCTATCTGGGCCTTGTGTGAACCGATTTTAAACCCCCGTTGTCTTGCAGTATCTCTAAAATACTGGCTATTGCCCCTAAACGACCTACTTCATCTTCCGAAGCAATGATTAGATCATCTGCATATTGTCTAAGCTGGTCGATCCGTACGACATTAGATAGAGCTCTTCCAAAGTCTGTGCCACGACATTATGGAAAAATGGCTGGGCTATTGTGGAAACCCTGGTGGAGTCTGGTCCATGTATACTGCTGCCCACCCAGGGTGAAGGCAAATCGTTCTTGAGACTCAGGTCCCAAGGGAGCCTGCAAAATCCATTCCCAATTCCAGGCCTGGAAAAGTCTGTATGTTGTGGAGACAGGCTATTCAGGATTGTTGCAGGTCTTGCCACAATGGGATGCAATCTCGGCGTGGATTTTTAAAGGGCCGGATCGTCTTTTGTTAATGGATATGATCCATCGGGTTTGTTTACTGACCATATAGCCGAGTTAGTAGTTGCCGCAGTCTCTCTGAGTTCCCCAGGTGTTTTAGTTCCTTCACTACACCCGAACATCCGCAGGTCACCAGCGCAGGCAGTGGGGGGCATCTCCACATCCTTTACTGACCCAGGCGGCGTCTTCACCGTTCTAGGATCTGATCGACGGTCAGTTTGGTCAGACTGGGTGTTGATGGGGTGAGCAATTATGTGTCTGCTGTGACGTTCACTTGTTCCTCTTTCCTCTTTTTTGGACACTGCCTTCAACCATGTATGTCCGTATCAGTCACATCTGTAGCATATGAACTCCTTTACCCTCCCACATCTACTCGAGCAGTTCCATGCTCCGTGAGCTGGCCACCGGCAAACAGAACACATCACAGTAGCTGCATCTACAACAGCCGCTTCACAATTTCTCTTGCACTTTCTTCGGTCTATCTCACAGGCCCTCAAAACTATCACAGAGTAGGTCGATCCCACTGTTATCCCGAAATCTAAACCTTCCTGGTGGGCTGAGCTCAGGTCTTCCATCAGCATTTTTAGCAAGACTGGGTTGTCTCTCCCTGGATTATCCAACCCTGAATACTCCTCATACACTCAGTATTTACATTCTGCATAATCCATGGCTTCAGCAGATTGAACAAGGCAGGACGGTGCAAACATGTGGTGGTCAGCCAGAGAGAACAACAGGAAGAGTTAAAAAGCGAGCTGAGTTTAAAAGGTGACGGCTATTTCTTCTGTGGTTTGAACGGGGCATGACTGCGCAAACATGTGGCAATCGGCCAGCGAGAACAGCAGAAAGAGTTTAAAAAGAAGACAGCTTTACAGAGCGGGCATCAGAGGAGCAGGCGACGGAGTAGAGAGAGACAGAGTAGGAAGGCTTTGGCTCAACAGGGCTTCGGTGATAAGGGGTTGAGGCGAGGTAGGTTTCGAATGCAAAGTATGTGTGTGATGCAGGTTTTCTGTGCTCGGTGTCAGATGTGGGAGGTCCTGGAGACTCCCAGCCTCCTGGACGACCACATATAGGAAGGAAGTTGAGAAGCAGGACCTCAAAGGAATTCAGATTTCTGGATCATTGGGATTTCTTCTGGAGCAAGTGTGACCTGTCCTAAAAGGACAGGTTGCACTTGAATCGGAGGGGGACTGATGTTCTGGTGGCGAGGTTTGCCAAGGCTTTTGGGGAGAGTTTGAACTATAATGGCTGGGAGGTGGGAACCAAACTGAAGTGACAGAGAAGGAGGTGATTGGCTCACAAATAGAGAAAGCTTGGAGACAGTGCGAAAGGGAGGATAGGCGGGTGATAGAGAAGAGATGTGCTCAGACCGATGTTTTGAGATGTGCCTATTTTAATGTGAGGAGTGTTAAATAAAGTGTTAAAGCGGATGAGCTTAGAGCGTGGATCAGCACTTGGAGCTATGATGTTGTGGCCATTACAGACATTTGGATGGTGCAGGGGCAGGAATGGCTACTTCAAGTGCCAGGCTCTAGATGTTTCAGAAAGGACAGGGAGGGAGGCAAAAGAGGTGGGGTCGTGGCACTGTTGATCAGAGATAGTGTCACAGCTGCAGAAAAGGAGGAAGTCAGGAGGGGTGGTTTTCGGAGTCTCTGTGGTTAGAAGTTTGGAATAGGAAGGGGACAATAACTCTTCTGGGCGTTTTTATAGACCTCCCAATAGTAACAGAGACATCGAGGAGCAGATAGGGAGACAGATTCCGGAAAGGAGTAATAACAACGGTGTTGTTGTGGTGGGAAATTTTAATTTTCCAGATATTGATTGGCATCTCCCTAGAGTGAGGGGATTAGATGGGCTGGAGTTTGTTAAGTGTGTTAAGGAAGGTTTCTTGACATAATACATTGATAAGTCTACAAGAGGAGAAGCTGTACTTGTTCTGATATAGGGAAATGAACCTGGTCAGGTGTCGGGTCTCTCAGTGGGAGAGCATTTTGGAGATAGTGATCATAATTCTATCTCCTTTACCATAGCATTGGAGAGGGATAGGAACAGACAAGTTAGGGAAACGTTTAATTGGAGTAAGAGGAAATAGGAGGCCATCAGGCAGGAACTTGGAAGCATAAATTGGAAACAGATTTTCTCAAGCAAATGTACAGAATAAATGTGGCGAATGTTCAGGGGATAGTTGCGTTGTTGCAAGGACGTGGCAGTGGAATGAACCCAAGTGCTGAACATGGGCGCGGAGGCCGAGTCGGGAGGCGTTACCATCATAGCAAGCATGGAATGGATGCCAAGGGAGTCTTGGTTTTAGTAGAGAATTCAGGAACAATACTAGACTTCAAACTGATAGTCCTAAGAACCATGGAACCAGGTAACTCATACATGATTCGAACAATGAACTGGCAACTCCTAGTTGTGGTCACAGGATTTTTATACGGCATTTGCTGGTGGAAAGCAGGTGTTTATAGTTATTGGAACCTGGGAATGATTAGGAACTAAACGAGGTGATTGAGGTCCAATTCCTGAGGAAGATAGCCAGGTGCCAGAAGGGACCATGACAGTACCCCCCCCCCCCAAATGGGAGCCTCCCGGCGTTCCTCCAGGCCTGTCTGGATGGTTCCGATGAAAGTCCTGGATGAGGGAAGGGTCTATGATGAAGGAGCAGGTGACCCAGGGATGCTCTTCAGGACCGTACCCCGCCCAGTCTACCAGGTATTGGAGACCCCTGCCCCGACAGCGTACATCTAATAGTTGTCGGACGGTGTATGCCGGATGGTTGTCGATGAGCCAGGAGGTGGGAGAGTCTCAGCCGGGGGACACAAGGGGCTGACGGAAACTGGCTTTAACTGAGACACATGAAAAGTTGGGTGACTGCGCATGCACTTTGGCAGCGTGAGGCAGACCGCTGTGAGATTGATAAACCTTTCAACCTTGAATGGTTCCAGGAAGCGAGGGGCCAGTTTCCCATGTTTGTTTTTGAGCAGAATATCCTTGGAAGAAAGCCACACCATCTGCCCAGGTTGGTACTCCGGCGCCAGAGTCCGGTGTCAATCGGCCATCTTCTTATTTCAATTTGTTGATCTGAGTAGGGCCATGCGTGTTTCCTCCCAAATCTTAAGACATCGATCAATATGGTCCCGAACCGATGGTACCGCAATCTCCTCTTCCTGCACGCGAACAGCAGGGGTTGGTACCCAAGGGAGCACTCGAATGGAGACCTCCCAATGGGAGAGCTCACCAGGGAGTTGTGGGCGTACTCAACCCACGGGAGATGGTCGCTCCAGGTCGACAGATTGTTTGCCGTTACACAATGTAGCGTCGCCTCCAGGTCTTGGTTGACCCGTTCCGTCTGCCCGTTCGTCTGGGGGTGGAAGCTGGATGACAGGCTGCCCGATGCACCTAAGGCTGGACAGAAGTCATTCCATACCTGCGAGACAAACTGGGGACTTCGATCGGAGATGATGTCCACGGGGATTCCGTGGAGGAGGAAGACGTGGCAGATGAGAAATCTGCAGTTTCTTGAGGAAGGAAGTTTGGGGGGGGTGGGAGGGCCACGAAGTGCACCGCCTTGGAGAATTGGTCTACCACGGTGAGGACAGTGGTGTTTCCGCAGGAGGGAGTAGACCGGTGATGAACTCTAGGATGATGTGTGACCAGGGACAGGTAGAGGATGAAATAGACCCGCAGGTGGTCGATGAGAGGCCTTTCCCCGGGCACAGATGGAACAGGCCGAGACATAAGAACGGGTGTCCCCCTCCATGGAGGCCACCAAAAGTGCTTCCTCAGGAGAGCCAGGGTCCGATCACTCCCGGGGTGGCAGGCAAACCGGGATGTGTGCCCCCATTAGAGAACCTGAGGCCTGACGGAGACGGGCACGTACAGGCGATCGCCAGGTCCATTGCCAGGGTTGGGGTTGTACCGTTGGGCTTCCTTTACCTTAGCCTCGATCTCGCAAGTGAGGATTGCCACCACGCAGGATGGTGGGAGGATAGTCTCAGGGCTGGAGGTGTCATCCTTGGAGTTATACTGGCGGGATAACGCGTCCGGCTTCCTGTTCTTGGATCCTGGTCGGTACATGAGGGTAAACTCGAACCGTCTAAAGAACAATGCCCAACAGGCCTGGCAGGAGTTCAATCATTTGGCAGTTTGAATATACCCCAGGTTCTTATGATCCGTCCACACCACAAACGGGTGTTCTGCCCTTTCCAACCAGTGCCTCCGTTCTTCCAGTGCTAGTTTGACCGCCAGCAGTTCCCGATTCCCCACGTCGTAACTCCACTCGGCGGGGGACAGTTGGCGGAGTAGAAGGCGCACGGGTGAAGCTTTTCATCTAAATTTGCCCATTGGGATAGGACCGCTCCTACCCCGGAGTCAGAGGCATCCACCTCAACGATGAATTGACGGGATGGGTCCAGATGGACCAGGATGGGGGCAGTGGTGAAACGTCTCTTCAGGTCAGTGAATGCTGAGTCCGTTTCAGAGTCCCAGCAAAACGGTGCGGTAGGCAAGGTAAGCTGGGTAAGGGGGGGCCGCCAGTCGACTGTAGTCTCTGATGACTCTGCGGTAGAAGTTTGCAAACCCCAGGAATCGTTGAAGTTGTTTGCGTGTTGTGAATCTGGGCCACTCCTCCACGTCCCGGATCTTCTCGGGGTCTGCTTTTACCTGCCTGCTTTCTATGATATAGCCTAGGAAGCTGACCGATGGGATGTGGAACTCAAATTTTTCCACCTTTGCAAATAACTGCTTTTCCCACAGTCTCTGGAGGACTTGACGGACATGGTGTACGTGTTCTTGGGGGCTGCTAGAAAATATCAGGAGATCGTCAAGGTAAACAAATACGAATCGATTGATAAAGTCCCTCAGTACATCATTGATCAGGGTTTGGAAAACGGCGGGAGCATTGGTGAGGCCAAACGGCATGACCAAATATTCAAAGTGGCCCAGAGGTGCATTGAAGGCCGTCTTCCATTCGTCCCCCTCCCTCATCCTGACTAAATGGTAGGCGTTGCAACGGTCCAGCTTTGAGAAGATGGTGGCTCCATGCAATAGTTCAAATGCCGAACTAATGAGGGGTAGAGGGTACTTGATCTTAACTGTTATACTACTTAGGCCTCAGTAGTCAATACAAGGGCGAAGCACCCGTCCTTCTTTTCTGCAAAAAAGAAACCGGCACCTTCCGAGGAGGATGAAGGCCTGATAATGCCCACCACGAGGGATTCGCTAATGTATTTCTCCATGGCCTCTCTCTCTGACTGGGATAGGTTAAAAAGGCGACTGGCAGGTAGCGGGGCCCCGGGGAGAAAGTCGATTGCACAATCATATGGACAGTGCGGAGGCAGAGAAAGAGCCCGCTGTTTACTGAACACCTGTCCCAAGTCATGGTACTCTGTGGGGACGCGGGACAAGTCGAGGGGTTCCAAAACAGGCGGGGTCGCGGTAGCTTCTCTGGGAGATGGGGCCGACCACAGACAGTTGGCATGGCAAGATGGCTCCATTCGGATATCCTCCCGGTAGACCAGTCGATATGCGGATTGTGTTGGGTACCCTGGAACTACCGGGGCTTCAGGTGAATGAACGAGGCTGAATCGTACCTCCTCCCGACGGTTGCCGGATAGGATCAAGGTCAGGGGTGGCGTACAGTGGCTCACCTGAGCCAACAGCTTTCCGTCCAGGGCCTGGGCCTCCGGGGGGGTGGGGGGGTGGTAGCGGCTCGCGAGGTACTCCGGCCTGGGTGACCGTCTCTTCTTCCAGCAGATTGCCCTCAGCACCGGAATCCACCAAAGTGGATAGGGACAGGGACAGGGACCGTTGTTGGTAATTCACATTTGCCGGGATCTGCATCCGAGTCTGGGGTGCTGAAGGGAGTGTCATTCGGCTCACCAGAGCTACCCCTCTCACTGGGGAGCCCTCCCTTTTGGCCGCTGAGGGCAGGTATCCCGGAAATGTCCTTGCTGGCCACGATAGTAGCAATGCCCAGCTCTCAACCTCCAAGTTCGTTTGGCTGGGGAGAGACGGTTCTGTCCCAGCTGCATTGGTTCCTCCCACAGGGGCTGGGGCTGGTTGTAGCAGGAGCCACACTGGGAGCGGCTGGGGAAGGGGTCCGGCTGAGGCTGGTAAGATGGACTGGGGGCTTCCTTGAGGAGCGGGGCAATTGGCTTTCTCTCTCTGATGCTCCTGAAGTCGATAATCTAATCAAATGGCTAACAAGATCAGAGAGTCCAGACAGTCCGTGTCATCCCTCGCAGCCAACTCATCCTTTATCTGGTCTGAGAGGCCCTGCCGAAACTCCTCCCGCAGGGCCTTGTCATCCCACCCTGAGTCTGTGGCTAAGGACTGGAACCTGGCCACACTTCGCAAAGCCTGACGTCGAATAAGCAGCCGTTTCACAGTGTCCTTACTGTGAATGGACTGTTCAAAGACTTTCCTCGTTTCCACAACAAAGGAGGGGTAGGAGGAACAAACCTCTGGTAGGTTTTCCCATATCGCGGTTGCCCAAGTCAAGGCATCCCCTTGTAGCAGCCCCATGATGTACGCAATCTTCCATTTATCGGAAGTGTAGGTATGTGGCTGTAGCTCAAAGACTAGGGAGCACTGCAACAGAAAGGCCCAGCACCTCCATAGGTCCCTGGCGTAGGGTTCAGGCTCGGGTACATACGGCTCTCGAGGAGATGGTGTTGCTGATTCCAAGGGTGAAGCCATCCCAAGCAGTGCCGTTTGGGTAGCCGCGGTTCTTGGAGGGGACAGAGAAAATGAAGCGGAGACCCGGTCCGCTTGTTCTTGGACCTTCTACACATTCGTGGTTGGTGTCCGAAGGTTTTCCCTGATCTCCCGAAGTAGTTGGTCATGGGCGCCCAATAGGTAGCCCTGGCTGGCCTGGGCCTGTTGTACGGGATCCGTGTCCACTGCGCTCATCACGGCCAGTTCGTTCTGTTGCAAGGACGTGGCGGTGGAACGAACCCAAGCGCTGAACACGGGCACAGAGGCTGAGTCGGGAGACGTTACCATCATAGCAAGAGTGGAATGGGTGCCAAGGGAGTCTTTACCTGGAGACTTGGTTTTAGTAGAGAATTCGTGCTAGACTTCAAACTGATAGTCCGAAGAAATATGGAACGAGATTACTCGTACACGAGTTGACCAACAAACTGGCACCTCCATGTTGTGGTCACAGGGTTTTTATACGGCATTTGCTGATGGAAAGCAGGTGTTTGTAGTTAGTGGAACCTGGGAATGATTGGGAACTAAACGAGGTGATTGAGGCCCAATTCCTGAGGAAGATAGCCAGGTGTCAGAAGGGACCATGAAAAGATGGTGACCTATCAGCATATAGAAGGGGGTATTAAAATCTGACTGAGTGGTGCCTCAACAACAACCTCTTACTCAATGTCACCAAGACCAAGGAGATGATTATTGACTTCAGGAGAAGGAAACCAGAGGTCCATAAGCCAGTCATAATTGGGGGATCAGAGGTGGAGAGGGTCAGCAACTTTAAATTCCTTAGCGCTATCATTTCAGTGGATCTGTCCTGGGCCCAGCGAGTAAGTGTAATTATGAAGAAAGCATGGCAGTGCCTCGACTTCCTTAGGAGATTGCAAAGACTCGGCATGACAACTAAAACATTGACAATCTTCTCTAGATGTGTGATACTAGCTGCGTCACAGCCTGACATGTAACACCTTGTTTGTAATGGAAAATCTTGTAAAAAGTAATGGAGATGACCTAGTCCATCACAGGTAAAGCCCTCCCGATCACTGAGCACATCTGCACGGAGCATTGTTACAGGAAAGCAACATCCATCATCAGGGACTCCCACCACCCAGGTCATGCTCTCTTCTCATTGCTGCCATCAGGAGGAAAGTACAGGAGCCTCAGGACTCACACCTCCAGGTCAGGAACATTTATTACCCCTCAAGCATCAGGCTCTTGAGCTAAAGAGGATAACTTCATTCATCTTCACTTGCCCTATCAGTGAACTGTTCCCACAACTGTGGACTCACTTTCATGGACTCTTCATCTATGTTCTTGATATTTATTACTTTCTTGTTTGTTTGTTTATCTCGCTCCCTATTTATTTATTTATTTATTTATTCATCTATCCATCTGTTTCTTTATTTCTTTCATTTTCCATTTTGTATTTGCAGAGTTTAGTTATTGTCTTTAGCACACTGCTGGCCTGCCCTGTTAGTGTGGCCTTTCATCGATTCTATCATCGTTATTAGATTTATCCAGTGTCCCCACAACAAAATAAATCTCAGCGTTGTAAACGGTGACATAAATGTAGTTCGATATTAATATTTGAACTTCAAACCTTCAAAACATTCTGTATGAAACCCCCCTTTTACTGGGTGTCTCTAGAAACAGCTCCTTAGCCCCTCACTAACAGCCGCTGGATTCCACAGTGAAAAATCTACCTTTCCCTGGCTTCATGCGTCTAGGATGTTTACAAATTTGATCCCACTAAATCCATGAGGTTGGGATGTCTTGCCCACCCAAACTCCGTTTTGTGTGAATGTTGTGTGATATACTGTCCCCAGCTAGAAATAACAGATCGTACACTGCATACAGTTTATTTAAAAGTATATTTAAGATAGGTAATTAAAGCAAACAGCTATTAAATGAAAGAAAGAAAAAAATAAAAGGAGCCCATTACTTTTAAACAGTCAAATGTGCACTTAAGTTGGAGTTCATCTTGAACTTGTTTGTCACTCACGCACCAGACCCTTCATTTGTGTGAAAGAACACACCAGCACGCAAAGGTCTCTTAAAGTTCACCTCAAACAAACGGGTCTCAAGATTTTAGCATCTTGGAGCCATTCATCTGCACAAAGCACCTTGTACAACAGGGACAGCAGCCTCAGACATCTTCCCTCCTGTCCTCTCCTAGCTCCTGCCAACAAAGACCTTCAGCCTGGCATTCTCCAGAACCTTCTCCCAATTCCACTACCCTGATTGGCTGACAGCACATTCCTAAATTGAATAACAAGCCTCTTATCTGAGCTTAAACACAAACAAGCTGAAAGCAGAACAGACTGCTCTTACAGAACTGCTAAAATGAAATAACTATAGCATAGCAGTGTGGTGAACTACATATACCTGTCTGGACACGCCCCTCTGCTGACTGCTCCTGTGGCTCCTCCCACAGACCCCTGTATAAAGGTGATTGGAGGCACTGCTTCTCCCTCAGTCTCCAGGATGTTGTTTGGTGGTCTCTTGCTGCTGACGGTGCTTTCTTCCAGCTAATAAAAGCCTATCTCGACTCACGTCTCCGAAAGTTATTGATGGTACATCAATTTTATTAGCTGGAGCAGGTAGCTTCTCGAGCCAGGCAGCGTTTTCGGGGGTGCTTTTCAAGTCCGCAGAACTAACACTGCGCAGACTTGCAACTGGCAGCAGCTGAGGTTGATTCACCGGTGGGTAGCGGGGTCTGCAGCGTCCACGGGGCCAGCGGGAGATCGCACGGCTGGACAGCATCAGCATTGTGCAGAGCAGCCTCCAGCATGTCGGCCAGCTCGATCACCGAGCGTAAGGTAAGATCAGTGTTTTCCAGCAGCCGCTGGCGCACGTACACTGACCTGATCCCCGTAACGAAGGCGCCTCGTACCAGGAGCTCCGCATGCTGTTCCGCCATCAGTCCCCTGCAGTCTCAGGCCCGCACGAGTGTCTGTAGGGCCCGGACAAACTCAGCGCTCGACTCTCCAGCCCACTGCCGCCATGTCGCTAAACGATGTCTTGCGTAGATAGTGTTCACCGGCCACAGGTAGTGTCTTTTAAGGGCATCCAGTGCCCCTTGGTAGATCAGCAGGTCCCTCATAAGGGGGTATACCTTCAGACAGACCCTGGAGAGGATGATTTTGTGCATTGTGGCAGGCTCAGTCACGGGAATCTCTTCCAAGTACGATTGGAAGCATGCAAGCCAGAGTTCAAAGTCAATAGCTGCTTCTGGGGCTTGAGGATCAATGTCCAATTTTTCTGGATGTAAATAGACTGCGGCTCCCATCCTGAAGTGGCGGCGCGTCACCAACAGCAGCGGCCCTGTCCCGCGGCCCCGCCATGGACATCGCGCTGTCTCCATCACGGAGCTAATGGTTGTCTTCGGCGGTGGCAACAAAGGCATTGTGAATGAGCTACACGATTACAACTCAGCAAACAACCAGTGGTTCAGCCCAGCAGTGAGGGGGGACATTCCTACAGGATGTGCAGCATATGGCTTTGTGTGTGACGGCACTCATCTGTTAGTGTTTGATGGCATGGTGGAGTATGGGAAGTACAGTAACGAGTTGTATGAACTATAGGCCAGCAGATGGGAATGGAAAAAATTGAAAGCCAGAGCCCCCAAGAATGGCCCCCCACCATGTGGCCACTGCTTTTCAGTTATTGACAATAAATGTTATTTATTCGGGGGATTAGCCAATGATAATGAAGATCCAAAAAGCAATATTCCACGGTATTTAAACGACTTGTATATATTGGATCTTAAGCCTGGCTCTGGAGTTGTAGGTTGGGACATACCAGTCATGTATGGAACTCCACCTTCACCTAGAGAATCTCACACAGCTGTTGTGTATCGCAGTAAAGATGGCAATAAACCAAAACTGGTCATCTATGGTGGAATGAGTGGCTGTCGACTTGGAGACCTGTGGATTCTAGATGTTGAGAATTTAATGTGGAACAAGCCAGAGGTTGCCAGAGATCCGCACTCTGCCACAATGATCGGGAGCAAAATGTATGTTTTTGGTGGCTGGGTCCCCCTTACCCTGGAAGTTGTCAAAGCTCCCATGCATGGAAGTGCACAAATACTCTGGCATGTCTAGATCTTGAAACAATGACTTGGACTCAGATCTCAACGGAATCATTTGAGGATAACATCCCTCGTGCCAGAGCTGGTCACTGCTCAGTCTCAATAAACACACGTCTGTATGTGTGGAGTGGTTGAGATGGCTACCAGAAAGCTTGGAACAGTCAAGTCTGTTGTAAAGACTTGTGGTATCTTGAAACAGAAAAGTCACCTGCTCCTGGCAAAGTTCAGCTGGTTCGAGCAAGCACCAACTCCCTAGAGATCAGTTGGGGAGCAGTACCCACGGCTGCTGCGGAAAGAAGGGCCATTTCCCCAAGGTCTGTAAGTCTAAACCATGAGCGGGGTCGAGCAGCGCCGCGTGCGAGGCATGGGGGCCGCCATCTTTGTCGGTGCCACCTCGCCCCGCCTCCAACCCACGGGTGCTTACCAGGCACCAAGACGGCGATTCAACTCTGTCCTCCGTAACCCTCGACCAAAGCGCCCCACACCAGCTTGCAAGGTCAGTGATGGACATCCTGGTGGAGGGGCACAGGACTAGCTGCCTGTTTGACATGGGCAGCACTGAGAGTTTTATTCACCCGGGCACGGTGCAATGCTGCGGACTCGCAACACGGCCGGTAAGCCTGAGAGTCACCATGGCTTCTGGGTCGCATTCCACAGACATCCGGGGGGTGGGGGGGGGGTTGTGTAGTGACATTGGTGGTGCAGGGCACAGAATATCGGGACTTTGTGCTACTGGTCATGCCTCAACTGTGTGCACCTGTGCTATTGGGGACAACAAAGGGGGGGGGGGTGAATGTGGTGAACTACATATACCTGTCTGGACATGCCCCCTGCTGACTGCTCCTGTGGCTCCTCCCACAGACCCCTGTATAAAGGCGATTGGAGGCACTGCTCCTCCCTCAGTCTCCAGGATGTTGTGTGGGGGGCTCTTGCTGCTGACGCTGCTGACGGTGCTTTCTTCCAGCTAATAAAAGCCTACCTTGACTCACGTCTCCAAGAGTTATTGGTGTTGCATCAAGCAGTAAATATCTTAACCAGGACGTTACATGTAACACTGAGATTGTCCTCTGTCCAAGTCTTTATCTCCCTTCAAACTGGTTTGACAGATTTAATCGGTGGTTGGTGTGCAGGAATTAGCACCATGGGTAAGTCTTCAGAGATTCCAATGGGAAGCAGCTTCCAGTGTTGGTATAAACCACGTCTAATGTGTCCCACCCTCTGGTGCAAAGTCAGCATGTGCCCTATGGGGGTGTGTCGTATTCTGATGGTCGAAATTCACTCCATTGTGATTGGTTCGTTTAGAGCTGCAGCTGCTCTTCCCTTTGGATAACCGTCTGGTGTCCAGTTTCAAATATCCTCAGAATAAAAAATTGCATGTGTAATATCCAACAGTGTCTTGTTATCATAAGAACGATGTAAAGGGAGAACAATTACACCATTTGCCAGAGCTGGAGTGGCCTCTGTGACTGGATGGGCCACCATCTTGAAATGTGAGAAAGACAAACTAACCCATTAGTAATTCTTGGCAAATCATCTGACCACAGAAACCTATATGAAATTCATATTGTAGCTGATTTAAGAATTTTTTTGAATTTATGAATGTTAACATAAGAATTCTTTTCATTGAAATATGATTTTTCCTTATAGTCGGGTTGTTCCAATATTGATATAGAAGTCTTTGCAAAATTATGTTTTGAAAGCTGAATAAAAATTGCTTCTAGGTTTTCTGTCTGTGGGAACTCTTTAAAATGAGTAGCAGTTGATCACCATGGAACCTTTGAACTGCAGGCCAATAGCCTCAAGGCAGAAATCCTTGCAGCAGAGATCACAGAATCTTTGTTTGGAACCTTCTTTAAGACTAAACGGAAAGTCCTTCACTTTAACTCTGGCTGTTAACTCTGGGTTATTATAATTTAATGTGACCCCTCTTCCAATATATAAATTGTTAACTGATTTGTCATAAACCATTTTTCTATTTTCCTTGAATCCTTTGGATTTTGTAAGCTTGCAGTTGCATCCCCTTTTCTGTGCTTGATCCAATGACTTTCAAACTTTTTTAACTCCTTGTGAAATTTTGTAAGTGGTGATGAACAACCATTTCTTTCACAACTTCCGCTGAATTTCTGTCATAAATATTGTGTTGGAATTCTTTTTCAAGTCTTTCTGATGCTGTTAAATAAAAAATTATTCATTGTTGTGGATGATTTAGTTCATTCAGGTTTGTGTTATTTGCATATTTAAATCAAATCGTCCAAATCCCTTGCAAAACTGAACACCAATATATATTTATGGAATGCAAAGCAGAACAAATAATCTCACCGTTCTTACTAACAAGTTTGTGTATATGGAATATATGACACCATTTCTTTCTGTAATTGCCATTCACAGTGCAGTGAATTTCCCAATTTTTGTTTGATGGTAATGTTGCTTGTCATGTAGAACATCTACCAGTAGGTGGCTGCCTAATGTAGTAGCAGCTCTTCAGATTATTTAACCCATTTTTGCTGGATTTCTTGTGATATTTTAGAGAAAAATTTGGCCAGTTATATTTTTCCTTAAAAGAAGGAATTGGAGAAAATATCCTTCTTGAAGTTCACCTGATCTTTGTGGCAAAGGTATTCCCTACAGTCAGTAAATTAGAGCTTTCAGAATTATAACCCAGTGATGATGAAGGAAAGATGATATATTTTTTACAACTGCATGCTGTGACTTAAAGGTAAACATCAAGCTGAAAAATTCTGTGATGTTCCCAAGCACCGGCTGACCCTGTTGTCAGGTACAGGACTATAATTTATGGGTGGCAGGGCAAGTTGGTAAGACTTATCAAAATGAAGTTTACAGTACACCAATGCCCTGGAAAGGAAAATCCTATAAAATGTAGTGGACAAAACCCTGTCCATCACGGGTAAAGCCCTCCCCATCATTGACCACATACAGTATACATGGAGCGTTGACACAGGAAAGCAGCATCCACCATCAGTGACCCCCACCACCCAGGTCATGCTGTTTGCTTGCTGTTGCCATCAGGAAGAAGGAACAGGGGCCTCAGGACTCACACCAGCAGGTTCAGGAACAGTTATTATTCACCCTCAACCATCAGGCTCTTGAACCAGAGGGGATAATTACACTCAACTTCACTTGCCCCATCACTGAACTGTTATCACAACCTATAGACTCACTTTCAAGGACTTTTCGTCTCCTGTTCTCAATATTTATTGCTTGCTTGCTTGTTTATCTATCTATCTATCTATTTATTATTTATTCATTCATTCTTTTTGTATCTGCACAGTTTGTTGTCTTTTGAGCAGTAGTTAAAGACATAAGTTGGTGTGGACTTTCATCAATTTTATTATGGTTATTATTCTATTATGGATTTATTGAGTATGCCTACAAGTAAATCAATCTCAGTTTTGTATATGGTGACATCTATGTACTTTGATAATGAATTTACTTCGGAATTTAAACTGTGAATACTGTTGGAGAGATTAAATGAATTGATACCAGAGAGACTAAAGAAACTGATCAAAGAGATGATTAAGTGGAAGTTTGATGTGAGTATTAAAAAGCAAGTAATGGTGACAGAAGGATCAGTAACCAAAGAATACTGATTTACAGTGGATGGTAAAAGGCTTGAAGGATTGAAAATGTGATGGTCTCTGATTGCATAGTCACCTTTGAATGATCATTTTCTATACAGCTGAAGGGAAATGTTAATCAGTGTATGGAGAAAGTGCAGACTGGGACTAATGGTATTTCCCCAACAAAATGAAGTCACTGTGGTGCAGTTGATAGTGCTGCCACCTAACAGATCCAGCAAGCTGTGTACAATCATGGTGTCTCAGCTGTCTGTGTGGAGTTTGCATGGACACCCTGTGATCGTGTGTTTCTCTGGATGCTCCAATATGCTTCTACATCCCACTAATGTCCAGGTTGGCAGGGTATTTGGTCACTTAATTGCTCCTAGTATTCAAGTTAATGATAGAAATAGGGGAATTGATGGGAATATGGATGGGGGTGGGGAGGGAATTAAGCAGGATTAGTGAATGATTTTTGTACATGGGCAGAGATGGCTGGCATGAACTAAGTGGGCAGAAGGGCCTGCATCCGTGTTGAGTGAAGCAATGATTCTATGAATTTTCAAAGGAACAATGAAGTGAACAGACGTCTTCCATGAACTGGCAGGATGTGAGGCAAAGATGAGGTTCCTGCCTGTTCAACCTCCAAACATCACTACAATGGGAGGGCAGAATGGGAAAAATACAAAGCAATCATTAGAATTTATCAAGACAGGAAAAAAAACTATTGGAAACCAATCACAAAATTGACAGGAACAGCAGCCAGAAGTCTAGGATCCAAAAGGCCAAAAATCTAGGGATAAGGGTTTGAATCCCACTACAGAAAGTAAAAGAATTAAATTCAAATAATTCAATAAATGTTGAAATAAAGATAGACTCTGATTGTTTGGAAATATACATGTTTCACCAATGTCTGTCAGGAAAGGAAATCGGCCAGCCGTACCTGGACTGGCCCTTAACATGACTCCAAACTCACCAATGAGGCTGACTCCACCTCCTCAGTTTAAGGACAATTAGAAATGGACAAGAATGCCAGCATTAGTAGCTACGTCTACAGCAAATGAACCAACAAATTAAAACAAAGGATTACAGATATGCCATTGAAATTAACATACAACAACTCTGAGCAAATGCATGATTGCAGCATAGGACTGTGGAATTGGCCTTTAAGTAATCTTGAGTACCTGAACCAGCATGATTTCATTTTCTGGAGTTTTTGTGTTAAGCTCTAGATGAGGAATCATCTTTCTTATTACCATTGTCTTCGACCCTTCTTGTTTCTCAGAAAGTGAATCTACACCAAGGACCACTCTAGATTGTTTTATTTGACAAAGCCTAGGTTAACAAATTTCACGACACATGCTGCTGATAATAAACCTGATTCTGATTCTGATTGGAAAGGTGACGGAGATATTCAGGATTCCAGAAAGCACTTGAAAAACAATGGTCTCGGGACATTGTCCCTTTATTTTTCATGTTATCTATGAGCACAAAGTACCAGTTTTACAAAATTATAAAGCAAATGAACTTCCCTCTTACTTACTTTTAATTTCACTCATTTCCTTCAGTTCTTTGTTCTCATTAGACCTTCATTCTCTCGTATTTCTGTCAGATTTTGGTGTCATCTTTCCTGAAGACAGATTCAAAGTGATTGTTCAGTTTCTCTGCATTTCTGTATTTTCCATGAGAAATTGTCTTGCCTCCTGTCTCTCAAGGACAAATATTAGCCCAAAGTAGCATTTTTCATTTTAACTTAATCTCCCAAAGTTCCTACAGTTTATGAATAAACTCTTCTCAGGCTTCAAGCCATCACAGGTATTGATTATAGCAAACGTTTCGATGAGAAACTCTACCATCATCATCTTCAGGGACAATGCCTGGATATGTCTATTCGGGTGGTACTTATATCCCTGTATTCTGTCCCTCCTGATTGGTTAGTCCGCATCCAATCAGGTCTCAGCTCTCCAACCTTGATTACGATCAATTTCCAGTTCTTACTTAGAGCAAGACCTTTGTCTTTGTTAAAATTCATTTCCTGTAGCTTTATATCAATGTCTTTCTTTACCAGGTGGTTCTGAAAACCATTGTTACGGCACAGTAGTTTTGTGCTGTCAAAGTCAATCTCCTGACCATTGTGAATGTGATGTTCTGCTACCACCAGTTTCTCCAGGTAATCCAAATGGATACACCTCCTGTGCTCCATGATGGGCGTTTCCACCGTACGTTCAATCTGGCTGATATACACTGGCGGTAGCGACGGGTTCCTCCTCGTTGTTCGGTTTCCTGGTTTTACTGTCAGACCTGTTAAGGCCCCAATTGACTTCTTTCAGCTTGTAGCCATTCTGCATGAATGTCATGCGTAATTGTATTATTCCTCAGGGAGACACTTGGTGTCGGAAATACCTTTCATACAATTAAACGAAGTAGAAAGAACCACTCTACTTTGGGAAATGTGATGATAACTATTACTATTAAGATATAAGTCAGTGTCAGTGGGTTCCCAATGGACGCCATGTCTGAGACTACTGTCCAGTTTCCAGGAACAGGAGGTAACCATTCTTCTCCATTTCCATCATAAATTGTATGTTTGGATGTTTACTGATGAGATGTTTGTGAAACTGTTGGAGTGCCTGGAGTCCATGAGGCCACAATATGAAAGTGTCACCACCATTACGCCTCCCAACGTAGAGTGGTTCTTTCTACTTCGATTAACTGTGCGAGCATACTGAAATTTGTGAAAGGGGCCTCACACTAATCAATACAGAGTAAATGAAAATTTCCTCTAATTCAATATGGGTAATTGATGCCATTGTCTTTAGTCCCTGTTGTGATCTCTATCCTTGACCTTGAGTTCCATCCCTCACATTAGCAATTGTTCGAACACTTTGCTTCCTTGGTGCTGGATTCAATGGTGATAACTTTTTCTGGTCAGATATCTCAACTCAGTCTGCTGACTTCCAATCTGAAACATCATCACTTCCATTTTGGAGTTGCTCTGCAGCAGAAAAATGCCAAAATGCTCAGCAGATCAGTCAGCATTTGTGGAAGTGAAAATTCTACTTAATTCTCTGAGTGTTTCCTCGTACACTGCGTGTTTACTCACTCCCCCAATAATGACAATGTGTTCCACCCTTTTTATCCACCCTTCTTTCTTGCTTTGAGTGTGTGTGTGTGTGTGTGTGTGTGTGTGTCTGTGTGATATCCGTGCAGACAGAGAAGGAGATTGATAGTGAAAGTTAAGCTAGAGAGTGAGTGAGAAAGAGTGAGGAGGAGAGGAGAAGGAGAACGAGACAGAGAGGTGAGAATTGGAAGGGGATGAGAAAGAGAGAGGTTAACAGGAAAAGACACAGAAAGAGAGGAGGAAGATAAAGAGAGAAAGATAGGGAGAAGATGTGTGTGAGAGAGAAAGAAGCAGTGAAAGAGAGAGAGGGGAGATGAAGGAAGGAGAGGGAGATAGAGTGAGAAAGAGAAAGGGGGATGGAGACAGACATAAGGAAGGAGATGAAGAAAGAAGAGAGAGATGCTGTGTGTATATGATTCTGAGAGTTGCAGCCACAACTACATGAAGGTCTCTTTTTGTTGGCCAAGCAAATGAGAAATTCATTTTCCTTAACCTCCATAGAGAAATCTGTCCATTTTCATAAAGGTTTATACATGCTAAGCTAAACCAGGAAACCTACAGGTTAGGATAATAACTTGCATTGCCAGTGGAGTATGTTTTATTCCATCATGCTGACCATCTCCTTTGCTTTCTTCAGAAAGAATATGTATATGACTTTCAGATCAGATTATTGGGAAATCCAAGGCCTGGATGATTTGTGAACCCAATCCAATAGGAGGTAATGCCAACTGGAGGGCAATAAAGGGTCTAAAGTTCAAAGAGGGAGTTTAAAGGAGATTTGTGGGTTGTTGGAAATAGATATTATAGCAATGATTCAGAGCCATTTGGACAGACACATGAACAGGCAGACAATGAAGAGATGTGGACCCTGTACAAGCAGATATTCACATGGTATCAGGATCAGCACAGACTTAGTGGCCTGAAGGACTTCGCTCTACTGCTCTATATTCTGTGTAGGTGTCTGGTCACTTTCATTGGAGGTTGGAGGGTGGGACACTCAAATAAATAAATCACTTCCCTCTAAGTTTTTCATAAATTAAAAATAACTTAGGTGTGATCACACAAAAAACAATCATGAAACCATCTCTGTAGAAATCATCATCTCTCTAGCACCAGTTTTTAAGTTGCAAAAGAAGGAATATTTGTTTTCATTTAAAAAACTAGTTTAATAATATGTAATTTATTCTGCATACGATAAGCATAATTTATGACCAATATTCTCATGGGGAGGTATGGCAGAGCTGTTGGGGAGGGTTTAAAACTAATTTGTCTGGGGGTGGGAACTAGAGTGAAGGGATTCAGGATAGGACAGACAGTGAAAAAAAATCAAAGATAATGTGCAGTCAGACTGTCAGGCAGGACAGGTAGATGACAGGACAAGATTACAGCAGCAGGGTGAGTATCTATGCATTACAGATGCAGAATCAAAAAGGATACAAATACAGTACTCAGTGTTATATCTCAATGCACAGAATATAAGAAATAAGGTAGATGATCTTGTTGCACTATTACAGATTGTCAGGTATGATGTTGTGGCCATCACTGAATCGTGGCTAAAAGGATGATTGTAGTTGGGTGCTGAATGTCCAGGGTTATACGTTGTGTTGGAAGAATCGGAAAGTAGGCAGAGGGGGTGGAAAAACAAAGTAAAAACAAAGGAGAAGGCGTACAAAAAAACAAAATTAACAGGAATACAGGATTGGTGAGCTTTTAAAAATCTACAAAGAGCAACGAAAAGAATCATTAGAAGGGAAAAGATGAAATATGAAAGCAAGCTAGCAAACAATATCAAAATGGACAGTAACAATTGTTCATGTATGCAAAATATAAAATAAAGATGAGTGTGGATATAGGACTGCCAGAAAGTGAGGCTGGAGAAATAGTATTGATGGATGAAGAGGTGGCAGGTGAACTAAATGAGTATTTTGCATCAGTTTTTACTGAGTGAAGACACCAGCAGAATGCCAGATGTTGAAGGGTGTGAGAGAAGAGAAGTGAGTGCATTTACTATCACAAGGGAGAAGGTGTTTGAAAAGCTGAAATAGCTGAGGGTACATCAGATATCCAGGTGTACTATAATAGATTGGGGAGGCATCAGTAATGATCTTTCAAAATTCATTGGATTCGGGCATGGTTCTGGAGGACTGGAAAATTGCCAACATGACTCCACTCTTTAAGAAAGGAGGAAGGCAGCAGAAAGGAAATTATAGACCAGTTAGCCTGACCTCAGTAGCTGGGATGATGTTGGAGTCAATTGTTAAGAATGAGGTTATGAAATACTTGGTGACACAAGACGAGATCATGGTTCCTTTAAGGGAAAATCCGGCCTGATGAACCTGTTGGAATTCTCTGAGGAAATTACAAGTAGGATAGATGAAGGGGATGCAGTGGATGTTGTATATTTGGACTGTCAGACGGCCTTTGACAAGGTGCCACTCATGAGACTGCTTACCAAGTTTAGTGTTGAGGAAACAGGTAAACTGCAGAAGGACTTAGAAAGATTAGGAGAATGGGCAAAAAAATTGGCAAATGAAATACCATGTTGGAAAATGCATGGTCATGTGCTTTGGTAGTAGAAATAAATCTACAGACCATTTTTTAAATGGGTAGTAAATCCAAAAATCTGAGATTGAAAGGGATTTGGGAGTCCTTGTGTGGAAGACCCTCGACATTATCCCCCCCCCAACATTATCCAGAGTAATATACCTGCTGTTGAGTGGAATGGCCACAGGGGTACTCTGCACTGGCTGTTTAATACCTTTCCCCTTCCTGTGTGTCACCCAGTTTCCTGTGTCATGCACCTTGGGTACAACTAACTCTCTATATGTCTTATCTATCACCCCTTCAGGCTCCCGAATAATCTGGACATCATTCAGTGCCATCTCCAACTCCTTAACATGGATTATCAGAAGCTGCAGGAGGATGCACTTCTCACAGTTGTGGTGGTCAGGGAGACTGGTGGGCTCCCTGTCTTCTTGTATCCCACAAGAGGAGCATTCAATTGTGCAAACTATCGAAGGGGTGATGATTCAGCATACAGGAGTGAGTTTGAAAACTTGTCTGAGTGGTGTAATAACAACAGCCTCTCACTCAATGTCAATAAGACAAAGGAACTAATTGTAGACTTCAGGAGAGGGAAACCAGAGGTCCATGAGCAGTAATCATTAGAGAATCACTAAATTAGTCAGCATCTCTAAATTCCTGGGTGTCACTATCTCAGAGGACCTATCCTGGACCCATTATATAAATATTCTTACAAAGAAAGCACAACAGCACCTCTACTTCCTCAGAGTCTGCGGAGGTTCAGCATGTCACCGAAAACCTTGGCAAACCTCTATAGATGTGTGGTGGAAAGTGAGCCGACTGGATGCATTATGGCCTGGTATGGGAACACCAATGCCTTTGAGTGGAAAATCCCACAAAAGGGAGTAGATTCGGCCCAGTACATCATGGATAATACCCTCCCAACGATTGAACACATCTACATGAAAGGTTGCCATGGAAAGCAGCATCCATCATCAAGATCCTCAGCACCCAGGCCAGGCTCTTTTCTGACTGCGGCCCTCAGGTAGAAGGTACAAGAGCACCAGGTTCAAGAACAGTTACAACCCCTCAACCATCAGGCTCTTGAACAAAAGGGGAGAACTACACTCATTTAAGGACTCTGTTGTATTGTTATTTCATGCTCATTAGTTATTACTATTGACTTACATTTTGTAACCTGGGAAAAATACACACTGAGGACAACAAATACTATTTTGTGTCTTTAATTCCTTTATCTGTTTTAGATGTTTTAATGCAGGAAGAGGGGATTAAAATTAGAACAATAAAATGAGTTTGAAAATAACAGTTCATGCTGTTACAATCTCAGCCTACAACCTCTCCCTCAATGCCGAAAGAACAAAGGAGTTAATTGTGGATTGCAGGAAGAGCCGAGACAGACTAGCCCTCTCGGCATCAGTGGGACTGTAGTCGAGGGAGTGTGTAGTTTTCAGTTCCTCATGAATACCTCTACTTCCTCAGGAGGTGACAGTAATTTGTCATGTAGCCTTTGAGCCTTGCCCATTTTTATCGATGCAGCATAAAAAGCATCCTGTCTTGATGCATTTGGCAGCTGTGCTGTCATGACCACAAGGAACTGCAGGAAGTTGTGGAGGCAGCTCAGCTCATCCAGACAGGATAGTTGAATGCTCCTCTTGTGGGATGTCGGACGACAGGGAGACAGGGAGACCATTGGTGCCCACCTGCAGCTTGTAACAATTGATGTTAAATACTTGGAAGTACAATTGGGTGAACACCAGATCATTCGAGAGGCTGATAGGTTTATAGATATGATATATGTAGAGGTAGTTACTGTACACCCAAGGTGCAGGACACAGGAAAATGGGTGACAGTCAGGAAGGGGAAAGGGGTTAAACAGCCAGTTTCACAGCCCTTAGGGCATTCCCCTCAACAACAGGTATACCACCAGTTTTTTATTGGGAAGAAGAGAAGCACAGTGGCGATAGGGAATTCATTATTTGGGAGAATGGAAAGGTTCTGTGGATGAAAATGAGATTCTCAGATGGTATGTGACCTCTCAGGTCAAGGGTCCAAAATATCTCAGATCAAGTCCTCAGTGATTTTAAGTGGGAGGGTGAACAGACTAAGATCTTGGTCCATGTAGGTACCGATGACATGGGTAGGACAAATGATGGAGTTCTGCATAGGGAGGTCCTGGAGTTAGGTGCCAATATAAGGGCAGGATCTCCAGGGCTGTTTTCTCAGGAATGATACCCATGCCATGTGCTAGTGAGGCCAATACTAGGAAGATTATACAGTTCAATGTCTGGGCAAGGAGTTGGTGCAGGAGTGATGGCATAAGGTTTTTGGATCATTGGGCTCTCTTCCAGGGAAGGTGGGACCTGTACAGAAGGGATGGTTTAAACCTGAACTGAAGGGTGACTAATATCCTAGTGGGAAGGTTTGTTAATGCTGCACAGTGGGGTTTAAACTAGAGTTGCAGGGGACGCGAACCAGAGTGCCAGAATAGTTAGTGGAGAGGTTGTGGATGCAGATATCGGTAAGACCTCAGACAGAGTCAGAAATCAAAGATTGAGCAGGGTGTGACTAGTGTCCTGAGCTGTGTATATTTCAATGCCAGAAGTATCATAGGAAAGGTGGATGAGCTCAGGGCCTGGATCAACACATGGAATTATGCTGTTGTAGACATTAGTGATATTTAGTTGCAGGATGGGCAGGACTGGCATCTCAATATTCCAGGGTTGCGGTTAGATGTGAGGGCGCAGGAGGGATTAAAAGAGGAGGGGTGGTGTTACTATTCAATGAAAATGCTATAGTAGTGCTATGTCAGGACAGACTGCGAAACTCGAGTAGTGACATGTTATGGGTGGAACTGAGAAATAAGAAAGGTGTGACCACATTAATGGCTATATTACTGATCACCCAACAGTCCGAGGGATTTCGAGGAACAAATTTGTAAAGAGATCACAGACTGTTGCAAGAAACATAAGGTTGTTAAGATTGGCTGATAAAATCATGTAATCATTCTCACTCACTGGTAAATCAACCTGGGGTCAGTAAACCAGGCCAACAGTCCAGAGCAATGAAATGAAGGGTTCTCTTGTTGGTGGCGTCAACTTTTAGAAGAGATGTTAAACGAAGACTCTTATAAGTTTCTCAAGTAGACATAAAATTGACAATGGCCCTATTCAGAGAAGAACAGCAGAGTTCAGTTGGTGTCTGAGCAATACTATGAAACACTTTGGAACATCTTCAATCCTTGAAACATAAAAGACACATGCAAGTTCCTCCTTGCTATCATTCCAAAAACCTCTGTAGCCCAGTGGATTTAGAAGGATTAGAGAGAATGCAATAAAGTTGGATAAACTGACAAATGGATTAAGTGAGATGGGCAGAGTGTGACTATCATTGGAAAAACTAGGATTTATTGTCCATTCCTAATTGCCCTCTTTCCCAGCCCACCTCAAGAGGCAATTACAAATCAACCCTGTCAGTGGTCTGGACTCCCAAGCAGGCCCAAACAGGTAATGATGCCAGATCACTTTTGCTTGAAGGGTATTAGTGAACCAGAGTGGTTTCTGATGACAACTTGACAAATTTATAGTCACCAGAGCTGAAGGCAACTGTCATTTTACTAGCAATATTAACTCTCCAGCTGCCAGGATGGGATTCAGACTCATGCCTCCAATCAATAATAAACTCTATGAATTGTAGTCCACCAACTGAAATGTAAGCTATTATATCCTTACGACTGTGGTAGGCAAGGTCTGGGAATAGAAGCTTTGAAACTTTATATTATTAAAGGATGAAAAATATCTTTTCAATCTGATTATAAATTGCTTAAATACAGTGAAGCCATTTTAGTCATCCAGACTATCATTTTGTTGATCGCTGCCCTCTTCTTAGCACAGTCCCAGTAATATTTGCATGATCTCATAAAATGTGCAGAAATGCTTATCACAGCAGTCCTGAATGATATCAATTGTTCCCTAATCACTACTAGCCATTCTGTTATCATAGTTTTCTGATATTCATACTATCTGATATGTTTCTCTCAGAACCCCTTAAAAGTCAATGTCTTTCTACAATATTCTCATGACCAGACACCTACACAGAAAATGGTGCAGAGCAGCAAAGTCCACAGACCACTAAGTCTGTGCTGTTCATGGTGCCAATTTACACTGTACATCTGCTTGTACATGGTCCACATCTCTTCATTGTCTGCCTGTTTATGTGTCTGTCCAAATGGCTCTGAATCATTGCTATAATATCTGCACTGACTTTTAAAGAGGATCTGAATGTATCATTTTAGATAGTACGAAGAGCAGAAAGCTGTGAAAAGATAACAGAAGGCAGACGGTGATGTGGAAATAATCTGGTATCATTCAGGACTGGTGTCAAGAACATTTCTGCACATTTTGTGAGATCATTCAAATGGTACTGGGACTGTGCTAAGGAAAAGGCAGCAATCAACAACATGTTAGTCTAGATATGTGAAATAGCTTCACTGTATTTAAGCAATTTATAATAAGATTTAGAAGATACTTTTCATCCTTTAATAATATAAAGTTTCAAAACCAGACCTTGCTACCACAATAGCTAACATTTCAGTTGGTGGACTACAATTCATAGAGTTTATTATTGATTGGAGGCATGAGTCTGAATCCCATCCTGGCAGCTGGAGAGTTAATATTGCTAGTAAAATGACAGTTGCCTTCAGCTCTGGTGACTATAAATTTGTCAAATCTCCATCAGAAACCATTCTGGTTCACTAATACCCTTCAAGCAAAAGTGATCTGGCATCATTACCTGTTTGGGCCTGCTTGGGAGTCCAGACCACTGACAGGGTTGATTTGTAATTGCCTCCTGAGGTGGGCTGGGTATGAGGGCAATTAGGAATGGACAATAAATCCCAGTTTTTCCAATGATAGTCACACTCTGCCCGTCTTACTTAATCCATTTATCAGTTTATCCAACTTTATTGCATTCTCTCTAATCCTTCTAAATTCACCGGGCTACAGAGGTTTTTGGAATGATAGCAAGGAGGAACTTGCATGTTGCAAGGATTGAAGATGTTCCAAAGTGTTTCATAGTATTGCTCAGACACCAACTGAACTCTGCCATTCTTCTCTGAATAGGGCTATTGTCAATTTTATGTCTACTTGAGGAGCTTATAACAGTCTTCGTTTGACATCTCTTCCAAAGGTTGACACCACCAACAAGAGAACCCTTCATTTCTATTGCTCTGGACTGTTGGCCTGGTTTACTGACCCCAGGTTGATTTCCCAGTGAGTGAGAATGATTATATGAATTGGATTTTATCAGTTTAGATCCTGATCCTCTCCACAAGGGTACAATTTGCAGGATCTGATGTTGGACGATGGTCAGAAACAGGAAATCTGAAGAGATTCCATGTTATAGCTATTCATTGGCATCAGTCCAATTAGACTGGATCACAATTTGTTTCAAAAGTGTTGTCTCCTCAGAATTTATTTTTGTTTATGATAGGCCGCTTGAAGGTGAACACAATATAATTTTAGACTAGCATAATGTAGGAATTTGGAGAAACAAGAAATTAACTTTTATTGAATATAATGCATTTAATTGCATAATGGTGCTGATGCTTTGTAATAGTTAACTAAGCTAAAAGTGTTTTGTGGATGTGTTTCTTTAAAGTGTCCAACAATAATCAGCCAGTTGCCCAGATAGCATTTTTCAATGACCTGGTGAAAACTCATTGTGTTTGTCACTGACAGTACCAGGATTTGCAGAGAAGAAGTCTAAATGGGTATGCTGAAAATGAATCTTTAGTGACATGTTACACTTCATGGTTCTGTATGCTTGAAGTACGTTGTCAACCAGCTATTCGTAGTTCGGTGCTCTGTAGTTGCCAACATTCTTGAGTGATTTCCATGTGATGTTCTCTAGTCCCACTAGAAGTTCTTCAAATTGTCTGTCATTGATGACCCGTTTGATTAGTGAACCAACAAAAATATCTTCCTTAATCTTGGCATCAGTTAATCTGTCTTGAATAATAAATTGAATCAACAAATATAGGCAATTTCCATAAAAATGTTGCATGATAGGGAAATTTCATTATGATTTTCATGATCAGCAGCCCAAAATCCATAAGATGCACCCTGAAGTATTCAGGAACCAAAATCTTTAATGTCTGGTGTTATTGTCCCTTTCATTCCAAAAGTTCTATCCTCCACTAGCATCTCAGTCATGGATATTCCCATCTGCTCTTTACAATCTTCACAAGTCTATGAACAAATGGATGCCATCTATATTAATCCAGTGTAATAATATCATTTGGCCTTGGATTGTCAATATTTGAAAATAAATGCAAAGAAGTGGCATACTCAAATGATGTTTCTCAAATGTAATGGTCTTTTAAGACATCATTTAGTATGCCTTCACATAAAATCTGAACAAAGATGTCCTGCATGTTATTAGGTTAATCAATGAAATGTAAGGAGATAGGCGTCAAAATGAAAAGCAAACCCTCAGTGAAACCCACAATATTTGTTGAAAATTTCTGGTTCGCTTTGACCCTGTCATGTGACTTTCCATAACTGATATGGATCCAGATTAGAAAAATCAGCAAATCTTCATGATTATTAGTGGTTGGGGGGGGGGTCACTAAAATAAATAAACCACTTCCCTCTATTATAAATTAAGCAAAAACTTTGGTGTGATCACAGAAGAAACAATGATGTACAATTTGCTTGTTTTGTCCATTGTCATCTTCCTAGCTCCGATGTGTAAGTAGCAAAATAAGGAATATTTAAACACCTCACGTTCATGGAAGATTTTATTTTAATTATAATTAATTTATGATGCACATGATAAGCATAATTTGTGATAATGTAAACTTTCAGTAATAGCTATATTAATATTTACCTTCTATACATATGGAAATAGATTCTATTGCATTGTTTTTCCTTGTAATTTTATTTCTCATTTGGAGAGGACAACTATATAAAATGTGGTTACAAAATTTCAATGAGCAACATGTCAAGCAGCATCTATGGAGGGAAGGAAATTGTAGAAGTGTCGGCTTATTGTTTCTCCAGCCTGTGGCATCTGCTGTTTCTTGTTTCCCCTTGCTCTACTATCATTTTTTCTTGCAAACCTACTTGATAATATGAAATTTTTAACTAAGTATTATAGTTTTGAAGATTACTGAGAAGATGTTGGATTTAATTCTGTTGAGTAGAATTCCAAGTGGTAGCCATGGGCCCAAGTTATGCCTGCCCCTTCATAGGCTGTGTCGAACAGTTTATGCTTGAATCCTTCCCCAGTTATACTCCCCACCTCGTCCTTCACTACATTGATGACTGTGTTTGTGCTGCCTCATCACCATTGCACTTGTCAACATTATCAACTTTGCCTCTAACTTCCACCCCTCTTAAATTCACTTGGTTCATTTGACAGCTTCCTCCCTTTTCTTGATTCATCTGTCTCCATCTCTGGAGGCAGACTGTCAACCAAAATCTTTTACAAACCTACTGATTTCCATGGTTATCTAGATTATACCTCTTCCCACCTTATCTCCTGTAAAAATGCATCAGATATATCCTCTTTCTTTAAAGACAATTTTTTCCTCCCTCTACTATTGATGCATTCCCCCATTTCCCATACATTTATGCTCAGCCCATCTTCCCTCTGCCGTAATAGTGATAGAGTCCCTCTTGTCCTTGCCTACTCGCCCTGCAGCCTCTGCATCCAACACATTATCCTCCGCAATGTACCCCATCTGTAAAGGACACCTACCACTAATTATATCTTTACCCAACCCCCATGCCCTGCTTTCTGCTTCCTTATTCGACAAAACAAGGTGCAGCAGGCATCATACGGAGATGCTGTTGGTTGAAAGATCTCCAGGGCCAACGTGGGGCTCAATATTTTATGTGCTTAACATCAAAGGAGAACTCTAAATTTACAATGTATGGACAATACTTTCTTTGAAACTATGCCCAAGCTCCACACCTCCCGATTTGCACGCACACCACAGACATCTGATTTTAATGAATTTTTATCAACATTGTCTAGTCTGGGATTCATGACTTTTATGAACCCATTGTTCAGAGATGATCTCCAAATTAAATCCACAATACATATTCAGATACGGACAATTGTAACCAAAGTCATTTGTTAAGTGCAAATGTGCTAATCCCCAAATTCCCTCTAACACGTTCAACACATCTATTCCCGGGATGCAGTTTTGGGTTTCTCTCCCTCTACTATTGATGCTCCCCTCACCCGAATCTCCTCCATTTCCTGTACATCTACACTCACCCCATCTTCCCTCTGCCGTAATAGTGATAGAGTTCCTCTTGTCCTTGCCTACTCACCCATCAGCCTCTGCATCCAACACATTATCCTCCGCAATGTACACCATCTGTAAAGGAAACCTACCACTAATCATATCTTTACCTCCCCCCACCCCCCGCTTTCTACAGCGATCGATCCAGTGCCATATTGGGCTGAGTCCATTACTCTCTGCACCTTCTTACACTCTTGTACAATCAAATTGCTGTGCAAGGCCATGGTACAACTACTCTAGGGTTATCCCTGTCAGGGGTAATTAGTGATGGCTAATAATTGCTGGCATTGTCAGTGATGTTCACATCCTGAGTGTGAATAATCATGGATGTGAAATAAGATGTTAATATCTTCTATATATTGAAGATCCCGGAGCTAAAATTATCAGAGGTCATGAAGTTGAACGGCATTCAAGACCTTATATGGCATCTCTCCAACTACATTTCAGGAACCGTTCGTTTGTTCCCTATTGTGGAGGAGCTTTGATCAGACCAAACTGGGTACTAACTGCAGCACACTGTGAACAGTAAGCTATGTGGTGTATGAATAAAAAAGATATTTTGTGATTAACATACAAGTGCTTAGCTCGCAATCATAGCTTTCATAAAATAATTCCTTTTACACTGTTGTCACATCTTCATTAGTATGTGTATCACTGTATTATTGGCATTTATCTTTATTAGCAAGTTTCAGTTTGAATGGACAGATATACACTCAGTGGCCACATTATTAGGTACCTCCTGTAGCTATTAAAGTGGCCACTGAGTGTCTGTTCATGGTCTTCTCCTGCTGTAGCCTGTCTACTTCAAGGTTTGACATACTGTGAGTTCAGAGATGCTCTTCTGAACACCACTGTGGTAACACGTGGTTATTTGAGTTACTGTCGACTTCCTGTCTGCTTGAACCAGTCTGGCCATTCTCATCTTCCCTCTCTCACCAACAAAGCGTTTTTGCCGACAGAACTTCTACTCACTGGATGCTTTTTCTTCTTTATCACACCATTCTCTGTAAAAGCTCGAGGATGTTTTACCCGAAAATCCCAGGAGACCAGCAGATACTCAAACCATCCCGTCTGGCACCAACAACCATTCCACGGTCAAATTCACTTAGATCACATTTCTTACCCATTCTGATATTTAGTCTGAACAACAACTGAATCTCTTGACCATATCTGCAAGGAGTAATTTACAATGAGCTTGTCTGATGAACACTTTGAATCAATTTCAATCAGGAGTATAGTCTTGGCCCTTGCTTGGACACTGATTGGCTTTCAGAATCTGCACATTAACTACCAAATATAATGCTGCTGAATTGTATATTTCCATAAAGTTTACTGTTTGATTGTTGCCTTCCTGATGAATTTCTGTAAACTATTTTTTAAGCAAAGTGTAATTAATTATCTTTATTTTTGATTGGTTACAGAACAATTACATCAGGCCAGGTTCTTCTAGCAGTTCTTGGAATACATTCTCTTTCAAAGATTGAGAGAAGTAAACAAAGACTGCGCATCATCAGACAGATTCCCTTTAAAAATTTCAACAATCTGACAAAGAAAGATGATATCATGCTGCTGCAAGTATGAATTTTTTTCCTCATTCTTGCACAGTGTTTAAAATCTTTAATTTGCTTATTAGCAATGTTTACTTTACTGAACAACAACTGTTGAATGGCTTTTGTGACTTGGATGAGAATTATTGATTGTGGAGAATATTAGTATTGGCATTGATCCCTCCCATCTGTCCAACAGTCTCCTTGATTCCCTTCCGTCAGGCAGGCGGTTCTATAGAAAGACGACAAGAACTGTGAGGATGAGAAACAGCTTCTTCCCCTAGGCTGTCACATGACTGAACTCCCTGCCAGCACCCAGGTCTCATCAGTTATGAAGCGCCAGTAGCACGTACTCTTTACTTTTTGACTGTGCAACTTATTATTTGTTAATTTAATTGTGGTCATATTACTTCATGTGTTATGGTATGAGGTACAGTATATGCACTGTGTTGTGACCTTGTTCAGGAGGAAGGTTGTTTTGTTTGGATGAATACATATGTACGATTGAATGACAATAAATTGAACTTGAGCTGTCTAAACCTGGGCAATATCACAGTTAACCTTGTCCTTGACATACAAAGGGTTAGTATTAATTTGGCACATGGGTATAATTGGGTGGCTGGGTTCATTGGGTTGGAAGGGCCTGTTACTGTGTTGTGTCTTTAAACTAAATTAAATATAAACTTTAATTAAAAGTTTGACAGCTGCTAAGTCTGACTTATTGGAGTTTCATCATTAACAAAGAAAGAGTTAGAGTGAAGAACCTTCACAGTAGGATCAGTGCTTTATGACCATCATCCACACCACAATTTTCATGACGAATTATCGATTTCGTCATACGAAATGTAATTGATATTTAATTTTATTTGTCACTTTTAATTGAGTCCCCATCCCTTCAATCATCCGAGAAAAAAGAAAGAATTCCGGAAAACAAAATATATAAATAGATAAGCTAACAAATGTCTTCAGGAGTAAAGAGATCATTCAAGATAGTCTTCACTTTTAGGATCACAAATATGTGAATTCAGTGTTTTTGTGTCAACAGCTCGAGACTGATGCAAAAATCAACCAGGATGTGAATGTGCTCAACCTTCCCAAAGGAGGAATCACCGACATGAAATCTGGAACAAGGTGCACTGTGGCAGGATGGGGAAAAACAAAAATAAACAATTACTCTGACACATTTCAAGAGGTGGAGGTCGAGGTAATTGGTCGCAGAAAATGCAAAGGCATGTATCGAACTAAAATAACCCAGGACATGATCTGTGTTGGTGACACCGAAGGCAGAAAGAATTCATGTTATGTGAGTATGCTGTATAGTCACGTTATCAGTAACATTTCTATAAAGCTACTGGATTAAGTATTAAAATCCCAGTGATTCACTGGGGCCTTCTACAGATTGAAACTTTCCACCCTTCCTCAGTGTTACTGTGACTGACTCTTACCTGCTTTCTGAAGGGCTACTCAGTTGCATTAAAATGTCTTCAGAATGTGGTCCAGCATTACCCTAGGGAAGCTAAGGGAAACTAGATTAGGCCATAAATGCTACACTTACAAGCAATGTCCACATTCCCAGGTGGATTAAAAAAAAATAATGATCAGATAAGAAAATGTGTATGTGTTGATTATGGAGGAACCATTTTTTTGCATTTTCTAGGATCTCATATCCAGGCCCTGAATTTAGATGTCAACATAATTTACTATAATTTCTCTACCAATAAACTTTGTCTACTGTCAGTGTGATGATGAAATGGGCAGATGCAAGATGACAGAGTCAAACCAGAGAAATGTAACATATTGACATGTCTAAAATGTAAAGAGAATTTATTCTAAATCATGTCAATTTGCAAATAAGGATCATGCTAGATCTAGTGCTCTGTCTGATCCTAAAATTCAGTTGGGACAGAGCGGATCAGTCTGTCTGACACTCTGTACCCATGAGGTGCCCTGTGAGACAGGTCAGGCTCGGGATGCCGAGCAGAATCAGGAATTGGATCCTGAGGATGGTGTGGTAAACTATGTGTACCTGTCTGGACACGCCCCTCTGCTGACTGCTCCTGTGGATCCTCCCACAGACCCCTGGATAAAGGTAATTGGGGCACTGCTCCCCCCTCAGTCTCTGAGATGTTGTGCTCCCTTTTCGCTGTTAATAAAAGCCTATCGTTTACTTCCAGTCTCCTAGAGTTATTGATGGTACATCAGTTGGGTACAAAGTGAATCTGGCCAAATGCACGAGCTGGGTTCAGTGGAGAGTCGAGTGGCAGAGTGGAGGGACAGCTACACCAGAATTTGACATCTGTTTCATTCTGAACTTCCACATTCCACCAGAATTTGAAGTCAAACTGAAGTACAGATTGCAAATGGCTGACAGTTTTCTACACAATGGCTAATTTAGGAATAAACTCAATCCAGGCCATGGGAAACATTCCATGAAAAGACTCTTTGTGAGTCCGGTTACCTACATTTGCTCCTAAAGTAAACTCACACCTCCTCGGTACAGCTGGGCACGGATAATGAATTGTGATGTGATGTCAAACTGACAGTTTGCAGTCTGTCACTTTAGCTAATTCTGCTCAATTGTCACCTTCATCTTTTTCTCTCTCTTCCAGGGTGATTCAGGTGGCCCTTTGATATGCAACAAAATGTATACTGGGATTGTGTCCTTTGGCAAAATAGACTGCCAATATCCTGCAGTGTACACTTTACTAACAAAGAAATACATTGATTGGATTCGGGATACAATTGGTTGACCGCTGAAGAATGCTGAAGAGCTGTACTGAGTTATCACAATCCTGCTTCACTCTGCTTTACTTACACTGATGCTCAGTTAATTGCCCTAGAGGGCCGGCTTGCCTCTATCCTTACCTTTTCTGTTTTGCATAAAATGTTACAGCAAAGTGCAATAAAAAGCAATAATTATCAAATTCCTTGCCCTGTTAAATCCCTGTCCACTGATATTGTCTCAGCTTAATTTGCCTATATAACAGAAGCCTAATATCTCCATGATATCCAAATGCCTCATTAGTTGAACGATTATCTCAACTCTCCAAATGTTTCACAGAATGGTATAAAAAGTCTAAGGAACTTTGCAATTCCCATTTCCAACCCCAGCTGTAGGTTGCACACTTTGAAGGCAGCCACTGCAGGGAAGCTGCATGATGAATGAAATCAAATTGGGAGTTAACATGATTGAGAGTTGAAGAACTGTGGGAGGGAGGGAATCAGGAAGAGAGTGGGCCACTCTGAAACAGAGGTCAGAAAGATAACTGAGGAACTGAGATGCAGAAAGAGTGATTGAGCAATAGATGAGCTTCAGGGTGAGATGTGATTGGGAAATCAGAATGAAAGACACAGGACATGGTGATTTGGGCACTATAGGGAAAGTCGTATCAAGGAACCAAAGTCTGAAAATGAATGATCATCTTTATTCATCACTATACATTTAGAATTAGCACAACACAAGAAAAAATGGATGAATTTCAGCCTTGAGGTGCTTTTTGAACATTGAATAAGCTGCAGATATCTTATTTGTGGAACCTAATTACTGGATATCATGATCATATAATGACAAAACAATCCGTGCTGAATTGTATAATAATAATTCAAATTCATTTATTTAGCTCTATTTTTGTCAGGAGGAAATTGCACCCATTTCTTGCTACGTCACCTGTAATATTCATAATCCTGTTAACATCTGACAGTCAGACTGTTCATTTAATTGGATTTGGATTGGTTTATTGTTGTCAAATGTACTGAGGTGCAGTGAAAAGCTTGTACTGCATACTGTTCATACAGATCAAATCATTACACACGGCATTGCGATAGAACATGGTAAAGCAAGAACAGAATGAAGAATAAAGTGAAACAATTACAGGGAAAGGCAGTGTCGGTAAAGATAGAAGGTGCAAGATCTTAACAAAGTAGACTCTGAGGTCAAGAGTTTGTCTCCTTGTACTGGAGAAACAGTTAATAGCCTTATAACCTCAGGGTAGAAAATGTCCTTGATCCTTGATCCTGGTGCTACGTGCTGTCAGCCTTATTAAACTTCTGCCTGATGGGAACTTTAATTATGCTGGCTAGTTTACTGAGGTAGCGAGAAGTATGGAGAGTCCATGGAGGAGAGTCTAGTTGCTGTGGTAGAGTCATAGAGAAGTACAGCACAGAAACAAGGCCTTCGGCCGATCTAGTCCATGCAGAAACCATTTAAGCTACCTAGTCCCACTGAACTGAACTGTGACCATAGTCCTCCATACCCCTACCATCCATGTACTTATCCAATCTTCTCTGAAACGTTGAACTGGAGCTCTCATGCACCACTGATGCTGACAGCTCAATCCACACAAGTGTTCCCTTGCATTTCCTGTTCTCCATGAGCACCTCATGTGTTCCTACTTGCCTATACCTGCTATGCACCTCCTTTTTTTCTCAAAATTGGGCCTCAACATCTCTTGAAAACCAAGGATCCCTACACTTAATATCCTTACATTTTATTCTGAAAGGCACAGACAAGCTTTTTTTACTCTCAATTTTGCTTTTGAAGGCCTCTCACTTTCCAAGTACACCTTTGCCTGAAAACAGCCTGACCCAATCCACACTCACCACATCATTTCTGATTCCATCAAAATTGGCCTTTTTCTAATTTAGAATCTTAACCTGTGCACTAGACCTATCTTTTATCATATTTACTTAGAAATGTGGTCACTAGATTCAAAGTGTTCCCCTACAGAACCTTTTGTCACCTGCCCCGTCTCATCCCTGATAGCAGATTCAGCATTGTACACTCTCTCATTGGCACTTCTATGTACTGATGGAGGAAACTTTTCAGAGCACGTTTGACAAACTCTATCCAATCTCGTCATTTTACAGTATGTGATTCCCAGTCACTATCTGGAAAGCTAAACTCACCTACTGTAACAACCTTATGTTTCTTGCAACAGTCTGTGATCTCTTTACAAATTTGTTCCTCTAAATCCCTCGGACTGTTGGGTGATCAGTAATATAACCATTAATGTGGTCATACCTTTCTTATTTCTCAGTTCCACCCATAAGGGATCACTAGTCGAGTTCTGCTGTCTGTCCTGATGGGCCACTGTCGTGACATTTTCCCCAACCAGTAACACCACCCCTCCTCCTTTCATCCCTCCTGCTCCCTCACATCTAAAACAACAGAACCCCATAATATTGAGATGCCAGTCCTGCCTCTCCTACAACCAAGTATCACTAATGGCTACAACAGCATAATTCCATGTGTTGATCCAGGCCCTGAGCTCATCCACCTTTCCTATGATACTTCTGGCATTGAAATATACACAGCTCAGGACACTAGTCACACCCTGCTCAATCTTTGATTTCTGACTCTGACTGAGGACTTACCAATATCTGCATCCACAACCTCTCCACTAACTATTCTGGCACTCTGCTTCCCGTCCCCTGCAACTCTAGTTTAAACCCCACTGTGCAGCATCAACAAACCTTCCCACTAGGATATTAGTCACCCTTCAGTTCAGGTGTAAACTATCCCTTCTGTACAGGTCACACCTTCCCTGGAAGAGAGCCCAATGATCCAAAAACCTTATGCCATCCCTCCAGCACCAACTCCTTAGCCAGGTGTTAAACTGGATAGTCTTCCTAGTTCTGGCCTCACTAGCATGTGGCACAGGTAGTAATCCTGTGATCACAGCCCTGGAGATCCTGCCCTTTAAATTAACACCTAACATCCGATGCAGAACTTCATCATTTGTCCTACCCATGTCATTGGTACCTATGTGGACAATGACCTCTGGCAGTTCACCCTTCCACTTAAGAATGCGGAGGAGCTGATCTGAGATATTTTGGACCCTCGCACTTGGGAGGGCACATTCCATCTGGGAATCTAATTCTCATCAACAGAATTTCCCGTCCATTCCCCTATCTACCGAATCCCCGAACTCTTCTCCCCACCTTCCCTTCTGAGTCACAGAGGCAGACTCAGTGCCAGAGATCTGACACTGTGACTTTCCTCTGCTGGGTTATCCCCCGAACAGTAAACAAATAGTGGTATACCTGTTGTTGAGGGGGATGTCCACAGGCCTGTTTAACTGGTTGTTTAACCCCTTTCCTCTTCCTGACTGTCACCCGTTTTCCTGTGTCCTGGACCTTGGGTATAACTATCTCTCCATATATCCTATCTATAACCCCTTCAGCCTCCCAAATGATCCGGTGTTCCATCTCCAACTCTTTAACGTGGATTGTTAGAATCTGGATGTGGGCTCTCGTAGTCTCTCTGCCTTCCAACATCCCACAAGAGGAGAATTCAACTATCCTGTCTGGATGAGCTGAGCTGTCTCCACAACTTTCTGTAGTTCCTTGTGGCCATGAGCAGTGCAGCTGCCATAACGCATCAAGACAGAATGTTTTCTATGCTGCATCAATAAAAATAGGCAAGGTTCAAAGGGTACCTACCAAATTTCTGTCACCTCCTGAGGAAGTAGAGGTATTCATGAGCTTTTTGGTCATGGTGTATAGCTGTTGGTCCAGAATGGATGATGTTCACTCCTAGAAACTTGCAGGTCTCAACCTTCTCAACCCCAGCATTGTTGATGAAGATAGCAGCTGATCAAAACCCTCCTTCCTGTCAATGACCAGCTCTTTTGTTCTGCTGGATTGAGGAAAAGATTGTTGTCATGACAGCATGTTACTAAGCTCTCAGTCTCCTGCCTGTATCCGAGTTCATCATCGTTTGAGATAGGGGCCACCATGGTGGAGGTAGAGCAGAACCTGGCCACAGAGTTTGAGTGTACGGGGATCTGAGGACCCTGTGCAAGTAGGGGTCTGAGGACACAGCCTTGTGAAATGAGAATAATCATGATGAAGGTGTTGAGCCGACCCTACTGGTTCCAGTTTGTTGGTCAGGAAGTCAAGGATCCAGATGCAAAGGGAGGTGCTGAGTCCCAGATCGAGGAGTTTGGAGATTAGTTTGCTTGGATTTATAGCATTGAAGAAAGAGCTGTAAACAATAAATAATAGTCAAACCTAGTTGTATTTACTGTCCAGATGCTCCAGGAGATGGCATTTGCTTTTCAGAAGTCGTGAATGGCAGCATCAAGTTTGTCTGGGAGGCTGGAGTTAATGTCTAGTATAACAGCATCTCATTTTTATGTCTAACATTAAAGGAATAACATTAATCCCAATTGGTTAACAAATGAACACAATTCTCGTTATCAGTAATTTTAACCTGAACACACTGTAAGAGAAAGCACTTATAACAAAGAAGCATTCCTACTTTTAACAAACAAAGAAGCCATTTTGATTAACACACACAGTAACAAAAATAATGAAGAAACCCCCTTACACCAAGAAGAAACCTCCAGAAACTCCCTTACACCAAGAAGAAACCCCCTTACAAGTATAACTAGCATCTCAAAGCACTTCCTGACTCTGGATGTCGGAGTGATCAGGCAACAGCTCATCCAGACAGAAGGGCATCCAGATGCAGCTCCTAACAAACCACGTTAGGGAACTGGAGCAGGAGCTGGATGACCTCCGGATCATTCAGGAGAATGAGGACTTTATTGATAGTAGTTTCAGGGAGGTAGCTACACCAAAGGAGCAGGGCACAGGTAATTGGGTTACAGTCAGGCGAGGGAAGGGGAAAGGGCAGGCAGAGCAGGGTTCCCCTGTGGCCATTCCCCTCAACAACAAATATACCGATTTGGATACTGTTACGGGGGATGACTTATCTGGGACAAGCTGTGGCAGCCGGATCTCTGGCACTGAGTCTGGTTCTGCAGTGCAGAAGGGAGGGTGGAAGAAGAGGAGAGCTGTAGTGATAGGGGACTCGATAGTTAGAGGTACAGACAGGAGGTTCTGTGGTCGTGACAGAGACTCCCGGATGGTTTGTTGCCTCCTGGGTGCCAGGGACAGGGATGTCTCTGATCACGTGCACAGCATTCTGAAGTGGGAGGGTGATCAGCCAGATGTCATGGTACACATCGATATCAATGATGCAGGAAGAAAGAGTGAGGAGGTTCTGAAGAATGAGTATAGAGATCTTGGTAGGAAGTTAAAAAGCAGGACCTCGAGGGCAGTAATCTCAGGATTGCTGCCTGTGCCACGTGCCAGTGAGGGAAAGTGTACTATGCTCTAGAGGATGAACACTTGGCTGAGGAAGTGGTGTAGGGGGCGGTTTCAGATTTCAGGATCATTGGGACCTCTTCTGGGGCAGGTGGGACCTGTACAAGAGAGATGGGTTACACCTGAACTACATGGGGACTGATATCCTTGCAGAGAGGATTGTTAGTGATATTGGGGAGGGTTTAAACTAGATTCATGCAAAGTCAGAAATAGAAGGGTTGTGTGTGCTGGTAATAATCTTCTGAGGGAGGAGTGTTCTGGGGAAGGCAGACGAGCTGAGGGCATGGACTGACACATGGAATTACAACATTATAGCCATTAGTGAAACTTGGCTACAGGAGGGGCAGGACTGGCAGCTTAATATTCCAGGGTTGCAAAGTTTCATATGTGATAGAGGCAGAGGGATGAAGGCTGGGGTGATGGCATTGCTAGTCAGAGAAAATGTTACAGCAGTGCTCAGGCAGGACAGATTAGAGGGCTTGTCTACCGAGGCCATATGGGTGGAGCTGAGAAACAAGAAAGGTATGACCACATTATTGGGGTTGTATTATAGACCACCCAATAGTCAGCGAGAATTGGAGGAGCAAATCTGCAGAGAGATAGCAGGCAACTGCAGGAAACATAAAGTTGTAAGAGTAGGGGATTTTAATTTTCCACATATTGATTGGGACTTCCCATGCTGTTAAAGGTCTAGACAGGTTAGAGTTTGTCAAATGTGTTCAGGAAAGTTTTCTAAATCAATATATGGAGGTAGCAACTAGAGAGGATGCAATATTAGATCTCCTATTAGGAAACGTGTTAGGACAAGTGACGGAAGTGTGTGTAGGGGAACACTTTGGGTCTAGTGATCGTAACACCATTAGTTTCAACTTGGTCATAGATAAAGATAGATCTGGTCCTTGGGTTGAGGTACAATACAGGAAAAAGTGCAAATTTGAAGAAATGAGAAAGGATCTATAAAGTGGGGATTGGGACAGGTTGTTCTCTGGCAAGGATGTGATTGGTAAGTGGGAGGCCTTCAAAGGAGAAATTTTGAGAGTGCAGAGTTTTTTATGTTACTATCAGGATTAAAGGCAAAGTGAATCCCTTGTTTTTCGAGGGATATTGGAAACCTGATAAAGAAGAAGAGAGATGTATGACGGTATAGGCAACAAGGAGCAAATAAGGTGCTTGAGGAGTTTAAAAAGTGGAAGAAAATATTGAAGAAATAAATCAGCAGGGCTAAAAGAAGGCATGAGGTTGCTTTGGCAGTCAAGGTGAAGGAGAATCCTAAGAGCTTCTACAGGTCCCTCTCACCCCCCATCCTCATCGCATTCTACAGGGGTTGTATTGAGAGTATCCCGAGTAGCTGCATCACTGCCTGGTTCAGAAATTGCACCATCTAGGATCGCAAGACCCTGCAGCGGATAGTGAGGTCAGCTGAGAAGATCATCAGGGTCTCTCTTCCCGCCATCACGGACATTTACACTACACGCTGCATCCGCAGAGGAAACTGCATTATGAAGGACCCCATACACCCCTCATACAATCTCTTCTCCCTCCTGCCGTCTGGGAGAAGGCTCCAAAGCATTATGGCTCTCACGACCAGACTATGTAACAGATTCTTCCCCCAAGCTATCAGACTCCTCAATACCCGAAGCCTGAACTGACACCTTGTCCTATTGTCCTGTTTATTATTCATTGTAATGCCTGCACTGTTTTTGTGCACTTTATGCAGTCCTGTGTAGGTCTGTAGTTTAGTGTAGCTTTCTCTGTATTGTTTTTTTTAAGTAGTTCAGTCTAGCTTTTGTACCATGTCATGTAACACCATGATCCTGAAAAACGTTGTCTCATTCTTACTGTACTGTACCAGTAGTTATGGTTGAAATGAGAATAAAAGTGACTTGACTAGACTTGAGGTATGTTAAGAGCAAAAGAATAGTAAGGGATAATATTGGTCCTCTTGAAGATCAAAGTGGTCGGCTATGTATGGAACCAAAAGAAATGGGGGAGATCTTAAATGGGTTTTTTGCATCTGCATTTATTAAGGAAACTGGCAAAGAGTCTATGAAAATAAGGCAAACAAGTAGTGAGGTCATGGAACCTGTACCGTTTAAAGAGGAGGAGGTGCTTGCTGTCTTGAGGCAAATCAAAGTAGATAAATCCCCAGGACCTGACAGAATATTCCCTCGGATCTTGAAGGAGACTAGTGTTGAAATTGTAGGGGCCCTGGCAGAAATATTTAAAATGTCGGTATCCACGGGTGAGGTGCCGGAGGATTGGAGGATAGCTCATGTTGTTCCGTTGTTTAAAAAAGACTTTAAAAGTAATCTGGGAAATTATAGGCTGGTAAATTTGACGTCAGTAGTAGGTAAATTATTAGAAGGATTACTAAGAGATAGGATCTACAAGTATTTGGATAGACAGGGACGTATCAGGGAGAGTCAATATGGCTTTGTGTGTGGTTGGTCATATTTAACCAATCTACTAGAGTTTTTCAAGGAGATTACCAGGAAAGTGGATGAAGGGAAGGCAGTGGCTGTTGTCTACATGGACTTCAGTAAGGCCTTTGACAAGGGACCTCATGGGAGGTTAGTTAGGAAGATTCAGTCGCTAGATATACATGGAGAGGTAGTAAATTGGATTAGACATTGGCTCAATGGGAGAAGCCAGAGAGTGGTAGTGGAGGATTGCTTCTCTAAGTGGAGGTCTGAGAATAGTGGTGTGCCACTGGGATCAGTGCTGGGTCCATTGTTATTTATCATCTATATCAATGATCTGGATGATAAGGTCGTAAATTGGATCTGCAAATTTGCTGATGACACAAAGATTAGTGTTGTAGTGGACAGCTTTTTAAAGCTTGCAGAGGGATTTGGATCAGCTGAAAAAATAGGCTGAGAAACGGCAGATGGAGTTTAATGCAGACAACTGTGAGGTATTGCACTTTGGAAGGTCAAACCAATGTAGAACATACAAGGTAAACTGCAGGACACTGAGGAGTGCAGTAGAACAGAGGGATCTGGGAGTACAGATACATAATTCTGTAAAAATGGTGTCACAGGTAGATAGTGTAGTAGAGAGAGCTTTTGGCACATTGGCCTTTACAAATCAAAGTATTGAGTATAAGAGTTGGAATGTTATGGTGAGGTTGTATAAGACATCGATGTGGCCGAATTTGGAGTACTGCATACATTTTTGGTCACTGAATTACAGGAAGGATATAAATAAGGTTGAAAGAGTGCAGAGAATGTTTACAAGGATGTTGCTGGGACTTGAGAAACTGAGTAACAGAGAAAGGTTAAATAGGTTAGGACTTTATTCCCTGGAGCGTAGAAGAATGAGGAGAGACTTGATAGAGGTGTATAAACTTATGATGGGTATAGATAGAGTGAATGCAAGCAGGCTTTTTCCACTGATGCTAGGGGACAAAAAAACCAGAGGACATGGATTAAGGGTGAAGGGGGAAAAGTTTAAAGGGAACATTCGGGGGGGCTTCTTCACACAGAGAGTGGTGGGAGTGTGGAATGAGCTGCCAGATGAAGTGGTAAATGTGGGCTCACATTTAACATTTAAGAAAAACTTGGACAGGTACATGGATGAGAAGTGTATGCAGGGATATGGGCCAGGTGCAGGTCAGTGGGACTAGGCAGAAAAATCAGTTTCTGTGTGGTTATCCACCCTCAGGGAAGAAAAGGAGGAGAAAGATGGGTTGCAAAATGTTAAGAAGTCTTTCAGCACAGAAGGAGACAGAATGGCAAACTGCTGACAATAGTGTGATTCCAGTGGAAAGACCTGAAAAGGGACCGACCACGGAATACAATACTCTCAGAGGATGAGGAACTGGGAGTATTGTATGATTTATTTGCAAACTCCCCATGATTTGATAAGTGATTTCTACCAGTGGACAGGCCAACATGGTAATTGACAGTGAGGGCAAAATGGGCTCCAATATGATTGAGGATGAGGCTGAATTCAGTCAGGGGGCTGGGGGACCTGTGTCAGAGTGATAGACAGGGTCAGGCAACCATGAGTGAACAGGAACCGTCACAGGAAGTGTCTGAGGCTGAGGAAACTGAAGAAAAAATACGTTCTCAGAGAGTCAAGAAGCCCCCAGACAGGCTGGCACCCGATGCACGAGATAAACAGTGTTGCATCCATCCCAGTAGTGAGATCTGTTACTGCCATTTACAGAAATCACAACATTTATTTGAATATTGTGTTATTAATAATGATTTACTAACTTTTAAAGACAAGAGGACATGACTTTTTTGGGGGGAAATGGATTGCCCTGTTTAAGATTTCTACTGTTATGCTGTGAGGTATTTTATTTTTGCAGTTTTCTGTAAATACAGTGTGTCCTCAAGTTAAGAGAACTGTGGATCAGCTAAAGAAAAGTGATCATGTTGTCCAACTTGGGAGTGTTGTGTCAGCCAATCAGGAGTGAGATGGCAAGGAGGACTCCTGAGAGCTGGGTGAGGAGAGTTTTCTGAAGGACAGCAATCTGGTTTGGGGTCTTTCTGGTGGGAGGTACAGAGAGAAGACCACCGGGGAAGATGCCTAGAGGATCCCATCTGAGGTGGGGGGGGGGGGATCTCTATTGCAAGGAGTGCCTCTTGAGGTGGAGAAATCCAAGAAGGAAAGTTCTACTTGTGCTGGGATAAGAATTCAACACCATGAGTTAAGCAATCACCCAGCTACTACAGAACTGAGCACCAATCCTGATGTAACAGTTAGACTGGTTTAACTGTTATGGGCCCTTTTAGCTTTATTTTTGTTTTTCTGTTAACTGTTTCATGAAGTTGAAGATTGGTAAATATACTTTCTATATAATTTTATGCTGTTGTACGATCTGTCATTTCTAGGCCACTGATATCTGTGTATGGGCAGTATTTACACAGCATTCACTCTTATTGAGATTCCTTTAATTGCGACATCCCGACGTTCCTGTTTGGTTGAACCCCAAATCATACCAACGCGAGACGTGTATTGCTTATGAAAGGCGGCCTTCACTCCACTGAGTCACGTGGCTGTTAGCAGAGTTACTAACGAGCCAAGTTGGTGTACGAGGCCGGTGAGAGTGTTGCACTAACATGGTCCCAACACTGACCCCTGCGGAACGCCACTAGTCACTGGCAGCCAACCCCCAGAAAAGGATCATTTTCTTCACACTCATTGCATCCTACCGATCAGCCAATGCTCAACCATGCCAGTAACTTTCCTGTAATACCATGGGTCTGAACTTGGTAAGCAGTCTCGTGAGTGGCACCTTGTCAAAGGCCGTCTGAAAGTCCAAATATACAACATCCTCTGCATCCCCTTCATCTATCCTAATTGTAATTTCCTCAAAGATGGTGGCACGATGCAGTTTACAGCGGCCATTCCAGAGTTGATATCTGTTATTTGTCAAGCGGGGTGCCGTGCACAATCCTAATCTGATGAAAGTCAGACATGGAAGCATGGAGAAACATCTGGAAATCTCCAGGAAGACTTTCTTCGTTGCTGCTGCTGTTGTGAAGTCCAAGTCTCTGCTGAGAAGAACAGGCCCCTAGACCTCAGGGTCACGTTGCCAGTGGCCATTCAGGGGCACCGTAGTGCGCTTGGCAGAGGATGGTACTCAGAGAGGCTGTGCTGGAGGGGATGGTCGGAGGCTCGGAGGATCAACGGACTCAGAGTCTACTGCAGTTGGGGTGCTTTCACTGTATGCTGCATCTGACATAGCTTTCATTGTGTGCTGCGTCTGCGAGGCTGGGTTCGACGGAGCTTTCATTGTGTGCTGTGTCTGTGAGGCTGGGTTCGACTGAGCTTTCATTGTGTGCTGTGTCTGTGAGGCTGGGTTCGACTGAGCTTTCACTGTGTGCTGTGTCTGTGAGGCTGGGTTCGACTGAGCTTTCATTGTGTGCTGTGTCTGTGAGGCTGGGTTCGACTGAGCTTTCATTGTGTGCTGTGTCTGTGAGGCTGGGTTCGACGGAGCTTTCATTGTGTGCTGCGTCTGCGAGGCTGAGTTCGACGGTGCCGTGGAAGTCCACAGCGAGGGTATTCCCTTCTGCTGCCTGCATGGGATGACAAGTCTATCGGGACCCTGAGGACTTGTGGAAACTGTGCGGTGGTTTATTTTGAACTTATAGTCTTTTGACATCTTTGGACTATTTTTACTATGCCCGTGGTCTGTTTTTTTTAATCAATTATGGTATTGTCTGCACTGTTGTAACTATATGTTAACTATAACTATATGTAACTATGTGGTTTTGCGTAGGTCTTGTAGCTTTAGTTTTTGGTTTGTTGGATGGTAGAGTTGGTCTCTTGACTTGGTGTGTCTGGGTAGTTTTGTTTTGTCTGGTGAGTTTCGAGCTCCTTTCCGGGGAATGTGCTAAGATGGAAGCGCGATATTAATATGCAGCAGCCTCTCCGGACTCTGGATTTGGGGATTACCAAAAGTTATGTGGGTTTTCTGGTGTAGTCTGTTTTGTCATGTGCTTTTGTGATATCATTCTGGAGGGCGTTGTCTCATTTTTTAACTGCATTGCATTTGTGATTTCTAAATGACAATAAACTGAAACTAAACTGAACTGAACTGAACTGAAAGAATACCAACAGGTTCAGCAGGCAGATTTTCCCTTAAAGAAACCATACTGACTTCGTCCTAACTTGTCCTGTGTCACCAAGTACTTCATAACCTCATCCTTAATAATTGTTTCCAACAACTTCCCAACCACTGAGATCAGGGTAACTGGTCTATAATTTCCTTTCTGCTGCCTTCCTCCTTTCTTAAAGAGTGGAATCACATTTGCAATTTTCCAGTCCTTCAGAACCATGCCCGAGTCCAATGATTTTTGAAAGATCATTACAAATGCCTTCCCAATCTCTAACACCATCTCTTTCAGTACCCTAGGGTGCAGTTCATCTGGTCCGGATGTCTGATGTACCCTTAGCTATTTCAGCTTTTTGAGCACCTTCTCCCTTGTGATAGTAAATGAATTCACTTCTCTTCCCTCACACCCTTCAACATCTGGAACAAAGCTAGTGTCCTCACTCATTAAAAACTGATGCAAAATACTCATATATTTCACCTGCCACCTCTTCATCCATCAAAACTCCAGCCTCACTTTCTAGTGGTCCTATAATCCACTCTCATCTTTATATTAATTTTTTGCATAAATGAAAAATTGTTATTGTCCACTTTGATAGTCTTTGTTAGTTTGCTTTCATATTTCAGTTTTTCCCCTTCTAATGATTCTTTTTGTTGCTCTTTGTAGTTTTTTAAAAGCTTCCCAATCCTGTATTCCTGATAATTTTGCTCTGTTGGATGCCTTCTCCTTTGTTTTTCCACCTCCTCTGCCTACTTTCCAATCCCTCAACACAACGTATAACCCTGGACACTCATCACCCAACTACAATCATCCTTTTAGCCACGATTCAGTGATGACCACATCATCATACCTGACAATCTGTAATAGTGCAACAAGAACATTTACGTTATTTCTTATATTCCGTGCATTGAGATATAACACTGAGTACTGTATTTGTATCCTTTTTGACTCTGCATCTGTAATGCACAGACACTCACCCTGCTGCTGTAATTTTGTCCTGGCATCTACCTGTCCTTCCTGACAGTCTGACTGCATGTTATCTTTTTTTACTATTTGTCCTATCCTGAATCCATTCACTCTGGTTCCCAATCCCAGTCAAATTAGTTTTAACTCCTCCCCAAAAGCTCTAGCAAACCTACCCGCAAGAATATTGGTCATAAACTACACTTATGATGTGCAGAATAAATTAAATATTATTAAGCTAGTTTCTTAAATGAAAACAAATATTCCTTGTTTTACCACTTAAACACTGGTGCTAGGAAGATGATGATTTCTACAGAGATGGTTTCATGATTGTTTTTTGTGTGATCACACCTAAGTTATTTTTAATTTATAATAAACTTAGAGGGAAGTGATCTAGTTATTTAAGTGTCCCACCCTCCAACCTCCAATGAAAGTGACCAGACACTTACACAGAATATAGAGCAGTAGAGCAACGTTCTTCAGGCCACTAAGTCTGTGCTGATCCTGATACCATGTGAATATCTGCTTGTACAGGGTCCACATCTCTTCATTGTCTGCCTGTTCATGTGTCTGTCCAAATGGCTCTGGATCATAGCCATAGTTTGTCAAAATTTTAGATGCCATGCCGAATCAGTATTGCCAAAGCCTGAAGCCTGAACGTAATCATACAAATAATTCCATCTGTAGTTTTTTATAAAATTCAGCATGACTTTCTTACTTCTGCATTCTATTAGTCCAATATTAAACTCAAGCATACTGTACACTTTGTTATGAGAAGTCTTCCCAACTTGCCCTGCCGCCTATAAATTATAGTCCTGTACCTGACACTTTTATTATACTTGCAACAGGGGCAGCCGATGCTTGGGAACATCACAGCATTTTTCAGCTTGATGTTTACCTTTAAGTCATAGCATGCAGATGTAAAAAATATATCACCTTTCCTTCATCATCACTGGGTTATAATTCTGAAAGCTCTAATTTATTGACTGTAGGGAATACCTTTGCCTCGAGGATCAGGTGAACTTCAAGAAAGATATTGCCTCCACTTCCTTCTTGTAAGGAAAAATAGAACTGGCCAAATTGTTCTCTAAAATATCACAAGAAATCCAGCAAAAATGGGTTCAATAATCTGAAGAGCTGCTACTACATTAGGCAGCCACCTACTGGTAGATGTTCTACATGACAAGCAACATTACAGTCAAACAAAAATTGGGAAATTCACTGCACTGTGACTGGCAATTATAGAAAGAAATGGTGTCATATATTCCATATACACAGACTTGTCAGTAAAAACAGTGAGATTATTTGTCCTGCCAACTATTCCATAAGTATATATTGGTGTTCACTTTTGCAAGGGATTTTGACGATTGGTTTTAAATATGCAAATAACACAAACCTGAAAGAACTAAATCATCCACATCAATGAATAATTATTTCAGTTAACAGGCATTCAAAAAGACTTGAGAAATAATTCCAACAGAATATTCATGACAGAAATTCAGCAGTAGTTGTGAGAGAAATGGTTGTTCATTACCACTTACAAAATTTCACCAGGAGTTAAAAAAGTTTGAAAGTCGTTGGATCAAGCACAGAAAAGGGGATCCAACTGCAAGTTTACACATTCCAAAGGATTCAAGTGAAAATAGAAAAAGGGTAGATGGCAAATCAGCTAACAATTTATATATTAGAAGAGGGGTCACATTAAAGTATAATAACCCAGAGTTAACAGCCAGAGTTAAAGTGAGGGACTTTCCTTTTAGTCTTAAAGTAGGTTCCAAACTGTGGTGAACTACATATACCTGTCTGGATACACCCCCCCCCCACCCCACCCGCTGACTGCTCCTTCCCACTGACCGTGGCTCCTGCCACAGACCCCGGTATAAAGGCGATTGGAGGCACGGCTCCTCCCTCAGTCTCCAGGATGTTGTGTGATGGTCTCTTGCTGCTTGTGCTTTCTGCCAGCCAATTAAAGCCTACCTTAACTCAACTCAGGTCTCCGAGAGTTATTGATGGTGTATCAATTTTATTGGCTGGAAATTTTAAAACATGGAAAGTATTTTACGTCCGGAAAAATTGGACATTGATCCTCAAGACTCAGAAGCAGCTCTTGACTTTGAACTCTGGCTTGCATGCTTCCAATCATACTTGGAACAGAGTCCCGTGACTGAGCCCGCTATTATGCACAGAATCCTCCTTTCGAGGGTCAGTCCGAGGGTATACTCGCTTATCAGGAACCTGCCGACCTACCAAGGGGCACTGGACGCCCTCAAAAGACAGTACCTGCGGCCGGTGAACACCGTATACGCAAGACATCGCTTAGCGACGCAGCGGCAGCAGAACGGCAAGTCAAGCGGGAAGTTTGTCTGGGCCCTACAGACACTCGTGCGGGCCTGCGACTGCAGGGGACTGATGGCGGAACAGCATGCAGAGCTCCTGGTACGAGGCGCCTTCGTTACGGGGATCAGGTTAGTGTACGTGCACCAGCGGCTGCTGGAAAACACCGATCTTACCTTACACTTGGCGATCGAGATGGCCAACACGCTGGAGGCTGCTCTGCACAACGCTGACGCTGTCCAGCCGCGCGATCTCCCGCTGGCCCCGTGGACGGCGCAGACACCACCACCTGCAAGCGAATTCACCACCGCTGCTGCCATTCACGAGTCCACGAACTCCCTGAAACCGACCACAGCTGCTGCCAGTCACAAGTCCGCGCAGTGTTATTTCTGCGAACTGGAAAACACCCCAGAAAACACTGCCCAGCCCGAGAAGTTACCTGCTCCAGCTGGGAAAAGAAAGGCCATTTTGCCAAGGTCTGTAAGTCTAAAACACGAGTGGGGTCAAGCAGCGCCGTGTATGAGGCATGGGAGTTGCCATCTTGGTCGCCGGCATCTTGCCTGCCCGCCTCATGCGAGACAAGGGGCCGGCCATCTTGGGCACCTGTGCTATTGGGGCTGGACTTCCAGAGCCGCCTAAAAAGTGTGACTAAGGCATATGATGGGCCCCTCCCACCACTCACTGTCAGGAATCCTCAGTTTTGTGGGACTTCGTCATATACCCCGTTACTGACCACACACACACACCGACCCGCACATCCCACCCAGCACCATGCCGACAGCTGCACTACTGATACCACTTGCAGCCTCTCCACCCTCAAGATCCCTCCCCCACCACTGTTCGCCAACCTGACCCTCGACTGTAAACCTGTGGCAACTAAAAGCAGGAGGTACAGCGCAGGGGACAGGGCCTTCGTTCAGTCGGAGGTGCAGTGGCTGCTCAGGGAGGGGATCATTGAGCCAAGCACAAGTCCTTGGAGGGCCCAGGTGGTTGTTGTTCGGACCAGGCAGAAAAATAGGATGGTCGTGGACTATAGCCAGACCATCAATAGGTTCAAGCAGCATGACGCGTACCCCCTACCCCGCATCGCGGATATGGTCAATCAGATGCTCAGTACAAGGTGTACTCGACCATAGACCTGAAATCCGCTTACCACCAGCTCCCCATCCGCCCGGAGGACCGCCCCTACACCGCCTTCGAGGCGGGCGGCAGGCTCTATCACTTCCTGCGCGTCCCCTTCGGTGTCACGAATGGTGTCTCTGTCTTCCAGAGGGAAATGGACTGGATGGTGGACCAGTGCCAACTGAAGGCCACATTTCCCTATCTGGATAACATCACCATCTGTGGTCACTGCTGGCCGGATCACAACACCAACCTCCAATGATTTTTCCAAGTGGCCAAAGCCCTGAACCTTACCTATAACAGGGACAAGTGTGTGTTCGGAACCACCCGACTCACTATCCTTGGGTATGTTGTGGAGAACGGGGTCATTGGCCCTGATCCCGACCGTATGCGCCCCTGTTGAACTCCCTCTTCCCACCACTCTCAAAGCCCTCAGACGGTGCCTGGGCTTCTTTTCCTATTACGCACAATGGGTCCCTCATTACGCAGACAAGGCCCGCCCCCTGGTCAAGTCCACCACATTTCCCCTCTCAGCCGAGGCCCCAGTATGCCTACGTGGTCTTACCTGATGGGTGGGAGGACACGGTCTCCGTCTGCAACCTGGCGCTCGCAGGAGCAGCAGACCACTACCCCGAACACTCCACAGTAACTATGAACCCTGTACCCGTGGTGTATACCCACCTGACACCGCGCACACCAAGCCCTACACAGACTCCTCACAACACTCCCATACCGGGCGCCTCGCACATGCATGAGGGATCACTGACGCCTAATGGGCTGGCACCTCAAGTCAGGCCGGAGCCAGCACAACCACTGTCACTGGTGCTAAGTAGATCACAGTGACAGATTCGACCACCTGGTAGACTTAACCTGTAAATATACTTGTAAGAAACTTCGCCCCATGGGGACTCTCTTTTAGAACAAAGGGGGGGTGAATGTGGTGAACTATATATACCTGTCTGGACCCCCCCCCCCCCCCCGCTGACTGCTCCTGTGGCTCCTCCCACAGACCCCGGTATAAAGGCGATTGGAGGCACAGCTCCTTCCTCAGTCTCCAGGATGTTGTGTGGTGGTCGCTTGCTGCTTGTACTTTCTTCCAGCCAATAAAAGCCTACCTTAACTCAACTCACGTCTCCGAGAGTTACTGATGGTGCATCACAAAGATTCTGTGATCTCTGCAGCAAGGATTTCTGCCTTGACACTATTGGCCTGCAGTTCAAAGGTTCCATGGTGATCAACAGCTACTCATTTTAAAGAGTTCCCACAGACAGAAAACCTAGAAGCAATTGTTATTTAGCTTTCAAAACATAATTTTGCAACTTCTGTATCAAAAGAGTTTTTACTTTAAAATTCGTAAATTCCAAAAAAGTACTTAAATAAGCTACAATACGAATTTCATATAGGTTTCTGTGGTCAGACGATTTGCCAAGAATTACTAATGGGTTAGTTTGTCTTTCTCACATTTCAAGATGGTGACCCATCGAGTCACAGAGGCCTCTTCAGCTCTAGCAAATGGTGTCATTGTTCTCCCTTTACATCTTTCTTATGATAACAAGAAAGACCTGTTATATTACACACGCAATTTTTTATACTGAGGATATTTGAAACTGGACACCAGGCGGTTATCCAAAGCGAAAAGCAGCTGCAGCTCTAAACGAACCAATCACAATGGAGCGAATTTCGACCATCAGAATATGGCACACCCCCATAGGACACATGCTGAATTTACACCAGAGGTGAGAACACATTAGACCTGGTTTATACCAACATCCCTGGTGCACAGGAAGCTGCTTCCCATTGGAATCTCTGAAGACTTACCTGTGGTGCTAATTCCTGCACACCAACCACTGATTAAATTTGTCAAACCAGTTTGAAGGAAGATAAAGACTTGGACAGAGGGCAATCTCAGTGCTTCATGTAATGTCCTGGTTAAAATTTTTACTGTTGGGAGTCTCATCATCGTCGAGAATGGCAGATTAAGTCACTAGCTCCTCCGGAAAAACGCGAATTAAGCCCCGTTAACCCATCAAATATAGTATTTTTCGAAAGTATTTGAACTGATAAGAGGGGCGAGAATGGGGAAAAAGAATGGAAATAAAAAAGCGACACTGCGGAGCCTGCGGCCGAGAGGAGTGCAGCGAGTGGCTCTCCTACCCGACCACGTGCTAGCAAGGCGGACGCTGGGTCTCGTTCAGGAGAAGTGGCAAATATGATCAAAATTTTGAAAGAAATAAGAGAGTTCCAGAAAGATATAAAACAGCAGCTACCTGATATTAAGTCAGAGCTCGCCAATGTCAATCAAAAAATAGTGGTGGCAGAGACTCGAATTGAGAAGCTGGAAGATCGCATTCAAAACATGGAACGGATACTAAGTAAGACGATAAAAATATTAAATCAACAAGAAGGTAAACTGCTTGACCTGGAGGGAAGATCACGGCAGAAAAATATCAGAATATACAATGTTCCCAAAGGTTTGTCGGAAAGTTGCTGCGGGACACGCTGGAGCTTCCCTCGACTATGGAGCTGTAAATTGAGAGAGCGCATCATGCGCTCGTCCTCGATGCCTACCCGAGATAGAGCAGATAAGCCACACTCAATAATAATTAAATTCCTTTGATACAGTACCGAGGCAGAGATTCTAAGGGCCTGGGGTAAGAAGAGGGTGTTTTTAGACGATAGATTAATATATTTCGACCAAGATTACACCCCCTTGCAGTGCTACAGAAACGTAAAGAATACTCTGAAGTAAAGCAAATACTAAAACATTCAGACATTGGAAGAAGCAACTACAGACATGAAGGCCAGAGGGTTGCCCGTCAGCGTGATCAAACTAAGGGAAAGCCTGACAGAGGAATTATCCCACTCTGCTTGGGAAATAGTGCAAGAATCGAGAAGGCAGGAGATGGGAGGAGGCTGAGAGAAGTATATCAGGAAGAGACTGGGAGTTTTCCAAAGACAGCCCTCAACCCCTCCAGAAGAGCCATAAGGTTTGGCTAACTTTAAAAATGTTGAGAAGCTGAGCGGAAGCAAAAGTAGACGATGATATATCTATCTCGAGAAATACTGATTATAATGTGGATTTTATATTACTTAGCTGTTATTCTTTATTTGCTCACTTACTCCTTTTTCCCCACCAAAATGAGAATATGTATGTGTGTGCATATATGTGTATGTATGTAATATATATGTGTGTGTATATATATATATATATATATATATATATATATGTATGTGTGTGTGTGTGTGTGTGTGTGTGTGTGTGTGTGTGCATATATGTATATAGGAGGAGTACACAGGGAAATCTTTTTCTGTTGTTACGAACCCTGTAACTGGGTCACTTACCAGCAAAGATAGAGAGGTCCTTTGAAGTCTGGTGGAACTATTTTTAACAGTATTTATTAGTAAAAATACACAAAAATACTATCAATGCAAACACACAGATACTATACTTCGTCAATACTAAATCTAAAAGTGCAGGTATAATAATAATCAATAAGAAATAACTCTATCGTTGTCTAGGGTGATAATGTATTGTCCGATGGAAATATAAAGTTCACTCAGTTCATGCAGGCTGCAGCCATTTGCGGACTGCTGTATTTCAATGGTTGGAGAGAGAGAGAGATTTTTAGAAACTTGCCGTCTTTCCTTTTCATGATTTCGATCCATCGGGAGTCCCGTTGGTGTGGCCGTTCACTTGTGGCCTCTCCTTTAGCTAAGCCGTTCTTCCGTGGTGAGCCCGCCAATCCCAGGCAAGGGAAGGACGCACGCAAGCCCCACCGGCTGTCACTATTAAACACTGTCACGGGATTTCTAGCGTTTCTCCTGGTGCGTCTAAAGGGGTTGTTCCCCAGACCCTCTTTTATCCTTACTCACAGGGTCTCAGATGTCAATCAAGTTCGGATGACGCAATCCCTCAACCAGCCCATTCTGTTCATTCCCTGAGGGGCCTCAATGAATAGTACAGTTCTCAATACACAATTCCATCTCCAAGAGACAATAGCCGTTATCAATGGTTCTGTTTTCGCTGAGGCCAGGACACATTCCAAACCTTGTAGATTCTCTCTCATTTCCTGGGTCCCAGACCCAAATTAATAGCGATCTTGCGATTCTCAAAAAGGAGGGGGCTACTTCGTACCCTTTGCCCCTCAGAGTTGTGGCACATTCGTAACACTGTGTAATGGATTTGTTCACTGACTTTTATGAATACTGCAATGGGAGCCCTCAACTCACAAGTAGGAGGGATTATCTCCCACAGCTAGACATTTCCTCTAGCTCAATGCAGGGTCATCTACCAGAGATCTCAGCCTTGGAATCACACATTCATTGCCATTTTTGTTATTATTTGCATTTCTTGGTTCTTATTTGTTCAGGGAGTAGATCAATTAAGTTTTATTCTGCTAATTTCAATGATACATTGACAGATAAATACAAATGGCTAAGGACAAAGTAAAATTAATTTCTTTTAATGTCAATGGACTATTAAATCCAATCAAATGTAATAGAATTTTATCCAAAATGAAAAAAGAACAAGCCCATGTAGTATATTTACAGGAAACTCATTTAAGTGATAATGAGCATAGAAAACTAAAGAGAATGGGCTTCACCAGTTTGTTTTCTCCTCATATAAATCAGGACATAGGAGAGGAGTTGCTATTCTTCTCTCAAGTAAGCTAAATTTTGAAAAAGTATTCGAAATGGGAGATAAAGAGGGCAGATATATTCTGGTAAGGGGGAATATAGACGGAAATTCAGTTACTCTGCTGAATATATATGCATCCCCAGGAAGTGATAGGTTTCTTTCAGCAAGTTATTGATATTATGGTAGCGGAAACAGAAGGTCTCCTTATATGTGGGGGAGACTTAAATTTACAATTACAACCAAACTTAGACTCTTCCAATAGCAAAACCTACGAAGAAAAATCCTTACATAAGAAAGTTAACACATTTTTTGAGGATGTTGGTTTAATTGCTATATGAAGGGACCTTTTCCCTGAAAGAAGGGATTACACTCATTATTCTGCTCCCCATTCTGTATATACAAGAATAGATTATCTCATAACATTTGGAAAAGACAAAGGCAAAATAAACACCTGTGAAATTGGGACAATAAATGTAAGTGACCATGCATCTATATATTTATCTGTTGATTTTGACCTAGAACCAAAGAATACTATTTGGAAACTAAATTCAAGTCTACTTAATGATCCGTACTTTAAGGAACAAACTTAAAAAGAAATTGGTCTGTACTTAGAATTTAATGATAATGGAGAGGTTTCACCTCGCATTTTATGGGATACTCTGAAGGCTGTCTTAAGAGGGAAAATTATAGTGATATTGTTATATAAGAAAAAAATAAGGAATGAAACTTTAGAGGAATTACAAAATAGGCTGAAGGAACTAGAGAAAAAACACATATTGAATTTGGCACAGGATACATTAAGGGAAATTTTAAAAATTAGGAATGAAATTAACAGTTTGGCTATGCTAGCAATCAAGAAAAATTTAATGTTTCTGAAACAGAGACATTATGAAAGTGGATCAAAGTCTATGAAAATACTGGTGTGGAAACGCAAAAAAAAGATAACAGAAAATACAATTCATAGAATTAGGGATCCAAGAACAAAAATGATAAAAAAATAAGCTAAGTGAAATTCAAGAAGCTTTTGAAGTGTCTTACAAAACTCTATATTCCAAAGTTCCAGGGAAAGCATAACCCAAATTGACACATTCTTGAATTCTCCAGAGTTACCCACTTTAAGCGAAGAACAAAATAGATCAATGACTGCTGACATAACTGAAGTTGAATTAAAAGCTGCAATTAGTAGGCTTAAATTAAGCAAGTCACCAGGATCAGATGGGTATATGGCAGAGTGGTACAAAGAATTTTAAAATGAGTTAATTTCAGTTTTACTCCCCACACTGAACTGGGCTTTAAAAAAGGCACAAATGCCATCCAGTTGGAAGGAAGCAATAATCTCAGCTTTACCGAAAGAACGCAAGGATAAAATGGAATGCAGGTCATTTAGACCAATATCCATTCTTAATGTAGATTATAAATTATTTAACTCCATCATGGCCAAACGATTAGAGGAGTTTCTACCCATATTGATATGTAACGACCAGACAGGTTTTATACGACAACGCCAAACACAAGACAATATACGAAGGACAGTTCACATTATGGATCATATACAAAAAAATAAAATTGAAGCAATAGTGATAAGCATGGACACTGAAAAGGCATTTTATTCCATTAATTGGAATTTTCTTTATAGAGTTTTACTTAGATTTGGTTTCCAAGACATAATTATTAAAACTATACAGACACTATATCACTAGATGACAACCCTACTGCTAGGATTAGAATCAATGGATATTTATCAAATAGTCTTACCCTAGAAAGGGGCACGAGACAGGGTTGTGCATGGTCACCGCTACTCTTCACATTATATCTGGAACCATTAGCTCAATACATCAGACAAAATGAAGATATCGGGGAATTACTATTAAAGGGACAGAGCATAAATGGGCTTGTTACACGGATGACATTTTGATCTATTTAGGGCAACCAACATACTCTTGACCTAAATTGATGCAATCCTTTGAACAATATGGTCAATTATCAGGATACAAGATCAACATAGATAAAATACAATTACTTTCATATTACTATAGTCCACCAAGAGAAATTGAAAGTAGATATTCCTGGGCATGGCACACAGAGTCTTTCAAATATTTAGGCATCATTATGCCAAAAGATTTGGCAAAATTATCAGAATGTAGTTATCAGCCTTTATATAAAAAATTAAGGAAGATGTGGCAAGATGGAACCTGATTCCTTTTTTCAGTCTCAGTTCAAGGATTGAGACTAATAAAATGAATATACAGTCCAGACTGTTATGTCTCTTTCAGACCCTACCAATAGAGATTAATCAAAATCAATTCAATGAATGGAACAAGATGTTATCGAGGGATATTTGGCAGGGTAAAGGGCCTAGAGATTGTCTCAAAACTTTGCAATTAGCAAAAGAAAAGGGGAGTTGGGATGAAATGCTTAAAGAGAAACACTTATTAGAAAAACAAGATTTCTATCGGTATTTACAGATGTGACAATATGTTAATAAGACGCTTAAAAATGTAACCAAGGCAAGTACATGCTTGAGAGAACTATTTAGAAAAGCATATAATTCAGATAATGGTAGTAGAATAATTTCAAGCATGTGTAAGGGGTTGTCAAACCTTAAAACACATTCGACTTCATACATTAAAACAAAATGGGAGAAGGAAGGATAATTATATCTGAGGAAGAGTGGACAACAATATGGAGATATCAATGGAAGTGTACCAATTCACAGAAGTGGAGGGAGTTTGGATGGAAAAACTTGATAAGATATTTTATTACACCCTCTCAGAAATCCCATTATGATAGTAAGCTCCCTGTTTGCTGGAGAAATTGTGGAAATCAAAGTGCAAATCATTATCATATTTTTTGGCACTGACCTGTTATCAAAAACTATTGGAGGAGGATACACAATGCCCTACAAGACATCTTTAAATGTGAAATAACCTTAGAGAGTAAGACCATATATTTTGGATATATACCTCAAAAATGGTTGAAAGAGATAAACATTTAATTAATATACTGTTGGTGGCTGGTAAAAAGACTCTTACTGAGAAATGGTTATCACAGGAGAGCCCAACTTTAAATACATGGATGGAAATTACAATGGACATTTACAAAATGGAGACGATAACAGCATCTGTTAATCATAAGCTGGAACAATTTGATTCATACTGGGAAAAATGGTTTAACTACATAATGCCTCATAGGCCTGATTTTATTCTCACAAATCAATGAATATGTTGTAAAAAAAAAAGATCACTCCCTACATTTACATAGTTCTTTCCTTTTGCTTGTTTTTTCTTTCCACTCTTTTCTATAAGAGTATACCTCAGATAAATACTCTGTGGAGATTTGTGACATATATGATTATATGATATATATGTACAATGTCTGAAATACATCTTATGGAAATGTTTGTTTGATGATTAACTTCAATAAAAAAACTAAATTACAAGAAAAAGATTTTTACTGCTATGCTACAGGTATTTCATTTTAGCAGTTCTGTAAGAGCAGTCTGTTCTGCTTTCAGCTTGTTTGGGTTTAAGCTCAGATAAGAAAGGCTTGTTATTCAATTTAGGAATATGCTGTCAGCCAATCAGGGTAGTGGAATTGGGAGAAGGTTCTAGAGAATGCTGGGTTGAAGGTCTTTGTTGGCAGGAGCTAGGAGAAGACAGGAGGGAAGATGTCTGAGGCTGCCGTCCCTGTTGTACAAGATGCTTTGTGCAGATGAATGGCTTCAAGAAGCTCGAATCAGTTCTCCCGTGGGAGACCCGTTTGTCTGAGGTGAATTTTAAGAGACCTTTGAATGCTGGTGTGTGCTTTCACACAGATGAAGGATCTAGTGCGTGAGTGACTAACAAGTTCAAGATGAACTCCAACTTAAGTGCACATCTGACTGTTTAAAAGTAATGGGCTCTTTTTGTTTTTCTCTTTCTTTTAATAGCTGTTTGTTTTAATTAACTATATTAAATATACTTTTTTCTAAATTGTATGCAGTGTACGATCTGTTATTTCTAGCTGGGGACAGTATATCACACAACATTCACACAAACTGGAGTTTGGGTGGGCAAGACATCCCAACCTCACGGATTCAGTGGGATCAAATTTGTAAACATCCTAGACGCATGAAGCCAGGGAAAGGTGGAGTTTCTGCCGCGGAATCCAGAGCCTGTTAGCGAGGGGCAAACGAGCTGTTTCTAGAGACACCCAGTAAAAGGGGATTTCATACAGAATGTTCTGAAAGTTCGAAGTTCAGAATTTAATATCGAACTATATTTCTATAACCATTTACAATGCTGAGATTTATTTAGTTGTGGGGACACTCGATAAATCTAATAACGATGATAGAATCGATGAAAGACCACACTAACAGGGCAGGCCAGCAGTGTGCAAAAGACAATAACTAAACTCTGCAAATACAAAATGGAAAATGAAAGAAATAAAGAAACAGATGGATAGATGAATAAATAAATAAATAGGTAGATAGATAAACATACAAACAAGCAAGCAATAAATATCAAGAACATAGATGAAGTGTGAATGAAAGTGAGTCCACCGTTGTGGGAACAGTTCACTGATAGGGCAAGTGAAGATGAATGAAGTTATCCTCTTTAGCTCAAGAGCCTGATGCTTGAGGGGTAATAAATGTTCCTGACCTGGAGGTGGGAGTCCTGAGGCTCCTGTACCTTCCTCCTGATGGCAGCAATGAGAAGAGAGCATGACCTGGGTGGTGGGTGACCTGATGATGGATGCTGCTTTCCTGTAACAATGCTCCGTGCAGATGTGCTCAGTGGTCGGGAGGGTTTACCCATGATGGACTCAGTCATATCCACTACTTTTTATAGGATTTTCCATTACAAACAAGGTGTTACATATCAGGCTGTGACGCAGCTAGTATCACACATCTATAGAAGTCTGTCAACGTTTTAGTTGTCATGCTGAGCCTTTGCAATCTCCTAAGGAAGTCGAGGCACTGCCATGCTTTCTTCGTAATTACACTTACTCGCTGGGCCCAGGACAGATCCACTGAAATGATAGCATTAAGGAATTTAAAGTTGCTGACCCTCTCCACTTCTGATCCCCCAATTAGGACTGGCTTATGGACCTCTGGTTTCCTTCTCCTGAAGTCAATAATCATCTCCTTGGTCTTGGTGACATTGAGTAAGAGGTTGATATTGTGGCACCACTCAGCCAGATTTTAATACCCCCTTCTATATGCTGATATGTCACCATCTTTGATTTGCCTATGACAGTGGTGTCATCAGCAAAGATAAACATGGCACTGGAGTTGTGCATAGCCATAGTCATAAGCGTAAAGCGAGTAGAGCAGGGAGCAAAGCACGCAGCTTTGTGGTGCACTTGTGCATATGGAGATTATGGAGGAGATATTGTTGCCAATCTGAACTGACTGGGTTTTGTAAGTGAGGAAAACGAGGATCCAATTACACAGGAAGGTATTATGGCCAAGATCTTGAAGCTTATTGATTAGTTTTGAGGGGATGAGAGCATTGAATACCGAGCTGTAGTCAATAAGGAGCATCCTGATGTGTGTGCCTTTGCTGTCCAGATGTTCCAGGGTTGAGTGAAGAGCCAATGAAATGGCATCTGCTGTGGACGTGCTGGTTGGTAAATTGGAGTGGATCAAAGTTGCTTCTCAGGCAGAAGTTGACACATTTCATCAGCAACATCTCAAAAAGCGTCATCACTGCGGACGTAAGTGCTACTGGACGATAGTCATTGAGACAGGTTACCATGGACTGGGTATGTATCATATTAAACCACATCTTTCAGGTCAGAGAATAAGACAAGTCTGCAGTGAACAAGAGCTGTGATTCCCCGTGCCATCAGGAAGACAAAATGGAATTATTCACAGGGAATTCACAGCCATTTCTGTGACATCAGAGACATAAGGCACATGAGATTCGAACAAACATCTTCAATATCTCTCTGGAGCTGTTCACTGTCCCCGCAGGTTTTAAGGTGCCCAAGAATATGACAGTAACCTGCCTCAGTTTTTACCTTCCATATAATCATATAACAATTACAGCACGGAAACAGGCCATCTCGGCCCTTCTAGTCCATGCCGAACGCTTACTCTCTCCTAGTCCCACGAACCTGCACTCAGCCCATAACCCTTCATTCCTTTCCCGTCCAGATACCTATCCAATTTTACTTTAAATGACAATATCAAACCTGCCTCTACTACTTCTATTGGAAGCTCGTTCCACACAGCTACCATTCTGTGAGTAAAGAAGTTCCCACTTGTGTTACCCCTAAATTTTTGCCCCCTAACTCTCAACTCAAAGGCCTTACTGGTCCATATAGACAACATCCACTGCTTTACCCACATCAACTTTCCTCGTAACCTCTTCAAAAAGTTCAATAAGATTTGTCAAACATGATCTTCCACGCACAAATCCATGTTGACTGTTCCTAATCAGACCCTGTCTAGCCAGATAATTATATATGCCATCTCTAAGAATACTTTCCATTAATTTACCCACCACTGATGTCAAACTTACAGGTCTATAATTGCTAGGTTTACTCTTAGAACCCTTTTTAAACAAGGGAACAACATGAGCAATATGCCAATCCTCCGGTACCATTCCTGTTACAAATGACATTTGATATATTTCTGTCAGAGCCCTTGCTATTTCTACAATAACTTCCCTCAAGGACCTAGGGAAAATCCTGTCAGGACCTAGAGATTCATCCACTTTTATATTCCTTAACATCACTAATACTTCCTCCTCCTTAATCATCATAGTTTCCATAACTTCCCTACTTGTTTCCCTTACCTTACACAATTCAATATCCTTCTCCTTAGTGAATACCGAAGAAAAGAAATTGTTCAAAATCTCCCCCATCTCTTTTTGGCTCTGCACATAGCTGTCCACTCTGATTCTCAATTTTATCCCTCACTATCCTTTTGCTGTTAATATAACTGCAGAAACCCTTTGGATTTATTTTCACCTTACTTGCCAAAGCTATCTCATATCTCCTTTTAGCTTTTCTAATTTCTTTTTTATGATTCTTTTTACATTCTTTATATTCCTCGAGCACCTCATTTACTCCATGCTGCCTGTATTTATTCTAGATATCTCTCTTTTACTGAAACATGTTTCCAATATCCCTTGAAAACCATGGTTCCCTCAAACTTTTAAACTTTCTTTTCAACCTAACAGGAACGTAAAGATTCTGTACCCTCAAAATATCACCTTTAAATTACCTCCATTTCTCTATTACATCCTTCCCATAAAACAAATTGTCCCAATCCACTCCTTCTAAATCCTTTTGCATCTCCTCAAAATTAGTCTTTGCCACTAGCACTGGCAAAGTGCCAGTGGCACTGACATTAAAAATAGTAAAGTGTTTTGACTTGCTGGGTATGGATCATATTAAACCCCATCTTTCTGCTACATTGCATCCTTTCCAGTTCACTTTTCACTCCAATCAGTCCACTGATGATGTCATAGCCTCTACACTCCACTCTGTCCTGTCCCACCTGGAAAATGGTGCCTCAAATGCCAGGATGCTCTAGATCCTGGAATTCTTGACAGTAAGGTCACAGTTCATGTGGGCAGAAACATCTTCATACGCTGAGTACCAGCACTCTCAGGGCTGTGTGCTCAGCCCGTTTCTGTCCACACTGTTGACACATGACTGATCAAACCAAATCATCAAGTTCACTGATGACACAACAGTGGTTGTCATCAACAATGATAATGAGACGCGTACAGAGAGGAGGTAGAGTGGTTGGTAGAATGGTACGAGCACAGCAACTTGAGCCTCAACATGGACAAGACCAAATAAATGATTGTGCAATTTCTGAAGGTGCAGGCTGATCACTCCTCACTGTACATACACAGCTCCTCCGTGGAGAGAGTTAGGAGCTCCCAGATCTGGGAATGCTCATAATGGACAATCTCACCTGGCCCCTCAAGGCCTCCTGTCTGATCAAGAAAGCTCAACAGTATCTCCACATCATGAGGAGATTGAGGCAAATGAGGCTCCCCACCATTTAACCAATTTTTATAGGAGCCCCATCGAGAGTGTCCTGACCAGCTGAGCTGCATCACACATGGTACAGGAATTGCAAGAGATCTGACCGCAAGTCCCTACAAAGGATTGTGAGGACTGCTGAGAGAATCATCGGGGTCTCTCTATCACCCGTCTGAAATATTTATCAGGAACACTGCATATGCAGGGCCCTTAGCGTTGTCAATGAACTCTCCTGTTCATCTAACTATCTCTTTGACTACGACCATCAGCCAGGTGATACCGTAGCATTAGGACAGGAACTGTTAGGATGGGAAACAGCTTCTTCCCCCAAACCATTAAACTACTGAACTCCCTGCCACCAACCAAGTCTCATCGCATATGAAGTGCCAGTTGCATTATACTGTTTTGTTAAATTCGTATCGGATATGCAACTTATTATTTGTTAATTGATGTGTCGTAGTGTTACTTTATGTGTTGTGTGTGTAAGTTATATTTGCTGTGTTGTGCACGTTCATCCAGAGGAATGTTGTTTTGTTTGATAGTATGCAGGTATATGGTCGAGTCACAACAAACTGAACTTGAACTTGAACTCAAGTACCAAACCAAAGACAGTAAAATTTCAGGATATTTTATTGTGAGGACTTCATAAATATTTAAGGTTTACAATGGTTCATGTGTCTTCAGTTTGATTGCATTGGGCAAGTTGGCAGCTGATGAAGTTAAACTGGGTATTGACTGCTGTTTCTCAACGTTTGTTATTGGCTACACAGACACTAAAGTCATAAACTTCCTGTAGGTTTTATTGAGCAATAAGAGTGAACACTGGCAGTGGCTGCATCATCGTTACTGCAGAGTCCTGGCACATGCCAGACAGGGCACCTACATTGAGCTCCTTGTCTAGTCCAAATGTTTTGTGTCCATGGATCTCGGTGGAGTCAGGAAGAGAAGTCAGATCCCTGCCCTTGTTGCCTGCCAAGGATGTGGTGAACTATGTGCCTGTCAGGACACGCCCCTGCTGACTGCTCCTGTGGCTCCTCCCACAGGCCCCTGTATAAAGGAGATCTGCGGCCTGACGCTCGGCCTCAGTCTCCAAGACATTGTATGATAGACACTCACTCCTGGTTCCTTCTTCCAGTCAATAAAAGCCGATATCTCGCCTTACGTCTCAGTGTGAGTTATTGATGGTGCATCAAAGGAAGAATCAGTCGTCAACATAATGCTCAGAGAAAACCATGAATTCTGGTAATGTTTTACATTTATTTCTTGTTAGTCTCTCCATCTACACATTGTAAAGTTAGTCTTGGTGTAGTTTTAGAAGTGGAATTAAAGTTCACTTCATTTTTATTTTTGATAACCTATCATCATAATGACAAAGGTATCATTGGCAGGTAGATGCACAGTGACTGATTGGAAATTAAGTTTCTTGTACACTGAGTAAATAGATAGAAACCTAACAGAGTTGATTGTGGATCTAAGTTGTGTTGAAAACATCATCATAATATATGAATCCACAGTGTAAACATATAGAATTTAGCCAGTGGTAATATGTATAATCCAGTCTGTTTTGTCTGTTAATTTGAACAGTTGGTCCGTGAAGCTGTTCTGAACAAGTACGTGTCAACATTGGAACTTCCTAAATCAGGCACCGATGTCAAAGCTGGAACCGAGTGCAGTGTTGCATGATGGGAACAACTAATCCTAAAGCCTGAAAGCACAACAGTGGCTATATTTCATTAGGAGTTTGATGAGATTTGGTATGTCACCAACGACACTCGCAAATTTCTACAGATGTACCGTGGAGAGCAGTCTAACTGGCTGCATGGGACTGCACAGGATCTCAATCACCTGCAGAGAGTTGTATAATTAGTCAGCTCCATCATGGGTACGAGCCTCCATCTCAAGGAGTGATGCCTCATCAGGTGGCATCCATCACCCAGGACATGTCCTGTTCTCATTGTGACCATCAGGAAGGAGGGACAGGAGCCTGAAGGCACACACTCAACAATTCAGGAACAATTCTGCGATCCAATTTCTGAATGGACATTGAACCCCTGAAGACCATCTCATCACTTTTTATATTTTTATTTTTGCACCACTTATATTTACTGTAATTCATGTTTTTTCCTCCATTCTTCTGTATTCATTTGTACTGCTATCGCAAAGACAAAAAATTTCCCAAACAATGCTGGTGATATTAAATCTCATTCTTGAATTTCTTGAATCCATCTCACGATAATATTATCTGCTGCAATTATTACTGTGTTCCAGCTGCCCAGAGAATGAAAGGGTCTTTCTGCCATTGATAAAAGGAGGCATTGACAGCTGATAAAATTCCTATAAAGAATTAAAACATGACAGTGAAGAACTTCCGGTACAATTTCATAACATTTTTCATTTCTGGGAAGGGAAGAACATGCTAGAGGGTTTTGCTTTTGTAGACAACATAACCATGACCTTCTTCAAGATAGGAGATGTCTATTTGTGGCAACTGCAGAGGGGTTTCCCTCCTCTTTCCTGAAACACTGTACAATAAACACAGTAATCACTGTGTACCAGTTTCATAATACAGGTAGAGTGCAGCGCCAACAGGGAAGGCCTGTGAATGTTCATCCAGATAGGAGGATTGAGAAGGGAGTGAGCTCATGGAAAAGGTCCTAAAACTGATGGATTAAACTCAAAGAGCCAATTGCTGCTTTTGAACACACAGCAGTGGTTGGCCTTATCAGGAAGGATGACAAGACAGAGTATGGGGAGGAAGTGGAGTAGCTGATGGATTGGTGTGAGAAGAACAATCTAAGCCTGAATGTGGACAATACAAAGGAAATGATTGTGGACTTCTGGAAGGTGCAGATGAACCATTGCCCTCTGCAAATACGTTGCTCCTTTGTAGGGAGAGTTAAATGCACCAAGTTCCAGGGAGTTCACATGAGGGAAGACCTCACCTGGTCCCTTAATATCACCTCCCTGAACAAGGAGATTGAGGCAAGCAAGGCTGTCAATCCACAACTGAACTACATTTTACAGGAGCACTGTTGGGAGCTTCCTGACAAGATACATCTCCATCTGGAATAGGAGCTGTTGAGCATCGGACCGGAAGTCCCTACAAAGAAATGTGAGAACAGTTGATAGGGTCATTGGGTCTCCCTACCATCAATTGGGTCATTTATCAGGAGTGCCGCATTCGTGGTCCCGTAGCATTATGAAAGCCCCCACCCATCCATCCAGCGTCCTCTCTGACTTTCTACCAGCAGGTAGGAAACTATGATGCATAAAAACAACAATGATCAAGATGGGAAACAGTTTCATTCTTCATGCCATTAGGTTCTGAACACCTGGTCGCTTCATATTCAAGGTGTCACTGGTTAATCGGTTCCATACCTTACAATATTTTACATTAATGCACTTCAGTTTGTTATTTATGTGTGATTCATGTGCAGATTTTATCCTTACATTCATAAGTTATCGTGTGTTATGTGTGTTATGTGATTTACACTCTGGTTTGATGAAAAGTTGTCTCGTTTCTCTATAAATTACATGGTTTTATATGTCTGTAATTAATTGCCAATAAACATCACATGAGGGAGCTAGGAAGTAGCTTAAGAATAGGTTTAGGCAATTTAGAAGAAGACCTGAGAAAGCCTTGGCAAATAGATAAGGGAAAACCGTAGGTGAAGAACCAGAGGAATCGGAGCGGGGGGGATCCCTTCACGAATACTTTGTTTCAGTATTCACTGGTGAGAAAACCCTGACAAATGTGAAGCTGATATACTGGAATATGGTGAAATTAGGAAGGAGGATGTGCTGGAACTTTTGAAAAACTTTAGGATAGATAAGTCCCTGAAGCCGAATGGGAAATGCCTCAGATTTCAGTTGCAAGTGAGGGAAGAGATTGCTTCACCTCTTTGATGTCCTTTGCATTTCCTTTGGCCACAGGAGTTAACCCAAATGTTCTGAAGGTGGTGAATGTTATTCCTTTGTTCAAGAAAGGTAGTAGGGATAACACTAGGAATTACAGACCAGTGAGTTAATTGTGGTCAAACTACTGGAGAGGATTCTTAGAGACAGGGTTTACAAGTGCAACACTCTCACCAGGCCTCGTACACCAACTTGGCTCGTTAGTAACTCTGCTAACAGCCACGTGACTCAGTGGTGAGATGGCTGCCTTTCTTTCTTCTTCTTCTTTCTTTTTCAATCTTTTTATTAAATTTCATATATATATATATATATAAAAAAACAAAGCATGATAATGAATAGATTACAAATTCAATAAACTTGAAATTACATTAGTAATAGGATAATAATATCCCATTAAACATCAATCAACAAAAGGTACATAAATCAATCAAGTCTATATAAATATATATGAAAAAAAAACAAAAATAATCATCAAAAGAGAAAAAAAAATTGAAAATATATAGAAGAAAATATATATTGAAAAAAAATACTAAACTAAACTAACATGGGCAATAATAACGGTTTATAAGTATGTGATAGTGTCAAGAAAAAACTCCGGAACTCCATACCTGAACAAGAATAAGCAGAGAAAGGATCTGAAAAAGGCCAAATTAATTCACGTGAAAATGTCGAATGAACGGTCCCCAGGTTTCTTCAAATTTAATTGAAGAATCAAAAATAGTGCTTCTAATTTTTTCCAAACTCAGATAGGAAATAGTTTGAGAGAACCACTGAGATGTGGTAGGAGGATTTACTTCTTTCCAGTTTTGTAATATAGACCTTCTGGCAATTAATGTTACAAAAGCAATCATTCGTCTGATTAAAGGGGAAAACTGATTACCATCTTCATTTGGCATACCGAAAATTGCAGTAATAAAATGAGGTTGTAAATCGATATTCCATACTGAGGAAATGACATCAAAAATGTCCTTCCAATAGTTATGTAAAGTGGGACATGACCAAAACATGTGGGTCAATGAAGCCACTTCTAAGTGACATCTGTCACATTGAGGATTGATATGCGAGTAGAATCGAGCAAGCTTATCTTTAGACATATAAGCTCTATGTACAATTTTAAATTGTATTAAAGCATATTTAGCACAAATAGAAGAGGAATTAACCATTTGTAAAATTTTTTCCCATTTATCTGTTGATATATTATATCGAAGTTCTTTTTCCCATTCTTGTTTAATTCTATCCGATATTTCTGGCTGTATCTTCATAATCATGTTATAAATAAAAGCTACTAATCCCTTCTGGCAAGGATTAAAGGTAAAAATCAAATCTGAAAAATCCAATGGAGTTGAATTGGGAAAAGATGGGAGAATTTTATGTAAGAAATTTCTAATTTGTAAATATCTAAAAAAATTAGATTTAGGTAATTTAAATTTGTTAGAAAGTTGATCAAAAGACATCAAAGTACCTTCAAAAAAAAGATCACGAAAACATTTTATACCTTTCCTTTTCCATATGTTAAAAGCTTGATCTGTCAATGAAGGTTTGAAAAAAAAATTAAATAAAATAGGGCTGTCCAGAACAAAGTTTTTCAGATTAAAAAATTTACGAAATTGAAACCAAATTCGTAGTGTATGTTTGACAACAGGGTTAGATATCTGTTTATTGAATTTAACTAAATCAACAGGAAGAAAAGAACCAAGAATGGAGAATATAGAATATCCCTTTACCTCACTACATTCCAAATTTACCCACTGTGGACACAATTGTGAGTCCAAATCTAGTTTCCAATACGTTAGGTTACGAATATTATTCGCCCAATAATAAAATCTAAAGTTAGGTAAAGCTAGACCACATCTTTTTTAGATTTTTGTAATTGCCTTTTGCTTAACCTAGGGTTTTTATTTTGCCACACAAATGAGAAAATTTTTGAATCAATGTTATCAAAAAAAGATTTAGGAATAAAAATTGGTAAAGCTTGAAATAAATATAAAAATTTCGGTAAAATCATCATTTTAATAGCATTAATCTGACCAACTAATGATAAAAATAAGGGAGACTATCTTGTAGTAAGTTGTTGAATTTGATGAAGCATAGGTAAAAAATTCAGTCCAAATAAATCTTTATATTTCTTGGTGATTTTTATACCTAAATAGATAAAGTTATCAGTAACAACTTTAAATGGCATCCTGTCATTCAATAAGGTTTGCGCGTTTAAGGGGAATAATTCACTCTTATCTAAGTTTAATTTATAACCAGAAAAACTACCAAATTGAGCCAACAAGGATAAAATAGCAGGAATAGACCTATTAGGATCAGAAATATATAGCAGCAAATCATCAGCATAAAGTGATAATTTGTATAACTTCTCATTATGGATGATACCAAAAATATTAGGAGACTCACGAATAGCAATGGCTAAAGGTTCTAATGCAATATTAAATAATAAAGGACTTAAAGGACAACCTTGTCTCGTACCACGAGATAATTGAAAAAAAGAGGATCTATAATTATTTGTAAGAACAGAAGCAACAGGTTTATAATATATTAATTTAATCCATGATATAAAATTAGGACTAAAATATGGCCGCCTTTCATAAGCAATACACGTCTAGCGTCGGTATGATTTGGGGTTCAACCAAACAGGAACGTCGGGATGTTCCAATTAAAGGAATCTCAATAAGAGTGAATGTTGTGTAAATACTGCCCATACACAGCTATCAGTGGCCCAGAAATGACAGATCGTACAACAGCACAAAATTATATAGAAAGTATATTTACCAATTTTCAACTTCATGAAACAGTAAGAGAAATAAAAATAAAGCTAAAAGGGCCCATAACAGTTAAACCAGTCTAACTGTTACATCAGGATTGGCGCTCAGTTCTGTAGTAGCTGGGTGATTGCTGTACTCATGGTGGAAAACTGCAGAAATAAAATACCTCACAGTAGAACAGTAGAAATCTTAAACAGGGCATTCCATTTCCTCCCCCCACCAAAATAGTCATGTCCACATGTCTTTAAAATTTAGTAAATCATTATCAATAACACAATATTCAAATAAATGTTGTGATTTTTGTAAATGGCAGTAACAGATCTCACTACTGGGATGGATACAACACTGTCTATCCCGTGCATCAGATGCCAGCCTGTCTGGGGGGTTCTTGACTCTCTGAGAACTTACCATTTCTTCAGCTTCCTCAGCCTCAGACACTTCCTGTGACGGTTCCTGTTCACTCATGGTTGCCTGACCCTGTCTATCACTCTGACACAGGTCCCCCGGCCCCCTGACTGAATTCAGCTTCATCCTCAATCATATTGGAGCCCATTTTGCCCTCACTGTCAATTATCATGTTGGCCTGTCCACTGGTAGAAATCTCTTCATCAAATCTTGGAGAGTTTACATATAAATCATACAATACTCCCATTTCCTCATCCTCTGAGACTATTGTATTCCGTGGTTGTTCCCTTTTCAGGTCTTTCCACTGGAATTACACTATTGTCAGCAGTTTGCCTTGCTGTTCTCCTCTGTGCAGAGTTCTCCTACCAGGTGTAGTTCTGTGTCAGACTCCGGGTCAACACGGACTTCATGCCCTAAAGGAAGAAGGAGATTCTGATGGAGAATTTTGACAGGACCATTCCCATCTTCTGGCTTCACCTGGAAAATGGCAAATCGGCATCTGGCTCTCCACTACTTAAAGTGTGGACACCCAATGGTCGGCCAATGCATGAATACCTGGTAGCTCCAAATTTCTTATTAAAACTCTTTCTCCAAAAATCAGTTCAGTGAACCCAACTTTTTCATCATATCACCTCTTGTATCCTTGGTAACAGAAACCACTGCTAGATCATAAGCTCTTTGTGGTTCTTTCTTCATGCCAGACACATACTTTGAGTTACTTTTTCTGCAGTAAGTCTTCACTGTTGGCTCAAAAACAGATATACACAGGTAAACTCTCTTCACATCTGAACGACAAATAGTATGACAAGTAGCCAGTAGCTTCAATCTGTGTACAGTTGTAGCGGTGTACCAAATGCTCTATATGCCGACTCCACTTGTTCTTTTTGTTGGCATCCAGAGTTTTAAGCGTGTCTAACAATGTCCCGTTGAAACTTTTAGGCTGAGGATGACCCTGAGGGTGATACGGCGTGGTCCTTGACTTCTCAGCTCCCAGCATGCTCAGTAACCCATGTAGGAGCTGACTCACAAAAATCCCTTCCCTGATCACTGTGTACTATTCCTGGGAGGCCATAAACAACAAAATACTTTGCCCAGAACATTTTGGCAACTGTGGCTGCTCTCTGATCCTTTGTGGGGAAGCCTTGAGCATTTCAGGCGTGGGGATCCAAGACATTTCCAACATTACTGGAATCAGGCTCTGTGGAGAGGAGATCCAAACACACTAACTAAAGTGGTCCTGAACTTTGTAAATGAGATCATGGAGCAACTCTCGTAGGCAGTGTCTTCCTCTGAATACATCAGATGCACAACTTACTGACTACCTTAATGACTATTACCTGATGGCTCTGACATCCAGAGTCCTGAAGTGCTTTGACAGGCTAGGTTTACTGGACATTAACTCCATCCTCCCAGACAAACTTGTTGCTGCAATGATCTACTTCTGAAAAGGGTCTTCAGCAAATGCCATCTCCTGGAACATCTGGACAGTAAATACAACTAGGTTTGACCATTATTTATTGTTTACAACTCCATCTTCAATGCTATAAATCCAAGCAAACTCATCTCCAAACTCCTCGATCTGGGACTCAGCACCTCCCTTTGCATCTGGATCCTTGACTTCCTGACCAACAAACTGGAACCAGTAGGGTAGGCTCAACACCTTCATCATGATTATTCTCATTTCACAAGGCTGTGTCCTCAGACCCCTACTTGCACAGGGTCCTCAGATCCCCGTACACTCAAACTCTGTGGCCAGGTTCTGCTCTACCTCCACCATGGTGGCCCCTATCTCAAATGATGATGAACTCGGATACAGGAAGGAGACTGAGAGCTTAATAACATGCTGTCATGACAACAATCTTTTCCTCAATTCAGCAGAACAAAAGAGCTGGTCATTGACAGGAAGGAGGGTTTTGATCAGCTGCTATCTTCATCAACAATGCTGAGGTTGAGAAGGTTGAGACCAGCAAGTTCCTAGGAGTGAACATCACCCGTTCTGGACCAACAGCTATACACCATGACCAAAAAGCTCATGAATACCTCTACTTCCTCAGGAGGGGACAGAAATTTGGTAGGTACCCTTTGAACCTTGCCTATTTTTATTGATGCAGCATAGAAAGCATTCTGTCTTGATGCGTTATGGCAGCTGCACTGCTCATGACCACAAGGAACTACAGAAAGTTGTGGAGACAGCTCAGCTCATCCAGACAGGATAGTTGAATGCTCCTCTTGTGGGATGTCAGAAGGCACGGAGACTACGAGAGTGTCCACCTGCAGATGCTAAAAATTCACGTGAAAGATTTGGAGATGGAACACTGGATTATTTGGGAGGCTGAAGGGGTTATAGATAGGGTATATGGAGAGATAGTTATACCAAAGGTGCAGGACACAGGAAAACGGGTGACAGTCAGGAAGGGGAAAGAGGTTAAACAACCAGTTAAACAGTCCTGTGGACATCCCCCTCAACAACAGGTATACCACTATTTGTTTACTGTTCGGGGGATAACCCAGCAGAGGAAAGTCACAGTGTCAGATCTCTGGCACTGAGTCTGCCTCTGTGACTCAGAAGGGAAAGTAGGGAGAAGAGACACGCTGTAGTGATAGGGGATTCGTTTGTTAGGGGAATGGACAGGAGATTCTGTGGATGAGAATTAGATTCCCAGATGGAATGTGGCCTCCCAGGTGCGAGGGTCTGAAATATCTCAGATCAAGTCCTCCACGTTCTTAAACGGGAGGGTGAACATCCAGAGGTCATGGTCCATGTAGATACCAATGACATGGATAGGACAAATGATGAAGTTCTGCATCGGGAGTTAGGTGCCAATTTAAAGGGCAGTATCTCCAGGGCTGTGATCTCAGGATTACTACCTGTGCCACATGCTAGCGAGGCCAGAACTAGGAAGATTATCCATTTTAACACATGGCTAAGGAGTTGGTGCAGGAGGGACCGCAGAAGGTTTTTGGACCATTGGGCTCTCTTCCAGGGAAGGTGGGACCTGTACAGAAGGGATAGTTTACACCTGAACTGAAGGGTGACTAATATCCTAGTGAGAAGGTTTGTCAATGCTGCACAGTGGGGATTCAACTAGAGTTGCAGGGGACGGGAACCAGAGTGCCAGAATAGTTAGTGGAGAGGTTGTGGATGCAGATAAAGGTAAGACCTCAGACAGAGTCAGAAATCAAAGATTGAGCAGGGTGTGACTAGTGTCCTGAGCTGTGTATATTTCAATGCCAGAAGGATCATAGGAAAGGTGGATGAGCTCAGGGCTTGGATCAACACATGGAATTATGCTGTTGTAGCCATTAGTGATACTTGGTTGCAGGAGGGGCAGGACTGTCATCTCAATATTATGGGGTTCTGTTGTTTTAGATGCGAGGGAGCAGGAGGGATGAAAGGAGGAGGGGTGGTGTTATTAGTCAGGGAAAATGTCATGACAGTGTTACATCAGGGAAGACTGCAGAACTCGACTTGTGATCCCTTATGGGTGGAACTGGGAAGTAAGAAATGTGTGACCACATTAATGGTTATATTACTGATCACCCAACAGTGCGAGGGATTTAGAGGAACAAATTTGTAAAGAGATCACAGACTGTTGCAAGAAACATATGATTGCTATAGTAGGTGATTTTAGCTTTCCAGAAGCCAATGGTACATGGAAGTGCCAATGAGAGAGTGTACAATGCTGAATCTGCTATCAGGGATGAGACAGGGCGGGTGACAAAAGGTTCTGTAGGGAAACACTTTGAATCCAGTGACTACATTTTAAAGTAAATATGCTAAAAGTTAGGTCTAGTGCACAGGTTGAGATTCTAAATTAGAAAAAGGCCAATTTTGATGGAATCAGAAATGATGTGGTGAGTGTGGATTGGGTCAGGCTGTTTTCAGGCAAAGGTGTATTTGGAAAGTGAGAGGCCTTCAAAAACAAAATTGAGAGTAAAAAAAGCTTGTCTGCGTCTGTCAGAATAAAATGTAAGGATAATAAGTGCAGGGAACCTTGGTTTTCGAGAGATGTTGAGGCCCTGGTTTTGAGAAAAAAAGGAGGTGCAGAGCAGGTATAGGCAAGTAGGAACACATGAGGTGCTCATGGAGAACAAGAAATGCAAGGGAACACTTGTGTGGAATGAGCTGTCGGCATCAGTGGTGCATGAGAGCTCCATTTCAACGTTTCAGAGAAGATTGGATAAGTACATGGATGGTAGGGGTATGGAGGACTATGGTCACAGTTCAGCTCAGTGGGACTAGGTAGCTTAAATGGTTTCTGCATGGACTAGATCGGCCGAAGGCCTTGTTTCTGTGCTGTGCTTCTCTATGACTCTATGACTCTACCACAGCAACTAGACTCTCCTCCATGGACTCTCCATACTTCTCGCTCCCTCAGTAAACCAGCCAGCATAATTAAAGTTCCCATCAGGCAGAGGTTTAATACGGCTGATAGCATGTAGCACCAGGATCAAGGACATTTTCTACCCTGATGTTATAAGGCTACTAAATGTTTCTCTAGTACATGGAGACAGAGTCTGGACCTCACAGTTCACTTTGTTATGATTTGCACCTTATATCTTTACCTACACTGCCTTTCCCTGTAATTGTTTCACTTTATTCTGCATTCTGTTCTTGCTTTACCATGTTCTATCGCAATGCCGTGTGTAATGATTTGATCTGTATGAACAGTATGCAGTACAAGCTTTTCACTGCACCTCAGTACATTTGCCAACGATAAACCAATCCAAATCCAATTAAATGAACAGTCTGACTGTCAGATGTTAACAGGATTATGAATATTATAGAATCGTGAAATCCAGTAATTAGGTTCGGCAAATAAGATATTTGCAGCTTGAGAATTGCAAAGTTCCTTAGACTTTTTATACCATTCTGTGAAACATTTGGAGAGTTGAGATAATCGTTCAACTAAGGAGGCATCTGGATATCATGGAGACATTAGGCTTCTGTTATATAGGCAAATTAAGCTGAGACAATTGATAAATTAAGAGCAGCTGCTCCATCTCACAGCGCAGGGGTTCTCATTGAGTTAACCGTCCCATGGGAGGAAGGAGTGGAGGCTGCCCATGAGTGGAAGAGGCTGAAGTACTCAGTCCTATCAGCTGAGTGTAAGACATGAGGCAATCATCTACCCTGACAAGGTTACCCTGTGATAGGGCAGTGACAGGAATGAGGCTCAGGAGGCCCACCAGAGAGCTGGCTGAAGAGGCAGAAAAGGGCAGCTTTTGGCTGTGGCTGAGGAGCAAGGACATAACTGAGGGACCAACTAACCCCACTGGAAGCTGCAGGTGGTGACAGGGAGGCCCGTGTCACTGCTGTGCCACCAGGAGATGGACCAGGGCTAAGGGAGAGAAATATCAATGAGTGGTGGTCCCGGCTGATGACCCTGCAGCTGACCTGAGGTCACTGTTGGAGTTGTGACAGTTAGCAATGAGAAGCAGGGAACAACATCTTCCTGTAAATCTCATTCGATCATTGGTAGTGCAAGAGGAGCATTCAGTTCCAAAGTTAAATATTTACTTGATAGAACAAGGAACTTCACAGCACCGGGCAGCCCCTTCTGTCCATGAAGTTGCGACAACCTCTATAAAGCTACTCCACAATCAATCTGTGATATTTTAATGCAAATCCTAATTATCTCACAATCTAATTGCCTCCACTATCGACATCTCTATGGTGCAAAGCAAGTCACTGCTGCTTGTCCAAAATGTGACCTACATGTGGTTCAGTTCACTTTCATAACTTACATCAGTGGACAGGAATTTCCCAAGGCAAGGAATTTGATAATTATTGTTTTTTATTGCACTTTGCTGTAACATTTTATGCAAAACAGAAAAGGTAAGGATAGAGGCAAGCCGGCCCTCTAGGCCAATTAACTGAGCATCAGTGTAAGTAAAGCAGAGTGAAGCAGGATTGTGATAACTCAGTACAGCTCTTCAGCATTCTTCAGCGGTCAACCAATTGTATCCCGAATCCAATCAATGTATTTCTTCTTTAGTAAAGTGTACACCGCAGGCAATTGGGGATATGGACATCCCTTTCTGCCAAAGGACACAATCCCAGTATACACTTTGTTGCATATCAAAGGGCCACCTGAATCACCCTGGAAGAGAGAGAAAAAGATGAAGGTGACAATTGAGCAGAATTAACTAAAGTGACAGACTGCAAACTGTCAGTTTGACATCACATCACAATTCATTATCCGTGCCCAGCTGTACCGAGGAGGTGTGAGTTAACTTTAGGAGCAAATGTAGGTAACTGGACTCACAAAGAGTGAGTGTTTCCCATGGCCTGGATTGAGTTTATTCCTAAATTAGCCATTGTGTAGAAAACCGTCAGCCATTTGCAATCTGTACTTCAGTTTGACTTCAAATTCTGGTGGAATGTGGAAGTTCAGAATGAAACAGATGTCAAATGCTGGTGTAGCTGTCCCTCCACTCTGCCACTCGACTCTCCACTGAACCCAGCTCGTGCATCTGGCCAGATTCACTTTGTACCCGACCCCCTGCTTTTCAGCAAGACTAGTTGACACAAGAACAGTAACCTCCTTCACTGAATGGAGTCACTGGTCTGTGAAACAACTAAATAACGAGAAATGGTCTATTTAATTTACTTTATTTTAACCTTTTTAATTATTTGCTATTATGTTCAGTTGTCTTTAAACTATTTTTATTAAATATGCTTGTGTAGTTTATAATCATCTCTGACATTTTTCTGCAATGTTACATTTCTCCAGATTGACTCTGTTATCTTGCATCTGCCCATTTCATCATCACACTGACGGTAGACAAAGTTTATTGGTAGAGAAATCATAGCGAGTTATGTTGACATCTAAATTCAGGGCTTAGGGTGGAAAGTTTCTATCTATAGAAGGCCCCAGTGAATCACTGGGGTTTTTATACTTGAATCCAGTAGCTTTATAGAAATGTTACTGATAACGTGACTACACAGCATACTCACATGACATGCATTCTTTCTGCCTTCACTGTCACCAACACAGATCATGTCCTGGGTTATTATAGATCCATACATGTCTTTGCATTCTCCTCGATCAATTACCTCGACCTTCACCTCTTGAAGTGTGTCAGAATAATTGTTTATTTTTGTTCTTCCCCATCCTGCCACGGTGCATCTTGTTCCAGATTTCATGTCGGTGATTCCTCCTTTGGGAAGGTTGAGCACATTCACATCCTGGTTGATTTTTGCATCAGTCTCGAGCTGTTGACACAAAAACATTGAATTCACGTATTTGTGATCCTAAAAGTGAAGGATAACTTGAATGATCTCTTTACTCCTGAAGACATTTGTTAGTTTATATATTTAGGTATTTCGTTTTCCAGAAATCTGTACCTTGCAGATAAGCTACTTTCTTTTTTTTCCAGATTATCAAAGGGACAGAGACTCGATTAAAAATGACCAATAAATTTAAATACCAATTACATTTCATATGATGGAATCGATAATTTGTCATGAAAATTGTGGTGTGGATGATGGTCATAAAGCACTGATCCTACTGTGAAGGTTCTTCACTCTAACTCTTTCTTTGTTAATGATGAAACTCCAAGAAGTCAGACTTAGCAGCTGTCACACTTTTAATTAAAGTTTATATTTAATTTAGTTTAAAGACACAACACAGTGACAGGCCCTTCCAGCCTAATGAACCCAGCCCCCCAATTAACTTTCTAACCCAATTATACCCATGTGCCAAATTAATACTAACCCTTTGTATGTCAAGGACAAGGTTAACTGTGATATTGCCCAGGATTAGACAGCTCAAGTTCAAGTTTAGCTTATTGTCATTCAATCGTACACATGTATTCAGCCAAACAAAACAACCTTCCTCCTGACCAAGGTCACAACACATTACATATACTGTACCCCATACACATAACACATGAAGTAATATGACCACAATTAAATTAACAAATACTAAGTTGCATAGTTAAAAAGTAAAGAGTACATGCTACTGGCACTTCATAACTGATGAGACCTGGGTGGTGGCAGGGAGTTCAGTCATGTTACAGCCTAGGGGAAGAAGCTGTTTCTCATCCTCACAGTTCTTGTCGTATTTCTATAGAACCGCCTGCCTGACAGAAGGGGATCAAGGAGACTGTTGGACGGATGGGAGGGATCATTGCCAATACTAATATTCTCCACAATCAATAATTCTCATCCAAGTCACAAAAGCCATTCAACAGTTGTTGTTCAGTAAAGTAAACATTGCTAATAAGCAAATTAAAGATTTTAAACACTGCATAAGAATGAGAAAAACATTCATACTTGCAGCAGCATGATATCATCTTTCATGGTCCTATTGTTGTAATTTTTATTGGGAATCTGTTTGATGATGCGCAGTCTTTGTTGACTTCTCTCAATCTTTGAACAAACATGGGCTCCAAGAACTGCTAGAAGATCCTGGCCTGATCCAATTGTTCTGTTACCAATCGAAAATAAAGATAATTGTTTGCACTTTACTTAAAAAATAGTTTACAGAAATTCATCAGGAAAGCAACAATCAAGTAGTAAACTTTATGGAAATATACATTTCAGCAACATTACATTTGGTAGTTAATGTGCAGATTCCAAAAGCCAAAAGCAAGGGCCAAGACTATACTCCTGATTGAAATTGTTTCAAAGTGTTCACCAGACAAGCTCATTGTAAATCACTCCTTGCAGACATGGTCAAGAGGTTCAGTTGTTGTTCAGACTAAATATCAGAATGGGTAAGAAATGTGATCTAAGTGAATTTGACTGTGGAATGGTTGTTGGTACCAGACAGGATGGTTTGAGTATCTGCTGGTCTCCTGGGATTTTCGGGTAAAACATTCTCTAGCTTTTACAGAGAATGGTGTGATAAAGAAGAAAAAGCATCCAGTGAGTAGAAGTTCTGTCGGCAAAAACGCTTTGTTGGTGAGAGAGGGAAGATGAGAATGGCCAGACTGGTTCAAGCAGACAGGAAGTCGACAGTAACTCAAATAACCACATGTTACAACAGTGGTGTTCAGAAGAGCATCTCTGAAGAGCTAATAAAGATAAATGCCAATAATACGGTGATACACATACTAATGAAGATGTGACAATAGTGTAAAAGGAATTATTTTATGAAAACTAGGATTGGGAGCTAAGCACTTGTATATTAATCACAAATTTTTTTTTATTCATAAACCACATAGCTTACATTTCACAGTGTGCTGCAGTTAGTACCCAGTTTGGTCTGATCAAAGCACCTCCGCAGTAGTGAACATATTTACTGTTCCCGAAATTTATTTGGAGAGATGCCATATAAGGTCTTGAATGCGGTTTGACTTCATGACCTCCAACAATTTCAGCTCCGGGATCTGAAATATATAGAAGATACTGACATTTTATTTCACATGCATGTTTATTCACACACAGGATGTGAACATCACTGACTGCAATTATTAGCCATCTCTAATTACTCCTGACAGGGATAACCCTAGAGTAGTTGTACCATGGCCTTGCACAACAATTCGATTGTACAAGAGTGTAAGAAGGTGCAGAGAGTAATGGACTTAGCCCAATATGGCACTGGATCGATCGCTGTAGGAAGCGGGGGGTGGGGGGAGGTAAAGATATGATTAGTGGTAGGTTTCCTTTACAGATGGGGTACATTACGGAGGATAATGTGTTGGATGCAGAGGCTGATGGGCAAGTAGGCAAGGACAAGAGGAATTCTATCACTATTACAGCAGAGGGAAGATGGAGTGAGTGTAGATGTACAGGAAATGGCGGAGATTCGGGTGAGGGGAGCATCAATAGTAGAGGGAGAGAAACCCAAAACTGCATCCAGGGAATCGATGTGTCGAACGTGTTAGAGGGAATTTGGGGATTAGCACATTTGCACTTAACAAATGACTTTGGTTACAAGTGTACGTATCTGAGTATGCATTGTGAATTTAATTTGGAGAGCATCTCTGAACAATGGGTTCATAAAAGTCATGAATCCCAGACTAGACAATGTTGATAAAAATTCATTAAAATCAGATGTCTGTCCTGTGCATGCAAATCGGGAGGTGTGGAGTTTGGGCATAGTTTCAAAGCAAATATTGTCCATACATTGTAAATTTAGAGTTCTCCTTTGATGTTGAGCACATAAAATATTGAGCCCCATGTTGGGCCTGGAGACCTTTCGACCAAAAGCGTCTCCGAATGATGCCTGCTGCACCTTGTTTTGTCGAATAAGGAAGCTGCTTTGTATCTACCAGTAATTTTCTCCAGCGATTCCATTCACGCAACAACATTTGGTGTCAGGAGTGGGATACCTTCCTGACCCATCGTGCGGCCAGTGATTTTAGCAGTCTGACTCGGTGAGTATTTTAAGAAATAGCACTTACACTTGGATCTGTTCAGGTCGGTGGTACACGGGGAACGTGAGAAATCACGAACACGGAGAGCTGAACTGGTAGGTATAAATGTGGTGTGTGCGTGTGCATGTTTGTTTATGTAGGAGACAAAACTTTGCGTGTTAATTTGGTGAGATGAAGCCACCGGTTGTGAAGGGTGGTTATTGATGGTTCACGACACCAGAGTGGGGACGTGGAAACTCATTCGATTGGGGAGCTGCATTTCAGAGTAAACGTTTTGCGAGTGTGATGGAAAGGAATACAGCAGACGTCATGAGTTCAGGGGCTCAAAAGTGGCAGATTGCGGAGTACATACTCTGCGGTTTTAAGGAAGTGATATTTAGCTGGTACCTGTCATTTTATTTCGCATCGTCTGGGAATTATTGCGGAGATATTTCAGGGAGAGGTTCACCAGATGCACACTAAAGATATACACATGTTGGTAGAAGCAAAATGCCCAAGGAATACGTGGAACCGTCTGGCCCAGGGGGTGGATGATGGTCCATGGACAACTACTGGGAACACCAAACAATGAAGAAAGAAATTGCTCTTTTAAAGGGGAAGTGAGGCAGTGACTGGGATGAGGTGGGAATAACCGAGGAACGATAATGGCAGTGAGCCGATGAGACAGTCATAGAAATATAGGCTTCAACCATATCCCTCTATTTTTCTAAGCTCCATGTAGCCATCCAGGAGTCTCTCAAAAGATCCCATCATTTCCACCTCCATCACCGCCGCCGGCAACCCATCCCATACACTCACCACTCTCTGTGTAAAAAACTTACCCCTGACATCTCCTCTGTACCTACTTCCAAGCACCTTAAAACTAAGCCCTCTCCTGCTATCTATTTCAGCCCTGGGGAAAAGCCTCTGACTATCTACATGATCAATGCCTCTCGTCATCTTGTACACCTCTATCAGGTCACTTCTCATCCTCCATCGCTCCTAGGAGAAAAGGCCAAGTTCACTCAACCTATTCTCAATAGGCTTGCTCCCCATTCCAGTCAACACCCAAGTCAATCTCCTCTGCACCCTCTCTATGGTTTCCACGTCCTCCCTGTAGTGAGGCGACCAAAGTTTGGCCCAGTACTCCAAGTGGGGTCTGACCAGTACCCTACATAGCTGCAAAATTAAATTCAACAGCTTCTCATTAATCATCAAAATAGTACTTAGTTAAAAATTAAATATTACAAAGTAGACTTACAGGAGAAATTGATAATAGTACAAGGAGACACAAGAAACAGCAGATGCCACGGCTGGAGAAACAATAAGCCGACACTTCTGCAATTTCCTTACCTCCATAGATGCTGCTTGACATGTTGCTCATTGAAATTTTGTAACCACATTTTATATAGTTGTCCTCTCCAAATACGAAATAAAATTACAATGAAAATCAATGAAGTAGAGAGCTATTGGCATATGTAGAAGATAAATATTAATGTTGCTAAAACAGTAAATGTACAGTACTTACCATAAACCATGATTATAATCTGCATAATAAATTAAATATAATTAAAATAAATGCTTTCATGAATGGAAAGTATTTAAGTATTCCTTATTTTGCTACTTACACGCTGGAGCTAGGAAGACGACAATTAACAAAACAAGTGGATTGTACAGTGAAGGATTCATCGTTGTTTCTTCTGTGTTAACACCAAAGTTATTGAATTTATAGTGAACTTGGAGGGAAGTGGTTTATTTATTTCAGTGTCCCACCAACACCCTAAACCAATAACGAATGTGAAGATTTGCAAATCGACTGTTCTGAATCAACATCACATGACAGGGTCAAAGTGAACCTGAAATTTTCAGCAAACATTATGGGTTTCTGAGAGGGATTGTTTTTAATTCTGATGTCCGTCTCCTTACATTTCACTGAAATCCTGTAACCTGAGAACACGTAGAAAATATCTATTCAGATCCTATGTGAATACATACTAAATGTCTTAACAGACCAATTAAATTTGAGAAATGTCATTTGTATACTCCACTTTATTGAATTTACTTTCAAATATTGACAATCCAAATCCAAATGATATTATTACACTGGATTAATATAGATGGCATCCTTTTATTCACAGATTTGTGAAGATTGTAAAGAGCCGATGGCAATATCCATCACCCAGATGGTAGTTGGGGATACGTTTGTTGGAATGAAAGGGCCAATAGCAACAGACATCAAAGATTTTGCTTCCTGAAGACTGTCTTATGGATGTTGGGCTGCAAATCATGAAAATCAGCGTGAAACATGCCTAACACGCAGTATTTCTTGAAATCACCTGTATTTGTTATTTCTGTTCAAAGGTTGCAAAGGTACATTTAATGTCAGAGAAATATATACAATATACATCCTGAAACGCTTTTTCTTCACAGCCATTCACGAAAAGAGGAATGCCTCGAAGAATGAACGACAGTCAAATATTAGAACCACAAAGTCCCCCCCCATTCCCCTCCCTCCTGCACATAATCAGCAGCAAGCGACAATACCACTCCCCACCGGCAAAAAAACCATCAGCACCCACCACCGAGCACTCAAATGTGAGCAAAGCAACAGGAAAGACACAGACTTGCAGTTACCCCAAAGACTACAGTCATGCCCCGTTCAAACCACTGAACCCATGGATTATGCAGAATGTAAATACTGAGTGTATGAGGAATATTCAGGATTGGATAATCCAGGGAGAGACAACCCAGTCTTGCTAAAATTTCTGATGGAAGACCTGCGCTCAGCCCACCAGGAAGGTTTAGATTTCGGGATAACAGTTGGGTCGGCCTACTCTGTGATAGTTCTGAGGGCCTGTGAGATAGACCGAAGAATGTGCAGGAGAAACTGTAAAGCGGCTGTAGTAGATGCAGCTACTGTGATGTGTTCTGTTTGCCGGTGGCCAGCTCACGGAGCATGGAACTGTTCGAGTAGATGTGGGAGGGTAAAGGAGTTCATATGCTACAGCTGTGACCTATATGGACATAGACGGTTGAAGGCAGTGTCCAAAAAAGAGGAAAGAGGAACAAGTGAATGTCACAGCGGAAACGTAATTGCTCACCCCATCAACACCCAGTCTGACCAAACTGACCGTCGATCAGATCCTAGAACGGTGAAGACGCCGCCTAGGTCACTAAAAGATGTGGAGATGCCCCCCACTGCCTGCACTTGTGACTTGCGGATGTTTGGGTGTAGTGAAGGAACTAAAACACCTGGGGAACTCAGAGAGACTGCGGCAACTACCAACTCAGCTATATGGACAGTAAACAAACCCGATGGATCATATCCATTAACAAAAGACGATCCCGCTCTTTAAAAAACCTTGCTGAGATTGCATCCCATTGTGGCAAGACCTGCAACAATCCTGAATGGCCTGTCCCCACAACATACAGACTTTTCCAGTCCTGGAATTGGGAATGGATTTTGCAGGCTCCCCTTGACACCTGAGTCCCAAGAACGATTTGCCTTCACCCTGGACGGGCAGCAGTATACATGGACCAGACTCCACCAGGGTTTCCACAATAGCCCAGCCATTTTTCATAAGGTCGTGGCACAGACTTTGGAAAAGCTCTATCTAATGTCGTACGGATCGACCAGCTTAGACAATATGCAGATGATCTAATCATTGCTTCGGAAGATGAAGCAGAGATGGGCGGGCTGTTGAGAAATTCAGCCGCCATTGTTTCAAATGTGCCCAGCATAACTCTGGTAAGGGCATAAATCTACAGCTGGCAAATCAGTCACAGCCAAAGGGACCCTGGGGAAACATCCAGATTGACTTCTTGGGACCCCGACCCAAAAGCAGGGGGAATAGCTACAGTCTAGTAATTCCCGATCACTTCACCCGGTGGGTAGTGGCTTTCCCAACAAGGATGGATTCTACCGCATGGATTCCAGTTCAGGAAATCCTCCCAAGGTGGGGAACCCCAGTCCAGCTGGACTCGGATCAGGGAGCACATTTCACAGGGAGAGTGATGAAGGAAATATGCCAACTGTTAGGGATGGATGAGACCACAGACGGTAGTTTTAACGCGTAACACTTGCGTCTGTATGCAGACTCGGCGAGGCAGCCACTGGAAACACAGGACTGTGGTTAAACCACCTTCCTGTTGCTCAAATGTACAGAGATCCTAAGAGATGAACATCAGCCGACCACACCAGACCTGAGCACAGTTGATGGAAACATTCTCACAGGAAACGCAAAGGTAGAAGACACAGAGAGTGTGACAGAAACCTGTGAATAGCATGTTAAAGTGAAATTGTGACCGTTCTACATAGAACATAGAACATAGGCTTACTCGTACATAGTTCTTTCCTTTTGCTAGTTTTTTCTTTCCACTCTTTTCTATAAGTGTATACCCCAAATAAATAATTTTTGGAGATTTTGTGATATATATGATTATATGATGTATATGTACAATGTCTGAAATACATCTTATAGAAATGTTTGTTTGATGAACTTCAATAAAAAAATTACAAAAAAATATAGAACATAGAAATTTACAGCACATTACAGGAACTCAGCCCACAATGTTGTACCGACCATGTAACCTACTCCAGAGACTGCCTAGAATTTCAGTAGCACATAGCCCTCTATTTCTCTAAGCTCCATCTACTTATCTGAGAGGCTTTTAAAAGACGCTATTGTATCAGCCTCCAACACCGCCACCAGCAGTGCATTCCACACACCCACCACTCTCTGTGCGGAAAAACTTGCCCCTGACATCCACTTGGTACCTATTTCCAAGCACCTTAAATCTATGCCCCCTTGTGATAGCCATTTCAGCCCTGGGGAAAAGCCTCTGGCCATCCACACGATCAATGCCCCTCATCATCTTATACTCCTCTATCAGATCACCTCACATCCTCCATCACTCCAAAGAAAAGGCCAATACACTCAACCTATTCTCATAACCTATTCCCTCCATCCTTGTAAATCTCCTTTGCACACTCTCTATAGTATCCACATCCTTCCGGTAGTGAGGTGACCAGAACTGAACACACGACTCCAAATGGGGTCTGACCAAGGTCTTATATAACTGTAACATTACCTCACGGCTCTTGAGCTCAATCCCACGGTTGATAACGGCCAACATACCATACACCTTCTCAACAACACTGTCAACCTGTTCAGCAGCTATGAGTGTCCTGTCGACATGGACCCCAAGATCTCTCAGATGCTCCACACTGCCAAGAGTCTTGCCATTAATGCTATCTTCTGCCATCATATTTGACTTACCAAAATGAACCACCTCACACTTATCTGGGCTGAATTCCACCTGCCACTTCTCAGACCAGTTCTGCATCCTATCAACGTCCCGCTATGAACTTTGACAGCCCTCCACACTATCCACGACACCCCCAACGTTTGTGTCATCAGCAAATTTACTAACCTATCCCTCCACTTCCTCATCTAGGTCATTTATAAAAATCACGAAGACAAGGGGTCCCAGAACAGATCCCTGAGGCACATCACTGGTCACCGGCCTCCATGCTGAATATGACCCATCTACAAACACTCTCTGCCTTCTGTGGGCAAGCCAGTTCTGAATTCATAAAGCAATGTCCCCCTCCTACTGAGAGACCTGACACCTGACCAGGTTCATTTCCCAATACACCCTATCCTCATTTTATGTGTCTTCAGACAATGCGGATTCACAGTTATGTGTCAAACTTATTTCTACCAACTTCTCCTTATATCTGTCCAAAACTCACAGTTATGCGAGGCTGTTGGGATGAGAAGCACCGCTTTCCCGCCAATACAAGTCCCATGCACACGCCTCACAGTCTCTCTCCCGCCAATCTCCAATTGGTTTTGGCAGTGTGTGGATGTGCGATCTTGTGCTCTTAAAGTTTTGTTGTTATTACCTGCAGTGCACTGATATTGTGCTTGAAATATTTAACTATGCCTCCTAAGCGTTCTATGTCAATTCCTGGGCCATCAGCTCTAACAATTGAAAAAAAGTTGGAAATTATAAACAGGGCCATGTCAGGTAAAGGTAAGACAACTCTAGGACGCTACCTCGACCTGGGTGAGTCCACAATCAGAAACAGAGAAAAATTCTGAGAAAATATAAAGTGCAGTGATTGATTCATCACAAGTGTCTTCAAAGATTGTAACCAAAGTGCATAGCCCGATTATGACAAAAATGGAGAAACTGTTGAGTTTGTACTTTGAGCATGGAACAAAGAAAAAGCAACACTCTGTTCCAAACAACTTCGTGTGAAAGCTTTAGAAATTTATGGTTGAATTTGTTCAGAGGCTAGTGAAGAAGTGTCAAGTGATATTGTTAGCTTTAATGCAAGTAGGGGATGAGTTTCTAAGTTTGTTAATCGTCACAGACTTCACAACTTAGCTGGGTGCGGTGAGCAAGCTCTTCACATACTTGTAGAATGCCTTGGGGTTTTCCTTAATCCTGTCCACCAAGGCCTTCAATGGCCCCTTCTGGCTCTCCTAATTACATTCTTAAACTCCTTCATGCTTGCCTTATAATCTTCTAGATTCCTGTCATTACCTAGTTTTTTTTTAGCATTTCGTAAGCTCTTCTTTTCTTCTTGACCAGATTTACAATAGCGTTTTTGCACCATGATTCCTGTACCCTACCATCCTTTCCATTTCTCATTGGAATGTATCTGCGCAGAAACCCACACAAATATCCCCGGCACATTTGCCACATTTCTTCCATACATTTCCCTGAGAACATCTGTTCCTAATTTACGCTTCCAAGTTCCTGCCTGATAGCCTCATATTTCCCCTTACTCCAATTAAACATTTCCCTAACTTGTCTGTTCCTATCCCTCTCCAATGCTACGATAAAGGAGATAGAATTGTGATCACTATCTCCAAAATGCTCTCCCACTGAGAGACCTGACACCTGACCAGGTTCATTTCCCAATACACCCTACCCTCGTTATATGTGTCTTCAGACAACGTGGATTCACAGTTATGTGTCAAACCTATTTCTACCAACTTCTATATATATGTGTCCAAAACTTATAGTTATCCTAGGCTGTTGGGACAAGAAGCACTGCATTCCTGCCAATACAGGTCCCATGCGCATGCCTCACAGTCTCTCTCCCACCAGTCTCGCATTGGTTTTGGCAGCGTGCGGATGTGTGAACTTGTGATCTTAAACTTTTGTTGTTATTACCTACAGTGCACTGATTTTGTGCTCGAAATATTTAACTATGCCTCCTAAGCGTTCTATGTCAAGTCCTGGGCCATCAGCCAAGCAGCAAAGAACTGCTCTAACGCTTGAAAAAAGTTGGAAATTTTAAACAGGGCCGCGTCAGGTGAAGGTAACACAGCTCTGGGACGCTACCTCGGCCTGGGTGAGTCCACGATCAGAATGGTAAAGAAAAATGCTGAGAAAATAATAAGTGCAGTGATTAATTCATCACAAGTGTCTTCAAAGATTGTTACCAAAGTGCATAACCTGATTATGACAAAAAAGGAGAAAATGTTGAGTTTGTACATTGAGCATGAAACAAAGCAACACTCTGTTTCCATCTTTATGTGAAACCTTTGGAAATTTATGGTTGCCTTTGTTCAGAGGCTAGTGAGGAAGTGTCAAGTGATATTGTCAGCTTTAATGCAAGTAGGGGATGGGTTTCTAAGTTTGTTAATCGTCACAGACTTCACAACTTAGCTGGGTGCGGTGAGCAAGCTGGTGCTGACTACGAAGCTGCTGAACGCTGCCCTTTGCAGTTGTGGACTATGATATCTGAGTTAGGCATCACACCAAAGCAGGTGTTTAATGCAGACGAGACTGGGCTTTTTTGGGAGTTAATGCCGAAACACACTTACATAAGTAAGGATGAAAAGACTGCATTAACTTTCTATGATTTATTATGCTGAACATTACCTTAAATTGCTGAAATATAATACGAATGTTGCCCTGTGGTATTGCTTTTGTGTCGTATTGGTTTGATGGGCCGAATGTCCGGCTCCAGCTTCCATTTGCTTAAATTCTTATGATCTGTTGTACTGTACAACCTCTGAAGTTCCGGAAGAATATATCCTCGGGGCTGTCTTTAATTTTGATCCACACACCACCCTTTGCTTGCAACAATTAAAACAAACAGGGTTCAGATACGTGTTGATGTATGTATTACCTCACAACCACCCCAGCCGAACCCCTCAAGTTGTCAAAGGGTCCATACAACAAACATCTGAACAGTAAACATCCAAAAGTACAATTTATGATGGAGATGGAGAAGAATGGTTTCCTCCTGTTCCGGGACATTTGAAGGTGACGGAAGCTGGACGGTACCCTCAGACCTGGCTTCCATTGAGAACTCACTAACACTGACTTATACCTTAATATTAACAGCCACCATTACATCTCCCAATGTAGAGTGGTTCTTTCTACTTGGATTAATTGTGCAAACATATGCAGAGAGAGAGAGAGAGAGAGAGAGAGAGAGAGAGAAAGTTACAGTTTGTCACCACTCTACCATTTATTACCAGTTACAACTGATTCTTGCATTCAGAATATAAAAGTCTCCTCTGTTCAAGTGAATGGGAATTTCATTTTCCATAGTCTCCATAGATAAAACTACACATTTTCATAAAGGTTTATACATGCAAAGCCAATTTAGGAAAACCTGCAGGTTAGGATAATGACTTGCATTGCCAGAGGAGTATGTTTTATTCCATCATGCTGACCGTCTCCTTTGCTTTGTTCAGAAAGAATACGTATATGACTTTCCAATCAGATTATCAGGAAATCCAAGGCCTGAATGATTTGTGAACTCAATGCAATGGGAGGTATTGTTAACTGGAGGGCATTAAAGGGTCTAAAGTTTAAAGGGGGGAATTTAAAGGAGATTTACGAGGGAAGTCTTTTTCAACATCACAGTATGTGCCTGGAACACTCTTCCAGGGAGGTGATGGAAGTAGATATTATAGCAATGATTCAGAGCCATTTGGACAGACACATGAACAGGCAGACAATGAAAAGATGTGGACAGCTTAAAGCAGATGTACAGTGTAAATTGGCACCATGAACAGCACAGACATAGTGTCCTGAGGACTTTGCTATTCTGCTCTATATTCTGTGCAAGGGTCATGGTCAGGAGAAAATTGTAGAAAGACATTGACTTTTAAAGGGGATCTGAGAGAAACATATTAGATAGCATGAAGATCAGAAATCTGTGAAAAGATAACAGAGTGGCAGATGGTGATGTGGGAACAATTGTTATCGTTCAGGACTGGTGTGAAAAGCATTTGTGCACATTTTGTGAGATCATGCAAATTGTACGAACTGTGCTAAGGAGTGAGCAGATATCAACAAAATGATAGTCTGGATGAATAAAATGGCGTCACTGTATTTAAGCAATTTATAATCAGATTTAAAAGATACTTTTCATCCTTTAATAATATAAAGTTTCAAAACTTCTATACCCAGACCTTGCCTACCACAGTCGTAAGAATATAGAAGCTGGCATTTCAGTTGGTGGACTACAATTCATAGAGTTTATTATTGATTGTAGGCATGAGTCTGAATCCCATTCTGGCAGCTAGAGAGTTTACGCTGCTAAAGTTATTGTAAAGTGACAGTTGCCTTCAGCTCTGGTGACCATAAAGTTGTCAATTCTCCATCAAAAACCGTTCTGGTTCACCAATGTCCTTCAAGCAAAACTGATCTGGCATCAATACCTGTTTGGACCTGCTTGGGAGTCCAGACCACTGATAGGGTTGATTTGTAGTTGCCTCTCGAGGTGGGCTGGGTAAGAGGGCAGTTAGGAGTGGACAATAAATCCCAGTTTTTCCAATGATAGTCACACTCTGTCCATCTCACTTATTTCATTTATCAGTCCACCCTGCTTTATTAGATTATCTCTAATCCTTCTAAACTCACTGGCAACAGAGGTTTTTGGAATGATAGCAAGGAGGAACTTGCAAGAGTCTTTCATGTTTCAAGGATTGAAGATGTTTGTTCCAAAGTATTTCATAGTGTTGATCAGACACCAACTGAACTCTGCTGTTCTTCTCTGAAAAGAGCCATTGTCAATTTTATGTCTACTTGAGAAGCTTATAAGAGTCTTTGTTTGATATCTCCTCTAAAAGTTGACACAATCAACAAGAGAACCCTTCATTTCATTGCTCTGGACTGTTGGCCTGGTTTACTGACCCCAGGTTGATTTACCAGTGAGTGAGAATGATTATATGAACTGGATTTGATCAGAACAGAGCCTCGTCCTTTCCAGAAGGGTACAATTTCCAGGATCTGTTGCCGGACAATAGTCAGAAACAGGAATCCTGAAGAAAATACACTGATAGTTATTCAGCAGCTTCAGTCGAATTGCACTGGAAACAATTTATTTTCAAAAATGTTGCTTGCTCAGAATTTTTTTTGTTTATGACAGACCATTTGAAGCTAAACACTAATGTAGGAATTTGGAGAAACAAGAAAATAACATTTATTAAGTATATTGCATTTAATGGTGCTGGCGCTTTGCAATAATTCAACTAAGCTAACAAATGTTTTGCTGATGAATTTTGTTTTTACTCAGTGGTCAGAGGATTCTCGCTGAAGTGTCCAATAATAATCAGCCAGTATTGATAGATTCCAGTTGGCTTGATAGCGTTTCTCCACAACCACAATGTCCTGGCGAAACGTTTCACCATGCTCACCACTGACAGCACCAGGATTTGCGGGCAAGAAGTCTAATTGTGAATGCAGAAAATGTATCTTCAGTGGCACACTGCACTTCATGGTTTTGTGTGCTTGAACCAGCTAAACAGTTTGGTACTCTGTAGTTGCCCAGAAAATTTTCAACCTTCTTCAATACCTTCCATGCCATTTTCTCCAGTACTTCTAGAAAATCTTCAAATTGCCTATCTTTGTATGCGTGTCAAAATTGTTGACCAACAAAAACATTTTCCTTACTTTTGACATCAGTTATTCTGTCTTGAATAATGAATAGAAATAACAAGTATAGGTGATTTCAAGAAAAGCTGCAAGTTAGGGAAATTTCATGTTGATTTTCATGATCTGCAGCACAAAATCCATAAGATACCCCCAGAAGTATTTAGGAAGCAAAATCTTTGATGTCTGGTGTTATTAGCCCTTTCATTCCAACAAATGTATCCCCAACTACAAACACGAGGAAATCTGCAGATGCTGGAAATTCAAGCAACGCTCACAAAATGCTGGTGGAAAACAGCAGGCCAGGCAGCATCTATAAGGAGAAGCACTGTCGACGTTTCGGGCCGAGACCCTTCGTCAGGACTAACTGAAAGGAAAAATAGTAAGAGATTTGAAAGTAGCAGGGGGAGGGGAAAATGTGAAATGATAGGAGAAGACCGGATGGAGTGGGGTGAAACTGAGAACTGGAAAGATGATTGGCAAAAGGGATACAGAGCTGGAGAAGGGAAAGGATCATTGGATGGGAGGTGTAGGGAGAAAGAAAGGGGAAGGGGAGCACCAGAGGGAGAGGGAGAACAGGCAGAGTGATGGGCTGAAAGAGAGAAAAAAAAGAAGGGGGGAATAAAAACTAAATATATCAGGGATGGGGTAAGAAGGGGAGGAGGGGCATTAACTGAAGTTAGAGAAGTCAATGTTCATGCCATCAGATTGGAGGCTACCCAGCCGATATATAAGGTGTTGTTCCTCCAACCTGGGTGTGGCTTCATCTTGACAGTAGAGGAGGCGATGGATAGACATATCCGAATGGGAATGGGACGTGGAATTAAAATGTGTGGCCCCTGGGAGATCCTGCTTTCTCTGGCGGACAGAGCATAGGTGTTCAGCAAAATGGTCTCCCAGTCTGCGTCGGGTCTCACCAATATATAAAACGCCACACCGGGAGCACCGGACGCAGTATACCACACCAGCCAACTCACAGGTGAAGTGTCGCCTCACCTGGAAGGACTGTCTGGGGCCCTGAATGGTGGTGAGGGAGGAAGTGTAAGGGCAGGTGTACACTTGTTCCGCTTACAAGGATAAGTACCAGGAGGGAGATCAGTGGGAAGGGATGGGGGGGGACGAGTGGACTAGGGAGTCGCGTAGAGAGCGATCCTTGCAGAAAACAGAAAGGGGGGGGAGGGAAAGATATGCTTGGTAGTGGGATCCCGTTGGAGGTGGCGGAAGTTACAGAGAATTATACGTTGGACCCGGAGGCTGTTGGGGTGGTAGGTGAGGACAAGGGGAGCCCTATCCCGAGAGGGGTGGTGGGTGGATAGAGTGAGGGCAGATGTGCAGGAAATGGGAGAGATGTGTTTGAGAGCAGAGTTGATGGTGGAAGAAGGGTATCCCCTTTGTTTAAAAAAGAAAGACATCTCCTTCGTCCTGGAATGAAAAGCCTCATCCTGAGAGCCAATGCGGCAGAGACGGAGGATCCAACGTGTAATTCTCCGTAAATTCCGCCACCTCCAATGGGATTCCGCTACCAAGCACATCTTTCCCTCGCGCCCCCCCCCCCCTTCCTGCTTTCTGCAGGGATCGCTCTGTACGCAACTCCCTTGTCCATTCGTCCCCCCCATCCCTTCCCACCAATCTCCTACCTGGCACTTATCCTTGTAGGTGGAACAAGTGCTACACCTGCCCTTACACTTCCTCCCTCACCACCATTCAGGGCGCCAGATAGTCCTTCCAGGTGAGGTGACACTTCACCTGTGAGTCAGCTGGTGTGATATACTGCATCCGGTGCTCCCAGTGTGGCCTTTTATATATTGGTGAGACCCAACGTAGACTGGGAGACCATTTCCCTGAACACCTGTGCTCGGTCCGCCAGAGAAAGCAGGATCTCCCAGTGGCCACACATTTTAATTCCACGTCCCATTCCCATTCTGATATGTCTATCCATGGCCTCCTCTACTGTCAAGATGAAGCCACACTCAGGTTGGAGGAACAACACCTTATATACCGGCTGGGTAGCCTCCAACCTGATGGCATGAACATTGACTTCTCTAATTTCCGTTAATGCCCCTCCTCCCCTTCTTACCCAATCCCTCATAGATTTAGTTTTTTTCCCCTCTCCTTTTTTCCTCTCTCTCTGCCCATCACTCTGCCTGTTCTCCCTCTCCCTCTGGTGCTCCCCTCCCCCTTTCTTTCTCCCGAGGCCTCCCGTCCCATGATCCTTTCCCTTCTCCAGCTCTGTATCCCTTTTGCCAATCACCTTTCTGGCTCTCAGCTTCACCCCACCCCCTCCGGTATTCTCCTATCATTTCACTTTTTCCCCTCCCCCTACTACTTTCAAATCTCTTACTACCTTTCCTTTCAGTTAGTCCTGACGAAGGGTCTCGGCCCAGACCGTCGACACTGCTTCTCCTTATAGATGCTGCCTGGCCTGCTGCATTCCACTATCCCCAACTACCATTTGTTTGATGGATATTCCCATCTGCTCTTTACAATCCTCACAAGTCTATGAACAAATGGATGCCATCTATATTAATCCAGTTTAATAATATCATTTGGCCTTGGATTGTCAATATTTGAAAGTAAATGAAATAAAGTGGCATATTCAAATGATGCTTCTCAAATTTAATGATCTTTAAAGACATCATTTAGTATGCATTCACATAGGATCTAAATAAATATATCCTGCATGTTATCAGGTTGCAGCATTTCAATGAAATGTAAAGAGATAGGCATCAGAATTAAAAGCAATACCTCTTTGAAACCGATAATGTTGGTTGAAAATTTCTGGCTCACTTTGACCCTGTTATGTGACTTTCTATAACTGCTGCTGGGTCAGAACAGTAGATTTGCAAATCTTCACGTTAATTATTGGTTTAGGGCATTGGTGGGACACTGAAATAAATAAACCACTTCCCTCTAGTTCATAATAAATTCCATAACTTTGGTGTTAGTTCAATAACAATATAAATAAGCCATTTCTAAAATCTGCAGACAGATCATTGCAAACTCCATGTTGTCAATTGCATCTGCATCAGAAACCAGAAAAGGAAATGTGATTGTGTGCGATCGTGAAACATACTTAACATGCTAGCGAGGTACAGAGTGACAACCTTTTGTGCAGTTTTAAATTCCTTTCTGAGCGAGTAGCAAAAGATGTGTGCACGCTGACACTTACACCCATCAGGGTGGAGGGACAACACCTTATATTCTGTCCGGTTAGCCTCCGACCTGACGGCATGAACATTGACTTCTCAAATTTCTTTTAATGTCCCTCCCCTTCACTATTCCACATCCCCTTTTCCCCCGCTCACCTTACCTTCTTGTCTGCTCATCGCCTCCTGCTGGTGCTCCTCGCCCCCTTTTCTTTCTTCCATGGCCTTTTGTCCTCTCCAATTAGATTCCCCCTTCTCTGCCCCTGTTCCTCCTTCACCAAACAACTTTGCTGCACTTCACTTCATCCCTTCCATTATCCATTTCACATCACTTTGTCTTTCTCTCTCCCCTCCCCTCACCTTTTACATCTACTCATCTTTTTCCTCCAATCCTGCCGAACGGCCTCAGATCGAAACACCTCTGAACTTTTTCCATAGATGCTGCCTGGCCTGTGGAGTTCCTCCAGCATTTAGTGTGTATTGCTCAAATTGTATATGTAATTGTTTGGTATACGTGCACGTACAATCAGATCAATGTGTATCGATCAATCTGATGGCCTGGTGAAAGAAGCTGTCCCGGAGCCTGTTGGTCCTGGCTTTTATGCTGTGGTACCGTTTGCCTGATGGAAGGAGCTGAAACAGTTGATGGTTGGGGTGACTGGAGTCCCTCATGATCCCCCAGGCCCTTTTTTATGCACCTGCTGGTGTAATGTCCTGAATAAAGGAAAGTTCCCGTACACCTTTGTGTTGGGCTCTCCGCACCACTCTCTGCAGTGCCCTGCAACTGAGGGTAGTACAGTTCCCATCCCAGGCGGTGACACAGCCAGTCAGGATGCTCTGGATGGTGCCTCTGTAGAAAGTCCTGAGGATTTGAGGACTCATGCTGAAACTCTTCAGCCTTCTGAGGTGAAAGTGATGTTGTTGTGCTTTTTTCACCACACAGCTGGTATGTACATTCCAGGTGAGATCCTCACTGATGTGTACACCGAGGAACTTGAAACTACTCACTCTCTCGACTGATTAGTATTCTTTGGTTACTGATCCTTATGTCACATTTCTTTCTTTTTAATAGCTACATCAAATTTCCTCTTAATCATCTCCTTGATCTTTAGTGTCTCTCTGGTATCACTTCATTTAACCTTTTCAATAGTATTCAAAGTTTAAAATCCAAAGTAAATTTACTATCAAAATACAGATATGTCACCATATACAACCCTGAGATTGATTTTCTTGTAGGCATACTCAATAAATCCATAATTGAATAATAACCGTAGTAAAATTGATGAAAAACCACACCAACTTATGTCTTTAACTAGTGCTCAAAAGACAACATACTGTGTAGATACAAAAAGAATGAATGAATAAACAAATAAATATATAGGTAGATAAATAAATAAATAAATAAATAAATAAATAGATAGATAGATAGATAGATAGATAGATAGATAGATAGATAGATAGATAGATAGATAGATAGATAGATAGATAGATAGATAAATAAATAAGCAGACAATAAATATTGAGTGCAGGAGACGAAAAGTCCTTGAAAGAGAGTCCATAGGTTGTGGTAACAGTTCAGTGATGGGGCAAGTGAAGTTGAGTCTAATTATCCCCTCTGGTTCAAGAGCCTGATGGTTGAGGGTGAATAATAACTATTCCTGAACCTGGTGGTGTGAGTCCTGAGGCCCCTGTTCCTTCTTCCTGATGGCAACAGCAAGCAAACAGCATGACCTGGGTGGTGGGGGTCGCTGATGGTGGATGCTGCTTTCCTGTGTCAACGCTCCATGTATACTGTATGTGGTCAATGATGGGGACGGCTTTACCTGTGATAGACGGGGCTGTGTCCACTACTTTTTATAGGATTTTCCTTTCAAGGGCATTGGTGTTTTCATACCAGACTGTGCTGCCGCCAGTTAATATACTCTCCACCACACACCTATAGGAAGTTTGTCAAAAGTTTAGATGCCATGCCAAATCACTATTATCAAACCCTTGCTACCATTCCTAGATTGTGATCCTATAAAGAACATAATCATACAAATAATTCCATCCGTAGTTTTTTTATAATATTCAGCATGATTCCTTACTTCTGCATTCTATTAGTCTAATATTAAACTCAAGCATACTGTACACTTCGTTATGAGAAGTCTTCCCAACTTGCCCTGCCACCTATAAATTATAGTCCTGTACCTGACACTTTTATTATACTTGCAACAGGGGCAGCCGGTGCTTGGGAACATCACAGAATTTTTCAGCTTGATGTTTACCTTTAAGTCATAGAATGCAGTTGTAAAAAATACATTCCCTTTCCTTCATCACGACTGGGTTATAATTCTGTAAGCTCTTATTTATTGACTGTAGGGAATATCTTTGCCACAACGATCAGGTGTTCTTCAAGAAGGATATTGCCTCCAATTCCTTCTTGTAAGGAAAAATATAACTGACCAAATTGTTCTCTAAAATATCACAAGAAATCCAGCAAAAATGGGTTAATAATCTGAAGAGCTGCTACGACATTAGGCAACCACCTACTGGTAGATGTTCTACATGACAAGCAACATCACCGTCAACCAAAAATTGGGAAATTCACTGCACTGTGACTGGCAATTATAGAAAGGAAATGGTGTCATATATTCGATATGCACAAACTTGTTAGTAAGAACAGTGAGATTATTTGTTCTGTTAACTATTGCATGAATAATATTGGTGTTCACTTTTGCAAGAGATTTTGATGATTGGATTTAAATATGCAAATAACACAAACCTGAATGAACTAAATCATCCACATCAACGAATATTTTTTTTAATTTAACAGACATCAAAAAGACTTGAAAAAGAATTACAACACAATATTTATGACAGAAATTCAGCAGAAGTTGTGAGAGAAATGGTTGCTCATTACCGCTAACAAAATTTCACCTAGAGTTAAAAAAGTTTGAAAGTCATTGGATCAAGCACAGAAAAGGGGATGCAACTGCAAGTTTACACATTCCAAAGCAAGGGTCGGCAACCCGCAGCTCAGGAGCCGCATGCGGCTCTTTCATCTCTGTGCTGCAGCTCCCCGTGGTTTGTTAGTTTTTGAAATGTAATTCGAAATTTGAAGATTATGGTGATCTTGTACAATCTAAAAACGTTGTGGAGACCCCATTTCCTGGCACATCCGAACCGGCTCACAATTAGCCACCGTTCCGGCTAAGGGAGATAGCCTGCGGGGGTTTGTGAGTATGTGTCTTTTGGAGCATCCGCGCCCACGGGGACGGGTTGAGGGAGGCTTTAAAGCAAGGCTGTTTAGTTCGAATAAAGTTACCTTTGACTGCAGTGTCTTTATTTTAGCGCTGCGTGTAGCGCTACACCGCTACGTATTTTTTATCGCTATTAATATACATCACCACTGCCAATGCCTGACATCCGTCAGTGCGCGCTTTCTTTTAATTCTTCGATCCAAGGTAGGCTGCCTATGGAGTAACCTTCAACCCAACGTCTTTTTTTCAGAGTTCAAAATGTTTTTGTTGCATGCAGAAATGTAATTTTGTTTTCCCTGCAGAAGTTCATCAATTTCATAAATGCAACACATTATAGTTTGTTTCTACATAGCATAAAGGCAAAAAAAAAACCGTTTTATGCAGTGTTATTTCATTTTAAATGTCAAACGGGTTTTGTGGCTCCCAGTGTTTTCTTTTCTGTGGGAAATAGGGATTGGCTCTTTCAGTGGTAAACGTTGCCAACCCCTGTTCCAAAGGATTCAAGTGAAAATAGAAAAATAGTATATGACAAATCAGCTAACAATTTATATATCGGAAGAGGGTCACATTAAATTATAATAACCCAGAGTTAACAGCCAGAGTTACAGTGAGGGACTTTCCTTTTAGTCTTAAAGAAGGTTCCAAATAAAGATTCTGTGATCTCTGCAGCAAGGATTTCTGCCTTGACACTATTGTCCTGCAGTTCAAAGTTACCATGGTGATCAACTGCTACTCATTTTAAAGAGTTCCCACAGACAGAAAACCTAGAAGCGATTTTTATTTAGCTTTCAAAACGTAATTTTGCAGACTTCTGTATCAAAATTAGAACAAACCGATTATAAGGAAAAATCATATTTCAATCAAAAGAGTTCTTACATTAAAATTCATAAATTCCAAAAAAGTACTTAAATAAGCTACAATATAAATTTCATATAGGTTTCTGTGGTCAGACGATTTGCCAAGATTTACTAATGGGTTAGTTTGTCTTTCTCACATTTCAAGATGGTGGCCCAACCAGTCGCAGAGGCCTCTCCTGCTCTAGCAAATGGTGAGGCAAGACATCCCAACATCAGGCATTTATTAAGATCAAAGTTGTATACATCTTACACGTATGAAGCCAGGAAAAGGTTGATTTTTCACCGCGGAATCCAGTGGCTGTTAGCAAGGGGCTGCTGAGCTGTGTCTAGAGACACCCAGTAAAAGGGGGTTTCATACAGAATGTTTTGAAGGTTTGAAGATCAAAATTCAATATCGAACTACATTTATGTCACAGTTTACAACGCTGAGATTTATTTTTTTGTGGGGACACTCGATAAATCTAATAACGATGATAGAATTAGTCCTGAGGCTCCTCTACCTTCCTCCTGATGGCAGCAATGAGAAGAGAGCATGACCTGGGTGGTGGGAGACCCTGATGATGGATGCTGCTTTCCTGTAACAATGCTCCGTGCAGATGTGCTCAGTGGTCGGGAGGGTTTACCCATGGTGGACTCAGTCATCTCCACTACTTTATTAGGATTTTCCATTACAGACAAGGTGTTACATATCAGGCTGTGACGCAGCTAATATCACACATCTATAGAAGTCTGTCAACGTTTTAGTTGTCATGCCTAGTCTTTGCAATCTCCTAAGGAAGTCGATGCACTGCCATGCTTTCTTCATAATTACACTTACTCACTGGGCCCAGGACAGATCCACTGAAATGATAGCACTAAGGAATTAAAAGTTGCTGACTCTCTCCACCTCTGATCCCCCAATTAGGACTGGCTTATGGACCTCTGGTTTCCTTCTCCTGAAGTCAATAATCATCTCCTTGGTCTTGGTGACATTGAGTAAGAGGATGTTGCTGTGGCACCACTCAGCCAGATTTTAATACCCCCTTCTATATGCTGATACCTCACCATCTTTGATTTGCCTATGACATCAGCAAAGATAAACATGGCACAGGAGTTGTGCATAGCCATAGTCATCAGTGTAAAGCGAGTAGAGCAGGGAGCAAAGCACACAGCTTTGTGGAGCACTTGTGCATATGGAGATTATGGAGGAGAGATTGTTGCCAATCTGAACTGACTGGATTTTGTAAGTGAGGAAAACGAGGATCCAATTGCACAGGAAGGTATTATGGCCAAGATCTTGAAGTTTATTGATTAGTTTTGAGGGGATGAGAGCATTGAATACCGAGCTGTAGTCAATAAGGAGCATCCTGATGTGTGTGCCTTTGCTGTCCAGATGTTCCAGGGTTGAGTGAAGAGCCAATGAAATGGCATCTGCTGTGGACTTGTGCTGGTCGGTAAATTGGAGTGGATCCAAGTTGCTTCTCAGGCAGGAGTTTACACATTTCATCAGCAACCTCTCAAAAAGCGTCATCACTGCGGACGTAAGTGCTACTGGACGATAGTCATTGAGACAGGTCACCACAGGCTGGAATATGCTCAGGGAGTGGCTATCTATAGACATGACATTAACGTCAATGTATATACCACTTCCGGTAAGATGGCGATTGCTTAGCTGCTCCGAACTTTTGTTCCGTTATTTTTGCTATCTTTGCACTAAATGTCTCCATTTTTTAAACCTTAGTTAGGAACTTTATTTGGTCTCTTTCACTGGCCTGCAAACACATCTACCTTACAATGTCTAACAAGAGTTCTAAATCCGGGAAAAAGGAAGCTACGGCTTTGCCGACTGAGACTCTCGCTGCTCTGGAACAACATCGGGACGATATTTTTAAGGAATTTAGAACTGCTTTCAACCAGCTGGACACCAAACTGGATCAGATCACCGCTAGAGTGGACGAACATGCTGAATACTTACCTCGCATCGATTGGACTTCTGAAGATTTAAAAAGTCATGTTCGATACTTGGAGACTCTCTGTTCCAGCCTAGAGGAAAAGTATAACAAACTCTTTTCCAAAATGGTGGATCTTGAAAACCGGAGCAGACGTTGCAATCTACGAATCCTTGGTTTGCCAGAGGCCACCGAACAGGGATCACCCGTGAAGTTCTACTCCGAGTTCCTTTGTGAGGTGTTTGGGGAAGATTTGCTTCCGAATCCGCCTGAGCTCGAAAGGGCACACAGGGTCTACGTTCCCCCCACAATCTTGGGGTCCCGCCCACGACCGGTAATTTTGTGCTTTCATCAATACCAGGTAAAAAACCGTTTGAATATGGAGGCACGTCGCAGAGGTACTTTTGCTTTTCAAAATACAGTCATTCGCTTTGTGGGGGATTTTGCCTCCCAGGTTTTAAAGATGTGTGCTGAGTTTAAAGGTGTAATGAAAGTGCTTTTTGATCGTGGACTTAGACCCTCTCTTCGCAATCCTGCCGATTTAGGAGTCACGCTTAGTACTGGAAAATATAAGTGGTTTAAGTCAGTGAAGGAGGCTGAGGCATTTGTTGGAAGTCTTCCGGCTATCCAGCCATCTTCGGAACCTGATCGGACCTCCTAAAATGGTGGATAAGTACCTTTCATAGTAAAATTACTTTTTCCAGACTCAGACCTTACTTGAATCACTCAGACATTATTTATTGAAACTCTAAGGGCTGTTGACAATCTCCCTGGATTTGCTGTGTCTTTTTTTTAAATAGACATTCTGTGCTTAATGTTTCCCTGTGGACGTTTAAATTGTACTTGTGTAATCTATTTTATTCTTCTATAACTTTATCTATAGAGTTCTACAATTGACTAACTTGTTTTGGAGGTTTGAAGTCTTTATTGAAGGCCTCCCTGTTGGTTGATTCACAGTTTAACTGCTGATTTTTTTTTATTATTTTTTTCACTTTTTTTAAAATTTTTGATATTTTTTCTCTGTAATTGGTTGATAAGTACTCTCCTTGAATCTACAATTTTTCCCTTCTTCCCTTTTTTTCCCTTTCTCTTCCTTTAACCTTCTATAATTTTTCGCGGGTAGGTTAGTTTTGGTTTTCTTCTGATTTTCTTTGTATTAAGTTTTATATTTCTGCAGAAGATGTTCCAATTTGTAGTTATATTTTCTAGTGCATAAACTAGTTACCATTTGCTATAGTATTTATACAGAACTGCTGTTAATGACACAGATCTGGAAGTTATATTTGGGTTAATTTTTTTGGTAGAGCTAGCTGCTTTTTTTGGTAGCCGTCTAGTTTTGGATTGTGTGGGTGGGGTGGATTTTCCAGTTCTAACATCACTCACTGTATTTATTGTTTTACTTTGTTGCTCAGGACATGCTTATGTTTTGATTTTACGAATCTATGTCCACATTTCTGCTCCCAGACTGTTATTGTATTGCTTGACTTTTTATATGCCTGCTGCCTTTTAAGCATTAGTAATTGATAAAGGCAAGTGCACTTAAATTCATGAGCTGGACTGTAAAGGGATTGAATCACCCTGTTAAAAGGAGGAAGGTATTCTCACATATTAAACAACTGAAAGCTGACATTGCTTTCCTTCAAGAAACTCATATTCGTTGTTTTGATAACTCCCGGTTTCTGTCAAAGTGGGAGGGTCAGCATTTTCATTCATCCTTTGCCACTAAAGCTAGGGGGGTCTCCATTCTTATTAACTCAAATATTCCTTTTGAACTCCATAATAAAATATCTGATACAAATGGCCATTTTATTATTGTTTCTGGTAAACTATATAACACTAAAGTTGTACTAGCAAACCTGTATGCCCCCAACTTTGATGATGCTAACTCTTTTGAACGTTTTTTTTCCTCACTACCAGACTTAAACTCATACTCTCTTATACTGGGTGGTGACTTCAACTGTTGGTTAGATCCTAATTTGGATCGATTGTCCTCTGTTACCAGACCACCTACTAAATCTGCCTTAGCTATCCAATCGTTTCTCTCTAATTTTGGTATCTCTGATATATGGCGTTTCCTTCATCCTACTGAAAGAGATTATTCTTTTTTTTCACATGTTCACCATACTTTCACTAGAATTGACAATTTCTTACTCGATAACCAACTTATTCCATTTGTCTATTCTTGTGACTATCAGAGTATACTGATTTCTGACCATGCCCCAATTACTCTCTCTTTAAGCTTTCCTGGTCTCCCTCAGAGGAATAAACACTGGCGGTTTGATTCGACTTTATTATCGGATGATGATTTCCTAAAATTTATTAAGGATCAGATAACCTTTTATTTTAACACCAATACATCACCTGAAGTGTCATCCCAGATTGTCTGGGATGCCATGAAAGCATATCTGAGGGGTCAAATAATCTCTTACACAGTAAATCTCAACAGAAGGTCCTGTGTACATCGATTAACCAGATTAAAGAATTGGATCAACTGTATGCTCAAACTAAGAACCCTGAAATATACAAGAAGCGTGTAGAACTTCAAACTAAATTTAATCTTCTGTCTACTCAACCTGTCGAACGCCAACTTCTCGAAAGCAAGAGTCGCTTTTACATTCATGGTGATAAGTCTGGTAAATTTCTAGCCAATCAGCTGAGGCGTTCCAAAGCCAAACAACATATTACAAAGATCCGGAAGGTGAACGGAGACTTTACATCGGATCATTTAGAAATTAATGACGCATTTAAAAATTTCTATTCTCGGCTTTATTTCTCTGAATCTTTGAATGACAATATCTCTGTTGATCAATTTTTAAATAATCTGAATATTCCTTCACTTTCATCTGATTTTAAAGCCAAACTTAATGCGCCTATATCATCAGAAGAAATATCTTTTGCAATTTCTGCACTGTCCTCAGGGAAATCTCCTGGACCTGATGGGTTCCCTGTAGAATTTTATAAATCATTCTCTTCACTTCCTTCTCCTCAGTTACTCTCAGTATTATCTGACTCGTTTAATTAAGGCAAATTGCCACCCTCTTTTAATGAGGCATCTGTTATTCTTCTATTAAAAAAGGGTAAAGACCCAACAGAGTGTTCCTCGTATAAGCCGATTTCTCTGCTCAATGTTGATGTAAAGATCTTGGCTAAAGTTTTGGCTTATAGATTAGAAACTGTTATTCCCTCTATTATTTCTAATCACCAATCAGGTTTTATTAAAATCCATCTCCCTTTTTTTAACATTCGGCGTTTATTTAATATTTTATATTCACCTCCAACTGGGATTCCTGAATGTGTTATTTCCCTCGATGCGGAGAAAGCATTTAATCGTATAGTGTGGAACTACCTTTTTGCAGTCTTAGAAAAATTTGACCTCGGTCAAAATTTCATCTCTTGGATCAAATTGCTGTACTTGTGTCCTACTGCCTCTGTTTTAACTAATTTTCAGAAATCCCAGTTATTTAATCTCAAATGTGGCATCCATCAGGGATGCCCCTTAAGTCCCTTTCTCTTTGATTTGGCTATAGAACCTTTGACGATAGCATTTCGAAATTGTCCTGAATTGACCGGGATTTGGAGAGGGGGTGTTGAGCATAAAGTTTCTCTTTATGCTGATGACTTATTACTCTTTCTCTCAAATCCGTCTACATCCTTACCTCCAATGTTTTCACTTCTTGACCAGTTTAGCCAAATCTCTGGCAATAAACTTAATTTACACAACAGCGAACTTTTCCCAATTAATAAAGAAGCACAAGAATTAACTTTTCGTGATCTCCCTTTTAAAGTAGTCCATAATCAATTTACTTATCTTGGGATTACAGTCACAAGGAAGTTTAAAGATCTCTTTCGTGAAAACTTCGCCAATCTTTCATATACTATAAAACAGAGACTGGTACAATGGTCACCTCTATCTATGTCTTTGGTAGGTCGTATTAATGTTGTTAAAATGTATGTTCTCCCTAAATTTTTATACTTATTTCAATCAATCCCAATATTTATTCCTAAATCTTTTTTTGATTCTTTAGACTCTATTATTTTGTCATATCTGAGGAAGAATAAGCGCTCTAGAATTAATAAAATCCATCTCCAAAAACCTAAAAAAGAGGGTGGCATGGCTTTACCTAACTTTCGTTTATATTATTGGGCAGCCAATATACGTTGTGCTACCTTTTGCTCTTTCTTTCATGGCCAATCCGAGTGCCCTAATTGGGTGGCAATGGAGTTGAGCTCCACTAAAGAATTATCTATCTCTGCACTTCCTGGCTCTGCACTCCCTAGTTGTTTGTCCAGATTAGTAGCTAATCCTCTTGTTAGACACACTTTGCTTATATGGGCTCAGATTAGGAAATTCCGTTTCCAGCCCTGTCGTACATAATCACATTTTTTTTACCTACTACATATGATTCAGCATTCCATGATTGGTATAGGAAGGGCATTAGATATGTTGAAGATCTTTTCATTGATAATCGCTTCGCTTCTTTTCAACAGCTCTCTGTTAAGTTCAATCTGCCCAATGCTCATTTTTTTAGATATCTCCAAATTAGACAGTTTATTGCTCCTTTAATTCCTAACTTTCCTGATATACCTGCAAAAAATGCTATGGACTTATTTCTTTCCATTAATCCACTAGGTAAAGGTTTAATATCAATTATTTGAGATAAATTAGCAGCCTTACGACGGGCCCCTGTGGATAAAATTAAAATGGCATGGGAGCAGGATTTAAATACCTCCTTATCTGATGAGATTTGGGACTCAACTCTCAAATCGGTTAATTCAACCTCTCTTAGTGCTCGCCATTGCCTTTTACAGTTTAAGATTGTTCATAGAGCCCATATGTCTAAATCTAAACTATCTCAATTTTACCCTAACATTAGCCCGCTCTGTGATAAATGCAAGAGGGGCAAGGCCTCTCTCATTCATATGTACTGGTTCTGTCCTAGCTTGGAGAAGTTTTGGAAAGATAACTTCACTACGTTATCGTATATTTTGAATCACCACATAGAACCAAACCCCTTAATTGCTTTGTTCGTTTTCTGGGGCGAGACAGATTTACGTCTGAGTCCGACCAAATGCCGAATATTATCCTTTGCCTCTCTCCTGACTAGACGCTTGATCCTCCTTAGATGGAGATATGTTGCCCCGCCCACTCATGCTCAATGGCCTAACGACATTATGGCCTGCTTGGACATCAAAAAAATTCATTATTCAGTTCTTAATTCGGATTTAAAGTTCCATAAGTTCTGGGGACCTTTTATCGAGTACCTTCATAACCTTCCTCTTGACTAGGGTTTTTTTTTTCGGTCCCTTGCTTTCAGCTCCCTTTTTTTTGGTAGTAGGCATTATTATCCTCTGTTGCTAAGTGTATTCACAGTTTGGGAGTTTGATTGTCCTGATTTATATTCTCTATATTGTGCTGTGGTTGGTCTGGAGTTTTTTTTTTGTGTTGTGGGGCTTGGGGAGGATACTAAGTTTACTTGTCTTCAATTTGGGTGCTTTTTTCTAATTCACTTTCTTTGTATCATATTGTCATTGTATGCTTAATTTTGACATGTATTAATGTTCCTCATTTTGATCTGGGGTTTTTTAATTTGTAGTTATGTAGAAAATGTATTAAAAAACTAGTAAACAAAAAGAAGATATTCTTCACCTTTAGGAGCACATATGCATGAATTCAATGTTTTTGTGTCAACAGCTCGAGACTGATGCAAAAATCAACCAGTATGTGAATGTTCTCAACCTTCCCAAAGGAGGAATCACCGACATGAAATCTGGAACAAGGTGCACCGTGGCAGGATGGGGAGAAACAAAAATAAACAATTATTCTGACACACTTCAAGAGGTGGAGGTCGAGGAAATTGATTACAAAAAATGCAAAGGCATGTATCAAACTAAAATAACCCAGGACATGATCTGTGTTGGTGACAGCGAAGGCAGAAGGAATGCATGTTATGTGAGAATGCTGTGTTGTCACGTTATCAGTAACATTTCTATAAAGCTACTGGATTCAAGTATAAAAACCCCAGTGATTCACCGGTGACTTCTTTAGATTGAAACTTTCAACCCTTCCTCAGTGTTATTGTGACTGACTCTTACCTGCTTTCTGAAGGGCTACTCAGTTGCATTAAAATGTCTTCAGAATGTGGTCCAGCGTTACCCTAGGGAAGCTAAGGGAAACTAGATTAGGCATAAATGCTACACATACAGTAAATTTCCACATCCTGAGGTGGATTAAAAAAATAATAATCAGGTAAGAAAATGTGTATGTGTTGATTATGGAGGAACCATTTTCTTGCATTTTCTAGGATCTCATATCCAGGCCCTGAATTTAGATGTCAACATAATTTACTATAATTTCTCTACCAATAAACTTTGTCTACCGTCAGTGTGATGATGAAATGGGCAAGATAACAGAGTCAATCCAGAGAAATGTAACGTATTGACATGTCTAAAATGTAAAGAGAATTTATTCTAAATCGTGTCAATTTGAAAATAAGGATCATGCTAGATCTAGTGCTGTGTCTGATCCTAACATCCAGTTGGGACAGAGTGGACCAGTCTGTCTGACACTCTGTACCCATGAGGTGCCCTGTGAGACAGGCCAGGCTCGGGACGACGAGCAGAAACAGGAATTGGATCCTGAGTATTTCCTATCAGAGATGATTAAAAACTACACAAGCATATTTAATAATAATTGTTTAAAGACAACTGAACATAATAGCAAATAATTAAAAAGGTTACAATAAAGTAAATTTAATGGACTATTTCCCATTAATTAGTTGCTTCACATACCAGAGACTCCACTCAGTGAAGGAGGTTATTGTTCTTCTGTCAGCTAGTCTTGCTTAAAAGCAGAGGGATGGTGTGGTAAACTATGTGTACCTGTCTGGACACGCCCCTCTGCTGACTGCTCCTGTGGATCCTCCCACAGACCCCTGGATAAAGGCAATTGGGGCACTGCTCCCCCCTCAGTCTCCAAGATGTCGTGCTCCCTTTTCACTGTTAATAAAATCCGATCGTTCACTTCCAGTCTCCTAGAGTTATTGATGGTACATCAGTTGGGTACAAAGTGAATCTGGCCAAATGCACGAGCTGGTTTCAGTGGAGAGTCGAGTGGCAGAGTGGAGGGACAGCTACACCAGCATTTGACATCTGTTTCATTCTGACCTTCCACATTCCATCAGAATTTGAAGTAAAACTGAAGTACAGATTGCAAATGGCTGACGGTTTTCTACACAATGGCTAATTTAGGAATAAACTCAATCCAGGCCATGGGAAATATTCCATGAAAAGACTCTTTGTGAGTCCAGTTACCTACATTTGCTCCTAAAGTAAACTCACACCTCCTCAGTACAGCTGGGCACAGAAAATGAATTGTGATGTGATGTCAAACTGACAGTTTGCATTCTGTCGCTTTAGCTAATTCTGCTCAATTGTCACCTTCATCTTTTTCTCTCTCTTCCAGGGTGATTCAGGCGGCCCTTTGATATGCGACAAAATGTATACTGGGATCGTGTCCTTTGGTAAAGAAGGATGTCCATATCCCCAAATCCCTGCGGTGTACACTTTACTAACAAAGAAATACATTGATTGGATTCGGGATACAATTGGTTGTCCGCTGAAGAATGCTGAAGAGCTGTACTGAGTTATCACAATCCTGCTTCACTCTGCTTTACTTACACTGATGCTCAGTTAATTGGCCTAGAGGGCCGGCTTGCCTCTATCCTTACCTTTTCTGTTTTGCATAAAATGTTACAGCAAAGTGCAATAAAAAACAATAATTATCAAATTCCTTGCCTTGTGAAATCCCTGTCCACTGATGTAAGTTATGAAAGTGAACTGAACCACATGTAGGTGACATTTTAGACAAGCAGCACTGACTTGCTTTGCACCATAGAGATGTCGATAGTGGAGGCAATTAGATTGTGAGATAATTAGGATTTGCTTTAAAATCAGAATGAAAGACACAGGACATGGTGATTTGGGCACTGTAGGGAAAATGGTATGAAAGACCCAAAGTCTGAAAATGAATGATCATCTTTATTCATCACTATACATTTAGAATTAGTGCAACACAAGAAAATATGGATGAATTTCAGTCTTGAGGTGCTTTTTGAATATTGAATAGGCTGCAGATATCTTATTTGTGGAACCTAATTACTGGATTTCATGATTCTATAATGACAAACCAATCCGTGCTGAATTGTATAATAATAATTCAAATTCATTTATTTGGCTCTATTTTTGTCAGGAGGAAATTGCACCCATTTCTTGCTACCTCACCTGTAATATTCATAATCCTTTTAACATCTGACAGTCAGAATGTTCATTTAATTGGATTTGGATTGGTTTATTGTTGTCAAATGTACTGAGGTGCAGTGAAAAGCTTGTACTGCATACTGTTCATACAGATCAAATCATTGCACACGGCATTGTGATAGAACATGGTAAAGCAAGAACAGAATGAAGAATAAAGTGAAACAATTACAGGGAAAGGCAGTGTACGTCAAGATAAAAGGAGGAAGATCGCAACAAAGTGGACCGTGAGGTCAAGAGTCTGTCTCCTTGTAGTAGAGAAACATTTAATAGCATTATAACATCAGGATAGAAAATGTCCTTGAGCCTGGTGCTACATGCTATCAGCCTGATTAAACCTCTGCCTGATGGGAACTTTAATTATGCTGGCTGGTTTACTGAGGTAGCGAGAAGTATGGAGAGTCCATGGAGGAGAGTTTAGTAGCTGTGGTAGAGTCATAGAGTGATAGAGAAGTACAGCACAGAAACAAGGCCTTCGGTCGATCTAGTCCATGCAGAAACCATTTAAGCTACCCAGTCCCATTGAGCTGAACTGTGACCATAGTCCTCCATACCCCTACCATCCAAGTACTTATCCAATCTTCTCTGAAACGTTGAAATGGAGCTCTCATGCACCACTGATGCCGACAGCTCATTCCACACAAGTGTTCCCTTGCATTTCCTGTTCTCCATGAGCACCTCATGTGTTCCTACTTGCCTATACCTGCTATGCACCTCCTTTTTTTTTCAAAATTGGGCCTCAACATCTCTTGAAAACCAAGGATCCCTACACTTATTATCCTTACATTATATTCTGATAGGCAGAGACAAGCTTTTGTTTCTCTCAATTTTGTTTTTGAAGGCCTCTCACTTTCCAAAGTGAAAACAGCCTGCCCCAATCCACACTTAGCAGATCATTTCTGATTCCATCAAAATTGGTCTTTTTCTAATTTAGAATCTCAACCTTTGCACTAGACCTATCTTTTAGCATATTTACTTTAAAATGTGGTCACTGGATTCAAAGTGTTTCCCTACAGAACCTTTTGTCACCCGCCCTGTCTCATCCCTGATAGCAGATTCAGCATTGTACACTCTCTCATTGGCACTTCTATGTACTGATGGAGGAAACTTTTCAGAGCACGTTTGACAAACTCTATCCAATCTCGTCATTTTACAGTATGTGATTCCCAGTCACTATTTGGAAAGCTAAACTCACCTACTGTAACAACCTTATGTTTCTTGCAACAGTCTGTGATCTCTTTACAAATTTGTTCCTCTAAATCCCTTGGACTGTTGGGTGATCAGTAATATAGCCATTAATGTGGTCATCCAGACAGAAGGGCATCCAGATGCAGCTCCTAACAAAGCGCGTTAGGGAACTGGAGCAGGAGCTGGATGACCTCCGGATCACTCGGGGAAATGAGGAGTTTATAGATAGTAGTTTCAGGGAGGTAGCTACACCAAAGGAGCAGGGCACAGGTAATTGGGTTACAGTCAGGCGAGGGAAGGGAAAAGGGCAGGCAGAGCAGGGTTCCCCTGTGGCCATTCCCCTCAACAACAAATATACCGATTTGGATACTGTTATGGGGGATGACTTATCTGGGACAAGCTGTGGCAGCTGGATCTCTGGCACTGAGTCTGGTTCTGCAGTGCAGAAGGGAGGGTGGAAGAAGAGGAGAGCTGTAGTGATAGGGGACTCGATAGTTAGAGGTACAGACAGGAGGTTCTGTGGTCGTGACAGAGACTCCCGGATGGTTTGTTGCATCCCGGGTGCCAGGGACAGGGATGTCTCTGATCGCGTGCACAGCATTCTGAAATGGGAGGGTGATCAGCCAGATGTCATGGTACACATCGGTACCAATGATGCAGGAAGGAAGAATGAGGAGGTCCTGAAGAATGAGTATTGAGAGCTTGGTAGGAAGTTAAAAAGCAGGACCTCGGGGGTAATATCTCAGGATTGCTGACTGTGCCACGTACCAGTGAGGGTAAGTGTAGGATGCTCTGGCGGATGAACAGGTGGCTGAGGAAGTGGTGTAGGGTGTAGTGTTTCAGATTTCAGGATCATTGGGACTTCTTCTGAGGCAGGTGGGACCTGTACAAGAGAGATGGGTTACACCTCAACTACATGGGGACCGATATCCTTGCAGAGAGGATTGTTAGTGATATTGGGGAGGGTTTAAACTAGATTCATGCAAAGTCAGAAATAGAAGGGTTGTGTGTGCTGGTAATAATCTTCTGAGGGAGGAGTGTTCTGGGGAAGGCAGACGAGCTGAGGACATGGACTGACACATGGAATTACAACATTATAGCCATTAGTGAAACTTGGCTACAGGAGGGGCAGGACTGGCAGCTTGATATTCCAGGGTTCCGATGTTTCAGACGTGATAGAGGCAGAGGGATGAAGGCTGGGGTGATGGCATTGCTGGTCAGGGAAAATGTTGCAGCAGTGCTCAGGCAGGACAGATTAGAGGCTTGTCTACCGAGGCCATATGGGTGGAGCTGAGAAACAGGAAAGCTATGACCACATTACTAAGGTTGTATTATAGACCACCCAATAGTCAGCGAGAATTGGAGGAGCAAATCTGCAGAGAGATAGCAGACAACTGCAGGAAACATAAAGTTGTAAGAGTAGGGGATTTTAATTTTCCACATATTGATTGGGACTTCCCATACTGTTAAAGGTCTAGACATGTTAGAGTTTGTAAAATGTGTTCAGGAAAGTTTTCTAAATCAATATATGGAGGTAGCAACTAGAGAGGATGCAATATTAGATCTCCTATTAGGAAACGTGTTAGGACAAGTGACGGAAGTGAGTGCAGGGGAATACATTGGGTCTAGTGATCGTAACGCCATTAGTTTCAACTTGGTCATAGATAAAGATAGGTCTGGTCCTTGGGTTGAAAGACCACACTAACAGGGCAGGCCAGCAGTGTGCAAAAGACAATAACTAAACTCTGCAAATACAAAATGGAAAATGAAAGAAATAAAGAAACAGATGGATAGATGAATAAATAACTAGGTAACTAGATAAACAAACAAACAAGCAAGTAATAAATATCAAGAACATAGATGAAGAGTCCATGAAAGTGAGTCCACGGTTGTGAGAACAGTTCACTGATAGGGCAAGTGAAGATGAATGAAGTTAGACTCTTTAGCTCAAGAGCCTGATGCTTGAGGGGTAATAAATGTTCCTGACCTGGAGGTGGGAGTCCTGAGGCTCCTGTACCTTCCTCCTGATGGCAGCAATGAGAAGAGAGCATGACCTGGGTGGTGGGAGTCCCTGATGATGGATGCTGCTTTCCTGTAACAATGCTCCGTGCAGATGTGCTCAGTGGTCGGGAGGGCTTTACCCATGATGGACTCAGTCATATCCACTAGTTTTTTATGATTTTCCATTACAAACAAGGTGTTACATATCAGGCGGTGACACAGCTAGTATCACACATCTATAGAAGTCTGTCAACGTTTTAGTTGTCATGCCGAGTCTTTGCAATCTCCTAAGGAAGTCAAGGCACTGCCATGCTTTCTTCATAATTACACTTACTCACTGGGCCCAGGACAGATCCACTGAAATGATAGCACTAAGGAATTTAAAGTTGCTGACCCTCTCCACTTCTGATCCCCCAATTAGGACTGGCTTATGGACCTCTGGTTTCCTTCTCCTGAAGTCAATAATCATCTCCTTGGTCTTGGTGACATTGAGTAAGAGGTTGTTGTTGAGGCACCACTCAGCCAGATTTTAATACCCCCTTCTATATGCTGATATGTCACCATCTTTGATTTGCCTATGACAGTGGTGTCATCAGCAAAGATAAACATGGCACTGGAGTTGTGCATAGCCATAGTCATAAGCGTAAAGCGAGTAGAGCAGGGAGCAAAGCACACAGCTTTGTGGTGCACTTGTGCATATGGAGATTATGGAGGAGATATTGTTGCCAATCTGAACTGACTGGGTTTTGTAAGTGAGGAAAACGAGGATCCAATTGCACAGGAAGGTACCAAGGCCAAGATCTTGAAGCTTATTGATTAGTTTTGAGGGGATGAGAGCATTGAATACCGAGCTGTAGTCAATAAGGAGCATCCTGATGTGTGTGCCTTTGCTGTCCAGATGTTCCAGGGTTGAGTGAAGAGCCAATGAAATGGCATCTGCTGTGGACTTGTGCTGGTCGGTAAATTGGAGTGGATCCAAGTTGCTTCTCAGGCAGGAGTTGGCACAATTCATGAGTACCTCTCAAAAAACGTCAACACTGTGGACATAATTGCTACTGGATGATAGTCATTGAGGCAGGTTACCATGGACTGTGTATGTATCATTTTAAACCCCATCTTTTAGGTCAGAGAATAAGACAAGTCTGCGGTGAACAAAAGCTGTGTTTTCTTGTGCCATCAGGAAGACAAAATGGGATTATTCTCAGAGAATTCACAGCCATTTCTGTGACACCAGAGACATAAGGCACATGAGATTTCAACAAACATATTCAATATCTCTCTGGAGCTGTTCACTGTCCCCGTAAGTTTTAATGTGACCACCATCATCCTGGTGCCCAAGAATACAACAGTAACTTGCCTCAGCACTTACCATCCATATAACCATATAACAATTACAGCACGGAAACAGGCCATCTCGGCCCTTCAAGTCTGTGCCGAACGCTTAGACTCCCCTAGTCCCACGAACCTGCACTCAGCCCATAACCCTCCATTCCTTTCCTGTCCATATACCAATCCAATTTTACTTTAAATGACAATATCGAAACTGCCTCAACTAATTCTATTGGAAGCTCGTTCCACACAGCTACCACTCCCTGAGTAAAAAAGTTCCCGCTTGTGTTACCCCTAAACTTTTGCCCCCTAACTCTCAACTCAAAGGCCTTACTGAAGTCTACATAGACATCCACTGCTTTACCCTCATCTACTTTCTTCGTAACCTCTTCAAAAAATTCAATAAGATTTGTCAAACATGATCTTCCACGCATAAATCCATGTTGACTGTCACTAATCAGACCCTGTCTATCCAGATAATTATATATACTATCTCTAAGAATACTTTCCATTAATTTACCCACCACTGATGTTAAACTTACAGTCCTATAATTGCTAGGTTTACTCTTAGAACCCTTTTTAAACAATGGAACAACATGAGCAATATGCCAATCCTCGGGCACCATTCCCGTTTCAAATGACATTTGATATATTTCTGTCAGATCCCTTGCTATTTCTACAATAACTTCCCTCAAGGACTTAGGGAAAATCCTGTCAGGACCTGGAGATTCATCCATTTTTATATTCCTTAACATCTCCAGTACTTCCTCCTCCTTAATCATCATAGTTTCCATAACTTCCCTACTTGTTTCCCTTACCTTACACATTTTAATATGCTTCTCATTAGTGAATACCAAAGAAAAGCAATTGTTCAAAACCTCCCCCATCTCTTTTGGCTCTGCACATAGCTGTCCACTCTGATTCTCAATTTTATCCCTCACTATCCTTTTGCTATTAATATAACTGTCGAAACCCTTTGGATTTATTTTCACCTTACTTGCCAAAGCTATCTCGTATCTCCTTTTAGCTTTTATAATTTCTTTCTTATGATTCTTTTTACATTCTTTATATTCCTCGAGCACCTCATTTACTCCATGCTGCCTGTATTTATTCTAGATATCTCTCTTTTACTGAACCATGTTTCCAATATCCCTTGAAAACCATGGTTCCTTCAAACTTTTAAACTTTCCTTTCAACCTATCAGAAACGTAAGGATTCTGTACCCTCAAAATTTCACCTTTAAATGACCTCCATTTCTCTATTACATCCTTCCCATAAAACAAATTGTCCCAATCCACTCCTTCTAAATCCTTTCGCATCTCCTCAAAGTTATTATTTGCCACTAGCACTGGCAAAGTGCCAGTGGCACTGACATTAAAAATAGTAAAGTGTTTTGACTTGCTGGGTATGGATCATATTACACCCCATTTTTCTGCTACATTGCATCCTTTCCAGTTCACTTTTCACTCCAATCAGTCCTCTGATGATGTCATAGCCTCTACACTCCACTCTGTCCTGTCCCACCTGGAAAATGGTGCCTCAAATGCCGGGATGCTCTAGATCCTGGAATTCTTGACAGTTTGATCACAGTCAGTTCATGAGGGCAGAAACATCTGTAGCTTCATACGCTGAGCACCAGCACTCTCAGGGCTGTGTGTTCAGCCCGTTTCTGTCCACACTGTTGACACATGACTGATCAAACCAAATCATCAAGTTCACTGATGACACAACAGTGGTTGTCATCAACAATGATAATGAGACGCGTACAGAGAGGAGGTAGAGTGGTTGGTAGAACGGTACAAGCACAGCAACTTGAGTCTCAACATGGACAAGACCAAATAAATGATTGTGCAATTTCGGAAGGTGCAGGCTGATCACTCCTCACTGTACATACACAGCTCCTCCGTGGAGAGAGTTAGGAGCTCCCAGATCTGGGAATGCTCATAATGGACAATCTCACCTGGCCCCTCAAGGCCTCCTGTCTGATCAAGAAAGCTGAACAGTATCTCCACATCATGAGGAGATTGAGGCAAGTGAGGTTCCCCACCATTTAACCAATTTTTACAGGAGCCCCATCGAGAGTGTCCTGACCAGCTGAGCTGCATCACACATGGTACAGGAATTGCAAGAGATCTGACCACAAGTCCCTACAAAGGATTGTGAGGACTGGTGAGAGAATCATCGGGGTCTCTCAATCACCCATCTGAAATATTTATCAGGAGCACTGCATATGCAGGGCCCTTAGCCTTGTCAATGATCCCTCCCGTTTGTCTAACAATCTCTGTGACCACGACCATCAGCCAGGTGATACCGTAGCATTAGGACAGGAACTGTTAGGATGGGAAACAGACTCTTCCCCCAGACCATAAAACTACTGAACTCCCCGTCACCAACCAAGTCTCATCGCATATGAAGTGCCAGTTGCATTATACTGTTTTGTTAAATTCGTATCGGATATGCAACTTATTATTTGATAATTTATTTGTCATAGTGTTACTTTATGTGTTGTGTGTGTGAGTTATATTTGCTGTGTTGTGCACGTTCATCCAGAGGAATGTTGTTTTGTTTGATAGTATGCAGGTATATGGTCGAGTCACAACAAACTGAACTTGAACTTGAACTCAAGTACCAAACCAAAGTCAGTGAAATTTCAGGATATTTTATGGTGACGACTTCATAAATATTTAAGGCTTACATTGGTTCTTATGCCTTCAGTTTGATTGCATTGGGCAAGTTGGCAGCTGATGAAGTTTAACTGGGTATTGTCGTCTGTTTCTCAATGTTTGTTATTGGCTACACAGGCACTAAAGTCATAAACTTCCTGTAGGTTTTATTGAGCAATAAGAGTGAACACAGGCAGTGGCTGTATCATCGTTACTGCAGAGTCCTGGCACATGCCAGACAGGGCACCTGCATTGAGCTCCTTGTCTAGTTCAAATGTTTTGTGTCTGTGGATCTCGGTGGAGTCAGGAAGAGAAGTCAGATCCCTGCCCTTGTTGCCTGCCAAGAAAGAATCAGTCGTCAACATAATGCTCAGAAAAAACCATGAATTCTGGTAATATTTTACATTTATCTATTGTTAGTCTCTCCTATTCATTGTAAAGGTAGTCTTGGTGTAATTTTAGAAGTGGAATTAAAGTTCACTTCATTTTTATTTTTGATAACCTATCCAGCTTTATATCATCATAATGACAAAGGCATCATTGGCAGGTAGATGCACAGTGACTGATTGGAAATTGAGTTTCTTCTTCTCTGAGTCGATAGATAGAAACTTAACAGAGCTGATTGTGGATCTAAGTTTCTTCCCCCACGCTATCAGACACCTCAATACCCAGAGTCTGGACTGACACCGTACTGCACTATTGTCCTGTTTATTATTTATTGTAATGCCTGCACTGTTTTCTGCATTTTATGCAGTCCTGGGTAAGTCTGTTGTCTAGTGTAGTTGTGTGTTTTTTTTCTCTCTGTGTTTTTTTTACACAGTTCAATCTAGTTTTTGTACGTTTGTACTATGTCATCTAACACCATGGTCCTGAAAAACATTTTTACTGAGTACTGTACCAGCAGTTATGGTCGAAATGACAATAAAAGTGACTTGACTTGACTAAGTTGTTTAGAAAACATGATCACAATATATGAATCCACAGTGTAAACATATAGAATTTAGCCAGTGGTAATACTTATAACCCAGTCTGTTTTGTCTGTTAATGTGAACAGTTGGCCCGTGAAGCTGTTCTGAACAAGTACGTGTCAACATTGGAACTTCCTAAATCAGGCGCCGATGTCAAAGCTGGAGCCAAGTGCAGTGTTGCATGATGGGAACAACTAATCCTAAAGCCTGAAAACACAACAGTGGCTATATTTCATTAGGAGTTTGATGAGATTTGGTATGTCACCAAAGACACTCGCAAATTTCTACAGATGTATCGTGGAGAGCAGTCTAACTGGCTGCATGGGACTGCACAGGATCTCAATAACCTGCAGAGAGTTGTTTAATTAGTCAGCTCCATCATGGGTATGAGCCTCCATCTCAAGGAGTGATGCCTCATCAGGTGGCATCCATCATCCAGGACATGCCCTGTTCTCATTGTGACCATCAGGAAGGAGGGACAGGAGCCTGAAGGCACACACTCAACAATTCAGGAACAACTTCATCCCCTCTGCGATCCAATTTCTGAATGGACATTGAACCCCTGAAGACCATCTCATCACTTTTTATATTTTTATTTTTGCACTACTTATATTTACTGTAATTCATGTTTTTTTCCTCCATTCTTCTGTATTCATTTGTACTGCTGCTGCAAAGACAAAAAATTTCCCAACTGATGCTGGTGATATTAAACCTGATTCTGATTCTGAGAGGGTGGCCACTTGAGGGAGCACTTTGAAAGCTTTCTTGAGTCCATCTCACGACAATATTATCTGCTGCAATTATTACTGTGTTCCAGCTGCTCAGAGGATGAAAGGGCCTTTCAGCCATCGATAAAAGAAGGCATTGACAGCTGATAAAATTCCAATAAGGAATTAAAACATGACAGTGAAGAACTTCTGGTACAATTTCATAACAACTTTCATTTCTGGGAAGGGAAGAACATGCTAGAGGGTTTTGCTTTTGTTGACAACATAACCATGACCTTCTTCAAGATAGGAGATGTCTACTTGTGGCAACTGCAGAGGGGTTTCCCTCCTCTTTCCTGAAACACTATACAATAAACACAGTAATCACTGTGTACCAGATTCATAATACAGGTAGAGTGCAGCACCAACAGGGAAGGCCTGTGAATGTTCATCCAGATAGGAGGATTGAGAAGGGAGTGAGCTCATGGAAGTGGTCCTAAAACTGATGGATCAAACTGGGCAAAATCAAGGAGCCAATTGCTGAATTTGAACACACAGCTGTGGTTGGCCTTATCAAGAACGATGACAGGACAGAGTATGGGGAGGAAGTGGAGCGGCTGATGGATTGGTGTGAGAAGAACAATCTAAGCCTGAATGTGGAGAATACAAAGGAAATGATTGTGGACTTCTGGAAGGTGCAGATGAACCATTGCCCTCTGCGAATACATTGCTCCTTCGTGGAGAGAGTTAGATGCACCAAGTTCCAGGGAGTTCACCTCCCTGAACAAGAATATTGAGGCAAGCAAGGCTCCCAAGCCACAACTGAACTACATTTTACAGGAGCACCATTGAGAGCTTCCTGACAAGATACATCTCCATCTGGAATAGGAGCTGTTGAGCATCGGACCGGAAGTCCCTACAAAAGAATGTGAGAACAGCTGAGAGGGTCATAGTGGTCTCCCTTCCATCAACTGGGTCATTTATCAGGAATGCCGCATTAGTGGTCCCTTAGTATTATGAAAGCCCCCACCCATCCATCCAGCATCCTCTCTGACTTTCTACCATCAGGTAGGAAACTATGATGCATAAAAACAACAATGATCAAGATGGGAAAAAGTTTAATTTTTCATGCCATTAGGTTCTGAATACTTGGTCACTTCATATTGAAAGCGTCACTAGTTAATCGGTTCCATACCTTACAATATTTTATATTAATGCACTTCAGTTTGTTATTAATGTGTGATTCATGTTTAGATTTTATCCTTACCTTCATAAGTTATCACGTGTTATGTGTGTTATGAGATTTACAACCTGGTTCGAAGAAAAGTTGTCTTGTTTCTCTATACATTACATGGTTTTATATGTTGTATACATGTCTGTAGTTAAATGCCAATAAACCTCACTTGAGGTAGCTAGGAAGTAGCTTAAGAATAGACTTAGGCAATTTAGAAGAAGACCTGAGAAAGCCTTGGCAAATAGATAAGGGAAAACCGTAGGTGAAGAATCAGAGGAATCGGAGTAAGTGGCGGGGGGGGGGGGCCTTTCATGAATACTTTGTTTCAGTATTCACTAGTGAGAGAACCCTGACAAATCTGAGGCTGATATGCTGGAACATGACAAAATTAAGAAAGTGGATGTGCTGGAACTTTTGAAAAACTTTAGGATAGATAAGTCCCTGAAGCCGAACAGGAAATGCCTCAGATTTCAGTTGCAAGTGAGGGAAGAGATTGCTTCACCTCTTTGATGTCCTTTGCATTTCCTTTGGCCACAGGAGTTAAACCAAATGTTCTGAAGGTGGTGAATGTTATTCCTTTGTTCAAGAATGGTACTAGGTTTAACACAAGGAATAACAGACCAGTGAATCAATTGTGGTCAGACTACTGGAGAGGATTCTTAGAGATAGGGTTTACAAGTGCAACACTCTCACCAGGCCTCGTACACCAACTTGGCTCGTTAGTAACTCTGCTAACAGCCACGTGACTCAGTGGAGCAAAGGCCGCCTTTCATAAACAATACACGTCTCGCATTGGTATGATTTGGGGTTCAACCAAACAGGAACGTCGGGATGTCCCAATTAAAGGAATCTCAATAAGAGTGAATGCTGTGTAAATACTGCCCATACACAGCTATCAGTGGCCCAGAAATGACAGATCGTACAAGAGCATAAAATTGTATAGGAAGTATATTTACCAATTTTCAACTTTATGTAACAGTTAACAGAGAAACAAAAATAAAGCTAAAAGGGCCCATAACAGTTAAACCAATCTAACTGTTACATCAGGATTGGTGCTCAGTTCTGTAGTAGCTGGGTGATTGCTTAACTCATGGTGGAAAACTGCAGAAATAAAATACCTCACAGCAGAACAGTAGAAATCTTAAACAGGGCATTCCATTCCCCCCCCCCACCAAAAATAGTCATGTCCACATGTCTTTAAAATTTAGTAAATCATTATCAATAACACAATATTCAAATAAATGTTGTGATTTCTGTAAATGGCAGTAACAGATCTCACTTGTGGGATGGAAACAATACTGTCTATCCCATGCATCAGATGCCAGCCTGTCTGGGGACTTCTTGACTCTCCGAGAACTTATCTTTTCTTCAGCTTCCTCAGCCTCAGACACTTCCTGTGACAGTTCCTGTTCACTCGTGGTTGCCTGACCCTGTCTGTCACTCTGACACAGGTCCCCCAGCCCCCTGACTGAATTCAGCTTCATCCTCAATCATATTGGAGCCCATTTTGCCCTCACTGTCAATTATCATGTTGGCCTGTCCACTGGTAGAAATCACTTATCACATCTTGGGGAATTTCCATATAAATCATACAATACTCCCAGTTCCTCATCCTCTGAGATTGTATTCCATTCAGTGGTCGGTCCCTTTTCAGGTCTTTCCACTGTAATCACACTATTGTCAGCAGTTTGTCTTCCTGTTCTCCTTCTGTGCAGAGTTCTCCTACCAGGTGTAGTTCTGTGTCAGACTCCGGGTCAACACGTACTTCATGCCCTAAAGGAAGAAGGAGATTCTGATAGGGAATTTTGACAGGACCATTCCCATCTTCTAGCTTCACTTGGAAACTGGCAAATCGGCATTTGGCTCTCCACTACAGCAGTCGGCCAATGCATGCATACCTGGTAGCTCCAAATTTCTTATTAACACTCTGCCTCCAGGCATCAGTTCTGTCAACCTAATCTGTTGATCCTATCTCCTCTTGTTTCCGTTGTGACAGAAACCGCTGCTGGTTTATAAGCTCTTTGTGGTTCTTTCTTCATGCCAGACGCATACTTTGAGTTACTTTTTCTCAGTAAGTCTTCATTGTTGGCTCCAAAACAGATATACACAGTTAATCTTGCTTCATGTCTGAAAGTCAAATAGTATGACAAGTAGCCAGTAGCTTCAATCTGTGTACAGTTGTAATGGTGTACCAAATGCTCTATATGCTGACTCCACTTGTTCTTTTTGTTGGCATCCAGAGTTTCAAGCGTGTCTAACAATGTCCTGTTGAAACATTTAGGCTGAGGATGACCCTGAGCGTGATACGGCGTGGTCCTTGACTTCTCAGCTCCCAGCATGCTCAGTAACCCATGTAGGAGCTGACTCACAAAAATCCCTTCCCTGACCACTGTGTACTATTCCTGGGAGGCCGTAAACAACAAAATACTTTGCCCAGAACATTTTGGCAACTGTGGCTGCTCTCTGATCCTTTGTGGGGAAGCCTTGAGCATTTCAGGAGCAGTGATCCAAGACATTTCCAATGTTACTGGAATCAGTCTCTGTGGAGAGGAGATCCAAACACACTAACTAAAGTGGTCCCATACTTTGTAAATGAGATCATGGAGCAACTCTCGTAGGCAGTGTCTTCCTCTGAATACATCAGATGCACAACTTACTGACTACCTTAATGACTATTACCTGGTGGCTCTGACATCCAGAGTCTTGAAGTGCTTTGACAGGCCAGGTTTACTGGACATTAACTCCATCCTCCCAGACAAACTTGTTGCTGCAATGATCTACTTCTGAAAAGGGTCTTCAGCAAATGCCATCTCCTGGAACATCTGGACAGTAAATACAACTAGGTTTGACCATTATTTATTGTTTACAACTCCATCTTCAATGCTGTAAGTCCAAGATAACTCACCTCCAACTCAGCGATCTGGGACTCAGCACCTCCTTTTGCATCTGGATCCTTGACTTCCTGACCAACAAACTGGAACCAGTAGGGTAGGCTCAACACCTTCATCATGATTATTCTCATTTCACAAGGCTGTGTCTCAACCCCTACTTGCACAGGGTCCTCAGATCCCCATACACTCAAACTCTGTGGCCAGATTCTGCTCTACCTCCACCATGGTGGCCCCTATCTCAAATGATGATGAACTCAGATACAGGAAGGAGACTGAGAGCTTATTAACATGCTGTCATGACGACGATCTTTTCCTCAATTCAGCAGAACAAAAGAGCTGGTCATTGACAGGAAGGAGGGTTTTGATCAGCTGCTATCTTCATCAACAATGCTGAGGTTGAGAAGGTTGAGACCTGCAAGTTCCTAGGAATGAACATCACCCGTTCTGGACCATCAGCTACACACCATGACCAAAAAGCTCATGAATACCTCTACTTCCTCAGGAGGTAACAGAAATTTGGTAGGTACCCTTTGAACCTTGCCTATTTTTATTGATGCAGCATAGAAAGCATTCTGTCTTGATGCGTTATGGCAGCTGCACTGCTCATGGCCACAAGGAACTACAGAAAGTTGTGGAGACAGCTCAGCTCATCCAGACAGGACAGTTGAATGCTCCTCTTCTGGGATGTCAGAAGACAGGGAGACTACCAGTGTCCACCTGCAGATTCTAACAATCCACGTGAAAGAGTTAGAGATGGAACACTGGATCATTTGGGAGGATGAAGGGGTTGTAGATAGGGTATATGGAGAGTTAGTTATACCCAAGGTGCAGGACACAAGATAACTGTTGACAGTCAGGAAGGGGAAAGAGGTTAAGCAGCCAGTTAAACAGGCCCGTGGACATCCCCCTCAACAACAGGTATACCACTATTTGTTTATGTTTGGGGGATGACCCAACAGAGGAAAGTCACAGTGTCAGATCTCTGGCACTGAGTCTGCCTCTGTGACTCAGAAGGGAAGGTGGGGAGAAGAGACACGCTGTGGTGATAGGGGATTCCTTCGTTAGGGGAATGGACAGGAGAATCTGTGGATGAGATTTAGATTCCCAGATGGAATGTGGCCTCCCAGGTGTGAGGGTCCGAAGTATCTCAGATCAAGTCCTCCACATTCTTAAACGGGAGGGTGAACATCCAGAGGTCATGGTCCATGTAGATACCAATGACATGGATAGGACAAATGATGAAGTTCTGCATCGGGAGTTAGGTGCCAATTTAAAGGGCAGTATCTCCAGGGGCTGCGATGTCAGGATTACTACCTGTGCCACATGCTAGTGAGGCCAGAACTAGGAAGATTATCCAGTTTAACACCTGGCTAAGGAGTTGGTGCAGGAGGGACCGCAGAAGGTTTTTGGACCATTGGGCTCTCTTCCAGGGAAGGTGGAACCTGTACAGAAGGGGTGGTTTACACCTGAACTGAATGGGAACTAATATCCTAGTGGGAAGGTTTGTTGATGCTGCACAGTGGAGTTTAAACTAGAGTTTCAGGGGACGCGAACCAGAGTGCCAGAACAGTTAGTGGAGAGGTTGTGGATGCAGATATCGGTAAGACCTCAGACAGAGTCAGAAATCAAAGATTGAGCAGGGTGTGACTAGTGTCCTGAGCTGTGTATATTTCAATGCCAGAAGTATCATAGGAAAGGTGGATGAGCTCAGGGCCTGGATCAACACATGGAATTATGCCGTTGTAGCCATTAGTGATATTTGGTTGCAGGAGGGGCAGGACTGGCATCTCAATATTCCAGGGTTCCATTGTGTTAGATGTGAGGGAGCAGGAGGGATGAAAGGAGGAGGGGTGGTGTTATTAGTCAGGGAAAATGTCACGACAGTGTTACATCAGGGCAGACTGCAGAACTCGACTTGTGATCCCTTATGGGTGCAACTGAGAAATACGAAAGGTGTGACCACATTAATGGTAATAATATAGATCACCCAACAGTCTGAGGGATTTAGAGGAACAAATTTGTAAAGAGATCACAGACTGTTGCAAGAAACATATGATTGTTATAGTAGGTGATATCAGCTTTCCAGAAGCCAATGGTACATAGAAGTGCCAATGAGAGAGTGTACAATGCTGAATCTGCCATCAGGGATGAGACGGGGCAGGTGACAAAAGGTTCTGTAGGGGAACACTTTGAATCCAGTGACCATATCTCTAAGTAAATATGCTAAAAGATAGGTCCAGTGCACAGGTTGAGATTCTAAATGAGAAAAAGGCCAATTTTGATGGAATCAGAAATGATGTGGTGAGTGTGGATTGGGTCAGGCTGTTTTCAGGCGAAGGTGTACTTGGAAAGTGAGAGGCCTTCAAAAACAAAATTGAGAGTTAAAAAAGCTTGTCTGCGTCTGTCAGAATAAAATGTAAGGATAATAAGTGTAGGGATCCTTGGTTTACAAGAGATGTTGAGGCCCTGGTTTTGAGAAAAAAAGGAGGTGCATAGCAGGTATAGGCAAGTAGGAACACATGAGGTGCTCATGGAGAACAGGAAATGCAAGGGAACACTTGTGTGGAATGAGCTGTCCGCATCAGTGGTGCATGAGAGATCCATTTCAACGTTTCAGAGAAGATTGGATAAGTACATTAATGGTAGGGTTATGGAGGACTATGGTCACAGTTCAGCTCAGTGGGACGAGGTAGCTTAAATGGTTTCTGCATGGACTAGATCGGCCGAAGGCCTTGTTTCTGTGCTGTACTTCTCTATGACTCTACCACAGCAACTAGACACTCCTCCATGGACTCTCCATACTTCTCGCTACCTCAGTAAACCAGCCAGCATAATTAAAGTTCCCATCAGGCAGAGTTTTAATAAGGCTGATAGCATGTAGCACCAGGCTCAAGGACATTTTCTACCCTGAGGTTATAAGGCTATTAAATGTTTCTCTGGTACAAAGAGACAGACTCTTGACCTCACAGTCTACTTTGTTACGATCTTGCACCTTCTATCTTTACCTACACTGCCTTTCCCTGTAATTGTTTCACTTTATTCTGCATTCTGTTCTTGCTTTACCATGTTCTATCACAATGCCATGTGTAATGATTTGATATGTATGAACAGTATGTAGTACAAGCTTTTCACTGCACCTCAGTACATTTGATAACAATAACCCAATCCAAATCCAATTACATGAACAGTCTGACTGTCAGATGTTAACAGGATTATGAATATTAGAGGTGAGATAGCAAGAAATGAGTGACAATTTCCTCTTGACAAAAATAGAGCCAGACAAAAGCATTTGAATTACCATTGTACAATTCAGTACAGATTGGTTTGTCATTACAGATCGTGAAATCAAGTAATTAGGTTCCAAAAATAAGATGTTTGCAGTTTTTTTAATGTTCAAAAAGCACATCAAGGCTGAAGTTCATCCATTTTTTCTTGTGTTGCGCTAATTCTAAATGCAGAATGATGAATAAAGATTACAGTTCATTTTCAGACTTTGGTTCTTTGCTACAACTTTCCTATAGTGCCCAAATCACCATGTCCTGTGTCTTTCATTCTGATTTCCCAATGATGTCTCACCCTGAAACTCATCTGTTGCTCAATCACTCGTTCTGCATCTCTGTTCCTCAGTTATCTTTCTGAACTCTGTTTCACTCTCTTCCTGATTCCCTCCCTCCCACAGTTCTTCAACTCTCAGTCATGTTAACTGTCCCAATTTGATTTCATTCATCATGCAGCTTCCCTGCAGTGGCTGCCTTCAAAGTGTGCAACCTACAACTGGGGTTGGAAATGGGAATTGCAAAGTTCCTTAGACTTTTTATACCATTCTGTGAAACATTTGGAGAGTTGAGATAATCGTTCAACTAAGGAAGCATCTGGATATCATGGAGACATTAGGCATCTGTTATTTAGGCAAATTAAGCTGAGACAATTGATAAATTGAGAGCAGCTGCTCCATCTCACAGTGCAGAGGTTCTCATTAAGTTAACTGTCCCATGGGAGGAAGGAGTGGAGGCTGCCCATGAGCGGAAGAGGCTGAAGTACTCAGTCCCAGCAGCTGAGTGTAAGACATGAGGCAATCATCTACCCTGACAAGGTTACCCCGTGATAGGGCAGTGACAGGAATGAGGCTCAGGAGCCCCACCAGAGAGCTGGCTGAAGAGGCAGACAAGGGCAGCTTTTGGCTGTGGCTGAGGAGCAAGGACATAATTGAGGGACCAACTAACCCCACTGGAAGCTGCAGGCGGTGACAGGGAGGCCCGTGTCACTGCTGTGCCACCAGGAGATGGACCAGGGCTAAGGGAGAGAAATATCAATGAGTGGTGGTCCCGGCTGATGACCCTGCAGCTGACCTGAGGTCACTGTTGGAGTTGTGACAGTTAGCAATGAGAAGCAGGGAACAACATCTTCCTGTAAATCTCATTCGATCATTGGTAGTGCAAGAGGAGCATTCAGTTCCAAAGTTAAATATTTACTTGATAGAACAAGGAACTTCACAGCACCGGGCAGCCCCTTCTGTCCATGAAGTTGCGACAACCTCTATAAAGCTACTCCACAATCAATCTGTGATATTTTAATGCAAATCCTAATTATCTCACAATCTAATTGCCTCCACTATCGACATCTCTATGATGCAAAGCAAGTCACTGCTGCTCATCTAAAATGTCACCTACATGTGGTTCAGTTCACTTTCATAACTTACATCAGTGGACAGGGATTTCACAAGGCAAGGAATTTGATAATTATTGTTTTTTATTGCACTTTGCTGTAGCATTTTATGCAAAACAGAAAAGGTAAGGATAGAGGCAAGCCGGCCCTCTAGGCCAATTAACTGAGCATCAGTGTAAGTAAAGCAGAGTGAAGCAGGATTGTGATAACTCAGTACAGCTCTTCAGCATTCTTCAGCGGTCAACCAATTGTATCCTGAATCCAATCAATGTATTTCTTTGTTAGTAAAGTGTACACCGCAGGCTTTTTGGCAATTGCACATCCTTCGCCAAAGGACACAATCCCAGTATACATTTTGTCACATATCAAAGGGCCGCCTGAATCACCCTGGAAGAGAGAAAAAAAGATGAAGGTGACAATTGAGCAGAATTAGCGAAAGTGACAGACTGCAAACTGTCAGTTTGACATCACATCACAATTCATTATCCGTGTCCAGCTGTACCGAGGAGGTTTGAGTTTACTTGAGGTGCAAATGTAGGTAACTGGACTCACAAAGAGTCTTTTCATGGAATGTTTCCCATGGCCTGGATTGAGTTTATTCCTAAATTAGCCATTGTGTAGAAAACCGTCAGCCATCTGCAATCTGTACTTCAGTTTGACTTCAAATTCTGGTGGAATGTGGAAGTTCAGAATGAAACAGATGTCAAATGCTGGTGTAGCTGACCCTCCACTCTGCCACTCGACTCTCCACTGAACCCAGCTCGTGCATCTGGTCAGATTCACTTTGTACCCGACCCCCTGCTTTTAAGCAAGACTAGCTGACACAAGAACAGTAACCTCCTTCACTGAATGGAGTCACTGATCTGTGAAACAACTAAATAATGGGAAGTGGTCTGTTAAATTTACTTTATTTTAACTTTTTTAATTATTTGCTATTATGTTCAGTTGTCTTTAAACAATTTTTATTAAATATGCTTGTGTAGTTTTTAATCATCTCTGACATTTTTCAGTGTGAGCTGTTGAAGTCTGTCAGGATGTTCATGGAGGCAAGTCCTCAGGATCCAATTCCTGATTCTGCTCAGCATCCCGAGCCTGGCCTGTCTCACAGGGCACCTCATGGGTACAGAGTGTCAGACAGACTGGTCCACTCTGTCCCAACTGGATGTTAGGATCAGACACAGCACTAGATCTAGCATGATCCTTATTTTCAAATTGACATGATTTAGAATAATTTCTCTTTACATTTTAGACATTTCAATACGTTACATTTCTCTGGATTGACTCTGTTATCTTGCATCTGCCCATTTCATCATCACACTGACAGTAGACAAAGTTTATTGGTAGAGAAACTATAGTAAATTATGTTGACATCTAAATTCAGGGCCTGGATATGAGATCCTAGAAAATGCAAGAAAATGGTTCCTCCATAATCAACACATACACATTTTCTTAACTGATCATTATTTTTTTTAATCCGCCTGGGGATGTGGACATTACCTGTGAGTGTAGCATTTATGGCCTAATCTAGTTTCCCTTAGCTTCCCTAGGGTAACGCTGGACCACATTCTGAAGACTTTTTAATGCAACTGAGTAGCCCTTCAGAAAGCAGGTAAGAGTCAGTCACAATAACACTGAGGAAGGGTTGAAAGTTTCAATCTATAGAAGGCACCAGTGAATCACTGGGGTTTTTATACTTGAATCCAGTAGCTTTATAGAAATGTTACTGATAACGTTACTACACAGCATACTCACATGACATGCATTCTTTCTGCCTTCGCTGTCACCAACACAGATCATGTCCTGGGTTATTATAGATCCATACATGGCTTTGCATTCTCCTCGATCAATTACCTCGACCTCCACCTCTTGAAGTGTGTCAGAGTAATTGTTTATTTTTGTTTTTCCCCATCCTGCCACGGTGCACCTTGTTCCAGATTTCATGTCGGTGATTCCTCCTTTGGGAAGGTTGAGCACATTCACATCCTGGTTGATTTTTGCATCAGTCTCGAGCTGTTGACACAAAAACATTGAATTCACGTATTTGTGATCCTAAAGGTGAAGAGTATCTTGAATGATCACTTTACTCCTGAAGGTATTTGTTAGCTTATATATTTAAGTATTTCGTTTTCCAGAAATCTGTACTTTGCAGATAAGCTACTTTCTTTTTTTTTCAGATGATCAAAGGGACAGATTAAAAATGACCAATAAATTTAAATATTAATTTCATTTCATATGATGGAATCGATAATTCGTCATGAAAATTGTGGTGTGGATGATGGTCATAAAGCACTGATCCTACTGTGAAGGTTCTTCACTCTAACTCTTTCTTTGTTAATGATGAAACTCCAATAAGTCAGACTTAGCAGCTGTCACACTTTTAATTAAAGTTTATATTTAATTTAGTTTAAAGACACAACACAGTAACAGGCCCTTCCAGCCCAATGAACCCAGACACCCAATTAACTTTCTAAACCTTTGTAGGTCAAGGACAAAGTTAACTGTGATATTGCCCAGGCTTAGACAGCTCAAGTTCAAGTTCATTTTATTGTCATTCAATCGTACTCATGTATTCAGCCAAACGAAACAACCTTCCTCCTGACCAAGGTCACAACACAGTACATATACTGTACCTCATACACATAACACATGAAGTAATATGACCACAATTAAATTAACAAATAATAAGTTGCATAGTTAAAAAGTAAAGAGTACGTGCTACTGGTGGTCATAACTGATGAGACCTGGGTGGTGGCAGGGAGTTCAGTCATGTGACAGCCTAGGGGGAGAAGCTGTTTCTCATCCTCACAGTTCTTGTCGTATTTCTATAGAACCGCCTGCCTGACGGAAGGGAATCAAGGAGACTGTTGGACGGATGGGAGGGATCAATGCCAATACTAATATTCTCCACAATCAATAATTCTCATCCAAGTCACAAAAGCCATTCAACAGTTGTTGTTCAGTAAAGTAAACATTGCTAATAAGCAAATTAAAGATTTTAAACACTGCGTAGGAATGAGAAAAACATTCATACTTGCAGCAGCATGATATCATCTATCATGGTCAGATTGTTGAATTTTGTAATGGGAATCTGTCTGATGATACGCAGTCTTTGTTGACTTGTCTCATTCTTTGAACAAACATGGGCTCCAAGAACTGCTTGAAGAACCTGGCCTGATCCAATTGTTCTGTTACCAATCGAAAATAAAGATAATTATTTGCAGTTTACTTAAAAAATAGTTTACAGAAATTCATCAGGAAAACAACAATCAAATAGTAAACTTTATGGAAATATACAATTCAGCAACATTCTATTTGGTAGTTAATGTGCAGATTCCAAACGCCAATCAGTGTCCAAACAAGGGCCAAGACTATACTCCTGATTGAAATTGATTCAAAGTGTTCATCAGACAACCTCATTGTAAATTACTCCTTGCAGACATGGTCAAGAGGTTCAGTTGTTGTTCAGACTAAATATCAGAATGGGTAAGAAATGTGATCTAAGTGAATTTGACTGTGGAATGGTTGTTGGTGCCAGACAGGATGGTTTGAGTATCTGCTGGTTTCCTGAGATTTTTGGGTAAAACATTCTCTAGCTTTTACAGAGAATGGTGTGATAAAGAAGAAAAAGCATCCAGTGAGTAGAAGTTCTGTGGGCAACAACACTTTGTTGATGAGAGAGGGAAGATGAGAATGGCCAGACTGGTTCAAGCAGACAGGAAGTCAACAGTAACTCAGATAACCACGTGTTACAACAGTGGTGTTCAGAAGAGCATCTCTGAAGAGCTAATAAAGATAAATGCCAATAATACGGTGATACACATACTAATGAAGATGTGACAACAGTGTAAAAGCATTTATTTTATGAAAGCTAGGATTGGGAGCTAAGTACTTGTATGTTAATCACAAAAATTTTTTTTATTCGTACACCACATAGCTTACATTTCACAGTGTGCTGCAGTTAGCACCCAGTTTGGTCTGATCAAAGCACCTCCGCAATAGGGAACATACATATTGTTCCCGATATATCGTTGGAGAGATGCCATATAAGGTCTTGAATGCGGTTTGACTTCATGACCTCCAATAATTTCAGCTCCGGGATCTGAAATATATAGAAGATACTGACATTTTACTTCACATAAATGTTTATTCACACACAGGATGTGAACATCACTGACAATGCCAGCAATTATTAGCCATCTCTAATTACCCTTGACAGGGATAACCCAAGAGTAGTTGTACCATGGCCTTGCACAGCAATTCGATTGTACAAGAGTGTAAGAAGGTGCAGAGAGTAATGGACTCAGCCCAATATGGCACTGGATCGATCGCTGTAGAAAGCGGGGGGTGGGGGGAGGTAAAGATATGATTAGTGGTAGGTTTCCTTTACAGATGGGGTACATTGCGGAGGATAATGTGTTGGATGCAGAGGCTGATGGGCGAGTACGCAAGGACAAGAGGGACTCTATCACTATTACGGCAGAGGGAAGATGGGGTGAGTGTAGATGTACAGGAAATGGAGGAGATTCGGGTGAGGGGAGCATCAATAGTAGAGGGAGAGAAACCTAAAACCACATCCCAGGAATAGATGTGTCGAAGGTGTTAGAGGGAATTTTGGGATTAGCAATTTACATTTAACAAATTACTTTGGTTACAGGTATTCATATCTGAATACGTATTGTGGATTTAATTTGGAGAGCATCTCTGAACAATGGGTTCATAAAGGTCATGAACCCCAGACTAGACAATGTTGATAAAAATTCATTAAAATCAGATGTCTGTGGTGTGCATACAAATCAGGAGATGTGAAGTTTGTGTGTAGTTTCAAAGAAAGTATTGTCCATACATTGTAAATATAAAGTTGTCCTTTGATGTTGAGCACATAAAATATTGAGCCCCATGTTGGGCCTGGAGATCTTTCGACCAAAAGCGTCTCCGAATGATGCCTGCTGCATCTTGTTTTGTCAAATAAGGAAGCTGCTTTGTATCTACCAGTAATTTTCTCCAGCGATTTCATTCACACAACAACATTTGGTGTCAGGAGTGGGATAGCTTCCTGACCCATCGTGTGGCCAGTGATTTTAGCAGTCAGACTGGGTGAGTATTTTAAGAAATAACACTTACACTTGGATCTGTTCAGGTCGGTGGTACACGGGAATGTGAGAAATCACAAACACGGAGAGCTGAACTGGTAGGTATAAATGTGGTGCGTGTGTGCATGTTTGTTTATGTAGAGAGACAAAACTTTGCATGTTAATTTGGTGAGACGAAGCCACCGGTTGTGAACGGTGGTTATTGATGGTTCACGACACCAGAGTGGGGACGTGGAAACTCATTCAATCGAGGAGCTGCATTTCAGAGTAAACGTTTTGCGAGTGTGATGTGAAGGAACACAACAGACGTCATGAGCTCAGGGGCTCAAAAGTGGCAGATTGCGGAGTACATACTCTGCGGATTTAAGGAAGTGATGTTTAGCTGGTACCCGTCATTTCTATTTCACATAGTGTGGGAATTATTGTGGAGATATTTCAGGGAGAAGTTCACCAGATGCACACTAAAGATATACACATGTTGGTAAAAGCCAAGTGCGCAAGGAATACGTGGAACCGTCTGGCCCAGGGGGTGCGGGATGGTCCATGGGCAACTACTGGGAACGTCAAACAATGAAGAAAGATATCGCTCCTTTAAAGGGGAAGTGAGGAAGCAACTGGGATGAGGTGGGAATAACCGGGGAATGATACTGGCAGTGAGCTGATGAGACAGTCATAGAAACATAGAAAACCTACAGCACAATTCAGGCCCTTTGGCCCACAAAGCTGTGCCAAGCATGTCTTTACCTTACAACTACCTAGGCTTCACCCATATCCCTCTATTTTTCTAAGCTCCATGTAGCCATCCAGGAGTCTCTCAAAAGATCCCATCATTTCCACCTCCATCACCGCCGCCGGCAACCCATCCCATACACTCACCACTCTCTGTGTAAAAAACCTACCCCTGACACCTCCTCTGTACCTACTTCCAAACACCTTAAAACTATGCCCTCTCCTGCTATCTAGTTCAGCCCTGGGGAAAAGCCTCTGACTATCTACATGATCAATGCCTCTCATAATCTTGTACACCTCTATCAGGTCACTTCTCATCCTCCATCGCTCCTAGGAGAAAAGGCCAAGTTCACTCAACCTATTCTCAACAGGCATGCTCCCCAATCCAGACAACATCCTTGTCAATCTCCTCTGCACCCTTTCTATGGTTCCCACGTCCTCCCTGTAGTGAGATGACTAAAGTTGGGTACAGTACTCCAAGTGGGGTCTGACCAATTTCCTACATAGCTGCAAAATTAAATTCAACAGCTTCTGATTAATCCTCAAAATACTACTTAGTTAAAAATTAAATATTACGAAGTAGATTTACGGGAGAAATTGATAGTAGTACAAGGAGACACAAGAAACAGCAGATGCCACGGGCTGGAGAAACAATAAGCCGAAACTTCTACAATTTCCTTCCCTCCATAGATGCTGCTTGACATGTTGCGCATTGAAATTTTATAACCACATTTTATATAGTTGTCCTCTTCAAATAAGAAATAAAATTACAATGAAAAACAATGAAGTAGAGATCTATTGGCATATATAGAAGATAAATATTAATGTCGCTAAAACAGTAAATTTACTGTACTTACCATAAACCATGATTATAATCTGCATCATAAATTAAAAATAATTAAAATAAATGCTTTCATGAATGGGAAGTATTTAAGTATTCCTTATTTTGCTACTTACACGCTGGAGCTAGGAAGACGACAATTAATGAAACAAGTGGATTGTGCAGTGAAGGATTCATTGTTGTTTCTTCTGTGATAACACCAAAGTTATTGAATTTATAGTGAAATTGGAGGGAAGTGGTTTATTTATTTCAGTGTCCTACCAACACCCTAAACCAATAATGAACATGAAGATTTGCAAATCGACTGTTCTGAATCAACATCACATGACAGGGTCAAAGTGAACCTGAAATTTTCAGCAAACATTATGGGTTTCTGAGAGGGATTGTTTTTAATTCTGATGTCCATCTCCTTACATTGCATTGAAATCCTGTAACCTGAGAACATGTAGAAAATATTTATTCAGATCCTATGTGAATGCAGACTAAATGATGTCTTAACAGACCAATTAAGTTTGAGAAACGTCATTTGAATACTCCACTTTATTGAATTTACTTTCAAATATTGACAATCCAAATCCAAATGATATGATTACACTGGATTAATATAGATGGCATCCTTTTATTCACAGATTTGTGAAGATTGTAAAGAGCCGATGGCAATATCCATCACCCAGATGGTCGCTGGGGATACGTTTGTTGGAATGAAAGGGCCAATAGCACCAGGCATCAAAGATTTTGTTTCCTGAATACTGTCTTATGGATGTTGGGCTGCAGATCATGAAAATCAGTGTGAAACGTGCCTAACACGCAGCATTTCTTGAAATCACCTATATTTGTTAATTCTGTTCGAAGGTACATTTAATGTCAGAGAAATGTATACAATATACATCCTGAAATTATTTTTCATCACAGCCATTCACGAAAAGAGGAATGTCTCAAAGAATGAACGACAGTCACATGTTAGAACCCCAAAGTCCCCCCCACTCCCCTCCCTCCTGCATATAATCAGCAGCAAGCGACAATACCCCTTCCCCACCGGCAAAAAAAGCATCGCCACCCACCACCAAGAACTCAAGTGTGAGCAAAGCAACAGGAAAGACACAGACTTGCAGTTACCCCAAAGACTACAGTCATGCCCCGTTCAAACCACTGAACCCATGGATTATGCAGAATGTAAATATCGAGTGTATGAGGAATATTCAGGATTGGATAATCCAGGGAGAGACGACCCAGTCTTCCTAAAAATTCTGATGGAAGACCTGAGCTCAGCCCACCAGGAAGGTTTAGATTTCGGGATAACAGTGGGGTTGACCTACTCTGTGATAGTTTTGTGGGCCTGTGAGATAGACTGAAGAAAGTGCAAGAGAAATTGTGAAGCAGTTGTAGTAGATGCAGCTACTGTGATGTGTTCTGTTTGCCGGGGGCCAGCTCACGGAGCATGGAACTGTTCGAGTAGATGTGGGAGGGTAAAGGAGTTCATATGCTACAGATGTGACTGATACGGACATACACGGTTGAAGGCAGTGTCCAAAAAAGAGGAAAGAGGAACAAGTGAATCTCACAGCAGACACACAATCTCTCACCCCATCAACACCCAGTCTGACCAAACTGACTGTCGATCAGATCCTAGAACGGTGAAGACGCCGCCTGGGTCAGTAAAAGATGTGGAGATGCCCCCACTGCCTGCGCTGGTGACCTGCGGATGTTCGGGTGTAGTGAAGGAACTAAAACACCTGGGGAACTCAGAGGGACTGCGGCAACTACTAACTCGGCTATATGGACAGTAAACAAACCCGATGGATCATATCCATTAACAAAAGACGATCCGGCCCTTTAAAAATCCACGCCGAGATTGCATCCCATTGTGGCAAGACCTGCAACAATCCTGAATAGCCTGTCCCCACAACATACAGACTTTTCCAGTCCTGGAATTGGGAATGGATTTTGCAGGCTCCCTTGGGACCTGAGTCTCAAGAACGATTTGCCTTCACCCTGGACGGGCAGCAGTATACATGAACCAGACTCCACCAGGGTTTCCACAATAGCCCAGCCATTTTTCATAAGGTCGTGGCACAGACTTTGGAAAAGCTCTATCTAATGTCGTATGGATCGACCAGCTTAGACAATATGCAGATGATCTAATCATTGCTTCGGAAGATGAAGCAGGGATGGGCAGGCTGTTGAGAAATTCTGCCACCATTGTTTCAAAAGTGCCCAGCATAACTCTGGTAAGGGCATAAATCTACAGCTGGCAAATCAGTCACAGCCAAAGGGACCCTGGGGAAACATCCAGATTGACTTCTTGGGACCCCGACCCAAAAGCAGGGGGAATAGCTACAGTCTAGTAATTCCCGATCACTTCACCCGGTGGGTAGTGGCTTTCCCAACAAGGATGGATTCTACCGCATGGATTCCAGTTCAGGAAATCCTCCCAAGGTGGAGAACCCCAGTCCAGCTGGACTCGAATCAGGGAGCACATTTCACAGGGAGAGTGATGAAGGAAATATGCCAACTGTTAGGGGTGGATGAGACCACAGACAGTACTTTTAACACGTAACACTTGTGTCTGTGTGCAGACTCGGCGAGGCAGCCACTGGAAACACAGGACTATGGTTAAACCACCTTCCTGTTGCTCAAATGTACAGAGATCCTCAGAGATGAACATCAGCCGGCAACACCAGACCTGAGCACAGTTGATGGAAACATTCTCACAGGAAACGCAAAGGCAGAAGACACAGAGAGTGTGACAGAAACCTGTGAATAGCATGCTAAAGTGAAATTCTGATTGTTCTACATAGAATACAGAACATAGGCTTACTTGTACATAGCTCTTTCCTTTTGCTTGTTTTTTCTTTCCACTCTTTTCTATAAGTGTATACCCCAAATAAATACTTTGTGGAGATTTTGTGATATATATGATTATATGATGTATATGTACAATGTCTGAAATACATCTTATGGAAATGTTTGTTTGATGAACTTCAATAAAAAAATATAGAACATAGAAATCTACTGCACATTACAGGCCCTCAGCCCACAATGTTGTACCGCTCCCTTGTCCACTCCCTTCCCACCGATCACCCACCTGGCACTTATCCTTGTAAGTGGAACAAGTGCTACACCTGCCCTTACACTTCCTCCCTCACCACCATTCAGGGCCCCAGACAGTCCTTACAGGTGAGGCAACACTTCACCTGTGAGTCGGCTGGTGTGGTATACTGCGTCCGGTGCTCCCGGTGTGGCCTTTTATATATTGGTGAGACCCAACGTAGACTGGGAGACCATTTCACTGAACACCAATGCTCGGTCCGCCAGAGAAAGCAGGATCTCCCAGTGGCCACACATTTTAATTCCACGTCCCATTCTCATTCTGATATGTCTATCCATGGCCTCCTCTACTGTCAAGATAAAGCCACACTCAGGTTGGAGGAACAACACCTTATATACCGGCTGGGTAGCCTCCAACCTGATGGCATGAACATTGACTTCTCTAATTTCCGTTAATGCCCCTCCTCACCTTCTTTCCCAATCCCTGATAGATTTAGTTTTTTCCCCCCCTCCTTTTTTCTTCTCTCTCTGCCCATCACTCTGCCTGTTCTCCATCTCCCTCTGGTACTCCCCTCCCCCTTTCTTTCTCCCTAGGCCTCCCGTCCCATGATCCTTTCCCTTCTCCAGCTCTGTATCCCTTTTGCCAATCACCTTTCTGGTTCTCAGCTTCACCCCACCCCCTCCGGTCTTCTCCTATCATTTCACTTTTTCCCCTCCCCCTACTACTTTCAAATCTCTTACTACCTTTCCTTTCAGTTAGTCCTGACGAAGGGTCTCGGCCCGGAACGTCGACACTGCTTCTCCTTATAAATGCTGCCTGGCCTGCTGCATTCCACTATCCCCAACTACCATTTGTTTGATGGATATTCCCATCTGCTCTTTACAATCCTCACAAGTCTATGAACAAATGGATGCCATCTATATTAATCCAGTTTAATAATATCATTTGGCCTTGGATTGTCAATATTTGAAAGTAAATGAAATAAAGTGGCATATTCAAATGATGCTTCTCAAATTTAATGAGCTTTAAAGACATCATTCAGTATGCATTCACATAGGATCTAAATAAATATATCCTGCATGTTATCAGGATACAACATTTCAATGAAATGTGAAGAAATAGGCATCAGAATTAAAAGCAATACCTCTTTGAAACCGATAATGTTGGTTGAAAATTTCTGGCTCAATTTGACCCTGTTATGTGACTTTCTATAACTGCTGCTGGGTCAGAACAGTAGATTTGCAAATCTTCACGTTCATTATAGGTTTAGGGCGTTGGTGGGACACTGAAATAAATAAACAACTTCCCTCTAGTTCATGATAAATTCCATAACTTTGGTGTTAGTTCAATAATAATATTAAGCCATTTCTAAAACCTGCAGACAGATCATTGCAAACTCCATGTAGTCAATTGCATCTGCATCAGAAACCAGAAAAGGAAGTGTGATTGTGTGCGATCGTGAAATATACTTAACATGCTAGCGAGGTAGAGAGTGACAACCTTTTGTGCAGTTTAAATTCCTTTCTGAGCGAGTAGCAAAAGATGTGTGCACGCTGACACTTACACCCATCAGGGTGGAGGGACAACACCTTATATTCTGTCCAGGTAGCCTCCGACCTGATGGCATGAACATTGATTTCTCAAATTTCTTTTAATGACCCTCCCCTTCACCATTCCACATCCCCTTTTCCCCCGCTCACCTTACCTTCTTGCCTGCTCATCGCCTCCTGCTGGTGCTCCTCACCCCCTTTCCTTTCTTCCATGGCCTTTTGTCCTCTCCAATTAGATTCCCCCTTCTCTGTCTCTGTTCCTCCTTCACCAAACAACTTTCCTGCACTTCACTTCATCCCTTCCCTTATCCGTTTCACTTATCACCTTGTGTTTCTCTCTCCCCTCCCCTCACCTTTTACATCTACTCATCGTTTTCCTCCAATCCTGCCAAACGGCCTCAGATCGAAACACCTCTGTACTTTTTTCCATAGATGCTGCCCGGCCTGCGGAGTTCCTCCAGCATTCTGTGTGTATTGCTCAAATTGTATATGTAATTGTTTGGTATACGTGCACGTACAGTCAGATGTACAATCGGATTAATGTGTATCGATGAATCTGATGGCCTGGTGAAAGAAGCTGTCCCGGAGCCTGTTGGTCCTGGCTTTTATGCTGTGGTACCGTTTGCCTGATGGAAGGAGCTGAAACAGTTGATGGTTGGGGTGACTGGAGTCCCTCATGATCCCCCAGGCCCTTTTTTATGCACCTGCTGGTGTAATGTCCTGAATAAAGGAAAGTTCCCGTACACCTTTGCGTTGGGCTCTCCGCACCACTCTCTGCAGTGCCCTGCAACTGAGGGTAGTACAGTTCCCATCCCAGGCGGTGACACAGCCAGTCAGGATGCTCTGGATGGTGCCTCTGTAGAAAGTCCTGAGGATTTGAGGACTCATGCTGAAACTCTTTAGCCTTCTGAGGTGAAAGTGATGTTGTTGTGCTTTTTTCACCACACAGCTGGTATGTACATTCCAGGTGAGATCCTCACTGATGTGTACACCGAGGAACTTGAAACTACTCTCCCTCTCGACTGATTAGTATTCTTTGGTTACTGATCCTTATGTCACATTTCTTTCTTTTTAATAGCTACATCAAATTTCCTCTTAATCATCTCCTTGATCTTTAGTGTCTCTCTGGTATCACTTCATTTAACCTTTTCAATAGTATTCAAAGTTTAAAATCCAAAGTAAATTTACTATCAAAATACAGATATGTCACCATATACAACCCTGAGATTGATTTTCTTGTAGGCATACTCAATAAATCCATAATTGAATAATAACCACAGGAAAATTGATGAAAAACCACACCAACTTACGTCTTTAACTAGTGCTCAAAAGACAACATACTGTGTAGATACAAAAAGAATGAATGAATAAACAAATAAATAGATAGATAGATAGATAGATAGATAGATAGATAAATAAATAAATAAATAAATAAATAGATAGGCGGGCAGATAAATAAATAAATAGATAGATAGATAGATAGATAGATAGATAGATAGATAGATAGATAGATAGATAGATAGATAGATAGATAGATAGATAGATAGACAAACAATAAATATTGAGAGCAGGAGACGAAAAGTCCTTGAAAGAGAGTCCATAGGTTGTGGTAACTTTTCAGTGATGGGGCAAGTGAAGTTGAGTGTAATTATCCCCTCTGGTTCAAGAGCCTGATGGTTGAGGGTGAATAATAACTGTTCCTGAACCTGGTGGTGTGAGTTCTGAGGCCCCTGTACCTTCCTCCTGATGGTAACAGCAAGCAAACAGCATGACCTGGGTGGTGGGGGTCACTGATGGTGGATGCTGCTTTCCTGTGTCAACGCTCCATGTATACTGTATGTGGTCAATGATGGGGAGGGCTTTACCCGTGATGGCGGGGATGTGTCCATACTTTTTATAGGATTTTCCTTTCCAGGGCATTGGTATTTTCATACCAGACTGTGCTGCAGCCAGTTAATATACTCTCCACCACACACCTATAGGAAGTTTGTCAAAAGTTTAGATGCCATGCCAAATCACAATTATCAAACCCTTGCTACCATTCCTAGATTGTGATCCTATAAAGAACATAATCATACAAATAATTCCATCCGTAGTTTTTTTATAATATTCAGCATGATTCCTTACTTCTGCATTCTATTAGTCTAATATTAAACTCAAGCATACTGTACACTTTGTTATGAGAAGTCTTCCCAACTTGCCCTGCCACCTATAAATTATAGTCCTGTACCTGACACTTTTATTATACTTGCAACAGGGGCAGCCGGTGCTTGGGAAAATCACAGCATTTTTCAGCTTGATGTTTACCTTTAAGTCATAGCATGCAGATGTAAAAAATATATCACCTTTCCTTCATCACGACTGGGTTATAATTCTGTAAGCTCTTATTTATTGACTGTAGGGAATATCTTTGCCACAAAGATCAGGTGTTCTTCAAGAAGGATATTGCCTCCAATTCCTTCTTGTACGGAAAAATATAACTGGCCAAATTGTTCTCTAAAATGTTACAAGAAATCCACCAAAAATGGATTAAATAATCTGAAGAGCTGCTACTACATTAGGCAGCCACCTACTGGTAGATGTTCTACATGACAAGCAACATTACAGTCAAACAAAAATTGGGAAATTCACTGCACTGTGACTGGCAATTACAGAATGGAAATGGTGTCATATATTCGATATGCACAAACTTGTTAATAAGAACGGTGAGATTATTTGTTCTGCTAACTATTGCATGAATATGTATTGGTGTTCACTTTTGCAAGAGATTTTGATGATTGGATTTAAATATGCAAATAACACAAACCTGAAAGAACGAAATCATCCACATCAACGAATAATGTTTTTTTATTTAACAGACATCAAAAAGACTTGAAAAAGAATTCCAACACAATATTTATGACAGAAATTCAGCAGAAGTTGTGAGAGAAATGGTTGCTCATTACCGCTAACAAAATTTCACCTAGAGTTAAAAAAGTTTGAAAGTCATTGGATCAAGCACAGAAAAGGGGATGCAACTGCAAGTTTACACATTCCAAAGCAAGGGTCGGCAACCCGCAGCTCAGGAGCCGCATGCGGCTCTTTCATCTCTGTGCTGCAGCTCCCCGTGGTTTGTTAGTTTTTGAAATGTAATTCAAAATTTGAAGATTATGGTGATCTTGTACAATCTAAAAACGTTGTGGAGACCCCATTTCCTGGCACATCCGAACCGGCTCACAATTAGCCAACATTCCGGCTAAGGGAGATAGCCTGCGGGGGTTTGTGAGTATGTGTCTTTTGGAGCATCCGCGCCCACGGGGACGGGTTGAGGGAGGCTTTAAAGTAAGGCTGTTTAGTTCGAATAAAGTTACCTTTGACTGCAGTGTCTTTATTTTAGCGCTGCGTGTAGCGCTACACTGCTATGTGTTTTTTATCGCTATTAATATATACATCACCACTGCCAATGCCTGACACCCGTCAGTGCGCGCTTTCTTTTAATTCTTCGATCCAAGGTAGGCTGCCTATGGAGTAACCTTCAACCCAACGTCTTTTTTTCAGAGTTCAAAATGTTTTTGTTGCATGCAGAAATGTAATTTTGTTTTCCCTGCAGAAGTTCATCAATTTCATAAATGCAACACATTATAGTTTGTTTCTACATAGCATAAAGGCAAAAAAAAAACCGTTTTATGCAGTGTTATTTCATTTTAAATGTCAAACGGGTTTTGTGGCTCCCAGTGTTTTCTTTTCTGTGGGAAATGGGGATTGGCTCTTTCAGTGGTAAACGTTGCCAACCCCTGTTCCAAAGGATTCAAGTGAAAATAGAAAAATAGTATATGACAAATCAGCTAACAATTTATATATCGGAAGAGGGTCACATTAAATTATAATAACCCAGAGTTAACAGCCAGAGTTACAGTGAGGGACTTTCCTTTTAGTCTTAAAGAAGGTTCCAAATAAAGATTCTGTGATCTTTGCAGCAAGGATTTCTGCCTTGACACTATTGTCATGCAGTTCAAAGTTACCATGGTGATCAACTGCTACTCATTTTAAAGAGTTCCCACAGACAGAAAACCTAGAAGCGATTTTTATTTAGCTTTCAAAACGTAATTTTGCAGACTTCTGTATCAAAATTAGAACAAACCGATTATAAGGAAAAATCATATTTCAATCAAAAGAGTTCTTACATTAAAATTCATAAATTCCAAAAAAGTACTTAAATAAGCTACAATATAAATTTCATATAGGTTTCTGTGGTCAGACGATTTGCCAAGAATTACTAATGGGTTAGTTTGTCTTTCTCACATTTCAAGGTGGTGGCCCAACCAGTCGCAGAGGCCTCTCCTGCTCTAGCAAATGGTGAGGCAAGACATCCCAACATCAGGCATTTATTAAGATCAAAGTTGTATACATCTTACACGTATGAAGCCAGGAAAAGGTTGATTTTTCACTGCGGAATCCAGTGGCTGTTAGCAAGGGGCTGCTGAGCTGTGTCTAGAGACACCCAGTAAAAGGGGGTTTCATACAGAATGTTTTAAAGGTTTGAAGATCAAAATTCAATATCGAACTACATTTATGTCACCGTTTACAACGCTGAGATTTTTTTTTTTGTGGGGACACTCGATAAATCTAATAACGATGATAGAATTAGTCCTGAGGCTCCTGTACCTTCCTCCTGATGGCAGCAATGAGAAGAGAGCATGACCTGGGTGGTGGGAGTCCCTGATGATGGATGCTGCTTTCCTGTAACAATGCTCCGTGCAGATGTGCTCAGTGGTCGGGAGGGCTTTACCCATGGTGGACTCAGTCATATCCACTACTTTATTAGGATTTTCCATTACAGACAAGGTGTTACATATCAGGCTGTGACGCAGCTAGTATCACACATCTATAGAAGTCTGTCAACGTTTTAGTTATCATGCCTAGTCTTTGCAATCTCCTAAGGAAGTCGATGCACTGCCATGCTTTCTTCATAATTACACTTACTCACTGGGCCTAGGACAGATCCACTGAAATGATAGCACTAAGGAATTAAAAGTTGCTGACTCCCTCCACCTCTGATCCCCCAATTAGGACTGGCTTATGGACCTCTGGTTTCCTTCTCCTGAAGTCAATAATCATCTCCTCGGTCTTGGTGACATTGAGTAAGAGGATGTTGCTGTGGCACCACTCAGCCAGATTTTAATACCCCCTTCTATATGCTGATACCTCACCATCTTTGATTTGCCTATGACAGTGGAGTCATCAGCAAAGATAAACATGGCACTGGAGTTGTGCATAGCCATAGTCATCAGTGTAAAGCGAGTAGAGCAGGGAGCAAAGCACACAGCTTTGTGGAGCACTTGTGCATATGGAGATTATGGAGGAGATATTGTTACCAATCTGAACTGACTGGGTTTTGTAAGTGAGGGAAACGAGGATCCAATTGCACAGGAAGGTATTAAGGCCAAGATCTTGAAGCTTATTGATTAGTTTTGAGGGGATGAGAGCATTGAATACCGAGCTGTAGTCAATAAGGAGCATCCTGATGTGTGTGCCTTTGCTGTCCAGATGTTCCAGGGTTGAGTGAAGAGCCAATGAAATGGCATCTGCTGTGGACTTGTTTTGGTCGGTAAATTGGAGTGGATCCAAGTTGCTTCTCAGGCAGGAGTTGACACATTTCATCAGCAACCTCTCAAAAAGTGTCATCACTGCGGACGTAAGTGCTACTGGACGATAGTCATTGAGACAGGTTACCATAGACTGGAATATGCTCAGGGATTGGCTATCTATAAACATGACATTAACGTCAATGTATATACCACTTCCGGTAAGATGGCGATTGCTTAGCTGCTCCGAACTTTTGTTCCGTTATTTTTGATATCTTTGCACTAAATGTCTCCATTTTTTAAACCTTAGTTAGGAACTTTATTTGGTCTCTTTCAGTGGCCTGCGAACACATCTACCTTACAATGTCTAACAAGAGTTCTAAATCCGGGAAAAAGGAAGCTACGGCTGCGCTGGAACAACATCGGGATGATATTTTTAAGGAATTTAGAACTGCTTTCAACCAGCTGGACGCCAAACTGGATCGGATCACCGCTAGAGTGGACGAACATGCTGAACACTTGACTTGCATCGATTCGACTTCTGAAGATTTAAAAAGTCATGTTCGATACTTGGAGACTCTCTGTTCCAGCCTAGAGGAAAAGTATAACAAACTCTTTTCCAAAATGGTGGATCTTGAAAACCGGAGCAGACGTTGCAATCTACGAATCCTTGGTTTACCAGAGGCCACCGAACAGGGATCACCCGTGAAGTTCTTCTCCGAGTTCCTTTGTGAGGTGTTTGGGGAAGATTTGCTTCCGAATCCGCCTGAGCTCGAAAGGGCACACAGGGTCTACGTTCCCCCCACGACCGGTAATTTTGTGCTTTCATCAATACCAGGTAAAAAAACCGTTTGATTATGGAGGCACGTCGCAGAGGTACTTTTGCTTTTCAAAATACAGTCATTCGCTTTGTGGGGGAATTTGCCTCCCAGGTTTTAAAGATGTGTGCTGAGTTTAAAGGTGTATTGAAAGTGCTTTTTGATCGTGGACTTAGACCCTCTCTCGCAATCCTGCCGATTTAGGAGTCACGCTTAGTACTGGAAAATATAAGTGGTTTAAGTCAGTGAAGGAGGCTGAGGCATTTGTTGGAAGTCTTCCGGCTATCCAGCCATCTTCGGAACCTGATCGGACCTCCTAAAATGCTGGATAAGTACCTTTCGTAGTAAAATTACTTTTTCCAGACTCAGACCTTACTTGAATCACTCAGACATTATTTATTGAAACTCTAAGGGCTGTTGACAATCTCCCTGGATTTGCTGTGTCTTTTTTTTAAATAGACATTCTGTGCTTAATGTTTCCCTGTGGACGTTTAAATTGTACTTGTGTAATCTATTTTATTCTTCTATAACTTTATCTATAGAGTTCTACAATTGACTAACTTGTTTTGGAGGTTTGAAGTCTTTATTGAAGGCCTCCCTGTTGGTTGATTCACAGTTTAACTGCTGATTTTTTTTTTATTTTTTTCACTTTTTTTAAAATTTTTGATATTTTTTCTCTGTAATTGGTTGATAAGTACTCTCCTTGAATCTACAATTTTCCCCTTCTTCCCTTTTTTTCCCTTTCTCTTCCTTTAACCTTCTATAATTTTTCGCGGGTAGGTTAGTTTTGGTTTTCTTCTGATTTTCTTTGTATTAAGTTTTATATTTCTGCAGAAGATGTTCCAATTTGTAGTTATGTTTTCTAGTGCATAAACTAGTTACCATTTGCTATAGTATTTATACAGAACTGCTGTTAATGACACAGATCTGGAAGTTATACTTGGGTTAATTTTTTTGGTAGAGCTAGCTGCTTTTTTTGGTAGCCGTCTAGTTTTGGGTTGTGTGGGTGGGGTGGATTTTCCAGTTCTAACATCACTCACTGTATTTATTGTTTTACTTTGTTGCTCAGGACATGCTTATGTTTTGATTTTACTAATCTATGTCCACATTTCTGCTCCCAGACTGTTATTGTATTGCTTGACTTTTTATATGCCTGCTGCCTTTTAAGCATTAGTAATTGATAAAGGCAAGTGCACTTAAATTCGTGAGCTGGAATGTAAAGGGATTGAATCACCCTGTTAAAAGGAGGAAGGTATTCTCACATATTAAACAACTGAAAGCTGACATTGCTTTCCTTCAAGAAACTCATATTCGTTGTTTTGATAACTCCCGGTTTCTGTCAAAGTGGGCGGGTCAGCATTTTCATTCATCCTTTGCCACTAAAGCTAGGGGGGTCTCCATCCTTATTAACTCAAATATTCCTTTTGAACTCCATAATAAAATATCTGATACAAATGGCCATTTTATTATTGTTTCTGGTAAACTATATAACACTAAAGTTGTACTAGCAAACCTGTATGCCCCCAACTTTGATGATGCTAACTCTTTTGAACATTTTTTTTCCTCACTACCAGACTTAAACTCATACTCTCTTATACTGGGTGGTGACTTCAACTGTTGGTTAGATCCTAATTTGGATCGATTGTCCTCTGTTACCAGACCACCTACTAAATCTGCCTTAGCTATCCAATCGTTTCTCTCTAATTTTGGTATCTCTGATATATGGCATTTCCTTCATCCTACTGAAAGAGATTATTCTTTTTTTTCACATGTTCACCATACTTTCACTAGAATTGACAATTTCTTACTCGATAACCAACTTATTCCATTTGTCTATTCTTGTGACTATCAGAGTATAATGATTTCTGACCATGCCCCAATTACTCTCTCTTTAAATTTTCCTGGTCTCCCTCAGAGGAATAAACACTGGCGGTTTGATTCGACTTTATTATCGGATGATGATTTTCTAAAATTTATTAAGGATCAGATAACCTTTTATTTTAACACCAATACATCACCTGAAGTGTCATCCCAGATTGTCTGGGATGCCATGAAAGCATATCTGAGGGGTCAAATAATCTCTTACACAGCAAATCTCAACAGAAGGTCCTGTGTACATCGATTAGACCTCATTAACCAGATTAAAGAATTGGATCAACTGCATGCTCAAACTAAGAACCCTGAACTATACAAGAAGCGTGTAGAACTCCAAACTAAATTTAATCTTCTGTCTACTCAACCTGTCGAACGCCAACTTCTCGAAAGCAAGAGTCGCTTTTACATTCATGGGGATGAGTCTGGTAAATTTCTAGCCACTCAGCTGAGGCGTTCCAAAGCCAAACAACATATTACAAAGATCCGGAAGGTGAACGGAGACTTTACATCGGATCATTTAGAAATTAATGACGCATTTAAAAATTTCTATTCTCGGCTTTATTCCTCTGAATCTTTGAATGACAATATTTCTGTTGATCAATTTTTAAATAATCTGAATATTCCTTCACTTTCATCTGATTTTAAAGCCAAACTTAATGCGCCTATATCATCAGAAGAAATATCTTTTGCAATTTCTGCACTGTCCTCAGGGAAATCTCCTGGACCTGATGGGTTCCCTGTAGAATTTTATAAATCATTCTCTTCACTTCCTTCTCCTCAGTTACTCTCAGTATTATCTGACTCGTTTAATTAAGGCAAATTGCCACCCTCTTTTAATGAGGCATCTATTATTCTTCTATTAAAAAAGGGTAAAGACCCAACAGAGTGTTCCTCGTATAAGCCGATTTCTCTGCTCAATGTTGATGTAAAGATCTTGGCTAAAGTTTTGGCTTATAGATTAGAAACCGTTATTCCCTCTATTATTTCTAATCACCAATCAGGTTTTATTAAAATCCATCTCCCTTTTTTTAACATTCGGCGTTTATTTAATATTTTATATTCACCTCCAACTGGGATTCCTGAATGTGTTATTTCCCTCGATGCAGAGAAAGCATTTAATCGTATAGTGTGGAACTACCTTTTTGCAGTCTTAGAAAAATTTGACCTCGGTCAAAATTTAATCTCTTGGATCAAATTGCTGTACTTGTGTCCTACTGCCTCTGTTTTAACTAATTTTCAGAAATCCCAGTTATTTAATCTCAAATGTGGCATCCATCAGGGATGCCCCTTAAGTCCCTTTCTCTTTGATTTGGCTATAGAACCTTTGACGATAGCATTTCGAAATTGTCCTGAATTGACCGGGATTTGGAGAGGGGGTGTTGAGCATAAAGTTTCTCTTTATGCTGATGACTTATTACTCCTTCTCTCAAATCCGTCTACATCCTTACCTCCAATGTTTTCACTTCTTGACCAGTTTAGCCAAATCTCTGGCAATAAACTTAATTTACACAACAGCGAACTTTTCCCAATTAATAAAGAAGCACAAGAATTAACTTTTCGTGATCTCCCTTTTAAAGTAGTCCATAATCAATTTACTTATCTTGGGATTACAGTCACAAGGAAGTTTAAAGATCTCTTTCGTGAAAACTTCGCCAATCTTTCATATACTATAAAACAGAGACTGGTACAATGGTCACCTCTATCTATGTCTTTGGTAGGTCGTATTAATGTTGTTAAAATGTATGTTCTCCCTAAATTTTTATACTTATTTCAATCAATCCCAATATTTATTCCTAAATCTTTTTTTGATTCCTTAGACTCTATTATTTTGTCATTTCTGAGGAAGAATAAGCGCTCTAGAATTAATAAAATCCATCTCCAAAAACCTAAAAAAGAGGGTGGCATGGCTTTACCTAACTTTCGTTTATATTATTGGGCAGCCAATATACGTTGTGCTACCTTTTGCTCTTTCTTTCATGGCCAATCCGAGTGCCCTAATTAGGTGGCAATGGAGTTGAGCTCCACTAAAGAATTATCTATCTCTGCACTTCCTGGCTCTGCACTCCCTAGTTGTTTGTCCAGATTAGTAGCTAATCCTCTTGTTAGACACACTTTGCTTATATGGGCTCAGATTAGGAAATTCCGTTTCCAGCCCTGTCGTACATAATCACATTTTTTTTACCTACTACATATGATTCAGCATTCCATGATTGGTATAGGAAGGGCATTAGATATGTTGAAGATCTTTTCATTGATAATCGCTTCGCTTCTTTTCAACAGCTCTCTGTTAAGTTCAATCTGCCCAATGCTCATTTTTTTAGATATCTCCAAATTAGACACTTTATTGCTCCTTTAATTCCTAACTTTCCTGATATACCTGCAAAAAATGCTATGGACTTATTTCTTTCCATTAATCCACTAGGTAAAGGTTTAATATCAATTATTTGAGATAAATTAGCAGCCTTACGATGGGCCCCTGTGGATAAAATTAAAATGGCATGGGAGCAGGATTTAAATACCTCCTTATCTGATGAGATTTGGGACTCAACTCTCAAATCGGTTAATTCAACCTCTCTTAGTGCTCGCCATTGCCTTTTACAGTTTAAGATTGTTCATAGAGCCCATATGTCTAAATCTAAACTATCTCAATTTTACCCTAACATTAGCCCGCTCTGTGATAAATGCAAGAGGGGCAAGGCCTCTCTCATTCATATGTACTGGTTCTGTCCTAGCTTGGAGAAGTTTTGGAAAGATATCTTCACTACGTTATCGTATATTTTGAATCACCACATAGAACCAAACCCCTTAATTGCTTTGTTCGTTTTCTGGGGTGAGACAGATTTACGTCTGAGTCCGACCAAATGCCGAATATTATCCTTTGCCTCTCTCCTGACTAGACGCTTGATCCTCCTTAGATGGAGAGATGTTGCCCCGCCCACTCATGCTCAATGGCCTAACGACATTATGGCCTGCTTGGACCTCAAAAAAATTCATTATTCAGTTCTTAATTCGGATTTAAAGTTCCATAAGGTCTGGGGACCTTTTATCGAGTACTTTCATAACCTTCCTCTTGACTAGGGTTTTTTTTTTCGGTCCCTTGCTTTCAGCTCCCTTTTTTTTGGTAGTAGGCATTATTATCCTCTGTTGCTAAGTGTATTCACAGTTTGGGAGTTTGATTGTCCTGATTTATATTCTCTATATTGTGCTGTGGTTGGTCTGGAGTTTTTTTGTGTTGTGGGGCTTGGGGAGGATACTAAGTTTACTTGTCTTCAATTTGGGTGCTTTTTTCTAATTCTCTTTCTTTGTATCATATTGTCATTGTATGCTTAATTTTGCACTGTATTAATGTTCCTCATTTTGATCTGGGGTTTTTTAATTTGTAGTTATGTAGAAAATGTATTAAAAAACTAGTAAATAAAAAGAAGATATTCTTCACTTTTAGGAGCACATGTGCATTGTTTTTGTGTCAACAGCTCGAGACTGATGCAAAAATCAACCAGTATGTGAATGTGCTCAACCTTCCCAAAGGAGGAATCACCGACATGAAATCTGGAACAAGGTGCACCGTGGCAGGATGGGGAGAAACAAAAATAAACAATTATTCTGACACACTTCAAGAGGTGGAGGTCGAGGTAATTGGTCGCAGAAAATGCAAAGGCATGTATTGAACTAAAATAACCCAGGACATGATCTGTGTTGGTGACAGCGAAGGCAGAAGGAATGCATGTTATGTGAGAATGCTGTGTTGTCACGTTATCAGTAACATTTCTATAAAGCTACTGGATTCAAGTATGAAAACCCCAGTGATTCACCGGTGACTTCTTTAGATTGAGACTTTCAACCCTTCCTCAGTGTTATTGTGACTGACTCTTACCTGCTTTCTGAAGGGCTACTCAGTTGCATTAAAATGTCTTCAGAATGTGGTGCAGCGTTACCTTAGGGAAGCTAAGGGAAACTAGATTAGGCATAAATGCTACACTTACAGTAAATTTCCTGAGGTGGATTAAAAAAATAATAATCAGATAAGAAAATGTGTATGTGTTGATTATGGAGGAACCATTTTCTTGCATTTTCTAGGATCTCATATCCAGGCCCTGAATTTAGATGTCAACATAATTTACTATAGTTTCTCTACCAATAAACTTTGTCTACCATCAGTGTGATGATGAAATGGGCAGATGCAAGATAACAGAGTCAATCCAGAGAAATGTAACGTATTGACATGTCTAAAATGTAAAGAGAATTTATTCTAAATCGTGTCAATTTGAAAATAAGGATCATGCTAGATCTAGTGCTCTGTCTGATCCTAACATCCAGTTGGGACAGAGTGGACCAGTCTGTCTGACACTCTGTACCCATGAGGTGCCCTGTGAGACAGGCCAGGCACGGGATGACGAGCAGAAACAGGAATTGGATCCTGAGTATTTCCTATCAGAGATTATTAAAAACTACACAAGCATATTTAATAAAAATTGTTTAAAGACAACTGAACATAATAGCAAATAATTAAAAAGGTTACAATAAAGTAAATTTAATGGACTATTTCCCGTTAATTAGTTGCTTCACATACCAGAGACTCCACTCAGTGAAGGAGGTTATTGTTCTTCTGTCAGCTAGTCTTGCTTAAAAGCAGAGGGATGGTGTGGTAAACTATGTGTACCTGTCTGGACACGCCCCTCTGCTGACTGCTCCTGTGGATCCTCCCACAGACCCCTGGATAAAGGCAATTGGGGCACTGCTCCCCCCTCAGTCTCCAAGATGTTGTGCTCCCTTTTCACTGTTAATAAAATCCGATCGTTCACTTCCAGTCTCCTAGAGTTATTGATGGTACATCAGTTGGGTACAAAGTGAATCTGGCCAAATGCACGAGCTGGTTTCAGTGGAGAGTCGAGTGGCAGAGTGGAGGGACAGCTACACCAGCATTTGACATCTGTTTCATTCTGACCTTCCACATTCCATCAGAATTTGAAGTAAAACTGAAGTACAGATTGCAAATGGCTGACGGTTTTCTACACAATGGCTAATTTAGGAATAAACTCAATCCAGGCCATGGGAAATATTCCATGAAAAGACTCTTTGTGAGTCCAGTTACCTACATTTGCTCCTAAAGTAAACTCACACCTCCTCAGTACAGCTGGGCACAGAAAATGAATTGTGATGTGATGTCAAACTGACAGTTTGCATTCTGTCGCTTTAGCTAATTCTGCTCAATTGTCATCTTCATCTTTTTCTCTCTCTTCCAGGGTGATTCAGGCGGCCCTTTGATATGCAACAAAATGTACACTGGGATTGTGTCCTCTGGCGCAGGATGTGCAATTGCCAAAAAGCCTGGGGTGTACACTTTACTAACAAAGAAATACATTGATTGGATTCGGGATACAATTGGTTGTCCGCTGAAGAATGCTGAAGAGCTGTACTGAGTTATCACAATCCTGCTTCACTCTGCTTTACTTACACTGATGCTCAGTTAATTGGCCTAGAGGGCCGGCTTGCCTCTATCCTTACCTTTTCTGTTTTGCATAAAATGTTACAGCAAAGTGCAATAAAAAACAATAATTATCAAATTTCTTGCCTTGTGAAATCCCTGTCCACTGATGTAAGTTATGAAAGTGAACTGAACCACATGTAGGTGACATTTTAGACAAGCAGCAGTGACTTGCTTTGCACCATAGAGATGTCGATAGTGGAGGCAATTAGATTGTGAGATAATTAGGATTTGCATTAAAATCAGAATGAAAGACACAGGACATGGTGATTTGGGCACTGTAGGGAAAATGGTATGAAAGACCCAAAGTCTGAAAATGAATGATCATCTTTATTCATCACTATACATTTAAAATTAGTGCAACACAAGAAAATATGGATGAATTTCAGTCTTGAGGTGCTTTTTGAATATTGAATAGGCTGCAGATATCTTATTTGTGGAACCTAATTACTGGATTTCATGATTCTATAATGACAAACCAATCCGTGCTGAATTGTATAATAATAATTCAAATTCATTTATTTGGCTCTATTTTTGTCAGGAGGAAATTGCACCCATTTCTTGCTACCTCACCTGTAATATTCATAATCCTTTTAACATCTGACAGTCAGAATGTTCATTTAATTGGATTTGGATTGGTTTATTGTTGTCAAATGTACTGAGGTGCAGTGAAAAGCTTGTACTGCATACTGTTCATACAGATCAAATCATTGCACACGGCATTGTGATAGAACATGGTAAAGCAAGAACAGAATGAAGAATAAAGTGAAACAATTACAGGGAAAGGCAGTGTACGTCAAGATAAAAGGAGGAAGATCGCAACAAAGTGGTCCGTGAGGTCAAGAGTCTGTCTCCTTGTAGTAGAGAAACATTTAATAGCATTATAACATCAGGATAGAAAATGTCCTTGAGCCTGGTGCTACATGCTATCAGCCTTATTAAACCTCTGCCTGATGGGAACTTTAATTATGCTGGCTGGTTTACTGAGGTAGCGAGAAGTATGGAGAGTCCATAGAGGAGAGTTTAGTAGCTGTGGTAGAGTCATAGAGTGATAGAGAAGTACAGCACAGAAACAAGGCCTTCGGCCGATCTAGTCCATGCAGAAACCATTTAAGCTACCTAGTCCCACTGAGCTGAACTGTGACCATAGTCCTCCATACCCCTACCACCCATGTACTTATCCAATCTTCTCTGAAACGTTGAAATGGAGCTCCCATGCACCACTGATGCCGACAGCTCATTCCACACAAGTGTTCCCTTGCATTTCCTGTTCTCCATGAGCACCTCATGTGTTCCTACTTGCCTATACCTGCTATGCACCTCCTTTTTTTTTCAAAATTGGGCCTCAACATCTCTTGAAAACCAAGGATCCCTACACTTATTATCCTTATATTATATTCTGACAGGCACAGACAAGCTTTTGTTTCTCTCAATTTTGTTTTTGAAGGCCTCTCACTTTCCAAAGTGAAAACAGCCTGCCCCAATCCACACTTAGCAGATCATTTCTGATTCCATCAAAATTGGTCTTTTTCTCATTTAGAATCTCAACCTATGCACTAGACCTATCTTTTAGCATATTTACTTTGAAATGTGGTCACTGGATTCAAAGTGTTCCCCTACAGAACCTTTTGTCACCCGCCCTGTCTCATCCCTGATAGCAGATTCAGCATTGTACACTCTCTCATTGGCACTTCTATGTACTGATGGAGGAAACTTTTCAGAGCACGTTTGACAAACTCTATCCAATCTCGTCATTTTGCAGTATGTGATTCCCAGTCACTATTTGGAAAGCTAAACTCACCTACTGTAACAACCTTATGTTTCTTGCAACAGTCTGTGATCTCTTTACAAATTTGTTCCTCTAAATCCCTTGGACTGTTGGGTGATCAGTAATATAGCCATTAATGTGGTCATCCAGACAGAAGGGCATCCAGCTGCAGCTCCTAACAAACCGCGTTAGGGAACTGGAGCAGGAGCTGGATGACCTCCGGATCATTCGGGAGAATGAGGAGTTTATTGATAGTAGTTTCAGGGAGGTAGCTACACCAAAGGAGCAGGGCACAGGTAATTGGGTTACAGTCAGGCGAGGGAAGGGGAAAGGGCAGGCAGAGCAGGGTTCCCCTGTGGCCATTCCTCTCAACAACAAATATACCGATTTGGATACTGTTACGGGGGATGACTTATCTGGGACAAGCTGTGGCAGCTGGATCTCTGGCACTGAGTCTGGTTCTGCAGTGCAGAAGGGAGGGTGGAAGAAGAGGAGAGCTGTAGTGATAGGGGACTCGATAGTTAGAGGTACAGACAGGAGGTTCTGTGGTCGTGACAGAGACTCCCAGATGGTTTGTTGCCTCCTGGGTGCCAGGGACAGGGATGTCTCTGATCACGTGCACAGCATTCTGAAGTGGGAGGGTGATCAGCCAGATGTCATGGTACACATCGGTACCAATGATGCAGGAAGGAAGAATGAGGAGGTCCTGAAGAATGAGTATTGAGAGCTTGGTAGGAAGTTAAAAAGCAGGACCTCGGGGGTAATATCTCAGGATTGCTGACTGTGCCACGTACCAGTGAGGGTAAGTGTAGGATGCTCTGGCGGATGAACAGGTGGCTGAGGAACTGGTGTAGGGTGTAGTGTTTCAGATTTCAGGATCATTGGGACTTCTTCTGAGGCAGGTGGGACCTGTACAAGAGAGATGGGTTACACCTCAACTACATGGGGACCGATATCCTTGCAGAGAGGATTGTTAGTGATATTGGGGAGGGTTTAAACTAGATTCATGCAAAGTCAGAAATAGAAGGGTTGTGTGTGCTGGTAATAATCTTCTGAGGGAGGAGTGTTCTGGGGAAGGCAGACGAGCTGAGGACATGGACTGACACATGGAATTACAACATTATAGCCATTAGTGAAACTTGGCTACAGGAGGGGCAGGACTGGCAGCTTAATGTTCCAGGGTTCCAATGTTTCAGATGTGATAGAGGCAGAGGGATGAAGGGTGGGGGGGGGGGGGGTGATGGCATTGCTAGTCAGAGAAAATGTTACAGCAGTGCTCAGGCAGGACAGATTAGAGGGCTTGTCTACCGAGGCCATATGGGTGGAGCTGAGAAACAAGAAAGGTATGACCACATTATTGGGGTTGTATTATAGACCACCCAATAGTCAGCGAGAATTGGAGGAGCAAATCTGCAGAGAGATAGCAGACAACTGCAGGAAACATAAAGTTGTAAGAGTAGGGGATTTTAATTTTCCACATATTGATTGGGACTTCCCATACTGTTAAAGGTCTAGACATTTTAGAGTTTGTAAAATGTGTTCAGGAAAGTTTTCTAAATCAATATATGGAGGTAGCAACTAGAGAGGATGCAATATTAGATCTCCTATTAGGAAACGTGTTAGGACAAGTGACGGAAGTGAGTGCAGGGGAATACATTGGGTCTTGTGATCGTAACGCCATTAGTTTCAACTTGGTCATGGATAAAGATAGGTCTGGTCCTTGGGTTGAAAGACCACACTAACAGGGCAGGCCAGCAGTGTGCAAAAGACAATAACTAAACTCTGCAAATACAAAATGGAAAATGAAAGAAATAAAGAAACAGATGGATGGATGAATAAATAACTAGGTAACTAGATAAACAAACAAACAAGCAAGTAATAAATATCAAGAACATAGATGAAGAGTCCATGAAAATGAGTCCACAGTTGTGGGAACAGTTCACTGATAGGGCAAGTGAAGATGAATGAAGTTAGACTCTTTAGCTCAAGAGCCTGATGCTTGAGGGGTAATAAATGTTCCTGACCTGGAGGTGGGAGTCCTGAGGCTCCTGTACCTTCCTCCTGATGGCAGCAATGAGAAGAGAGCATGACCTGGGTGGTGGGAGTCCCTGATGATGGATGCTGCTTTCCTGTAACAATGCTCCGTGCAGATGTGCTCAGTGGTCGGGAGGGCTTTACCCATGATGGACTCAGTCATATCCACTAGTTTTTTATGATTTTCCATTACAAACAAGGTGTTACATATCAGGCGGTGACACAGCTAGTATCACACATCTATAGAAGTCTGTCAACGTTTTAGTTGTCATGCCGAGTCTTTGCAATCTCCTAAGGAAGTCAAGGCACTGCCATGCTTTCTTCATAATTACACTTACTCACTGGGCACAGGACAGATCCACTGAAATGATAGCACTAAGGAATTTAAAGTTGCTGACCCTCTCCACTTCTGATCCCCCAATTAGGACTGGCTTATGGACCTCTGGTTTCCTTCTCCTGAAGTCAATAATCATCTCCTTGGTCTTGGTGACATTGAGTAAGAGGTTGATGTTGTAGCACCACTCAGCCAGATTTTAATACCCCCTTCTATATGCTGATACGTCACCATCTTTGATTTGCCTATGACAGTGGAGTCATCAGCAAAGATAAACATGGCACTGGAGTTGTGCATAGCCATAGTCATCAGTGTAAAGCGAGTAGAGCAGGGAGCAAAGCATGCAGCTTTGTGGAGCACTTGTGCATATGGAGATTATGGAGGAGATATTGTTGCCAATCTGAACTGACTGGATTTTGTAAGTGAGGAAAACGAGGATCCAATTGCACAGGAAGGTATTAAGGCCAAGATCTTGAAGCTTATTGATTAGTTTTGAGGGGATGAGAGCATTGAATACCGAGCTGTAGTCAATAAGGAGCATCCTGATGTGTGTGCCTTTGCTGTCCAGATGTTCCAGGATTGAGTGAAGAGCCAATGAAATGGCATCTGCTGTGGACTTGTGCTGGTCGGTAAATTGGAGTGGATCCAAGTTGCTTCTCAGGCAGGAGTTGGCACAATTCATGAGTAACCTCTCAAAAAACGTCAACACTGTGGACATAATTGCTACTGGATGATAGTCATTGAGGCAGGTTACCATGGACTGTGTATGTATCATTTTAAACCCCATCTTTTAGGTCAGAGAATAAGACAAGTCTGCGGTGAACAAAAGCTGTGTTTTCTTGTGCCATCAGGAAGACAAAATGGGATTATTCTCAGAGAATTCACAGCCATTTCTGTGACACCAGAGACATAAGGCACATGAGATTTCAACAAACATATTCAATATCTCTCTGGAGCTGTTCACTGTCCCCGTAAGTTTTAATGTGACCACCATCATCCTGGTGCCCAAGAATACAACAGTAACTTGCCTCAGCACTTACCATCCATATAACCATATAACAATTACAGCACGGAAACAGGCCATCTCGGCCCTTCAAGTCTGTGCCGAACGCTTAGACTCCCCTAGTCCCACGAACCTGCACTCAGCCCATAACCCTCCATTCCTTTCCTGTCCATATACCTATCCAATTTTACTTTAAATGACAATATCGAAACTGCCTCAACTAATTCTATTGGAAGCTCGTTCCACACAGCTACCACTCCCTGAGTAAAAAAGTTCCCGCTTGTGTTACCCCTAAACTTTTGCCCCCTAACTCTCAACTCAAAGGCCTTACTGAAGTCTACATAGACATCCACTGCTTTACCCTCATCTACTTTCTTCGTAACCTCTTCAAAAAATTCAATAAGATTTGTCAAACATGATCTTCCACGCATAAATCCATGTTGACTGTCACTAATCAGACCCTGTCTATCCAGATAATTATATATACTATCTCTAAGAATACTTTCCATTAATTTACCCACCACTGATGTTAAACTTACAGGCCTATAATTGCTAGGTTTACTCTTAGAACCCTTTTTAAACAATGGAACAACATGAGCAATATGCCAATCCTCCGGCACCATTCCCGTTTCAAATGACATTTGATATATTTCTGTCAGATCCCTTGCTATTTCTACAATAACTTCCCTCAAGAACTTAGGGAAAATCCTGTCAGGACCTGGAGATTCATCCATTTTTATATTCCTTAACATCTCCAGTACTTCCTCCTCCTTAATCATCATAGTTTCCATAACTTCCCTACTTGTTTCCCTTACCTTACACATTTTAATATCCTTCTCATTAGTGAATACCAAAGAAAAGCAATTGTTCAAAACCTCCCCCATCTCTTTTGGCTCTGCACATAGCTGTCCACTCTGATTCTCAATTTTATCCCTCACTATCCTTTTGCTATTAATATAACTGTCGAAACCCTTTGGATTTATTTTCACCTTACTTGCCAAAGCTATCTCGTATCTCCTTTTAGCTTTTATAATTTCTTTCTTATGATTCTTTTTACATTCTTTATATTCCTCGAGCACCTCATTTACTCCATGCTGCCTGTACTTATTCTAGATATCTCTCTTTTACTGAACCATGTTTCCAATATCCCTTGAAAACCATGGTTCCTTCAAACTTTTAAACTTTCCTTTCAACCTATCAGAAACGTAAGGATTCTGTACCCTCAAAATTTCACCTTTAAATTACCTCCATTTCTCTATTACATCCTTCCCATAAAACAAATTGTCCCAATCCACTCCTTCTAAATCCTTTCGCATCTCCTCAAAGTTATTATTTGCCACTAGCACTGGCAAAGTGCCAGTGGCACTGACATTAAAAATAATGAAGTGCTTTGACTTGCTGGGTATGGATCATATTAAACCCCATTTTTCTGCTACATTGCATCCTTTCCAGTTCACTTTTCACTCCAATCAGTCCTCTGATGATGTCATAGCCTCTACACTCCACTCTGTCCTGTCCCACCTGGAAAATGGTGCCTCAAATGCCAGGATGCTCCAGATCCTGGAATTCTTGACAGTAAGGTCACAGTCAGTTCATGAGGGCAGAAACATCTGTAGCTTCATACGCTGAGCACCAGCACTCTCAGGGCTGTGTGTTCAGCCCGTTTCTGTCCACACTGTTGACACATGACTGATCAAACCAAATCATCAAGTTCACTGATGACACAACAGTGGTTGTCATCAACAATGATAATGAGACGCGTACAGAGAGGAGGTAGAGTGGTTGGTAGAACGGTACGAGCACAGCAACTTGAGTCTCAACATGGACAAGACCAAATAAATGATTGTGCAATTTCGGAAGGTGCAGGCTGATCACTCCTCACTGTACATACACAGCTCCTCCGTGGAGAGAGTTAGGAGCTCCCAGATCTGGGAATGCTCATAATGGACAATCTCACCTGGCCCCTCAAGGCCTCCTGTCTGATCAAGAAAGCTGAACAGTATCTCCACATCATGAGGAGATTGAGACAAGTGAGGTTCCCCACCATTTAACCAATTTTTACAGGAGCCCCATCAAGAGTGTCCTAACCAGCTGAGCTGCATCACACATGGTACAGGAATTGCAAGAGATCTGACTGCAAGTCCCTGCAAAGGATTGTGAGGACTGGTGAGAGGATCATCGGGGTCTCTCTATCACCCATCTGAAATATTTATCAGGAGCACGGCATATGCAGGGCCCTTAGCGTTGTCAATGAACCCTCCTGTTCATCTAACAATCTCTGACCACGACCATCAGCCAGGTGATACCGTAGCATTAGGACAGGAACTGTTAGGATGGGAAACAGACTCTTCCCCCAGACCATAAAACTACTGAACTCCCCGTCACCAACCAAGTCTCATCGCATATGAAGTGCCAGTTGCATTATACTGTTTTGTTAAATTCGTATCGGATATGCAACTTATTATTTGATAATTTATTTGTCATAGTGTTACTTTATGTGTTGTGTCTGTGAGTTATATTTGCTGTGTTGTGCACGTTCATCCAGAGGAATGTTGTTTTGTTTGATAGTATGCAGGTATATGGTCGAGTCACAACAAACTGAACTTGAACTTGAACTCAAGTACCAAACCAAAGTCAGTGAAATTTCAGGATATTTTATGGAGACGACTTCATAAATATTTAAGGCTTACATTGGTTCTTATGCCTTCAGTTTGATTGCATTGGGCAAGTTGGCAGCTGATGAAGTTTAACTGGGTATTGTCGTCTGTTTCTCAACGTTTGTTATTGGCTACACAGGCACTAAAGTCATAAACTTCCTGTAGGTTTTATTGAGCAATAAGAGTGAACACAGGCAGTGGCTGCATCATCGTTACTGCAGAGTCCTGGCACATGCCAGACAGGGCACCTGCATTGAGCTCCTTGTCTAGTTCAAATGTTTTGTGTCTGTGGATCTTAGTGGAGTCAGGAAGAGAAGTCAGATCCCTGCCCTTGTTGCCTGCCAAGAAAGAATCAGTCGTCAACATAATGCTCAGAAAAAACCATGAATTCTGGTAATATTTTACATTTATCTATTGTTAGTCTCTCCTATTCATTGTAAAGGTAGTCTTGGTGTAATTTTAGAAGTGGAATTAAAGTTCACTTCATTTTTATTTTTGATAACCTATCCAGCTTTATATCATCATAATGACAAAGGCATCATTGGCAGGTAGATGCACAGTGACTGATTGGAAATTGAGTTTCTTCTTCTCTGAGTCGATAGATAGAAACTTAACAGAGCTGATTGTGGATCTAAGTTTCTTCCCCCACGCTATCAGACACCTCAATACCCAGAGTCTGGACTGACACCTTACTGCACTATTGTCCTGTTTATTATTTATTGTAATGCCTGCACTGTTTTGTGCATTTTATGCAGTCCTGGGTAAGTCTGTTGTCTAGTGTAGTTGTGTGTTTTTTTTTTTCTCTGTGTTTTTTTTACACAGTTCAATCTAGTTTTTGTACGTTTGTACTATGTCATCTAACACCATGGTCCTGAAAAACATTTTTACTGAGTACTGTACCAGCAGTTATGGTCGAAATGACAATAAAAGTGACTTGACTTGACTAAGTTGTTTAGAAAACATGATCACAATATATGAATCCACAGTGTAAACATATAGAATTTAGCCAGTGGTAATACTTATAACCCAGTCTGTTTTGTCTGTTAATGTGAACAGTTGGCCCGTGAAGCTGTTCTGAACAAGTACGTGTCAACATTGGAACTTCCTAAATCAGGCGCCGATGTCAAAGCTGGAGCCGTGCAGTGTTGCATGATGGGAACAACTAATCCTAAAGCCTGAAAACACAACAGTGGCTATATTTCATTAGGAGTTTGATGAGATTTGGTATGTCACCAAAGACACTCGCAAATTTCTACAGATGTATCGTGGAGAGCAGTCTAACTGGCTGCATGGGACTGCACAGGATCTCAATAACCTGCAGAGAGTTGTTTAATTAGTCAGCTCCATCATGGGTATGAGCCTCCATCTCAAGGAGCGATGCCTCATCAGGTGGCATCCATCACCCAGGACATGCCCTGTTCTCATTGCGACCATCAGGAAGGAGGTACAGGAGCCTGAAGGCACACACTCAACAATTCAGGAACAACTTCATCCCCTCTGCGATCCGATTTCTGAATGGACATTGAACCCCTGAAGACCATCTCATCACTTTTTATATTTTTATTTTTGCACTACTTATATTTACTGTAATTCATGTTTTTTTCCTCCATTCTTCTGTATTCATTTGTACTGCTGCTGCAAAGACAAAAAATTTCCCAACTGATGCTGGTGATATTAAACCTGATTCTGATTCTGAGAGGGTGGCCACTTGAGGGAGCACTTTGAAAGCTTTCTTGAGTCCATCTCACGACAATATTATCTGCTGCAATTATTACTGTGTTCCAGCTGCTCAGAGGATGAAAGGGCCTTTCAGCCATCGATAAAAGAAGGCATTGACAGCTGATAAAATTCCAATAAGGAATTAAAACATGACAGTGAAGAACTTCTGGTACAATTTCATAACAACTTTCATTTCTGGGAAGGGAAGAACATGCTAGAGGGTTTTGCTTTTGTTGACAACATAACCATGACCTTCTTCAAGATAGGAGATGTCTACTTGTGGCAACTGCAGAGGGGTTTCCCTCCTCTTTCCTGAAACACTATACAATAAACACAGTAATCACTGTGTACCAGATTCATAATACAGGTAGAGTGCAGCACCAACAGGGAAGGCCTGTGAATGTTCATCCAGATAAGAGGATTGAGAAGGGAGTGAGCTCATGGAAGTGGTCCTAAAACTGATGGATCAAACTGGGCAAAATCAAGGAGCCAATTGCTGAATTTGAACACACAGCAGTGGTTGGCCTTATCAAGAACGATGACAGGACAGAGTATGGGGAGGAAGTGGAGCAGCTGATGGATTGGTGTGAGAAGAACAATCTAAGCCTGAATGTGGAGAATACAAAGGAAATGATTGTGGACTTCTGGAAGGTGCAGATGAACCATTGCCCTCTGCGAATACATTGCTCCTTCGTGGAGAGAGTTAGATGCACCAAGTTCCAGGGAGTTCACCTCCCTGAACAAGAAGATTGAGGCAAGCAAGGCTCCCAAGCCACAACTGAACTACGTTTTACAGGAGCACCATTGAGAGCTTCCTGACAAGATACATCTCCATCTGGAATAGGAGCTGTTGAGCATCGGACCGGAAGTCCCTACAAAAGAATGTGAGAACAGCTGAGCGGGTCATAGTGGTCTCCCTTCCATCAACTGGGTCATTTATCAGGAATGCCGCATTAGTGGTCCCTTAGCATTATGAAAGCCCCCACCCATCCATCCAGCGTCCTCTCTGACTTTCTACCATCAGGTAGGAAACTATGATGCATAAAAACAACAATGATCAAGATGGGAAAAAGTTTAATTTTTCATGCCATTAGGTTCTGAATACTTGGTCACTTCATATTGAAAGCGTCACTAGTTAATCGGTTCCATACCTTACAATATTTTATATTAATGCACTTCAGTTTGTTATTTATGTGTGATTCATGTTTAGATTTTATCCTTACCTTCATAAGTTATCACATGTTATGTGTGTTATGAGATTTACAACCTGGTTCGAAGAAAAGTTGTCTTGTTTCTCTATACATTACATGGTTTTATATGTTGTATACATGTCTGTAGTTAAATGCCAATAAACCTCACTTGAGGTAGCTAGGAAGTAGCTTAAGAATAGACTTAGGCAATTTAGAAGAAGACCTGAGAAAGCCTTGGCAAATAGATAAGGGAAAACCGTAGGTGAAGAATCAGAGGAATCGGAGGAAGTGGCGGGGGGGGGGGGGCCTTTCATGAATACTTTGTTTCAGTATTCACTAGTGAGAGAACCCTGACAAATCTGAGGCTGATATGCTGGAACATGACAAAATTAAGAAAGTGGATGTGCTGGAACTTTTGAAAAACTTTAGGATAGATAAGTCCCTGAAGCCGAACAGGAAATGCCTCAGATTTCAGTTGCAAGTGAGGGAAGAGATTGCTTCACCTCTTTGATGTCCTTTGCATTTCCTTTGGCCACAGGAATTAAACCAAATGTTCTGAAGGTGGTGAATGTTATTCCTTTGTTCAAGAATGGTACTAGGTTTAACACAAGGAATAACAGACCAGTGAATCAATTGTGGTCAGACTACTGGAGAGGATTCTTAGAGATAGGGTTTACAAGTGCAACACTCTCACCAGGCCTCGTACACCAACTTGGCTCGTTAGTAACTCTGCTAACAGCCACGTGACTCAGTGGAGCAAAGGCCGCCTTTCATAAACAATACACGTCTCGCATTGGTATGATTTGGGGTTCAACCAAACAGGAACGTCGGGATGTCCCAATTAAAGGAATCTCAATAAGAGTGAATGCTGTGTAAATACTGCCCATACACAGCTATCAGTGGCCCAGAAATGACAGACCGTACAACAGCATAAAATTATATAGGAAGTATATTTACCAATTTTCAACTTTATGTAACAGTTAACAGAGAAACAAAAATAAAGCTAAAAGGGCCCATAACAGTTAAACCAGTCTAACTGTTACATCAGGATTGGTGCTCAGTTCTGTAGTAGCTGGGTGATTGCTTAACTCATGGTGGAAAACTGCAGAAATAAAATACCTCACAGCAGAACAGTAGAAATCTTAAACAGGGCATTCCATTCCCCCCCCCCCCACCAAAAATAGTCATGTCCACATGTCTTTAAAATTTAGTAAATCATTATCAATAACACAATATTCAAATAAATGTTGTGATTTCTGTAAATGGCAGTAACAGATCTCACTTGTGGGATGGAAACAATACTGTCTATCCCATGCATCAGATGCCAGCCTGTCTGGGGGCTTCTTGACTCTCTGAGAACTTATCTTTTCTTCAGCTTCCTCAGCCTCAGACACTTCCTGTGACAGTTCCTGTTCACTCGTGGTTGCCTGACCCTGTCTGTCACTCTGACACAGGTCCCCCAGCCCCCTGACTGAATTCAGCTTCATCCTCAATCATATTTGAGCCCATTTTGCCCTCACTGTCAATTATCATGTTGGCCTGTCCACTGGTAGAAATCACTTATCACATCTTGGGGAATTTCCATATAAATCATACAATACTCCCAGTTCCTCATCCTCTGAGATTGTATTCCATTCAGTGGTCGGTCCCTTTTCAGGTCTTTCCACTGGAATCACACTATTGTCAGCAGTTTGTCTTCCTGTTCTCCTTCTGTGCAGAGTTCTCCTACCAGGTGTAGTTATGTGTCAGACTCCGGGTCAACACGTACTTCATGCCCTAAAGGAAGAAGGAGATTCTGATAGGGAATTTTGACAGGATCATTCCCATCTTCTGGCTTCACTGGGAAACTGGCAAATCGGCATTTGGCTCTCCACTACAGCAGTCGGCCAATGCATGCATACCTGGTAGCTCCAAATTTCTTATTAACACTCTGTCTGCAGGCATCAGTTCTGTCAACCTAATCTGTTGATCCTATCTCCTCTTGTTTCCGTTGTGACAGAAACCACTGCTAGTTTATAAGCTCTTTGTGGTTCTTTCTTCATGCCAGACGCATACTTTGAGTTACTTTTTCTCAGTAAGTCTTCATTGTTGGCTCCAAAACAGATATACACGTTAATCTTGCTTCATGTCTGAAAGTCAAATAGTATGACAAGTAGCCAGTAGCTTCAATCTGTGTACAGTTGTAATGGTGTACCAAATGCTCTATATGCTGACTCCACTTGTTCTTTTTGTTGGCATCCAGAGTTTTAAGCGTGTCTAACAATGTCCTGTTGAAACATTTAGGCTGAGGATGACCCTGAGCGTGATACGGCGTGGTCCTTGACTTCTCAGCTCCCAGCATGCTCAGTAACCCATGTAGGAGCTGACTCACAAAAATCCCTTCCCTGACCACTGTGTACTATTCCTGGGAGGCCGTAAACAACAAAATACTTTGCCCAGAACATTTTGGCAACTGTGGCTGCTCTCTGATCCTTTGTGGGGAAGCCTTGAGCATTTCAGGAGCAGTGATCCAAGACATTTCCAATGTTACTGGAATCAGTCTCTGTGGAGAGGAGATCCAAACACACTAACTAAAGTGGTCCCATACTTTGTAAATGAGATCATGGAGCAACTCTCGTAGGCAGTGTCTTCCTCTGAATACATCAGATGCACAACTTACTGACTACCTTAATGACTATTACCTGGTGGCTCTGACATCCAGAGTCTTGAAGTGCTTTGACAGGCCAGGTTTACTGGACATTAACTCCATCCTCCCAGACAAACTTGTTACTGCAATGATCTACTTCTGAAAAGGGTCTTCAGCAAATGCCATCTCCTGGAACATCTGGACAGTAAATACAACTAGGTTTGACCATTATTTATTGTTTACAACTCCATCTTCAATGCTATAAATCCAAGCAAACTCATCTCCAAACTCCTCGATCTGGGACTCAGCACCTCCCTTTGCATCTGGATCCTTGTACTTGGAAAGTGAGAGGCCTTCAAAAACAAAATTGAGAGTTAAAAAAGCTTGTCTGCGTCTGTCAGAATAAAATGTAAGGATAATAAGTGTAGGGATCCTTGGTTTACAAGAGATGTTGAGGCCCTGGTTTTGAGAAAAAAAGGAGGTGCATAGCAGGTATAGGCAAGTAGGAACACATGAGGTGCTCATGGAGAACAGGAAATGCAAGGGAACACTTGTGTGGAATGAGCTGTCGGCATCAGTGGTGCATGAGAGATCCATTTCAACGTTTCAGAGAAGATTGGATAAGTACATGGATGGTAGGGGTATGGAGGACTATGGTCACAGTTCAGCTCAGTGGGACGAGGTAGCTTAAATGGTTTCTGCATGGACTAGATCGGCCGAAGGCCTTGTTTCTGTGCTGTACTTCTCTATGACTCTATCACAGCAACTAGACTCTCCTCCATGGACTCTCCATACTTCTCGCTACCTCAGTAAACCAGCCAGCATAATTAAAGTTCCCATCAGGCAGAGGTTTAATAAGGCTGATAGCATGTAGCACCAGGCTCAAGGACATTTTCTACCCTGAGGTTATAAGGCTATTAAATGTTTCTCTGGTACAAAGAGACAGACTCTTGACCTCACAGTCTACTTTGTTACGATCTTGCACCTTCTATCTTTACCTACACTGCCTTTCCCTGTAATTGTTTCACTTTATTCTGCATTCTGTTCTTGCTTTACCATGTTCTATCACAATGCCATGTGTAATGATTTGATCTGTATGAACAGTATGCAGTACAAGCTTTTCACTGCACCTCAGTACATTTGACAACAATAAACCAATCCAAATCCAATTACATGAACAGTCTGACTGTCAGATGTTAACAGGATTATGAATATTACAGGTGAGATAGCAAGAAATGAGTGACAATTTCCTCTTGACAAAAATAGAGCCAGACAAAAGCATTTGAATTACCATTGTACAATTCAGTACAGATTGGTTTGTCATTACAGATCGTGAAATCAAGTAATTAGGTTCCAAAAATAAGATGTTTGCAGTTTTTTTAATGTTCAAAAAGCACATCAAGGCTGAAGTTCATCCATTTTTTCTTGTGTTGCGCTAATTCTAAATGCAGAATGATGAATAAAGATTACAGTTCACTTTCAGACTTTGGTTCTTTGCTACAACTTTCCTATAGTGCCCAAATCACCATGTCCTGTGTCTTTCATTCTGATTTCCCAATGATGTCTCACCCTGAAACTCATCTGTTGCTCAATCACTCGTTCTGCATCTCTGTTCCTCAGTTATCTTTCTGAACTCTGTTTCAGAGTGACCCACTCTCTTCCTGATTCCCTCCCTCCCACAGTTCTTCAACTCTCAGTCATGTTAACTGTCCCAATTTGATTTCATTCATCATGCAGCTTCCCTGCAGTGGCTGCCTTCAAAGTGTGCAACCTACAACTGGGGTTGGAAATGGGAATTGCAAAGTTCCTTAGACTTTTTATACCATTCTGTGAAACATTTGGAGAGTTGAGATAATCGTTCAACTAAGGAAGCATCTGGATATCATGGAGACATTAGGCATCTGTTATTTAGGCAAATTAAGCTGAGACAATTGATAAATTAAGAGCAGCTGCTCCATCTCACAGTGCAGAGGTTCTCATTGAGTTAACCGTCCCATGGGAGGAAGGAGTGGAGGCTGCCCATGAGCAGATGAGGCTGAAGTACTCCGTCCCAGCAGCTGAGTGTAAGACATGAGGCAGTCATCTACCCTGACAAGGTTACCCTGTGATAGGGCAGTGACAGGAATGAGGCTCAGGAGCCCCACCAGAGAACTGGCTGAAGAGGCAGACAAGGGCAGCTTTTGGCTGTGGCTGAGGAGCAAGGACATAACTGAGGGACCAACTAACCCCACTGGAAGCTGCAGGCGGTGACAGGGAGGCCCGTGTCACTGCTGTGCCACCAGGAGATGGACCAGGGCTAAGGGAAAGAAATATCAATGAGTGGTGGTCCCGGCTGATGACCCTGCAGCTGACCTGAGGTCACTGTTGGAGTTGTGACAGTTAGCAATGAGAAGCAGGAAACAACATCTTCCTGTAAATCTCATTCGATCATTGGTAGTGCAAGAGGAGCATTCAGTTCCAAAGTTAAATATTTACTTGATAGAACAAGGAACTTCACAGCACCGGGCAGCCCTTCTGTCCATGAAGTTGCGACAACCTCTATAAAGCTACTCCACAATCAATCTGTGATATTTTAATGCAAATCCTAATTATCTCACAATCTAATTGCCTCCACTATCGACATTTCTATGGTGCAAAGCAAGTCACTGCTGCTAGTCTAAAATGTCACCTACATGTGGTTCAGTTCACTTTCATAACTTACATCAGTGGACAGGGATTTCACAAGGCAAGGAATTTGATAATTATTGTTTTTTATTGCACTTTGCTGTAGCATTTTATGCAAAACAGAAAAGGTAAGGATAGAGGCAAGCCGGCCCTCTAGGCCAATTAACTGAGCATCAGTGTAAGTAAAGCAGAGTGAAGCAGGATTGTGATAACTCAGTACAGCTCTTCAGCATTCTTCAGCGGACAACCAATTGTATCCTGAATCCAATCAATGTATTTCTTTGTTAGTAAAGTGTACACCGCAGGCTTTTTGGCAATTGCACATCCTTCGCCAAAGGACACAATCCCAGTATACATTTTGTTGCATATCAAAGGGCCGCCTGAATCACCCTGGAAGAGAGAAAAAAAGATGAAGGTGACAATTGAGCAGAATTAGCGAAAGTGACAGACTGCAAACTGTCAGTTTGACATCACATCACAATTCATTATTCGTGTCCAGCTGTACCGAGGAGGTTTGAGTTTACTTGAGGTGCAAATGTAGGTAACTGGACTCACAAAGAGTCTTTTCATGGAATGTTTCCCATGGCTGGAGTTTATTCCTAAATTAGCCATTGTGTAGAAAACCGTCAGCCATCTGCAATCTGTACTTCAGTTTGACTTCAAATTCTGGTGGAATGTGGAAGTTCAGAATGAAACAGATGTCAAATGCTGGTGTAGCTGTCCCTCCACTCTGCCACTCGACTCTCCACTGAACCCAGCTCGTGCATCTGGCCAGATTCACTTTGTACCCGACCCCCTGCTTTTCAGCAAGACTAGTTGACACAAGAACAGTAACCTCCTTCACTGAATGGAGTCACTGATCTGTGAAACAACTAAATAATGGGAAGTGGTCTGTTAAATTTACTTTATTTTAACTTTTTTAATTATTTGCTATTATGTTCAGTTGTCTTTAAACAATTTTTATTAAATATGCTTGTGTAGTTTTTAATCATCTCTGACATTTTTCAGTGTGAGCTGTTGAAGTCTGTCAGGATATTCATGGAGGCAAATCCTCAGGATCCAATTCCTGATTCTGCTCGGCGTCCCGAGCTTGGCCTGTCTCACAGGGCACCTCATGGGTACAGAGTGTCAGACAGACTGATCCACTCTGTCCCAACTGGATGTTAGGATCAGACACAGCACTAGATCTAGCATGATCCTTATTTTCAAATTGACATGATTTAGAATAATTTCTCTTTACATTTTAGACATTTCAATACGTTACATTTCTCTGGATTGACTCTGTTATCTTGCATCTGCCCATTTCATCATCACACTGACGGTAGACAAAGTTTATTGGTAGAGAAACTATAGTAAATTATGTTGACATCTAAATTCAGGGCCTGGATATGAGATCCTAGAAAATGCAAGAAAATGGTTCCTCCATAATCAACACATACACATTTTCTTATCTGATCATTATTTTTTTTAATCCGCCTGGGGATGTGGACATTACCTGTGAGTGTAGCATTTATGGCCTAATCTAGTTTCCCTTAGCTTCCCTAGGGTAACGCTGGACCACATTCTGAAGACTTTTTAATGCAACTGAGTAGCCCTTCAGAAAGCAGGTAAGAGTCAGTCACAATAACACTGAGGAAGGGTTGAAAGTTTCAATCTATAGAAGGCACCAGTGAATCACTGGGGTTTTTATACTTGAATCCAGTAGCTTTATAGAAATGTTACTGATAACGTTACTACACAGCATACTCACATGACATGCATTCTTTCTGCCTTCGCTGTCACCAACACAGATCATGTCCTGGGTTATTATAGATCCATACATGGCTTTGCATTCTCCTCGATCAATTACTTCGACCTCCACCTCTTGAAGTGTGTCAGAGTAATTGTTTATTTTTGTTTTTCCCCATCCTGCCACGGTGCACCTTGTTCCAGATTTCATGTCGGTGATTCCTCCTTTGGGAAGGTTGAGCACATTCACATCCTGGTTGATTTTTGCATCAGTCTCGAGCTGTTGACACAAAAACATTGAATTCACGTATTTGTGATCCTAAAGGTGAAGACTATCTTGAATGATCTCTTTACTCCTGAAGGTATTTGTTAGCTTATATATTTAAGTATTTCGTTTTCCAGAAATCTGTACTTTGCAGATAAGCTACTTTCTTTTTTTTTCAGATGATCAAAGGGACAGATTAAAAATGACCAATAAATTTAAATATCAATTTCATTTCATATGATGGAATCGATAATTCGTCATGAAAATTGTGGTGTGGATGATGGTCATAAAGCACTGATCCTACTGTGAAGGTTCTTCACTCTAACTCTTTCTTTGTTAATGATGAAACTCCAATAAGTCAGACTTAGCAGCTGTCACACTTTTAATTAAAGTTTATATTTAATTTAGTTTAAAGACACAACACAGTAACAGGCCCTTCCAGCCCAATGAACCCAGACACCCAATTAACTTTCTAAACCTTTGTAGGTCAAGGACAAAGTTAACTGTGATATTGCCCAGGCTTAGACAGCTCAAGTTCAAGTTCATTTTATTGTCATTCAATCGTACTCATGTATTCAGCCAAACGAAACAACCTTCCTCCTGACCAAGGTCACAACACAGTACATATACTGTACCTCATACACATAACACATGAAGTAATATGACCACAATTAAATTAACAAATAATAAGTTGCATAGTTAAAAAGTAAAGAGTATGTGCTACTGGTGCTTCATAACTGATGAGACCTGGGTGGTGGCAGGGAGTTCAGTCATGTGACAGCCTAGGGGAAGAAGCTGTTTCTCATCCTCACAGTTCTTGTCGTATTTCTATAGAACCACCTGCCTGACGGAAGGAAATCAAGGAGACTGTTGGACAGATGGGAGGGATCATTGCCAATACTAATATTCTCCACAATCAATAATTCTCATCCAAGTCACAAAAGCCATTCAACAGTTGTTGTTCAGTAAAGTAAACATTGCTAATAAGCAAATTAAAGATTTTAAACACTGCGTAGGAATGAGAAAAACATTCATACTTGCAGCAGCATGATATCATCTATCATGGTCAGATTGTTGAATTTTGTAATGGGAATCTGTCTGATGATACGCAGTCTTTGTTGACTTGTCTCATTCTTTGAACAAACATGGGCTCCAAGAACTGCTTGAAGAACCTGGCCTGATCCAATTGTTCTGTTACCAATCGAAAATAAAGATAATTATTTGCAGTTTACTTAAAAAATAGTTTACAGAAATTCATCAGGAAAACAACAATCAAATAGTAAACTTTATGGAAATATACAATTCAGCAACATTCTATTTGGTAGTTAATGTGCAGATTCCAAACGCCAATCAGTGTCCAAACAAGGGCCAAGACTATACTCCTGATTGAAATTGATTCAAAGTGTTCATCAGACAACCTCATTGTAAATTACTCCTTGCAGACATGGTCAAGAGGTTCAGTTGTTGTTCAGACTAAATATCAGAATGGGTAAGAAATGTGATCTAAGTGAATTTGACTGTGGAATGGTTGTTGGTGCCAGACGGGATGGTTTGAGTATCTGCTGGTTTCCTGAGATTTTTGGGTAAAACATTCTCTAGCTTTTACAGAGAATGGTGTGATAAAGAAGAAAAAGCATCCAGTGAGTAGAAGTTCTGTGGGCAACAACACTTTGTTGATGAGAGAGGGAAGATGAGAATGGCCAGACTGGTTCAAGCAGACAGGAAGTCAACAGTAACTCAGATAACCACGTGTTACAACAGTGGTGTTCAGAAGAGCATCTCTGAAGAGCTAATAAAGATAAATGCCAATAATACGGTGATACACATACTAATGAAGATGTGACAACAGTGTAAAAGCATTTATTTTATGAAAGCTAGGATTGGGAGCTAAGTACTTGTATGTTAATCACAAAAATTTTTTTTATTCGTACACCACATAGCTTACTTTTCACAGTGTGCTGCAGTTAGCACCCAGTTTGGTCTGATCAAAGCACCTCCGCAATAGGGAACATACATATTGTTCCCGATATATCGTTGGAGAGATGCCATATAAGGTCTTGAATGCGGTTTGACTTCATGACCTCCAATAATTTCAGCTCCGGGATCTGAAATATATAGAAGATACTGACATTTTACTTCACATAAATGTTTATTCACACACAGGATGTGAACATCACTGACAATGCCAGCAATTATTAGCCATCTCTAATTACCCTTGACAGGGATAACCCAAGAGTAGTTGTACCATGGCCTTGCACAGCAATTCGATTGTACAAGAGTGTAAGAAGGTGCAGAGAGTAATGGACTCAGCCCAATATGGCACTGGATCGATCGCTGTAGAAAGCGGGGGGGGTGGGGGGAGGTAAAGATATGATTAGTGGTAGGTTTCCTTTACAGATGGGGTACATTGCGGAGGATAATGTGTTGGATGCAGAGGCTGATGGGCGAGTACGCAAGGACAAGAGGGACTCTATCACTATTACGGCAGAGGGAAGATGGGGTGAGTGTAGATGTACAGGAAATGGAGGAGATTCGGGTGAGGGGAGCATCAATAGTAGAGGGAGAGAAACCTAAAACCACATCCCAGGAATAGATGTGTCGAAGGTGTTAGAGGGAATTTTGGGATTAGCAATTTACATTTAACAAATTACTTTGGTTACAGGTATTCATATCTGAATACGTATTGTGGATTTAATTTGGAGAGCATCTCTGAACAATGGGTTCATAAAGGTCATGAACCCCAGACTAGACAATGTTGATAAAAATTCATTAAAATCAGATGTCTGTGGTGTGCATACAAATCAGGAGATGTGAAGTTTGTGTGTAGTTTCAAAGAAAGTATTGTCCATACATTGTAAATATAAAGTTGTCCTTTGATGTTGAGCACATAAAATATTGAGCCCCATGTTGGGCCTGGAGATCTTTCGACCAAAAGCGTCTCCGAATGATGCCTGCTGCATCTTGTTTTGTCAAATAAGGAAGCTGCTTTGTATCTACCAGTAATTTTCTCCAGCGATTTCATTCACACAACAACATTTGGTGTCAGGAGTGGGATAGCTTCCTGACCCATCGTGTGGCCAGTGATTTTAGCAGTCAGACTGGGTGAGTATTTTAAGAAATAACACTTACACTTGGATCTGTTCAGGTCGGTGGTACACGGGAATGTGAGAAATCACAAACACGGAGAGCTGAACTGGTAGGTATAAATGTGGTGCGTGTGTGCATGTTTGTTTATGTAGAGAGACAAAACTTTGCATGTTAATTTGGTGAGACGAAGCCACCGGTTGTGAACGGTGGTTATTGATGGTTCACGACACCAGAGTGGGGACGTGGAAACTCATTCAATCGAGGAGCTGCATTTCAGAGTAAACGTTTTGCGAGTGTGATGTGAAGGAACACAACAGACGTCATGAGCTCAGGGGCTCAAAAGTGGCAGATTGCGGAGTACATACTCTGCGGATTTAAGGAAGTGATGTTTAGCTGGTACCCGTCATTTCTATTTCACATAGTGTGGGAATTATTGTGGAGATATTTCAGGGAGAAGTTCACCAGATGCACACTAAAGATATACACATGTTGGTAAAAGCCAAGTGCGCAAGGAATACGTGGAACCGTCTGGCCCAGGGGGTGCGGGATGGTCCATGGGCAACTACTGGGAACGTCAAACAATGAAGAAAGATATCGCTCCTTTAAAGGGGAAGTGAGGAAGCAACTGGGATGAGGTAGGAATAACCGGGGAATGATACTGGCAGTGAGCTGATGAGACAGTCACAGAAACACGGAAAACCTACAGCACGATACAGGAACTTTGGCTCACAAAGCTGTGCCGAACATGTCCTTACCTTGGAACTACCTAGGCTTCACCCATAGCCCTCTATTTTTCTAAGCTCCATGTAGCCATCCAGGAGTCTCTCAAAAGATCCCATCATTTCCACCTCCATCACCGCCGCCGGCTGCCCATCCCACGCACTCACCACTCTCTGCGTAAAAACCTTACCCCTGACATCTCCTCTGTACCTACTTCCAAACACCTTAAAACTATGCCCTCTCCTGCTATCTATTTCAGCCCTGGGGAAAAGCCTCTGACTATCTACATGATCAATGCCTCTCGTCATCTTGTACACCTCTATCAGGTCACTTCTCATCCTCCATCGCTCCTAGGAGAAAAGGCCAAGTTCACTCAACCTATTCTCAATAGGCATGCTCCCCAATCCAGACAACATCCTTGTCAATCTCCTCTGCACCCTTTCTATGGTTCCCACGTCCTCCCTGTAGTGAGATGACTAAAGTTGGGCACAGTACTCCAAGTGGGGTCTGACCAATTTCCTACATAGCTGCAAAATTAAATTCAACAGCTTCTGATTAATCCTCAAAATACTACTTAGTTAAAAATTAAATATTACGAAGTAGATTTACAGGAGAAATTGATAGTAGTACAGGAGACACAAGAAACAGCAGATGCCACGGGCTGGAGAAACAATAAGCCGAAACTTCTACAATTTCCTTCCCTCCATAGATGCTGCTTGACACGTTGCTCATTGAAATTTTATAACCACATTTTATATAGTTGTCCTCTTCAAATAAGAAATAAAATTACAATGAAAACAATGAAGTAGAGATCTATTGGCATATATAGAAGATAAATATTAATGTCGCTAAAACAGTAAATGTACTGTACTTACCATAAACCATGATTATAATCTGCATCATAAATTAAAAATAATTAAAATAAATGCTTTCATGAATGGGAAGTATTTAAGTATTCCTTATTTTGCTACTTACACGCTGGAGCTAGGAAGACGACAATTAATGAAACAAGTGGATTGTGCAGTGAAGGATTCATTGTTGTTTCTTCTGTGATAACACCAAAGTTATTGAATTTATAGTGAAATTGGAGGGAAGTGGTTTATTTATTTCAGTGTCCTACCAACACCCTAAACCAATAATGAACATGAAGATTAGCAAATCGACTGTTCTGAATCAACATCACATGACAGGGTCAAAGTGAACCTGAAATTTTCAGCAAACATTATGGGTTTCTGAGAGGGATTGTTTTTAATTCTGATGTCCATCTCCTTACATTTCATTGAAATCCTGTAACCTGAGAACACGTAGAAAATATTTATTCAGATCCTATGTGAATGCAGACTAAATGATGTCTTAACAGACCAATTAAGTTTGAGAAACGTCATTTGAATTCTCCACTTTATTGAATTTACTTTCAAATATTGACAATCCAAATCCAAATGATATGATTACACTGGATTAATATAGATGGCATCCTTTTATTCACAAATTTATGAAGATTGTAAAGAGCCGATGGCAATATCCATCACCCAGATGGTAGTTGGGGATATGTTTGTTGGAGTGATAGGGCCAATAGCACCAGACATCAAAGATTTTGTTTCCTGAATACTGTCTTATGGATGTTGGGCTGCAGATCATGAAAATCAGTGTGAAACGTGCCTAACACGCAGCATTTCTTGAAATCACCTATATTTGTTAATTCTGTTCGAAGGTACATTTAATGTCAGAGAAATGTATACAATATACATCCTGAAATTATTTTTCTTCACAGCCATTCACGAAAAGAGGAATGTCTCAAAGAATGAACGACAGTCACATGTTAGAACCCCAAAGTACCCCCCACTCCCCTCCCTCCTGCATATAATCAGCAGCAAGCGACAATACCCCTTCCCCACCGGCAAAAAAAGCATCGCCACCCACCACCAAGAACTCAAGTGTGAGCAAAGCAACAGGAAAGACACAGATTTGCAGTTACCCCAAAGACTACAGTCATGCCCCGTTCAAACCACTGAACCCATGGATTATGCAGAATGTAAATATCGAGTGTATGAGGAATATTCAGGATTGGATAATCCAGGGAGAGACGACCCAGTCTTCCTAAAAATTCTGATGGAAGACCTGAGCTCAGCCCACCAGGAAGGTTTAGATTTCGGGATAACAGTGGGGTTGACCTACTCTGTGATAGTTTTGTGGGCCTGTGAGATAGACTGAAGAAAGTGCAAGAGAAATTGTGAAGCAGCTGTAGTAGATGCAGCTACTGTGATGTGTTCTGTTTGCCGGGGGCCAGCTCACGGAGCATGGAACTGTTCGAGTAGATGTGGGAGGGTAAAGGAGTTCATATGCTACAGATGTGACCGATACGGACATACACGGTTGAAGGCAGTGTCCAAAAAAGAGGAAAGAGGAACAAGTGAATCTCACAGCAGACACACAATCTCTCACCCCATCAACACCCAGTCTGAACAAACTGACTGTCGATCAGATCCTAGAACGGTGAAGACACTGCCTGGGTCAGTAAAAGATGTGGAGATGCCCCCACTGCCTGCGCTGGTGACTTGCGGATGTTCGGGTGTAGTGAAGGAACTAAAACACCTGGGGAACTCAGAGGGACTGCGGCAACTACTAACTCGTCTATATGGACAGTAAACAAACCCGATGGATCATATCCATTAACAGAAGACGATCCGGCCCTTTAAAAATCCACGCCGAGATTGCATCCCATTGCGGCAAGACCTGCAACAATCCTGAATAGACTGTCCCCACAACATACAGACTTTTCCAGTCCTGGAATTGGGAATGGATTTTGCTGGCTCCCTTGGCACCTGAGTCTCAAGAACAATTTGCCTTCACCCTGGACGGGCAGCAGTATACATGGACCAGACTCCACCAGGGTTTCCACAATAGCCCAGCCATTTTTCATAAGGTCGTGGCACAGACTTTGGAAAAGCTCTATCTAATGTCGTATGGATCGACCAGCTTAGACAATATGCAGATGATCTAATCATTGCTTCGGAAGATGAAGCAGGGATGGGCGGGCTGTTGAGAAATTCTGCCACCATTGTTTCAAATGTGCCCAGCATAACTCTGGTAAGGGCATAAATCTACAGCTGGCAAATCAGTCACAGCCAAAGGGACCCTGGGGAAACATCCAGATTGACTTCTTGGGACCCCGACCCAAAAGCAGGGGGAATAGCTACAGTCTAGTAATTCCCGATCACTTCACCCGGTGGGTAGTGGCTTTCCCAACAAGGATGGATTCTACCGCATGGATTCCAGTTCAGGAAATCCTCCCAAGGTGGGGAACCCCAGTCCAGCTGGACTCGGATCAGGGAGCACATTTCACAGGGAGAGTGATGAAGGAAATATGCCAACTGTTAGGGGTGGATGAGACCACAGACGGTACTTTTAACACGTAACACTTGCGTCTGTGTGCAGACTCGGCGAGGCAGCCACTGGAAACACAGGACTATGGTTAAACCACCTTCCTGTTGCTCAAATGTACAGAGATCCTCAGAGATGAACATCAGCCGGCAACACCAGACCTGAGCATAGTTGATGGAAACATTCTCACAGGAAACGCAAAGGCAGAAGACACAGAGAGTGTGACAGAAACCTGTGAATAGCATGCTAAAGTGAAATTCTGATTGTTCTACTTAGAACATAGGCTTACTTGTACATAGTTCTTTCCTTTTGCTTGTTTTTTCTTTCCACTCTTTTCTATAAGTGTATACCCCAAATAAATAATTTTTGGAGATTTTGTGATATATATGATTATATGATGTATATGTACAATGTCTGAAATACATCTTACAGAAATGTTTGTTTGATGAACTTCAATAAAAAAATTACAAAAAAATATAGAACATAGAAATTTACAGCACATTACAGGAACTCAGCCCACAATGTTGTACCGACCATGTAACCTACTCCAGAGACTGCCTAGAATTTCAGTAGCACATAGCCCTCTATTTCTCTAAGCTCCATCTACTTATCTGAGAGGCTTTTAAAAGACGCTATTGTATCAGCCTCCACCACCACCACCAGCAGTGCATTCCACACACCCACCACTCTCTGTGCGGAAAAACTTGCCCCTGACATCCACTTGGTACCTATTTCCAAGCACCTTAAAACTATGCCCCCTTGTGATAGCCATTTCAGCCCTGGGGAAAAGCCTCTGGCCATCCACATGATCAATGCCCCTTATCATCTTATACTCCTCTATCAGATCACCTCACATCCTCCATCACTCCAAAGAAAAGGCCAATACACTCAACCTATTCTCATAACCTATTCCCTCCATCCTTGTAAATCTCCTTTGCACCTCTATAGTATCCACATCCTTCCTGTAATGAGGTGACCAGAACTGAACACACGACTCCAAGTGGGGTCTGACCAAGGTCTTATATAACTGTAACATTACCTCACGGCTCTTGAGCTCAATCCCATGGCTGATAACGGCCAACATACCATACACCTTCTTTACAACACTGTCAACCTGCTCAGCAGCTATGAGTGTCCTGTCGACATGGACCCCAAGATCTCTCAGATGCTCCACACTGCCAAGAGTCTTGCCATTAATGCTATCTTCTGCCATCATATTTGACTTACCAAAATGAACCACCTCACACTTATCTGGGCTGAATTCCACCTGCCACTTCTCAGACCAGTTCTGCATCCTATCAACGTCCCGCTATGAACTTTGACAGCCCTCCACACTATCCACGACACCCCCAACGTTTGTGTCATCAGCAAATTTACTAACCTATCCCTCCACTTCCTCATCTAGGTCATTTATAAAAATCACGAAGAGAAGGGGTCCCAGAACAGATCCCTGAGGCACATCACTGGTCACCGGCCTCCATGCCGAATATGACCCATCTACAAACACTCTCTGCCTTCTGTGGGCAAGCCAGTTCTGAATTCATAAAGCAATGTCCCCCTCCTACTGAGAGACCTGACACCTGACCAGGTTCATTTCCCAATACACCCTATCCTCATTTTATGTGTCTTCAGACAATGCGGATTCACAGTTATGTGTCAAACTTATTTCTACCAACTTCTCCTTATATCTGTCCAAAATTCACAGTTATGCGAGGCTGTTGGGATGAGAAGCACCGCTTTCCCGCCAATACAAGTCCCATGCAGATGCCTCACTGTCTCTCTCCCGCCAATCTCCAATTGGTTTTGGCAGCGTGTGGATGTGCGATCTTGTGTTCTTAAAGTTTTGTTGTTATTACCTACAGTGCACTGATATTGTGCTTGAAATATTTAACTATGCCTCCTAAGCGTTCTATGTCAATTCCTGGGCCATCAGCTCTAACAATTGAAAAAAAGTTGGAAATTATAAACAGGGCCATGTCAGGTAAAGGTAAGACAGCTCTAGGACGCTACCTCGACCTGGGTGAGTCCACAATCAGAAACAGAGAAAAATTCTGAGAAAATATAAAGTGCAGTGATTGATTCATCACAAGTGTCTTCAAAGATTGTAACCAAAGTGCATAACCCGATTATGACAAAAATGGAGAAACTGTTGAGTTTGTACTTTGAGCATGGAACAAAGAAAAAGCAATACTCTGTTCCAAACAACTTCGTGTGAAAGCTTTAGAAATTTATGGTTGAATTTGTTCAGAGGCTAGTGAGGAAGTGTCAAGTGATATTGTTAGCTTTAATGCAAGTAGGGGATGAGTTTCTAAGTTTAATAATCGTCACAGGCTTCACAACTTAGCTGGGTGCGGTGAGCAAGCTGGTGCTGACCACGAAGCTGCTGAACGCTGCCCTTTGCAGTTGCGGACTATGATAGCTGAGTTAGGCATCACACCAAAGCAGGTGTTTAATACAGACGAGACCGGGCATTTTTGGGAGCTAATGCCGAAACACACTTACATAAGTAAGGATGAAAAGTTTGCATTAACTTGCTATGATTTATTATGTTGAACATTACTTACTATGTTGAACATTTTTTTAGCATTTCGTAAGCTCTTCTTTTCTTCTTGACCAGATTTACAATAGCATTTGTGCACCATGATTCCTGTACCCTACCATCCTTTCCATGTCTCATTGGAATGTATCTGCGCAGAAACCCACGCAAATATCCTCAGCACATTTGCCACATTTCTTCCATACATTTCCCTGAGAACATCTGTTCCTAATTTACGCTTCCAAGTTCCTGCCTGATAGCCTCATATTTCCCCTTACTCCAATTAAACATTTCCCTAACTTGTCTGTTCCTATCCCTCTCCAATGCTATGGTAAAGGAGATAGAATTGTGATCACTATCTCCAAAATGTTCTCCTACTGAGAGACCTGACACCTGACCAGGTTCATTTCCCAATACACCCTACCCTCGTTATATGTGTCTTCAGACAACGTGGATTCACAGTTATGTGTCAAACCTATTTCTACCAACTTCTATATATATGTGTCCAAAACTTATAGTTATCCTAGGCTGTTGGGACAAGAAGCACTGCATTCCTGCCAATACAGGTCCCATGCGCATGCCTCACAGTCTCTCTCCCACCAGTCTCGCATTGGTTTTGGCAGCATGCGGATGTGTGAACTTGTGATCTTAAACTTTTGTTGTTATTACCTACAGTGCACTGATTTTGTGCTCGAAATATTTAACTATGCCTCCTAAGCGTTCTATGTCAAGTCCTGGGCCATCAGCCAAGCAGCAGAGAACTGCTCTAATGCTTGAAAAAAGTTGGAAATTTTAAACAGGGCCGCGACAGGTGAAGGTAACACAGCTCTGGGACGCTACCTCGACCTGGGTGAGTCCACGATCAGAAAGATAAAGAAAAATGCTGAGAAAATAATAAGTGCAGTGATTAATTCATCACAAGTGTCTTCAAAGATTGTTACCAAAGTGCATAACCTGATTATGACAAAAAAGGAGAAAATGTTGAGTTTGTACATTGAGCATGGAGCAAAGAAAGTACAACACTCTGTTTCCATCTTTATGCGAAAACTTTGGAAATTTATGGTTGCCTTTGTTCAGAGGCTAGTGAGGAAGTGTCAAGTGATATTGTCAGCTTTAATGCAAGTAAGGGATGGTTTTCTAAGTTTGTTAATCGTCACAGACTTCACAACTTAGCTGGGTGCGGTGAGCAAGCTAGTGCTGACCACGAAGCTGCTGAATGCTGCTCTTTGCAGTTGCGGACTATGATAGCTGAGTTAGGCATCACACCAAAGCAGGTGTTTAATGCAGACGAGACCGGGCTTTTTTGGGAGCTAATGCCGAAACACACTTACATAAGTAAGGATGAAAAGACTGCATTAACTTTCTATGATTTATTATGTTGAACATTACCTTAAATTGCTGAAATATAATACGAATGTTGCCCTGTGGTATTGCTTTTGTGTCATATTGGTTTGATGGGCCGAATGTCCGGCTCCAGGTTCCATTTGCTTAAATTCTTATGATCTGTTGTACTGTACAACCTCTGAAGTGCCTGAAGAATATATGCTCGGGGCTGTCTTTAATTTTGATCCACACACCATCCTTTGCTTGCAACAATTAAAACAAACAGGGTTCAGATACGTGTTGATGTATGTATTACCTCACAACCACCCCAGCCGAATCCCTCAAGTTGTCAAAGGGTCCATACAACAGACATCTGAACAGTAAACATCCAAAAGTACAATTTATGATGGAGATGGAGAAGAATGGTTTCCTCCTGTTCCGGGACATTCTCAGGTGACGGAAGCTGGACGGTACCCTCGGACATGGCTTCCATTGAGAACTCACTAACACTGACTTATACCTTAATATTAACAGCCACCATTAAATCTCCCAATGTAGAGTGGTTCTTTCTAATTGGATTAATTGTGCAAACATATGGAGAGAGAGAGAAAGTTGCAGTTTGTTACCACTCAACCATTTATTACCAGTTACGACTGATCCCTGCATTCAGAATATAAAAGTCTCCTCTGTTAAAGTGAATGGGAATTTCATTTTCCATAGTCTCCATAGATAAAACTACACATTTTCATAAAGGTTTATACATGCAAAGCCAATTTAGGAAAACCTGCAGGTTAGGATAATGACTTGCATTGCCAGTGGAGTATGTTTTATTCCATCATGCTGACCGTCTCCTTTGCTTTGTTCAGAAAGAATACGTATATGACTTTCCGATCAGATTATCAGGAAATCCAAGGCCTGAATGATTTGTGAACTCAATGCAATGGGAGGTATTGTTAACTGGAGGGCATTAAAGGGTCTAAAGTTTAAAGGGGGGAATTTAAAGGAGATTTACGAGGGAAGTCTTTTTCAACATCACAGTATGTGCCTGGAACACTCTTCCAGGGAGGTGATGGGAGTAGATATTATAGCAATGTTTCAGAGCCATTTGGACAGACACATGAACAGGCAGACAGTGAAGAGAAGTGGACCATGTGCAAGCAGATGTACAGTGTAAATTGGCACCATGAACAGCACAGACATAGTGTCCTGAGGACTTTGCTATTCTGCTCTATATTCTATGCAAGGGTCATGGTAACGAGAAAATTGTAGAAAGACATTGACTTTTAAAGGGGATCTGAGAGAAACATTAGATAGTACAAAGATCAGAAAACTGTGAAAAGATAACAGAGTGGCAGATGGTGATGTGGGAACAATTGTTATCGTTCAGGACTGGTGTGAAAAGCATTTGTGCACATTTTGTGAGATCATGCAAATTGTACGAACTGTGCTAAGGAGTGAGCAGATATCAACAAAATGATAGTCTGGATGAATAAAATGGCTTCACTGTATTTAAGCAATTTATAATCAGATTTAAAAGATACTTTTCATCCTTTAATAATATAAAGTTTCAAAACTTCTATACCCAGACCTTGCCTACCACAGTCGTAAGAATATAGAAGCTGGCATTTCAGTTGGTGGACTACAATTCATAGAGTTTATTATTGATTGGACACATGAGTCTGAATCCCATTCTGGCAGCTAGAGAGTTTACGCTGCTAAAGTTATTGTAAAGTGACAGTTGCCTTTAGCTCTGGTGACCATAAAGTTGTCAATTCTCCATCAAAAACCATTCTGGTTCACCAATGTCCTTCAAGCAAAACTGATCTGGCATCAATACCTGTTTGGACCTGCTTGGGAGTCCAGACCACTGATAGGGTTGATTTGTAGTTGCCTCTCGAGGTGGGCTGGGTAAGAGGGCAGTTAGGAGTGGACAATAAATCCCAGTTTTTCCAATGATAGTCACACTCTGTCCATCTCACTTATTCCATTTATCAGTCCACCCTGCTTTATTAGATTATCTCTAATCCTTCTAAACTCACTGGCGACAGAGGTTTTTGGAATGATAGCAAGGAGGAACTTGCAAGAGTCTTTCATGTTTCAAGGATTGAAGATGTTTGTTCCAAAGTGTTTCATAGTATTGCTCAGACACCAACTGAACTCTGCTGTTCTTCTCTGAATAGGGCCATTGCAATTTTATGTCTACTTGAGAAGCTTATAGAGTCTTCGTTTGACATCTCTTCTAAAAGTTGACACCATCAACAAGAGAACCCTTCATTTCTATTGCCCTGGACTGTTGGCCTGGTTTACTGACCCCAGGTTGATTTACCAGTGAGTGAGAATGATTATATGAACTGGATTTGATCAGAACAGAGCCTCGTCCTTTCCAGAAGGGTACAATTTCCAAGATCTGTTGCCAGACAATAGTCAGAAACAGGAATCCTGAAGAAAATACACTGATAGTTATTCAGCAGCTTCAGTCGAATTGCACTGGAAACAATTTATTTTCAAAAATGTTGCTTGCTCAGAATTTTTTTTGTTTATGACAGACCATTTGAAGCTAAACACTAATGTAGGAATTTGGAGAAACAAGAAAATAACATTTATTAAGTATAATGCATTTAATGGTGCTGGCGCTTTGCAATAATTCAACTAAGCTAACAAATGTTTTGCTGATGAATTTTGTTTTTACTCAGTGGTCAGAGGGTTCTCGCTGAAGTGTCCAATAATAATCAGCCAGTATTGATAGATTCCAGTTGGCTTGATAGCGTTTCTCCAGAACCACAATGTCCTGGTGAAACGTTTCACCATGCTCACCACTGACAGCACCAGGATTTGCAGGCAAGAAGTCTAATTGTGAATGCAGAAAATGTATCTTCAGTGGCACACTGCACTTCATGGTTTTGTGTGCTTGAACCAGCTATACAGTTTGGTACTCTGTAGTTGCCCAGAAAATTTTCAACCTTCTTCAATACCTTCCATGCCATTTTCTCCAGTACTTCTAGAAAATCTTCAAATTGCCTATCTTTGTATGCGTGTCAAAATTGTTGACCAACAAAAACATTTTCCTTACTTTTGACATCAGTTATTCTGTCTTGAATAATGAATAGAAATAACAAGTATAGGTGATTTCAAGAAAAGCTGCATGTTAGGGAAATTTCATGTTGATTTTCATGATCTGCAGCACAAAATCCATAAGATACCCCCAGAAGTATTTAGGAAGCAAAATCTTTGATGTCTGGTGTTATTAGCCCTTTCATTCCAACAAATGTATCCCCAACTACAAACACGAGGAAATCTGCAGATGCTGGAAATTCAAGCAATGCTCACAAAATGCTGGTGGAACACAGCAGGCCAGGCAGCATCTATAAGGAGAAGCACTGTCGATGTTTCGGGCCGAGACCCTTCGTCAGGACTAACTGAAAGGAAAAATAGTAAGAGATTTGAAAGTAGCAGGGGGAGGGGAAAATGTGAAATGATAGGAGAAGTCCGGATGGAGTGGGGTGAAACTGAGAACTGGAAAGGTGATTGGCAAAAGGGATACAGAGCTGGAGAAGGGAAAGGATCATTGGATGGGAGGTGTAGGGAGAAAGAAAGGGGGAGGGGAGCACCAGAGGGAGAGGGAGAACAGGCAGAGTGATGGGCAGAAAGAGAGAAAAAAAAGAAGGGGGGAATAAAAACTAAATATATCAGGGATGGGGTAAGAAGGGGAGGAGGGGCATTAACTGAAGTTAGAGAAGTCAATGTTCATGCCATCAGATTGGAGGCTACCCAGCCGATATATAAGGTGTTGTTCCTCCAACCTGGGTGTGGCTTCATCTTGACAGTAGAGGAGGCGATGGATAGACATATCCGAATGGGAATGGGACGTGGAATTAAAATGTGTGGCCCCTGGGAGATCCTGCTTTCTCTGGCGGACAGAGCATAGGTGTTCAGCGAAATGGTCTCCCAGTCTGCGTCGGGTCTCACCAAAATATAAAAGGCCACACCGGGAGCACCGGACGCAGTATACCACACCAGCCAACTCACAGGTGAAGTGTCGCCTCACCTGGAAGGACTGTCTGGGGCCCTGAATGGTGGTGAGGGAGGAAGTGTAAGGGCAGGTGTACCACTTGTTCCACATACAAGGATAAGTACCAGGAGGGAGATCGGTGGGAAGGGATGGGGGGGGACGAGTGGACAAAGGAGTCGCAAAGAGAGCGATCCTTGCAGAAAACAGAAAGGGGGGGGAGGGAAAGATATGCTTGGTAGTGGGATCCCGTTGGAGGTGGCGGAAGTTACAGAGAATTATACGTTGGACCCGGAGGCTGTTGGGGTGGTAGGTGAGGACAAGGGGAGCCCTATCCCGAGAGGGGTGGTGGGTGGATAGAGTGAGGGCAGATGTGCAGGAAATGGGAGAGATGTGTTTGAGAGCAGAGTTGATGGTGGAAGAAGGGAATCCCCTTTGTTTAAAAAAGAAAGACTTCTCCTTCATCCTGGAATGAAAAGCCTCATCCTGAGAGCCAATGCGGCAGAGACGGAGGATCCAACGTGTAATTCTCCGTAAATTCCGCCACCTCCAATGGGATTCCGCTACCAAGCACATCTTTCCCTCGCCCCCCCCCCCCCTTCCTGCTTTCTGCAGGGATCGATCTGTACGCAACTCCCTTGTCCATTCGTCCCCCCCATCCCTTCCCACCAATCTCCTACCTGGCACTTATCCTTGTAGGCAGAACAAGTGCTACACCTGCCCTTACACTTCCTCCCTCACCACCATTCAGGGCCCCAGACAGTCCTTCCAGGTGAGGTGACACTTCACCTGTGAGTCGGCTGGTGTGATATACTGCGTCCAGTGCTCCCGGTGTGGCCTTTTATATATTGGTGAGACCCAACGTAGACTGGGAGACCATTTCACTGAACACCAATGCTCGGTCCGCCAGAGAAAGCAGGATCTCCCAGTGGCCACGCATTTTAATTCCACGTCCCATTCTCATTCTGATATGTCTATCCAAGGCCTCCTCTACTGTCAAGATAAAGCCACACTCAGGTTGGAGGAACAACACCTTATATACCGGCTGGGTAGCCTCCAACCTGATGGCATGAACATTGACTTCTCTAATTTCCGTTAATGCCCCTCCTCACCTTCTTTCCCAATCCCTGATAGATTTAGTTTTTTCCCCCCCTCCTTTTTTCTTCTCTCTCTGCCCATCACTCTGCCTGTTCTCCCTCGCCCTCTGGTGCTCCCCTCCCCCTTTCTTTCTCCCTAGGCCTCCCGTCCCATGATCCTTTACCTTCTCCAGCTCTGTATCCCTTTTGCCAATCACCTTTCTGGTTCTCAGCTTCACCCCACCCCCTCCGGTATTCTCCTATCATTTCACTTTTTCCCCTCCCCCTACTACTTTCAAATCTCTTACTACCTTTCCTTTCAGTTAGTCCTGACGAAGGGTCTCGGCCCGGAACGTCGACACTGCTTCTCCTTATAGATGCTGCCTGGCCTGCTGCATTCCACTATCCCCAACTACCATTTGTTTGATGGATATTCCCATCTGCTCTTTACAATCCTCACAAGTCTATGAACAAATGGATGCCATCTATATTAATCCAGTTTAATAATATCATTTGGCCTTGGATTGTCAATATTTGAAAGTAAATGAAATAAAGTGGCATATTCAAATGATGCTTCTCAAATTTAATGAGCTTTAAAGACATCATTCAGTATGCATTCACATAGGATCTAAATAAATATATCCTGCATGTTATCAGGTTGCAGCATTTCAATGAAATGTAAAGAGATAAGCATCAGAATTAAAAGCAATACCTCTCTGAAACCGATAATGTTGGTTGAAAATTTCTGGCTCAATTTGACCCTGTTATGTGACTTTCTATAACTGCTGCTGGGTCAGAACAGTAGATTTGCAAATCTTCACATTCATTATAGGTTTAGGGCGTTGGTGGGACACTGAAATAAATAAACAACTTCCCTCTAGTTCATGATAAATTCCATAACTTTGGTGTTAGTTCAATAACAATATTAAGCCATTTCTAAAACCTGCAGACAGATCATTGCAAACTCCATGTAGTCAATTGCATCTGCATCAGAAACCGGAAAAGGAAGTGTGATTGTGTGCGATCGTGAAATATACTTAACATGCTAGCGAGGTAGAGAGTGACAACCTTTTGTGCAGTTTAAATTCCTTTCTGAGCGAGTAGCAAAAGATGTGTGCACGCTGACACTTACACCCATCAGGCTGGAGGAACAACACCTTATATTCTGTCCAGGTAGCCTCCGACCTGATGGCATGAACATTGATTTCTCAAATTTCGTTTAATGCCACTCCCCCTCACCATTCCACATCCCCTTTTCCCCCGCTCACCTTACCTTCTTGCCTGCTCATCGCCTCCTGCTGGTGCTCCTTGCCCCCTTTCCTTTCTTCCATGGCCTTTTGTCCTCTCCAATTAGATTCCCCCTTCTCTGCCCCTGTTCCTCCTTCACCAAACAACTTTCCTGCACTTCACTTCATCCCTTCCCTTATCCGTTTCACTTATCACCTTGTGTTTCTCTCTCCCCTCCCCTCACCTTTTACATCTACTCATCTTTTTCCTCCAATCCTGCCGAACGGCCTCAGATCGAAATACCTCTGTACTTTTTTCCATAGAGGCTGCCCGGCCTGCGGAGTTCCTCCAGCATTTTGTGTGTATTGCGCAAATTGTATATGTAATTGTTTGGTATACATGCACGTACAGTCAGATGTACAATCGGATTAATGTGTATCGATCAATCTGATGGCCTGGTGAAAGAAGCTGTCCCAGAGCCTGTTGGTCCTGGCTTTTATGCTGTGGTACCGTTTGCCTGATGGAAGGAGCTGAAACAGTTGATGGTTGGGGTGACTGGAGTCTCTCATGATCCCCCAGGCCCTTTTTTATGCACCTGCTGGTGTAATGTCCCGAATAAAGGAAAGTTCCCGTACACCTTTGCGTTGGGCTCTCCGCACCACTCTCTGCAGTGCCCTGCAACTGAGGGTAGTACAGTTCCCATCCCAGGCGGTGACACAGCCAGTCAGGATGCTCTGGATGGTGCCTCTGTAGAAAGTCCTGAGGATTTGAGGACTCATGCTGAAACTCTTTAGCCTTCTGAGGTGAAAGTGATGTTGTTGTGCTTTTTTCACCACACAGCTGGTATGTACATTCCAGGTGAGATCCTCACTGATGTGTACACCGAGGAACTTGAAACTACTCTCCCTCTCGACTGATTAGTATTCTTTGGTTACTGATCCTTATGTCACATTTCTTTCTTTTTAATAGCTACATCAAATTTCCTCTTAATCATCTCCTTGATCTTTAGTGTCTCTCTGGTATCACTTCATTTAACCTTTTCAATAGTATTCAAAGTTTAAAATCCAAAGTAAATTTACTATCAAAATACAGATATGTCACCATGTACAACCCTGAGATTGATTTTCTTGTAGGCATACTCAATAAATCCATAATTGAATAATAACCACAGGAAAATTGATGAAAAACCACACCAACTTACGTCTTTAACTAGTGCTCAAAAGGCAACATACTGTGTAGATAGAAAAAGAATGAATGAATAAACAAATAAATAGATAGATAGATAGATAGATAGATAGATAGATAGATAGATAGATAAATAGATAAATAAATAAATAAATAGATAAATAGATAAATAAATAAATAGATAAATAAATAAATAGATAGATAGATAGATAGATAGATAGATAGATAGATAGATAGATAGATAGATAGATAGATAGATAGATAGATAGATAGATAGATAGATAGATAGATAGATAAATAAATAAATAAATAGATAAATAAATAAATAAATAGGCAGGCAGGTAAATAAATAAATAAATAAATAAATAGATAGATAGATAGATAGATAGATAGATAGATAGATAGATAGATAGACAAACAATAAATATTGAGAGCAGGAGACGAAAAGTCCTTGAAAGAGAGTCCATAGGTTGTGGTAACTTTTCAGTGATGGGGCAAGTGAAGTTGAGTGTAATTATCCCCTCTGGTTCAAGAGCCTGATGGTTGAGGGTGAATAATAACTGTTCCTGAACCTGGTGGTGTGAGTTCTGAGGCCCCTGTACCTTCTTCCTGATGGCAACAGCAAGCAAACAGCATGACCTGGGTGGTGGGGGTCACTGATGGTGGATGCTGCTTTCCTGTGTCAACGCTCCATGTATACTGTATGTGGTCAATGATGGGGAGGGCTTTACCCGTGATGGCGGGGATGTGTCCATACTTTTTATAGGATTTTCCTTCCCAGGGCATTGGTATTTTCATACCAGACTGTGCTGCAGCCAGTTAATATACTCTCCACCACACACCTATAGGAAGTTTGTCAAAAGTTTAGATGCCATGCCAACTCACAATTATCAAACCCTTGCTACCATTCCTAGATTGTGATCCTATAAAGAACATAATCATACAAATAATTCCATCCGTAGTTTTTTTATAATATTCAGCATGATTCCTTACTTCTGCATTCTATTAGTCTAATATTAAACTCAAGCATACTGTACACTTTGTTATGAGAAGTCTTCCCAACTTGCCCTGCCATCTATAAATTATAGTCCTGTACCTGACACTTTTATTATACTTGCAACAGGGGCAGCCGGTGCTTGGGAACATCACAGCATTTTTCAGCTTGATGTTTACCTTTAAGTCATAGCATGCAGATGTAAAAAATATATCACCTTTCCTTCATCACGACTGGGTTATAATTCTGTAAGCTCTTATTTATTGACTGTAGGGAATATCTTTGCCACAAAGATCAGGTGTTCTTCAAGAAGGATATTGCCTCCAATTCCTTCTTGTACGGAAAAATATAACTGGCCAAATTGTTCTCTAAAATGTTACAAGAAATCCACCAAAAATGGATTAAATAATCTGAAGAGCTGCTACTACATTAGGCAGCCACCTACTGGTAGATGTTCTACATGACAAGCAACATTACAGTCAAACAAAAATTGGGAAATTCACTGCACTGTGACTGGCAATTACAGAATGGAAATGGTGTCATATATTTGATATGCACAAACTTGTTAGTAAGAACGGTGAGATTATTTGCTCTGCTAACTATTGCATGAATATGTATTGGTGTTCACTTTTGCAAGAGATTTTGATGATTGGATTTAAATATGCAAATAACACAAACCTGAAAGAACGAAATCATCCACATCAATGAATAATTTTTTTTATTTAACAGACATCAAAAAGACTTGAAAAAGAATTCCAACACAATATTTATGACAGAAATTCAGCGGAAGTTGTGAGAGAAATGGTTGCTCATTACCGCTTACAAAATTTCACCTAGAGTTAAAAAAGTTTGAAAGTCATTGGATCAAGCACAGAAAAGGGGATACAACTGCAAGTTTACACATTCCAAAGGATTCAAGTGAAAATAGAAAAATGGTATATGACAAATCAGCTAACAATTTATATATTGGAAGAGGGGTCACATTAAAGTATAATAACCCAGAGTTAATAGCCAGAGTTACAGTGAGGGACTTCCCTTTTAGTCTTAAAGAAGGTTCCAAATAAATCTCTGCAGCAAGGATTTCTGCCTTGAGGCTATTGGTCTGCAGTTCAAAGGTTCCATGGGGATCAACAGCTACTCATTTTAAAGAGTTCCCACAGACAGAAAACCTAGAAGCAATTTTTATTCAGCTTTCAAAACATAATTTTGCAGACTTCTCTATCAAAATTAGAACAAACTGATTATAACGAAAAATCATATTTCAATCAAAAGAGTTTGTACTTTAAAATTCATAAATTCCAAAAAAGTACTTAAATAAGCTACAATATAAATTTCATATAGGTTTCTGCGGTCAGACAATTTGCCAAGAATTACTAATGGGTCAGTTTGTCTTTCTCACATTTCAAGATGGTGACCCATCCAGTCACAGAGGCCACTCCAGCTCTGGCAAATGGTGTAATTATTCTCCCTTTACATCTTACTCGCTGGGCCCAGGACAGATCCACTGAAATGATAGCACTAAGGAATTTAAAGTTGCTGACCCTCTCCACCTCTGATCCCCCAATTATGACTGGCTTATGGACCTCTGGTTTCCATCTCCTGAAGTCAATAATCATCTCCTTGGTCTTGGTAACATTGAGTAAGAGGTTGATGTTGTAGCACCACTCAGCCAAATTATAATGCCCCCTTCTATATGCTGATACCTCACCATCTTTGATTTGCCTATGACAGTGGAGTCATCAGCAAAAATAAACATGGCACTGGAGTTGTGCATAGCCATAGTCATAAGTGTAAAGCGAGTAGAGCAGGGAGCAAAGCACACAGCTTTGTGGAGCACTTGTGCATATGGAGATTATGGAGGAGATATTGTTACCAATCTGAACTGACTGGGTTTTGTAAGTGAGGAAAATGAGGATCCAATTACACAGGAAGGGATGAAGGCCAAGATCTTGAAGCTTATTGATTAGTTTTGAGGGGATGAGAGCATTGAATACCGAGCTGTAGTCAATAAGGAGCATCCTGATGTGTGTGCCTTTGCTGTCCAGATGTTCCAGGGTTGAGTGAAGAGCCAATGAAATGGCATCTGCTGTGGACTTGTGTTGGTCGGTAAATTGGAGTGGATCCAAGTTGCTTCTCAGGCAATTTCATCAGCAACCTCTCAAAAAGCATTATCACTGCAGACGTAAGTGCTACTGGACGATAGTCATTGAGACAGATCACCACAGGCTGGAATATGCTCAGGGAGTGGCTATCTATAGACATGACATTAACGTCAATGTATATACCACTTCCGGTAAGATGGCGATTGCTTAGCTGCTCCGAACTTTTGTTCCATTATTTTCGCTATTTTTGCACTAAACGTCTCCATTTTTTAAACCTTAGTTAGGAACTTTATTTGGTCTCTTTCACTCGCCTGCAAACACATCTACCTTACAATGTCTAACAAGAGTTCTAAATCCGGGAAAAAGGAAGCTACGGCTTTGCCGACTGAGACTCTCACTGCGCTGGAACAACATCGGGATGATATTTTTAAGGAATTTAGAACTGCTTTCAACCAGCTGGACGCCAAACTGGATCGGATCACCGCTAGAGTGGACGAACATGCTGAACACTTATCTCTCATCGATTCGACTTCTGAAGATTTAAAAAATTCATGTTCGATACTTGGAGACTCTCTGTTCCAGCCTAGAGGAAAAGTATAACAAACTCTTTTCCAAAATGGTGGATCTTGAAAACCGGAGCAGACGTTGCAATCTACGAATCCTTGGTTTGCCAGAGGCCACCGAACAGGGATCACCCGTGAAGTTCTTCTCCGAGTTCCTTTGTGAGGTGTTTGGGGAAGATTTGCTTCCGAATCCGCCTGAGCTCGAAAGGGCACACAGGGTCTACGTTTCCCCCACAATCTTGGGGTCCCGCCCACGACCGGTAATTTTGTGCTTTCATCAATACCAGGTAAAAAACCGTTTGAATATGGAGGCACGTCGCAGAGGTACTTTTGCTTTTCAAAATACAGTCATTCGCTTTGTGGGGGATTTTGCCTCCCAGGTTTTAAAGATGTGTGCTGAGTTTAAAGGTGTAATGAAAGTGCTTTTTGATCGTGGACTTAGACCCTCTCTTCGCAATCCTGCCGATTTAGGAATCACGCTTAGTACTGGAAAATATAAGTGGTTTAAGTCAGTGAAGGAGGCTGAGGCATTTGTTGGAAGTCTTCCGGCCATCCAGCCATCTTCGGAACCCGATCGGACCTCCTAAAATGGTGGATAAGTACCTTTCGTAGTAAAATTACTTTTTCCAGACTCAGACCTTACTTGAATCACTCAGACATTATTTATTGAAACTCTAAGGGCTGTTGACAATCTCCCTGGATTTGCTGTGTCTTTTTTTTAAATAGACATTCTGTGCTTAATGTTTCCCTGTGGACGTTTAAATTGTACTTGTGTAATCTATCTTGTGTAAACTTTATCTATAGAGTTCTACAATTGACTAACTTGTTTTGGAGGTTTGAAGTCTTTATTGAAGGCCTCCCTGTTGGTTGATTCACAGTTTAACTGCTGATTTTTTTTATTTATTTTTTTCACTTTTTTTTAAATTTTTGATATTTTTTCTCTGTAATTGGTTGATAAGTACTCTCCTTGAATCTACAATTTTCCCCTTCTTCCCTTTTTTTCCCTTTCTCTTCCTTTAACCTTCTATAATTTTTCATGGGTAGGTTAGTTTTGGTTTTCTTCTGATTTTCTTTGTATTAAGTTTTATATTTCTGCAGAAGATATTCCAATTTGTAGTTATGTTTTCTAGTGCATAAACTAGTTACCATTTGCTATAGTATTTATACGGAACTGTTGTTAATGACACAGATCTTGAAGTTATATTTGGGTTAATTTTTTTGGTAGAGCTAGCTGCTTTTTTTGGTAGCTGTCTAGTTTTGGGTTGTGTGGGTGGGGTGGGTTTTCCAGTTCTAACATCACTCACTGTATTTATTGTTTTACTTTGTTGCTCAGGACATGCTTATGTTTTGATTTTACGAATCTATGTCCACATTTCTGCTCCCAGACTGTTATTGTATTGCTTGACTTTTTATATGCGTGCTGCCTTTTAAGCATTAGTAATTGATAAAGGCTAGTGCACTTAAATTCATGAGCTGGAATGTAAAGGGATTGAATCACCCTGTTAAAAGGAGGAAGGTATTCTCACATATTAAACAACTGAAAGCTGACATTGCTTTCCTTCAAGAAACTCATATTCGTTGTTTTGATAAATCCCGGCTTCTGTCAAAGTGGGCGGATCAGCATTTTCATTCATCTTTTGCCACTAAAGCTAGGGGGGTCTCCATCCTTATTAACTCAAATATTCCTTTTGAACTCCATAATAAAATATCTGATACAAATGGCCATTTTATTATTGTTTCTGGTAAACTATATAACACTAAAGTTGTACTAGCAAACCTGTATGCCCCCAACTTTGATGATGTTAACTTTTTTGAACGTTTTTTTTCCTCACTACCAGACTTAAACTCATACTCTCTTATACTGGGTGGTGACTTCAACTGTTGGTTAGATCCTAATTTGGATCGATTGTCCTCTGTTACCAGACCACCTACTAAATCTGCCTTAGCTATCCAATCGTTTCTCTCTAATTTTGGTATCTCTGATATATGGCATTTCCTTCATCCTACTGAGAGAGATTATTCTTCTTTTTCCACATGTTCACCATACTTTCACTAGAATTGACAATTTCATACTCAATAACCAACTTATTCCATTTGCCTATTTTTGTGACTATCAGAGTATACTGATTTCTGACCATGCCCCAATTACTCTCTCTTTAAGCTTTCCTGGTCTCCCTCAGAGGAATAAACACTGGCGGTTTGATTCGACTTTATTATCGGATGATGATTTTCTAAAATTTATTAAGGATCAGATAACCTTTTATTTTAACACCAATACATCACCTGAAGTGTCATCCCAGATTGTCTGGGATGCCATGAAAGCATATCTGAGGGGTCAAATAATCTCTTACACAGCAAATCTCAACAGAAGGTCCTGTGTACATCGATTAGACCTCATTAACCAGATTAAAGAATTGGATCAACTATATGCTCAAACTAAGAACCCTGAACTATACAAGAAGCGTGTTGAACTCCAAACTAAATTTAATCTTCTGTCTACTCAACCTGTCGAACGCCAACTTCTCGAAAGCAAGACTCACTTTTGCATTCATGGTGATAAGTCTGGTAAATTTCTAGCCACTCAGCTGAGGCGTTCCAAAGCCAAACAACATATTACAAAGATCCGGAAGGTGAACGGAGACTTTACATCGGATCATTTAGAAATTAATGACACGTTAAAAAAATTCTATTCTATTCCTCTGAATCTTTGAATGACAATATCTCTGTTGATCAATTTTTAAATAATCTGAATATTTCTTCACTTTCATCTGATTTTAAAGCCAAACTTAATGCGCCTATATCATCAGAAGAAATATCTTTTGCAATTTCTGCACTGTCCTCAGGGAAATCTCCTGGACCTGACGGGTTCCCTGTAGAATTTTATAAATCATTCTCTTCACCTCTTTCTCCTCAGTTACTCTCAGTATTATCCGACTCGTTTAATTACGGCAAATTGCCACCCTCTTTTAATGAGGCATCTGTTATTCTTCTATTAAAAAAGGGTAAAGACCCAACAGAGTGTTCCTCGTATAAGCCGATTTCTCTGCTCAATGTTGGCTAAAGTTTTGGCTTATAGATTAGAAACCGTTATTCCCTCTATTATTTCTGATCACCAATCTGGTTTTATTAAAAACCGTCTCCCTTTTTTTAACATTCAGCATTTATTTAATATTTTATATTCACCTCCAGCTGGGATTCCTGAATGTGTTATTTCCCTCGATGCGGAGAAAGCATTTGATCGTATAGAGTGGAACTAACTTTTGGCAGTTTTAGAAAAATTCGACCTCGGTCGAAGTTTTATCTCTTGGATCAAATTGCTGTACTTCTGTCCTACTGCCTCTGTTTTAACTAATTTTCAGAAATCCCAGGTATTTAATCTCAAACGTGGCACCCGTTAGGGATGCCCCTTAAGTCCCCTTCTCTTTGATTTGGCTATAGAACCTTTGACGATAGCATTTCGAAATTGTCCTGAATTGACCGGGATTTGGAGAGGGGGTGTTGAGCATAAAGTTTCTCTTTATGCTGATGACTTATTACTCTTTCTCTCAAATCCGTCTACATCCTTACCTCCAATGTTTTCACTTCTTGACCAGTTTAGCCAGATCTCTGGCAATAAACTTAATTTACACAAGAGCGAACTTTTCCCAATTAATAAAGAAGCACAAGAATTAACATTTCGTGATCCCCCTTTTAAAGTAGTCCATAATCAATTTACTTATCTTGGGATTACAGTCACAAGGAAGTTGAAAGATCTCCTTCGTGAAAACTTCGCCAATCTTTCATATACTATAAAACAGAGTCTGGTACAATGGTCACCTCTATCTATGTCTTTGGTAGGTCGTATTAATGTTGTTAAAATGCATGTTCTCCCTAAATTTTTATACTTATTTCAATCAATTCCAATATTTATTCCTAAATCTTTTTTTTTGATTCCTTAGACTCTATTATTTTTTTCATATCTGTGGAAGAATAAGCGCTCTAGAATTAATAAAATCCATCTCCAAAAACCTAAAAAAGTGGGTGGCATGGCTTTACCTAAATTTTGTTTATATTATTGGGCAGCCAATATACGTTGTGCTACCTTTTGGTCTTTCTTTCATGGCCAACCCGAGTGCCCTAATTGGGTGGCAATGGAGTTGAGCTCCACTAAAGAATTATCTATCTCTGCACTTCCTGGCTCTGCACTCCCTAATTGTTTGTCCAGATTAGTAGCTAATCCTCTTGTTAGACACACTTTGCGTATATGGGCTCAGTTTAGGAAATTCTATGGTTTCCATGGTTTTTCCGTTTCCAGCCCTGTCGTACATAATCACATTTTTTTTACCTACTACATATGATTCAGCATTCCATGATTGGTATAGGAAGGGCATTAGATATTTTGAAGATCTTTTCATTGATAATCGCTTCGCTTCTTTTCAACAGCTCTCTGTTAAGTTCAATCTGCCCAATGCTCATTTTTTTAGATATCACCAAATTAGACACTTTATTGCTCCTTTAATTCCTAATTTTCCTGATATACCTGCAAAAAATGCTATGGACTTATTTCTTTCCATTAATCCGCTAGGTAAAGGTTTAATATCAATTATTCGAGATAAATTAGCAGCCTTACGACAGGCCCCTGTGGATAAAATTAAAATGGCAAGTAAATATTGCAAGTAAATATCAAGTAAATATTTAACTTTGGAACTGAATGCTCCTCTTGCACTACCAATGATCGAATGAGGTTTACAGGAAGATGTTGTTCCCTGCTTCTCATTGCTAACTGTCACAACTCCAACAGTGACCTCAGGTCAGCTGCAGGGTCATCAGCCGGGACCACCACTCATTGATATTTCTCTCCCTTAGCCCTGGTCCATCTCCTGGTGGCACAGCAGTGACACGGGCCTCCCTGTCACCGCCTGCAGCTTCCAGTGGGGTTAGTTGGTCCCTCAGTTATGTCCTTGCTCCTCAGCCACTGCCAAAAGCTGCCCTTTCTGCCTCTTCAGCCAGCTCTCTGGTGGGCCTCCTGAGCCTCATTCCTGTCACTGCCCTATCACAGGGTAACCTTGTCAGGGTAGATGATTGCCTCATGTCTTACACTCAGCTGCTAGGACTGAGTACTTCAGCCTCTTCCGCTCATGGGCAGCCTCCACTCCTTCCTCCCATGGGACGGTTAACCCAATGAGAACCTCTGCACTGTGAGATGGAGCAGCTGCTCTCAATTTATCAATTGTCTCAGCTTAATTTGCCTTCATAACAGAAGCCTAATGTCTCCATGATATCCAGATGCCTCCTTAGTTGAACGATTATCTCAACCTTCCAAATGTTTCACCGAATGGTATAAAAAGTCTAAGAAACTTTGCAATTCCCATTTCCAACCCCAGTTGTAGGTTGCACACTTTGAAGGCAGCCACTGCAGGGAAGCTGCATGATGAATGAAATCAAATTGGGACAGTTAACATGACTGAGAGTTGAAGAACTGTGGGAGGGAGGGAATCAGGAAGAGAGTGGGCCACTCTGAAACAGAGGTCAGAAAGATAACTGAGGAACAGAGATGCAGAAAGAGTGATTGAGCAACAGATGAGTTTCAGGGTGAGACGTGATTGGGAAATCAGAATGAAAGACACAGGACATGGTGATTTGGGCACTATAGGGAAAGTTGTAGCAAAGAACCAAAGTCTGAAAATGAACTATAATCTTTATTCATCATTCTGCATTTAGAATTAGCGCAGCACAAGAAAAAATGGATGAATTTCAGCCTTGATAGATAGATAGATACTTTATTCATCCCCTAGGGGAAATTCAACATTTTTCCAGTGTCCCATACACTTATTGTAGCAAAACTATAATTACATACAGTATTTAACTCAGTATAAATATGATATGCATCAAAAAAACACCCTCCCAAAAAGCATTAATAAATAGCTTTTAAAAAGTTCTTAAATAGTCTACTAAAGTGCATTGAGTGGTAATTTAAGCTCAGTCCTAACCCCAACACTTTAACATGTCTTGCCCCTGGTGGTTGAATTGTAGAGCTGAATGGCGTTGGGGAATAATGATCACTTCATTCTGTCTGAGGAGCATTGCATTGACAGCAACCTGCCGCTGAAGCTGCTTCTCTGTCTCTGGATGGTGCTGTGCAGAGGTTGTTCAGGGTTTTCCATGATTGACCGTAGCCTACTCAGCGCCCTCCGCTCTGCCACCGATGTCATACTCTCCAGTTCTGTGCCCACCTTTTGAATGTGCTTTTTGAACATTAAAGAAGCTGCAAATATCTTATTTTTGGAACCTAATTACTTGATTTCACGATTCTATACTGACAAACCAATCTGTACTGAATTGTACAATGGTAATTCAAATTCTTTTGTCTGGCTCTATTTTTGTCAAGAGGAAATTGCACTCATTTCTTGCTATCTCACCTGTAATCTTCATAATACTGTTAACATCTGACAGTCAGACTGTTCATTTAATTGGATTTGGATTGGTTTATTGTTGTCAAATGTACTGAGGTGCAGTGGTAGAGTCATAGAGAAGTACAGCACAGAAACAAGGCCTTCGGCCGATCTAGTCCATGCAGAAACCATTTAAGCTACCTAGTCCCACTGAGCTGAACTGTGACCATAGTCCTCCATACCCCTACCATCCATGTACTTATCCAATCTTCTCTGAAACGTTGAAATGGAGCTCCCATGCACCACTGATGCTGACAGCTCATTCCACACAAGTGTTCCCTTGCATTTCTTGTTCTCCATGAGCACCTCATGTGTTCCTACTTGCCTATACCTGCTATGCACCTCCTTTTTTGCTCAAAACCAGGGCCTCAACATCTCTTGAAAACAACGGATCCCTACACTTATTATTCTCCTTACATTTTATGCTGACAGGTGCAGGCAAGTTTTTTTTACTCTCAATTTTGTTTTTGAAGGCCTCTCACTTTCCCAGTACACCCTTACCTGAAAACAGCCTGACCCAATCCACACTCACCACATCATTTCTGATTCCATCAAAATTGGCCTTTTTCTCATTTAGAATCTCAACCTATGCACTGGACCTATCTTTGAGCATATTTACTTTAAAATGTGGTCAGTAAATTCAAAGTGTTTCCCTACAGAACCTTTTGTCACCCGCCCTGTCTCATCCCTGATAGCAGATTCAGCATTGTACACTCTCTCATTGGCACTTCCATGTACCATTGGCTTCTGGAAAGCCGATATCACCTACTATAACAATCATATGTTTCTTCCAACAGTCTGTGATCTCTTTACAAATTTGTTCCTCTAAATCCCTCGGACTGTTGGGTGATCTATAATATTACCATTAATGTGGTCACACCTTTCTTATTTCTCAGTTCCACCCATAAGGGATCACTAGTTGAGTTCTGCGGTCTGTCCTGATGGACCACTGTCATGACATTTTCCCTGACTGGTAACGCCACCCCTCCTCCTTTCATCCCTCCTGCTCCCTCACATCTAACACAACAGAACCCCATAATATTGAGATGCCAGACCTGCCTCTCCTGCAATCAAGTATCACTAATGTCTACAACAGCATAATTCCATGTGTTGATCCAGGCCCTGAGCTCATCCACGTTTCCTATGATACTTCTGGCATTGAAATATACACAGCTCAGGACACTAGTCACACCCTGCTCAATCTTTGATTTCTGACTCTGTCTGAGGTCTTACCGATATCTGCATCCACAACCTCTCCACTAACTATTCTGGCACTCTGGTTCCCGTCCCCTGAAACTCTAGTTTAAACCCCACTGTGCAGCATCAACAAACCTTCCCACTAGGATATTAGTCACCCTTCAGTTCAGGTGTAAACTATCCCTTCTGTACAGGTCCCATCTTCCCTGGAAGAGAACCCAATGATCCAAAAACCTTATGCCATCCCTCCTGCACCAACTCCTTAGCCACGTGTTAAACTGGATAATCTTCCTAGTTCTGGCCTCACTAGCACGTGGCACAGGTAGTAATCCTGAGATCACAGCCCTGGAGATACTGCCCTTTAAATTGGCACCTAAATCCCGATGCAGAACTTCATCATTTGTCCTACCCATGTCATTGGTATCTACATGGACCAGGACCTCTGGATGTTCACCCTCCCGTTTAAGAATGTGGAGGACTTGATCTGAGATATTTTGGACCCTCACACCTGGGAGGCCACATTCCATCTGGGAATCTAATTCTCATCCACAGAATCTCCTGTCCATTCCCCTAACTAACGAATCCCCTATCACCACAGCGTGTCTCTTCTCCCCACATTCCCTTCTGAGTCACAGAGGCAGACTCAGTGCCAGAGATCTGACACTGTGACTTTCCTCTGCTGGGTCATCCCCCGAACAGTAAACAAATAGTGGTATACCTGTTGTTGAGGGGGATGTCCACAGGACTGTTTAAGTGGCTGCTTAACCTCTTTCCCCTTCCTGACTGTCACCCGTTTTCCTGTGTCCTGCACCCTGGGTACAACTATCTCTCCATATACCCTATCTACAACCCCTTCAGCCTCCCAAATAATCCAGTGTTCCATCTCCAACTCTTTCACGTGGATTGTTAGAATCTGCAGGTAGACACTGGTAGTCTCCCGTCTTCTGACATCCCACAAGAGGAGCATTCAACTGTCCTGTGTGGATGAACTGAGCTGTCTCCACAACTTTCTGTAGTTCCTTGTGGTCATGAGCAGTGCAGCTGCCATTATGCATCAAGACAGAATGCTTTCTGTGCTGCATCAATAAAAATAGGCAAGGTTCAAAGGGCTGTTATGAATGTGGAGCAACTCTGAGGGGCAGAAGGGTGCAAAGTCGCCCCCTCCTTTTTGACAATCGCAAAATCGTTATTATTTCAGGTCTGAGACCCAGGAAATGAGAGAGATACACAGCATATCAGGAAATGGGAGAGAGAGAGAGAGAGACGCAGAATACACAACCAGGTGGAATGTCTCCTGACATAAGCACAATGGAACCACTGATTACTGCTATTGTCTCTTGGAGAAGGAATTGAGCATTGAGTACTGTACTATTCATTGAAACCCCTCAGGGAACAACCAGAGTGGTCTGGTTGAGGGATTGCATCTTCCCAACCTGTGTGATCTGAAGCGAACTTTATATTTCCATTGGACAATTCATTATCCCATAGACAACGATAGAGCTTGTTTCTTATTGATTATTATTATACCCGCACTTTTAGGGTTAGAATTGATGACGTATATTATCTGTATATTTGCATTGATATTATTTTTGTGTATTTTTACTAATAAATACAGTTAAAAATAGTATCACCAGACTCCAACGGACGTCTCTATCTTTGCTGGTAAGTAACCCAGTTACGGGGTTCATAACAGGGTACCTACCAAATTTCTGTCACCTCCTGAGGAAGTAGAGGTATTCATGAGCTTTTTGGTCATGGTGTAAAGCTGTTGGTCCAGAACGGGTGATGTTCACTCCTAGGAACTTGCAGGTCTCAACCTTCTCAACCTCAGCATTGTTGATGAAGATAGCAGCTGATCAAAACCCTCCTTCCTGTCAATGACCAGCTCTTTTGTTCTGCTGAATTGAGGAAAAGATTGTTGTCATGACAGCATGTTACTAAGCTCTCAGTCTCCTTCATCATTTGAGATAGGGGCCACCATGGTGGAGGTAGAGCAGAACCTGGCCACAGAGTTTGAGTGTACGGGGATCTGAGGACCCTGTGCAAGTAGGGGTCTGAGGACACAGCCTTGTGAAATGAGAATAATCATGATGAAGGTGTTGAGCCTACCCTACTGGTTCCAGTTTGTTGGTCAGGAAGTCAAGGATCCAGATGCAAAGGGAGGTGCTGAGTCCCAGATCGAGGAGTTTGGAGATGAGTTTGCTTGGATTTATAGCATTGAAGATGGAGCTGTAAACAATAAATAATAGTCAAACCTAGTTGTATTTACTGTCCAGATTCTCCAGGAGATGGCATTTGCTGAAGACCCTTTTCAGAAGTAGTGAATGGCTGCAACAAGTTTGTCTGGGAGGATGGAGTTAATGTCCAGTAAACCTGGCCTGTCAAAGCACTTCAGGACTCTGGATGTCGGAGTCATCAGGTAATAGTCATTAAGGTAGTCAGTAAGTTGTGCATCTGATGTATTCGGAGGAAGACACTGCCTACGAGAGTTGCTCCATGATCTCATTTACAAAGTATGGGACCACTTTAGTTAGTGTGTTTGGATCTCCTCTCCACAGAGACTGATTCCAGTAATGTTGGAAATGTCTTGGATCACTACTCCTGAAATGCTCAAGGCTTCCCCACAAAGGATCAGAGAGCAGCCACAGTTGCCAAAATGTTCTGGACAAAGTATTTTGTTGTTTACGGCCTCCCAGGAATAGTACACAGTGATCAGGGCAGGGATTTTTGTGAGTCAGCTTCTACATGGGTTACTGAGCATGCTGGGAGCTGAGAAGTCAAGGACAATGCTGTATCACCCTCAGGGACATCCTCAGCCTAAAAGATTCAACAGGACATTGTTAGACACGCTTGAAACTCTGGATGCCAACAAAAAGAACAAGTGGAGTCAGCATATAGAGCATTAGGTACACCGTTACACAAAATGAAGCTACTGGCTACTTGCCATACTATTTGACGTTCAGACATGAAGCAAGATTAACTGTGTATATCTGTTTTGGAGCCAACAGTGACTTACTGAGAAAAAGTAACTCAAAGTATGCGTCTGGCATGAAGAAAGAACCACAAAGAGCTTATAAACTAGCAGTGGTTTCTGTCACAACGGAAACAAGAGGAGATAGGATCAAAAGTTTAGGTTGACAGAACTGATGCCTGGAGGCAGAGTGTTAATAAGAAATTTGGAGCCACCAGGTATGCATGCATTGGCCGACTGCTGGATGTCCACTTCTTATGTAGTAGAGAGTCAGATGCCAATTTGCCAGTTTCCAGGTGAAGCCAGAAGATGGGAATGGTCCTGTCAAAATTCTCTATCAGAATCACCTTCCTCCTTTAGGGCATGAAGTACGTGTTGACCCGGAGTCTGACACAGAACTACACCTGGTAGGAGAACTCTGCACAGTAGGAGAACAGAAAGACAAACTGCTGACAATAGTGTGATTCCAGTGGAAAGACCTGAAAAGGGACTGACCACGGAATACAATACAGTCTCAGAGGATGAGGAAATGGGAGTATTGTATGATTTATATGTAAACTCCCCAAGATGTGATAAGTGATTTCTACCAGTGGACAGGCCAACATGATAATTGACAGTGAGGGCAAAATGGGCTCCAATATGATTGAGGATGAAGCTGAATTCAGTCAGGGGGCTGGGGGACCTGTGTCAGAGTGATAGACAGGGTCAGGCAACCATGAGTGAACAGGAACCGTCACAGGAAGTGTCTGAGGCTGAGGAAGCTGAAGAAAAGGTAAGTTCTCAGAGAGTCAAGAAGCCCCCGGACAGGCTGGCATCTGATGCACGGGATAAACAGTGTTATATCCATCCCAGAAATGAGATCTGTTACTGCCATTTACAAAAATCACAACATGTGGTGAACTACGTGTGCCTGTCCAGACATGCCCACTGCTGACTGCTCCTGTGGCTCCTCCCACAGACCCCTGTATAAAGGCGATCAAGGCCTGAGCCCGGCCTCTCAGTCTCCAGGATGTAGTATGGTGGTCACTCACTGCTGGTTCCTTCTTCCACTCAACAAAAGCCGATATCTCACCTTTACGTCTCAGAGTGAGTTATTGATGGTGCATCACAACATTTATTTGAATATTGTGTTATTGATAATGATTTACTACATTTTAAAGACATGTGGACATGACTATTTTGGTGGGGGGAGGAAATGGAATGCCCTGTTTAAGATTCCTACTGTTCTGCTGTGAGGTATTTTATTTCTGCAGTTTTCCACCATGAGTTAAGCAATCACCCAGCTACTACAGAACTGAGCACCAATCCTGATGTAACAGTTAGACTGGTTTAACTGTTATGGGCCCTTTTAGCTTTATTTTTGTTTCTCTGTTAACTGTTACATAAAGTTGAAAATTGGTAAATATACTTCCTATATAATTTTGTGCTGTTGTACAATCTGTCATTTCTGGGCCACTGATAGCTGTGTATGGGCAGTATTTACACAGCATTCACTCTTATTGAGATTCCTTTAATTGGAACATCCCGACGTTCCTGTTTGGTTGAACCCCAGATCATACCAACGCTAGACGTGTATTGCTTATGAAAGGCGGCCTTCACTCCACTGAGTCACGTGGCTGTTAGCAGAGTTACTAACGAGCCAAGTTGGTGTGCGAGGCCCGGTGAGAGTGTTGCACTTGTAAACCCTGTCTCTAAGAATCCTCTCCAATGGTTTGACCACAATTGACTCACTGGTCTGTAATTCCTAGTGTTATCCCTAGTACCGTTCTTGAACAAAGGAATAACTTTTACCACCTTCAGAACATTTGGTTTAACTCCTGTGGCCAAAGGAAATGCAAAGGACATCAAAGAGGTGAAGCAATCTCTTCCCTCACTTGCAACTGAAATCTGAGGCATTTCCTGTTCGGCTTCAGGGACTTATCTATCCTAAAGTTTTTCAAAAGTTCCAGCACATCCACTTTCTTAATTTTGTCATGTTCCAGCATATCAGCCTCAGATTTGTCAGGGTTCTCTCACTAGTGAATACTGAACCAAAGTATTCATGAAAGCCACCCCCCCCCCCCCCCCGCCACTTCCTCCGATTCCTCTGATTCTTCACCTGCGGTTTTCCCTTATCTATTTGCCAAGGCTTTCTCAGGTCTTCTTCTCAATTGCCTATATCTATTCTTAAGCTACTTCCTAGCTACCTCAAGTGAGGTTTATTGGCATTTAACTACAGACATGTATACAACATATTAAACCATGTAATGTATAGAGAAACAAGACAACTTTTCTTCGAACCAGGGTGTAAATCTCAGAACACACATAACACATGATAACTTATGAAGGTAAGGATAAAATCTACACATGAATCACACATAAATAACAAACTGAAGTGCATTAATATAAAATATTGTAAGGTATGGAACCGATTAACCAGTGATGCTTTGAATATGAAGTGACCAGGTGTTCAGAACCGAATGGCATGAAGAATGAAACTTTTTCCCATCTTGATCATTGTTGTTTTTATGCATCGTAGTTTCCTACCTGATGGTAGAAAGTTAGAGAGGATGCTGGATGGATGGGTGGGGGCTTTCATAATGCTAATGGACCACAAATGCGGCATTCCTGATAAATGACCCAGTTGATGGTAGGGAGACCCCTATGACCCTCTCAGCTGTTTTCACATTCCTTTGTAGGGACTTCTGGTCCGATGCTCAACAGCTCCTATTCCAGATGGAGATGTATCTTGTCAGGAAGCTCTCAATGGTGCTCCTGTAAAATGTAGTTCAGTTGTGGCTTGGGAGCCTTGCTTGCCTCAATATTCTTGTTCAGGGAGGTGATATTAAGGGACCAAGTGAGCTCTTCCATAATGTGAGCTCCCTGGAACTTGGTGCATCTAACTCTCTCCACGAAGGAGCAATGTATTCGCAGAGGGCAATGGTTCATCTGCCAGAAGTCCACAATCATTTCCTTTGTATTCTCCACATTCAGGCTTAGATTGTTCTTCTCACACCAATCCATCAGCTGCTCCACTTCCTCCCCATACTCTGTCTTGTCATCGTCCTTGATAAGGCCAACCACTGCTGTGTGTTCAAATTCAGCAATTGGCTCCTTGATTTTGCCCAGTTTAATCCATCAGTGTTAGGACCACTTCCATGAGCTCACTCCCTTCTCAATCCTCCTATCAGGATGAACATTCACAGGCCTTCCCTGTTGGTGCTGCACTCTACCTGTATTATGAAACTGGTACGCAGTGATTACTGTGTTTATTGTACAGTGTTTCAGGAAAGAGGAGGGAAACCCCTCTGCAGTTGCCACAAGTAGACATCTCCTATCTTGAAGAAGGTCATGGTTATGTTGTCAACAAAAGCAAAACCCTCTAGCATGTTCTTCCCTTCCCAGAAATGAAAGTTGTTATGAAATTGTACCAGAAGTTCTTCACTGTCATGTTTTAATTCTTTATTGGAATTTTATCAGCTGTCAATGCCTTCTTTTATCGATGGCTGAAAGGCCCTTTCATCCTCTGGGCAGCTGGAACACGGCAACAATTGCAGCAGATAATATTGTTGTGAGATGGACTCAAGAAAGCTTTCAAAGTGCTCCCTCAAGTGGCCACCATCTCAGAATCAGAATCAGGTTTAATATCACCAGCATCGGTTGGGAAATTTTTTGTCATTGTGACAGCAGTACAAATGAATACAGAAGAATGGAGGAAAAAAACATGAATTACAGTAAATATAAGTAGTGCAAAACTAAAAATATAAAAAGTGACGAGATGGTCTTCAGGGGTTCAATGTCCATTCAGAAATCGGATTGCAGAGGGGATGAAGTTGTTCCTGAATTGTTGAGTGTGTGCCTTCAGGCTCCTGTACCTCCTTCCTGATGGTCGCAATGAGAACAGGGCATGTCCTGGGTGATGGATGCCACCTGATGAGGCATCACTCCTTGATATGGAGGCTCGTACCCATGATGGAGCTGACTAATTATACAACTCTCTGCAGGTGATTGCGATCCTGTGCAGTCCCATGCAGCCAGTTAGACTGCTCTCCACAGTACATCTGTAGAAATTTACGAGTGTCTTTGGTGACATACCAAATCTCATCAAACTCCTAATGAAATATAGCCACTGTTGTGCTTTCAGGCTTTAGGATTAGTTATTCCCATCATGCAACACTGCACGGCTCCAGCTTTGACATCGGTGCCCGATTTAGGGAGTTCCACTGTTGACACGTCCTTGTTCAGAACAGCTTCACGGGCTGACTGTTCAGATTAACAGACAAAACAGACTGGATTATAAGTATTACCACTGGCTACATTCTATAAGTTTACACTGTGGATTCATATATTGTGATCATGTTTTCTAAACAACTTAGTCAAGTCAAGTCACTTTTATTGTCATTTCGACCATAACTGCTGGTACAGTACTCAGTAAAAATGTTTTTCAGGACCATGGTGTTAGATGACATAGTACAAATGTACAAAAACTAGATTGAACTGTGTAAAAAAAACAACACAGAGAAAAAAAACACACAACAACTACACTAGACAACAGACTTACCCAGGACTGCATAAAGTGCACAAAACAGTGCAGGCATTACAATAAATAATAAACAGGACAATAGTGCAGTACGGTGTCAGTCCAGACTCTGGGTATTGAGGTGTCTGATAGCGTGGGGGAAGAAACTTAGATCCACAATCAGCTCTGTTAAGTTTCTATCTATCGACTCAGAGAAGAAGAAACTCAATTTCCAATCAGTCACTGTGCATCTACCTGCCAATGATGCCTTTGTCATTATGATGATATAAAGCTGGATAGGTTATCAAAAATAAAAATGAAGTGAACTTTAATTCCACTTCTAAAATTACACCAAGACTACCTTTACAATGAATAGGAAAGCCAAACAATAAATAAATGTAAAACATTACCAGAATTCATGGTTTTCTCTGAGCATTGTGTTGACGACTGATTCTTCCTTGGCAGGCAACAAGGGCAGGGATCTGACTTCTCTTCCTGACTCCACCGAGATCCATGGACACAAAACATTTGAACTAGACAAGGAGCTCAATGCAGGTGCCCTGTCTGGCATGTGCCAGGACTCTGCAGTAATGATGATGCAGCCACTGCCTGTGTTCATTGCTCAATAAAACCTACAGGAAGTTTATGACTTTAGTGCCTGTGTAGCCAATAACAAACGTTGAGAAACAGCAGTCAATACCCAGTTTAACTTCATCAGCTGCCAACTTGCCCAATGCAATCAAACTGAAGGCACAAGAACCAATGTAAACCTTAAATATTTATGAAGTCGTTATCATAAAATATCCTGAAATTTTACTGACTTTGGTTTGGTACTTTTCAAGTTCAAGTTCAGTTTGTTGTGACTCGACCATATACCTGCATACTATCAAACAAAACAACATTCCTCTGGATGAACGTGCACAACACAGCAAATATAACTCACACACACAACACATAAAGTAACACTATGACAAATAAATTATCAAATAATAAGTTGCATATCCAATACAAATTTAATTAAACAGTATAGTTCAACTGGCACTTCATATGCGATGAGACTTGGTTGGTGGCAGGGAGTTCAGTAGTTTTATGGTCTGGGGGAAGAAGCTGTTTCCCATCCTAACAGTTCCTGTCCTAATGCTACGGTATCACCTGTCTGATGGTCGTGGTCAGAGATTGTTAGACGAACAGGAGGGATCATTGACAAGGCTAAGGGCCCTGCATATGCAGTGCTCCTGATAAATATTTCAGATGGGTGATAGAGAGACCCCGATGATCCTCTCAGCACTCCTCACAATCATTTGTAGGGACTTGTGGTCAGATCTCTTGCAATTCCTGTACCATGTGTGATGCAGCTCAGCTGGTCAGGACACTCTCGATGGGGCTCCTGTAAAAATTGGTTAAATGGTGGGGACCCTCACTTTCCTCAATCTCCTCATGATGTGGAGATACTGTTGAGCTTTCTTGATCAGACAGGAGGCCTTGAGGGGCCAGGTGAGATTGTCCATTATGAGCATTCCCAGATCTGGGAGCTCCTAACTCTCTCCACGGAGGAGCTGTGTATGTACAGTGAGGAGTGATCAGCCTGCACCTTCTGAAATTGCACGATCATTTATTTGGTCTTGTCCATGTTGAGACTCAAGTTGCTGTGCTCATACCGTTCTACCAACCACTCTACCTCCTCTCTATACGCGTCTCATTATCATTGTTGATGACAACCACTGTTGTGTCATCAGTGAACTTGATGATTTGGTTTGATCAGTCATGTGTCAACAGTGTGGACAGAAACGGGCTGAACACACAGCCCTGAGAGTGCTGGTGCTCAGCGTATGAAGCTAGAGATGTTTCTGCCCTCATGAACTGACTGTGATCTTACTGTCAAGAATTCCAGGATCTAGAGCATCCTGGCATTTGAGGCACCATTTTCCAGGTGGGACAGGACAGAGTGGAGTGTAGAGACTATGACATCATCAGAGGACTGATTGGAGTGAAAAGTGAACTGGAAAGGATGCAATGTAGCAGAAAGATGGGGTTTAATATGATCCATACCCAGCAAGTCAAAGCACTTCATTATTTTTAATGTCAGTGCCACTGGCACTTTGCCAGTGCTAGTGGCAAAGACTAACTTTGAGTAGATGCGAAAAGATTTAGAAGGAGTGGATTGGGACAATTTGTTTTATGGGAAGGATGTAATAGAGAAATGGAGGTCATTTAAAGGTGAAATTTTGAGGGTACAGAATCCTTACGTTTCTGATAGGTTGAAAGGAAAGTTTAAAAGTTTGAGGGAACCATGGTTTTCAAGGGATATTGGAAACATGGTTCAGTAAAAGAGAGATATCTACAATAAATACAGGCAGCCTGGAGTAAATGAGGTGCTCGAGGAATATAAAGAATGTAAAAAGAATCATAAAAAAGAAATTAGAAAAGCTAAAAGGGGATACGAGATAGCTTTGGCAAGGAAGGTGAAAATAAATCCAAAGGGTTTCTGCAGTTATATTAATAGCAAAAGGATAGTGAGGAATAAAATTGAGAATCAGAGTGGACAGCTATGTGCAGAGCCAAAAGAGATGGGGGAGGTTTTGAACAATTTCTTTTCTTTGGTATTCACTAATGAGAAGCATATTGAATTGTGTAAGGTAAGGGAAACAAGTAGGGAAGTTATGGAAACTATGAAGATTAAGGAGGAGGAAGTACTGGAGATGTTAAGGAATATAAAAGTGGATGAATCTCCAGGTCCTGACAGGATTTTCCCTAGGTCCTTGAGGGAAGTTATTGTAGAAATAGCAAGGGCTCTGACAGAAATATATCAAATGTCATTTGAAACAGGAATGGTGCCGGAGGATTGGCATACTGCTCATGTTGTTCCATTGTTTAAAAAGGGTTCTAAGAGTAAAGCTAGCAATTATAGGCCTGTAAGTTTAACATCAGTGGTGGGTAAATTAATGGAAAGTATTCTTAGAGATGGTATATATAATTATCTGGATAGACAGGGTCTGATTAGGGACAGTCAACATGGATTTATGTGTGGAAGATCATGTTTGACAAATCTTATTGAATTTTTTGAAGAGGTTACGAGGAAAGTAGATGAGGGTAAAGCAGTGGATGTTGTCTATATGGACCAGTAAGGCCTTTGAGTTGAGAGTTAGGGGGCAAAAGTTTAGGGGTAGCACAAGCAGGAACTTTTTTTACTCAGAGAGCGGTAGCTGTGTGGAACAAGCTTCCAATAGAATTAGTAGAGGCAGTTTCGATATTGTCATTTAAAGTAAAATTGGATAGGTATATGGACAGGAAAGGAATGGAGGGTAATGGGCTGAGGTTCGTGGGACCTGTTCGTGAGAGTAAGCGTTCGGCATAGACTAGAAGGGCCAAGATGGCCTGTTTCCGAGCTGTACTTGTTATATGGTTATATGGATGGTAAGTGCTGAGGCAAGTTACTGTTGTATTCTTGGGCACCAGGATGATGGTGGTCACATTAAAGCCTGCGGGGACAGTGAACAGCTCCAGAGAGTTATTGAAGATGCTTGTTCGAATCTCATGTGCCTTATGTCTCTGGTGTCACAGAAATGGCTGTGAACTCTCTGAGAATAATCCCATTTTGTCTTCCTGATGGCACAAGAAAGCATAGCTTTTGTTCACCGCAGACTTGTCTTGATATGATACAGACACAGTCCATAGTAACATGCCTCAATGACTATCATCCAGTAGCACTTACGTCCACAGTGATGACGCTTTTTGAGAGGTTGCAGATGAAATGTGTCAACTCCAGCCTGAGAAGCAACTTGGATCCACTCCAATTTACCAACCAGCACAAGTCCACAGCAGATGCCATTTCATTGGCTCTTCACTCAACCCTGGAACATCTGGACAGCAAAGGCACACACATCAGGATGCTCCTTAGTGACTACAGCTCGGTATTCAATGCTCTCATCCCCTCAAAACTAATCAATAAGCTTCAAGATCTTGGCCTTAATACCTTCCTGTGCAATTGGATCCTCGTTTCACTCACTTACAAAACCCAGTCAGTTCAGATTGGAAACAATATCTCCTCCATAATCTCCATATGCACAAGTGCACCACAAAGCTGCGTGCTTTGCTCCCTGCTCTACTCGCTTTACACTGATGACTATGGCTATGCACAACTCCAGTGCCATGTTTATCTTTGCTGATGGCTCCACTGTCATAGGCAAATCAAAGATGGTGAGGTATCAGCATATAGAAGGGGGTATTAAAATCTGGCTGAGTGGTGCCACAACAACAACCTCTTACTCAATGTTACCAAGACCAAGGAGATGATTATTGACTTCAGGAGAAGGAAACCAGAGGTCCATAAGCCAGTCCTAATTGGGGGATCAGAGGTGGAGAGGGTCAGCAACTTTAAATTCCTTAGCGCTATCATTTCAGTGGATCTGTCCTGGGCCTAGTGAGTAAGTGTAATTATGAAGAAAGCATGTCAGTGCCTCGACTTCCTTAGGAGATTGCAAAGACTCGCCATGACAACTAAAACTTTGACAATCTTCTCTAGATGTGTGATACTAGCTGTGTCACAGCCTGACATGTAACACCTTGTCTGTAATGGAAAATCCTAAAAAACTAGTGGATATGACTGAGTCCATCATGGGTAAAGCCCTCCCGACCACTGAGCACATCTGCACGGAGCATTGTTACAGGAAAGCAGCATCCATCATCAGGGACTCCCACCACCCAGGTCATGCTCTCTTCTCATTGCTGCCATCAGGAGGAAGGTACAGGAGCCTCAGGACTCCCACCTCCAGGTCAGGAACATTTATTACCCCTCAAGCATCAGGCTCTTGAGCTAAAGAGGATAACTTCATTCATCTTCACTCGCCCCATCAGTGAACTGTTCCCACAACCGTGGACTCACTTTCATGGACTCTTCATCTATGTTCTTGATATTTATTACTTGCTTGTTTGTTTGTTTATCTAGTTACCTAGTTATTTATTCATCTATCCATCTGTTTCTTTATTTCATTCATTTTCCATTTTGTATTTGCAGAGTTTAGTTATTGTCTTTTGCACACTGCTGGCCTGCCCTGTTAGTGTGGTCTTTCAACCCAAGGACCAGACCTATCTTTATCTATGACCAAGTTGAAACTAATGGCGTTACGATCACTAGACCCAAAGTGTTCCCCTGCACTCACTTCCGTCACTTGTCCTAACACGTTTCCTAATAGGAGATCTAATATTGCAGCCTCTCTAGTTGCTACCTCCATATATTGATTTAGAAAACTTTCCTGAACACATTTTACAAACTCTAACCTGTCTAGACCTTTAACAGTATGGGAAGTCCCAATCAATATGTGGAAAATTAAAATCCCCTACTCTTACAACTTTATGTTTCTTCCAGTTGTCTGCTATCTCTCTGCAAATTTGTTCCTCCAATTCTCGCTGACTATTGGGTGGTCCATAATACAACTCCATTAATGTGGTCATAGCTTTCCTGTTTCTCAGCTCCACCCATATGGCCTCGGTAGACAAGCCTCTAATCTGTCCTGCCTGAGCACTGCTGCAACGTTTTCCCTGACTAGCAATGCCATCACCCCAGCCTTCATCCCTCTGCCTCTATCACATATGAAACTTTGCAACCCTGGAATATTAAGCTGCCAGTCCTGCCCCTCCTGTAGCCAAGTTTCACTAATGGCTATAATGTTGTAATTCCATGTGTCAGTCCACGCCCTCAGCTCGTCTGCCTTCCCCACAACACTCCTCCCTCAGAAGATTATTACCAGCACACACAACCCTTCTATTTCTGACTTTGCATGAATCTAGTTTGAAACCTCCCCAATATCACTAACAAACTCCCTGCAAGGATATCGGTCCCCATGTAGTTCAGGTGTAACCCGTCTCTCTTGTACAGGTCCCACCTGCCCCAGAAGAGGTCCCAGTGATCCTGAAATCTGAAACACTACCTCCTGCACCAGTTCCTCAGCCAAGTGTTCATCCTCTAGAACATCCTACACTTTCCCTCACTGGCACGTGGCACAGGTAGCAATCCTGAGATTACTGCCCTCGAGGTCCTGCTTTTTAACTTCCTACCAAGCTCTCTATACTCATTCTTCAGAACCTCCTCACTCTTTCTTCCTGCATCATTGATATCGATGTGTACCATGACATCTGGCTGATCACCCTCCCACTTCAGAATGCTGTCCACGCGATCAGAGACATCCCTGTCCCTGGCACCCAGGAGGCAACAAACCATCCGGGAGTCTCTGTCACGACCACAGAACCTCCTGTCTGTACCTCTAACTATCGAGTCCCCTATCACTACAGCTGTCCTCTTCTTCCACCCTCCCTTCTGCACTGCAGAACCAGACTCAGTGCCAGAGATCCAGCTGCCACAGCTTGTCCCAGATAAGTCATCCCCCATAACAGTATCCAAATCGGTATATTTGTTGTTGAGGGGAATGGCCACAGGGGAACCCTGCTCTGCCGCCCTTTTCCCTTCCCTCACTTGACTGTAACCCAATTACCTGTGCCCTGCTCCTTTGGTGTAGCTACCTCCCTATAACTACTATCTATAAACTCCTCATTCTCCCGAATGATCCGGAGGTCATCCAGCTCCTGCTCCAGTTCCCTAACGTGGTTTGTTAGGAGCTGCATATGGATGCCCTTCTGTCTGGATGAGCTGTTGCCTGATCACTCCGACATCCAGAATGAGGAAGTGCTTTGAGATGCTGTTATACTAGACATTAACTCCAGCCACCCAGACAAACTTGATGCTGCAATTCACCACTTCTGAAAAGGGTCTTCAGCAAATGCCATCTCCTGGAGAATCAGGACAGTAAATACAACTAGGTTTGACTATTATTTATTGTTTACAGCTCCATCTCCAATGCTATAAATCCAAGCAACCTCGTCTCCAAACTCCTCGATCTGGGACTCAACACCTCCCTTTGCATCTGGATCCTTACTTCCTGACCAACAAACTGGAACCAGTAGGGTAGGCTCAACACCTTCATCATGATTATTCTCATTTCACAAGGCTGTGTCCTCAGACCCCTACTTGCACAGGGTCCTCAGATCCCCGTACACTCAAACTCTGTGGCCAGGTTCTGCTCTACCTCCACCATGGTGGCCCCTATCTCAAATGATGATGAACTCAGATACAGGAAGGAGACTGAGAGCTTAGTAACATGCTGTCATGACAACAATCTTTTCCTCAATTCAGCAGAACAAAAGAGCTGGTCATTGACAGGAAGGAGGGTTTTGATCAGCTGCTATTACATCAACAATGCTGAGGTTGAGAAGGTTGAGACCTGCAAGTTCCTAGGAGTGAACATCACCCGTTCTGGACCAACAGCTATACACCATGACCAAAAAGCTCATGAATACCTCTACTTCCTCAGGAGGGGACAGAAATTTGATAGGTACCCTGTTACGAACCCTGTAACTGGGTTACTTACCAGCAAAGATAGAGACGTCCGTTGGAGTCTGGTGATACTATTTTTAACTGTATTTATTAGTAAAAATACAAAAATAATATCAATGCAAATATACAGATAATATACGTCATCAATTCTAACCCTAAAAGTGCGGGTATAATAATAATCAATAAGAAACAAGCTCTATCGTTGTCTAGGGGATAATGAATTGTCCAATGGAAATATAACGTTCGCTTCAGATCACACAGGCTGCGGTCGTTTGTTTGTCGCTGTGTTGCAATTGTTGGAGAGCGAGAGAGATAGAAGAATGGGAACAGTTACCGCTAAGTGTTTTGCCAACCTTCCTTTATGATTTCAATCCGTCGGTGTCTCGTTGTTGTGGCCGTTCAAGAGTGTCCTCTCCTTTAGCTAAACCGTTCTTCCGTGATGAGCCCGCCACCCAGGCAAGGGAGGACACACACGAGTTCTCACCGGCTTCGCTATAAAACGCTGTCACTGGATTTCTAGCGTTTATCCTGGTGTGTCTAAGGGATGTTCCCAATACCAGTGTCCACCTGCAGATTCTAACAATCCACGTGAAAGAGTTGGAGATGGAACACCGGATCATTTGGGAGGCTGAAGGGGTTATAGATAGGATATATGGAGAGATAGTTATACCCAAGGTGCTGGACACAGGAAAATGGGTGACAAGTCAGGAAGGGGAAAGGGGTTAAACAGCCAGTTAAACAGTCCTGTGGACATCCCCCTCAAAAACAGGTATACCAGTATTTGATTACTGTTCGGGGGATGACCCAGCAGAGGAAAGTCACAGTTTCAGATCTCTGGCACTGAGTCTGCCTCTGCGACTCAGAAGGGAAGGTGGGGAGAAGAGACACGCTGTGGTGATAGGGGATTCATTAGTTAGGGGAATGGACAGGAGATTCTGTGGATGAGAATTAGATTCCCAGATGGAATGTGGCCTCCCAGGTGTGAGGGTCCAAAATATCTCAGATCAAGTCCTCCACATTCTTAAACGGGAGGGTGAACATCCAGAGGTCCTGGTCCATGTAGATACCAATGACATGGGTAGGACAAATGATGAAGTTCTGCATCGGGATTTAGGTGCTAATTTAAAGGGCAGTATCTCCAGGGCTGTGATCTCAGGATTACTACCTGTGCCACATGCTAGTGAGGCCAGAACTAGGAAGATTATCCAGTTTAACATGTGGCTAAGGAGTTGGTGCAGGAGGGACCGCAGAAGGTTTTTGGACCATTGGACTCTCTTCCAGGGAAGGTGGGACCTGTACAGAAGGGATGGTTTACACCTGAACTGAAGGGTGACTAATATCCTAGTGGGAAGGTTTGTTGATGCTGCACAGTGGGGATTCAACTAGAGTTGCAGTGGACGGGAACCAGAGTGCCAGAACAGTTAGTGGAGAGGTTGTGGATGCAGATATCGGTAAGACCTCAGACAGAGTCAGAAATCAAAGATTGAGCAGGGTGTGACTAGTGTCCTGAGCTGTGTATATTTCAATGCAAGAAGTATCGCAGGAAAGGTGGATGAGCTCAGGGCCTGGATCAACACATGGAATTATGCTGTTGTAGACATTCGTGATACTTGGTTGCAGGAGAGGCAGGACTGGCATCTCAATATTATGGGGTTCCATTGTGTTAGATGTGAGGGAGCAGGAGGGATGAAAGGAGGAGGGGTGGCGTTACCAGTCAGGGAAAATGTCACAACAGTGGTCCATCAGGTCAGACCGCAGAGCTCAACTAGTGATCCCTTATGGGTGGAACTGAGAAATAAGAAAGGTATGACCACATTAATGGTAATATTACTGATCACCCAACAGTCTGAGGGATTTAGAGGAACAAAATTGTAAAGAGTTCGCAGACTGTTGGAAGAAACATATGATAGTTATAGTAGGTGATACCAGCTTTCCAGAAGCCAATGGTACATGGAAGTGCCAATGAGAGAGTGTACAATGCTGAATCGGCTATCAGGGATGAGACAGGGCGGGTGACAAAAGGTTCTGTAGGGGAACACTTTGAATGCAGTGACCACATTTCAAAGTAAATATGCTAAAAGATAGGTCTAGTGCAAAGGTTGAGATTCTAAATTAGAAAAAGGCCAATTTTGATGGAATCAGAAATGATGTGGTGAGTGTGGATTGGGTCAGGCTGTTTTCAGGCAAAGGTGTACTTGGAAAGTGAGAGGCCTTCAAAAACAAAATTGAGAGTTAAAAAAGCTTGTCTGTGCCTTTCAGAATAAAACATAAGGATAATAAGTGTAGGGATCTTTTGTTTTCAAGAGATGTTGAGGCCCTGGTTTTGAGAAAAAAAGGAGGTGAAGAGCAGGTATAGGCAAGTAGGAACACATGAGGTGCTCATGGAGAACAAGAAATGCAAGGGAACACTTGTGTGGATTGAGCTGTCAACATCAGTGGTGCATGGGAGCTCCATTTCAACGTTTCAGAGAAGATTGGATTAGTACATGGATGGTAGGGGTATGGAGGACTATGGTCACAGTTCAGCTCAGTGGGACTAGGTAGCTTAAATGATTTCTGCATGGACTAGATCGGCCGAAGGCCTTGTTTCTGTGCTGTGCTTCTCTACGACTCTACCACAGCAACTAGACTCTCCTCCATGGACTCTCCATACTTCTCGCTACCTCAGTAAACCAGCCAGCAAATTTAAGTTCCCATCAGGCAGAGGTTTAATAAGGCTGATAGCATGGAGCACCAGGCTCAAGGACATTTTCTACCCTGAGGTTATAAGGCTATTAAATGTTTCTCTGGTACGATAAGACAGACTCTTGACCTCACAGTCTAGTTTGTCACGATCTTGCACCTTCTATTTTTACCTACACTGGACTTTCCCTGTAATTGTTTCACTTTATTCTGCATTCTGTTCTTGCTTTACCATGTTCTATCGCAATGCCGTGTGTAATGATTTGATTTGTATGAACAGTGTGCAGTACAAGCTTTTCACTGCACCTCAGTACATTTGACAACAATAAACCAATCCAAATCCAATTAAATGAACAGTCTGACTGTCAGATGTTAACAGGATTATGAATATTACAGGTGAGGTAGCAAGAAATGGGTGCAATTTCCTCCTGACAAAAATAGAGCCAGCAAAAGAATTTGAATTATCATTGTACAATTCAGTACAGATTGGTTTGTCATTATAGAATTGTAAAATCAAGTAATTAGGTTCCAAAAATAAGATATTTGCAGCTTCTTTAATGTTCAAAAAGCACATTCAAAAGGTGGGCACAGAACTGGAGAGTATGACATCGGTGGCAGAGCGGAGGGCGCTGAGTAGGCTACAGTCAATCATGGAAAACCCTGAACATCCTCTGCACAGCACCATCCAGAGACAGAGAAGCAGCTTCAGCGGCAGGTTGCTGTCAATGCAATGCTCCTCAGACAGGATGAAGAGATCATTACTCCCCAACGCCATTCGGCTCTACAATTCAACCACCAGGGGCAAGACATGTTAAAGTGCCGGAGTTAGGACTGAGCTTAAGTTACCACTCAATGCACTTTAGTAAACTATTTAAGAACTTTTTAAAAGCTATTTATTAAAGCTTTTTGGGAGGGTGTTTTTAGATGCATATCATATTTATACTGAGTTAAATACTGTATGTAATTAGTTTTGCTACAATAAGTGTATGGGACACTGGAAAAATGTTGAATTTCCCCTAGGGGATGAATAAAGTATCTATCTATCTATCTATCAAGGCTGAAATTCATCCATTTTTTCTTGTGCTGCGCTAATTCTAAATGCAGAATCATGAATAAAGATTATAGTTCATTTTCAGACTTTGGTTCTTTGCTACAACTTTCCCTATAGTGCCCAAATCACCATGTCCTGTGTCTTCCATTCTGATTTCCCAATCACGTCTCACCCTGAAACTCATCTGTTGCTCAATCACTCATTCTGCATCTCAGTTCCTCAGTTATCTTTCTGACCTCTGTTTCAGAGTGGCCCACTCTCTTCCTGATTCCCTCCCTCCCACAGTTCTTCAACTCTCAGTCATGTTAACTGTCCCAATTTGATTTCATTCATCATGCAGCTTCCCTGCAGTGGCTGCCTTCAAAGTGTGCAACCTACAACTGGGGTTGGAAATGGGAATTGCAAAGTTCCTTAGACTTTTTATACCATTCGGTGAAACATTTGGAGAGTTGAGATAATTGTTCAACTAAGGAGGCATCTGGATATCATGGAGACATTAGGCTTCTGTTATATAGGCAAATTAAGCTGAGACAATTGATAAATTGAGAGCAGCTGCTCCATCTCACAGTGCAGAGGTTCTCATTGAGTTAACCGTCCCATGGGAGGAAGGAGTGGAGGCTACGCATGAGCGGAAGAGGCTGAAGTACTCAGTCCCAGCAGCTGAGTGTAAGACATGAGGCAATCATCTACCCTGACAAGGTTACCCTGTGATAGGGCAGTGACAGGAATGAGGCTCAGGAGGCCCACCAGAGAGCTGGCTGAAGAGGCTGAAAAGGGCAGCTTTTGGCTGTGGCTGAGGAGGAAGGACATAACTGAGGGACCAACTAACCCCACTGGAAGCTGCAGGCGGTGACAGGGAGGCCCGTGTCACTGCTGTGCCACCAGGAGATGGACCAGGGCTAAGGGAGAGAAATATCAATGAGTGGTGGTCCCGGCTGATGACCCTGCAGCTGACCTGAGGTCACTGTTGGAGTTGCGACAGTTAGCAATGAGAAGCAGGGAACAACATCTTCCTGTAAATCTCATTCGATCATTGGTAGTGCAAGAGGAGCATTCAGTTCCAAGGTTAAATATTTACTTGATAGAACAAGGAACTTCACAGCACCGGGCAGCCCCTTCTGTCCATGAAGTTGCGACAACCTCTATAAAGCTACTCCACAATCAATCTGTGATATTTTAATGCAAATCCTAATTATCTCACAATCTAATTGCCTCCACTATCGACATCTCTATGATGCAAAGCAAGTCACTGCTGCTAGTCTAAAATGTCACCTACATGTGGTTCAGTTCACTTTCATAACTTACATCAGTGGACAGGGTTTTCACAAGGCAAGGAATTTGATAATTATTGTTTTTTATTGCACGTTGCTGTAACATTTTATGCAAAACAGAAAAGGTAAGGATAGAGGCAAGCCGGCCCTCTAGGCCAATTAACTGAGCATCAGTGTAAGTAAAGCAGAGTGAAGCAGGATTGTGATAACTCAGTTCAGCATCCATCAGCATTCTTCAGTGGGTAACAAATTATATCCCAAATCCAATCAATGTATTTCTTTGTTAGTAAAGTGTACACCGCAGGGATTTGGGGATATGGACATCCTTCTTTACCAAAGGACACGATCCCAGTATACATTTTGTTGCATATCAAAGGGCCACCTGAATCACCCTGGAAGAGAGAGAAAAAGATGAAGGTGACAATTGAGCAGAATTAGCTAAAGTGACAGACTGCAAACTGTCAGTTTGACATCACATCACAATTCATTATCCGTGCCCAGCTGTACCGAGGAGGTGTGAGTTTACTTTAGGAGCAAATGTAGGTAACTGGACTCACAAAGAGTCTTTTCATGGAATGTTTCCCATGGCCTGGATTGAGTTTATTCCTAAATTAGCCATTGTGTAGAAAACCATCAGCCATCTGCAATCTGTACTTCAGTTTGACTTCAAATTCTGGTGGAATGTGGAAGTTCAGAATGAAACAGATGTCAAATGCTGGTGTAGCTGTCCCTCCACTCTGCCACTCGACTCTCCACTGAACCCAGCTCGTGCATCGGGCCAGATTCACTTTGTACCCGACCCCCTGCTTTTCAGCAAGACTAGCTGACACAAGAACAGTAACCTCCTTCACTGAATGGAGTCACTGGTCTGTGAAACAACTAAATAACGGAAAATTGTCTATTAAATTTATTTATTTTAACCTTTTTAATTATTTGCTATTATGTTCAGTTGTCTTTAAACAATTTTTATTAAATATGCTTGTGCAGTTTTTAATCATCTCTGACATTTTTCAGTGTGAGCTGTTGAAGTCTGTCAGGATATTCATGGAGGCAAATCCTCAGGATCCAATTCCTGATTCTGCTCGGCGTCCCGAGCCTGGCCTGTCTCACAGGGCACCTCATGGGTACAGAGTGTCAGACAGACTGATCCACTCTGTCCCAACTGGATGTTAGGATCAGACACAGCACTAGATCTAGCATGATCCTTATTTTCAAATTGACACAATTTAGAATAAATTCTCTTTACATTTTAGACATGTCAATACCTTACATTTCTCCGGATTGACTCTCTTATCTTGCATCTGCCCATTTCATCATCACACTGATGGTAGACAAAGTTTATTGGTAGAGAAATCATAGCGAGTTATGTTGACATCTAAATTCAGGGCCTGGATATGAGATTCTAGAACATGCGAGAAATTGGTTCCTCCATAATGAACACGTACACATTTTCTTATCTGATTATTACTTTTTTTAATCCGCCTGGGGATGTGGACATTACCTGTGAGTGTAGCATTTATGGCCTAATCTAGTTTCCCTTAGCTTCCCTAAGGTAATGTCTGGACTTTTTTAATGCAACTGAGTAGCCCTTCAGAAAGCAGGTAAGAGTCAGTCACAATAACACTGAGGAAGGGTGGAAAGTTTCAATCTACAGAAGGCCCCAGTGAATCACTGGGGTTTTTATACTTGAATCCAGTAGCTTTATAGAAATGTTACTGATAACGTGACAACACAGCATACTCACATGACATGCATTCTTTCTGCCTTCGCAGTCACCAACACAGATCATGTCCTGGGTTATTATAGATCCATACATGTCTTTGCATTCTCCTCGATCAATTACCTTGACCTTCACCTCTTGAAGTGTGTCAGAATAATTGTTTATTTTTGTTTTTCCCCATCCTGCCACGGTGCACCTTGTTCCAGATTTCATGTTGGTGATTCCTCCTTTGGGAAGGTTGAGCACATTCACATACTGGTTGATTTTTGCATCAGTCTCGAGCTGTTGACACAAAAACATTGAATTCACGTATTTGTGATCCTAAAAGTGAAGGATAACTTGAAAGATCTCTTTACTCCTGAAGACATTTGTTAGTTTATATATTTAAGTATTTCAGAAATCTGTACTTTGCAGATAAGCTACTTTCTTTTTTTTTCAGATGATCAAAGGGACAGAGACTCGATTAAAAATGACCAATAAATTTAAATATCAATTACATTTCATATGATGGAATCGATAATTTGTCATGAAAATTGTGGTGTGGATGATGGTCATAAAGCACTGATCCTACTGTGAAGGTTCTTCACTCTAACTCTTTCTTTGTTAATGATGAAACTCCAATAAGTCAGACTTAGCAGCTGTCACATTTTTAATTAAAGTTTATATTTAATTTAGTTTAAAGACACAACACAGTAACAGGCCCTTCCAGCCCAATGAACCCAGCCCCCCAATTAACTTACTAACCCTTTGTATGTCAAGGACAAAGTTAACTGTGACATTGCCCAGGCTTAGACAGCTCAAGATCAAGTTCAATTTATTGTCATCCAATCGTACACATGTATTCAGCCAAACAAAACAACTTTCCTCCTGACCAAGGTCACAACACAGTACATATACTGTACCTCATACACATAACACATGAAGTAATATGACCACAATTAAATTAACAAATAATAAGTTGCACAGTTAAAAAGTAAAGAGTACGTGCTACTGACACTTCATAACTGATGAGACCTGGGTGGTGGCAGGGAGTTCAGTCATGTGACAGCCTAGGGGAAGAAGCTGTTTCTCATCCTCACAGTTCTTGTCGTATTTCTATAGAACCGCCTGCCTGACGGAAGGGAATCAAGGAGACTGTTGGATGGATGGGAGGGATCATTGCCAATACTAATATTCTCCACAATCAATAATTCTCATCCAAGTCACAAAAGCCATTCAACAGTTGTTGTTCAGTGAAGAAAACATTGCTAATAAGCAAATTAAAGATTTTAAACACTGCATAAGAATGAGAAAAACATTCATACTTGCAGCAGCATGATATCATCTTTCATAGTCTGATTGTTGAATTTCGTAATGGGAATCTGTCTGATGATACGCAGTCTTTGTTGACTTGTCTCATTCTTTGAACAATCATGGGCTCCAAGAACTGCTTGAAGAACCTGGCCTGATCCAATTGTTCTGTTACCAATCGAAAATAAAGATAATTATTTGCACTTTACTTAAAAATAGTTTACAGAAATTCATCAGGAAAGCAACAATCAAATAGTAAACTTTATGGAAATATACAATTCAGCAACATTCTATTTGGTAGTTAATGTGCAGATTCCAAACGCCAATCAGTGTCCAAACAAGGGACAAGACTATGCTCCTGATTGAAATAGTTTCAAAGTGTTCATCAGACAACCTCATTGTAAATTACTCCTTGCAGATATGGTCAAGGGGTTCAGTTGTTGTTCAGACTAAATATCAGAATGGATAAGAAATGTGATCTAAGTGAATTTGACTGTGGAATGGTTGTTGGTGCCAGACGGGATGGTTTGAGAATCTGCTGGTCTCCTGGGATTTTCGGGTAAAACATTCTATAGCTTCTACAGAGAATGGTGTGATAAAGAAGAAAAAGCTTCCAGTGAGTAGAAGTTCTGTCGGCAAAAACGCTTTGTTGATGAGAGAGGGAAGATGAGAATGGCCAGACTGGTTCAAGCAGACAGGAAGTCGACAGTAACTCAGATAACCACGTGTTACAACAGTGGTGTTCAGAAGAGCATCTCTGAAGAGCTAATAAAGGTAAATGGCAATAATACGGTGATACACATACTAATGAAGATGTGACAACAGTGTAAAAGGAATTATTTTATGAAAACTAGGATTGGGAGCTAAGCACTTGTATGTTAATCACAATTTTTTTTTATTCATAAACCACATAGCTTACATTTCACAGTGAGCTGCAGTTAGTACCCAGTTTGGTCTGATCAAAGCACCTCCGCAATAGTGACCATACTTTCTGTTCCCGAAATCTATTTGGAGAGATGCCATATAAGGTCTTGAATGAGGTTTGACTTCATGACCTCCAATAATTTCAGCTCCGGGATCTGAAATATATAGAAGATACTGACATTTTATTTCACATACATGTTTATTAACACACAGGATGTGAACATCTCTGACAATGTCAGCAATTATTAGCAATTCCTAATTACCCCTGACAGAGGTAACCCTAGAGTAGTTGTACCATGGCCTTGCCCAGCAATTCGATTGTACAAGAGTGTAAGAAGGTGCAGAGAGTAATGGACTCAGCCCAATATGGCACTGGATCGATCGCTGTGGAAAGCGGGGGGTGGGGGGAGGTAAAGATATGATTAGTGGTAGGTTTCCTTTACAGATGGTGTACATTGCGGAGGATAATGTGTTGGATGCAGAGGCTGATGGGCGAGTAGGCAAGGACAAGAGGAACTCTATCACTATTACAGCAGAGGGAAGATGGGGTGAGTGTAGATGTACAGGAAATGGAGGAGATTCGGGTAAGGGGAGCATCAATAGTAGAGGGAGAGAAACCCAAAACCGCATCCCAGGGATAGATGTGTCGAAGGTGTTAGAGGGAATTTGAGGATTAGCAATTTACATATAAAAAATGACTTTGGTTACAAGTGTCCGTATCTGAATATGCATTGTGGATTTAATTTGGACTGTATCTCTGAACAATGGGTTCATAAAAGTCATGAATCCCAGACTAGACGATGTTGATAAAAATTCATTAAAATCAGATGTCTGGCGTGTGCATGCAAATCGGGAGGTGTGAAGTTTGTGTGTAGTTTCAAAGAAAGTATTATTCATACATTGTAAATTTAGAGTTGTCCTTTGATGTTGAGCACATAAAATATTGAGCCCCATGTTGGGCCTGGAGATCTTTTGACCAAAAGCATCTCCGAATGATGCCTGCTGCACCTTGTTTTGTCGAATAAGGAAGCTGCTTTGTATCTACCAGTAATTTTCTCCAGCAATTTCATTCACGCAACAACATTTGGTGTCAGGAGTGGGATACCTTCCTGACCCATCATGTGCCCAGTGACTTTAGCAGTCTGACTGGGTGAGTATTTTAAGAAATAGCACTTACACTTGGATCTGTTCGGGTCAGTGGTACACGGGAATGTGAGAAATCATGAACATGGAGAGCTGAACTGGTAGGTATAAATGTGGTGTGTGTGTGCATGTTTGTTTATGTAAGAGACAAAACTTTGCGAGTTAATTTGGTGAGACAAAGCCACCGGTTGTGAACGGTGGTTATTGACATTTCACGACACCAGAGTGGGGACGTGGAAACTCATTCAATCGAGGAGCTGCATTTCAGAGTACACGTTTTGCGAGTGTGATGTGAAGGAACACAACAGACGTCATGTGTTCAGGGGCTCAAAAGTGGCAGATTGCGGAGTACATACTCTGCGGTTTTAAGTAAGTTCTGTTTAGCTGGTACCCGTCATTTCTATTTCGCATAGTGTGGGAATTATTGTGGAGATATTTCAACGAGAGGTTCACCAGATGCACACTAAAGATATACACATGTTGGTAAAAGCGAAGTGCCCAAGGAATACGTGGAACCGTCTGGCCCAGGGGGTGCGGGATGGTCCATGGGCAACTACTGGGAACGCCAAACAATGAAGAAAGAAATTGCTCCTTTAAAGGGGAAGTGAGGCAGCAACTGGGATGAGGTGGGAATAACCGGGGAACGATAATGGCAGTGAGCTGATGAGACAGACATAGAAACATATTAAACCTACAGCACAATTCAGGCCCTTTGGCCCACAAAGCTGTGCCAAACATGTCTTTACCTTACAACTACCTAGGCTTCACCCATAGCCCTCTACTTTTCTAAGCTCCATGTAGCCATCCAGGAGTCTCTCAAAAGATCCCATCATTTCCACCTCCATCACCGCCGCTGGCCGCCCATCCCATACACTCACCACTCTCTGCGTAAAAAGCTTACCCCTGACATCTCCTCTGTACCTATTTCCAAACACCTTAAAACTATGCCCTCTCCTGCTATCTAGTTCAGCCCTGGGGAAAAGCCTCTGACTATCTACATGATCAATGCCTCTCATTATCTTGTACACCTCTATCAGGTCACTTCTCATCCTCCATCGTTCCAAGGAAAAAAGGCCAAGTTCACTCAACCTATTCTCAATAGGCATGCTCCCCAATCCAGGCAACATCCTTGTAATCTCCTCTGCACCCTTTCTATGGTTTCCACATCCTCCCTGTAGCGAGACAACTAAAGTTTGACACAGTACTCCAAGTGGGGTCTGACCAATTTCCTACATCGCTGCAAAATTAAATTCAACAGCTTCTGATTAATCCTCAAAATACTACTTAGTTAAAAATTAAATATTACGAAGTAGATTTACAGGAGAAATTGATAGTAGTACAAGGAGACACAAGAAACAGCAAATGCCACAGGCTGGAGAAACAATAAGCCGAAACTTCTACAATTTCCTTCCCTCCATAGATGCTGCTTGACATGTTGCTCATTGAAATTTTATAACCACATTTTATATAGTTGTCCTCTCCAAATAAGAAATAAAATTACAATGAAAAACAATGAAGTAGAGATCTATTGGCATATAGATAAGATAAATATTAATGTCGCTAAAACAGTAAATGTACAGTACTGAGCATAAACCATGATTATAATCTGCATCATAAATTAAAAATAATTAAAATAAATGCTTTCATGAATGGGAAGTATTTAAGTATTCCTTATTTTGCTACTTACACACTGGAGCTAGGAAGACGACAATTAATGAAACAAGTGGATTGTACAGTGAAGGATTCATCATTGTTTCTTCTGTGATAACACCAAAGTTATTGAATTTATAGTGAACTTGGAGGGAAGTGGTTTAGTTATTTCAGTGTCCCACCAACACCCTAAACCAATAATGAACATGAAGATTTGCAAATCGACTGTTCTGAATCAACATCACATGACAGGGTCAAAGTGAACCAAAAATTTTCAGTAAACATTATGGGTTTCTGAGAGGGATTGTTTTTAATTCTGATGTCCATCTCCTTACATTTCATTGAAATCCTGTAACCTGAGAACACATAGAAAATATTTATTCAGATCCTATGTGAATGCAGACTAAATGATGTCTTAACAGACCAATTAAGTTTGAGAAATGTCATTTGAATACTCCACTTTATTGAATTTACTTTCAAATATTGACAATCCAAATCCAAATGATATGATTACACAGGATTAATATAGATGGCATCCTTTTATTCACAAATTTATGAAGATTGTAAAGAGCCGATGGCAATATCCATCACCCAGATGGTAGTTGAGGATATGTTTGTTGGAATGATAGGGCCAATAGCACCAGACATCAAAGATTTTGCTTCCTGAATACTGTCTTATGGATGTTGGGCTGCAGATCATGAAAATCAGTGTGAAACGTGCCTAACACGCAGCATTTCCTGAAATCACCTGTATTTGTTATTTCTGTTCAAAGGTACATTTAATGTCAGAGAAATGTATACAATATACATCCTGAAATGCTTTTTCTTCACAGCCATTCACGAAAAGAGGAATGTTTCAAATGATGAACGACAGTCACAAGTTAGAACCCCAAAGTCCCCCCCACTCCCCTCCCTCCTGCATATAATCGGCAGCAAGCGACAATACCCCTTCCCCACTGGCAAAAAAAGCATCGGCACCCACCACCAAGAACTCAAGTGTGAGCAAAGCAACAGGAAAGACACAGACTTGCAGTTACCCCAAAGACTACAGTCATGCCCCGTTCAAACCACTGAACCCATGGATTATGCAGAACGTAAATATCGAGTGTATGAGGAATATTCAGGATTGGATAATCCAGGGAGAGACGACCCAGTCTTCCTAAAGGTTCTGATGGAAGACCTGAGCTCAGCCCACCAGGAAGGTTTAGATTTCGGGATAACAGTGGGATCGACCCACTCTGTGATAGCTTTGTGGGCCTGTGAGATAGACCAAAGAAAGTGCAAGAGAAATTGTAAAGCGGCTGTAGTAGATGCAGCTACTGTGATGTGTTCTGTTTGCCGGTGGCCAGCTCACGGAGCATGGAACTGTTCGAGTAGATGTGGGAGGGTAAAGGAGTTCATATGCTACAGATGTGACTGATACGGACATACACGGTTGAAGGCAGTGTCCAAAAAAGAGGAAAGAGGAACAAGTGAATGTCACAATGGACACATAATTGCTCACCCCATCAACACCCAGTCTGACCAAACTGACTGTCGATCAGATCCTAGAATGGTGAAGACGCCGCCTGGGTCAGTAAAAGATGTGGAGATGGCCCCCACTGCCTGCGCTGGCGACTTGCTAATGTTTGGGTGTCGTGAACGGACAAAAACACCTGGGGAAATCAGAGAGAATGCAGTAACTACTAACTCGGCTATATGGACAGTAAACAAACCCGATAGATCATATCCATTAACAGAAGACGATCCGGCCCTTTAAAAATCCACGCCGAGATTGCATCCCATTGCGGCAAGACCTGCAACAATCCTGAATAGACTGTCTCCACAACATACAGACTTTTCCAGTCCTGGAATTGGGAATGGATATTGCAGGCTCCCCTTGACACCTGAGTCTCAAAAACGATTTGCCTTCACCCTGGGTGGGCAGCAGTATACATGGACCAGACTCCACCAGGGTTTCCACAATAGCCCAGCCATTTTTCATAAGGTCATGGCACAGACTTTGGAAAAGCTCTATCTAATGTCGTATGGATCGACCAGCTTAGAAAATATGCAGATGATCTAATCATTGCTTCGGAAGATGAAGCAGGGATGGGTGGGCTGTTGAGAAATTCTGCCACCATTGTTTCAAATGTGCCCTGCATAACTCTGGTAAGGGCATAAATCTACATTTGGCAAATCAGTCACAGCCAAAGGGACCCTGGGGAAACATCCAGATTGACTTCTTGGGACCCTGACCCAAAAACAGGGGGAATAGCTACAGTCTAGTAATTCCCGATCACTTCACCCGGTGGGTAGTGGCTTTCCCAACAAGGATGGATTCTACCGCATGGATTCCAGTTCAGGAAATCCTCCCAAGGTGGGGAACCCCAGTCCAGCTGGACTCGGATCAGGGAGCACATTTCACAGGGAAAGTGATGAAGGAAATATGCCAACTGTTAGGGGTGGATGAGACCACAGACGGTAGTTTTAACACGTAACACTTGTGTCTGTATGCAGACTCGGCGAGGCAGCCACTGGAAACACAGGACTGTGGTTAAACCACCTTCCTGTTGCTCAAATGTACAGAGATCCTCAGAGATGAACATCAGCCGACCACACCAGACCTGAGCACAGTTGATGGAAACATTCTCACAGGAAACGCAAAGGTAGAAGACACAGAGAGTGTGACAGAAACCTGTGATTAACATGCTAAAGTGAAATTGTGACAGTTCTACATAGAATACAGAACATAGGCTTACTTGTACATAGTTCTTTCCTTTTGCTTGTTTTTTCTTTCCACTCTTTTCTATAAGTGTATACCCCAAATAAATACTTTGTGGAGATTTTGTGATATATATGATTATATGACATATATGTACAATGTCTGAAATACATCTTTTGGAAATGTTTGTTTGATGAACTTCAATAAAAAAATATAGAACATAGAAATTTACAGCACATTACAGGCCCTCAGCCCACAATGTTGTACCGACCATGTAACCTACTCGAGAGACTGCCTAGAATTTCAGTAGCACATAACCCTCTATTTCTCTAAGCTCCAGCTACTTATCTGAGAGGCTTTTAAAAGACACTATTGTATCCGATTCCACTACCGCCACCAGCAGTGCATTCCACACACCCACCACTCTCTGTGTGGAAAAATTTACCCCTGACATCTCCTTCGTACCTATTTCCAAGCACCTCAAAACTATGCCCCCTTGTGTTAGCCATTTCAGCCCTGGGAAAAAGCCTCTGGCTATCTACGCAATCATTGCCTCTCATCATCTTATACACCTCTATCAGGTCACCTCTCATCCTCCGCCACTCCAAAGAAAAGGCCAATACACTCAACCTATTCTCATAACCTATTCCCTCCATCCTTGTAAATCTCCTTTGCACTCTCTCTCTCTGGTGTCCACATCCTTCCGGTAGTGAGGTGACCAGAACTGAACACACGACTCCAAGTGGGGTCTGACCAAGGTCTTATATAACTGTCACATTACCTCACGGCTCTTGAGCTCAATCCCATGGTTGATAACGGCCAACATACCATACACCTTCTTAACAACACTGTCAACCTGTTCAGCAGCTATGAGTGTCCTGTCGACATGGACCCCAAGATCTCTCAGATCCTCCACACTGCCAAGAGTCTTGCCATTAATGCTATCTTCTGCCATCATATTTGACTTACCAAAATGAACCACCTCACACTTATCTGGGCTGAATTCCACCTGCCACTTCTCAGACCAGTTCTGCATCCTATCAACGTCCCGCTATGAACTTTGACAGCCCTCCACACTATCCACGACACCCCCAACCTTTGTGTCATCAGCAAATTTACTATCCCATCCCTCCACTTCCTCATCTAGGTCATTTATAAAAATCACGAAGAGAAGGGGTCCCAGAACAGATCCCTGAGGCACGTCACTGATCACCGGCCTCCATGCCGAATATGACCCATCTACAAACACTCTCTGCCTTCTGTGGGCAAGCCTGTTCTGAATCCATAAAGCAATGTCCCCCTCCTACTGAGAGACCTGACACCTGACCAGGTTCATTTCCCAATACACCCTATCCTCATTTTATGACAATGCGGATTCATAGTTATGCGTCAAACCTATTTCTACCAACTTCTCCTTATATCTGTCCAAAACTCACAGATATGCGAGGCTGTTGGGATGAGAAGCACCGCTTTCCCGCCAATACAAGTCCCATGCAGATGCCTCACAGTCTCTCTCCCGCCAATCTCCAATTGGTTTTGGCAGCGTGTGGATGTGCAATCTTGTGCTCTTAAAGTTTTGTTATTATTACCTACAGTGCACTGATTTTGTGCTTGAAATATTTAACTATGCCTCCTAAGCGTTCTATGTCAATTCCTGGGCCATCAGCTCTAACAATTGAAAAAAAGTTGGAAATTATAAACAGGGCCATGTCAGGTAAAGGTAAGACAGCTCTAGGACGCTACCTCGACCTGGGTGAGTCCACAATCAGAAACAGAGAAAAATTCTGAGAAAATATAAAGTGCAGTGATTGATTCATCACAAGTGTCTTCAAAGATTGTAACCAAAGTGCATAACCCGATTATGACAAAAATGGAGAAACTGTTGAGTTTGTACTTTGAGCATGGAACAAAGAAAAAGCAACACTCTGTTCCAAACATCTTCGTGTGAAAGCTTTAGAAATTTATGGTTGAATTTGTTCAGAGGCTAGTGAGGAAGTGTCAAGTGATATTGTTAGCTTTAATGCAAGTAGGGGATGAGTTTCTAAGTTTGTTAATCGTCACAGACTTCACAACTTAGCTGGGTGCGGTGAGCAAGCTGGTGCTGACCACGAAGCTGCTGAATGCTGCCCTTTGCAGTTGCGGACTATGATAGCTGAGTTAGGCATCACACCAAAGCAGGTGTTTAATACAGACGAGACCGGGCTTTTTTGGGAGCTAATGCCAAAACACACTTACATAAGTAAGGATGAAAAGTCTGCGTTAACTTTCTATAATTTATTATGTTGAATATTACCTTAAATGTAATACAAATGTTGCCCTGTGGTATTGCTTTTGTGTCGTATTGGTTTGATAGGCTGAGTGTCTGGCTCCTGCTGCCATTTGCTTAAATTCTTATGATCTGTTGTACTGTACAACCTCTGAAGTGCCTGAAGAATATATCCTCGGGGCTGTCTTTAATTTTGATCCACACACCACCCTTTGCTTGCAACAATTAAAACAAACAGGGTTCAGATACGTGTTGATGTACTTATTACCTCACAACCACCCCAGCTGAATCCCTCAAGTTGTCAAAGGGTCCATACAACAGACATCTGAACAGTAAACATCCAAAAGTACAATTTATGATGGAGATGGAGAAGAATGGTTTCCTCCTGTTCCGGGACATTCTAAGGTGACAGAAGCTGAATGGTACCCTCAGAGCTGGCTTCCATTGAGAACTCACTAACACTGACTTATACCTTAATATTAACAGCCACCATTACATCTCCCAATGTAGAGTGGTTCTTTCTAATTGGATTAATTGTGCAAACATATGCAGAGAGAGAGAGAGAGGGAGAGAAAGTTACAGTTTGTCACCACTCTACCATTTATTACCAGTTACGACTGATTCCTGCATTCAGAATATAAAAGTCTCCTCTGTTCAAGTGAATGGGAATTTCATTTTCCATAGTCTCCATAGATAAAACTACACATTTTCATAAAGGTTTATACATGCAAAGCCAATTTAGGAAAACCTGCAGGTTAGGATAATGACTTGCATTGCCAGAGGAGTATGTTTTATTCCATCATGCTGACCGTCTCCTTTGCTTTGTTCAGAAAGAATACGTATATGACTTTCCAATCAGATTATCAGGAAATCCAAGGCCTGAATGATTTGTGAACTCAATGCAATGGGAGGTATTGTTAACTGGAGGGCATTAAAGGGTCTAAAGTTTAAAGGGGGGAATTCAAAGGAGATTTACGAGGGAAGTCTTTTTCAACATCACAGTATGTGCCTGGAACACTCTTCCAGGGAGGTGATGGGAGTAGATATTATAGCAATGTTTTGGAGCCATTTGGCCAGACTCATGAGCAGGCAGACAATGAAAAGATGTGGACAGTTTAAAGCAGATGTACAGTGTAAATTTGCACCATGAACAGCACAGACTTAGTGTCCTGAGGACTTTGCTATTCTGCTCTATATTCTGTGCAAGGGTCATGGTAACAAGAAAATTGTAGAAAGACATTGTCTTTTAAAGGGGATCTGAGAGAAACATATTAGGTAGTATGAAGATCAGAAAACTGTGAAAACATAATGGAGTGGCAGATGGTGATGCGGGAACAATTGATATCGTTCAGGACTGGTGTGAAAAGCATTTGTGCACATTTTGTGAGATCATGCAAGTTGTACGAACTGTGCTAAGGAGTGAGCAGATATCAACAAAATGATAGTCTGGATGAATAAAATGGCTTCACTGTATTTAAGCAATTTATAATCAGATTTAAAAGATACTTTTCATCCTTTAATAATATAAAGTTGCAAAACTTCTATACCCAGACCTTGCCTACCACAGTTGTAAGAACATAGAAGCTGGCATTTTAGTTGGTGGACTACAATTCATAGAGTTTATTATTGATTGGACACATGAGTCTGAATCCCATCCTGGCAGGTAGAGAGTTTACGCTGCTAAAGTTATTGTAAAATGACAGTTGCCTTCAGCTCTGGTGACCATAAAGTTGTCAATTCTCCATCAAAAACCATTCTGGTTCACTAATGTCCTTCAAGCAAAACTGATCTGGCATCATTACCTGTTTGGACCTGCTTGGGAGTCCAGGCCTCTGATAGGGTTGATTTGTAATTGCCTCTCGAGGTGGGCTTGGTAAGAGGGCAGTTAGGAGTGGACAATAAATCCCAGTTTTTCCAATGATAGTCACACTCTGTCCATCTCACTTATTCCATTTATCAGTCCACCCTGCTTTATTAGATTATCTCTAATCCTTCTAAACTCACTGGCGACAGAGGTTTTTGGAATGATAGCAAGGAGGAACTTCCAAGAGTCTTTCATGTTTCAAGGATTGAAGATGTTTGTTCCAAAGTGTTTCATAGTATTGCTCAGACACCAACTGAATTCTGCTGTTCTTCTCTGAATAGGGCCATTGTCAATTTTATGTCTACTTGAGGAGCTTATAACAGTCTTCATCTGACATCTCCTCTAAAAGTTGACACCATCAACAAGAGAACCCTTCATTTCATTGCTCTGGACTGTTGGCCTGGTTTACTGACCCCAGGTTGATTTACCAGTGAGTGAGAATGATTATATGAACTGGATTTGATCAGAACAGAGCCTCGTCCTTTCCAGAAGGGTACAATTTCCAGGATCTATTGCCGGACAATAGTCAGAAACAGGAATCCTGAAGAAAATACACTGCTAGTTATTCAGCAGCTTCAGTCGAATTGCACTGGAAACAATTTATTTTCAAAAATGCTGCTTCCTCTGATTTTTTTTTGTTTATGACAGACCATTTGAAGCTAAACACAAATGTTGGAATTTGGAGAAACAAGAAAATAACATTTATTATGTTATGATCCCAGCCCCTTCCTTTGTGAGAATCGCAAGAGCACCCGTCGAAAGGGGGGGGTCAGTAGACCCAGTAAGAGAGAGAGAGAGAGAAACGTGCAAAATTGCAGGTCCCACCAGGGATACAGAATAAAGACAACAGCGACTATTGTCTCATGGAGACCACGTGAAAAGCCCTCGGGCAAGGTGGGCTGGTTGAGAGAGAGATTGCATCATCCCAACCTGATTGACACCTGCGACCCTGTGAGGAAGTATAAAGGAGAGTCTCAGGGGGACAGCCCCTCAGACGCACCCAGAAGACACGAGAGAGTGATCCTGCAGCAGCGGGAAGCCATTCTGAAGGAAGCCACGTGCGTTAGATTCCGGGATTGGAATTTGTGGCTGGAATCACAGAAAACCGCTTTTAACCAACATCGGGGAGAGGAAACCAACGCTCCCCCGATTTCACGGAAGCTTCATCAAGACTCGGCAAGTTCTTTCTCTTCTCCCCCAATCTCTCTCCCTCGGGCGCCCCACGCAAAACCCAGCAATTTTCAAAGGGCTGAGGCCTGCAGACTTTCAGAGTGACTTTTATATTTCCAACGGACAATCTATTAACCCCTAGACACCAGCAGAGCTCACTTCTTCATGATGATTATTACTATACCTGCGCTTTAGATTGAGTGTTGACGATGTGCACTATCTGAATGTATGTATTAACCCTACTTTTGTGTCCCTTTATAAATAAAAACGTTTGAAATTAGTGACAACAGACTTCAACAGACCTCTCTCTCTTTGCTGGTAAGTTATCCAGTTACGGGATACGTAACAATTGGGTTTCTCGTCCGGGATTTGACACCAAATTGGGAGGCCAGTGAATTGGGCTTGTAAGTCCAAAACTTGAATCTGGTTACGCGGGTAGCCAGACGGGAAACCAGCAAAGATGGACATGGGGGAATTTATGGAAAACCCGACGGTGGGGGGGCGCTAGAGGCGGCCACCAAATCAGTCATGTTAAATTTGGCGAAGGGGTTGATCCTCAGAGAAGTGAGGTCGTCCATGAAAAAGCGGGAGGTACGAAGGGCCATAACCCAGTATTACATTGGGAAGAAGGTGTTTGAAGCTGAGGTATTGGGAGATATCCCTGAAGAGCTACCATCAAGTGGGACGGTTCAGTTAGAGGTGGAGAAATTGAAGTTGGAACGTGAAATTAAGTTAAAAGAGCTGGAAGCGGCTGAGAGAGAGAGAGAGAGAGGGAAAGGCAAGAGAGAGAGAGAGGGAAAGGCAAAGCCAGCATGAAATTAACCTAAAGAAGCTAGAAGCAGAAGAGATAGAGAGGGAACGGGCCGAGAAAGAGAAACAGAGGCAACATGACCGGGAAATTGAGAAGATGAAGAACGAACGAAGAGATCAAGGGTTAGACCAAGCAGAGCGGTTTAATGTTAGTAGGGAGTTGAGATTGGTACCCCCGTTCGAGGAGACAGATGTCGATAGCTATTTCTTGCTTTTTGAAAAGGTGGCAGTAAATCAGAAGTGGCCAAAAGAGCAGTGGGTGGCGTTGTTACAAAGTGTGTTAAAGGGGAAGGCCCAACGAGCATATGCGGCCTTGTCCCTGGAGGAGGGAGTAGCGGAGAATTATGATGAGGTAAAAAAGGTAATTCTCCGGACTTACGAATTGGTACCTGAGGCCTATTAGAAATTTAAGGAAAGGGTGGAATCAAACATATACCGAGCTAGCCCATGAGAAGGGGGTGCTCTTGGACCGTTGATGCACCGCGGAAAGAGTGGGCGAGGATTATGGGCGTCTCAGGGAGTTATTTTTGATTGAGGAATTCAAAAGTTGTGTTCCGGAGGAGATCCGGGTGTATTTGAATGAGAAGCCGGATAAGTCCATTTCAGGATTTGCCAGGTTGGCGGACGAATATGCCCTAACCCACAAGACAAAGACTCCCTCGAATAAAGGTCCCCAGAGAGACCGTGGGAACGATCGAGAAAGTCCAACGAGTGAGGCAGAGGTCCCACCGGGAGCTAGCGGTAAGGTTGAGGGGGAAAGGCAAGACGGCCAGAGGGCTCCGGGTTTGACCTGTTTTAATTGTGGAAAGGAGGGGCACATTGCATCTCGATGCTTTGCTCCAAGGAAGGAGATTGGAAGAGGGAAAGCCACAGTCCCTATCGGGTGTGCCGTGGTAATCAGCAAATCGACCAGTGAGCCGAGGGTAGACAGAGTACGAGAGGGCTCTGGGAGTTGTCTGTCACACGGAACCGTGTCTGTGATGGAGGGAGACACACCAGTTTCCGTACGAATCTGGAGGGATACGGGCTCTGAATTAACCCTGGTTAGCCGTCAGGTGCTAGAATTTGGTCGGGAAATGGGCATGGTAAAGGTGGAAGGAATAAATAAATGGATAGAAATGGTGCCCTTATATAAGGTCATTCTGGATTGTGAGCTGGTATATGGATCAGTTGAAATAGGGGTGCCCTCAGAATTCCCGAGAGCTGACGTGGACATGCTGCTGGGAAATGACTTAGCAGGGGGTACGGTTTGGTCAGCCATGCTGCCGACCTGGCGACCGGCGAGTGTGGTGGCCCCGTCCCTAGCGCCCAAGGACCATCTCGCCGGCGCGGTCACTCGCAGCCTGTCGAGAGAGAGAGCTGTGAACGAGAGCAGTTTAAATCTGGCCAGTTTTGATTTGGCCGAGACGTCTTTGCCGACCCTGTGCCATGAGGGTTTTGAGGGTGGTAAGACGAAGAGTAGTAAAGTGAAAGGGGGTAAGGGAGAGGAGATAGATCTGCCTTTAGCAAAGAGAAAGGTCCTAAAGGTAGGAGATAAAGATGAGAAACAGATAAAGCTGTTGAAAGGTCCAGAGTTGGACATGGATGATCTGTCTGGTTTGGCAGAATTGTTTGAAGAACTTGAGAGTTCTAAAGGTGTTACCGATAATGAGAGGAGGGCAGTCCTAGATGGAAAGGATACCCTTGCCTCGAAGGGGTCTGCTGAAAGGGCCGAGGAGGTTGTTTTAGCTTGCAGGGTTGCGCCTTCCCCGGGTGGGAGCTGCCCAGAGAGTAACTGGGAGGATCGGGGGAGGTTAGAATTTGAAAAAGGTACGGGTGTTGAAAGCCTGGAAGAGGCCAATGTCCCGTTTGAGTGTGTCCGAGATGGGGATGCCCGAGGTGCTGAACCTAGTAACGGAGCTCAGAAGAAATCTGAGGTATCTGACCCAGTGGAACGGGGCGGCCGCCCTTGTGGGTCAGATGGACTCGGTTCAGTGGGAAAAGGGTTAACCTTGGTAACCAGGGGAAGTGTGAGTTCCCCGGCGTCTGTACTCGAAGGAGTGTTCAAAGTTAATGCAGAATTTAAGAATGGGAGGGTGAGGATTGTTGGCGAAGGAAACGAAAAGCCTGTAGTTTCCAAATCGAAGGAAGAAATCTTAAACCTGGCAGATCGCTCACAGAGTGAGCCGGGGAATAGCGGGGCCCCCCACTCTATTGTTATGCCAGGATGGGGTGTGAAAAGGCTGCCTTCGACATGCTACTTGAGCGGAGAGTTCGAATCAAACACCAATAGCCTGAAGGGGACTGATAAAAGGGCCAGCCACCTGGGTAAAATCGAAGAATTGGGTGAAAAGGGTCTAAGTCTGGGGCATGGTGTTGCAAAAATAACCCCGATGAACGAGGCTGGCGGGAGTTCACCACGAAAAATTACTCAAGTTCCCCACGGGGGGGCTTGCCGAAAAAGAGGCGATGGTTAATGGAGATGCCATTGTTAGACAGCCAGGCAGGTTGCACAGGTTTGCGCCAAAGCCTGTGAATACTAAAGACAGCCCTTTGGAGACCTGCCGGTTAAGTTAAACGACTGAAACAATTAGTATTCGCGTAAACTTTTGTAAATGCACCTAAGCTAAGGTCACACCTCCTTAGTTTTGTTGCTTAGGGAAAAAAAATAAATAGGTGGTTATTGAATTGAAATCTGATGTACAGTTCGCCATGTTAAGATATTAAAGAAAGGGACACTGTAATCGTTAACTATTTAGATACTGATTTGAATGTATAACGGTAGTATTTTGTGAAAAGAAAAACTGGTGTATTGTGTTAGATTCAAAACTCCTGTAAGACTGTGGACCACTCCGTTTTAACCGCTGGTAAAAACGTTTTTTTTTAGAGGAGAGGTGTTATGATCCCAGCCCCCTCCTTTGTGAGAATTGCAAGAGCACCCGTCGAAAGGGGGGGGGGGGGTCAGTAGACTCAGTAGGAGAGAGAGAGAGAAACGTGCAAAATTGCAGGTCCCACCAGGGATACAGAATAAAGACAACAACGACTATTGTCTCATGGAGACCACGTGAAAAGCCCTCGGGCAAGGTGGGCTGGTTGAGAGAGAGATTGCATCATCCCAACCTGATTGACACCTGCGGCCCCGTGAGGAAGTATAAAGGAGAGTCTCAGGGGGACAGCCCCTCAGACGCACCCAGAAGACACGAGAGAGTGATCCTGCAGCAGCGGGAAGCCATTCTGAAGGAAGCCACGTGCGTTAGATTCCGGGATTGGAATTTGTGGCTGGAATCACAGAAAACCGCTTTTAACTAACATCGGGGAGAGGAAACCAACGCTCCCCCGATTTCACGGAAGCTTCATCAAGACTCGGCAAGTTCTTTCTCTTCTCCCCCCCAACCGCTCTCTCTCGGTCGCCCCACACAAAACCCAGCGATTTTCAAAGGGCTGAGGCCTGCAGACTTTCAGAGTGACTTTTATATTTCCAACGGACAATCTATTAACCCCTAGACACCAGCAGAGCTCACTTCTTAATGATGATTATTACTATACCCGCGCTTTAGATTGAATGTTGACGATGTGCACTATCTGAATGTATGTATTAACCCTACTTTTGTGTCCCTTTATAAATAAAAACGTTTGAAATTAGTGACAACAGACTTCAACAGACCTCTCTATCTTTGCTGGTAGGTTATCCAGTTACGGGATACGTAACAATTAAGTATAATACATTTAATGGTGCTGGCGCTTTGCAATAATTCAACTAAGCTAACAAATGTTTTGCTGATGAATTTTGTTTTTACTCAGTGGTTAGAGGGTTCTCGCTGAAGTGTCCAACAATAATCAGCCAGTATTGATAGATTCCAGTTGGCTTGATAGCGTGTCTCCAGAACCACAATGTCCTGGTGAAACGTTTCACCATGCTCACCACTGACAGCACCAGGATTTGCAGGCAAGAAGTCTAATTGTGAATGCAGAAAATGTATCTTCAGTGGCACACTGCACGTCTTGGTTTTGTGTGCTTGAACCAGTTGTACAGTTTGGTACTCTGTAGTTGCCCAGAAAATTTTCAACCTTCTTCAATACCTTCCATGCGATTTTCTCCAGTACTTCTAGAAAATCTTCAAATTGCCTATCTTTGTATGCGTGTCAAAATTGTTGACCAACAAAAACAGTTTCCTTACTTTTGACATCAATTATTCTGTCTTGAATAATAATAGAAATAACAAGTATAGGTGATTTCAAGAAAAGCAGCATGTTAGGGAAATTTCATGTTGATCTTCATGATCTGCAGCACAAAATCCATAAGATACCCCAAGAAGTATTTAGGAAGCAAAATCTTTGATGTCTAGCGTTATTAGCCCTTTCATTCCAACAAATGTATCCCCAACTACAAACACGAGGAAATCTGCAGATGCTGGAAATTCAAGCAACGCTCACAAAATGCCGGTGGAAAACAGCAGGCCAGGCAGCATCTATAAGGAGAAGCACTGTCGACGTTTCGGGCCGAGACCCTTCGTCAGGACTAACTGAAAGGAAAGATATTAAGAGATTTGAAAGTAGCAGGGGGAGGGGAAAATGTGAAATGATAGGAGAAGACCGGATGGGGTGGGGTGAAACTGAGAACTGGAAAGATGATTGGCAAAGGGGATACAGAGCTGGAGAAGGTAAAGGATCATGGGATGGGAGGTGTAGGGAGAAAGAAAGGGGAAGGGGAGCACCAGAGGGAGAGGGAGAACAGGCAGAGTGATGGGCAGAAAGAGAGAAAAAAAAGAAGGGGGGAAAAAAAACTAAATATATCAGGGATGGGGTAAGAAGGGGAGGAGGGGCATTAACGGAAGTTAGAGAAGTCAATGTTCATGCCATCAGGTTGGAGGCTACCCAGCCGGTATATAAGGTGCTGTTCCTCCAACCTGGGTGTGGCTTCATCTTGACAGTAGAGGAGGCCATGGATAGACATATCAGAATGGGAATGGGACGTGGAATTAAAATGTGTGGCCCCTGGGAGATCCTGCTTTCTCTGGCGGACAGAGCATAGGTGTTCAGCGAAACGGTCTCCCAGTCTGCGTCGGGTCTCACCAATATATAAAAGGCCACACTGGGAGCACCGTACGCAGTATACCACACCAGCCAACTCACAGGTTAAGTGTCGCCTCACCTGGAAGGACTGTCTGGGGCCCTGAATGGTGGTGAGGGAGGAAGTGTAAGGGCAGGTGTAGCACTTGTTCCGCTTACAAGGATAAGTGCCAGGAGGGAGATCGGTGGGCAGGGATGGGGGGGACGAGTGGACAAAGGAGTCGCGTAGAGAGCGATCCTTGCAGAAAGCAGAAAGGGGGGGGAGGGAAAGATGTGCTTGGTAGTGGGATCCTGTTGGAGGTGGCGGAAGTTACAGAGAATTATACGTTGGACCCGGAGGCTGTTGGGGTGGTAGGTGAGGACAAGGTATGACAGCTACTCATTTTAAAGAGTTCCCACAGACAGAAAACCTAGAAGCAATTTTTATTTGGCTTTCAAAACGTAATTTTGCAGACTTCTGTATCAAAATTAGAACAAACCGATTATAAGGAAAAATCATATTTCAATCAAAAGAGTTCTTACATTAGAATTCATGAATTCCAAAAAAGTACTTAAATAAGCTACAATATAAATTTCATATAGGTTTCTGTGGTCAGACGATTTGCCAAGATTTACTAATGGGTTAGTTTGTCTTTCTCACATTTCAAGATGGTGGCCCAACCAGTCGCAGAGGCCTCTCCTGCTCTAGCAAATGGTGAGGCAAGACATCCCAACATCAGGCATTTATTAAGATCAAAGTTGTATACATCTTACACGTATGAAGCCAGGAAAAGGTTGATTTTTCACCGCGGAATCCAGTGGCTGTTAGCAAGGGGCTGATGAGCTGTGTCTAGAGACACCCAGTAAAAGGGGGTTTCATACAGAATGTTTTGAAGGTTCGAAGATCAAAATTCAATATCGAACTACATTTATGTCACCGTTTACAACGCTGAGATTTATTTTTTTGTGGGGACACTCGATAAATCTAATAACGATGATAGAATTAGTCCTGAGGCTCCTCTACCTTCCTCCTGATGGCAGCAATGAGAAGAGAGCATGACCTGGGTGGTGGGAGACCCTGATGATGGATGCTGCTTTCCTGTAACAATGCTCCGTGCAGATGTGCTCAGTGGTCGGGAGGGCTTTACCCATGGTGGACTCGGTCATATCCACTACTTTTTATAGGATTTTCCATTACAGACAAGGTGTTACATATCAGGCTGTGACACAGCTAGTATCACACATCTATAGAAGTCTGTCAACGTTTTAGTTTTCATGCTGAGTCTTTGCAATCTCCTAAGGAAGTCGAGGCACTGCCATGCTTTCTTCATAATTACACTTATTCGCTGGGCCCAGGACAGATCCACTGAAATGATAGCACTAAGGAATTTAAAGTTGCTGACCCTCTCCACCTCTGATCCCCCAATTAGGACTGGCTTATGGACCTCTGGTTTCCTTCTCCTGAAGTCAATAATCATCTCTTTGGTCTTGGTGACATTGAGTAAGAGGTTGTTGTTGAGGCACCACTCAGCCAGATTTTAATACCCCCTTCTATATGCTGATACCTCACCATCTTTGATTTGCCTATGACAGTGGTGTCATCAGCAAAGATAAACATGGCACTGGAGTTGTGCATAGCCATAGTCATAAGCGTAAAGCGAGTAGAGCAGGGAGCAAAACACACAGCTTTGTGGTGCCCTTGTGCATATGGAGATTATGGAGGAGATATTGTTGCCAATCTGAACTGACTGGATTTTGTAAGTGAGGAAAATGAGGATCCAATTGCACAGGAAGGTATTAAGGCCAAGATCTTGAAACTTATTGATTAGTTTTGAGGGGATGAGAGCATTGAATACCGAGCTGTAGTCAATAAGGAGCATCCTGATGTGTGTGCCTTTGCTGTCCAGATGTTCCAGGGTTGAGTGAAGAGCCAATGAAATGGCAACTGCTGTGGACTTGTGCTGGTCGGTAAATTGGAGAGGATCCAAGTTGCTTCTCAGGCAGGAGTTAACGCATTTCATCAGCAACATCTCAAAAAGCGTCATCACTGTGGACGTAAGTGCTACTGGACGATAGTCATTGAGACAGGTCACCACAGGCTGGAAGATGCTCAGGGAGTGGCTATCTATAGACATGACATTAACGTCAATGTATATACCACTTCCGGTAAGATGGCGATTGCTTAGCTGCTCCGAACTTTTGTTCCGTTATTTTCGATATCTTTGCACTAAATGTCTCCATTTTTTAAACCTTAGTTAGGAACTTTATTTGGTCTCTTTCAGTGGCCTGCGAACACATCTACCTTACAATGTCTAACAAGAGTTCTAAATCCGGGAAAAAGGAAGCTACGGCTTTGCCGACTGAGACTCTCACTGCGCTGGAACAACATCGGGACGATATTTTAAAGGAATTTAGAACTGCTTTCAACCAGCTGGACGCCAAACTGGATCGGATCACCGCTAGAGTGGACGAACATGCTGAACACTTATCTCTCATCGATTCGACTTCTGAAGATTTAAAAAGTCATGTTCGATACTTGGAGACACTCTGTTCCAGCCTAGAGGAAAAGTATAACAAACTCTTTTCCAAAATGGTGGATCTTGAAAACCGGAGCAGACGTTGCAATCTACGAATCCTTGGTTTGCCAGAAGCCACCGAACAGGGATCACCCGTGAAGTTCTTCTCCGAGTTCCTTTGTGAGGTGTTTGGGGAAGATTTGCTTCTGAATCCGCCTGAGCTCGAAAGGGCACACAGGGTCTACGTTCCCCCCACAATCTTGGGGTCCCGCCCACGACCGGTAATTTTGTGCTTTCATCAATACCAGGTAAAAAAACGTTTGAATATGGAGGCACGTCGCAGAGGTACTTTTGCTTTTCAAAATACAGTCATTCGCTTTGTGGGGGATTTTGCCTCCCAGGTTTTAAAGATGAGTGCTGAGTTTAAAGGTGTAATGAAAGTGCTTTTTGATCATGGACTTAGACCCTCTCTTCGCAATCCTGCCGATTTAGGAATCACACTTAGTACTGGAAAATATAAGTGGTTTAAGTCAGTGAAGGAGGCTGAGGCATTTGTTGGAAGTCTTCCGGCTATCCAGCCATCTTCAGAACCCGATCGGACCTCCTAAAATGGGGGATAAGTACCTTTCGTAGTAAAATTACTTTTTGCAGACTCACACCTTACTTGAATCACTCAGACACTATTTATTGAAACTCTAAGGGCTGTTGACAATCTCCCTGGATTTGGTGTGTCTTTTTTTTAAATAGACATTCTGTGCTTTATGTTTCCCTGTGGACGTTTAAATTGTACTTGTGTTATCTATTTTATTCTTGTATAACTTTATCTATAGAGTTTTACAATTGACTCTGACTTTTTTTTGGAGTTTTGAAGTTTTTAATTGAAGGCCTCCCTGTTGGTTGATTCACAGTTTTACTGCTGATTATTTTTATTTATTTATTTTTACTTTATTTTTATTTTTAATTTTTTTTCTCTGTAATTGGTTGATAAGTACTCTCCTTGAATCTACAATTTTCCCCTTCTTCCCTTTTTTTCCCTTTCTCTTCCTTTAACCTTCTATAATTTTTCATGGGTAGGTTAGTTTTGGTTTTTCTTCTGATTTTCTTTGTATTAAGTTTTATATTTCTGCAGAAGATGTTCCAATTTGTAGTTATGTTTTCTAGTGCATAAACTAGTAACCATTTGCTATAGTATTTATACGGAACTGCTGTTAATGACACAGATCTGGAAGTTATATTTGGGTTAATTTTTTTGGTAGAGCTAGCTGCTTTTTTTGGTAGCCGTCTCGTATTGGGTTGTGTGGTTGGGGTGGATTTTCCAGTTCTAACATCACTCACTGTATTTATTGTTTTACTTTGTTGCTCAGGACATGCTTATGTTTTGATTTTACGAATCTATGTCCACATTTCTGCTCCCAGACTGTTATTGTATTGCTTGACTTTTTATATGCGTGCTGCCTTTTAAGCATTAGTAATTGATAATGGCTAGTGCACTTAAATTCATGAGCTGGAATGTAAAGGGATTGAATCACCCTGTTAAAAGGAGGAAGGTATTCTCACATATTAAACAATTCAAAGCTGAGATTGCTTTCCTTCAAGAAACTCATATTCGTTGTTTTGATAAATCCCGGCTTCTGTCAAAGTGGGCGGGTCAGCATTTTCATTCATCCTTTGCCGCTAAAGCTAGGGGGGTCTCCATCCTTATTAACTCAAATATTCCTTTTGAACTCCATAATAAAATATCTGATACAAATGGCCGTTTTATTATTGTTTCTGGTAAATTATATAACACTAAAGTTGTACTAGCAAACCTGTATGCCCCCAACTTTGATGATATTAACTTTTTGGAACATTTTTTTTCCTCACTACCAGATTTAAACTCATACTATCTTATACTGGGTGGTGACTTCAACTGTTGGTTAGATCCTAATTTGGATCGATTGTCCTCTGTTACTAGACCACCTACTAAATCTGCCTTAGCTATCCAATCGTTTCTCTCTAATTTTGGTATCTCTGATATATGGTGTTTCCTTCATCCTAATGAGAGAGATTATTCTTTTTTTTCTCATGTTCACCATACCTTCACTAGAATTGACAATTTCTTACTCGATAACCAACTTATTCCATTTGCCTATTCTTGTGACTATCAGAGTATACTGATTTCTGACCATGCCCCAATTACTCTGTCTTTAAATTTTCCTGGTCTCCCTCAGAGGAATAAACACTGGCAGTTTGATTCGACTTTATTATCGGATGATGATTTTCTAAAATTTATTAAGGATCAGATAACCTTTTATTTTAACACCAATACATCACCTGAAGTGTCATCCCAGATTGTCTGGGATGCCATGAAAGCATATCTGAGGGGTCAAATAATCTCTTACACAGTAAATCTCAACAGAAGGTCCTGTGTACATCGATTAGACCTCATTAATCAGATTAAAGAATTGGATCAACTGTATGCTCAAACTAAGAACCCTGAACTATACAAGAAGCGTGTAGAACTCCAAACTAAATTTAATCTTCTGTCTACTTAACCTGTCGAACGCCAACTTCTCGAAAGCAAGAGTCGCTTTTACATTCACGGTGATAAGTCTGGTAAATTTCTAGCCAATCAGCTGAGGTGTTCCAAAGCCAAACAACATATTACAAAGATCCGGAAAGAGAATGGAGACTTTACATCGGATCATTTAGAAATTAATGACACGTTAAAAAATTTCTATTCTCGGCTTTATTCCTCTGAATCTTTGAATGACAATATCTCTGTTGATCAATTTTTAAATAATCTGAATATTTCTTCACTTTCATCTGATTTTAAAGCCAAACTTAATGCGCCTATATCATCAGAAGAAATATCTTTTGCAATTTCTGCACTGTCCTCAGGGAAATCTCCTGGACCTGACGGGTTCCCTGTAGAATTTTATAAATCATTCTCTTCACTTCTTTCTCCTCAGTTACTCTCAGTATTATCTGACTCGTTTAATTACGGCAAATTGCCACCCTCTTTTAATGAGGCATCTATTATTCTTCTATTAAAAACGGGTAAAGACCCAACAGAGTGTTCCTCATATAAGCCGATTTCTCTGCTCAATGTTGGCTAAAGTTTTGGCTTATAGATTAGAAACCGTTATTCCCTCTATTATTTCTGATCACCAATCAGGTTTTATTAAAAACCGTCTCCCTTTTTTTAACATTCGGCATTTATTTAATATTTTATATTCACCTCCAGCTGGGATTCCTGAATGTGTTATTTCCCTCAATGCGGAGAAAGCATTTGATCGTATAGAGTGGAACTAACTTTTGGCAGTTTTAGAAAAATTCGACCTCGGTCAAAGTTTTATCTCTTGGATCAAATTGCTGTACTTCTGTCCTACTGCCTCTGTTTTAACTAATTTTCAGAAATCCCAGGTATTTAATCTCAAACGTGGCACCCTTCAGGGATGCCCCTTAAGTCCCTTTCTCTTTGATTTGGCTATAGAACCTTTGACGATAGCATTTTGAAATTGTCCTGAATTGACCGGGATTTGGAGAGGGGTTGTTGAGCATAAAGTTTCTCTTTATGCTGATGACTTATTACTCCTTCTCTCAAATCCGTCTACATCCTTACCTCCAATGTTTTCACTTCTTGACCAGTTTAGCCAAATCTCTGGCAATAAACTTAATTTACACAAGAGCGAACTTTTCCCAATTAATAAAGAAGCACAAGAATTAACATTTCGTGATCCCCCTTTTAAAGTAGTCCATAATCAATTTACTTATCTTGGGATTACAGTCACAAGGAAGTTGAAAGATCTCTTTCGTGAAAACTTCGCCAATCTTTCATATACTATAAAACAGAGTCTGGTACAATGGTCACCTCTGTCTATGTCTTTGGTAGGTCGTATTAATGTTGTTAAAATGTATGCTCTCCCTAAATTTTTATACTTATTTCAATCAATCCCAATATTTATTCCTAAATCTTTTTTTTTGATTCCTTAGACTCTATTATTTTGTCATATCTGTGGAAGAATAAGCACTCTAGAATTAATAAAATCCATCTCCAAAAATCTAAAAAAGAGGGTGGCATGGCTTTACCTAACTTTCGTTTATATTATTGGGCAGCCAATATACGTTGTGCTGCCTTTTGCTCTTTCTTTCATGGCCAACCCGAGTGCCCTAATTGGGTGGCAATGGAGTTTAGCTCCACTAAAGAATTATCTATCTCTGCACTTCCTGGCTCTGCACTCCCTAGTTGTTTGTCCAGATTAGTAGCTAATCCTCTTGTTAGACACACTTTGCGTATATGGGCTCAGTTTAGGAAATTCTATGGTTTCCATGGTTTTTCCGTTTCCAGCCCTGTCGTACATAATCACATTTTTTTTACCTACTACACATGATTCAGCATTCCATGATTGGTATAGGAAGGGCATTAGACATTTTGAAGATCTTTTCATTGATAATCACTTCGCTTCATTTCAACAGCACTCTGTTAAGTTCAATCTGCCCAATGCTCATTTTTTTAGATATCACCAAATTAGACACTTTATTGCTCCTTTAATTCCTAACTTTCCTGATATACCTGCAAAAAATGCTATGGACTTATTTCTTTCCATTAATCCGCTAGGTAAAGGTTTAATATCAATTATTCGAGATAAATTAGCAGCCTTACGACAGGCCCCTGTTGATAAAATTAAAATGGCAAGTAAATATTGCAAGTAAATATCAAGTAAATATTTAACTTTGGAACTGAATGCTCCTCTTGCACTACCAATGATCGAATGAGATTTACAGGAAGATGTTGTTCCCTGCTTCTCATTGCTAACTGTCACAACTCCAACAGTGACCTCAGGTCAGCTGCAGGGTCATCAGCCGGGACCACCACTCATTGATATTTCTCTCCCTTAGCCCTGGTCCATCTCCTGGTGGCACAGCAGTGACACGGGCCTCCCTGTCACCGCCTGCAACTTCCAGTGGGGTTAGTTGGTCCCTCAATTATGTCCTTCCTCCTCAGCCACAGCCAAAAGCTGCCCTTTTCTGCCTCTTCAGCCAGCTCTCTGGTGGGCCTCCTGAGCCTCATTCCTTTCACTGCCCTATCACAGGGTAACCTTGTCAGGGTAGATGATTGCCTCATGTCTTACACTCAGCTGCTAGGACTGAGTACTTCAGCCTCTTCCACTCATGGGCAGCCTCCACTCCTTCCTCCCATGGGACGGTTAACTCAATGAGAACCTCTGCACTGTGAGATGGAGCAGCTGCTCTCAATTTATCAATTGTCTCAGCTTAATTTGCCTATATAACAGAAGCCTAATGTCTCCATGATATCCAAATACCTCATTAGTTGAACAATTATCTCAACTCTCCAAATGTTTCACAGAATGGTATAAAAAGTCTAAGGAACTTTGCAATTCCCATTTCCAACCCCAGTTGTAGGTTGCACACTTTGAAGGCAGCCACTGCAGGGAAGCTGCATGATGAATGAAATCAAATTGGGACAGTTAACATGACTGAGAGTTGAAGAACTGTGGGAGGGAGGGAATCAGGAAGAGAGTGGGCCACTCTAAAACAGAGGTCAGAAAGATAACTGAGGAACAGAGATGCAGAACGAGTGATTGAGCAACAGATGAGCTTCAGGGTGAGATGTGATTGGGAAATCAGAGTGAAAGACACAGGACATGGTGATTTGGGCACTATAGGGAAAGTTGTAGCAAAGAACCAAAGTCTGAAAATGAACTATAATCTTTATTCATCATTCTGCATTTAGAATTAGCACAGCACAAGAAAAAATGGATGAATTTCAGCTTTGATAGATAGATAGATACTTTATTCATCCCCTAGGGGAAATTCAACATTTTTCCAGTGTCCCATACACTTATTGTAGCAAAACTATAATTACATACAGTATTTAACTCAGTATAAATATGATATGCATCAAAAAAACACCCTCCCACAAAGCATTAATAAATAGCTTTTAAAAAGTTCTTAAATAGTTTACTAAAGTGCATTGAGTGGTAACTTAAGCTCAGTCCTAACTCCGGCACTTTAACATGTCTTGCCCCTGGTGGTTGAATTGTAGAGCCGAATGGCGTTGGGGAGTAATGATCTCTTCATCCTGTCTGAGGAGCATTGCATTGACAGCAACCTGCCGCTGAAGCTGCTTCTCTGTCTCTGGATGGTGCTGTGCAGAGGATGTTCAGGGTTTTCCATGATTGACTGTAGCCTACTCAGCGCCCTCCGCTCTGCCACCGATGTCATACTCTCCAGTTCTGTGCCCACCTTTTGAATGTGCTTTTTGAACATTAAAGAAGCTGCAAATATCTTATTTTTGGAACTTAATTACTTGATTTTACAATTCTATAATGACAAACCAATCTGTACTGAATTGTACAATGATAATTCAAATTCTTTTGCTGGCTCTATTTTTGTCAGGAGGAAATTGCACCCATTTCTTGCTATCTCACCTGTAATCTTCATAATACTGTTAACATCTGACAGTCAGACTGTTCATTTAATTGGATTTGGATTGGTTTATTGTTGTCAAATGTACTGAGGTGCAGTGAAAAGCTTGTACTGCATACTGTTCATACAAATCAAATCATTGCACACGGCTTTGTGATAGAACATGGTAAAGCAAGAACAGAATGCAGAATAAAGTGAAACAATTACAGGGAAAGTACAGTGTAGGTAAAGATAGAAGGTGCAAGATCGTGACAAACAAGACTGTGAGGTCAAGAGTCTGTCTTATCGTATCAGAAAAACATTTAATAGCCTTATAACTTCAGGGTAGAAAATGTCCTTGAGCCTGGTGCTACATGCTATCAGCCTTATTAAACCTCTGCCTGATGGGAACTTTAATTATGCTGGCTGGTTTACTGAGGTAGCAAGAAGTATGGAGAGTCCATGGAGGAGAGTCTAGTTGCTGTGGTAGAGTCATAGAGAAGGACAGCACAGAAACAAGGCCTTCGGCCGATCTAGTCCATGCAGAAACCATTTAAGCTACCTAGTCCCACTGAGCTGAACTGTGACCATAGTCCTCCATACCCCTACCATCCATGTACTTATCCAATCTTCTCTGAAACGTTGAACTGGAGCTCTCATGCACCACTGATGCTGACAGCTCAATCCACACAAGTGTTCCCTTGCATTTCCTGTTCTCCATGAGCACCTCATGTGTTCCTACTTGCCTATACCTGCTATGCACCTCCTTTTTTGCTCAAAACCAGGGCCTCAACATCTCTTGAAAACCAAGGTTCCCTACACTTATTCTCCTTACATTTTATTCTGACAGGTGCAGACAAGTTTTTTTTTACTCTCAATTTTGTTTTTGAAGCCCTCTCACTTTCCAAGTACACCTTCGCCTGAAAACAGCCTGACCCAATCCACACTCACCACATCATTTCTGATTCCATCAAAATTAGTCTTTTTCTCATTTAGAATCTCAACCTATGCACTAGACCTATCTTTTAGCATATTTACTTTAAAATGTGGTCACTGGATTCAAAGTGTTTCCCTACAGAACCTTTTGTCACCCGCCCTGTCTCATCCCTGATAGCAGATTCAGCATTGTACACACTCTCATTGGCACTTCCATGTACCATTGGCTTCTGGAAAGCTGATATCACCTACTATAACTATCATATGTTTCTTCCAACAGTCTGCGATCTCTTTACAATTTTGTTCCTCTAAATCCCTCAGACTGTTGGGTGATCTATAATATTACCATTAATGTGGTCATACCTTTCTTATTTCTCAGTTACACCCATAAGGGATCACTAGTTGAGCTCTGCGGTCTGTCCTGATGGACCACTGTCGTGACATTTTCCCTGACTAATAACACCACCCCTCCTCCTTTCATCCCTCCTGTTCCCTCACATCTAACACAATGGAACCCCATAATATTGAGATGCCAGTCCTGCCTCTCCTGCAACCAAGTATCACGAATGTCTACAACAGCATAATTCCATGTGTTGATCCAGGCCCTGAGCTCATCCACCTTTCCTATGATACTTCTGGCATTGAAATATACACAGCTCAGGACACTAGTCACACCCTGCTCAATCTTTGATTTCTGACTCTGTCTGAGGTCTTACCGATATCTGCATCCACAACCTCTCCACTAACTATTCTGGCACTCTGGTTCCCGTCCCCTGCAACTCTAGTTTAAACCCCACTGTGCAGCATTGACAAACCTTCCCACTAGGATATTAGTCACCCTTCAGTTCAGGTTTAAACCATCCCTTCTGTACAGGTCCCATCTTCCCTGGAAGAGAGCCCAATGATCCAAAAACCTTATGCCATCCCTCCTGCACCAACTCCTTAGCCACATGTTGAACTGTATAATCTTCCTAGTTCTGGCCTCACTAGCATGTGGCACAGGTAGTAATCCTGACATCGCAGCCCCTGGAGATACTGCCCTTTAAATTAGCACCTAACTCCTGATGCAGAACTTCATCATTTGTCCTACCCATGTCATTGGTATCTACATGGACCAGGACCTCTGGATGTTCACCCTCCCGTTTAAGAATGTGGAGGACTTGATCTGAGATATTTTGGACCCTCACAACTGGGAGGCCACATTCCATCTGGGAATCTAATTCTCATCCACAGAATCTCCTGTCCATTCCCCTAACTAATGAATCCCCTATCACCACAGCGTGTCGCTTCTCCCCACCTTCCCTTCTGAGTCGCAGAGGCAGACTCAGTGCCAGAGATCTGACACTGTGACTTTCCTCTGCTGGGACATCCCCCGAACAGTAAACAAATAGTGGTATACCTGTTGTTGAGGGGGATGTCCACAGGCCTGCTTAACTGGCTGCTTAACCTCTTTCCCCTTCCTGACTGTCACCCGTTTTCCTGTGTCCTGCACCCTGGGTACAACTATCTCTCCATATACCCTATCTACAACCCCTTCAGCCTCCCAAATAATCCAGTGTTCCATCTCCAACTCTTTCACGTGGATTGTTAGAATCTGCAGGTGGACACTGGTATTCTCCCTTTCTTCTGACATCCCACAAGAGGAGCATTCAACTGTCCTGTGTGGATGAGCTGAGCTGTCTCCACAACTTTCTGTAGTTCCTTGTGGCCATGAGCAGTGCAGCTGCCATAACGCATCAAGACAGAATGCTTTCTGTGCTGCATCAATAAAAATAGGCAAGGTTCAAAGGGTTGTTATGAATGTGGAGCAACTCTGAGGGGCAGAAGGGTGCAAAGTCGCCCCCTCCTTTTTGACAATCGCAAGATCGTTATTATTTTGGGTCTGAGACCCAGGAAATGAGAGAGATACACAGCATATCAGGAAATGGGAGAGAGAGAGAGAGAGAGAGAGAGATGCAGAATACACAACCAGGTGGAATGTCTCCTGACATAAGCAGAATGGAACAACTGATTACTGCTATTGTCTCTTGGAGAAGGAATTGAGCATTGAGTACTGTACTATTCATTGAAACCCCTCAGGGGACAACCAGAGTGGTCTGGTTGAGGGAGTGCATCTTCCCAACCTGATTGACATCTGAGACCCCGAGAGTGAGGATAAAAGAGGGGTCTGGGGAAACACCCCTTAGACGCACCAGGAGAAACGCTAGAAATCTAGTGACAGTGTTTTATAGCGAAGCCGGTGAGAACTCGTGTGTGTCCTCCCTTGCCTGGGTGGCGGGCTCATCACGGAAGAACGGTTTAGCTAAAGGAGAGGACACTCTTGAACGGCCACAACAACGAGACACCGACGGATTGAAATCATAAAGGAAGGTTGGCAAAACACTTAGCGGTAACTGTTCCCATTCTTCTATCTCTCTCGCTCTCCAACAATTGCAACACAGCGACAAACAAACGACCGCAGCCTGTGTGATCTGAAGCGAACGTTATATTTCCATTGGACAATTCATTATCCCCTAGACAACGATAGAGCTTGTTTCTTATTGATTATTATTATACCCGCACTTTTAGGGTTAGAATTGATGACGTATATTATCTGTATATTTGCATTGATATTATTTTTGTGTATTTTTACTAATAAATACAGTTAAAAATAGTATCATCAGACTCCAACGGACGTCTCTATCTTTGCTGGTAAGTAACCCAGTTACGGGGTTCGTAACAGGGTACCTATCAAATTTCTGTCCCCTCCTGAGGAAGTAGAGGTATTCATGAGCTTTTTGGTCATGGTGTAAAGCTGTTGGTCCAGAACGGGTGATGTTCACTCCTAGGAACTTGCAGGTCTCAACCTTCTCAACCTCAGCATTGCTGATGAAGATAGCAGCTGATCAAAACCCTCCTTCCTGTCAATGACCAGCTCTTTTGTTCTGCTGAATTGAGGAAAAGATTGTTGTCATGACAGCATGTTACTAAGCTCTCAGTCTCCTTCATCATTTGAGATAGGGGCCACCATGGTGGAGGTAGAGCAGAACCTGGCCACAGAGTTTGAGTGTATGGGGATCTGAGGACCCTGTGCAAGTAGGGGTCTGAGGACACAGCCTTGTGAAATGAGAATAATCATGATGAAGGTGTTGAGCCGACCCTACTGGTTCCAGTTTGTTGGTCAGGAAGTCAAGGATCCAGATGCAAAAGGAGGTGCTGAGTCCCAGATCGATGAGTTGGAGGTGAGTTATCTTGGACTTACAGCATTGAAGATGGAGTTGTAAACAATAAATAATGGTCAAACCTAGTTGTATTTACTGTCCAGATGTTCCAGGAGATGGCATTTGCTGAAGACCCTTTTCAGAAGCAGATCATTGCAGCAACAAGTTTGTCTGGGAGGATGGAGTTAATGTCCAGTAAACCTGGCCTGTCAAAGCACTTCAGGACTCTGGATGTCGGAGTCATCAGGTAATAGTCATTAAGGTAGTCAGTAAGTTGTGCATCTGATGTATTCAGAGGAAGACACTGCCTACGAGAGTTGCTCCATGATCTCATTTACAAAGTATGGGACCACTTTAGTTAGTGTGTTTGGATCTCCTCTCCACAGAGACTGATTCCAGTAATGTTGGAAATGTCTTGGATCACTACTCCTGAAATGCTCAAGGCTTCCCCACAAAGGATCAGAGAGCAGCCACAGTTGCCAAAATGTTCTGGGCAAAGTATTTTGTTGTTTACGGCCTCCCAGGAATAGTACACAGTGATCAGGGCAGGGATTTTTGTGAGTCAGCTTCTACATGGGTTACTGAGCATGCTGGGAGCTGAGAAGTCAAGGACAACGCTGTATCACCCTCAGGGACATCCTCAGCCTAAAAGATTCAACAGGACATTGTTAGACACGCTTGAAACTCTGGATGCCAACAAAAAGAACAAGTGGAGTCAGCATATAGAGCATTAGGTACACCGTTACACAAAATGAAGCTACTGGCTACTTGCCATACTATTTGACGTTCAGACATGAAGCAAGATTAACTGTGTATATCTGTTTTGGAGCCAACAGTGAAGACTTACTGAGAAAAAGTAACTCAAAGTATGCGTCTGACATGAAGAAAGAACCACAAAGAGCTTATAAACTAGCAGTGGTTTCTGTCACAACGGAAACAAGAGGAGATAGGATCAAAAGTTTAGGTTGACAGAACTGATGCCTGGAGGCAGAGTGTTAATAAGAAATTTGGAGCCACCAGGTATGCATGCATTGGCCGACTGCTGGATGTCCACTCCTTATGTAGTGGAGAGTCAGATGCCAATTTGCCAGTTTCCAGGTGAAGCCAGAAGATGGGAATGGTCCTGTCAAAATTCTCTATCAGAATCGCCTTCCTCCTTTAGGGCATGAAGTACGCGTTGACCCGGAGTCTGACACAGAACTACACCTGGTAGGAGAACTCTGCACAGAAGGAGAACAGAAAGACAAACTGCTGACAATAGTGTGATTCCAGTGGAAAGACCTGAAAAGGGACCGACCACTGAATGGAATACAGTCTCAGAGGATGAGGAACTGGGAGTATTGTATGATTTATATGCAAACTCCCCAAGATGTGATAAGTGATTTCTACCAGTGGACAGGCCAACATGATAATTGACAGTGAGGGCAAAATGGGCTCCAATATGATTGAGGATGAAGCTGAATTCAGTCAGGGGGCTGGGGGACCTGTGTCAGAGTGATAGACAGGGTCAGGCAACCATGAGTGAACAGGAACCGTCACAGGAAGTGTCTGAGGCTGAGGAAGCTGAAGAAAAGGTAAGTTCTCAGAGAGTCAAGAAGCCCCCGGACAGGCTGGCATCTGATGCACGGGATAAACAGTGTTATATCCATCCCAGAAATGAGATCTGTTACTGCCATTTACAAAAATCACAACATGTGGTGAACTACGTGTGCCTGTCCGGACATGCCCCCTGCTGACTGCTCCTGTGGCTCCTCCCACAGGCCCCTGTATAAAGGCGATCAAGGCCTGAGCCCGGCCTCTCAGTCTCCAGGATGTAGTATGGTGGTCAACCACTGCTTGTTCCTTCTTCCAGTCAATAAAAGCCGATATCTAGCCTTCACGTCTCAGAGTGAGTTATTGATGGTGCATCACAACATTTATTTGAATATTGTGTTATTGATAATGATTTACTACATTTTAAAGACATGTGGACATGACTATTTTGGTGGGGGGAGGAAATGGAATGCCCTGTTTAAGATTTCTACTGTTCTGCTGTGAGGTATTTTATTTCTGCAGTTTTCCACCATGAGTTAAGCAATCACCCAGCTACTACAGAACTGAGCACCAATCCTGATGTAACAGTTAGACTGGTTTAACTGTTACGGGCCCTTTTAGCTTTATTTTTGTTTCTCTGTTAACTGTTACATAAAGTTGAAAATTGGTAAATATACTTCCTATATAATTTTGTGCTGTTGTACGATCTGTCATTTCTGGGCCACTGATAGCTGTGTATGGGCAGTATTTACACAGCATTCACTCTTATTGAGATTCCTTTAATTGGAACATCCCGACGTTCCTGTTTGGTTGAACCCCAGATCATACCAACGCGAGACGTGTATTGCTTATGAAAGGCGGCCTTCACTCCACTGAGTCACGTGGCTGTTAGCAGAGTTTCTAACGAGCCAAGTTGGTGTACGAGGCCTGGTGAGAGTGTTGCACTTGTAAACCCGGTCTCTAAGAATCCTCTCCAATGGTTTGACCACAATTGACTCACTGGTCTGTAATTCCTAGTGTTATCCCTAGTACCGTTCTTGAACAAAGGAATAACATTTTCCACCTTCAGAACATTTGGTTTAACTCCTGTGGCCAAAGGAAATGCAAAGGACATCAAAGCAATCTCTTCCCTCACTTGCAACTGAAATCTGAGGCATTTCCTGTTCGGCTTCAGGGACTTATCTATCCTAAAGTTTTTCAAAAGTTCCAGCACATCCACTTTCTTAATTTTGTCATGTTCCAGCATATCAGCCTCAGATTTGTCAGGGTTCTCTCACTAGTGAATACTGAACCAAAGTATTCATGAAAGCCACCCCCCCCCCCCCGCCACTTCCTCCGATTCCTCTGATTCTTCACCTGCGGTTTTCCCTTATCTATTTGCCAAGACTTTCTCAGGTCTTCTTCTCAATTGCCTATATCTATTCTTAAGCTACTTCCTAGCTACCTCAAGTGAGGTTTATTGGCATTTAACTACAGACATGTATACAACATATTAAACCATGTAATGTATAGAGAAACAAGACAACTTTTCTTCGAACCAGGGTGTAAATCTCAGAACACACATAACACATGATAACTTATGAAGGTAAGGATAAAATCTACACATGAATCACACATAAATAACAAACTGAAGTGCATTAATATAAAATATTGTAAGGTATGGAACCGATTAACCAGTGATGCTTTGAATATGAAGTGACCAGGTGTTCAGAACCGAATGGCATGAAGAATGAAACTTTTTCCCATCTTGATCATTGTTGTTTTTATGCATCGTAGTTTCCTACCTGATGGTAGAAAGTTAGAGAGGATGCTGGATGGATGGGTGGGGGCTTTCATAATGCTAATGGACCACAAATGCGGCATTCCTGATAAATGACCCAGTTGGTGGTAGGGAGACCCCTATGACCCTCTCAGCTGTTCTCACATTCCTTTGTAGGGACTTCTGGTCCGATGCTCAACAGCTCCTATTCCAGATGGAGATGTATCTTGTCAGGAAGCTCTCAATGGTGCTCCTGTAAAATGTAGTTCAGTTGTGGCTTGGGAGCCTTGCTTGCCTCAATATTCTTGTTCAGGGAGGTGATATTAAGGGACCAAGTGAGCTCTTCCATAATGTGAGCTCCCTGGAACTTGGTGCATCTAACTCTCTCCACGAAGGAGCAATGTATTCGCAGAGGGCAATGGTTCATCTGCCAGAAGTCCACAATCATTTCCTTTGTATTCTCCACATTCAGGCTTAGATTGTTCTTCTCACACCAATCCATCAGCTGCTCCACTTCCTCCCCATACTCTGTCTTGTCATCGTCCTTGATAAGGCCAACCACTGCTGTGTGTTCAAATTCAGCAATTGGCTCCTTGATTTTGCCCAGTTTAATCCATCAGTGTTAGGACCACTTCCATGAGCTCACTCCCTTCTCAATCCTCCTATCAGGATGAACATTCACAGGCCTTCCCTGTTGGTGCTGCACTCTACCTGTATTATGAAACTGGTACGCAGTGATTACTGTGTTTATTGTACAGTGTTTCAGGAAAGAGGAGGGAAACCCCTCTGCAGTTGCCACAAGTAGACATCTCCTATCTTGAAGAAGGTCATGGTTATGTTGTCAACAAAAGCAAAACCCTCTAGCATGTTCTTCCCTTCCCAGAAATGAAAGTTGTTATGAAATTGTACCAGAAGTTCTTCACTGTCATGTTTTAATTCTTTATTGGAATTTTATCAGCTGTCAATGCCTTCTTTTATCGATGGCTGAAAGGCCCTTTCATCCTCTGGGCAGCTGGAACACGGCAACAATTGCAGCAGATAATATTGTTGTGAGATGGACTCAAGAAAGCTTTCAAAGTGCTCCCTCAAGTGGCCACCATCTCAGAATCAGAATCAGGTTTAATATCACCAGCATCGGTTGGGAAATTTTTTGTCATTGCGACAGCAGTACAAATGAATACAGAAGAATGGAGGAAAAAAACATGAATTACAGTAAATATAAGTAGTGCAAAACTAAAAATATAAAAAGTGACGAGATGGTCTTCAGGGGTTCAATGTCCATTCAGAAATCGGATTGCAGAGGGGATGAAGTTGTTCCTGAATTGTTGAGTGTGTGCCTTCAGGCTCCTGTACCTCCTTCCTGATGGTCGCAATGAGAACAGGGCATGTCCTGGGTGATGGATGCCACCTGATGAGGCATCACTCCTTGATATGGAGGCTCGTACCCATGATGGAGCTGACTAATTATACAACTCTCTGCAGGTGATTGCGATCCTGTGCAGTCCCATGCAGCCAGTTAGACTGCTCTCCACAGTACATCTGTAGAAATTTACGAGTGTCTTTGGTGACATACCAAATCTCATCAAACTCCTAATGAAATATAGCCACTGTTGTGCTTTCAGGCTTTAGGATTAGTTATTCCCATCATGCAACACTGCACTTGTTTCCAGCTTTGACATCGGTGCCCGATTTAGGGAGTTCCACTGTTGACACGTCCTTGTTCAGAACAGCTTCACGGGCTGACTGTTCAGATTAACAGACAAAACAGACTGGATTATAAGTATTACCACTGGCTACATTCTATAAGTTTACACTGTGGATTCATATATTGTGATCATGTTTTCTAAACAACTTAGTCAAGTCAAGTCACTTTTATTGTCATTTCGACCATAACTGCTGGTACAGTACTCAGTAAAAATGTTTTTCAGGACCATGGTGTTAGATGACATAGTACAAACGTACAAAAACTAGATTGAACTGTGTAAAAAAAACAACACAGAGAAAAAAAACACACAACAACTACACTAGACAACAGACTTACCCAGGACTGCATAAAGTGCACAAAACAGTGCAGGCATTACAATAAATAATAAACAGGACAATAGTGCAGTACGGTGTCAGTCCAGACTCTGGGTATTGAGGTGTCTGATAGCGTGGGGGAAGAAACTTAGATCCACAATCAGCTCTGTTAAGTTTCTATCTATCGACTCAGAGAAGAAGAAACTCAATTTCCAATCAGTCACTGTGCATCTACCTGCCAATGATGCCTTTGTCATTATGATGATATAAAGCTGGATAGGTTATCAAAAATAGAAATGCAGTGAACTTTAATTCCACTTCTAAAATTACACCAAGACTACCTTTACAATGAATAGGAAAGCCAAACAATAAATAAATGTAAAACATTACCAGAATTCATGGTTTCCTCTGAGCATTGTGTTGACGACTGATTCTTCCTTGGCAGGCAACAAGGGCAGGGATCTGACTTCTCTTCCTGACTCCACCGAGATCCATGGACACAAAACATTTGAACTAGACAAGGAGCTCAATGCAGGTGCCCTGTCTGGCATGTGCCAGGACTCTGCAGTAACGATGATGCAGCCACTGCCAGTGTTCACTCTTATTGCTCAATAAAACCTACAGGAAGTTTATGACTTTAGTGTCTGTGTAGCCAATAACAAACGTTGAGAAACAGCAGTCAATACCCAGTTTAACTTCATCAGCTGCCAACTTGCCCAATGCAATCAAACTGAAGGCACAAGAACCAATGTAAACCTGAAATATTTATGAAGTCGTTACCATAAAATATCCTGAAATTTTACTGACTTTGGTTTGGTAATTGAGGATTTAAAGTTCAAGTTCAGTTTGTTGTGACTCGACCATATACCTGCATACTATCAAACAAAACAACATTCCTCTGGATGAACGTGCACAACACAGCAAATATAACTCACACACACAACACATAAAGTAACACTACGACAAATAAGTTATCAAATAATAAGTTGCATATCTGATACGAATTTAACAAAACAGTATAATGCAACTGGCACTTCATACGCGATGAGACTTGGTTGGTGACGGGGAGTTCAGTAGTTTTATGGTCTGGGGGAAGAAGCTGTTTCCCATCCTAACAGTTCCTGTCCTAATGCTACGGTATCACCTGGCTGATGGTCGTGGTCAGAGAGATTGTTAGATGAACAGGAGGGTTCATTGACAACACTAAGGGCCCTGCATATGCAGTGCTCCTGATAAATATTTCAGATGGGTGATAGAGAGACCCCGATGATCCTCTCAGCAGTCCTCACAATCCTTTGTAGGGACTTGTGGTCAGATCTCTTGCAATTCCTGTACCATGTGTGATGCAGCTCAGCTGGTCAGGACACTCTCGATGGGGCTCCTGTAAAAATTGGTTAAATGGTGGGGAGCCTCACTTGCCTCAATCTCCTCATGATGTGGAGATACTGTTGAGCTTTCTTGATCAGACAGGAGGCCTTGAGGGGCCAGATGAGATTGTCCATTATGAGCATTCACAGATCTTGGAGCTCCTAACTCTCTCCACGGAGGAGCTGTGTATGTACAGTGAGGAGTGATCAGCCTGCACCTTCCGAAATTGCACAATCATTCATTTGGTCTTGTCCATGTTGAGACTCAAGTTGCTGTGCTCATACCAACCACTTTACCTCCTCTCTGTACGCGTCTCATTATCATTGTTGATGACAACCACTGTTGTGTCATCAGTGAACTTGATGATTTGGTTTGATCAGTCATGTGTCAACAGTGTGGACAGCAACGGGCTGAACACACAGCCCTGAGAGTGCTGGTGCTCAGCGTATGAAGCTAGAGATGTTTCTGCCCTCATGAACTGACTGTGACCTTACTGTCAAGAATTCCAGGATCTGGAGCATCCTGGCATTTGAGGCACCATTTTCCAGGTGGGACAGGACAGAGTGGAGTGTAGAGGCTATGACATCATCAGAGGACTGATTGGAGTGAAAAGTGAACTGGAAAGGATGCAATGTAGCAGAAAGATGGGGTTTAATATGATCCATACCCAGCAAGTCAAAGCACTTCATTATTTTTAATGTCAGTGCCACTGGCACTTTGCCAGTGCTAGTGGCAAATAATAACTTTGAGGAGATGCAAAAGGATTTAGAAGGAGTGGATTGGGACAATTTGTTTTATGGGAAGGATGTAATAGAGAAATGGAGGTAATTTAAAGGTGAAATTTTGAGGGTACAGAATCCTTACGTTTCTGATAGGTTGAAAGGAAAGTTTAAAAGTTTGAGGGAACCATGGTTTTCAAGGGATATTGGAAACTTGGTTAGGAAAAAGAGAGATATCTACAATAAATACAGGCAGCATGGAGTAAATGAGGTGCTCGAGGAATATAAAGAATGTGAAAAGAATCATAAAAAAGAAATTAGAAAAGCTAAAAGGGGATACGAGATAGCTTTGGCAAGGAAGGTGAAAATAAATCCAAAGGGTTTCTACAGTTATATTAATAGCAAAAGGATAGTGAGGAATAAAATTGAGAATCAGAGTGGACAGCTATGTGCAGAGCCAAAAGAGATGGGGGAGGTTTTGAACAATTTCTTTTCTTTGGTATTCACTAATGAGAAGCATATTGAATTGTGTAAGGTAAGGGAAACAAGTAGGGAAGTTATGGAAACTATGAAGATTAAGGAGGAGGAAGTACTGGAGATGTTAAGGAATATAAAAGTGGATGAATCTCCAGGTCCTGACAGGATTTTCCCTAGGTCCTTGAGGGAAGTTATTGTAGAAATAGCAAGGGCTCTGACAGAAATATATCAAATGTCATTTGAAACAGGAATGGTGCCGGAGGATTGGCATATTGCTCATGTTGTTCCATTGTTTAAAAAGGGTTCTAAGAGTAAAGCTAGCAATTATAGGCTTGTAAGTTTAACATCAGTGGTGGGTAAATTAATGGAAAGTATTCTTAGAGATGGTATATATAATTATCTGGATAGACAGGGTCTGATTAGGGACAGTCAACATGGATTTATGTGTGGAAGATCATGTTTGACAAATCTTATTGAATTTTTTGAAGAGGTTACGAGGAAAGTGGATGAGGGTAAAGCAGTGGATGTTGTCTATATGGACCAGTAAGGCCTTTGAGTTGAGAGTTAGGGGGCAAAAGTTTAGGGGTAGCACAAGCAGGAACTTTTTTTACTCAGAGAGCGGTAGCTGTGTGGAACAAGCTTCCAATAGAATTAGTAGAGGCAGTTTCGATATTGTCATTTAAAGTAAAATTGGATAGGTATATGGACAGGAAAGGAATGGAGGGTAATGGGCTGAGGTTCGTGGGACCTGTTCGTGAGAGTAAGCGTTCGGCATAGACTAGAAGGGCCAAGATGGCCTGTTTCCGAGCTGTACTTGTTATATGGTTATATGGATGGTAAGTGCTGAGGCAAGTTACTGTTGTATTCTTGGGCACCAGGATGATGGTGGTCACATTAAAGCCTGCGGGGACAGTGAACAGCTCCAGAGAGTTATTGAAGATGCTTGTTCGAATCTCATGTGCCTTATGTCTCTGGTGTCACAGAAATGGCTGTGAACTCTCTGAGAATAATCCCATTTTGTCTTCCTGATGGCACAAGAAAGCACAGCTTTTGTTCACCGCAGACTTGTCTTGATATGATACAGACACAGTCCATGGTAACATGCCTCAATGACTATCATCCAGTAGCACTTACGTCCACAGTGATGACGCTTTTTGAGAGGTTGCAGATGAAATGTGTCAACTCCAGCCTGAGAAGCAACTTGGAGCCACTCCAATTTACCAACCAGCACAAGTCCACAGCAGATGCCATTTCATTGGCTCTTCACTCAACCCTGGAACATCTGGACAGCAAAGGCACACACATCAGGATGCTCCTTAGTGACTACAGCTCGGTATTCAATGCTCTCATCCCCTCAAAACTAATCAATAAGCTTCAAGATCTTGGCCATAATACCTTGCTGTGCAATTGGATCCTCGTTTCCCTCACTTACAAAACCCAGTCAGTTCAGATTGGTAACAATATCTCCTCCATAATCTCCATATGCACAAGTGCACCACAAAGCTGCGTGCTTTGCTCCCTGCTCTACTCGCTTTACACTGATGACTATGGCGATGCACAACTCCAGTGCCATGTTTATCTTTGCTGATGGAACCACTGTCATGGGCAAATCAAAGATGGTGACGTATCAGCATATAGAAGGGGGTATTAAAATCTGGCTGAGTGGTGCTACAACATCAACCTCTTACTCAATGTCACCAAGACCAAGGAGATGATTATTGACTTCAGGAGAAGGAAACCAGAGGTCCATAAGCCAGTCCTAATTGGGGGATCAGAGGTGGAGAAGGTCAGCAACTTTAAATTCCTTAGCGCTATCATTTCAGTGGATCTGTCCTGGGCCGAAGTGAGTAAATGTAATTATGAAGAAAGCATGGCAGTGCCTCGACTTCCTTAGGAGATTGCAAAGACTCGGCATGACAACTAAAACTTTGACAATCTTCTCTAGATGTGTGATATTAGCTGTGTCACAGCCTGACATGTAACACCTTGTTTGTAATGGAAAATCCTATAAAAAGTAGTAGATATGACCTAGTCCACCATGGGTAAAGCCCTCCCGACCACTGAGCACATCTGCACGGAGCATTGTTACAGGAAAGCAGCATCCATCATCAGGGACTCCCACCACCCAGGTCATGCTCTCTTCTCATTGCTGCCATCAGGAGGAAGGTACAGGAGCCTCAGGACTCCCACCTCCAGGTCAGGAACATTTATTACCCCTCAAGCATCAGGCTCTTGAGCTAAAGAGGATAACTTCATTCATCTTCACTTGCCCTATCAGTGAACTGTTCCCACAACCGTGGACTCATTTTCATGGACTCTTCATCTATGTTCTTGATGTTTATTACTTTCTTGTTTGTTTGTTTATCTAGCTCCCTATTTATTTATTTATTTATTTATTTATTTATTCATCTATCCAACTGTTTCTTTATTTCTTTCATTTTCCATTTTGTATTTGCAGAGTTTAGTTATTGCCTTTAGCACACTGCTTGCCTGCCCTGTTAGTGTGGTCTTTCAACCCAAGGACCAGATCTATCTTTATCCATGACCAAGTTGAAACTAATGGCGTTACGATCACTAGACCCAAAGTGTTCCCCTGCACTCACTTCCGTCACTTGTCCTAACACGTTTCCTAATAGGAGATCTAATATTGCATCCTCTCTAGTTGCTACCTCCATATATTGATTTAGAAAACTTTCCTGAACACATTTTACAAACTCTAACCTGTCTAGACCTTTAACAGTATGGGAAGTCCCAATCAATATGTGGAAAATTAAAATCCCCTACTCTTACAACTTTATGTTTCTTCCAGTTGTCTGCTATCTCTCTGCAAATTTGTTCCTCCAATTCTCGCTGACTATTGGGTGGTCCATAATACAACTCCATTAATGTGGTCATAGCTTTCCTGTTTCTCAGCTCCACCCATATGGCCTCGGTAGACAAGCCTCTAATCTGTCCTGCCTGAGCACTGCTGCAACATTTTCCCTGACTAGCAATGCCATCACCCCAGCCTTCATCCCTCTGCTTCTATCACATATGAAACTTGGCAACCCTGGAATATTAAGCTGCCAGTCCTGCCCCTCCTGTAGCCAAGTTTCACTAATGGCTATAATGTTGTAATTCCATGTGTCAGTCCACGCCCTCAGCTCGTCTGCCTTCCCCACAACACTCCTCCCTCAGAAGATTATTACCAGCACACACAACCCTTCTATTTCTGACTTTGCATGAATCTAGTTTGAAACCTCCCCAATATCACTAACAAACCTCCCTGCAAGGATATCGGTCCCCATGTAGTTCAGGTGTAACCCGTCTCTCTTGTACAGGTCCCACCTGCCCCAGAAGAGGTCCCAGTGATCCTGAAATCTGAAACACTACCTCCTGCACCAGTTCCTCAGCCAAGTGTTCATCCTCTAGAGCATCGTACACTTTCCCTCACTGGCACATGGCACAGGTAGCAATCCTGAGATTACTGCCCTCGAGGTCCTGCTTTTTAACTTCCTACCAAGCTCTCTATACTCATTCTTCAGAACCTCCTCACTCTTTCTTCCTGCATCATTGATATCGATGTGTACCATGACATCTGGCTGATCACCCTCCCACTTCAGAATGCTGTCCATGCGATCAGAGGCATCCCTGTCCCTGGCACCCAGGAGGCAACAAACCATCCGGGAGTCTCTGTCACGACCACAGAACCTCCTGTCTGTACCTCTAACTATCGAGTCCCCTATCACTACAGCTCTCCTCTTCTTCCACCCTCCCTTCTGCACTGCAGAACCAGACTCAGTGCCAGAGATCCAGCTGCCACAGCTTGTCCCAGATAAGTCATCCCCCATAACAGTATCCAAATCGGTATATTTGTTGTTGAGGGGAATGGCCACAGGGGAACCCTGCTCTGCCTGCCCTTTTCCCTTCCCTCACTTGACTGTAACCCAATTACCTGTGCCCTGCTCCTTTGGTGTAGCTACCTCCCTATAACTACTATCTATAAACTCCTCATTCTCCCGAATGATCTGGAGGTCATCCAGCTCCTGCTCCAGTTCCCTAACGTGGTTTGTTAGGAGCTGCATATGGATGCCCTTCTGTCTGGATGAGCTGTTGCCTGATCACTCCGACATCCAGAATGAGGAAGTGCTTTGAGATGCTGTTATACTAGACATTAACTCCAGCCACCCAGACAAACTTGATGCTGCAATTCACCACTTCTGAAAAGGGTCTTCAGCAAATGCCATCTCCTGGAGAATCTGGACAGTAAATACAACTAGGTTTGACTATTATTTATTGTTTACAGCTCCATCTCCAATGCTATAAATCCAAGCAACCTCGTCTCCAAACTCCTCGATCTGGGACTCAACACCTCCCTTTGCATCTGGATCCTTGACTTCCTGACCAACAAACTGGAACCAGTAGGGTCGGCTCAACACCTTCATCATGATTATTCTCATTTCACAAGGCTGTGTCCTCAGACCCCTACTTGCACAGGGTCCTCAGATCCCCGTACACTCAAACTCTGTGGCCAGGTTCTGCTCTACCTCCACCATGGTGGCCCCTATCTCAAATGATGATGAACTCAGATACAGGAAGGAGACTGAGAGCTTAGTAACATGCTGTCATGACAACAATCTTTTCCTCAATTCAGCAGAACAAAAGAGCTGGTCATTGACAGGAAGGAGGGTTTTGATCAGCTGCTATTTCATCAACAATGCTGAGGTTGAGAAGGTTGAGACCTGCAAGTTCCTAGGAGTGAACATCACCCGTTCTGGACCAACAGCTATACACCATGACCAAAAAGCTCATGAATACCTCTACTTCCTCAGGAGGGGACAGAAATTTGATAGGTACCCTGTTACGAACCCCGTAACTGGGTTACTTACCAGCAAAGATAGAGACGTCCATTGGAGTCTGGTGATACTATTTTTAACTGTATTTATTAGTAAAAATACACAAAAATAATATCAATGCAAATATACAGATAATATACGTCATCAATTCTAACCCTAAAAGTGCGGGTATAATAATAATCAATAAGAAACAAGCTCTATCGTTGTCTAGGGGATAATGAATTGTCCAATGGAAATATAACGTTCGCTTCAGATCACACAGGCTGCGGTCGTTTGTTTGTCGCTGTGTTGCAATTGTTGGAGAGCGAGAGAGATAGAAGAATGGGAACAGTTACCGCTAAGTGTTTTGCCAACCTTCCTTTATGATTTCAATCCGTCGGTGTCTCGTTGTTGTGGCCGTTCAAGAGTGTCCTCTCCTTTAGCTAAACCGTTCTTCCGTGATGAGCCCGCCACCCAGGCAAGGGAGGACACACACGAGTTCTCACCGGCTTCGCTATAAAACGCTGTCACTGGATTTCTAGCGTTTATCCTGGTGTGTCTAAGGGATGTTCCCAATACCAGTGTCCACCTGCAGATTCTAACAATCCACGTGAAAGAGTTGGAGATGGAACACCGGATCATTTGGGAGGCTGAAGGGGTTATAGATAGGATATATGGAGAGATAGTTATACCCAAGGTGCTGGACACAGGAAAATGGGTGACAAGTCAGGAAGGGGAAAGGGGTTAAACAGCCAGTTAAACAGTCCTGTGGACATTCCCCTCAAAAACAGGTATACCAGTATTTGATTACTGTTCGGGGGATGACCCAGCAGAGGAAAGTCACAGTTTCAGATCTCTGGCACTGAGTCTGCCTCTGCGACTCAGAAGGGAAGGTGGGGAGAAGAGACACGCTGTGGTGATAGGGGATTCATTAGTTAGGGGAATGGACAGGAGATTCTGTGGATGAGAATTAGATTCCCAGATGGAGTGTGGCCTCCCAGGTGTGAGGGTCCAAAATATCTCAGATCAAGTCCTCCACGTTCTTAAACGGGAGGGTGAACATCCAGAGGTCCTGGTCCATGTAGATACCAATGACATGGGTAGGACAAATGATGAAGTTCTGCATCAGGATTTAGGTGCTAATTTAAAGGGCGGTATCTCCAGGGCTGTGATCTCAGGATTACTACCTGTGCCACGTGCTAGTGAGGCCAGAACTAGGAAGATTATCCAGTTTAACACGTGGCTAAGGAGTTGGTGCAGGAGGAATGGCATAAAGTTTTTGGATCATTGGGCTCTCTTCCAGGGAAGGTGGGACCTGTACAGAAGGGATGGTTTACACCTGAACTGAAGGGTGACTAATATCCTAGTGGGAAGGTTTGTTAACGCTGCACAGTGGGACGGTGCAACTAGAGTTGCAGGGGACGGGAACCAGAGTGCCAGAATAGTTAGTGGAGAGGTTGTGGATGCAGATATCGGTAAGACCTCAGACAGAGTCAGAAATCAAAGATTGAGCAGGGTGTGACTAGTGTCCTGAGCTGTGTATATTTCATTGCCAGAAGTATCATAGGAAAGGTGGATGAGCTCAGGGCCTGGATCAACACATGGAATTATGCTGTTGTAGACATTTGTGATACTTGGTTGCAGGAGAGGCAGGACTGGCATCTCAATATTATGGGGTTCCATTGTGTTAGATGTGAGGGAGCAGGAGGGATGAAAGGAGGAGGGGTGGCGTTACCAGTCAGGGAAAATGTCACGACAGTGGTCCATCAGGTCAGACCGCAGAGCTCAACTAGTGATCCCTTATGGGTGGAACTGAGAAATAAGAAAGGTATGACCACATTAATGGTAATATTATAGATCACCCAACAGTCTGAGGGATTTAGAGGAACAAAATTGTAAAGAGTTCGCAGAAGAAACATATGATAGTTATAGTAGGTGATACCAGCTTTCCAGAAGCCAATGGTACATGGAAGTGCCAATGAGAGAGTGTACAATGCTGAATCGGCTATCAGGGATGAGACAGGGCGGGTGACAAAAGGTTCTGTAGGGAAACACTTTGAATGCAGTGACCACATTTCAAAGTAAATATGCTAAAAGATAGGTCTAGTGCAAAGGTTGAGATTCTAAATTAGAAAAAGGCCAATTTTGATGGAATCAGAAATGATGTGGTGAGTGTGGATTGGGTCAGGCTGTTTTCAGGCAAAGGTGTACTTGAAAAATGAGAGGCCTTCAAAAACAAAATTGAGAGTTAAAAAAGCTTGTCTGTGCCTTTCAGAATAAAACGTAAGGATAATAAGTGTAGGGATCTTTTGTTTTCAAGAGATGTTGAGGCCCTGGTTTTGAGAAAAAAAGGAGGTGCAGAGCAGGTATAGGCAAGTAGGAACACATGAGGTGCTCATGGAGAACAAGAAATGCAAGGGAACACTTGTGTGGAATGAGCTGTCAGCATCAGTGGTGCATGGGAGCTCCATTTCAACGTTTCAGAGAAGATTGGATAAGTACATGGATGGTAGGGGTATGGAGGACTATGGTCACAGTTCAGCTCAGTGGGACGAGGTAGCTTAAATGGTTTCTGCATGGACTAGATCGGCCGAAGGCCTTGTTTCTGTGCTGTGCTTCTCTATGACTCTATGACTCTACCACAGCAACTAGACTTTCCTCCATGGACTCTCCATACTTCTCGCTACCTCAGTAAACCAGCCAGCATAATTAAAGTTCCCATCAGGCAGAGGTTTAATAAGGCTGATAGCATGGAGCACCAGGCTCAAGGACATTTTCTACCCTGAGGTTATAAGGCTATTAAATGTTTCTCTGGTACGATAAGACAGACTCTTGACCTCACAGTCTAGTTTGTCACGATCTTGCACCTTCTATCTTTACCTACACTGGACTTTCCCTGTAATTGTTTCACTTTATTCTTCATTCTGTTCTTGCTTTACCATGTTCTATCGCAATGCCGTGTGTAATGATTTGATTTGTATGAACAGTATGCAGTACAAGCTTTTCACTGCACCTCAGTACATTTGACAACAATAAACCAATCCAAATTCAATTAAATGAACAGTCTGACTGTCAGATGTTAACAGGATTATGAATATTACAGGTGAGGTAGCAAGAAATGGGTGCAATTTCCTCCTGACAAAAATAGAGCCAGCAAAAGAATTTGAATTATCATTGTACAATTCAGTACAGATTGGTTTGTCATTATAGAATTGTAAAATCAAGTAATTAGGTTCCAAAAATAAGATATTTGCAGCTTCTTTAATGTTCAAAAAGCACATTCAAAAGGTGGGCACAGAACTGGAGAGTATGACATCGGTGGCAGAGCGGAGGGCGCTGAGTAGGCTACAGTCAATCATAGAAAACCCTGAACATCCTCTGCTTAGCACCATCCAGAGACAGAGAAGCAGCTTCAGCGGCAGGTTGCTGTCAATGCAATGCTCCTCAGACAGGATGAAGAGATCATTACTCCCCAACGCCATTCGGCTCTACAATTCAACCACCAGGGGCAAGACATGTTAAAGTGCTGGGGTTAGGACTGAGCTTAAGTTACCACTCAATGCACTTTAGTAGACTATTTAAGAACTTTTTAAAAGCTATTTATTAAAGCTTTTTGGGAGGGTGTTTTTAGATGCATATCATATTTATACTGAGTTAAGTACTGTATGTAATTAGTTTTGCTACAATAAGTGTATGGGACACCGGAAAAATGTTGAATTTCCCCTAGGGGATGGATTAAGTATCTATCTATCTATCTATCAAGGCTGAAATTCATCCATTTTTTCTTGTGCTGCGCTAATTCTAAATGCAGAATCATGAATAAAGATTATAGTTCATTTTCAGACTTTGGTTCTTTGCTACAACTTTCCCTATAGTGCCCAAATCACCATGTCCTGTGTCTTCCATTCTGATTTCCCAATCACATCTCACCCTGAAACTCATCTGTTGCTCAATCACTCTTTCTGCATCTCTGTTCCTCAGTTATCTTTCTGACCTCGGTTTCAGAGTAGCCCACTCTCTTCCTGATTCCCTCCCTCCCACAGTTCTTCAACTCTCAGTCATGTTAACTGTCCCAATTTGATTTCATTCATCATGCAGCTTTCCTGCAGTGGCTGCCTTCAAAGTGTGCAACCTACAACTGGGGTTGGAAATGGGAATTGCAAAGTTCCTTAGACTTTTTATACCATTCGGTGAAACATTTGGAGAGTTGAGATAATTGTTCAACTAAGGAGGCATCTGGATATCATGGAGACATTAGGCTTCTGTTATAAAGGCAAATTAAGCTGAGACAATTGATAAATTGAGAGCAGCTGCTCCATCTCACAGTGCAGAGGTTCTCATTGAGTTAACCGTCCCATGGGAGGAAGGAGTGGAGGCTGCCCATGAGTGGAAGAGGCTGAAGTACTCAGTCCCAGCAGCTGAGTGTAAGACATGAGGCAATCATCTACCCTGACAAGGTTACCCTGTGATAGGGCAATGACAGGAATGAGGCTCAGGAGCCCCACCAGAGAGCTGGCTGAAGAGGCAGAAAGGGCAGCTTTTGGCTGTGGCTGAGGAGGAGGGACATAATTGAGGGACCAACTAACCCCACTGGAAGCTGCAGGCGGTGACAGGGAGGCCCGTGTCACTGCTGTGCCACCAGGAGATGGACCAGGGAGAGAAATATCAATGAGTGGTGGTCCCGGCTGATGACCCTGCAGCTGACCTGAGGTCACTGTTGGAGTTGTGACAGTTAGCAATGAGAAGCAGGAAACAACATCTTCCTGTAAATCTCATTTGATCATTGGTAGTGCAAGAGGAGCATTCAGTTCCAAAGTTAAATATTTACTTGATAGAACAAGGAACTTCACAGCACCGGGCAGCCCCTTCTGTCCATGAAGTTGCGACAACCTCTATAAAGCTACTCCACAATCAATCTGTGATATTTTAATGCAAATCCTAATTATCTCACAATCTAATTGCCTCCACTATCGACATCTCTATGATGCAAAGCAAGTCACTGCTGCTAGTCTAAAATGTCACCTACATGTGGTTCAGTTCACTTTCATAACTTACATCAGTGGACAGGGTTTTCACAAGGCAAGGAATTTGATAATTATTGTTTTTTATTGCACGTTGCTGTAACATTTTATGCAAAACAGAAAAGGTAAGGATAGAGGCAAGCCGGCCCTCTAGGCCAATTAACTGAGCATCAGTGTAAGTAAAGCAGAGTGAAGCAGGATTGTGATAACTCAGTTCAGCATCCATCAGCATTCTTCAGTGGGTAACAAATTATATCCCAAATCCAATCAATGTATTTCTTTGTTAGTAAAGTGTACACCGCAGGGATTTGGGGATCTGGACATCCTTCTTCGCCAAAGGACACAATCCCAGTATACATTTTGTTGCATATCAAAGGGCCACCTGAATCACCCTGGAAGAGAGAGAAAAAGATGAAGGTGACAATTGAGCAGAATTAGCTAAAGTGACAGATTGAAAACTGTCAGTTTGACATCACATCACAATTCATTATCCGTGCCCAGCTGTACTGAGGAGGTGTGAGTTTACTTTAGGAGCAAATGTAGGTAACTGGACTCACAAAGTGTCTTTTCATGGAATGTTTCCCATGGCCTGGATTGAGTTTATTCCTAAATTAGCCATTGTGTAGAAAACCGTCAGCCATCTGCAATCTGTACTTCAGTTTGACTTCAAATTCTGGTGGAATGTGGAAGTTCAGAATGAAACAGATGTCAAATGCTGGTGTAGCTGTCCCTCCACTCTGCCACTCGACTCTCCACTGAACCCAGCTCGTGCATCTGGCCAGATTCACTTTGTACCCGACCCCCTGCTTTTCAGCAAGACTAGCTGACACAAGAACAGTAACCTCCTTCACTGAATGGAGTCACTGATCTGTGAAACAACTAAATAACGGAATATTGTCTATTAAATTTATTTATTTTAACCTTTTTAATTATTTGCTATTATGTTCAGTTGTCTTTAAACAATTTTTATTAAATATGCTTGTGTAGTTTTTAATCATCTCTGACATTTTTCACTGTGAGCTGTTGAAGGCTGTTAGGACATTCATGGAGGCAAATCCCCAGGATCCAATTCCTGATTCTGCTCGGTGTCCTGAGCCTGGCCTGTCTCACAGGGCACCTCATGGGTACAGAGTGTCAGACAGACTGGTCCACTCTGTCCCAACTGGATGTTAGGATCAGACACAGCACTAGATCTAGCATGATCCTTATTTTCAAATTGACACAATTTAGAATAAATTCTCTTTACATTTTAGACATGTCAATACCTTACATTTCTCCGGATTGACTCTCTTATCTTGCATCTGCCCATTTCATCATCACACTGATGGTAGACAAAGTTTATTGGTAGAGAAATCATAGCGAGTTATGTTGACATCTAAATTCAGGGCCTGGATATGAGATTCTAGAACATGCAAGAAAATGGTTCCTCCATAATCAACACGTACACATTTTCTTATCTGATTATTACTTTTTTTAATCCGCCTGGGGATGTGGACATTACCTGTGAGTGTAGCATTTATGGCCTAATCTAGTTTCCCTTAGCTTCCCTAAGGTAATGTCTGGACTTTTTTAATGCAACTGAGTAGCTCTTCAGAAAGCAGGTAAGAGTCAGTCACAATAACACTGAGGAAGGGTGGAAAGTTTCAATCTACAGAAGGCCCCAGTGAATCACTGGGGTTTTTATACTTGAATCCAGTAGCTTTATAGAAATGTTACTGATAACGTGACAACACAGCATACTCACATGACATGCATTCCTTCTGCCTTCGCAGTCACCAACACAGATCATGTCCTGGGTTATTATAGATCCATACATGGCTTTGCATTCTCCTCGATCAATTACCTTGACCTTCACCTCTTGAAGTGTGTCAGAATAATTGTTTATTTTTGTTTTTCCCCATCCTGCCACGGTGCACCTTGTTCCAGATTTCATGTCGGTGATTCCTCCTTTGGGAAGGTTGAGCACATTCACATACTGGTTGATTTTTGCATCAGTCTCGAGCTGTTGACACAAAAACATTGAATTCACATATTTGTGATCCTAAAAGTGAAGGATAACTTGAAAGATCTCTTTACTCCTGAAGACATTTGTTAGTTTATATATTTAGGTATTTTGTTTTCCAGAAATCTGTACTTTGCAGATAAGCTACTTTCTTTTTTTTTCAGATGATCAAAGGGACAGAGACTCGATTAAAAATGACCAATAAATTTAAATATCAATTACATTTCATATGATGGAATCGATAATTTGTCATGAAAATTGTGGTGTGGATGATGGTCATAAAGCACTGATCCTACTGTGAAGGTTCTTCACTCTAACTCTTTCTTTGTTAATGATGAAACTCCAATAAGTCAGACTTAGCAGCTGTCACACTTTTAATTAAAGTTTATATTTAATTTAGTTTAAAGACACAACACAGTAACAGGCCCTTCCAGCCCAATGAACCCAGCCCCCCAATTAATTTACTAAACCTTTGTATGTCAAGGACAAAGTTAACTGTGACATTGCCCAGGCTTAGACAGTTCAAGTTCAAATTTAGTTTATTGTCATCCAATCGTACACATGTATTCAGCCAAACAAAACAACTTTCCTCCTGACCAAGGTCACAACACAGTACATATACTGTACCTCATACACATAACACATGAAGTAATATGACCACAATTAAATTAACAAATAATAAGTTGCATAGTTAAAAAGTAAAGAGTACGTGCTACTGGCGCTTCATAACTGATGAGACCTGGGTGGTGGCAGGGAGTTCAGTCATGTTACAGCCTAGGGGAAGAAGCTGTTTCTCATCCTCACAGTTCTTGTCGTATTTCTATAGAACCGCCTGCCTGACGGAAGGGAATCAAGGAGACTGTTGGATGGATGGGAGGGATCATTGCCAATACTAATATTCTCCACAATCAATAATTCTCATCCAAGTCACAAAAGCCATTCAACAGTTGTTGTTCAGTGAAGAAAACATTGCTAATAAGCAAATTAAAGATTTTAAACACTGCGTAAGAATGAGAAAAACATTCATACTTGCAGCAGCATGATATCATCTTTCATAGTCTGATTGTTGAATTTTGTAATGGGAATCTGTCTGATGATACGCAGTCTTTGTTGACTTGTCTCATTCTTTGAACAAACATGGGCTCCAAGAACTGCTAGAAGAACCTGGCCTGATCCAATTGTTCTGTTACCAATCGAAAATAAAGATAATTATTTGCACTTTACTTAAAAATAGTTTACAGAAATTCATCAGGAAAGCAACAATCAAATAGTAAACTTTATGGAAATATACAATTCAGCAACATTCTATTTGGTAGTTAATGTGCAGATTCCAAACGCCAATCAGTGTCCAAACAAGGGACAAGACTATGCTCCTGATTGAAATAGTTTCAAAGTGTTCATCAGACAACCTCATTGTAAATTACTCCTTGCAGATATGGTCAAGGGGTTCAGTTGTTGTTCAGACTAAATATCAGAATGGATAAGAAATGTGATCTAAGTGAATTTGACTGTGGAATGGTTGTTGGTGCCAGACGGGATGGTTTGAGAATCTGCTGGTCTCCTGGGATTTTCGGGTAAAACATTCTCTAGCTTCTACAGAGAATGGTGTGATAAAGAAGAAAAAGCATCCAGTGAGTAGAAGTTCTGTCGGCAAAAACGCTTTGTTGATGAGAGAGGGAAGATGAGAATAGCCAGACTGGTTCAAGCAGACAGGAAGTCAACAGTAACTCAAATAACCACGTGTTACAACAGTGGTGTTCAGAAGAGCATCTCTGAAGAGCTAATAAAGGTAAATGGCAATAATACGGTGATACACATACTAATGAAGATGTGACAACAGTGTAAAAGGAATTATTTTATGAAAACTAGGATTGGGAGCTAAGCACTTGTATGTTAATCACAATTTTTTTTTATTCATAAACCACATAGCTTACATTTCACAGTGAGCTGCAGTTAGTACCCAGTTTGGTCTGATCAAAGCACCTCCGCAATAGTGACCATACTTTCTGTTCCCGAAATCTATTTGGAGAGATGCCATATAAAGTCTTGAATGTGGTTTGACTTCATGACCTCCAATAATTTCAGCTCCGGGATCTGAAATATATAGAAGATACTGACATTTTATTTCACATACATGTTTATTAACACACAGGATGTGAACATCACTGACAATGTCAGCAATTATTAGCCATTCCTAATTACCCCTGACAGAGGTAACCCTAGAGTAGTTGTACCATGGCCTTGCCCAGCAATTCGATTGTACAAGAGTATAAGAAGGTGCAGAGAGTAATGGACTCAGCCCAATATGGCACTGGATCGATCGCTGTGGAAAGCGGGGGGTGGGGGGAGGTAAAGATATGATTAGTGGTAGGTTTCCTTTACAGATGGTGTACATTGCGGAGGATAATGTGTTGGATGCAGAGGCTGATGGGCGAGTACACAAGGACAAGAGGAACTCTATCACTATTACAGCAGAGGGAAGATGGGGTGAGTGTAGATGTACAGGAAATGGAGGAGATTCGGGTGAGGGGAGCATCAATAGTAGAGGGAGAGAAACCCAAAACCGCATCCCAGGGATAGATGTGTCGAAGGTGTTAGAGGGAATTTGAGGATCAGCAATTTACATATAAAAAATGACTGGTTACAAGTGTCCGTATCTGAATATGTATTGTGGATTTAATTTGGACTGTATCTCTGAACAATGGGTTCATAAAAGTCATGAATCCCAGACTAGACGATGTTGATAAAAATTCATTAAAATCAGATGTCTGTGTTGTGCATGCAAATCAGGAGGTGTGAAGTTTGTGTGTAGTTTCAAAGAAAGTATTGTCCATACATTGTAAATTTAGAGTTGTCCTTTGATGTTAAGCACATCAAATATTGAGCCCCATGTTGGGCCTGGAGACCTTTCGACCAAAAGCGTCTCCGAATGATGCCTGCTGCACCTTGTTTTGTCGAATAAGGAAGCTGCTTTGTATCTACCAGTAATTTTCTCCAGCAATTTCATTCACGCAACAACATTTGGTGTCAGGAGTGGGATACCTTCCTGACCCATCGTGTGCCCAGTGACTTTAGCAGTCTGACTGGGTGAGTATTTTAAGAAATAGCACTTACACTTGGATCTGTTCGGGTCAGTGGTACACGGGAATGTGAGAAATCATGAACATGGAGAGCTGAACTGGTAGGTATAAATGTGGTGTGTGTGTGCATGTTTGTTTATGTAAGAGACAAAACTTTGCATTTTAATTTGGTGAGACAAAGCCACCGGTTGTGAACGGTGGTTATTGACATTTCACGACACCAGAGTGGGGACGTGGAAACTCATTCAATCGAGGAGCTGCATTTCAGAGTACACGTTTTGCGAGTGTGATGTGAAGGAACACAACAGACGTCATGTGTTCAGGGGCTCAAAAGTGGCAGATTGCGGAGTACATACTCTGCGGTTTTAAGTAAGTTCTGTTTAGCTGGTACCCGTCATTTCTATTTCGCATAGTGTGGGAATTATTGTGGAGATATTTCAACGAGAGGTTCACCAGATGCACACTAAAGATATACACATGTTGGTAAAAGCGAAGTGCCCAAGGAATACATGGAACCGTCTGGCCCAGGGGGTGCGGGATGGTCCATGGGCAACTACTGGGAACGCCAAACAATGAAGAAAGAAATTGCTCCTTTAAAGGGGAAGTGAGGCAGCAACTGGGATGAGGTGGGAATAACCGGGGAACGATAATGGCAGTGAGCTGATGAGACAGACATAGAAACATATTAAACCTACAGCACAATTCAGGCCCTTTGGCCCACAAAGCTGTGCCAAGCATGTCTTTACCTTACAACTACCTAGGCTTCACCCATAGCCCTCTACTTTTCTAAGCTCCATGTAGCCATCCAGGAGTCTCTCAAAAGATCCCATCATTTCCACCTCCATCACCGCCGCCGGCAACCCATCCCACGCACTCACCACTCTCTGCGTAAAAAGCTTACCCCTGACATCTCCTCTGTACCTACTTCCAAGCACCTTAAAACTATGCCCTCTCCTGCTATCTAGTTCAGCCCTGGGGAAAAGCCTCTGACTATCTACATGATCAATGCCTCTCATAATCTTGTACACCTCTATCAGGTCACTTCTCATCCTCCGTCGTTCCAAGGAGAAAAGGCCAAGTTCACTCAACCTATTCTCAATAGGCATGCTCCCCAATCCAGGCAACATCCTTGTAAATCTCCTCTGCACCCTTTCTATGGTTCCCACGTCCTCCCTGTAGCGAGACAACTAAAGTTTGGCACAGTACTCCAAGTGGGGTCTGACCAATTTCCTACATCGCTGCAAAATTAAATTCAACAGCTTCTGATTAATCCTCAAAATACTACTTAGTTAAAAATTAAATATTACGAAGTAGATTTACAGGAGAAATTGATAGTAGTACAAGGAGACACAAGAAACAGCAAATGCCACAGGCTGGAGAAACAATAAGCCGAAACTTCTACAATTTCCTTCCCTCCATAGATGCTGCTTGACATGTTGCTCATTGAAATTTTATAACCACATTTTATATAGTTGTCCTCTCCAAATAAGAAATAAAATTACAATGAAAAACAATGAAGTAGAGATCTATTGGCATATAGATAAGATAAATATTAATGTCGCTAAAACAGTAAATGTACAGTACTGAGCATAAACCATGATTATAATCTGCATCATAAATTAAAAATAATTAAAATAAATGCTTTCATGAATGGGAAGTATTTAAGTATTCCTTATTTTGCTACTTACACACTGGAGCTAGGAAGACGACAATTAATGAAACAAGTGGATTGTACAGTGAAGGATTCATCGTTGTTTCTTCTGTGATAACACCAAAGTTATGGAATTTATAGTGAACTTGGAGGGAAGTGGTTTAGTTATTTCAGTGTCCCACCAACACCCTAAACCAATAATGAACATGAAGATTTGCAAATCGACTGTTCTGAATCAACATTACATGACAGGGTCAAAATGAACCAAAAATTTTCAGTAAACATTATGGGTTTCTGAGAGGGATTGTTTTTAATTCTGATGTCCATCTCCTTACATTGCATTGAAATCCTGTAACCTGAGAACACGTAGAAAATATCTATTCAGATCCTATGTGAATGCAGACTAAATGATGTCTTAACAGACCAATTAAGTTTGAGAAATGTCATTTGAATACTCCACTTTATTGAATTTACTTTCAAATATTGACAATCCAAATCCAAATGATATGATTACACAGGATTAATATAGATGGCATCCTTTTATTCACAAATTTATTAAGATTGTAAAGAGCTGATGGCAATATCCATCACCCAGATGGTAGTTGGGGATATGTTTGTTGGAATGATAGGGCCAATAGCACCAGACATCAAAGATTTTGTTTCCTGAATACTGTCTTATGGATGTTGGGCTGCAGATCATGAAAATCAGTGTGAAACGTGCCTAACACGCAGCATTTCCTGAAATCACCTATATTTGTTATTTCTGTTCAAAGGTACATTTAATGTCAGAGAAATGTATACAATATACATCCTGAAATGCTTTTTCTTCACAGCCATTCACGAAAAGAGGAATGTTTCAAATGATGAACGACAGTCACAAGTTAGAACCCCAAAGTCCCTCCCACTCCCCTCCCTCCTGCATATAATCGGCAGCAAGCGACAATACCCCTTCCCCACTGGCAAAAAAAGCATCGGCACCCACCACCAAGAACTCAAGTGAGAGCAAAGCAACAGGAAAGACACAGACTTGCAGTTACCCCAAAGACTACAGTCATGCCCCGTTCAAACCACTGAACCCATGGATTATGCAGAATGTAAATATCGAGTGTATGAGGAATATTCAGGATTGGATAATCCAGGGAGAGACGACCCAGTCTTCCTAAAAGTTCTGATGGAAGACCTGAGCTCAGCCCACCAGGAAGGTTTAGATTTCAGGATAACAGTGGGGTCGACCCACTCTGTGATAGTTTTGTGGGCCTGTGAGATAGACCGAAGAAAGTGCAAGAGAAATTGTAAAGCGGCTGTAGTAGATGCAGCTACTGTGATGTGTTCTGTTTGCCGGTGGCCAGCTCACGGAGCATGGAACTGTTCCAGTAGATGTGGGAGGGTAAAGGAGTTCATATGCTACAGATGTGACTGATACGGACATACATGGTTGAAGGCAGTGTCCAAAAAAGAGGAAAGAGGAACAAGTGAATGTCACAATGGACACATAATTGCTCACCCCATCAACACCCAGTCTGACCAAACTGACTGTCGATCAGATCCTAGAACGGTGAAGACGCCGCCTGGGTCAGTAAAAGATGTGGAGATGGCCCCCACTGCCTGCGCTGGCGACTTGCTAATGTTTGGGTGTAGTGAACGGACAAAAACACCTGGGGAAATCAGAGAGAATGCAGTAACTACTAACTCGGCTATATGGACAGTAAGCAAACCCGATAGATCATATCCATTAACAGAAGACGATCCGGCCCTTTAAAAATCCACGCCGAGATTGCATCCCATTGCGGCAAGACCTGCAACAATCCTGAATAGCCTGTCTCCACAACATACAGATTTTTTCAGTCCTGGAATTGGGAATGGATTTTGCAGGCTCCCCTTGACACCTGAGTCTCAAAAACGATTTGCCTTCACCCTGGGTGGGCAGCAGTATACATGGACCAGACTCCACCAGGGTTTCCACAATAGCCCAGCCATTTTTCATAAGGTCATGGCACAGACTTTGGAAAAGCTCTATCTAATGTCGTATGGATCGACCAGCTTAGAAAATATGCAGATGATCTACTAATTGCTTCGGAAGATGAAGCAGGAATGGGTGGGCTGTTGAGAAATTCTGCCACCATTGTTTCAAATGTGCCCTGCATAACTCTGGTAAGGGCATAAATCTACATTTGGCAAATCAGTCACAGCCAAAGGGACCCTGGGGAAACATCCAGATTGACTTCTTGGGACCCCGACCCAAAAGCAGGGAGAATAGCTACAGTCTAGTAATTCCCGATCACTTCACCCGGTGGGTAGTGGCTTTCCCAACAAGGATGGATTCTACCGCATGGATTCCGGTTCAGGAAATCCTCCCAAGGTGGGGAACCCCAGTCCAGCTGGACTCGGATCAGGGAGCACATTTCACAGGGAGAGTGATGAAGGAAATATGCCAACTGTTAGGGATGGATGAGACCACAGACGGCAGTTTTAACGCGTAACACTTGCGTCTGTATGCAGACTCGGCGAGGCAGCCACTGGAAACACAGGACTGTGGTTAAACCACCTTCCTGTTGCTCAAATGTACAGAGATCCTAAGAGATGAACATCAGCCGACCACACCAGACCTGAGCACAGTTGATGGAAACATTCTCACAGGAAACGCAAAGGTAGAAGACACAGAGAGCGTGACAGAAACCTGTGAATAGCATGTTAAAGTGAAATTGTGACCGTTCTACATAGAACATAGAACATAGGCTTACTCGTACATAGTTCTTTCCTTTTGCTTGTTTTTTCTTTCCACTCTTTTCTATAAGTGTATACCCCAAATAAATACTTTGTGGAGATTTTGTGATATATATGATTATATGACATATATGTACAATGTCTGAAATACATCTTATGGAAATGTTTGTTTGATGAACTTCAATAAAAAAAATATAGAACATAGAAATTTACAGCACATTACAGGCCCTCAGCCCACAATGTTGTACCGACCATGTAACCTACTCGAGAGACTGCCTAGAATTTCAGTAGCACATAACCCTCTATTTCTCTAAGCTCCAGCTACTTATCTGAGAGGCTTTTAAAAGACACTATTGTATCCGATTCCACTACCGCCACCAGCAGTGCATTCCACACACCCACCACTCTCTGTGTGGAAAAATTTACCCCTGACATCTCCTTCGTACCTATTTCCAAGCACCTCAAAACTATGCCCCCTTGTGTTAGCCATTTCAGCCCTGGGAAAAAGCCTCTGGCTATCTACGCAATCATTGCCTCTCATCGTCTTATACACCTCTATCAGGTCACCTCTCATCCTCCGCCACTCCAAAGAAAAGGCCAATACACTCAACCTATTCTCATAACCTATTCCCTCCATCCTTGTAAATCTCCTTTGCACTCTCTCTCTCTGGTGTCCACATCCTTCCGGTAGTGAGGTGACCAGAACTGAACACACGACTCCAAGTGGGGTCTGACCAAGGTCTTATATAACTGTAACATTACCTCACGGCTCTTGAGCTCAATCCCATGGTTGATAACGGCCAACATACCATACACCTTCTTAACAACACTGTCAACCTGTTCAGCAGCTATGAGTGTCCTGTCGACACGGACCCCAAGATCTCTCAGATGCTCCACACTGCCAAGAGTCTTGCCATTAATGCTATCTTCTGCCATCATATTTGACTTACCAAAATGAACCACCTCACACTTATCTGGGCTGAATTCCACCTGCCACTTCTCAGACCAGTTCTGCATCCTATCAACGTCCCGCTATGAACTTTGACAGCCCTCCACACTATCCACGACACCCCCAACCTTTGTGTCATCAGCAAATTTACTATCCCATCCCTCCACTTCCTCATCTAGGTCATTTATAAAAATCACAAAGAGAAGGGGTCCCAGAACAGATCCCTGAGGCACGTCACTGATCACCGGCCTCCATGCCGAATATGACCCATCTACAAACACTCTCTGCCTTCTGTGGGCAAGCCTGTTCTGAATCCATAAAGCAATGTCCCCCTCCTACTGAGAGACCTGACACCTGACAAAGTTCATTTCCCAATACACCCTATCCTCATTTTATGACAATGCGGATTCATAGTTATGCGTCAAACCTATTTCTACCAACTTCTCCTTATATCTGTCCAAAACTCACAGATATGCGAGGCTGTTGGGATGAGAAGCACCGCTTTCCCGCCAATACAAGTCCCATGCACATGCCTCACAGTCTCTCTCCCGCCAATCTCCAATTGGTTTTGGCAGCGTGTGGATGTGCAATCTTGTGCTCTTAAAGTTTTGTTGTTATTACCTACAGTGCACTGATTTTGTGCTTGAAATATTTAACTATGCCTCCTAAGCGTTCTATGTCAATTCCTGGGCCATCAGCTCTAACAATTGAAAAAAAGTTGGAAATTATAAACAGGGCCATGTCAGGTAAAGGTAAGACAGCTCTAGGACGCTACCTCGACCTGGGTGAGTCCACAATCAGAAACAGAGAAAAATTCTGAGAAAATATAAAGTGCAGTGATTGATTCATCACAAGTGTCTTCAAAGATTGTAGCCAAAGTGCATAACCCGATTATGACAAAAATGGAGAAACTGTTGAGTTTGTACTTTGAGCATGGAACAAAGAAAAAGCAACACTCTGTTCCAAACATCTTCGTGTGAAAGCTTTAGAAATTTATGGTTGAATTTGTTCAGAGGCTAGTGAAGAAGTGTCAAGTGATATTGTTAGCTTTAATGCAAGTAGGGGATGAGTTTCTAAGTTTAATAATCGTCACAGACTTCACAGCTTAGCTGGGTGCGGTGATCAAGCTAGTGCTGACCACGAAGCTGCTGAACGCTGCCCTTTGCAGTTGGGGACTATGATATCTGAGTTAGGCATCACACCAAAGCAGGTGTTTAATGCAGACGAGACTGGGCTTTTTTGGGAGCTAATGCCGAAACACACTTACATAAGTAAGGATGAAAAGTCTGCGTTAACTTTCTATAATTTATTATGTTGAATATTACCTTAAATGTAATACAAATGTTGCCCTGTGGTATTGCTTTTGTGTCGTATTGGTTTGATGGGCTGAATGTCCGGCTCCTGCTGCCATTTGCTTAAATTCTTATGATCTGTTGTACTGTACAACCTCTGAAGTGCCTGAAGAATATATCCTCGGGGCTGTCTTTAATTTTGATCCACACACCACCCTTTGCTTGCAACAATTAAAACAAACAGGGTTCAGATACGTGTTGATGTATGTATTACCTCACAACCACCCCAGCTGAATCCCTCAAGTTGTCAAAGGGTCCATACAACAGACATCTGAACAGTAAACATCCAAAAGTACAATTTATGATGGAGATGGAGAAGAATGGTTTCCTCCTGTTCCGGGACATTCTAAGGTGACAGAAGCTGAATGGTACCCTCAGACCTGGCTTCCATTGAGAACTCACTAACACTGACTTATACCTTAATATTAACAGCCACCATTACATCTCCCAATGTAGAGTGGTTCTTTCTACTTGGATTAATTGTGCAAACATATGGAGAGAGAGAGAGAGAGAGAGAGAGAGAGAGAGAGAAAGTTGCAGTTTGTTACCACTCAACCATTTATTACCAGTTACGACTGATTCCTGCATTCAGAATATAAAAGTCTCCTCTGTTAAAGTGAATGGGAATTTCATTTTCCATAGTCTCCATTGATAAAACTATACATTTTCATAAAGGTTTATACATGCAAAGCCAATTTAGGAAAACCTGCAGGTTAAGATAATGACTTGCATTGCCAGAGGAGTATGTTTTATTCCATCATGCTGACCGTCTCCTTTGCTTTGTTCAGAAAGAATACGTATATGACTTTCCAATCAGATTATCGGGAAATCCAAGGCCTGAATGATTTGTGAACTCAATGCAATGGGAGGTATTGTTAACTGGAGGGCATTAAAGAGTCTAAAGTTTAAAGGGGGGAATTTAAAGGAGATTTACGAGGGAAGTCTTTTTCAACATCACAGTATGTGCCTGGAACACTCTTCCAGGGAGGTGATGGAAGTAGATATTATAGCAATGTTTTGGAGCCATTTGGACAGACACATGAACAGGCAGACAATGAAGAGATGTGGACAGCTTAAAGCAGATGTACAGTGTAAATTGGCACCATGAACAGCACAGACTTAGTGTCCTGAGGACTTTGCTATTCTGCTCTATATTCTGTGCAAGGGTCATGGTAACGAGAAAATTGTAGAAAGACATTGACTTTTGAAGGGGATCTGAGAGAAACATATTAGATAGTATGAAGATCAGAAAACTGTGAAAAGATAACAGAGTGGCAGATGGTGATGTGGGAACAATTGTTATCGTTCAGGACTGGTGTGAAAAGCATTTGTGCACATTTTGTGAGATCATGCAAATAGTACTGGAGCTGTGCTAAGGAGTGGGCAGTTATCAACAAAATGATAGTCTGGATGAATAAAATGGCTTCACTGTATTGAAGCAATTTATAATCAGATTTAAAAGATACTTTTCATCCTTTAATAATATAAAGTTTCAAAACTTCTATACCCAGACCTTGCCTACTACAATAGTAAGAATATAGAAGCTGGCATTTCAGTTGGTGGACTACAGTTCATAGAGTTCATTGGAGGCATGAGTCTGAATCCCATCCTGGCAGCTAGAGAGTTTACGCTGCTAAAGTTATTGTAAAATGACAGTTGCCTTCAGCTCTGGTGACCATGAAGTTGTCAAATCTCCATCAAAAACCATTCTGGTTCACTGCTATCCTTCAAGCAAAAGTGATCTTGCATCATTACCTGTTTGGGCCTGCTTGGGAGTCCAGACCACTGACAGGGTAGATTTGTAATTGCCTCTCGAGGTGGGCTGGGTAAGAGGGCAGTTAGGAGTGGACAATAAATCCCAGTTTTTCCAATGATAGTCACACTCTGTCCATCTCACTTATTCCATTTATCAGTCCACCCTGCTTTATTAGATTATCTCTAATCCTCCTAAACTCTCCGGGCTACGGAGGTTTTTGAAATGATAGCAAGGAGAAACTTGCAAGAGTCTTTCATGTTTCAAGGATTGAAGATGTTTGTTCCAAAGTGTTTCATAGTATTGCTCAGACACCAACTGAACTCTGCTGTTCTTCTCTGAATAGGGCCATTGTCGATTTTATGTCTACTTGAGAAGCTTATAAGAGTCTTCATTTTACATCTCTTCTAAAAGTTGATGCCATCAACAATAGAACCCTTCATTTCATTGCTCTGGACTGTTGGCCTGGTTTACTGACCCCAGGTTGATTTAGCAGTGAGTGAGAATGATTATATGAACTGGATTTGATCAGAACAGAGCCTCGTCCTTTCCAGAAGGGTACAATTTCCAGGATCTGTTGCCGGACAATAGTCAGAAACAGGAATCCTGAAGAAAATACACTGATAGTTATTCAGCAGTTTCAGTCGAATTGCACTGGAAACAATTTATTTTCAAAAATGTTGCTTCCTCAGATTTTTTTTGTTTATGACAGACCATTTGAAGCTAAACACAAATGTAGGAATTTGGAGAAACAAGAAAATAACATTTATTAAGTATAATGCATTTAATGGTGCTGGCACTTTGCAATAATTCAACTAACAAATGTTTTGCTGATGAATTTTGTTTTTACTCAGTGGTCAGAGGGTTCTCGCTGAAGTGTCCAACAATAATCAGCCAGTATTGATAGATTCCAGTTGGCTTGATAGCGTTTCTCCAGAACCACAATGTCCTGGTGAAACGTTTCACAATGCTCACCACTGACAGCACCAGGATTTGCGGGCAAGAAGTCTAACTGTGAATGCAGAAAATGTATCTTCAGTGGCACACTGCACTTCATGGTTTTGTGTGCTTGAACCAGTTGTACAGTTTGGTACTCTGTAGTTGCCCAGAAAATTTTCAACCTTCTTCAATACTTTCCATGCGATTTTCTCCAGTACTTCTAGAAAATCTTCAAATTGCCTACCTTTGTATGCGTGTTAAAATTGTTGACCAACAAAAACAGTTTCCTTACTTTTGACATCAGTTATTCTGTCTTGAATAATGAATAGAAGTAACAAGTATAAGTGATTTCAAGAAAAGCTGCATGTTAGGGAAATTTCATGTTGATTTTCATGATCTGCAGCACAAAATCCATAAGATACCCCCAGAAGTATTTAGGAAGCAAAATCTTTGATATCTGGTGTTATTAGCCCTTTCATTCCAACAAATGTTTCCCCAGCTACAAACACGAGGAAATCTGCAGCTGCTGGAAATTCAAGCAACGCTCACAAAATGCTGGTGGAACGCAGCAGGCCAGGCAGCATCTATAAGGAGAAGCACTGTCGACGTTTCGGGCCGAGACCCTTCGTCAGGACTAACTGAAAGGAAAGATAGTAAGAGATTTGAAAGTAGCAGGGGAAGGGGAAAATGTGAAATGATAGGAGAAGACCGGAGGGGGTGGGGTGAAACTGAGAATGGGAAAGGTGATTAGCAAAAGGGATACAGAGCTGGAGAAGGGAAAGGATCATTGGATGGGAGGTGTAGGGAGAAAGAAAGGGGAAGGGGAGCACCAGAGGGAGAGGGAAAACAGGCAGAGTGATGGGCAGAAAGAGAGAAAAAAAAGAAGGGGGGAAAAAAATAAATATATCAGGGATGGGGTAAGAAGGGGAGGAGGGGCATTAACGGAAGTTAGAGAAGTCAATGTTCATGCCATCAGGTTGGAGGCTACCCAGCCGGTATACAAGGTGTTGTTCCTCCAACCTGGGTGTGGCTTTATCTTGACAGTAGAGGAGGCCATGGATAGACATAGCAGAATGGGAATGGGACGTGGAATTAAAATGTGTGGCCACTGGGAGATCCTGCTTTCTCTGGCGGACAGAGCATAGGTGTTCAGCGAAACAGTCTCCCAGTCTGCATCAGGTCTCACCAATATATAGAAGGCCGCACCTGGAGCACCGGACACAGTATACCACACCAGCCGACTCACAGGTGAAGTGTCGCCTCACCTGGAAGGTCTGTCTGGGGCCCTGAATGGTGGTGAGGGAGGAAGTGTAAGGGCAGGTGTAGCACTTGTTCCACTTACAAGGATAAGTGCCAGGAGGGGGATCTGTGGGAAGGGATGGGGGGGACGATGGGGAGACCGTTTCACTGAACACCTACGCTTGGTCCGCCAGAGAAAGCAGGATCTCCCAGTGGCCACGCATTTTAATTCCACGTCCCATTCCCATTCTGATATGTCTATCCATGGCCTCCTCTACTGTCAAGATGAAGCCACACTCAGGTTGGAGGAACAACACCTTATATACCAGCTGGGTAGCCTCCAACCTGATGGCATGAACATTGACTTCTCTAATTTCCGTTAATGCCCCTCCTCACCTTCTTACCCAATCCCTGATAGATTTGGTTTTTTCCCCCCTCCTTTTTTCTTCTCTCTCTCCCCATCACTCTGCCTGTTCTCCCTCTCCCTCTGGTGCTCCCCTCCCACTTTCTTTCTCCCTAGGCCTCCCGTCCCATGATCCTTTCCCTTCTCTAGCTCTGTCTCCCTTTTGTGCAGTTTTAAATTCCTTTCTGTGCGAGTAGCAATAGATGTGTGCACGCTGACACTTACACCTATCAGGGTGGAGGAACAACAACTTATATTCTGTCCAGGTAGCCTCCGACCTGATGGCATGAACATTGATTTCTCAAATTTCATTTAATGCCACTCCCCCTCACCATTCCACATCCCCTTTTCCCCCGCTCACCTTACCTCCTTGCCTGCTCATCACCTCCTGCTGGTGCTCCTCACCCCCTTTCCTTTCTTCCATGGCCTTCTGTCCTCTCCAATTAGATTCCCCCTTCTCTGTCTCTGTTCCTCCTTCACCAAACAACTTTCCTGCACTTCACTTCATCCCTTCCCTTATCAGTTTCACTTATCACCTCGTGTTTCTCTCTCCCCTCCCCTCACCTTTTACATCTACTCATCTTATTCCTCCAGTCCTGCTGAAGGGCTTCAGATCGAAATACCTCTGTACTTTTTTCCATCGATGCTGCACGGCCTGCTGAGTTCCTCCAGCATTTAGTGTGTATTGCTCAAATTGTATATGTAATTGTTTGGTATACGTGCACGTACAGTCAGATGTACAGTCAGATCAATGTGTATCGATCAATCTGATGGCCTGGTGAAAGAAGCTGTCCCGGAGCCTGTTGGTCCTGGCTTTTATGCTGTGGTACCGTTTGCCTGATGGAAGGAGCTGAAACAGTTGATGGTTGGGGTGACTGGAGTCCCTCATGATCCCCCAGGCCCTTTTTTATGCACCTGCTGGTGTAATGTCCTGAATAAAGGAAAGTTCCCGTACACCTTTGCGTTGGGCTCTCCGCACCACTCTCTGCAGTGCCCTGCAACTGAGGGTAGTACAGTTCCCATCCCAGGCGGTGACACAGCCAGTCAGGATGCTCTCAATGGTGCCTCTGTAGAAAGTCCTGAGGATTTGAGGACTCATGCTGAAACTCTTTAGCCTTCTGAGGTGAAAGTGATGTTGTTGTGCTTTTTTCACCACACAGCTGGTATGTACATTCCAGATGAGATCCTCACTGATGTGTACACCGAGGAACTTGAAACTACTCTCCCTCTCGACTGATTAGTATTCTTTGGTTACTGATCCTTATGTCACATTTCTTTCTTTTTAATAGCTACATCAAATTTCCTCTTAATCATCTCCTTAATCTTTAGTGTCTCTCTGGTATCACTTCATTTAACATTTTCAATAGTATTCAAAGTTTAAAATCCAAAGTAAATTTACTATCAAAATACAGATATGTCACCATGTACAACCCTGAGATTGATTTTCTTGTAGGCATACTCAATAAATCCATAATTGAATAATAACCGTAGTAAAACTGATGAAAAACCACACCAACTTATGTCTTTAACTAGTGCTCAAAAGACAACATACTGTGTAGATACAAAAAGAATGAATGAATAAACAAATAAATAGATAGGTAGATAAATAAATAAATAAATAAATAAATAGATAGATAGATAGATAGATAGATAGATAGATAGATAAATAAATAGATAGATAGATAGATAGATAAATAAGCAGACAATAAATATTGAGAGCAGGAGACGAAAAGTCCTTGAAAGTGAGTCCATAGGTTGTGGTAACTGTTCAGTGATGGGGCAAGTGAAGTTGAGTCTAATTATCCCCTCTGGTTCAAGAGCCTGATGGTTGAGGGTGAATAATAACTATTCCTGAACCTGGTGGTGTGAGTCCTGAGGCCCCTGTTCCTTCTTCCTGATGGTAACAGCAAGCAAACAGCATGACCTGGGTGGTGGGGGTCGCTGATGGTGGATGCTGCTTTCCTGTGTCAACGCTCCATGTATACTGTATGTGGTCAATGATGGGGAGGGCTTTAACCGTGATGGACGGGGCTGTGTCCACTACATTTTATAGGATTTTCCTTTCCAGGGCATTGGTCTTTTCATACCAGACTGTGTTGCAGCCAGTTAATATACTCTCCATCACACACCTATAGGAAGTTGGTCAAAAGTTTAGATGCCATGCCAAATCACTATTATCAAACCCTTGCTACCATTCCTAGATTGTGATCCTATAACAAACATAATCATACAAATAATTCCATCCGTAGTTTTTTTATAATATTCAGCATGATTCCTTACTTCTATTAGTCTAATATTAAACTCAAGCATACTGTACACTTTGTTATGAGAAGTCTTCCCAACTTGCCCTGCCACCTGTAAATTATAGTCCTGTACCTGACACTTTTATTATACTGGCAACAGGGGCAGCTGGTGCTTGGGAACATCACAGCATTTTTCAGCTTGATGTTTACCTTTAAGTCATAGCGGGCAGTTGTAAAAAATATATCATCTTTCCTTCATCATCACTGGGTTATAATTCTGAAAGCTCTAATTTATTGACTGTAGGGAATATCTTTGCCACAAAGATCAGGTGAACTTCAGAAGGATATTGCCTCCAATTCCTTCTTGTAAGGAAAAATATAACTGGCCAAATTGTTCTCTAAAATATCACAAGAAATCCAGCAAAAATGGGTTAATAATCTGAAGAGCTGCTACTACATTAGGCAGCCACCTACTGGTAGATGTTCTACATGACAAGCAACATCACCATCAAACAAAAATTGGGAAATTCACTGCACTGTGACTGGCAATTATAGAAAGGAAATGGTGTCATATATTTAATATGCACAAACTTGTTAGTAAGAACGGTGAGATTATTTGTTCTGCTAACTATTTCATAAATATGTATTGGTGTTCACTAGAAGCAATTTTTATTTAGCTTTCAAAATGTAATTTTGCAGACTTCTGTATCAAAATTAGAACAAACCGATTATAAGGAAAAATCATATTTCAATCAAAAGAGTTCTTACATTAAAATTCATAAATTCCAAAAAAGTACTGAAATAAGCTACAATATAAATTTCATATAGGTTTCTGTGGTCAGGCGATTTGCCAAGAATTACTAATGGGTTAGTTTGTCTTTCTCACATTTCAAGATGGTGGCCCAACCAGTCGCAGAGGCCTCTCCTGCTCTAGCAAATGGTGAGGCAAGACATCCCAACCTCAGGCATTTATTAAAATCAAAGTTGTATACATCTTACATGTATGAAGCCAGGAAAAGGTTGATTTTTCACCGCAGAATCCAGTGGCTGTTAGCAAGGGGCTGATGAGCTGTGTCTAGAGACACCCAGTAAAAGGGGGTTTCATACATAATGTTTTGAAGGTTCGAAGATCAAAATTCAATATCGAACTACATTTATGTCACCGTTTACAATGCTGAGATTTATTTTTTTCTGGGGACACTCGATAAATCTAATAACCATGATAGAATGAGTCCTGGGGCACCTGTACCTTCCTCCTGATGGCAGCAATGAGAAGAGAGCATGACCTGGGTGGTGGGAGTCTCTGATGATGGATCCTGTACTTTTTGTAGGATTTTCCATTACAGACAAGGTGTTACATATCAGGCTGTGATGCAGCTAGTATCACACATCTATAGAAGTTTGTCAAAGTTTTAGTTGTCATGCCGAGTCTTTGCAATCTCCTAAGGAAGTCGAGGCACTGCCATGCTTTCTTCATAATTACACTTACTCGCTGGGCCCAGGACAGATCCACTGAAATGATAGCACTAAGGAATTTAAAGTTGCTGACCCTCTCCACCTCTGATCCCCCAATTAGGACTGGCTTATGGACCTCTGGTTTCCTTCTCCTGAAGTCAATAATCATCTCCTTGGTCTTGGTGACATTGAGTAAGAGGTTGTTGCTGTGGCACCACTCAGCCAGATTTTAATACCCCCTTCTATATGCTGATATGTCACCATCTTTGATTTGCCCATGACAGTGGTGTCATCAGCAAAGATAAACATGGCACTGGAGTTGTGCATAGCCATAGTCATCAGTGTAAAGCGAGTAGAGCAGGGAGCAAAGCACGCAGCTTTGTGGTGCACTTGTGCATATGGAGATTATGGAGGAGATATTGTTACCAATCTGAACTGACTGGGTTTTGTAAGTGAGGAAAACGAGGATCCAATTGCACAGGAAGGTATTAAGGCCAAGATCTTGAAGCTTATTGATTAGTTTTGAGGGGATGAGAGCATTGAATACCGAGCTGTAGTCAATAAGGAGCATCCTGATGTGTGTGCCTTTGCTGTCCAGATGTTCCAGGGTTGAGTGAAGAGCCAATGAAATGGCATCTGCTGTGGAGTTGTGCTGGTCGGTAAATTGGAGTGGATCCAAGTTGCTTCTCAGGCAGGAGTTAACGCATTTCATCAGCAACCTCTCAAAAAGCATCATCACTGTGGACGTAAGTGCTACTGGATGATAGTCATTGAGACAGGTTACCATAGACCGGAATATGTTCAGGGAGTGGCTATCTATAGACATGACATTAATGTCAATGTATATGCAAGACCTGTGGCTGGCTCTATAGAGAAGTGCACTGAAGACGTCTCTGTTAATAAACGGATCTACGTGAGTGCAAATCTGAAGCCAGTGGCCCAGGCAGAGCTGAGAAATCGTGATACTGCCTTCAGGATGGAGAATAAGACAACTCTCAGGTATTCAAGAGCTGTGCTTTCCCGTGCCATCAGGAAGACAAAATGGGATTATTCTCAGAGAATTCACAGCCATTTCTGTGAGACCAGAGACATAAGGCACATGAGATTCTAACAAACATCTTCAATATCTCTTTGGAGCAGATCAGTGTCCCCACAGGCTTTAAGGTGACCACCGTCATCCCGGTGCCCAAGAATATGACAATAACCTGCCTCAGCGCTGACCATCCAGTGGCACTGACGTCAACAATAATGAAGTGCTTTGACTTGCTGGGTATGGATCATATTAAACCCCATCTTTCTGCTACATTGCATCTTTTCCAGTTCACTTTTCACTCCAATCAGTCCACTGATGATGTCATAGCCTCTACACTCCACTCTGTCCTGTCCCACCTGGAAAATGGTGTCTCAAATGCCAGGATGCTGTAGATCCTGGAATTCTTGACAGTCAGTTCATGAGGGCAGAAACATCTCTAGCTTCATACGCTGAGCACCAGCACTCTCAGGGCTGTGTGTTCAGCCTGTTTCTGTTCACACTGTTGACACATGACTGATCAAACCAAATCATCAAGTTCACTGATGACACAACAGTGGTTGTCATCAACAATGATAATGAGACGCGTACAGAGAGGAGGTAGAGTGGTTGGTAGAACGGTACGAGCACAGCAATTTGAGTCTCAACATGGACAAGGCCAAATAAATGATTGTGCAATTTTGGAAGGTGCAGGCTGATCACTCCTCACTGTACATACTCTTATGATGCAGCAACAATGAATATAGAATTGAGACAGGTTTTTTTTATAAATAAATAAAACATTTATTTAAACACTGCTCAATAAAAATGAAAAGTAAACAAATGACTAACTTATCCGGAAGTTAACTGCTCTACAGCAACTCAAACAGTTCTTAAAGCGATAAATGCAAGCACAGTTCTTAAAAGTGGTAAATGCAAAAGTTCAATGATTTACAGTCAATTAGGAGAGACTTTCCTGAAGTAACGAATTCCTGGACGACGTGATGTTACTGCTGATTCCAGTCAAAATATGCCTTGCCAGAAGGATTTATGACGAAGGAAATAAAATGGCTTAAAGGCACTGACCTTTCCTTGGCGAAACAGTGTATCCAGCTCTTTCTACTTTCACAATGCAGATGCAGGCCACTACCCTCTGAATGAGGATTCAATAAGGTCAATTCTGTATTACCGATGACGACACCAACTTTACTTGACCCTTTGGGTTTTCCGTACTTCGGTAAATTCTTCATTCTCCAGCTGGACTGCAAAAATAGAAACCAATACTGGCAGCGTTTGCTGAGGTTATAACCTGGCAATTTTTGCTGGCAATAACCTTTGAGACTTAAGACAGAAAGCAAAATTCCACTTTAAAACAAAAGTGCATCATGAGATGAATACGCAGCATAACGGAGTCACTGACAAATCAAGCCACAAACTGACCAATCACAGCAAGGCTTTCCCCTTTTATACCTGTTGAAATTGAATTGCAAGAGATCTGACCGCAAGTCCCTACAAAGGATTGTGAGGACTGCTGAGAGGATCATCGGGGTCCCTCTATCACCCATCTGAAATATTTATCAGGAACACTTCATATGCAGGGCCCTTAGTCTTGTCAATGATCCCTCCCATTTGTCTAACAATCTCTTTAACCACTATCCAAGAAAAACTATCCAGCTTTATATCATCATAATTTCAAAGACACCACCGGCAGGTAGATGCACAGTGACTGATTGGAAATTAAGTTTATTGTACATGGAGTAAATAGAAACTTAACAGAGCTGATTGTATATCTAAGTTGTGTAGAAAACATTTTCATAATATATGAATCCACTGTGTAAACATATAGAATGTAGCCACTGGTAATACTTATAATCCAGTCTGTTTTGTCTGTTAATGTGAACAGTTGGCCCGTGAAGCTGTTCTGAACAAGTACGTGTCAACATTGGAACTTCCTAAATCAGGCGCCGATGTCAAAGCTGGAACCAAGAGCAGTGTTGCATGATGGGAACAACTAATCCTAAAGCCTGAAAGCGCAACAGTGGCTATATTTCATTAAGAGTTTGATGAGATTTGGTATGTCACCAAAGACACTCGTAAATTTCTACAGATGTACCGTGGAGAGCAGTCTAACTGGCTGCATGGGACTGCACAGGATCGTAATCACCTGCAGAGAGTTGTATAATTAGTCAGCTCCATCATGGGTACGAGCCTCCATCTCAAGGAGTGATGCCTCATAAGGTGGCATCCATCACCCAGGACATGCCCTGTTCTCATTGCGACCATCAGGAAGGAGGTATAGGATCCTGAAGGCACACACTCAACAATTCAGAAACAGCTTCATCCCCCCGCCATCCAATTTCTGAATGGACATTGAACCCGTGAAGAACATTTCATCACTTCTTGTATTTTTATTTTTGCACTACTTATATTTACTGTAATTCATGATTTTTCCCTGCATTCTTCTGTATTCATTTGTACTGCCGTCGCAAAGACAAAAAATTTCCCAACCGATGCTGGTGATATTAAACCTGATTCTGATTCTGAGAGGGTGGCCACTTGAGGGAGCACTTTGAAAGCTTTCTTGAGTCCATCTCACAACAATATTATCTGCTGCAATTATTACTGTGTTCCAGCTGCCCAGAGCATGAAAGGGTCTTTCAGTCATCGATAAAAGAAGGCATTCACATTCGCAGCTGATAAAACTCCAATGAAGAATTAAAACATGACAGTGAAGAACTTCCGGTAGAAATTCATAACATCTTTCATTTCTGGGAAGGGAAGAACTTGCTAGAGGGCTTTGCTTTTGTAGACAACATAACCATCACCTTCTTCAAGATAGGAGATGTCTATTTGTGGCAACTGCAGAAGGGATTCCCTCCCTTTTCCTGAAACACTGTACAATAAACACAGTAATCACTATGTACCAGATTCATAATACAGGTAGAGTGCAGCACCAACAGGGAAGGTCTGTGAATGTTCATCCTGATAGGAGGATTGAGAAGGGAGTGAGCTCATGGAGGTGGTCCTAAAACTGATGGATTAAACTAGGAAAAATCAAGGAGCCAGTTGCTAAAACTGAACACACAGCAGTGTTTGGCCTTATCAAGAACGATGACAAGGCAGAGAATGGGGAGGAAGTGGAGCAGCTGATGGATTGGTGTGAGAAGAACAATCTAAGCCTGAATGTGGAGAATACAAAGGAAATGATTGTGGACTTCTGGAAGGTGCAGATAAACCATTGCCCTCTGCAGATACATTGCTCCTTTGTAGAGAGAGTTAAATGCACCAATTTCCAGGGAGTTCACATTATGGAAGACCTCACCTGGTCCCTTAATATCACCTCCCTGAACAAGAAGGCAGAGTAATGCCTGCAATTCCTAAGAAGATTGAGACAAGCAAGGCTCCCAATCAACAACTGAACTACATTTTACAGGAGCACCATTGAGAGCTTCCTGACAAGATACATCTCCACCTGGAATAGGAGCTGTTGAGCATCGGATCGGAAGTCCCTACAAAGGAATGTGAGAACAGCTGAGAGGGTCATAGGGGTCTCCTTACCATTAATTGTGTCATTTATCAGAAGTGCCACATTCATGGGTTCCTTAGTATTATTAAGGCACCCACCCATCCATCCAGCATCTTCTTTGACTTTCTACCATCAGGTAGGAAACTACGATGCATAAAAACAAGAATGGTCAAGATGAGAAACAGTTTTACCCCCAGCCATTAGATTCTGAACACCCAACCACATCATACTCAAAGCGTCACTGGTTAATTGGTTCCGTACCTTACACTATCTTATATTAATGAACTTCAGTTTGTTATATATGTGTGATTCATGTGCAGATTTTATCCATACCTTCATAAGTTATCATGTGTTATGTGTGTTATGAGATTTCATGGTTTTATATGTTGTATACATGTCTGTAGTTAAATGCCAATAAACCTCACTAGACAATGCTCAGCTATGTGGAATAATAAATAGGAGATCTAAATGAAATGTGAAGAATGGTGCACTCGATCAACAAATTATAATTTATGGATAGTTTATTGAACCAATGTTCCTGGCCAAAAAGTGGCTTCAAATAGCTTGTTTTTGTTTTATTGCAGAAATTATCTAATGGAGAAGGTAAAGGAAATAATCACTCCCCAGTGGAATACTTTTCCATTAAACCAGTTACTTCCACGTGCTGTTCATATTGATGAACCTGCTTTTCCCCATCTTGAGGCACGTACCAAATCAGAGGAAGAGCAACAACAGATTTCACTATTTACACAAACCCGATGGCAATGCATGTTGGAGCTTTCAGGTGAAACGATGATCGTTGTTGAACAGTCACAGTGCAACTACAAGTCCGTCACCCTACTCGGTTGATTTAAGCACGACTACTGAAAGGAACACACTGCCAACATCATGACACCTAACTGGGCAGTTACAAAATGGACTCTAGGCAGTAACATTCTAAAATGTGTTAGATTATTTTTACTTATTGAATGGGTTGTTGTTAGGATAAAGGTGTTTCTGGCGAGGACAGTTTTATTGCCCATTCCCTGACTGGCCTTGAGAGAGTTTTGACAAGAGTAATAGTGATCACATCACTTGTTAGGCCACAACAGAGGACATTTGTGAGTCAGCTAAACAGTGTGGAATGGATCTGAGTCTGAATTCGCAAGTAGGGCAGGTAAGTATGACAGACATTTTTTCTCCAGAAGACATTAAAGGTCAGAGCCATCATTGTGAAGACTAGTTTCTGTTCAACCCCTGAAATTCCTGAATATTAAGTGAAGTTAAATTCCACAGCTACTGTGCTGGACTCAGGTCCAGCACTCTGGATTGGGTCAAGGGTTATTAGTTTAGCATGTGGCTAACCTATTGGTCATTGGATTTCACACCTTTTGGGAGGGGAGAGGGTTTTTTTTCTTGATTGCGCAGTTCTTTTGAAGGATTTTTTTTCTCATAAATACGTCATTCCTTCTGGTTGTATCCGTGCCTTTTGGTTTAATCTGTGCTTGCATAACATCTCTTTTATATAATATTAAATTCAATCTTAAACATGGATATTAATAAAATTAATATAATATCTTGGAATTGGAACGGTGTGAATCACCCCATTAAGTGTAAAAAGATTTTTCAGAAACTAAAAACACTTAACGCAGATATTATTTTTGCGCAAGAAAACCATATACAGAAACAGAATGAGGACAATTTTTTTCAATTGTGGAAAGGCCCTTTGTACCATTCACTGTCGGATAATAAAAGAAGAGGTGTGTCTATCTTTCTTAACCCCAAAATCCCTTTTGTACACCTTAATACTATTATTGATTCAACTGGAAGATACTTAATTGTTACTGTTTATTATGTGAACAAAAGGTAGCTCTGGTGTGTGTATAAGCACTTAATGTAGATAATTCTGATTTTTTTAAGTAACTTTTTCTGAGTTACCGAATTTGAATGAATATAAGTTGATCATGGGTGGTGACTTTAATTGTTTTTTAAATCCGGTGATTGACAGGTCATCAACCAATCCGTCGCTTCCTATCAAAGCAGTAGCCTGTATTAATTATTTTTTATTAGAATATGGCCTGGTCGATATCTGGAGAAATAAACACCCCAACAATAAAGATTTCTCTTTTTTCTCACATAAATAATCATCATAAATATTCTCGAATTGATTACTTTTTCTTAGGCACTCGTTTGTTATATTCCGTTGTTGAGTCTGCGTATCACATCATTGCATTCTCAGATCACGCACCTTTAAAGTTAACCCTGAAGCTTTCGGATAGCTTTTTGAAAATGTTGCAGAGGAGACTGAATCCCGTATTGTTACATGATCCAGCTTTTGTTAGTTTTATTAAGGAGTAAATTTCTATTTTTTTTAATATAATACAACTGAAGGAATGTCAAACCTGGTTATATGGGACATGTTAAGATTTTTTCTTAGTGGACAGATAATCTCATAATCAGCAGCTTTGAGAAAGAAAACTAAAGTGGAATTGTCAGTGCTTATTAATAAAATTAAACAGATAGATAAAGCATACTCAGTTAAACCTACTGAGGACCTATATAAAGAAAGGATCGAACTTCAACCACAGTATGATTTGCTTCTGACCTTTCCCATTGAACAGCAAATTTTTAAATCCAGAAGTTTATTTAATATACTTGGGGAAAAATCTGCTAAGCTTTTGGCGGGTCATTTGAAGGCTGGGATGGTCAGAAAACAGATTATTAAAAATCGTAGACCAGATAGAATTGAAACTTTAGATCCTTATGACATTAATAAGATATTTATGGATTTCTATACTAATCTTTATAAATCTGAATTCTCTGATAGTACTATTTCTATGAATAGATTTTTGCAAAGGTTAAATATACCCCAAATTTTGACTCAAGACGTTGATATATTAGATGCACCTGTTAAACAAGAGGAGATAGCCAAGGTTATATCCTCTATGTAATTATGGAAATCTCTGGGACCTGATGGTTATACAGTAGAATTTTACAAGACTTTTCATGAAATGCTTATACCACATCTTCATCAAACATTTACCGATTCTATATCCTCTGGGAACCTCCCAAAAACTTTTTATGAGGCATTAATTTCATTGATTCTTAAAAATGAAAAAGACCCACTGGAGTGTGTATCCTATAGACCTACTTCTTTATTGAATGTAGATTTTAAAATTCTCTCTAAGATTCTAGCTAATAGACTTGAGAATATTTTGCCTAATGTTATCTCAAATGATCAAACAGGATTTATTAAAAATAGGTACTCACATTTTAATATTCGAAGATTTTTAAATATCCCCCTCAGTCAAAGAATCTGAATGTATTGTATCTCTAGATGCAGAGAAAGCCTTTGATAGAATGGAGTGGCCTTATTTATTTCAGGTTTTGAAGAGGTTTAATTTTGGCCCGGGATTTGTTTCCTGGATTAAATTGATTTACCATGCCCCAGTAGCTGTGTTTATAACTAATGATCAAAAGTCTCCTTACTTTAGATTATATAGAAGAACCCATCAGGGATGTCTTCTTAGTCCTTTATTATTTAATTTGGTTTTAGAACCACTTGCTATCGCTCTTCAGGATTCTAATTCAGTGCAGGGTATTAGGAGGGGATAAATTACATAAGGTTTCATTATACGCGGATGATTTATTAGTTTACATTTCAAACCCTAGGAAATCTATTCCTTTTATGTTATCTATATTTACGGAATTTAGTATTTTCTCTGGATATAAACTTAATTTACATAAAAATGAATTATTTCCTACTAATAATTATTCTGATTGTTATGATTAAATTCAAACGTTTGATACATCTTTTAATTTTGAGCAAGTCTGGTGACCCTTAACGCAATATTTTCATATGATTTAATTTATTTTTTATTTATTTATTTTTCCTTATTCTCTTTGGGGAAAATCCTTATCCGTGAAGGTTCAGAGGTGACTGGAAGGATGTGTTTTTCTCTTTCTTTTTCTTCTAATTTTATCCTCAGATGGACTGCCCAAACTTTTTTTTCTTTTCTTTCTTTTTTCTTTTTTTTTGTTTCAATTTAGTTTAGTGGGTTTTTTCCTTTTTATTAAATAAAATTTTCCCAATTTTTTTTTATGATCTATTAAGAGGAGTTGTGGTTTTTTGATTATATTGTATATATAACAGTGTAACATTATACCTATTTGATTTTGACAATATATTCTTTTCTTTATTGCTGTTTATGTCTTTTGTAACATCTGCTTGCTAAACTTCTCCTCTGATTTGTATATTTTTTATTTAAAATCAATAAAAAGGTTGAAAAATGAAAAAAGGAGAACTATTGTAAGTTCTTCAGCTCTGAGAAACTCGTTGCAAATTGGGTTTCACCACGCACATCACTGAAATGGAAGTAGCTTCTTTATTTAAGATTACAATTACTGGAGAAACAAAAGAAAGCCAACCAATAATCAGGCAGGGAGTTTAGATAATACAGACAATTTCCTTACATTCTTCAATGAGGGTCCAATTTCATCGATTGTAGCACATCAAAGAAGGATTGCCCGCTCTAATTCCTAAAATGGCTTCCTACTATTTTTTCAGTCATTTTTCAGTCACCCGACATCTTTTTAGAACTTTTTATTAGTTGTCAAACCAGCATAAGAAGAAAAGCATCGAGTACAGAGAGCTTGAGAGTACATAATTGATAGGCTAGAATACAAATACAAGCAATTAATAACCCAAATATAATAACCTCCCAAACTCATAAAATGTTACAAAAAATGGAAAAAGAAACAAAAAATAAACAAAAAAAACTAACCTAACTGACATGGGCTATTGTATCATATCAAGGCTGAGGGTAGCAGACACCAACAGAATTAACAAACTCATTCGCAAGGCCAGTGATGTTGTGGGGGTGGAACTGGACTCTCTGATGGTGGTATCTGAAAAGAGGATGCTGTCCAAGTTGCATGCCATCTTGGACAATGTCTCCCATCCACTCCGTAATGTACTGGTTAAGCACAAGAGTACGTTCAACCAGAGACTTGTTCCACCGAGATGCAACACTGAGCATCATAGGAAGTCATTCCTGCCTGTGGCCATCAAACTTTACAACTCCTCCCTCGGAGTGTCAGCCACTCTGAGCCAATAGGCTGGTCCTGGACTTATTTCCACTTGGCATAATTTACTTATTATTATTTAATTATTTCTGGTTTTATTTTGCTATATTTCTACTCTATTCTTGGTTGGTGCAAACATAAAGAAACCCAGTTTCCCTCGGGATCAATAAAGTACGTCTGTCTGTCTGTCTGTCAAATATACACAGTAGTGTCAATAACTCCGCACCTCTATCCAAATAATTAAAGACGATAAGAAAAAGGTTTGGGAAAGGTCAGTTTAACTCATATAAAAATGTTGAATAAATGGTCTCCAGGTTTCTTCAAATTTGACTGACTGGGCAAAAATGACACTTCTAATTTTTTCTAAACCCTAACAAAAAATAGTTTGGGAAAACCATTGAAATGTAGTTGGGGGATTAATTTCTTTTCAGTTCAATAGGATAGATCTTCTAGCCATTAATGTGACAAATGCAATCATCCGCTGGGCTGAGGGGGATAAACAACTATTATCCGCCATTGGAAAGCTGAAAATTGCAGTAATAGGATGAGGTTGCAATTTGATATTCAAAACTGTTGAAATAATACCAAAAATATCTTTCCAGTTATTTTGCAAACAAGGTCAAGACCAAAACATGTGAGTCAATGAGGCAACTTCAGAGTGACATCTGTCACAGATCGGACTAACATGAGAATAAAATCGAGCAAGTTTGCCCTTGGACATGTGAGCCCTATGGACATCCTTGAATTGTATTAGGGCATGTTTGGCACAAATGGAAGAAGAGTTAACTAACTGTAGAACTTTCTCCCACTGCTCTGTAGGTAAAGGACAATGAAGTTCTTTTTCCAATTCCTTCTTAATTTTATCTGACATCCCTGGTTGTATTTTCATGATCATATTATAAATGACGGCTACTAAACCCTTCTGACAGGGATTCAAACCTAGATATTTTTCCGTAATGCCAATTGGGCATAAATTCAGAAATGACTGTAACATATTATTCAAAAACTTTCTAATTTGTAAGTATATAAAAATGGGTTTTAGACAAATTATATTTATTGGACAACTGTTCAAAGGACATAAAGCAATTATCTAAAAATAAATCACGAAAACATGTTATACCTAATGTTTTCCAAAGCACAAAGGCTTGGTCCATAAAAGAGGGCTGAAAAAGAAAGTTAGATATAATAGGGCTTGATAAGATTAACTTATTCAAACCAAAGAATTTATGAAATTGAAACCGTATTCGTAATGTATATTTAACTATAGGGTTTGTTATTTGTTTATTCAATTTAGATAAAAGAAAGGGAAGCGAAGATCCTAAAATAGAGAACAATGAAAAGCCTTGTACAGATTTACACTCCAAATTTACCCATTGTGGGCTTTGTAATGTCGCCAATTCCTGTGTCCAAAATATTAAATATCGAATATTAACTGCCCAATAGTAAAATCTTAGGTTTGGCAAAGCCAAACCACCTTCCTTCTTAGGTTTCTGTAAGTATTATTTACTTAAACTAGGATTTTTATTCTGCCACACATATGAGAATATTTTGGAGTCAATAATGTCAAAAAAAGATTTAGGAATAAAAATTGGTAGTGTTTGAAATAAATATAAAAAATTAAGTAAAACTATTATCTTAATAGCATTGATTCATCCAACCAATGACAAAGACAATGGGGATTATCTAGTAACAAGTTGCTTGATTTGGTCAATTAAAGGTAAAAAGTTAACTTTAAATGAATCCTTACATTTCTTGGTGATTTTAATACCAAAATAAGTAACATTATCTGTAGTTACTTTAAATGGTGGATATTTATAGATTGGAACTTGCATATTTAATGGAAATAATTCACTCTTATTAAAATTCAGTTTATAGCTAGAAAAGCTACTAAACTGAGCAAGCAAAGATAAAATAACAGGAGTAGATCTCTTAGGATCAGAGATGTATAGTAACAAATCATCAGCATATAGTGATAGCTTATTTGTCCCTTCCCCACGGGTAATACCAAAAATGTTAGGTGAGTCACAAATAGCAATGGCTAAGGGTTCCAAAGCAAAATCAAATAGTAGAGGACTTAAAGGACAGCCTTGCCTCGTGCCACGAAACAGCTGAAAAAAGGGAGATCTTTGATTATTAGTAAAAACCAAAGGCTTATAATATATTAATTTAATCCATGATATAAATGTTGGGCTGAAGTTAAAATTCTGCAGTGTATTAAATAAATATGGCCATTCAACTCTGTCAAAGGCTTTCTCAGCATCTAAGGAAATGACATATTCTGGGATTCTAGATGAAGGAGTGTAAGCTATATTAATTAATTTTCTAATGTTAAAAGGTGAATAACGATTTTAATAAATCCAGTCTGGTTCTCCAAAATAATTTGATGTAATATATTTTCCAATCTAGTGGCCAAAATTTTGGTAAAAATCTTGGAATCCGTATTCAGCAAAAATATAGGCCGATATGATGCACATTCAATAGGGTCTTTATTTCTTTTAAGAATTAAAGAAATGGAGGTGTCATAAAAAGATTATGGTAGTTTACCTACAGTTAATGTGTCCTTAAAAATTTTACATAACCAAGCAGAGAGTAAAGAGGAAAAAGATTTAAAGAATTCCACAGTATAACCGTCCAGACTGGGGGCTTATCCTGAATTCATTGAGAAAATAGCCTCTTTAATTTCAGTTTCCGTAATAGGTGCATCTAATGATACACAATCGTCGGCTGTTAATTTCGGGATATTCAGTTTCTTTAAAAATTCATACATTATGGAAGAATCATCAGAAAATACTGATTGATATAGAGAGTTATAAAAATCTTGAAAGGCTTTATTTATCTCTTTATGATCAATCATCAAAGTGCCACCTCGTTTACGAATCTTATCAAGACATCTTATTCAAACATGAAATTTATTTTTGCATTACTTCATTGAAAGCAGCCTGTATCCCATGAAGAAGGAAAACGGAGTCTCCTCCTGCCATGTATTCTAGTACACTGGATCTTCTTGTTGCCTCGGACTTCTGTGTTCCTTTGAAGAATTTGGGGAGCTCTCACTTTTCTGCAACCTCTTGGCCTCCTTGGTTTCATAATCTGTTCATTTACTGACTGACTGCGATGGTGTGTCTGCATTTGAGAGACAATACCCTTCTCTACTGATTAAATTTGAGCCTGGTTCAATCAGTAAGAATTTTATGATCAGTGTTTACATTTGTACACATTTTAAGAGTTTTCCAGCCATTTAGCAGTAAAAAACAAGAGTCAACAAGAAAGGATGTTATTAATCTAACAAATCAGACCAGCACATCATCATTGAAACATATTACAAACTACAGAAGCTGCAGCTCTACTCTCTAAAGTAAACCACTAGATTCTGCATATTTACCCACATCTAATATTCCATTTTTGCATTGAACAGCATCTGTGCAATCCGTCACCATTTTGTGCATGAATTGATTCCTTCTTAAAGATGATTCAGTGCTTCTTTTGGTTTTCTCCCCAGATGTCCCTGTAATTTGTGAACAAATGGCTCGAGTACAGCCAAACCAAACCCCATTTAATCAGTCTAAACAATAAGCCAACTGAATTCAACAATATGCTTCAATCAGCGAGCAAACTCTATTTAGTAATCTCAAGATATTTTAAAGGATTCAACAATAACTTAAATGCAAGAGATTTCAATTAGAAACAGAAAACAAAATGAACATACTGCTGATCAGTTTGCAAATGCTTGAGAAAGATGAGTCATCCTTTGGGTGGAGGAGACTCAGCAGATCGGTGTGCAGTGTTTCTCACCCTGTGAAATATACTTCAGGTAAATGGTCATTTGTTCCTTGGCAGCAAGTGGCTCGTCACCCTTTCCAGAGCTGAATGTTTCATTAATAATGAAACCCACCAGTACCATCAATCTAACCTTCAAAAGTGAACTTTAAAACAACCTTCTTCACAATTTGTAATGATATTTTAAATTTCTGTCACTTTACTGAAACTTTTTGCAATGATATGTTCATGTTGTCTTGTAAAGTCATCAAAACACAAATGAAGTCCATCTAACACTACTGCTTTATTGGTTTATTGTCACCTGCACTGAGATGTAATAAAAAGATTGCATTTGCATGCTATCCAGACATTATATCATACATAAGTACATTGAGGAGGTAAAAAGAGAAACAGAATGCATTGTATTGCAGTTACAGAGAAAGTGCTGGTAGACAAATGAGGTGCAAAGGTCATTGACAAAGTAGACTGGGAAATCAAGAGTTCATGTTTTAGTGTATGGAAGGTCTGTTCAAGAGTCAGTGGGATGGAAACCATCACAGAGATTGCTACCACAAGGGCAGGAATGGCTGCCGGATATTGTGGGTTTAGATGTTTCAAACAGGACAGAAAAATGGTAAAAGAGGTGGAGGACTGGCATTGCTAATCAGGGATAGTATCACAGATACAGAAAGGGAGGCTGTCCTGGAGAGGTCATTTACTGCGTTGTGTAGATGGAAGTCAGAAACAGGAAGGGAGTAATCACTCTTTTGAGGGTATTCTGCAGACAATGCCCCTCCCCACCCAGTATCAACAGGGTCACTGAGGAGCAGATCTACAGGTAAGTAGATTTTAGAAAGGGGTAAAAATAAGAGTGTTGTTGTCAAGGGTGACTTTAACTTCCTTTGTATTTATTGGCATCTCCTTAGTGCAAGAGTTTAAAGGGACAGATTTTGTTAGATACATCCAAGAAAAATTCCTGACACAATATGTATACAGGCCGACTAGAGGAGAGGCCTTACTGGATCTAGAACCAGACAAGGAACATAATCATGTGACAGATCTCTTGGTGAGTGAGCATTTTGAAGACGGCAACCACAACTTCATGACTTTTATTACTCCCTGACCTTTTACTTTTTCTTCTTTTAGTTTTTGCACAGTTTCTTGTCTTTTGCACATTGTTAGTTTGTCCATCTTGTAGTGGGCGGCTTTTCATTGATTCTATTGTGTTTCTTTGTATTTACTGTGAATGCCCAAAAGAAAATGAATTTCAGGGTGACATATATGAACTCTAATAATAAATTTACTTTGTACTTTGATAGCCTGGACAGCAATAGGTGCAGACACTATGGGGAAGTATTTAATTGAAGAAAGGTCAATTGTGATGCTATTAGGCAGGAACTTAGAAACATATTTATATCTGCATTTGCAGAGTTTGTTGTTCATTGATCCTGCTTACAGTTACTGTTCTATAGATTTGCTAACACTCTCACCGGGCCTCATAGAAAAAGAATCTTATGAGGTGACATGTGTGTACTCTGATAATAAGTTTTACTCAGTGTTTTGTACTTTGATCTTTAAATTGGGAACGGATGTTCTCAGGGAAATGCAGATTGGAAATGTGGAGATTCTTTAGGGAGCACCTGCACGGGGTTCCGGACGGGTTTGTCCCATTGAGGCAAGGAAAGGATGATAAGTGAAGCGACCCTGGCTGATAAGAGGTGTGGAACATCTGATAAAGAGGAAGAAGGAAATATACTTAAGGATGTGGAAGCAATGATCAGGTGGGGCTCCTTTGTGGCAACTTTATAACAGAGTTACAAGGTAAGTTAGGAGGTAGTTTAAGAATGGATTTAGGAAAATGGGAAGACCTGAGAAGGCCTTGGCAAATAGATAAGGGAAAACCGTAGGTGAAGAACAGAAGCATGACCACAGTGTGCGTAGGATCATTCAGGTTTAAAAGAGGAAACATGCGCCTGGAATCGGTGGAAGTGGGGGGGACCCTTCATGAATACTTTGTTTCACTATTCACTAGTGAGAGAACACTGACACCCGACAACTTTCAGCAGTTCGCCTTTCTGTTCTCCTTCTGTGCAGAGTTCTCCTACCAGGTGTAGTTCTGTGTCAGACTCTGGGTCAACACGTACTTCATGCCCTAAAGGAAGAAGGCGATTCTGATGGAGAATTTTGACAGGACCATTCCCATCTTCTGGCTTCACCTGGAAACTGGCAAATCGGCATCTGGCTCTCCACTACGTAAGGTGTGGACACTCAACGGTCGGTCAATGCATGAATACCTGGTAGCTCCAAATTTCTTATTAACACTCTGTCTCCAGGCATCAGTTCTGTCAACCTAATCTTTTGATCCTATCTCCTCTTGTTTCCGTTGTGACAGAAACCACTGCTAGTTTATAAGCTCTTTGTGGTTCTTTCTTCATGCCAGACACATACTTTGAGTTACTTTTTCTCAGTAAGTCTTCACTGTTGGCTCAAAAACAGATATACACAGGTAATCTCACTTCACGTCAGAACATCAAATAGTATGACAAGTAGTCAGTAGCTTCATTCTGTGTACAGTTGTAGCAGTGTACCAAATGCTCTATATGCTGACTCCACTTGTTCTTTCTGTTGTCATCCAGAGTTTCAAGCGTGTCTAACAATGTCCTGTTGAAACTTTTAGGCTGAGGATAACTCTGAGGGTGATACGGCATTGTCCTTGACTTCTCAGCTCCCAGCATGCTCAGTAACCCATGTAGGAGCTTACTCCCAAAAATCCCTTCCCTGACCACTGTGTACTATTCCTGGGAGGCCGTAAACAACAAAATACTTTGCCCAGAACATTTTGGCAACTGTGGCTGCTCTCTGATCCTTTGTGGGGAAGCCTTGAGCATTTCAGGTGTGGTGATCCAAGACATTTCCAACATTACTGGAATCAGTCTCTGTGGAGAGGAGATCCAAACACACTAACTAAAATGGTCCCGTGCTTTGTAAATGAGGTAACGGAGCAACTCTCGTAGACAGTGTCTTCCTCCGAATACATCAGATGCACAACTTACAGTATTCTTCAACCTCAGGTTTCATTTGGGGCCAATATCACCGGTCTCGTACCAATCCATGGGTCTTGTCAAACCCCAAATGACCTGAATAATCATGAAGTGACTTTAGTACAATACTCCGGTACTTCTCAGGCCTCCCTCTCTCCGTCCATTTCCGGCACCTCAATCAAACGTCAGGACAATGCATCTGCATCAATGTTCGGACTCCATGCCGATATTTAAGACTGAAATCATCAGCAGACAATACCACCAACCAGTGAAAACCTGTGGCATCCAACTTTGTTGCGATCAGGATGTAAACCAGTGGATTAGTGTTAGTCCTCACCTCAAATGTGGCACCATATCGATAATCACTAAACTTAGTTACCACAGTTACGTACCCGTCACATGATCGTGATGTAATTGAGGCTATGTTGGACATGAGCTAATGGTCTTTTGATGGGGGAGTGACGTCATTTCCCCGCCAGTGAGAGGTCATGTGATAGTTTTTTTCAACAGGGTATAAAAGGAGAACCCCAACCTGTGACGTGGGCAGTTCATGGCTGAATTTGCCACTGACTCCATGCTGCTGTGTATCCCGATATTATGACGCAGTTTCGTTTAAAAATAGAGTTTTACTTTCTGTTCTAAGTCTCAAAGGTTATTGCCGGCAGTTTCGCTATAATACTGCCAGTTTGGTCAGTGGAGAGTGAAGATTTTAAAGGAGTTCGGAAATCCCGAAGGATTGGAAAAGTTAAATTTAACCGAGAAATAGATTCAACCTTTGTTTAATCTTCATACGAGGAATTAGTAATGAGTATCCATGATAACTCCTTCTTTGCCAAAAGAGGAGCAGAGGGTTGGATACAAAGTTTTGTCAAAGAAAGGTCAGCGCCTTTAAGTCATTTTATTTCTATCAATCGTAAATCCTCTGAGGAATAACATACTTCGGCTGGGATCTGCAGTAACTCCACGAAAGAGAATTTAAATCATTTTCAAGCAGTCTCTCCTTTAACAGACTGTGTAGGCATTTGGACTTTCACATTACGACTTCTAGGAACTGTTTTCGCATTATCGCTTTAAGAAATGTTTTCACAGTCTCGCTTTAAGAACTGTTCAAGCTGCCGTATCGCAGCTGACTTCCGGTTAAGTTAGTCGTTTGTTTACTTTTGGGCTTTTTTTTAGCAGTGTTTAATAAATGTTTTATTTGTTATAAAAAAAACCTGTCTCAATTATATATTCATTGTTGCTGATTTGTAACACCACAGCCCATTTCAATGACAGGAACTCTAATATATGTGTTGGGTACTTTCGATCGAAGGGTAACAGACTCCAGCTGACAAAAGCCAGAGGTCTCACCCCTTTCCCTTGGTCCTGATATAGAACACTGTCGAAGCCTCGCAGCTGGTGCCCGTATGCAGTACATATGGCAACTGGGGTTTGCAAAGACCAGCACAGCTGTGTCAGTCAGCAACTCTTTCAGCAGCCGAAAGGCCCCTTCACATTTTGCATCCCATCTTTCCCTGAAAGGCTCCGAATGGCTAAGATCAACCTTGCCTTCTTTTCTTCTCATTCTCCTCCCTTTCTTCCCCGAGGGTGGGTAACCACACAGAAACTGATTCACAGAGTGGCTTTCTCTGGAGTAGTCCTTCACAAATCTCCAGAGGTACCCTCAAAATCCAAGGAATGAACGTAGTGCACTCACATTCTTGAGCCTTGACCAAGTGGTCACCTCCTCTATCCTGGACGGTCTGCAGCCACTCCATCCTGTGAGACATTGAGTCCAACATAGTTGACTGACATCTTACAGAACTGGCACAGGTTCCATGACAGTTTGAACTCTTCTCTTCTTCTTTCAGGTGGTCTAACACCAACTGTAGCCTCATCTCATGCTCATCTTGTGTGGACCCGAACACTATGAGATCATCCAGGTACATCAGTACCTCAAACAAGTCTCCACTTGTCTAGGGTAGATGAGACTGGGGTCCTGCCAAACCCATGAGGTTGGAATGTCTCACCCACCCGAACACCGGTTTGTGTCAATAATGTGTAATTTACTGTCCCATGCAATCATCTGTTGGTAAGAAATAACAATTCATACATTGCATACAATGATTAAGAAAGTATATTTATGAACATAAACTTAACCAAAGAGTTACTAAAGAAAAGAAAAAAAAAACAAAAGGCCTATTATAATTAAACAGTCAAATGTGTTCAAGTGGCACTCAAATTTTCCAAAAGCCAAAACGGTACCATCACATACTCTCCAACACCCGGTCGAATTCCCCCTCTTGGTCTCCATCAAATCTTCCTTCCCAGTTTCCTTCAGCTTCCACAGATGTTGCCGAATATCCTCCACCTCTGCAGGTGCCAATTGCCATGACCTTTCTCTGAAATGAGTGTCCTCTGTCACTCAGATGGTGTGGCGAGTACTCTTGGAACAACCCACATCAAACTCACCCATAGAAAAGACATCTTCGAACTTCAACATCTCCTCTGTCAGTCTCCTTTTCCAGCTTCCAGGCACCAGGAGTCACCAAAGTTGAATGACTTGGCCGTCAAATTTCCTGCTCCAGGAGATGTTCCCTTGCCTGATTTTCTCACAGGAAAACTAGAGATTACAGTCACTGGAAAAAATTGTGCCATTGGCATCCCCTCCTGAGGGTGACCTCCCTCTCTGAGGTGTTCCTGGCAATCATTGTCACCCTGTTTACCTGTACAACTGACAGCTTTCACAGTTCGGGCCTCACCAACACCCCAGCAGTAAGAGTGACTCCTTTTCGTGGTTTTCCAGAGCATCCACCAGGAGAGCCTCAGCATCAGGCATTCGGTGAAATTTGGGTGTTTCCTGTCACTCCAGCTACATTCCCAGGCCATTACACGATGGGTTTCGACTGAGTGTATCACACAGTTCCTTGTCTGTGCTCATCATCTGGCCTAGGATGGGCTTGTACATTCTCAAAAACAGCACTGAACACAAAGTGAATGGGGAGGGTTTTCAGAAAGCTCTCTCCAATTCTTTCCTCACAGGTCCCCACTCACCTCCTCACAATAGTATTTGTTCCCACAAGAACTGATGCTTCACCCTTCCCAACCGGGTCCAGACAGACCAACACTAACATATCAGGGATCTCAGCTACTCCCACATCTGCCTCTGAAAACTCCAGCTTCAGCGTCAAGTAACCCTGATGTGGGTAGTCAGCAGTACTAAGGCCTCAGAGCTCGAGGGCACTGAGTGGCGTCAATGGTGAATACCGTTGTAGAAGGATCTGTACAGCAGAGTAGCCTGAGAACCTGTGTCAATATGGCTCTTGCATCAGTCCCCTCGATCCTTTACAGAACTGCACAGATCTGTATATCGGCGAGACAAGACAACCACCTCACAAACGGATGGCCCAACATAGGAGGCTCACACCTCAGGTCAAGCCTCAGCTGTATATCGGCACCTAAAGGACAAGGGACACTCCTTTGATGACAGCAATGTGCACATTTTGGACAGGGAGGACGGGTGGTTTGAAAGCAGGGTTAAGGAAGGCATCTTTGTCAAAGTGGAACAGCCATGCTTGAACAGAGGGGGTGGGGCACGACACCACCTATCAGCTACTTACAATGCAGTCCCTACGTCTCTAACCCAGCAACTCCACAATAGTTCACACCTTCCTTCTTCACGTTTTACCGTGGTTGGCACCCAGCTTACTGGTGCATTACCACAACCTTCTGCTCCAGAGTGTGGATCAGACGATAGACTTACATTCTAAGTCCCTTCACCCATTCACACACACACACACACACACATACCCAAATCTACACTCTATACTTCCTTCTTTGGCCATCCTAGTACCCTATTCCTGCTTATCCGTCAAATCCTATAAAAAACCCTTGTATCCCTTAAGAAAGCTAGAAGTGCCCTGACCTGTGCCCTCTCATCCATGCCCAGTAACCATTTTAATGTGAATTCCAGCACCCCCAATTCCCTTAGATTAATTCTCATCATCTCTCTCTGTATCCCGTACTTCCTGCAACTCAGAATTACATGTTCTACTGACTCCTCTTCCTGACATTCCTCACACAATCCTGTCTGGTGTTTCCCTATCAATTTCAATGTTTAGTTTAGTGCACAGTGCCCCAGCCTTAACCTAGTGCATACACTTTCCTCTCTTCTGTATCCTCTGCCTACCCTAGTACCTGTAACACTCTTTTCTATTTGATATAAATGCCTCCCTTTCCCCTCCCTGTCCCATCTTTCTTGCCACATTTGGATGATTCTTTCCCAGATTACACACTTAACCTCTGCTTTACTGATACTAATGTGCACTTCTATATTTCTTTCTTTAACACCCTCTTTGCCAACTCATCCACCCTCTCATTCCCCTTCACCCCTACATGAACTGGAACCCATAGAAATTTAACCTGACCTCCCTGATTTGCAACTCTTGTGACTGACTGAAGGACTTCATGAAGTACATCTTGCCAGCTGTTTGAGTGAAAAGACCTTAAACTTGCTAGAACTGAGGATGAATCTGAGCACATCAACATTTGACTAGTCTAGCTTTCTCCACCCATCGCAACGCAACCAACATTGCCATCATCTCCACGGTATACACTCCTAACTTATTAGATGTTCTTCTGCTGATTCCAATTTATTTTGTCAGTATAGCCACCCCAAACCCTAACAGTCCTGTTTCAGATTCCTTAGCACCATCCATATAAATCTGAGTATGACCACTATACTTTTCCATCACATTCTAGTTAAATGCACTTACCAAATCAGTTTTATATTTTTCTTTCTTTTTTACCTCGAACAAATGCCGGTCTATGTCAGGCCATACAAGCTTCCATGGAGCTACAACCAGATAAACTACTGAAGGATTTATTTACCAACTTAGTGGAGTACACAGCATCAGTGATCAGCTACATCAGCAAGTGCATTACTCTGTCCAAGACCATCACTATACACACTAACCTGAAGCCATGGATGACCGCAGAGTTGGGGCGCTGCTGAGGTTCCGCGACTCCGCCTTCAGAGCAGGCGACAAGGCAGCTCTAACAACAGCAAGGGCCAAACTGTCCTGAGCCATCAGAGGGGCAAAGTGTGCACACGCCCAGCAAGTCCACAGTCACTTCCGGGTCAGCGGCGACACGCGGCGCATGTGGAAGGGCATCCAGGACATCACCAATTACAACATCACCTGACTGTGCGGGTGATGCCTCCCTCCCAGATGCGCTGAATAACTTCTATGCCCGGTTTGAGGTGGAAAATGACATGGCGGCGAGGAAGTCCACCCCTCCTACGAATGACCAGGTGCTGTGTCTCACCGTGGCCGATGTGAGAAGAACCCTGTGCAGGGTCAACCCACAGAATGCTGCTGAACCAGACAACATTCCTGGTAGAATGCTCAGAGGATGTGCAGACCAGCTAGCAGATGTTCTCACTGACATCTTCAACATCTCCCTGAGCAGCGCCACCATTCCAACGTGCTTCAAGGCCGCCAGCATTGTCCCCGTGCCAAAGAAGTCTTCAGTGTCCTGCCTAAATGACTACCGTCCCGTTGCACTTACATCCATCATCATGAAGTGTTTCGAGAGGATCATCTTGTGGCATATCAAGACCCTGCTGCCCCCCTCATTGGACCCCCTGCAGTTTGCGTACCGTCCCAACCACTCAACAGATGATGTCATTGCCATCACCCTCCACCTGGCCCTAACCCACCTGGACAAAAAAGACATGTACGTTCGAATGCTGTTCATAGACTTCAGCTCAGCATTCAACACAGTCATCCCTCAGAAACTGATTGGAAAGCTGAGCCTACTGGGACTGAACACCTCCCTCTGCAACTGGATCCTAGACTTCCTGACTGGGAGACCTCAGTCACTCCGGATCGGGAGCAGCGTCTCCAACACCATCACACTGAGCACTGGGGCCCCCCAGGGCTGTGTGCTCAGTCCACTGCTGTTCACTCTGCTGACCCACGACTGTGCTGCAACACACAGCTTGAACCATATCATCAATGCCAATGACACGACCGTGGTGGGTCTCATCAGCAAGAACGACAAGTCAGCTTACGGAGAGGAAGTGCAGCGGTTAACAAACTGGTGCAGAGCCAACAACCTGTCTGTGAATGTGAACAAAAGAGATGGTTGTTGACTTCAGGAGGGCACAGAGCAACCATTCCCCACTGAACATCAACGGCTCCTCGGTAGTGATCATAAAGAGCACCAAATTTCTTTGTGTTCACCTGACAGAGAATCTCACCTGGTCCCTAAACCAGCTCAATAGCAAAGAAAGCCCATCAGTTCTCTACTTTCTGCGAAGGCTGAGGAAAGTCCATGTCCTACCCCCCATCCTCATCACATTCTACAGGGGTTGTATTGAGAGCATCCTGAGCAGCTACATCACTGCCTGGTACAGAAGTTGCACCATCTCGGATCGCAAGACCCTGCAGCGGATGGTGAGGTCATCGGGATCTCTCTTCCCGCCATCACGGACATTTACACTTATAAATAAGTGTATTATAATGAACTTATAAATATACATAAGGAAACTGGATGTTATTCAGACTCAGGCTTTGAGAATTGGGAGTAAAGGGTGATCTTTATACTACATTTCCACAGTCCAACACAGATCTTACTAAAGACACATATATTCTCTTCAACACTGAACAACTTGCTCCCTATTCCCTACCAGTCAAACATCTCATCACATTTATTACCTTTTACATTTCTCCTCAACTTTCCTGATATGGTCTTCCCATGTTAACCATGAATCAAATATAACTCCCAGAAATTTTAATGATCTAACCTTTTCTAATTCAATTCTATTCATCCTTAACTTCATCCCTACCTCAATTATTTCCCTGGTGAAACATACAGTTTGAGTTCTTCCTACTGAAAATCTACATCCCCAATCATAACCCCACTCCACCACTTCATCAATTGCTCCTTGTAGCTTCCTGATTATACGCTCCATGTTCCTACCTCTTTTCCACAAGTCCCCATCATCCGCAAATAGTGACCTACCTATATCCACTGGTACCTTTGTGAGGACATTATTGATCATAATGATGAAACGTAACGGGCTAATCACACTACCTTGAGGTGTGCCATTTCCCACTATGTACTGCTTTGATAATTCTGATTCAATCTGAACTTAACTTTTCCTACCAAACAAAAAATCTATTATCCAATTAAAAACTCTCTTTCCAACCCCCATCTTGTGCAGTTTAATTAACAATCCTTCCTTCCATGTCATGTCATAGGCTTTTTCAATGTCAAAAAACACTGCAACTACTAACTCTTTATTTGCCTGGGCCTTTCTTCTTTCAGTCTCTAACCTTAACCCTTCCACTCTGATAAATTGCCAGCATTCCCCTCTTCTCAAACTCATACGATAACCTTTCTGTTATCATCCTTTCCATTATCTTGCATATATTTGATATTAATGCTACTGGCCTGTAGCTAGTGGGTTTTGACGGATCCTTGCCAGGTTTCCTTATTGGAATTACTACTGCTTCATTCCGTGCACTTGGTGATCTTCCCTCCTCCCATACTCTGCTGTAAAGATGCAGCAACTTCAATAGCACTCCTTCTCCTAGATTTTTTAGCATAATATAGCATACCAGATCTTTCCCTGGGGAGGTTGGTCTCGATCTCTTTATTGCTCTCACCATCGCTGCCAACGTAAATTGTTCATCAATTATATCTTCAGTTTCTTCCCTCCTGTTTAACACACCTGGGTGTTGGCTCATTGTTCTATCCCTTCTCTTTCTCCATTCTTCAGACAAATTTTCAGAACTATGTATCTTTACAAAGGATTTGGCCGTGATCTCAGCCTTATCCCTGCTGGAGACTGTTACTTCCTCCTCAGTTATCGTTACTGTATATTCCCATTCCTTTCTATCTCCTCCCATCCTCTTAATCATTCCCCATCCCTCTCCCACAGGCGTTGTTCTTCCTATTTTGTTGCAAAAACTCCTCCAACTTGCCCTTTTAGCTTGACGTATAGATCTTCTCACCACTGCCTGTGCCTTCTTATACTGAATCAAATGCTGCATATTATGGGTTCTTTTAACGAGTCTGAATGCTCTATTTCTGTTTTTTACAGCCTGACAACATTCCTCTGTCCACCATGGAACCAGTTTTCTATTCATCCTATTTTTACTCCTGGGTATAGATCCTTCTGCTGCCATAATAATTGCTGAAGTTACCTGACTTTAATTCATCTATATTTCCAGAAATGTCAATCCTTGTCAATGCTTCTTCACTGAACTTTTGGAACTTACCCCAATCTGTTTTTCCAAACATCCCTTTAGGATTCCACCACCTAATCTTACTTCAACTCTTTCACCCACTGAACATGAAATTGGGTAGTGAACACTGCCTACTGTTGAAGCAGTCCAAACTCCCCAGTTACTAACCCCAGGCAAGGTATTAAACACTAACGTAATAGCTAATACTGACTCAGTTCCTGTTGTTATATTTATCCTTGTTCCTCTACCATCATTCATACACACCAAATCCTTTTCTTCCATCAAATCTTCAATTACCTTTCCATTTGAATCTGTAAATGAATCCCCCCATATTGTGCTGTAAGTATTGAAATCTGCACACCACACTATTTTATGTCTGTTTTGTCCTTGTATCCTTAGTAGCCTCTTCAAAACCAACCTTTTACATGGATTATAGTAAATTATAAACACTCCCTCCCCTCTCTCCCACACTTCCACCACTATGTATTCCTGATCATCTCCCTTTTCCAGTACCCTATATGGTATACCTTGCTTGATTAACATAGCACAACACCCTCCTCCCCCTAGATTTCTATCTTTATTTATCATTGTATATCCATATATCACAAAGTCTAAAGTTGGTTTCAACCAAGTCTCCTGAATACACACTACATCTGGTTGTACAACCATTTCCTTAATAAACTGCTTGAATTCCTGGCTATTGGCCAGTAAGCTCCTTGCACTCCATTGCAAAAGAATCACCATAATTAGTATTAACCAACCCATGACACTTCCTGGTTTGAGTGATTAGTGAGGTTCTCCCTCACTTCTTCCCATGTCAATTCTACTAACCCTAAATGGTTCATTGCTGCTTTGACAACCAGTTGAATCTTTTCACTTATTGACTTTACCTCAGCCATACTATTAATCACTCCTGCAATGAATGTTACTAGAGCCTTTTTGTCTACATAAATCCTATCATTTGTTCTTTGTTGCATCTCTCACATCCCTCTTGCTCCCTGTTCATTAGGAACATTATTCTGTTCTCTTGACATTCTTCCAGCTTCTGCATAGTGATCTTCCTTTTCACTCTTATTTCTTGAATTTTATTCTCCCGTCTCATAACCTCACACCCACTATATGTCACATTATGAGCTCCTCCACAATTACAGCATTTTGGTTGCACTACTGTTCCACACTTTCCATATTCATGATCACCCCCACATCTAGCACATTTCCTCTGCCTATTACAGTTTTTAGCTATGTGTCCAAACCTTTGACAATTATAGCACCTCAATGGTCTTGGCACATATTCTGTTACTGGGTAACTCATAAAACCCAGGAACACCTTCCCTGGCACTCTTTCTTCTTCAAATTCAATCAATACTGTTTCACTTTCCTTTTTCACTCCCTCCTTTGTTGTTTTCAGTCTTTGAACATTAATTGCTTTTCCTCCTTTGATATTCCTCTTTACCTCCTCCATGTTTATACTCATTGGTACCCCCATGATGATTCCTTTACAACCACCACCATTGCATGCTCCCACCCTCCCTGTGTATTCCACCTTACATTTTTCTAACTCTCTTAACTGGAGTGCTTTCTCAAGCTGTTCCTCATTTGCACATCTTACTAATAGGTTGCCATCATTAAGGACTTTTGCAAATACTATTTCCCCTATCTTATTTGCCAGTGTTGTTGTTAGCACAAATGGGTTAATTTTCTTCATGTTTCCTTGAGCCTTCTCATTAAACCCTATTATGACAACTCCTTCTCTCTGAACTTGTTCATCTTCCTCACTTTCAGAGCGCTCTCCGCAATCATTTCTTATCCTTTTACTCCCTTTGTCTCGGTTTTCATTCATCCGTCCCCTCACTATCTCCTCATTCCCTTTACTTCTCCCTTCACAACCATCCATTTCCCTGTCCCCCTGTCCACCACAAACTCCAACAAGCCCCGCAATGCCACTTCCTTCCCTCCCTGTCGCTCATTTGGCCCTCAAGAGCAGAACAGTCTAGGCCACACCCCATCCACTTGAGTAATCCCACACCTTCTTTCCCACAAAGGTAAGACTAATGACCCTCTCATTATCTCTACAACTCTTTCTTTCTTTTTCAATCTTTTTATTGAATTTCATATATAAAAAAAACATAACATAATATTGAATAGGTTATAAGTGCACTAGACTTGAAGTTGAATTAGTAATAAGATAACAATACCCTATTAAAATATCAGCAAAAAAAGTAGTACATTAATCAATCAAACCTATATTAATTATACATGAAAAAGAGTAAGAATAATCATCAAAAAAAAAAATTAAAAATACAAGAAAAAAAACTATATATATATTGAAAAAAAAATTAAACCTAAACTAAACTAACATGGGCAATAATAACAGTTTATATGTATATAATAGTGTCAAAAACTCCGGAACTCCATACCAGAACAAGAATAAACAGAGAGAAGGTCTGGAAGAGGCCAAATTAATTCATATGAAAGTGTCGAATGAACGGTCCCCAAGTTTCTTCAAATTTAATTGATGAGTCAAAAATAGTGCTTCTAATTTTTTCTAAGCTCAGATAAGAAATAGTTTGAGAGAACCACTGAAACGTGGTAGGAGGATTTACTTCTTTCCAATTTTGTAATGTAGACCTTCTGGCCATTAATGTTACAAAGGCGATCATTCGTCTAATTGAAGGGGAAAACCGATTACCATCCTCATTACATTCTAAATTTACCCACTGTGGGCACAATGGTGAATCCAAATCTAATTTCCAACATATTAAGTTTTGAATATTATTCGCCCAATGGTAAAATCTAAAGTTAGGTAAAGCTAAACCACCATCTTTTCTAGATTTTTGTAACTGCCTTTTACTTAACCTGGGGTTTTTATTTTGCCACACAAATGAGGAAATTTTTGAATCAATGTTATCAAAAAAAGATTTAGGAATAAAAATTGGTAAGGCTTGAAATAAATATAAAAATTTCGGTAAAATCATTATTTTAATAGCATTAATCCGACCAACTAATGATAAGGATAAGGGAGACCATCTTGTAGTAAGTTGTTGAATTTGATGAAGCATAGGTAAAAAATTCAGTCTGAATAAATCTTTATATTTCTTGGTAATTTTTATACCTAAATAGATAAAGTTATCAGTAACAACTTTAAATGATATCCTGTCATTCAATAAAGTTTGCACATTTAAAGGGAATAATTCACTCTTATCCAAGTTTAGTTTATAACCAGAAAAACTACCAAATTGAGCCAACAAGGATAAAATAGCGGGAATAGACCTGTCAGGATCAGAAATATATAACAACAAGTCATCAGCATAAAGTGATAACTTGTATAACTTCTCATTACGGGTAATACCAAAAATATTAGGAGATTCACGAATAGCAATGGCTAAAGGTTCTAATGCGATATTAAATAATAAAGGACTTAAGGGACAACCTTGTCTCGTACCACAAGATAATTGAAAAAAAGAGGATCTATAATTATTTGTAAGAACAGAAGCAACAGGTTTATAATATTTTAATTTAATCCATGATATAAAATTAGGAGTAAAATTAAAATTTCTCAGAGCATTAAATAAGTATGTCCATTCAACTCTATCAAAAGCTTTTTCAGCATCTAATGAAATAACACATTCTGAGGTTGTGGGTGATGAAGTATAAATTATATTAATCAATTTTCTAACGTTAAAAAAGGAATACCGGTTCCTAATAAAACCAGTTTGGTCTTCTGAAATAATCTGTGATAGTAACTTTTCTAACCTAATAGCTAAAATTTTTGTAAGAATCTTAGAGTCGACATTTAATAGCGATATAGGGCGATAAGATGCACATAGAGTAGGATCCTTATCTTTTTTGAGAATTAGAGAGATAGTAGTTTCATAAAAAGACTGGGGTAGTCTCTTCTTAGTAAATGCATCATTAAAGATTTCACATAACCAAGGGGAAAGCAAAGAAGAAAAAGTTTTTAAAAATTCTATAATATAACCATCAGGACCAGGAGCTTTCCCTGAATTCATTGATGAGATATCCTCTCCTATTTCGGCCATAGAAATAGGAGCATCGAACAAGCTTCGATCTTCATCTGTCAGTTTGGGAATATTCAAATTGTTAAAAAAATTATCCATCATGGATAGATCGCCATCAAATTCTGATTGATATAAAGATTTATAAAAATCTTGGAAAGTGTTATTAATTTCTTTATGATCAGTAGTCAGATTACCGTCTTGTTTACGAATTTTAATAATTTGTCGCTTAGTCGAAATAGCTTTTAATTGGTTAGCTAACAATTTACCAGTTCAATCACTATGAATATAAAATTGAGCCCTGGTCTTAATTAATTGATTTTCAATTGAAGAAGATAATAATAAGCTATGCTCCATTTGAAGCTCAACTCTCTTCTTATAAAGTTCTTTGGTAGGAGTCACGGAATAAATCTTATCAATTTCTTTAATTTTATCCACTAATAAAGCAATATCTAAATATCTTTGTTTTCTTTTACCAATGGAATATAAGATAATTTGTCCACGGATAAAAGCCTTAAAAGAGTCCCAAAGTATTCCTCTGTCAATCTCTTCAGTATAGTTTGTTGAGAAAAACAAGTCAATTTGCTGTTTTATGAAGGTGATAAATTCTGGATCTTGAAGCAAAGTAGCATTAAGTCTCCAAGATCTAGTATTATTGGAAGAGTCCGAAATCTTGATAGATAACTTCAAAGGTGCATGATCCGAAATGGCAATAGAATCATATTTACAATCAGTAACATCTGTTAATAAACAATGATCAATAAGGAAATAATCAATTCTAGAATAACTGTGATATACATGTGAAAAAAATGAAAATTCTTTATCTTTAGGGTTCAAAAACCGCCATATTTCAGTAATTCCCGAATCAACCATAAAAGAATTAATAAGTACGGCTGATCTATTCGGAAGAATTCGAATAGGTTTAGATCTATCCATCAAAGGATTCAGACAACAATTGAGATCTCCACCCATTATCAACTTATGTTCATTTAGATTAGGAAGGGAAGTAAATAAACGTTTCAAAAATTCAGGGCAGTCAAAGTTTGGAGCATAAATATTAACTAGAGCCACTTTTCGATTAAAAAGTGAACCAGTTATCAACAAAAATCTGCCCTGTGGATCAGAAATAATTTCATGATGTGTAAACGAAATTGAGGGATCTATAAAAATAGACACACCCCTAATTTTGGCGGTACAATTCGAGTGAAATTGTTGACCCCTCCAAAACCTAAAAAAGCGTTGATTATCCTCCCTCCTAATATGGGTCTCCTGTGCAAAGATAATATTAGCATTTAGTCTATGGAATACTTTAAATGTTTTTTTGCGTTTAATCGGATGATTTAAACCATTAGTATTCCAAGAGATAAAGTTAATAGACTTATCCATCATGCCAATATTAATTGTATATATCATAAAAGGTTAAAAAGACACATAACCCATAATTCAGGAAGAAGGAAAAATGATTCAGGAGCACCCGGAGAACATGACCCCTCAACAATATTAATAATTTAAAGTCAGCCCATAAACTAAAAGCAAAAAAATAAAAAGCAAAAGCGTGAAAAAAGATCCCTACCCCCTCCCCCAACCCCACGAAAAAAAGCCAAGCAGCAGGCGCACAAACTAATACTAATATTACCCCCATTTCAAGATGGCAACTCCACGAAAAGAAAAAAGAAAGAGACTATATAACACCCAGATATAAATACAGGGTTGTAAAAAGAAAGAATATATATCAATCAAAATGAAAAAATAATATAATAAAGCAAAAAATCATTAATAAAAAAGGATAAACACTGAAGTTTAAAATAGTGTAATATGCCTTTAAAAAAAGATTCCATATTCAAATATAAGAAAATGACGTTTCAAAAACAGAGACTTATGGGAAGAAGAAACAACATTTTGAAAAGACCATATTACAGAATATAAATGTAAATTCACCAATCTGTTAAAAAAAAAATTTTAAAAAAATGTCATCAAAATAGGATTAAAAAAGGATTCAATAATCACTACAATATATAAAAAAAAGGTCCAAAAATCCAAAACATCCGTCCCATTTTCAAGTACAAGCAAATAAATGCTTACAGAAAGCAAAGTCTTATGGGAAGAAGAAACGACATCTTAAAAAATAAATCATTATTGCAAAGTATTAACGTGTATATCCAATCCAGAGGAAAAAAATTAAGAAAAAAAACATTATAGTAAAATTAAAAGAGCATCTGTAAATCATAATAATAAAAAAAACAGGTCTACAGACCAAAGTAAAAAGCTATACCGCAGCTTCATAAGTTAAAGCCAAAAACGAAATGGCATCTTCTCTCCAAGAATTCTTCAACATAACACATAGTTCAAGTTGTACTAGAAGACCGATATTCTTCAACGAATTTCTTCGCTTCTTCCGGAGTATTAAAGAAGCGCTGACTGTCGTCACTCAACGTAATTCTGAGATTCGCTGGGTATCTTAAAGCTTGTTTAAGTCCAATCGAATGAATCTCTGCCATCACTGGTTTAAAAGCGATTCTCGCCTTCATCACTTCAAATGAATAATCTTCAACAATACGAAACTTGTTGTTTCTGTGAGAAATCATACCTTTCTGACGAGCTAATGGGATTAAAAGCTCTTTCTCCCGAGGATAATGGAGACGAACAATCAGAGCTCGTGGCTTGTCTCTTGAGATCGAAAATCTCGAAACTCTGTGGGCACGATCAATAGTAGGTTTAGCCCGCAAAGCGTCCTCGCCAAAAATTTCCCACAATAAGTTAGAGAAATATTCAGTTAAGTCACCAGACTCAACATTTTCGGGAAATCCGATAATATGCAAGTTCTGTCTGCGAGATCGGTTTTCAAGATCGGTGATTTTAAACTTATTCTGCTCCACTATTTTAGCGGTCGACCGTACCTTCTTCTCCAATGTTTCAATTGTACGTATTTTTTCACAAATTAACTTGTCAAGAGTCGCAAACTTTTCTTCATGCCGTTCAATATCTGCTGCCTGCGATTGAAGCTTGGTATCAAACGATCTAATGACTTCTTCAAGCTCAGACATTTTCGCAGTAAGCTTATTTTCCAGACTTGCAAGTTTAGTATCCAGTTTAGTATCCAGAAGACTAGAAATTGCCTCAAGAGATAGAGGGTCTTTAGACGATTTCTTAGATACAGACATTTTAAGTTTGAAAAGATTAAATCAAGTATTATTTTAGAAAATAAATAAATCGTAAATATCAACCCATGTAATTAAGTACGAAAAGATTTGATTAAAGGGTGATTATAGTTTAAAAAATGAAGAGCGCCTAAAAAGCAGATGTCTACGTCGCCATCTTAAAACTCCGCCCCATCTCTACAACTCTTAACAACCCGCAGGTGATCGCTATACCTTTATACAGCTCACAGAGTTTATAAGCCAGAAAACTGCCCTCCAAGGATCAGAACTGAAGAAACCTCTTGGATGAGAGGTGAAATGGCCTCTGGTTAACACAGCAAGTCCAGGTCCTGTGACTTACTACTGTTTGACCTGGATGACTGAAAACCTTCACAGAGAATGAGGAAACATGACAGTGGAGTTTAAGGTGATGAGCAGCATAGATAGAGCGGACAGCCAGTGCCATTTTGTTTTCCGTTGTGGCAATGTCGAACATGAGAGGATATAATTTAACATGATTGGAGAAAAGTATAGGGAGAAATGTCAGAGACAGGTTTTCCACACATTAAGTGGTTATTGCATAGAAAAAAAAAACCTTGCCCAGGCTTGCACCTTGGAAGCTTTCCAAGGTGCAAATCCATGGTCTACCGAGACTAACGGAGGCCTAATTGTGTAGAATGCACCACTGGGTGTGATGGTAGAGGAAGTTACATTAGGGATATTTAAGCTAATCTTATGGAAAAAAGGAGAATGGAGGACTAAATGGGAGGGAAGAATTAAATGGATCTTGGAGTAGGTGAGAAGGTGGGCACAACATCATTGGTCAAAGGGCCTGTACTGTGCTGCACTATTCTGTGTTCTTTGGAGACATAGCAAATCTTCTCAGCTCTCAATGAAATGGAGCCACTGCTGTGCTTTCTTCATGATTGCATCAGTGTTTTAGGTGCAAGACAGATCCTCAGAGATCTCAATGTGTGGGAACTGGAAGCCGCACATCCTTTCCACTGCTGACTCCTCAATGAGAACTGGTGTGTCTCATCCCAACTTCCCCTTCTTGACACCCACAATCAATTCCCTGTCTTGCTGATGTTGAATATGAAGTGGCTGTTGTGACACCAAGTCAGGGGGCCAATCTATCTCATTTGTATAACCCTAATCATGAAGTGCTTTGAGAGGCTCGTATTGTATGCATTAACTCCAGCCTCCCAGACAATCCTGATGCTGCAATTCACTATTTCTGAAAATGGTCTTCAGCAAATGCCATCTCATCCCTGGAGCATCTGGACAGTAAATACAACTATGTTGGACTATTATTTATTGTTTACAGCCCCATCTTCAATGCTATAAATCCAAGCAACCTCGTCTCCAAACTCCTCGATCTGGGACTTAGCACCTCCCTTTGCATCTGAATTCTTGACTTCCTGACCAACAAACTGGAACCAGTAGGGTAGGCTCAACACCTTCATCATGATTATTCTCATTTCACAAGGCTGTGTCCTCAGACCCCTATTCTAATCTGTTCTGGACCAACAGCTATACATCAAGGCCAAAAAGCTCATGGATAACTCTACTTCCTCAGGAGGTGACAGAAATTTGGTAAGTACCTTTTGAACCTTGCCTATTTTTATTGATGCAGCATAGAAAGCATTCTGTCTTGATGCGTTATGGCAGATGCACTGCTCATGGCCACAAGGAACTACAAAAAGTTGTGGATACAGCTCAGCTCCTCCAGACAGGATAGTTGAATGCTCCTCTTCTGGGATGTCAGAAGCCAGGGAGACTATGAGAGTCCACCTGCAGATTCTAACAAGCTACATTAAAGAGTTGAAGATGGCACACTGTGTCATTTGGGAGGCTGAAGGGGTTATAGATACGATATATGGACAGATAGTTATACCCAAGATGCAGGACACAGGAAAATGGGTGACAGTCAGGAAGGGGAAAGGGGTTAAACAGCCAGTTAAACAGTCCTGTGGGCATCCCCCTCAACAACAGGTATACCACTATTTGTTTACTGTTCGGGGGATGACCCAACAGAGGAAAGTCACAGTGTCAGATCTCTGGCACTGAGTCTGCCTCTGTGACTCAGAAGGGAAGGTGGGGAGAAGAGACCCGCTGTGGTGATAGGGGATTCGTTAGTTAGGGGAATGGACAGGAGATTCTGTGCAAGAAAATGAGATTTCCAGATGGTACATTGCCGTCCAGGTCTAGGGTCCTGAAAATCGCAGATCAAGTCTTCAGCGTTCTTAAGTGGGAGGGTGAGCAGCCAGAGGTCATGGTCCATGTAGGTACCAATGACATGGGTAGGATGGAGTGATGAGGTTCTGCATGGGGATTTCAAGGAGTTAGGTGCTAAGTTAAAGGGCAGGATCATCCAGGGCTGTGATCTTGGGATTGCTATTCATGCCACGTGCTGGTGAGACCAGAACTAGGAAGATTATCCAGTTTAACACGTGGCTAAGGAGTTGGTGCAGGAGGGACCGCAGAAGGTTTTTGGATCATTGGACTCTCTTCAACGTGAGGTGGGACCTGTACAGAAGGGGTAGTTTACACCTGAACTGAAGGGTGACTAATATCCTAGTGGGAAGGTTTGTTGATGCTGCACAGTGGGGTTTAAACTAGAGTTTCAGTGGACGGGAACCAGAGTGCCAGAATAGTTAGTGGAGAGGTTGTGGATGCAGATATCGGTAAGACCTCAGACAGAGTCAGAAATCAAAGATTGAGCAGGGTGTGACTAGTGTCCTGAGCTGTGTATATTTCAATGCCAGAAGTATCATAGGAAAGACAGATATTCTCAGATCATGGATCAACACGTGAAATTATGATGTTATATCCATTAGTGAGACTTGGCTGTAGGAGGGGCGGGAATAGTATCTCAATAGTCCAGGGTTCTATTGTTTTAGAGGTGACATAGCAGGAGAAAAATTTCATGGCAGTGCTCAATCAGGACAGACTGGAGAACTTGACTACTGAGGCATTATGGGTGGAGCTGAGATAAAAGAAAGGTATGACCATGTTAATAGGGCTATATTGCAGATCACCCAACAGTCTGAGGGATTTAAAGGAACAATTTTGTAAAGAGAGTGCAGGCTGTTGCAAGAAACATAAGGTTGTTATAGTAGGTTATTTTAACTTTCCACATATTGACTGGGAATCCTAAACTGTAAAATGACTAGATGAGACAGAGTTTGTCAAACGTATTCAAGAAAGTTTCCTTCATCAGTCCAGAAAAGTCCCAAGAAGTGAGTGTGTGATACTGGATCTGCTATTAGGGATGAGACAGGGCAGGAGACAAAGTTTCTGTCAGGTAGCACTTTGCATCCAGTGAATGCAATGCCATTAGTTTCAAAGTAAATTTGCTAAAAGATAGGTCTGGTACACAGGTTGAGATTCTAAACTGGGAAAGGGCCAAGTTTGATGGTAACAGATATGATCTGGCAACTGTAGATTGGGTCAGGCTGTTTTCAAGCAAAGTTGTACTTAGAAAGTGAGAGGCCTTCAAAAACAAAATTAAGAGTAAAAAATGCTTGTCTGTGCCTGTCAGAATAAAATACAAAGATAACAAGTGTAGGGAACCTTGGTTTTCAAAAGATGTTGAAGCCCTGGTTTCGAGAAAAAAAGGTGCATAGCAGGTATAGGCAAGTAGGAACACATGAGGTGCTCATGGAGAACAAGAAATGCAAGGGAACACTTAAGAAAGAAATCAGGAAGACTAAAAGAATCATTAAGTTGCTCTAGCAGACAAGGTGAAAGAGAATCCTAAAGGATTCGACAGATACAGATGAAACCAAAAGAATTGCAGGGGATAAAAGACCAAAATGGTAATCAGTTTACAGAAGTGAGGTAAATGATCAACTTTATGGACCCTGCACAGATTAGAGGAGGAGGTGTTTGCTATGCTGAGGCAGATCGGGGTGTTTAAATCCCCAGGGCCTGACAAAGTGTTCCCTTGGACTCTACAGGTGACAGCTGCTGAAATTGCTGGAGCCCTAGCAGAGATATTTAAAACCTCCTTAGCAACAGGAGAGATACCACAGGGTTGGAGGACAGCCAATGTTGGTCCACTGTTTAAAAAAGGCTCTAAACATAAACCTGGAAATTAAAGGCTGCTGAGTCTGACATCAGTTGTGAGAAAGTTATTGGAAGGTATTCGAAGCGACAGGATATATACTATAAGTACTTCGACAGACGTGGACTGATCAAGGAGAGTGTGCATGGCTTTGTGCATGCTAGTTCATGTCTAACCAATCTCAGAGTTTTTCAGAACGTTTCCAGGTATGTGGATGAAGACAAGGCAGTGGACATTGCCTACATGGACTTCAGTAAGGCATTTGACAAGGTCCCGCATAGGAGGTTAGTCAAGAAAGAGGTGTCGTGGACAGTGAGGAAGGCTCTCATGGTTTGCAGACAGATCTGCATCATCTGGAAATATGGGTTGAAAAGTGGCAGATAGAATTTAATGCAGACGTGTGAAGATTTGACTTCAGAAGGACCAACCAGGGTAGGTCTTACACAGTGAACTGTAGGGCACTGAGGAGTGTGGTAGAACAACGAAATCTGGGAATGCAGATCACATTTCATTAAAAGTGGTATCACACTTAGATAGGGTCATAAACAACGTTTTTGGCACGTTGGCCTTCACAAATCAATTTATTGAGTTCAGGAGATGGGGTGTTTTGTTGAACTCCGATAAAATATTGGTGAGGCCTAATTCGGAGTATTGAGTGCAGTTTTGGTCGCTGACTTACAGGAAAGATATAAACAAGGTTGAAAGAATACAGAGAAAATGTACAAGGATCTTGCCAGGTCTGGAGGACCTGAGTTAAAAGGAAGGATTGAATAGGAATAGGAAGGACTGTGTTCTTTAGAACATAGATAATTGAGGGGAGATTTGATAGAGATATGCAAAATTATGAGGGGTATAGATAGGGTAAATCCAAGGAGGCTTTTTCCACTGAGGTTAGATGGGACTACAACTAGAGCTCGTGGTTTAAGGGTGAAAGGTGCAAAGCTTAAAGAGAACATGAGAGGAAACTTCTTCACTCAGGGTCATGAGAGTCTGGAATGAGATGTCAGCATAGGTGATGCATGCAAGCTCGATTTCAACATTTAAGAGAGGTTTGGATAGGTACATGGATGGTAGGGGTATGGAGGGCTATTGTCCCAGTGGAGGTTGATGGGACTAGGCAATTTAAAGGGTTTCAACATGGACTAGATTGGCCAAAAGGTTTATTTCTGTGCTGTACTTCCCTATGATTCTATGACTCCATCACGGCAACTAGCTTATCCTCCATGGACTCCCTATACTTCTCAATACCTCATAAAAACAGCCAGCATAATAAAAGTTCTTATTGGGCAGAAGTTTAATAAGGTTGAAAACATTTAACACCAGACTCAAGGACATTTTTCTAAACTGCTGTGGTAATGTTTCTCTAGTACAAGGAGATAGACTCCTGACCTCACAATCTACTTTGTTACGATCTTGCACCTTATATTTTACCTACACTGCCTTTCCCTGTAATTGTTTCACTTTATTCTGCATTCTGTACTTGCTTTACCATGTTCTATCGCAATGCCGTGTGTAATGATTTGATCTGTATGAACAGTATGCAGTACAAGCTTTTCACTGCACCTCAGTACATTTGACAACAATAAACCAATCCAAATCCAATTAAGTGAACATTCTGACTGTCAGATGTTAACAGGATTATGGATATTACAGGTGAGGTAACAAGAAATGAGTGCAACTTACTCCTGAGAAAAATAGAGCCAGATAAATGAATTTGAGTTACCTTTGCACAATGTGTCATGGATTGTATGTCATTATAGAATCATGAAATCCAGAAATTAAGTCCCATAAAAAAGATATGTGTGGATTATTCAATGTTCTAAAAGTACCTCAGGGTTCAAATTCATCCACTTTTTCTTAATTCGCACTAAATCCAAACATACAGTAATTGATAAACATTATATTTCATTTCCAAACTTTGGTTCTCTGATACAGCTTTCCCGATAGTGCTGAAATCACCACATCCTGTCACTCCCATCTGATTTCCCAATCATGTTCTCACCCTGAAGCTCATCTATTGCTCAATCACTCATTCTGCATCTCAGTTCCACAGTTATCTTTCTGACCTCTGTTTTAGAGTGGCCCACTCTCTTCCTGATTCCCTCCCTCCCACAGTTCTTCAACTCTCAATCATGTTAATTGTCCCAATTTGATTTGGGACTTGAGGATGCCATCATCTACCTGCTGAACTGTGTCTACTTCACCTGGACTAGCCGGCGAGCACTGTGAGGGTCATGTTTTTTGACTTCTCCAGTGCGTTCAACACCATCCGCCCTGCTCTGCTGGGTGAGAAGCTGACAGTGATGCAGGTGGATGCTTCCCTGGTGTCATGGATTATTGATTACCTGACTGACAGATCACAGTACTTGCGCTTGCAACACTGTGTGTCAGGCAGAGTGGTCAGCAGCACTGGGGCTCTACAGGGGACTGTCCTGTCTCCCTTTCTCTTCACCATCTACACCTCGGACTTCAACTACAACACAGAGTCTTGCCATCTTCAGAAGTTTTCTGATGACTCAGCCATAGTTGGATGCATCAGCAAGGGAGGTGAGGCTGAGTACAGGGCTACGGTGGGAAACTTTGAGACATGGTGTGAGCAGAATCATCTGCAGCTTAATGTGAAAAAGACTGAGGAGCTGGTGGTGGACCTGAGGAGGGCTAAGGCACCGGTGACCCCTGTTTCCATCCAAGGGGTCAGTGTGGACATGGTGGAGGATTACAAGTACCTGGGGATACAAATTGACGATAAACTGGACTCGTCAAAGAACACTGAGGCTGTCTACAAGAAGGGTCAGAGCCATCTCTATTTCCTGAGGAGACTGAGGTCCTCCTCATCTGCTGGACGATGCTGAGTATGTTCTAAGAGTCTGTGGTGGTCAGTGCTATCATTTTCGCTGTTGTGTGCTGGGGCAGCAGGCTGAGGGTAGCAGACACCAACAGAATCAACAAACTCATTCACAAGGCCAGTGATGTTGTGGGGGAGGAACTGGACTCTCTGACGGTGGTGTCTAAAAAAGAGGATGCTGTCCAAGTTGCATGTCATCTTGGACAATGACTCCCATCCACTCCATAATGTACTGGTTAGGCACAGGAGTACATTCAGCCAGAGACTCATTCCACCGAGATGTAACACTGAGCGTCATAGGAAGTCATTCCTACCTGTGGCCATCAAACTTTACAACTCGGGGGGTGGAGTTTCAAGATGGCGACGTAAGCATCTGCCTTTTAGGCGCTCTTTATTTTTTTAACTATAATCACCCTTTAATTAGACCTTTTCGAACTTAATCATATGAGTTGCTACCTTTGATTGACCCTTTTTTCCTAAAATAATAGTTGATCTAATCTTGTCAAACCTAAAATGGCTACAAGTAAGAAATCGGCTAAGGATCCTGTATCCATCGACGCAATGGTTGGTCTTTTGGACACTAAACTGGATGTTAAATTTGCGGCTATGGAAAGTAAATTGGACAATAAACTGGATGCTAAATTTGCGGCTCTGGAAGGCAGACTAGAAGGTAAATTGGACAGTAAACTGTTAAGTTTGGAAAGGAGGATTACTTCGAAAATATCCGATCTTGAAGGAGTTGTTAAATCGCTTGAAACTAAGTTTCAGTCGCAGGCATTAGAGGTTCAACAGCATGGAAATAAGATCACGACTCTTGAACAATCAATTTGTGAAAAAGCACGTACAATTGAAGTGTTAGAGAAGAAGATAGAGTCGACTGCTAAAACTTTAGATCAGTACAAGTTTAAAATTACTGATCTTGAAAATCGTTCTCGCAGACAGAATTTGCGCATCATCGGAATTCCCGAAAAAGTTGAGTCCGGTGATTTAACTGAATTTTTCTCTAAATTACTGTGGGAAATTTTCGGTGGTGAAGGTTTGAAAAATGAACCTGTTATTGACCGCGCTCATAGAGTTGCGAGGCTTTCGTCTGTGTCTGATAAACCACGAGCGGTGATTGTTCGCCTTCATTATCCTCGTGAGAAAGAGCTTCTAATTCGATTAGCTCGTAAAAAAGGTATGATCTCCTACAGAAATTATTCATTTCGAATAGTTGAAGACTATTCGTATGAAGTAATGAAAGCCAGGATCGCTTTTAAACCAGTGATGGCAGAGATTCATTCGATTGGATTTAAACAAGCTTTAATGTATCCAGCGAAACTTAGAATGGTGCTGCCCGACAACAGTCTACACTTTTTTATCACTCCTGAAGAAGCGAAGAAATTTGTTGAAGAATATCGATCCTCTAGTGCAACTTGAACTATGAGTTACATTGAAGATTTTTTTTTGGAGAGAGGATGTTATTTCATTTTAAGTTTTAACCCTGGAAGTTGGGTTATAACTTCTTATTTTGAACTATGGGTCTGGGTCTTTTTTTTTACTACGATTATTATTGCTTATAGATGCTGTTTTAATTTTTATAATATCCTTTTTTTATATACGTTTGTATTTTGTAATAATGAATTATTTTTTTTTCAAAATGTCGTTTCTTCTTCCCATAAGTCTTTACTTTTTATAAGCGTTTATTTGCTTGCCTGTATTTAGAAATGGAACAAAGGTTTTGAATTCTTTTTCTTTAGTTTTTTTTTTAAATATGTTGTAGTGTCTATTAAATCTTTTTTTTTATAAAAATATTCTATTTTGATAACTTTTTTACTATATTTTCTTATTAGATTGCTGAATTTATATTCATATTTTGTAATATGGCTTTCTCAAAATGTCGTTTCTTCTTCCCATAAGTCTTGGCTTGTGAAACGTCATCTTTGTATCTGAATATGGAATTTCTTTTTTAAAGGTGTATCACATTTTTAAACTTTAATGTGCATTTTTTTTTTATTAATGATCTTTCTGGTTTTACTATTTTAGTTTTTTTTTGATTTGTCTGATATGGGTGTGTATGTGTATGTGTATATATATATATATATATATATATATATATATATATATATATGTAGGTATATATATATATATATTTTTTTTTTTGCAACTCTATATTTTAATTGGGGTGTTATATAGTTTTTTCTTAAAAAATTTTCTTATGGAGCTGCCATCTTGAAATGGGGGTAATATTAGTATTAGTTTATGCGCCTGCCGCTTGGCTTTCTTTCAAAGGGTGGGGGGAGGGGGGAGGGATCTTTTTTCATGCTTTTGCTTTTTATTTTTTTGCTTTTAGTTTATGGGCTGACTTTAAATTGTTAATATTGTTGAGGTGTCAGGATCTCCGGTTGCTCCTGAATCAATTTTCCTTCTTCCTAAATTGTGGGTTATGTGTCTTTTTAACCTTTTATGATACACACAATTAATATTGGTATGATGGATAAATCTATTAACTTTATCTCGTGGAATACTAATGGTTTAAATCATCCGATTAAACGTAAAAAAATATTTAAAGTATTCCATAGATTGAACGCTAATATTATTTTTGCACAGGAGACCCACATTAGGAGGGAGGATAATCAACGTTTTTTTAGGTTCTGGAAAGGTCAACAATTTCACTCAAATTGTACCGCTAAAATTAGGGGTGTGTCTATTTTTATAGACGCCTCAATTTCGTTTACACATTATGAAATTATTTCTGATCCACAGGGTAGATTTTTGTTGATAACTGGTTCACTTTTTAATCGGAAAGTTGTTTTAGTTAATATTTATGCTCCAAACTTTGATTGTCTTGAATTTTTTAAACGTTTATTTACTTCTCTTCCTAATTTGAATGAATATATGTTGATTATGGGTGGAGACTTTAATTGTTGTTTGAATCCTTCGATGGATAGATCTAAACCTATTCGAACTCTTCCGAATAGATCAGCTTTACTTATTAATTCTTTTATGGTTGATTCTGGAATTACTGAAATATGGCGGTTTTTGAACCCTAAAGGTAAAGAATTTTCATTTTTTTCACATGTATATCATAGTTATTCTAGAATTGATTACTTTCTTATTGATCATCGTTTATTAACAGATGTTATTGATTGTAAATACGATTCTATTGCTATTTCGGATCATGCGCCTTTGAAGTTATCTATCAAGATTTCGGATTCTTCTATCAATACTAGATCTTGGAGACTTAATGCTACTTTACTTCAAGATCCAGAATTTATTACCTTCATAAAACAACAAATTGACTTATTTTTTTCAACAAACTATAATGAAGAGATTGATAAAGGAATACTTTGGGACTCTTTCAAGGCTTTTATTCGTGGACAAATTATTTCATATTCCGCTGGTAAAAGAAAACAAAGATATTCAGATATAGCTTTATTGGTGGATAAAATTAAAGAAATTGATAAGATTTATTCCGTTACTCCTACCAAAGAACTTTATAAGAAGAGAGTTGAGCTTCAAATGGAACATAGTTTATTATTATCTTCTTCAATTGAGAATCAATTAATTAAGACTAGGGCTCAATTTTATATTCATAGTGATCGAACTGGTAAATTGTTAGCTAATCAATTAAAAGCTATTTCGACTAAGCGACAAATTATTAAAATTCGTAAACAAGACGGTAATTTAACTACTGATTATAAAGAAATCAATAACACTTTTCAAGATTTTTATAAATCTTTATATCAATCAGAATTTGACGGTGACCGGTTTACGATGGATAATTTTTTTAATAATTTGAATATTTCTAAACTGATAGATGAAGATTGTAGCTTGCTTGATGCTCCTATTTCTATGGATGAAATAAGAGAGGCTATCTCATCAATGAATTCAGGGAAAGCTCCTGGTCCTGATGGTTTTATTGTAGAATTTTTTAAAACTTTTTCTTTATTGCTTTCTCCTTGGCTATGTGAAATCTTTAATGATGCGTTTGTTAAGAAGAGATTACCTCAATCGTTTTATGAAGCTACTATCTCTTTAATTCTTAAAAAAGATAAAGATCCTACCTTATGTGCATCTTATCGCCCTATATCATTATTAAATGTAGACTCTAAGATTCTTACAAAAATTTTAGCCATTAGATTAGAAAAGGTATTACCACAGATTATTTCAGAAGATCAAACTGGTTTTATTAGGAATCGATATTCCTTTTTTAATATTAGAAAATTGATTAACATAATTTATACTTCATCACCTACAACCCCAGAATGTGTTATCTCATTAGATGCTGAAAAAGCCTTTGATAGAGTTGAATGGACATATTTATTTAATGCATTGAGAAACTTTAATTTTAGTCCTAATTTTATATCATGGATTAAATTAATATATTATAAACCTGTTGCTTCTGTTCTTACAAATAATTATAGATCCTCTTTTTTTCAATTATCTCGTGGTACGAGACAAGGTTGTCCTTTAAGTCCTTTATTATTTAATATTGCATTAGAACCTTTAGCTATTGCTATTCGTGAGTCTCCTAATATTTTTGGTATTACCCGTAATGAGAAGTTATACAAATTATCGCTTTATGCTGATGATTTGTTGTTATATATTTCTAATCCTAGTAGGTCTATTCCTGCTATTTTATCCTTGTTGGCTCAATTTGGTAGTTTTTCTGGTTATAAGTTAAACTTAGATAAGAGTGAGTTATTCCCTTTAAACGCGCAAACTTTATTGAGTGATAGGATGCCATTTAAAGTTGTTACTGATAACTTTATCTATTTAGGTATAAAAATCACCAAGAAATATAAAGATTTATTTGGACTGAATTTTTTACCTATGCTTCATCAAATTCAGCAACTTACTACTAGATGGTCTCCCTTATTTTTATCATTAGTTGGTCGGATTAATGCTATTAAAATGATGATTTTACCGAAATTTTTATATTTATTCCAAGCTTTACCAATTTTTATTCCTAAATCTTTTTTTGATAATATTGATTCAAAGATTTCCTCATTTGTTTGGCAAAATAAAAATCCTAGGTTAAGCAAAAGGCAATTACAAAAGTCTAAAAAAGATGGTGGTCTAGCTTTACCTAACTTTAGATTTTATTATTGGGCGAATAATATTCGTAACCTAATGTACTGGAAACTAGATTTGGATTCACCTGTGTGCCCACAGTGGGTAAATTTGGAATGTAGTGAGGTTAAGGGATATTCTATATTTTCCGTTCTTGGTTCTTTTCTTCCTATTGATTTAGCCAAATTCAATAAACAGATATCTAACCCTGTTGTTAAACATACACTACGAATTTGGTTTCAATTTCGCAAATTCTTTAATCTGAAAAACTTTGCTCTGGACAGCCCTATTTTATGTAATTTTTTTTTCAAACCTTCATTGACAGATCAAGCTTTTAGTATATGGAAAAGGAAAGGTATAAAATGTTTTCGTGATCTTTTTTTTGAAGGTACTTTGATGTCTTTTGATCAACTATCCAACAAATTTGAATTACCTAAATCTAATTTTTTTAGATACTTACAAATTAGAAATTTCTTACATAAAATTCTTCCATCTTTTCCTAATTCAACTCCATCGGATTTTTCAGATTTGATTTTTACTTTTAATCCTTGTCAGAAGGGATTAGTAGCTTTTATTTATAACATGATTATGAAGATACAGCCAGAAATATCGGATAGAATTAGACAAGAATGGGAAAAAGAACTTCGATGTAATATATCAACAGATAAATGGGAAAAAATTTTACAAATGGTTAATTCCTCCTCTATTTGTGCTAAACATGCTTTAATACAATTTAAAATTGTACATAGAGCTTATATGTCTAAAGATAAACTTGCCCGATTTTATTCGCATATTAATCCTCAATGTGACAGATGTCACTTAGAAGTGGCTTCATTGACTCACATGTTTTGGACATGTCCCACTTTACATAACTATTGGAAGGACATTTTTGATGTCATTTCCTCAGTATGGAATATCGATTTACAACCCCATTTTATTACTGCAATTTTCGGTATACCAAATGAAGATGGCAATCAGCTTTCCCCTTCAATCAGACGAATGATTGCCTTTGTAACATTAATTGCCAGAAGGTCTATATTACAAAACTGGAAGAAGTAAATCCTCCTACTACATTTCAGTGGTTCTCCCAAACTATTTCTTATCTGAGTTTGGAAAAAATCAGAAGCACTATCTTTGATTCTTCAATTAAATTTGAAGAAACCTGGGGACCATTTATTCGACACTTTCATATGAATTAATTTGGCTTATTTCAGATCCTTTTCTCTACTTATACTTGTTCAGGTATGGAGTTCTGGAGTTCTTTTCTTGACACCTTTATATATTTATAAAGTGCTATTATTGCCCATGTTAGTTTTAGTTTAGTATTTTTTTCATTATATATTTTTTCTCATATATAATTTCAATTTTTTTTTCTTTTTTCGACGATTATTTTTGTTTTTCATATATATTTATATAGACTTGATTGATTTATGTACCTTTTGTTGATGGATGTTTTAATAGGATATTATTATCCTATTACTAATGTAATCTCAAGTTTATTGAATCTGTAATCTATTCATTATTTTGTGTTGTTTTTTTTATATATGAAATTTAATAAAAAGATTGAAAAAGAAAGAAACTTTACAACTCCTCCCTCGGAGTATCAGACACCCTGATCCAATAGGCTGGTCCTGGACTTATTTCCACTTGGCATGATTAACGTATTGTTATTTAATTATTTATGGTTTATTTATGCTATATTTCTTCACTATTCTTGGTGTGGCTGTAACGAAAACCAATTTCCCTCGGGATCAACAAAGTATGTCAGTCTGTCTGTCTGTCTGTATTTCATTCATCATGCCGCTCCTGCAGTGGCTGCCTTCAAAGTGTACAACCTACAACTGGGGTTGGAAATGGGAATTGCAAAGTTTCTTAGACTTTTTAAACCATTCTATGAAACATTTGGGCCAGTTGAGATAATTACATCACTGCTAGTGCAAGAGGAACATTCAGGTCAAAAAGTTTAATATTTACTTAATCGAACAAGGAAAATTGAACATTCCAGCACAGGGCATTGTGTTAATGATGTTGTGTCAACCTAAATAAAGCTACTCCACAATCAATCTGTGATATTTTAATGCAAGTCCTAATTATCTCACAATCTGATTGCCTCCACTATCGACATCTCTATGGTGCAAAGCAAGTCACTGCTGCTAGTCTAAAATGTCACCTACATGTGGTTCATTTCACTTTCATAACTTACATCAGTGGACAGGAATTTCACAAGGCAAGGAATTTGATAATTACTGTTTTTTATTGCACGTTGCTGTAACATTTTATGCAAAACAGAAAAGGTAAGGATAGAGGCAAGCCGGCCCTCTAGGCCAATTAACTGAGCATCAGTGTAAGTAAAGCAGAGTGAAGCAGGATTGTGATAACTCAGTACAGCTCTTCAGCATTCTTCAGCGGACAACCAATTGTATCCAATTGTAACTCAGTACAGCTCATCAGAAGTCACATTGTAACCTTGCACACCAGTCGTATTCTGAATCCAATCAATGTATTTCTTTGTTAGTAAAGTGTACACCCCAGGCTTTTTGGATGTTGCACAGTTTTTTTTGCCAAAGGACACAATCCCAGTATACATTTTGTTGCATATCAAAGGGCCGCCTGAATCACCCTGGAAGAGAGAGAAAAAGATGAAGGTGACAATTGAGCAGAATTAGCTAAAGTGACAGACTGCAAACTGTCAGTTTGACATCACATCACAATTCATTATCCGTGCCCAGCTGTACCGAGGAGGTGTGAGTTTACTTTAGGAACAAATGCAGGCAACTTTAATGGAATGTTTCCGACAGCCCGGATTCAGTTTATTCCTAACTCAGCAGTTGTGTAGAAAACTCTCAGCTATCTGCAAATTTGACTCCGGCTGCCCAATCAACGGCAGGAACTGGCCACAGCGACGACGTTTCTCGCAGGTCAGCGATGCTCGTTTAAAAGTACAGAAGGGATCAGCGATGAGGGTAGGACTTTGGCTCTGGGTAAGCTTCTGCTAAGGTTCCCCTTTTTCTCTCTCTCTTACTGTACCTAATTTAATAAACGGTCATTGTGTGTTCTTCATGCCGGATGTTGGAATTCTGGGAGACTCAGAATCTCCCAGGGAACTACATCGGTACGAAGTGCGCCCAGCTGCAGCTCCTTGAAGACCGTATTAGGGATCTGGAGCAACAGCTGGATGACCTTCAGTTTGTACAGAGGAGCGAGGAGATAATCGATCAAGAGTTACAGAGAAGTAGTCACCCTAAACTGCAGGGGGCAAGTAGCTCGGTGACTATCAGGAATAAAAGAAATGTGAATAGGCAGAACACCCCATTGGCATTCCTATCAATAATAAGTATAGCGCTTTGGATACTGCTGTGGGGGATGAACTCTCAAGGGAATGCCACGGAGACCACGTAACTGCCTCAGAGCATAGGTCTGTGGTGCAGAAGGGAAAAAGAGAGAAGAGGGCAGCGATAGTGATAGGGAAATCAATAATCAGAGGAACAGTAGTCAGAGCAGCACATGCTCTGGTCATGAACTGGACATCTGGATGGTATTTGCCTCCCTGGTGCTAGGGTCAAGGACATCCACAGCATTTTGGAGATGGAGGGAGAGCAGCCAGAAGTCATGGTACATATTGGTACCAATGACATAAGAAGAAAGAAAAGAGGTCCTGAACAGATGATTTAGACAGCTAGGCACAAAGCTGAGGAGCAGGACCTCCAGGGTAGTAACTTCTGGATTGCTGCCTGTGCCACTTGGCAGTAAGAGTAGAAACAGGATGATTTGGCAGAGTAATGCGTGGCTGAGAAGCTGGTGCAGGGGGCAGGGCTTCAGGTTCTTGGATCATTGGGATCTCTTCTGGGGGAGGTTGACCTGTACAAAAGGTACAGGTGACTTGGGAGTCCTTGTGCACAACATTCTAGAAGCTAACTTGCAGGTCGAGTAGGTGTTGAGGAAATCAAATACAACGTTCACATTTATTTCAAGAGGTTTTAAATACAAGAGCAGGGATATGATGCTGAGGCTTTATTAAGGCACTGCTAAGGCCTTGCCTCGAGTATTGAGAACAGTTCTGTGCTTCTCATCTAAGAAAAGATGTGCTGGCATTGGAGAGGGCTCAAAGGGGGTTCACAAGGATGATTCCCGGAATGAATGGGTTATCTTACGAGGAACTTTTGATAGCTTTGAAGCTGTAGCCATTGGAATTCAGAAGGATGAGGGGAATCTCATTGAAACCTTCCGAATGTTGAAAGGCCTAGACAAAATAGATTTGGAAAGGGTGCTTCCCATGGTGGGGATGTCATGGTGAGAGCACAGCCTCAGGATAGAGGGGCATCCATTTAAAACTGAGATGTGGAGAAGTTTCTTCAGCCAGAGGGTGGTGAAGTTGTGGAATTTTTTACCACAGGCAGCTGTGGAGGCCAGATCATTGGGTGTATTTAAAGCAAAGCTTGATAGTTTCTTGATTGGACATGGCATCAAAGGTTATGGGGTGAAGGCCAGGGAGTGAGGCTGAGGAGGAGAAAGAAGGATCAGCCATGATTAAACGGTGGAGCAGATTTGATGGGCCAAATGGCATAATTCTACTGCTATATCTTGTGGTCTTATAGACATCAAACTGTGGTAGAATGTGAAAGTTCAGAATGAAACAGATGTTGGATGCTGGTGTAGCTGTCCCTCCACTCTGCCACTCGACCCTCCACTGAACCCAGCAGTAGAGCACTGAAATGCTCGTGCATGTGAAGTTTGTATCTGACCCCTGTGCTCTTCAGCAGGACTGGCTGACACCAGAACAGTAACCTCCTTCACTGAATGGAGTCACTGGTCTGTGAAACAACTAAATAACGGGAAATAGTCTATTAAATTTACTTTATCTTAACTGCTTTAATCATTTTGTATTATGATCAGTTATCTTTAAACAATTTTTATTAAATATGCTTGTGCAGTTTTTAATCATCTCTGACATTTTTCAGTGTGAGCTGTTGAAGTCTGTCAGGATATTCATGGAGGCAAATCCTCAGGATCCAATTCCTGATTCTGCTCGGCGTCCCGAGCCTGGCCTGTCTCACAGGGCACCTCATGGGTACAGAGTGTCAGACAGACTGGTCCACTCTGTCCCAACTGGATGTTAGGATCAGACACAGCACTAGATCTAGCATGATCCTTATTTTCAAATTGACACTATTTAGAATAAATTCTCTTTACATTTTAGACGTTACATTTCTCTAGACTGACTCTGTTACGTTGCATCTGCCCATTTCATCATCACACTGACGGTAGACAAAGTTTATTGGTAGAGAAATCATAGTCAGTTATGTTGAAATCTAAATTCAGGGCCCAGAGTAGTGGTCGCCAACCCGTCGATCACGATCAACTGGTCGATCTTTGAGACTTTCCCAGTAGATCCCCAAAAAAATGAAAAATAAATACACAGATATTGCTGAGAGATTGTTTCCAGGTTGCGGGGTTTTAGTTTTGTTCTTTCTGCCCAGTGCGCATGTCCGCAGCTCCCCCGCCACGCACTACATAGTGTACTTCAGTGGTCCCCAACCACCGGGCCGCAAGAAAATGATATGAGTCATCTGCACTGTTCCTCATTCCCTGTCACGCCACTGATGAACTTGAACACACACGAGGTCATTACGCACACGCGGTCATGACCCATGCGAGGTCATCAGTCGCCTAAACACTGTGATACCCTCGCGCCAGGGATTACTGGTTGGCCTCAGGTAATTGGCCGCCTCATACGGCTGGCAAGAAGTGCCGATGCTACTGGCCTGGAGCGCAGACAAATGGGCGCCGCCTCTAAACCTGTTTAGCACACCAAATGTTCATGGGAAACCTGGTGCTAAAATATTTGCAGACGACCTAATTCAGGCTCAGGATTTCGTAAGTAGCAGAGCTGCAATCTACTGAAAGTCATCCCTCAGCTGATAGATCCTACAAGGGGGGGCAGGCACGCGTCCTGTCACTCTCCTCGCTCGGTCGGTCACTCTCTGTGGACTGCGACTGCCGTGGCCCCGGCACGGGGACCTCGGGCCCTTACCTTGTCTTCTCACCCGACCCACAACATGCCGCACCTGGGCAAGGCATCTGGCGGTAAACGGGCGGGAGGCTGGAATTCGGGCCCGGAGGCTGTCTAATGAGGCAATGAAGCCCTCAAAACTGCTTCAGCATCTTCAGTCCAAGCACCCTGCGCTTAAAGACGAACCCACTGAGTTTTCTCAGTGGAAAAAACGTGAGCAAGCTGGACAGAAGCTAAGTGCTGTGAGCCATGAAAACTAAATTGCGGAATAGACTGGACATAAGGAACCTGCTTCGAGTATTGCTGTACTCCGGTCGAGTTTAATATGCCCCCACCTCGTCCCCGTTGGCTGGTCCACAAGAGTATTGTCAATATTAAACCGGTCCGCAGTGCAAAAAAGGGTGGTGACCCCTGGTGATTATACATTATTTCTACTTCCGGGTTGTGGGGTTTTACTTCCGGTCTTTTCTGCCCAGTGCACATGTGTGTGACTAACCGATTTGGGGTCGATCTTGCCTTTCACTAAGGCAGAGGTAGGGGATCTTGGGCTTAAAAAGGTTGGTGACCACTATCCTAGAATGAGATTCCAGAAAATGCGAGAAAATGGTTCCTCCATAATCAACACATGCACATTTTCTAAACTGATTATTATTTTTTTAATCCACCTGGGAGTGTGGACATTGCCTGTGAGTGTAGTGTTATGTCCGTAGCCCCCTCCTTTGTGAGAATCGCAAGATCACTTGTTGGGATGGGAAAAGAGACGTGCAGGCTGACTCGTTTCTCCGGCGATGTAAAGCTCCGGGACCTGGCCATTGTCTCTTGGAGACAGATTTGTGGATTGAGATGCTCTGCTACGTGAACGTCCTCGGGCAAAGTGGGCTGGTTGAGGGAGAGATTGCATCACCCCCAACCTGATTGACATCTATGACCCTGCGAGTCAGAATAAAAGAGGGGCTGTAGGAACAACCCCTCAGACGCACCAGAAGAAACGTTAAGCGACCACGTAACAGCAGACGGTCATCGGAAACCAAGCCACATGGTTTCAATTCTGTGGCTGGAATTGGTGGCTGAAACCATGGAAAATGACTCTTTAGCTAACAACGGGGAAACCCGTTCCCCTGATTCAACAGGTTGGCATCATAAAAGACTTGGGCAAGTTTAAACGCCTCCCTCTCTTAAACCCAAAACGCTGCAGCCTGAACGAGCTAATGACTTTTATATTTCCATCGGACAATACATTATCCCCTAGACAACGATAGAGTTACGTTTTATTGGTTATAATCATATCTGCACTTTAGATTTAGTATTGACGACGTATATTATCTGTATGTTTGCATTAATCTTATTTTTGTGCCCCTTTATCAATAAATACTTTTAAAAATAGTACCATCAGACTTCAACGGACCTCTCTATCTTTGTTGGTAAGTGATCCAGTTACAGGAATGCATAACAAAGTTGGGGTTCTCGTCTCGAGATTTGACACCAAATTGGGAGGCCAGTGAATCGGGATTGTAAGTCCAAAACTTGGATCTGGTTACGTGGGTAGCCAGACGGGAAACTAGCAAAGATGGACGTGGGTGAATTTATAGAAAACCTGACTCTGGAGGCGCTGGAGGTGGCCTCCAAATCGGACTTGATAAAATTGGCAAAGGAGTTAAACCTCGCAGCGGTGAGGTTGTCAATGAAAAAGTGGGAGGTGCGAAGGGCAATAACTCAGTATTATATTGGGAAGAAGGCGTTTACAGCTGAGGTATTGGAAAATATCCCTGAAAAGGTACCAGCTAGTGGGACGGCTCAGTTAGAGTTGGAGAAATTAAAGTTGGAACATGCAATTAAGTTAAAGCAGCTGGAGGCAGCCGAGAGATAAAGAGAGAGAGCAAGAGAGGAAAAGGGCCGAGAGAGAGAAAGAGAGGGAGAGGGCCGAGAGAGAGAAAGAGAGGGAGAGAACCGAGAGAGAGCATGAAATGAGGTTAAAACAGCTGGAAGCAGATGAAAAAGAGAAACAGAGGAAACATGACCTGGAGATGGAGAAGTTACGGCAGGAGCCACGAGTTTCCGGGTCAGACCGAGAGGAGCGTTTCAATGTTAGTCGAGAATTGAGGCTAGTACCTCCATTCGAGGAAACGGACGTCGATAGTTACTTCTTGCTTTTTGAAAAGGTGGCAGTGAGTCAGAGGTGGCCCAAAGGTCAGTGGGTGGCGCTGTTACAAAGTGTGTTAAAGGGGAAGGCACAGCGGGCATATACGGCGTTGGCCATGGAGGAGGGAGAGGAGGAGAGTTATGACAAAGTGAAGGTGGACATTCTCCAGAGTTATGAGCTAGTACCTGAGGCATATAGACAGCAGTTTAGAAGTTTAAAGAAAGGGTGGAATCAAACGCATACCGAGTTTGCCTATGAGAAGGGTGTGCTCTTGGACCAGTGGGGCACTGCAGAGAGAGTGGGAGAAGATTATGGGCATCTCAGGGAGTTAATTCTGATTGGGGAATTTAAAGGGTGTGTTTCGGAGGATATCCAGACGTATCTGAATGAGAAGCCGGATAAGTCCATCTCAGAATTTGCTAGGTTCGCAGATGAATATGCCCTAACCCACAAGACAAAGTTTTCCTCGAATAAAAGTACCCAGAGAGACCATGGGAACTATCGAGAAAGTCCGCCGGCTGAGGCAGAGGTCCCGCCGGGAGCTAGTGGTAAGGTCAAGGGGGAAAGACCAGACGGCCAGAGATTTCCGGGCTTGACCTGTTTTAATTGTGGAAAAGTGGGACATATTGCATCGCGGTGCTTTGCTCCAAGGAAAGAAACAGAAAAGGGGAAAGCAGCAGTCCCTATTGGATGTGCCGTGGTAATCAGTAGATTGACAAGAGAGCCCCGGGTAGACAGAGTACAAGAAGGGTTGGAGACTTGTCTGTCACACGGAACCGTGTCTGTGAGGGAGGGAGACACACCAGTTCCCGTACGGATCTGGAGAGACACGGGGGCTGAGCTGTCGTTGATTAGCAGTAAGGTACTAGTGTTTGGTCGAAAGACGAGAATAGTAGCTGTAAAGGGAATAAGTAAAGGGACAGAAATGGTGCCCTTATATAAGGTCATTATGGATTGTGAGCTGGTATCTGGACCAGTTGAAATAGGGGTGCAATCAGAATTCCCGAGGAAGGACGCGGACGTCCTTCTCGGTAACGATTTAGCAGGTGGTAAGGTTTGGGCAGCCATGACGGTGGCCCCATCCCTAGATTCCAAGATCTACCCCGCATGCGCGGTCACTCGCAGCCTGTCGAGTAAGGCAGCTGAGAACAAAAGCAGTTTAAATCTGGCCAGTTTCGATTTGGCCGAGACGTTTGTACCGACCTTGTACCACGAGGGTTTAGAGGGTGGTAAAACGATGAGTAGTAAAGTAAAAGAGGGTAAGGAAGCAGAGGTAGATCTGCCCTTAGTGAGGAGAAAGGTCCTTGAGGCCGGAAATAAAGATGAGGAACCGCTAGAGAGGTTAAGAGGTCCAGAGTTGGACAGGGATGATCTGTCTGGTTTGGCAGAACTGTTTGAAGAAGTTGAAAATTCTAAAGGTGTTCCCGATAATGAAATGGGGGCAGTCCTAGATGAAAAGGATGCCATTACCTTGAAGAAGTCTGCTGGGTTAGCAGATGAGGTTGTTTCAGCTCGCGGGGTTGAGTTTACTCCGGAAGGGAGTTGCCCAGAGAGTAACTGGGAGGATCAGGGGAACTTAGAATTTGAAAAGGGGATGGGTATTGAAAGCCTGGAAGAGGCAGATGTCCCGTTCAAGAGTGTGTTCAAGATGGGGATGCACGTGGTACTGAACCTAGCAACGGAGCTCAGAAAAAGTCTGAGGTATTTGATTCAGTGGAATGGGACGGCCGTCCTTGTGGGTCAGATAGACTTGGTTCAGTGAAAAGAGGGTTAACCTTGGTAACAGTGGGAAGTGAGAGTTCCCAGGTGTTTGTGCTCGAAGGTGTGTTCAAAGTTAATGCAGAGTTTAAGAATGGGGAGATAAGAATTATCATTGAAGGAAACGGGAAATCTGTAGTTCCCAAATTGAATGAAGAAATTTTAAGCCCTGCAGATCGCTTACAGATTAAGCCGGAATATGACAGGGCCCCCCACGCTATTGTTATTCCAGCATGTGGTGTAAAAGGGCAGAATTTGAAATGCTGCTTGAGCAAGGAAGTCGAACTGAAACCCTATAGTCTGAAGGGGCCTGACGAGAGGGTTAGCCACCTGTGTAAAATTACAGAGGTGGGTGGAAATTCAGACGATGGGCTAAGTTTGGGACACGGTGTTGATAAAATAATTCCTATGGAACAGGCGGGTGAGGGTTTATCTCGCCATCTTACTCAAATTCCCCGGAAAAGAGGCGACGGTTAATGAGGACGCCATTTTTAAATAGCAAAGCCGGTTGTACGGGATTTCGACAAAGCCTGTGAATAATAAAGACAACCCCCTTGGAAGCCTGCCTGTTCAGTTTGAAAACAACTAGTATTGACATAAACTTTTGTAGATTAACGTAAACTAAGAGCACACCTCCTTAGTTTTGTTGCTAAAAAAAAATAAAATAGGTGGTTATTAAATTGAAGTCTGATGCTACAAGACGTTAGTACGGTACAAGATGTTAAGGTATCGAAGAAAGTGACACTGTAATCGTTAACTGTTTAGATGCTGAATTGAGTGTACAACTGCATTACTCTGTAGAAAAAACTTTGGTGTTGTGTTAAATTATAACACCCTGTAAGACTCTGTATGAATTCGTTTTTTTTCCGATGGTAAAAAACGCGCTGAAGAAAGGGGGTGTTATGTCCGTAGCCCCCTCCTTTGTGAGAATCGCAAGATCACTTGTTGGGATGGGAAAAGAGACGTGCAGGCTGACTCGTTTCTCCGGCGATGTAAAGCTACGGGACCTGGCCATTGTCTCTTGGAGACAGATTTGTGGATTGAGATGCTCTGCTATGTGAACGCCCTCGGGCAAAGTGGGCTGGTTGAGGGAGAGATTGCATCACCCCCAACCTGATTGGCATCTATGACCCTGCGAATCAGAATAAAAGAGAGACTGTAGGAACAACCCCTCAGATGCACCAGAAGAAACATTAAGCGACCAAGTAACAGCAGACGGTCATCAGAAACTAAGCCACGTGCGTTCAATTCCGTGGCTGGAATTGGCTGAAACCACGGAAAACGGCTTTTTAGCTAACAACGGGGAAACCCGCTCCCCTGACTCAACTGATTGGCATCATAAAAGACTTGGGCAAGTTTAAACACCTCCTTAAACCCAAAACGCTGCAGCCTGAACGAGCTAATGACTTTTATATTTCCATCGGACAATACATTATTCCCTAGACAACGATAGAGTTACGTTTTATTGGTTATGATCATACCTGCGCTTTAGATTTAGTATTGATGACGTATATTATCTGTATGTTTGCATTAATCTTATTTTTGTGCCCCTTTATCAATAAATACTTTTAAAAATAGTACCACCAGACTTTAATGGACCTCTCTATCTTTGCTGGTAAGTGATCCAGTTACGGGAATTCGTAACAGTAGCATTTATGGCCTAATCTTGTTTCCCTTAGCTTCCCTAGGGTAATGCTGGACCACATTCTGAAGACATTTTAATGCAACTGAGTAGCCCTTCAGAAAGAGTCAGTCACAATAACACTGAGGAAGGGTGGAAAGTTTCAATCTGTAGAAGGCCCCAGTGAATTAATGGGGTTTTTATACTTAATCCAGTAGCTTTATAGAAATGTTACTGATAACACGGCTAGACATCATACTCACCTTACAAGCATTCCCACTGCCTTTGCTGTCACCAACACAGATCATGTCCTTGGTTAATTTAGGACGCTGATTGCTGTTGCATTTTCTGCGATCGATTACCTTGACCTTCACCTCTTGAAGTGTGTCAGAGTATTTGTGTTTCCTTGTTTCTCCCCATCCTGCCACGGTGCACATTGTTCCAGATTTCATGTCAGTAATTCCATCTTTTGGTAGGTTGAGTATTTTCACATCCTGGTTGATTTTTGCATCAGTCTCGAGCTGTTGACACAAAAACATTGAATTCACGTATTTGTGATCCTAAAAGTGAAGAATATCTTGAATGATCTCTTTACTCCTGAAGAGATTTGTTGGTTTATCTATTTAAATATCTTGTTTTCCAGAATTCTGCATTTTCAAATTCCTTCAAATTTACTTATTTCTTGCAATGTGTAAATTTGATTCTCTTTAGCTTGTTCCCTCCAAAACCATTTTGTTTGCTACCATCAAGTTGCTAAGTAATTTATTTATTCATTGAGAAATAGTGACGAATAGTCCCTTCCGGCATTTCAAACTGCGCCGGCTGGCTAGCCACCAGCAATTCAACTCTAATCTAAATTTACAATGACCGATTCACCTACAAAATGGCACACTTTGGACTGTGGGAGGAAACCAGAGCATCCAGAAGAAACACACGCAGTCATGGGAAAAACTTGCCGACAGTGGAAGGAATTAAACCCAGGTCACTGGTACTGTAACACGTTGTGCTAACCACGACAATATTTCATGGAAAAGTATGAACTAAATTAGCAACACTGAAGTCTGGAATCTGGAATGACAATCTGCCCGGGGATGGAGCAGCATCTGCAGGAGGATTGGAATTCTCAAGAGTTCCTGCAATGGCTGCTTCAGGAAGTGAATGTGTTTTCTTGTAGGAGAGAGCAGCGGAATGATAATTAACTTGGTACCTGCCACCTTCTGTTCCGAAAGCACAATAATGTGGAGTTTTTCTTCAGGAACTTCTGTCTGATCACATGGTTATTTCTAAACTTTAGGCTTCTTTAATGAAAACAATTTCCTCTGGGATATCATAGATCAATGCATCATCTGACCATAAAGGCTCCTGACTCATCTCACCTGATCGATTAGATAAAGCTAGTTTACAGTGGACCAAATCGCTGATAGAAAATGACACATGATCATTTGCTAATGATGCTTGCTGAAAACTTTCTTTACACGTCAAGGGGAAGTTTAACTGTGATATTGTCCAGGCTTAGACAGCTCAAGTTCAAGTTCAGCATATTGTCATTCAATCGTACACATGTATACCACCAAATGAAACATTCCTCCTGACCAAGGGCGCAAGACAGTACTGTACCTCAAACACATAATACATAAAGTAATATTGCCACAAATAAGTTAATTAGATCCATAGTCAGAAAGTACACAGTTCTTGCTACTGGTGCTTTTTAAATGATGAGACCTGGGTGATGGCAGGGAGTTCAGTAGTCTTACGGTCTGGGGGAAAGAAGCTGTTTTGCATCCTAACAGCTCTTGTCCTGTTGCCTTGCAATTCCATACCAGACAGGAATCAGTGTAAATTTTCCCCACTAGAAATATGTCTCATCCCACTCAGTGAAGCCAGACTACAGTTATTATTTTTAAGCCAGAAAATATTGCTAATGCAGCAAAGTAAAGATTTTTAAAACTGTGTAAGAATGAGGAAAAAACTCATACTTCCAGCAGCATGATATCGTTTCCCTTTTTGAAATCGATGTATTTTGGATAGGGAAACTGTCTGATGATGCGTCGTTTTTGTTCACTTCTCTCATTCTGTGAAAGAGAATGAACTCCAAGAACTGCTTGAAGAAACTGGCCTGGTGCGATTGTTCTGTTACCAATCAAAAATAAAGATAATTAATTACTCTTTCCTTTAAAAAATAATTGACCGAAATGCGTCAGGGAGACAACAATCAAATATTAAACTTTATGGAACTATAAGAGTCTGCTATATTGTGTTTGGTAGTTAATGTACATATTCCAAAAGGTGATCAATATCCAAGCGAGGGCCAACACGATGCTCGTACTTAAAGTTGTATTGATACATTCATCAAACAAACTCTTGGTAAACTACTCTTGTGCTTACTTAGTTGTGGAATGGGTATCATACATACAGTTACCTCTTTATTAGGGGCACCTGTACACCTGCATGTTAATACAAATATCTAATCAGCCAATCATGTGGCAGCAACTCAGGGCATAAAAACATTCAGACATCATCAGGAAGTTCAGTCATTGTTCAGACTAAACATCAGAATGGGGAAGAAATATGATCAATGTGAGTTTGACTATGGAATGATTGTCGGTGCCAGGTGGAGTGGTCTGCTGGTCTGGATCTTCAGGCATGACATTCCCCAGCTTTTACAGAGAATGGTGTGATAAAGAAGAAAAAGCATCCAGTGAGTTGAAGTTCTGTCGGCAAAAACGCTTTGTTGATGGGAGAGGGAAGATGAGAATGGCCAGACTGGTTCAAGCAGACAGGAAGTCGACAGTAACTCAGATAACCACGTGTTACAACAGTGATGTTCAGAAGAGCATCTCTGACCTCACAGTATGTCAAACCTTGAAGTAGACTGGCTACAGCAGAAGACCATGAACAGACACTCAGAGGTACCTAATAAAGTGGCCACTGAGTATATATCTGAGCATTCAAACTGAAACCTGCTAACAAAAATAAATGCCAATAACATGGCATTTATGTTATTAAATGAGGATGAGGATTATTAATTAATGAGAATTATATACTAATGAGGATGTGACACCAGTGTAAATGGAATTATTTTATGAAAGCTAAGCACTTGTATGTTAATCACAAAATATTTTTTTATTCATAAACCACATAGCTTACATTTCACAGTGTGCTGCAGTTAGTACCCAGTTTGGTCTGATCAAAGCACCTCCGCAGTAGTGAACATATTTACTGTTCCCGCTAAGTTGTTGGAGAGATACCATATAAGGTCTTGAATGCAGTTTGACTTCATGACCTCCAATAATTTTAGCTCCGGGATCTGCAATATATAGAAGATACTGACATTTTATTTCACGTGCATGTTTATTCACACACAGTTTGTGAACATCACTGACAATGCCAGCAATTATTAGCCATCTCTAATTACCCTTGACAGGGATAACCCTAGAGTAGTTGTACCATGGCCTTGCACAGCAATTCGATTGTACAAGAGTGTAAGAAGGTGCAGAGAGTAATGGACTCAGCCCAATATGGCACTGGATCGATCGCTGTAGAAAGCGGGGGGTGGTGGGAGGTAAAGATATGATTAGTGGTAGGTTTCCTTTACAGATGGGGTACATTGCGGAGGATAATGTGTTGGATGCAGAGGCTGATGGGCGAGTAGGCGAGTAGGCAAGGACAAGAGGAATTCTATCACTATTATGGCAGAGGGAAGATGGGGTGAGTGTAGATGTACAGGAAATGGAGGAGATTCGGGTGAGGGAAGCATCAATAGTAGAGGGAGAGAAACCCAAAACCGCATCCCAGGAATAGATGTGTCGAAGGTGTTAGAGGGAATTTGGGGATTAGCAATTTACATTTAACAAATGACTTTGGTTACAAGTGTTCGTATCTGAATATGTATTGTTGATTTAATTTGGAGAGCATCTCTGAACAATGGGTTCATAAAAGTCATGAATCCCAGACTAGACAATGTTGATAAAATTTCATTAAAATCAGATGTCTGTGGTGTGCGTGCAAATCGGGAGGTGTGAAGTTTGTGTGTAGTTTCAAAGAAAGTATTGTCCATACATTGTAAATTTAGAGTTGTCCTTTGATGTTGAGCACATAAAATATTGAGCCCCATGTTGGGCCTGGAGATCTTTCGACCAAAAGCGTCTCCGAATGATGCCTGCTGCACCTTGTTTTGTCGAATAAGGAAGCTGCTTTGTATCTACCAGTAATTTTCTCCAGCGATTTCATTCACACAACAACATTTGGCGTCAGGAGTGGGATGACCCATCGTGTGGCCAGTGATTTTAGCGGTCTGACTGGGTGAGTATTTTAAGAAATAACACTTACTCTTGGATCTGTTCAGGTCGGTGGTACACGGGGAATGTGAGAAATCATGAACATAGAGAGCTGAACTGGTAGGTATAAATGTGGTGTGTGTGTGCATGTTTGTTTATGTAGAGAGACAAAACTTTGCGTGTTAGTTTGGTGAGATGAAGCCACCGGTTGTGAAGATTGGTTACCGACGTTTCACGACGCCAGAGTGGGGACGTGGAAACTCATTCGTTTGTCGAGCTTGCATTTTAGTGTAGACATTTTGCGAGTGTGATGGAAAGGAATACAGCAGACGTCATGAGTTCAGGTACTCAAAAGTGGCAGATTGCGGAGTACATACTCTGCGGTTTTAAGGAAGTGCTGTTCAGCTGGTACCCGTCATTTCTATTTCGCATAGTGTGGGAATTATTGTGGAGATATTTCAGGGGGAGGTTCACACTAAAGACACACACATGTTGGTAAAAGCGAAGTGCCCAAGAAATACGTGGAACCGTCTGGCCCAGGGGGTGCGGGATGGTCCATGGGCAACTACTGGGAACTCCAAACAATGAAGAAAGATATTGCTCTTTTAAAGGGGAAGTGAGGCAGTGACTGGGGGAGGTGGAAATAACCGGGGAACAATAATGGCTGTGAGCTGATGACTCAGCCATGGATTATGCAGAACGTAAATACTGAGTGTATGAGGAATATTCAGGGTTGGATAATCCAGGGAGAGACAACCCAGTCTTCCTAAAAAGGCTGATGGAAGACCTGAGCTCAGCCCACCAGGAAGGTTTAGATTTTGGGATAACAGTGGGGTCGACCCACTCTGTGATAGTTTTGTGGGCCTGTGAGATAGACCGAAGAATGTGCAAGAGAAATTGTGAAGCGGCTGTAGTAGATGCAGCTACTGTGATGTGTTCTGTTTACCGGTGACCAGCTCACGGAGAATGGAACTGTTCGAGTAGATGTGGGAGGGTAAAGGAGTTCATATGCTACAGATGTGACTGATACGGACATACATGGTTGAAGGCAGTGTCCAAAAAAGAGGAAAGAAAAACAGGTGAACATCACAGTAGACACACAATCTCTCACCCCATCAACACCCAGTCTGACCAAACTGACCGTCGATCAGATCCTAGAACGGTGAAGACGCCGCCAGGGTCAGTAAAAGATGCGGCGATGGCCCCCGCCTCCTGCGCTGGTGACCCACAGATGTTCACAACTGCATTGTTCGGGGGGCCAGAAATGCGATATCTTTGTGGACCCAGGAGCATTGATATCAATAACTGACCTATCCTTGCCAACAACTGGACAGGCTATTTATATTAGGGGTGGAGGTGGGAAAACAGTGAAGGCAGAAAGAAGCGAGTGGCAGATACTTGAAACCAGGGGAGTGCAGTTTCCAGTGTATTTCTAGGTATCTCCAAATAATGAGGGCACCATCCTTGGAATAGATACCCTAAGGGAAGCAGAGGCATTCATAGGCTCGGGAAAGGGAGAAGTAATAAGACAGTGAGTATAGGAATAGAGTGAGGTAGAGGATAAATGCGTGGCTGAGGGATTGGAGCAGGGGGCAGGAATTCAGTTTTCTGGATCATTGGGACCTCTTTTGGGGCAGGTGTAACCTGTACAAAAAGGATGGGTTGCACTTTAATCCAGGGGGGACCAATATCCTGGTGGGGAGGTTTGCTAAGGTTATTGGGGAGAATTTAAACTAGAATTGTTGGGGGGTGGGAACTGAACTGAGGTGATGGAGGAAAGGGAGGTTGGCTCACAAATAGGGAAAGCTTGGAGACGGTGCAAAAGGGAGGATGGGCAGGTGACAGAGAAGGTACACGCTCAGACGAATGGTTTGAGATGTGTCTATTTTAATGCGAGGAGTATTATGAACAAAACGGATGAGCTTGGAGTATGGATCAGTACTTGGAGCAATGATGTTGTGGTCATTACAGAGACTCAGGGGCAGGAATGGTTACTTCAACTGTCAAGCTTTAGATGTTTCAGAAAGGACAGAGAGGGAGGCAAAAGAGGTGGGGGCATGGCACTGTTGATCAGAGATAGTGTCATGGCTGCGAAAAGGAGGAAGACATGGAGGGATTGTCTATGGAGTCTCTGTGGGTAGAACTTAGGAACAGGAAGGGGTCAATAAATATACCGGCTGTTTTTTTATAGACCACCCAATAGTAACAGGGACACCGAGAGGCAGATAGGGAGACAGATTCTGGAAAGGTATAATAATAACAGGGTTGTCATGGTGAGAGATTTTAATTTCTCAAATATTGATTGAGATGGGGTGGAGTTTGTTAGGTATGTTGAAGAAGGTTTCTTGACACAATATGTAAATAAGCCTAAAAGAGGAAAAGCTGTACTTGTTCTGATATTGGGAAATGAACCTGGTCAGGTGCCAGGTCTCTCAGTGGGAGAGCATTTTGGAGATAGTGATCATAATTCTATCTCCTTTACCATAGCATTGGAGAGGGACAGGAACAGACAAGTTACGAAAGCATTTAATTGGAGTAATGGGAAATATGAGGCTATCAGGCAGGAACTTGGAAGCATAAATTGGGAACAGATGTTTTCAGAGAAATATACGGAAGAAATGTGGCAAATGTTCAGGGGATATTTGCGTGGAGTTCTGCATAAGTATGTTCCAATGAGACAAGAAAAGGATGGTAGGATACAGGAACCATGGTATACAAAGGCTGTTGTAAGTCTAGTCAAGAAGAAAAGAAGGGCTTATGAAAGGTTAAAAAAACTAGGTAATGGCAGAGATCTATACGATTATAAGGCTAGCAGGAAGGAGCTCAAGAAAGAAATTAGGAGAGCCAGAAGGGGCCATGAGACAACCTTGGCAGACAGGATTAAGGAAAACCCTAAGGCATTCTACAAGTATGTGAAGAGCAAGAGGATAAGGTGTGAGAGAATAGGACGAATCAAGAGTGATAGTGGAAAAGTGCGTATGAAACCAGAGGAGATAGCAGAGGTACTTAATGAGTACTTTGCTTCAGAATTCACTACGGAAAAGGATCATGGTGATTGTAGGGATGCCTTACAGTGGACTGAAAAGCTTGAGCATGAAAATATTAAGAAAGAGGATGTGCTGGAGCTTTTGGAATACATCAAGTTGGAAAGGTGACCAGGAGTGGATGAGAAGTACCCCACGCTACTGCTGAGCCTCTGGCAATGATCTTTGCATCATCAATGGGAATGGGAGATATTCCAGAGAATTGGAGGGTTACGGATGTTGTCCATTATTCAAGAAACTGAGTAGATATAGCCCAGGAAATTATAGACCAGTGAGTCTTACTTCAGTGGATGGTAAGTTGATGGAGAAGATGCTGAGAGAAAGGACTTATGAACATTTGGAGAGGCATAATATGATTAGGAACAGTCAGCAGGGCTTTGTGAAAGGCAGGTCATGCCTTACGAGCCTGATTGAATTTTTTGAGGATGTGACTAAAGACATTGATGAAGGTAGAGCAGTAGATGTAGTGTATATGGATTTCAGCAAGGCATTTGATAAGATACCCCATGCAAGGTTTAATGAGAACGTAAAGGCATGGGATCCAAGGGGACATTGCTTTGTGGATCCAGAAGTGGCTTGCCCACAGAAGGCAAAGAGTGGTTGTAGACAAGTCATATTCATCATAGAGGTCGGTCACTAGTGGTGTGCCTCAGGGTTCTGTTCTGGGACCATGCTCTTCGTGATTTTTATAAAAGACCTAGATGAAGAAGTGAAGGGATGGCTTAGTAAATTTGCTGATTACACAAATGTTGGGGGTGTTGTGGATAGTGTGGAGGGCTGTCAGAAGTTACAGCGGGACATTGATAGGACGCAAAACTGGGCTGAGAAGTGGCAGATGGAGTTCAACCCAGAGTAGTGTGAGGTGGCACATTTCGGTAGGTCAAATATGATGGCATTAATGGTAAGATTCTTGGCAGTGTGAAGGATCAGAGGGATCTTGGGGTCCGAGTCCATAGGACACTTAAAACTGCTGCGCAGGTTGACTCTGTGGTTAAGAAAGCATATGGTGCATTGTCCTTCATCAAATGTGGGATTAAGTTTAGGAGACGAGAGGTAATGTTGTAGCTATATAGGGCGCTGGTCAGACCCCACTTGGAGTACTGTGCTCAGTTCTAGTCGCCTCACTACAGGAAGGATGTAGAAGCCATAGAAAGGGTGCAGAGGAGATTTACAAGGATGTTGCCTGGTTTGGGGAGCATGCCTTATGAGAACAGGTTGAGTGAACTTGACTTTTTCTTCTTGGAGCGATGGAGGCTGAAAGGTGACCTGATAGAGGTGTATAAGATGATAAGAGGCATTGATCATGTGGATAATCAGAGGCTTTCTCCCAGGGCTGGAATGGCTAGCATGAGAGGGCGCAGTTTTAAGGTGCTTCGAAGTAGATACAAAGGAGATGTCAGGGTTATGTTTTTTACGCAGAGAGTGGTGAGTGCATGGAATAGGCTGCTGGCGGCAGTGGTGGAGGCGAGTGTGATAGGATCTTATAAGAGACTCCTGGACAGGTACATGGAGCACAGAAAAATACAGGGTTATAGGTAACCCGAGATAATTTCTAAGGTAAGGAAATATTCGGCACAGCTTTGTGGGTTGAAGGGCCTGTTTTGTGCTGTAGGTTTTCTATGTTTCTATGTCAGGGGCAGTGATTGTGTACAACCAATAGAATACACAGCCTGGCTTGCATAGTCACAGTTGCCCCAATCATCAGAGACTGGAGCCAGGATTGTTTCTATGGGTTACTTTATCAGCTGTTCCCAGAAGTATGGGCTAGACACATTCAAGATTGTGGTCGAGTAAAGATAAACCCAGTTAATATAGAGGGGGGCTTGTATAATCCCCATGAGCAGTACCCTATAAAACTGGCACACCGCTGTTCAGAATATAGTGACGGAACAAACACAGCAGCGAGATTGCGGCAACTACTAACTCGCTTATATGGCCAGTTAAGCAACCCGATGGAACATAACCATTAACAAAAGACGATCCTGCCCTTTAAAAAACCACGGTGAGATTGCATCCCATTGTGGCAAGACCTGCAACAATCCAAAACGGCCTTTCTCCAGAACGTAAAGGTTTTTTCAGTCCTGGATATCGCTAATGGAGTTTGGGTGCGCCCCTGAGCACATGAGTCCCAAGAAGGATTTGCCTTCACCCTGGGTGGGCAGCAGTATACATGAACCAGACTCCACCAGGGCTTCCACAATAGCCCAGCCATTTTTCATAAGGTTGTGCCACAGACTTTGGAAAAGCTCTATCTAATGTCGTACAGATCGACCAGCTTAGACAATATGCAGATGATCTACTAATTGCTTTGGAAGATGAAGCAGGTCGTTTAGGGGCAATAGCCCCTAAAGATACTGCAAGACAACGGGGGTTTAAAATCAGTTCACAAAAGACTCAGATAGCAAGCCATACACTAACTAGGCTACACCATTTCCCAGGGTCAGATGACAGAGACTCAGCAAACAGACTCTTGCCTCGCCCAGTAAACATTAAGGGAGAGAGGAAAGTAACGGGTCTATTTAATTACTGTCGTAATTTCATTCTAGGGATCTCAGCACTACAGCACCTGATCTAGGCCTTGATTAAAGGAGGGAAGCCCCCTCTGGAGGAAGTGAGTTGGGAGCCAGATGAGAAAAGGGCTTTTACAGATATCAGGAAAGCCCTGGTCTCTGCACCTGAGCGAGTATTACCCGATGTGGCTCGCCCCTTTCCCCTGTACTGCAGCAACGAGGGAGGGCACTTCGACACAGTTGTGCTGCAGGTCCATGGGGATACAAGAAGGCCAGAGGCCTATTATTCAAACAGACACCCGTTGCAGAAAGACTTCCCTGCTGCCTAGGAGCTTCAGACTGCTCCGCGTGGTCAGAGCAAGTAAATGAACCAGTTGTAGTGTGGGACAACTCAGACTACACACACCCCATACCCCATAGAGCTCCTGAAGACGGGGGGAGGCAGAGAGCAGTCACAGATAGCAGAAGGCTGGGTATTCGGCACGGGCACCTAATACAAAAACCGCTGGAAGCAGTGAGTCTGCCAGCAGGGGTGGCAGTCGTCAAAGTGAAAGCTGACCAGAAAGGGGAGAGTCAGGAGCAGAAAGCAATCGAGTGGGCAGACATCACTGAGAAGAAGGAACAACAGCCAATTGAAACTGCAAACCTGCAGGAAGAAATGACATAAGCCGGTTCAGTCAAATTCTATAAAGAGGTGGAGGCAGAAGGGAAGGAGACATGGAGGAGAAAGGGTGCAAAAGGAGGGACCAGAGAGGAGCTGGGCGCACGGGGAGGAAGGATTCGTGGTACTACCATGTGTTAGGGAGATACGACTGGAATTATATAATGGGGTGATGCATCAGGGAAGGCAGAGCATGATTACGACCCTGTGGCAGGACTGGTGGTGGCCAGGGATGGGCGGGCTGTTGAGAACTTCTGCCACCATTGGTTCAAATGTGCCCAGCATAACTCTGGTAAGGGCATAAATCTACAGCTGGCAAATCAGTCACAGCCAAAGGGACCCTGGGGAAACATCCAGATTGACTTCTTGGGACCCTGACCCAAAAGCAGGGGGAATAGCTACAGTCTAGTAATTCCCGATCACTTCACCCGGTGGGTAGTGGCTTTCCCAACAAGGATGGATTCTACCGCATGGATTCCAGTTCAGGAAATCCTCCCAAGGTGGGGAACCCCAGTCCAGCTGGACTCGGATCAGGGAGCACATTTCACAGGGAGAGTGATGAAGGAAATATGCCAACTGTTAGGGGTGGATGAGACCACAGACGGTAGTTTTAACACGTAACACTTGTGTCTGTGTGCAGACTCGGCGAGGCAGCCACTGGAAACACAGGACTGTGGTTAAACCACCTTCCTGTTGCTCAAATGTACAGAGATCCTAAGAGATGAACATCAGCCGACCACACCAGACCTGAGCACAGTTGATGGAAACACACTCACAGGAAATGCAAAGGCAGAAGACACATTACTTTACGGCTATTGATCTCAATTCCATGGTTGATAAAGGCCAACACAACCTACACCTTCTTAACAACACTGTCAAACTGTGCAGCAGCTTTGAGTGTCATATGGGCATGGACCTCAAGTTCTCTCAGATCCTCCACACTGCCAAGAGTCTTACCATTCTGTCTTCAAATTGGACCTACCAAAATGAATCACTTCACACTTATCTGGTTTGAAGTCCATCTGCCACTTCTCAGCCCAGTTCTGCATCCTGTTGATGTCCCGGAGTAACTCTGAAAACCCTCCAGAATATCCACAACACCCACAACCATTTGTGTCATCAGAAAACTTACTAACCCACCCTTCTTCTTCATCCAGGTGATTTATAAAAATCACAAAGAGGAGGGGTCCCAGAACAGCTCCCTGCAAAACACCACTGGTCACCGACCTCCATGCAGAACATGAACCATCTACAACCACCCTTTGCCTTCTGTGTGCAAGCTAATTCTAGATCCACAAAGCAAGGTCTCCTTGGATCCTGTGTCTCCTTACTTTCTGAATGAGCCTTGCATGGAGAACCTTATCAAATGCCTTACTGAAATCCATATACACTACATCCACTGCTCTACATTCATCAATTTTTTTTTCCAACTTCCTCAAAAAATTCAATCAGGCTCATAAGGCTTGACCTGCCTTTGACAAAGCCATGCTGACTATCCCTAATCAGATTATGTCTCTCCAAATGCTCATAAATCCTGCCTCTCGGGATCTTTTCCAACAATTTGCCCACCACTGAAGTCAGACTCACTGGTCTATAATTTCCTGGGTTATCTATACTCCCTTTCTTGAACAAGGGAACAACATTTGCAACTCTCCACCCCTCCTGTACTTCTCCCATCCCTATTGATGATGCAATGATCATCACAAGAAGCTCAGCAAACTCCGTCCTCGCTTTCCAATCTAACTTAATGCTTTTCAAAAGCTCCAGCACATCCTCTTCCTTAATGTCTATATGCTCAAGCATTTCAACCCGCTGTAAATCATCCCCACAATTGCCAAGGTTTTTTTCCTGGTGAATACTGAAGCAAAGTACTTATTAGGAACTTGTGCTACTTCCTCCAACTCCATGCACACATTTCCACTATCACATCTGATTGGTCCTATTCTCACACAGCTCATCCTCCTGCTCTTCACATACTTGTAGAAGGCCTTGGGGTTTTCCTTAAAACTGACCACGGCCTTCTCATGGCCTCTTCTGGCCCTCCTAATTCCATTCTTAAGCTCGTTCCTTGTAATTTTCTAGAGCTCTAACAGTACCTAGTTTCTTGAAATTCCCGTAAGCTTTTCTTTTCTTCTTAACTAGATTTTCTACATACTTTGTACATCGTGGTTCTTTAACCCTACCATCCTTTCCCTGCCTCAATGCAACATACCTATGCAGAACCACTGAACATTTGCCACATTTCTGCTGTGTATTTCCCTGAGAATATCTGCTCCCAGTTTATTCTCCCAAGTTCCTACCTAATAGCATCATATTCCCCCCACCCCAATTAAATGTTTTCCCAAATTGTCTGCTCCGATCCCTCTCCAGCAGTATGGTGAAGGAGGTAGAGTTATGGTCATTATCTCCAAAATGCTCTCCCGCCAAGAGATCTGACACCGTACCAGATTCATTTCCCAATACCAGATTAAGTACAGCTTCTCCTCTTGTAGGCTTATCTACCTATTGCGTCAGGAAACCTTCCTGAACACACCTAACAAACTCTACCCCATCTAAACTCTTTGCGCTAAGGAGATGCCAATCAATATTAGGAAAGTTAAAATCTTGCATCACAACAAACCTATTGCTATTGCACCATTACATAATCTGCCTCCCTATCTGCTCCTCAATATCCCTGTTACTACTGGGAGGTCGAGAAAAACATCCAGTAAGGTTATTGCCCCTTTCTTGTTCCTGACCTCCACCCACAATGAATCAGCGGACAATCCCTCCATGACTTCCTCTTTTTCTGCAGCTGTGACACCATCTCTAATTAGCAATTCCATGCCCCCTCCTCTTTTGCCTCTCTCTCTGTTCTTTTTGAAACATCTAAAGCCTGGTACTCTGTAATGAAGGCTGGTTGCTGAGCTGAATAACATAGAATAGAAAAGATATTGACAAAAAATAGATGGGGAGGGATTTAAGTTAACAGAGACCGCAGGTTCCACAACTTCGATAGCATGGCAGATTGAGAAGGACTGCACATGGCTTCTGAAGACAGACACCCCCAGCCCGAATGGGGAATGAATAGACCCTTTCAGCATTCATTCAAATAGAGACACACCAACTCCTTCCTGTACATTGACGAGCGGGCCTGTGATGTACTTGCTGGTGCCCCGGGAAAGGGAATGTTTTTGCTTGGGGTGTGGGATGGGTGGAGTTCTGAGCAGGGCATTTTTCTGCCCTATTTGAGTAGATCCTCCTTTAGGTTGGTGCAAATTTATTTTTGTCCAGGAGGATCAAGACAAGGGTATGCTAGAGCGATTTCTGGGTTTAGCAAAAATGACTTTGGCTACCAGTCTTCACATCTGAATATGTATTGTGGATTTAATTTGGAGTGCAGCTCAGAACAATGGGTTGCTAAAAAAGCTGTGAATCCCAGACCAGACAATGCTGATTAAAGTTCATTTTGATGTCTGATGTGGCTGCCAATCAGGAGGTGTGAAGTTTGTGCGTAGTCTCAAAGAAAGTATTGTCTATCTGTTGTAAACATGGAGTTGTTCTTTGATGTTTAGCACATAAAATATCGAGCCCTATTTTGAGCCTGGAGACCTTTCGACCGGAAGCATCTCCATATCATGCCTGCTGTGACTTGTTTTGTCGAATAAAGAAGCTGCTTTGTATCTACCAGTACTTTCTCCGGTGGCTTCATTCATGTCCCTACAGAAGACAAAAATACTGAGAAAAGGGAATAGCATTTAACAGGAGATAAATTGGGAAGAGGTATAGTCGAGATAACCATGGAAATCAGTAGATTTGTAAAAGATGACAGCTGACAGTCTGGGGTCAGAGGGATCAAGAAAGTAGAGGGAGGTGTCAAGTGAATTTAGGGGAAAAGTGGAAGTTAGTGGCAAATTGATAAAATTGACAAGCGTACTAATGGTGCATGAGGTAGCGCCAATGCAGTCATCAATGTAGCAGAGGAAAAGTTGGGGGGTACAACCTGGGAAGGCTTCACACATAGACTGTTCTTCATAGATGACAAAGAGGCAGGCATAGCTTGGGCCCATGCGAGTGCCCATGGCCACCACTCAGAATTCAACCCACAAGAATTAATTTCCACAGCTTCTCATTAATCCTAAAGATAATAATACTTAGTTAAAAATTAAATATTATGAAGTAGATTTCCAGGAAAAATTGATAGTAGTGCAAGGAGACACAAGAAACAGCAGATGCCACAGGCTGGACAAACAATAAGCCGACACTTCTACAATTTCCTTCCCTCCGTAGATGCTGCTTGACATGTTGCTCATTGAAATTTTGTAACCACATTTTATATAGTTGTCCTCTCCAAATTAGAAATAAAATTACAAGGAAAAACAACAAAGCAGACATCTATTGGCATATATAGAAGAGAAATATTAATGAGGCTAAAACAGTAAATGTACAGTACTTACCATAAACCATTATTATAATGTGCATCATAAATTAAATATAATTAAAATAAATGCTTTCCTGAATGGAAAGTATTTAAGTATTCCTTATTTTGCTACTTACACGCTGGAGCTAGGAAGATGACAATTAACAAAACAAGTGGATTGTACAGTGAAGGATTCATCGTTGTTTCTTCTGTGATAACACCAAAGTTACTGAATTTATGATGAACTTGGAGGGAAGTGGTTTATTTTCAGTGTTCCCCACCCCCAAACCACTAATGAATGTGAAGGTTTGTGTGGTGAACTATGTGCCTGTCTGGACACGCCTCCTGCTGACTGCTCCTGTGGCTCCTCCCACAGGCCCCTGTATAAAGGCGATCTGAGGCCTGACGCTCGGCCTCAGTCTCCAGGACATGGTATGATGGACACTCACTCCTGGTTCCTTCTTCCAGTCAATAAAAGCCGATATCTCGCCTTACGTCTCAGTGTGAGTTATTGATGGTGCATCAGTTTGCAAATCTACTGTTCTGAATCAACATCAGTTATGGAAATTCACATGACAGGGACAAAGTAAACCAGAAATTTTCAGCAAACATTCTGCGTTTCAGGGAGGGATTCCTTTTAATTCTGATGTCTATCTCCTTACATTTCATTGAAATTCTGTAACTAGAGAACATGTAAATATATTTATTCCAATCCTATGTGAACGCATGCTAAATGATATCTTAAAAGATCAATCAAATTTGAGAAACGTCATTTGAATATGTCACTTTATTGCATTTACTTTAAAATATTGACAATCCAAATCCAAATGATATTATTACACTGGATTAATATAGATGGCTTCCTTTTATTCACAAATTTATGAAGATTGTAAAGAGCTGATGGCAATATCCATCACCCAGATGGTAGATGGGGATATGTTTGTCAGAATTAAAAGGCCAATAGCACCAGGCATCAAAGATTTTGTTTCCTGAAGACTATCTTATGGATTTTGGGCTGCAGATCATGAAAATCACCGTAAAACATGCCTAACACACAGCATTTCTTAAAATCACCTATATTTGTTATTTCTGTTCAAAGGTACATTTAATGTCAGAGAAATGTATAAAATATACATCCTGAAATGCTCTTACTTCATAGCCATCCATGAAAAGAGGAATGCCCAAAGAATGAACGACAGTCAAATGTTGGAAACCCAAAGTCCCTCCCACTCCCCTCCCTCCTGCACATAAGCAGCAACAAACAAAAATACCACTCCCCCACCAGCAAAAAAAGCATCGGCACCCGCCACCGAGCACTCAAGTGTGAGCAAAGCAACAGCAAAGACACAGGCTTGCAGTTACCCCAAAGACTTGTGTTTCATCTGGTATTCGACATACCACAGTCTCTCCCTCTCCCTAATAAAGGAGAAAGAGGTGTCTCTGTTTTCAAAGCAAGTGCGATGACATATCAAAAAACTCGCAGGTTTACGTTGTTAAAAGTCCATTACGTCAGTTTTTTTAGAGCTCAGTGCCCAAAGATCTGGGCACACAGCCATAGATATTCTGACTCCCCCAATGACACATGGGTCTCCTGTCATGACACCGACCTTCGATCCGCCCGTCACCAGAGCCCTGAGATCCTAGGCCTCCAAAACTGAGCTGGATTCTTAGGCCAAACTCTTGACGTGCCGAACAACAAGGACCGGTTATAAAATTCTGAGAGCGGGTCCCATTCCCGCAAAGAACCGTAGTCAGCATTAACTCCAGGTCAGGGTCTTCAAAAGAACTCTGAAAGGGAAAAATAATGATATTAAAGAGCTTTCCTGAAGGTGCAAGCAAAGGAGTTGCCGTTTAGCACCATCATCACTCCACTCCTCTCTGTCTTCATTATTCAGGACAGAATAACTGATGTTAAGATTAGGAAAGCTGTATTTGTTGGTCAACAATGTTAAAAGGCATTCAATGACAGGCAATTTGAAGAACAACATCTTAGCATTGTAAACAGTGACATAAATGTAACTTGATATTAAATTTTGAACTTTTAACTTCAAGACATTCTGTATGAAACCCCCTTTTACTAGGTGTCTCTAGAAACAGCTCGTTAGCCCCTCACTAACAGCCACTGGATTCCGCGGCAGAAACTCCACCTTTCCCTGGCTTCATACATCTAGGTGTCACATGGTGCGAGCAGAATCATCTGCCTCTTAATGTAAAAAAGACTAAGGAGCTGGTGGTGGACCTGAGGAGGGCTAAGGCACCGGTGACCCCTGTTTCCATCCAAGGGGTCAGTGTGGACATGGTAGAGGATTACAAATACCTGGGGATACAAATGGACGATAAGCTGGACTGGTCAAAGAACACTGAGGCTGTCTACAAGAAGGGTCAGAGCCGCCTCTATTTCCTGAGGGGACTGAGGTCATTTAACATCTACCGGACCATGCTGAGGATATTCTACGAGGCTGTGGTGGCCAGTGCTATCATGTTTGCTGTTGTGTGCTGGGGCAGCAGGCTGAGGGTAGCAGACACCAACAGAATCAACAAACTCATTCATAAGGCCAGTGATGTTGTGGGGGTGGAACTGGACTCTCTGACGGTGGTGTCTGACAAGAGGATGCTGTCCATGTTGCATGCCATCTTGGACAATGACTCCCATCCACTCCATAATGTACTGGTTAGGCACAGGAGTACATTCAGCCAGAGACTCATTCCACCGAGATGCAACACTGAGCATCATAGGAAGTCATTCCTGCCTGTGGCCATCAAACTTTACAACTCCTCCCTCGGAGTGTCAGACACTCTGAGCCAATAGGCTGGTCCTGGACTTATTTCCACTTGGCATAATTTACTTATTATTATGTAAATATTTATGTTTTTATATTGATATATTTCTATACTATTCTTGGTTGGCGTGGCTGTAACAAAACCCAATATCCCTCGGGATCAATAAAATATGTCTGTCTGTCTTTGATCCCACTAAATCCGTGAGGTTGGGACATCTTGCACACCCAAACTCCGGTTTGTGTGAATGCTGTGTGATATACCGTCCCCAGCTAGAAATAACAGATCGTACGCTGCATACAATTTATAAAAAAGTATAATTAAGATAGGTAATTAAAGCAAACAGCTATTATGAAAGAAAGAAATAAACAAAAGGGGCCCATTACTTTTAAACAGTCAAATGTGCACTTAAGTTGGAGTTCATCTTGAACTTGTTTGTTACTCACACACTAGACCCTCCATCTGTGTGAAAACACACACCAGCATTCAAAGGTCTCTTAAAGTTCACCTCAAACAAACGGGTCTCCCATGGGGGTATTGATTTTAGCTTCTTGAAGCCATTCACCTGCACAAAGCACCTTGTACAACAGGGACGGCAGCCTCAGACATCTTCCCTCCTCGCCTCTCCTAGCTCCTGCCAACAAAGACCTTCAACCCAGCATTCTCTAGAACCTTCTCCCAATTCCACTACCCTGATTGGCTGACAGCATATTCCTAAATTGAATAACAAGCCTTTCTTATCTGAGCTTAAACCCAAACAAGCTGAAAGCAGAACAGACTGCTCTTACAGAACTGCTAAAATGAAATACCTATAGCATAGCAGTAAAAATCTTAACCTGGACATCACATGTAACACTGAGATTGTCCTCTGTCCATGTCTTTATCTCCCTTCAAACTGGCTTGACAGATTTAATCAGTGGTTGGTGTGCAGGAATTAGCACCACGGGTAAGTCTTCAGAGAATCCAATGGGAAGCAGCTTCCTGTGTTGGTCTAAACCACGTCTAATGTGTCCCACCCTCTGGTGCAAAGTCAGCATGTGTCCTATGGGGGTGTGTCGTATTCTGACGGTCGAAATTCACTCCATTGTGATTGGTTCGTTTTAAGCTGCAGCTGCTCTTCCCTTTGGATGACCGTCTGGGGTCCAGTTTCAAATATCCTCAGTATAAAAAATTGCGTGTGTAATATCCAACAGTGTCTCGTTATCATAAGAACGATGTAAAGGGAGAACAATGACACCATTTGCCAGAGCTGGAGTGGCCTCTGTGACTGGATGGGCCACCATCTTGAAATGTGAGAAAGACAAACTAACCCATTAGTAAATCTTGGCAAATCGTCTGACCACAGAAACCTATATGAAATTTATATTGTAGCTGATTTAGGTACTTTTTTGGAATTTATGTATTTTAAAGTAAGAACTCTTTTCATTGAAATATGATTTTCCTTGTGATTGATCTGTTCCAATTTTGATATAGAAGTCTGCAAAATTATGTTTTGAAAGCTGAATAAAAATTGCTTCTAGGAAAAAAGGAAAATGGAAGATATAAAGTAACAGATGGCTAGATGAATAAATAAATAAATAGGTAGGTAGATAAACAAACAAACAAGCAAGTAATAAATATCAAGAACATAGATGAAGAGTCCATGAAAGTGAGTCCACCGTTGTGGGAACAGTTCACTGATGGGGCAAGTGAAGATGAATGAAGTTATCCTCTTTAGCTCAAGAGCCTGATGCTTGAGGGGTAATAAATGTTCCTGACCTGGAGGTGGGAGTCCTGAGGCTCCTGTACCTTCCTCCTGATGGCAGCAATGAGAAGAGAGCATGACCTGGATGGTGGGAGTCCCTGATGATGGATGCTGCTTTCCTGTAACAATGCTCCGTGCAGATTTGCTCAGTGGTCGGGAGGGCTTTACCCATGGTGGACTAGGTCATCTCCACTACTTTTTTAGGACTTTCCATAACAGACAAGGTGTTACATATCAGGCTGTGATGCAGCTAGTATCACACATCTAGAGAAGATTTTCAAAGTTTTAGTTGTCATGCCGAGTCTTTGCAATCTCCTAAGGAAGTCGAGGCACTGCCATGCTTTCTTCATAATTACACTTACTCACTTCAGCCCAGGACAGATCCACTGAAATGATAACACTAAGGAATTTAAAGTTGCTGACCCTCTCCACCTCTGATCCCCCAATTAGGACTGGCTTATGGACCTCTGATTTCCTTCTCCTGAAGTCAATAATCATCTCCTTGGTCTTGGTGACCTTGAGTAAGAGGTTGATGTTGTGGCACCACTCAGCCAGATTTTAATACCACCTTCTATATGCTGATATGTCACCATCTTTGATTTTCCTATGACAGTGGTGTCATCAGCAAAGATAAACATGACACTGGAATTGTGCATAGCCATAGTCATAAGTGAATGAATAGAAACACAACATTACCCCCCTCCGTTTTATGGGTCATGGCAATTGCCATGAATACACCCGTGAATCCTGCAGCAATCGATCAGAAGCTCCTCCAGCTCCCCCATAACAAAAAAAATATATACATAGGTGAAAAAGAAAAAATATATAATATCTCTACTCCCAATTAATATTTCTCAATTTTTTTTATCTTTTCCCCTTCTATCATATACTTAAAGTATAATTGTATATCTTCTACTCATAAATGCCCATCAAATCTGATCCCTATCTCAGTCTTCATCTTTAATCCATTTCATTTCCATAATTCTTTACTGCATCTCGCGAATATTAGGAAGTTCTTGTACAAGCTCCTCCGCTTTCTGATGATCAGTAAAAAATCTTCTTTCTTCGACATCCAAAAAAATTATCAGTGTTGCTGGGTAGCTCAATATAAATTTATAACCCTTTTCCCATAACGATTTTTTCACTGAACTAAATGCCTTCCGCCTCTTCAAAAGGTCGTAACTTATGTCGGGATAAAAAAAGAACTCTTTTCCCTTCTATCATCAATGGCCCATTTCTCTCTCTGGCACCTTGAGCAGCTGCCTTCAATATCTTTTCTTTATCTTGATATCTTAAACAGTTTATCAAGACTTTGAACTTGTTGGGGCTTTGGTCTTAAAGCTCTATGAGCCCTTTCAATTTCAATTAACTGACTTTGCTCTTCCATTTCCAAGATTTCTGGGATCCATTTTTGAAAGAATTTTATTGAATCTTCTCCCTTTATACCTTCTTTAAGACCAACAGTCTTAATATTGTTTTGTCTGCTAAAATTTTCAAGCACATCTACTTTTTCCAACAACCATTTTCTTTCTGATGTCCAGGCAAGGATATTATCTTCCATCTTGTCCATTCTTTCAGTGCTGTCTCCCATTTTTTCTTCCAACTTCTTAACTTTCTTATCCATTTTCTTTTGTTTTTCCACCACCTTATCAAGCGCAATCTTCACATTTCTAATATCTGTTTTTATTACTTTTAATTCATGCATTGTTTGTATCAGGGCTTTTCTTATGTCTCCAGAAAGTTTTCCACTTTCAATTTCCTCCTGTTCTTGTTCTTCTTCATCTATTTCTTCATCTGTGTTTTCCAGAGAGTCTGATTCTACTTCCAATTCACTTTCATTTTCACTTCCAGTCGCAGTTGGAACTTGTAGTTCTATTTGTACCTGTTTGTACTATTACGAACCCCGTAACTGGGTGTCTTACCAGCAAAGATAGGAGTATCCGTTGGAGTCTGGTGATACTATTTTTAATAGTATTTATTAGTAAAAATACACAAAAATAATATCAATGCAAATATACAGATAATATACGTCGTCAATACTAAACCTAAAAGTGAGGGTATAATAATAATCAATAAGAAATAAGCTCTATCATTGTCCAGGGGATAATGAATTGTCCGATGGAAATATAAAGTTCAGTTCAGTTCATGTAGGCTGCGGTAGTTGTTGGTCGCTGTGTTGCAATTGTTGGAGAGAGAGAGAGAGCAGTAACAGCTATTGACTTGCCGACTTTCCTTTAAAATCTTGATCTGTCGATGCATTGTTGTTGTGGCCATTCACGTATGACCCCTCTGTCCTTTAGCTAGACCGTTCCGTGGTGGACTCATCACCCAGGCAAGGGTGGACACAAACACAAGCCCCCACCGGTCTTGTAGCGTCTCTCCTGGTGCGTCTGAGGGGTGTTCCCCAGACCTTATTTTTATCCCCACCCACGGGGTCTCAAGTGTCAATCAGGTTGGGATGATGCAACCCATCAAACCCGCCCCCTCTGGTTGCCCCCTGAGTGGTTTCAATGAATAGATCTGTACTCAATACACAATCCTTCTCCAAGAGACAATAGCAGAAATCAGTGGTTCCGTTCGGCTTTTGTTAGGAGGAGACATTCCACTTTGTGTATCTCTGCGTTGTCTCTCTCTCATTAACTGACATGAGCTATTTATCAATAACAACTATCTTTTGCTGTTATTTCTCTCATTTCCTTGGTATCAGACCCGAAATAGTAGCGATTTTGTAGATTCTCAAAAAGGGGGGGGGCGACTTTGCACCCTTCGGCCCCTCAGAGTCGCTCCTCATTAGTAACAGTACATAGGCATTTCTTCACGCATGCGCAGCTCCCACTGTTTCTTCTTAGAGACCGTTATATTGCTGCAGCCTCCTGCCCTGCACCATCGGAGGCAACATGTACATCGCCGGGAAGAGAACCAACTTGAGTACGAGGCTCCGCCAAAACGACTGGGCCTCTTTCCCCGCCAACTCGCGTTGTCTTCAAATTAGTAATTCTCTTCTGTTTCTGTTTAGGAGGCATATCTAAAGATAGTCCTGAAATGTTTATTAAGTAGTTTCTAGAAGGTATTTATTAACTCTTCTTCATTTAAACTTTGTTTTATTGGTTTTTACAGGAGAGTTGGATTTTCACATCTTGATCCTACATCATCATGTTACGTACCTAGCCATAGTCATAAGTGTAAAGTGAGTAGAGCACGGAGCAAAGCACACAGCTTTGTGGTGCACTTGTGCATATGGAGATTATGGAGGAGAGATTGTTACCAATCTGAACTGACTGGATTTTGTAAGTGAGGGAAACGAGGATCCAATTGCACAGGAAGGTATTAAGGCCAAGATCTTGAAACTTATTGATTAGTTTTGAGGGGATGAGAGCATTGAATACCGAGCTGTAGTCAATAAGGAGCATTCTGATGTGTGTGCCTTTGCTGTCCAGATGTTCCAGGGTTGAGTGAAGAGCCAATGAAATGGCATCTGCTGTGGACTTGTGCTGGTCGGTAAATTGGAGTGGATCCAAGTTGCTTCTCAGGCAGGAGTTAACGCATTTCATCAGCAACCTCTCAAAAAGCGTCATCACTGTGGACGTAAGTGCTACTGGACGATAGTCATTGAGACAGGTTACCACAGACTGGAATATGCTCAGAGAGTGGCTATCTATAAACATGACATTAACATCAATGTATATGCAAGATCTGTGACTGGCTCTATAGAGAAGTGCACTGAAGACGTCTCTGTTAATAAACGGATCTATGTGAGTGCAAATTTGAGGCCGGGGGCCCAGGCAGAGCTGAGAAATTGTGATACTGACTTCAGGTCAGAGAATAAGACAACTCTCCGGTGAGCAAGAGCTGTGCTTTCCCGTGCCATCAGGAAGACAAAATGGGATTATTCTCAGAGAATTCACAGCCATTTCTGTGACACCAGAGACATAAGGCACATGAGATTCTAACAAACATCTTCATTAGGACAGGAACTGTTAGGATGGGAATCAGCTTCTTCCCCCAGACCATAAAACTACTGAACTCTGTCACCAACCAAGTCTCATCGCATATGAAGTGCCAGTTGCGTTATACTGTTTTGTTCAATTTATATCGGATATGCAACTTATTATTTGTTAATTGATTTGTCGTAGTATTACTTTATGTGTTGTGTGTGTGAGTTATATTTGCTGTGCCAACAGGGCCCGTCGCCCTCCTTGGATTTATCTTCAGGAAGGCTCTTCTAGCGTCAGTTGTTGTTTGAATAACAACAAACTGAACTTGAACTTTAAATCCTCAAATACCAAACCAAAGTAAGTAAAATTTCAGGATATTTTATGGTGACGACCTCATAAATATTTAAGGTTTACAATGGTTCTTGTGCCTTCAGTTTGATTGCATTGGGCAAGATGGCAGCTGATGAAGTTAAACTGGGTATTGACTGCTGTTTCTCAACGTTTGTTATTGGCTGCACAGACACTAAAGTCATAAACTTCCTGTAGGTTTTATTGAGCAATGAACACAGGCAGTGGCTGCATCATCGTTACTGCAGAGTCCTGGCACATGCCAGACAAGGCACCTGCATTGAGCTCCTTGTCTAGTTCAAATGTTTTGTGCCCGTGGATCTCGGTGGAGTCAGGAAGAGAAGTCAGATCCCTGCCCTTGTTGCCTGCCAAGGAAGAATCAGTCGTCAACACAATGCTCAGAGGAAACCATGAATTCTGGTAATGTTTTATATTTATTTATTTATTGTTAGGCTCTCCGTCTATTCATTGTAAAGGTAGTCTTGGTGTAATTTTAGAAGTGGAATTAAAGTTCACTGCATTTCTATTTTTGATAAACTATCCAGCTATTTATCATCATAATGACAAAGACATCATTGGCAGGTAGATGCACAGTGACTGATCGGAAATTAAATTTCGTGTACACTGAGTAAAAAAATAGAAACCTAACAGAGCTGATTGTGGATCAAAGTTGTGTAGAAAACATCATCATAATATATGAATCAACAGTGTAAACATATAGAATTTAGCCAGTGGTAATACTTATAATCCAGTCTGTTTTGTCTGTTAATGTGAACAGTTGGCCCGTGAAGCTGTTCTGAACAAGGACGTGTCAACATTGGAACTTCCTAAATCAGGCACCGATGTCAAAGCTGGAACCAAGAGCAGTGTTGCATGGAACAACTAATCCTAAAGCCTGAAAACACAACAGTGGTTATATTTCATTAGGAGATTGATGAGATTTGGTATGTCACCAAAGACACTCGCAAATTTCTACAGATGTACTGTGGAGAGCAGTCTAACTGGCTGCATGGGACTGCACAGGATCGCAATCACCTGCAGAGAGTTGTATAATTAGTCAGCTCCATCATGGGTACGAGCCTCCATCTCAAGGAGCGATGCCTCATCAGGTGGCATCCATCACCCAGGACATGCCCTGTTCTCATTGTGACCATCAGGAAGGAGGTACAGGAGCCTGAAGGCACACACTCAACAATCCAGGAACAGCTTCATCCCCTCTGCAATCCGATTTCTGAACGGACATTGAACCTGTGAAGAACATCTCATCACTTGTTATATTTTTATTTTTGCACTACTTATATTTACTGTAATTCATATTTACTGCAATTCATGTAATACTGTAATTCATACTGTTTTTTCCTCCATTCCTCATTTGTACTGTTGCCTTAAAGCCAAAAAACTTTCTCAACCAATGCTGATTCTGAGAGGGTGGCCACTTGTGGGAGCACTTTGAAAGCTTTCTTGAATCCATCACACAACAACCTTATCTGTTGAAATTATTGCTATGTCCCAGCTGCCCAGAGAATGAAAGGGTCTTTCAGTCATTGATAAAAGAAGGCATTGACAGCTGATAAAATTGCAATAAAGAATTAAAACATGACAGTGAAGAACTTCTGGTACAAATTCATAACATGTTTCATTTCAGCAACGTCTGGAATTCCTAAGAAGATTGAAGTAAGCAAGGCTCCCAATCCACATCTGAACTACATTTTACAGGAGCAGCATTGAGAGCTTCCTGACAAGATACATCTCCATCTGGAATAGGAGCTGTTGAGCATCGGACCGGAAGTCCCTACAAAGGAATGTGAGAACAGCTGAGAGGGTCATAGGGATCTCCCTACTATCAACTGGGTCATTTATCAGGAGCGCTGCATTTGTGGTCCCTTAGTATTTTGAAGGCTCCCACCCACCCATCCAGCGTCCTCTCTGACTTTCTACCATCAGGTAGGAAACTACGATGCATAAAAACAAGAACGGTCAAGATGGGAAACAGTTTCATTCTTCAAGGTTCTGAATACCTGGCCACTTCATATTCAAAGTGTCACTGGTTAATCGGTTCCATACCTTACAATATTTTACATTAATGCACTTCAGTTTGTTATTTATGTGTGATTCATGTGTAGATTTTATCCTTACCTACATAAGTTATCAAAGAAAACTTGTCTCGTTTCTCTATACATTACATGGTTTTATATGTTGTATACATGTATGTAGTTAAATGCAAATAAACCTCATTTGACAATGCTCAGCTATGTGGAATAATAGATAGGAAATCTGAATGAAATATGCAGAATAGTGCACTCGATCAACAAATTATAATTTATGGAGAGTTTATTGAAGCATTTTTCCTGGCCAAAAAGTGGCTTCAAATAGCTTGAGTTTTTTAATGGCAAAAATTATTTAATGGAGAAGGTAAAGGAAATAATCACTCCCCAGTGGAATACTTTTCCATTAAACCAGTTACTTCCACGTGCTGTTCATATTGATGAACCTGCTTTTCCCCATCTTGAGGCACGTACCAAATCAGAGGAAGAGCAACAACAGATTTCACTATTTACACAAACCCGATGGCAATGCATGTTGGAGCTTTCAGGTGAAGCGATGATCGTTGTTGAACAGTCACAGTGCAACTACAAGTCCATCACCCTACTCGGTTGATTTAAGCACGACTACTGAAAGGAACACGCTGCCAACATCATGACACCTAACTGGGCAGTTACAAAATGGGCTCTAGGCAGTAACTTTCTAAAATGTGTTAGATTATTTTTACTTATTGAATGGGTTGTTTTTAGGATAAAGGTGTTTCTGGTGAGGACAGTTTTATTGCCCATCCCTAACTGGCCTTGAGAGAGTTTTGACAAGAGTAATAGTGATCACATCACTTGTTAGGCCACAACAGAGGACATTTATGAGTCAGCTAAACAGTGTGGAATGGATCTGAGTCTGAATTCACAAGTAGGGCAAGTAAGTATGACAGACATTTTTTCTCCAGAAGACATTAGAGATCAGAGCCATCAATATGAAGACTACATTAGAAATTCTGCAGCTACTGTGCTGAACTCAGGTCCAGCACTCTGGATTACTGCTTTGGTAACAGAATTCCACGCTGCATCCATGTATGGTGAGCATGTGAAAGGAGAACTATCGAAAGTTCCTTCAGCTCTGAGAAACTCCTTGTGAATTCGGTTTCACCACGCACATCACTGGAATGGAAGCACCTTCTTTATTTAAGACTGCAGTTACTGGAGAAACAAAAGAAATCCAACCAATAATCAGGCAGGGAGTTTAGATAATACAGACAATTTCCTTACATTTTTAATGAGGGTCCAATTGCATCGACTGTAACACATCAAAGAAGAATTACCTGCTCTAATTTCTAAAATAGCTTTCTACAATTTTTTCAGCCATCTGCAGCTGATCCTGACATCTTGTGGAAAACATACTTCATTGAATGCAGCCTGTATCCCATGAAGAAGGAAAATGGAGTCACCCCTGCCATGTATTCTAGTACACTGGATCTTCTTGTTGCCTCGGACTTCTGAGTTCCTCTGAAGAATTTGGGGAGCTCTCACTTTTCTGCAACCTCTTGGCCTCCTTGGTTTCATAATCTGTTCATTTACTGACTGACTGAGATGGGGTGTCTGCATTTGAGAGACAATACCCTTCGGTGCTGACTAAATTTGAGCCTGGTTCTATCAGTAAGAATTTTATGATCAGTGTTTACATTTCTACAAGTTTAAAGAGTTTTCCAGCCATCTAGCAGTAAAAAACAAGAGTCAAAAAGAAAGGATGTTATTAATCTAACAAATCAGCCCAGCGCATCATCAAGATCATTGAAACATATTACAAACTACAGAAGCTGTAGCACTACTCTCTACAGAAAACCACTAGATGCTGCATATTTTACCCACATCTAATATTCCATTTTTGCATGGAATCGCATCTGTGCAATCCGTCCCCTTTTTGTATATACAAACGTTTGTAAATTGATTCCTTCTTAAAGATGATTCAGCGCTTCTTTTGGTTTTCTACCCAGATGTCCCTGTAATTTCTGAACAAATGGCTCGTGAACAGCCAAACCAAACCCCATTTAATCAGTCTAAACAATAAGCCAACTGAATTCAACAATATGCTTCACTCAGCGAGCAAACTCTATTTAGTGATCTCAAGATATTTTAAAGGATTCAACTATAACTTAAATGCAAGAGATTTCAATTAGAAACAGAAAATGCAGTAAACATACTGCTGATCGGTTTGCAAATGATTGAGAAAGATGAGTCATCCTTTGGGTGGAGGAGACTCAGCAGATCGGTGTGCAGTGTTTCTCACCCTGTGAAATATACTTCAGGTAAATGGTCATTTGTTCCTTGGCAGCAAGTGGCTCGTCACCCTTTCCAGAGCTGAATGTTTCATTAATAATGAAACCCACCAGTACCGTCAAACTGACCTTCAAAAGTGAACTTTAAAACAACCTTCTTCACAATTTGTAATGATATTTTAAATTTCTGTCACATTACTGAAACTTTTTGCAATGATATGTTCATGTTGTCTTGTAAAGTCATCAAAACACAAGCACAAATGTGGTTCATTGTCACATGCACTGAGATGTAATAAAAAGATTGCATTTGCTTGCTGTCCAGACATTGTATCATACATAAGTACATTGAGGAGGTAAAAAGAGAAACAGAATGCATTGTATTGCAGTTCCAGAGAAAGTGCTGGTAGACAAATGAGGTGCAAAGGTCATTGACAAAGTAAATTGGGAAATCAAGAGTTCATGTTTTAGTGTATGGAAGGTCTGTTCAAGAGTCAGTGGGATGGAAACAGAGACCTCTTCACATTTTGCATCCCATCTTTCCCTGAAAGGCTCCGAATGGCTAAGATCAACCTTGCCTTCTTTTCATTCTCCTCCCTTTCTTCCCCGAGGGTGAGTAACCACACAGAAACTGATTCACAGAGTGGCTTTCTCTGGAGTAGTCCTTCACAAATCTCCAGTGGTACCCTCAAAATCCAAGGAATGAACGTAGTGCACGCTCATTCTTGAGCCTTGGACATGTGATCACCTCCTCTATCCTGGACGGTCTGCAGCCACTCCATCCTGTGAGACATTGACTGACATCTTACAGAACTGGCACTGGCTCCGTGACAGTTTTAACTCTTCTCTTCAGCTTTCAGGTGGTCTAACACCAGCTGCAGCCTCATCTCACGCTTGTCTAGTGTGGACCGGAACACTACGAGGTCACCCAGGTTTCCGTATGTCTCGGGTAGATGTGACTTGTGTCCTGCCAAACCCATGAGGTTGGAATGTCTCACCCACCCGAACACCGGTTTGTGTGAATAATGTGTAATTTACTGCTCCATGCAATCATCTGTTGGCAAGAAATAACAATCCATACAACACATACAACAATAAAGAAAGTACATTTATGAACATTAACTTAACCAAAGAGTTACTAAAGAAAAGAAAAAACCAAAAGGCCTACTATAATTAAACAGTTAAATGACCTCAAGTGGCGCTCAAATTTTCCAAAAGCTGACACGGTACCATCACATACTCTCCGACACCTGGTTGAATTCCCCCTCTTGGCCTCCGTCAAATCTTCCTTCCCAGTGTCCTTCAGCTTCCACGGATGTTGCTGAATATCCTCCACCTCTGCAGGTGCCAATCGCCAAGACATTTCTCTGAAATGAGTGTCCTCTGTCACTCGGATGCTGTGGCGAGTACTCTTGGAACAACCCACATCAAACTCACCCAAAGAAAAGACATCTTCGAACTTCAACATCTCCTCTGTCAGTCTCCTTTTCCAGCTTCCAGGCACCAGGAGTCACCAAAGTTGGCCGTCAAATTTCCTGCTCCAGGAGATGCTCTCTTGCCTGCTTTTCTCACAGGAAAACTAGAGAATACAGTCACTGGAAAAAGATGTGCCATTGGCATCCCCTCCTGAGGGTGAACTCCCTCTCTGAGGTGTTCCTGTCCTGACAATCACTGTCATCCTGTTTACCTGTAAAACCGACAGTCTCTACAGTTCGGGCCTCACCAACACCCCAGCAGTAAGAGTGACTCCTTTTCATGGTTTTCCAGAGCATCCACCAGGAGGGCCTTAGCATCAGGCATTCGGTGAAATTTGGGTGTTTCCTGTCACTCCAGCTACATTCCCAGGCCATTACACGATGGGTTTCGACTGAGTGTATCACACAGTTCCTTGTCTGTGCTCATCATCTGGCCCAGGATGGGCTTGTACATTCTCAAAAACAGCACTGAACACCAGGTGAATGGGCAGGGTTTTCAGAAAGCTCTCTCCAATTCTTTCCTCACAGGTCCCCACTCACCTCCTCACAATAGTATTTGTTCCCACAAGAACTGATGCTTCACCCTTCCCAACTGGGTCCAGACAGACCAACACTAACATATCAGGGATCTCAGCTACTCCCACATCTGCCTCTGAAAACTCCAGCTTCAACGACAAGTAACCCTGATGTGGGTAGTCAGCAGTACTAAGAGCTCGAGGGCACTGAGTGGCGTCAATGGTGAATACCGTTGTAGAAGGATCTGTACAGCAGAGTAGCCTGAGAACCTGTGTCAATATGGCTCTTGCATCAGTCCCCTCGATCCTTTACAGAACTGCAGAGATCTGTATATCGGCGAGACAAGACAACCACCTCACAAACGGATGGCCCAACATAGGAGGCTCACACCTCACGTCAAGCCTCAGCTGTATATTGGCACCTAAAGGACAAGGGACAGCAATGTGCCCATGTTGGACAGGGAGGACGGGTGGTTTGAAAGCGGGGTTAAGGAAGGCATCTTTGTCAAAGTGGAACAGCCATGATTCAACAGAGGGGGTGGGGCACGACACCACCTATCAGCTACTTACAATGCAGTCCCTAAGTCTCTACCCCAGCAACTCCACAATAGTTCACACCTTCTTCCCCACAAAGATAAGACTGATGACCCTCTCATTACCTCAACAACTCTTAACGGTATAGCAGGTGATCGCTATCCCTTTATACAGCTCACAGAGTTTATAAGCCAGAAAACTGACCTCCAAGGATCAGAATGGAAGAATCCTCTTGGATGAGAGGTGAAATGGCCTCTGGACAACACAGCAAGTCCAGTTGCCTTGATTTGCTACTGCTTGACCTGGATGAATGAGAATCTTCATAGAGAATGAGAGGAAACCTGCCAGTGGAGTTTAAGAAGATGAGAAACATAGATAGTGGACAGTAACTGCCATTGTGGCAATGTTTAATATGAGGGGATATAAAGGAAAGTATATAAAGGATGACTGAAGGAAAGTACAGGGGGAAATGTCAGAGACAGGTTTTCTACACAGTTGGGTGGTTACTGCATAGAATGCACCGCTGGGTGTGGTGGTAGAGGCAGTTACATTAGGGATATTTAAGCTAATCTTATGGAAACAAGGAAAATGGAGGACTATGTGGGAGAGAAGAATTAAATGGATCTTGGAGTAGGTGAAAAGGTGGGCACAACATCATTGGTCAAAGGGCCTGTACTGTGCTGTACTATTCTGTGTTCTTTGGAGACATAGCAAATCTTCTCAACTCTCAATGAAATGAAGCCACTGCTGTGCTTTCTTCATGATTGCATCAGTGTTTTAGGTGCAAGACAGATCCTCAGAGATATCAATGTGTGGGAACTGGAAGCCGCGCATCCTTTCCATTGCTGACTCCTCAATGAGAACTGGTGTGTCTCATCCCAACTTCCCCTCCTTGACACCCACAATCAATTCCCTGTCTTGCTGATGTTGAGTGTGAAGTGGCTGTTGTGACACCAGTCAGGGGGCCAATCTATCTCATTTGTATAAGCCTTCTGAAGTTATATTTCCTTCAGAAATTCTGTCAACAACAGCTTACTGACTGAGGAATCACTTGTACATTCTGACTCTCTTTGTTATGTCATTTAAAGCCAAGCACTAAAGTTCAAACTTTTGCTTTCATTTTGATTGTTCATGTGATAGCAGTTGCATATCATTAATATGTTACCAGCTTTAGTCATAACTATGTTAAAAACTATGTTAACTATTTTTTTTAAAAAGTGTTTATTTCTAATGTTCACAGCAATAGAAATCTGCCCTGAATCAAATTGATTTTCAAAGGCAGAACATACTTTAAGAATGGAACCACATTTTCCAGAAGAAAAGCTAAATGGATTACTTTACTTGGCATTGTCTTCCTGGCAACACTTACCTACACTGAGTGCGATGAATGGAAAATCAGTACCTCACTCTGATGAGGAAGAAAGAAACATTTGTCCTCCAGAGCCAGCTCTGCCATTCAATGAAGTTATAGTTGGCCCAACTTTCCTCAACTCTAATTTCCTGTCCTATCACAAAATCTCTTAATTCCGTTACTGATTAAAATTCTTTCTTTCCCAACACAGCTTTCTTGGTCAAGGAATTCCGAATTTCCTCCAACATACTGCACTATTTGAAAATAGACAATGTCTAACCAGCCTTTGAGTCAATCTGATGTTCTTACCTTCTTTAAGAAGGCAACCAACATCCAAGTGCCTAAATAAATAAAACATACCTTAATGACTATTGCCTGCTGACTCCAACATCCAGGGTCAGGAAGTGCTTTGAGAGGCTAGTTATACTAGACATTAACTCCAGCCTCCCAGACAAACTTGATGCTGCAATTCATTACTTCTGAAAAGGGTCTTCAGCAAATGCCATCTCCTGGAGAATCTGGACAGTAAATACAACGATGTTTGACTATTATTTATTGTTTACAGCTCCATCTTCAATGCTATAAATCCAAGCAAACTCATCTCCAAACTCCTCAATCTGGGACTCAGCACCTCCCTTTGCATCTGGATCCTTGACTTCCTGACCAACAAACTGGAACCAGTAGGGTCGGCTCAACACCTTCACCATGATTATTCTCATTTCACAAGACTGTGTCCTCAACCTCTACTTGCACAGGGTCCTCAGATCCCCGTACACTCAAACTCTGTGGCCAGGTTCTGCTCTACCTCCACCATGGTGGCCCCTATCTCAAATGATGATGAACTCGGATACAGGAAGGAGACTGAGAGCTTAGTAACATGCTGTCATGACAACAATCTTTTCCTCAGAACAAAAGAGCTGGCCATTGACGTCAGGAAGGAGGGTTTTGATCAGCTGCTATTTCATCAACAATGCTGAGGTTGAGAAGGTTGAGACCTGCAAGTTTCTAGGAGTGAACATCACCCGTTCTGGACCAAAAGCTATACACCATGACCAAAAAGCTCATGAATACCTCTACTTCCTCAGGAGGTGACAGAAATTTGGTAGGTACCCTTTCAACCTTGCCTATTTTTATTGATGCAGCATAGAAAGTATTCTGTCTTGATGCGTTATGGCAGATGCACTGCTCATGGCCACAAGGAACTACAGAAAGTTGTGGAGACAGCTCAGCTCATCCAGACAGGATAGTTGAATGCTCCTCTTGTGGGATGTCAGAAGACAGGGAGACTACCAATGTCCACCTGCAGATTCGAACAATCCACGTGAAAGAGTTGGAGATGGAACACTGGATCATTTGGGAGACTGAATGGGTTATAGATAGGATATATGGAGAGATGGGAAGCAGAATGCCAGAATAGTTAGTGGAGAGGTTGTGGATGCAGATATCGGTAAGACCTCAGACAGAGTCAGAAATCAAAGATTGAGCAGGGTGTGACTAGTGTCCTGAGCTGTGTATATTTCAATGCAAGAAGTATCGCAGGAAAGGTGGATGAGCTCAGGGCCTGGATCAACACATGGAATTATGCTGTTGTAGCCATTCGTGATACTTGGTTGTAGGAGAGGCAGGTCTGGCATCTCAATATTATGGGGTTCCATTGTGTTAGATGTGAGGGAGCAGGAGAGATGAAAGGAGGAGGGGTGGTGTTATTAGTCAGGGAAAATGTCACAACAGTGGTCCATCAGGACAGACCGCAGAACTCGACTAGTGATCCCCTATGGGTGCAACTGAGAAATAAGAAAGGTGTGACCACATTAATGGCTATATTACTGATCACCCAACAGTCTGAGGGATTTAGAGGAACAAATTTGTAAAGAGATCACAGACTGTTGCAAGAAACATAAGGTTGTTACAGTAGGTGAGTTTAGCTTTCCAGATAGTGACTGGGAATCACATACTGTAAAATGACGAGATTGGATAGAGTTTGTCAAACGTGCTCTGAAAAGTTTCCTCCATCAGTACATAGAAGTGCCAATGAGAGAGTGTACAATGCTGAATCTGCAATCAGGGATGAGACGGGGCAGGTGACAAAATGTTCTGTAGGGAAACACATTGAGTGCAGTGACCACATTTCTAAGTAAATATGATAAAAGATAGGTCTAGTGCAAAGGTTGAGATTCTAAATTAGAAAAAGACCAATTTTGATGGAATCAGAAATGATGTGGTGAGTGTGGATTGGGTCAGGCTGTTTTCAGGCAAAGGTGTACTTGGAAAGTGAGAGGCCTTCAAAAACAAAATTGAGAGTAAAAAAAAGCTTGTCTGTGCCTGTCAGAATAAAATGTAAGGAGAATAATAAGTGTAGGGAACCTTGGTTTTCAAGAGATGTTGAGGCCCTGGTTTTGAGCAAAAAAGGAGGTGCACAGCAGGTGTAGGCAAGTAGGAACACATGAGGTGCTCATGGAGAACAGGAAATGCAAGGGAACACTTGTGTGGAATGAGCTGTCAGCATCAGTGGTGCATGAGAGCTCCAGTTCAATGTTTCAGAAAAGATCGGATAAGTACATGGATGGTAGGGGTATGGAGGACTATGGTCACAGTTCAGCTCAGTGGGACTAGGTAGCTTAAATGGTTTCTGCATGGACTAGATCGGCCGAAGGCCTTGTTTCTGTGCTGTGCTTCTCTATGACTCTACCACAGCAACTAGACTCTCCTCCATGGACTCTCCATACTTCTCGCTACCTCAGTAAACCAGCCAGCATAATTAAAGTTCCCATCAGGCAGAGGTTTAATAAGGCTGATAGCATGTAGCACCAGGCTCAAGGACATTTTCTACCCTGAGGTTATAAGGATATTAAATGTTTCTCCACTACAAGGAGACAGACTCTTGACCTCACAGTCTACTTTGTTACGATCTTCCACCTTGTAACTTCACCTACACTGCCTTCCCCTGTAATTGTTTCACTTTATTCTGCATTCTGTTCTTGTTTTACCATGTTCAATCGCAATGCCGTGTGTAATGATTTGATCTGTATGAACAGTATGCGGTACAAGCTTTTCACTGTACCTCAGTACATTTGACAATGATAAACCAATCCAAATCCAATTAAATGAACAGTCTGACTGTCAGATGTTAACAGGATTATGAATATTACAGGTGAGGTAGCAAGAAATGAGTGCAATTTCCTCCTGACAAAAATAGAGCCAAATAAATGAATTTGAATTATCATTGTACAATTCAGCACGGATTGGTTTGTCATTATAGGATCGTGAAATCCAGTAATTAGGTTCCACAAATACGATGTTTGCAGCTTGGGAATTGCAAAGTTTCTTAGACTTTTTATACCATTCGGTGAAACATTTGGACTGTTGAGATAATCGTTCAACTAATGAGGCATCTGGATATCATGGAGACATTAGGCTTCTGTTATATAGGCAAATTAAGCTGAGACAATTGATAAAGTGAGAGCAGCTGCTCCATCTCACAGTGCAGAGGTTCTCATTGAGTTAACCGTCCCATGGGAGGAAGGAGTGGAGGCTGCCCATGAGCAGATGAGGCTGAAGTACTCAGTCCCAGCAGCTGAGTGTAAGACATGAGGCAATCATCTACCCTGACAAGGTTACCCTGTGATAGGGCAGTGACAGGAATGAGGCTCAGGAGGCCCACCAGAGAGCTGGCTGAAGAGGCAGAAAAGGGCAGCTTTTGGCTGTGGCTGAGGAGGAAGGACATAATTGAGGGACCAACTAACCCCACTGGAAGCTGCAGGCGGTGACAGCGAGGCCTGTGTCACTGCTGTGCCACCAGGAGATGGACCAGGGCTAAGGGAGAGAAATATCAATGAGTGGTGGTCCCGGCTGATGACCCTGCAGCTGACCTGAGGTCACTGTTGGAGTTGTGACAGTTAGCAATGAGAAGCAGGAAACAACATCTTCCTGTAAATCTCATTCGATCATTGGTAGTGCAAGAGGAGCATTCAGTTCCAAAGTTAAATATTTACTTGATAGAACAAGGAACTTCACAGCACCGGGCAGCCCCTTCTGTCCATGAAGTTGCGACAACCTCTATAAAGCTACTTCACAATCAATCTGTGACATTTTAATGCAAATCCTAATTATCTCACAATCTAATTGCCTCCACTATCGACATCTCTATGGTGCAAAGCAAGTCACTGCTGCTAGTCCAAAATGTGACCTACATGTGGTTCAGTTCACTTTCATAACTTACAACAGTGGACAGGGTTTTCACAAGGCAAGGAATTTGATAATTATTGTTTTTTATTGCACTTTGCTGTAGCATTTTATGCAAAACAGAAAAGGTAAGGATAGAGGCAAGCCGGCCCTCTAGACCAATTAACTGAGCATCAGTGTCAGTAAAGCAGAGTGAAGCAGGATTGTGATAACTCAGTACAGCTCTTCAGCATTCTTCAGCGGTCAACCAATTGTATCCCGAATCCAATCAATGTATTTCTTTGTTAGTAAAGTGTACACCCCAGGCTTTTTGGCAATTGCACATCCTTTACCAAAGGACACAATCCCAGTATACATTTTGTCACATATCAAAGGGCCGCCTGAATCACCCTGGAAGAGAGAGAAAAAGATGAAGGTGACAATTGAGCAGAATTAGCTAAAGTGACAGACTGCAAACTGTCAGTTTGACATCACATCACAATTCATTATCCGTGCCCAGCTGTACTGAGGAGGTGTGAGTTTACTTTAGGAGCAAATGTAGGTAACCGGACTCACAAAGTGTCTTTTCATGAAATGTTTCCCATGGCCTGGATTGAGTTTATTCCTAAATTAGCCATTGTGTAGAAAACCGTCAGCCATCTGCAATCTGTACTTCAGTTTGACTTCAAATTCTGGTGGAATGTGGAAGTTCAGAATGAAACAGATGTCAAATGCTGGTGTAGCTGTCCCTCCACTCTGCCACTCGACTCTCCACTGAACCCAGTTCGTGCATCGGGCCAGATTCACTTTGTACCCGACCCCCTGCTTTTCAGCAAGACTAGCTGACACAAGAACAGTAACCTCCTTCACTGAATGGAGTCACTGGTCTGTGAAATAACTAAATAACGGGAAATGGTCTATTAAATTTACTTTATTTTAATCTTTTTAATTATTTGCTATCATGTTCAGTTGTCTTTAAACAATTTTTATTAAATATGCTTGTGTCATTTTTAATCATCTCTGACATTTTTCACTGTGAGCTGTTGAAGGCTGTCAGGATATTCATGGAGGCAAATCCTCAGGATCCGATTCCTGATTCTGCTCGGCGTCCCGAGCCTGGCCTGTCTCACAGGGCACCTCATGGGTACAGAGTGTCAGACAGACTGATCCACTCTGTCCCAACTGGATGTTAGGATCAGACAGAGCACTAGATCTAGCATGATCCTTATTTTCAAATTGACACGATTTAGAATAAATTCTCTTTACATTTTAGACATGTCAATACGTTACATTTCTCTGGATTGCTTCTGTTATCTTGCATCGGCTCATTTCATCATCACACTGACGGAAGACAAAGTTTATTGGTAGAGAAATCATAGTAAGTTATATTGACATCTAAATTCAGGGCCTAGATCTGAGATTCTAGAAAATGTGAGAAAATGGTTCCTCCATAATCAATACATACTCATTTACTTATCTGATTATTATTTTTTTTAATCCAGCTTCGGATGTGGACATTGCCTGTAAGTGTAGCATTTATGCCTAATCTAGTTTCCCTTAGCTTCCCTAGGGTAACGCTGGACCACATTCTGAAGACTTTTTAATACAACTGAGTAGCCCTTCAGAAAGCAGGTAAGAGTCAGTCACAATAACACTGAGGAAGGGTAGAAAGTTTCAATCTGTAGAAGGCCCCAGTGTATCACTGGGATTTTTATACTTAATCCAATAACTTGATAGAAATGTTACTGATAACACGGCTAAACATCATACTCACCTGACATGAATCTCCTCTGCCCTTGCTGTCACCAACGCAGATCATGTCCTGGGTTATTTCAGGATGCTGATTGTAATAATACCTACTGTTGCATGTTCGGCGATCAATTACCTCGACCTCCACCTCTTGAAGTGTGTCAGAGTAATCGTTTATTTTTGTTTTTCCCCATCCTGCCACGGTGCACCTTGTTCCAGATTTAATGTCGGTGATTCCTCCTTTGGGAAGGTTGAGCACATTCACATACTGGTTGATTTTTGCATCAGTCTCGAGCTGTTGACACAAAAACATTGAATTCACGTATTTGTGATCCTAAAAGTGAAGAATATCCTGAATGATCTCTTTAATCCTGAAGAGATTTGTTAGTTTATCTATTTAATTATCTTGTTTTCCAGAATTCTTTCTTTATTTTCAGATGATCAAAGAGACAGAGACTCAATTAAAAGTGACCAATAAAATTAAAGATCAATTACATTTCATATGATGGAATCAATAATTTGTCATGAAAATTGTGGTGTGGATGATGGTCATAAAGCACTGATCCTACTGTGAAGGTTCTTCACTCTAACTCTTTCTTTGTTAATGATGAAACTCCAATAAGTCAGACTTAGCAGCTGTCACACTTTTAATTAAAGTTTATATTTAATTTAGTTTAAAGATACAACACAGTAACAGGCTCTTCCAGCAACCCAATTATACTCATGTGCCCAATTAACTTACTAACCCTTTGTATGTCAAGGACAAGGTTAACTGTGATATTGCCCAGGCTTAGACAGCTCAAGTTCAAATTCAATTTATTGTCATTCAATCGTACACATGTATTCAGCCAAACGAAACAACCTTCCTTCTGACCAAGGTCACAACACAGTACATATACTGTACCTCATACCCATAACACATGAAGTAATATGACCACAATTAAATTAACAAATAATAAGTTGCACAGTTAAAAAGTAAAGAGTACGTGCTACTGGTGCTTCATAACTGATGAGACCTGGGTGGTGGCAGGGAGTTCAGTCATGTTACAGCCTAGGGGAAGAAGCTGTTTCTCATCCTCACAGTTCTTGTCGTATTTCTATAGAACCGCCTGCCTGACGGAAGGGAATCAAGGAGACTGTTGGACGGATGGGAGGGATCATTGCCAATACTAATATTCTCCACAATCAATAATTCTCATCCAAGTCACAAAAGCCATTCAACAGTTGTTGTTCAGTAAAGTAAACATTGCTAATAAGCAAATTAAAGATTTTAAACACTGCGTAAGAATGAGAAAAAAATTCATACTTGCAGCAGCATGATATCATCTTTCATGGTCCTATTGCTGTAATTTTTATTGGGAATCTGTCTGATGATGCGCAGTCTTTGTTGAATTGTCTCATGCTTTGAAAGAGAATGATCCCCAAGAACTGCTTGAAGAACCTGGCCTGGTCCAATTCTTCTGTTACCAATCGAAAATAAAGATAATTAATTACACTCTGCTTAAAAAATAGTTTACAGAAATTCATCAGGAAGGCAACAAATAAATAGTAAATTTTATGGAAATATACAATTCAGCAACATTATATTTGGCAGTTACTGTGCGAATTCCAAAAGCCAACCAGTGTCCAAGCAAGGGCCAAGACTATACTCCTGATTGAAATTGTTTCAAAGTGTTAATCAGACAAGCTCATTGTAAATCACTCCTACGCTTACCTAGAGTGCTAAAGTCTAGTTGTGGACCCGGTATCACACATTCAGTTAACTCTTTATTAGGTACACCTGTACACCTGCCATCAATGCAAATATCTAATCAGCCAGTCGTGTGGCAGCAACTCAGTCCATAAAAGCCAGGCAGACATGGTCAAGAGATTCAGTTGTTGTTCAGACTAGATATCAGAATGGGTAAGAAATGTGATCTAAGTGAATTTGACTGTGGAATGGTTGTTGGTGCCAGACAGGATGGTTTGAGTATCTGCTGGTCTCCTGGGATTTTTGGGTAAAACATCCTCGAGCTTTTACAGAGAATGGTGTGATAAAGAAGAAAAAGCATCCAGTGAGTAGAAGTTCTGTCGGCAAAAACGCTTTGTAGATGAGAGAGGGAAGATGAGAATGGCCAGACTGGTTCAAGCAGACAGGAAGTCGACAGTAACTCAAATAACCACGTGTTACAACAGTGGTGTTCAGAAGAGCATCTCTGAACTCACAGTATGTCACACCTTGAAGTAGACGGGCTACAGCAGGAGAAGACCATGAACAGACACTCAGTGGCCACTTTAATAGCTACAGGAGGTACCTAATAATGTGGCCACTGAGTATATATCTGACCATTCAAACTGACACTTGCTAATAAAAATAAATGCCAATAATACGGTGATACACATATTAATAAGGTTGTGACAACAGTGTAAAAGGAATTATTTTATGAAAGCTAGGATTGGGAGCTAAGCACTTGTATGTTAATCAAAAAATTTTTATTTATACACCACATAGCTTACTTTTTACAGTGTGCTGCAGTTAGTACCCAGTTTGGTCTGATCAAAGCACCTCCGCAATAGGGAACATATTTACTGTTCCGGCTAAGTTGTTGGAGAGATGCCATATAAGGTCTTGAATGCGGTTTGACTTCATGACCTCCAATAATTTCAGCTCCGGGATCTGCAATATATAGAAGATACTGACATTTTATTTCACATACATGTCTATTCACACACAGGATGAGAACATCACTGACTACAATTATTAGCCATCTCTAATTACCCTTGACAGGGATAACCCTGGAGTAGTTGTACCATGGCCTTGCACAGCAATTCGATTGTACAAGAGTGTAAGAAGGTGCAGAGAGTAATGGACTCAGCCCAATATGGCACTGGATCGATCGCTGTAGAAAGCGGGGGGTGGGGGGAGGTAAAGATATGATTAGTGGTAGGTTTCCTTTACAGATGGGGTACATTGCGGAGGATAATGTGTTGGATGCAGAGGCTGATGGGCGAGTAGGCAAGGACAAGAGGGACTCTATCACTATTACGGCAGAGGGAAGATGGGCTGAGTGTAGATGTACAGGAAATGGAGGAGATTCGGGTGAGGGGAGCATCACTAGTAGAGGGAGAGAAACCCAAAACCGCATCCCGGGAATAGAAGTGTCGAAGGTGTTAGAAGGAATTTGGGGATTAGTACATTTGCATTTAGTAGACAACTTTGGCTACAAGTCTTCATATCTGAATATGTATTGTGGATTTAATTTAGAGTGCATCTCTGAACAATGAGTTCCTAAAAGTTGTGAATCCCAAACAAGACAATATTGATAAAAATTAATTAAAATCTTATGTCTGTGGTGTGCATGCAAGTCGGGAGGTGTGAAATTTGTGTGAAGTTTCACAGAAAGTATGGTCCATACATTGTAAATATAGAGTTGTCCTTTGATGTTAAGCACATAAAATATTGAGCCCCATGTTAGCCCTGGAGATCTTTCGACCAAAAGCATCTCCGTATGATGCCTGCTGCACCTTGTTTTGTCGAATAAGGAAGCAGAAAGCAGGGCATGGGGGTTAGGTAAAGATATGATTAGTGGTAGGTTTCCTTTACAGATGGGGTACATTGCGGAGAATAATGTGTTGGATGCGAAGGTGAATGGGCGAGTAGGCAAGGACAAGAGGGACTCTATCACTATTACAGCAGAGGGAAGATGGGGTGAGCATAAATGTATGGGAAATGGGGGAAAGCATCAATAGTAGAGGGAGGAAAAACCCGTCTTTAAAGAAAGAGGATACATCTGATGTCTTGGAATGGAAAGCCATATCCTGGGAATAGATACATCGAAGGCAAAGAAACTGAGAAAGAGAAACTGTTTTTTACAGGAGATAAGGTGGGAAGATGTATAATCTAGATAACCATGGAAATCAGTAAATTTGTAAAAGATTTTGGTTGACAGTCTGCCTCCAGAGTGGAGACAGATGAATCAAGAAAAGGGAGGAAGCTGTCAAATGAACCAAGTGAATTTAAGGGGGGGGGGTGGAAGTTAGAGGCAAAGTTGATAATGTTGATAAGTGCAATGGTGATGAGGCAGCGCAAATACAGTCATCAATGTAGTGAAGGAAGAGGTGAAGACTACAACCGGGGAAGGATTCCAACATAAACTGTTCGTCAAAGCCTATGAAGAGGCAGGCATAGCTTGGGCCCATGGCTACCACTTGGAATTCTACTCAACAGAATTAAATCCAACAACTTCTCATTAATCCTCAGGATAATAATACTTAGTTAAAAATGTAATACTATCTAGTAGATTTGCAAGAAAAAATGGTAGGTGAGCAAGGGGAAACAAGAAACAGCAGATGCCACAGGCTGGAGAAACAATAAGCCGACACTTCTACAATTTCCTTCCCTCCATAGATGCTGCTTGACATGTTGCTCATTGAAATTTTGTAACTACATTTTATATAGTTGTCCTCTCCAAATAAGAAATAAAATTACAATGAAAAACAATGAAATAGAATCTATTGGCATATATATAGAAGATAAATATTAATATAGCTTTCACTGAAAATTTACATTGAATATCACAAATTATGTTTATTATGTGCATCATAAATTAATCATAATTAAAAGTAAATCTTCCATGAACATAAGGTGTTTAAATATTCCTTATTTTGCTACTTACACGCCGGAGCTAGGAAGATGACAATGGACAAAACAAGCAGATTGTACATCATTGTTTCTTCTGTGATCACACCAAAGTTTTTGCTTAATTTATAATAAACTTAGAGGGAAGTGGTTTATTTATTTTAGTGACCCCCCCCCCCCCACCCAACCACCAAGAAACAAGAAGATTTGCTGATTTTTCTAATCTGGATCCATATCAGTTATGGAAAGTCACATGACAGGGTCAAAGCAAACCAGAAATTTTCAGCAAATATTGAGGGTTTCACTGAGGGTTTGCTTTTCATTTTGATGTCTATCTCTTTACATTTCATTGATTAACCTGATAATATGCAGGACATCTTTGTTTAGGTTCTATGTGAATGCATACTAAATAATGTCTTAAAAAAACATTAAATTTGAGAAACATCATTTGAATATGCCACTTTATTGCATTTACTTTCAAATATTGACAATCCAAATCCAAATGATATTTTTACACTGGATTAATATAGATGGCATCCATTTGTTCATAGACTTGTGAAGATTGTAAAGAGCAAATGGCAATATCCATGACTGAGGTGGTGGTTGCGGATCGGACTGTTGGAATGAAAGGAACAATAACACCAGACATCAAATATTTTGGTTCCTGAATACTTCAGGGTGCATCTTATGGATTTTGGGCTGCTGATCATGAAAATCATAATGAAATTTCCCTATCATGCACCATTTTTATGGAAATTGCCTATATTTGTTGATTCAATTTATTATTCAAGACAGATTAACTGATGCCAAGATTAAGGAAGATATTTTTGTTGGTCCACTAATCAAACAGGTCGACAATGACAGACAATTTGAAGAACTTCTAGTGGGACTAGAGAACATCACATGGAAATCACTCAAGAATGTTGGCAACTACAGAGCACCAAGCTACGAATAGCTGGTTGACAACGTGCTTCAAGCATACAGAACCATGAAGTGTAACATGTCACTATAGATTCACTTTCAGCATTCCCATTTAGACTTCTTCTCTGCAAATCCTGGTGCCGTCAGTGACAAACACAGTGAGTTTTCACCAGGTCATTGAAAAATGGTATCTGGGCAACTGGATGAATATTGTTGGGCACTTTAACGAAACACATCCACAAAATATTTTTAGCTTAGTTAACTGTTACAAAGCATCAGCACCATTATGCAATTAAATGCATTATATTCAATAAAAGTTAATTTCTTATTTCTCCAAATTCCTACATTATGCTAGTCTAAAATTATATTGTGTTCGCCTTCAAGTAGCCTATCATAAACAAAAATAAATTCTGAGGAGACAACACCTTTGAAACAAATTGTGATTCAGTGTAATTGTACTGAGGCCAATGAATAGTTATAACATGGAATCTCTTCAAATTTCCTGTTTCTGACCACCGTCCAGCAACAGATCCTGGAAATTGTACCCTTGTGGAGAGGATCAGGATCTAAACTGATAAAATCCAGTTCATATAATCATTCTCACTCACTGGTAAATCAACCTGGGGTCAGTAACCCAGGCCAACAGTCCAGAGCAATAGAAATGAAGGGTTCTCTCATTAATGGCGTCAACTTTTGGAAGAGATGTTAAACTAAGCTTCTCAAGTTGACATAAAAATGACAATGGCCCTATTCAGAGAAGAATAGCAGAATTCATTTGGTGTCTGAGCAATACTATGAAACACTTTGGAACGTCTTTAATTTGAAATATGAAAGACACAAGCAAGTTCTTTTTTGCTATCATTCCAAAAATTTCTGTAGCCTGGTGAGTTTAGAAGGATTAGAGATAATGTAATAAGGCTGGATAAACTGATAAATGGATTAAGTGAGATGGACAGAGTGTGGCTATCATTGGGAAAACTGGGATTGTGTCCATTCCTAACTGCCTTCTTACCCAGCCCACCTCAAGAGGCAATTACAAATCAACTCTGTCAGTTGTGTGGGCTCCCAAGCAGGCCCAAACAGGTAATGATGCCAGACCACTTTTGCTTAAAGGATATTAGTGAACTAGAGTGGTTTGTGGTGGAAATTTCACAACTTTATGGTCAACAGAGCTGAAGGCAACTGTCATTTTACAATAAATTTAGCAGCGTAAACTCTCGAAGTGCCAGAATGGGATTCAGACTCATGCCTCTAATCAATTATAAACTCTATGAATTGTAGTCCACCAACTGAAATGTTAGCTACTATATCCTTACTACTGTGGTAGGTAAATTCTGGGTATAGAAGTTTTGAAACTTTATATTATTAAAGGATGAAAAGTATTTTTTAAATCCGATTATAAATTGCTTAAATACAGTGAAGCCATTTTACTCATCCAGACTATCATTTTGTTGATAGCTGCCATCTCCTTACCACAGTCCCAGTACAATTTGCATGATCTCATAAAATGTGCACAAATGCTTTTCACACCAGGCCTGAACGATATCGATTGTTCCTGCATCACCATCTGCCAGTCCGTTATATCTTTTCACTGTTTTCTGATCCTCATACTACCTAATATGGTTTTCTCAGATCCCTGTTAAAAGTCAATGTCTTTCTACAATTTTCTCGTTACCATGACCCTTGCACAGAATATAGAGCAGAATAGCAAAGTCCTCAGGACACTGAGTCTGTGCTGTTCAGGGTGCCAATTTTCACTGTATATCTGCTTGCACATGGTCCACATCTCTTCATTGTCTGCCTGTTCATGTGTCTGTCCAAATGGCTCTGAAACATTTCTATAATATCTACTCCCATCACCTCCCTGGAAGAGTGTTCCAGGCACATACTGTGATGTTGAAAAAGACTTGCCTCGTAAATCTCCTTTAAAATCTCCCCTTTAAACTTTAGATCCTTTAATACCCCCCAGTTGGCATTACATCCCACTGGATTGGGTTCACAAATCATCCAGGCCTTGGATTTCCTGATTATCTGATCTGAAAGTAATATACATATTCTTTCTGAACAAAGCAAAGGAGACGGTCAGCAGGATGGAATAAAACATACTCCACTGGTAATGCAAGTCATTATCCCAACCTGCAGGTTTTCCTAATTTGGCTTTGCATGTATAAACTGTTATGAAAATGTATTGTTTTATCTATGGAGACTAGGGAAAATCAAATTGAAATTCTCTTTTACTTGAACAATGGAGACTTTTATATTCTGAATGCAAGAATCAGTCATAACTGTTAATAAATGGTTGCAGTGGTAACAAACTGCAGCTTTCTCTCTGTCTCTCTTCATCTCCTTTCTTCATTTCCTTTCTCTCTCTATCTCTCTTTCCTCTCCATCTCCCCCCCTCAGTCTCTCCATCTCTCTTTCTCTTCATCTCCTTCTCCTTTCCTTATTTCCCTTTCTCTATCTCCCTTTCCTCTCTTCATCTCCCCTCTCTCTTAGTCTCTCCATCTCTCTTTCTCTTCATCTCCTTCTCCTTTCCTTATTTCCCTTTCTCTATCTCCCTTTCCTCTCTTCATCTCCCCTCTCTCTTAGTCTCTCCATCTCTCTTTCTCTTCATCTCCTTCTCCTTTCCTTATTTCCCTTTCTCTATCTCCCTTTCCTCTCTTCATCTCCCAATCTCTCTCTTTCTTTCTCTGCCTCCCTCTCTCACACATACATTCTCTTCCTATCTTTCTCACTCTCTCTTCATCTCTGGCTCCACTCCATCTCTCTAGATTATTCATTCTCATCCTCTCTCTCTCTCATATACACGCACGCACACACACACACACACACACACACACACACACACACACACACACACACACACACACACACACACACACACACAGAGTCTGAAACAAGAAATAAGGGTGGATTAAAAAAAATCAAGGAGTATATGTAAAAGCTTTAGAGCTTGGTGGTGGAACACATTGTCAATATTGAGGGAGTGAGTAAACACATAGTGTACGAGGAAACACTCAGAGAAATAAGTAGAATTTTCATTTCCCCAAATGTTGACTGATCTGCTGAGCATTTTGGCATTTTTCTGCTGCAGAGCAACTCCAAAATGGAAGTGATGATGTTTCAGAATGGAAATCAGCAGATTAGTAAAGAAATATCTGATCAGAAAAATGTATCACTGTTGAACCCAGCACCAAGGAAGCAAACAGTTCAAACAAATGCTAGTGTGAGGGATGGAATTCAAGATCAGGGACAGAGATCACAACAGGGACTGAAGACAATGGCATCAATTATCCATTTTGAATTGGAGGAAATTTCCATTTACCCTTTACTGACTGTTATATGGACTCTTTCACAAATTTAGGGATATCGGAGGGTTCAGCTGGGGTGGTAGTGAGGTAATACATATATCTGAACCGTTTGTTTTAATTGTTACAAGCAAAGGGTGGTGTGTGGATCAAAATTAAAGACAGCCCGAAAATATATTCTTCAGGCACTTCAGAGGTTGTACAGTACAACAGCTCATAAGAATTTAAGCAAATGGAAGCTGGAGCCGGACATTCGGCCCATCAAACCTGCCTGCCCTACCAGTTAATGTCATTATGAGTGATCTTCCACAGGTTTCCCCTCCTCTCTTTGGTCAAATGGTCATAGCTCTCAACTCCTTGATCTTTTGAAAAATGTATCTACTTCCTATCTAAATCCTCCCCGATGCTCTGACCTCAGTGAATGAATGGAAACAAGTAGGAGCCTATCCAGCTCGAAAATGGAAGAAAGGAACGGGACAACCAAGCTGCAGCAAGAATTTTAACAGCTCCACATAGATCAGGAAAGATGAGGAGGGTTGGCTTACCACATTTCCTGTCACATAGGGTTTCATCTGTTACACTGCTGGGAGACGTTTGGCATTGTGGCAGAGTCACCAATATTTCCAACAGAATGTAGGTTCCGCTCCAGGATACACAGTCCACATCCTCACGAGCAAAACTGTAGAATTATGACCCGTAGATTTTCATTCCATATCACGTTAATTCAAATATAGCGTGTTAACACTTTTAGTTTAACATGTCTATTTTAGACAGAATACAAAGTTATTTTTAATAAGCAAATCACAATTATCATTATACATTATATTTTCTATACTCAGGTATGAGCTGGGAGGGATTGGCTAGGCCCCAATTCACAACTCTTAGATTTTCACTCTCACAATTCTGATCAGAGCATTTTTTACATTCTAAGTAATCCAGTTGTCTTTCTTCCAGTCTAAGCAGGAATCTCTTAGACATGTAACCTAAGTAACTAAAATCTTACTTTATTTTTTAGGGTATTAATAATGAATCACAGTGAAGTTAGATTAAGACTTTCCAAGCTGATGATAAAGTTTTAGATTAGCTTTATTTGTTAGATGTACAACGAAACAGCAAAACATACAATGAGGTGTGTAGTTTGTGTCAATAACAAACATTTATTTGTTTGTTTATGGAGTTATTGAGGGACAGCACAAAATAGGCCCTCTCAACTCCTCGTGCTTCTCTGCCCAGCAGCCCCCAATTCAGCATTAGCCTCATCAAGGGGCAACTTACAATGACCAGTTAGCCTATCAAACAGTATACCTCTGGACTGTGGGAGGATACCAGAGTACCTGGAGGAAACACATGTGGCCCCAGAGAGAATGTACGAACTCCTTACAGGCAGTGGCAGAATTGAACCCAGTTTGAGTGAGAGAGACCAGAACTAATTGCCAGTGCTGGTTCGAATTCAGTGTCCGACAGATGCCTCCAGTGCACAGGAACTGAGGAGGGGTCCCCTTACAAGGATGGAGTTGAACAGAGATCAGAGAAACATCTGTCAGATAGATCACACTCTTAGAATGGCTGCGGAGCTTTAGCTGTAAGTATTCACAGTGAACTTTTGACTAATGATTTGTGTAAAATTTTACGTGGGTCTCCTCTGAAGCTTTTTGTGGTTTTATCAAAGGAAAGAAAAGCAGGTTACTTGTATGTTTACTTGACACATGAATGTTCTGCAACTTTGATGCAATGAACTGGTTGTATTAACTGAAATTAATCATCAGTGTTTCAGTCAATGACTGACATCATCAGTTGTTCCAGGAACATGTCTGTTATTTGTATAGATCTACAGGAACAATGGCTAGGTCTTCTATTTACCAGAGCCCAAGATAAAAATGAAATAAAACTACTTAAAATTCTCAAATCTTGAAAGTAAAAAGCAACTCCATGGGCACCGCGTTGCCTGCTCAGGTTTGTGAGATGCGTGTAGTTGCGAAACCTTTTGTTGTTTTACTGAGTGTGGTCAGTGCAACTTCTCTGTGCTCAAAGCTCATGTTAGTGTGAATAACCATAATAACCAACTCTCTTCATCTCTGTGCCCGATGTTTACCTACCAATGTCCTGTTACAAAAAAATCTAGCATTATTTTCCAGTTTATAAATATTTTAATGCAGTACTTAGCTTGAGTAAATCCAAGCTTACAATCTGAATGTTTGCAATTAGCAATTGATGTACTACTTCCAAAGGAGATTGTTTCATTTTTCCAAATCCAAAGAAGATAAGCTGTGCACGTGAAAAAATGATATAAAATATTTAGCTACAAAATTGTCAGCCTTAGTAAAAGTCTAGAAGCCAGGTCACTCAGTGGGCCGCCTGAGGAGTAAGTCAGCGGCCGTCATGCTGGCCTCTTCTACATTCTGGTCAACAACATTCTGAATGCTGCTTTTACTTCTAAGCAAGGGAAAAGCTAAGTCCTAGATGATTCAAAAGTCAAAATGAATGAGAATAAAGTTTATAAAACCCTCATGTCAACGGTGATCAACCCAATGTAATGAAATAAGTACCACAGTTGATACTTTTCTGCCTTTATTAGTAGCAAGCTAAGAGAGAGAATATTCCTTCTGCACCCACAGAGAGTCAGACACTTGAAGTCTCTCTGTCTAAGGACAGAGATACAGACTTTTTTATACCATCTTTGTCACGAAAGCCATCAACAGTGATAGTGTTATGAGTGCTGAACAGACCTGATGGAAATGGGTGCAGAGTTAACCATCCCCCCCCCCCCCAAGAACTATGAACTATTGCTTTGCTATGCTGCTCATGAGAGAGAGAGATGAAACACAGGCAAGAACATCTGCTACAGATAAGGAGAGAGAGACTGTTGATTTATTGTATTTTGACTCTTCCTGGATTACTTACCTTTTCACTACAAAGACTTTACTTGTTAACATTCCTCAGGAGACAGGAGTGGCCTGATTTGATGGACACGGTCATTCAGAGTTGATGGATAGCTGAGACCCCGTTAGTAGGGATAAAAGACAGGTCTGGGGAGACACCCTTCAGACACACCAGTAGACACTGACTGAGTGTTGTGAACCCACAGGAAGGTGGGGGCTTCGGAGACCGAACCAGGAGATCGGTCAATAAAGCTCTCAGTGTAATGGCAGGGCCGGTGGGGACTTGTGTGTGTGTGTGTCCGCTCATGCCAGAGTGACGAGTCCACCACAGAAGAACGGTCTAGCTGAAGGACAGAGGGGTCATAACTGAATGACCACAACGATACGACGGATTAAGAAAGCAACAGAAGGTTTGCCTGCTGCAGCTGCCTAATCTCTTGCTCTTTCTCTCTCTCCAACGATTACAACACAACAGCCATAACTACCTCAGCACGCATGAACTGAACTGAACTTTATACTCTTCTCTGACAATTCATTTACCCCTAGACATCGATAGAGCTTGTTTATTATTGATTATTATTATTCCTACACTTTTAGGTTTATTATTGCTAACCTGTGTTATATGTGTTTTAGCATTTTTGATATTGTATTGTGCAGTTTACTAATAAACACCTTTAGTTTTGGTACCACCAGACTCCAACGGATATTTCTTTCTCTGCTGGTCTGACACCCAGTTACGGGTACGTAACAATAGTCTGAGACAAAGGCCACTTAATCACCTAAAACAGAGGTAAACATACTTGACAAAGAATACTTAATCCCATCAGGCAGAGGTAATCAGAAAACAGGATTGTTACATCCTGCAAGTGAGACAAGGAGTCAGCAGGACAAATTGACCTTTAACATCTCAATACAAAAGAACAGTCAGATCCATAGACATTCCGGCTACTCAAATGGAGCAGAATTTAATCATTTAGATAAGAGAAGTCACCAAAATTAAGAAAGGAATGTAAAGAATGTCCTGCCTTATCTCCACGTTTTGTCGAAACCAAAAGGTGTGAAAAGTTAGGAGACATCTTCTTGTGCGTTTTGTAAGTTTATAATCTTTAGGCTATGTCCACACTAGACCGGATAATTTTGAAAATGCTGGTTTCACGTAAAAACAATAAGCGTCCACACTATGCGTTTTTAAAAATATCTCTGTCCACATTGAAAAGAGATTTCGGCGAATATCCTCCTATTGCGCATGCACAGGACACATCTACCGAAAACAAGCGACTTGTTTGGTGTCGAATCTCGCCGTAAAAGACGGTGCGTGTTTGTTCAGTTACAGACTAGAAAAAGTTAAACGACAGACAGCTGTTGGCTCTCGTGCAGAAAGACTTAAAAGTGAAAAAACAAATTCTGAAGCGTACGGAGGCAACCGACAGGGAGTTCATGGGTAGTATGACCCGGCTGTCGATGAACATTGAAAAACTGACTAAATCTGTTACATTAATAAAGCGCCTTGTTATATGTGTAAAACATGTCTGCATCAGTATTGTCCTGTATTTCCATACAATGTTACATTAGGCTGCTACACATCTATTGTCAGAGAAGTACTTGCATAAAAAGGGAAACCACCTTCATATGAGCAAGGACAGAAAACAGGGCAAAGTGAGTACAGTATACTTACTTATTCAGTAAGTTATGGGTCAAATTATTTGGTGAGTACATTTCTAACTCTTCTGGCTTCAGTCTCATTGACATTTGTTCTGAAATTGTTAGGTTGCATTCAAGAAAACAATGAAACGGCGTGCTACCATCTGACAGCATTTTCAGATTTCTCCAGTTACTCCGTCCACACTGATCTGCCCAAGCAGCATCTTCAAAATTACACACCTTGGAAAGCTTTCCTGAAAAGCTCGGGTTTCAGGGGATGAAAACACCATTTTAGTGTGGACGGAGGGTAAAAACGAAGAGTAAAAGCTTCGGTTACGAATTTATCTGGTATAGTAGAAACATGGATACTTGTTGTGATATTGTGCCTGTGATATTAAACCTGATTCTGATTCTGAAATTTATTGTAGAAAAGTTATTTTTGGCTTTGTAAAATACTACTAAAGCTGTAAAACATGAATGCTTCGCATTCTTCTTTTATTATTTTGTATTTATTCCTTTAAAAGAATCAAGTCTTGCTTATCAAAGTGAATATTGGAAAAATATTAGTTCGTGAAATAATTTTAAAAAATAAATTGGGATGGAACTGGATTATTAAACCCTTGAAAATTAGGCTAGTCTTTAATAATATATTCTGATAGTATAAACAGCACAGTCGATCTTGCAATGTCCTCCTCACATACAGTACATATGGAGTTTAAATTGAGAGAGATATTCCAAAGGCTATCAACAATCTGTCATAGAAACATTGAAACATAAAAAATAGGTGCAGGAGCCTGCACGGCCATTCAGTATGATCACGGCTGATCATCCAACTCAGAACCCTGTACCTGCTTTCTCTCCATACCCCCGAGCCCTTTAGCCACAAGGGCCATGTCTAACTTCCTCTTAAATATAGCCAATGAACCGGCCTCAACTGTTTCCTGTGGCAGAGAATTCCACAGACCCACCACCCTCTGTGTGAAGAAGATTTTCCCCATCTCGGTCCTAAAAGGCTCCCCCTTTATCCTTAAACTGTGACCCCTCATTCCAGACCCCCCCCCCAACATTGGAAACAATCTTCCTGCATCTAGCCCGTCCAATCCCTTTAGAATTTTATACTTTTCAATAAGATCCCCCCTCAATCTTCTAAATTCCAGTGAGTATAAGCCTAGTCGATCCAGTCTTTCTTCATATGAAAGTCCTGCCATCCCAGGAATCAATCTGGTGAACCTTCTCTGTACTCCCTCTATGGCAAGAATGTCTTTCCTCAGATTAGGGGACCAAAACTGCACACAATATTCTAGGTGCAGTCTCACCAAGGCCTTGTATGACTGCAGTAGAACATCCCTGCTCCTGCACTCAAATCCTTTTGCTATGAATGCCAACATACCATTTGCCTTTTTCACCACCTGCTGTACCTGCATGCCCACCTTCAATGACTGGTGTAAATGACACCCAGGTCTTGTTGCACCGCCCCTTTCCTAATCGGCCACCATTCAGATAATAATCTGTTTTCCTGTTCTTGCAACCAAAGTGGATAACCTCACATTTATCCACATTAAATTGCATCTGCCATGAATTTGCCCACTCACCTAACCTATCCAAGTCACCCTGCATCCTCTTAGCCTCCTCCTCACAGCTAACACCACCGCCCAGCTTCGTGTCATCCATAAACTTGGAGATGCTGCATTTAATTCCCTCGACTAAATCATTAATATATATTGTAAACAACTGGGGTCCTAGCACTGAGCCTTGCGGTACCCCACTGGTCACTGCCTGCCATTCTGAAAAGGTCCCATTTACTCCCAATCTTTGCTTTCTGTCTGCCAACCAATTCTCTATCCACATCAATACCATACCCCCAATACCGTGTGCTTTAAGTTTGCACTCTAATCTCCTGTGTGGGACCTTGTCGGAAGCCTTTTGAAAATCTAAATATACCACATCTACTGGCTCTCCCCTATCCACTCTACTAGTTACTAGTGTGGACGTAACCTCATTTCCACTCAAAGAAGTAGTTGTGAGACGTTATTCAAACATACTGCAGTTACAGACATAGTTGGTACTTAACCCAAAGTTGAAATTTAAACACGAAATCAAAAGGTGTGAAAAGAAAGGAGACAACAGCTGCTCAAACTGCAGCCATTCTCACATGAACACACAAACTCAACTTTAATGATTATTTACAGGAATCTGAGATTCCCCAATTCCCTTAAAACTTTATCGCTCAGAGATCATATCCGAGGTATCTAAGAATGGACAATTCCAATCTTTCTAGTGACAGCCACAGCATGGAAAAAAATAAAAGAATTGATAAAAGCTCTCCACAATAAGTGTTGTGTTTGGGTGACTGTTTTGTGCACTTTATGCAGTCCTGAGTAGGTCTGTAGTCTAGTGTAGTTTTGTTCTGTGTTGTTTTTACGTAGTTCAGTCTAGTTTTTGTACTGTGTCATGTAACACCATGGTTCTGAAACACAGTTGTCTCATTTTTACTGTGTACTCTCCCAGCAGTTATGATCGAAATGACAATAAAAGTGATTTGACTTGACTTGATAGTACAAAAAAATGTCTATACACAAAAGTTTTTGCCTTCACCATTCCTGTATGCTTTGCAAATGCAGGTGCATATTAGAAACAATTGTCCTCTTAAAATTAAGTTCAGAAATTTAGACACAGACATCAGATTTGAGTCTTTTCCACTGTTGAATTGAATTATAGCTAACTTTCCTCACATCATTACATACCTATGTTGTGTCCCTTAATATACACGGCCAATAAAAATTTTCATTGTATTTGATGTAAGAACAGTCCTTTATACATTCACTCCTAAACTGCCCAGCAATGATCCCTCTAATTTGTAATAACAAGTGTCCACAAAAATCTTGTGCTGTGTCCACACTGACTAATTTCTTCAATAAAAACAGTATAAATAAGCCAGTTCCAAAATCTGCAGACAAATCATCACAAACTCTGCTTTGTCAACACTGTCCACATCAGAAACCAGAAAAGGAAATGCGATTGTGTACGATGGTGAAATATGGTGAAAGCCAATTATGCTTTTTAGCAGACTCAGCACAACATTGTGCACCATGGAGCCTGTTCCTATGATCTCGCCCTTAACGTTGTACTGTCTCGTTGCATTTGTACTGTGCCATTCTTCATATTTATCTGGGGTAAGCTCCATCTTCCATTTTTCCACGCATATCTGCAACTGGTCTACGTCACGCTGTATTCTTTGCCAGTCTTCAACACTTTACACACCTCCACCAATCTTGGTATCATCTGCAAACTTACTAACTCACCCATCGCCAATTTCATCCAGGTCATTTATACACGTCACAAACAGCAGAGGTCCCACACAGATCCCTGTGGGACACCACTAATTACAGACCTCTCCAAACATTACCCTGTGCTTTCTATGCATAAGCCAAATAGCCAATTTGCCATGGACCCATGCATCTTCCTCTTTTGAGTCAGTATGGGTGGAAGTCAGGAACAGGAAAGGAGCAGTTACTCTACTGGGGGTATTCTATAGCCCCCCTGGTAGGAGCAGGGATACCAAGGAGCAGATTGGGAGGTAGATTTTGGAAAGGCGCAAAAATAACAGGGATGATTTTAACTTCCCTAATATTGATTGGCATCTGATTAGTTCCAATGGTTTATACGGGGCAGAGTTTGTTAAGTGTGTCCAGGACGGATTCCTGTCACAGTATGTTGACAGGCCGACTAGCGGGAATGCCATACTAGATCTAGTATTAGGTAACGAACTGGGTCAGGTCACAGATCTGTCAGTGGGTGAGCATCTGGGGGACAGTGATCACCACTCCCTGGCCTTTAACATTATCATGGAAAAGAATAGAATCAGAGAGGACAGGAAAATTTTGAATTGGGGAAGGGCAAATTATGGGTCTATAAGGCTAGAACTTGCAGGTGTGAATTGGGATGATGTTTTTGCAGGGAAATGTACTACGGACATGTGGTCAATGCTTAGGGATCTCTTGCAGGATGTTACGGATAAATTTGTCCCAGTGAGGAAGATGAAGAATGGTAGGGTGAAAGAACCATGGGTGACAAGTGAAGTGGAAAATCTAGTCAGGTGGAAGAAGGCAGCATACATGATGTTTAGGAAGCAAGGATCAGATGGTTCTATTGAGGAATATAGGGTAGCAAGAAAGGAGCTTAAGAAGGGGCTGAGGAGAGCAAGAAGAGGGCATGAGAAGGCCTTGGCGAGTAGGGTAAAGGAAAATGCCAAGGCATTCTTCAATTATGTGAAGAACAAAAGAAAGACAGGAGTGATGGTAGGACCGATTAGAGATAAAGGTGGGAAGAAGTGCCTGGAAGCTGTGGAAGTGAGCGAGGTCCTCAGTGAATACTTCTCTTCGGTATTCACCAATGAGAGGGAGTTTGATGGTGGTGAGGACAATATGAGTGAGGCTGATGTTCTGGAGCATTTTGATATTAAGGGAGAGGAGGTGTTGGAGTTGTTAAAATACTTTGTACATTAGGACGGATAAGTTCCCAGGGCCTGACGGAATATTCCCCAGGCTGCTCCACAAGGCAAGGGAAGAGATTGCTGTGTCTCTGGCTAGGATCTTTATGTCCTTGTTGTCCACAGGAATGGTACTGAAGGATTAAAGGGAGGCAAATGTTGTCCCCTTGTTCAAAAAAGGTAGTAGGGATAGTCCGGGTAATTATAGACCAGTGAGCCTTACATCTGTGGTGGGAAAGGTTTTGGAAAAGATTCTTAGAGATAGGATCTATCGGCATTTAGAGAATCATGGTCTGATCAGGGACAGTCAGCATGGCTTTGTGAAGGGCAGATCATGTCTAACAAATCTGATAGAGTTCATTGAGGAGGTGACCAGGCATATAGATGAGGGTAGTGCAGTGGATGTGATCTACATGGATTTCAGTAAGAAATTTGACAAGGTTCCACACAGTAGGCTTATTCAGAAAGTCAGAAGGCATGGGATCCAGGGAAGTTTGGCCAGGTGGATTCAGAATTGGCTTGCCTACAGAAAGCAGAGGGTCATGGTGGAGGAAGTAATTTCAGATTGGAGAGTTGTGACTAGTGGAGTCCCACAAGGATCAGTTCTAGGATCTCTGTTTTTCGTGATTTTTATTAATGTCCTGGATGTGGGGATAGAAGGGTGGGTTGGCAAGTTTGCAGACGATACAAAGGTTGGTGGTGTTGTAGATAGTGCAGAGGATTGTTGAAGATTGCAGAGAGACATTGATAGGATGCAGAAGTGGGCTGAGAAGTGGCAGATGGAGTTCAACCCGGAGAAGTGTGAGGTGGTACACTTCGGAAGGACAAACTCCAAGGCAGAGTACAAAGTAAATAACAGGATACTTAGTAGTGTGAAGGGGCAGAGGGATTGGGGGTAGATGTCCACAGATCCCTGAAAGTTGCCTCACAGGTAGATAGGGTAGTTAAGAAAGCTTATGGAGTGTTAGCTTTCATAAGTCAAGGGATAGAGTTTAAGAGTCGCGAGGTAATGATGCAGCTCTATAAAACTCTGGTTAGGCCACACGGAGTGCTGTGTCCATTTCTGGTTGCCTCACTATAGGAAGGATGTGGAAGCATTGGAAAGGGTACATAGGAGATTTACCAGGATGCTGCCTGGTTTAGAGTATGGATTATGATCAGAGATTAAGGGAGCTAAGGCTTTACTCTTTGGAGAGAAGAAGGATGAGAGGAGACATGATAGAGGTGTACAAGATATTAAGAGGAATAGACAGAGTGGACAGCCAGCGCCTCTTCCCCAGGGTACCACTGCTCAATACAAGAGGACATGGCTTTAAGGTAAGGGGTGGGAAGTTCAAGGGGGATATTAGAGGAAGGTTTTTCACTCAGTGGTTGGTGCGTGGAATGCACTGCCTGAGTCAGTGATGGAGGCAACACACTAGTGAGGTTTAAGAGACTACTAGACAGGTATATGGAGGAATTCAAGGTGGCAGGTTATATGGGGGGCAGGGTTTAAGTGTCAGCACAACATTGTGGGCTGAAGGGCCCGTACTGTGCTGTACTATTCTATGTTCTATCGTATCTCAATCTTCTTGATTAGCCTGTCATGAGAGAGGGTGCAGGAGAGGTTTACTACAATGCTGCCTGGTTTAGAGGACAGGTGCTGTCAAGCAGTGAGACTGAGAGGAATTCTGATAGAGGTTTATAAGATGATAAGAGGCATAGATAGAGCAGACAGGGAACATCTGTTTCCACTGTTGAAACGGTTAAAATTGAAGATGAGAGGGCTAGATTCCAAGAGGATCTCGGGGTTAGCAATTTCTCAGAGAGTGGTGGATGCCTGGAATGTGCTGCCCGGCTGAGGCCAATACATTAGAAGATTTGAGGAGATGTTTAGATAGGCATATGAAAGTGAGGAAGATAAAGGGATACAGACATTGTGTAGGAAGGAGGGATTAATGCTTGGGTGTTTCTGACTTGCTTTTCAGCTGGTTCGGCCAAACCATTGTGGGCCGGGCAGCCTGGCCTGTGCTGTACTTCTATGTTTTGTGTTCTATCTCCACCTCTGCACCACTGATGTAAACAGTAATCAGACCCACACAGGTCCTGTTTGCAAATTCACAACCTTCCAGAGATATTGCTAGACAGTAGTTAGAATGACCCTGGATTATGTATGCCTGACACAGGAATCTCCCTGTTGTGAGCAAGCTCCCCCAATATTAGTAATTTCAGAGCTCAATGAATATACAAAACGCTTGTTCCTTTGAAAGGCAGAAGTAGTTTTCTCCTCCTCTCCACTTTTAGTAAGTGTTCTTAAGAGTCTTAAGTGTTTTTGATGCCATCCACTACAATATTGTGGGGGTATAGTTACTATATTGAGTGATTTGTCTGTATTTTCTGACTTCAGGAAAAATTCAGCATAAGGACGTCTTTAGAGACAGGGCTTATTCATAACGCAGGGATGGCCTGTAAAATTATTTCACCTATCCTTATCCATTGCTTCACTCAGTCACAATCCCTATCCATCTATTCCAATTGGTTTACCACCAACCACTACCAGTTAGCTATTAACTTTTCATTCATTATGTTAGTTTTGTCTTCACATAACTTGCACTGTTAATAACTCAGAAACATGTGTTTTACATGGTGATGCAGAAGATACTGAATGGGTAGTTCACCCATGCAACGGTCAGTCTAAGTAAATGCCAAATCTTATCTGGCCTGGAATAATGGAGTACTGGGCGGTTGCTGAAACACTAACTTGTCGACCGTCCTCCCTCCAGTGGCTCAGAACCCTTACAAGTCCATCACCGTGCCACCAGAAACTCCAGACTATCCACTAAGTGAGAAGCCTCCTCTTGGAATGATCCAACCCCTGCTAAGGTTTTCCATCACTCCTGTAAGAGGTGTTAGTGGGTCACCTGGAAGGACCAAATTTCAGGCACATTCTGGGGCTCCTATGGCAATGAGGATGTAAGATGGTGGAAGAGAAGTGTTCATTTCTTGAGGACTGTGGTAGTGAAATAGTGATGCCTGGTTATGAGACGTTATTGGTACAGAGAGTATTGATGGTAGGAGAAATGGTAGTGGCACTGTGTGTGTGTGTGAGGTCAATAGAATACAGTATTAAACCATTTGAGAGAAAAAGAAGATTATGTATCTATATTGATCTGCGTGGACTATCTAAATTCATGTATTACTTGTATATTTTATATATTTTAATGTTGATATCATATTGCAGTGGCCACTTTATTAGGTACTTCCACTTCAAGATTCAATGTGTTGAGCACTTCGTTCTTCTGCACACTACTATTGTAATGTGTGGGTATTTGAGGTATTTTGCCTCTTAGCCTGTCAGCATGAACCAGTCTGGTCATTCTCCTCTGATCTCTCTCATCCGCAAGGTGTTTTCATCCACAGAACTGCCACTCACTGGCTTATACCATTCTCTGTAAACTCCAGAGAATACTCTGCATGAAAACCCAGGAGATCGGGAGTTTCTGAAATACTCATACCACCCTGTATGGCACCAAAAATTATCCCATTGTGAAAGTCACTTCAATCACATTTCTTCCCTGAATCACATTCTGAGGTTTGGTCTGGACAACTGAACCTCTTGACCATATCTACATGCTTTTAAGCACTGAGTTGCTTATAAGATGATGAGAGGCATTGATCGTGTGGATAGTCAGAGGCTTTTTCCCAGGGCTGAAATGGCTAGCACGAGTGGGCAGTTTTAAGGTGCTTGGAAGCAGGTATAGAGGAGATGTCAAGGTTAGGTTTTTTACTCAGAGAGTGGTGAGTGTGTGGAATGGGCTGCTGGCAACAGTGGTGGAGGCAATTACAATAGGGTCTTTTAAGAGACTCCTGGACAGGTACATGGAGCTCAGAAAAATAGAGGGCTATGGGTAACCCTAGGTAATTTCTAAGGTAAAGACATGTTCGGTACAGCTTTGTGGGCTGAAGGGCCTGTACTGTGCTGTCGGTTTTCTATGTTTCCATTTTTCCACATGATTGGCTGATTAGGTATTGCATTAATGAGCAGGTGCTTGGGTGTACCTAATAAAGTGGCCACAGAGTGTATAGAAATCTTTGTGTGAAGTGCTTCAAATAGCTTTGGCTAATACATTAATTCAATTTTCAAAAAAAAAAGTTAGTTGCAACGATCAGCTAATATTAAGCTGGTGACAAATTATTATTAAAATTAAGATCACATTGTAAACCTCCCCTTAAAGTGCTGAGTGAAATTATCAATTGTCATTGAAATAGTGGTGGAACCAAACAATAAAATCCATGGACAAGAATCAGTTCACACTTCTTTAATCTTTAATCACAATATGCAATCTACATTTTGATATGATTAATAACAACTATGTATTCCAGTCGTATTTGTTGCTTGCAGCAGATTGATGGAAAATTTTACCAGCAGGATTGAAGTAAGCTGGAGAATAGTCAAGTGACAATCCCGGCTAGTAGTAAGTAGAGTATTGATTTGTGCAGTAGCTGCCATGGGGTCAATTTGTTAAGCTCAGACAGGAGTTCATCAGATACATCAATACTAATGAGCAGGCATCTAGTAAATGGCAGGTATTCAATTAGATAATCTGAGCCATTAGAATAAACTTACATTCAATTATTTTCCTCTAATTTAATGTAGACTGACCCCATTTTAATGTAATCCTCTTTAAAGTACATATTCTCTCAATGTATCCTTAAACTTAACATTCATCTTTGATATCATTTAGACAGTTTTAAGTGCAGGATCCCAATCCTGCAAATCCTTGACATTATTAGAATATTTCAATGGAATCAACAATAAAGAGGCAGGTTCCATAATTTTAAGAAGATTTCTATGAAAACCTAATTACCTGTCACTGAAATTTGTTGGACTTCACACATTAGTTTTGAATGTGTCATGTGACTTCTCATAATTAGAATTGTTTCTTAAGTGAGAGATTATTAAGTTCAGATTCACTGAGGTGGCAATAAACTGAACAAACCACATCCTTCTGAGTGTGTACTAAATTACAAGTATCCTTGCAGTGATCAAAAGGAAGAGACAATGAAGTTACTATTGAAGTATGCTCTAAATGTTCCATTGATTTCTTTTCTCTTAACTCCAGCCTGTAAGTAACAAAATAAGCACAACTTCAAAATATCATATTTGTTTTGGAATTTATTAAAACGCTGTTTAAGTGGTATAATCTGTTCCTTAACATACTTTAAGATTATTAACCTACATTTTTAATGTTCGATGAATTAACATTTCCTATAGTTATGACTACATCTTTTAACCTTTCATGTTTACTTCCTTGTTTAGAGTGCACCAAGTAGCAAATTCAAGAAAATTTCTTAGAAGGATATATATTTTGCTTGTCAATTTTCTTGTAGGTCTAAATTATAATATTGAACATGATGAAGAAGTTTTATTACTTTTTTTTTGTCATTGGAAAAGCTAACAATTTACAACCTCGCCCTATCACCACAATTTTCGGTTTACGAATGATTGATCTGCCCTCTTCCGCTCGGTGGATGATTGTATTTGCTACTTTAATGGCTAGAAGATCTATTTTAATGAATTGGAAAGAGATGAATCCCCCAACTACACCTCAATTTTCCCAGACCATATCTTGTTTAAACTTAGAAAAAATTAGAAGTGGTACCTTTGATCCTTCGGTTAAATTTGAAGAAACTTGGAGGCCATTTATTCAATACTTTCATAGAATGTAATCTGACCTTTTCTGATTCCTTTATATTATTTATTAATTTGAGTAGAGGAGCGGAGTTGATGACATTAGTTACTTTAGCTGATATAATAGAATAGCCCAGCTTCGTTTAGTTTAGTTCACTTTGTTTTTCATTTTTCATTTGGGGTTTTTTTCCGTTTTTTATTTTTTTTGTATCTTGTCTATATTAAGAGTTTGGGAGGTCAATTATATTGGTGTTACCTATAGTTTCTACTCACATGTGTTAATTGCCGACAACGTACTCACACTCCCTTGTACTATTATGACTGCTATGTATTCGACTTTGAAAATTTAATGAAAAAATTGAAAAAGAAAAGAAAGAAAAAACTAACAATTTTCCTTATCACAGTGTAAATGTTACATTGGGCAGATGCGTGAGTCAAGCAATATCATAACCACCAAATGCAATGATCCAGTTTGGTGTACTTCATTCAGTCCTCACACTGTTGTCTCCTCTACACTGGAGAAAGGAAGCATGGACTGGATGATAATTTCAAGCAAAATCTCTGTTCAGTCCTCAAAGGTGCTTTCAAATCTCCATCCCACTTTCAAACAGACCCCTTGTACTTTTACTCTGTTCTAACAAAGCGCCTGCCAAGCTAAACAAACCACATGTCATCATCAGACTAGGCTCTTCACAGCTGTTAGGATTTACTATTGAATTTCAGATTACAAGGCTTTTCCAGCTTGTTTATGATCTGGCCACTTCAGATAAAGAATTATTAACCCAGAAGATCCGTTCTTTCCTATCCATAGTTGCTGACATATCTCATTGGTATCTCCAGCATTCTCTTCTAGATTTCCAGCAGATAATGCATTGCACAGTTCCAGCATATTTGAATCCCTAACTCCTTTGTCCTCATATATTTCTTTCTATCTCCACCTCTTCCAAACAGATTCACAGACCTTTGCCATCTTCTCTTCGCCTGCATCACCATTGACCTCATTCAGCCTCTGTGGGTCAAACGCATTCTCTTTATTCTTCTCCCCTTTCTTTTCAACTGATTTTCAGTTTTTACTAGTTTTGATGAAAACCCACCTCCTTGAAACATTAACTTTGTTTATCTGTCACAATCGCTGCCTGGCCAGTTCTTTCTTTTATAGAGATATTTTGTTTGATAAGATGTGAGCTCCTTGTGGTTGTTTTCTGCCTCACCCCATCACTATCAACACACTGCACTATACCACCACTGGTTGGCTTTGAGACTCTATTAGACAGAAATCAAAGACTACAAGCAGCAGTGTGTAGGGATGGAGACTGCTAAGGGAGCTGAAGAAATGTGACACTCTGAAATGGGTGGCTTTCATCCAAAAACACAGCCTGAACCAATTTTCCTGGTCATTCTTCATAGGGATTATCATAAACACAGAATATTCTGGGAATACTGGAAATCCAGAGCAACGTATACTGGAGGAACGAAGAGTCGACAGTTTGGGCTGAGACCTGCCAACACTTTGTATGTGTTACTCTAGAGAGTATCGCAGCCTGATTCTCATCATCAAATTCATCTTCATTTTTAAATCTTTTTTATTAATTGTTATTGAAGATTAACAAAAAAAGATACATTAAGTCAATATGTCATTATGTACAATAAAGAATTAAATTAGCAAATAATCGATTAATAAAGCTAAGCAATATATCAATAATAATAAGAGAAAATAAAGTGTTAAGAATATTTTTTGAAAGAAAAAAAAGAACCCCTGATAACTAAAAAAAAACCCCTAACTGAAAAAAAAAACAAAAACAAAAAAAAGTCCGCATTGGGAGCACAACCCCAGAGCTATACATCATACAAGCTTCCAAAAAAAACATCAACCCGCCAGTTCAAATCCACTTAAAGAAAAATCAGAAGGAAACCATATTAATTAACTCGAATCAGATGATAGTAGCGGGCAAATAAACCCCCCCTCCTTTCTCAAAATCAAGTCGAGGATCAAAAGTTCAACTTCTGATTTTCTTCAAACTAAGACATAGCATCACCTGAGAGAGCCATTGTATCAAAATAGGGGCAGAAGCATCTTTCCATTTCAACAAAAAAGCCCTTCTGGCCAATAATGTAACAAATGCAATTACATGTTGGTCTGATGGAGAAATACCATGAACATACTGAGGAATTATACCAAATAAAACTGTCAGTTTATTAGGTTGTAAATTAATTTTTAAAGCTTTTGAAATTGTAGAGAAAATAGACTTCCAAAAATGCTTCAATACAGAACATGACCAAAACACATGCCAATGTGGCTGTCTCAGTTTTACATCTTGTCACCCGGACTATCAAAATTAGGAAACATTTTCATCATCAAATTCACCTGACCTCAAACTCTGGCAGGAACTATATTTTAAATATAATTATCATTTTTAGTGTGTTCACAAGATTTGGTATTCAATGGCAACATCTGCATTTACTGCTCATTTGCCCTAAAGAAGGCTGAGCTGACTTCTTGAAGAGCCGCTGTCCATGTTGTGAATGCTCCCAGAGTAACGTTTCTTCCATGTCAGCTGTTATGTGACCTGGAGGGGGACTTGTAAGTGGTGCTGTCCTTCTCCTGGGTGGTCAAAGCTACAGACTTCTAATGCACTGTCGAAGAAGCTTTGCAAGGTCACTGTCATGCATCATGTACAAGGCACAGAATGGAGCCATGTTACTCCAGTTGTAGAGAGGTAAGACCTCCATTTATTGCCCAGCTTTAAGTGCCTTAAAGATCCTGACACCAAACCAGCACTTCAAATCCCTGAAACAGGCTGATGCAGAGTCAATGGTTCTGTTATTATGTGGGATGAGGGCAAATGGCATTACAATCACTCAGCAAGCTGACTTGGAAATATCTAATCATTCCTCTATCAACTCATTCTTTCTTTCTGTCTGAATCAGAACTAGTCATTTCTGCCTGCCATCATTTTGGCAGTTATTTTTTTTTCATTTTTTTTGGTGTAGTTTGGTCTGCTGGTCATGTCTGACAGCCTTGACAGCGATGCCACATTATACAGACAGAAAGGCATAACCTAATCCTAACAACAACACACACAAAATGCTGGTAGAAGTCCTGACGAAGGGTCGACAGCGCTTCTCCCTATAGATGCTGCCTGGCCTGCTGTGTTCTACCAGCATTTTGTGTGTGTTGCTTGAATTTCCAGCATCTGCAGATTTCCTCATGTTTGACCTAATCCTAACAGTTGCTCTTACTCCTGCATTTACTTATTTGATCTCATCCTTTTTCTGCTCTACCCATCCTTCCCCATCTTCTCTGCTACTGAAAAATTACTCCTTATGTTACCTTCTGGTTCTAGTGGAGTGTCCCTGGACCTGAACATTAATTGTTCCCCTTTCCAGAGATGCTATCTGACCTGTTGAATGTTTCCGGTATTTTCCGTTTTTATTTTATAGTTGAGCTGCTTTTGTTGAGGACAATTAGGGGTGGCTAATAAACATTCAATATGTTAGTGACTGTCGCAGCTTAATTCTGAATAAAGAAAAAGCATGAGAAATAAATTTTATTGCCTACTATTTATTACAGATCATGGAGAGGAAATTATTGGAGGTCATGACGTTAAACCACATTCAAAACCTTACATGGCATCCCTTCAAATATTTAGAAAACCAAGGGGGTATCGTCACTCTTGCGGAGGAGCTTTGATCGGACATAACTGGGTATTAACTGCAGCACACTGTGAAATGTAAGCAACATTGTGTTTGATTATAAAATAGATGCTAACTTCTATAATGGGCCTGGTTCTGTTGCTCCATCAAATAGATCCAGCCATGGACTCCTACATAGTGTTTGGAGTAGGATTATTTTACAAGCTTACCTTAACATTTTAATAAATTTAATAGTTCAGAAACTTCAGGCATCATGGTAGGGAAGTTATCGGAGAGGATTCTTGGGGAGGGGACTTATATGCATTTGGGAAAAACACGACCTGTTTAATGACAGCCAGCATGGCTTTGCATGGAGCAGGGCATGTCTTACAAAATTGATTGGGTTTTTTGAGGAGGTGATGAACATGTCTGACAAGGGTAGGGCAGTGAATGTTGTCTGTATGGATTTTACTAAAGCATTTTGACAAGGTCCTTCATGATAGGCTGACCCAGATGAATTAACATGCATAGGATCTACAATAATATTGTAGTTTGGATTCAAAATTGACTTGCCCGTAAGAGACATGTTGTAGTGGTGGAGGATTGCTCTTCTGGCTGGAGGGCCGTGGCCAGTGGCGTTCCGCAGGGACTGGTGCTGGGGTCTCTTTAAGAGGAACATAAGGGAAAACCTCTTCACTCAGAGGGCCGTGAGAGTGAGCAACAAGCCGTAGGTGAATTTCAATCTTTAAGAGAAGTTTAGTTAAGTACATGGATGGCAGGGGTATGGAGGGCTGTGGTCCTAGTGCAGGTCAATAGGAGTATGCAATTTAAATGGTTTGGCACAGAACAGATGGGCCAAAGGGTCTGTTTCCGTAGTTTATTTTTCTATGACTCTATTAAGAATGCATATGGCACACCTGTCTTAATTCAGGGAAAATGAGTAAGGAGGATGTACCTATATTCAGTTAGGTAGCGTTTGGGGCATTGACATCCCAAACATCAGCCCATAGCAGAAAGGATGTGGGGCTCTGGAAAGGCTGCGGAAGTGGTTTACTGGGGTGCTGCTTGGATTAAAGGATCTGAGCTATCGAGAGTGGTTGGACAAACTTGCATTGTTTTCTCTGGAGCAATGGCAGCTGGGGGGTGGGGACACCCAAACACAAGTTTGAAAGCTATGCAAGACATAGACAGAGTAGGCAGAATCTTCTCCCCCAGAGTAGAAACATCATAGGAAAGGACATGCTTTTAAGGTGGGAGTGGAGAACTTAAAGGAGATGAACAGGGAAGGCTTTTACATACAGGCAGTGTTAGGTGCCTAGACTGGCTGCCAGGAGTCATGGTAGAAGATAGAATAGTAGCATCTAAGAAGCTGTTAGATAGTCACACGAATATGCAAGATATTGGTGTTAAGTGGATCATGTATAGGCAGAAGAGTTTTAGTTTACTTCAGCAGTGTGTTCAGTGCAGTGTGGGGTGAAGGGCTTTTTCATATGCTATACTCTTCCAAAGGCATCAGTATAACCATCACTGGCAGAGCAGGTGGCCAATCCTAAATCATGTGTATTACATAAAATAGGAGTTAATTTACTATTTGCATAATTGTTAATTATTTTGCTTAACCTTGTATTTCCATATTGATTTGATTCTAATTGCTGTCAACCTGTTGACTTCTGCAAAGCAATCTTTAATGGCAGTAAAATATTATTTTTCTATCCTTTTTTATTAATAGACCACCTAAGTACATGAGTGTAAACCAGCCTCCTCGAGTGGTTCTTGGAGCACATATTCTTTCAGCAAATGAGCAGAGTCAACAAATACGTTATATTCGCAAGCAGTTTCCACATCCACAATACAGAAATCAAACTCTTGAAAATGACATCATGCTGCTGCAAGTACGGATCTTCTTTTTCTTTCATTATCACTTGCTGAGTTTAGAATATTTCATTTAAGTGATAGCCATGTTTCAATTTGAGCAACAAGTAGCTGCTGTGGGTCTTCAATCCCACGAATTAAATACTTGAAAAATAATATCAGAGAAATGTATAGAATATACATCCTGAAATGCTTTTTTTCGCAACTATCAACGAAAACAAAGGTGTCCCCCAAAGAATGAACAACAGTTAACTGTAGAACCCCAAAGTCCCCCCCAGCTCCCCTTCCAACCGCGCATAAGCAGCAGCGAGCAACAATCCTCCCTCCCCCCACTGGCAAAAAAAAACATCGGCACCCGCCACTGAGCACTCAAACGTGAACAAAGCAATAGCAAAGACACAGACGTGCAGTTACCCCAAAGACTTTGCCTTTCACCCAGTTTGCGACATGCCACAGGCTCTCTCTCCCTAATAAGGGAGAAGGGGGTGTCTCCATTTTCACAGCAAGCGGTGAGACATAACAAATAATTTGCTGGTTTATGATGCTAAAAGTCCATTACATTACTTTTTTTCATGCTCTATACGTAAAAAACTGGGCACACTGCAGCAGTTACCCCAGCGTCCCCGACAACACACGGGTATCCTACCGTGATACCAACCCTCGATCCACCTGTCTCCGGAGCCCCGAGATCCTAGGCTTCCAAATCCGAGCCTAACTCTTAAGGCCGAGCCCTTGGGGTGCAGAACAACAGATACTGTGAAACCCCGAGAGCGGGTCCCATTCCCGCAAAGAACCGAAGTCAGCATGTAACTCCAGGTCAGGGTCTTCAAAAGAACCCCAAAAGGGAAAAATAGAGATATTAAAGATGGAAATACTTAGAATGAAAAATAAATCTTCATCCACTAATAATCTTAGTTGCAAATATCTCATCAAACCGTTTATTAATGACATTGCTAACTAAAGGCTAAAATGTAAGAGCATTTCCCAAATGGAAATTCTGAATCAAGTTTTCATGATCTTCCAAAAGATCAACCAATATTCTAAATCATTTATCCTTTCACCCACTTTGACATCACCCTTACAAAGACTCTTTCTACTGTTTCAAGTCACAAATCTCTAGCATGCTTTGTACAGAGTCGATCAACAAAATAATTAACCAATAATATCCAATTCTATGCACTAAACCTACACTTAGCACCCAAGAGCAACTTGAGCTCAACCCAGCAGAGCTGAGAAGGGTTTGTTTTAAGCAGGGCCCTCAGGAGGAAACCAAGCACCTTGGGTTGCTCACCCATTTTTACCTGATGCCTTATTTTATTCTCCAAAGAATACTCTGAAGAATTAAATCAAATAAAGCAGGCAGTCAATTCAAACCAAGTTTTCCACCCGTTGACTTAGAAAAAGTTGACAGGAGGTAATAAATATTTTGATGATAGCTTTAAAAAAAATGTTGGTAGAAGCAAGCAAGAGGAAAACAAAAAACTCATAACTACATTTTAAAGTAAATGTATAAAATAATAAAAATGATAACAAACCCTCCTTTTAACCTCTATAAATGTGCAATGACAGTCAGTTGCAACTGAGGTCTTGCTCCGCAGTCAAGCTAAGGTTTTGTACATTTACCAAATTTGTTATTGTCCTGTTACATGGAATATCATGTGCTTTCACTGGCCTTGGTTTGCTGTGTTTATACATTCACTAATGTAATTGGCTGCTCTTCTCAGTTCCTAATATTACTATTGCTGATAGCAAAGTTCCTGAAGCATATTACCTTATAGGAATAAATGATGAGGAAGGAAAATTCCATGCCACAACTACCATTGTCTACAATGTTTTTTTTAAAGATCAATGTTAGTTGCCATCATTTCAGAAAACCTGGTCTTTGGTTTGTAAGTAAAACCCCCATCGCCCTGGACATGCCCTCTTCTCATTGCTACCATCAAGGAAGATATACAGGAGCCTTAAGACACACTCAACGTTTCAGGAACAACACCTTTCCGTCTGTTATCAGATTTCTGAATGGATAATGAACCCATGAACACTAACTCAGTACTTCTTTCCATCTCTTTCCACACTATACATTTAATTTAATTTTTCTATATATTGCAATTTATAATTTTATTATTATGTATTGCAAAGCACTGCTACCGCAAAACAACAAATTTCATGACCAATGCCAGTGATATTAAACCTGATTCTGATTTTGTAAAAAGTTTTAATGAGAGGCATGTATGCATATAACAAACTCTATGTCGCAACATGCCCATGAGTAAATGATATATATCTTAAATTCCCATTTCAGCTTGAGAAAGCAGTGACCCTGAACAAGTTTGTGGATTTCCTGAACCTGCCGAACTCGGAAAAGGATGCAAAAGCTGGAGATAGTTGTAGTGTTGCAGGTTGGGGGACTACTATTGTTGGGAAACCTCAGCCACCAAAGGTGCTGCAAGAAGTAAATGTAACTATTGTAGACAGGAACCTGTGTTCTAAATATTACGCCTACCATCCTGCAATAACTGCAGATGTGCTCTGTGCTGGTGATGAAAAAGGAGGTAAAGATTCCTGCCAGGTAAGTATATGCATGAGCTAAAAATAATTCTAAAATTCTAGATTTCTAGGTAACAGGAGACAAACTGAGAAATCCCTCTTACAAATATTGTTGTGTTCAACATAACCTTGGGGTAAAAGCAATACAGCAAATGGTTTTTCCAGCACTTCCACTTCTAGGAAGATATGGCCACAAGATATACTCTGGCTGTTCCTCCTGGAACAGATTTGTCATGTCTGTTGGATAGAAGCCAACCCGTGATCCTTCTACCAACCAGGTTTCGACGCTACATTCCCAAAGGAGTCAAAAACAACATTCAGGAAAGCAAGAAATAAAATATTTATTCACCCTCATCATTTGGGACATCCCATGTACAGTATATGACTGGTTTTAACTGCTGTTGAAACAAATTAATATTAGAAGAGAAGTAATCATTCCTCACCGTCACCATATGTACGCCACAACAGGATTTGTACGACAAGATTTGCCAATTTTTAATTTTGCATTTCCTTCAGGATTTAAACTAATTCACAAAACTTGTTTGTGACCACAGCAAGCCATGTTGGGTACAGTTATAATGTTATAAGCACCTCAGAAGTATTCAGTAAGGTATATTCAGCACAAAGTAGCCATTCTTAGACAAGACAGTATGCACAGTCTCTTTGTAACCGGATCTGGGTCTTCTTGACAGAAGGACCTCAGTCAGTTCGAGTTGGCAGCAACATCTCAAGCTCCGTCATACTGTGTCCCAGAGGTCTGTGTGCTTGGCGCACTACTGTTCACCTTGAGCCCCACACCTCAGTGCTAAGTATCTGTACTGCTTCCTCCTGCCTGCCTCACAGCAGTTCTTAAAAACAACCTCTGCATTGCTGTGGAGGCACCAGCAGAGGGTGGGGATTTATGCCAGTTTTTCAGCACATTGGCACACAGCAGTGAGGAGTCAAGCGGTTCATGCTGGCTTCACAGTCCTGCAGCACCATTTACAAAATTCCATAATGACCCCTTTTACAGCAGGTTCCTCTTGCACTCTTGTGGCTAGGAATGCATAACAAACACTAAGTGAGGTATCATATGGAGGAATGGGAACTGTACCCGGCCACTTTGATCTAAAGACTAGGACAGAACATAGGTCTGGTGATCAATTCTCCCATTAGCGACAGATGAGTTGTTTAGATATTTAACAGCCTTTCCTATCTGGTTGATTACAGGGACCAGGATGAATGAATGTGCTACTGGCAGCTGAGATACTTCTCTGCTAATCAGTCTTTCTGCCTTAACTATATGAGTGACAACCCAATAATTAACATGGCCATTATTTGCACTCAATGAGTGAAGGATATTTTTATCCATCATCTTCTCTTTTTCCCAATTTACCTTGTTAAGTGAGGCATTTGTTTCCACAGTGACACCAACACAGCTGATGAGAACCTTCTCTTACTCTCATTTCAGGGTGATTCAGGGGGTCCACTGGTATGCAAGGGAAAATTCAGTGGAATTGTTTCCTTTGGATGCAGTTGTGGGGTACCCCACAAACCAGGCATTTATACACGACTCTCAGAAAAGTACCTCTCCTGGATTAAGAAGATCATTTCAAAATGAAGTTTTCAGTGATGTTCTAAACTGTTATAATGCTTGCTATAATGTCTTAGAGTCTAGTCATGTGTTTTTTTCCTGCAGAAATGTTATTTGGTAGTGAATATAGTGGTGCTGAAGAAGTTAAGTCACCAGAGTTAGTAAAACAGACACCCCTACGCTAACAACCCAGAGACCCAAGTTTGAATCCCTTGAGAACAACAGTGGAATTTAAATTCAGTTAACGGTAGGAGAGGTTAAAGAAAACATACTGGTTAATTTGAGTGCTGATGATCTCTTATCACTGGATTGTCACTGAAACCCATCTGCTGCCCTTTTGCGAGAGCAGATCCACCCTTCTCTTACTCGTTTTGACTAACGTAGCTCCTGGCATGTAATTGGCTTTTAAGTACCCGTTGAAATGACTCAACACTTCTTTCATTTGTTCCGTTGCCCTTGTATTCAAGCAAATAAGTAAATCTGGAGACAGATCCTATGGCATTGACCCAGCCATTGAATTCAAACACAACAGAATTGGTTCAACTGCCATTGAATTCGTGAAGTCCTGCTCATAAACAACTAGGGACTGGTGTCTAAATTTTGAAATTCACAGACTAGACAACTTTCAGCCTGATGTAATTACACTTACTGAATCAAACCTTACAAGCAATGTATCACTACCTTTGGGCACATCTTGTCCAGACATAACATAGGTCCAGCAGAGGTGGTGGGACAGTGATAGATTGATTGAAAGGAACAGGAGTCCTCAGCATTGACTACAGACTCATGAAGTCTCATGGCAATAGGCCATACATGAGCAAAGAAACTTCTTCACAATTACCACAGATCATCTTTTTCAGTTGGTGAATCAGTGCTCCTCCTCACTGAACAACACTTAGAAAAAGCACTAAAAATAGCAAGGCTTCAGAATAAACTCTGTATAAGGGTCTTCAAAGTTAATCACCATGTGTGGCTTGGTGACATCGCCAATGATCATAACCTGAAGGGCAAAGCTGTAAGGCTTGAGTGAAACATCTCAAGGAATAATAGAAGATTAAGACAGTCCAAACCACTGACCATCCATTTCTTGCTATAGATGCTACTGATGCTGAGTTCTCCAGCATTTTGTTAGTTGAACCTTCTTGATCTCATACTCAGCAACCTGCCTGTAGCAAATGCATTTGTCCATGATAGCTTTAGGCAGAAGCAACCATCTTAAAATCATTGTGAAGATGTTCCATATCTGCAACAAAGCCTCCTACTATCATGCTCGGGACTCTACAAATGTGCTCCATGGTATAGACTGGATACTAATGAGGCAACTTCGCTCCATCTCTCTCTGGCCAGCCAATGTGATTCCACTTCCCATTCCCACACTGACATGTCTGTCCATGGCTTCCTCTACTACCATGTTGAGGTCAGACACAGTTTGGAGGAGGTACATCTCATAATCCATTTTGGTAGTCTCCAACCTGATGGCATAAACATCAATTTCTCTTACTTTCTCTCCTCCACAACCCCCCCCCCCAAAACTTTGTCTTCCATTTTCTCTGCGGCCCCTTTATCATTTTCCCCATTCTCAGGACCTACCCATCATCCTCAACCTCTTCTAATTCCCTACCTCCTTCACTCTATTCCATAGTCTTCTGTCCTTTCCCATCTGATTCCTTCTTCTTCAGCCCTTTGTCTCTTCTGCCTATCACCTCCCATCTTTTCAAGAAATGTCTTTTTTTCCCCCCTCTACCATTCTTCTGCCTTCAGCTTCTCACCGGGTTGCATCTAATAGTTAGTGCTCCTCCCCTCATCCACCCTTTTATTCCAGCTTCTGCCTACTTCTTTTTCAGTCCTGATGAACGGTCTCAACCCAAAATGTTGACTTTTTATTCCTCTCCATAGATGCTGACTGACCTGTTGAGTTTCTCCTGCAGCACTTGCCCAAAAGTGGAATCAAGACACCTATTTAAACACACTGAAATTAAAAGGGTCAAAGAGAAAACACCACAGTGGTTGGAGCCATTTCCCCAATGAGAGATTATGGTGATTGTATTGGGTCATCATCCAAGTTCCACATCACATCTGGTAGAGTCCAAAGCATAACCATCTCCAGCTACTTCATCAAGAAATTTGAGTGTTTTCTGATGATTACACAAAGTTCAATTCCATTTGCAACTCTTCAGAAAATGAAGTTGTCCATTCCTGCATACAACAACAGCTGGTCATATTGGTATGATTCTCATCAACTGATAGAAAACTAATTTTAAAAATCCCCACTCCTGGTACTTGGAACACTTGAAATGAAAGAAAATTGCAAGTGTAAACAGGAGAGCAGGCTGTGCTCCACCTCTGCATGGACCACCCACCATTATTCCTGTGACTATTACCCACATTATTCCTGTAACTATTACCCACCACTGGCGCATGGCCAAATGATTAAGGCGTTGGTCTAGTGATCTGAAGGTCACTAGTTTGAGCCTCAGCTAAGGCAGCGTGGTGTGTCCTTGAGCAAAGCACTTAACCATGCATTGCTGTGCAACGACACCAGTGCCAAGCAGTATCGGCCCTTGCCCTTCCCCTGGACAATGTCAGTGACGTGGAGAGTGGAGACCTGCAGCATGGGCAACTGCCGGTCTCCCATACAACCCTGCCCAGGCCTGCACCCTGGAAACTTTCCAAGGCACAAATCCATGGTCTCTCGAAACTAATGGTTGCTTATGATACTATGATTACCCACCATTATTCCTGTAATTATTACAGGAGAGCAAGTTACATTCTGCATTTGTATGGAGTACCACCCATTATCTACCTTTTCATTTTGCAGATCTTTACCACTGTGTAATTCCAAAGCTGTGTGACATAATTCAACCTTTCTAGCTTGCATGCACTAAACAGAATTGACCTGCTTTAGTGACTATCGTTAGTATGCTGTAAAATGAGATATGTAAGTGATGCTATGCATATTAAGTGTTCTTTCACATCAAATAAAAGGTTTATGCAACTTCAGGTGCTTTTTTGTCTTTCTGTCACATAACCTATTGAAATCTAGCCACACACTGCTTTACCCAAATCTATGGTAATGAATATGGGTAATGACTTTAGTGATAACATCAACTCAGTGGAAATTTTCATCAAGGAAAATAAAATCATCCTGGACAGTCTTGATGAAGAGTCTCAACATGAAATTTCAGCTGCTTATTCATCTCCGTAGACTGAGCTGCCTGACCTGCTGAGTTTCTGCAGCATTTTCTGTGTATTACTTTGAGTTTCCAGCATTTGCAGAACCTCTTTATTTGTAGTTGATCATGATTTTGATTGATAATCAAAATTTGAACAGGAAAATGTGTTCGCTCTATAAAGTTAGTCTTTCCTGCTGCTATCTGGGTCTCCACCTCCTCTCTCCATGACAAACGGTTGAAACTGCCCTGCATGACTTGGACAGTCCAGAATCTGAAACTGAACCTCCATTTCAAAGCAAACCACTAAGCATTACATCCTGTTTAGCTTTTAACAGTTCAACTTAACCTTTCAAGTTATTTTAAGATACTCACCACAGACAATGAAAATATCAAAAATATCAGTTTCCCGCCAACAATTGACATGAATTTCTCCATCCGACAGCTGTCATATATTTTCTATCTGTGTTTCACATACAAACTATAATTCTTAAAGTCAGACTTAAAACTTTAAACCGCAGTAGCCTTACAACACAAAACAGTAGCATTATCGTGGAGTTATAACTTGGAATTATTTTTCTCACTGTATAATTTAAACCAGTATTTTAGTAGCTGCTTATTTTGCATCACTACAGCTGCAGTAATGAATCCTTGGTTGAAAGTAAAATAAATTTATTTTTGAGAAGAAAAGGCGAAGGCTGTGGGCCTGCTCTGCGATAATTTGCTCCTCTGTGTGATAAACTGAGGCTGAGGCTGTGGGCCTGCTCCAGGCTTCGTGTCTGTGCACTCACATTTATTCTGAATGCTGTTTGCTTGCCTTCATCGTTTGCAATTTTTTTTCCCTCTGTACATTGGGAGTTCATTGGATTGTTTTTAATGGGTCCTTTTGGTTTTCTTGTTTTGTGGCTGCCGGTACAATATCAACTCTCAAGGTTGTATAATGTATACCTACTTTGATAATAAATGTGCTTCGAACTTTTAACTTTGAAGCAGTAACTGCATTATCAAATATCCAGTTGATTTTACTTATTCTGGATGTTTAAAGGGATTAAGTTTTTTTTAACTAATTTATAACTATCTAACTTGATATTCAGTGCAGAACAGAGGGAACATTAAACTCTCATGGACACTGTCATCCAGATGAAACCTCCTGTAAGTCAATCCTTGGCATTATTCAACGATAGCATGTAAACTCTCTCCATCCTTCAAATAATGTCAGTAAGCACCAATTATTGGACCATTCATTTTGTTAAAACTTTGCTTTGATTTCTTTCCGCATGCATCAATGTTTCAATTGCCAACACATTTCTAAAGTGTTTCAGTGCCAATTAACTGCTTTACAATGAGCTCATATAACCAATTCTTCTTCTCCATAATTTACTGAACAATTAGTATAGAGCTGTAGTTAGGTATCGAGCTATGCTGATGGTAAAGGCATGAGAAAGGATGAACAGCCTTGGGCATAAAAGGTCTGTTTATTTTTGTAGGAATAAGAAAATGGTTTTTGCTCACTTGCATTAAAATCTCTGCATGAAACTCCAAATGACATGAAATAGTAATCTCTTATTTGAAACAAGGATCACTCCGAACACTTAGTGAAGATACAGGTGTCTCCTGCTTTACAGAAGTTGTCTTTACACCACTTCGCTTTTACAAAAGACCTAACCTGCTTTTGCTAACTAAAAGAAACCCGGAGGATTTTTGCTTTTACGAGAAAAGGTGCCCGCTGTAAACTTGTGTTTACCCCGAGTAAGTCTACCATGACTGTGAAGCTGTGCGCGGGCAGGTGTGTGCGCATGTGTGGACGTGCTGATTTTTCTCTGCAGATCATTTCTGGCTATATTTTCCCAATTCTGTTAAGTGAAACTACACTGTACATACATTACGTCTACTTTATATAGGCTGTGTATTTATCATATCATTCCTGCTTTTAATAATTTGTTAGTGTTATTTTAAGTTTTATGTGTTATTTGGTATGATTTGGTAGGTTATTTTTTGGGTCTGGGAACACTCAAAAATTTTTCCCATATACATTAATGGTAATTGCTTCTTCGCTTTACGCCATTTTGGCTTACGAATGGTTCCATAGGAACACTCTACTTTCGGATAGCGGGGGAAACCTGTATGTGACTGAGGTGGAAGGTTGTACAGGCCCATCACTATTTAAGGCTGTTTGGGCTGAATAGCTAGTTAAAATGAATAAGGCGTGAGAGCTGATTCAAATTTCAAAGTTCAAAATAAATTTATTATCTAAGTATGTATATGTGACCATATACTATTTTGAGATTCATTCAGAGATTCAGAGTAGAGCAAAGATTTGCAAAAGATGAACTGCAAATATGAAACAAATAAGAATAACAAATAAATAAAAAGTATTGAGTAAATGAGTTGTAGAGTCTCTGAAGGTGAGTCCATAGATGATGGAGTCAGTTCAGTGTTAAGATGAGTTAAGTTAGCTACTCAGGTTCAGGAGCCTGATGGTTGAAGGGCAACAATTGTTTGCCTTTGGATGTTAAACTCTAATCGGGACTGGATGAGGACCGGAAGAGAAGAAGCATCTGACCCAACTGCTAATTCCACACTAATTGTTCAGCTAATTCTTTCTCTATTTTTTTCATAAATTGATTAAAAAATAGTGCAAGATCAGAAATATATATTTAAAAATAGTGAAATAGTGTTCATGGGTTCAATGTCCATTTAGGAATCTTATGGCAGAGAGGAAGAGACTGTTCCTGAATCAGCGCGTATATGCCTTCAGGCTTTAGTCCTTCCTCCTTCCTTCCTGATGGTAACAATGAGAAGAGGGCATAACCTGGGTGATGGGGGGTCCTTAAAAATGGATGTCACTTTCCTGAGGTACCTCTCCTTGATGATGCCATGGACATTATGGACACTAGTACCCAAGGTGGAGCTGAATAATTTTATGGCTGTCTGTAGCCCTCACCCCCACTCCTTGCCGTTCCTGACAGTAATGCAGCCTGTCAGAGTGCTCTCCACGGTATATCTATAGAAATTTTTCAGTATATTTGTTGACATACCAAATTTCTTCAAACTCTTAATGAAGTATAGTCACTGTCTTGCCTTCTTTATAACTGCATCGATATGTTGGGACCAGGTTAGATACTCGAAGATCTTGACACCTAGGAACTTGAAACTGCTCACTCTCTCCACCATACGTATTTGTTGTTGCAATAATTTTTTAAATATTAGTCACTGCTTCTTTACTGCTAAATATTTCAGTGTAGTTTCCCATTCTGTTATCAGAATCTCACACCATCCTAATTTCAAACAAGAGAAAATTGGCAGATGCTGGAAATCCAAGCAACACACACAGAATGCTGGAGAAACTCTGCAGGCCAGGCAGCATCTATGGAAAAGAGTACAGTCGATATTTTGGGCTGAGACCCTTCAGGTGCCTGAAATGTCAATTGTACTCTTTTCCACAGATGCTACCTGGCCTGCTGAGTTCCTCCAGCAGTCTGTGTGTGCTACCATCATAGTTCGTTTGGTTTAAATACTCTAATTTCAGACTGATCAAAATCATCTTCAATCTTCAAATAAAAGAATATCCCTTCTCCCGGGAGGTCCCCTAGCTATAAGGTTATTAATTAACTCTTCTCACAAATATTAAATATAAAATAGTCTGACCCCACCTTGTTTCTGAGATGAGTATGATGTGGAACACATCTCTTAAACACTTCATGTGCCTGTCCTCCACCCCATTATTCTCCTCCTTCAGTTAGCTTTTCAGCCACAACACTTTTTCCATTCACCTGAACTACTCTAGATGGCACTTAAAAGCTTCTCTGTTTTCAACGCCTTTCCTCAGGACCCATGTACCACATGTGAATTTTCTGACAACTCATGTGGCCGCTTGTGAATTATTAGGTGATATATGAGCAAACTGAATAACCACATCCTTATTATGTTGCTTTCATTATATATAGATAACAGTTTCATCTGCTTACTGTTCAGAACTGATTGCAATGATGAAATATCAAGCTGTATTCAGCGCCATGACGATTATTTTCTATCTGGCAGCATGTTGTAAGTATACTGATCATTGAACACAACCTATAGACTCATTTCTAAGGATTCTACAACTCATGCTCTTAGTATTGCTTATTAATTTATTATTCTTTTTTGTATTTGCAGTTTGTCTTCTTTTCTACTATATGTGGTTGTTTGTCAGTCTTTGCATGTTTTTTTCATTATTCTATTTTACCTCTTTGTACTACTGTGAATGCCTGCAAGAAAAAGAATCTCGAGATAGTATATGGTGACATATATGCATTTCGATAATAAACTTACTTTGAACATATGCAGATCATGTAATTTTAGCTGGTATATATTAATAGGAGTTTTTCATGTGGGTGCATTTCTGTGATGATTTTTCTGCCACAACCTAGACCCAAGAACAGGAGATGAAACAGAACTAAATTGTAATCAGCCACATTAAAAGCCTGAGGTTACCTAGAAAACTTGGCTTAGTAGAAGCAAGCGAATTAAAAATGTTTGCATTCAAGCGACAACTAAACATTGCCTGTGAGGGTGTAAACAGAATGTTGACCAGGACATCTTGAAGTAAGGTATTATCTAAAGAAGATAATAAATAGGAAGAAATGATTGAAAGGCAACTTTATTCTATGGGAAAGGGTTAATTAATAGCATAATAGCTAAAAGAGGAGTGAGTAATATAAGACATTATATAATGCAAGGATTGAAAATGACATTACTCAAACTGAAACCAGTCTTAAATCCACATGATATTTTGCTACCTGGTGTTGAGAATGTCATAAACTTGGTCCAAAATATATTGGAAAACAATCAAGAATTTGGAAAACAATCAAGAATTGGGCAGGGAATCAATTTCAAGACAAGCAGTAAGAAAGAACAGGCAAGAAAAAGTATTTCAAGTTTTTGAAAATACTCAAAGGTAGGAATTGAATTAGAATAAATATATCAAAACCTAAATCTTCAGGTCATAAGCCGGTATAGGGATAAACTCAGAGCAGGGCAGTTTGCTCATGCAGAGGCTGGTGAGTACATAGAATAAGCTGCAAGGGAAATGACTAAAGCAGATAAAATGTCATCAGATAAGACACACATATAGATATGTGGAGGGATGGGGCTTAGAGGGATATAGACCAAACGTAGGAAATTGGGATTAGCTTGTGGGTGGGGGGAAAAGGGGAGAGGGAGATGGAGGCAACGTGGTCGGCATGGGCTGGCTGGTTGGAGGGGCCAATATCCATTCTATATTGCTCTATGAATTTATGATTCTATGAACTGCAAGAATTATATCAACTTAGAGGATTGAAATTACATCAAAAATAGAAGAATGTATAATGAGTTTACCAGATTGAAGTGATTTTATAAGTGTAATGAAGGAATATGAAAGGACTTTCAGACATAGAAATTGTGTATATCACCCTAATGGTAGCTGTAAATTGTTAGAATATTTAATATAGAAATTAATGAAAATGTAGCAAGAGTGACTCATGAGATTTTTCACATCAGTTATTATGTCTTTTAGTGTAATTTTTCATTGATTCTATTGTATGTGCAGTGCCTATAAAAAGTACTCACTGCTTTGGAAGTTCTCATGTTTTATTGTTTTACAACACTGAATAACAGTAGATTTAATTTGGCTTTTTGATACTAATCAACAGAAAAAGACTCTTTCATGGCAATGTGAAAACAGATCTCTGCAAAGTGATCTAAATTAATTACAAATATAAAACACAAAATAATTGATTACATAAGTATTCATTCCCCTTTAATATGACACACTGAATCATCATCGAGTCTGCTCCACCATTCAATCATGGGCTGATCCAATTCTTCCAGTCATCTCCACTCCCCTGCCTTCACCCATACCCTTTGATGCTCTGGCTAATCAAGAACCTATCTATCTCTGTTTTAAATGCACCCATTGACTTGACCTCCACAGCCACTCATGGCAACAAATTCCACAGATTTACCACCCTCTGACTAAAGTAATTTCTCTGCACCTCTGTTCTAAATGGACGTCCTTCAATCCTGAAGTCATGCCCTGTTGTCCTAGACTCCCCTACCATGGGAAATAACTTTGCCATATCTAATCTGTTCAGGCCTTTTAACATTCGGAATGTTCCTAAGAGATCCTCCCTCATTCTCCTGAACTCCAGGGAATACAGTCCAAGAGCTGCCAGACATTCCTCATACAGTAACCCTTTCATTCCTGAACAGGAGATAGAAACTGCATGTCAAAGGGCAATGTTGTGATAGTCATGGGATTCAATATGCAGGGATATGATTGGGAAAATCAAGTTTGGTGCCGGATCTCAAGAGGAGGAATTTCTGGAATGCCTACAAGATGGAATTTTAGAGAAGCTTTTAGTTGAGCCCTCTAGGATTGGGTGTTGTGCAATGAACCAGAATTGATTAGCGATCTTAAAGAACCCTTAGGGAGAAGTGACCATAGTATGATAGAATTCACTCTGCAATTTGAGGAGGAGAAGTTAAAGTCAGATGTACCAGTATTACGGGAGAAAGGGCAGTTACAGAGTCATGAGAGAGGATCCTGCTAAATTGATTCAAATGTTAGAGACAACAGCAGAGCATCAATGACTGGAATTTCTGGGAGCAATTCAGAAGGCACAGGATATATAGATCCCAAAGAGGAAAAAATATTCCTGCTGAAGGATCTCGACCTGAAACATGGACTGTGCTTTTTTCCATAGATGCTGCCTGGCCTGCTGACTTCCTCTAGCATTTTGTGTGTGTTGCTTTGATTTCAAGCATCTGCAGATTTTCTCTTGTTCGTGAAAAATATTCTAAAGGCAGGATGACACAACTGTGGCTGACAAAAGCAGCCAAAGAGAAAAAGAGGGCAAAAATAAATGGGAAGTTAGAGCATTAGGAAGCTTTTAAAAACCAACAGAAGGCAATTAAAACTGTCATAAGGAAGGAAAAGGTGAAATCCAAAGCTAAGGTATTAAAGAAGATACAAAATTGGAGTACTGAGGCCCTTTATCAGAAAGACCTCAAAGGAAGTTCACAATAATGCTTCTGGGATTGAAAGGCTTGTCATATGAGGAGCATTTGATGGCTCTGGGCTTCAACTCACTGGAATTCAGAAGAATGTGGGGTGACCTGAAAGGCCCCAGTGGAGTGGATGTGGAGAGGATGCTTCCTGTGGTGGGGAAATGTATGACCAGGGGGGACAGCCTCAAAATAGAGGGGTGTCCTTTTTGAACAGAAATGAGGAGGAATTTCTTTAACCAAGGTGTGATGAATCTGTGGAATTCACTGCCACAGGTGGTTGTGGAGGCCAAATCATTCGGTGTATTTAAGGAAGAAGTTGAGAGATTTTTGATTAGTCAGGGCATTAAGAGATACAGGGAGAAGGCAGGAGATTGGGGCTGAGAAGGAAATTGGATCGGCCTATGATTGAATGGCAGAGCAGACTCGATGTGCCAGATGGCCTAATTCTACTCCTGTATCTTATGTCTCTGTTCTACTGTGAATGCCCACAAGAAAATGAATCTCCAGATAATATATGGTGATTTATACATACTCGGATAATAAATTTACTTTGAACTTTGCGATTGACCAAAAAAGTTCATCAGATCCTGAAGAAATACTGTATGTTGTAAAGATTAAGCCATGCCTGAAGGTTGACTGAATTTTTCCATGTGTAATGCATGAAGAAATTTCTATGGATGTTATTCACATGAACTTCCATGAAGGTATTAAATATTTTACCAAAGGAAATTACTGCCTCATTATTACTCTTGGAATTGTAATTAAATTCTATTTCCCACTGCGGCCTGTAAGGAGTTTGTACCTTCTCCCCATGACTGCATGGGTTTCCTTTGGGTGCTCCGGTTTCCTCCCACAGTCCAAAGACATACTGGTTGGTTGGTTAATCAGTCATCGTAAATTGTCCAGGTACTAGGCTAGAATTAAATCCAAGGATTGCTGGGCAGTCTGGTCAACAAACTAGAGGGGCCCATTCCCAAGCCATATCTCAATGAATAAATAAATAGGATAATTAGGAAATCTGTTGAGCAGCAAGTGATAATCAGTCCACACTGCAGCCACAATACACCAACAATACAAGTCAGGAGGCAACAACGCTGATCAACCAGGCTGTTTCATTCTGGCTGGTGTCAGGCTTTAAGAGTATAGAAGCAATTACAACTATTCACAGGCGTGGTAGGTATTCCACCACAGTCCTGAATTGAGCACTGGAAGTGGCGGAGCGACTTTGGGCAGGCCATATCTGCATCTGCCCCTCGAAGCATAGGCTGTGATTAGGAACCACATTGCCCCTTGTCGCTGAAAACTGGACTCCAGTGGGAGTTGTGACCTTAAGGAGATAAAGGAAAAACAGAAGCAGATCAGTTTTGGTGCAAATCAAATAATCCAAGAACCAGCACCATAATACATATATGTTTGATCACTGCAATTCTGTTACACTTCTGCCTTTCCGCACAAGGACAGAGATTGTGCTGCACATCAGCCACCCAAATATACCACATTCATAAACACACCGTTGAAGCAGCCCGAAACTTTGAGAATGCCTTCATTTTAAGGGCAAAACAAGAGACTGTTAAAAGAATTATCTTCGTTCACCCAGGATTTGCCTTCACTTGCAATGGTTTGTCTCTCACCCAAATACCGCAGTGGTTCATTCTAAAGGTCAGTGTCAAATTAGAGCAAGATCGCTCTCTAGATAATCAGAATCAGAATGATGTTCATTATCACTAGTAAATCATGAAATTTAAACACAAAATACACTGCAGATGCTGTGGTCAAATCAACATGTACAAACACGCTGGAGGAACTCAGCAGGTCGGGCAGCATCCATGGAAACGAACAGAAGGGGGGTCTCGGCCCGAAACGTTGACTGTTTGTTTCCATGGATGCTGCCTGACCTGCTGAGTTCCTCCAGCATGTTTGTACGTGTTGATAAATCATGAAATTTGTTGTTTGCGGCAACAGTACAGTCACCATCTTTGTTACCCTCTGTGTTGAATTGAATTGACCTTATTACTTACATCCTTCATATACATGAGTGAAAATCCTTACGTTATGTCTTCCTCGAAATGTGCAATGTGCAGTCATAGTAATTTATAAATAATATGTACAACAGGATAGTCAATATAACATAGAAATACAGATGTATCACCATGAATTAATCAGTCTGATGGCCTGGTGGAAGAAGCTGTCCCGGAGCCTTTTGGTCCTGGTTTTATGCTGCGGTACCGTTTCCCGGATGGTTGCAGCTGGAATAGTTTGTGGTTGGCGTGACTAAGATTCCCAATGATCCTTTGGGCCCATTTTACACACATGCCTTTGTAAATGTCCTGAGTAGTGGGAAGATCACATCTACAGATGCGCTGGGCTGTCTGCACCACTCTCTGCAGAGTCCTGCGATTGAGGGAAATACAGTCCCCTCACCAGGCACTGATGCAGCCAGTAAGGATGCTCCCAATTGTGCCCCTATAGAAAGTTCTTAGAATTTTGGCCTAAAGTCTCACGTGGGTTTGGGAAGGGGGTAGGGTAGGTCGTTGGGATTGAGATTGGGTTTATCACATTGAGATTGAGAGGGATTCTAGTTAGCTTTGTATGATTGCCGACTTGAACTGGGATGCTCTATCTGTAGGTTGTCCATTTTGGCTTGTGTTTTTTTTACATTATTTTCTATAAAGTGTAAACACTAGATGCCTTTATATTAAATATAACTGCTTTTGGTTTGAAAACAAAAAGAATTTTGAGGGCCCATACCAAACTTCCTCAACCATCTGAGGTGAAGAGATGCTGATGTGCCTTTTTCACCACACAGCTGGTGTACGCAGACCACGTGAGATCCTCGGTGATGATTATGCCGAGGAACTTGAAGCTGTTCACCCTCTCAACCCCAGATCCATTGATGTCAATAGGGGTTAGTCTGTCTCCATTCCTCCTGTAATCCACAACCAGCTCCTTTGTTTTGGCGACACTGAGCGAGAGGTTGTTTTCTTGACACCACTGTGTCAGGGTGATGACTTCTCTGGAGGCTGCCTCATTCTTATTTGAGATTAGGCCAATCAGTGTAGTATCATCAGCAAATTTAATTAGCAGATTGGAGCTGTGGGTGGTGACACAGTCATGGGTATACAGAGAATAAAAGAGGGGGCTTAGTACACAGCCCTAAGGGGCACCTGTGTTGAAGGTCATAGGGGCAGAGGTGAGGGAGCCCACACTTATCACCTGTCAATGATCTGACAGCAAGTCCAGGATCCAGCTACACAAGGCAGGGTTTAGGCCGAGGTCTCTGAGCTTCTTGACAAGCCGGGAGGGAATTATGGTGTTGAATACGGAACTACAGTCCAAGTACAGCTTTCTCACATAAGCGTCCCTCTTCTCCAGATGTGTAAGGGTGGTGTGTAGATGGCTATTGCATCATCTGTTGAACGGTTGTGTCAGTAGGCGAATTGTAGTGGGTCCAGTGTGGGTGGCAGCAAGCTGCAGATGTTCAGCCTCTCAAAGCATTTGCTTTTATTGAGATGAGTGCGACAGGGTCCCTTTTTAGGTACAGGGACAATGGTGGATGTTTTGAAGCAGGAAGGCACTCTACTCTGGGAGAGGGGGAGATTAAAAATGTCAGTAAACACACCTGCCAGTTGTGTCACGTACATCCTGAGTACTCTCCCTGGGATGACATTGGCGATCATGGTCATCGACTATGTTTGCTTTTGACAAATTTTTCAACAGAAGTGCTTGCTATTGCCTTCTTTCAGGCAGTGTCTTTACAGGACAGGTGACACCAGCCATTGTCTGCCTGGCATTAGTGGTCGCATAACCAGAACTTCTGATATGCACCAGTTGTTCATACAGAAACCCCCACCCATGGCCCGAATCATGGGGCTAAGCAGGTGCTACACCTTGCCCAAGGATGACATGCAGGCTAGCAGAGGGGAAAAGCACCTTACACCTCCTTCGGTACACGCATCTCACCACCCCACCACCCGCAGCAGACAAAAAAAATTACTATCAGTTACAATCAAAAATATATAAATAAATGGTGCAAAGGAGGAATGGCAAGGTAGTTTCATGGGTTCATGCAGCATTCAGAAATCTGATGGCAGAGGGGAAGACAATGTTCCTGAAATGTTGAGTGTGGTGCTGCCCGCATTGCAATTACTGCCAGACATCTGAAACTGGCGCATGAGAGCTGATTTCCATTTCTAACTCAGCAGTTCCACAGAGATGTGGTCTGGTTCCAAATCAAAGCCATAGATTCAACTTCTGGACTTCGGAGCCCACCAAACTTTTCCACCTTTATATGATTTTAATCAAAGTACATTTCATCTCTGTTACTATCCTCTCTGACTTTGAGCCTTTCCTCACAGGCATTAACCTCTGTTTGCTTTAAAAGGTGATTGCTCAGAAATCATTGGGGGCAAAGAAGTGAGAAATCATTCCAAACCATACATGGCATCAATCCAGATGAAAGGACAGCATATGTGTGGAGGAGTGTTAATAAAGCCATCTTGGATTCTGACTGCAGCACACTGCAATCTGTAAGTTTTAACTATTGTATATAACAATATATCTTAATAATTTACTGATGTAATTTAAGTTCCCACAGTCTTTGATGATGTGTAGGTCTTTATTATCTTCTCTCAGTCAATCCTTTCTTGGCATTTCTCAGTTTTCTAATCAGCTCCAGCATTTACATAGTTAACCTACATCTCCTATATAATTAGAGCAGCTAACGTCCCTCCTGACACACTACAGCAAGAGGAGCTAGCATGCTGAGGAAACACCAATTTCACCAACTGGTTTCTGAATCCAAGTAGTGAGGAATTTATTCTTAATTCTTCCATCACACCTTTGAATCACTGATGCCTATATTTCATTTTACTACAGTGTTCTCCCCTCTTCCAGAAAATTATTGTTAGTATCGTAGACTTCATGCAAACCAAAACCACACTCACTCACCCTTGGGAAGCTAGAGAGACAGAGAGATCTAGGAACTCTGAAAGACTAAGAGACAAGGAACTCTCAAGTGGATCCCTGAGAGAGAGACTGAGGAGTCCTCGAGATTGGGGAGAACATTGAGAAAACCTTGGAAATATTGAAAACACCTTGGGAAACATTGAAATGTCCTTGGTAAACCTTAAAAAGTCCTTAGGGAACCTTTACAAGCTTGAGAACCTTGAATGCTTGGGCCAGGACGCTTAGACTCAAAAACTTGAGAACCGGAAAAGTTGAGACCTAGAAAACATGAAACTCGAAACCTAGGGAAGGATCTTGGAAGGAGGTTGACTACAGTTCTTTTTATTTTTCCAAAATTTACACTATTAAATTGAATGCTGATTTGTTGAATCAAACAATTTTTATTGAAAAGCTTGCTTGAATTGCAATGCAGACCTGAGTCATGGGATCACAAAGTTGGTATTTATGATTTGAAAAGCTCAGCATGAAGAAACTAAGAAACATAGCGTAGAGAAGCTCAGAGCGTAGTCTCAGAACACTCGGAAGGTAGATCAGAGAGGGTCGGGGCGTACGCTGGGAAGGTAGATCGGAGAGGGTCAGGGCGTACGCTGGGAAGGTAGATCGGAGAGGGTCGGGGCGTACACTGGGAAGGTAGATCAGAGAGGGTCGGGGCGCACACTGGGAAGGTAGATCGGAGAGGGTCAGAGCGTACGCTGGGAAGGTAGATCGGAGAGGGTCAGGGCGTACACTGGGAAGGTAGATCGGAGAGGGTTAGGGTGTACACTGGGAAGGTAGATCGGAGAGGGTCAGGGCGTACACTGGGAAGGTAGATCGGAGAGGGTCGGGGCGTACGCTCGGAAGGTAGATCGGAGAGGGTCAGGGCGTACGCTGGGAAGGTAGATCGGAGAGGGTCGGGGCGTACGCTCGGAAGGTAGATCGGAGAGGGTCAGAGTGTACGCTTGGAAGGTAGATCGGAGAGGGTCAGGGCGTACGCTGGGAAGGTAGATCAGAGAGGGTCGGGGCGTATGCTCGGAAGGTAGATCGGAGAGGGTCAGGGCGTACGCTGGGAAGGTAGATCGGAGAGGGTCGGGGCGTACGCTGGGAAGGTAGATCGGAGAGGGTCGGGGCGTACGCTCGGAAGGTAGATCGGAGAGGGTCAGAGTGTACGCTTGGAAGGTAGATCGGAGAGGGTCAGGGCGTACGCTGGGAAGGTAGATCGGAGAGGGTCAGGGCGTACGCTGGGAAGGTAGATTGGAGAGGGTCGGGGCGTATGCTCGGAAGGTAGATCGGAGAGGGTCGGGGCGTATGCTCGGAAGGTAGATCGGAGAGGGTCGGGGCGTATGCTCGGAAGGTAGATTGGAGAGGGTCAGGGCGTACGCTGGGAAGGTAGATCGGAGAGGGTCGGGGCATACGCTGGGAAGGTAGATTGGAGAGGGTCGGGGCGTACGCTGGGAAGGTAGATCGGAGAGGGTCGGGGCGTACACTGGGAAGGTAGATCAGAGAGTATCAGAGCGTATGCTCGGAAGGTAGATCGGAGAGGGTCAGGGCGTACGCTGGGAAGGTAGATCGGAGAGGGTCGGGGCGTATGCTGGGAAGGTAGATCGGAGAGGGTCGGGGCGTACACTGGGAAGGTAGATCAGAGAGTATCAGAGCGTATGCTCGGAAGGTAGATCGGAGAGGGTCAGGGCGTACGCTGGGAATGTAGATCGGAGAGGGTCGGGGCGTACGCTGCGAATGTAGATCGGAGAGGGTCGGGGCATATGCTCGGAAGGTAGATCGGAGAGGGTCAGGGCGTACGCTGGGAAGGTAGATCGGAGAGGGTCGGGGCGTACGCTCGGAAGGTAGATCGGAGAGGGTCAGAGTGTACGCTTGGAAGGTAGATCGGAGAGGGTCAGGGCGTACGCTGGGAAGGTAGATCGGAGAGGGTCGGGGCGTATGCTCGGAAGGTAGATCGGAGAGGGTCAGGGCGTACGCTGGGAAGGTAGATCGGAGAGGGTCGGGGCGTACGCTGGGAAGGTAGATCGGAGAGGGTCGGGGCGTACGCTCGGAAGGTAGATCGGAGAGGGTCAGAGTGTACGCTTGGAAGGTAGATCGGAGAGGGTCAGGGCGTACGCTGGGAAGGTAGATCGGAGAGGGTCGGGGCGTATGCTCGGAAGGTAGATCGGAGAGGGTCGGGGCGTACGCTGGGAAGGTAGATCGGAGAGGGTCGGGGCGTATGCTGGGAAGGTAGATCGGAGAGGGTCGGGGCGTACACTGGGAAGGTAGATCAGAGAGGGTCGGGGCGCACACTGGGAAGGTAGATCGGAGAGGGTCAGAGCGTACGCTGGGAAGGTAGATCGGAGAGGGTCAGGGCGTACACTGGGAAGGTAGATCGGAGAGGGTTAGGGTGTACACTGGGAAGGTAGATCGGAGAGGGTCAGGGCGTACACTGGGAAGGTAGATCGGAGAGGGTCGGGGCGTACGCTCGGAAGGTAGATCGGAGAGGGTCAGGGCGTACGCTGGGAAGGTAGATCGGAGAGGGTCGGGGCGTACGCTCGGAAGGTAGATCGGAGAGGGTCAGAGTGTACGCTAGGAAGGTAGATCGGAGAGGGTCAGGGCGTACGCTGGGAAGGTAGATCAGAGAGGGTCGGGGCGTATGCTCGGAAGGTAGATCGGAGAGGGTCAGGGCGTACGCTGGGAAGGTAGATCGGAGAGGGTCGGGGCGTACGCTGGGAAGGTAGATCGGAGAGGGTCGGGGCGTACGCTCGGAAGGTAGATCGGAGAGGGTCAGAGTGTACGCTTGGAAGGTAGATCGGAGAGGGTCAGGGAGTACGCTGGGAAGGTAGATCGGAGAGGGTCAGGGCGTACGCTGGGAAGGTAGATTGGAGAGGGTCGGGGCGTATGCTCGGAAGGTAGATCGGAGAGGGTCGGGGCGTATGCTCGGAAGGTAGATCGGAGAGGGTCGGGGCGTATGCTCGGAAGGTAGATTGGAGAGGGTCAGGGCGTACGCTGGGAAGGTAGATCGGAGAGGGTCGGGGCATACGCTGGGAAGGTAGATTGGAGAGGGTCGGGGCGTACGCTGGGAAGGTAGATCGGAGAGGGTCGGGGCGTACACTGGGAAGGTAGATCAGAGAGTATCAGAGCGTATGCTCGGAAGGTAGATCGGAGAGGGTCAGGGCGTACGCTGGGAAGGTAGATCGGAGAGGGTCGGGGCGTATGCTGGGAAGGTAGATCGGAGAGGGTCGGGGCGTACACTGGGAAGGTAGATCAGAGAGTATCAGAGCGTATGCTCGGAAGGTAGATCGGAGAGGGTCAGGGCGTACGCTGGGAATGTAGATCGGAGAGGGTCGGGGCGTACGCTGCGAATGTAGATCGGAGAGGGTCGGGGCATATGCTCGGAAGGTAGATCGGAGAGGGTCAGGGCGTACGCTGGGAAGGTAGATCGGAGAGGGTCGGGGCGTACGCTCGGAAGGTAGATCGGAGAGGGTCAGAGTGTACGCTTGGAAGGTAGATCGGAGAGGGTCAGGGCGTACGCTGGGAAGGTAGATCGGAGAGGGTCGGGGCGTATGCTCAGAAGGTAGATCGGAGAGGGTCAGAGCGTACACTGGGAAGGTAAATCGGAGAGGGTCAGTGTGTACGCTGGGAAGGTAAATCGGAGAGGGTCAGTGTGTATGCTCGGAAGGTAGAAGCGGTTCAGTCAGAACACAGACTTGCAATATGCCCTGAGAATGGAAGGCAGCTTCGTCTCCAGCCAAAATGTCAAAATACCACTGTTTAACTTCTGCTGAGCCCATAACGTAGCTGTGTTCAAATATATTAATGTAGTTATGGGGCTCTTTTACTTGCCTATGACATTGTCACAAGCAAGCTTTTTCATTGTACCTGTACCTCATTGCACTTGTCTGCATGGCAATAAACTCAATTAAATGTCTATAAAATAGGTAATTTCTCCCACGCTCTTAACACTTCCGGTAAATGAAGGAAAAGGAAGAAAATTAGGAAAGAACTAGACACCCTATGCAATATCTGTTCATTCTTTTCTTCAGTAAATTACTCAAATGGTTGGGAATGAATATAGCAGAGAGAATCTAGGGGTCATGCTGTCATGTGAATGAATTTACAACTGCTCACAACATGAAGCCAAGGTTTCCAACCTCAGTCACTCGTTAAGTTGTTCATGCTGGAAGGGCAATCAAAATGCACACTGTCCCAGTACACCCTCACTATTCCTGTGTCCATTTTACAGAAGACTGGAATTCCGAGTCACATGAAGTTTAGTATCGCAATCCATGGTCATAAACAAAAATCAATTGTGTTTTACTTTGGAAACAAGCTTTATGCATTTATAATTTTAATCACTTGGAATTCTCTTGAATGCCTCCAGATGTTCACACATTTTAAAGTGGATGGTATAATAAACTGCTTGCATGTTAATTCATACTCTCCACATTTTAAAAAGTGTTTTATTTAGTTTTTTTAAACAGAGGCAAGTCCATGTGGTTCTTGGAATTGATTCACTGAGTAGTAATGAAATCTCGCAGCAAGTATTGAATGTGAAGCGTAAAATTCCACATGAGTGTTTTGAAGTTGAAAGCAAAGAAAATGACATCATGCTACTCCAAGTAAGTGATTGATTATTTATAGTAATGCACGTTGCACTACACATCAAAGGGAGCAAACTATCTAAACTCAGGTGCCAAAATGTTAAACCCTAATAATCTGCTGTCCGACCACAGAGAAATCCCCATGGTTGAAGAACTGGCTCACCAGATAATGTTTGCTGTTTCCCCATATCCATTCAGATGAGCCCTGGTTTGCTGCACTCTCTTCTGACTGACTCCTTGGAGCTCCAGTTCCTACACATCCTACCATCTAACTAAGGCCTTGTCCCATGATCTCCCCCAACTCACCATGACCCTGGGTTTTGTTCTTTTTTCTTCTTCTTCTACCTTTTCTTCTGCTTTTCTTCTTTTCTTCTTTTTCTTCCTCTTCCCCTTCCTCTTCTTTTCTTCTTTATCTTTTTCTTCTCCTTTTCTTTCATCTTCCTCTTCTTCTTATTTTTCTGCTTTCTTTCCTCTGCTTCTTTTTCTTTTCCTTCTCCTTCAGAGGCAAACAGCTTTAAGGCGCATAAATGACACCTTCTGAACAGGAGTGTGACTCAGGATATCTCAATCCTAAATATTAAGGGTCTCGGCCTGTAACGTTGACTGTTTACTCTGTTCCATAGATGTTGCCTGGCCTGCTGAGTTCCTCCAGCATTTTGTGCGTTGCTCTGGATTTCCAGCATCTGTAGATTTTCTGTTATTTATATATATTTATATGAAAAAGACCTGTATTCTTAAGGAACTGCACTATATATTTAAAACAAAAAATCATGTGATCCTTTTGGCAAACTATTGTTAATGTTAAATTGTATTTTATTCTGTAATAACTTTAAAATCAACGATTCCATCTCTTGATTATATCTTGGACACTTCACCGGTACATGCTCAACCATTTCTTGTAGATTACAAAATTCACATCTCTCATTATTATCTTTCCACTTCTTTCATGATATTACAATTATGTCTTCCAGTTCTCTCTTCATCCTATTGTTTTCTGCATATATTAGATTTAATTTTAATAATGTTTTTCAGTTCTCCTTTATTGTAATTTATTTGAATGTGCACCTGTTCATCTAGTTGCCTACTTTGTTAATTTATCCGATTGCTTGTTCCTTTTAATACCAATGTGTGCTGGAATCCACATCAAGCGTATACAGGGTCCCGCCATTTTAACTCTAAGTAAGGTTGATATTATCTCTGGTCTTGCCTCTGAATGTAAAATTTTTCAGCTCCTGAGTGTTGTGCTTGAATCAGACAATATTACAAATGTCTTCGATCTCCCTTCCTCCACCCAGTGCACAGTGAATAGTCCGGCTGTCATTTCACCTGTATGCATTGAGAAATCGCCATGTTTCCTCACTCTTCTTTTTAAATGTTAAGATCAGTCATGACAAATCCTACCCCTAATCTCCTATTACAGTTGTGAAGCATCTGTGTTTATATTTGTAAATATCCAAAATAATTATTATGTACATAAGATTCAACTCTATCTTGATTTAAAATCACTTCTATTTTTCTGTCTCCTTTCAAAATCCACCCCAGGGCTTCACACAGCCATGCAGGCACCCCAGGAAAAGGCACTGTAGCGCTCACTGCCTTACTAATTCCTGCCCTTTCTGCTTTTTCTTCAATAATCCATACAAAACTTTTGATTTTCTTTCTTTCCTTTCCCCAGCATGGATCTAAAAGCTCTCAGTCCCAAGTGGATGCCATTGCTGTTTAAAGTGGCGTTCTCATCAGCAGTGGGTGTGATGTAGCTACCGCCATCTGATCAGCTTTGACCCACCCGCTCGTGCCCTTTCTACTTTTCTGCCTCCAAGACGATCACTAAAATCTGACGTTGTAAACTGGGTGCAGACTCCACACATTCAGTTTTCTGTGCGCCACACCCCCATCCCCCACGAGCCTTTCACCGACGACTTAAATCCCTTCTCAGCCTAGAGAGAAGATGATCCACTGTAAATTATACTGATGTACTAACCTATGAATCGATCACACAAAGCTGTCTCATCACAGGGAAAGAAAGGGTTAACACTCAAGAGGTAAATGATTCCTACACTAAAGGCTGATTTATACTTGTGCGTCGCATCAACGCCGTAGGTAACATGTTCCCTACGCCATACCTACACCATACCCTACGCCGTAGGGTGTCATGCACCTCTCCAGAAAAGTTACTCACACGTCGCAGTGATGCAGAACGTGACAACTGAGATTGGTCAGCTTGGTAGCATCACATTTCCGGTTGCTTCTTCTCCACCATGTCTGTAGGCTGTGCGTACACTGATGCAAAATAGATGAACCAAATTGTCAACTCTACCTGCCGACATGCGAAAGTGTTTGAAATGCATTTCCTCGTCCATGTCTCTCACAAAGAAACTCAACACAGTGGCATAGAAACCCCACCGCCAACGAGCATTTTGGCTCACACCAACGCATGCTCAGTACGGCGTAGAGCAAAGCAGAAGTGAAAATCAGGGTTACGGCATAGGCTGCGGCATAGCCCATACACACAAGTACAAATCAGCCTTTAAGGTAAAGTAACAAATCAGAAAGTCATTTTAATGTCTGAATCGGAAGCGGAAAACTATGCTCTACATATTATTCAATTCATGACAAAGATCGAATTATTCAAGAAGGTAAACAAAAATTAAAGCCCAAAAGAAAACAGAAATCTGAATCTAAAGTGGGAGGATGCTGGAAGTGCTCACCATGTCTGTTGGCGGACCTCAGAAGACAGATGAATATTACAGTATCAACAAACATACTAAAATTGGACACGTTCTGTATTTCTATATTTTGTTAACCTGTGATCGGATTTCTGATCATTTTAAACTATTTGGGCAGTTTCCTGATCTTCAGAAGGAGGCACATTTAAAGACGGTGCAATCTCTCCAGACACAAAGTGCTAGAGGAACTCAGCAGGTCAGACGCCATCTATGGAAAAGAGTCAACAGTCGACGTTTTTGGCCGAGTTCTTGGCCCAGAATGTCGACTGTACTCTTCCACAGATGCTGCCTGGCCTGCTGAGCTCCTCTAGCTTGGTTTTCCCACATCTGCTGACTTTCTGGTCTTTGATCTCTCTGGAGCTGTGCACCAATTGCTGCGTGCCGCAATGTTTATCACGGAAGGTTTAAGGATATCTGCTTGGAGTTGCTGGGGTGGCATGGCTCGAAGTGCCGGAAGGACCTACTCCGTATCGCTAAATTCAAATAAATAAAATATAAATAAACATGCTAGAGATTTGATGTGCAGGAATAAGACAAAACCATTGTTTTTATTTGCTACAGCTGGAGACTGAGGCAAAACTTAACAAGTTTGTGGGCCTTCTACCACTGCCACAAGAGGTTTCGGATTTGAAAGAGGGAACGGTCTGCACGGTTGCGGGATGGGGAACAACAAAGGCAAACTCAAAGAAAGCATCTGATTGGCTCAGAGAAGCAGACGTAACCATCATAGACAGGAAAACGTGCAACAGTCGGAAGTATTACAACCGCCAGCCCTTAATAACTGAGAATATGCTTTGTGCTGGCGACAAAAAGGGAAAGAGAGATGCATGCAGCGTAAGTTGGATTGAAACAAAAATACGGTAGCAATAACTGAACATAATTAGAATTGTCTTCTATTTAGATTCAGTCTCTTCTGGTACTCTAAGCTATGAGGCAGTTTAATAGATTTTATCATAATCTATCAGAAGAATGAGGATCTCACTGAAACCTATCGAATATTGAACAGCTTAGATAGATTGGGGGTGTAGGGGATGTTTCCTATAGTGTGGGAGTCCAGGCACAGCCTCAGAATACAAGGACGTCCCTTTCCAACAGAGATTAGAAGGGATGTCTTTAACCGGAAGGTGGTGAATCTGTGGAATTTGTTGCCATGGGTTGCTGTGGAGGCCAAGTCATTGGGTATATTTAAGGTAGAGGTTGATAGGTTCTTGAATAGTGCGGGCGGCAGAGTTTATGGGGAGAAGGCAGGAGAGTGGAGCTGAAAGGATGAGATCAGCCATAACGGATTGGCAGAGCAGACTTGATGGGCCAGTCTAATTCTGCTCCTATGTCCTATCATCTAAGTACATCCTTTCATTACTGAAATTCTCAGTGCATCATAAATAAGTAGAATTTAAACATTTCAATGCACTCTATTTGGTCGAGGTATGGGCATCGCTGGTTAGGCATGGGAACTGGGGAATGTTTGAGGGGGATACTTGGGCCATGGAAAGAGGCACGGTTGGGGCAAAAATATTTATGGGGATTTGGGGAACGAAGCACTGAAGAAATCAAAAGTACAAATTACAGATCTTCTGTCCTTTTAATTCCCAATTATTTCTCTTGGTGTGATATCATTGGTCAATCCACACTGCTCCCAGGAATTTGGCGCTGGCCACTGTGAACATTAGCTTCTGTGTGAATGGGAAGCTTAGCAGGGATGGGTGATGGTCCGGCTGAGGAATCTAGAGGAACGTCATAGCCATGCATAGAAGCCCAGTCCTGCAAAATCGTTGACCCCAGGTTTTATGCTCATTTGTAAACTGGAATATTCATGGGCTGCAGAACCAGGATCTGTACCAACTTCACATCTTTAATTGATCAGACCTTAAATTCCTATGGTTAATCTGAGTTACATTTCTATTTTGTAGGGCAATTGAGGAGATTATCAGCAGTCTGCACTCTACAGGGCCCCTCAGATAATTGCATGTCAGAAAATTGCATGGTGTTGCTCTTTAACCTTGTAGGGACTCAATATACATGCATCTTTGTATCGTTTTTTGACAACAAGCAGGAGCCATTGAAAATTATGGGCATTACGGTAGCTCGTTTTCCTTTGAAATGGGTGCCTAGGAATATTTAGGATCTATTCTAGTGAGGTGAACCAGGAGGTCAGGAAGGTCAGAGAATACAAGAAATAGAAGCAGGTCACAAGGCCCCTCCAGCTCATTCCTCCATTCAACATGATGATGACTGATCTGGTCCAGACTCTTCTGCCAAATGCCCTAGCCTTCAATTCCACACTCTCTCAAAAATTCATTTACCTCTATTTCAAATACTTCTAAAGACCTGGTCCGCCTGCTCATTTGTGTTAGAGAGTTCCAGAGATCCATTATCCTCAAGAAAAATTTTCTACACACTCAGCTTTAATTGACCAGGTCCTTATCTTGAAACTATACTTCCATTTCTACCCAATTTCAGACTCTCCCAGTAATGAAAAATGTCAATATATACCCTGTTACACTCCTAATGATCTTGTATCTTTCAATAAGACCACCCCTCATTTACTAAACTAGTATATTAAACTCCATTCGCCAAGTCACTCACTCAATCCGCATCCCAGTTTGAAGGCCTAATATCCTCAGTAAATTCACTTAGACAAATTTTTTTTTTAAATTGGATACTCTAAGTTCTTTCTCCTTCTCCAAGTCATTAACATAAATGGTAAATAATGGAGGTAATCATTGATCCCTCAGCTATTCTGCTAGTTATAGCTTTCCAGCATGAAAAAGTCTCATTTGTTCCAACTCTTTGTTTTCTCACATGACAGCCAGTTTTGAATCCATGATAGCACTCTATCTTCAATGCTATTAATTTATGCACCAGCGGCTTATGGAACATCTGATTAAGTGCCTTTGGGAAATCCAAATATACCACATCCGCAGGTTCCTCTTTACTACTCTGCCTGTTAGCTGAGAGAACTTAAGCAAGTTTGTCAAGCCTGTTTCACTTTTCATGAAACCACGTACTCTTCAGAAGTCCCCTTAAATGATTAACCAGCATTAAAGTGCTGTTCACTGTGAATATAAAATACGGCTGCACTGACCATTTACAAGATGCTCACTGACACTCCATTTTTTTCCCCGCCATCTTTATCTTTTGTCACCACAATGCCAAGGAGTTATCAGGGAAAAGATTCTTTGCAGAAGTTTGCTTATGAAGGGCTCTCCTACTACATCTTGTCAAGGCCTTGACATTTGATACCAAACTGACAAGAGCTGAATAGGTCTCTGCATTTTGTACAGACTGAAGCATTTCTGACACGTCTTTGTAAGTGACTCCAATGCCAGGATCTAGTGGCTATAACCATTGGTCATGCTTTGGCTTGTAGATTATGTAGTTATCTATTTCCAGCTTCTGGAAGTAACGTCATAACGTATTTCTGGCACAACACATTAGATGTTTCAAAGTCACTCTTCTAGTGTTTAAAGACTTTCCAAGGAAAACTCAGACCATAGTAGCTTAATTTAAAACATCTCAAGATGATCAAAGCACCATCACTCATACCATTCCAGAAACCTTTCATTAACCTATCTTCCTTTGTATTTTAGGGAGATTCAGGTGGACCACTGGTTTGTAAGAAGCAACTCAGAGGAATTGTATCGTATGGAAAAGGTTGTGGACTTCCCAAAAAGCCTGGTGTCTATACAAGGATCACAAATAAATATATTCAGTGGATTCGGCGATTAATAGACTAATTCTTACAAAAAAACTTGAACTTTAATCATGATGATGTCTTTTGTGGATCACTGCTATTCTGCCAATTAGAAATAGTCTTTACATTTTAAGTTTATAGACATCGTAGTCTATAACTTTACTCTATGTGGAAAAATTGTGCATACTTTTAAGACAGAAAATGATGTTTTTGCTATATTAATCTTACAATAAATGAATAAACCTTATGTGCTCTATTGGATGAACGTATCAAACTGGCTGACTTACTTGCATGTCTCTGAATCAGAATTCTGTGGGATTTGTAAGTGTTACCTGTGTGAGATTTACATTGATAGATCACAAGAGCTGGCGAGCACAATAAAGCAAAAAAAAACACTGATATCCTGATGAGTTGTAGAGCCAGGATCACTGGGAGTATTTAAGGAGGCAGTGTGCACTATTATTTGAATCATCAGGGGATAGAGGGTCAACTGGAGAGTTGATGCAGAAGGTGAATGAGGCCTGTGACACGTCCATTATGATTATATTGATTGTAGGCTTGTGGCATTCCCCTGTTCCTATTTTCTTATGTTCTTATATATTGAGATGAATTAATTAACAGATAAAAATATAAGAGTGAGAATAAAGGGGTCCTTTTCTGATACAGATCATAACTAGTGGGGTGTCTCATGAATTGACGCTGCATGCAATCACAAACAGGAGAAAAACTGCTGACGCAAGCAACACACACACAATGCTGGAGGCTCAAAACGTCAACTGTACTCTTTTCCATAGATGCTGCCTGGCCTGCTGAGTTCCTCCAGCATTTTGTGTGTGATGCTGTATATTAGTGGGGTGTCACTGCAGAATGGTGGTTAGGACAATATGATTGTAGTTCAGAGTTCAATTCCAGCATCCTTCCGTACAAAAGTTTATATGTTCTTTCTGTGTGCACGTGGGTTTCCTCCCACAGTCCAAAGATGTACCAGTTAGTAGTTGAATTGGTCATTGTAAATTGTCCCGTGATTAAGATAGGGTTAAATCTGTGCGTTGCTGGTGCGCTTCAGGCTAATTGAATGTAGAAGGATATGGCAGATGGAATATAATATGGAAGATGAAAGGACATGGCTTAGAAGGAAAGAACAGCAGATAATTTTCAATTGAAAGAAGGTGTTTAAAAAGATCACTGACAAAGTTAGCAATTGGTCTTTATTGCAAAAGGATTGAGTGCAAGAAACAGCTTTGGGAATATTGTGTGTAGGTCTGTTCTCTCTACCAAGGTTATCCTTGAAGTAAAAAGAATACAGGAAAGAATCACTGGTTTAGTTCTGTGAATATCATGTTACTCAACAGAGTTGCAAGGAGAAAGTTTTTCACCAGAGAACTGCAACTTTCTAGAATTTTCCACCCAAGGGGAATGTTGGCGCCCAAAGGTTCAGTACATTCAAAACAAATGAGTATCAGGTTTATTATCACTATCTTGTGTGACATGAAATACGTTGTTTTGCATTAACACTGCACAGCAAAGACATAACATTACAATGAATTATAATATAAATATAGAGTGCATAAAAAATGACAAGGCATTGTTGATGGGTTCATGGAATGTTCAGAAATCTGATAGCAGAGGGGAAGAATCTGTTACTAAATTGTTGGGAGTGGGTCTACGGGCTCTTGTACCTCCTTGATGATTGCAGTAACGAGAAGAGGGCATGTCCTGGATGATCAGAGTGCTTCGTAGCAGATGCTGCCTTTTTGAGGAACTGCCTTTTGAAGATCTCCTAGATGGTGTGGAGGGCTGTGCCTCCACACCAGGCTCTGATGCAGTAAGGTACTAGGCTTTTGGATATTAGGGAGTTGAAAAATATGGGGATTGTGTAAGGAAGTGTCAGCCCTCTAAACATTCAGCTGTGACCTTATTAATGACTGAATGGCCTACTCCTTCAAAATTATGTAATCCAAACATCCACATTTTCTATGCCCTGAAAGGCCCCATTGGCCAATTAAATCTGTCACATTGAGCACTGGCCTCAGGTACACATTGCCAGTTGATCTGTTGGGTGTTGAGTTTCCGTTTCTCGTGTGAGCTGCATGGTTCATGACAGTGGCAAAGGATCATCATACGTTTATCCCTATCCCAGGACCAGCAGGTATGTGATGTTAAAGGATCTGTTCAGGGACCAGCACATACATGCCATTACGAAGAAAACATGGCCGTGCCTCTACTTTCTCAGAAGTTTGTGCAGATTCCGCATGTCGTCTAAAACTTTGACGAACTTCAATAGATGCGCAATGGAGAGTATCCCGACTGGTTGCATCATTGCCTGGACCAATGAAGCTCAAAACTTCACTCACTTCAATACTGAACTACAACCACTAGTCTCACTTTTAAGTACTCTATAACCATGTTCTCCGTATTATTTATTTGCTTATTTTTTTATTATTATTAGTTTTTCTTGGATTTTCACAGTTTGTCTTCTTTTGCATTTTCGTTATTTCTCTTTTTGTCTTTTACTGGCTTTACGTCTCTAGCCTCAAATGCATTTTGTGCATACTTTGGCTTAACATTTCTATATCAGATATAATTGTGGGTTGTTTTTGATTTATGGTCTGACGGTTGCAGGTCACTCTGAATATATTCTATACAATCTCAGCTGAGGTGGGTAGAACTGAATGGGCAACTGACTCATTAACAAAGTCATTAAATTCTTGGCCCCGCACAGAATGGAAATAAATGAGAATGAGAATAAACTCCATTTTTTAAATGTATTTATTTATTTAGAGATACAGCATGGAGAAGGCCCATCTGGCACTTCAAACCATACCTATCCAGCAGGTCCCGACAACCCCGATTTAACCCTAACCTAATCACCGAGCTACTAACCTACTCAATACATCTTTGAACCATGTATAGCCATATAACAATTACAGCACGGAAACAGGCCATCTCGGCCCTTCTAGTCTATGCCGAATGCTTACTCTCACCTAGTCCCTCTGGCCCGCACTCAGCCCATAACCCTCCATTCCTTTCCTGTCCATATACCTATCCAATTTTACTTTAAATGACAAAACCAAACCTGCCTCTACCCCTTCTACTGGAAGCTAATTCCACACAGCTATCACTCTCTAAGTAAAGAAATTCCCCCTCGTGTTACCCTTAAACTTTTGCCCCCTAACTTTCAAATCATGTCCTCTTGTTCGAATCTCCCCTACTCTCAATGGAAAAAGCCTATCCGCATCAACTCTATCTATCCCCTTCATAATTTTAAATACCTCTATCAAGTCCCCCCTCAACCTTCTACGCTCCAAAGAATAATGACCTAACTTGTTCAACCTTTCCCTGTAACTTAGGTGCTGAAACCGAGTTAACATTCGAGTAAATCTTCTCTGTACTCTCTCTATTTTGCTGATATCTTTCCTATAATTCGGTGACCAGAACTGTAAACTATGGAAAGAAACTGGAGCACCCCTGGAAAACCAGTGCGTTCCACAGGGAGCACATACAGAGACGCCTTACAGAGGACACCTGAACTGAAATCCAATGCCCCAAGCTGAAATAGCTACCGTGATACCCAAGTGTGATCAGGCCATTTTTTCTCATTGTCTAGTTCCTACTCGGGGGTCCAGTCACCCGAAGTCCGAAGTTGCAGCTTGTTGAAGATGTGGAGGAATTCTCACATCGTCAACTTAAGACAGTTAAGAAACTTAAGACAGTTTCACTTCTATGTTGCGCTGCAGGTTTTTCACTAAATTGCAGCTGATGATGTTTTAGCAGGACATTATCATTCAATCCGTCTTTCCTTGGCTGCAGGCTTAGCAAACACAGGGAGGAACACTGAAGATTTGGTTTTGTGCATCCTGCAGTCTGCATTTCAAGCAGGAGTAATTTCTAGGATTCAGATCAAGGAAAGAAAAAGTAGAAGTGATATACTTCCAAATCAAACAACACACACAAAATGCTGGTGGAACACAGCAGGCCAGGCAGCATCTATAAGGAGAAGCACTGTCGGCGTTTCGGGCCGAGACCCAAAACATCGACAGTGCTTCTCCTTATAGATGCTGCCTGGCCTGCTGTGTTCCACCAGCATTTTGTGTGTGTTTGAATTTCCAGCATCTGCAGATTTCCTCGTATTTCCAAATCAAGATGTTGTGTGATTTGGAGCAGATCCTGTATGTCGGAATACCTGATGACCTACACACTATTTATTTGCCACCAATACTCAATGTGGAATAACTGATGCAATGTGAGAAATATAACTATGCCACTTCAAACAACATATTAAGTGATAGAGTTCAAAGTTTTAAACAAGTCTCAAGCTAATAGTTATAGTTTTCTGGTTAGTATTGACCCTGTTGTGTGGCTTTTCATAACGGAATAGGTATCCCCACACCCACAAAATGCTGGAGGACCTCAGCAGGCCAGGCAGCATCTTGAATGATCTTTATTGTCATTATACATAGGTACAATGAAACTCTGTTTAGCTTCCTCTCAGGCAATTAAATAAAGCAGTAGATAAAAACAAGACAGTAATAAAAAAAAAGTATTAAATAGATAAGTAGCAAAAAATAAGTTGCAGCAGCACCAGAATATCACAGTAATGCACAAAGTGCCGTTAGTGCAAGTATTTGAGTCCCTGTGTGTGCTCACAGTTTGTCATTGTTCTGTGGGAGTGGTGTGATGGAGGCCACAGCTCTGGGTTCCTCAGTCTGTTTGTTCTGGTTTTTAGTGTCACATTATAGGTGTTAACATGTTTTGATCTTTGTAACAATGACATCAAAGTGAAGAAACCACATCCCTTTGAGTTTAATATAAATTACCTGAAAATTTGACAATGAGCTCGAGAACAGCCATAATGAACTTTTTGCAGCTCAGTCTGTTTGTTTTGATTGCCGTCTCCTTCAGCCCAGCCAGTAAGTAAATTAAGGAATAATTAAACTTTATATTAGGATTTATGTTATTGATGTTTAGTTGCTGATGTATATATTGAATATTGTTTACAATAATTAGCCTCATATTTTCAATGTCTGATACATATTTTTCAGTCATATTTATGCCAATATTTATTTCCTTGCAGTTTTGTTTCTCGTTTAAACACATGTTTTAGCACAAATAACAAACTTAATGGAATTTATGAGGTAAATGTGACTCAGTGTTAAAGTTCCTGTAAATCTACTTGCTAAGATGCAACAAGAGAGTTTTATTTCCTTGAGGAGTAATGAACAACTGACAGACAGATGTAATTCTCTTGGGTATAATTTGAAATTTGGAGAAGGTATTAAACAAGCAATATTGAATTTGCTACCCATTATATAATTTCTCTGATTCCACATTTTCACTGATTGTCATCAGTGTCTACCTGGAACATTGGACTGAAGCCTGGGAACAGACAAGTTCTCCATGAGACTATCTGTGGAAAGTGACTTCAGGACAGGAAAGGCTCAGGCTGGGAAATGCTGGTATCTGTCTCCCATTGGTGCCAAGAGGAGGGGGAACTACTAACCTCAAAATAATTTTCCTCAAGTCATTAACCTTCACCACTATCATATTTCTCCCTCCCTGGGGGCCATGTCAGTGATTAATTAACTGCTCCTTTACACCCTCTCACAGCCGACATTGAGGCTAGAGGGAGGTGCAGGTAATAGCAACATGTTCTGATAGCAACTGTAGGGAGCTGTTAGACTCAGCATCAAGCATGTCGTCTCTGTTACTATCCTCTCTGTCTTTGAGCCTTTCCTCACAGGCATTAACCTCTGTTTGCTTTAAAAGGTGATTGCTCAGAAATCATTGGGGGCAAAAAAGTGAGAAATCATTCCAAACCATACATGGCATCAATCCAGATGAAAGGACAGCATATGTGTGGAGGAGTGTTAATAAAGCCATCTTGGATTCTGACTGCAGCACACTGCAATCTGTAAGTTATAATTATAGTATACGACAATATATCTTAATAATTTACATTTCCTTTTTCACTCAATGTAATTTGTTAGTTTCCCACGGTCTTTGATGATGTGTGGGTGTGTACCATCTTCTATCAGACCATCCTTTCTTGGCATTTCTCAGTTTTCTAATCGGCTCCAGCATTTACATAGTTAATCTACATCTCTTATATAATTAGAGCAGCTAACATCTCTTCTGACACACTACAATAAGAGGAGCTAGCATGCTGAGGAAACACCAATTTCCAACGGGATCCCACTACCAAGTACATTTTTCCCTCCCTCACCCCCCTTCTGCTTTCCGCAGGGATCGCTCCCTACGCGACTCCCTTGTCCACTCGTCCCCCCCATCCCTTCCCACCGATCTCCCTCCTGGCACTTATCCTTGTAAACGGAACAAGTGCTACACCTGCCCTTACACTTCCTCCCTCACCACCATTCAGGGCCCCAGACAGTCCTTCCAGGTGAGGCGACACTTCACCTGTGAGTTGGCTGGTGTGGTATACTGTGTCCGGTGCTCCCGGTGTGGCCTTTTATATATTGGTGAGATCCGACGCAGACTGAGAGGCCGTTTCACTGAACACCTACGCTCAGTCCGCCAGAGAAAGCAGGATCTCCCAGTGGCCACACATTTTAATTCCACGTCCCATTCCCATTCTGATATGTCTATCCATTGCTTCCTCTACTATCAAGATGAAGCCACACTCAGGTTGGAGGAACAACACCTTATATACCGGCTAGGTAGCCTCCAACCTGATGGCATGAACATTGACATCTCTAACTTCCGTTATTGCCCCTCCTCCCCTTCTTACCCCATCCCTGACATATTTAGTTATTTGTTTTTTCTCTCTCTCTCTCTCTGCCCATCACTCTGCCTGTTCTCCATCTCCCTCTGGTGCCCCCCACTCCCCTTTCTTTCTCCCGAGGCCTCGCGTCCCATGATCCTTTCCCTTCTCCAGCTCTGTATCACTTTCGCCAATCACCTTTCCAGCTCTCGGCTTCATCCCATCCCCGCCAGTCTTCTCCTATCATTTTGCATTTCCCCCTCCCCCCACTAATTTCAGATCTCGTATTATCTTTCCTTTCAGTTAGTCCTGATGAAGGGTCTCGGCCTGAAACGCCGACAGTGCTTCTCCTTATAGATCCTGCCTGGCCTGTTACGTTCCACCAGCATTTTGTGTGTGTTGTACCAATTTCACTAACTGGTTTCTGAATCCAAGTAGTGAGGAATTTATTCTTAATTCTTCTATCACACCTTTGGATCACCGACACCTATATTTCATTTTTCTACAGTCTTCTTGCCTCTTCCAGAAAATTATTGTTAGTATCTTAGACTTCATGCAAACCAAAACCACACTCACTGACCATTGGGCAGGGGCTGTCTTTCCCTGGAACATTGTGGTCAGTTCCTTTGAAAATCTGTCTTACTTCATCACAAGCAATCACAACACAAGAGGTTGCAGAAGCTGGAAAATGGAGCGACACACAAAATGCTGGAGGAACCTTACAGGTCAGGGAGCATCTGCAGCTGAGGGAAATTGACAGTCAACATTTCTGGTCAAATCCCTTCATCTGGACTAGACTAGAGTGAGTCCAGATGAGGGGTCTCGACCCTAGCCATCAACTGACCATTTCCTGCCACAGATGCGGACTGACCTGTGGAGTTCCTCCAGTACTTCTGGATGTGAAAAAACCTTAAAAACACTGAAAAACACTGGAAAATCTTAGAAGTCTTCGGGGAGCACTTACAACCTTGAGATCCTTGACGACCTTGAAAAGTCCTTGAGAACCTTGAACACTTTGGCTGAGATACTTAGACCCAGAAAGAACTGTCAGGACCCAGGAAACGTGAAATCAAAACCTAGGGAAGGATCTTGGAAGGAGGTTGATCATAATGTTTTACATTTCCAAAATTTATACTGTTAAATTGAATGTTGGTTTGTTGAATCAAACAAATTTTATTGCAAAGCCTGCTTAAAGTGCTCAACTGCAATGCCTACGGGAGTCAAGGGTCCCCGAAGTTGGGAAACTGGACACTCACGACTTGAGAAGCTCAGAACGGAGACTGGAGAAAGTCAGAAATATAGACTAGAGAAGCTTCGTACGTAGACATGGGACACTCGGAATATAAACTCAGGATACGTCCTGGGAATAGAAGGCACCCTCCATCTCCAGCCACCGATATCAAAAAGTCGCTGTTCAATCTTCGCTGGGTCTAGTATTTGGCAGGATCCTTCCATCATGATGTGTGCTGGCAATATTGGAACCCAAATGCAGTGGGAAGACAGTACTCTGATGTAGAAATGGCGATGAGAGTTTTATTCATAACAATTCCCAAAGATCATCAGTGGCCTGGCCGAGTGACGTCTCAAGAAGTTACATTCTCTAAACTAGGACCCTGCTATTAGCACTAATCAGGCATCCGCTTAAATAATACAAGAAATAGAATCCCTGACCCTATCAAAATGAACTTAACAGGCTCAAACAGAAGGCTCCATTAGACACACTATGCAATATTTGTGTTTTCCTTTTCTGCAATAAATTACTCAAGTGGTTGGGAAAGAATATAGCAGGGGGAATCTAAGGGTCACACTGTAACGTGCATGAATTTACAACTGCTCATAATGTGAGGCCAAGGTCTCCAAACTCCGTCACTTTTTAACCTTTTCACACTGGAACTGCACGCAAAGTGCGTGCTGCCCCAACACACTTTCAGCATTCCTGTGGCCACCTTACAGTAGACTCGAATTCCTAGTCACGTAAACTTTAGCATTGCATTCCTCAATCACAAACAAGGGTCAATTGAGCTTTAACAAGCATTATGTGTTTATAACTATAATCACTTCGAATTCTCTCAAAAGTCTCCAAATTCTCACACATTTTAAAGCAGATGATATAATAAACTGCTTGCAACATAATCCATCCTCTCCACATTTTAAAAATGTTTTATTTAGTGGCTTTAAACGAAATCAAGTCCGTGTGGTTCTTGGAATTGATTCATTGGGAAGTAATGAAACCTCGAAGCAAGTATTGAATGTGAAGTATAAAATTCCACATGAGTGTTTTGACATTAAAAGCAAAGAAAATGACATCATGCTACTCCAAGTAAGTGACTGATTATTTATAGTAATCCATGTTGTATTATAACACAAAGGGAGCAATCTATCTAAGTTCAGGTCCCGAAATGTTAGACCATAATAAACTGCTTTCTGACCATTCAGATATCCCCATGCTTCAAGAACTGGCTCACCAAATTCAACCTCTCTTCATTTAAAACCACTTCTCTATTTTTCTGTCTCCTTGTGGAAGTCCACCCCAGTGCTTCACACAGCCGTGGAGGCACCCCAGGGAAAGGCAGCGTAGCACTCACAGCCTTATTCTTGCTCTTTCTGCTTTTTCTGCAATAGTCCATGCAAAGCTCCTGATTTTCTTTCATTCCTTTCTCCAGCATGGATGTAAAAACTGTTTAGTTGGATGAGTTTCTCTGTGCCCTTGTAGGTTTGTCCGATAGGTTAATGCAAGCTGCGTTCTCCTCAGTTCCAGAGGTGTGTCTCCCCACTTCAACTGCATTGCCACCATTGGTGTGGTTACTGCCCCACTGATTAACCTTAGTGTTTGACCTTGAACTTTCTTGAGCTGATGATACACCATACTTTCATAGTCCAGTACTGATCTTATTAATCCTATATATATTGCTTACAAGGATTTCCAATCAGAATCCCATTCCTTTCCTATTAAACAACTCATAACATTTAGAACTTTCTTACTTTTGGTTATTATTTCCTTAATATGTGTTGACCATGTGAGTCTGTTATTAAAACAAATTCCTAAAAGTTTAAAGGTATCCACACTTCCTACTTACCTGGGTCCCAGTCCACATGTTCTCTTCGTTACCTGGTTCACTGGAAAATGTGTTATGATTCTATGTAACTACTAAAGCAAAGAAATTAAAATGTGTGTTGGGGGGGCAGCGAGGGAATAACAAAAACAACTTGTCAATGTCTGTTAATCTGGCAATGCTGAAGTCCCAAGTGTTCAGGAGTAATTTTCATTACCTCTGTATTTGCTCTCTATCAAAAAAATGAATTATTTTATTTTTTACTGTTCCTGTTTACTTAAGAGGCTGAAGTTTATTTATTTTCCAGACACTGGCCAGTTGTATAAGGAGCTCCCAACCCAGTAAAATCCCGTTATTTATTGAAATTTTCAAATCAATCCACAAGTCCTGTTTCATTCATTCCTTCGCCATGTTATTTTGATTTACCCAATCAAAATCTTTTAACCTCCCGAGATTAATAGTGGTTAACTTAAAACTGTGTAATCACCACTTCATGCTCCTTTGTTTGCACACTTTAATGCTACAGCTGCGAGAGGCAAATGTTCAGCAGAGCGCCCCCAGTAATTCTGTGTGGGAGGCACGCTTGCTCCTGGTGTTCTCAGTCCCAAGTGGATGCCATTGCTGTTCAAGGCGCATGTTCTCATCAGCAGTGGGTGTGATGTAGCTGCCGCCATCTGATCAGCTTTGACCCACCCGCTTGTGTCCTTTGTACATTTCTGCCTCCAAGACGATCACTAAAATCTGACGTTGTAAACTGGGTGCAGACTCCACACATTCAGTTTTCTGTGTGCCACACCCCCATCCCCCACGAGCCTTTCACCGATGACTTAAATCCCTTCTACGAGTAAGAGCTGATGTACTAACCTACGAACTGATCACACAAAGCTGTCGCATCACAGGAAAAGAAAGGGTTTTCACTTAAAGGGAAAAAGATGTTACTCTGAGGGTAAAGTAACAAATCAATAAGTCATTTTAATATTCATAAGATGCAAAGTCTGAATTGGAAGCAGAAAATTATGCTCTGCAGATTATTCAATTCATGAAGAAATAAAATTATTCAAGAAGCTAAACAAAATTCAAAGTTCCCCGTTTGACAGAACTGGTCCACACCCTCAGATTTTTTTTCTTCAGCTCCTCCCACTTTCTCCAGACTCAGGGGTAGCCATGGGCACCCGCATGAATCCGCAGCTATGTTTGCCTCCTCATTGGTTAATAGAACAGTTCATATTCCAAAGCATTCCCTAGCAATTCTCCCCAACTCTTCCTCTGCTACATTTACGACTGTGATGTTGCTGATTCTTGCACCCATGATGAGCTTGTCAATTTCATCAACTTTGCTGCTAGCTTCCACCGTGTCTTTAAATTCACTTGGTCCATTTCTGACACCTCCCTCCTCTTTCTCAATCTCTCTGTCTCCATCTCTGGAGACAAACTGTCAACTGACATCTTTTATAAACCTACCAAGTCCCATGGTTAACTTGACTATACCTCTTCCAACCCAGTCTCTTGTAAAAACATTTTCTCAGTTCCTCCACCTCTGCTGCATCTGTATCCAGGATATGGCTTCGCTTTCACGTCCTCCTTCTTCAAAGAGTGGTGTTTCACTCTCTCCACTATGATGCTGCCGTCACATGCATCTCCATTTCCTGAACATTAGCACTCATCCCATCTTCCTGCCACATTAACAGTAGTAGAATTCCCCTTGTCCTTGCTTACCAACCCATCAGCTTGTACATCCAACATGGAATCCTCCTCAGCTTCTGCCTTCCCAAAGAGATCCCTCTCCCCCGTCCACTTTCTTTAGGGATTGCTCCCTCCACAATTCCCTTGTCCATCTGTCCCTCCCGGCACTTATCCCTGCAAGTGACCTAAGTGCTACATCCGCCATTCATCTCCTTCCTCACCTCCATTCGGTGCCAAACAGTCCTTCCAGGTGAGGCAACACTTCACCAGTGAATCTGCTGGGGCTGCCTATTGTACCTGGTGCTCTCAATTGCTCTCAATGCGGCCTTCTCTACATTGGTGAGACCCATCATAAATTGGAGACCTGCTTTGTCGAGCATCTCTGCTCCATCCACCAAAAGCAATACTTCCCAGCAGCCAAACATCTTAATTCTGATACCCACTCCTTTTCCATTTCTCCTTCAAGTAAGCCATTCCCTTCCCACTCCCGTCTTTTTCTATCCCACTTCTTCACACTTGCCCATTACTTCCCCCTGGGTCCCCTCCTCCTTCCCTTTCTCCTGTGGTCTACTCTCCTCTTCTATCAGATTCCTGGGCCAGCCCGTCCCCCCCCACATGGCTTCATCTATCACCTGCCAGCTAGCTTTCCTCCCCTCCCCCCGCCTTTTTATTCTGGCATCTTCCCCCTTCCTTTTCAGCCCTGATGAAGGGTCTCAGCATGAAACATCAACTGTTTATTCATTGCCATGCATGCTGCCTGACCTCTGGAGTTCCTCCAGCATTTTGTGTGTGTTGCTTTGTATTTCCAGTATCTGCAGACTTTCTCATTTTTCTGAAAGAAAAGTAGGAGAATGCTGCAGGCACTTACTAGGCCTGAGGGCACCTCTGGGAAGGACAGGTGGATATTACAGATGAGCTGTGAAAGTGGACAGAACGAAAAATACACATGTTCTACATTTATTTTAATGTTTGCTTGGATTTCTGACCATTTTCAACTGGTTTCTTGATCATTAGAAGGAGGCATACTTAATACTGTGTGATCTCCCCAGAGCAAATAACTGTCCTGTTGCATGCACCAACATATTCTTCGCAGAATATTTAAGAATACGTTTTAGGGTTTGGTGGGTTGTCATGGTTCAAAGGGTCAAAAGGGCCTACTCCACATTGTGTCGTTAAATTAAAATAAATAAATTAACATGCTAGAGATTTTATGTGCAGAAATAAGAGAAAACCAATGCTTTTGTTTACTACAGCTGGAGTCTGAGGCAAAACTTAATGAGTATGTGGGCCTTCTACCACTGCCACGAGAGGCTTCGGATTTGAAAGACCAAACGGTCTGCACGGTTGCGGGATGGGGAGCAACAAAATCAAACTCAGACAAAGCATCTGATTGCCTCAGAGAAGCAAACGTAACCATCATAGACAGAAAAAAGTGCAACAGTCGGAAGTATTACGACCACCAGCCCTTAATAACTGAGAATATGCTTTGTGCTGGCGACAAAAAGGAAGGGAGAGATGCATGCTTTGTAAGTTGGATTGAAAAAAGTATGGTAGCAATAACTGAACATAATTAGAATTGTCTTCTATGCAAGCTCAGATTCAATCTGTTCTGGCACTATGAGGCTGCTTAATAGATTTTATCAAACTGAATCTATCAGAAGAATGAGGATCTCATTGAAACCTATTGAATACTGAACAGCTTAGATAGTTTGGACTTGTAGAGGATGTTTCCTATAGTGGGGGAGTCTGGGTGCAGCCTCAGAATACAAGGAAGTCCCTTTCAAACACAGATGTTGAGGAATTTTCTTTAGCCAGTGGATGGTTAGTCTGTGGAATTGACTGTCTCAGACAGATGTGGAAGCTATGTCATCGAGTATATTTATGGAGGAGGTTCATAGATTCTTGATCAGTGTGGGCGTCAGGGGTTATGGGGAGAAGATGGCAGAGTGGAGCTAAGAGGATAAGAGATTCCAACAATCTTCCAGTAATCTATCTTTCTTGTTATTTTAGGGAGATTCAGGTGGACCACTGGTTTGTAACAAGCAACTCAGAGGAATTGTATCCTTTGGATATAAAAAAACTTGTGGACTTCCCAAAAAGCCTGGTGTCTATACAAGGATCACAGAAGAATATATTCAGTGGATTCAGAAACTAACAGATTAAATCTTACAAAAAATACTTGTGTTTTCTTCATGATTATGTCTTCTGTAGCTCACTGCTATTCTGGAATTAAAAATAATCTTTACGTTTCAATTTTACAGACATTGTGGTTCAAAGCCCTTGTCTCTATGGAAAAATTGTGCATATTTTCAAGCAGGAAAATGATTTTTTTTTGCTGTAATAATTTTGCAAATAACAAATAAACCTTATGTGCTTTATTAGATGAAGGCATCAAGTTGGCTGATTCACCTACATATCTCTGAATGTGAATTTTGTGGAATCACACTTCAATGTTTGAAACTGTTATCAGTGTGAGGTTTACACTGATAGGGAAAATAGATCACAAGAGAGCATACTCAAAATAAACCCAAAAAGAACACCATATCACAGTGATGGAGGAACTCAGCAGGCCAGGCAGCATCTATGGAAGAGTTTGTTGGCATTTCAGGCTGAGCCCCTTCGGCAGGACACACATTAGGGTTGACAATACCCTTTTCCATAGTTACTGCCTGGCCTTCTGAGCTCCTCCAGTACTTTGTGTGTGTAACACTGATATTCTGATGAGTTGTAGAGCCAGGATCATTGGGAGTATTTAAAGAGGCAGTGTGCATTATTATTTGAATCATCAGGGAACAGAGGGTCAACTGGAGAATTGCTGCAGAAGGGGAATGAGGACAGTGACAGGCCTGCTATGATTATATTGAATCATATATGACATTAATTTTGAGACTGAGTACTTGTTCTGCAATTCTCAGCCAAGGTAAGATTGTGGCATACCCCTCTTCCTATTTCCTTATGTTGTTGGATCTTGAGATGAATTGATTAACAGATAGAAATTGCATCTTGTCATTGCATCTTGGGTCATTGGTGTTCATATTTCAATTCCCACATCCTCTGTAAGCAAGTTTGTACTTTCCTTCCTGAGTACTCATGGGTTTTCATCACTTGCTCCAGTTTCCTCCCACAGTCCAAAGATGTACCAGTTAGTAGCTTAGTTAGTCATTGTAAATCATCATTAGTATCTTAGTGAGTCTTTGTATCTTTCAATAAAATATATCAGTGATTTGGATGAGGGGAGCAGGAACAACATATCCAAATTTGATTATAATAAAGGCTTAGGTAGCACTATGGGCTGTGCAGAGGAGACCAGGGAGCTTCAGGCTAATTGAATGTAGAATGACATGGCAGATGGAATACAATGTGGAAGATAAAAGGACATCACTGAGGTGGAAGGAAAGAACAGCAGATAAAGCAAAGATTCGCTGGATTGATTCTGAAATGGTGAGTTTGTTAAACATGGAGAGGTTAAGCATATTGGACTTTCACTCTCTTGAAAATTAAATTATAAAACATTGAAATATGCAAAACTTTTACCAGGCTTGAGAGGATATACATAAGGACTTATGCTTCCCTTGGCTGAGAATTGCAAAACAAGTCCTCAGTCTCAAAATTAGTGTCATATTATTCAAGACAGTGACAGTGAGAAATTTCTTCACCAGAGAATAGCACGTTTCTGGAATTCTCTGGCCAAGAGGAATGATGGCGCCCAAAGGTTCAGTACATTCAAAACAAATGAGAATCAGGTTTATTATCACTATCTTTTGTGACATGAAATACGTTGTTTTGCATCAACACTGCACTGTAAAAACATAACATTACAATTAATTACAAAATAAATATAGAGTGTGTAAAAATAAAATGACGAGGTCTTGTGGATGGGTTCATGGAATGTTCAGAAATCTGATAGCAGAGGGGAAGAAGCTGTTACTAAATTGTTGAGAGTGGGTCTACAGGCTCTTGTACCTCCTCAGTGATGGCAGTAATGAGAAGAGGGCATGTCCTGGATGCTCAGAGTGCTTAGTGGCAAATGCTGCCTTTTGAAGATCTCCTAGATGGTGGGGAGGGCTGTGCCTGTGAAGGAGCTGGCTGTATCTGCAACCCTTTGCAGCCTTGTACCTGTGCACTGAAGCTTCCACACCAGGCTCTGATGCAGTAAGTTTTTTAGATTATACTTATACTTTACACTTTACTTTTTTGTCACCAAACAATTGATACTAGAGCATACAATCATCACAGCGATATTTGATTCTGCACTTTGCGCTCCCTGGAGTACAAATTGAAGTAAATAGAATAAAAATTTAAATTATAAATCATAATTAGAAAATAGAAAAGGGAAAGTAAGGTAGTGCAAGTCTGGTCCGGATATTTGGAAGGTACGGCCCAGATCCAGGGCAGAGTCCATTCAGCAGTCTTATCACAGTTGGAAAGAAGCTGTTCCCAAATCTGGCTGTACGAATCTTCATGCTCCTGAATCTTCTCCCAGAGGGAAGAGGGACAAAAAGTGTGTTGGCTGGGTGGGTGGTGTCCTTGATTATCCTGGCAGCACTGCTCTGACAGCGTGTGGTGTAAAGTGAGTCCAAGGATGGAAAATTGATTTGTGTGATGTACTGGGCTAGGTTCACAATTTTCTGCAGCTTCTTCCAGTCTTGGACAGGACAACTTCCATACCAGGTTGTGATGCACCCTAGAAGAATGCTTTCTATGGTGCAGCTATAAAAATTAGTGAGGGTTTTAGGGAACAGGCCAAATTCCTTCAGCTTTCTCAGGAAGTAAAGGCGCTGGTGGGCCTTCTTGGCAGTGGACTCTGCTTGGTTAGACCAAGTCAGGTCATTTGCGATACTCACCCCGAGGAAGTTAAAGCTTTTGACCTGTTCCACCTGTGCACCACCGATGTAGATGGGGTCGTGCGGTCCGCTACTCTTTCTGAAGTCAACAACCAATTCCTTCGTCTTGCTGATGTTGAGGGATAGGTTATTGTCTTCATACCATGCCACCAGGTTCTTAATTTCCTCTCTGTACTCAGACTCATCATTACCCAAGATACAGCCTACAATTGTGGTGTCAGCAGCAAACTTATATATTGAGTTCGATTGAATCACAATCATGGCCACACAATCATCGGTGTACAGTGAGTACAGCAGGGGGCTAAGTACACAGCCTTGTGGGCACCAGTGCTCAGAGTGATTGTAGAGGAGAGCTTGTCCCCTATTTTTACAGCCTGGGTCCTGTCTGTGAGGAAGTTGAAGATCCAGCTGCAGATCTGAGTGCTAAGACCCAGGTTCCAGAGCTTAGGAATCAGTTTATTTGGAATGATGGTATTAAAGGCAGAGCTGTAGTCAATGAAAAAGAGCCTTACAGATACATCTTTATTCTCCAGGTGTTCTAAGGAAGAGTGTAGTGCCAGAGAGATGGCATCTGCCATTGACCTGTTGCTCCAGTAGGTGAATTGCAAAGCGTCAGGGTTGACCAGTAGGCTATGGTTGATGTGTGCCATAACCAATCGCACTCTATATTTATTATGTAATTAATTGTGATGTTATATTTTTGCAGTGCAGTGCTGATGCAAAACAACGTATTTCATTTCACACTAGATAGTGATAATAATAAGTTGCTAGGCTTTTGGATATTAGGGAGTTGAAAAATATGGGGATTGTGTAAGGAAGTGTCAGCACTCTAAACATTCAGCTGTGACCTTATTAATGACTGTATGGCCTACTCCTTCAAAATTATGTAAACCAAACATCCACATTTTCTATACCCTGAAAGGCCCCATTGGCCAATTAAATCTGTCACATTGAGCACTGGCCTCTCATGCACATTGCCAGTTGATCTGTTGGGTGTTGAGTTTCCGTTTCTCGTGTGAGCTGCATGGTTCATGACAGTGGCAAAGGATCATCATACGTTTATCCCTATCCCAGGACCAGCATGTACGTGCCATTACAAAGAAAGCATGGCCGTGGCTCTACTTTCTCAGAGGTTTGTGCAGATTTGCCATGTTGTCTAAAACTTGGGCAAACTTCAACAGATGCACAGTAGAGAGTATCCTGACCGGTTGCATCATTGCTTGTTATGAAAACACCAATGTCCAAGAATGGAAAATCCAATAGAATGTGGTGGATACAGCTCAGTCCATTGCAGGAAAGGCCACCCCCATCACTAAACACATCTACAAGTAGCTCTGCCATAAGAAAGCAGAGCAACTTCCATCCACAAGACCACCTCCATCCAGGCCATGCTCTCTTACTAATCCCCCCATGTTCGGGAACAGTTATTACTCTTCAACCGTCAGGCTCCGGAACCAATGAAAATCATTTCACTCACCTCAACACTGAACTGATTCTACAACCTATGGCCACACTTTCATGTACTCTACAACCCACGTTCTCAGTATCTTTTTAACTTATTTATTATTATTATTATTATTATTATTAGTTTTTCTTGTATTTTCAGAGTTTTCTTGTTTTGTATTTTGGTTATTTGTCAGTCTTTGTTTCTGTGTAATTTTTCATTGATCTATTGTATTTCCTTGTTCTACTGTGAATGCTGCAAGAAGATGAATCTCACGGTAGTGTACAGTGATATTTGTATACTTTGATAATAACTTTACTTTGAACTGAATTTTGAATCCCCTCTTGCCTGCTCTACCTTTCAGTACATTATGGTTAATCTTCTACCTCAGCAACAGGATTGAAAACAATGGCATCAGTATCCCATATTTAATAAAGGATATTTCTGCTTTTCCTGACATCCTTTCAAAATAGAGACGCAAAGGGTTAGGTTGGGGTGGTAGAGGAGAGGGCAAGGTATCGTGGAACCTGTGTGTTGTCATTGATGTCACCAAGGGGTGGAATGTAGATGAGAGTTAAGAACACCTGAAGAGATATTATTTTGGAGATTTCAGTGTTTGTTCAATGCAGAAGGAAAATGTGCCATTTCCTGCAACTTTCTGCCTGGGAATATTTACAAGAATGGTGCCAGATGCCATGCAGCTAGAAAATGGAAGAAGGGCAGTCGCTTACCACAGCTCTTGTAATGTAGGATGTGAATGATAAATCCATTAATCCTTCTAAAAGAAAACAAATTCAGTTCTCAGAGGCACAGGAAGACTTGAGTTTATAACTAAGGAGTTTCATCACAACTGGCTTTTTGCCTTTAGCCTCAAACACATTTTGTGAATATTTTGGCTTAACATTTTTATATTAGATATAATGAGTGGTTGTTTTAAGATAGACAGACAGACATACTTTATTGATCCCGAGGGAAATTAGGTTTCGTTACAGCCGCACCAACCAAGAATAGTGTAGAAATATAGCAATATAAAACCATAAATAATTAAATAAAAATAAGTTCATCAAGCCAAGTGGAAATAAGTCCAGGACCAGCCTATTGGCTCAGGGTGTCTGACACTCCGAGGGAGGAGTTGTAAAGTTTGATGGCCACAGACAGGATTGACTTCCTATGACGCTCAGTGTTACATCTCGGTGGAATGAGTTTCTGGCTGAATGTACTCCTGTGCCTAACCAGTATATTATGGAGTGGATGGGAGTCATTGTCCAAGATGGCATGCAACTTGGACAGCATCCTCTTTTCAGACACCACCGTCAGAGAGTCCAGTCCCACCCCCACAACATCACTGGCCTTACGAATGAGTTTGTTGATTCTGTTGGTGTCTGCTACCCTCAGCCTGCTGCCCCAGCACACAACAGCAAACATGATAGCACCGGCCAATGTTGGTCAATTTATGGTTTGACAGTTGCAGGTCGCTCTGAATATATTCTATACAATCTCAGCTGAGGTGGGTAGAACTGAATGGGCAACTGACTCATTAACAAAGTCATTAAATTCTTGACCCTGCACAGAATGGAAATAAATAAGAATGAGAATAAACTCCACTTTTTAAACTTATTTATTTAGAGATACAGCATGGAGAAGGCCCATCTGTCACCTCTGAGCCATGCCAATTCAGCGAAACCCTAGAACCCTGATTTAACCCTAACCTAATTACAGAACAATTTACATGACCAATTAACCTGCCCAGTACATCTTTGGACTCTGTGAAGAAATCAGAGCACCCAGGAAAACTAATTCATTCCACAAGGAGGTCATACAGAGACTCCTTACAGTGGACACCTGAATTGAAATCCAATGTCTCAAGTTGAAATAGCTACCGTGATACCCACGGTATCAGGACATTTTTTTTTCTTACTGTGACACCCATTCACCTAAAGACCCAAGTTGTAGCTTGCTGAAGCTGTGGAGAGACTCTAGACTTCCTCTCACAAGAGCACATAAGACAGTTTCACTATTACATTTCACTGCAGATACTTCACTAAATTGCAACTGATGATGTCCTATCCAGTCCATGTTTCCTCGGTTGCAGGCTTAGACAACACAGGCAGAAACATTGGAGATTTGGTTTTGTGCATCCTACAGTCTACATTTTCTAGGATTCAGATCCAGGAAGGAAAAAGTAGCAGTGATATATTTCCAAATCAAGATGTTGTGTGATTTGGAGCAGATCCTGCATGTTGGAAAACCTTAGATTATGCCCATAATATATAGGAGCAGATGTAGGCTATTTGGCCCTTCGAGTCTGCTCAGCCATTCAATCATGGGCTGATTCAATTCTTCCAGTCATCCCCACACCCCTGCCTTCTCCCCTTACCCTTTGATGCCCTGAATAATCAAGGACCTGTCTATCTCTGCCTTAAATACACCCAATGACTTGGCCTCCACAGCCACTCGTGGCAACAAATTCCACAGATTTTCCACCCTCTGACTAAAGTAATTTCTCCACATCTCAGTTCTAAATGGATGTCCTTCAATCCTGAAGTCGTGCTCTCTTGTCCTAGACTGCACAACAATGGGAAATAACTTTGCCATATCTAATCTGTTCAGGCCTTTTCACATTCAGAATGTTTCTATGAGATCCCCCCTCATCTCCTGAACTCCAGAGAATACAGCCCAAGAGCTGCCAGACGTTCCTCATAAGGTTACACTTCCATTCCTGGAATCATTCTCGTGAATCTTCTCTGAACCCTCTCCAATGTCAGTATACACTTTCAAAAATAAGGAGCACAAAACTGCACGGAATATTCCAAGTCTCATGAGTGTCTTATAGAGCCTCAACATCGCATCCATGCTCTTATATTCTATACCTCTAGAAATGAATGCCAATATTGCATTCACCTTCTTCACCACCAACTCAACCTGGAGGTTAAACTTTAGGGTATTCTGCACAAGGACACCCAAGTCCCTTTACATCTCTGCAAATTGAATTCTCTCCCCATCTAACTAATAGTCTGCCCATTTATTTCTTCCACCAAAGTGCATGACCATACACTTCCCAACAATGTATTTCATTTACCACTTCTTTGCCCATACCCCTAAACTATCTACGTCTCTCTGCAGGCTCTCTGTTTTCTCAACACTACCCACTCCTCCACCTATCTTTGTATCATCGGCAAATTTAGCCACAAATCCATTAATACTGAAGTCCAAATCATAAGATACATTGTAAAAAGCAGCGTTCCCAACACTGACCCCTGTGGAACTCCACTGATAACCGGCAGCCAGCCAGAATAGGATCCTTTTATTCCCACTCTCTGTTTTCTGCCGATCAGCCAATGTTCCATCCAATAGTAACTCCCTTGTAATTCCATAGGCTCTTATCTTGCTAAACAGCCTCATGTGCAGCACATTGTCAAAGGCCCTCATGAATATCCAAGAACACCACATCTACTGCATCTCCTTTGTCTACCCAGCTTGTAATTCCCTCAAAAAATTGCAGTAGGCAGGATTTTCCTTTCAGGAAACCATGCTGGCTTTGGCCTATCTTGTCATGTGCCTCCAGGTATTCCATAATCTCCTCCCTAACAATTGATTCCAACAACTTCTCAACCACTGATGTCAGGCTAACAGGTCTACATTTCCCTTTCTTGCCTCCCAACCTTCTTAAATAGCGGAGTAACATTTTCAATTTTCCAGTCATCCGGTATAATGCCAGGATCTGTCATTGTTTGTACCTCCGCAATCTCTCCAGCTACTTCCTTCAGAACCCGAAGGTGCATTCCATCAGGTCCAGGAGATTTATCCACGCTCAGACCATTAAGCTTCCTGACCACCTTCTCAGTCATAATTTTCACTGCACATACTTCACTTCCCTGACACTCTTGAATGTCCAGTAAACTGCAGATGTCTTCCACTGTGAAGACTGATGGAAAATATACATTCGGATCCTCTGCCATCCCTATGTCTCTCATTACAATATCTCCAACTTCATTTTCTATTGGTCCTATATCTACCTTCAACTCTCTTTTACCCTTTATAAACTTAAAAAAGCTTTTAATATCTTCTTTGATATTAATCGCCAGCTTCCTTTCATAATTCCTTTCATAATGCCAGATGACATGCACAACTATTTATTTGCCACCAATACTCAATGCAGACTAATTGATGAAATAAATGAGAACTATAACTATGGCATTTCAAACAACATATTTAGTGACAAAGTCCAAATTGTATACTAGCCTCAGTCTCTATTAGTTGTTGCTTTCTGGTTTGCATCGATCCTGCTGTGTGGCTTTTCATAACGGAACAGGTATCATTATAAGTGTTCACATGGTTTGAAGTTTATAGTAGTGACATCAAAGTGAAGAAACCACATCCCTTTGAGTTTAATATAAATCACCTGAAAATTTGTCAACGAGTTCGAGAACAGCCATAATGAACTTTTTGCAGCTCAGTCTGTTTGTTTTGATTGCCGTCTCCTTCATCCCAGCCAGTAAGTAAATTAAGGAATAATTAAACTTTATATTAGGATTTATGTTATTGATGTTTAATTGCTGATGTATATATTGAGCATTGTTTGCAATAATTAGCCTTTTATTTTTAAAGTCTGATACATATTTTTCAGTCATATTTATGCCAATATTTATTTCCTTGCATTTTTATTTCTCGTTTAAATATATGTTTTTAGCACAAGTAACAAACATAATGGAATTTATGAGGTAAATGTGACTTAGTGTTAAAATTCCTGTAAATCTACTTGCTAAGATGCAATAATAGTTTTATTTCCTTGAGGATTAATGGTTATAATTTGAAATTTGGAGAAGGTATTAAACAAGCAATATTGAATTTGCTGCCCATTATATAATTTTTCTGATTCCACATTTTCACTGATTGTCATCAGTGTCTACCTGGAACATTGGACTGAAGCCTGGGAACGGATATGTTCTCCATGAGACTATCTGTGGAAAGTGACTTCGGGACAGGAAAGGCTCAGGCTGGGAAATGCTGGTATCTGGCTCCCATTGGTGCCAAGAAGAAGGGGAACTACTAACCTCAAAGTAATTTTCCATAAGCCATTAACCTTCACCTCTATCACCATTCTCCCTCCAGACCCTCTATATGATCTCAGGGGCCATGTCAGTAATAAAGGCTGCCCATTATACCCTTTCACAGCCGGCATTGAGGTTAGAGGGAGGTGCAGGTAATAGCAACCTGTAGGAATGGCAATTGTAAGTGGAAGTAGGGAGAAGATAAGGTCAGCATCAAGCAGCTTCCAGCCAAACACACAGCTAATGTTCCCAGCCATTCTTCATCAGTATATCACAAGCTTGATTCTCATCTTGAAATGTAACTAATTAATTATGATCCCTAGTGGTGAGGGGAAAAAAGTTGTCGTCCTTGAAAGGACTTACTGTTTTGTGCACATGCATGGGTATGGTTTTGCCCATGTTTAATTGCCAGGATAAATTGTCACTTGGAAAAAAATTGCAAGCAACTATGTTCTTAGCAGGCTGTTGTCTTTTTCCTTCTATGATTCCTGGATTGCAGGCTTAGAACATGCAGGCAAAAGAACCTTGGAGATTTTCCTTTTGTGCATGTATGCACATCAAAACTCACATCCTTCGGCAGATACATAGTACAAAGCATCTTAACTTGCTGAATCACTGGTTGGTATAGAAACTACACAGTGGTAAACTGGAAGGCTCCACAAGGAGTAGGCAAAACTGCCCAATGCATCACGGGCACCTCCCTACCCACCATCAAGGACATATATACAGAAAGGGCAAGTAACATCATGAAGGATCCCTCTCACCCATCAGGGAGGAGGCTATGTAGCATCCACACCAGAACCACCAGATTCAAAAACAGTCACCTTCCCAAGCACTAAGGCTGAACAACACCTCTACCCACTAACCTACTTCTCCATACTCCCAGCCACTACCACTTTATCATTTCTTCTCAGACAGTCTAGTGTCACTTTAGGATAATCTAGATATATAAGCTGTAATATGTATTTTTATTTATTGTGTTTGTTTATTATTGTTGTATTCTTTATCTTATTGTGCTGCATCAGGTCGGGAGAAAATTATATCATTCTCCTCTACACTTGTGTATTGGAAATGACATTAAACAGTCTTGTATTTGTTCCTCTCTTGTCAATGGCACTCCAAAGGGCAGTCATTTGCAGAATTTAGACCCAGTAAGGAAAAAGAAGCGGCAAAATATTTCCAAGTCAGGATGTTGTATGAGTTAGAAAAGAATCTGCAGACTTTCATAAGCCTCTTCCCCTTATCTTGTTTGGTGTTTGAGATTGTAACTTTCAGAAGTGATCCTATTGGTAATCATTAAGATTAAAATCAATGTAATTTATAGATGCTACACACTGCAGACACACTGAGGTGAATGATGTCTGGGATGTCAGAGTAGGTATACTTCAAGTCTCTTTACTTGGTTCTTTGCACTTCTTAAGTGTTTTAGCTTTGTCTTCCAAACAAGTTGAGGGTAATCCATTCCACCCTGACTTGTAGATGGTGAAAAGGCCTTGGGAATCATGAGCTAAACTATTAAATACAACGTATCAGCCTATGACTCCTAATCTTATAACCACAGAATTTACCATCTCGTTATACATCTGGTAATGTTACTGACATTCAAAAGAAAATTCAAAATTTGTACTCCCACTTATTGGAAATCACCATTGATTGGCTCTTATATGGGGAAAAGTGACTTGGCTCATGGCAGCGTAAGTCCCTACGCAATGAACAATTTCCATTGTTACTCACGTCCTTATGTTGATTTTCCCCATAAGTCTGAAAATACATAAAAATGGTAAACACACTTCCTCGGTATTGGCATAAATCGAATCAAATTCATATAAGACTGATAAGAAAGAAAAATTACTAAAAGTAGAGAAAGAGAAGAAACTAGTTTTGACATTCATAGGTCCAAACATATGCACTACATCAGACTTCTGGATTTAATAATATTATTATTACTAAATTCATAAGCTTTTACATACGTACAAATGTCTGTAGGTTGGGGATTCTTAATCCAATGATGACCTGTATTATCCAAATCTAGCAGACAGTGACTACAGTTTGCTTCATTACCTAAGGAAATGGAACTTTGCTTAATCATGAATGGACAATCTAATTTGGTAAAATAATGCTTTAACATCAAGGGTATTACATTTATTTCAAAATATTGGAATAATTTACTTATAACCTAGTTTAAACAAAATTATCTATTAACTTTAATCATATAATTCCACGTGTAATACCTGACTATAATAGTTCAGTGATTATTTGTCATGTACCACCTAAATACAGCCAAAGTCCATTAATGAATGACACTATAGTACATATGAAACATTTTTCAAAACCTATATATTACAGATTATGGCATGGAAATTATTGGAGGTCGTGAAGTGAAACACAATTCTAAACCTTATATGGTATCAATCCAAAAAGCTAAAGGCAAAGGGTATCAACATGTCTGTGGAGGTACTCTGATCAATAAAAACTGGGTACTGACTGCAGCCCACTGTAAAAAGTAAGTTATGCTATACTTAAATGAAATGTTATTTTGATGATTAAAATATAAACTGGTTCATGTTGCTGACCCAGATTAAATGATTGTTTTAAGCATTATGGCCATGCCATTCAAAAATGGAGATAATCTCATTATTCATGTTTACCTTTGTGAAAAAGATCTTTGTTTCAACAACCTAAGTGTAATCTCAGTATCCACATTTCTTTTTCCTGGTAGGCAAATAAAAAAACAAATTTACCATTGGAATGTATCGTGGGAAGTGAAAAATTGTTCATTTTTGCAGGAAAATTAAAATAAGCTGGAAAGAATCTCTACCAGCACCCTGGCTATCTCATTCCTGACTTTCCTGAGGTAGATCTCTTCTGGCCCTGAGAATTTATCAAATCGTATTCATCCTACAACATCTAATACCTCTTCCTTCTTCACATTGACTTGCTCCAAATTCTCCATTTACCCCTTCCTGAACTCATTATCTCCAATATCCTGTACATCTAAGAATTATTCACCTAGGACCTCATGCACATCCCCACGATCCACACAGATCACCCTTACGGTCTCTATGGAGGCATTTTCTTTCCTTGGTTATTCTCTTGCCCCTGATATGTTGACAGAATGTTTTGGGATTCTCCTTAATCTTACTTGCCAAGAATATTTCTGCCTCCCTTGTTTCTTTTTTTAAATTCTCTCTATGTTCCTTGAGAGACTCCTTCAGTAGCAGTTGCCTATATCTGCCATATGTGTGCTTTAGTTTTCTGATCAAACCTTCGGTTTTCTTTGTCATTATAAAGTTCCCAAATCTTTCTGCCTTTGCCTTTTGATCTTATCAGAAACATGCTGCCTCTCAATTCTTTTTAACTTTCTGTTAAAAGATCCCACTTGTCAGCTGTCATTTTACTTACAATCATCAATTTGCAATCTAATTTCACCAGGTCCTGGTTTAATGAAATCAGCCTTCCCTCAAATGAAGATCTTAACCTGGGGGCCAACCTTTCCTCTTTCCTTACTTACCTTGAAGCTTTAAGAATAATGGCCAAAATGATCCCCCATCAACACTTCCTGCCTCCTTCATTTCCTAAGATAAGATCAATGTAATAATTATCACATATTGTATATCACAGAAGATAATACTATTTAGTTAGTTATTTAAGATCAATTCCTTTTGGAAGGTGGCCGATCAGCACTTCAGTGGTAACATCCAGAAGATACAGGAAGTCCTATCTCTTTCTTGGGATCTCATCATCTCTTGGAATTTGTTCACTGATATGACACACTACTGAATATTTTATTGTTCTTTGCTTGATGTATGTCCAATGATAGTTTTGATTAAAAACAGAATAAAATGTAATTAGCACTTCTTTTGATGCACAGATCACTAGGAAATCAACCTCGAGTTGTTCTCGGGACGCTTTCCCTTTCACGGAATGGAAAACATCAACAGAATATTACTGTTCAAGACAAAGAAGCTCATCCTGACTTCAATGGTAAAACTCCGGAAAATGATATCATGCTATTGAAAGTATGAATTTCCTTTCTCATTTGAAGTGTATAAGATCCTTAATGTAATATTACAGCTATGTTTAATTTACAGATATTGCACCCCGTCGGTCTCTTGGACAAAAGTTTTATTTTTTTATTCTATTGTGATACTGTGTGGAATAGGCCCTCTTGGCCCTTCAAGCCAAACCCCTCAGCAACCCCAATTTAACCCTAATCATGGGGCAACTTACAATGACCAGTTAACCTACCAGCCAGTACATCTTTGGACTGTGGGAGGAAACTGGAACACCCAGAGGAAACCCATCTGATCATGGGGAGAACGTACAAACTCATTACAGGCAATGGTGGGAAGTGAACCTGGGTCACTGGTACTGTAAAGCATGTGCTAACCACTATGCTACCATGTGGAAAATAGTTATGGTGATATCTAGAAAGCTGCTTGATTCTAGTGGACTCTGGAGGACACCACAGTGAAACTTGACATTACCCAGTAGGCACATAAATAAATTTCAGCAAAGATCATTTAAGAATGATCTGATGATATTTTCTTTCATGACTTGAGCCCACAGTGACTGAGCCAATTATAATTCTCCCCAGTGACACCAACTGTCTCTGTGCCAACCTGGGTCTTCTTAATCATCTACCCACCGAAACTGTGAGAAAATTTACCTTTTTTAATTAGTGGAACATAAAATTTTGCATTAAAAGTTTGATAACATTCTCTGAAGATAAACTGTTGATAAGCACTTTCTGATCTTCAAAAGGGATCAAGCTACGTTCTGTCATTTTTCCTCCGATCTCCAGTTCCACATGTTGCTTGAAAATACATTTTTAAAATGTTGTGAGATAAAATGAGATAATGGGAAGAGACAGACAGTGCAGGATCCCAGCAGTAATACATCTTTAGATTGGCTGGTAGAGATGGCCAATCAGGACAGTGCAGCAGCTGCTGGGCCAGTGGCACTGTGGCTGGTAAAGTCAGGCAGAGTAATAATGATAGGAGGCTTAGTAGTTAGGGGAGCAGGCAGGATATTCTGTGGTTGGGAAAGAGACATCAGAATGGTATGTTGTCAGGGTCGAGGACGTCTGAAAGCTGCTGCAGAATGTCTTGGAGGGGGTGGTGGGGGTGAGCAGTCAAAGGTCTATATGGGTAGAACACAAAACTAAGGAAAACAGCAGTCACTCTGATGGGATTATACTACAGACACCCCCCTCCCACAACCCCCATGACCACTAGGATATTGAGAAACAGTTTTGCAGGCAGGATAGGGAAAGGTGTAAAAGCAACAGGGCTATTGCAGTGAGTGACTTCATCTTCCCTACTCTAGACTGGGACCTCCTTAGTGCAAGGGATTTAGATAAGAACATAAGAAATAGGAGCAGGAGTAGGCCGCCTGCCCAGCTGAGCCTGCTCCATCATTCAATAAGATCATGGCTGATCTGGCCATGGACTCATCTCCACCTACCTGCCTTTTCCCCATAACCCTTAATTCCCCATCTTTGCAAAAATCTATCCAACCTTGTCTTAAGTATATTTACTGAGGTAGCCCCCACTGCTTCATTGGGCAGAGAATTCCACAGATGCACCACTCTCTGGGAAAAGCAGTTCCTCCTCAACTCCATCCTAAATCTACTCCCCCGAATCTCGAGGCTATGTGCTTTAGTTCTTGTCTCACCCACCAGTGGAAATACATTTCCTGCCTCTGTCTTATCTATCCCTTTCATAATTTTATATGTTTCTATAAGATTTCCTCTCGTTCTTCCAAATTCCAGCAAGTACAGTCCCAGGTGATTCAATCTCTCCTCATAGTCTAACCCCCCATCTCTGGAATCAACCTGGTGAACCTCCTCTGCACTGACTCCAAAGCCAGTATATCCTTCCCCAGGTATGGAGACCAGAACTGCACACAGTACTGTAGGTGCGGCCTCACCAGTGCCCTGTATCATTGCAACATAATCTCCTTGCTCTTAAATTCAATCCCTCTAGCAATAAGGGCCAACATTCCATTTGCCTTCTTGATAACTTGCAAACCAGCCTTTTGCGATTCATGCACAAGCACTCCCAAATCCCTCTGCACAGCAGCATGCTGCAATTTTTTACCATTTAATTAATAATCTGCTCTTTCATTTTTACTTTCAAAGTCGATGACCTTGCGTTTACCAGCATTGTTTTCCATCTGCCAGAACCTTGCCCACTCACTTAACCTATCTATATCTCTCTGCAGACTCTGTGTCCTCTGCACAATTTGATTTTCCACTCAATTTAGTGTCATCAGAAAATAGATACATTACAGTCAGTCCCCTCTTCCAGATTGTTAATGTGAACATGAACAGTTGTGGGCCCAGCACCGACCCCTGCGACACACCGCTCACCACTGATTGCCAACCAGAGTAACACCCATGTATCCCAACTCTCTGCTTTCTATTGGTTAACCAATCCTCTATCCATGCTAATATATCACCCCCACTTCTATGCATCCTTATCTTATGGATAAGTCTTTTATGCAGCACCTTATAGAACTCCTTCTGGAAATCCAAGTAAATAACATCCATCTGTTCTCCTCTATCCACTGTGCTCATTATATCCTCAAAAGCACTCCAATAGGATTGTCAAATAGGACCTCCCTTTGCTGAATCCATGCTGCGTCTGCCTGAAGGTGTTGTGATGTTGTGGACAGCATAGAAGACTGCCGAAGTATACAGCAGGATAAAGATCAAATGCAGATATTGGCAGTAAAATGCAGGTGAAGCTTAATCCAGCCAAATATGAAGAATTCAACTTTGGGAGATCAAATGTAAAAGGGCCGTATACTGTTAATGGCAAGGGCTTTAACAGTATTGATGAGCAGAGTGATCTTTGAGTCCAAATCCATAGTTTCCTGAAATGGCTGCACAGTTTGATAGGATGGTAAAGGAAGTATATAATATTGGTCTTAAACATCAAGGAACTGAGTTCAAGAGTCAAGAAGATGGGTTTCATAAAACTCTTGTAAGGCCTCATCTGGAATATTGCGTTAAGTTCCGGTCATCCCAAAGCTGATGCTTTGGAGAGGTTGTAGGAGAGTTTTACAAGGATGTTGCCTGGATTGAAGGGCATGTGATATAAAGAGAGGTTAGACAAACTTGGATTTTCTTGGGGTTGTGGAGGCTGAGTGGAGATCTGATAGAGGTTTATAAGATTATGAGAGGCATTGATAGAGTAGACAGTTGATATCTCTTTCCCAGATTGAAATGTCTAGTATTAGAGAAGATAAGAAAGGGTAAATTCAAAGACATGCAGGGCAGGTTTTTTACATGAAGATTGGTGGGTACATGAAAGGCACTGCCAGGGTAATGGTGGAGGGAAGTATGGCAGAAGCATTCAAGAGGCTTTTAGACAGGACAATGGAAAATCAAAGGATTTGAGAATTGTGTTGGCAGAAAGGATTAGATTAGTTGCGTATTTGATTACAAATTAAATTAGGTTGACACAACATTGTGGGCTGCAGTGTACTGCCATTACCATTATGTTTATTGTCACTACTCCCATTTGTTTATTTTTGGCATTCAAAGTACATTCATTTTTACATATTGTTGAGTTTGTAAAAAGCATCGAGATTATGAAATCTGGTTGTCTTTTCCTTTGTTCTAGCAATATCTGAGTATTTTCAACTCAGGTATAATATTTCTGAAATTAACTGACCGGACTGATAAAGAATCAATGCTTTGTGATTATCATCCTCACCTTAACGCTATGACAAACTGTCAATTGTATAATTTAACTATAATCAGCATTGACTTTTATTGGTCACATTTACCCTGATTCCTATATCATTGATCCTCTCAAAAGAATTAGAAAAAAAATATATTCTGCTAACTACACAAACAAGGCCAAAAGAACACCACTGCTGGGGTTATACTGTTTCATACATATGTCCACTGCACAAGGCATAAAAGGATAAAAGCATCACTTGTATAGATGAAATCCAAAAGTAAGTTAATTACCTTAGATGGGACAAAAGTTGACCATTGGTGTTTTCTGTATGGAATCTATATGTTCTTCCTCTGACTACAGGGATATCCCCTTGATTTCCCAGCGATCCCTCCACATCCCAAAGATCTGTAAGTTGGTTGGTTAATTGACCTTGCAAATTGCCTTTAGTGTAGTTGAGTGATAGGATGGGAAGAGGGATAAGGGTGGGGGGAATTCATGAGTTTGTGGCAAGGATAAATAGTACTTGTGTAGAATTAATGTGAAATGCGTCATTGATAGCTGGAATGACATGGTGGGCTGAAAGGCATGCTTCCCTGTTGTATCTTCCTATGACATCATGAGTCTAAAATGTCTTCCATTGTCAGAAAAGGAAAAATATGAATTAATTGTTATTTTTACTACAGTTGCAGAAAAGTGCAGTGATCAACAAATATGTGAAGGTACTTAAACTTCCGAAAGTTAAGATCACCGATGTGAAACCTGGAACAAAATGCACGGTGGCAGGATGGGGAAAAACAAGTTCATGCTCCGAAAATGCATCCGACACACTTCAGGAGGTGAAACTAGAAGTTATAGATCGCAAAAAATGTAACAGGGAAGATTATTTAAATCACAGTCCTGAAGTAACCCAGGACATGATCTGTGTTGGTGACAGCAAGGGCAGAGGAGATTCATGTCAGGTGAGTAAGCTGTGTAGCTGTGTTATTAGTAAAATCAATATAAAGCCACCAGATTGTACGTGAAAGCCCCAGTGGTTCACTGGTGGTCTCTATAGATTGAATTTTTTGGATTGTAATCCATTCTTCCTCACTCCGGCATCATTGTGGCTAACTGTTAACTGCTTTCTGAACTGGTCACTCACTTACATAAAAAATGCTTTAAAAGAAGTGATCCAACATTATCACCCTCTCTGGAAGCTAAAAATATCCAATAAATGTTGCCCCTTTCAGGTTACATGTTGCCCACATGCTAAGAAAAAAATGATAGGTAAATGGAGACATGCTGGCTAAGGAGGAATCATTCGCCATATACTGTAGTTGTTGCATTTTCTAGAATCTCATATCCATGCCATGAATCTAGTTGACTTCTTATCATGGTAGCACGGCCCTCTAAGATTTGGTTACCAATAAATTTACCTCTGATAAAAGCACTGGAATTCAACCAGTTTTTCTCATGTCAAAATGGGAAGAATACTTTAAACTTCTAGGCCACTTCCATCTGCTCCATGTACAAGTTCACACCTCCTTAGACTATGAATAAGCTTTGTGACGTGATGTCACTAAAAGTGTACAGTATGTGTTAGTTAATTATTGTGATCTTCAATTTTTTTACACTTCCAGGGTGATTCAGGCGGCCCTTTGATATGCAACAAGATGTTTAGAGGGATTGTGTCCTATGGAAAGGAATGTGCAGATCCCAAGAAACCTGGGATTTACACTTTACTGACAAAGAAATACCTTGACTGGATTCAGAAAACGATTGGTGTGCAAGTTTATAATGTAACCGCTGAAGATCTGTATTGAGTAATCAGCATGCTGCTTCATCCTGCTTCATTCTGCTTTACTTACAGTGATGCTAAATTAATTGGCTAGGAGGACTAGCTTGCTTCCATCCAATTTTTAGTGCATTTTATAACATTTTACAATAAAAAAACTGTCATTGAAAAAATCCTGACTTGAGAAATTCACTGTTCTCTGATTTATGAAATGGGAAAGTGACTTCTTTAATTTCAGGAAGAGGATAGACTAGCTTTATGGAACTTAAGTCTGGAGATGTAGGTAGTAGAGACATTTAGAATCTAGGTCAAAATATCAAGCAAACTTTTAACTGGTGAACTGAAGGTTCAAAACTTAGAAATCAGGTAAGAGGGACACAAGATTGCAGATGCAGAGGAGATGAAGAAACTGAGAAAAGGGAATGGTATTTTTACAGGAGACGGGGTGGGAAGAGGTGTAGTCAAGATAACTGTGAGAGCCAGTAGGCTTATAAAAGATATCCACTGCAGAAACAGCTCCCTAGTGTCTATCACTGCAAACAATTACAAGGTCCTCCTCAATTATATTCTCCCAACAACAAAGTGCTGCTCCTCAAATAGCAATTACATTTCACACATCATAACATGATCTTCACCACATGATAACACAAAGAAAAGTGCAAGCAATGGCACCAGACATACTAACCATATTTATTTATTTGGTTCTGTCAACCAAAAGCAAACATCCTTCTCAAATTTCCCCTGCCTTCAGATATTCATCTCCATCCAACTTCTGCTATTTGATAGCACACAAAATGCACTTCTAAGAAACAATTCTGTATAGACTGAATGCTAATGCAGACTGCATTCAACTAAGGGTCAAATCAAGTTTGAGATCTTTACAGCAAGATTTGAATCCAAATGAATTAAGATTTCTTGTTTCCTCTCCGCCAAATTTTTTTCAGTCCAAGTGGACAATTCCATGATCAGGTGAATCTTGGAATATCTGTGACAAAAGTATCCATTTGTGCTTCACTTGTTTTCCTTGATATTCTAATGGGTTTTTTTCTTTTTTATTCTTTTTTCTTTTTCCTTCTCTTGTAGTTATTGAGGTTTCTTTTTTTTAGTTAGTTGGGTTTGTTGGGTTCTCTTTTTTCCTTCTTTTCTTAATAAAAAGTATATTTTTTCATTATCATATTATTCTTCTTTGACAAGTTTTTTCTTCAGCTTTATAAATTTTATATATATCAACTGGTTGAAGTCTTGTATCATTTTATGGCTGTACAAGATTATGTATCAATAAAAAGATTTTTAAAAAAGGTATTGTGTGGATGAGTCTATTTGTCAGGAAATTTACTTATAAGAGCATAAGACATAGAACAGGCATGGGAAAACTACAGCCCGCAGGCCATATGCGGCCCGTTAAGCTTTTTAATCCGGCCCACAGAACTTGATGAAATTATATTAATAAACCTTGTTAACGTTTTTTCCCTGTAATTCTGGCGTTTTCCCAATAGATGACGCACTCTATATACATTGACCTTTGTTGAGGTGCAGCGTATTACTCCACATTTACGCTTTACTCTTTGTTCGGCTCGACCTATTTGTGTGAACAGGCATTCAGCGTCATGAACATCAACAAAGCCAGCCACAGATCCAAGTTAACTGACCAACACCTCAGATCCATCCTGAGAATCGCCACATCAAAACTAAATCCAGACTTTGATGCGCTGGCTAAAAAGGGAGACCAACAACACTGTTCCCACTGAAATTAAAAATAAGTTTCTTCATTGTGTTATGTAAAAAATGCATTTGAAAATATTTTTTTCAATAAGCCTTACATGTTACATGTCATTTCTGTTAAGTGATGGACATGAGTAGTGCGCAGGTGCACATACGTTCTCAAAATAAAAAATGCGCTCCAGATCAAATAACGCGCTCCACATACTGGCGCGCTGTCATTGTTCTGTCTTTGTGCTGGTCGTTGTTGAGTTTTGGCACAGGGGTCAATTGAATAAGAAAGAGCAGGACAAGTAGACCTGCATCTCCTACCGTTTTTGAAATAAAGACAGTCAGGAGGAGAGTGATGATGATAATATCTTGAAGGATAACAGAATTTTCAGTGCTTTAAAATAATAACTGTTACTATTAAAAAAAGCTGTATTTTATTCATTTAATTTTCAGTGTTTTAAAAGTCATTTCAATAAATAGCTAAATACCATGGGACTTCAAAGACAGATATTTTGTTGTAATGCACCATTTTCAATTGAAATTAAAGCACATGTTTTCTACATATCCCATGATATTTTATTTTCTCTTATGAGGTGTATTACTAAAACACTCCGTCCATCTGCTCCTGGTCAGGCCCCCCTATCAAATTTTAGAACCCTTTGTGGCCCACAAGTCAAAAAGTTTGTCCACCCCTGACATAGAAGCAGAATTAGGATATTCACCCCATCAAGTCTGCTCTGCCATTCCAACATGACTGATTTATTACCCCCCTCAACCCCCTTCAAAGCTTTCAAAGGTGCTTTTAATGTCAGAGAATTGTATACAATATAGTAGGTTTTATAGTAGGCATCCATTAGTCTCATGAGACCGTGGATTTGTGCCTTGCGAGGTTTTTCCAGGGTGCAGGCCTGGGCAGGGTTGTATGGGAGACTAGCAGCTGCCCAAGCTGCAAGCCTTCCCCTCTCCACGCCACCGATGTTGACAAGGGAAGGGCATTAGGACCCAAGCAGTTTGGCACCAGTGTCATCGCAGAGCAATGTGTTGTTAAGTGCCTTGCTCAAGGACACAAACATGCTGCCTCAGCTGAGGCTTGAACCAGTGAACTTCAGGTTACTAGTCCGATGCCTTATCCACTAGGCCACACACCAACGTATACAATATACATCCTGAAAATCTTATTCTTCGCAAACATCCACAAAAACAGAAGAGCGCCCCAAAGAATAAATTCTGAGGCAGTGCCTTCTCATTCTGGATATCCCCACCATAGGGAACATCCTCTCCACATCCACCCTACCTAGTCCTTTCAACATTTGGTAGGTCCCCATGCATTCTTCTAAATTCCACTGAGTACAGGCCCAAAGCTGCCAAACACTCCTCATATGTTAATTCCTTCATTCCCAGCATCATCCTTGTGAACTTCCTCTAGACTCTCTCCAATGACAACACATCCTTTCTGAGATGAGGGGCTCAATTTGGGGCCTTATCTACCACTAGTGGTATCTAGTGGTAGATACGGGGCCTTATCTATCTTCACACCTTTTGCTTCCCAAGCATCTTCTCCTTACTAATAGTAACTACACTCACTTCTGACCCCTGAAACTCCTGAATATCTGGCATACAGCCGGTGTCTTCCATAGTGAAGACTGACACAAAATACATGTTGAGTTTATCCACCATTTCTTTGACCACTCCCCTCTCCATTACCTCCTCTCATGTATCATATTTAATTGGTTCATTATCCACTCTTTCACTCTTTATATGTCTGGAAAAACATTTGGTATCCTCTTTTATATTCTTACCTTCATATTTCGTCTTTTTTTTCTTTATTGCTTTTTTAGTTGCCTTCTACTGTTTTTTCAAAGCATGCCCAGTTCTCTAACTTCCCACTAATTTTTGCTCTATTATATGCCCTCTCCTTTGCTTTTATGCTGCCTCTGGCATTCCTTGCCAGCCATGGTTGCCTCATCCTCCCTTTAGAATATTTCTTCATCTTTGACATTTATCTATCCTGTACCTTCCGAATTGCTCTCAGAAATGCCAACCATTACTGTTCTGCCGTCATCCTTGCTATTTTCCTCTTTCAATCTACTTTGGCAAGCTCCTCTCTCAGGCCTATGTAATTCCCTTTATTACACTGTAATACTGCTACATCTAATTTTAGCTTCTCCTTCTCAAACTGTAGGGTGAATTCTATCATATTACGATCACTGCCTCCTAAGAGTTCCTTTACCACAAGTTCCCTAATCAAATCCAGTTCATTACACAACACCCAATCCAGAATCACCTCTTCCCTAGTGGGCTCAACCAGAGGCTGCTCTAAAAACCCACCTCACTGGCATCCTACAAATTTCATCTCTTGTGATCCAGCAACAACCCAGTTTTCCCATTGTACCTGCATATTGAAATCCCCATGACTATCATAACATTGCCATTTTTATATACCTTTTCTATCGCCCGTTGTAATTTGTACCTCTCATCTGGCTACTGTTCGGAGTCCTGTATGTAACTCCCATCAGGGTCCTTTTAATCTTGTTGTTTCTTAAGTCTACTCACAAGGATTCTACACCTTCTGATCCTATGTCACCACTTTCTAAGGATTTCATCTCATTTTATTAAGAACAGAGCCATCCTACCCCCTCTGCCTACCTGCCTGTCTTTTCAATACAATGTGCATCCTTGGATGTTAAACACCCAGTTATGATTTTCTTTCAGCCACAACTCAGTGATGCCCACCATATCATACCTGCTAAGCTCTAACTATGCCTCATCCTGTATACTGTGAGCATTTAAATATAACAACTTCAGTCCTGTACACATCACTCTTTTCAATTTCATGTTATACTTCAATTCATCCCACTGGCTGCAATGATGCCCAATCATCTGCCTGTCCTTCCTCACAATCTCACTACACACTGTGTCAACTTGCATACCAACTGCCCCATCCACAGCGCTATCACTTGAGTTCCTACCCTCTTGCCAAATTCATTTACACCCTCCCCATCAGCCCTAGCAAAACTGCCTGCTAGGATATTGGTCCCCATCAAGTTTAGGTGTAACCCATCATTTTTGTATAGGTGATACCTTCTCCAGAAGAAACCCCAATGATCCAGAAACCTGAAACCCTGCCCCTGCACCAATGTATTCATCTGCCAAATCATCCTATTCTTAGCCTCACTAGCTGGAGGATCAGGCAGCAAGCCAGAAATTACTACCCTTGAGATCCTGCTTTTCAGCTTTCTACCTGACTTCCTATATTCTCTCTTCAGGACCTCATCCTTTTCATACCTGTGTTGTTGGTAGCATTATGTATCATGACTTCTGGCAGTTCACCCTCCCCTGTCTGGAATGCTGAGGATCCAATCTGAGATGTCCCTGACCCTGGCACCTGGGGGACATCATGCCATGTGGGTGTCTCTTTCGTATCCACAGAATCTGCTGTCTGCTCCTCTTACTACAGAATCCCGTATCACTACTGCACTCTTCTTCTCCCCCCTTCTCTTCTGAGCTACAGAGCCAGACTCAGTGCCAGACCAGGTCGCTGCAGCTTCCCCCAGTAGGTCTCCCCCCCATAACAGTATCCAAAGTTGTATACTTATTATTCAGGAGAATGGCCACATAAGTATTCTGTACTGGTTGCCTGTTTCCTTTCGCTCTCCTAATAGTCACTTAGCTACCTGCCTCCTGCAACTTAGCGATGCCTACCTCCGTATAGCTCCTATCTATCACCTCTTCATTCTCCCGTATCAGTTGATGGACATCAAACTGCAGTTCCAGTTCCTTATGTTACGTACCCCATAACTGGGTAACTTACCAGCAAAGATAGAGAGGGCCATTGAAGTCTGATGATACTATTTTTAACAGTATTTATTGATAAAAATACACAAAAATATCAATGCAAACATACAGATAATATACGTCCTCAATACTAAATCTAAAAGTGCGGCTATAATAATAATCAATAAGAAATAAGCTCTATCGTTGTCACGGGGATAATGTATTGTCCGATGGAAATATAAAAGTCACTCAAGTTCATTCAGGCTGCAGCCTTTGGTTGGAGTCAAGAGAGAGAGATTTTGGAACTTGCCAGAGTTTCCTTTTTTATGATGTCGATCCTTCGAAATATCGTTGGTGTCCTTTTCCTTTTAGCTAAGCCGTTCTTCCGTGGTCAGTCCCGCCAATCCCGGGCAACGGGAAAGGATGCACACGGGCCCCACCGGCTGTCACTACTAAATGCTGTCACGGGATTTCTAGCATTTCTCCTGGTGCGTCTAAAGGGGTTGTTCCCCAGTTCCTCTTTTATCCTTACTCACGGGGTCTCAGATGTCAATCAATTTGGGATGGTGCCATCCCTCAACCCAGCCCACTTTGGTCATTCCCTGAGGGCTTCAAATAAATGGGACAGTACTCAATACACAATTCCGTCTCCAAGAGACAATGGCCGTTTCCCCTGGCTTTGTATCGCTGAGGGGCCAGGACATTCCAAACCCCTTGTGGATTCTGCGTGTCTTTCTCTCATTTCCTGGATCTCCTGACCTGAATTAATAGCGATCTTGCGATTCTCAAAAAGGAGGGGGCTACTTTGTACCCTTCGGCCCCTCAGAGTTGGGGCACAGGTGTAACACCCCCTTTCTTCAACGCGTTTTTACCATTGGTAAAAACGAAGTAATACAGAGTCTTACAAGATTTTAGAATCTAACACAATACAAAAGTTTTTTTTCACTACAGAGCAATACAGTTATACATTCAATTCAGCATCTAAACAGTTAACGATTACATTGTCACTTCCTTCAATATCTTAACATCTTGTACTTTACTAAAGTCTTGTAGCATCAGACTCCAATTTAATAACCACCTATTTTTTTTTATTTTCTTTCCTTCAGCAAACAAAAACTAAAGAGTTGTGACCTTAGCTTACATGTATACTACAAAAGTTCATGCAAAATACTAATCTTTATGTTACTTTCAAACTTAACAGTCAAGCTTCCATGGGGGCGTTGTCTTTATTATTCACACGCTTTGTTGAAATCCCTTAAGACCGGCTTCTGCTATTTAAAAATGGCGTCCCATTAACCCACCCATCTTTTCCAGTTAATTCCCATGTGGTGAGCTTGTGCACCCTGGCGAAATAGGAGCTATTTTAGGAGCTAAATAGGAGCTCCTTTCATAGGAGCTATTTTATCAACAATGTGTTCCAAACTTAGACCATTTTCTGAATTTCCACACATTCTTTAATTTTACGCAAGTTGCTAGTCTTCTCTTCAGGACCCTTCAGCCGAATAGTTTTCAATGCCAGCGATCCCTCTTTGTTCAAACAGCATTTCGAATTCTGCGGTTTCACACCACACTCTGGAATAACAATAGCGTGTGGGGCCCTTTTACCTTCCAACTCAACCTGTAATTGATTCACAGGCTTTGTGGTACCAAGCCATTGTCTCTGTAGCCTGGTTGCTGCGTCTGATATCAATCCAGACTTTAAATTTTCTTCATTCGATTTGGAAACTACACTTTTCCCTTTTCCTTCAATAATAATATTCACCTCACCACCTGTTATCTCCTCACTAACTTTTAACACACCTTCGAGCACAAACACCTGGGAACTCTCACTTCCCACTATTACCAAGGTTAACCCTTTCTTCACTGAACCAAGTCCATCTGACCCACAAGGACTGCATTCCTTTTCAACTGAATAAAATACCTCAGACTTTTTCTGAGCTCCATTACTAGGTTCAGTACCATGTGCATCCACATCTTGGACACACTCAAACGGGACATTTGCCTCTTCCAGGCTTTCAACACCCATACCCTGTTCAAATTCTAAATTCCCCTGATCCTCCCAGCTACTCTTTGGGCAACTCCCTTCCGGAGTAAACTCAACCCCGCGGGCTGAAACAACCTCATCTGCCAACCCAGCAGACTTCTTCCGCCAATCCCAGGCAACGGGAAAGGACGCACGCGGGCCCCACCGGCTGTCACTACTAAATGCTGTCACGGGATTTCTTGCGTTTCTCCTGGTGCATCTAAAGGGGTTGTTCCCCAGATCCCTCTTTTATCCTTACTCACGGGGTCTCAGATGTCAATCAGGTTGGGATGGTGCCATCCCTCAACCCAGCCCACTTTGGTCATTCCCTGAGGGCTTCAAATAAATGGGACAGTACTCAATACACAATTCTGTCTCCAAGAGACAATGGCTGTTTCCCATGGCTTTGTATTGCTGAGGGGCCAGGACATTCCAAACCCCTTGTGGATTCTGCGTGTCTTTCCCTCATTTCCTGGGTCTCCTGACCTGAATTAATAGCGATCTTGCGATTCTCAAAAAGGAGAGGGCTACTTTGTACCCTTCAGCCCCTCAGTGTTGGGGCACAGGCATAACACAACACGGTCTCTGAGAAGCTCAATGCAACTCACCAAGGGGCTTCAGACTCTTTTTAAACTTTCTGCTGCCTCAATACAATATATAAGTTATAGAAATTAATAATTGTTATTAATTTCTCCATTACTATGTAATAAATTCCTTACCTTTCCTTCGCATTTTATTTCTTCTCTCTACTGTGGATATACAATAATTCCTTAATTTCAATTACAATATCATCTCTGAATGTCTTTAACAAACCCAAATTGTACTGAGGAATTCTCTTTTGATTATTATAAAGTTCAAAGTAAAATTTATTATCAGAGTACATACATGTTACCATATACAACCTTGAGATTCTGTTTCCTGTAGGCATACTTAGTAAATCTATAGAACAGGATCAATGAACAACAACCTGCAAATACAAATATAAATAAATAGCAATAAATAATGAGAGCATGAAATGACGTGATAGAAGGTCCTTAAAATGAGACCATCAGTTGTGGGAACACCAGAAACAGAAGGAATGCAGTGGCCTGATGGTTGAGGGGTAGTAACTGTTCTTGAACCTGGTGGTGAAATCTCTGTTCATCATCTTCCAAAATTTCCTGGGTTCTAGAGTTATCCCCAGTTGTTTCAAAAATAGCGTATTTACTATCACTATTTAAGAAGAGGGAGATCTCTTTTATACAGGGAGATCCTTACCCTTTAGGGTGGGCTCCTGCCTCATATTGTACAAGGGCTTCTTTGAATTAATCATCTGTGGTTTCTCCGTTAAGAGTTTGTTTCGATTTCTGACTCATCTCTTTAAAGTCTGCTTAACCTTAATTTAGAAATTTTTTTCAAAGTACAAAGTTCAAATTTATTATCAAACTACATGTATGTCACTATGTACTACTCTGAAATTTTTGTGCTGGCAATCAAAGAAACACTAATAGAATCAATGAAAAAAAAGTATACAACAAAGATGGGCAAACAACCAATGTGCAAAAGACAACACTTTGTACAAATACAAAAAGAACAATAAAATAACAATAATAAATAAATACCAAGAACATGAGTTGTAGAGTCTCAAAAGTGAGTGCATAGCTTATGGAATCATTCCAGAGTTTGGGGGGGGGTGGTGTGAGTGAAGTTATTCCCTCTAGTTCAAGAGCCTGATGGTTGAGGGTAAATAATTGCTCTTGAACCTGGTGGTGTGGGCTCAGAGGCTCCTGTAGCTCCTTCCTGATGGCAGCAGCAAGAAGTGAGCATGGCCTGGATGGTGGGGGTCTATGATGATTGTTGAAATTTTGTGCAACAGTGTTCCTTGAGTATGGTCTAAGTGGTGGTGGGGTGCTTTACCTGTGATGGACTAGGCTCTATCCATTACCTTTTGTAGGTCTTTCAATCCAGGGGCATTGATGTTTGCATTTATGATTCAACCAGACAGGTACACTCTCAACCACGCATCTATCAAGGTTTGTCAAGGTTTTAGATGACATGCCAAATCTTTGCAAACTTCTAAGAAAGTAGAGGCGCTGCCAGACCTTCTTTGTAATGGCAGTTCCATGCTGGACCCAGGGCAGATCCTCTGAAATGTTAATGCCAAAAATTTTAAATATGTGAATCATTCTTCTTTTGCTAAACCCAATGTTGAATCAAACTCACTGGGAAATTCCGCTTGTGGCAGACGGAGCAGAGGTAATCAAGAAAGTGGCCCCCCACTTTACGTCAGGTCTCACCAGTGTAGACGAGGCCACATTAGGAAAAATGGATACAATTGGCAACCCTTACCTCGAAGGACTGTGGAGGTGAGGGAGGAGGTAAAAGAGCAAGTGTAGAATTTCTGTTGCTTGCAGAGATATGTACCAGGTGGGAGATTAGTGGGGACCAAATGAACAAGGGAACCATGAAGGAGGAATTCCTGTGGAAATCAGAGGGTGGAGAGGAGGTAAACAAGTGGCAGAATCCCACTGAAGATGGTGGAGTTTGCAGAGAATGATGTGTTGGATGCAGAGGCTCATAGGGTGGTAGCAGAATCCCCATTCCCTTTCCAATATGTCAGTCCACAATGAGGCCACTCTCAGGGTGGACGAGCAGGTTGCCTCCAACTGATGGCATAAACATCAATTTCTCCTTCCGGTAACTTTTTGTCCTTTCCCCCGTCTCTCTTCCTCTATTCCCCCTCTAATCTCTTACCTATTCTCCTCATCTGCCTATCACCTCCCACTGGTGTCACTCCTTCTTCCCTTTCTCCCATAGCTCCTCTCCTATCAGATTCCTTCTCTTCTCTATCCTTTACCTTTCCCACACACCTGGCTTCACCTATCACCTTTTAGCTAGTCCTCCTTCCTCTCTCCCCCACCTTTCCTTTCATGTCCTGAAGAAGAGTTTCAGCTTGAAATATCAACTATTTATTCATTTCTTTTCCACATTCTGTCATGGAAGAAATTACAATATGGAAAGACTCAAGAATGAGCTTCAAAATTCCTTGACAAAATGCAATATTCCTTATTATTCCAAAGAAGCTCTGGCCTATGGCAACTCTAGATGGATAGAAGCACAGGGTACTCCAGCACATAAGTAGCCTTTTGGCCCATTTAATCCAAGCTGTGCCAGTCCCATCTACATGCACATGGACCATAGCACTCTATACAACTTCCATCCATGCATCTATCCAAACTTCGCTTAAATATTACACTTGAATGCACATCTACCACTTGCATTCATTCTATACTCATACCAACCTCTGAGTAAAAAATTTCCCCCTCAGATTCCCCTTTAGTATTTCTGTTTATTAAACCTTTGACCTCTAGTTCTAGTCTCACCCATCCTCAAAGGAAAAAGGAAAAAGCCTGTATGCATTGTTTGGTTGGCATCTGTCTGTCTCAAAGGACAATGGATGATGATGACCATCATCACAAGCCTGAGCAGAAGGTCTGGAGCTCCTGAGATGCCGAAATGTCAAGATCCCCCTCTCAGCCTCACCAGTGTAGTTCAAAGGAAAGCTTGTGAAGCAATACGTTTGGCACCAGTTTGGCTGCAGGATGCCAAACGTATTACAAACGTATTTGTCTGCCAAAAGGATGTTCAATGATGTTCAGCTGCCTTAGGCTGTCTGTGTTTACTCCTGTAAACTTTGTCTCTCCCGAAGCTGCTCACAAAGCAGTGGGGCTATTTACCCATAGCTGGGCATTTGGTTCATGAGCACCGGGTCATGTCCACACACCAGTGGGCCTGTGTGCTATGTGTGCAGGGGCCAGACCTCCTCTCCGTCTTCTGTAGTTCAGCCTGAGTCCAAAATGAGTTCAGTTTCCATGTGTCGTCAGCGAAGACGCACTACATGAGGTTTGCTGTTGGTGAGGCTGTGTACTGGCAGAGAGAGAGTTACACATTCAGCTCTCCTTTTTTGCAAGACTGCTAGCCAGCAGTGGAAGCTAAAAGTGAAAACAACAAGCACTACCCATTACGCTACCACACAAGATGCATCACAACGATCACCTGTAGGCATTAACTCTGTCTTTACTCCTCATCATTTTGTATACTGCACCTATTTATCAGTGGATCTCAACCTTTTCTATGCCATGGACCCCTACCATTAACCAAGGGGTCTGTGGACCCCAGGTTGGGAAACACTGCTCTATTTGATCTACCATTGTTCTCCTGCACTGCAAGACCCATTCTCTCTAACTCAGATCCTCATGTCCCACCAACATGTAAATTTTCTTTGCGCTTCTGATTCTTTTTGTTATCTTTCCTGTAGCTAGGTGACTGGAATTGCACACAATACTCCAAATGCAGCCTCATCAACATCTTAACAACATAACATCCCAACAGCAGTATTCTCAGGTCCCTTTGTTCTACCATACACCTCAGAGCCCTACAATTCACTGTGCAAGTCTTACCCTGGTTTGCCCTTCCAAAGTACAACTCCTCACACTTAACTGCATTGAATTCCATCTGTTTTTTTTTCCAGCCCATTTTCCCAGCCAATTAAAATAATGCTGCAAGTATTGATAGCCTTCCTCACTGTCCACTATACTCCCCAATCTTGGTATTATCCACAAATTTGCTGACTCAGTTGAGAATCGGAATCAGAACCAGGTTTAATATCACCAGCGTATGTCATGAAATTTGTTAACTTTGCTGCAGCAGTACAATGCATTACATGATAAATATGGAAAAAACTGAATTACAGGTAAGTATATAAATGTACACATGTTAAATAGTTAACTTAAGATAATCAGTGCAAAAACAGAAATTTTAAAAAAGTAGTGAGGTAGTGTTCATGGGTTCAATATCCATTTAGAAATTGGATGGCAGAGTGGAAGAAGCCATTCCTGAATTGCTGAGTGTGTGCCTACAGGCTTATATACCTCCTTCCTGATGCAAAGAGGGCATGTCCTGGGAGTTGGGGATCCTTGATGATGGAAGCCATTTTCTGAGGCACCGCTCCTTGAAGATGTCTTTGATACTGTGGAGCCTAGTACTCATGATGGTGCTGAGTAATTTTATAACTCTTCGCAGCTTACTACAATGCTGTGCTGTATACACCCCTCCCCCACACACTGAAACTAGACGATGCTGCCAGTCAGAATGCTCCCCACAGTACATCTGTAGACGTTTGAGTGTTTTAGGTAACAAACCTAATCTCCTCAAACTCCTGGCATTGGTTTTGCATTCATCACATCCAGTATGCACAAGTGATGGTAGAAAGATGCCCTGTAAACCATCTAATTCTCTTTGATATTGTTCCATCTCTGCATATTATTTCACAGGTGAAAATCAGTTAAATCAAGGGCAGATTTCTATTTGTGTGGGTGTTGCAAGTGGAAAATCCAATGTTTAACGAACTACACTATTTATCATTAAAACTGGAAATATGCAAATCAGGTTTCAATGTAACAAAATCTGAACTCTACTGCTTAGTCTTAAATAAGGCGATCTTCAGCGTGTTGGTAGAATAAACAAATTAGGGTGATTCCCACATGTAATCTACACAAGAGTCACCATTTCTGAATGTGACCAGCTAATTGGAAACAATTTGCAATCAGAAGGTAATGTATCTCCAGAATTCTCTAGCCCAAGACATTCAATGAACTTGAGCATATTCAAAGCAGAAATTGACAGTTTCTGAACAGAAAGGGGTTGAAGGGATAGTGCAGGAGTTTAAGAAAAATGGGGAGAGTGGGGTGGAAGAACAACTATGATTCAGTGAATGGTGCAGTGGGTTCAAAAGTTCAAATGATCCACTTCCGCATCTACAACAAATACTTCTATTATTAGATTAACTTCATTCGTGCTTAGATTACTGCATTTCATACTGCATATGAAACATGAATACATTTTCTTGTGAATAGCTTATGGTTTATGGGTTTTGTTTAGGCTTGGAGGAGATTACTGCACAGGAAATATGAGCATGTAGTTACGAAAAGTTTCGTACTATGATGGAAATACTAGAACGTCATTACACTTGTGAAGAACGTTGTGGGAAGCCGGATCTTTAGCCAGACGTTATAAGGCTCAGATGTGTAGACCAGTTTGGTGGTACTCGTGGGTTTTCATCATTAAAGATACATATATCTATAGATGAATTCACAAACCACTTGCTATTAAGGAACGTGTGACAATTTAACCAAAGTATATTTCACACGATAAAAAACTCTGCAAATTGATCTGTTGAGGTTTTACATCTAGAAGGATGACTCATCTTTCTTGTTCATCTGGAAACAGACCTGCAGTATACTTAGTGGTTTTCTTTTTGTTTCTTTTAAAAGTAGTCACTAAAAGTATGTTGCATTCACTGAGTAGTCGCTGCCTGCTGAACAAAGTCTATCATTAACTTGAGTTAGCATGTTGTTTCAATTCAGATTAAACAGGATTTGGTTTGATTGCTCATGAGCCAATTATTGCCAAAATGCAGGGAAATCTGGGTGGAAAACAAAGAGGAACTGAATCATCCCAGGCACATTCCAGTTATGCACTAAATGGTGATGAATTTCACAAACCCTTCAAAATGTAGCATACATTTAAGTCTGATTACTTTTAAGTTATGTCTGCTCATGATGTTCTGCCCAATTAAATGAATAAAGATGTTCAGATCAAAAACTGAGCTTTTCCCCATTAATATCACTGCTCAATCATGAAAATTTCCCACTGCTCTTCAGACCCCGCCACATGGTCCTCAGCCTCTGCATCTCCTTGCAGATCAGCTTCTGGTACCAGGGGATACCTGCACTGCATGACAATGAAGTCTTCACATCTGCATGGTGTGTACCTCCAGGCCAATACATGCAAGGAGTCTTGAGAGAACTTTGCTAATTTTCACTACTGTTCTAGTATTCTACGGCTTTCATTGTGTTCCCTTTCAATTGCATAGGTGGAAAGTATGTTGCTGTGAGGAGCCACAGAGTCAGAATTAAGTATTCCTCCCCCCCCCCCCGAATCTGTGCTCTGGACAATACCAAATTTGTGTGGAGTCCATTGGGGTGAACAAGTTATGTATTCTTCTTAGAAACATGGCATTCTTCCGTGACTGTCTGGGTTTCCTCCAGCCGCTCCAGTCTCCTCCCAAAGTCCAAAGATGGACAAGTTACTAGGTTAATTGGTCATTGTAAATTGTCCTGTGATTAGACCTGGGATAAATAAGTTGGTTACTGGGCAGCATGGCTCTTTGGGCTGGAAAGGGCCTGTTCCATGCTGTATCTCAAAATAAGTATATAAATAATGTTGCCAAAGATTTTCCCGTAGTATTTCACAATCACTCAACGTGTTACATGGCATGGAAAAAGGAAACTTCAGCTCAAGTCTTCTATGCTGACCAAGTTGCCAGTTCATAGTCACCCATTGGCCCATATCCTAGAGTCTAAGCGAAACCCATCTAGGCACCTATGCACATGCTTCTTACATAGTATTATCATGCCTCTGCTACTCCTCTGAAAGCATGCTCCATATACTCACCAGCTTCTGTGGTGGGCATATAGCTACATATCTTAATGAATACTGCCTTGGAAATTTTGAGCCTGAAAATATATTGTTCATTAGAGAGATGCAGGTAGGTTAAGGTGCTCCTGTAAACTGAGACTAGTACATTACAGATGAAAGGTCTTTGCCTACTGCCTCAATATCCATGATACACACTAAGTGGCCAATCATGTCTATAACAAAGCTTCATTCAATGAGTACAGTGATGTGACAATGAATGATTAAATTAGAAAAGCCATAAACTTACACCAGAGTGGACCTATTCCAAGATTATCATATTTTGGAGCTTTGATCTTCAGTTAATATTGGCAAGGGTGCATTTAAGCAATTGTTAAAGCATGGCTACATTAAACGTGAATCTGACACCAGTACAATACCAGACCCACCATCATGGATCATGACCAAAGTCTTGTTTTGCTAAGATAATGTATTCTAAATTAACTTCGAACCAAATCAGGGACTGCCAACTTTTCTTACTCCAAGCCATTCAAATTCTGGACATCTACACTCTGGGGTGACAAGCTTCTGATAGGTGCATTCTTGGTACTACCTGTAACTGGGTCAGGATTCACAAATATCTAATGTACAGTGGTGAATTTAGCTTTACTTCTCCATTATCTCCCTCAACCCTAAACTCACCCTGTGGTCAAATATCCCAATTTGGATAAATCAAACATTCCTCAGTTGAGCAGAATCTATTGTCTTTATCAAAAACATTGTCTTCATCTAACTCCATCCCCGAGCCCTATCTCAGCACTATCCAACTGAAAAGCTTAATTTGAGGACAGATATAATCCCAGGATCCAAGCTGTCTGGTTCACATTGAAATGATGTAATGGAGGGAGCTGTAAGCAAAGCAGAGGCTGTTGTCAGAATAAAGGAAATGGCTTAATTCTTTATAATATTGAACTGGAAGAGACCATAGATCAGATGTGAGCAGGTATGTAAGGCATATGGAGGGTGGGTAGACGTTGGTTTTGTTCAGAGACAATTCAGAGCAGTAGCAGCTGGAAAACCTGACTGAAGAGATTCCAATATGGAATTGTGGGCGAGATAGACACAACCTGGGAAAACACTAAAACAGTCAAGGGAGAGACAGACAGAGAGACACAGAGTCTGAAATCCTGAACCAGCTGCATTGCCAGCAGCAAGTTGATCTAGATCAGGGGTTCCCAACCAACGGTCCACAGACCATTGCTTAATGGTATTGGTCCATGGCATAAAAAAGGTTGGGAATCCCTGATCTAGTGTAAAAAAATGTAAAGACCTTTATTTACTGGATATTAGATTTAAGGATCCGTATTTTAATCATTCTGTCCTTTCCTATTTTCATAATTTCCTTCAGCACTAAAACCATAAGACTATAACACATAGGAGCAGAGGTGGGCCATTTGGCCCATCAAGTCTGCTCCACCATTGGCTGATTTATGAAATTGCTCAGCCCCATTCTCCTGCCTTCTCCCTGTAACCATTGATGTTCTAACTCAAAGAACCTATCAACTTCCACTTGAAATATATTCAATGAACTGGCCTCCATAGCAGTCTGTGGCAATGAATTTCACAGATTTACCACCCTCTGACTGAAAAAATTCTTCCTTATCTTTGTTCTAAAACAAAGGTTCCCAACCTTTTTTATGCCATGGACTCATACCATTAAACAAGGTGTCCATGGACCCCAGGATGGGAACCCCTGTTCTAAAGGGACATCCTTCTAATCGAAGGCTGAGCCCTCTGGGCCTGGTCTCTCCCAATATAGGAAACATCCTCTCCACATCCTCTAGGTCTTTCAATATTTGATGGGTTTCAATGAGATTCTCCTTCATTTTTCTAAACTCCAGTAAGTATAGGATCAGAGCCATAGAACGCTCTTTATACATTAACCCTTTCATTCCTGGGATCATTCTCATAAAACTCCTCTGGACCCTCTCTAATGCCAAATCTTTTGACATCTTCCCACTCAATCAGTCCTGGGATCTTTATCCATAGTTGTTTCAGTCTGCTACTGACAGCTGAGCTTCAGCTGCCAAGGCCATGGTTCTGCAATTCACTCCCTAAGCCTCTCCATTTCTGTACCCTTCTTTCTCAGTTTTAGATGGCACAGCGGCACATCTATTAGAATTGTTACTTCACAGTTTCAGTGACCCAGCTTTGATCCTGATTTCCGGCGCTGTCCATGTGGAGTCTGCACGTTCTTCCTTAGATGGCATGGGATTCCTGTGACTCCTCCAGTTTCATCCCACATCTCAATGGTGTACAAGCTGATAGGTTAATTGGCTACTAAAAATTGTCCCTAGTGTGGTGGTGGAATCTTTAGGAAGTAAATAGGAAGGTGGGGGGAGGGGGGGAAATATAATGTGTTAAAGTAGGATTAGTGCAAAATCACATTCTGGAGTGTCAACACTGACTCAGTGGGCTGTAGGGCCACGCTGCATCTTTCTAATGATGCAATGAATTATGTATTGACATTCTTCTTAACAGCCATCACCTTGATCATAAAGACATTAGAAAACGGAACAGGTGTTAGATGCATGGGCTTTTAGCTTATACACTCATTCAATAAGACCATAGCTGAGCCTGAATCTCAACCTTGCTATTGTTTTATTCTTCAATTTAATGTAAGCCTTGTAGTCTCTGTCTTGAATTTAAGTAATGACTGAGTCTACACAGCATCCTGTATAAAGGAACGCCTCCTTGTCTTTACCCTAATCATTTACTCCTAAACCTGAGACGATAATAAAGTTTTGATTATTTACCCTAACGTCCCCCAGAAGTTGCACAGAGCTCAGTGTTGTTTACTAATTTTCTGTGAAGCGCCTTACTATACTGAATGTACTACAGCATATAGATTCAAACCTTTGCTGTTTTGTTGGTGTGTGTTCTTTCATCTTGTGCACCATGATGCAAAATTCAATTCTAATTGACCACATAATCTGCTTATATAAATGTTCCACCTGATGGGTGGAATCTCACTGTCACGAATGGTGGTTTACATAATATTCTATTATATTTTTTAACAATAATATGTTTTCTATTATCATATTCACTAACTGCTTGATCTTCTACAATAAATATTATGAGCCCACAAATCAGATAATGTACATTAAAAAGTCACTGTCCCTTCCATGAAACTATCTGCTGTCTGTTCTTTGACAGTCAGGCAATTCCACAAACAGACCGTTTCATCGGCTGCTGCTGAAAACACCACATTGCAATCAGGACTCGATGCCATGTGCAGAACTCTCCCTCTGTGACCTGCAAAGGAAGAACATGACATTAAAAGATCTTTATTTGAGGACGAGTGTGAGAGATCAAGCAGGATATGGCACAGACAACCAGTTTTACCACAGTTACTCATATGATGTGCATATTAGCCTCCATTTACTAGCATTCTTAAGAACAAACAACAATAAGTTCTAGAGTTACGCTAAAAACACTGGTATTTCAGGATATATCTGAATGGAAGATCATATATTAGACAAATACTAAAAAGCAAAAGAAACTAAAACTACTGGAAATCTAAAATAAAAGCAGAAAATACTGGAAATACTCAGGTCATCTGTGGTGATATAAACAGTACATACAGCATGTTGAGCCGTTCATCAGACATAAAAGAAATTAGAAATCAAGCATTTTGTAAGTTGCAAGAAAGCAATGAAGTGGAGAGAACCAAGGAAATGTTTCTAATATGGACAAAGTAACACAGTGATAATGGTGCCGGCTACAAGGGGATGGTAAAATCTTGTTAACTGCATCTGAGCCCAGATTAAAGGTCTCAACCCAAAATGTCAGCTGCCTGCTTCCCTGCGTACATGCTGCCTGATACACTGAGTTGCTCCAGCTTGTTGTGTGCTGTTTTCTGCATTTCTTTCCATTGCCTGCATGGTAGTGTAGAAGGTACCATGGTAGAGTAATGATTCATGCAAAGCTTTATAATGTCAGCTGTAAGACTGGGGTTCAATTTATTTTGCTGTCTTTAAGCAGTTTGTACATCCTCTCCATGACTATGTATGCTTTCTCCAAGTGCTCCAGTCTGCTCAAAAAAAGACATATGGTTAGGGTTAGTGGGTTCTGGGCACACTATGTTGCATATAGGCTACCTAGCGCAATCCTCCCTGTTATGAGTTGACGAGAAGATGCATTTCACAATAATTTTTGGTGTACACATAGCAAATAGAACAAATCTTTCACCTTTAGTTTACTTCTTCTTACCCACACATTGATCTTTCCGATAGCTGAGATACAATAGAGGCTATTGACACCGCTGCACAGGCTTAGCACCACAATATTTACTACAGATAAAAGACCACAGACTTGAAAGCAGAAAGAGCGATTAAAGTATGTGCTGTGGGTTTCCTAAAACCTTCAAATGTTCTTTTTTTTATTACTCATTTGACTTTTATCCAGTGACATATTATTTTTCTTAGATCACTCCTTGGCAATAAAGCAATAGTCAGGATCTTTGAGCTTTTTTTTAAATGTCCACTTTCTATCTAGTAGAAGCATTAATTGTCTTAGCTGTGTTAATAATAAGTAATATTATACCAAATAAATTTACCCCTGTCAGTCCTGATGATAACCCATGAAATATTAATGTGGTGTATATTAAGAGTGTTGCATGAATAGTGTAGAAGGCTGGCTATTAGCAGCTGCAAATTGCCAAGACATTAGATAAGGGGTGTAAAGGCAAAATATAGCCCAACAGAAAAAATGGGGAAGAGCCAAGGGATTCTCTTCTGTACTTATTCCATAATGATCTTGTGTTTTGAGTATTTCTCAGGAATTCAATCACACATTGAACAAATCACCTTGTTTTAAATAATTTTGATTTCCTTAATGAGTTTTCTATTTGATTTTCACACAGGTTCCATGCATCTTTTGTGCCAACCAGTCTCTCAGTCTGCTCTGAGTTCTTGTGTTCTGACTATTTACATCAACAAAGGGTCATATATTTAATCCATATGAAGTAAATCCTGAAATGTATTGCATTCTCAGCTGATATCGCTTCATGTTCTGAGAAATATGGTTATGCAAGGGACAATGCTTCTGGGGCATTAAAATTTATTTTGACTCTCTCTACAAGGATTACCTCCTGTGCCTTTCCTTGGATCACCTGTAAACCAATCCTCCAAAAGAGGAAGAGAAATTGTTGAAGTCCATTATGTTAGACAAGTTCACTGATCAACAAATTAAGATTTATTGGTGAAGAAAACAAAAACAAGTTCCAAGATGGTTATCAACTGCACATCAAACAAGTTAACACAAATCACAAGACTGAGAAGCCCACTTATCCCTGCAAGTGTGACAAATACTACACCTGTCCCTTCACCTCCATTCATGCCTCTAAACAGTCCTTCCAGGTGAAGCAACACTTCACCTGTGAGTCTGTCGGGGTCATCTATTATATCTGGTGCCCCATCTGTGGCTTCCACCAGATCAGTGAGACCCAATACACATGAGGGCAGCTTTGTCAAGCATCTTTGTTCTGTCTGCCACAAAAGGCAGAACCTCCCAGTGCCACCCATTTCAATTTGACTTCTCAATCCCATTTTGATCTGGCTGCCCCTGGCCTCCTCTACTGCCATGAGGTCAAACTCAGGTTGGAGAAGCAACAACTCATATTCCGCCTGTGTAGCCTCCAACCTGATAACATTAATTTCTCCAACTTCAGGTAATTTCTCCCCCTCTTCCTTCTCTATTTTTCCATACTTTCACCCTTTCTCATCTCCTCTGCTACCCATCTCCTCCCTCTAGTTCCCCTCCTAATTCCATGATCCACTGTCCTTTGCTATTAGATTCCTTCTTCTTCAGCCCTTTACCACTTCCACCTAAGTCCTACCACCCACTTACTTCATTCATCTCCCTCATCTACCCACCTTCCCCTTACCTTGTCTCATCTATGACCAGCCAGCTTGTAATCCTTCCTCTCCACCCCACCCCCCAAACTCATATTCTGGTTTCTGTCTCCTTCCATTCCAGTCCTGATGAAGGGTCTCAAACAGAAATGTTGACTGTTTATTCCTCTCCATAGATGCTGCCTGACCTGCTGAGTTCCTCCAGCATTTTGTATATGTTACTGAAGATTTCTAGCATCTGCAGAATTGAAATTTTTAGAAAACTGTTGCTTTCAACTGATAGCATGAAATTTGTGGTCAACACTTGATCCAGAAACTGTTCTCACTTTAATAACTCATCCCAAAATATTCTACTTCCAATGACAATCTAAATCAGGGGTTCCCAACCTTTTCTATGCCATGGACCCCTAACATTGACCAAGGGGACAGTGGATCCCAAATTGGGAACCCCTGGTCTAAATGCAAAAAAAAAACTGTAGCTACAAGGAAACCTAAAATAAAACAGAAAATAATGAAAATACTCAAGTGATTAGATAGCACATATGGAGAGATAAACATAGTTGAGATTTTAGCTTCTTTCTATAGATACTTTCCAACCGGCTGAATCATTTCTGCATTTTCAATTTTACTGAAAATTTGGAAATGTTGCAACGTCTTTGATACTGTACTGCAGCAACAAACCAGATAATGAGCTTAATCCACACACACAGGCATGCAGATCAAAAGACACTGCCCTCACTTTCCATGAAATATCAACACAAAAAAATGAAATATGGAGTTCTAACCCCAAATGAATAAATTATGCACCTCAAATGGGTGTAAACTAGGGAAGTTATCAACATACAAAAAACCTTGCATGGATTGCTAACTTTTTTATCTATAAATCTTGCAGAAATATTTGTCAAAATTTCAATCACGTATTTCTTTAAAAACATTTCTTATGGCAATGTTCCTTTGTCGACACTTGTTATTCACTTCAGCTACCTCATGAATCGCTATGAATCACAAGCTCCACCTTTCATGGACGCTGGCTAATGCTATTCCATTGTTTAAGAAGGGTAGCAAGGACAAGCCAGGGAACTACAGATTGATCAGCCTGACATCATGGGAGGAATTTTTAAGGCTGATTTATACTTCTGAGTAGGCTCTATGCTGTAGCCTACGCCTTTGTGAGCATTTATACTTGTGCATTGGTGCGTCTGTGTCACTCTGCAATTCACCGCCAAAACGCTAGTTGGCGGTGGGGTTTCTATGCCACTGTGTTGAGTTCCTTTGTGTACTTCAAACAATGGCAACTTTAAACTGAGCGCATCATGTTGGAGTTGGAGCTAATAACAAGAGTTACCTTTATTGAAATTACTGCAATGCAGAAAAGAGAGGAGACGTCGGAGGAGATGGTATGTACGACCATTGAATGGATTGAGGCAGAAGGAGGGTGAATTTTCTGTGCTTGTCCGGCCTCTGAGAGACATGGACAAGGAAGTGCATTTCAAATATTGGCAAAGAAGAAGCAGCAACCGGAAATGCGTAGGAGGAAAAGTGGACCAATCACAGTTGTTGCAGTCTGCGTCACCGCGACGCGTAGTTACATTTTTGGGGAGGTGCGTGTCAGGCTACAGTGCAGGGTATGCACGGCTACATCGTACCTACGGCATAGATTTGATGCAGAAGTATAAATTGGCCTTCACTGGATGGCATTCTGAGGGAGAAGATCCTCCAGCATTTGAATAGATGGAGTCTGATTAGGAGCAGTCAACATGGGTTTGTGCAGGAGAAGCTGTGTTTGATAAACCTTTCAGAGTTCTTTGAAGAGATAAACAAAAAGCTCTTTGAGGATAGGGCAATAGATCTTATCTATTTGAACTTCAGCAAGAGCATAGACAAGGCCTCATGTGGTAGCCTGGAAGATTAGTCCCACAGAATCCAGAGAGAGCTAGTTCAGCAGATTCAAAATTGTCGGAGGAAGGAAACAGAGGGTGGTGGTTGAAGGCTGTTCTTGGAATGGAGAATGGTGATTAGTGGTGTGCCACAGGGGTCAGTGTAAGGACCCTTGATGTTCATTATTCATATAAATGATTTGGATGTGAATGCAAAAGGGCTAATCAGCAAGTTTGTAGATGACACTAAATTAAGTGTTGTTGATAGTGAAGGTTATCATGGATTACAGGGGAATCTTGATCAGTTAGGGAAGTGAATCAAGGGTTAGCAAATGGATTACAATCCAGTTAAGTATGAGATTATGCATTTTGGAAAGTCAAACCAACATACAATTTATACTATGAATGATAGCGTACTAGTGAGTGTAAGGAACAAAAGAATCTAGGAGGACAAATGCATGGTTCTTTGTAAGTGGTGTCACAAGCAGACAGGGTGGTGAAAAAAGACAGGTAGCATGCATCAGTCAGGGCATTGTGCATAGGAGTAGGGACATTATATTGCAGTTGCTTAAATTGTTGGTAAGGGCACACGTATAGTACTATGTATAATTTTGGGACCCTGTTACAGGAAATACATGTTTAAATTACAAAGGACACAGAAAAGGTTTGCAATGATATGCCCGGACTAGTGAGCATGAGTTTATAGGGAGAGGGTGGTCAGGCCAGGTCTTTATTCCTTAGAACATAAGAGAATGAGAGGCACACTTAAAAAGGTGATTAATATTGTGAGAGGCATAGGCAAAATGGAAGATAATAGTTTTTTTCCAGTGTAGATAAGAGGGACAATAATAGCCTTTTCCCCAGGGAAGCAGGGTCCACAACTGGGAGGCATATACTTTGGAGTCAGGAAATGGAAAGGAGATATGCTCCAAACACAGAGCAGCAAAAACAATTTAGCAGGAGCAATCACTTTAATAATAAACTACAAAATAATGAGCTTCAGAACAAGATAGAGCAGATACTTATATGACAAGGTAACTGAAGGCTAGGAGCCACTGGTTGAGGCTGGCTGGTTCAATGGGTGAACAAGGACTGCAACTGAGAGCTGGGGGGTAACTTTCTTAACAAAGGATGGTGAGTATATGGAATGAGCTGCCTGAGGAAGTGTATGAGGCGGTACAATAGGATCATTAAGAAGCGTTTCTAATAGGTACGTGAATATGAGGGGCCTGGAGGGATATGGGTAAAAGTGAGACCAGCTAGGTAAACAAAATGGTTGGCATGGACACATTGGACCAATGAGACTATATCCATGCTGTATTGATCTAAAATTCTATGACTGACTTTTAGATAATTGAACTCTTCCTATCCTCTTTTATGAAGTCCAAAGGCCAACTTTCAGGTAGTTGTCAAAGTAAATAACATTGATAAAGTGTTTAGAAATATTAATTAATAATCATGCAACACTGACACGTTTCATTAAATCTCTATGGCAGGTACTGCATCTCACCGGCCAGTGGTACAAGGCAAATGTTGTAAGCACCAAAGTAAGTATTCTAGACAACAGTATGACGGAAAAAACGCAGAAGGGGTGAAGGTTGCACTTGCAATATATATAAGCGTGGGCTCTAGATGACGTCCTTGGATTTCTATTAATTCACACTAGAGATAGGGCCCAGATTACTGCAATGAAGATTGGGAAAACCCATGTGTTTTCAGCACAAAGTATTTCAAATCATTAAAGCACATACCTATATTTATGGTAAAATAAAAATTATTTAGTACATTTTAAGAATTTTAAATCAATTCACAGCAAAGAAGAATCCAACTTCAATATTTCATTTAGTGATCATATCATATTTCAATGAATCACTTATGGCATTTCGAAATGTACTCCTAGAGAAGCAAGATATGATAAATCTAGTCCCACCACTCACAACTCTTAGAACAGTTCTTGGTATATTTACATTTTCACTCAGTCCGTAAGGTGCCCATATCATACCTTTGAGATCAGCTGATTTTGTAAGGGATGGGTAGTTCCAGACTGAGACCTGATGTTTGGGAAAACCATGACCAGTTACTAGCTCTTTGTACTTTGGTAACCAGAGCAATGAACAAATCTGGAAAGGAAAACAAATGATTTTTATTACCACAATATGTCATTTATTTCATACGAGAAATTGATCGTTTCAACCTTTTGTCATGGGATTTTATAGCGTTAAAGTAACTTCATCATGGGATCACACTTCCAAGTAGATGGTGTTTGGCAGAGAGGTGGGAGGAATAATTTTCACGCATTCTGCTTGTATTACTAATGTACAGTTCATTTGAAAACTGCATAGTTTCTACTGGTGGATGGGCATTACACAAATTGAGATTCAAATCTGTTGAAAAGAAAGCTTTATTTATCCTGGGTTGGGGTCCATTGCCCAAACTCGCTGTCCACCTTCTTGATGCTTCTGATCTGGAAAAGTGATTCCATTGGCTTAAACAATCCAAGCAGTGAAGTGCTTGTTAGCAACAGTGCTTCCATAATCACGTCACATAATCAAGTCTGAACAAGCCCTGCCCCCCAAAAGCCCTCTGGAAGCCTTTGACAGCCTTTATCACCCGTCAAAATATTTCAATGGTTCTCAAATTCAGAACCAGACCTGCACATTTTCCTGTGGAATTTGAAAACAAACAGGAAATTCATTGGGCAGCTGCTCTTACTTCAGTGCAACAAAACTGGTGTGCAGAAGAAGTCAGAGAGTATTTATTTCTTTAATTTATGTAGAGATACATTTTGATTAGGCCCTTCAGGCCCACCAAGCTGCCCCACCCTACAATCCTCCGAGTTAATCCTAGCCCAATCACAGGACAATTTACAATGACCAATTAACCTACTAACTGGTATTTCTCCAGACTGTGGGAGAAAACCAGAGCACCCGGAGGAAACCCACATGTTCACAGGAAGAACGTACAAACTCCTTACAGACGGCGCTGGAATTGAACTCCAAGCTCCGATGCCCCAAGCTGTAGTAGTGTCACCCTAACCACCACACTACCATGGCACCCCTTATAAAAGAAGTGCTCCATATTACCTGGGAGAACGATTGCAATAAATTCTGTGTTAAGTGGGGTAATATTATTGATATGCATGGAAATTAAAGAAAAGGTGCATTTTACACATTTGACGAACACATTAAATCACTGTTTAAAAACACCAGGCATGAGCATTTCATGGTTGTGACCTAATAGAAGCCAAAACTTTTCTGATCATAACATACCTCAGAAAGCATGGATGCCACTAAAGAAAAGCATAAAGAAACCATGGCCTCTACTTTGCCCATAAATAATTGTAAATGCCACAATACAGTATATTCAAGCTATTTCACCATTGGATCAAAATCAATATATAAAATTCTCCTAACAACAAAACCTAACTGCAAAGTTAAATGCAGTAATGCCAACTTCATATTATAAATTTCAATCCTTTCTTACTTGTGAACTTGTATCTATATCTTGAATGCAGGTCCCACTTTTTGTGTCCCATATACGCAAATGTCCATCTTTCATTCCTCCCCCAACAGCAAGAATTTGAGATTGCCATGGGCACCAGTTCATGGCCTGTTGAAAAGTGTACTCAATTATTGTTAAATTTTAGATTTATTTTCTTGCCACCTCTATTGTTTCATTCTATTATTGCAGAAAGTGCAAATACAGATTTAAATTTTCAAATTGTGTCCTTAATATCAATAGTTCATTTGAACCATGTCATTTTGCAATACATTAACTGTGACATTCAACAGGTAATGAATCTTTTTATAATGTTCTGTGTGAATGGGTGGAATAGGCAATCTTCAGTTCTGTAAAGAGTAGGACAGGAACAATTGACCATTCACAACTGAATATATCAGTACTGGAAAATAATTTGATTGAAAGAATTTAATTTGATTGTTGTAGAACTGTTTGACTGTGTCTATTGTGTTCTGCTTTGTTACTTAGCAAACATCTGAAAATAGACAACTTTTAAATATAGACTAATAAGCTGCAAGTCTAACAACCTGCCTTTGAAATTCATCTATATCATTGCAAACCAGAGTTTAACACGCTTGGTACCACTGTTAACCAGGAGCTTAAGAGAACCAGCTCACTAACTACTGCAATTCTAGGATGATAGTTATCTTGTACATATCCTCAAAGCAAGGAGGTGTGTCAGCCACAGGAAGTTATTCATCTTCTGATTCCCCACTAACAAGGCATAAGTAGGAATCTTACAGTTCCGTGCAGAAGTCTAAGGCACATATATATAGCTAGGGTGTCTAAAACTTTTGTACAGTACTACAATAATTTTATGTACTGCATTGTACTGCTGCCTCAAAAAAACCAAATTTCATGAAATATTTGAGTGATGATAAACCTGATTCTGATACAGGTCTCTATTGTGGATTGAGAGTGAGAAAGGGAAGGGAGGAGGAGGGAGCAGGAAGCACCTAACAGACATTCTATAATGATCAATAAACCACTTGTTTGGAATTAAATGCCTGGTGTCTCATGTGTGAGAGACTTTTGCACAATACTGTAAATAATTAATTAATAATCGCATAAACATTAATTAAAATAAAGTGCAAAAATGTTATTTTAACATTAAAGGCTGCCATAAAGCCAAGTGGCCCCTCAAGTTATGATGGTAAAGTGGCTTACTCTAGACAAGAAAATCTGCAGATGTTGGAAATCCAAGCAACACGCACAAAATACTGGAGGAACTCAGCAGGCCAGGCAACCTCTATGGAAAGTAGTAAACAGACATCATCTCAGGCCAAAACGTCAACCGTTTACTCATTTCCATAGATGCTGCCTGGCCTGCTGAGTTGCTCCAGCATTCTGTGTGTCTGGCTTACTCTGTTCTATACAGTCATCTGAAGTCTGGAACACATTGATAAGCAGAGTAATGCTAATCGGCAATGCTTACTGAACCGCAGCTAAGTGAAGTGCAATTTGACTCATTTTCTCAACCACAACTGCCTCCTTGAAGCTAAGTACAAAGCTTGGTTATAGTAAGCAGAGAGTGATGGCACCAGATTATTTTTGTGATTTGAAGACTACAACAAGTGTTATACCATTGGGATCTGGTGCTGGGACCACTGTTGTTTGTTAAATAATTATGATATGGATATAAGTGTAGGAGATAAGTTGAGCTAAGCAATGGCTGATGGATGTTAATCCTGAAAGTGCAAGTTGATGTACTTTGTGAGGACAAATGAGAGCTATGAATGGCTGATGTTGAGGAACAGAGGAACACTCCTGTACAAATCTTGGGAATCCTGAAGTGGGGGGGCGTAGATAGATAACATCTTACCAGACATAGAATACAATAATTGGAGGTTACTGCACAAATTTCTAAGACATTGGTAAGGCCACAGCTAGAACACTATGTGCACTTCTAGTCAATACAGTACAGAAAGGATACCATTGAACTGGAATAAGTACAGAGGAGATTCACCAGGATCTTGCTCAGGATAAATTACTTGGATTCTGCATAGACTGCAAAGACAGTGTTTTTCAGGGAACACAGAAAACTGAGAAGGAAACTTATAGGTGTATTCCTGAAGGGAATTTTTCCTCAAAACAGAAGTACCTAAAACTAGAAGGTAAGGGAAAAGAGGTTCAAAGAGAATCTGTTAAAGATTTTTTTGGACCCAAAGGATAGCTGGAATCTGTCTAAAGGGGTATTGAAGGCAAGTATTCTCTCATCATTTAAGAATCGTCAAAACACACAGCTGAAATGTGTGACTGGTGACACTGGTGAAGCACAGCAGCAAATTAAGCACACATTTTCTTGGATATGATCACTGCAATCAAAAGTCTATAACTTCACTTTTGGAGTTGAGCTTTTGAACTGCCTATATGACCTGGCGTTTTTGCATGTGTGAACTGAAGTCTGAAAGGTGCAGGACTGTTGCCGCATGGCAGGGTCTGGGCCAGAGAGGGGGAATAAGCCAAAGTATGGACATTGCTGCAGTAGACTTGGAAATAATTCAATACTGCAGGACTGAGGTGAGGCAAGCAGAGGCAAGGCAGTGGGGCTGGGCTTTGGCCCAGGTCAGACAGCGAGGAACGATCTAAGGTTTGCCAATTTAAGCCAGATTGAAAGGTCAGGCTGGAGGCAAACCACAGGACGATTACAGCTCGCTGCTCTGCGAGGTTTGCTTCACTGAACTGAGGCCGTGGCCTTCAACTAACGGGCTCCTGGATCGGCTACAGTGATGACTGGCTTCATAGATGACTCACTTTTGTGAACTTCAGTTCTGAATGTTATTTGCTTACTTTTATTGTTTGCAAGTTTCGTTTTTTTTTCTGCACATTGAGTGTTTGACGGTCTTTTTTTAATGAAACCTATTGGGTTTCTTTGTTGTGTGACTGCCTATAAGGAGATGAATCTCAAGATTTATAGAGCACACATACTTTGAACTTTTGAATTACTGAGTATGGAAGGCTACAGACCTATTGTTGGCAAATGGGACGGTTAGCAAGCTGTGTTGTATGATGATATGTCTGTAACACTACAATGCTAATCAATATTTTGAACCAATCTGTTAGCAATAGAAAGGAAACATATGCTACAATACTACACTTAATTCATCAGGATTCACCTTTACAGCTGACTCTAGATTATTAATGGTCAGATCCGGTTTACTACTGGTGTTGACTCCAGGATCATTGTGCCAGATATTCAGCAGACCATCATTTCCACCACTAGCAAGGAATGCACCATCCAGTGACCATTTAAGGCTACATACTTGTGAATCATGACCACAGAGAGTGCCAACATGGTGTCGTGCAATTCGTACATCGTGATGATGAATGGATCCAAACCGAGAACCACTACAACAGATAAAAATATATGTAAGAAAGGAACACCAACATATTCATACCCACTTCAGCAGAACCCAGTAGCTATTTAATATATGAAGTTCCATGAATAATATCCCAAAAATTCTTCCATGTTCCAAATAAAGAACATAATGTAAGTGTATAAATTAACTTTGTTCATAATAGGTCACTCTATATCCTTTAGTTTCGATGGCAATTTTTAGAATTACATTTGGCAACACATCTTAATCTTCAGGTTTAAAATCACTATTTTTGTTCCATTTGAAATAACTATGAATTTGATCAGTAGCTCAGCATATTATGTCAAAATACATGGTGATTACAGCACATCTAAAGGCAATTCAACCTAGTTAATTAAAGCCAATGCTAATGCTCTACATTCAACCCAGAGTCATTAATATAGCTGATAATAATCTTCTCTGGCTTTGGTAATATACTTTAAATGGTTAATAGATAGAGTATGAATTTCAGTTGGCCCTTAATTGGAACACACTAGCGTCACTCTCCTGCTAGAAGTCAATGGAGAAGGTTTGACTAAAATTATCCCTATGGAGTTACTTTTTAATTTAGGGATTTAAAGTTTAAAGTAATTCCTTAAAGTACTTGCCAACATATCAATGCTAACTGATTGTGTTATGTAATAACACTACAATCAAGCAAGTAGAAGTTTCTGTGAAATCCTTAGCTACAAAATACGAAAGAGGCTATAACTTTAATTCCTAGTTTCCTGGAATCAGTTGAGAAAAACTAACGTTAAATAGCACTACTGAGCCAAACAACTGTGCTATGGTAAGGGTTAGAGAAGTAGCATAGTAGGAAAATTTAGGAAGCACACTTAGGCACTGAAGTTATAAAAGAGGAAATGGAGAGTGGATGCTCAACAGATACCCAGGTAAGGCTGATTGACAGGAAAGTTATAAGAAAATAAGATGTCATCGTTGTAGATAAGTAGACAGAAGTCAACAAGGCCAGCAAGCAAGATCCAATGAACAATAGGATGTAGCCCCGTGCAGTCTGCTCTAGTCGATTTAGGGTGGAATGCCAAAGACCTGGAAGAAAACCACTGGTCAGGCAAAATATTCAAATAACTGTGGAATGCCTGACAGTCTAAACAGTACTTGACATAGCCCATGACTTGACAATGCAACTGATCATCACCCAACCCCTTAATCCAGCCTGTATTAGTCCTGCAGTTGCACAATCCTATGAGAATTGCATGCTTCCATTATCCTGGAGGTGGTAAGTACCACTTCCATTCTACAAGTAATGACCAGACCTCAAGCAGTAGTCCCTGAGGCCTAATCACTGCTGGGCCACCTAAAGGGCCTTTTGACATTCAGAAACGGTTAAAAAAGATAAGATAGAACTTATTAAACAAAACCAAATTTTTAAAACTTTCAACTTATGTAAGTTAACTAAAAGGAGAAGAAGTAAATGAAACAAAAGGGAAAAAGTAAATTACTTCATGAAATGTAATTTATCTCTCAGTCTAACACAATTCAGTACTAACCCTGGATGTGGTGTTGATGTGTCCACATCGGACCTTCCATTCACTCCATACTTCTGTGCTTAGTGCTAGATAAATAAATCTGAACAGCCTGGAGTCTGCCATTTGTTCCCCTTGGATCATTAGTGTGTCTTGGACCATAAAGTTACTCACCATGGATTTTAGATAAGAATACAGCTATGTGAAATACAGCAGATAATATACTGAATATTAGTGATGGAAAACATATGGAGAATACAAGACTAGTAATATAAGTTTTGGAAAAAGAAATTTTTTGGGAACTAAATGAAAGTAACACCTTTTCCAATAGCAAAAGGCTTATCCATTGGCTAATGTTAGACATGCTCAGTCAACACAAAGGCAGTGGAGGAGCTGCAGAAGATGGTAAATAGTCAAAATGTGTATTGTCAGCACTTATGTAATATGAGTATAAATTGTAGACAATTTTCCTACCATTACTTAGGTTACTGGCTATTTGACCCAGCAGATACTTTGGTCTATTTTACTTACCAATAGCGTTCAAGCAGTCATATGTCTTAATCATATACAATGAGTAAAAACCCAATCAGTTTTAAAATGATTATATAATGTAAACATTCAACCTGCTTACTACAGACGTACCTGGTAAGAATGTGGTCATTCCAACTAAGAGCTCCAACCATTGAGCAATGACTTTGCATATTTCGCAATTTCTTCTTCGTCTCAACATCCCACAGCTTGGATTGTAAATAAAATTATTATAAGAGAAACTTGCAAAAGTATTTTTCTTTCTATAATGCTTTGAAGTATTTACATGCAATCTATAGAAATTTTCTTTCTGCATTTTCTATAGCTGTTGGCTTTTACCTGTACTATCTTCTATGCATATACAGTATAAAAAACATTCCTACACCTCTCAAATGAAGCAGCCATTTAGTGGCTGTCACAATTCCACAAAAACAAAGGGCTGTAATTACGTCCAGATTATCAGTATCTTAGTGATATTATCATAGATAACTATTGGCTGTGACTCTAGGGTAACTCCACTGCTCTTCAGGATAGTGGTGTGGATTTGTTTGCATTCACAGAATAAAAAAATTGTCACATCTGTGTATCTTTTCATCCAAAAGACTATGTCCAACAGTGCCACTTCAAATTTTTGTGAATAAACTTCAGGAGTGAGGATTGAACATGTTCAAAGTTTAAAGTAAATATATTATCAAAGTAGATATATGTCACCATATACTACCTTAAGATTCATTTTCAATAGGGCATTCACAGTAAATATGAAGAAACACAAGAGAATCAATGAAAAACTGCAGACAACAAAGATGGACAAATAACCAACATGCAAAAAATAACATTGTGTAAATATGAGTTGTAGAGTACTTGAAAGTGAGTCCATGGAGTGAGTGAAGTTATCCTCTCCTGTTCAAGAGCCTGATGGTTGAGGGGTATTAACTGTTCCTGAACCTGGTGGTGTGGGACCTGAGACTCTTGCACCTCCTTCCTAATGGCAGGAGTGAGAAGAAAGCATGGTCTGGATGTGTCACAACCACAGACACGGCTGCCCAGCAGACTCAGCAATTGCGCTTGTGAATATGCACAGGTCAGATAATTATTCTTTCATTATGACTGTACTTAACTTCTTTCTTTTCATTGTAGCACCTGTCAAGACATGAGCAAAGCACAGCAAAGTTACGCTGTATGCTTGCATTCAGCCTTGCCTGAGAACACTGGACTGTTGAGTCGGCAGATGCTGAGGACTAGCAGTATTTGTTTTATAATTAGATAGTCCTTTCAGCTGCGGTGTTGGCATCTAATTTTCCATTTGAGAGTTTTAGTTAATGGCCCTGTTTGGCCTAGTGTTGATTGTTTTCTTTTCCCTTAAAATACTGTTCACATTAAAGTCTGTGAACTATCGGCTCACTTCAGCATCTCTCAATCCACACTTGGGCCATATCCAAACAAACTGACAGGATGGTGGATTTGCTTGAGGATGGTTGCTGCTTTCCAGCAACATCACTCCTTGTAGGTGTACTCAGGGGTGGTGAGGGCTTTAACTGTGATGAATTGGGCTGCATCCACTACTTTTTAAAGGCTTTTCTATTCAAGGACATTGGTGTTTCCATACCAGGCTGTGATGCAACTCCACCACGCATCTATAAAAGTTTGTAACGCCAAATCTTCACAAGCTTCTAGCAAAGTAGAAACACTGCCTGCCTTCTTTGTAATGGCACTTTTGGTCATGTAACCTAATGATCTTCACACCAGAATGAAAGCTAAAGAGCCTGCTCTCAAGAATGTCTGAATGTAACTATCTAATGTTTGATTGTTTCCACTATGACAGGAGTAATTAATGTAAGATAGTCCCTCAACCAACAGAAGTGAAACTGGCATAAGGATCCAGACCTGAGGACAAGATCTGGCCCCCTCCCCACGCACCCTGGCAACTCTGGCACATGTATCCAGAATTTTGTATACAGTCATTGTTAATATCTGAAGTTTATCTCTTCAACTGGTAATCATAATTGTGTTACGTGTGTACATAATGAAGAACTTCAGTTCCCAGTGTGCAATGCAGTGGTTCACCAGGAACCGGAAGTGACATTGGTGAACTAGACAGCGCACGCTAAAGCATGGAGCTGAAGCCCTGAATGTTAATAAATGTGCTGAAAACCATGCAAAGTTTTTCTTTTATCAAGAACAAACATAAAAATAATGATTGGACTGAGCTGTTCTCCAATCTTGGCAATTTACTTACAAACGTTTTGTCACCGAGCAAGGAGACATCGTCAATGCGCTGTTGATTCCACAATTGTTTGCAAGTAAATTGCCAAGATTGGAGAATAAATCAACCCAACCATCAACCACCTTCACTACACATCTTCCAAATTATTGGTAATCATAATTTTTGACACTTGAAGATTTTTGAATTTTAAAGAAAATAAACAAAACTCCTTTCCTATCTTTCCCATCAATAAAATCAAATGTGAAAAACAATTATCAATATCCACCTACCTGTACCTGGGAAGCACTAGTTCCAATTGCGAGGCTGTTTCTATCCTTAATCCAGGCCAGAGACGAAATGTATCCAGATTCCACATTTAAGGCCTTATGGACTCCCTTCTCTGGGTGCCAAAGATAAGCTGCATTGGAAAGGGCAATAGCTACTATATTTGCAGCATTCCAGTCGACCAAATTAAGATCTAGAAAATATTGTAACAATAACAAGCTGCATTTTTGTAGTGCAGTTTTACATAGCTAAATACTATGAGATACTTTACAGAGGTCTGATAAAAAAAAACACAGAGCCAAACGAAGAGAAATTGAGAGAAATTGCAAAATTGTACTTTAGCAATGTCTCTGAGATAGGGAAGTGGAATGACTTTAGTAGGGAATTCTAGAAAATGAAAGACAGGTACTACAAGTTCCAACTCTCAATAATAGGGATTGGGAATTGGGGGGTGGCAGGATGGGACTTTGACAATTAGGTGGAGAAGGAAAGTAAGACATAGAAGGAATTGAACTCAAGAATAGAAACTTTAAAATTTCAGATGCTGAGAGAAACACAATTTTTTTTACAAAATAAAGGTGAGCAATGAACATATTTTGAGTGTAAGAAGTACTTAAGTATGACACTTCCTGAATTAACATGAACGTGCCTAGAGCTGATGCATCTGCGATCAATAGCCCCCAAAGTTGTACAAGGAATTCCTACTGCGGGAGACAAGCAGAATTTCCATAGAAATAAGGAAGAGTCAGATTCAACCCACGTGGATAAGGTCCTCGCTAAGATTTTTTAAAGAAATTTGGAGAACTACATTGGAAATCCATTGGAAGTGGTGTCAGTTAACACACCATAAATGACATCCAACAACGCTTGTTCATAAAATCCAAAGTAATGCTTTCTATTACCATGTACAAACACAGAGTATTAAATAAAACTTCCTCTCAGTTATTCCTTCAGTCCAACAGTTGTGTCTAAATCCTCTGAACTGCTGTAGGGCTTATACTTGCTTATAATAGCAACTTGGCAGAGCAATGCAGCCCATTTCACTCATTACAGAGGTGCTTCCTCATCAGTGACCAGAATTAGACATTTATTACACTGTGGCTTCCACTTCAATGATTCCGATTTTCAACTCAAATTCAGGGTTGTCAAACCAGAGCCACAAGTTTTACAATAATATGTGGTAGAATGGTGTTTCCCTGCTGGTTTGAACTCATATTCTGCTACAACGATGCTTAAACAGAAATCAGAAGCAAGAAAACTAATCAGCTTACACTTGCGTGACCCAAAGAAAAGTTAATTTGAATACTGGTACTAGAAATGACATTGGTACCAGAAATCAATTAAATAATTAAAGTTAAATTTTAAACCTGGAGTCAACTAACCAAAAAATAAAGATTAATAATCAAAATTAATTTTCAGATAGGTAGGGACATGTTCAGCACAACTTTGTGGGCCAAAGGGCCTGTATTGTGCTGTAGGTTTTCTATGTTTCTAAGATCATTTGGCATTTGGAAAAGCAAGGTGTGATTAGAGATAGCCAACATAGCTTTGTGCATGAGAAATTAAGTCCCATGAAATTGATTAAGAGGTGACTAAGAGATCAGGACGGTAGATGTTGTCTATAGTGTTTGACAAGGCCTGTAAGGTAAGATCACATGGGATCTAAGGTGAGCTAGCCAATTGGATACAAAATTGGTTTGTTGAAATCAGTTAGAGGGTGGAGTGGAAGGTCAATTTTCAGATTGGTGAACATAGGGACCGGTGCTGAATCCCTGGTGTTTGTCATACATATTGTATATCAATGATTTTAGTAAGAATATAGATGAAGTGATCATTAAGTTTGAAGAAAACACCAAATTTGTAGCATGGTGTACAGTAAAGAAGGTTGTCTAAGATACAACAGGGTCCTGATCAACTTGGAAAGTGGGCAAAGGACTGGCAGATAGAATTTAATATAGGCAAGTCTGAAATTATGCATTTAATTGATACAGTGTATAACATACACAATGAATGATAGGGTCCTGGGGAATATTGTAAAAAAAAAGAAACCTAGCATTACAAATAAGTAGTTCCCTGAAAATGGCAACACAGGGTGATGAAGAAATCATATGGCATTCTTGCCTTCATCGGATGGAGCATTGAGTCTGTAACACGTTTATATATGTATATCACTGAGTATATATCACATTATATAACAGCTGTACAGTATATGGTGAGGCTACTCTTGGAACATTGGGTGAAGTTCTGGTTATCATGCCATAGTGAGAATGTGATTAGGGTAGAGAGGGTGCAGAAATACAACACACAAGGATATTGCTGAGACTGGAGGGCTTGAATTATAAGGAGACGCTAGATAGGCAGCGGCTTTTTTTCCCTGAAGCAAAGGAGGCTCAAGGCTCAGTTTAGAGAGGGACATAAAATCATGAAGGGCATAGTCAGATGGATAGTCAATCCCTTTTCAAGGTACGGAAATCTATAACTAGCTTTAGTTTTAAGATAAGCTTTAAGCATAGCTTTAAGATAAGGAGGGAAAGATTTAAAGGGAAACGGAGGGACAGGTTTCTCAAATAGAGGGTGATGGGCATATGGACCAAGTTGCCAGATGAAGTGGTACAGCCAGGATGTATAAATAACATTTGAACCGGTTCATGGATAGGACTGGTTTATAAGGAAACGGGCCTAATACAGGCGAATGGGGCAAGCTCAGGAAGGCACTCTATGTTTAAATACAAGTTAAATAAAACAGATTATACAATCCTGCAATGGAAAATGATACTTACAGTAATCATCCTTCAATCCTGGAGCATCTAAGACTTTCAAAGGAATTAAAGATATGCACCGATTTTTTATTGTGTGATCCTGTTTTACATGCAAAGAAACATCAGCTAGATAGTTCTTGCGTGCTAAAACAAAGAACAGGTGCTTCAACATTGTTAGACAAGCCTGCAAATCTATTCTAAACAGAGAACTAGTCTAGTCATAATTATTGATCAATAATTGTCCAAAAAATCACAACAGTACATATGCTGTCTAAATTTTGAAGCAAAGTCCTGTGAACACAGTAATTATGTACATCAAAGACTCAGATTAATAGATTTTTGGGCACTAAGGTCTTAGATTCACAGAACTAAATTTCAAAATGTGCATACAACTAGTGGACAATAATTTCATATGTGTTTGCACTAACAAACAAATACATGAAACTTCAAGTAATTTCAATACTTGAAGCATATAAATATTGAGAATTTGCTTTTTAACATATGATTTAGCAAATGCAGGTGTTGTGCATTTCAACAAAGAAATAAAAATAGAACAATCTGATCAATAAAGTTTAACTTTCCATAAACTTTTTAAAGTTGAAAATATTTCTAGGATTATTTTATTAACCTGATATAAAAAAGGGTTTTTAATCATGTGACGAATAGAATCGCTTTGACTCAGTAAGTATTTATAGAAAAGAGCAGAAATAACCACAAAGCAGATATAAATCAAGCACATAAATACTTAACAAGAACAGAAACATTTTTTGTTTAGTAGCCTTAACGATCATGTTAAACATCATGCATAAGACCATACAGAGAACACTTTCCATTCTATTATGCTTTGATTCTTCTATGCAACAGCCCTTCCCTCACTAGACAGCAATAACCCGTAAAGATATTGCTAATAACTTGTCTACAAAGGATTCATGCCACACATATGTACTTGTGCACTTGTCATATCTGAATCACTACTCTTAATCCCATAACTCTTATATACCATGGATCCAAATATCATCTCAACTATCAGCTAGCATCTCATTTTTTTCTGAGAATTGGCACAGGCTGCAAATGACTATGACAGGGTTTAAGAAAAACAGATGAGTTCCGGGGTAGATAAGTGCATGTGATATAGATAATTATGTCAAAAGAGGAGCATGTGCAAGAAAAGGAAAACCACAAAACGTGTGTATGTATGAATAAGTGAAATATTCTGATTTTTTCAATTCATGAACTGTCTTAATAAAATAATAAAAATGTTTTTCAACAACGGCCAATCAGAGATCAAAAGCGTGAGAAGACGTAGCTTACTCAGGTTCGTCAGTTCAGTACATATGGCATTGATACATGGCAGTTTGGTTTTTTGAGCCGCGGCCAGTCAGAGATCAGAAGCACGAGAAGACATAGCTCACTCAGTGGCCAATCAGCAAATGGGATTGATTGGCCAGAACAAATGAAAATAAGGTAAGGACAAGCAGAGCGGCCATTGTTAGAGCTGCCTTTACTGGAGTAGACAATAACAGAGTGGGGATTTTGAAACTTTAGATCTTCAAGGATTCAGTGAGGAGTGGCTTGAGTGAGAGAAAGCGAAAAAGCTATTGGTGCGTTATTTTCCTACAATTTATTTATTGGTTTTTCTTTCTTTATATTTGCTCAGTTAGAACAATATGGCTGCCAGGCAGGATAGTTGAATGCTCCTCTTGCGGATTGTGGGAAGGCAGAGGAAGCTCCATTCTCCCTGATGACTACAACTGCAAGAAGTGCATCCAGCTGCAGTTTCTAACACTCTGTGGTAAGGAGTTGGAGCTGGAACTGGATGAACACCGGATCATTCAGGCTGAGAGGACAATAGATAGGACATAAAGAGGGGTAGTTACCCACAAGGTGCAGGACACAGAAAACGGGGGGGGGGGGCAGTCACGAAGGGGAAAGCGGTTAAACAACCAGTGCAGAGTACCCCTGTGGACAATCCCCTCAACAACAGGTACACCACTCTGGGATGCCCTTGGTGGGGATTACCTAGAAGAGGAATGTCACAGGGGTCAAGTCTCTGGCACTGAGTCTCAGAAGGAAAGGGGAAGAAGAGGTGAGCTGTGGTGATAGAGGATTTGCTAGTTAGGAAAACAGAAAGGTGGTTCTGTACAAGAAAATGAGATTCCCAGATGGTATGTTGCCTCTCGGATGCCAGGATCTGGGACATCTCGGATTGAGTATTCAGCATTCTTAAATGGGAGGGTGAATAGCCAGAGGTTGTGGTCCATATAGGTGCCAATGAGTTAGGTAGGAAGAGCGATGAGGTTCTGCAAAGTGAGTTCAGGGAGTAAGGCACTAAGTAAAAAAGCAGGACCTCCAGGATTGTGATCTCAGGATGTGCCACATGCTTGTAAGACCAGAAACAGGATTATACAGTTTAATACATGGCTAGGGGGTTGAAGTAGGAGGAAGGGTATTAGAGTTTTGGATCATTGGACTCTCTACCACCGAAGGTGGGACCTGTAAGGAAAAGACAGTTTGCACTTGAACTGGAGAGAGTCTAATATCCTACTAGAAAGGTTTGCTGGTGCTACACAGGGGGACGAGTTTAAACAAGTGTTGCAGGGGTATGAGAACCAGACTGCTGGAACAGATAGTGGAGAGGTTGTTAAGATCTCCGACAAAGTTAGGAATCAAAAGGTTGAGCATGGTGCTACTAGTGTTCTGAGATATATATATTTCAATGCAAGAAGTATTGTAGGAAAGGTAAAAGAGCTCAGAACATAGCTCAACACCTGGAATTAAGATATTGTAGCCATTAGAGATACTTGGTTGCAGAGGGGCAGGACTGGCAGTTCAATATTCCAGGGTTCCATTGTTTTAGATGTGAGGGAGCAGGAGGGATGAAAGGAGGAGGGGTGGTGTTACTAGTCAGGGAAAATGTCATGACAGTGCTCCATCAGGACAGACTGCAGAACTCATCTCGTAAAGTGTCATGTGTGGAATTGAGGAATAAGAAAGGTGTGACCGTGTTAATGGAGCTATATTACAGGCCACTGAATAGTCTGAGGGATTTACAGGAACACATTTGTAGAGAGAACACAGACTATTGCAAGAAACATAAGGTTGTTATAAATGTTGATGTTAACTATCCACATATTGACTGGGACTCCCATAATGTAAAAGGTCAAAATGGGTTAGAGTTTGTCAAATATGTTCAGGAGTTTCCTTAATCAGTATGGAGAAGTCCCAACGAGAGAATATGTGATATTTGATCTGCTATTAGGGAATGAGACAGGGCAGGACATCTCAGATCAAGTCTTCAGCATTCTTAAGTTTGTGTAGGCCGGGGAACAGTTTGCATCTAGTGATCATAATGCCATTAGTTTCAAAGTGAATATGGAAGATGGCAGCTCTGGTCTGTGAGTTGGGATTCTAAATTAGAGAAAGACCGATTTTGATGATATCAAATTGGATCTGGCAAATGTTGACTGGGTCAGACTGTTTTCTGGCAAAAGTGCAGTTGGTAAATGGGAGGCCTTGAAAAGTGAAATTTTGAAAGTACAAATCTTGTATGTGCCTGTCAGAATAAAAGGTAAAGATGGCAGGTTTAGGGAACCTTGGTTTTCAAGAGACTTTGAGGTCCTGGTTAAGGAGATGGAGAAGATCTTAAATGGATTTTTTTTTTGTATCTCTATTTACTTAGGAAACAGACACAGAGTCTATAGAAGTGACACAAAGTGACAGTGAGGTCATGGATCTTATACAGGTTACAGAGTAGGAGGTGTTTGTGTCTTGAGGCAAATTAAGCTAGGTAAATCCCCAGGGCCTAACAAGGTGTCTTCTCATGCCAAGTAGGAGGGAAGTGCAGAAATTGCCATGGCCTTAGCAGAGATATTTAAATCATCCTTAGTGACAGGTGATGTAGAGGATTGGAGGATAGCCAATATTGTTCTGCAGTTTAATAAAGCTTTGATGAAGGGTCCCAGCCCAAAATGTCAGCTGTTTACCCTTTTCCATAGATGCTGCCTGACCTGCTGAGTTCCTCCAGCATTTTGTGTGTGCTGCTATACTAGGATGTACGGTTCCTTTATTGCCAAACACTCTATGGCACTATAGCAGAAAATTAGTAGTTTAAATATTTTTCAATAAGCTGTAATTAAGGTGTTTTAGTTAATGCTGCAGGATAACCAAGCTGTTTTTCAGAGTCATAGAGTGACACAGTATGGAAACAGGCTCTTTGTCGCAACCGATCTATCCCAAACTAGGTTCCCATCAAAGCTAATATCATTCATTTGCCTGTATTTGGCCCATGCCCCTCCAAGTCTTTCCCACCCATGTACTTGTTAAAATACCTTTTCAATGGAAGCTGGAAAACAAAGGCTTCACTGATGACACTTGACCAAAAAAGGATCACATTGATGCTAAATGTAGGTCCTAAAAAATTCCGAACATGCTTCCCCAAGAATTTTTAACACCTAGATACATTTTTCACATTTTGAACTGCCCTATAGCCTAGTATTTGACACAAAAACAATTTTATATCTGCTGATTTCAAAAAGACAATGAAACCTTGTAGATCAATTGAAATTTTAATGTTCCAACTTTTGTGCCAATTATTTTTCTCAATTATATTTCTTATATCTACATTTAATATGTTATGTGTTTGCACAAACTCATCAGACTGTCATTATATGATTTTGCCACCTAGTGGCAATTAGATCAAATTTGAACGTATTTTTCTCAGAGTTTGAATAGTTGACTCTCACTTCAGGCATTTATGCTTTAGCCCTGCCCTCTAGTGGAAGAACTGCAACTTTCCTTCTGCTTCCCCTTGGCCCTGCTCAGGGAATCATAGTTTGTTTCCTCCTGTTTAAGTTCAGAGAAAATAAGAAGTCGGACATTGGCTATATCCTTTAAATTTGAAGAAATCTGGTGACCTTTTATTCAATACTTTCATATGACCTGATTTTTGTACTGATTCCCTTTCAGCTATTTTTTCAGAACATTGGATTTGGTCAGAGAGTCTCTCTTCTTTTGGTTTTTCTCTCAGGATGGACTGCCTAGTCCTTTTTTTCTGTTTAGAATAGTGTTTTTTTTCTTTTTTCTTCTATATAAAAATTTCTAATAGTCCTTCCGTTCTTCATAAATTGATAAGAGGAGAATTATACATTCTATATCAAATTCATACTTCGTAGATTAACACTATGTGTAATTCTGATATTGTTTATTTTACCTTCTGTATGTACTATTATTGACATATATACCAGCGATATTCTCCTCTTGTTTGTATACGCACTATTTTTAAATCAATAAAAAGATTGAAAAAAGAAAGTTTGTTTCCAAAGCACCTGCATAACTCGTAAGATACATCCCTAATACACATAGAAGAAATTACATCTTGTGAATTTAGGTATAAGTGCCAAACTGAAACACGGGAAGTGTGAGGGAATATTTAACTGAGATAAATAAGAGGTCTGAATAAAGTGGATAGCAAGAACCCTTTTCCCTCAAAAAAGATCATCAATAACTACACGTCCCTTTCTCCCTCCTCCTGATTTACCCCATTCACCTACACACATTTGACCCGCTCCTCTAGGCACTCTATCACCCATTTCTCTACTGTCCTCCATTTACTCTATCTGCCCATCACCCAACACTTAATCTCCTGCCACCACAGTTGACATCTGCCAAAACCACTTCTCTTATCTAGTTCTATGCTCCACCTTCCTCTCCTATCAAATTATATTAAATGAAGCCCTTTGGTGCCTCTATCTATCACTTCCCAATTTCTGTTGGTTTCCACCCTTCACTCCTCAATCTGCTAAACACTCCACCTCACCTGGATCCACACATTGCTTGCTAGCTTTTACCTCGTCTCTTCCCCTCAATTCTTTATCCTTCTCCCCTCTGCTTCAGTCCAGATGAATGGTCTTGACCCAAGAGGTCAACTGTCCATTTCTTTATTCAGATGTTGCCTGCATCATTCTTCACTGTGGAAGACACTAGCAGTGTGCCAGACATTGAAGGGTGTGAGGGAAGAGAAGTGAGTGCAGCTACTACTTCAAGGGAAAAGGTGCTCAAAAAGTTGAAAGACCTAAGCGTACATAAATCACCCAGACCACATGAACTGCACACTAGGGTTCAGAAAGCGGCAGAAACAGCATTTGTGGAGGAAGTAGTAACGATCTTTAAAAAAACATTGTACTCTGGAATCATGTCAGAGGACTGGAAAATCGCGAATGCCACTCCACTCTTTGAGAAAGGAGGAAGACAGCAGAAAGAAAATTATAGACCAGTTAACCTGACCTCAGTGGTTGGGAAGATATTAGAGTCAATTGTTAAGGATGAGGTTATGGACTACTTGGAGACACAGGACAAGATAGGACAAAGTCAGCATAGTGTACTTAAGGGAAAATCTTGCTTGATGAATCTGTTGGAATTCTTAGAGGAGATTACGTGTATGATAGATAAAGGGGATGCAGTGGATGCTGTATATTTGGACTTACAAAAGGTCTTTGACAAGGTGCCACACATGAGGCTGCTTACCAAGTTATGAGTCCATATCACAGGAAAGTTACTAACATGATTAGAACATTGGATGATTGGTAGGAGGCAGCAAGTGGGAATAAAAGGATCCTTCAGTAACTAGCAGGGGTTGGTGTTGGGACTTCTTCTTATGCTGTATAGCAATGATTTAGATGATAGAATAGATGGCTTTGTTGCCAAGTTTGCAGATGATATGATGATTGATGGAGGGGCAGGTAGTGTTGATGAAACAGGAAAGCTGCAGAAAGACTTAGATAGATGAGGAGAATGGGCAAGAGAGTGGCAAATGAAATACAGTGTTGGAAAATGCATGATCATGCACTTTGGTAGTAGAAATAAATGTGCAAACTATTTTCTAAACAGGGAGAAAATCCAAAAATCTGAGAAGCAAAGAGACCTAGAAGTCCTTGTGAAGAAAACTGTAAAGGTTAACTAGCAGGTAGAGTCAGTGGTGAGGAAGACAAATTAGCATTCATTTCAGGAGGTCTAGAATACAAGAGCAGGGATGTGATGCAGAGGCTTATTAAGGCACTGGTGAGACCTCACCTTGAGTATTGTGAACAGTCTTGGGCTTCTCATCTAAGAAAATATGTGCTGTCATTGGAGAGGATTCAGAGGGAGTTCACAGAGATAATTCCAGAAATAAAAAAGTTACCATATGAGGAACATTTGATAGCTCTATGTACTTGCTGGAACTTAGAAGGATGAGGGAGGATCTCATTGAAACCTTTCGAATGTTGAAAGGCCTAGACAGAATAGATGTGGAAAAGATGTTTCCCCATGGTGGGGGAGTCTAAGACAAGAGGGCACAGCTTCACAATAAAGAGGCATCCACTTAAAACGGAGATGTGGAGAAATTTGTTTCACCAGAGGTTGGGGAATTTGTGTAATTTATTACCACAGGCAGCTGTGGAGGCCAGCTTGTTGGGTGTATTAAGGCAGAGCTTGATAGGTTCAGAATGAGAATCAGGCTTATTATCACCGGCATGTGTCATGAAATTTGTTAACTTAGCAGCAGCAGTTCAATGCAAAACATAATCTAGAAGAAAATAATAATAATAATAATTATTAAGTAAATTACAGTACATGTATAGTGAATAGATTAAAAATTGCACATAAAACAATTAATAAATATTTTAAAAGTGTTTATGGGTTCAATGTCCATTTATGAATCAGATGGCAGAGGGGAAGAAACTGTTCATGAATTGCTGAGTGTTTACCTTCAGGCTTCTGTACTTCCTACCTGATGGTAACAGAGAGAAAAGGGCATGCCCAGGGTGCTGGAGGTCCTCAATAATGAATGCTGCTTTTCTGAAATACCACTCCTTGAAGATGTCCTGGGTACTTTGTAGGCTAGTACCCAAGATGGAGCCAACTAAAGTTATGACCCTCTGCAGTTACTTTCAGTCCTGTGTAATAGCCCACCCCCCATACCAGACAGTGATGCAGCCTGTCAGAATGCTCTCCACAGTATATCTATAGAAGTTTTAGAGTGTATTTGTTGACATAGCAAATTTCTTCGAACTCCTAATGAAGTATAGTCACTGTCTTGCCTTTATAACTGCATCGATATGTTGGGACCAGGTTAGATCCTCAGAGATCTTGACACCCAGGAACTTGAAACTACTCCCTCTATCCAATTCGGATTTGTATGAGTTCATTCATCTTACCATTCCTTAAGTCCACAATCAGCTCTTTCGTCTTACTGACACTGAGTGCCAGGTTGTTGCTGCAACACCACTCCACTAGTTGGCATATCTCACTCCTGTACGCCCTCCCATCACCATCTGAGATTCTACCAACAATGGTTGTATCATCAGCAAATTTATAGATGGTATTTGAGTTATACCTAGCCACACAGTCCTGTGTCTACAGAGAGTAGAGCTGTGGGCTAAGCACACACCCCTGAGGTGCACTAGTGTTGATTGTCAGTGTTGAGGAGATATTATCACCAAACCACACAGATTGCGATCTTCCAGTTAGGAAGGTGAGGATCCAATTGCAGAGGGATGTACAGAGGCCCAGGTTCTGTAACTTCTCAATCAGGATTGTGGGAATGATTGTATTAGATGCTGAGCTATAGTCAGTGAACGGCATCCTGACGTAGGTGTTTGTGTTGTCCAGGTGGTCTAAAGCCAGGTGGAGAGCCATTGAGATTGCATCTGCCGTTGACCTATTGTGGAGATAAGCAAATTGCAATGGGTCCAGGCCCTTGCTGAGGCAGGAGTTCAGTCCAGTCATGAAAAACCTCTCAAAGCATTTCATCACTGTCTATGTGATTGGACATGGCATCAAAGGTTAAAGGGAGAAGGCTAGGGAGTGGGGCTGAGGAGGGGAAAAAAGGATCAGCCATGATTGAATGGGGGAAGCAAACTCGATAGGCAAATTCTGCTCCTGTGTCTTCTGGTCTTTTGGACCTACTGAGTTCATCTAGATTTTTTTGTAAACTACCTAAATAAATTTGAGGTAATTACCAGTAGGTTTAAAGGGCACCAATGATTTTTATTTCACTTAAAGGATGTGCGAGAGATTTAGAACCCTTATTATCCTTAATGTTCTTCAATAAATACTTGATATGCCATAACAACAAAGCAACAGACTAAGGTCTGTGAAGTACATTTAGGCTAAGATTTTTTTTCTTTTCCAACCAGCATATATGTGATAGCCCAATGTCCTCCTTCTGTGTCAAAGACATGATGACTTAACGATAGTATATTAAATATGTGAATGGCAGTTGAACACTGAAATATTTCAAATGGAATTTAGTATTATTATTGCTCTTCTTTCCATACACACTTTTTATGCAGCAGGTGACTCAACAGAACTCCTGCTCACCATTGAAGCTGGTTGCCCCTGTAACTTGAATAAATCAGATTTCTGAGTATGGGATAGCCATCATTGCCAATTTGTAAGCTCAACTGGGATAGGGATTTTAAAAAGCATTCTCCCCAATCTAATGTAATTTTGATTACACTTTTGTGCATCAGCTTGTTTCAGCTGCCTGCTTGCTTCCTCATGAATAATTGCGTTGGCTGAGAACAAAGGAAGATATGAGACATACACTTCAATTACTACTCCTCCTAGCTTACTTCCTGAAAGGACTCCATTTTACTCTGGCAGCTTCTCCATCTCTCTTCAGATGTTAAGACCATCCATATCAATCCTTCGGAGGTGAACTTGTTTTTCCTTAACCGTGGCGTCCCCTTTAGCACAGCTGAACAGGCCTCCTTCATATCTCACCCTTCTTCTCACACTTACCTTCTTCCCAGCAAAAATGAGGATAATGTTCTCATGTTCTCATCTCCCACACCACCATCTTCCTTATTGCACAGATCATTTCTGCCAATAGAACAGTACAGAACAGGAACAGGCCCTTCAGACCACCATGTCTACACCAACACTGACTCTAATCCATGTGCCTCAATATGGTTTATAACCCTCTATTCACTGTCTGTTCATTTGTCTGTCAAGCTGCCTCTTGAAAACTGCTTAGGTATCTGTTACTACCACCTCCCCTTCAGTGCATTCCAGGCACTTGTGTAAAGAGCATGCATAGCACATCTCCTTTGAACTTTCCCCCACTCACATTGTATCTATGCCCTCCAGTCCTTGGCAGTTCCACCCCTGGTAAAAGATCCTACTATCTACCCTATCTATCCCTCTCATAATTTTATAGTCTATCAGGTTGCACTTGATCTCTGAACCTCTTGAAAACAATCAGCTTGTCCAACCTTTCCTTATGCCTAATGCATTCTAATCCAAGCAACATCCTGGTGAACCTCTTCTGCACATTCTCAAATGTTTCCACATCCCTCCTATAGTGTAGAATCCAGAAATGCCCACAATACCCCATATGTGGTTTCAATAAAAATTTACACAGCTACAACATGACTTTTTCACCAGCCTAAGATCCTTCACTACATCATATCTCTTTTAAGTGGCTCCTGGCCATAAATAAGGCCGGGTGTTCCAGTACAGTATACAAATGCTATTAATGAAAATGTAGGTAGTAGTCTGATTAGCAAGCATTCAGACAACACCAAAATGGTGCTGTGGATAGTGGGGAATGGTCAAAAAGTACCACTAGATGTAACTCAAACACGAGAAAATCTGCAAATGCTGGAATGAGCGAAGTAAAGTGCTGGGAAGTCGACTGGTGAAAGCTATAGACAGCTGATAGGAGAGGACAGAAGACTATGGAAGGAAGGGAAGAGGGAGGAACTCCAGAGGGAGGTGATGGGCAATTGAGGAGATAAGAGAGAAAGGAAAATAGGAATAGGGAATGGTGAAGGAGAAGAAGGGGTGGGCAATTACCGGAAGCTGGCGAAATTGATGTCCATGCCACCAGGTTGGAGGGTTCCCAGATGGAATAAAAGGAATATCATGGAATACAGATGGAATGCTCCTCCAACCCGAGCATGGCCTTGTAGAGGGGGCCATGGATTAATATATTGGAATGGGAATGGGAAGTCACAGTGGGTGGCCACCGCGAGATCCCTCTTTTTTGTGATGGACAGTGGAAAGGTACTCAGCGAAGCAGTCTCCCAAACTACATCAGGTCTTTGAAGAAGGAGAACATCTCAGAAGTTTGGAATGAAAAGCTTCATCCTGAGAGTAGATGCAGTGGGGACAGAGGAACTTAGAGAAGGGATGGCATTTTTACAAGTGACAGGGTAGGAAGAGGTATCAGTCATATAGCTGTGAGAGTGATTTGGTTTATAAAAGATGTCAGTAGGTATCTGTCTCCAGAGATGGAGGCAGCGAGAATGAGAAAGGGGAGGGAGGTGTCAGAAATGGACCAAGTAAATCTGAGGGCAGGGTGGAAACTGGAGGCAAAGCTGATGAAGTCGATGAGCTCAGTATGGGTGCAGGAAGCAGCATCAATACAGTTGTCAATGTAGCATAGGAAAAGTTGTGGAGCAATGCTGGTGTAGGCTTGGAACACGGACTGTTCTATGTAGCTGATAAAAAGACAGGCATAGCTGGGACCCATGCAAGTGCCCATGGCTACGCCTTTGGTTTGAAGGAAGAGGAGCAGCCAAAAGAGAAATTATTGAGGTTGAGGACCAGTTCTGCTAGAGTGAATAGAGCGGTGCTGGAGGGGAACTGGTTGGGTCTATTGTCCACTAAATGTAGACCCCAGTTTGAAATTTGGGCTGAGAAATAGTAGATGGAGTTTAATGCAGAAAGCGTGAGGCGTTGCATCTTGGGAGGTCAAAGGCAAGATTTATGAAAATGATGCCAGGACTCAAGGGCTTGAGATAGAAGTTGGGTAGGCTAGGAAATCATTTCTTGGATTGTGGTGGACTAGAGGTGTATTAGGCCATATGGGGCATAGACAAGATAAATACACACACTCTTTTTCTAGGGAAAAGGAAATAGAAAAGCATAGGTTTAAGGTTAGAAGAAATTGATGATGGATTGATATTCAACATTCACTAATTTTTATTGATTCACCACAGGAAGCACCTCACTTGAATGTATTGCAGCTTGGTATGGCAAATGTTCTGCCCATAACTACAAGAAGCTGCAGAGAGATGTGGGCACAGCTCAGCACATTACTGAAACCAGCCTCCTCTCCATGGACTCTGTCAACATTTCTTGCCTATCACACACCGCCCCTGCCCTCACTCTTCCTTCTTCCTTTCCAATTCTGATTACGAGTCTCAACCAGGAACATTGACTGTTCACATTCTTCCATAGATACTGCCTGACCACTGAGTTCTTCCAGAATTTTGAATGTGTTTCAGCATCTGCAGCTTTGTATGTGTCCTTGTGGAGTATCTCAATATTGTTTCACATTAACCTCCTAGATGCACCAAATAAATCCTGCACCATCGAAGCCTCCAGCACTAAAGGATTTTCAGTCAATATATGGCAAGTTAACATCACCTACTACAACAACCCTGTTGCTTTGACATCTGCCTTGCTTGCACTGACTATTGGGAGGCCTATATTTTAACCCCGTCATATTGTTTGTACTTCTCTTATTCCAGAGTTTAAAATGGCCTCACTGGGTGAGTGCTCAAAGATGTCCTCTCAAGGAGCAGCTGTGACACTTTCCCTAATCAACAACGCAACTCCCCTACCTCTTTTACATCCCTCTCTTTCACATCTGAAACATTCCTGCGTTAAGTAATAAAACATAAAAAGATTTAAAAAATTAATAATCTGCTAGCTGCATATTCATGGTGATACACTTTACATATAATAATTGCCTAATATTATTTTCTGCCACACCAATAAGTTGCACTAAATACCTGTGGACTGATGATCACACCTGAACAATATGTTAAAGTACAAAATTAGCACTGTGAAAGTGAAAGGATAGTGTCATCACTTTACCTTCATAAGTCTGACTGCATTTTCCATTGATAGTCACAATTCTGGTTTTGTTCAGGCAGGAAGGTATCACTCTCTGAGATTTCTATTTAAAAATATGTTTAACAATGACAGCAAGTACCATATTTAGCAATAAAAAGCTCTAGTGCATGCACAATAGCCATGAAAGTTTTAGACCAGAGCAATAGAAACATTATGCCAGCATAAAAGATTTCCCCTATTTCAAATTCTACTTAAAGTTTCATTCTGTACTGATTTAAAAGCACCAACTTCAGCATCAGAACTCTCACTCCGTCCCGCTTGTGTTCCAATGTTATGTCATTAAATGTAGTCCCAAAGCAAAACACATTGTATAATAAAAGCAGAATATAGGCATTTGCTAAAATATGTCACTATTAATCAAGCAATACTACTTTTTGTAACAGCCATTTTGCCTACCTGTTTTGTTATAAAATATCTTTCTTTAAAATGGTTTAAGAAGTGGTAGGTATTGTTTCGATGTGATAGCTTATGATTAGGGAAGCAGTAACCACTGAAAGCTTTTGCAGATATTCTGTCCCGATTTGCATTCTCTGTTATTTTGATTTTAAAAAAAGCAAAATATTAACAAGCATAGTTTTGATAATTTACACATAAATAAAGCAGGATTTGATATCTGGTGACTGAATTTCTTGCATTAATTAATTTTAAAATGTCGCCTAATGTTCCATGTGTCATTTTTTAACATAAAAATTATCTGAAAATTAAGCTTAGCAAAGCCAAAACACCACAGTGAATCGCGCAATTATCTCTGGGAATTCAACTAAATCCAGGTGGCATAAAAGGGGTGAAAGTCCATCAGTAGAATGCTACCAGTTCTAAATGGGGTGACACAGCAGCGTAGTGGTTAGTGCATCATATTACAATGCCACCAATCACCAATTGGGGTTCAATTCCCACCACTGTAAGAAGTTTGTACATCCTACCTGTGACCACATGGATTCACTCTGAGTGCTCCAGTTCCCTCCCACATTTCCAAACATATATGGTTAGGGTTAGTGAGTTGTGCATACGCTATGTTGGCAGAAAAAGAGTGGTGACACTTACTCGGCAGAATCCTCACAGATTTGATTTGACATAAATGAGGCATTTCACTAAATCTTTCAATGTTTTGATACACATGAAACAAATAAAGCTAATCTCTTAATTGCTCTTGGTGAAGATGGGTTAAAAGCTCGATTTAGGAATTTATGTATTCACTGTAAAATGCAGGTTAATAATGAGTTAAAGAAAATTACTTAAAAATAAAAGAGCATGATGCTGAGTCTAACTACCTGACATATAAATGTGCACCATTAATGTGCCTCATAAACTTTATTGTATGTTTTTGATTAGATGTTTTAAGTAAATACTACAGACCAGAAATACTGGAACTTTTAAATCAATTGTGCATACCACTTGTCTTTAAAATTATATGGCATAATAATGAATTTCAAAGCAAGCTTTCAAACAGCATATGCTTGCCTACATGTACAATTTCTTTAATTGTAAGGCAACTTTAAGCAAAGTTATAGCTTACTGTACCTATTAGTTTAAACTGTAATCTTAAAACAGTTAACAACATAGTAAGTGGAATGAGTCTCTCAATTATCATGACTGCAGTTACTATATCAGTCTACTGGGGGCTGGAAATAGAAACTAACTGATCTTTGCTGCTGAAGTCTGTTATGAGGATGGCAGATGACATCATATTGTCAGCATATGGAACTTTGTCAAATAACTGTTAAACATCTAGGCTGTACCAAAGGTGGGAATTGATGGAAATATGGAGAGGATAAAATAGATGAATGGATAAAATAACAATGAGTGTTCGATGGTTGACATGAACTCAGTGGGGCAAAGAGCCTGTTTCCATGCTGTATCTCTCTAAGAGTTTTCATAATTCACTGCCTTAAATGAGACATTCCATCTAACAATTCAATCAAATGATTCAGATTCAACCTTTCCTTAGGAATTCCATGCTCTCTGCCTATGATTAACCTTGATGTATACAGATATATGTCTATTATGTATATAGAAAAAAGAGATTTTTTATAAGAATTTACCTGCTACCAAGGTTAAGCAGACTAAGCTATGGTTGGCCTATTCATTTTTTTTCCATTTGTAAACCTCCTCCATCTTACAACACAACACTTACAGCAAAAGATCTTTAGAAAATAATGATCCATGTCTGTCCTATTCACTCTCTTACTTCTAAGGGCCTGGTAATGTATCCATTTTTTAAAGAAGCCAGGCCCCTTAACACTGGCTCCCCATCTGATCATAATATTCAAGCTTTCTTATTCTCCCCGGTAAAATTAATATGCATGCTGTATCTTCCCCCTATTCTAGTGCTCAGTGCTGATTTAGAACTGTATTTTTTTTATCTCTAGTACATCCTCACTTGTTCCTTTATTTTCCATCTTCCCTTTGTGTTTTCATATAAAATATCAGGATTTCCCTTTATTTTATCCACCCCCTTTGCCTTTCTAATTCACTGTGCATTCAATACTCCTCCATTCTCTCTGGGATGCTGATTACACTTGTCACAAATGTCCTTTATTCACCTTATGCTCCACCTGTACGTTCAAGGGTCCATGTAATCTGCATGGAGAGGGTCCAGAGGAGACTTATGAAAATGATCCTGGGAATGAAGGAGATAATATATAGGTCACCTCTACCTTAGGAGAGATCTCAATAGTTCAAAAAGCTGAATCCCTGCCCCCTATACCAATTTTTCAGCTATGCATTCATTTGCCATTTTCTTCTGTTCTTACCCTCACTACCACATGGCACTGGATATAATCCAGAGATCATCAGCCTTGAAATCCTGCTTTTTAAAATATGTTTCCTGTCTCCCTAAACTCAGTCCGCAGTACTGAATCCATTTATCTATCTATGCTATTTGTGCCAATATACACAACTTCTACCTGTTCACCCTACCCTTTGAGAATATTCTGCAGCCACTCTGTAAAATCCTGGATCCTAGCACGTGGAGGCAAAACAACACTCCACGGTACCTTTTGCAGCCAGCAATCTCCAGGGTGGCCCCTAGCTACTGAGAGCCCTATCACGATTGTTCTTTCCGTCTTCACCCTTGTCTGCTGAGCCTCAGAGCCGTCCTGGTGTCACTAGGGCTGCTTTCACCTGAACAACCACCCTCACCCTAACTCGATCCAAACTGATACAATTGTTTCTGAGGGGAATGGCCACAGGGGAATATTGCACTACCTGCCTACTCACTTTTCCTTTCCTGCTGGTCAACCAACTCCTAAACCATCTCACTAAAACCCATATCTATCAAACTGTCAGCACCCCAGATGACCCCAAGTCCATTCAGATCCAACTCTAGCTCCTTGGTGAGCTCAGTCAGGAGCTGCAGCTAGATATACCTCTCATTTGTGAGGTCTTCAGACATTCTGGAATTCTTCCAGATCTCCCACATCTCACCGGACAAGCATGCCACTGACCTAACTGCCATCTGAATGCTCTAAAACTGAAAAGAAAATCCAAGGAACTTTACCTGCCCCTCTGTTCACCAAAGCCTTTTACCTTACCACTCAGACACTGGCCCGCTCTCTCAATGGCCACTCTGCTAGAGCCCACTTTACTTTTATTGGCTGGTGTGACTTACAATGCTTTTCTGAAAAGCTCTGTTAGGTGATCAGAAAGGCTCTTTTTTAAGCCTCCTGCTGCTACTCCAACTACTGCCTCTCGGGACCTCAAAATGAGCAGTGTAACGGCCCTCTTTTAAAGCTTCACACTGCTACTCTGCCTCCTGACTCTCTTATTTCTCATTTTCTTGCATTCTTTCCTGATCTCTTTACATCCTGGGTAAATACAATTCTTTGGGCATTCAACCTGTAACACTTTCAAGTACCTGTTATTCTCATAAACAGTGGGTGATATTGTCTAAAATCACAATTCAGTGCAAATTCTTAGACCCCTAAATCCTAAATATGTTGAATCGTCAGGTGAACGATTAGTTACTGTTGTACTACAGATCATGGTCTTTCTTGGGGTCTTTGCTAGTGTTTGCCTGGCGGGTGGATTTTGACGCATTTTTGCGGAAGTGGGGGAGGGTGCAGGGGGGTCGTTGCTCTGCTGCTGCTTGTGCGTGGGAGGGGGGAGGGGGACTCAGATGTTCTAACATTTTAACTGTCACTCACTCTTTGGGGCACTCTTCTGTTTTTGTGGATGTCTGTGAAGAACAAGAACTTCAAGATGTATATTGCACACATTTCTCTGTATTAAGTGAAACTATTAAACTTCCTTTCTTTTGGTCTACGAGGATTTCACTAAAATTTTGGTTCTAAACTTCCTGATAATGTGAAAGAGAAAGCAATCGAGAGAGAAACTCTGTAGATTAAATTGTTCCAAAATGGAGTAATTCTGATGGCCTGATGAATTAGAAATAACACTGAACCTAAATATGCCGAGTTTACAACCCATTAGTAAATTAGAGTGGAATTTGAACTTTCTCCCTCTGAATCTGTTATCCAGTTCCCTTCCATGTCCCAAGGATGTTCCAAGTAATTAATTACGCACAATAAATGACACCTAGTATAGGGTGAATGATACTAGAAAGAGTTGATGGGTATATGGGAGGGAATATGTTACAGGTAAATAAATGAAGGAATGGGACTGAAGGGAATGCTTTGAGAACAAGAATAGGTTTGAAGAGCTGAAAGACTTCCAACTCTGACACAAGAAAATATGAAATGTATGTAGTTACTGCACATCTCAGTAAGGATGATGCAGTACATTTTTGCTTGATTATCACACTGTAATTTCCTATTTATACATGACAGAAATTCACTGGTTGAGGTTATGTGCTAAAGGAGGTCTTTGATTAGGTAAAATCTTTGCTAAGATGTCCACAAATGTTCTGTGCACAACTATCCTTCAGGCAAATGACAAGCACTTTTCATCCATCTCTATCAGTGAGACTTAAATCTTTGTTAATTTTATTTAGAGTATTAGAAAGCACACACACCTGAAGTTGTAGAGTGCCCTGCACAAACTGGCTGAGAGTCTGCTTTCCCAGATGTAGGGAGTTCCACATTGGCTAAGCCTCGAGAACCCATGTTTGTGTCTGTTGCAGCCTCTGTTGCTGGTCCACTATTTGTTCCTGGCCAAGTTATTGGCCTGACCACATTCCCGACAAAGGTTACAGATCTAGTTTCATTCTCCGTCCCTGCTCGGGTTCCACCCTCCACCATTAACGATGTCTCTTCTTCTGCCTGCTTCATTGTCACCATTTCCACTCTAGCCCATTGGTCATTTCTTGGTGGTGTTTCTGCTCCTCCCAGTTCTTTAGTTAATGGTGATGGGCCAGCCCCCAGCAGTGTCTCAGTCCAGGTTTGCTCTCCTGCTTCTATTACAGTCACTAATGGAGCTCCAGTTAAAGTGTCTGTACTTCTGCCTTCTCTTCTACACAAATGGTGCCACCGTGCAACAACTGGGCTGCTGCTGGCAATGGGACTCGGCAGCTCCCATTTCATTCTACTGCCAGTGGTTCTGGTTTTGAATCGAGAAGTTATCTGCTCTCCCCTTTCTGCTACCTGTAAACCAGCAGAAAGAGCAACTGTGCATCAAACATGAATACAAACATTCCTTAGTAAAGTGAAAGACTACAACAGCAAGAGGGTTCAAGAAATATTCTGGCAGTAATATACCAGTAATATATTAGTAATCTAATAAGCAGAACCCCTGTAAGTGTTACTTTAAAATAGCTGGAACTGAGAGTGCAGTGAAGAACCCCTAAATGCCCCATGCAACTTTTGGAGGTGTAATTCCCATCCCTTCAGTTACCCCTCACCACCACTCAGGAACCTAAATAGCCCTTCACGTAAGAAGGGGCTTCACTTGCACCTCTTTCTTCCTGCTCTAATGCATTTGATGCTTGTGATGGGGCCTCCTCTACACTGGTAAACCAGGGCTAGACTAGATAACCATTTAGTGGAGCACCTGCATACAGTCCATAATGGCCATCTCATTCTTCTAGTTGCATGTCCTCAAAACTACATCAACCTGTCGTCCTTGGCCTTCTCTATTGGCACTGAAGGGCCAAATTAAAATTGGAAGAATAGCATCTTATGTTTTGCTTGGGCAGCTTACAGCTCAATAGTATCCACAGTGAATTGTCCAATTCCAGGTAATCTGTAGCCCCCCCCCCCCCCCCCCCCCCCCGTACTCTTCTGTCATACCAGATTTGTTCTCCCTTTTCCCATCCGGTATTTGAACAGAACTGACTAAATATATCCAGAAAGTTGTTGACTAATTTTTACTTCCATAAAAGTTGGCATTTTCAACAAATGCAATAAATTTTATCGTATTTGACGACTATGTTATGACCAATTCCGGATATATATTTCGCCTGAATTTTCCTTAACTCGAACAGCCAGCGTTATTCGGAGTTTCTGCAGCGGTGGACAACATCGGAGAGCTGAGAGAGGACTGGATTCAATATCCCAACGTTCCATTTCAGCTATTCCTTCCTCTCCCTTCCCCTCCCCTCTCCTGCCAGTACGACAATTCCATTTACAGTACATCTCACATCCCTTTCTCCTCTCCCAGCACAATGGAGCCACTGCCTGCTTTCCTACTGAAATCGTGGACGCCTAAAGCCCGTATATTCGCCGTTTTTGCCTGCATGCTCGTTTGCTTGGCTGGATTATGGGTCCTGCAGTTCAAAAGGATTAATCGTAAAAACAAAGACTTCTATTCTTTTGAAGTTCTGAATTCCAAGGGGAAGCTGGTCTCGCTAGAGAAATATAGAGGCAAAGTGAGTTACATTAAAATCTTGGCTGTTTTGCATTTTTGAGCATAATAACAGACATTAATCGTTTTTCTTTCATGTGACAATATGTAATCTGCAGATTCTTGCATATATTTCATTGTTGTGTTTGTTCGGTTATTATAACCAGTCCGTATTAATGTCTAACAGTCCATTTTATACCCGCCCAAAAACAACTTTTTGTTGTTAGAAAAGTAAGATGCTCCCACTCTCCCTCAGTATTAATTGCCGTGGCTTGGCAGCAAGTCTTGGTGTGTACGAATTAGCCGGGTTGATTTTTGCATCAGCAGTGAAAGGTGATTCTCGTGCTCTGTCGCTGCAGGCATCCCTGGTTGTAAACGTGGCGAGTAACTGCGAACACACGGAGAAGAATTACCAGGGCCTGCAGGAGTTACAGAGAGAACTCGGGCCCATGCACTTCAACGTCCTTGCGTTCCCTTGTAACCAGTTCGGAAAATCCGAGCCCGGCACCAACTCCCAAATCGATAGATTCTCCAGAACAACTTACGGAGCCACTTTCCCCATTTTCGGCAAGATCAAAGTGTTAGGGAACGAGACTGAGCCTGCTTTCCAGTATCTCATGGGTAAGTAAGATCATTGCCGCTCTTATTTACTGTTAATAAAACTTGTCTTAACCTATAACTATGTTGCCTACGACAGATTTAAAGAAAGCCGTTCTTTAATTATACATTTTCTTCATCAATAATGTGAAATAAATGGTTCAATTAATTAATAGTTTTTTATAATTTTAATCAGAAGTTCAACCATTCTCACTTGGGTATCTTTTCTGGGGAGCCAGTGCAAATCCTGTTCCTGGTTCTTTTACATAACACCCCAACCACCACTCAAGATAAAATTTCCACAGCCATCATAATTCACTCCCCAACCAAAATCCCCACCATATTTTGCTCTGAACTTTCCTCTTGCTATTCTTCTCCATTTCGAGTGGGGAAGAAACTATTAGGATTGTATTGAAAACTTGCAAGTCAGGCTTGGAGAGCACTCTGAGATCCAGCATAAATAGACAGGGCTACATAACAAACTGTTCATCTGCCCACATATGTAACTTGTCTCTCATTCCTTCAATATCAAACAAATCTGAAAACCCAACCAGTGTTCCTGACCTGCCTGCACATGGTTAGGGTCCAAGATTTCAGTTGAGAAGCTGTAGCTGATTCTGTTGCAAAAGAAAATACTGGAGAAACTCAGTGGATCAGACAGCCCCTTTAGATGCAAAGGGATAGTTGAGTTGTTAGGTCAAGGCCCCGCAGAAGCAAATGCTGACTCCTCAGTTACTGCCTGACTGTTGAGTTCCTCCAACAGATTACTTTCTACTCCAGGTGACAGCTGTGTAGACCCTTGTGCCTTTGCTGAATCTATTGCGCTGGAGGAGAAGAAAGGGAAATGAGTTGGACTGTAAATGAAACTGTTCTGTGCGAGGTGAGGGGTGGAGTGAGAAAGTAAATGATTCCTTCTAGTCAAGACTCTAGTCTCAGAACTTTCCTCAGTAGTTCTGGTGAGAGATTAACAACCTGAAACATAATTTCTTCCTCAGTAGATACTGCCTGGTATTTCCAATATTTATGCAGCTGTGTATTTTTAAGTGTGGAAGTGCTGTTTTCTATGTATTGATTTATTTGCAGACCACCTTGACAAGAGTCAGCATAGAAGTATGGAAAGAAAATTCTGCTTGACTAATCAACTGGGATTGGGCATGCAAGGTTATTTAGAACATGAAAAGTCCTTGAAAGTGAGTCCATAGGTTGAGGAATCAGTTTACTGATGGGGTATTTGAAGTTTAGTGAAGCCATCCCCTCTGGTTCAAGAGCCTCAGTGAATGTTAACTGTCCTGATGGCAGCAGTGAAAAAAAGAGCATGGCCTGAGTGGTGCCCTCTGATAGTATTAAAATGTGTCTAGACGAGCACTTGAAATCCGTAGGAAAAGAAGGCCATGGACCAAATGCTGGAATATGGGATTGATACAGATGGGTACCCACTGTTTGGCATAGATTTAGTTGACCTGTTTCCATGCCACATGATGCTATGACCTTTGCTTCTCTGACAGCAGAAAATTAGACAACTGGCACATTATTATTTAAATAATATTTTCATGGATACTCACAGATTTTGCTACTATATTGTGTTTTATATCATAGAACCATTTAGATCAAAATTGCAATACTTAATTCTCTTCCATCGCCTCACTCTTTATGAATAATAACTATCAAAAGAAAATAAGAAACTGAAGCAGGTATAAATTATAAGGCACTTCATGCCTGTTTACCAGTAAATAAAATCATGGCTATTGTCATTTCCCTGTATCCCTACTTTGTTTTCCTATCTCCATAACTTTGATTCATCCATTTTCCAAAATTCTATTCACTTGATATTTATAAATTTGGTTTTTGACTGACTCTCATCTCATGTATTTGGTTTGTCTCTTCAAAAATTAGCTGACTGTATTTGTTTTAACTGCCACTCACCATTCAGTGCCTGCATCTAATGTGCAGCATGGCTCTGACCCCTCTGCCTGTGATGTGGAAATGAGACAAGCAGGTCAACTGTAAGCACAGCTATGGTCCCACACCACTGATGGATTTGCCATCGAGTCCAGTAATGCAGGAAAATTGTACTCAACTGAGGATCCTAATACAAAGGCTTGAACACAAAACTGCACACAATTTGTTTACTTTTCTTTACTTCCTCTATTATCCTAAATTAACTTCTCAATTTTAATTTTAAATTTGGACCAGTACTTTACAAACTTCTTTTGGGCTGCCAGACCACATCCCCAGTGACCCCACTTCCTTTTGAGCCATTACATAAAGGCTACAAAGAATTTTGATTTATGATGTACAGTGAAAGAAAATAGGAACTGCAAATTTAAAGCAGTGACAAATAATTGCAAAAATTAGTCACAATCAATTTAAAGGTACAATTTTATTGCTTTAGTTGATTTTTGCAAAACTGTACTTAGATTTTCCCCCAACACCCCACTAATGGCAGAATCAGTTCTTCTCCAATTGTATGGGGCTTTCCAGATTTAGTCATGAGCAATAAAATATTGTATGAAGCACACAATCCATCACTTTCTTGTTGTGAGGTGCTGGCAAAAATGTTTTGAAGACCTTTCTGTTTCTGAAAGTTTTCACAAAATGAAAATAAGCCAATATTTGCTTTATCAGAGTGTATTCTCTTCAAATGCTCAAGGAGCCTGGACAGCTTCATTGCCTCCTTTGAAAAACACTACTTCACACAACAGACACGTTGGCTGCTGTTGGTTACTTGGTGCTGGTATAAATCCATATTTCAGATATACTGTACTGTCAGCACTACGCACTATACTATGTACACTTTTTTATCTGCTTCCGCCATTATCATTAAGGATTAATGACCATGGTCAATCGCCTATTGTTTCAATCTCAAGTGCTGCAATCAATAAAAGGGAAAGTTATGATGTCATCATAACTCGGGCAAAATCTGCTCTCTGCCTGAAGATACATGCTGTAAGTGGGGCAGCGATATCTCAATTGGGCTGTGGACTGGAGAAATGCAGTCAAAATCATTGAAAAGGGAAAATTCTGAACATTAACCTATTGAACACCATCCCCTAATTCACAGGAACTGCATCACTGTGTACTGGAGTCATACTAGCTAATATTGTACTACAGTAGTGAATGGCAATAATGCACGGGCTGGGCCTGGAAATCATACAGTTTCTTCAGTCCAGATTTTACATTATGTGCCAAATACAGGAGTGTCACACTGCTTTTTAACAACAAATTTGCACTTTGAGTAAAGTATAAGAGAACGGTGAGTTCACAAGAGATGAGGTAATTACATGATCATTGTGATCAATTATGAGGCACTGAGGTGAAAATGGTTATAATAAGTAATTCATTTCTTGAATTAAGCCTGCAATCCCCTAGCTTCCCCTTTTGCTACCAAGCACTCCTCCACCATCCCCATGGGGCAATATTGCTCACAAATTTCATGATATATGCCGGTGATATTAAACCTGATTGTGATTTGGGGACCTTAAGACCATAAGACTTAGGAACAGAATTAGGCTATTCAGCCCATTATGTCTACTGTGCCGTTCAATCATCACCAATTTATGTTTCCTCTCAACTTCATTCCCCTGCCTTCTCCCTGTAACCTTTGATACCCTTACTAATTAAGAACCTAGCAATTTCCACTTTAAATATGCACAATGACTTGGCCGGCACAGCCATCTGTGACAATGAATTCCACAGATTCACCACCTTCTGGCTAAAGAAATTCATCATCATCTCCATTCTGAAGGGGTGTCCTTATATTTTGAGGCTGTGCCCTGGTCCTAAATTACACCACTATTGGAAACATCCACTCCATGTCCACTCTATCTAGGCTTTTCAGTACTCAGTAGTTTTCAATAAGATCCTCCCTCATTCTTTGAAACTCCAGTGAGTACAGGTTCAGGGCCTTCAAATGCTCCTCAAACGTCAGCCCTTTCATTCCCGACATCATTCTCATGAACCTTCTCTCGACCCTTTCCAATGCCATAATACCCTTTCTCAGATATTGGGCTCAAAACTGCTCAAAATACTCCCAAGTATGGTCTGACCAAAGCCTTACAAAGCCTCAGCATCACATCCTTGCTTTTATATTCTAGACCTCTCGAAATGAATGCTAACTTGCATTTGTCTTCCTTACTACTGATGTAATCTGCAAACTAATCTTTTTTAAATCCTGCAATAAGATGCCCAAGAATCTTTGCACCTCCGATTTCTGAATTAGTTCCCCATTTGAAAATGGTCTGCTCCTTTATTCCTTCTACTAAAGTGCATGACCATACACTTCCCCACACTGTATTGCATCTGCCACTTTCTTGCTCATTCCCCTAATCTATCTATACACTTCTGCAGACTTCCTGGTTCCTCATCATTACCTGTCCCTCCACCTCATTGTCCTCATACTTGGCCACAAAAGGTGTCAATTCCATCATCTACATTATTGGCATATAACATGAAAAGAAGGCCCCTGCTGGACACCACTGGTCACCGGCAGCCAACTAGAAAAGGCCGGCTTCTGATGATTTGGTTATAGTGCAAGCAAACTAATTACAGTATTGGTCTCAGAGGTACAGGTCCGCAATCCCTTATCCAAAATTCTGAAATCCAAAAAGCTCTGAAAACCAAAGTTTTTTCACCAACAGCTGACGTCACTCAGGTGTGACATGGCAGCACTAGCAGAGACCGCCAGACGTCAGTTATGGTTCAGCACTCGTACTGGTTACACGTGCATTTGCTGTTCGCTGATATTTTGTGTTCACTGTTGACTTTGTGTTTAATTTCACTGTGAAAATGTCAAAAAGAGCTGCAGATACCCCTATGGGTAACAATGAGAAAAAGAGAAGGAAGCATCTATCATGATCAATAATGCAGAAAGTGGAGTTATTGCAGAAGCTTGATTGTGGGGTGTCTTACTGAAGAATATGGTGTCAGAACTACCACTGTATATGATTTTTTTTAAAAGAAAGACGTTCCTTAAGTTTTTTATATTGACAGTGACGTTCTACATTTATTCCAATAAGTCATTTACCATGTGTTTGATTCAGTTCGTTTGCTGTATATTTTTATGTTTTATTGAATGTTTTTGTTAGAAATAAATTTTTTTCTTGTTTATTATTCCTTAAACAATACAGTAAAACAACTACTTACATAGCATTTACATTGTATTAGGTATTATAAGTAATCTAGAGATGATTCAAAGTATACAGGAGGATGTGCATAGGTCTGGTGCTCCGCAGGGTCCTGAAGTCCACCAGCACTGAGAAGGTTAAATAAGGGACTTGAGCATACGTGTTTTTTGTTATCCACGGGGGGGGGGGGGGGGGGGGGTCCCCAGAACCAATAAGGAGGAATTCTGAAATCTGAAAAATTCTGAATTCCGAAATACAACTGGCCCCAAACATCTTGGATAAGGGATTGTGGACTTGTGCTCTGTTAATGACCTTTGGCTTTTGAACAGGAATCTTTAGTGTTTGTCATTTGGCAAATATAATTGGTCTTCAGAAGTTTATCTCCTATTCAGTCCATTTGCAACCTTAAAAAATACTGTAAGTCTATGCATTAACTTTATTTACTTTCTTATCTGATTTTAAAACTTTAGACACAACCAAGATGGAACCCCGATGGAATTTTTGGAAATATCTGGTCAACCCCAAGGGTCAAGTAGTAAAGGTCTGGCGAACTGAAGACTCTATGGCTGCTATCAAGAAAGAAGTGTCAGAATTAGTGGCAAAAATTATACTGAAAAGACGAGAAGAGTTTTAAAGTAGAGCAGCTGTGTCAGACAGTTTTCTTCTTTGAATTCTGAAAATAGTCTGCACACCTGAAGCTTATACAAGCTGTTGCAGTTTCACTAGATGGTGAATTTCCTTGCATCTGAAATTTCCAGCCACATGGAAGTGTTTTGAGTCCTGATGCTAAAATCTAAATCTATTGTGATATGTGATTACCATGTCATACAATTGCAAAATTCTTTTGCAGTATTGTTACAACAGAATTATTATTTTTTTGTGGTAGACAAACCTCTATTGATGTTTACATGAGCTATTTTGTTAAAAGGGTACACAACACATGATATTTTGAAAATTACATTACAGTGCATTGCAGACTGCAACAGCAAATTTCTATACACTTGGGAGGTAATCCTGAAATCAATTCACAATATTTATAGATGCAAATTAAAGCAACCACTAAGAATGAACAGATTATCTTTTCCAATTGCCATTGATTTAAGTATTCCTAATATAAATTGGGATCTATTTTTTCTGGTCTCAGTTTTTTTAAATTTAAAACATGATTGACATGTTTTGTTCGTATCATGGATCAGACCAACTCAATGTCATAGAATAGATTTCAAGATACCATTACCTATTGGATATAGTTTCACCAGGATAAAAGATTGTACTAACTACAAGGAGATTAGCCTGAAGTTCTTGTTTGACCTTATTCTTGTTGATGTTCATATCTGTACAATTACAACATTAACTTTTATGTCATATTTAAAATTTTAATCCCAGAGATCTGGTTCATTCATTTTTTTTGCACTATAACCAGTTAAATTCCTATTTCTTGTTTCTTATTTGCTTTTTAATTTCAGTTCTTAAACTAACATTATATAAGCCTGTAGAAAATCTATATTTTTAGATAGGATTGCCTGCAGCATTCAAACAAATATATATTGGATAGTGAAAATTTGATTCAATGAAACAAATCTATATAATGCTTTCCTTGTACAAAGAGTCTCTTTCAATGTTACCTATATTTTGGTTGTTATGTATACAACATACTTTCTCCCATGGATGCAGTCAGCCAAAAAATAATTTAGTTGTGTTTCCCATCACAAAGAATAGCTGCTGGTCAAGTATATTTGACAAGATTAATACATATTCTTAAAGTTCTTTTAATTCTCATAAACTATTCATGTTACTTTTGTAATTTATAATAACAAAGCCTTAATCTGTGACTGCCAAACGAGTTATCAGTAGCACTCTGCCATGAACAAAATATTACTGTTTTGCAGGTGTTTCTTTAATGTGGCCTAAGAACAATACTCAATTTGTAACTGGACCATATTAGAGGTGAACCCCACATGTTGCTTGAAAAAAAAACAGGCCATATTCCATAATGCCAAGCCACATTATCTGTATGTGTATATCAAGAATGCAAATTGAAAATAATAAATTTTGTGGAAATGTATTAATTGCTTTACACATTAATTCTCTGGGAGCAAATGTTATTCCTCATCCAACTTTTTGAGTAGAGATTTGAAAATTCTGTAAGGACAAATCTCCATAAACTAATGGCTATAATGCAGGGATCACCTGTACTCATGATAGAACAGCATAAATCTTTACGATTTATGTCAATGATTTAGATGAGGGCATTGAAAACTATATCAGCAAGTTTGCTGACGATACTAAACTGGGTGGCAGTGTGACATGCGAAGAGGGCGTTAGGAGAATACAGGGAGACTTGGATAGTCTGAGTGAGTGGGCAGATACTTGGCAGATGTCATTCAATGTGAATAAATGTGAAGTTATCCACTTTGGAAGCTGGAACAAGAGGGCAGAGTATTGTCTGAACGGTGTCGAGTTAGGTAAGGGAGAAATGCAAAGAGACCTAGGAGTCCTAGTTCACCAGTCAATGAAGGTGAATGAGCAAGTGCAACAGGCAGTGAAGAGGGCAAATGGAATGTTGGCCTTTGTTACAAGGGGAATTGAATACAAGAGCAAGGATGTTCTTTTGCATTTGTATAGGGCCCTGGTGAGACCACACCTGGAATATTGTGTACAGTTTTGGTCTCCAGGTTTAAGGAAGGACATTCTGGCAATTGAGGAAGTGCAGCGTAGATTCACTACGTTGATTTCTGGGATGGCAGGGCTGTCTTACGCAGAGAGATTGGAGAGATTGGGCTTGTACACCCTGGAATTGAGGAGATTGAGAGGGGATCTGATTGAAACGTTTAAGATAATTAAAGGATTTGATAGGATTGAGGCAGGAAATATGTTCCAGATGTTGGGAGAGTCCAGTACCAGAGGGCATGGATTGAGAATAAGAGGTCAGTTATTTAAAACAGAGTTGAGGAAGAGCTTCTTCTCCCAGAGAGTTGTGGAGGTGTGGAATGCACTGCCTCGGAAGACGGTGGAGGCCAATTCTCTGGATGCTTTCAAGAAGGAGCTGGATAGATATCTGATGGATAGGGGAATCAAGGGATATGGGGACAAGGCAGGGACTGGGTATTGATAGTGAATGATCTCAGAATGGCGGTGCAGACTCGAGGGGCCGAATGGTCTACTTCTGCACCTATTGTCTATTGTCTATATCTGACATGATGATGTCTTTTGGTTGCTATGATGCTTTTTGAATTAGCTGAACAGCGAATATATGTGGGCGTGCAAAGGCCAAGATATCACGTGTTCAGCTTGAGCTATAAAAAGGTTTTCATGTCTCCCTCACATGCATTACTGCAGGAGCTGCTCGGATATATAACACTCCTCTTACTTCAACCATTTCTTCCATAATTCACTTTATGTTTTTTTCTTTATACTTTTTCTATTAATCCACCACTGTGATTATTTTCATTGTTTAATGCATTTTGTCTCTGTGCTTTCTCTTGTATTGGACTCTATTACAAAACCAGAACAATGAAAGCAGGAAAATCTCCAAATAGACAGAGTTTTACCATTAGAAATAGAAGAAGTCATCTATTCAGTCTTTGAGGCCTGCTCAATAGCTGATCTCACCCAAGCCTTTGATTGCTTGAATGTCTAAAAATCAATCAGACTCTACCTTGAATAGACTTAATGACTGGAATACCACACCCATCTTGATTAGGGAAGTCCAAAGGTTCATTAATGTCTAGGTGAAGAAATTTCTTGTCACCTCTATCTTGAATGGCTGACTCTTTCATTTGAAATTATGACCCTGGTTTCCAGACACTGAGGTCAGGGGAAACACAACTCTGCATTGACCCTTTGCGAATTTTAGAACAACACACACAAAAATCTGGAAGAACTCAGTAGATCAAGCAGCATCTATGGAAGAGAATAAGCAGATGATATTTCGGGCTGAGACCCTTCATCAAGGAAGGTTCCTGAAGGTTCCAAAGGTTCAGCCCAAAACATCAGCTATTTATTCCAGTCCATAGATGCTGCCTGACTTGCTGGGTTCCTCCAACATTTTGTATGCTTTGCACAATTTCCTGCATCTGCACAATCTCTTGTGTTTGTAAGAATTTTGTCAACTAACATTCTTCTAAGCTCAAACACAGTCTACTTATTCTCTTTTATACAATAGGTATGTCAATATGTGAACTAACATCAGATTACTGTTAACTATGGAGACAAAGGTTACATGCTGGCCATTTATCTGTTGCACTTGTATTGTTCATGTTAATTTTGGATTGCAGAGGTACAAGCTCACTTTTCCAAGATGAAGTCCCACTTTCCTAGGAAGTCCTAGATAAGAATGCAATATTTTTATTCAAGGTTATTACAGTTTTGTGCGGCATTTCTGTCTGTTAGTGTCTGGAGTGAATTCTTTGGGTGTGTAAATTTTTGAGTAACTACTACACAGAATTTGTAGTTGCAGCTAATCTTCTCTCAAAGCCAAAGCATCAGTGACAACTATGCATTGAGTTCTGTGGCTCTGGCCTTCTTATCACCATACTCTCTTTCCTCTTTTGAGACAATTCTTAAAATCTACCTCCTTAAATGTTTTTTCAGTCATAATGCCTAATATTTTTAAGTATTTGTAAAACATCTTGGGAACTTTCCATATGTTAAAGGTACTATATTATTAAAAACTGTTCTCTGATTTAGTCACTTCAGAAATTAACATAGTTATGCTGTGTATGCTTTACCATATTGAAGTTTGAGCAATTTATTAAAAAGTTTTTGAAATATAAGAAATCTGGATGTGCTGGGACTTTTCACTGCTCTGTTCACTGTCAATAGATTTGAATGGCATTTCACTCTTCCATATGTTTGCATTATAATAACCAACGATACAAAAAACAACAGGATTCAAGAGAAGAGAAAATCATAAGTAAATGAAAGATTTAAATGTTTGATCTGAGAAAAACTTGGGCAGCCCCACTATGTATAATTTTGTTTATAGAGATTTGGTATATTTCAATGTATATCAAAGTGATTACATTCCTTCATCTTTTTTGTATAATCTCTTCAAAACATCAATAAACATACTTTATTTTGGATGGGTTTTTATGCTTTAAGTTATAAATTAATTTCTTTCATTTGCTATGTTCCTGTTTACATTACTAAACAGTAATGGGATGTTTTTTCTATTTGTTACTTTTCCACAAAAAAAGTTAATCCACAAATGTTGTTGTGCAGTCAGATTGTCTAATTGTCATCAACTTCTGGATGAGTCAGACTTTCATAATAACCTCTAGCAAGGGCAATGACTGCAGCTGAAACTCAATGTTTAGTTCACATAATCTTGTAAACTTAGCATTCAGTTCAACTTTTACCTAAATTGTAACCTAGTCTTCCTTGGGTTACAATTTAGTCCATCATCAAAATTGGTTCTACCAGAAAAATGCAACCCATTCTTCCACTTTTCTCAATCCAGCTCTCACTGAAGCACTTATCCACAACAATGGCTACTTGGATTTCATTTAGTACAGGGGTTTTTGGACCCTTTGCTTAATGGTATTGGTCCATGGCATTTAAAAAGATTGGGAACCTTGCCACTGCCTGAATAATTTCCTGTTCAAAAATATCATTGTCCCTTTAACCGTGTTCAACAGATTTCTGCCGTCTCTGCCAACATGCTAACCATCTCCCTCATTGGGTGCATTCCTATTTTGCCATACTGCACTCTACTAAATGTGTTTTAATCCTTTTCTGTCACCTGCCCCTTCTTCTCTTATTTAGGTCTTGCTGATCATTTGTCCTTCAGGTCTCCTGCAGCGTTAAGCCATATCAACATACAGTAAACTAGCCAGTTCAGAACAGTGTCATAATACATTTGCCCTCTTTGGCTGGCATTCCCTTGCTGAACCCACGGAATATGATGATGCAAAACAACAAAGGATTTGGCAATGATCCTATCACTGAAACAAAATTCAGTCATTGTGGTGAGATCAAGACACAAAATAGTTTTCCCAGAGTTATACACATGGCCTACAGGAAAATCTGACGTCCATCCTTATGCGTACAAGACCATCAGATAGGGGAGCAAAATTAGGCTATTCAATCATAGCTGATGTACATTCTCTCTCAACCTCATTCTCTTGCCTTCTCCCCATAATCTTTGACACCCTTAAGAACCTATCAGCCTTTGCCTTAAATATATTCAATGACTTAGCCTCTGCAGCCATCTGGGACAATAAATTCCATAGATCCACCACCCTCTTCTTTAAGAAATCCTTCCTCATCTGTTCTAAAGGGATGACTTTGTATTTTGAGAATGTGCCATCTGGACAGACTTTACTGCTGATAGAAACATCTCCATCTCCACTTTATCCAGGCTTTTCACTGTTTGATAGGTTTCATTGAGAATTCTCCTCATACTTCTTAACTCCAGTGAGTATAGGTTCAGACCCATCAACCATTCCTCATATATTAACACTTCAGATTGTTGGACCCCTTCCAGTGCCAGCACATACTTTTTTTAGATATGGGGCCAAAAACTGCTCTCAATACTCCAAATGTATTCTAACCAATGCTTTACAATGCCTCAGCATTACATCCTTGCTTGTGTATTCTAGTCCACTGGGAATGAGTTCTAACATTGCATTTGCCTTCCTATTACCAACTCAACCTGCAAGTTAACCTTTAGGGAACCCTGCACAAAGACACACAAGTCCCTTTACACCTCTGATTTCTGGATTCCCTGGCTACAAAATAGTTTACACCTTTATTCCTTCTACCAAAATGTATGACCATACACTTCCCTACACTGTACTCCATCTATCACTTCCTTGCCCATTTTCCTACTCTGCCCAAGTCCTTCTGCAGAGTTCCCTCTTACTCAATACTACCTGCCCCTCCACCTATCTTTGTATCATGCACAAACTTGGCTACAAAGCCATTAATTCCATCAAACATATTATTCATACATAACATGAAAAGTAGCCGACTCAATACCAACCCCTGTGGGACGCCACTGGTCACCGGAAGTACATGTCTTGAATATTGTGCCTGCTGCTAGCAAATTGCTCAAACACCTTCATGAATAGGAGAATGATTCATTCATGGTGCCAAAGAGTAACACAACAGCAACTTATTCAGTACCTTGGTCTATTTTTACAATGTGACAGGTGCTACAAAGAATAATTGTTCTGGTTGCTGTGAGGTCATGAGCTGATGTGGTAGTGCATGTAGCTGTTGATTCCTGTTTGACAGCCAGCTAACATTACACTGCCTAATCAACACACATACTCCTAATTAACTTTCATTCATTATTTCTGGTAAAGCTCAAGCACACACTTGTTCAGTATTGCAAAAGGTTTGCTCTTCGGTTGGATATCTGTCATTTGCAGACAACCAGTAACAAGCAGCACAAGAACTTTACACAAAAACAAAGAATAAAGAGGGAAATGGTTATTCCGAAATCATTGGAAGATTCTTGACTGAACATTTTAATTAAACTATCAGGCAATTATTTTTGTTCTTAATGTGTCTTACCATAAATAAAGATTTTAACCCAAAATATAATTTGAGTTGAAATTGAATTGTGATATTGAGGCATGCTATGAACTATTTCATTTATTGTGTTAATGAAGCTACCAACTCATTTAAGATAAATGGATTAGTTCTTTATTAGCTAATAGTAGAATTTCATACAAATCTTTTTCATTCATACTAACCTGAAGATTTTCATTCCATAAATTATCGATGTCTCCCAGGAATGACAATAGATTAAGTATGCACGGAAGGAGGGCAGTAGCAAGTTAACTGGTGTCACAGATATATACAACCAGCTAACATTACACTGCCTTACCACCATGCACAAAAACATTAAAACACCATTTGATCATCCAGTGATATCTTTGTTTTAGTCTTATCCTGAAACAAAAGAAGCTCTGGCAAAAGGGCAAGTGGCAGGGTACTTAGCAGCTGCTATCAAAACAGCATGCAGCCAGCTAACAGTACACTGCCTACTTGACTCATGCACCACCTTCGATTATACAGTACTGTAATTGAGAGATTTGCAAGAAAAATGTTGCATCAACATCTTCTAAGTAGTACAGAGACCAATGCTGGACAACATTAATTTTCCAACAGTAGGGCTGAAATACAATGTGTTGTACTTACCTAACTCCCAAATTATTTGAAACAAATATGCTTCTTTTGAATCTTCTGCAGTTACAAATAAAAGCAAATTTACAATGCATTGGGTAAATGATTTATACCAATCTACTTTAGGGAAACACTAGCCTCAACAAGTATTTGAAAGGGGTTGCACTAGGTACATGATTTGTAGCATTAGTGCACCTTGGGGAAGAAAATCACCCGAAATCCAAATGGGACTTTTACGGTACTTAGAAAGCCCAAGGATGGGATTTCATTGTATCTGTGCAGATATTTACTAATGGGATTCTACCTTCCAGTGAATACAGGATGGGTTCATGGAAAATAACTTGAGAGAGGATGGTTAACTTAAACTTGTAAAAAAAAATACTTGACATGAAACATTGATTTTTTTTATTCCTGATATAACTTTGAGATGTTTGTTGATCTTTGACGGGCAAACATTAAAATCTGATTATAAACAAATGTAACTTTGAAGTAATTTAAATAGAACAATGAAGTTTTATCAAATACTATCAAATCAAATATTATCAATCAATGGTAAGACTCTTGGCAGTTTGGAGGATCAGTGAGGTCTTGGGGTCCGTGTCTATGGGATAATCCAAAGCTGCTGCACAGGTTGACGGTGTTGTTAAGAAGGGGTATGGTGTGATGGTCTTCATGAACCGCGGGATTGAGTTCAAGAGCAGTGAGGTAATGTTAAAACTATATAAGACCTTAGTTACACCTCACTTGGAGCACTGTATTCAGTTCTGGTCACTTCACTACAGGAAGGATGTGGTGACTATAGAGAGAGTGCAAAGAAGATTTACAAGGATGTCGCCTGGATTGGAGAGCATGCCCCATGAGAAAAGCTTGAGTGAACTTGGCTTTTCTCCCTGAAGCATTGCAGGAAACTTTAGAGCTATGTTCTAAGAATAGCTACAATACAGAAGGGGTCTTTTTGGCCTATCAAATTTAACTGGCTCTGTAGCAGAGCAACTCATTCATTCCCACCACTATCCCTTTCTCTGTAGCCTTGCAACTCATGTTCTATTATATCCAAACAATTCCCTCTTGAAGACAAAATGAAACCTGCCTCCACCATATCTGAAGGCAGTATATTTTATACTTCTGCAAGTAAGTTTTTCTATGTCACTTCTATTTCTCACCATCTCTCTAGTCTTCAACCCTCCACCAAAACAAAATAGCTTTCTGCTATCCACTTTGTCCAGACCTCCCATTATTGTACATAATTTAAGCAAAGTTCCTCCCAGCTTTCTCCAAAAAAAAGACAGTCCCTTCCTCTCTCGTAACTTAGAAGTACTGGTAGATCTTTTCTGGACCTTCTCTAATGCCGTCCCATTCTTCCTACTAATGACCAGGATTGAGCACAATACTCCAGTTGATGCTGGTCCAGTGTTTCATAAAGATTCAGCAAGACTTCCCTACTTTTATATCTGTGCCTCCACTGATTGTCCAAAATTGTGTACAGCTGTTTTTAAAACTGATTTCACCACCTGCCCTGCTATTTTCAATAACTTGTGTACCAATATCCCTTGGTCCCTCTCCTCCTGTATGGGCCAGTGTCTTTTATTTTCTTTTGCCTCTCATTTTCTCCTACCAAAATGTGACACCTCAGAATTATCCCTGAAACTTCATATGCCTAACATTTGTTTATGACCTGCTGCAATCTATCATTTTTCTCTTCATGGTTCACAATTTTGCCAGGTTTGAGTCATCTCCAAATTTAGAAACTGTGGCTTGCATCTCTAATTCCAGGTAATTAACATAAATCCAAAAAAAAAGGCACTGTTATCAAATCTGGGGAGAACTACTATTTGCCTGCTCCAACCCAAAAGTCAAAAAATCCAATGATTTTGTTATTTATTACAGCCAAATTCATATTTATGTCATGTGTTCAATTTTGCTCATAAGTCTAGTGTGTGGCATCTGATCAAAAGTCTTCTACAAGTCCATGGACACCATATTGATTGCAACTGATCCATCATACTTCATCAGTAATTTCTGGCTTTACACAAATTAAATAATATTTTGTTCTGATTTTTAATGGAAATGTTAACACAGAGTAGCCAAGTGATCAAAAATGTGTTTTTTCTGCATGACAAAACTGACTTGGGTGTTTATTATTACATATATTCACTGCTAAAGGATTTAATCTTAACTCTACATCCACAAAATCTGTAGTTTTCTTACTTTTTTGTGTTAACAACAGGAGCTCTGTCATTTTATGTAAAGACTATTGGCTACAACTGTCAGTTCTTACAAGGTAAAGTGCAAATAAATGCCTTATAGATGAAATAATCTGGAATACATGGTCTCAATGCCATCACTTAAGGTTACATTTTGTTTGAGCCACTAAGTTAAAGCAAAAAAAAACGTGGTAATATAATGTAATGTTACTTCAAAGGAAATGGGGCACAGAAATCTCAATTAAACTCTAGGGTTTAAAACTATCCATGATGATGAACTAACTAAGCTTTGAATTCACCATATCAGTGACTGAGATAGTGAATTGATCAATTAAACCAGAGGTGTTCTACTAAAATGTAGTTTTAGGAAACAATTTATAAATGACAGGAGTATAAATAACCCTCTGCATACAACCTCACCTTTTTTCAACATCAACTGATTGAGCAAAATTGCTCCTTTCCTTTTGATTTATGTTACAGTACTTAGGTTGATAGAATTATATTCAACATAAATTGAATTCTTGGTTAGAAGTAAAATAATTACAGGTATACGTTTTAATCTCTTTTGTCAACTGCCTCAGATGTAGTGACTGGCATGATATTCACTTATTCAAATTTATGTAATTATTTTTATTCAACAGGTGCACACCAGAACAACCTACTTATAATCAAATCCAGATGATGATTTGATTTCAGAAATTCTATCATACTGCAGTGACCAGTAACTGGCATCTTGTATGACAAATCATACAAAGGACTATTTTCAATTGTGCCACAGTCAAAAAGCTACCCTATCTCTGAATAATTATCTAAATGTTTTAACACAAAGATCCAGCAGCTAATGTGCCCTTGAAGATTACTGTTGATGAAGTGCTCTCAGATGCAGCAGTGTGGAGTGTAGGTAGCAGCTGTTGACCTGTCAGACACAACAGCCAGCTAGCAGTACACTGCCTAACCGCCACAACCTTCTATTACTTCCCTTACAAATTTACCATTGTATACTTTTACTTGTTCTTTTGAATGGGTTTGAACTCTCGCCAATGTCTGTACTTTTCACCATTCTCCTTCCAGAATTCAATTTTAAATTGTCAGTTCATTCGCATCCTGTTGTCTTCTTAATAGAAAATGACCATGATAAGGAAAGACAACAAGTCAGAATGTCATTCACGGTCTGACTTATACTGAGCGAAGCTGCCGCATTTGTTACTGTCAACCGTTTCAGCACGGGTTTAGAAAATCTGGAGATGTATGATATTAAAAAAAGAGATACCTCAAAAAGTCGGTGTACATATTGCTGTGAACTCCATTTTGTTTCACTGGCAAGTTGCTTCATTACCCTCTCCTGCAAAATAAAATCGTAATAATTTTCACAAGAACTATTTGTGCTATAATTGTGCAGCATAAACGCACAATTGCCTGATTATGTATGCAGGTTTACGTCAAATTTTTCTTCAAATAGTAAATACGATTCTGCGTTCTGACCTATAATTAGAAAGTAAATCTGACGATAGATATATTAACGCCAGCCTGTAATTTCGTTGGCACCTACCTCAATTTTGTTGCTATAATTGCTTACTTCAGAGTAGGCTCTCTACTGATAGCCATGTGTCAAGATAGGTTAAGCTAAATGGCACTTACCCATTGCATCTGCTCTCCCGTCTTAGTTTTACGGGAAGAAAATCGTTCTAACTTCCACTCCATTCTATAATATTAAATTAATTTTTGCAACTGATCAACGAAAAGCTTTCCACTAAATTTATCTCAAATTTATCCCTTTCTATGTACTTAAATTTCCAGTGAAACCCAGTACCATGCTTTCATCAAATTAACTGTTCTACACTGAACTACAAACTACTGTAGTTCTTTCTTCTCTGAATCTCCCTACCTTCAATTGCTTTTAAAGCTATTTCGAGCGCCGGAGTGAGCGGGAAACACCTCGCCTCTCACTGATAGGTGGAAATAGAGACCGCCCTCTATCCCGTGACGTCAGCCAGAGGGATTCCCCGGCTGAAACCCGCGGGATCCGGCGAGAAAATGCGCGCTGTCTGAACCAGCGAAAAGTTGCGGGTCCGCCACACGAAACTGAAATCGCGGGGAAAAGAAATAAATTGATAGGAACAGGGGGCAGTGTAAGGCGGGAAGATAGATGGAATGAGAGGAAAATAAGTAAAAGAAAACTTACACACATAAGGCGATTTTGATTAAATAATCAATAATCAGACTCGAGGAAATAGTGATTGAAACGGAGACAAACCTCAAAATAGTCACTCAAACTCGTTCAAGTCTAAACTTATGCGATAACTAAATCTTAATACACACACAAAGAGAAACATTGGATATTCCCTGCGCAAATAATCACGATAATATTATAGCTTTAGAATGAAAATGTGCGCTTGTTATTAGCTTTAGCGTGCTTCCTAAAGCACGGGCCACAGGTGAACTGTTATAACAGCCGAACACTGTAAAACTAAAACTTGACAGTACTTTCCATTCAAAGTCGCCTGTCTTCTTAGCTGTAATAGCTAAGATGAAAGCCAGGGAAACATTCCTCAGGACCGGAAAGGATAAATGCTTGATGAATTAATGTTGGATTGCATTTTTGGTTTATAGTGCTCATAAAGTATGCTTAAAACGTGGGGAAAGAACAAATATATTAATAAAACGTTTTTGTTACTTTTTTCAAGGTAACGAATATTGTTTAAATAATTCAAATAATGCGTAATATTCCGATGTTATAACACACTGAATATCAACAACATATTTTAGTCGTATTAATAAAAGTATTGCGATGTTTTGCCGCTTTCCTATTAATGCTCGATACGTTTATATACTGCGCTGCAGTTTCTTAGTGTATGCGTTCACAGCAATTTTAGATATATAATGCAGTTTGAATTACTATAGGATTGCTCCAATGGAGTTGGGAATGAGCGCGAAGCTGAGTTTCATAGGCGGTAGATTTTTCCCCGTACACAAGCTGCCAACGTTAGTATATAGCCAGAGTTGTTTGTGGTGACTCGCTAACGTTATAATGCTGTTCATGACAAACTGGACTGTACTATTTACAATCTACTAAAGCGCAAAGACGCAGCGCTTTTTCGTTCTTTGTTTAGAAAATATCGACTCACTTCTTTCACACTCCATTTCTTAATAGTTGCAAATAAAACTCTACTGCAACTATTATTAATTTCCGGAAAACCGATCTCCGAAGTAGCCTAATATAGTACTCCGATAATACTATTTAAAAGATATTAGGACAATGATAACTAAAACAGACAAATGCAAATTCTGGACAATATATAAAAAGTTACAAGCGATTGTATCTGTTGAAGAACAATGCTATAAAGGGCGGTGGCAGGAGTATTTTTGCCTGTCTAAAATGTCCAGGTAATATTTTGAACTCTTCATGCGAGGATATATACAAACATACCAAGTACAAATATGTAGTGCACGGCTCCTATCTGTGTTCTATCGGTATGGTAACGTTTCTTCTTAAAGAATAACAGTTGGAACAAAGGTTAATAATTTATCGAAGTTGTGGAAATGTGTTGTGTATGAGACGACTGCAGTATAGTCTTCAGAAGGCTTCTGGACGTGTAATTAAACAAAATGTAACAGTCAAAACTTCCTGTTTTTTAACTCCATCTATCCCTATCGCCATTTTAAAGGTGTACATATTGTATTTCTCCCCTAACTTACTCAGTAAGGCTTATTTTCGAAACGTTCTTTAAAGCAAGTAGAGAGGAGTTTCACTCGATTAATATCTACCTGCAGCAGCCTGCTTAAGATATTTGAGGAGGTGCATGTCATACTTCAATTTCTAAACAACGGTGCTGAATACAAAAAACAAGAAAGTCAATTGAAATTCATTAGCGAGTCCCTCAGCTTGATTGCTGCGCACAACATTTAATAAAAAATAGCAAGACCTCGAACGAATGAAGAAACGTTCTCTTACTTTAAGATACAAAAGATGTTGATTTTTTTTTATCTCTCTTTTGGCTATAGACGAATAGAAGCTGACCCTATAGAGATACTCAAAACTTACAGGATTTTGAGCAAATCAATAAAATATCGATAATAACTCTGGAATGTAGATACAGAGATTGCAGATGCTTGAATCTGGATCAATGAATAATGCATTGGGGAGAACTCGGCGGGTCAATCTGCATCATCGGGACTGTAGTCCCGATGCAAAGTTTCGACCCGAAATGTCAACAGATCTTTTTCTCTCACAGTTGCTGCTTGACCTGCTAAGTTCTTCTAGTGGAGTGTTATTCTCTCTGGAATATATTCCAGTCCCCCTTCTCCAATTCTGATGTTTCTGTGATTTCTGTACTTCGTTAATTACATCAATATCATTGTTTTAAAATGAAGTACTTAAATTGCCTTGTTGGTCATTTTCTTTGCTGCGCTCGGTCAAGGTCCTCCGATCCCAACTCAATGACAAGGAGTGGCTCGCGGTCATTATTTTTCTCTGCCACCTTGGCTACATTCTGCACTTATTGACCTACCGATCGCCTAAATGAAGCATTGATTATTGGGCTATAATAATACGTTTTTTCAACAATCATAGCATAATTATTTTAGACTGTGCAGGAGTGCCATCCGTTTTTACACAACTCAAAAAACCGAGTGAGTGCATCTGTTCTGCTCAAGGTTTTATTTCTTTAAAATACAGGTCTGCATTTTAGTGGACACCAACTGAACATAACAGCACACGAAAACCTCACACGGATAATCATGAAATACAGGAAACAATACGTACACAATTAACTGCGATATATATATTAATGATATATAATAATTAATGTCGCAATAATAATATATGAATTAAATTGATATTAACATCGCAACACCAAGTGCAAGAGTTAGGCTAGAGAATAATTCAATGTAAAACAATTGCTAAGTATATTTTTTTTCCATTTCCGCCGAATAGATTATTGCGGACAAATTTTTAGAGTGAACAGCCGGAATGGGAAATCATGTTTTTTGTGGAAATCTTCCTTCCTTGTATACTAGATCGGCTGTTTACCATTGTCATGTATTCTTAAACATCTAATCTGGCATGAGTTTATCTCACAATTAAGTAAAATAGTTTTAAAAGTTTTTATGTTATTTAATAAACGATTAAGATAAATGATATGTTTTTATCATACGTTACCAAGTGTCATTCTTGTGGAATGAAGTCGTAATTTTAGAAAGCAATTGACATAAATTCTTAGTTACTGTTTACAAGACGTGGACTATCAAAAGTCTGTTGCCGTTAAATATAACAGCAGGAATTCCGCCAAGTCTGGCCCATGAACAGGTTGGTATCGCTTGATGGCGCTGTGGTATTTCAAGAGATTAAATCCTTTTGCCTTTGTTCCACAAGATAGTTAAAAACCAAGAAAGTCCGATATCGATGCTATCAAATGGAGCATCCAGTGAAATTTTGGATATTTCCAATTTCATTCAATTAATTGTTTATGCAAAACTCATCGTTACTCTGAAAGTTTATTCCGTTCGTTGATCACTGTTTATGTAATAAGAATATTCTAATTGCAACTATATTTTTGATTGACTTGAACATATATTCTCTCTCCTGCAACTAGAAGTTAACTTGCATTTAATTTAAACTACGGTATCCACTCATTTAACCAACTTGTTTATCCCTGCAACATTACTCTTCAGATGCTTTTTTCAGGAATGAAAACGCATGCTTTCTCCTATCCTTCCTAATAATTCAAGTCTTTGTTGTTGAATATGAACAATGGCATTGTCTTGTTTATCCTAAAGCAGATTTTTTATGACTTGAACTATGTGAAAAGTATCAAAGCAGCCTTCAGGGTCTTTTCCTGATCAGTTCATATCTATACCATTTTAAGTTAAACTCTAGAAGTAAACAGCAAATTACTTAGCTAAAAAAAAGAGGAATTATGAATGAAATTTTGTGTGAATAGGTGAAAGAACTTCATGTTCTTTAGAACTCTGTATAGCAAATAGTATTGCTGCTCATCAATGATTTGGATTTTTTTTAAAAACACAAGGTAGTCAAAATTTCGGTGACTAAACTTGGTTGATCTCCTGAATCAAAGACTCTGATGTAAATGCTGGTCTAATCAACAAAATTGGACAAAACCCTCAAATTGTAATCTGACCAGAGAAGATTGACCTATAACATTCTCTAACCTTCTAATGTTTTGGCTTTATAATTCACTGTATATATGAATCTTATGACATAGACTGATGCCAGTCAATTCATTAAATCTATGACAGCTCTCTGAGCAATTCCACCAGTCCCATTTCTCCATTTATTTATTATTTTTATTTATTTATTGAAGTACAGCACGAAGTAGACCCTTTTGACCCTTCAAGCCATAATGCCTAGCAACCCCTGATTTAACCCTAGCCTAGTTACTGGACAATTTACAATGCCCAATTAACTTACCAACCGGCTGGACTATGGGAGGAAACTGCAGCAACTGGAGAAAACACACGTGGTCATGAAGAGTACGTACAAACTCCTTACAAACAGCAGCAGGAATTGAACCAGGGTCACTAGTACTGTAAAGCATTGTGTTAACTTCTACGCTACTGTGCCACTCTTGTGCTGTATCACTATTTTCCTGTTGCTCCAACCTGACTGGTATTTTCTTTTCATAATTTCATTATGAATTTTCTAAAATTATTTCCTGAATTATTTAATTGCCTGCATTATTTTAGCACAACTAATCCTGAATCATACTGCTAATTTTGAATCACACCTATGCTGCCACTGATGGCACCAATGCTGCCATTGGGAATGAGGTAAGGATCCTTAGGCACCACACAACCAGGTTCAGGAACAATTAATCCCCTTCAACCATTGATCTTCTGAGCCAGGGTGGATAACTTCGCTCACCTCAACTGAGTCCACAACCCATGGGTTCACTTTCAAGGACTTTATGACTCATACTATCAATATGTTTATCTATTTATTTATTATGTGCTTATTAATTATTATTTTGGGGTTTTTTTATTTGCAGTTTCTCTTCTTCTGCACATTGATTGTCAATGTGTTAGTCTATATGTGCAGTTTTTCAATTATTATGTTGTATTTCTTTGTTATACTGTGAATACCTGCAAGATAATGGCATATATGGTGACATAAACATACTTTAATAATATATTTCCTTCATAATTTAAACTTTTAAACCTTGAATCACACTCCAGGCAGAAATACTGTCCTGGAAGCAATTACAGGAAATCACAAAGTCCATATCATGATGAGAAAAAGAAGCAAATGCGATGTAAGAAAAAACATTTCTAATGGAGTTGTTTGGACTTGGAATGCACTGCTTGATAGAGTGGTGGAAGCAGATACAATAGTTACACTAAATAAAGGATTAGATTATTACTTGAAAGAATAAAATGAAGCCTTAGAATAAAATTAATCTCAAGACAAATATACCTTAGGGCAGGAAGCTCCCATCCCAAGAAAGAAATAGTTTAAAGAATTTCTGTTCAGATCATTAAGCCAAGGGATTGTCTTTGTGTCCAAATCTGAATTCAGTTCAATAATATGGTAAATTTCCTGTAATACAATAATCAAAATATAAAAAGCTCCAATCATAGTCTAAATTTCAATCTGACATGTTTGTATTAGTAAGTCATATACTTAAGTATTTTTCCTTTATCCAATGGAATGCTGAACTATCTGCTTTGGAAAATGGAAGAAAATGGCACCAGCAAACAACACGACCAAGGGCAACATCCTCCAGACGGCTCAAGAAACTTCTTCTTTTACTTCTTTTACATTTTCTTTTTCTTTCAAATGTGGTTCTACTGCTGATGGAGCCTGTGATTTACAAACGTATATTTTGATAGTGTGGTTTCAGGCCAATTGAGCAATCTAGCACTTTGCTGTCTCCAAGGGTGTTTGGTGAGGTTTTGAACATGTGGTCTCAAGGCCAAGAAGCCTTGATAGGGGGTGTGAGCCTTTGATCAACTCAGTTTCTCACCAATCCCACTGATTAAAGCATCAAGGAAGATTGAAATCATCTAGGCAAGAGCAGAAGACGAGTGGATATTTAGCATTATCGACCAGCATCTCACTCACTGCTGCTGGAGGAAGGTATCTGTGTGTGATGGTCTCTCACTCCCTCATCCTCACTGCTCCTGGAAGAAGTTCCCTGTATTTGGTCTCTCTGTCTCCTTCTCATTCAATGTTGCTGGAGGATTATGCTGGAGTATTGGGTCTTGGGCAAAGTTCAATTGATGCAGTTTGTGGATTAGACTATAGTACATGTTATGATGTGTTTCTGGTTTCTGGTCATTCTTTCTTTTAGATCACAAAACCATAAGACATAGGACCAAAATTAGACTATTTGGCCCATCAAGTCTGCTCTGCCATTCAATCATGGCTGATCCTTTTTTCCCCTCCTCAGCCCCACTCCCCAGCCTTCTCCCCATAACCTTTGCTACCATGTCCAATCAAGAACTGATCAAACTCTGCCTTAAATAGACTCAATGACCTAGCCTCCACAGCTGCATGTGGAAATAAATTCCACAAATCCACCACCCTCTGGCAAAAAAAAATTTCCATATCTCTGTTTTAAATGAACACTTCTCTATCCTGAAGCTGTGTCCTCTTGCCCTAGACTCCCCCACTATGGGAAAGAAACATCCTTTCCACATCTACTCTGTCTAGGCCTTTCAAGATTCAAAAGGTTTCAATGAGATCCCCCTCATCCTTCTAAATTCCAGCAAGTACAGACCCAGAGCTATCAAATGTTTCTCATATGATAACCCTTTCTGAACCCTCTCCAATGACAGCACATATTTCCTTAGATGAGGAGCCCAAAACTGTTCACAATACTCAAGGTGAGGCCTCACCAGTGCCTTAATAAGCCTCTGCATCACATCCTTGCTCTTGCATTGTAGACCTCTTGAAATGAATGCTAACATTGCACTTGCTTTCTTCATCCACTGACTCTTAACTGCAAGTTAACCTGTAGTGTGTTCTGCACAAGGACTCCCAAGTCCCTCTGCATCTCAGATTTTTGGATTTTCTGCCTATTTAGAAAATAGTCCGCACATTTATTTCTACCACCAGAGTGCATGATCATGCATTTTCCAACACTGTATTTCATTTGCCGCTCTCTTGCCCATTCTCATAATCTAAGTCCTTCTGCAGCCTACCTGTTTCCTCAACACTACCTGCTCCTCCACCAACCTTCGTATTATCTGCAAACTTGGCAACATAGCCATCAATCCCATCATCTAAGTCATTGCTATACAGCATAAAAAGAAGCTGCCCCAGCACCGACCCCTGCGGAAAACCGCTAGTCACTGGAATCCAATCAGAAAAGGATCTTTTTATTCCCACTCACTGCCTCCTACCAATCAGCCAATGCTCTAAGCATGTCAGTAACTTTCCTGTAATGCCATAGGCTGTTAACTTGGTAAGCAGCCTTATGTGTGGCACCTTGTCAAAGGCTAAATATACTATATCCACAGTTTTGTTGCTACCTTGGGCAATTTTGATTGAAGTAGCATGCAGATAACTATCAACACAGCGCTAGATTTAACTGAGCTAAGCTGAACTGAATATATCTGGACTCTTTTGATTTTACGTTTTATGTTCTAGGTTTTTCACTAATTTTTTTTCTTTTTTGCCTTTTGCGTGATTTGATTTTTTTTGCACGTTGGGGGTTTATGTTTTTCTTTGAACGGGTTTTAGGGATTTCTTTGTTTAATGGCTGTCAGTGGGAAGATGAATCTCATGGTTATATACTGCATGTATTTTGATAATAAATGCACTTTAAATATTTGAATGTTTAAATCTTTTGAATCTTTGAAAGGGCGATATTTAAGATATTAGCCTTTCTTGTAACCTGTTTATTAGTAATGTAGGACAGAAAGCTTTTTTTCCATCAAATCTCATGATTTTACAACTATCACCATCATGGATGAAAGTTAGTTCTTCATGAAATACTTTCTAGGTGAAAATTTAAAAAAAGGATGGCTAATGTTTTATTAGCCGCAGGTAATCTTCAGGCATCCAAAAGGGATAACACAATTTTCAAATAATGAGTGCTGATAGAAAGAGTGTTGTTCACAGTACTAGAATTTTAAAATTTCTGCCTGCCCATGATGACCCCTAGGGTTTTTATTTTTTGAAGTTTATGTTAGGAATGATGACTATGATACAATTAATAGTTACATCATCTAGCTATATTGGAAGCACGATATACACAGGATTAACAATATTACAATATTAACAATATTCTTGTTAAAATCAGACCCAAAACTCAAATTAGCGGGTGTGTTCAGCCATTAATTAATATATACACTCATAATAAATGTCTACCCTTAGCTCTTCATTGGCCAAAATTTTTAAAAATATATCATTTTAAATGGTTTGTAATCCATGTGTATTAGTGTATAGGGGATGGTGTGTAAATAATGTAATGCCTTTTTATAAAATTTAATACCATGGATTTTAATCCTATTCAAAAGTTTTCTAAATGACCCTAAAGAAGCCATCAAGCAAATGATCCTCCATATAATTAAGCTCCAGATTTTATGTAAGTTTAATAAGGCCTTTAAATGCAAATCCCATGCTTAAGTTTATATGTCAGGGAGCTGTAATTTAAAACTGTTCCATTCAATGCCAATTATTTTTCCCTAGAACACAGTTTAAGATCTTCTATCTATTCAATGAAGTGCTTGCTCAGTATACAGTACTCCATAAGCTTTCTGTAATATTTGAAAATTACTGAATATTCTGATTATATAGAGTTCAAATGTTATTGTTGAAAATTAAAGACAAAACCATTCACTTCCAGTAACTGATATAAAGAGTGTATCATAAAACCCCATTGGTGCTTTCCTTATTTTATACAGCAGATGCCACTGCCATATGGTATAATATCTAGTACAGCCTTATCATTTAGTAATTACACTGTCTACTTAACATGGCAATTAACTATTCCATTTCCCTTCCAGACAGATGTTTCTTAAATAAAATAATATCATTTGAAAAGGCTGTTAAACTAACATTGGAAAACAGTTTTAGTCATTCAAATCAGAATCATGGAATATCAAACAAAATTGAATAGCTGAAAACCATAAAGGCAACAAATAACTGTAGTTATTGAATGTAATTCAATGTTACAATCAGTAGTTTAAACATATTTTTCGAACAATAAAATACTAATTATCAGTTTAAATTGCCTACTGCCACAACAGGTCTACAGCAGACAGCTCTCCACCTGACCTTGAAGCACCCAGACAGCATACTTCAGGCTGTTGTTTGTTGATTACACCTCAGTGTTCAAAACCATTATCCCCTCAGTACTAATCAATAAACTTCTTACCTGGTCTCTGTACCTCTTTCTGCAAATGGTCCTCAACTTCTTTATTGAGAAACCACAATCAGTGCAGATTGGTAATAACAACTTCACCTTGTTGACAATCAACACAAGCCCACTGTTCTACCCTTTCTGTACTCATGACTGTGTGGTGACACATTTCAAATGCCATCTATAAATTTGCCAATGACACCACTGTTGTTGGCAGCATCTCAGATCACAAACAGTGAGGAAGATCAGTTGGTTAAGTACGTGTCACAACAACCTCGCACTCAACGTCAGCAAGACCACAGAATTGATTGTGGACTTCAGGAAGGGGAAGTCGGTAAAACACAAACCAATACTCTTTGAAGGGTCAGCAGTGGAAAATGTAAGCAGTTTGAAGTTCCTGGCATCAAAATCCATTGTAGGCCCAACATATTGACATCATCACAAAGGAGGTACACCAACTGCTTTACTTCCTTAGGAGTTTAACAAGGCTCTTGCTTGCTCTTTCTAGAGATATAAGTATAGTGGAGAGTATTCTGACTGGTTGCATTACTACCTCATATAGAGTCTCCAATATGCAGGATTGAAAGAGGCTGCAGAAGGTTGTAGATGCAGCCTGCTCCATCACGGGAACACCCTTCCAACCATCAAGGACATCTTCAAAAGGTGGTACCACAAGAAGGTGTCATCCATCATTTAGGACCCTCACTATCCAGGACATGCCCTCTTCTCATTACTACCATTAGGGAGGGGATACAAGAGCCTGACAACGCATTCTCAATTTTTTAGGAACACCCTCTTTCCCTCTACCATCAGATTTTTGAACCATCCATGAACCAATGAACACTACTTCATTCGTCTTTTGACTATGTATTTTTGTAACTTATAGTAATTTTTATGTCTTGCACTGTACTGCTGGTGCAAAACAACTTCAGTATGTTAGTAAACAACATACTGTATGTTAGTGATAATAAATCTTATTTTAAAATCTGATATTTTAAAACACATTATGGAATATTGTTTTAACAAAGCCCTATAATAATTTTTGTAAGTTTCAATGAGATCACTTAATCTTTGAATCTAGAGAATATGTAATCACAGTTACTCAGTCTCTCCTCACATGACAATCTCATTATCCTTGAAACCAGCCCAGTGATTCTCCACTTCATTGACGATATGATAAAAATATCTCTTCTTCTTAAACAGCACATAATACAGACTTTGTAGTGTAGGTGGACTGTTCCATTGATTTTATGTTGTAGTGAAAATCTAAACTCACATAATCCATAAGACTATAATACACAGAATCAGAATTAGACTATTCAGTCCAATGCCAGCACATCTTTTCATAGATGAGGGACCCAGAACTGCTCACAATTCTACAGATTCAGTCTGACTAATGCCTTATAAGGCCTCTGCTTTTATATTCTAATCCTCTCAAAATGAATGCTAAGATTGCATTTGCCTTTCTTAAAGTTAAACTTTAGGGAATCTTGCATGTCCCTTTGCACCTCTGATTTTTGAATTTTCTCCTCATTTAGGAAATAGTCTATGATTTTATTCCTTCTACTAAAGTTCATGACCATACACTTCTCTACACTATATTCCATCTGCCAGATCTCTGTCCATTTTCCCAAGCTGTCTAAGACCTTCTGCAGACTCCCTGCTTCCTCAACACTACCTGCCTCTCCACTCTAAATCTACCCTAAATCACAAGATCTACCATCATTTGGATAGACCAAGTCAAACTAAAATCATGCTTGATGAAACTTTTAGAGTTTTTTATGAGGTAACTAGAAAGGTAGATGAAGGTAGGTCAGAGGATGTTGAATATTTGGACTTTAATAATGGCCAGACGGCTGGTCTAGAAGGTTTGATCCCATGGAAACCAGGGAGAGCAATTTAGGTGGATTAAAAATTGACTCAGAAGTAGGAAGCACAGTGTGGTGTTATTCCAAATGGAGGCCAGTCACTGGTGTGTTCCACAGAGATCGGTGATGTTACTCATTAGTTATTCGTTATTTATAAGTTATTTAGATGCAGAATGCACAAGGCTTGATCAGTAAGGTTGCAGATGACACAAAATTAGCTTGGTGTTTGTTTTTTTTTGTTGTTGGCGATTATTATTTTTGTTGATGGTGAAGAAAGTCACTGTAGAGTACAGGGGGGATCCTGATCAGTTAGCGAAGTGGGCCAAGCAGTGGCAAATGAATTTCAAAGCAACACACACAAAATGCTAGGGGAACTCAGCAGGTGAGGCAACCTCTATGGAAATGAATAAACAGGCGATATTTCAGTCCTAAAGCCTTCTTCAAGAGTAAAGATAATGTTTGAGGTGATGCATTTTGGAAAGTCAAACCAGTAGTGGACTGTATGGTAGGGCGATAAGGAATGTAATGGGACAAAGAGACATAGGGGTTACAATAGTTCATAGTTTATTGAAGGCAGCGTCACAGGTAGACAAGGTGGTGAAATAGGTATTTAGCATGCAGGCCTTCATCAGTCAAGGCACTGAGTATAGGAGTTGGAACATTATGTTGTAATTGTATAAGTTATTGGTGAGGCCACACTTGAGGTACTATGTACAGTTTTGATCACCCTGTTAGAGGAAAGATGTGGATGAACTAGAAAGAGCAGAGAAAAGATTTATAATGATATTCCCAGAACTAGAGGGCCTAGGGGAAAGGTTGGCCAGACTAGGTCTTTATCAAAGTTCAAAGGTCAGAGTAAATAGATTATCGAAGTATCAATGTATATATTACTGTATATTACCCTGAGATTCAGGCATTTACAATAAAAAGAACAACAGAATTTTACAAAAAAACTATACATAAGCAAGACTTACAAACAAAGTCAAAGTGCAAACAAAAATAATACTGAGAACAAGAGTTACAAAGAGTTCTTGAACATGAGTCTGTAGGTCATAGAATCAGTTTGGAGTAATGATTATTGAAGTTATCCAGAATGGTTCAGGAACCTGATAGTTGTAGGGTAATAACTTTTCTTGACCCTGGTGGTGTGAGACCTGATTCTTCAGTACCTCCTGCCTGACTGTGATAACGAGAACAGAACATAGCCTGAATGAAAGTCATTGATCATGGATTCTGCTTTCTTGTGGCAGTGCTCCATGTAAATATATTCAAAACTGGAGAGGATTTTGCCTGTGATGGACTGGGCTACATCCATCACTTTGTGTAGTCTTCTCCATTCCTGGACACTGGTGTTTTCATACTTTATTCATTGGAACATAGGAGAATAAGTATTAGAGGTATATAAAATCATGAGGGTATAGATAAGGTAGATGGTAGCAGTCTTTTTCCCCTGGTAGCAGAGTCTAAACCTAGGGGGCAGAGATTTAGGGTGAGAAAGAAAAGTTTGAAAGGGATCTGAGGGGCAACTTTCCCACATAGAGAGAGGGGAGATTATGAAATGAGCTGCCAGAGGAAGTGTTTGAACAGGTACAATACCATCATTTAAGAAGCACTTGGGCTTAGAGGGATATGGGCAGAACATAGAAAAATGGGACTAAATAAGTGGGCACAGGTTTGGCATGGACTTGTTGGGCTGAAAGGCCTTTATACATGCTGCATTGCTGTACGACTATCTCAAAAAATCCAAAGCAGTCCAACTATCCATACAAAGTAAAAAGAAATATTGAAACCTTGCCATTTACGTAATCCTAGCTGAAAGAAAATGTTCTTTTCCACTCTGACAAGTTTCTTTTTGATGTATAAAAAAATTCTTTATTCTCTTAAATCAAAATCAGGGATTGATTAGGAATAGTCAACATGGCTTTGTGCATGGTAAGTCCTGTCTAACCAATTTTACAGAGTTTTTTGAAGAAGTTATCAGGAAAGTTGATGAAGGCAGGGCAGTGGATGTTGCCTACATAGACTTTAGCAAGGCCTTTGACAAGGTCCAACATGGGAAGATAATTCCTTGAAAGTGGCATCATGGGTAGATAGGATTGTAAAGAAAGCTTTTGGAAAATGGCTTTCATAAATAAAAGTACTAAGTACAGGAGTTGGGATGTAATGTTGAAATTATATAGGACATAGGAGAGGCCCAATTTGGAGCATTGTGTCCAGTTTTGGTTATTTACCTTCAGGAAATATGTACATAAGATTGAAAGAGTGCAGAAAAAATTTACAAGGATTTTGCCAGGACAGTTATAGGGAAAGGTTGAATTTTATTCCTTGGAGGACTGAGGGGACATTTGATAGAGGTATAGAACTGGAAACCATGGGTTAAAGGTGAAATGTTTAAAGGGAACATGAGGGGGATTTTTAATCTCTCCCTCTCCCAATGTGGAGTGCCCTTCTGCTTCAAAACATCCACCATTGTTCCGGTAGCTAAAAAGACCAAGGTAACATGTCTGTACGACTGGCATCCTGTCACACACAACTCAATAATAAGCAAATGCTTTGAGAGGCTGGTCAAGGACTGCAGCATGCTACCGTCCACACTGGACCCACTACAATTCGCCTACCGACACAACCGATCGACAGGTGAGGGAATAGCCACAGCTCTACACACCTTCCTTACATATCTGGAGAAGAGGGATGCTTATATGAGAATGCTGTTCTTGGACTGCAGTTCAGTATTCAACACCATAATTCCCTCCAAACCTGATAAGAAGCTCAGAGACCTCAGCCTTCACCCTGCCTTGTGTAGCTGGATCCTGGACTTCCTGTCAGATCACCAGCAGGTGGTAAGAGTGGGCTCCCTCACCTCTGCCCCTATGACCCTCAACACAAGTGCCCCTCAGGGCTGTGTACTAAGTCCCCTCTTTTATTCTCTGTATACCCATGACTGTGTTACCACCCACAGTTCCAACCTGCTAATTAAATTTGCTGATGATACTACACTGATTGGCCTAATCTCAAATAAGAATGAGGCAGCCTACAGAGAAGTCATCACCCTGACACAGTGGTGTCAAGAAAACAACCTCGTCTTCAATGTGGCGAAAACAAAGGAACTGGTTGTGGACTACAGGAAAATGGAGACAGGCTAGACCATACTGACATCAATGGATCTGGGGTTGAGAGGGTGAACAGCTTTAAGTTCCTCGGCATAATCATCACCGAAGATCTCACGTGGTCTGTGCACACCTTTTGTGTGGTGAAAAAGGCACATCAGCTCCTCTTCACCTCAGATGGTTGAAGAAACTTGGTGTGGGCCCCCAAAACCCAAGAATTTTCTATAGGGGCACAACTGAGAGCATCCTTTCTGGCTGCATCACTGCCTGGTATAGGAATTGTACTCCACTCAATCACAGGACTCAGCAGAGAGTGGTATGGACAGCCCAGTGTATCTGTAGATGTGAACTCCGCACTATTCAGGACATTTACAAAGACAGATGTGTAAAAAGGGCCCGAAGGGTCATTAGGGACTGAGTCACCCCAACCACAAACTGTTCCAACTGCTACCATCTGGGAAACATTACCACAGCTAAATGTCAGAACCAACAGGCTCCAGGACAGCTTCTTCCACCAGGCCATCAGACTGATTAACTCATGCTGACACAACTGTATTTCTATGTTATATGGACTATCCTGTTGTATATACTATATATTATAAATTACTATAAATTGCACATTGCACAGTTAGACTAAAATGTAGCATAAAGATTTTTACTCCTCATGTATATGAATAATGTAAGTCAATTCAATAACTTCATTCATATGGTGGTGAGAGTGGAATGAGCTGCCAATGCAAATGGTGGATGTGAAGTTGATTTCAACATTTTGGAGAAATTTGGATAGCTGCATGAATGCGAGGGGTACAGAGGACTATGGTTTGGTATGGACTAGATGGGCTGAAGGGCTTGTTTTTGTCCTGTTTCTATGATCTATGACTCTATGACTATGTTTCCTCAGTTGTCTCTGTTACAGCAGAAACAGACACTAATATGCTAATTCTTTCTTTATAGCTTAATTCTCATATCTCTAGTATATCTACTCTGCATTCAATAACTTTTGAGTAATGGGACATAAAGAGGGCACGGATGAGTTGCATGAAATCAACATTACATCTTTAGTCCTGTATTCAACAAAACAACTTAAAAATTTAATACCTATGTCTACTTGTGCTCCTATTTTCACAGACTTCCTGCTTTTGCTTTTAAGTGAAACAGTACTCAAGAAATGTAACAACATCCAGGACAAAAGAGATTTGAGGTGAGACGCAGAATTTTGCAATACATTTATAGGAGATTTATAAAATAACGTTTTCTCTCAAAAGCCATTTATCCCAATATAGCCAGAATGATTTTAATATAGAAGAGCACGGGAACAGGCCATTTCTGTCAAAGATGACTGCCGACCATGATGTCAATCTCAAATTTTAATAAGAACATAATTAAAAATGAAATGTAGTATAGATCGATAGATTGATTACACATAAAACTTATAAGTTCAGTTGTTTGCTTAGTCGAGGGGAAGCAGGAAAAAATTATAATTTCGTGCACAGCAATCGGTTCAGAATTCCGAACAATAAATCATATATTTAACTTTGAATGAGCAATTGTAATTCATTGTGGGTTGCAAGTACAAACTCATTCACACCGCGTTTGAATTATTTAGAGTAAGTGTAATAAGAAATTGTTTCTAGAGACACACCAGTGAATCTGAATAGACGAGGAATATTTTTGGAAGAATAATGCATGTTGGTTGAGAATTGGGCTGCATTTAACTGGTATTTGCAACGGCACAAGTGACCATTTGTTGCCTGCAACCACAAACGGTTACGTTACGAAAGGAGCTCAACCTTTTCTATTGAAATTTGATGAGTCGGCCCCGGCCCCGGCCCCGCCTGCTGTCCGCCTTCCTTCAGCGCTTTTCGCGCCTGCAGCCGAGACGCGAGCTGGACTTGGCGCGTGCCGTTTCCCTGGAGACCGCCGCCGGGACGCCGCGCGCTGCGCGCCGCTCGCAGAATCTGACTGCCGGCTGGGAAAGCCGAAAATGCCAGTGCTTCGCCGAGCCAACCACACACACACACACACACACAACAATGAATAGGGAGCCTAACAATCTCATTACCATGATCCAGTAACAAGAAACTGGGAGTTCACAATACCCGATGCCAACCTGAACAATCGATTTAACACTCCTCTCGGGTTTATCAGTGGTGTCACACAACTTCCTGGACTGGTAATTGAATTGCCGTTAAACGCACACTTTAAACGTAATCATATTGTATTACTTCCAACGGCTTTTCTTATTTTCCAAAATGCATTCTTTTTCCAGAGGTAAATTTAATTTTGGAGAATTGCCTTGTATTTATTTCAGGTATGAGGAAAGAAACTGAACTCTTCAGTTGTCCTGTCCATTGTTATTAATAGTTGGCCCGTGGAGGTATAATTGAAGCCTTTGCTTCAAAACCAGGAACAAACAACAAGGACATTTGAAATAACTAAATGGATTAGTGTTTACAACCATCTCTGCTACAGGCCAAATATCAGAATATATAGTTTTTACACACTACTTTGTTTTTAATACTGGGATGCATGAAGTGCTTAGTGAGGCTGGTCATGGCAAAATCCAGCTAAAACAGGTCCTCAGCTGGCAACATTTTCCTGGTTCTGGCGCATTTGGACAGTAAGAACACCAAATAGTTAAGACACCTACATTTGACTACAGCTCTGTATTCAATACTGTACTATAATTCCAAACTAACCCACCTCAAGACTCCTACACCTGGAACAAAACCTGGAGAATTTGTAACGGGATCATTGACCAACAGGCTGTATTAAGGAACACTTCCACCATGATTATCCTCAGCAGTGGTGCCTCACAAGACTGCATCCTCAGACCTCTATTCCTGATCATTCGCGACTAAGCGGTCAGATTCTGTTCTAATTCCACCTAAATTTGCAGATGATACCGCCATTATGGTATCAAAATACAAGAGTCTGAAGTACAGAAAAGTGCTAGAAAGCTTAGTAGCATTGTTTCATGACATCAGCCTTTCCCTCATTGTCAGCAAATGAAAAGAGATAGTCATTAACTCCAGGAGGGGTGGTGGTGCACTTCCTCCTCCCAACATTAAACGAAGCTGAGGTGAAGAGTGTTCAGAGCTTTAAGTTCCTATGTGTGAAAATCAGCCAGTCCAGATCCAACTAAATGCAACAGGATGCATTATGGCTTGGTACAGTAACTGCTCTGCCAAAGACTTCAAGAAACTGCAGAGAGCTGTGGACACAGTTCAGCACATAACAAAAACCAGCTTCCTATCCTTCGACTCTGCTTCTTCTTCTCACTACCTCTGTAAAGTAAATATCATAATCAAAGACTCCATCCACTGTGGATGTTCTTTCTTCTCCCCATTCTCACCAGGCAGAAGATACAAAAGCCTGAAAGAATCTACAACTAGGATCAAGGGCAGCTTTTATCCTGCTGTTATAAGATTATTGAATGGTTCAATTGTACAATAAGATGGACTCTTGATCTCACAATAAAACAATGAGACATAGGAGCAGAATTACACCACTCAACCCAGTTGAGTCTGCTCCACCATTCCAACATGGCTGATTTATTTTTCCTCTCAACCCCACTCTCCTGCCTTCTCCCTGTAACCCTTGATGCTCTGATTAATCAAGAATCTATCAACCTCCAACTTAAACTGGTCTGTCTGCACATCCATCTGTGGCAACGAATTCCACAGATTCACCACTCTCTGGCTAAAGAATTTTTTTCTCATCTTCTTAAATGGATGTCCCTCTATTATGAGGCTGTGCCCTCTGGTCCTAGACTCCCCATTGATAGAAAACATCCTCTCCTCATACACTCTATCTAGATTTTTCAATATTCAATAGGTTTCAATGAGATGCTCCTTCATTTTTCTAAACTCCAGTGAGTACAGGCCTAGAGCCATAAAATATTCCTCCTATGTTAACCTTTCATTCCTGGGGTCATTCTCATGTACCTTCTCTGGACCTTGTCTAATGCCAGCACATCTTTTCTCAGATAAGAGGCCCAAAACTGCTCAAAATACTCCAAGTGCAGTCTGACCAATGCTGCGTAAAGCCTCAGTGTGTCATCCTTGCCTCTCAAAATGAATGCTAACATTGCATTTGCCTTCCTTACCACCAACTCAACCTGCAAGTTAAACTTTAGGGAATCCTGCATGAGGATTCCAAGTCCCTATGCACCTCTGATTTTTTTTTTTTTAATTTTCTCCACATTTATAAAATATTCCCTGCCTTTATTCCTTCCAAAGTGTATGACCATGCACTTCCCTACATTATATTCCATTTGCCACTTCTTTGCCCATTCTCCCAATCTGTCTAAGTCCTTGGGCAGGCACCCTGCTTCCTCAACACTGCCTGCCCCTCCACCTATCTTTGTATTAACCACAAAGCCATCAGTTCCTTCCTGTTAATCATCAACAGATAATGTGAAGCCTTGTCATGGTTTTGTACCTTATGGTCTGTGCGCATTGCACTTTCTCTGTAACTGTAACACTTCATTCTGCATTCTGTTATTGGTTTTCCCTTGTACCACCTCAATGTACATTATGATTTGAAATTATCTGATGGCATGCAAAACCAAGTTTTTCATTGTATCTCCATACATATGTTCTTGATATTTATTGCTTATTAATTAATTATTATTATCTTTTTTTTCTCTTTTTGTATTTGCAATTTGTTGGGGGGTTTTTTGCACATTGGTAGCTCCATTCTTAACTTTATTTCAGCAAAAACTCATCCAGCAAGCATCTCAATGTAGACACAAAAGTTGCACATGCTGGAACGTGGAGGAAAAAAATGAGCAGCAGGAGGAATTTTTAATGTTTCAGGTCAAGACCTGAAACACTTCAGATCTGTATTGACGAACAAGCATTACAGTTCATCTAACAAGTATCTCTTTGAGTTAGCCTCTTACAAAGTTAAAATAAATTTTTGTATAGTTTACATGAAGGTAATCAGTTTGCATGTAAACGATTGTTTACCTCTGTCGTACTGAACCACAATACCCAAGAAGTGCTGGAAACTCAAGACATCAAAGCCAAGTTCCTGGAGCTTTCTGTTGAGGAACTTTTAACCATCCCCTTAAGTTGTTTTCCCCAGAAGAGGGCAGTGGAAATCCAGATTTAAGTGCTAATCCTAAACAAAATACTGATGCTTCTTGAAATCTGAAAAAAGAGAAAACATCAGATATACTTCTCATTTTAGATGGCATCCATGAAGCAAGAAAGAGAACTAACATTTCAAGTTTGTAAATGCTACTGATATGGAATGTTGGTTACAAAACTTTAAATACCGTACTGCATTGCAGATCAACGTAAAGTATGGACTGATTTTAACTTATATCAAGCTGTCATTTGGAAACTCATTCCAGTGACGTAATTCCGTATCGGGTTGAAAAGGAAGGAAAAACCGGAATTTTAACCCCCAAGCCATATTACTGAAGAGAGTGAAGGGAAACTGCTGGTTACCCAAAGGCCACCTCTCTGTCTCCAGGTGAGGAGATAATTTTACAGGGGGAGCTTCATGTGTGAAGGAAGTGCAGCTAAGTCTGAGGCAACAAAATCTTTCAGTCTTTCCTATATGTCCTTTTCACTTTACAGGGCAGTTTTTCTGTAATAGAAATATCACAATTTCTAACAAGCATTCTGATATATTTACTAGAAAAGTAGTATAAGCAAAAACCATAAGATTTCCAAAAAAATTAACTCTTCAGGATCTTTTAATTTTGCTGTTCTATTAAATTTGGAATCCGGAAAAACAATCTTCGGATTCCAGCATTATGTATCTCTGAAAAGAGTAAACACATTAGGTATTAAGTATTATTGATTTATACTGTTGCCTATAAGTTACTGGTTCAGGCTTCAGGCTGGAGATGAATGTATGTTTATCATTTATACTGATTGTCCGGTAAAATATTCAGGCTGTGCTGCATTGTTTGAAGTGGTATCATTCAGAGCTGACCAAAAGGTCTATTGCTATTCAATTAGAGCAGAATAACTCTTTTAATTCACTGTCCTATATTTATTTTACTACCAACTTTACTAAAATGGACTCTCACAGATTCTTGTGAGACTTAGCTGCCATGATTCCTTCATCACAACAGGAATTACAGATTAGAAAGTACTTACGTGACAGAAAGTGCTTTGAGATGCTCTGAGATAATGAAAGAACATCATAAATGAAATTAACTTATTTTACACTCTAAATGGCTGTCCTCAGGAATGTATTGGAAACTAATATAGAACAATGGTAATGCTTTGGATTACCATTTTAGGGAGCATTTGTGTTTAATTTTGAAATAATAACTCACATCTCATTGAGACAACTATTTAACATGTCTTCATTTTGATATTAGGGATGCATACAGTATATCCTTGACAGGAAAGGGTTATCCCTTTCCTTTGAAAAATTAGTATATCTGTCATTGTGGCTAACCACACAATCTTTGCCATAGCCATGCAATACCATGTAAGTAATTTGAACTATTAAGACCGCAGACTTGCTGTGCAATTCGGGTTTCCAGGAGTTAATTTTCAGAGCCTCCAAAAATTGGCAATAGTTGATGGTGAGCAAATGGCTAATACTGATCGACTACAATGAGGGCAAGGCTGCAATTTTGTGATGTATGTTTGTTATGTTGGTTTTTATACATACACTGATCAGTTGCACTGGCAATGGTTAAAACTGGTCTGATCTTGTGAAGGAGGGTGAACATTATAGGAGGAGCAGGTGCTAAGTATTATACAAGGAGTGTACCTCAAACAGTGAAGAAATGTGGAACAGGACACTAAGGCATCAGGATACCAAATTATAAGTGTTGGATGAATGAGGTGGAAATGTGAACATTGGCTCATCTATAAGGGGCTGTAAATAACAATTATTTGAAAATTCATTATTTGCTCTCTCCTGGTTCAGCTCAGAGTGTTCACATATATATTTGCAAACAAAGGAGATGATGCAAGTGTTCAAGGCCACAAGAAAACAACTTTATTAAAACTAGCACAAATGCAATAGAGAAGAGGAAACCAATAAAACATGCTTTTCACCATTTTCCACTGTTATGGCTGTAGACCTGTACTCCCTTAACTTTATCAAAACATTCTGGTGGACTGTTCTCTTGTACTTCCCAAAATAATCCCTCTCCAATACTTTATCTTGCAGACTTCCATTTTAATTTAGCATATTCAAGGTCCAAAGTAAAATTTATTATCAGAGTACATACATGTCACCACAAACAACCCTGAGATTCTTTTTCCTGTGGGCATACTCAGCAAACTTATAGAAGAGTAACCGATGAAAGAGCATTGCTCTTTCAGGATCAGCACTAAGAGGCCCACAAGGACCATGCTGTCCATTGGATATACTGACTTCAATCCCATTTTCCCACATTAAGTCCACAGCCTCTTACGCCTTGGCAATTCAAATACTTGCCTCAATGCTTCTCGAATGCCATGAGTGTCCATGTCTCCACCACCTCTTCAGGCATAAACTTCCAGAAACCAACCAACTACTCCCTATATATAAATACTCTGCTTCGGAACACAACACTGCCCCCCCCCACCCCCCGCCCAAGAGACAGAATGCTATTAAGTTCCAAAGAATTGTTCATGGATTTTTAAGTTAATGATAATGAAGAGAGTGGATGCCATAATTCTCCATAAATTCCATGGATTGTGTTGTGTTTTTTTAACAGAATAGATTAGAGTGAACCAGCTAATGGGATGTATTTGGACATTTCAGAAAACCTTCAATAAGGTGCCATAAGAGAATTTATTAAATAAAATTAGAAAGTGCAGTATATAGTATATTGCTGTGGTCTAAGGATTGGTTAACAGACAGAAAACAAAAAAGTATGAATTTATAGGTCATATTCAGTTTGGGAGATTATGACTAAAGCAAGCAGGGAGCAGTGCTGGGGCCCCAGCTATTCACAACCACACAATGCTGAGGGGATCAAGTTAATATATCCAAATATGCCAATAACATAAAGTTAGATTGTAACATGAGCTACATAGAAGATACAGAGAGCTTTAAGAACATATAGACAAGCTAGATTAATGGGCAAGGACAGAAGATGGAACGTAATGCATAAAAATGTTGGGGTAACACTTTGATATAAGAAATAGGAAGACAACATTTTTTTGAAATGACGAATGATTGAAAGTGTTGGTGTTAAGAGGGACTGATGCATAGCTTTCTGATAGATAACATATATAGTAGGTTGGGTCAACAAGATGAGTAGGATATTGGGCTTTATTATGAGAGAATTAGACAATAAAAGTATAGACATAATGCTCCAATCATAGAGAGCCCTGGTAGGGCTCACCTGGAATATATTATAAGAGGTCTGGTCTTCTTACTTAAACCTACAAATTTGGAAGAACAGTGGGCATTCAGAATCGGAATCAAGTTTATTATCACTGGCATGTGACATGAAATTTGTTAACTTAGCAGCAGCAGTTCAATGCAATGCATAATCTAACAGAGAGGGAAATAATAATAATAATAAATAAAATTAAACATAATAATAAATAAACAAGTAAATCAATTGTGTATATTGAATAGATTATTTAAAGTGTGAAAAAACAGAAATACTGTATATTAGAAAAAGTGAGGTAGTGTCCAAAGCTTCAAAGTCCATCCAGGAATCGGATGGCAGAGGGGAAGAAGCTGTTCCTGAATTGCTGTGTGTGTACCTTCAGGCTTCTGTATCTCCTACCTGATGGTAACAGTGAGAGTGATTCCCCAAATAGAGAGCTTGTAGCAAGCTGGACCCATGATCTCTGACATTTAGAGGGATAAGAAGTGACTTAACTGAAATATACAAAACACTTACAGCCCTTGATAGTATAAATGTGATATGAATAGATATAATGTGGACAGTAGAAATCAATAAGGGTCAGTCTCAATTTATGGAATCAACCATTCAGGATAAAGTTCTGAAAAGAGAAATTTCTTCATCCGGAGGATGGTGAAGGAGGGCTGTAGAGCCTCAGTTGCTGAGTCTGAACAAATCAGAGACTGATAGATATTGAGATGTTAAAAGAATCAAGGAACATTGGGTTAATGCAGGCAGGTGAAGAAGGCATAGAAATATAAGGTTAACTCAATGACAGAGAAAGCCCAGGAGGCCTAAGGTCGACTCCTACTTCTGTTTCTCATGTTCTCTCACTCTTAAATGTTTAACATAAAAAAATCTGTTGCTTCTCTATGGATCAGGGGCCTTCATGAACCCAAGCAGCACCAACAGCTGATGAACAACAGGAGAATGTGTTTGGGAAGAGAACACAGGGCCATGAGTTACCTGAAAATTGGAAAATTCAAACTTCATACCAAGGGGTTTTAAGCTACCACATGAGGTGTTGTTCTTCTAATTTGTGTTTAGCATCTCCTTAACTGTGGAGAAGACTAAGGACAGATATGACAATATGGGAGTGAGTAGGAGAGTTAAAGTGACATGCAAGGTCAAGATGGCTGAATGGAAAACAGGTGCTCTGCAAAGTGGTTGCTAACCAAACCTATACTAAGAAACAGACTTGCAGTGAACTTGCACTCTGTCCACAATAGGCATCCCAAGTTTACCTATTTAAGGTACCCCAGACCCCTGGGGTTTCAGCTATCCATCATACCTATCTGGTTCCACATCACTTAGCATGGTCTATCCCACTCCAAACCCTTCCCTCTATTTTACAAACTGGCAGTGTTTCCTCTTTCCTCTCAGTGCTAAAGTAGGGTCTCCATTTGAAATGTCAACTCCTACCTGTTGCTTCTATAGATGCTGCCTCTTCAATTGAGTCTGTTTTTTATTCTAAGCATCTAAGTCTAATTCAAAATGATCAGCATTGTTATACATATTTCTTACCAAAATATCTCTGGGCTATTTTGAACATTCTAATAACATAAGCGCCTAGTATTGCAGTTAGTATCAATCATTCTCTGAACGAATTGATGTAATCTGTTACTGAAATTAATGTTTTCTGAAAGAAAAAGCAGAACAAGTCAATTGCAGTACTACTGATAACATCAGGGTGTAATTATATGTAAGTAGACTAAAGAGCCGTAACCGCTGAATATATTGAACAATGAATCAACACAGTGTGTGCAAAAATAATAACCATATAGACAATTTATCTGCATATTAAATTATCCAAATTATTGTGTATTACTACTCTAAAATATCAATTTCAATAAAGCTGACTTTTTCTGTTTCTAGAAATTGTTTAATACAGTTGTACTTTCATAGCTAGAGGTCTTCAAGGTGTTTGTTAGAAGGTATCAAAATAGCAGAACCCAATATGTTTGCACACCTCACTCTGTGGCCTGACATGGAACAAAGTAATTCCATGTTTTTTTATTGTGATGCCAGTGTTATCCTTAGTTCTGTATTTAGTGCCATGTAACCATTACTTTAAGAAACAGGTTACCCACTTAGTATTACATTAAGTTACCATCCAAGATCTCTAGATCCACATATGAAGGACCTATTTTTTCTGAATTGTTCTTGGATGATAGTGATCTGAACCTATTTGTATTTCTAGTTGAAGTTATTTACATAGATCAGATGCGACTTGGAAACAAGTGTTAGGAACTGAGAACTACACACTAATTTTGTATATTAAAATTTGTTATAAATTTAGGTTGCTGTTAAGTGGCTCAACAGTAAAGGATGCAACATCCCATCTTTCATCTAAGCATGTTGTGATCTGCGGGATTCTAATTTGAATTCTAGAACATTAGATAAATTATACTTACTTTCCATTTGTACCAGCTCATTTATGTTTGCTATCCCTTTAATCTTTTGTGTTTCATTTGTATAGTCTGTCCTACTGGATATATCCCAGCCAGCCAGACGATAAACCTTTATTTCATTAGCAAAACAGTATATAGAGAAAGGATCTTAACTCTCCATTAATATCCACATTATTTCACCCTATCAAAGAAATTTCCCTTGTCCACTCAATATTATTTCCCTTATTCTCTGCTACTTAGACTAATTTCTTTCTCTTGCCTACAATTTGACGAAGGGTTCCTGATGACATCTCTTTCCATAAGTGCCACCTGACCAGCTGACTTTATCAATCACTAAATCCATTCTGCTAGTAAAGGAGAATTCTGATTGGTGTGACTACTGAATGCTGCAGGAACTTTTGCTCACTCGAGGTTTCAGCATTGCTTGTGGAGTGTCAGATGTTACATTGTCAGGGGTTTCCCTTTTGGAGACAGCAAAAGAGTGCAACATAACCTTGACTGAACAGTGAGCGACTCTCAAAAGTGGTAAGTTGTCCCAAAGCTGAAAAGGGAATTAGTGATAACTTAATTGTATGGAAATCAAAACTAAAAGATGTTTCCTATGCAAAAATAAATAGTATTTGGATGTGCCTGGGCCACTTTCATGAGAGGTAGTACAGCAATCAATTAATTCCTTGTCTTAGAGTCAGCGAGTCTTACAGCATAGAAATTGGCCCTTTGGCCCAACAAGGCCATACTAACCATCAAAGAATCACCCATATTAATCCTGCACTAATCCCATTTCATTCTTCCCACATTCTGATATTGGCTCCCCAGATAATAAGACTTGTTTATGCACGAGGGGAAATGTACAATAGGCAATTAATCTACCAAGTGTTGGGTGCATTTTATATGCTGTATCTGTATTTTAAAGCACAGTAGCTGATGAGTTCGATTTCTAGGCCTAGATCTTTTGTTTTCATTTGTATTTCTGTTTTATTGTTGTTCACTTTTGGAAGTATCACAACAAATGGGAAGCCAAACAAAATGAGACTGATTTTCTGCTTTGGGCCCAATCAAGTAATTGCTATTAATATACTGTATGTTTGAAATTGAACCAGTTTATTATACATTTCTATTAAAATGTATTTGTTTAAAATCGCTTATGGATTGACTCAAAGGAGTAATACAAAGAAAATACAAAGTAATACTCCTTGAATATATTAAGTACACCTGATATACAAAAGATAAATGATTTTAATTGAGCATGCTCAGAATTCATTTGCACCTAACCTGAGTTTAAATCACTGAAAATGTTTTTTTTAATTGTATCATTAATACTTTTGCTGGTGTACTTCAGTCTGTTTTTGTAACAAATTTTACATTTTTATGAAGTAGTTAATCTTTAAAATTGCATTTACCATTGCCTGTGTATCTATTAAAATGAGGGCAACGTGACGTATTGAGATAGTTCCGATGACTAGAATTGCCCAATATAACCAGGGCTGTGTTCATTCTGTGAGCGGGTCCTTAACCTGCTTATTTGAATCCAAATCAGTGTTACACAAGTGTGAGTGGTTTGGGGTGTAACATTCAAGGTAGCTCAATCTTTTGTCCTAGAAGGAATGTTATTTTTATCTGGATGGCATTCATCTATGATGCAGGTAAGATTGTTCTACTACATTCCCGTAGTTAGATTCTAAAATATTTCTCTACGTTCTACTTTTTAATAGTGGCATGCATAAATAAAAGTTTCAAAGTACATTTCTTTTTCAAATGGTTGCAAATATAAGTAAAGTAAGGATACTTTACTTGGGCAATCATCCAAATGCTCTGATAATTGCACAGGTGACATGATGATTTTTCATTCCATTCAACATTAATATAGGCTTGGTGTGAAATATGTGACATACGTGATCAATTATTTAGTAAGTTGTTCAAGTACATTTGAACTTGAAATTACAGTAATTTTCTACTTGTTTCTTTTGGGGAAGATATTATGGTCAGCAGCAAGCAATTGGGGTCCATAAATGGCCTCTCAAATATATGAAGACATGCTTCTATTGACGAGCCCAATGAAAAATTGCTGCAAGGTGTCTTAGATGGAGATACCCTAACTCTGGCAAGAGCTTTCCATGACCTAATTAAAATTGACAGCTGCCAAGATCGGCCCCATGACTTCGTTTAAACTCTTCAAGTTGTGGAAACATTGAAACATGGACTGAACTGATCTGTGATTCAGAAATAATACAGTTTGAAACTTAAACCAAAATATTAAAAAAATCTTTTGTAAGAATTTACCTGATACTGTAGTCTTTCATTCAAGCCAAGAAAAATGAGTCTTTAAGGAGTTCATGATCAATGCAGAGTGACAGAATTTCAGAAAATGCACATTCCTGAAGTTCATGATGTTTATGTGGGATAATAACAGAAATTGCACTGGCATTTTCCTCAAAGTCTGGGCCCTTCCATACTATAAATAAAATCTAAATCTCACAGTATTTAATTAGTTCTATTGCTATTAGTTTCCTTTTTATAAAGTTGTGTAAATTGACTGAAAACAGAGCAGCAGTTAATAAGAGACATGTCACAGGAAACAGTAAACAATTTAATCTTGCCAAAACCTCTAAATGAAAAGAATATAGGATTGAAATTTTAAACACCTTATTTAAACAGCTGTTTGCAGTTTCAGTAACTGTCAGTAAACTATGCATATTCCACTTGTACATATAAATCACTGAGTTCTTTTCTCAAACGTCCTGGAAGAGGTTTACCAAATGATCAATAACCCCCATCAAAGTTTGGAGATTACTCACAATTCATCATCTGGATTGATTTTTATTCTCTTTTATTTGCTATTTAATAAAATAAATCTGTAAATCTCCATCTTGATACCTGATCTTAAAAAGAAATTGATGCTTTCCATAACTGGTGACTGACTGGTAAAAGCAATTATACACCTGGATTTAAGTACCTTGTGTCTTCTCAGATGCAACTGAAACTAGGTTATCGCACTTTTCCAGTGGGTCTTTTCTATTTTCTGGAAAGCTATTTGATTTTGCATAGGTGATATCAAATAAGTTAAAATGCGCAATATGTTTAAAGGTTCTGCATTACTATTATGAAGTTGAAACTTATAAGAAATAGGAACAATGTAATTTGTGCAAAGCTAAGTCCTGCAAATTGCAATGAAATGAATGATCTGATAAATGAATAAAATGCGTCATCAGCAATGGTAGAAAATGATTCATATAGCTGGTTGACTTAGTATAAGGGAAGTCAAAACATGCAAACATATTCTTGGATCTATCATCTAATTTGTATTTTTTTTTACAGAATTTAATGTTTATTTATTTTTTAATTTTTTTTATTGAAGGAGTGACACAATACAGAATACGTAATGCATTACATTTTCCTCCATTTTGCTTTTATATCTTACCCCTAGACAAAACTCCCCTTACCTGCCCTCCCCGAACATACCATGGTAGCTAATGTATTTACAATACAACACTTCACAAATACAAGTATGGACATTTCACAGCCATACCCCCACACTCCTTCAAGACGAAGGCTCACACACGTCCACAACATGTCAGATGATCCAGAATATACTCATATTAAAATTCATCAACCACCCTGTGAGGTAACCCACATGTGTGTTACAAGGGAGGCAAATTCCCAAGTACAATCAAATGCCCTCAACAAGTAGGTAATTCCTTAAGATTCCCAAAATATGACAAGAAATGTCCCCATTTTGAATAGAACTTTTTCACAGACCCCCTCAGAGTGAATTTAATCTTTTCTAGTTTCAGAAAAAACATTACCAAGCAGCAGCAGATGGGGGTAGTGGCAGATTTCCAGACCAGCAAGATTTTCCTACGGGCCAGAAAAACAAAAAAAAAAGAATTAAATGTTTATTAGAGTTTGAGAGTTTTTCCATTTTTCTGCCTCCATTTTCTCTGTGCATGATCTTTGGCTGAGTTTTGTTAACTTATTAACTTGTTCTCAGAATTAGGTGTCACCAGCAGGGATTTAATATCATCTTTAATTAAGTTTGAGGGGAAACTAAATACTCTGCTTCAACAACTATGGTGGATGTGTTCCAGCAATGCTGCTTTAACTTTAACCCAGTGACAATGCAGATAAGGTAGGAATTATAGGAGAAGATGGAAGTGAGTGAGCAATAGACCCATACCATGCCAGAGAAGATGGGAAAAGTTGCTGATGCAGATAAATTATGCTGATTTGGCAAATTTTTGAAATATATTTTGTTGTGAATACATGAAGATTTTAGCTGCAATTTTTATTTTGCCAACTTTTCTCTAACTCTTACATGCTCCAAAAATTGTCATCCTGACAGGTTTACCAGAGGTAATGTGCATGCAGTGTTAAGCTCTCCATAAGCTTCAAATTCAGATGTACCTTGCACTGCAAAACCAAAGCCAACATTAGTGAAGAATAGTATGAGGCAAGGGAAAATATAACCAGAACAAACTAATGATATATAGATAAAATGCAACATAAAAAAGGTTATTGACAAACAAAAAGTAAAAAGAAAATGGAAAGCACTGAAGCAAATTAATAGCTGGAACTTTTAGTTAATTGCATTATCTTTAATGGTGAAATTTGTCTTATAACTTACATCAGCATAAATGCTGCAACCAGTTATGGACCAGATATATGAGTATTTGGATAAGACAGGGACTGATTTTGATGGTTAGCATGGAAGATCCTGTCTAACCAATCTTACAGAGTTTTTTGAGAAAGTTACCAGGAAAGTTGATGAAGGCTAGGCAGTGGATATTGTCTACATGGAATTTAGCAAGGCATTTGACAAGGTCCCGCAAGGGAGTTTGATCAGGAAGGTTCAGTCGCTTGGCACACAAGATGAGGTAGTAAATTGGATTAGACATTGGCTTTATGGGAGATAGTTGATGGTTGCCTTTCTAACTAGAGACCTGTGACGAGTGGAGTGCCACAGAGATCAGTGCTGGGTCTGTTGTTGTTTGTTATCTATATCAATGATCTGAATGACGATAATGTGGTTAATTGGATGAGCAAATTTGCGGATTACACCAAAACTGGGGGGTGTAGTGGACAGCAAAGAAGACTATCAGAGCTTGCAACGGGAAAAATGGGCTGAAAAATAGCTGGTGGAATTTAATGCAGGCAAGTGTAAGGTGTTGCTAGGGTAGGTTTTACACATTGAACTGTAGGGCACTGAGGAGTGCAGTAGAACAGAGGGATCTAGGAATACAGGTCCATAACTCATTGAAAGTGGTGGCACAGGTAGATAGGGTCTTAAAGAAAGCTGTTGGCACATTGGCCTTCATAAACCAAAGTATCAAATACAGTAGATGGGATGTTATGTTGAAGCTGCATAAGACATTGGTGAGGCCTGATTTGGAGTAACGTGTGCAGTTTTGGTCACCTACCTACAAAAAAGGTGTAAATAAGGTTGAAAAAGTACAGAGAAAATTTACTAGGATCCTGCCAGGACTGAAGGACCTGAATTATAAGGGAAGATTGAATAGATTAGAATTTTATTCCTTGGAACATAAAAGATTGAGGGGAGACCTGATAGAGGTATACAAAATTATGAGAGGTACAGATGGGGTAAATGCAAGCAGGCTTTCTCCACTAAAGTTGGGTGGGGCTAAAGCTAGAGCTTAAGGGGAACATGAGGGGGAACTCCTTCACTTAGAGGGTCGTGAGAATGTGGAAGAAGCTGCCAGGGCAGCTGGTGAATGCCAGCTCAATTTCAAAGTTTAAGATAAGTTTGAATAGGTACATGGATGGTAGGAGTATGGAAGGCTGTGGTCCAGGTGCAGGTCAATGGGACTAGGCAGATTAAATGATACGGCGCAGACTATATGGGCTGAGGGGCTTGTTCCTGTACTGTACTTTTCTATGATTCTATGACATCCCAGATTTTGATTGTGAATCGTGAGATAATGTTTGCTTGCTATTTAACTCTCCTTCTTATTCCCACACTGATCTTAACCTTCTCCATTGTAAACACAATTGGAAAACAATATTTCATATTCCATTTCAGTAGCTTACAACTACAACATCAAATCTTTCAATTTCAGCTGACACATACCACTGATGTTCTACTCCACCCCCGCACACTTACTCACTTGTCTTATGGACCATACGACATAGCAGCAGAATTAGGACATTTGTCCATTCTCATCAGGCACAAGATACAAAAGCCTGAAAGAATCTACCACTAGGCTCACTAGGACTCCTGACCTCACATTAAGACCATAGGACATTGGAACAGAATTAGGCTGTTCGGCCAATCAAGTCTTCTCCTCCATCCCATCATGGCTGATTTATTATTCCCATTCTTCCCATCAACCCCATTCTCCTGCCTTCTCCCTATAACCTTTGACACATTGACTGATCAGGGACCTATCAACCTCCACTGTAAATATACACAATGACTTGGTCTCCACAGCCCTCCATGGCAATGGATTCCACAGATTCACCACCCTCTGGCTAAGGAAATTTCTTCTTATCTCTGACCTAGATGGATGTCCCTGTATTCTAAGGCTATGCCCATTAATCCTAGACTCCCCCAATACAAGAACATCCTTTCCAAATCAATATTTGATAGGTATCAATGAGATTCCCTCCCCCATTCTTCTTAACTTTAGCCTTTTGGGAGTTTCTGGGCTCCGTGACACCCAGATCCCTCTGTATATCAAAGCTCTACTACCTCTCACCATTTAGATAATACACAGCCTGTTTCAGACTTCAGTTTGATCAACTTGACTAATAAATGAGGTTACAAGCGTAGTTGTTTAGAAACTGCCATTATGGTGCTGAATGCAGAATGTGGAAATGGCTGCACATCCTACTGGTGTCAGAGCCAGCAACATAATACTAATTCCCTAACCCAACGCAGAGGTGTCCAAAACCAGAGATCAAAAAGATAAAATGGTCACTAAAAAAGCTTACTTGTGAAGTCAGGAGAAAAGGGCAATTCAGATTTTTATTTCCATTTTTTACATTTTCACCATTGGCCTACAGTGTTAACTCTTTCTCCCTCTGCTGCTGAGAATTTTTAGTTATTTCTGTCCTAATTTCATTCTTTTTCACTTTTAACCTCAGTTTCAGCAAAAGCTGTGGCTAAGACCGGTGTGCTTTTCTCTTAGGTCTCTACTCATTTAGTGTAATATCGCATCCTGTTGATTTAAAGTACCAAACTCATAATGTGACATTCCACATGATTGCCATAATTCAGTAATTTAACATTGTAATTCCCCCTTTCATAATCCACTAATTATTTGGCCATTTAACCAATTCCCAGAGCCATTTACTAATCTCTTCATCACACTGATGTTCCAGTATACTGTTACCACTGACATTTTCCCAGAGGGAGTATTTCTCTCTATCCAGTCTACTTTACAATAGCAAACTCACCTGGCTCATATTATAATTGGAAGTATGTGAATTAAAACCACAGTTTCTATTTTATCAGGGCACTCCTGTCTTTCCCAATCAATTTACTTTTGTGTTCCACTTAAAATAATTCTCAACCTCCATTTTCCTTCCTTTGCCTATCTATTTATACTAAGAGCAACAATATTGTGAATCCCTAAGTTACACATAGCCTTTTTATCCAAACTCTTTAAATGCCACACCTTTCCACCCCACCTGTTTCAATTCCCAAATGAAATGTGTTCCAATGCTTAATCCTTCACCATTCATTAGTTTGATTAACTCATATGTTCAGAAAGATTGATTAAACCTCAGGATCATTTATAATTTGCCCTGTCTTTCCCAATTATTCATTTCCTATGTCTTTAAAAGATTACTTTTTAAATCTTTCTTTTGGTGGATAATGTCCACCCTATGGGCCTCCTTACTACTGTTTTCTCATTCATCTTGTTCCCTTTGATCGGTTAAATTGTTATTCCAATGGCAGCTATGAGATCCTAAAAGCCCTTAGAGACATCAGCTTGCATCCCATCCCCAAGGATCTGAAAGCTGGTACAGAGGAAGATACCTGTTGTCCGTTCTAACCATATATGTAATTGCTCTCAGAACTGCAGCGAAGGAGGGACAAGCTGGCTTTTGGATGTTTCTATATGAGGGAAGCTGCTGGATGGATGTTCAGTGGATCAGTTTGTACTTGCATGATAAGAAAAACTTCCCTGATGCTGCTGCAAAAAAAGTTATTAAATTTCCTGTTTCATTTCTGTCAATTTCTACACATCAGTCATGAAGTTAGACTCAACTACTTGGGCATAGAGGATGCCAATGCTACATCCTCCCAGTGATAGCATCTTAGTTGGAACAACATAATATTCAGTAAAGTAATTAACACAGTAGCAAACACATTGACAGCAGCATGTAGAATAAGCAGATCATTTCATCAATCCCAAAATAACGCTGATGTGATGCCAGTGTTACCGGGATGGGCTGTGACAGTCAGCTAACAAACTGCACAAATTTGTTTCTCTTAAAGAATACAGAAGAATGGCAAGCATATATGAGAGAAAAGTGGCTCTGCATCTGGCAGGAAGGGAAGGGAGATGATTGCATTTTGAGAGGTGAGGAGAGACCGGTGCAGTCTGTGGAAGTAAAGAGAGTGGCATGTTATATGCAAATTGAAAGGGAAAAAAGGTTGCCACTGCTTTTAGAGGTAGGGGTGAGGAAGGGCTGTCACTCTACCTGGGCGACTGAGAAGAGACTGGCATTCTAGTTTGTGTAAGAGATGGACACTCTGCTTAAGGTATCAACCAGAGAGGATGCAACATTTTGCTCAGTGGACCCATCTCCAGCCAACACTTATGGACCAGGCCCATAGGAATCCAACCAGGGAATTCACATTCATCTTCACAACATCTGTTGTCATCAGATCCCACAGCTGCCTCCACCAGCATCTCATTGACCTCCACACACCCTCCCATTGACCTAGTCCACCTCCAATCTCACAATTTAGGCAATTTTGCACTTCAATTCCCCACCCCAATGCTTTGATCTCCAGCCAATGTTCCTTCCTCAGGCACCAATCTCCATGTTCCACAACTTCCATGATTCTGACCTCCCTTCCCAGCCATTTGTTCCCTTCCCACCCCTGGTGCCAACCACTCCTCAGACTCTGATGTCTGGCCTTCTGCCCCACTCCCTACCATTCTAAGCCAAAGAACCCTAATTAACTTCCTGTCTTCTCTTCCCAGCCGGTCACAGCTTTGCTGTACTTCAGCTGAAGGAAAGTGTGCATTGTTACTAAATTTTGCATGGCATGATAAGTGTGCAAAGCAACCACCTTCTGTGTATTTTAACATTCTGTTTAGTTTGAAGTAATTTTATTCTCTAAGTATGTATATGTAGCCATATATTGCCTTGAGATACATTTTTGTGCAGACATTTACAAGGAAAAAAATACAATAGAATTTATGAAAAACTATACATAAGCAAAGACTGTCAGACAACCAACATGGAAAAGAAGACAAACTGTGTAACTTAAAAAAATAATACTAAGAACTTGAGTTATAAATAATCCTTGAAATAGAATCCATTGGTCATAGAATCAGTTCAGAATCATGGTAACTAAAGTTATCCTTGCCAGTTCAGGAGCCTGTTGGTTCCTGTACCTGGTGGTGTCGGACTTATAGCTTTTGCACCTTTTTCCTGATAGCAATGAGAAGAGGGCATAGATTGGATGCTGGGAGTTGTTGATGAGGGACCCTGCTTTATTGTGACAGCACTCCACATAAATGGTGGGTACAAAGCACAATCCAAAATGTCTAAAAAAAATTAATCATAGTTAAAAAACAATATTTAATGGAAATGATAGTGATCAATCTTCAGCATTAAAATAATTCAGCTTACCTCTATCTAGACTCATAATTAGTTCTTCATTTTCATATAAAAGCAACATTACAAAACTAGAATGTATTTAGTCTCATAGAGAGATGGGTTGAAAGCTGAACAGTCACCTTTACATTCTGTTACTTTCTAATAATGTTAACTACAAAAGGCAAATGCAGTAACATAGTTTATCAGAAATAGCTGCATTTATACATAATGTACCTACAATAGATGGAACTATATAATCCAAGGGACTTCTGAGTCAAAGCAAACCACTCTCCATTTTTTCATTCATATTTAGTTTGTCCAAACAATAATAATTTCAAGGCAAATAAAGAACTTCAGCCATTAAAAAGCTTTGGCCAAGAATGAATTGCTTTAGAAATGATTCTCCATTTGTCAAGGTGTTGACATGCAAAATTATTATTGATCATGTATTGTGTGTCCAGAACAAAACTACATTGAAAGCAGAGATAAATTCTAATGTAGCTACAGAAAGTTCTTTCAAAATAATTTTATTTAAATATTGTTTAAAATTACAAATAGTGACAGCAAACACAAGAACTCTGAAAATTTGATGAATGCAAATTAAAACTTAGCATATTAAGGAGAAAAAAATAGAAAGTTGGAAGAACTCAGTGAGTCAAACAGCATCGGTGGAAGCAATAGCTGACCTGTAACAGAACTGATGTCAAGAAGAATACAGTTTTAGCGTACTTTGTAACATTTGTTACTTTTTTAACTTCCCTTGATCCACAGCTTTTTCTTGTAAATTCCTGTTTACAAGATTGTTTGTGTTATCTTTTATTTTATGACTCATGTTTGATAGACTATGACAATGCATGGCATCTTGAAAGTTAAAGTATTTCAAAGTAAAGTGATGACTGAAATGAGATTTAGCCAATTTAATGCTTAAAATTGACAAGAAAGGTGAGTTTTCTAATCTTTCCAATTCCCGAGTCAATAGGATAGAAATTAACAATGCAAAATTTTGAACAGAAAGATAATTAGCCACTAGCAGTCTTCCAACTTTTAGCTGCTAAACCTCTAGGTATAAAGAATATATGAATAGAATCCACTGGGCATGTGCAATAACGAACTAGTATGCAATACTTGTTTTCAGTTAAGGCTGGGTACATAGCTTTAATATTCATTTTTGTGAGTTCATGAGAAGCTCCTCCTTTCTAACTTGAAAAAGTTCCCTTAAACCAAAGTTTGCAGTCTTTGAGTTTGTACCGTCTTAAGTGTTTGTATAGAAAGCTTCAAAGGTGAAGAAAAATGAAGAGATCAATTAATAGCAACACAATGTAAAAGGATGTAGTAGTTTAAAGGCACTTGTTAATAAGCACTTTATACACAACTAAGAATCATCAATAAACATATATATAATTTAGTTTTGCAAAGATGGAGACAAGTAAATGGAAATTGAAATATACTGTAATTTTATGCCGTATATTGCTTTTTAATATTTATTTTAGTCAGTTTTAGAATAAATGTCTTGACAGTAAACAATTCAACTGAAAAAATAATGTTTAATATGAGAAATAAATCATTCAGCTGTGTTTGTTCTGACACACCTTTGTTTACTATTTGATCAACAAATCTTACATTGGGTAAATGGCTTTGGGAAAGCGATATTTATTAGATTGTATTGTATTCTCATGCCTAAAATCAGACATTTATTACTAATATCACAACAGCAAATCATTTGCATTGATACAACCCATAGTTCATCACATGCTCAATTTAGTTTAAGGAAACATTTCCCATGCTGTACATTTCGAATATTTGAGTTGTTTAGATAAAGGTTTATACATTGATTTGTTCATTTTGTTTAGTGTACTTGCCTCTAAGTGTTCACAGGCTAATCACAGGTGAAGGAGGCAAATCTTACTTCAGTGAATACAAGATTAAAATAAGCATTGTTTCTCAGAGATTTCTTGCAGTATTTAACACAAATCCCCACCATTTAAAATGCTGTTCCTTCTCTCTTTGATTCTCCAAGTAGACCACGCGTGTCTTCCCCCAACCGTCTTTTTATGACATCTAAGTCCTTTAACTCCACCCTAGCATCTGCCTTGGAGATGAAATTCATTTATTTTCAACTATCCCAATGGACACTTATAACACTACATGAAAACAAAAGAGCTATGCACATTTTAGACAGGTGGAATTATCTAAGAGCCATATTTATTTTCAAATCAAAGGTTGATAAGCTACCCCACTCTTGTTAACATGAAAACATGCTAAAATGGTGATTGCATTTGAGCATTATACATAAAATGCTTTACCCAGTCTTTCTGCTTCCTATTTACTCAGGCTCAGCACTAGGGATGGATGTGGTGGCTGGACCATTTGTCTCTGATTCAATATGCTGTCTTAAAAAGTAAGTCCAAAGGTAAATAGCAGAGAGCACCCAATTATAATTCTCCGATTCCTCCTGCATGGGATTGCTGGAATACCAAATTCAATGTTATGTTGTTCATGTTGCAGGATCCAGCCAACATATACTGTCTGTCCCTATGAGCCATTGAACAGAATAGCTTGCAGATACTGAAAGTCTCGATCATCACAGACACAATGCTGGAAATTCCACAGTCAGGCAGCATCAATGGAGGGAATAAAATACAGTTAAAGTTTTGGGGCTGAAAAACTTCATTGTCCCAAAATATTGATTGCTTATTTCCTTCCACAGCTGCTGCCTGACCTCTGAGTTCCTCCCAGATAGTGTGTATGTGTGTTGTACGGATAACAATGTGGCTGACCATACCTCTCACCTGAACCAGTTTAAAAACTACATGCCAATAAGTGATCCAGAGATAGGTGGCTGATAACATTTGGGAATGACAGGAGTAAGTCCTATAAATGAAGCCTGGCTGCAGGAAACAACACTTCTGTGTGACTCTTGGACTACAAGAAGCAAAGAAAAAGAATGCCCAGAATTGTTATACAGAACACTTTATGTAGTGACTCTTTATGTAGCTAATTTCCCTGCTTGGCACAGCATGTGGAGACAATTCTCCACCCAAATGCCCTAAAAGATGACAGTCAGGCTCCCTCTGTGGCAACAGTCCCAAATATTTCAACAGCTCCCACTTTGAACATATGGGCGTGCTTTTTCGTCATTTTAACATTAACATAGAAACTCTGTTAACAGAGGCTGATATTCCTAAACTTTTTCATCCCCATTCATCTACCACTGACTTGTGCTCAATTTGAAATTTCCCATTTCCCATATATTTTGGCAAGCTAATAGTAGTAAAGAATTGTCTACGCGAGCTCCTCCAACTTTCTGTTTTGCTTACAGACTTTCAGTAGGTACAATGCTTTTGAAATTTTCATTTATCTGAACTCATAAGAAAGTTCCAATATTTAAATAAATTATGGACAGTTTTGGAGTTGTTCTGATTCTGATGATAGAATATTTATCTCCGTGTACCAGGCCTCTACACTTCTACCAGTACTTTTGAGAAGTTTTGAAAAGATCTAAGTTGAAGTAAGAATTAGCACAGGATTTTAAACTGTGATGGTTCCTTAAGGTTGTTATAGCTGGGGATGGTAGTGGGAATAAGCTCCTACTACCTATTAAATGCTCTCAAATAGTCTCTGACAACCAAGTCCAGCTCCCAGCCTTCACGTGTGGCTTAGGTGCTGAGCCCCGCTGAACCATTTCTACTGACAGGAGAAGGGGCAAAGGTGAGTTACTGGTGCCTTAAATCCAGTTGCTTCAGGCAAATGTGGCTTGTCAGCTGTAGTTGGCAGCTCACCTAAGAGAAGGGAAACTCTGATCTCAAACCTCTGCTGCTTTGCAGTTATACCCACTCATGGGGAAGGCTTTGGGAGTAAACCCCAAGGGAAAAATCTGGAGCTGGTATCCCTAAAGCAGTCCTATATGGAGTTCAACACGTACAAATTCAGCAGGTCGGGCAGCATTGACCACAGCATCTGCAGTGTATTTTGTGTTTACTACATGGGGTTCAATGTTGACTGGCAACTCCTGGGAGGCTGCTGGTACTGAACTATATCGGTCTCTGCAAGTTCTTTGGGCTCATTAGACACATGGTGAGGGGGAACTTACTACATGGGCAACAGCTTGCTCTGCATATAGTACTGCCCAGGCTTGCATATGTAAACAGCTAGGGCACAACATCATGTCAACTCTGACTGAGGGACTCAGACTCAGATAAACTGATGCTTTCAAACTTTAGTCATGTATTATTGATTTATCTAGAGATGTAGTACAGTAAAAGGCCCTTCCAGCCCAATGAGCCCACACCACCCAATTACACACATGTGGCAAGTTAGCCTAGTAAACTGTATGTCCTTGGAATGTGTGAGGAAACCTACATGGTCACAGAGAGCACGGCAAACTCCTTATAGACAGTGGTGGAACCTGAACCCGGGTTTCCGGTGTTGTAGTAGTGTTATGCTAACTGCTATGCTACCGTGCTTTCACGCTGCCCTGTTCTATATTCAGTTGTCTCCACTGACATATACAGCAGCGTAAGAAAACAGTTCTGACACCTTTTTTCAACTGGATAGGTTGTATAACACAAGTCAATTTCTTCTTCTGTCTTCTGAGATATTTACACTGCATGTATTTAATATAGCCATTGGGCTAAATTGCAAAGATAATTAAAATATTTGCACAATAGCTATGTACAGGAAATAAGTTAACTTCTTTCAACATGTTGAAACCGCTGAAGATCTGTGTAAGATTTAGCTCAGTTGGTTGTATTCTTGATTGTGCATTCATAAACTCTTCCTGGGATTTGTGCACTGAAACCTGATGGTAACTCTGAGGGAGTTCTTCATTCAGTTTAAGTCACAGCTCCATCTGCTCTACCCAATGTATGTAAAAATTCCAAAAAGTTTTAAGATAAATTTTTAACTGTACTATTTTATATTTACCCCTGGTATCATAGAAAATTTATCATTTAATCAATGTTATTAAAATAATTCATCTGCTCATTACTATATTATTTTAATGGGTTAGTGTGTGCAAATTGGCAACCATGTTATTTACTTTACGCCAATGACTAAATTTCAGAAAATATTTAATTGGCTGTAAAGTGCTTTTGGGACATCCTATAGTGCTGAATATGATATCAAAATGTAAAGCTTTCATTTGTTTCCATTTCTGATCACATTTTTTGAATAATGGTAGGATAATAGAGTTTGCCCAGACTTGATAGACCAACGGCCTAATTCTGCTTCGATATCTTATGGACTTACAGAAAGCCACTTTGATACCTATATAACTGCAAAGTATTTGGTGGACATGAAAGATAATGCTTTTGAGTATGATTGTAATCTTCTAAGTGCCGGCAGTGCAAGAGTGTTTCATGGAATTCCATCATGTATAGTATTTACTAAAGGTAAATTTAATTAAGTCCCACTGGTCAGTGTAGTTAGCTGATAATCCACTCAATTCGGAATCCATCGAAATTTGAAACCTCCACTGGGTGTCCTGGTGGTAAACGCATTACCCTGAGGAAATGCTAATGTCCTTATTGTACAGTGATCGCGAATTGAAGTCTTAAATGATACATCATTGTCCAGCTCACTGCTACTTATAGAGGCTATTTTGCAGGCTGTAGATGTCTGAAGTCCATTGAAGCTTCCATACATGTTGATGGTTTCCTGTTCTTCGGTATAACTTTCTTCTCCTGAATTATGTCTTCTCTTAAGATGTTTAGTGTTTGTTTCATTCAGTTTTTCCAATGCTACACTACATTTCTCTGAGATGTCTCTTAAGATCTCATCCACATTATCACAATCCTGGTTATCGAAATAGGTTCCCTCTACTCTATGCCGCTTAGCTGGAGAACTCGAGGGAAAGGTCTTAGTTGTGGTGTCACTAGTATCCTGGCATTCCTGGTTCATAAGTTTCTGGTAAAAGATGAAAGTACCAATTCGCTCATTATTTCTCATTGATTCAATTAGGTATCTTGTTTACAATGGTTTCCAAAAAAAATCCAAGGCCAATTCAATCTTGATAAAAACTTGTCTTTAGACTACAATATTCAAAATTTGGTTGGGTATAAAATTAAAACTCAACCCAACCTCCCAATCTATCTCAACGATCACTGTAAATGCAAACATAATTCACAGCTAATTATCCTGACCTGAATAAAGTACCAAACCTGACCAGTAAAGCCTTGCTTAGCCCAAATCAAACCAGACTAATGTCATTTATATATAATAAATATATACAAAACCACCAGGATTGAACAAATATCTTTTATGTAGTTCTACCATACTCCTCTCATAAAAGATGGGAATCATTGTGTAAACATTTATACTTACATCAAGGATTGAGGCCAGATGTTTTGCCTTACTGGCAAGTTCTTTCAGCTGGACATTTCTCTCCTTCAATGATAATATTTCATAGTGCTTTCTCTTTAAAGTGACTTGTAGCTGCAGTGGAGAACAGCAATTAGTCTCAAAAACTGATTCTCTAAAACTTGACAATATGATGAGTCACGGATTCCAAGAGGAGCAACCTCTAAGTATGCCCATGCCTCATTTCAATAATCCTGTTAGTCACATTTGCACGTTTTAATTCATAATTTTTATTACTTCTAATATTTATGGTCTTTCATTCTAAAGTCTTTGTAGTTCAGTGCCTATTGTGTATTCGGCAGAGGATTCCAATTTCCAATAAATCAGTAAAAACATTTTGGTCTTCCATCTTTACCTGCTTCAAATATTTTTCTCTTACAGATTCAAAGGGATTTGTCTCTATTTAAATACTTTGTCCTATTACCCCTTCCCACTCTGAGGAATAACTATCCAGTTTCTTACCATGGGAAATAGCCCCAATGAAGGGTCTCAACCTGAAACGCCAACTGTTTACTCTTTTCCATAAATGCTGCCTGCCCTGCTGACTTCCTCCAGCACTTTGTGTGTTGCATAAATATATAGAAACAAATTTCTGCTCACTTGTTTTAAGAAAAAATATTGTTAGAAACAAATTTAGTTAGAAACAAATGTTCCTAGTCTCCAAGATCATATTTCACTCATGCATTTTCACTGGAGAGAAGAATCAATCGCTCAACAAAACCAGCCAGTCATGCTAAATATGTGAATCTATTACACACAGATATCTAGCAAGAACCAGCTGGTTTTGATGATAAGCATATCTTTTATTTAACCCATTCCTTCTTCAGATCTATATGTGACTCCCATTTCCTGCCATCACGAGTTGCCCTGGAGAAAAAGACGATGCACTTTTTCCTTAAACCACCCCAATCCAGATTGCAAAAAATATAATTTAAATGCTCAAATCAATAGAAGAAACCGTTTCCACAAATTATCTATTTTCCCAGAATCTGTGAATCTGAGTTTTCTATTGTGTAGTCTGTAAACATTATGAATAACTCTGCCACTTCAGGGAAAATATTTTCAAGTATGTTTCTTACGTGTTCATTTTCCTCCAGAGCGTCTCCCAGAGCTTTCTGATTTTCTTCTGCTACGCCCCTCCAGAACTGCTCAGGTGGGTGCGGATGATCCGCTCGCAGGTTGATCTCAATCAGAGGGTCGTGCACGCCCGGCAGTGAAGATGAAATGCAAGCGTCAAGCTGAGACACATAGTCAGAAAGCGGCAGGTCCGTGTCCGTCATGGTCATAGGCTGCATCAAAGCCGCTGGGTCTGTAGACGAAAAGATAAACAACTCTAGCGCGTGGGATTTTGGATTAACGAAATGAAGCAATGAGTGTAAAAGCAAAGATTTTACACTGCACCTGATAACGTAGCCAGTTGACCTTAACGTGTCCATTACAAAGCAGGGGACTTTAGAATGGAGAATTCAGAAAAGACTTCAGTACTGAAGAAATCAGTTACTTGGGTTGACAAAACAATACTCTAGGAACAAAATCTATGGGATAAGTTATAGAAGAGTTTAAACAGAGAAGGAGATACAGAGAAGCAGTTTCCACTGACAGGCGGTTCAGTGTCCAGAAAACATTTCCCGAAAGTGACAGTAAAGAAGTCAGCAGAGAGGAGAATTTTGCAAATGGGCCACTTGCTGTGATTTAGGATAGATTTTAGTTTCATGATAGTCATGGAAGCAGATTCAACAATAACTTTCAAAATTCTAACTAAAACATGCCCTATAAAAGGAAGCATGGGCCATGGGAAAGGGCGGGAGATTTGGCCTCTTCTGGTGCCGCTTGTTTCTATGAAATTACAGTTTGGGTTCTCTACTTCTATCGCTTCCTATGTATGCTGCCAGGCTCATTAAGGAACTCATTGTTTCTAGGGTTGAACTAAAGGAGCATTCTGCAAGAAAAAAAACGGTTTTGAAAATACTGAACAATCCCCAGCCTCTGGGAAAAAGATCTGCGTCGGGGTACGTATAAGTGCATTCAGTTAGCTGACCGCTGTTGAACGAGGACGTTTAGTGGTGTTGCGGTACCATTTAGCAGAATCTAAAGGAAGACTTGTTGTCCATTGGAGCTGCAGATACAAGTGACACCTCATCATTAGCCGCGCTTCACTATCAACAGATAAACAACCCCGGCCCAAAATCCATAAAATAGCCCCATAAGCTAAACATAATAATGGTTTTAGTTTCCAATCGATGCCAATTTCACGCATGTTTCTAACAACTGGGTGCTTCCGAGAAAGGTAAACGCCGTATGCGTAATAAAAACTCTGAGGAGTTGCCTTTTGTGATTCCGAAGCGTTTTGTGATATAGGCCGAGAGTGTGCAGAGGCAGACAAGACTAAAACTGTTTTACAATGTTTTCAGAAATAACCCCACCAAACGACATTTATCTGCTAAATGTTTTAGGTGATAAATGGAAGGCCTCGGAGTTAATGGACCAGCAAAGTCCGGATTCCCTGTTAAAAGTGCTCACTGTTTTATCTTTCACTGGCGTATTCCTGTGTTTCCAATAGCAACGATTGGTGAGGGCTCGGTAACAGTATTAATATGTAATCAGGATTCCTGTAAAACTGCCTGTCCTTTCTGATGGTTTCAAGAGGACACGGTGGAACGAAGTGCACTTACCGCACAAGATGTCAACATCTTTGAAATCCTGCAGGTCAAACTCCGATGATTCTTGTAACGGGAGGTTCTATAAAAAATAAATAATAATCCGTTGAGAAACATCATCCCCAAATGCTGCTTGCAATAAATCCTCTAGTGAGCGGTTACAAAGAAACGTTAATGTGTTTAATGTGTTGTAGCGCATTTCCTCAACATTAACTTTGCAGTTCCGAAATCTATCCTATTGCTTCCGATCATGTTAACGTCACTCAGTCTTCATCACCCCACCCCCTGCCGCCCCCAGCCCCCTCTCCCGTCTATGTTTTGCCCCCTTATTTTAACCCACTATCAATTGTTTGGTTCTTAGTTCGATTCTCTGGAACTCTCCAATTTCCAAAATAGATACTAATATCATCTACTTTCTTATTAATGATGGATTTCCAAACTGCAGGGTGTGAATTTTACATGAGTGCACGCATATCATACATGTACCCGAAGACGATTTAAAGAAATGTAAACGAACTATACCTGGAATTCAAATGCCCATTGAGGAAACGGCATGTGACAGGTTTGGAGAGCCATTGGAAGAGCTTCTGATGTCCTCTTGTTTGCCCGAAAATACCTTTTCCTATTCAGTTGCTCTAGCCCGGCACAAACTACCCGTTCCGCGTAGTCAAGTAAATGCAATTGCAATCAGCCTGAACAACCGCAAATAGTGATCACGCATTCAGCCGAGATTCAACCAGGAATAATCCCAGAGAGCGAGGCAAATCCGCAAATAAAAGTCACCCTGGAAGAGATCAGTTCCCTGGTGACACTCCCTGCTCTCGGATCGTGTTGGGCTGAATCGCAACTATCTTGGACGCTCTTGAAGTTGGTCTGTGATCTGGCTCGGAGTCGGTGGCGTTGGGGCGACACGCGTTTCGCGAACAGCCGCTCGACCCGAGAGCTGCCACTCCAGAGCCAGCCCACTTCCTGTCAATAGGGCAGCGCACCTGGAGCCAACAAATACCTCCACGCTACAAAGCGTTCAAAGATGAACTCAGTTTGAGTTTCAGAGGCTCGACACTGACTCTTGGCAGCATTCCCGCCACACCCGCCGTCCGTGTGTGGCCAAGGTTACCTAACGCAAACTTCCCAAACAAGGAAGCGACCATTGTGAATATGGGCTGCGCTGAATAAATGGGCCGTTAAGATCCAATATAACGAATTTTGTCGCTTTCCGCCCACGTTGGAAATGACGAACACCAACTTTCCAACATCCCAATACCTATGAGAGACTGATCTGTTTCCACAGGTAATTCCGTCCACCTCAATCAAATTTTCCGCTCCCCCGGACTCCGTGTCAGCTTCTGGCATGTTATTAAGAGCCTTCCCTGCTTTTGATTCTTTGAAAGGAAACAAGCTCTGTTGGCGTTTCTTGCCCGTTCTGATTACCTTTCAGAAAGTGAGCATCGCTCTTGCTCTTTGAGGGACTCTTCAGAAGCCCTAACGCTAACCATGCTGTGAAGACGAAGCTGCAGATGTTGCACAAAGACTGTCGGTGTGCTGGGACGGAGGGAGACTGGCAGGACAAGTCGGGCATGGAGGCCATCTCGTTCACCTGTAGTTTTTCTTGCTTTGCCTGGTGGATGCGGCATAGTCTGTCGGCCTCCTTCAGCTTGTGCGCACTTGTGGTTGCTGTGGTCGGTGCGCTTGGAGTCACGGAGCACCGCGGCACACGGTGGGAGGCTCTTCGGCCCATCTGGTCCGTGCCGAGCTGTTGCTCTGCCCAGTCCTATCGACCGGCATCTGGACCATACCTCTCCCATCCACGTAGTTTTCCAGACTTTTCCCACACACTCGCCACCCTTTGAGCGAAGAAGTTCTTCCTCAGGTCCCTTTTAACACTTCAGCTTTCACCCTTAACCTACTGCTAATCTCACACAACTTCAGTGGGGGAGGTGGGGACATGCTTGCGTTAACCCTGTCTATACGCCTCTGAATTTTGTAGGCTTCTGTCAAATCTCCCCTCATTCGTTTGCAGTCCGAGGAATAAAGATTGCGGTCCAACCCTCTAGTGCTCGCGAGCTGAAGGAAGCGGCTCCGCAGTCTGTACCGCAGCCACAAGACAAAGTGACAAACACCGCAGGTGACCTGGACCAGGTGGACTACATCCCAGAGTCCTGAGAGAGGTCGCTGAAGAGATAACGGGTGCATTGGTCAGGATCGTTCAAGAATCACTTGATTCTTGCATAGTCACAGAGGATTGGAAGATTGCAAATGTCACTCCACTCTGTAAGAAGCGAGAAAGGTAAACGGAAGGAAATTATAGGCCAGTGAGCCTAAACTCAGTGGTTGGGAAAGTGTTGGAGTCTATTACTAAGAATGAATTTTAGGAGTACTTGGAGAACAATGATAAAAATAAGCCGAAGTCAGTATGGTTTCTGTACAGGGAAATCTTGCCTGACACATTTATTAGTCCATCGAGGAAATAGCAAATGCGGTGGATAAAGGAGAGGCAGCGGATGTCATTTAGTTAGATTTTCAGAAGGCATTTGATAAGGTGCCACACATGAGGCTGCTTAACAAGATAAAATCCTATGCTGCTACAGGAAAGATACTGGCATGGATAGAGAAATGGCTGACAGTCAGGAGACGGTGAGTGGGAAATAAAGGGGGCCTTTTCTGGTTGGCTGCCAGTGAATAGTAGTGTTCCTGAGGGGTCGGTATTGGGACCGCTGCTTTTCACACTGTTTGTCAGTAATTTAGACAATGGAATTGGTGGCTTTGTGGCAAAGTTTGTGGATGATACACAGATAGGTGGAGGGTAGGAAGTGCTGAGGAAGCAATGTGATTGTAGCAGGACTGATACTAATTGGAAGAATTAACAAAAGAGTGACAGATAGACTACAGTGTTGGGAAATGTATGATAATGCTTTTTGGTAAAAGGATCAATCATGCAGATTATTTTCTAAATGGGGAGAAAATTCAAGTATCAAAGGCGCATAGGGACTTAGGAGTCTTTGTGCAAGACTCCCAGAAGGTTAATTTACAGGTTGAGTCTGTTGTAAAGAAGGCACATGCAATGCTGGCATTTATTTCAAGGGGAATAGAATATAAAAACAAAGTGATAATACTGATAAGTGATAAGTGATAAGACAGTAGTCAGGCTGCACTTGGAGTATTGTCAACAGTATTGACAACATACAACAGCACAAAGTAAAGTGAAGTATTTCAGAAAGGATGTGTTATAATTGGACAGAGTCCAATGGGGGTTCATGAGGATGATTCCAGGAATGAATGGGTTAATATATGAGGAGAGTTTCGCAGCTTTGGGCCTGTATTCAGTGGAATTTAGAAGAATGTTAGGGGATCTCATTGAAACCTACTGGAAGTTGAGAGGACTAGATAAGGTGGATTTGAGAGGATGTTTTCTGTGGTGGGAGTATCCAGAATGAGAGGGTATATCCTCAAAATTGAGGGGTGCCCCTTTAGAACAGAGGTTAGGAGGATTTTTTTTAGCCAGTGAGCAGCAAGTCTGTGGAATGCTCTGCCACAGTCTGTGCGTATACTTAAAGCAGAAGTTGATGTTTACCTGATCGGTCAGGACATCAAGGGATATGGCGAGAAGGCAGGTGTATGGGGTTGAGTGGAATCTGGGGTCAGCCAAGGTGGAAGGGGGGGAGCAGACTCGACATGCTCAATGACCCAATTCTGCTCCTATGTCTTATGGCCTTAAGTCCTAATCCGTTCAACTTTTCCCTGTTACTCAGATCCTCATGTCTCAACCACATCCTTGTAAATTTTCTCTGTATGTGTTCAATGTACTCTGCTGAGAAAAAAGTGAGAAGCAATGTTGTGGTGGGACTGATACAAGTTCACCAGTTCACTTCCAATCAAGACTGGGGTTAATATTTTTACTTTTAATTTTATAAAATGCAGTTCCTATTTTCTGTCCACTGCCTTTGATGGATCCAATACACTTTACCTTCTCCAAACAGTCACATTGTGTCCTACACTGCAGCTGATGATCCCTTCTATGAACTCAAGTTATTTTTCCCCTTCCTGTTGATCCATGATTGATTCCTGTGATAAGTAATAAGTATATTCCTGTGATATCCCAAGCAGGGGTAAAGATAAGAGTGTCTGCATTATCAGCATTAACGGGAGCAATCAGCTTCAGTCAGCTTATGAAATGACCCATGTGGTCTGACATTGAACCGTCCAGTCATAAAAAGCATATATTTCAAATCTTGTTTAGCACTGATATATGATTTAAGACAGACTGCAATAGTGCATCACAAACATAGCACATAGAAACATAGGAACAGGTCCTTCAGCACATGATGTCTGTGACAAACATGATGTCAAACTAAACTAAACCTATCTTCCTGCACACAACCTACACCCCTCCATTCCCTGCATGCCCATATGACTGAGTAAATGCTTCTAAAATGCCACTATCATATCTGTTTCCACCATCACCCCTGGCAACACGATCCAAGCACCAACTACCCTTTGTATAGAAAAAACTTGCCTTGGACATCTCCTTTAAACTTTCCCCCTCTCAGCTTAAATACATACCCTCTGTTAAAAAGACTAGCTACCTACCCTATCTATGCTTCTCAAAATTTCATAAACTCCATCACGTCTCCCCTCAGCCTCCAGTGTTTGAGAAAACAATTCAAATTGGTCCAATCTCTGCTAATACTCTCCAATCCAGGCAGCATTCCTGGAGAACTTCCTTAGCGCCCTCTCCAAAGATTCAACATAATTCCTGTAATGTGGTGCCCAGAACTGCACGCAATACTTGAAATCCTGCCTAACCAAAGTTTTATATGGCTGCACCATGATCACTAACTCTTATAATCAATGTCACAACTGATGACAACAAGCATGCCCTGCACCTTCTTTACCACCTGATATCTTTGTGTTTCCGCTATCAGAAATCCATGGATCTCAAACTCAGGATCCCTCTACAATCAGTACTCCTAAGGGGGCCTACCACTTACTACATATTTTCACCATATATTTGACCTCCTAAAATGTATCACCTCACACTTGTCCATATCTATGGCAGATATATGTTCTGTTGTAGCATTTGAAAATCTTCTTCATTATCTATCATTCCACCATTTTTGTGTTATCCCCAGACTTACTCATCATTCATCTATATTTTTGTCCAAGTCATAAGAGCACAACTGTCAGTAATAAGCCTTGACATTATGTAAGGACCATTGAGGCCAGATTCCACAATGATCCAATGGTGTTGACCATTGAGAGACTCAGCACGTTAACAGGCCCATCTGGCTCAATGATCCCACGCCGCCCAATTACACTAATGTACAATAGTTTGTACATCTTTAGAATGTGGGAGAAAACCAGAGTGAAAAGGCAGTGTCCCATCACTAAGAACCATCTCCATCTGAGACATGCTCTCTTCTTGTTGCTGCATCAAGCTGAAGGCACAGTGGGATCGTCCTCAGTGCAGCAGTAATGAAAGAACATGTCAAATTAAAAACCTTCCTTTGGCAAGCTCAAGTACTTAATTACTTACTGTATGTTATGCCACTAGCGTTTAGGGCAGCAATGGAGGTTCTCCATCTCCAGTTGTGTTCAGGGCTTCTTTCATTGTGTCAGTAGCTTTGTTTATCTTAAATAGGTTTCCTCACTAGTTTTGTTCCTAATAATAAAAGTTTTAAAAACTATTCATCTGAAGTGAGAGCATCTCAATTGCTAAGCATCTGAAATACAGCCGGAGCATGGTAGAACTGCACAGCAGATTGATGTACAAGTGTTAATCTTCTCCTTATGAAGGCTGTTGCATAATCTTAGTATTGGTAGTTAATAAATTGGCAATAAACTGACACAAAGTCAGCCGGTGGTGTAGTGGCATCTGCACCAGACCCTGAGGCGAGTGAGCCCAGGTCGAATCCGGCCTGCTTCTTGCACGCTTTCCATCTTTGCTGGGTTGTGCATTGAGCTAGCAACTCAGCCTCACAGAAACAAAACAAGTGCTAAAGAAATGGTAGAGGTTGCCATGCAATGCACCACGAGTCACAGAAAGCAACAGCACCCACAAAATTGACCCACATAATGAAACACCTAAAAAAATCAGCATTGTCGTGATGAAAATTGTACCTATTAGATCATAATGATCACACTGGCTTTTTTCTCAATTAGTGGTTTCTGAGATATCAAAGTTTAAAACAATGGAAATATCTTTGCATGCAGTGGCCAAAAAAAAATCATATTCTTTTGTCAAATAATATTCATATTTTTATTGTTCACTGGGCTCCTCTTGATAAACATAATACCTTTACTTTACCTCCACAGATTCAAGCTACAACATTTTATACAGTTTATACCATATTAACAATAACATTTCACAAGCAAAGTAGTTTCTTCCAACTACTAATGGGAAAGAAGGCTTCCCTGTGTTAAAACAGGTGCGCTACACCTGTGAGAGGAGCAATATTCCAACATGGGGCCATATGAAATAAGAACAGAATTAGGCTATTCGGCCCATCAAGTCTGCTCCACCATTTAATCAAGGCTGATTTATTATCCTTATTAATCCCGTTCTCCTGCCTTCCCCCCGTAACTTTTAACACTGTTACTAATCACAGCCTATCAATCTCTGCTTTAAATATACCCCAAATCTTGGCCTTTACAGCTGTTTGTGGCAATGAATTTCACAGATTTCCATGTTGACGTGGTTTCTCTCACCACAGATACTTATTGACAAAATATCCCCAACCTTTCAACTGTTTTGCTACCTTTATCACAAAGCTACCCCTGCCTGGAGTTTATAAAGAGAACAGGTGAGAAACAGAATGGAAGCCCATAATGGAATTCTTTGATATTACCTGCCAATAACTCACCACAGTTGCTGAACAGCAGCAACCAGACGAAAGGCCCAAAGTAATCGTAGCATAAGGCAAACTACCTTTGAAAAAATGCTCAGCAGTGAATTTTGATGTATAGGTTTCCACCTACCCTTCCTTCCTTCAATTCTATGCCAGATTATCTGAATAGACCAATGCAGCAGAAGTTGGCACAAGCATGATACTCATCACATCTTAGTACAACCGCTTACACCTATTATGGCAAAGTCAACTGATTACCTCTCAAAGTTCTTCTGGAAAGCTCAGAGTAGGGTCTTCAGCCTGAAACATTAACCCTGCTTTACCGCCCACCGATGCTTCCTCACCATCACTTTCAGTTTTTATTTCAGATCTTCAGGATCCTCATTTTTTAAAAAAGCACTGGTAGGCCCAATGCTGGGATGCAGGGTCAAAGCTGTCATAAATTGTCTTCACAGCTTTTAGTTTGACTGGGAACTGAATGTATTCTTAGTCTTCTCAAAAGGTCTTATGCCTTAAACACTTTTAGATGATTTTGCTGAGAATTATTGACTAAAAGTAAACAAAGAATACTCTGTGTTTTTGATTTCTAATATGTTTAATTTATAACCTTAAATATATTTGATACTACATGTAAATGAGTGCTCAATTACTTGTGTGTTCTTGGCTCTGTTGGCATTGTAGATTTACATATTATTGTTGAGCTAGATGCAATATCAGTTAAAGATAAATATTAAAATATCCACTGCAATATAGTTATGCTCAGCTAAGATTTAGTTAAGTATATGAATGTCCTTTATAATTAGACAGATCTCTTTGTCATAGCGTTCCACCTGAAAAATATAACCACTGTGGGTCATAATAAATGACATTTATAGGACATATAGTGGTGCTAGTAAGTTTGTGAACCCTGTAGAGCTTTTCCTGTTTCTCCATACATATGACCTAAAATGTGATCAGACCTTCATGCAAGTACTAAAGCCAGATAAATAGAACCCATTTAAATAAATAGCACATACAATTACACTTCTTCATTTATTTATTGAGAAAAGTGATCCAAAATTACATGTATTTGTAGAAAAAAGTATGCGAATCCTTGCTTTCAATAATTGGTGTGACCCTCTTGTACAGCAATAACTTCAACCAAACAATTCCAGTAACTGTTGATTAGTCCTGAACTCTGCTTGGAGGAATTTCAGGCCATCCCACCACCCCCCCCCACCCCTTTACAAAACTGCTTCAACGCCAGGATGTTGGTGGGCTTCCTTGTATGAACTGCTTGCTTCAGATCCTTCCACAATATTTCTATAGCTTTGAGGTCAGGACTCTGACTTGGCCATTCAAAAACACACAAATGTCCTTCATTTTAAACCAACCTGTTGTTGATTTATTCTTGTCTTTTGGATCATTGTCTTGTTGCATTATTCAACTTCTATTAAGCTTCAGGTGACTGACTTCTACCCTGACATTCTCCTGTAAAATGTCTTGATACAATTTTTAATTCATTGATCCCTCAACAATCGCGAGCTGCCCTGGCCCTGAGGCAGCAAAGCAGCCCCAAGCCATGATGCTCCTTGCACCATGCTTCACAGTTGGGATGAGGTTTTGGTGTTGATGTGCAGTGCCATCTTTCCTCCAAACATAGAAATGTGCATTTCTGCCAAAAAGTCTCATCTGTCCACAGAACATTGTCCCAAAAGTACTGTTGAACATCTGGGAGGTATTTTGCAAACTTGAGACATACAGCAATGTTTTTGTTTTGGAGAGCAGTTGTTTTCTCTGCCGTATCCTTCCATGAACACTGTTCTTTTACAGTGTTTTTCTTATAGTGGACACATGAACAGAGACTTTAGCAAGTTCTAGAGATTTCTGCAGGTCTTTTGCTGTTACCCTCGGGTTCTTTTTCACCTCCTTCAGCATTGCATGTTACGCTCTTCATGTTATCTTTACAGGATACCCACTCCTAGGGGAAGTAGCAACAGTACTGTGTTTCTTTTACTTGCATACAATTTCTCTTACTGTGAACTGATGAACACTCAAGTCTTTAGAAATGCTTTTATAGCCTTTTCCAGCTTTATGCATCTACAATTTTTCTTCTAAGGTCCTCTGAAAGTTGTTTTGATCGAGGCATGGTGTACATAAACATCTTTCTTGAGAAGAGCAGGCTCTGTCAGTAACCTGACTTTGTGTGTATTCTTTTTAAAGCAGGGCACCTCCACAACCCGCACCTCCAATCTCATCTCATTGATTGGAGCAACTGATTCCAAATAGCATACCCCAGAGGTTCGCACACTTTTTCCAACAAATACGTGTAATATTGGATCATTTTTCTCAATAAATAAATGAACAATGGTTTTTGTGCTATATATTTAATTGGGATCTCTTTAACTACTTTTAGAACTTACATAAAGATTTGATCACATTTCATGCAGGAATAGAGAAAATTCTACAGGGTTCACAAACTTTCTGGCACCACTGTAACCAGATGGCAAAACTTGGTTTTGATCATTGTTGTGAAATCCAAGGGACTATAGTTTAAATACATATAATTAAATATTCTTTCCAAATCTAACATGTTAATTATATAATGTTTAGAAATGTGTTATCTCAGAATATGTATTCAATATGATACATGCCTCCAAATTAAAGAAAACAACTGAGTTTCCAAAAGCTTCTGCGAACGCATACATACCTCTACATGCTCATAATTGTATGCATACCTAGAATAAGCCACTCACAGATACAGAATACGAAATTCCCAGTTACTCACTCATATAGACACACAAACATGAAGTGTCTTAGTATTATAAAGTCAAAAATATAGAATAAATCACTGACAACCTCACAGAAAATACACCCTACTTAAATATTAAAGCAATTTATATGACAATCATGCAAAAAGAGATTTAACTACTTATTCCTGCAGGCACATGGTAAATTCACATTACAATCTTGCTCTCTCTCTCTCTCTCTCTCTCTCACACACACACACACACACACACACACACACACACACACACACACACACACACACACACACACACACACACACACACACACACACACACGCGCGCGTTTCTGATTCATACTCTCCTGCATACAGAAGACAATTTACTAAGTGCAACTGCCACTTAAACACAAACAGAAGGAGGGTATTTCTCCATCTGTAAAACCACTTCTAACCATACATTCACACATGAAATAATTCACATAGTTATTGATAGTTTCAGTCCTTTATTCCTATTCAACTATTTATGATTGCATATTCTTATTTATACAGTATTCAGCTACTAATGTGTTCTCACTCTTGATACAAACACAGATCCATTCAGATTTACAATCACATACTCCTATAGAAACCCACTGATGTATGTTCTTCTATTTATTATAAAATGAGAAAGTCTGCAGATGCTGGAAATCCAAAGGAACACACACAAAAAGCTGGAGGAACTCAGCAGGTCAGGCAGCATCTGTGGGAATTAATAAACAATTGATGTTTCAAGCTGAGGCCTTTCTTCAGGACTGAGAAATGAAGGGGGAAGATGCCAGAATAAAAAAGGTGGTGGAGGGGAAGGAGGATAGCTAGAAAGTGACAGGTGAAACCAAGTGAGTGGGAAAGGGCTGGAAAAAAGAAATCTCATAGGAAAAGAGAGTGGACCACAGGAGAAAGGGAAAGAGGAGGGGACCCGGGGGAAGTGATAGGCAGGTGAGAAGAGGTAAAAAGTCAGAGTGGGAACAGAGGAACAGGGAAGTGAAGATGAGGTGTATAATGGAATCAGACAACGACATTCACACCATCAGTTCAAAGACTACCCGGACACCCTGAGAGTGGCCTCAGAAGAGGCCATGGATAACTTATTGCACTTTCTTACATCCTCAAGTCTTTTTCACCTACATATACAAACAGCATCAATCACTGATGCTCTGGTCAGTCACATTTACAGGCACACTCTGTACCAACCCTTTACTTTCCCATTCATACAAATAATCTGGCACATGTACTCTCTCTCCGATCTCTCATTGCAGACAGAAGAGACCGCATATGCTGGAACCTGGAGCAACAAACAATCTGCAAGACGGTATCAACAGGACAAACAGCATCCGCAGGAGGAAAGGTAGCGTCCCCACTGGAAAGGTTCACAATTCCTCTCCTCTCACAGATGCTGCTCCAGCAGACTGCTTCTCACATTGCCATCGGTACATTCACCGTCCGCATTGCCATTCATTCTCAAGCATCACCATACTCTGACTTTCACTTAGACTCGGTAAATAGGAAAGGCAACATGACAGACGTCACTCACCTGTCGGATGGGTTCATTTGCTGGCTCCTCGTGTAAAGCAGTTGTGCACTCCGCCAAATCTTGCCATACTGTTTCATCTATAGTAACGAACGCTAAAAAAAAAAGACACACACACACACACATACACAACGGGTTTGGTCTTTGAATAAAAATGACAGGAAAATGCTGTGCATCTGCATAGTCAAAAATGTCGAGTGAAACATCTGTTCGTACCTGGATCCGGAGTCATCATCGCCGCCTCAGGATACAGGGTCACCTGTGAGGTAGCGCCACAGGTGTTCTGCCGATCTTTCTGCGCATCACATGAAAACAACGCAACAATGTACTTATCAGTCTAATTTCGAACATTAAAGTACATATATTATTTACATAAGGACATGATAAAACTATCGGTAGAAGGAAAATGTAAAATTAATACCAAAACTTAGAAACCTATACTGAATTTAACGAAGCAATAAACGCACCAACAATTGTCCCTCCACATCACACATATTAAAATGGCAAGTTTGGCACCATAGTAAATACAAGCGGAGATAGCGTTTAAATTGTATCCATCGGATCAACACTGCTATAATCCAAAAAGAAATTATATTGCAAACTTCTATAAAATAACCACTGCTAGAAAATGACATTAACAACCCCATCGCCGAGGATGGTATACCTTCTTAGCAACTCTGGGAAGATGTTTGCCAGAAGTACGCATTGGTAATTCTGCCATCCTGTTCGGATAAAGTTCTCCAAAGACTTTTCTTCCATTTTGCATTTTCACTGCCTTTTGGGGTTATAATAATGTACCTATTTTTGCTACTTTGGATCAATTACGTATAAATGTTCCGTGATGTTTACACCTAAGCTGCTGAATTATAGTTTAAATAACCTAAAGGCAGAAAATGAAATGACTGTCAGTTGGAAAGGTATCAGTCTTATAGAGGGAAAGGGCACATTTATCGCATTATCCAATCAAACCTTTTCTATTTCGTCTCTACGGGAAAAGCGTCCCTGGAGATGTGTAATTATAACAGGAAAGAGCGATTAATGTCCCTTGTAAAGAGCCAGCGTGAGCGCCAGAGGTGGCGCCTTAAGACAAGGCAATCTGTGCTGACTTTAAAGCTCCGCCATCTCCAGAGACAGTTCGTCTTTTTAAAATCTGCGCCCTTTTCTAGTTCATTGGCGCCACTTCAACAGTAATTTTACAAAAGTGTAGAAATGTTCAGAAATGTCGCTTTTGGCCAGGTCCGACATGAAGTCCAATCTCCTGTTGAAGTCCTAACTCCATGACAGTTTTCGTCCTCGAGAGACAATAAAATTGATAAAAGACAGTTAGGGAATTTTGTCAGTTTCACGTCGTGACAGCCATGTGAGTAAAATATGTTTCAGCATACACCATTTCCTTGCTTAACATCATCTCTTATTAAAACTGCCAAGGCAATGAATTGTACAAATGTACCTTACCTAGCAAATAGTTAAGAATCATGATATTTAAATATGACGCAAATAGATTTTTCGTTGCAATACAGTGTGCGTAAGAGGCAATTGATAAAATACTTAAATAATTCTGAAGATGTGGTTTACGTAAACAAAGAAGTAAAATATTGTTTACATTGAATGTTTTAAGATTTATTTTTGTTTAGCTAAGCAGGAAAATACCATACCCAGCATAATTTTATCTAATAAAGAAATTGATTATTCTATTAACACCTGTCGTGTGATTTTATTTGGATTTATTTATACACACGTACTATATTTTAATAGTAAATTGATAAAGATGAATAGATCTAGGAGAACGTTTGTAATCCTGTTGGTATTACTTTCTGTTTTATAATAAACAAGTTATTGTGAAATTTAGTGGAAGTCACTCCGTTACTTAACTATTTATTATTTCTATTAAATGTGAAATGCGTTGTTAGTTACAAAATCCATTGCAAGCGCCATTGGAAAGAAACTATGGCAGCGCCTCTACTTTATTAGAAGTTTGCGAAGTAAGGTTCGGCATTTCATCTAAAACTGACGAACCCCTGTAGGTGCGCGGTGGGGAGTATACCGACTGGTTGCATCGTGGCCTGGTATGGAAATACCAATTCCCTTCAACCGTAAAGCCTACAAAAGGTAATAGATACAAGCCAGTCCATCGGGGTAACGTTCTCCTCACCATAGAGCCCATCTACAAGAAGCGCCGTTGCAGCAAAGCAGCATCCATCATCAAAGGTCCCCACCATCCTGGCCATGCTCCCTTCTGGCTGCTGCCATCGGGAAGGAGGTACAGGGGCCTCAGGAACCATACCGCCAGGTTCAGGAACATTTATTATCCCTCCACAATCAGATTCTTGGACCAATAACTGCACTCACCTCAACAGCGAACGGATTACATACCCATGGACTCACTTTCAAAGACTCTACAACTCACGTTCTCAGTATTATTTATTACTTATTTATCTATTGTTATAATTACTGTAGTTTGTCTTTCTCTGTGTATTTGGACAATTAGTTGTCTTTGGCACATTGATTGTCTACCTGTCTTTGTGTGAAGTTTTTCATTGTGTTTCTGTTATCCATTTCCGACGATCTGGCACATCCTCTCCATGACAGACTGAATAAGCAGAGGAGCTCCCTTTGGACTAGAGGAGCACCCTTTGGACCAGAGGAGCCCCCTTTGGACCAGAGGAACTCCATTTGGACCAGAGGAGCTCCATTTGGACCAGAGGAGCTGCCTTTGGACCAGAGGAGCCCCCTTTGGACCAGAGGAGCACCCTTTGGACCAGAGGAGCCCCATTTGGACCAGAGGAGCCCCCTTTGGACCAGAGGAGCCCCCTTTGGACCAGAGGAGCACCCTTTGGACCAGAGGAGCACCCTTTGGACCAGAGGAGCCCCCTTTGGATCAGACCAGATTCACAAGGATCATTACAGAAAATCTTTCCTACCAAATGCAATAAGCATATACAACAGTTCATCTCTGTGTGACAGGAGAACACGCATTATAGTACAATAGTCTCTGTTTTATTATTTCATCCATTATTATTGCACATTGGTAAATTATTATTGAGTATATTAATATTCTGTACCTTATTATTAGTTAAGTCTGCACACTGCTAAGTGTGCTTTTAAATGTTGCCACTGCAACAAAAGAATTTCCCACTCGCGATCAATAAAGTACTTACTATTATTATTATTGTTATTAGTAGTAGTAGTCGTATTTATTGTGAATGCCCACAAGAAAATGACTCTCAGGGTAGTCTATGATGACATATATGTACTTTGATAATAAATTTACTTTTGACTTTAATATTTGAACTTAAAATCTTGTTGCTGTTGACTTAATTAACGTACATATGGATTCTATGGGTGGAAATAGAAAGATGAGAGGATTGGGAACACCATTCAGCCCCTCTAATCTCATCTGTCAGCCGGTTAAATCAGACACAAGAGGCTATGGACTCTGGAATCTGTAGCCAAAATAACTACTTTGTTGAAGAAGTAGGTGAAGGCTCTCATTTCCCTCCACAGATGATGCCTGATCTTCGAGTTTCTCCCGTGGTTTTGTTCGCTCTGTGCACTAACTCCATTGCTGTTTGTCCACCATTAAATTACACTTTTTTTTAGAATTATTTCCGCTGCCTACAATAAAGGAAATCAACCTTTCCTGATTGCTTTTTGCCGTTCTACCAAGAGGATTGCCCGAGGTTAGCCGTCTCAGCATACCTGCAGAGAACTACAGTAATGAGGTTAGCCTGGATGAGAATCTGGGAAGTCAGGATTTTCTGCAGTAAGGATGGGAGAACACAGAATGCAGACAGCTTGGGAGGAAACCTATAAGCTCAGAGACCATAATGGTTAACCCAATCCTGCTCGTCACACTCTCCTGATCTATCCTTGTGGCTTTGCCTTTAGACCATAAGACATAGGAGCAGAATTAGGCCATCTGACCCAGAGAGTCTGCTTTGCCATTCAATCATGACTAATCCTTTTTTCTCTCCTCAACCCCAGATCCCAGCCTTCTCCCCGTAACCTTGGATGTCATGTCCAATCAAGAACCTATCAATCGCTGCCTTAAATACACCCAACAACCTGGTCTCTGTGTTGGCGTGTGGCCTCGTGGACAAGGCATTAGATTAGTAACCTGAAGGTTACTGGTTCGAGCCTCAGCTGAGGCAGCGTGTTTGTGTCCTTGAGCAAGGCACTGAACAACACATTGCTCTGTGACGTCACCAGTGCTAAGCTGCATGGGTCCTAGTGCCCTTCCCTTGGACAACATCGGTGGCGTGGAGAGGGGAAGGCCTGCAGCATGGGCAACTGCTGGTCTCCCATACAACCCTGCCCAGGCCTGCACCCTGGAAACTTCAGGCGCAGATCCATGGTCTCTCGAGACTGATGGATGCCACCACTAACCTGGTCTCCACATCTGCCTGTGGTAACGAATTCCACATATTCACCACCTCGCTAGATACATTACCCACAGCACTTTTCAATGCTGCCATTGAATCTGCCTCCTCTGCTGGGCCCTGGCAAGCCATTCCGGGCCATACTCACTCCTAACATAAACCAAAATTCTCCTCACAGCTCTCCTTTGTTTAGTTTATTTACACATTCATTCTGTTTTTATTTGGTTGTTTAATATTTGTCTGGTTTGTTCCCATTTGTTCTGAATATGCTTTTATGATTCTAATAAATTTAATCTAATCCTATAGTTAAACATACGTTGCGAATTTGGTTTCAATTTCGTAAATTTTTTGGCTTGAATAAGTTTATCTTATCAAGCCCTATTACATCTAACTTTTTTTCGGCCCTCTTTTATGGATCAAGCCTTTGTATTATGGAAAACAAAAGGTATAACATGTTTTCGTGATCTATTTTTAGATAGTAGTTTTATGTCCTTTGAACAGATATCTAATAAATATAATTTACCTAAAACTCATTTTTTTTAGATATTTGCGTTAGAAATTTCTTGAATAATATGTTACAGTCTTTTCTGAAATTATGTCCAACGGACATTACGGAATTTTTTTTAGCTCTGAATCCTTGCCAGAAGGGTTTAGTAGCCATTTATAATATGATCATGAAAATACAGCCAGAAGTATCAGAAAAAATTAAGAAGGAATGGGAAAAAGAACTTCATTGTCTTATACCCACTGAGCAGCGGGAGAAAATTTTACAATTAGTCAATTCTTCCTCTATTTGTGCTAAACATGCCCTAGTACAATTTAAGGTTGTACATAGGGCTCACATGTCCAAGGATAAACTTGTCGATTTTATTGTCATGTTAATCCAACCTGTGACAGATGTCATTCTGAAGTCGTTTCATTGACCCACATGTTTTGGTCTTGTCCTTGTTTGCAAGATTATTGGAAAGATATTTTCGGTATTATTTCAACAGTTCTGAAAATCATATTGCAACCGTATCCTATTACTGCAATTCTCAGTTTACCAATGGTGGATAATAGTTGTTTATTCCCCTCAGCTCGATGGATGATTGCATTTGTTACATTAATGGCTAGAAGATCTATCCTATTGAACTGGAAAGAAATTAATCCTCCAACTATATTTCAGTGGTTTTCTCAAACTATCACTTGTTTGAGCTTAGAAAAAATTAGAAGCGTTGTCTTTGATCCTTCAGTTAAATTTGAAGAAACTTAGAGACCATTTATTCAACATTTTCATATGAGCTAAACCGACTTTTCCTAAACCTTACTTTTATTATCCTTAATTATTTGGGTGGAGGTAGGGGGTAATTGATGCTACTGTGTATATTTGACATAATGCAATGGCCCATGTTGGTTAGTTTTTTTTTTCTTTTGGGGGGATTTTTTTTATTTTCTCCTTTTTTCGTAATTACTGAGTTTGGGAGATTATGAAATACATATATAGATTATCATCTATTTGAATGTATACTTAACCTATTAATTATGTACTCTCAAACTCTCTGTATTCATGTTTCATTTAAGTTTGTTTAAAATTAATTAAAAGATTTAAAAAAAAAATTAATCACATCCACCATTCTGAAACGTACCCGGGTTCATCAGTATACTCGGTGAAGATGCTCATCTTTAGAATCATTACATCTCTTCTTCCCTTTTTCTAAAGGCCTTGTATTTTCCCCATGAGTGGCGGCCAGAAATGGACTCGGTCTTCCGAACCAGTTTGTCACTGTGTGCGAAAGGTGCCACGCTCTCCCGCGCCCTTAATTCAACCTAAATTATTCTGAAGACCAGAAGGGGAATATTTCTCAACAAACATATCATCTGGCTATTCTTGCATTTTTCGGTAATGCCTCATAGATTTGTGATAACTACGCTAAATGACAACATAATGGTCTTGGGACGAAATTAAGTTTTTCCTGATCATTGATTAGTATGTTCAAACCTGACATGTTTGTTGCTTTAGAGCAGGTATTTTCTTCTTGCTCTCTTCTCTTTTTCTAGTTACGCTTTCACCCCTACTCCTCAGCTGCCCAGCACCTCCCTCTGGCGCCCCTCCTCCTTTCTTTTCTCCCATGGTCCACTGTCCTCACCCCTTAGAGTCCTTTTAACCGTTTTCACCCCCTCTCCCCAATCCACTCACTTTCTTCCTCACACCTACTTATACTCCGTCCCTCCCCCGCCTTCTGCCCCCTTCCTTTCCAGTCTGATGAAATGGCTCCCCTCCATGGATGCTGCCCGACTTGCTGAGTTCTTTCCAGCATTTTGCGTGTGTTGCTCCAGAGTTCCGGCATCCGCACATCTCTTTTGGTTTTATATTTGCTCAGTGAAACTCTCCTCCAGTGATCTCGCTGACTCACAGCTGAAAGGCACCAGGAAGCTGTAGCAGGAATTAATACCTCCAGGAGAAAGTGGGAGGTAGTAAAAAGCCGGCGGGGAATAATGATGTTGTGTTCACTCTTACACCCACGCAACACTAAGAATGCAATTGTTAGAAGGGTTGGAACTAGCGCTTTATTCATTACTGAATCATTTGTTGTTGCGAGCACAAATGAGAACCGCCCAGAGCTATAAACATGAACATCTATTAGGAACACAATAATTCTAAACTATTAACCTAACGAAAATAATTTAATGGCTAGTCACGTGACTCCACGGTATTTCGCAAATCCAGTCTTAAAAAACATACAATACAATGGTATAGTATTTACAGGTTACAATTGCACCATTCTACAGCAAATATCAGCGCATTAAGTGAATGTGGTTTCAATAGCTCCAGATTATTGTAATCACGTTTACAGCTTACAGTCATCTCTGATTGTCCATACACGCCGGTATTATCCCATTCTACAAGTAGTAAACAGTTTCATCTTGCAGAAGTCTGAGAACTATCCTTCACAAATGTAAACTAGTACACACAATTCAAGGTTTTGTGTCATACGTTTTAATTCGATGTAATTTCATTCAACAAACAAGATGTGATTCTCTTGAGAAAACAAGAGTGATAGCACTTCATAATTCAGTGTTGAATCGATTATTTGTCGGTTCAGGATTCTGCAAGCATGCCAGTGACTCCTTGTTCAAAGCCACCAGTAACTCCAGTGTCTCCACACAGTCTTCCAGCACTTTGGGCGGGTAACCGCTGAACTCCAGGTCGATCCCTTCGCCGGGATGTAACATCCGATCGGCCAGGCTGAAGGCAGAGATAGCCAGCAGGGAGGGCGGATACCCGTTGAAAGAGTAATCGGCCAAACTGATCTCGACGAGGCGCCTGGCCAGCCTGGCAGTCCTGACAACCCTGCTGTCTAGCGGTTGGCGCTGCAGGGTTTTCTTTGTGAAATACTCCAAGAAGAAGTCCACGCTAGGTGCGGTCAGCTCGAAGTTGAGCCTGAGCAAGATGATGCACTCCAAGTTGCACAGCTGCTCCCGAGAAAAAGCATCACAGCACAGAGACAGCAGCTGCTTGATCTTAGGGGGGTAAACTTCAACCTGTGGGAAGGGAACACATAGAAGTAAGTGACGAGATGTGGACTGACCGTTCACTACGAGTGTCCGTTAGCTCCAGTTATCTAAGTCAGAATGTTATGGATTCCGGTGAATTTTATTCACATAGGAGCTTAGTCCTGAGTCTTGGTCCGAAATTCCAGAAGTTCTTTTTTGCTACACTTTCCCCATAGCCTTGATTCTATCGCCGACTGAAAATCGGTCTTTCTCAGCCTTAAGTATACCCAAATAGTGTTTCCATATGTTTCTGTAGCAAAGCGTTCCAAGACTCATAATACATTCGATCAAAGTTTGTCTTTTTTTGCCCAATGGTATCAAGTTGAACTCTGGTCTACATTGAAACAGACCAGAGATATTTACCCATGATTAGGACTCCCAGCGTCGGCAGTTTTGATTTGCAAGGTCATCTCACGCGTTGATAATTATTTTCTCAATCAATATCACCTACAGGGATTTTACTTAAAGTAAATTGATCTTATTATTTATATGCTTCCTTTCTCCAAACAGCTCTTCTATTTGTTTATTAAGCAACACTGATTCTACTTATGAAGTAACTGGCGGCGCAACATCCTTATGGTGACCGTGTGCATGCATAAAAATTACACTGAACAGATACTTTCATCTCCACTCAGGCCAAGTACAGCTTGTTGCTGAGAAAGCAGGATTATTGAATAACTTACACGGAATTAAAAAGTAAATGGTCGATTTTCAACGCTCGTAGTGAGTTATGGTAAATATGAAATACATTTTGACATCAGTTTCTAATTACAGCTATCTGGGATCCTTTTTAAATCGGCACTTGTTCTTGAGAAGTGAAAAACGTCTAACTCCTCACAATTGATAGCTCGCTCCAATGGTGGATTACTTGTCTTGGCGCTACCGAAAGCTGATTACGTCCTGTTCGGATTGTTTACCTGTAATTAGGTAGTTGATCTCACCTCTTGGCAATGCTCGTGTTTTGCATTAGACAATAAAACCCTGAAGTTCCACTCCTGATTGGAATCCAATAAAGTGGAGACACTCGTCCTTTGTTGCCTCCACCTATCACCTCCCTGTTTCCACCCTTCACTCCTCCCTCCATCTGCCAATCATGTCACCTCATCAGGATCCATTGCTATTCCACCCCTTCCCCCTTCTCTCCATCTTTCAGTCTATAAAGGGTCTCGACTCAAATCGTCCTCTGTCCACTTCTTTCCTCGGATGTTACCCGAACTGCGAGATTCTTCCACTTTTTGCTGCAATGAAAATTCCGTTCAATGGGGCCACACCTCTTCCGGCGGGGCGGGGGGGGGGGGCTTCTTGTTCTCTCCCCTCCTCCACATGACCCAGTGAACTGCTGATTGTATAGATTTGCATATCAATGCCGAATCAGTCTTGAACTGGTATGAGTCAGTGTCTTCAGTACAGGTGAGGGAATGTCATTGTGATCTAATAGGGTTCAGATCTATGTCCACTTAAGACTAAGTAGAGGAAGAATTGCTTCTCTCTGAGTCCTTGGAAAGCCTGTTACAGAGACCAATGCGCGAATTTTTTGGGTACATTTAAGGCCGAGGAAGACCATTTACAGTCGGTGATAAGAATCAAGGTTAACGAGAAACGGCTGCAAAAAAGAAATCATTGGCATATCGAATCAGTGCCGATTCTATTGGATGGCCTTTTGTTTTGTGGGAATACTAAACTATACCTTCAGTCTAGTAACATCACTCACATTGTTCAACATTAATATAGTTACAACCAATATTCAAATTAGCCAAAGCACCTCGGAAAGCAATGCGCCTTTTTTTTGTTCCTGTAACCCGCTACAGTCTCCGCTCCATCGCAGCGTGTTTTATACTGTACGTGAGAATGTGTTGCAGGGGAAGTGGTTGGGTTTATTGCCCATTCAGTGCTTTCTTACTCACTTGTTTACACGCAAGAAGCAGCGAGGTTACTCCAACGAGTTGGAAACAATCTGAAGCCACGGGTGTTGTTTGAAGGAAACGATCCATTATGTTTACAGCGAGGCACAGCGATTCAAAAGAAAAGTTAAAGTATCTGTGAACTGGAATCAGCCAGCTAACGAGTTTACACCGGTCATCTGCAGTTACCTGTCAGGAAAGATTAAATCGTAACATACTCGGCAAAGCATAATGTCATTTTTCTGTTTCTCTTCCCATTGCGGAAGCTGCCCAGCGCTCCGAGTGTGAACTCCGAGTCTGTCCTATCATACTTGAGCTATGTCTGCACTTCTCTCACTGTTACCATCAGGTAGGAGGTACAGAAGCCTGAAGGCACACACTCAGTGATTCAGGAACAGCTTCTTCCCCTCTGCCATCCGATTCCCAAATGGACCCTTGGACACTACCTTACTTTTAAACAAAAATGTACAGTATTTCTGTTTTTGATCATTTAAAAATAATCTATTTTGATTTACTTGTTTATCATGTTTTGTTATTTATTTTTTTCTGTCCGCTAGATTATGTACTGCATTGAACTGCTACTACGTTAACAAATTTCACGTGCCGATTCTGAAGAGTTTAAAGTACAGCGCGGTAAGGTGACGTCCAGAGGCGATTCTGGAAAGCAGCTGACATAATCAAGGACACGTCCCACTTCAGTTTTTTTTCTTCTCTGGTCGGGCAGTCGAAGTTTGACAGCATGAACCACCAGATTAAAGGACAGCTTCTATCCCATTATCGTCAGACGCTTGAACGGACCTCCCATATGCTAAAAGTTGAACTCTTAATCAAGCTTTCTCGTCGATGTGCTTACACTTTCTCTATAACTGCAATGTCCTATTCTGCATTCTGTTTTCTTTTACTAGCTCGATGTAATTTTATATGGCACGATCTGGCGGGATAACTTGCAAACACTATCTCGGTACACGTGACAATAATAGACCTACACCGAGACGATGGGCCACTATTAGTGGCCAAGCGATCTGATTCAATATATTGGGATTATCAGGCATTGCATATCTAACCACTCTGTAACGTTTCTAGACGTTGGCCACGTGTGAAAGTAGGCTTCCATTTCTGCGCAAGCAGACCAACTATTAAAGTTTTCAAATGCTAGTTTCATAGTTGTTATATTAAACAATCAAATCTGATATGTAAAATAATTTATTTTTAGGGTTTTAATGCATTACATTTCCATAGATTGCAGTCTTACCTGAGGCTGCCGAGCCAAACAGTTCCGGGGATGGAATTTCTTCTCGGATTCTCGTTTAAACTTGTAATAATCCTCCCCATGTTCTCTGAAAATCTGCCAATCAAGCTGAGTGGCGAGCCCATCAAAGGAGCAGCTACTTCGAATTGTGGGGCTACCGCTCGCTGTATCAGAAGGGCTCGAACAAGGTGACTCGTCAGTACAAATGCCACTATCACATCCACTGGAAACGCTACACTGCTTCCTGTATCTTGGATATTTGGGTCTTTTAATCGGGGCTCTTGCACAGTCAGGGAATGTCTCAGCCCTCTCTTCAGGTGTAACATCGTCATTCACCCGGGTCTGGCGCTTTCCTTTAGTCGGGCTGAACTGACTCCGCACTGGCTGCAGAGAAAGCCCTTCGCTCATAGCGTCGTTTGCAACCATCAGCGTTGTGCTGACAAGTTGTAGAGCGCAGGTTTCATTTTGAATCTCACATGCGCTTCTCGCCAGCTCAGCCTCGCGTTATTGGTCCAGCTAATTGAAACGTTGGCAGATTTTTTTCCCCACCAATATTACCCAACTCCAGCAGGGTTCCAGTTTTCCCGGTCAAATGACCGCTCAATGCTAATTCCGCACCCATCCCCCTTCCCTTCAATTCAGTTTGGCAATATACTCCAATATCCACTGCACGCGCCCACCTGTTGCACGGCAACGCGCTGAATTGCCAATTTCAGCCGGGTTGGTCTGCCCGCTGATTCCTGCAGGAGTTCCGACAGTTTAACCAGAGCACCAAAGATCCTTAACTCAGGGATTTACAATCTGTATGTTGTTTAACATTTAACAATCGTGTATTGTAAAATGAGATAAAGTAATCATGTTAAACAATGTTAAACGAATCAACGTGTTAGCACAAGATTACAATACATTGAATCTGATTAAGCTCAATTTTGTTTTCTAAATCAAAACCAGTTTAGCGGCAACAAAGCAGCACTAAACCTTCATGGAACGAACCTGCGGGTGCAGAATTTCTTAAAAATTTCATGTAAAAATCAAGAGAAATCTGCAGATGCGGGAAATCGGAGCAACACACACAAAATTTTTATGTACAAATCACGAGCAGTTCTTCTCTTAAGATCGAGTTATAATTTAAATGATTGTTGGGAAACTATTTTTGTTTGAACACTGGGGGTTATGTTTATTTTGGATCCCCAACTTCAATTAATTGGGACGATTATGGTATAGGACTATTATCTTAAACGTCACCGTATAGGATAGAAGTTTGTCCATGCGAGACACGTGCGCAAGGTCTATGGAGTTAACTAGATCACTGCAAATTGCTGGTGGTTTTGATGCACATATCAAAATTATTGAAATAGTGGGGACTAAACAAGACACACTCAGATCACAAAATAATGTCGATTACCAACCCCGATTGCATTCTGTAAAAATAATCTGCAACCTTGTACACTTTACTGCAAATTGCTGATCTAAAAAGGCACATCGACGGGAGTAAAATACTGTAAACTGCATTTCTCTACACACTTAAAGCAAATCCTCCGGTGTTTCAACTATCTCTGCAGCAATGCATTGTCAGTCGGAAGAGCCTATTAACATTTATGAGCTCTGTAGTGGTCATACTGAAAGCCCTGGAATAAAAGGGAAGCGGGAGTTACCGCGCAAGGCCCGGTGAAGGAGGGCTCCCCTGGGGAGTGATGTCAGATACCAGACTCTAAGCGAGCCGCAGTTTCTCTGAACAAACAATCACATTCCAAACAAGTACACAAGGGCCTCATCAGCAGCAGAGCGCTAACTACTTGCTTCGCTATAAATGGTTCACCGAGTTGATGGGATTAACAGAGTGCAAAGGAAACCGCAAAACCTGTTCCTTCACTGCGACTGAAACAAACACATTTTTCCAGCTTCACTTTTCTTCTTTTTGTGTAATTGGTCTAAACTGCTAATTCGAGAATCCTTTTAAACTGCTTCGTTAATTGGCTTCAAGTAAAGTTTTTCCAGCTTTCATCCTGATGCTAGAATAAGCAGACTGAAAAACTCAATGCAATTAAGAAGCAAACACCAGGAAAACTGCAGATGCTAGAAATTCAAGCAACACACACAAAATGCTGGTGGAACGCAGCAGGCCAGGCAGCATCTATAAGGAGAAGCACTGTCGACGTTTTGGGCCGAGACCCTTCGTCAGGACTAACTGAAAGGAAAGATAGTAAGAGATTTGAAAGTAGGAGTGTGAGGGGAAAATGCAAAATGATAGGAGAAGACTGGAGAGGATGGGGTGAAGCTGAGAGCTGGAAAGTTGATTGGCAAAAGGGATAAAGAGCTGGAGAAGGGAAAGGGTCATGGGATGGGAGGCCTAGGGGGAGGGGAGCACCAGAGGGAGATGGAGACCAACCTGATGGCATGAACTTTGACTTCTCTAACTTCCATTAATGCCCCTCCTTAGCGCATCCCTGATATATTTAGTTTTCCCCCCTCCTTTTTTTCTCTCTCTTTCCATCACTCTGCCTATTCTCCATCTCCCTCTGGTGCTCCCCTCCCCCTTTCTTTCTCCCTTGGCCTCCCTAGGTTATTTGTGTGTGTTGCATGCAATTAAGAATCTTGTTTAATAACATTCAATTAAAATTCAAATAACCAGAGGCTAATTAGAATTCAACAATTAAAATGTAAACTGGTTGATCTAATCTGTAAGCACCAATCCACAAATTGGTTAAAATGATCTCCGATTATATAATTACAAGAAGTGGCCTTGTAGAATAGGACAAATTGGAAGGAAGGGGGACATCAATGTAAGCAGTTTTTGTATGAATAAGTAATACGGATGGTAGCATATTTGTATGTACATTTTAACATACACTTGTTTGACAAACCCAGACTGAATAATTAAATTTAATGTAGGGGTACTGTCATTATGAGTGTCTTAAATGATCTTCTAATTTTCTAACTGTTCACAGGTTCCTGACTTAAAGTTTAAGTTATTTTCAGGTGAGGACCTTAAGCCTGATATATGGAACTATAGAAGTCTAAAGGATTGCATATAATGGATAAATTCTTAATGAGCGCCAAAGAACTTCTTGCTTCTTCACATTTTAATGATTTCCTCTTGAAATATTATTCCAAATTCTTTTAAAATTTACATTGAATCTAACTTTTCCATTTTACAGCTAGATATAAGTGTTGTCAATAAAAAATACATCTGATTTCTTTGGGTATGATGTGTGATATTCCATGTTTAGAAAAGGGCAAAAACACTGTAAAAGTGTCCATTGTATTATTCTTAAAGGTCTATATACTTGACCTTTATTTGACCTATATATTTGAGAGGGACTTAGTTTAACAAAGGGTTAATATAATTCCTTTGTGTTTTTTTAAACTGCCTTCATTAATAAAGCCAAGGATCCATAAATGCTCTGCTGCTTCAATGATATCAGCCTCAGAAGTCCACATTTCTGAACCATCACTAAGACTGTGACATTTAGTACACATTGGTACTCTTTACTTTCCTACCACATTGTAACATATCAGATTATCATATCAATTAATAGGATCCCAGATATTAAGTGCTGCAATGCAAAACCATAATGTCCAATCTCCAGTTTGGGTTGGGACCTCTTTCAGTGTTTTCTCCTTAAAACATAAATAGATTCATTTTTGCATGCCAAGAACTTGATAGTACAACAAAGAACCATTTCTTTTTCCCCTTTTCTGCCATCTTTATCTAGGGTCTTCAAAACAACAAGCTGCTAACATTTTTGCCGAATCCTGAATTTTTCAACCAGTAGGTTGAAAAATATAACTAACATTAATGGACATGCAATCTAGTCCTATTTTCTGAATTTACCATTTAATATTGGAATTTCCCTTTTTTCTGTTTGATTCGCTTTCCTTTTTTCTATTCTTATCTTTCCAAATTTCATATCCCTGCAATATTTAGTTTCCAAACTTACTAACATGAGAAATAGAGATGGGAATAGTATATATTTCATTTGGTGTCTATTCCACTAATGTACAAGATTATGGCTGATTAGATTTTGGCCTCAGCTTCATTTTTTCATCTGGAACAAATTAAATTACTCCACAACCTCCTACATTAATTGTTAGTGCATTATAAACATTATATATTGTTCCTTTTATTCATCTAACAAATTAAAGTACGTACAGTATATTGTTCACCAGATCAAATACACTATTTCAATATTTGCATTTCCTCTTCAGTTATTTGCTCTAAAGCCCATCCTGTCACACTAGTTATTTGATTCAGAAATATGGCACAGTACCAGGCCCTTCCAGTGCAAGGTGCCCACACCACCCAATTACACATGTGTGACCAATTAACCCACTGACACATACATCTTTGAAATGAGGGAGGAAATCAGAGCATCCAGAGGAAACCCAAGTGGTCACAGGGAGAAGATGCAAACTCCTTACAGAGAGCGGAGGGATTTGAACCTGGGTTGCAGGTGTTGTAATGGTGTAAGCTAACCACTACACCTCTCAAAGTCCAACCCTACATCCCCATTGTGAGAGGCAGAAGTGGGCAAGATTGGCTAACAGGACTCTGGTGAAGCTGTGCAGGCCAATCCCAGGTGCAATTGATACAATGGATTACGAAATGTTGATGAACTCCAACCATACCATCAACTTTAGATGATGGAGATGGAAGGTCAATGGCTGATGCTCCGCTGGGAGCTATGGGCCCAAGCAGAAGAAGAACTACTGTGCTGCCACATTATTATATTTTGGTTATAAAATATAGCAAACCATTTGGAATGAATAATCTTTGTGTGTACTTTTTATATTACAATGAAGAGCACATTGCTGGTCAAAACACTACTATTTAGTGCCTGATCCTAAATAGTTCCCATATTCCATTGGGAATTTTTTTTACATTCCTGAATGACCAAGCTTATAACTTATGTAAAAAATATATTCAGAACTTAGCATCATTCAAGCAAGAAGTAAAACTGAAAATTCTAGAAATGCATTAAGGTTTGTGTTTTGAATTTGTTAAAACTATATAATGACAGGATCAGTGTTGTAATACCAGAACAGAAATGTCATGCTTAATGTTTTGGAGCAAAGTATTAATTTTGTGACAAGTTTTCCAACTTTGCATTTTCATTAGCAACCAAGATGAAAGAAAGCGAAGTCCAGCAAAGACAAACTTTGCTTAGTTCCACCCACTGAGAAGTGATAAAGTTTCGGACAATTCTTTAGAACAATTGCTTATTTTTTTTTGGAATTTTAATTTAAAAGCAAGATGCAATTAGGCAATTATAGCTGTAACTCCCTGGGTCGCCTCAGGCTCGCTCAGCTCATTCTTGTCTAGGGGGAGCAGCCTTCGGCCCCACCAAACTGGGTAATCAGCTGGTGTGGATGCTGTGTGATGTCCCCGCCTCGCCCAAAAACAGACAGTACACCATATGCAATTAAATGAGTACAATTTATAAAGGTTACTATAACTAAGTGATTAATAACGATACAGTATATATGAAGAGAAAATTAAAGAAAAGGCGCCAAACTTATCAAAGTCCAAACCACTTCGTGCACAACCGTTGGAGCTCAATTACTGAAGTCTTCTGGCCACCATTCGATCCCCTCCGAACTCCTCGACTCGCAGCTCAGGACCCTCCGAACTCCTCGACTCTCCAAACAGCTCAGGACCCTCCGAGTAGTCAACCAAGCACATCTAGCTTCATCCCCCCCCCCCTGGAGAATCTCCCGGCCTCGGACCCCCCCTTTGGGGTCCGATCCTCGCCCAGCTTAGAGCATTGCGACCTCTCTCTCGACCCCCTCGCGCCGATCTGCCCAAAAGCCCGTCAACAAAAGCTTACAGACTCAGAAGAAAGAACATTAATCCCCATTTGGTTTACAAAGGAATACCATTCTCGTTATCAGTAAATTAGCATTCCTGCTAGTTAACAAAAGGAAACCCTTTCCCAACAGTAACAAAGAAAAAAAAGAAACCTCCTTTACATAGCAACAGCCAAAGTTTTCAGGTTTGAGCATAGGATTTGAGCTAGGTGTACATGGGCACTTGGTAAAATGGATTTAGGCATGAATGGCCATTCAGAACATGGGTTGTGTACAGTGTACAAGATCCCTCAATAGTTTTCAAGCACATTGGGATGTTGTTCTATGTTAAAAGGCTATGTAATCCAAGCTGCTGTAATATTCAGACCTGATACATTCATTCATTTTCCCACTAAAAGAGCAAAGGAATCTACTGTTAAAAGTGAGTAGAATATAGAACAGTAGAGCACTATACAGGTCCTTCACTCACAAAATTTCATCAAATTTTTAAACCACAAAATCAATCTAATGTTTCTTTCCTACATAGCCCTGAATTTTTTCTTTCATCCATGTGCCTATCGAAGAGTCTCTTAAATGCCCCCAATGCATCTGCCTCTACCAACACCTCCTATAGTTTTTTCCATGCACTGACCACTCTCTCTGTAAGAGTCCTTCCTCTGGCATCCCTCTATACTTACCTCCAATCATTATTAAATTATGCCCTCTCATATAAACCATTTCCACCTGGGGGAAAAAAGTCACTGGCTGTCCACTCTATCTATGCCTCTCATCATCTCACACATCTCTTTAAGTCACGTCTCATCCTCCTTTGCTCCAAAAAGGGAAGTCTCTTGCTAGTTTAATCATTCCTCATAAGATATGCTCTCTAATCTGGGCAACATCCTGGTAAATTTCCTCTGCACCCTCCTTAAAGTATTCACATCCTTATAATGAGGTGACGAGAACTGAACACAATACTCCAAGTGTGGACTAATCGGTGCTTATTGAACTGTAACATTATCTCATGTCTCTTGAACTTGATCCCCGACCGATGAAGGCCAACACACCACACACCTGCTTAACCAACCTATCAATTTGTGCAGTAACTTAGAGGGATCTATAGACATGGACCCCATGATCCCTTTGTTCTCCTGCACTGCTAAGAAACCTACCATTAGCCCTGTACTCCGCCTTCAAGAAGTTTTTATAGAAATAGTGATGCTGACTCTTTCCCTTGAGGATGTATGAGTTCATTTTGAAATTTAAATTATGTTACAAAGTTTTTGCCTTAAGTTTGAGTAAGTAATTATATTTAATATATGAGAGGCTGAATTTGCAGAAGCATTTTGATGGCATGCATAACTATCCTGTTACCTGGACCTGCACAAGTGAATGGAAGCCAAACTTTGCATTGAGACCATGGTGCAGACTCCATAGATTGTACCATCCATTGTAAATTGCCTGCATTCATTATTCAAATGACAATTGCTTCCATTGTAGTGAAGGTCAGCATGAAATGATGGTAAGAGACACCATCCATGTCAATTAATCTGCTGTTTACTCTTGTGAATCAGAGACACTTATAATATTTACAAACAAAACTCTGGTTAGTTTTCAAATGGAAAGACAATATCAGCAAAATAAGACATTCCTCCAGCCCTTTAACTCTCTGCCAAAATCCTCCATTCCCCCGACATAGGTCAACACGTAGGCCCCTTTTCTCAGACAATTGATAATTTTTCCTAAGACTTGTCCCCCACCCCAACAATAATATTGATGATTTTTCTTAGATTTGTCCCCTACCCCAACCCAACAATAATACTGACAGAGGAAATAGCAGCAAATCCCTACAATATTGCTATAAACAGGTATTCTAAAGGACAAACTACATTTAACTAGAATTCTTTGGAGAAATAACTACTAGGGAAGATAAAGTAAAGTCAGTAATAAAGTGTATTTGAATTTCTAAAATGCATTTCATTAGTTTTCAGAGTTGGACTGTGCAAATCAGTGACCGAGATTCATTAGAAAGGTCTACTAAAAATAAGGTGGGGCAAGTTGAGTGGTTATTGTGTGAGTGGGCTAGTGTTGGATTGGTTTTGGCTTATCGGGTTGGCGAGATCAGGCTTGGATGAGGTAAATATCCGGTAAGTTTCTTCTTCTTTATTCTTTGTTCCTCATCTGGTAGGGCACTGTTAGTGCAGTGACAATGGGACTGGGGCTTTGTTTTGTTCTGTGTGAGAGATGTGGGAATTCCAGGACAGCTCCAGCCTCCCAGATAACCCCATCTGCATCGAGAGTACCAAGCTGAGCTCCTCAGAGAACGTGTTAAGAAAATGGAGCTGCAGCTCAATGACCTTCGACTCATATGGAAGACTGAGGAGGTGACAGATAGGAGCCACAGGGAGGTAATTACCACAAGGTTGCAGCAGGCAGGTAACCGGGAGAAAAAAGGGTAAAGGGCAGCCAACACAGAGTACTTCTGTGGCTGTTACCTTCAATAATAAGCATACCACTATGGATGCCATTGAGGGGAATGACCTACCGGGGGAGTCACAGTGACCGAGTCTCTGGCATTGTGGCTCAGGACAGAGAGGTGAAATAGTGTTAGGAGATTTCATAGTTAGAGATGAGACTCTGTGGATGCAATAGTGTCAGCCGGATGGTATGTTGCCTCCTAGGTTCCAGGATCAGGGATGTCTCAGATCGGGTTCACAGCATTCTAAACTGAGCAGCCAGAAGTCTCAGCACATATAGGCACCAATGACTTCGGTAGGAACGGTGAGGATGTCCTGAAGATAGATTTTAGGGAGTTAGGTAAAAAGCTGAAAAGCAGAAACACCAGGCTAATAACCTCTGGATTGTTGCCAGTGCCACACACCACTGAGGGTAAGAATAGGATGATTTGGCAGATGAATGTGTGGCTGAGGAACTGGTGCAGGGAGCAGGGGTTCAGATTTCTGGATCTTTGGGATCTCTTCTGGGGAAGGTATCACCTATACAAAAAGGGATGGGTTACACCTGAACTTGAGGAGGACCAATATCCTTGTGGGCAAGTTTGCTGGAGCTGCTCAGGAGGGTTCGAACCAATTTGGCAGGGTGATGGACACCAGAGTGATAGGGCTGAGGATGGGGTAGTAAGACTGTTAGCAAGGAGAGGCTGATGAAAGGGCAAAAGTATAGTCAATGGGATGAGTTGCAATATAAGAGGGGGACAGAGTCAAAAAAAGGGTGATGAATACAGGACCAAAGGTCTTACATTTAAATGCACACAGTATACAGAATAAGGTAGATGAACGTAGCAGAGTTACAGACTGAGGTTGTGGTCATCACTGAATCGTAGCTGAAATCCAAGGACACATATTGTATCAAAAGGACAGGCAGATAGACAGAGGGGTGGGGCAGCTCTGTTGGCAAAAAAATGAAATCAAATCATTAGAAAGAGGTGACATAGGATTGGAAGATGTAAAATTGTTGATGGTAGAGCTGATTAACTGAAAGGATAAAAAGACTGTGATGGGAGTTCTATATAGACCTCCAAACCATAGCAAAGGTGTGGTCTCCAAGATACAATTGGAGATAGAAAATGCATGTTAAAAGAGCAATGTTACGATAGTCATGGGGGCTTGGGGAAAATCAAGTTAATAGAACATTGAAATTTACAGCATATTACAGGCCCTTTGGCTCACAATGTTGTTCCGACCACATAACCTACTCTAGAAACTGCATAGAATTTCCCTAGTGCATAGCATAGCCCTCTATTTTTCTAAGTTCCGTGTACCTATCTAAGAGGCTCTTAAAGACACTACTGTATCTGCATCCACCACCGCCACCAACAGTGCAATTCACACACCCACCACTCTCTGTGTGGAAAAAATTACCCCTAACATCCCCTCGGTACCTATTTCCAAGCACCTTAAAACTTTGCCCCCTTGTTTTAGCCGTTTCAACCCTGGGAAAAAAGCCTCTGGCTATCCACACGATCAACGTCTCTCATCCTCCATCGCTCCAAGGAGAAAAGACCAAGTGCACTCAAACTATTCTCATAAGATACTCCCTCCAATCCAGGCAACATCCTTGTAAATCTCCTCTGCACTCTCCCTATAGCATCCACATCCTTCCTGCAGTGAAGTGACCAGAAAGGAACACAGTACTCCAAGGTCTTGTATAGCTGCAACATTACCTCATGGCTCTTGAACTCAGTCCCTTGGTTGATGAATGCCAACACACCATATGCCTTCTTAACAACACTGTCAATCTGCACAGCAGCTTTGAGTGTCCTATTGATACAGACCCCAAGATCTCTCTGATCCTCCACACTGCCACGAGTCTTACCATTTATATTATATCCTGTCTTCAAATTGGACCTACCAAAATGAATGACTTCACGCATATCTGGGTTGAAGTTCATCTGCCACTTCTCAGCCCAGTTCTGCATCTTGTCCATGTCCTGCTGTAACCTCTGAAATCCCTCCAGACTATCCATAACATCCCCAACAGTTGTGTCAACAGCAAACTTACTAACCCACCCTTCTACTTCTTCATCCAGGTGATTTATAAAAATCACAAAGAAGAGGGTTCCCAGAACAGATCCCTCTGGAACACCACTGGTCACCTCCCTCCACATAGAATATGAACCTTCTATAACCACCCTTTGCCTTCTGTGGCCAAGCCAATTCTGGATCCACAAAGCAAGGTCTCCTTGGTTCCCATGCCTTCTTACTTTCTGAAGGAGCTTTGCATGGGAAACCTTATAAATTGGTGCTGGATCCCAAGAGGGGGAATTTGTAGAATGCCTACAAGATGATTTTTTAAAGCTGCTCATGATTGAACCCTCTAGGGGACCAGCTATTCTGGATTGGGTGTTGTGCAATGAACCGGAATAGGTTAGATAACTTAAGGTAAAGGAACCTTCCAGGGCCAGCGATCATAATATGATAGCATTCACCCTGCAATTTGAAAAGAAGCAAATGCCAGATGTATCACTAATACAGAGGAGTAAAGGGAATTACAGAGGCATGAGAGAGGAGCTGACAAAAACTGATTGGAAGGGGACACTAGCAGGGATGATGGCTAGAATTTGTGGGAGCTAGCTGGAAGGCACAGGATAGATACATCCCAAAAAGTAGTATTCTAAAGCAGGATGATGCAATCGTGATTGACAAGAGAAGTCAAAGCCAACCTAAAAGCAAAAGAGAAGGGATATAATAGAGCAAAAATTAGTACAAAGTCTCAGGATTGGGAAGCTTTGAAAATCCAGCAGAAGGCAATTAACTAAGTCATAAAGAAGAAAAGAAGAGTACAAAAGATCAAAGATGCACCACTAAGTAGGTTAAATAGTCATTGTAAATTAATCTATGATTAGCATAGGGTTGAATAGGTGAACTTGCAGGTTGAGTTGGTGCTGAGGAAGGCAAATGCAATGTTAGCATTCATTTCAAAAGGATTAGACTATAAAAGCAAGGATGTAATGTTGAGTCTTTATAAGGCACTGGTGAAGCCTCACTTGGAGTATTGTGAGCAGCTTTGGGCCTCGTATTTAAGAAGTGATGTATTGACATTGAAGAGGATTCAAAGGATGTTCATGAAAATTATTGCAGGATTGAAAGGCTTATCATATGAGGAGCATTGGATGGTTTGGGCCTGTACTCACTGGTATCAAGAAGAATGAGTGGGGGGCTCATTGAAACTGATCAAATGTTGAAAGGCCTGGATGTGAAGAGGATGTTTCCAATGGTTGGAGAGTTTAAGGCCAGAGGACCCAGTCTCAGAACAGAGGGACATTCATTTAGAACAGAGGTGAGGGGGAATCTCTTTAGCCAGCGAGTGGTAAATCTGTGTAATCCGTTTCCACAGGTAGCTGTGGAGGCCACATCATTGTGTATATTTAAGGCAGAGATTGATAGATTCTTGATTGGTCAGGGAATGAAGGGGTATGTGGAGATGGCAGGAGATTGGGGCTGAGTGGAAAATGATGGGCCATGGTATGCAGGAGCAACAGACTCAATGAGCTGAGTGGCCTGGTTCTGCTCTTCTGATCTTATGGTTATCTTATAACACATTGATCCACAAGACAGCAGCACATGGGACAGTCAGTAATGTAGTTACAGAGAAAGAGGATTGATCAACAGACAAACATCAGCTAGATGACATGAGAATTCCTTTGCAGTCTCACTTATGTACATGTGATTTGAAGTTTTCTACAAATTCAAAGCTAAGTGTTGTGTATTTAATATTTCTGTAATTTTGAGAAATCTTGTATTTATATATTGCTTGATTAAGCATTCCTATTATAATTGTTTATGGGTTATATGTAAAAATATGTTAATTATACGTCATCATGCTACAACTTGGTACATGTGCACATCGCTTAAAGCAAACAAAGTTAGACCCACATTTCAGACTCCCATGTCTTTCTTTGAATTAATTTAATGTTTTGAAGTTACAAAATGTAACACTCTGTAGAGTTTTGTTTCTTTTTCTTTACGGAATTATATACCTGGAAATGATGTAGCAAGAGTTCACTGATTTTTTTTCTTGGGATGAAAGGATTGCCTCATGAATAAAGATTGAGTAGAAGAACGCTAGTGGAGCCTAGGAATAAAATACAATCAAAATGAAACATATTAGGTTCCAAAGGGGCTTGACAAGGTAGATGCTGTGAAAATGTTTCCTTTCTGAGCAAGGTTAGAACCAGGGTCCGATGGCACAAGGTATGATGTCATACAAGCAAATGGCCACACAGCATGGAACCAGTCCCTTTGTCCTACTGAATCTGTACTGAGCATCAAGTACTAACTGCATTATTCTCCTCACATTCCAATCAACACTGTCCAAATTCTCCTAATTACTTAAACATTAGAGGAAGTTCAATCAATTAACCTACCAACCTTCAAACCTTTTTGGGATGTTCACAGAGAGGATGTGTAAACTCCACATGGACAGCACTGCAGGCCAGGATTGAACATGGCTCAAAAGAGATGTGAAGCAGGGGCTCCACAAGCTATGCCACTCTGTTACCCTCCACCGCTTGAGGCTGAGATTAGGTGGACCTCCCGAGGAGATTTAATCTTTGCAATTCTGTACCTTACAGGGATGTGGATGTTGAAGAACTACATATATACGAGTCTGAGATAGATAGATTACTCAGCTGCTGAGAGTAATGGAGATCAGACAGGAGAGAAGAGTTGACACTAAAGTGTACATCAGTCGTGATCTCACTGAAAGGTAGAAAAGGCTCGAGTGGATGTTTGGTGTGCTCCAGCATCCAAATTTTATGTTCAAAAACAACACACCAGGATAGAAAAATCTCAGAACATATGTTACGAAAAAACACTAAGATCTGACTTCTAGATAATGTGAGACAAAAATTTCTTAATCTCTCCTTACACTCTGACTAGAAAAGTTCAGCAATAAGTATTAAATAACTAATACTGATTGCAATCTACTCCAAATAACAGGGAACAGAATCCAGGTTGCAATGGCAGCAATTGTAAAAGGAGATTCAAAAACTCATCAGGAAATATTATTATACTGTCACTATCTAGTTGGCTACCTCCTCTCCGAGGTGGTTTGGTTACAAAAAAAAGAGAATGTATCATTGTACTTTATTAATAGATCAATAGTTCAAATCAATGTATTGAAGTTTGTTATTTTGTGACATTGCAATAGATAAAAACTATAAATTAGAAGAAATATATTTTTTTAAAAAATTAAATACATAGTGCAAAAAAGAAAACAAAAACTATTTTGGAAGTGTAAACAAGAGAAAATTTGCCGATGTTGGAAATCCAAGCAAGACCCACAAGATGACCCAACACACACCATTCAGGGTCCTAAACAGTCTTTCCAGGTGATGCAACACCTCACCTGTGAGTCTGTTGGGGTTGTCTACTGTAGCTGGTGCGGCCTCCTGTATATCGGTGAGACCCGACGTAGATTGGGAGACTGCTTTGTCAGGCACTTCCCAGTGGCCACCCACTTCAATTCTACTTCACATTCCCATGAGGCCAAACTCAGGTTGGAGGAGCAACATGTTATATTCAATTTGGGCAGCCTCCAATGCGATGGCATGATCATCCATTTCTCAAACTTCCAGTAATTGCCACCTTCACTGTTCTCATCTGGAAGTGAAGCACGACAGCCATTCATGATGTTATGTTTCACCCTGTAGGAAGTTCTGGCCTGAAAATCCTGCCAGAGTTTACATGTGTCTGATTCAGTCTCTAAGGTCAATCGGAATTGTTCTTTTGCTCTTAAAGCAGCTATCTATAGGCTGTACCGGGACCTCTTGTATAGTTCTGTATCAGCTCCTGAACACCACAGATTAGCCCTCAGCAGATTACAAATCTTCTAGTTCATCCACGCCCTCTAGTTTGGGTACGTCCAGTATGTTCTCGAAAGTACACATTCATTTACACAGATCTCAATGAATTCAGTGACAACTGTGGTGCATTCACTCAGATTTGAAGATGAATCCCTGAATATCGTCCAGTCTATTAACTCAAAGCAGTTCTGTAAGTGCTCCTCCAACTCCCTTGACCATACGTTCTGGTTGTACGTCAGGAGTAGAAGTATAGCCAGGTGATCAGACCTTTCAAAGTGGGGACATGGTAATTGTTCTTGATGGTGGTATAACAGTGGTCAAGTGTGTTCGCACCTCTGGTTCCACAGGTGATAGGTTGATGGTAGTTGCTCAAAGATTTCTTAAAGCTGGCCTGGTTGAAATCCCCTGTAATAATTGGGAAGGGATTCAGGATGTGTTGTTTCATGATTGCTGATCACAGTGCTCAGCTCTTCCAGTGTCTGTCTGACATTGGCCTGAGGAAGAATGAATACTGCTGCCAGGATGATGGTGGAAAACTCCCTTGGCAGATAAAATAGATGACCCATTACTGCTAGATGTTCTAGATCAGGTGAGCAGGATTGAGGTAGAATTGCCATGTCTGTGCATCACAATGAGTTAATTGTGAAATATATTACCCCTCTTCTATCTTTAGAAGTGGCACCTATCCTATCTTTTTGGTCAATGGTGAAGCCTTCAGGCTGCAGTGCACCATTGTAAATAGCAGAGGTGAGCCACGTTTTTATTAAGTATAGTACAAAGCAGTCCCTGATGTCCATCTGACACTGCAATCTTGCTCTGAGGTGTTCAGTTGTGTTTTCCAGAGTCTGTAATTCATCAGCAGGATAGTCAGGAGTGGCATGTCTAAGGCCACAGCATTTCAATTGTACTGGTAGACCAGTGCATCGTTCCCACTTCTGTTTTCTTAAAGGGGAACTGCTCTTGCGAGTCTGCTGCCTGGGATCCATCAAGGAGGAGCAATAGATTTTTAAAAAATGTCTTAAAATGATGTTGCTTCCTACAGTACCCATGGCTGTGACTGTGAATTTCAGCTGTGGTAGACCTACAGTAGTAATCTTCTATGCTGTGGCATGCTGGGAAAATGGCATCAACACGGGTGATGCCAACAGACTCAATCTGATTAGAAAAGGCTGTGTCTGTTACAGGAGTCATACTGGACACACTGAAGGCTGTGGTAGAACAAAGGACCCTACAAAAAATCCTGGCAATTCTGGACAATGTTTCTCAGCCTCTATTTGCCCCCTTGGCTGAAACAAGGAGCACTTTCAGTAAAAGACTAAGCCAACTGCGCTGCTCCAAAGAGGACTACATGAGGTTATTCTTACCCTTGGCCATTAGGCTCTATCATGAGTCAACCAATAGGCGAGGAAGGGATGACCCACTCCTGTTAGACTGTTATTAACTTCTGTTTACCAGAGCTCTGTTTAAGCTCTGTTTACTACAGCCTGCTATCGTGGACACCCTGTGTAATACTATGGAGCACTATCACTTCTTATTTGGAGGGTGCGAACGTGCATAATATCCATACGGTACAATATTATGATAATTCTTGCACTGCCATCTTATTAGTGTGAACTTGTAAATCTTGTAGTCTTTGAGTTGTAAATTTTATACATTTTATTTTTAAGGTAACTTACTTTTTATTCTTTTTTACTTCTCTTCTAATATTTGTGTATCTGTGCACTTGTAATGCTACTGTGACACTGTAATATCCTTTGGGATCAATGAGGTATCTATCTATCTAAACAAGAATATTTGATGATTGCTATTGGAGATGTTCACAAAGTGTCACCAGTTATTGGCATCATCTTAAAAAAAATGCCCTTGAAAGGGAAAGTTGATGCTGATTGTAAATTATATTCATGATTTGTTTGTATGGTTGTTCACTGCGCCTGGAGTTTAGGTCGCAAATGTTTCATTATCAGTTAGTCCGTGAGCCAGTAGGGTTGGTCGGTACCATCTGAGGGGAATAATGCTCATAGTGAATTTTGGCAAGGTAGTCTCTACTGGGATCTCCAGGGATACTGGCCAGTGGAGATCGCTCAACTATCCATTTAACCAGGACCCATCAGAGACTAATGGCCAGTGCAATAGCCAACCACTCAGAACGGGTTGGACCAGTATAAACACAAGCACTCAGCAGAAACAATGTTCACTTACATACTGATTATGTCATCTTGATTGGTGATGAAACATCTGTGACCTAACCTCCAAGCTCGGCAAACAAGCAAGCAGCCCAATTTGAGCTTCAAATCTCCTCTTTCATATTGATATACCTGACCTTCTATTCAGGTGCTGAATGCCCGAATGTAAAAGGAAAAAAATGAGAGTGAATGTACCATAGGCAGTTTGTCAGTTGCATTATTTTTTCAACAAATTTTAAGGACCAGTTTTCATTATATAATGAGATTAACACCACATCAGATTTAAGTCAGTGAAATTTGAATAGCAATCACATTATTTTGATTTTCACACCATTACCTGGGTACTTGAAAATAAGAAGTTGAGTATGTTACAAAGAATCTGCAAGAGAAAATGGTTTCCATCTTTGGGGTTCTAAAGTGACCTCTTGGGAAAAAGAAACAATACCTCTCTTTACATTCATTCTCACCTTTCCCATCTCTGTAACCCCTTAATATATCTGCACTCCTTCAATGTTGGCCTTCTGTTCATGAATTCAATCACTCAGCTTTGAGTGGAATACTATACTTCCACCTGCCTTTGCCCTTTGCTCTGGAATTCCCTCTCTGAACGTCTCCATTTTTATCTCTCCATCCACCTCAGCAAACGCCTTAAATCAATTTCAGGATCATTTATCACGTATTTCGTTTGGTGGCCCATGTTAAGTTTTGATTTAAAATACTCACCTTGAAACTTCTTGTGATATTTTACTACATTTAAGGCATTAAACATATTTTTACAAGTCATATTACAAATAGAGCAGACACTTCTTGAAACATAGAAAATAGGTGCAGGAGTAGGCCATTCAGCCCTTCGAGCCTGCACCACCATTCAGTATGATCATGGCTTGTCATCCAACTCAGAACCCTGTACCTGCTTTCTCCATACCCCCTGATCCCTTCAGCCACAAGGGCCATACCTAACTTCCTCTTAAATATAGCCAATGAACTGGCCTCAACTGTTTCCTGTGGCAGAGAATTCCACAGATTCTGTGTGAAGAAGTTTTTCCTCATCTCAGTCCTAAAAGGCTTCCCCTTTATCCTTAATCTGTGACCCCGCGTTCTGGACTTCCCCAACATCGGAAACAATCTTCCTGCATCTAGCTTGTCCAATCCCTTTAGAATTTTAAACGTTTCAATAAGATCCCCCCTCAATCTTCTAAATTCCAGTGAGTATAAGCCTAGTCGATCCAGTCTTTCTTCATATGAAAGTCCTGCCACTCCCAGGAATCAATTTGGTGAACCTTCTCTGTACTCCCTCTATGGCAAGAATGTCCTTCCTCAGATTAGGGGACCAAAACTGCACACAATATTCTACATTCAGTCTCACCAAGGCCTTGTACAACTGCAGTAGAACCTCCCTGCTCCTGTACTCAAATCTTTTTACTATGAATGCCAACATACCATTTGCCTTTTTCACCACCTGCTCTAAAAATTCCCTCTCTGAACATCTCCATTTTTATCTTTCTATCCACCTAAACAAACACCTTAAATCAATTTCAGGATCATGCCTACCTTCAATGACTGGTATACAATGACACCCAGGTCTCGTTGCATCTCCTCTTTTCCTAATCGGCCACCGTTCAGATAATAATCTGTTTTCCTGTTCTTGCAACCAAAGTGGACTAACGAAGGGTCTCGGCCCGAAATGTTGACAGTGCTTCTTCTTATAGATGCTGCCTGGCCTGCTGTGTTCCACCAGCATTTTATGTGTGTTGTTTGAATTTCCAGCATCTGCAGATTTCCTCGTGATGGCAAGATTAGAACTAAATTTTAATAAAAACTATTATGATAACACTAAAGGATGAATATTCTTTACTTTAGATAATGTCTTAGTCTCTTGGTCAAGAATCTATTTTCACTCTCATGAGATTTGGATATCACTGGCATGATTGTCATTTAACACTTCTTCATCCTTATGCTCTGCTTTCCTTCAAAGCCGTGATAGTTAATAGGCTTGCTGAGCTGGGCAGTGAGAGAATCAGAGGGAAGTCAATGGACACCTGATAAAGTTTAAGTTATAGGAAATAAATGGGAAAGGGTCTATTGGGATTTCTGTGAGAGCTGCAGAGACTTCCTTCAACATTATAAGAAAACATGAAAATGATGGTAAACTGGTTTCCTAAACCACAGCAGACTTTGTGGTACTCCTATAGTGTTGTTCAATGGGAATTTTTAGGATTTTGACAGGATGGGCAAGAGTGGGATTAGGATTCAGTGAAATGCCAGGTAAGAAATAACGGTCTAAATTTTAGTTCCGGAGAATATTCATCTATCAAAAATATACTACTTTCAAACATGGATCTTACTTGAATGTTATGGGAAGACCACTTCTATCAAGTGGAAACTTTTTTTTCCTATAGGAGCAAAGTTAGCTATGATGTTCCTACAAAACAACTAATCATTTTGTCTAAAGATAAAGAACCCATTGAAACCATGGAGCAAAAAAATCATAGCATGTGAAATATTAGATGAAGTGCAATGCAAGCACTTTTCACACCGATGATACAAAGTGATAACTGCTCCAAAAAAATAGAGCCAGAGGAACTCAGCGGGTTAAGCAGCATGCATGGAGGCAAAGGGATGGGTTGACATTTTGTGAAACGGGGCAAGTTTTGGAGTGTGGTACCAGAGAGAGTTTGTAACAAAGACTGTTCCACATTGGCAATGAAAAGACAGGAATAATTAGGACATAAGTGAGAGCCAATAGCTACATCTTTGATTTGTTGGAAATGAAAGGAGTCAAAAATGAATTTGTTCAGATTCGGAACTAGTTCTGCCAGGCAGGTGAGAGAGTTAGTGGAGGGGTACTGGTAGGAACTTTGTTGGAGAAAGAAGTGGAGAACTCTGGGACCTTTTTGATGGGGATGGGAGGTGTATAAAGACCAGACACTCAATGAAGATGAGGTAGTGGGAATCAGGAAATTGTCAAAATTGTGGAGGGAATGTAAGATGTCCTTGATGTAAATGGGAACAGACTAGCCAAATAGGACTGAGTAAAGGTATGAGGAGATTTGATCAGTGAGACAAAAACAGGCAGAAACGATAGGTTTAATAGAATAGTCCTGCTTGTAGGTCATAGGTATGAGAGAGAAGTGGGAAGTGCAAAGATGGGGCACTATTAGCTTGGAGGCTGTGGAGGAGACATCTGTTGATGTGCTGAAATCTGACAGTATTGGAAACAATAGCTTGGTGTTTGTTGGTGGGGTCATAGTCCAGCAGCGTTCGGTATGACGAGGTATCCAAGAGCTGATGTCTGGCTTTTCAAGGTAGAGACTATTCTGCCAGATTACAATAGCACCATCGTGTCTGGTTAAGCAGAATGTTGAACATTCAGACAGGGTATTGTTGGAGTGGGTGAGGGGAATGAAGGGGTTGAGACAGTTTATATTGTAATGATGTCAACAATTTTGTGTGTATCTCCATGTACCTGAAATTCAGTAAATTTTACTAACAAATACATTAAACATTCTAACTTTCAACAATTGATTTTTTGGGTGGGTGAGGGGGTGTTAATAGAAACAGAAAATAGGTGCAGGAGTGCTAATAGCTGACCTTTGCTCCTTGAAACTGATAATCTATCTGACTTGCAATCATTGTTGGATATTATTCATTAATCAGTTATTGCAAATACACCACCTGAACTTAGAAATAGTAATGCATTCATTTATTAGGAAGTGCTTTATTCAAATTTGGAGTTGAATAGAACAGCAGTGCAGTTTATTTTGTTTTTAAATTGCATATTACTTCTAACTGTGAGAGTAAGATATTTTTGTTTTAATATGATTTATAAGGCATTCATGGAAATGTCTGCAGCTGTTTTGAATAAAACTAGACCATTTAAAAAATTCACAAAATGTCATAGCATTTAGAAGAGGTTTACAATTAACTGAGATTTAAATGCCTGTTGCTGACCAACCTGCAATGCATTTTTGTTGTTTATCTTAGATGATAGCATTTAGGGTCTTCACCTTCCTTTAATGTGGTTCATTCAATTTCACCACAAACAGATGGATGTAAAATGCACAGCTTCCTTTGTCCTACAACTAATAAAGACAAAAGCACAACATTGATTGAACATAAAGTCAAAAATTCAGGTTAAATTGGTGTAACAAATCAGACTGGGTCTCAAAATTCAATTTTTAAAACTTAGCCTCCAAAGACTAATGCTTGCATTCAAGACACTGTATTCTGGATTTCCATTAGTTCTTAAAAGGATAAATATCCAATAATGCTTAACTTTATATTTTATCCAGTTTGCATTTTATGTAAAGAAATAATAAAGGCTGCAGTAATTTATAGAAGAAATCAGAATAAATTCATAATAGGACAAGCAGGTTTAAAGGAAGATTGGCAAAATCTTTTACGGAATGTAATAAAGTACAGAAATGAAAAATAAAGCACAATTAGAAAACCAGTTATTGTTGCCAGTGACAGAATGTATAAACTGTTACAAAGCATTAGGGGAAAAAAATCAGCAATCAATAGAAACATATTTGAATAGAAGGGTTTGGTGCCATACCCTTGGTGGGAGTGACCTTATAATAAAGGACACAGTTAAAGCCATAAAAATGAATGCTTTATTTGCAAATTTTTTTGCTTCAGTTAAAAAATAAAACATAGAGTTTGGTAATATATCCACTGGAAACATGCATTCAGTAACAGTATTTTTAAAAACAGCTTCTCAAAAGAGCAATGCAGATAAAAACTATTTGTAGAGTCACCCTACATTCATCCTTTTAACAGATTATGACAATCTCGAATTAAATATTTTCTGACCTCATTATTCAATAGATTGAAAGCATGGAGTCCAATTTATTTCAATAATGTGCAATTAGTTTTTTTGGCAAATGAATTCATTGTTCCCTTTCTGTTGCATTAACTTATAAATGTAAAAACAGCCTAATATTTATGAAAATTGGCTAAGGGACGGCAGCTGGCTGTTATAAACTTTAAAACAGGTCTGTTTCATGAGACTAACAAAAACTGGAGTTGTATTTTTTTTAAAGCTTAAAAGGATGAATAGAGATGAACAAAATTCTCAAGAGACTCAATGCAGTAAAATTGCTTTTCTGATTAAGATGTCCAGCTCCATGGTACTTTTTCCAAGTAAGTGGATATGGATGAGAAATTTCTTCATTCATTGTAGGGTGTCATAGTGCTCATTCAGAATAGATTTTTTAGATTTCATTAGGTGTTTGGGCAGATTTGATTTGTCACCTTAAAGTCTCAAACTTCTACAGATGTATGGTGGAGAACATTCTGATAGGTTGCATTACTATCTGGATTGAGGAGGCCACAGCACAGGTTCGTAAGAAGCTACAGAAAATTGTTAAATTATTCAGCTCCATCATGGGTACTAGCCTCTGTAATATCCAAGACATCTTCAGGAGCAGTGCCTCAGAAAGGTAGCATCCATTATTAAGGACCCCCATCACTCAGGACATGCCCTCTTCTCAGAAATTGCTTCTTCCCATCTGCCATCCAAATTCTGAATGGATGTTGAACCCCTGAATACTACTTCAAGTTTTTCCCTCTGTTTTACACTATTTTAAATTTATTGTCACTTACTTTTCTATATTTATCATGTATTACATTTACTGCTGCCACTAAGTTAAAAAAATTCTCAACATATGCCAATGATATTAAACCTGATTCTGATCAATGGAATCAAAGAATACAGGGATAGGGGCTGGAATAAAGCACTGATAGCTGCCAAGACCTTGATGAACATAGAAAATAGGTGCAGGAGTAGGCCATTCGGCCCTTCGAGCCTGCACCACCATTCAGTATGATCAAGGCTGATCATCCAACTCAGAACCCTGTACCTGTTTTCTGCCCATACCCCAATCCCTTTAGCCACAAGGGCCATATCCAACTCCCTCTTAAATATAGCCAATGAATTGGCCTCAACTGTTTCCTGTGGCAGAGAATTCCACAGATTCACCACTCTCTGTGTGAAGAAGTTTTTCCTCATCTCAGTCCTAAAAGGCTTCCCTTTATCCTTAAACTGTGACCTCTCATTCTGGACTTCCCCAACATCGGGAACAATCTTCCTGCATCTAGCCTGTCCAATCCCTTTAGAATTTTATATGTCTCAATAAGATCCCCCCTCAATCTTCTAAAGTCCGGCGAGTATAAGCCTAGTTGATCCAGTCTTTCTTCATATGAAAGTCCTGCCATCCCAGGAATCAATCTGGTGAACCTTCTCTGTACTCCCTCTATGGCAAGAATGTCTTTCCTCAGATTAGGGGACCAGAACTGCACACAATACTCAGCAGACAAGGCTTGGAAAGGCTACATGGCTGCCTCCTGCTACTATTTCTTATATTCATAAATTAGTGCACACACCATAACCCACAGAGTTAATGAGAAATAAAACACGATTATCTTTAAGATCTTTAATTAACAGAGAAATGTTGACCAGGAGACAGGCAGAACAACACCTTGGAACATTACATGAAACCCAAGTCCACTTTGATTAAATGACAATTTAAAATATTTCAAGATTGTTTAATGTCATTTCGTCTACACAAGTGCAAAGGAAAATGAAATGATGGTTATTTCAGGTCTGATGCAGCTCAAAAAAACAGGAAAGATAAAAGAACACAATAATAATTAAAAACACAATTAATATAAATACACAAGATAGCTTTTATAAATAGATTGATTATATGTCCATAAAGTGATGCTCAGCTGTACATAAAGTAACTGACAGGAAATAAAGTACAGGTAGTAGTTAGTGGGTGGAGGTGTTGTTCAGCCTTACTGCTTCATGAAAGTAATTGTTTTGAGTCTGGTGGTCCTGGCGTGGATGCTAAGTAGACTCCTTCTTGATGGGAGTGGAACAAACAGCCCATGAGTAGGGTGGGTGGGATCCTTCATGATTGTACTGGACCTTTTCTGGCACCTTGCTGTATATATGTTGATTCCGGGCGGTGAGGCATTGGGCAGTTTTGACTATCTGTTGTAGAGCCTTCCTGTCCACTTTAGGACAGTTTTCACCAAGCAGTGATGCAGCTTTGATTACACTTTTTAAATAAACTTCCGTTTAAGTCAGAGTAGATACACAAAAACTAAAATTTGTATATAGTTTTGAAAATCTGTTCCTGAAATTGCAAACAATCCAGCTGACAACATTTTGTATAACTTTGTTGAAATATTTACTTTTTGTAACTACTAAGGTACAATGGTTGAGGGAAGCAACAACAAATATTCAAACTCACTTATTTACATTACTTCATATCAATCATTTCCCCCCAAATACAAAAATATGCTACCGTAATATATACTGTATTCTAAAATTCAGTCCATCTAAACATGGTGCTATTCTGCCACCTACTGTTAAAATTATCTTTCTCTAACCAATCACCATCGAGTTCCAACAAGAAAACTAAATGAAATTTGACTGAGTACAGTAACAACCAAATTTCATTGAAAGTTCTTATTAATTTGCCAAGGAAATTCTAATCATTTCAGAACATGGTAGCGTAGTGGTTAGCACAATGCTATTACAAGCTCAGGGCATTCCACAGCTGCTAGTTCAATTCCAGCACTGTCCGTAAAGAAGTTGTACATTCTCCCTGTGAACTGTATGAGTTTCTTTTGATTTTCTCCTACAGTTCAATGACATAATATTTAGTAGGTTATTCGGTTATTGTAAAAAATCATCCTGTGATTAGGCTACTGTTAAAATAGTTGGGTTGCTGGGCAATGTGGGTCATTGGGCCGGTTCCTTGCTAAATAGAAAACAAAAATTAAAATATATCCTGAATGACAATATAAAGGAGAAATGAGTGTGCAAATTATTAGTACCCAGAACATAATTTAACTGCGAGATCAAGTTTCAGGAGGTACTGCATCTATGCACAAGCTTGGCAAGAATCATGTTGCACAATTTGCTGCATTGGGAACCATTCCCCATTTTCTGATAGTTCAGTATATATTCATTCCAAACTTTTCTTAAAATTTGAATTCTTAGTGAATCTAAAATTCCCTAGTATTAATTTTCACTAACCTCAAAAATGTTAAAAACTTCTATAAATCTTTTTGATTCAAATTGTCACTAAATTCAGAAATGTCCCCAATGACCATCACTTTAAACATTTCTACCATTCATCACCAGTACACCATAATTATAGTTTATATCATCTACAAAGTGTACTCCGGCAACTCGTCCAAACTACAACTTCCCTAGAAGAACATTCGCCTCAAATCCATAAACTTTGGAGTAAAACTTCTGTAAATCATACAGATTCAAATAGTCGTGAAATCCAAATTAACAGATTAACCATGTCAACAGTTTTCACATTCACCATAAATAGAAGGAAGTTTCAACAAATAATAGTTGTCTCCTTCCCCCATCCATCACTGGCAAACCAGACTGTCAGTGTGCTCCACTTTGAAACTCCAAACAAAAATACATAGATAATCAACTCTGAAACATCTTCCATGCTTGATGTGTTCTCAGAAACAATATTGGAGTTGCCATTGAGAACAATATTTATTCCCCAGGCTGGTTCATTTAGATATAACTCCAGTCCTCTATGACATCCTCAGGTGTGAAATGCAGAAACCATTTTTAAAACCTTGCCATTTAAATGTAATACTTCAACATAATCACATCCATCAGACTGTGGGATTTAACTGAGTTATAGATGATTTATGAGAATCACAAAGGTGTTGGAGCTTTCAGAGAGAACTCAGCTGAAAAACCTATTCCTCAGACTTGCACTTCATGACTGCACATATCTAGTTGGAGTTTGTGGCTTAACTTCAGTTAAGTATTGTCTCTTAATCAGTTTAAGAGTTTCATATTCAGTCCTGTATTATATCCTGGATTAATCTGGGTTTTACTAAAGAGCATTTTCCCAGGGCTGAAATGGCTAGCATGAGAGGGCACAGTTTTAAGGTGCTTGGAAGTAGGTATAGAGGAGATGTCAGGGGTAAGTTGTTTTTTTAAAAAAATGCAGTGGTGAGTGCGTGGTATGGGCTGCCGACTAAGTGGTGGACGCGGAAACGATAGAGTCTTTTAGGAGACTCCTGGACAGGTACATGGAGCTTAGAAAAATAGAGGGCTATGGGTAATCCTAGGTAATTTCTAAGGTAAGGACATGTTTGACACAGCTTTGTGGGACAAAGAGCCTGTATTGTGCTGTAGGTTTTCTTTGTTTCTATATTATGCAGAACTTGGAGTGTTTCAATTCAAACAACCTGTTTTAGGACATCTGTTTTTGGATAGGCTCATAAAACAAACCAAACTTAGTGTCAGGTCCTAATAGTTGTTTCCTAGTTGTACAAATATTCTTCCACATTAGATTTCACTATTATAGCTGACTAAATGCTCTTAAGTTTTGCTGAACCTTTTCAGTAGGTCTATTTCCAGTTTTGAAAATCTTCATCAGTGCCTGCCAAATTTTCATCCCATAAATGTTCATTTTCTTCAGCACCTTGTCAGTATATGCATTAATATTTAATCCTCACAATTTAAGTACATTTCCTGTGCTACTTCAGTTGAAGCCCGCCAAAAAAGACAAAAAATAAGTGAGTAACATTTTCCACAGACCTTTATCCTGCTTATTGTGCTTTGAGAAAACTTTGTTAGATTTCAGTTACTTCGATTGCTTTAATATGGATTCCTTCTCGTCTGCTCTTTTGGAGTTGGTTATGCAAAAACTTTCCTGGGGAATTTTTTTTAATATATATAGAACTTAAATTTCTTTCTAATCAGCAAAATTCATTCACCTTCTGTACACATTAATTTGCATAAAGTCAATGTGAACACGTATTAAAGTCCAACATTGAAAGAGAAAGTTAATGAACCACATGGCATTTGGAAGATATGGAAGATAAATCCCAGTCTCCTTTGGATCTCATTCTCGGATACACACACAAATTTGCTTCAGTTTCAACAATTACTGGCATTGCACTGGAAGCAATTGTGCTTAGTGAGCAAGTCATTACAGATGAAAGGGATTTTCATTCCATTAGGAGAGCTAGCTTCATTCTAGACTCCCTGGAAACAAAAAAGTGCACTAGAAATCTCAGCCAGTGTTCAGCTCACTTTCACAATAATTTATAACAAATCTAATCAACACTCTTCAATGTGAATACTGCTTATGAGTTAACAATTTCTTCTGACAATCTGGAAGGAGTTATGCTGCAAGAAATACAAGAGCATAACAAAATTTGCTTGAAGCACTTTATGGCTATGCTACATTTGACCAAAGAAGATTTTATCTTGACAGCAGGAAAATAAATAGACATTGTGATTTGAGATATTCTTAATAATTAGATTGAAACCTACAGACTTTGGACACCAGTGATAATTAAGATAACTAGAAGACCACAAGAATCATTATTGGAACATTTATTGACAATCGGACATGTTATAAAATAGCAAAAAAACTGCATTGTTCACTTTATCATTTAAACTTAGGTTTCAAGGAAGGTAAAATTATTATATTTACATTAATATATCAAGGCATTAGGAAACCATATTTTACTTCAATCGCTGTATTCAGTCTTGATCAGTTTCACAATTAATTGTATTATCTCATCATCTGAAAAGAAAAAGAGCAATACCATCACAAGTTAATTCTTTTCAGTTATTTGCCCATCAATATACATATATTATAAAAAATACACATTTATATTTCCCCAAATAGTGAGTCTGTGTACAGATATTGGCTGGAATGTTTCTGACATTGAAACGGAGATATTACTTCAGATGTTCTTAACTGGCTTTAAGATGCTTTTGAGATAATTCGGTATAATGAAAAGGAGCTATATGTATATATATTTTTTTATAAATGTCTTCGAATTTCAATATTCATTTGAATAATTTTCCTATAAATTACCAAGGCTACCCTCATGACTACAATAATAGATTATTTGAAGTCATGTAATTATTGCCTTTGATGAAATATATAGCCCTACTCTTTTTCCCTACATGTTTCTCCCTTACAATATGGGTATTCACATCCAGGAGGTGAAATTAGCGTACGTGTAGGCAAAAGAGTTCACACTCACTGGGGTGATCAGAAAATTCCAAAGAAAATTGCTATATTTATATCCAAATGGAGTTAGTCAATCAATACTGTGTTGGCAATTTTCATGCAGCACTAGCAACAAGCTGCAGATGAGGGGGAGAGGGGGAGAGAGAGAGCTTTGCAGAAATTGTTTCAATAAATACACAAATTACCCATGGCATCTATTAAGTATTCAAAAACATGATATTAATTGGATACAGCACAGAATAAGGAAAGTACAATTACTTTCAATTGACATTTTAGGATCTTCAAGTTTCTTCAGCAGCACTGATTCAATTAAGGCTCGCAGCTCTTTAAAAATTATCCCTGTCCTCACAGGAGCCTGAAAAATAAAACATGTAAACCTTGCAATTTCAGTTTAAAATACACATCTTTATTATGATTTGAATCTTGTCCCTGATCCTAATAGTGCCTTGAAAAAGCATTCAGCCTTCAAAAATATTTTCACATTTTATCCACATTTTCTAAATTTAAAATAAATTGAAGTAGAACTTTTGAGCTAATCTACAAAACTTTGTGCATCGTGTCAAATCTAAAGAGATATTCTAAAACATGTCAACAATTTACTAAAAATTAAAAACCAAAATTGAGTCTGAAAAAATATTCACCCCCCCTTTGCAATTACTATGCTAACTTTCAAGTGCAAGACTGTGGATTACCTTACAAACTCACCCAATTTGTTGATATAGAAAAGTGGAGGATCACCTGTTTTCAATGAATTTATAAGAATAAATACCCCCTTCTCTCTGTTAAGGTCCAACAGTATGATAGATTTCCAACAGACCAAACCAAAATGCAGCCAAGAGCATTCAAGGCAAGTCAGGGAAATAATAATAGAAAAGAGAAGCACAAATCTCAAAGGACTAAACATACTTCAGAGCCCAGTGCAGTCTCTCAAGTAAAAATGGAAAAAATACAAAACCACAGCCACACTGCCTAGGTCAAGCCACCTCTCCAAACGTATTCAGTGGCAGAGTGGCAAGGAAAAAGTCCTTCCTGTCTGTATACACTTTGCAGAGCACCACTTAGAAGGTGCTGTAAAGATGTGGAAGATCTTGTGGATGGATGTGACTAATGTGGAACATTTTGACCTCAGCAGTAAGCGGTATGTGTGGTTTAAATCTAATACTGCACATCAACCAGGTAGCACCACATCTACTGTAAAGTATGGTGGAGGTAGCATCATACTATGGCAATGCTTTTCAGCAAAAGGGACTGCTCCTGAAACTGCCAATCCTTGGCCAGAAAGATTAAACTGCTGAGGAAATTCATCTTTTAACAGTACAACCACCCAAAATACACTGCTAGAGCAACCATGGAGTGACTTCAAATGAAGAAAATAGATGTCCTTCTGTGACCCAAAGTCTTGAAATTAACCCAATCAAATATTTCTAGTAAGACCTCAAGATTGCTGACCACTGCCACTCACCAGCTAAGCTGGCATAGCTTGGGCAATTTTGCAAGGAGGAATAAGCAAATCTTACTCCAACACATTGTGCAAAGCTAACCAAGACTATCAAAAAGACTACTGGCTGTAATAGCTCTGAAGTAGTTCAACTAAGTACTAAGCAAAGGGGGATGAATACTTTTGAACTGCTGACATTTCAGTTTTCGAATTTTTAGTTTTTCATGTTTTACAATCTTCCCTGTTTTGGGGGCTCTTCTGTGAAAAAGGAGCATGTGATTCACAAATAAAAATTCTCTCAGTTCAACTGGTCAAAAATCCCTGATTGTAATGCACATTTATCTGAAAAAGAGTTGGGGACTGAATATTTATACAAGACACTGTAGAAGTGCAAAATCCTCTCTTTAAAAATCTAAGTTAGCAAGGTGATGGGAATATGGAGAAAATTCCAGAGTATTGGCCCATATGGGCACAACCATCAAGATTCATGTGCAAGGATGCCTAGATCCCTTCAAATACCAAAATCTTTCATTATCTCAGCATTTAAATAATAAGTCATAGGAGCAGAGCTGGGCCATTCAGCCCATATAGTCTGCTCTGACATTCCACCACAGCTGATTTACTATCCCTCTGAACCACATTCTCTGATCTTCACACCATATGCTTTGATGCCCTGATTAATCAACAACCTATCAACCTCTGCCTTAAATATACCCAATGGCTTAGCCTGCTTATCCATCTGTGGCAATGAATTCCACATATTCACCACCCTCTGGCTAAAGAAATGTTTCCTCATCTCATTTCTCTACTCTGAGGGTGTGTCCCCAGCCCTAGACTCCCCCATGGTAGGAAAATCATCTCCACATTCATTTTATACAAATATTTGCTAGGTCATAATGAGATCCACTCTCATTTGCTCAAACTCCAACAAGTACAGGCCCAGAGCTATCAAATGCTGCTTGTATGTTAATCTTTTCATTCCCGAGTTCATTCTCGTGAACCGCCTTCGCACCCTCTCCAATGCCAGCACATCTTTTCTTAGATAAGGGGTGTAAAACTGCTCACAATACTCGAAGTATGGCCTGACCAATGCCTCACAAAACCTCAGCATTACATCCTTGCTGTTATATTCCAGTCCTCTCGAAATGAATGTTTACATTGCATTTGCCTTCCTTACCACTCACTCAACCTGCAAGTTAACCTTTAGGATATCACAAGTCCCTCTGACTTTTGAATTTTCTCCCCAGTTAGTCTTTATTCCTTATGCCAAGTGCATAACCATGCATTTCCCTACATTATATTCCATCTGCCACTTCTTTGCCTATTCCCCCAATATGTCCAAATCCTTCTGCACACACCCTGCTTCCTCCACACTACCAGCACCTCCACCTATCTTCATATCATCCGCATATTATCATCCTGCCATCTCCTCAAAGAATTTAAACAGATTTGTCAGGCAAGATTTCCCCTTAAGGAAACCATGATGACTATGGTCCATTTTATTTATGTGCTTCCAAGTTCCCTGAAACTTCATCCTTAGTAATAGACCCCAATATCCTCCCAACCACTGAGGTCAGGCTAACTGGCCTATAGTTTCCTTTCTTCTGCTTCTCCCCCTTCTTGAAGAGTGGAGGGACTCTTGTAATTTTCCAGTCCTCTAGAACTGAGTGATTCTTGAAAGATCATTACTAATGCCTCCACAATCTCTTTCAGAACCCCGGGGTGTCGTCCATCTGTACCAGGTGACTTTTCAGCTTCCCAAGCACCTTTTCTTAGTGACAGAAACAATACTCACTTCTGCCCCCTGACACTCTCGCATTTCTGGTATTCCGCTAGTGTCTTCAACAGTGAAGAATGACACAAAATACTAATTAAGTTCCTCCACCATTTCTTTGTGCTCTTGTACTACTTCTCCAGTGTCATTTTCCAGCAGTCAATATCCATTCTTGTCTCTCTTTTATTCTTTATACTGTATAGCTGAATATACTTTTTGTATGTTTTCATATCATTGTCTAGCTTACCTTCATATTTCATCTTTCCTCTCTTTATGGCTTTGATCGCCTTTTGTTGGTTTTTAAAGTTTCCTAATACTCTACCTTCCCTTAATTTTTGCTACATTATATGCTCCCTCATTTGCTTTTATGTTGTCTTTGACTTCCCTTGTCAGCCACGGTTGCCTTATTCTTTCTTTAGAGTACTACTTCATCTTTAGGATGCATCCTTTCTGCACTTCTGAATTTCCCCCATAAACACCAGACATTCCTGTTCTGTCATCATCCCTGCTCGTGTCCCCTTCGAATCAACTTTGGCTAGCTCCTTTCCCATGCCTTTCTAATTCCATTAACTCTACTGTAATAGATGGGTCTGACTTTTTCTTCTCTAACTCAAACTGCAGGGTAATTTCTATCATATTATGATCACTGCCTACTAAGGGTTCCTTAACCTTAATCTTCTGAATCCAATTTGGGTCATTACATAACAATCCAATCCAGAATTACTGTTCCCCTAGTTTGCTCAACCACAACCAGCTCTAAAAAGCCATCTTGTAGACATTCTACAAATTCTCTCTTTTGGATTTTCCCAATCTACCTGCATATTAGAAATCTATAATGATTATTGCAACATTGCTGTTTTTACATGCCCTTTCTATTTCCCATTCTGTGCAGGCCTCTGTTAGTCTCGATGGACCGTGGATTTGTGCCTTGGAAAGTTTTCAGGGTGCAAGCCTGGGCAAGATTTTTCTTATGGAAGACCAGCAGTTGCCCAAGCTGCAAGTCTCCCTTCTCCACACCACCCATGTTGTCCAAGGGAAGGGCATTAGGACCCATACAACTTGGCACCGGTATCATCGCAGAGCAATGTGTGGTTAAATGCCTTGCTCAAGGACACACACGCAGCCTCAGCCAAGACTCGAACTAATGAGCTTCAGATCACTAGACGAATGCTTTAACCACTTGGCCACGCGCCACATTTCCCATTGTAATATGTAGCCCACATCCTTGCCGCTGTTTGGAGGCCTGTATATAACTCACGTCAAGAGATTTTATACCGTTAACGTTTTTCAAATTCTTCTGATAATATGCCATCTCTTTTCAAGGATTTGATTTCATTCTTCTTCAATAAAAGCATCCCTCCTCCTCTACCTGACTGTCCCTTTGATACAATATGTATCCTTGGATGTTCAGCTCCCAACTATGATCTTTCAGCCACGACTTAGATGCCCACATCATACCTGCCAATCTCTAACTGCGCTACAAAATCACCTACCTTATTCCGTATACTATGTGCATGCAAATATAACACCTTCAATTCTGTAATCATTACTCTTTTTTATTTTGGCCCCCTGTTACACTTTAATTCATCCCACTGAGTGCAATTTTGCTCAATTATCTGCCTGTACTTACTCACAGCTTCAGTACACACTGCATCTAATTTGAACATTAATTGTCCCATCCGCAACCCAATCACTCTGGTTCCTATCCCCCTGACAAATTAGTTTAAACCCTACCCAACAGCCCTAGCAAACTTGTCTGCAAGGATATTGGCCCTCTCGGGTTCAGGTGTAACCAATATTCCCTCTAACTTTTAGAGGTCAGTGTGCGCAAAAATCTTACGTTGTGCAACATTTTTTTCCTGTGACAAAAATAAGTATGTGTGACTGAATGCACACATGGTACACTTTATACCACAGAACATTACAGCACAGAAACAGGCCTTTTGGCCCTTCTTGGCTGTGCCGAACCATTTTTCTGCCTAGTCCCACTGACCTGCACCTGGCCCATATCCCTCCATGCACCTCTCATCCACGTACCTGTTCAAGTTTCTCTTAAATGTTAAAAGTGAGCCCGCATTTACCACTTCATCTGGCAGCTCATTCCACACTCCCACCACTGTGTGTGAAGAAGCCCCCCCCAATGTTCCCTTTAAATTTTTCCCCCTTCACCCTTAACCCATGTCCTCTGGTTTTTCTCACCCCTAGCCTCAGTGGAAAAAGCCTGCTTGCATTCATTATCTATACCCATCATAATTTTATATACCTCTATCAAGTCTCTCCTCATTCTTCTACGCTGCAGGGAATGAAGTCCTAACCTATTCAACCTTTCTCTGTAACTCAGTTTCTCAAGTCCCGGCAACATCCTTGTAAACCTTCTCTGCACTCTTTCAACCTCATTAATATCCTTCCTATAATTCAGTGACCAAAACTGCACACAATACTCCAAATTCAGCCTCACCAATGCCTTATAGAATCTCACCATAACATTCCAACTCAATACTTTGATTTATAAAGGCCAAAATACCAAAAGCTCTCTTTACTACCCTATCTACCTGCGACGCCACTTTTAGGGAATTTTGTTTCTGTATTCCTAGATTCCTCTGTTCTACTGCACTCCTCAGTGTCCTACCATTTACCGTGTATGTTCTACCTTGGTTTGTCCTTCCAAAGTACAATACCTCACATTTGTTTGTATTATGTAGGCTTACAAAATATTTGACATAAAACTGCACAGAATAACAACAAAATAACATACATATTTAAGTCAGTTTTTTTTTTCTTTCTCCTGTCTTTGGCATTTACCCATTCTTTGATCTCCTTTGGGTTTGATGGTTTTTGCTCTTGCTCATCTGCACTCAACCGTAACATACATAGCATTTCTGTAATGGGTAATGACAGGTTCTGTTGCCTGAGCCTTGTACACTGCGCAAATGCGATTAACTTGCCAAATGACCCTTCAAAAAGTCAAATTTCCAAATATCATCCCACTTCTTTCCACCAGCAAATTCTCCAGCAACTTTCACATCACAACAACACAAACAGGTAACTCCAGTCTCTGAATCATACATAAAGATTTCTTGTAGCTGAATGTTCATGACCTCATGAGCTTTTGGTGTAGCTGTTTCTACTATTTTGTTAAGCCATTCAACTTTAAACAAATTTGCAGTTCTTTTCTGCTTCACGCCCTTCACTTCTTTTGAATTCAACATAGTGAATCAATATTTTTTTCAATAAAAACTCAGTAAGCTATCTACAGGATTTTAAACAAATCTTTGTAAACTTTACGATATGAACATTATCCGCCAAAGATAGCTGCTGCTGTGATACAGCTGTACAAACCAGAACAAGAAATTAGTGACGTGCATTGTGGTATTTGAAAAACCGAGTAACTAGTTAACAGAAACATTTAGCTAAAAGATTATTTTCAATAAGTATAATTATTAATTATTACATTAATTTAAGTAACTAACCTTTTGTGTGCACATTAATTTCCTTTGTGCACTGGTTGAAAAACGTGTGCGCGCACACGCACACACAGCTTAGAGGGAACATAGGGTGTAGCCCATTTTTTTGTACAGATCACATCTTCCCCAGAAGTCATGCCAATGAACCAGAAATCTGAAATCCTACTTCCTGCACCAATTCCTCAATCACACATTCATCTGCCAAATCATCCTTTTCTTACCCTCCTGGCACGTGGCACAGGCAGCAATCCAGACGTTACTACCCTGGAGGTCCTGCTTTTCAACTTTCTGCCTAACTCCTTATATTCCCTCCTCAGGACCTCCTCTCTTTTCCTATCCATGTTGTTGGTACTTACATGTACCATGACTGCGGGCTGCTCATCCTCCCCCTTTAGGGTGCTGTGGACCCAATCCTGGCACCTGGGATGCAATATACCATCCAGGCGCGTCTTTCACGTCCACAGAATCTGTTTTCTAACTATGGAACCCCCTATCACTACTGCACTTCTCTTTTCCTCCTTTCCCTTCGGAGCCACAGAGCCAGAGACCTGGTCCTGGGCTTCCCCTGGTAGCTCATCCACCCCAACTGTATCCAAAGTGGTATACTTATTATTGAGGGGAAAGGCCACACAGGTACTCTGCACTAAGGTAAAGCATTGAAATCAGGGATGTACAAGAGGGCATACTGGAGGAATCTCTACATGAATGAAGAGGTAGAGGAGATTACTATGACAAGAAAAAGGATATTTGAAAATAAGAAAGAAAATTTAGTAGTCAAGGTTCTGCTAGACCAAATTGTGCAGAAAATGTTTGTACAAATATAAAGAGCAGTGTGGTAGAGGCAGCGGAGAAGGGCAATAAGACACTGCAAATAGTAAATGAACGGGCGAATTAAAATGTAGAAAAATAATTAAATATTTCTCACCTGGAAATGTATCCAGTCATCAACTGAAAGTAACCTTTCACGATGCATGACCTCAATCTCACCACCAAAAAGTAAGATTGGAAAAGGTGAGATCAGGGTTGTCTCTCGCACATAGATCTTGCTGTACTTCACCTTGGATGGAAAGCAAAAGTGGAATGATCCATTGGAAAACAAATTTGTTAACAAAACTCAAAAATATACATCTAGCTCCTCAACTATGACCATATAATTTGACTACTGTATAAAATTATAAGACCATAAGACATAGGAGCAGAATTTGGCCATTCACCCCACTAAGTCTGCTCTGCCATTCCATCATGGCTGATCCCAGATCCCACTGAACGCCACACACCTGCCGTCTCATCATATCCTTCGATGCCCTGACCAATCAGGAAACTATCAATTTTTGCTTTAAATATACCCATGGTCTTGGACTCCACAGCTGTCTATGGCAGAACATTCCACAGATTCGCTACTCTCTGGCTAAAAAGAAATTCCTCCTCATCTCTGTTCTAAAAGGTCACCCTTCAATTTTGAGGCCCTCTAGTTCTGGATGTCCCTACCATAGTAAGCATCCTCTCCATCTCTACCTTACCTCATCTTTTCAGCATTTGGTAGGTTTCAATGAAATCCTCCCCCATTCTTCTAAATTCCATCGGGTATACGTTAACCCCTTCATTTCCGAAATTATCCTTGTGAATTTCCTCTGGACTACTTCCAATGACAACACATCCTTTCTGAGATATGGGGCCCAAAACTATGACAATACTCCAAGTGCAGCCTGACCAGTGTCTTATTAAGCCTTAGCATTATCTCCTTGCTTTTATATTCTATTCCCCTTGAAATGAATGCCTATGTTGCACTTGCCTTCTTCACCAGACTCAACCTATAAATTAATCTTCAGTGAGTCTTACACAAGGACTCCTAAGTTCCTCTGTGCCTCTGATGTTTGAATTTTCTTCCCAGTTACATAACAGTCTGCACTATTAATCCTTTTACCAAAATGTATTATTATACATTTCCCAACGCTGTGTTCCATCTGTCACTTTTTTGCCCATTCTTCCAATTTGTCCAAGTTCTGCTGCTATTGCATTTGTTCACCTCCCCCCCACCTATCTTCATATCATCTGCAAACTTTGCCCCAAAGCCATCAATTCCTTTATACAAATCATTGACAAACAATGTGAAAAGTAGTGGTTCCAATGCTGACCCCTGAGGAACACCATCAGCCACTGGCAGTCAACCAGAAAAAAAAATTGCTTTATTCCAACTCACTGCTTCCTGCCACTGTCAGCCATTCCTCTATCCATGCCAGTATCTTCCCTGTTTACACAATAGGATTTTATCTTAAGCAGCCTCATGTGTGGCACCTTATCAAATACCTTCTGAAAATCCAAGTAAATGACATCTACTGCCTCTCCTTTGTCCACCTTGCTTGTTACTTCCTCAAACTCTAACAGATTTGTCAGGCAAGATTTCCCTTTACAGAAACCATGCTGACTGACTTATTTTATCATTAGTCTTCAAGCATCCTGAAACCTCATCCTTAATAACAGACTCCCCAACACTTACCCAACCACTGAGGTTATGCTAACGAGCCTGTAACTTCCTTTCTTTTGCCTTCCTCCTTTCTTAAAGAGTGCAGTGACATTTGAAATTTTTCAGTCCTCCTGAACCATGCCAGAATCAAGTGATTCTTGAAAGATCATTACTAATGCATCTATCTCTTCAGCAACCTCTTCATGTAGTTATTCTGCTTATGAGTGATTTTTATATGCAGAATTGTATGAGACTCCATTTTGTACATAGCATTTATAAAAGAAAGGCTATAGCATTTAAGTACAATATTGCCAGAAGTTACAGTACAGATTCATAAAAATGAGAAAACAATCTTCTGTGGGATTTCTTAGCTGAAGGTGCAATTCAATTCACTTAAAAAGCAGTACCTTTAATAGTTTAGATAGGGAGCATTAATTGGTCAGTTCTACACTAACCAAAAAGTGACTTGATCAGTTACTTAAAAGATTTATGACATGCTGGCACTGGAAGGAAAAGAAATCTTGTTCGGTCAAAGAAATCCAGAAAATTGATGCAAGAATCTGAGATGGACCATGTGGAAGTCAGAGCATGTTGCAAACTGCCAGCAAAAGTAATGAAATTTAAATCCTGTATGTATACAGGGAACAGAATCAATGTAATTGAGAAAAGGAGTTGAGAGAGTGGAGCTTGAGTAGGACTAAAACAAATACTGTTCCACACATCCCACAGTGAGTACCTAACACTGCACCTTTTAGGTGACAGAAATGAAGGAAGCTGAAAAAAATATTTCAATACAAAGATGAGTTCAATCTAGCAAATGAGCTTATTGAAGTGGATTGGGTCTCTAGTCACAGATATAGATAGCCCACAGTATGGAGACAACCCTTCAGCCCAGCTGGTCCGTGTCAACCAAGATTCCCATCTCCAGTAGTCCAGTCTGCCTGCATTTAGCCCATATCCTCGCTTCCTATTTGTGTACCTGTCCAAGTACCTTTTTATGTTGTTAATGTAACTGCTTCAAACACTTCTTCTGGCAGCTATTTCCATAAATTGATCACCTTCTGGATAAAAAAAAAGTTGCAACATCCCCTCCCCCACCAGGGTTCCTATTAAATCTCTTCCCTCTCTCCTTCAAGGAAGAGCAGATTTTGGATTGAGCTTTACAGGGGCTATACATGAAAAAGGAAGATGAATTAGTTAGTGTTAGGGAACTTGAAACAGTAGATGGCAGAACATATCTTAAATGTCATGGACACATGTGGATAAGATGAAGCTGAGATCTCTTACGATAAGATTGTTTGGGAATCAAAGAGATGATCAGATAGTGAAAATAAGGCAGGGGTCATAACTGCAGGAAAGTAATGAGGTCAGAGGAAAGTGAAGGGTGAGAAAGGTCAGAAGAGATATTGGAATCCAAGATTTTGTTCTCTGTCTTCTCCTCCAAGAGGACCACAACCTTGTTGTGATTTGGAGGCTTGCGTGCCTCAATTACCTGGAGAGCTATGTTGGGAGGAGTCAGGGCTTTATACTTTGGCTCTTGGTAGGGTCACCTATGCCAAACAGATCAAAAGGTAGGGGCCAGACTAAGAGTGGTCTACCAGTCCTCCAGGTTCAGGGGTTCAGCTCATGGCTAACAATGCTGACTGGTAAAACAAAATTGTTATGGAAACAGCAATGAAGAATCCTTCTACATCTGAGTGTGATGGTATTCTTGAGCCTTCACCAGGAAGTAACAACCGGGGTACTGATAGATATGACGAGGGAGCCCTGAACACCTCCAGATATGGAGAACTTTCATTGCTGCTCTAAACACCAGGACATAATGGGCAGTAAAAATAACTCCAGGAAAATAAAACAGAAAAGCGAAAGAAAAGTTGTTGCAACTCTTCTTGCAGATGCGTTGGAAATATCATATTCTCTAACATAATACAATTCATTCACTCTGTCCATATCAGGACCATCCACCTTTGTTATATTTGTTTGTGACATTGGCTTTTTTTATTTCTCTGCATTAGCACTGCCTGAACTAATATCTGAAACACATCAATATTTCTTCGACACCTTTTGCAGATTACACTTCTTTTCACACGACAACAAAGTACCAACTACAAGCTGGACAAAAGCCTTCAGAATATCCTCTAAAGATCACACCAAAATGAGTACATCAACTATCGATCAGTTACCTTTTCCTGGTACAAAATCCAGCCATTGGTCTGAAGATCCCTGTTGACAGATGAAGGGTGTGGTTGTGCTTTACCTTGTGCAGTTTCTATGGAACAAATCACCTTGTCAGCGATGTCTACTGATGGAATATAAATAATCTTCCCAATATTGTCATAGAGTCCTGCTGTTAATACAGCTTTAAGAAGGGGCACTTCCTGATTTGATAAGCTCTGTTTATAGTACTCTGGCAAGGACCCTGAATTGCAGCTTTGATTCTTAGTTCTTCTGGACGTTGGTGACACAAAACCGACTGCCTCCATCAGCTTGATGAGTTCTTGTTTAACATCCTGCAAGGTTATTTTCCAGAAACATATCATGAGCAACCATTCTGCTTGAGGTTTTTCTTTTACAATTATAATTTCATTAATAAAAAATGTGGAACTTAATCCTTTAAATACAAATTAATTTATGCTAAAAGCTCAACATAGCTATCCATTCATTCTCTAAACTTCCTTTGGTTATGAGACTATGTATAATCTTAAACACCTGGGAAGACATGATATATCAGCACAAAAATCTTGAAAGGCACAAACTACAACATTTATTAGAATAAAAGCACAAAATTAGTGTTTATTAGAATCAAAGTACAGACCTCCATTGTTAGAAGTGCAGTCCTGCTCAAGAAGTGTTTCTTGCAATAAGCCATTTCAGCACGATAGCCATCACGCCGCACATTCTTCCATCTTAACATTGAAACAAAACATCAAATTTAGATGCAATGGGATCACTAATTGAAGGGTACCTGATGCATATAATTATGTTATAGAAATCCAAAAACATTTCTTTCAAGTTTAGTTATTAACAGACAACACAATGACAAAGGTTGAGGCATACCCTAAATATGCATTATAAATAGTCAGATGATCTGAATTAGACAATGACATGGCTGCTTTTACAAGGTTTGCTTCATCTTTTCCATTCACTGGAGTAACAAAGGGAGATTTTTCAGTCATGGCAGCAGCAATGATTGCCTGTAAACAAATCATATGTTTCGCTCAGTATTTGGCACAAATTATAAACATTTACCAGCAATTTCCATCCCCCTTGAGGCAGAGCATCTTGAAAACCGCTTGCACCCTTTCACAGAGAGCATTATGGCCACTGTTTCCTGATGTGCACTGTTGCCCATTAACTTGCATCGCTATCATGCATTTTAAAAATAAGACCTGAAGTCCAATGAGAAAATGTATGTCAACCTGAAAAATTCTGGAAGAGTTGACCAAAATCTTAACTAATGAAGTTTGTTTTATGGGAAGATAAAGAAAATGGAGAATTTTACATAAAAGTTTTAGTCAGAATCATATGTATACTTATTAATCATAGGGAAGATGTATAAGCAATTTTATGTTATTTGACATATCAGCCCAAGTCCGAATAGAGCTGTGAATGGAATGCTAGATGTTGCACCAACCAATTCAAACTTCTCAGATTCTGACTGCCTTTAATTTACTAGGCTTTTTTTAAAAAAATGCCAACCTCAGCACCGATCAGTCCTGATCAATAGTCATCAAGGATACTGGCGAGTACACCACAAAATTCTCATGACAGTTTCTTTTGCTTTTCTCATGATTGAAAGTAAACTAGCAATTTGGTAACTAATCAAATGCAATTCATTGTTCTTTATTGTTTTCTAACATGGGAGCTATTTTTTCCACATGATTTAATAAATATAACCATCACCTTGCTGGTTAGTGGTCTGTCAATCTTTAAGCTCTGCAATTGGGTTGTTAAGCCTTTGTTGCATCCAGAATATTCAGCAGATTATTGCTATCACATGAAGGGAATTAAGTTGCCTTAAAAGCAGCTTTTGTGATAGCAGAAACTCTGAACAGTTTTGGATTATTTACTCGCACTGCTGTAAATAGCTCATCCTTGTCTTATTTCAGCTATCATTGAATAAGTGTTCATGGGACTCTCTATGATCATATTTGTTAACCAATACTACAGCTTTACATGTTTACACGATGCTGATCCTGCCATGCTCTTCTGCATTCATCACGGAGCCCAGATTCAAATAGACTCATTTGGCAGAGTCTTAGGCATGGTGATGAGCATACATGAATTTAGATTGCATTACTGATAAATCAGCTTGATTGCTCAGAAACAATACTAAGAGAATGTGGCTTACACCAACTAAATGAACAATTAACCAAGTTAATGATTCCAGATTTAAAAGGTTCAGCAAATTTATTTTACCATAGGATATAATGAGCAGAGAATTTTTAATGCCAAACTACACAAATTGAAATCTTTAACTTGTATTTCAACTTTACTTACCACAGGTTCTAAACAGCCAAAAATTGCTCCAAAAATTAACATTTTCCCAATTTTCACATTTACTGGAAGGGCAGCAAGATGTTGCCCTAATGGAGTCAATTTAGGTTTGTTGATTTCACACGCTCCAATTTTCCTCAGCAAGTTCATAGCATTACTAATGACTTGGATTTGTGGTGGATCCAAAGCTCGGGCAAGAAAATCTTCTGGAGATCCATGATTGCATTTCTTAAAATTCAAAACAAATGAGAAAAATCATAGCACATAGGAAAAGTATGAATGGTTATCAACCAGTTAAACAAGAACAGTGTTAACTTTTACTGTCATGAAAACATCCCTATGCAACTGAAGCTATAAGTATTGATAAGAGCAGATGGAGCATGAGACGATTCTGTAAGAGACTGTCAAAGGAAGTTGTATAATTTTTTTTTTAAAACACATGTGCAAGAGTTTTACATTTCCAGTTCTTTGAGATCGTAAACCACACTAGGTCAACAAAAACCTTTTTAATAACAACTAACAAATATTTTACCAAAGTAAGTGGCTGAAATAAAAACCTCAATGTATTGTTCATAGTTTTCTTTCATTGTTCCAAGCCATTTGAGTTTCAATGAACTCAGTCTGGATTGTTAAAATTAAGAAATTTACAATAAATTATCTTAATAATAATCTGCCAAGGGAATAATGAATAATACAGCAGACAAATCTTCTTTTGATCCTTTACATCTTCTTGTCCCCCAACCAAAAGGCTGATGAGCCAGAGAGCCTGCTCCTGCTTCACTTAGCCTGATGACTCTCTTCAGGGTTATCACTCCAGATGTGCAAAAAATATCTTGGCAGAATGTAGACACTGGAAGAGAAAGCTGCCCACTGACACAGAGATGTTGTGAAGGACATGATGATTGCAAGGAGGATAGTCATAAGATACCAAATGATACTGATCAGTTGGTACAATAGATAGAACACCAGCAGATGGAACAATCCTGATAATTCTGAGGTGATACATTTTGTGAGGACTAATAAAAGGTAGAACATTCACAATGAATGTTGGGCTCTAAGAAGCACAGAGGAACAGAGGGACCTCAGTGGACAAATTCAAGGATCCGTAAACATAACAGCACAGGGAGACAAGGTGATGGAAAAGACCAAGGGATACTTGCTTTCAATAAATAACAAGAGCGTTATGAAACAACTTCAAATATCATGGGTTGGTGAACAGTTAGAGTACTGTGTACAGTTCTGGTCACCCTATACAAAAGGAACAATGTTAATGCACTGAAGAAGGTACAGAAGAGATCACCAGGATGCTGCCTGGGATTCAGTATTAGAGTTATGAGAAAATACTGGATAGACTAGCTGTTTTCAGTGAAATAAAGTGAGCTGACAAATTTTAACAGAAGTATATACAATTGTGACAGATTAGATATGTTACATAGTAGGAAACTTTTCCCAATAACATAGATGTCAATAGCTAGAGGGCATAGATTTAGGGCAAGGGGTAAGAGGTCTAAGAGGGAATCAGAGAAAGAATATTTTCCCTTGTAGGTGGTGGTCAGAATCTGGAAGGTACTGCCTTGAGTGGCTGGAGGAGTCAATACTCTCATAATGAAGTATCTAGACATGTATATGAATTATCAAAGTCTTGGATAATGGATGGTAAATTGAATGAGTATTAATAGGAACTCAATAATCAGCATGGAATAGGTGAGCTGATGGGCCTATTTCTTTTGTTGTATGACACGATCACTAGTAAGTATTCAGAAAGTCAGCATTCAATAAGCCAATCCCCCAGCTCATACTAAAGACAAGTACTGCAATTAAGATGGTAACCACCTGCATGTGGTTTGGATGTTCAAGCCCCAACAGAAAATCCTGGCGATGCTGGACAATGTTTCTCATCGTCTGCATGCCACCTTGGCTGAACAGAGGAGCACTTTCAGTACTAGACTAAGACAAATGCATTGCTCCAAAGAGCGCTATATTAGGTCATTCTTACCCTTGGCCATTAGTATAATGAGACAACCTGCAGCCAGGGAAGAGTTAAGACTTATTTTTATTCTTTCTTTCCTCTCTTTTAATATTTGTATATCTGTGCACTTGTAATGCCGCTGTGACACTGTAATTTCCTTTGAGATCAATAAAGTATCTATCTACTTTGATTAGCTTTAAAAACTGTGCCCTTGGGCTAGAATTCAGGCAGCACAGTTGCATGATTTCTACAGTTGCTGTCTCAATTCCAGTGATTCAGGTTCAGCCTCCAGTGCTGTCTTTGGAGATACTTGCATGTTTTCTTTATCAGTGACTGGGGTTTCTTTGGATTTTCCAGTTTCCCCTGAAACATATTAAATCGATTGCAAGAATGTAGTAAGCTCGCATGCTTTTTGTCTCATCGGGCCCAGTTGGTCACTCCTGTACTATAAGTTGCCTAGTGTGTACTGCAGCTAACATGATTCAGTAAAAATGTTTAACCCTACTACTCCATTGTCGTTCTTGCTCTGCACATACCCAACACCACTCACATTGCCATTAGTACTGACACATTTAACACTGTTGCTTCTTCTATTACTTTAAACCATATTAGTAATTAAATGAGAACACCATAATAAACACATCAGAATGTAGATTTGCACTAGAGAATAACATATTATATCAGCATGTAATAGATTTAAATATTTTTGGAAACACACAACGATGCCGTAACTATACATTAATGGGCAATCTTAGCGTTATTTAAGGTCTGAAATTCGAAGTAAATATTACCATGATATGAAGACAAAGCTCTTCCAAGGGTACTCGTAAGATTTCTGGGACAGAGTAATCTATGAAACTGTCATACCTAGATAAATAAAGCAAATTACATTATCTCTTTAAAATAAAGGCCCCATTTGAAAATAAACATTCATAATGAAAATATAATAGCAAAAATAATTTCAAATATTACAAGGTTTCAAAGCAAACCTTTCTACACAATTCAAAGTTTTTTTTAGAAGTGTAAATAAGCACTCGCAAATGAGACTAGCTTAGGTGGGGCATCTTGGTTGGCATGGACCAGATGGGCTGAAAGGCCTGTTCCTGTGTGCTATAATTCTAAATAAGTGTCCATTGCCTAAAAAGAATGAACAAATAAATTTTAAAAATTTTGCTAATTGACTAACACTAATTCTGTGCAACATAACACATTTATCAAACTTTTGAAAAGATATATGAACAAGCAAACCCAAAATATTGTTTAAAATGCAATAAACTTAATGGTTGACTTAGTCTTTGATCTACTAATTTAACAAAACTATAAACAAATTCTTACGCATGCAACTGCTTCATTCTCAGCTAATATTGTGAGCCTGCTGGTTCCTGAATGAGGAGTTCAACCCAATGGTCAACTTCCAAAATATGTGTACGAGGTGCTCTGGGAATACCTCATTGAAAACAACTCCCATAATGTAGCAGTCTCGCTCTACTAACTGGAATATTTTGAACATGAATAATGGCTATCAGTAATTGAATCTACAGGTCCTTCCAGGTTATAGCAGGACCTGTGGACTGTTGAACCTGGAAAACTTGATGCTTTGAAAATAATATGTGACATGATAAGCAAATAAAGTACGTATTTCTATGCACAAGGATTTAATATATATTAATAGAGTTAATGTATGTTAAGGTTGTATTGAAGTTTTGCTGAGCGAGTCACTAACAGACAAGCCTAAACTTCTAATATTGCATAACCCTCCAAGGGAGACTTCTTAAATACTCCAGTAAAAGGGAGATAGATTAGCTTATCACAGATTTAATATGGGCTTCTTGTCATCTTCTGGCTTCTGATCTATACCATTGGCCCTGTAGTGCTTTTCTTCCCCCAATAAATATACTGCTCCTGTTTGCCCACTTGCTCTGTATCATTATTATAGGAGACAAGGTATTTTGCTAAAGTATCACATTAAAAAGATAGGATAGAAAAACTCTCATTGAAGCAATCACAGACAATAATGTCACTTTCAGATTTTCTGAGTATTCACCTTGCTTTTGTGTACAAACGAAAACAGAATCCCTCTCGAACACGACCAGCTCGACCCTGCCTCTGAAGTGCATTGGCTTTGCTGATAAATGTCTCCACCAATGAGCTCATTTGGCTACTTTCCCGATACCTACAAATAACATAAGCTAAATGATCACGTAGTCTACAAATTTACAAGATGTTGAAAAAATCTGCATTAGCAAATATTTCATTCAGATGAATGTTACAGAACAGATTTAATGACAAAAACTGTAAGTTATATGTAGTAGTATAGATTTATAATAGTAACTGAAATATTTTAAGTATCATTCAGTTACAAAATCAGAAAGACAGCTGCAAAATATATAGCAATTAAAAGAATTCTGACTACATAATACATTCTAAACAAACCTGTTTTCTTTAGTCTTTCCAGCATCAATGACAAAGACAACATCGGGAATTGTGATTCCTGTTTCTGCAATATTTGTTGCCAAAACAATCTGAAAAATGACACAATTAAATAATTAGGTGCAAAGAATTCCAATCTTTCCTGCTTTAGGTTTTAATTCAAACCACCATACCTCTCCCATTATTTGTGATGAAAAAATCTTAACTGGCCACAATAGCATATTATTTATTCCATACAATTTTACAATGCAGAAAAAAGATGACCCATAATTCCATTCAATTCCGTTCCTGCTCTATCATTCATCCTGGTTATATGTTACAGGTGGAAGAACAATTACTTTTATTTCAACAAATTTCAAACTGATGAACAAAAATCAAAGCAAATAATATTTTGTAGACAATGATGAATGCATCAGCAAAAGAAACAGGGTTGCCTGTCATCCTTCTGGTTTCAATTGCCAATGAAGCCTTTAGAGTCACTGGATAATGATTGTGATTAATTAATTTTATTCTGTGAGGTGACCATTGTCACACACAGGACTGAATCAGCCTGCATAAGAAAATGTATCTGGAACACTTTTATGAGAAAGCCTCAACTCAAATTCTTAGGAAGAGGGCATTGCCGCTAGTGAATATGGTGAGAATTGTGAATATTAGTAATGGAGAAGAGCACTGAAAAAACTGAAGTACAACTTCTACATATGTGAGGACAGGTGATCTACCCAAGATAGAATGGAACAATGACTGACCATTATGGAGGATGTACTTCAGTTCTGACTCCTTGCATTGCCAAGGACATAGAATGAGGAAATTAACAGAATACATGATACATGCCAATTGATATTTTTTTCCCCATACAAGAACCAGATCAAGTACATTGAGAATGCAAGAGAAAAGAAAAGTAATAGGGAATATGAATGTAGAATAAAAGCCAATATAAAAATGGAAACCAAAGTTTTTCTCTGCAGCATGGAAAGAACACAGCAGTATGGGTCACATTAGAATTAAAGAAGATAATACTTGCTTCGAGATGCATGGTAAAGTATAAACAATCTGTATGAGCTTTTACTCAAAAAAGATGCTGAGAAAATATCATTTGTGTGGAGATGATAAGGATGATGAATGGACTGGAAAGGCTGATAATACCTCGAGGTGTGATATAACCTAGATAGGGGGGAGTGACAAAGAAATGTAAAGCAGAAGACCTGCTTCAAGAAAGGATGCAATAACATTCCTAGAAATTACAGGGTGGTCACCAGACAGGCTGATGGCATAGTGGCTTCAGGGCAAGAGGCTCCCTTGCACGCTCCCCATATGTGCCTGGGTTGAGTGTCGAGCTAGCAACTCGGGCTCGTTAAAAAAAAACCTGGAGAGAGATGGGCTCCGCCAGGTTTCAGATGCTCAAGACACGGTGTATGATGAGCAATCACCAAAAGATTGATGCAAAAAGCTTGTCATGACAGTGCCCCGACAACTCCATCAGGATTTAAGGATGTGTGCGTGCGTGCACACACACACAAAATTGAATAAGAACTGTAGATAAAGTTTTAGAAACAATAATCAAAGGAAAAATTAACATGCATTTGAAGAGGTTTGAACTAGTTAAGGTGAGGCAGCACAAATTTGTAAAAGCAGAATGAGTTAAATTGAATTAAAAAAATTATTTAGGCATATAGCATTGTAACACGACCTTCCAGCCCAATAAGCTTCTGCCACTCAATTACCCCCATGTGACCAATTAACCTACTACCCTGTATGTCTTTGGAATATGGGAGGAAACCGGGGGAAACACACACAGTTGCAAGGAAATAATAATTCCTTACGGTCAGAGGAGGAATTGAACACAGGTTACTGGAGCTGTAATAGTGTTATACAAACCATTATGCTACCATGCCACCCTGAACTTTAAGATTGGTAAAACTAAATGAGACAGGTCTCGAACCTGCAATCCTCTGATAACTCTGCATCACACATCGAAGTTCGATGCCCTATTCATCAGACCTCACAGTTTCATTCTTGAATGAATTTATTTTGATGATAAACAAAAAAAGTGGATGTTGTCTGTGGTGTTAGGCCAATAGAATTAGCCCAACTGTTGCTGGATTAAAATAATTAAAAGTAGATATAGGTAAGTCTGCAGAATTTAGGAAGATAACCACCCATGCCATTTTTTCCAGTCTTATTCTTCATATATTCACAGAAACTTTTATGATCAGATTTTACACAAGCATACTCCATCCTCCCCTCTTAGATATTTTCTTCTGCTCTGTGTAATCCAAACTGTTTCTAAACTTCTGGCTTAATGCTTTTCCTGACAATTTTATGTGTCTTATCTTTGAATATAATTCTACCCCAAATTTCTTTTGTAAGCCATAGCCAAGTCTTTTTGCTATTCAAAAAGTCAGGGAATGAATAAAAAACACAAAATGCTGGCAGAACTCAGCAGGTCAGACAGCATTTTGTGTTTTTCATTTATTTCCAGCATCTGCAGATTCACTCGTGTTGTCAGGGAATGAATAATTGTTTTAATTCAGGTAACATATTCATAGACACGATGTTAAGTTGGAGAATATGTAGAGCAAAGGAAGATGGGGGTAGATTTCATAGATGTGAATGAGGTTTAGGTAGTGTAGACAAAGAAAACTCTTAAATCCTAAAAGCTGATGGTATGGAATTAAGGGGCACAGATTTAAGATTCTGCACAAGAGAACTTACTTATGCAGAGATTAGCAATGAAATGGAACTCACTACCTGCAAGTGGTGGAAGCAGAGATAATCAGTGATCTTAAAACAACATTACAAAAATGCCAGTGTGAAATACATTTGCAAGGCAATAGGGATAAAACAAGGGAATAGAGTTGAGTGCATCACACACAAAATGCTGGTGGAATGCAGCAGTCTAGGCAGCGTCTATAGGAAGCTGACATTTTGGGTCGAGACTCTTCGCCAGGACTAATGGAAAAAATCCGTTAGTCCTGACAAAGGGTCTCGAACTGAAACTTTGACTATACTTCTTCCTACAGATGTTGCCTGGCCTGCTGCATTCCAACAGCATTTTGTGCGTGTTTCTTAAATTTCCAGCATCTGCAGATTTTGTGTTTGCGTTTTTAAATTACAGTTGATTGGGTCATTTCACAGAACGCTGTTGTGGAACTGATATCGGGAATGGCCTCCTGTGGCATTGTGGTAAGCATTTTTATTAAATCAGCCTACACAAATGGAATATTGACGAGAATCCTCAACACCTGTGGTTATTGCAAATTCTCTATGATTTTTTCTATATCTAACTCCCAAGGCATGAGAAAATATATAGTACATTAGGTTAATGTTTAATAGTAAGTGTTGAATTTTGCCTTTGCTTAAGTTGCAGTTGATTTTTTTTTTTACAAAGAATCATCACATTCATAAGAAGTGAATGTAGCTACTGATAACCTTCAAAGTATCTACGCACAGGTACATGTTATTACAATCTCTATTTCCACACGTATTTTAAAAGATGAACAGAAACCAGTCTGATTGAGTGACTATATTCCAATTACCTTCCGAACTCCAGGTGGTGGGATTGTGAAGGCTGCAGCTTGATCTTGTGATGAAAGGATAGAGTGCAAAGCAATCACTTTGTACCTACAGATTTAGCAACATAAAACTTAAATTACTTGTTGGTATCATCTAAGAGTTTAAAAGAAAGAGATAAGTAAAAATAGCATTATTTATTCAAGGGAAGGGAATGAATAATGAAAGATAATGATAATGGCACAGTAACCCATCAAGTTCACCCTAAAAACCAACATCTGCTCATTTTGTCTAAAGACCACCCATTCTTCCAAATTCCACACAGCCTTGCCACACTAGAAATTATATACTACTCACACTCATTACTTGTATTCTGCCAAACTAAAATCACACAGCAATGCGAAATGCTTGGAGATACACGAGACTACAGATGCTGAAATCTGAAGCAAAAAAACAAATAGTTGCACAGCAGGTGAGCAACATCCCTGTGGAGGGGAGGGTTGCTGATAGGTTCTTGTGAATCATTTCTCCCAGCCCACTCCACAAATGCTGCTCACCCACCGAGTTCCTCCTGCAGTTTGGCTTAAAATGTATGAAACTTTGCAATAACTTGCAAAAAAGGAATCTAGAAAATAACTGCAGGGTGTTGCATATCAACCGGGAAATTGAAAAACTAATTGTCAACAGAAATCACAAGCTTGAAGGACAACATGCAAAAAAGCATCCTTGGTTGTAAATCCAAAGCAAATACAGAAAGTGCTGGAAGGACTCTGAGTTATTTGACCTGCTGGGTGCTTCCAGCATTTTCTATTTGTTTCTTTCTTCCCCATCACCCATTGTTATTTTCTTCAAGTTAATGAAGCCAACTTTATTAACCTAGTGAAACCCAGAAGGTAATCTTAGAACCTAGAAACTGTATAATTAGCTAGTTGATGTGATCAAGTACTTTCATAAAAATACACAGATGTAGAGCAAGGTTGGAAGTAGATAGTTAATGTTGTGTTAAGGTTTGGTAAAATAATCAGAACAAAAATTAGAACATTGTGTTCAATTTCAGTCATGACAAAAAGAAAATGAAATTATATGCTCATGTTTTTTCCAATGTACTTAACAAATAATGCAAAAAGAACTCCAGCATAGTACTGAGGAAGTACAGCAACATCACTTGATCAAATTTCCCTTTAAAATGAACAAAACTTTTTTCTATAGCACTGGTTAAATAATAGAATGGAATTTCTCTCAAGAACCTGCAAAATACTGTAATTTATTTCGCAATATTTTGAAAATCTAAGGTGTGACTCATATATGTGTGTATATTGGTAAATCTTCCCAAACCGTATGTCATTTCAACTAACATGTTGTCTGGAATGCCGGATTCTTAGCCACCCATTAGATGGAGAACTTCTTGAGGTAGGGTTCAATCCTCAGGCCTCTCCCACCATTACTGTGCCTGAATTTATTTTGGCTCTACTGAAATCAGGATTTTAAGTAAGAACTTCTACTGATGCTGCTACATTATTTGAGTGGCACCAAAACAAGAGAGTGAGTAATCTAGAGCAAATTAGTAGCTGAGGGGAATAGGAGAGTGACTCAGTGAGCTCTGGCATCCCTTTCCTACCACACCCACTTCTCTCTCACTCCAACTTCTCTTCTCTTAATTGTGGTCTGGACTGCCCATCTGAAACAACAGAGCAGTGCAGCTAGTAGAGCCACTGCCTCATGGTGCTAGAGATGTGTTCAGTCTTGTCCTTGGATGCTGCCTAGGTGGTGTTTGAACATCCCCTAGTTTGCTTTCACATTTTAAAGACTTGGTAGATTGGTAGGCTATTTGATCACTATAAATTGATTATATTGTAGGCGACTGGCAATATCTAGGGTGAGCTGGTAAGACTGTGAGGGGAATTTAAAAAAAACATGATTAATGTAAGTAGGCAGTTGATAGTCAGTGTGGTCTCTGTGATGTGATAGCCTTGCTTCCATGCTGTATGTCTGATTCCTTTCTGTTCTCCCCTAGCAGTTTTTCAGCACACAATGCCCCTAGAGAATCTACACTCAAGGCCTGCGGTACTTATCTATTTTACTTGATGAAAAAGCACACAAGCTTTCAAGTTTCAAGCTTTTCAAATCTGAATACAAAAATTTAATCTGAACTGTGTACAATCCACAAAGTGGGCAGCTTTCAGTCACATGGGCAAAAAAAAAGTATCGGCAAAGATGCTGTCAATTTTCCCTAAAATTAAAGCGCCTGAGAGAAAACTGCTGTAACCATTTGGAAGTGATATACTGGGAGCTAACTGCAATTTTTTCTTAATCAACATATTACAAACATTACAAAAGCAGGACCCTAGAATCACTCAGCAAATTAAACAGTATTAACATGGAGAAAAACAAACTATATGTTTTTGGTTAAGGACCTTTCATTACAAATAGAAAACGTACAGTACCAGAGCATTTTACATTATAGAGAGGGGAAATGAAAAGAAAGCAGGAACTGTTAGTGATAGGGTGCAGGATATGTCAAGTAATACTTTAACTACTCCATTAATAATGGCTGGTCATCTAACACATCCAATAAAAGCATGTATTTCGATGGTCTGCCAGTGCTAAAGATAATTTTATTTTAAATAGCAATTGTTATGTCAAACAACCAGATGAGACACAAATAGAACTCAAGTGGCAGTGGAATGGCAAACGCTTATATCCCTAACATATATATGCACAGACCAATGTGTTGTATATTGTGCTTGGTAACTATTATTATGGATATAAAGTCAGAAAACTATTTGCAAGGTGGGAATTCCATGAAGAGTCAGATTTTTTCGTCCTGTCTGAAGAAGGGCCTTGGCCCGAAACGTCGACAGTTTACTCTTTCCAAAGATTTTGCCTGATCTGCTGAGTTCCTCCAGTATTTTGTGTGTGTTGCTTTGGATTTCAAACATCTGCAGATTTTCTTGTGTCATGGAAATAACCCCAGTTGCATATTTGAATAACAAAGAAGCAGAAGTCATCTTTATGCAGTTCTGGCTAATAAAAATTTCTGTGACCAAAAAAATGGGTATTTCCCCCAGACATTGAATACAAACAATGGAAATAAACTTTACCTTTTCCTATCTTGAAACATTTTGTCTGTAGTTAAAAGATCAAAAAGATGTTGAATGTGAGCCAGACCTGGTAAGAATATTAATACCGCACCATCAATTGCTCTGTATTGGCTACTTCTTTCTGCAAAGGGAATATCAATCAGTTATCTTCAGTCTTGCACAGCAATTTCCCCCTGCTTTTCTTACTTTCATTTTCAACATTCATCCCACTTTTTTCATGGTGTGTCATGATACATCTTATACACAAAGCTTTAACCTATATAACCCAGCTCTTTCAACACATCCCCACTGTCTCAATCTACTTGCCCAGAATCTTTCCTTTTGATAAATGCTAACTTCTTCCACATCAACATACAGAAGATCAAAAACACTTCACCTTCACAATATCCTTAATACCTAGCTAAGGATTTCTTCCCCTGCTTCAAAAGGAAACATCACCATTTTGATTTGAAAAACTTCAGATAACAACTTTGATCTTTTGAATAAAGCTGTGTGGTTATGGGATCCATCTCCCCACAAGACTACTCCAGATGCTTTCTTTCCTAGCTTTTGATGAGTTGTGCAAAATTATGCAAGGTGTTCCACAGATGGATAATTCAGCAGTTTTCTGTACGTTTTGATGCTTTGATTTCTTGCTATAACCAAATATTTTATTGAGACACTTTAAACAAAGCTCCATCATACTCCAGCTAAGTTTTGTCACATGCAACCATGCTCTATGGTACATTCCACATGCTATTACACACAACAGTGGCAAGCAATTTACACCCACTTACTAGCAGATAGTCTGCAAAATAAATATAGAATAATTATCAAGTTTATGATGTAAGGTAAGCCAATACAAATGCTTACAAATTTTCTTGCCACTGCAACAATGGAATCATGAACTATTTGATCAACTCTATCTGCACTTAGCAGTAACTTATAAATCAGATTTTTGCAGTAGTTTGAGAATCTTATTGGAGTATCAAATATTAAAATGAATTAGAATGTGTCAGATGTAACCATAACATAAAATGGAAACATTTAAACCTGCACTTGTTTTTACGAACAGAACTAACACTGTTTCACTTTCAGTAAATAAATGTTTTCAGAAATAAAACAAAATGCCGTGCTTGTTCGAGACAAATTGCACAAGAATTGCTTGACCAGTAACATCAAGAATAGAACACATCCAGGTTCAGCAGGAGTAGTTGTTATTGTAGAGGACACAAAATACTTTTTCACCTACCCAAGTAACTAATCAGCTCCAGGATGAGATCCACATTTATTTTAGTCGGATGCATGCACTGAACAGCATGACGGGTACGAACACTGTACTGTTCAAGCTCAGGTGTCAAATTTTGGCTGGGTATGAGCCCTTTAACAAAATATTCCTGAAAAGGATATTAACAAGGACTAAATAAAAATGCACTGACATTTGAAGGGGAAAGAGAAAACATTTCAGTATTTACAGCTACCAAAATTGAAAACTTCACATTTACTTTAAATAAACACATACATAAACATTTTTATTCTTGCATCAAAACATCAGATAGCCATCTTAATCAAATAAACTAGTTCAATTGTCCACCTTCTCGATATGATTTCCATTTGATGCTCAAGCAATCAATGAAATTGCTGGATCTGACTTAACTTTGTAGGCTTGTTTTCAACAATGCACATCATTGCAACTTTCCTCATTCATTCAGTTTCAAAAACTCTGCCCAAACAGACACTGGAGCCAAAATAAAGAATTCTAAACTTTCCAGTAACCAGTAAAAACTCAAGCTGACAGGTTAGTAGTATCCTGCATTCTGTGCATCATCTTGACAAATATAGTTAACTTGCCCAAACTATTCATCATCTACTACTGTGCATCCAGTAAATGTTAAATCAATCAGAAATACGACCTGCTTAATTACCCCTCAAAAACAGGAAGATCGTACCTTATTATTTGTTTGCAAAGAAACTGATTTACACAGGTCAGTATCATCTTTCAAAATTATTCATGTTAGAAAAGTGATTGCCAACAAGAACAAAAATATTACTGATAATTTCCTGATTCTGTGGGGAGATTCACAAGATAAATGGCAAGGTACTATTTTTTCCAGTTAAAATCCAGAACAAGATGGTCACATGGCTGAACAAAGCTCTGTTTAGCATTCACTTTTAGATTTCTATCAGCATTCAGCAAAATGAATATATAACTGACATGGAAACAATTTTCTATATGTAAACATCTTCAAGAAAGGAAACATGGTGAACTGCGATAACTGGAGAGTGGCTACCTTGCCATCTACCACTGTAAAAGTAATTGTCAGGGTCCACTTCAACCAAACCTATTCGAGGACTTATTCAACTTTATTCAAGTCCTCAACTCCAACAATTAAGGACGACTGTGGAGCATTTTCTTTAAATTTCACTACCAACAGAAATGACCTCCTTATATTTGCTCCTTGACGACATTTAATCATGATGCTCATGTATTTAATATTTCAGTAATATTTGAGTGAAATTTGATTTAGCATTCTGTTTGGTTAAATAATTCATTATGGGCTTTATGTAAAATACGTAAATGGCCGATATCATCATGCCACAATGTAATAAGCGCATCTCACTAAAAGTAAAACAAAGAAAGTACACAGGTTATTCCTGACACTACAAGAGTAAATTTTAGCAAAGACTACTGTCAAACAAAGCTATACCCAACACTCTTCTCGATCAATCTCACTACAACATTGCTCTTCACATCAAACAAACCTTCTCTGAGAATGGTTCTACCCTAGATTTAGCCTACCAGCAACTACAATCCATAACCAAGATTTGCAGACCCTTGGTAGTCAGACTGCAGAAAGCAAACAATCAGCCCTGATGAAGGGTCTTGGCCCAAATTATAACTGTTCATTTGCCTCTATAAATGCTGCCTGACCAGCTGAGTTCCTCCAGCATTGTCTGTGTCAGTGTGTCTGGTAAGCAAATGATGCTTGTGTTGTAAACACAGAGGCAGAATCCCAAAACATGATAGACTCATTCTTTGATAGGAAGGGTATTACACTCAACATCTGCAAAACCAAGATCCTCTACCAATCTTAAAAAAGAGAAAATCTGCAGATGCTGGAAATCCAAGCAACACACACAAAATGCTGGAGGAACTCAGAGGCCAGGCAACATCTATGGAAAAAAACTAAGTCTATGTTTTGGGCTGAGGCACTTCAGCGGAACTGGAGAAAAAAAAAGATGAGGAATAGATTTTAAAGGTGGGGGATGGGAGAGAGAAACACAAGGTGATAAGTGAAATTAGGAGGGGGAGGAGTAAAGCAAAGAGCTGGGAAGTTGTCCAATGTAAGAGTTACAGGGTTTGAAAAGGGACAGTCCGATAGGAGAGAACAGAGGCCATGGAAGGGGGGAGGGGGTAAAAGGAGCACCAGAGGGAGGCAATAGGCAAAGAGATAAGGTGAGAGAGGGAAAAGGGGATGGAGAATGGTGAAGGGTGGGGGGACCATTTCTGGAAGTTCGAGAAATCAATGTTCATGCCATTAGGTTGGAGGCTACCCAGACAGAATAAAGGGTTGCGTTCCTCCAATGTGAGTGTGGCCTCATTGTGACAGTAGAGGAGGCCAGGGATTGACATACTGGAATGAAATGGGAAGTGGAATTAAAATGGGTGGCCACTGAGAGATCCCGCTTCTTCCAGTGGACAGAGTGTAGGTGCTCAGCAAAACCATTTCCCAAATTATGTCGGGTCTCACCGATATACAGGAGGCTATGCTGGGAGCTACAGACACAGTATATGACCCCAACAGACTCACAGGTGAAGTGCTGCCTCACCTGGAAAGAATGTTTTGGCCCTGAATGGCAGTGAGGGAGGTGATGTTGGGCAGATGTAGCACTTGTTCCACTTACAAGGGTAAGTGCCAGGAGAGAGACCGGTGGGGAGGGACAAATGGGCAAGGGTGTCATGTAGAAAGTGACCCCTGCGGAAATCAGAAAGTGGGTAGGGGTGGAGGAGAGGGAAAGCTAGATATTGATAATAAAATTCACATTCTTTTAATATGCCAGCACGACCTTTGCCAATTGAGAAAGACTACTTGAAGACCTGGCACAACACTCATTTTTGAAACTTGGACCACCAGTGCTGTTATCACAAATCCACAAGCACCACAAACCAATAGAAGTCTCCTCTTCCTCACCATAATCCTCTGTACTGAGACACTACTTATTCTTAATGCTTCAGTTGGATGGGTCAGTTTGTTCATATGCCTGGCTACCAAAACAGACACACTATTCCAAACTTAATAGTGGAAGGAGATGGCTGGGTGGTTGGGTGGGGGGGGGGGGGGGGTGGTGTGGCCGAAAAAATGATTTAGAGCTTCTTTGAAAAAGTGCCACATTTGCACTGATACCTGTGAACCTTGGTGTATTCTAGATTTTAATGTGATCCTTGTTGTCAAGCAGAAAGGGAATATTCTTTCAGGGGCTAGCAGCAGTCAGTTTTCTGGCACTGTAACTAGATCTGAGAATCAGAGGAAAAGGATGTACTCAGACAGGGCAATAGTGATAGGAGCCTCAGTAGTGACAGAGGCAGACAAGAGACTATCGTTATGCATGTACCACAGCTCTGAGGGGCCGAAGGGTGCGGGGTAGCCCCCCCTTTGTGAGAATCGCAAGATCACTATTGATTTGGGTCAGGAAACCCAGGAAATGAGAGAGAGACGTGCGGAATGTCTTGCTCCCCCGACGATATAAAGCTACGGGACACGGCCATTGTCTCTTGATGACGAACTTGTGTATTGCAATACTGTGCTACGTGGAAGCCCTCAGGCAAAGTGGGCTGGTTGAGGGAGGGATTGCATCACCCCCAACCCGATTGACATCTGAGATCCTGTGGGTCAGGATAAAAGAGGGTCTGTGGGAACAGCCCCTCAGACGCACCAGAAGAAACGCTAGCGATCCCGTAATAGCGAATTGCCGGTGGGGAGGCCACGTGCGTTCGGTTCCATTTGCCCCGGAAACCGGTACCCTTACCACGGAGAAACGGCTTTTAGCTAACAACAGGGAAACCAACTCCCAAAAGACTCGAAGGATTGGCATCATCAAAGAACTGGGCAAGTTTAACCCGTCTCTCTCTCAAAAACAAAACGCTGCAGCTTGAACAAATTAAGTGACTTTTATATTTCCATCGGACAATACATTATCCCCTAGACAACGATAGAGCTTTCTTATTGATTATTATTATACCCGCACTTTTAGATTTAGTATTGACGACGTATATTATCTGTATGTTTGCATTGATATTATTTTTGTGCATTTTTATCAATAAATACTGTTAAAAATAGTACCATCAGACTTCAACGGACCTCTCTATCTTTGCTGGTAAGTGACCCAGTTACGGGGTTCGTAACACTATATGGCTCAGAAGAGTTTCCAGGACCATGTATTTATCACTTGGGTGCCAGGGTTAGGGAGGTCTCCAAGTAGTGCAGCAAATTCTTCAGGACAGCAAATAACCAGAGATCATTGCACACATTGGTACAAACAACGCAAGCAGAACAAGGCATGAAGTCCTATAGAATGAGTATAGGGAGATAGGTAAAAAATTAAAACGCAGGGCTGGGAGAAGCTGATTACCCCAGTGCCACATGCTAGTAAACCAGGGAATAGGAAGATAGGTCAGGCTGAAGAGCTGGTGCAGGGGGCAGCGATTCAGGTTCTTGGATCATTGGGATCTCTTTTGGGGTAGAGGTGACCTGTATGAGAGGGACAATTGCATTTGAACTAGAGGGGACCAATATCCTAGCAGGGAAATTTGCTTTTGCCATCTAGGACTATATTGCTAGGTTGTGGGATTTGACTGCTTCATTCTTCCTAGCCTCTTCCATGCTGCATTATTCTAAGACTCCGTAAAAGGCAGAAGAAATTCACCAGGTCAAAAACGACACACTTGTCTGTCCAATTAGCCTCTTCCTGTCTCATCTGAGGAAGTAGTAAAGAGTTTCAATGTTCATCGCATTAACGTGTCAGAACATGGACGCACAGTGCTGCCTAAGAAGAAGATAATTCTATATCATTAACTATTTCAAGTTTTAGAACACAGCTTCAGGTGATAATGAACACCATATACTCCAACAATTATAAGTAATTTAAGAATAACCTGATGCTGATATGTTCTTCCTCCTTTGTCAGTAACAGTCAAATTAATTTCTTCCTCCTCCTCAGAAAATGGCTGATAATATTCAGAATCTTTTTCCAAAACATAGCCAGTCACTTCTATCACATCTTCCAAATGTAAAACCTGTATACAATTGAAAATTTAAAGTTCATTTAAATTTAAAGAGCAGTAAATTTTCTTAAGCAGTCAACTGTTCTCAATATTTATTGCTTATTTATTTAATTTTTTCTTTCTTTAGTATTTGCAGTTTGTTGTCTTTTGTGCATTGGGTATTTATCATCCTGTTGGCTGCAGTCTTTTATGGATTCTATATTTCTTGGATTTACTAAGTATGCTCGCAAGAAAATGAAACCTGGGGTTATACATGGTGACATATATATACACTTTGATAATAAATTTACTATGAAACTCAAAATTAAATTTAAAACATAATTTAAAATATAACAGACTGTTTATCAAGATACAGGCAGTCCCCGGGTTATGTACGAGTTCTGTTCCTGAGTCCATCTTTAAGTTGGATTTGTATGTAAGTCGGAACAAGTACATCCGGTATCATTTAGCGTCAGTTAGTCAAACGTTTGTCTTAGTATATAGTATACCTTTCTATGCATATAAAGCACTTAAGAAACGTATGTATTCCAATAATTAAACCACTGCGTTGCTTAGTAATAATTGTAGCTTTCATCGGGGCAGGGCCTTTCTCACTTTATCCTTTAAAATTGTTCCGATCGTTGACTGACTGTAGCCTAATGCTTTTCCAATGACCGATGGTGTTTCACCTCTTTCCAAACGCTTTATTATTTCCACTTTATTTTCAATGTCGATCGCTTCCCGTCAATAGAACAGAAACACTGCAGGTGGCGAGTCCTGACCTGTGCCGGCTCCCAAGGTCTGCTGGGTCCTAAGGACCACAGCACTGAATTCCCCAGGTGCTAAACTGCACCGCACTGAGACAGGTTAAATGGGACAAGTGGGGGCTGTGCTGGGTTTGGGTATTTGATCCGCCACAATATTCCGCGTGGGAATTTAAACTGGAGGTGGCAATATTTTTTTTTGCGCGCTCAACATCAAGCTGGCACGGATGGTACAGGAGTCACTGGATCGACATCAACCTGGCATGGGAGTGGTCTGTTACTAAATCGAACTCAGGAGCCTCCTTTCTCCAGCCCGGTACTGATCTGACTGCGCCACCAGCCGACCAGGATGGGTGGGGGGGGGGGGGGGGGGGGATGGCAGGGTCAGGGTGAATCTTACTAAGAAAAATTTAAGCCAAATACAAAGTTAAACACTCAATGCAGAGTCAACAGCAACAACTTAAAATGGCAGACGGCGTCGCGATCCGACTTAAAATGGTGAACGGCGTTCTCCTTCCTCGGTTTGAAAGTACAAGTTGTCCGTAAATCAGACGTTCGTAACTCGGGGACTGCCTGTACAAAAATTCACATGGTAAAATAAAGCACCAAATATTCCTCATTCTTACCTGCACTGGATAAATTCTTCCAGGAATATTGATAACAGGGCAATGTCCAAAGTAGCTAGCAAATTTATCACTATCGACAGTTGCACTCATCAAAATAAGGTTCAGATTTGAGCGTTTTTGCATTATCTCCTTCAAGATGATCAACAGGAAATCAGACTGAACGCTTCTCTCATGAACCTATAATATATAATAGGATCATCAGGCAATCTGTGTGGACAGCAGCAGTTTTTCCACCAAAAGCCAATTGTAGAAATACACATGACAATACTTTGCAACAAAGCATCAAAAAAAAACAATGAACAAAAATTAGTAAATGGGAGTACAATATTTATACTATAGACAAAGTATTTGATTCTTTAAATTGTTAAATTGTTCTTCTATCTCAGACAAAATGCCAGTTTCTTAAAACATTAAATACAATGGAAAACTCCAGTTCAATTCCTCAAGAATTTGCAGATTTCCAATGATGGAAATATTTGGATTACAGTTACTGCTTGCTAGCAATATTGTTGCTCCTACAAATCCAAAGATATATAAAGAAAAATTAAGAAACCAGAGTTGCATTTGTAAATATTTCTTTGAGCTGCTTGCTTACTGAAATTCAGTTGTTCAGACACATGATTTTTAGCTTGCTTATGAAACATTCCTACAATAAGAATCCCATGTACTTAATTCTTATTTTAATCTGATAAAGGCAATCAACGCATATTGTCCTTTACAACATCTCAATAAAGCCAGGTTACCAAAGGCTTCATCTTCACAATTGTGACATAATGGCAATTTTATGTAGATCCATTGCCAGTTCAATGTGTAAACCCTTTGAGTACTTATCAAATTCACCATTTCTCACTTCTCAAATAATTATTTTAAAACCTTGAGTAATTTTAATTTTCAGAGCCAAATATGGTACATGACCATAAATCATTAGACCATAAGATACAGAACCAGAATTAGGCCACTTGGCCATTGAGACTGCTCCACCATTTCATCGGGGCTGATCCATTTTCCCTCTCAGCCCCAAACTCCTGCCTTCTTTCCATATTCCATCATGACATGACCAACCAAGAATCTATCAACCTCTGCCTTAAATATACCCAAATGACTTGGCTTCCCGTCGCAACAAATTCCATAGATTCACCAATCTCTGGCTAAAAAAATTCCTCCACATCCTTGTTCTAAAAAGATACCTATTTGAGGCTGTGTCCTCTGGTCCAGGATTCTCCAACTATTGGAAACATCTCCTCTCCATATCCACTCTAATGAGGTCTTTCAACATTCGATAGGTCTCAATTAGGTCACCACTCATTCTTCTGAACTCCAGTGAATACAGATCCAGACCGATCAAACAAGCTGTTCAATCCTAGAATAATTTTTGTGAACCTCCTTCAAAACCTCTCCAGTACCAGCACATTCTTTCTGAGAAAAGGGGGCCACCGCCAAAACTGTTCATAATACTTTAAGTGACTTCTCCGTGGATTGTCACCTTGTCACGGTGGAGAAGCTTGTGTGGTCCTGAGATCCCGAGAGCGATGTCATCTGGAGCTATGCTCCTGGTAGGGTCACCCATGGTCAAGGGTGAGGTCCCTGACAAAGAACAATCCAACCAAGACCTCAACGGTGGAACAGGTGGACGAAGTTATTTCAAACTCAATGGCTGTGAAGGCAGATGAAGGCCGCAACAAATGCATCAGCTCCAATCGTCATCGTTTCCATGCCATTGGAATCAGTTGGTTAATTTGTGAAGTATCGTGTGCTTCTTGGAGTGCAACATCAAGTACACATTAAACAAATACACACACAAGCGTCTTTGCTCTGTGGGCCTTCGGCGATCGAGGGAGGGCGACGGGAGTAGGCAATGTGATAGCTGGAAGCTCCTAGTCAAGAACCAGCACGAAAGCGGTGAATACTTGATTCAGTCGCTCAACCTTTGGACAGAAGCAGGGAAGTTGTTCGGCAGCAGTGTTCACGTCTGAGCAGCCCTATTTAGGATTCACTCTGCTCACCCTGAACTGGGAAGGGGCTAGAAAAGGTGCCCTAAAAATAGGCTGCTTCACCCCATCCCGCCTGGAAAGCCGCATCCAGAAGGATCACTATCATGTGGTCGAAAAACATTGAGAAGTGTTGCAGCTCTCTCAGAAAACCACCTACAAGATTCTGACTGCCTTCAACCGTACATACACAAAACTTAGACTTATCATCAATTCCAAGACTCAGATCATCTACCAACCGTCACTAACTTAGACAAATTGGATAGAACCATCAATTCAACTTGGCGAAATAACCCTGGAAAACACGGACCACTTTCTGTATCTTGGAAGTCACCTCGCCTCCAACGTCGACCTTAATGACGAGATCCAACATAGTCTTAAATGCGCTGGAACAGCTTTTGGATGTCTCTGAACAAGAGTCTTTCATGATTGTGACATCCAAACAGACACCAAAATGTTAGTGTATAAAGCTATGGTAATCCCAACGCTCCTGTATGCATCAGAAACCCGGACAACATACCGACAATATCTGAAGGCACTTGAAAAGTTCCAGCAACGCTGTCTTCGAAATATCTTAAATATCAGCTGGGAAGATAGAAGAACCAATGTCAGCATGCTAAGTGAGGCAAAAACAACAAGCAGTGAAGCTTACGTCATCAAGAACCAACGAAGATGGAGCGGTCATGTTTGGATGAAAGACGAATGACTGCTGAAACAGATCTTCTACTCTCAGCTTAAAGAAGGCAAATGAAAAAGAGGCGGGTAACAGAAGAGATTCAAAGACGTCTTAAAAGCCAACATGAAGAAATGTAATATTAACATCAACAATTGAGAAACCAATGCCAAGGCCAGGAAACTCCGGCAAGCCATCATCCAAGAAGTAACAGCAACTTTCGAAGCCAACAGATGTGCAGAATTAGAAGAGAAGAAAATGGAAAAAGAGGGAGTGACATCCAAAGCCCAATCTGCCATCTGGAACTACCTGTCCTGAATGCGGAAGAACTTTCAAAACTAAAATTGGACTCATAAGCCACTTGAGAGCCCGTAAATAGATCAACAAAATGAAGACCATCATCCTCAACCTCCAGGGGTTGCCACGACGACGAAGTGAGGCCTCACCAGTGCCTTATAAAGCCTCAACATTATACCCTTGCTTTTTATATTATCATTCTCTTGAAATGAATGCTAACGTTTGCCTTCCTCACAACCAATTCAACCTGTAAATTAACCTTTAGGGGATCCTGTACAAGGCTCTCAAGACCCTTTGCACTTCAGATGTGTGGATTTTCTCTCCATTTTGAAAATAGTCAACCCTTTCAGTTCTTCTACCAAAGTGCATGACCATACACTTCCCAACACTGTATTCCATCTGCCACTTCTTTGCCATTTCTCCTAATCCATCTAAGTTCTTCTGTAGCCTCTCTACTTCCTCAAAACTACCTACCCCTCCACCTATCTTCATATCATTTGCAAGCTTTGCAACAAAGCCTTCAATTCCATCATCCAAGTCATTGACATTTAACAGTCCCAACACAGACCCCTGTGGAACACCAGTCACTGGCAGCCAAATAGAAAAGGCTCCCTTTATTCCCACTCTTTGCCTCCTGCCAATCAGCCACCGCTTTAACAATGTAATACCATAGGTTCTTAACTTAAGCAGCCTCACGTGTGGCACCTTGCCAAAGACCTTCTGAAAATCCAAGCACGCAACATCTACTGATTCTCCTTTGTTTATCCTGCTTGTTATTTCTTTAAAGAATTTCAACAGATTTCTCAGGCAAGATTTTCACTTGAGGAAACCATGCTGACTATGGTCTAATTTATCATGTGCCTCCAAGAACCCCAAAACCACATCCTTAACAATTGACCACCATTTTCCCAACCACTAAGGTCAGACAATCTAGCCTATAATTTTCTTTCTTCTGCCTCTCTCCCTTCTTGAAGAGTGGAATGATATTTGCAATTTTCCAGTCCCAGGGAACTATGCCAGAATTCAGTGATTCTTGAAAGATCATTACTAATACCATCACAATCTCTTCAGCCACCTCTTTCAGAACGCCGGGGTGTATGCCATCTGACATAGGTAACATCTCCCTTTGGATCTTTCAGTTTCCCAAGGCTCTTTGATCTAGTAATGACAACTTCACACACTTCTGACCCCTGATACTAGGAATAATGCTAAACATTATTCAATGTTGCTGATGTTGTGATAAATATTCACTGTTCAGGGGTTTTGGGGGGGGGGGGGGGCGGGGGGAGTTTTTTTGCCAAGCTCAGTTTTTAAAAGAGATCAATAGTTGTATTTGAGTAAGTTACACTTCCAATCAATATTCTTTGTTCAGCTTCTTGTCATAAACAGGAGCCAGTCTTCACTTCAGTAATCACTTTGAAGTTAAAAGATGAGCTTTGCAAATAAACAGCACTGTCTATAGAGCACAAATTGCTGGCCCACAGCACAGGGGTGATTGCTCAAGAGATGCAGTATAAGACAATAAGGTTATGTTAATTTGCTTGTATCAAACCAGCCAACACAGGCCAAGTTATTTAGTTCAAGAAAGCTTGCAGACCAGATTGATACCAGCACATCAAATAACTCATTTATTGATAGTTGTAGGTTTGTGTACTTAGGAAGTCAGCATTGACAGCATTACTTCTGGGTTTCTGGGAAGCTTTTAGAACATCTGTGTGAAAAAGAATCTGAAAAAAATATTATGTATGTGAAATCATCCAAGTGGCAAAAGCAGTATGAATGAGAGAGCAGTCAGGGACATTAAAAATGGACTAGAAACAGCAAGAATGACAGAAAGAAAACTGCCTTTGAGTTCTGTGAAGCATGACTTCACAGAAGCATTTGATGATGGATTTTTGATACCACTTTCTTGTGGCAGTGCTTCAAGTAAATATAATCAATTGCAGGAAGGGCTTTGCCTGTGATGGACTGGGCTATATTCACACATTCTGTAGCCTTTTCCGTTCCTGGGCATAGGTGATTCCACACCAGGCGGTAATGCAAACAGGATAATCTCCACTATACATCTATAGAAGTTGATCGAAGATTTTGGTAAAATTACGGATCTGCATCTAAGAAAGTAGAGGCACTGTTTTGTATTCCTTGTGATGACACTTACATGCTGGTTCCAGGAAGATCCCACTATATTAACATCAAGGAATCTCCACCTCTGTCCCTCCAATAAGAACTAGCTCATGGATTTCCAACTTCTTCCTTTTGCACTAGATAATCAGTTCTTTGGTTTGCTGACATTGAGTAAGAGGTTATCGTTGAGCACCACTCAACCAGATTTTCAATTTCCCTCTGAATAAGGATCTCCAAAAGATTGGCAGGCTATGACTCATGGGGTATTGCAAATTATTTCATGTGATTTTGCCAAATTTGCTGATGGCACAAAAGTGGGAATGTGACTGAATACAAAGAGAGTAAAGGGAATTTCAGCAAGCTGAAAGAGTGGTCAACAACATGGAAAAAAATGAAGTTATTCATTTCAGTAGCAAAAACAGAAATACTGAGTACTTTTTACTTAATGAGCAATTAGGAAATGTTGATGCTCAAAATGACCTTGGTATCCTTGTACACAAGCCATTGAAAGTTTCCTTGCAAAACGTAATTAGGAAGGTCAACGTCATGTTGGTCTTTACTGCAAAAGGATTTCAATACTTGACCAAAAATGTCTTTATACATCTGTTCAAGATCTTGGTGAAGTCCCAGCTATAGTATTATATACAAATTTTGTCACCTTATCTAAATATGATAGACAATGAAACCCCATTTATTTAGCATCTGAGTGTTCAAAAATTATGATACTTCAGCACCTGGCTCACCCATCAATCTGAAATGTTAACGGGGTACAGACTGTAGACAAGGTGCATGTCCAGTGATGGAGTTCTCATCACATATCGAATACAGTCCAAACCCCAGTAGTGAATTTTTGGAGTTTTCTACAAGAATAACTTGGAGACTCCATCACTGATACCAACTAAAATAGAGACTAGTAGAACTTATGTTAATCACAGAACATGCCAGGAAAACTATGAGGAAGTAGAAGATCAGTCAATGTTTTGTTGAGTGGCTGAGCAAACTAGGAGAACCAGAAGGCCTACTCCTGCTACTATCTACAATATTCTATGATTGATCTGGACATGAAAATTTTCATCTAAACTACATCAAAACATACCATAGTACACTTTTATAACCTAGGAACAAGTAAAAAGTTTCAACTGAATTTTTCTAACCTCATCCACAATTACGTGGGTCACACTGGTAAGAAGTCCATCTTGTTGTAGTTTCCGCAGCAAAACACCTGTGGTGCAGTATAGAAGTCGACATGATTCTCCAACTTTTGTTTCCAGTCTGATTTGATAACCACAAAGAGAGTTCTACAAATTAAGATAAAGCATATTTTATAAAGTGCTTCTTTGCAAGTGTTTGAAATTCATGAATTAACCTCAGAAACTATAAACTCTTTTGAATGCAATTAATTACCATTTCCTACAAAATAACAACCTTCTCTTGATATTCAATACCATTACTGAGTTCCCTGCCATAAAATTCAACTCACAATTTATAGAAACTAAACGAGACCAGTCATATAAATACTGTGGCTGCAAGAATACATCTGAAATGGATGAACTGTCTTACTCCTCAGAACTTATTTGCAATATAGAGAAATTAAGCCTGGATAAGTGGAACTCTGAACATTCACTTCCAGTACATTGGTGCTTGTGTGGATTTTCTACAAAATGAACTCACCCACATCATTTTGACAATACCACCCTCATCTGAGAATGAGAGGCAGGCACATATAAATATTCCCACCATCAGGTTTCTCTCTACACTGTACTCTGAAGATCTTAGTTGCTTCTTCAGGATCTATAACTCATTTCAATATACTGAAAATCCACAAATAAAGGTTATAAAGCCATCTCCCCACAATTATCCTGGGTTCTCAAACTCAATATGATGCCCCATTATTTTGTCATTGTTCCACTTTGACTCTTGTTTACTCAGCAATGCATTCACATCCATCTTTGATTGTCATAAATTAACATTTCAAAGGCAGCCTCATTTTCTCTGCTAATTTGAGATAATGCATTCTTTAATGAATAGTGCTGGGCCAACAAGATTAAGCTATCTGAATTTAGAGTTTATGATATTTCCCAATGTTTAACTCTTCTATTTTGCTTCTGATTGTTGATTTTATTTTGAAGTTTTCTTACATTTCTAGGTATCTGTTTCACTACCAGTCCACATACTGCAGTTAGCTCACTAGACAAGACTTAATATGAAAAATGTATGTGATGACTAAAATCAACTAAAGAGTTAGAAACTCTTTGGTTACTTGGCCTATGGGAAGCCCAATATATCCATACTGAGTCCACTAACCAGTACTGAAGGCCAATTAGATTAGATTTCTCATCCAGCTGTCATCCCAAACCAAACAATCTGGAAATTAATCATTGATTTATTGGCCTTAATGTTAGTTCCTTCAGTGATGGCATAATCACAAAAGAAGGGCTTAAGGTTAGTTTTTTATAATGATACCTCTATTCCCCTCCAAACTATATATCTTACTTTTCCTCCAGGGCCTTCTTCACAACCAAGTTCCTCGCAAACTCTTGTTGCCAAACTCACTGCTGAAATCCTTCGAGGCTGAGTACAAACAATATTGCATTTAGGATTTGCACTTGACAGTAAATCTTCCAACAGGAACTGAGGTATTTGAGTGCTTTTTCCACTGCCAGTTTCACCTGCCACAACTACTACTCTATGTTTTCGCAGGGTTTCAAGAATTTGCATTTTGTGTTGAAATACAGGTAGAAACTGTCTATCTTTTAAATGTTTTTGAAACTTGCTGGAACTCTGCAAATTTTTAAAAATAATCTTTGTCAAATCTAAATTATCTGTCTTCTGTTTATCAAAAGATAAGCTTTGAAAGTCATCTTCAGTTATCAAATTCTCCCAGGAGTCTTCTGGATCCTCTGCTGTCATAGAAACACAAGTAGTTGGCTGCTGTTTTAATGTGTTTAACAGTCTGCTGATAAATTGTTCACGAGGCTTATTCTTTTCTATCTTTTTTTTCTCAGTTTTCTGCTTTTCAGCTTCACTCCATTCAATCCACACATCCCGATATGTAGGTGGAAGCAACTGATGTACAGCCTAAAATATTTAAATAAATACTGTTAAATTTGAAGCATAAATACGTGCAAAAATTACTTACTTAGGTATGAATGACATCCTCAAGTTCTTGACAATCAGTATATGATGTCATTTCCTTTGTGATTACTCGGTTAAGATCCTGAAACGCCATGCATAATTTCACAACAGACACATTAAAAATAAGGGAATAGGATGTCCCTTCACTTCTTTTATAAAAAACAAATGTAATCTGATCAACACCACTCACATGTTAATTATTAACTGTTGCAATGTTTAATTAGAGCCATAACCTGTGAGCAGTGTTTTTAAAAATAATTCTGAAGTTAGTTCAGCGAAAAGAATCATGTGTTAACAGGAGGCGGAGGCTCTAAAATCTATAAAGAAGTTAAGCAATTAAGTTGAAGTCTAACTGATGCAAAGTACAGGGAAATGCACTCATGATTCACTATAGTCAGTTTAATTTTTGGATAAAGGTTTTTCTCCTTAATACATTTGATGATTGGTCATTGTAAATGCCTATTTTGTGCTGTTTCTCAATAAAGCATAAATACATCATTGTTTTATCAAGCATCCATGTACATCTTTCAACATGTTATTACAGAACTCACAGGAGATAAAATTTTGATCATCTTTGTTTTTACAACTTCATGTCTCAAAGGTGCCAATGCAATTAGTGCTGTAATTTGTAATCCTCCTTAAAGCATAAAAATATGCTTTCTGAATTAATTCAGTTTCAGATACCTAATTAATGCACATTTAGTATTTGATCTTACCTGTCCTCTTACTAAATGCCAAAGAGCCAATGTAGATGCCAGATGTTGGGCTTGCATGCTATCTTCTGTGAGAATTGTGGGACATACTTCTAGTATCCCATCTTTCTGTCTGTTTACTCTTACACTGAATAAAAACAACACATAACAGCAGGTTAATGCCAGAACATTCTAGTGTTAAACTTTTTTTTAAGCTCATCACTGAAAAACATTTGCAAAGAATAATGCTGAGAAAGGATTTCAAAGAATATGACCACATTAAAGGAATTAGCCAATAGATATACCAAGCAACAAACAGCAGGCTTGCACTTCCAACCAGGCTCATTCTCCACAAACATTTCATCATGAAACAACTTGGACAGATTTTTCTAAAGATAACTCAGGCTAAGTAGCTTGGTAAAGCAATGGCCTCTAATAGATTGATGCCATTGGCTGAATCTCAAATTAACAGTCCCACCATTCTACACCTAAACTTCAAAATTATACACAATTTTCAAAATAGCAAATACTACAGCATCAAAATTGAGCACAGCTCAAATCTTATCTAAATGTTTAATTATAGAATAGAAAACCTAATTAACGTTTATCTCACAAAAAAGACAGACCAAGACCCATGAGGATTTATAAGCATCATTAAATAGAATTTTAATTAAAAACTAATATAATATTAATACTTGCATTTAGGGGCAATGTATTAACAGACATATTTGTTCTAAAATAGGGCTATTCATAAGTGCAATAACTGAACCCACATCAACAGGTCTGCCATCAATACAGATAAACTTGCACTTCAAAATTAAAAATCAAATAAAAGCTTTATATCAGCAATATTATCAAGCAATGAAATTAACATAAATTCTATGCTCTGGAAGCTAATTTTCATCTCCAGATACAAGGTACATGTAAAAAGGAAAGAATACCAAAACCAACACTCGACACCAAGGAGACAGAGTATGAAAAAATGAAAGGTAAAGAAAACAAAGAGGATAAAAGTTGTTTTAAAAAAAAAGCTGTGATTACAACTAGATAGCAATAATTCCGTGAATAAAGAAAGAAATGTGCATTGGATGAATGAAACAAATTGTCTTTGAACAAACGTTATAATGATGGGTGGAGGCTTGGTAAGATATTATCTTTTATAATTTCTCACAGGTAGTACAACAAAACACACAAACCTACACTTCCAGAATCTACCCACAGGGATTTTTCGATAGTTTGGAGCTGGACCAGTGGGGATGTTTTTCCGGCACCAGTCAATCAGAAACTGCTTGGGAGATTTACCAGTCCAACTTCGCGACGAGTAGTCAAAGTTCCGCACATCCTTTGGTTCATGTTTTGCTGTAACAATTAACAGGGCAAAATAATTTAAAAACCCCTATTATTTTCAAAATGTGTTCTGAAATACAGTATCAAATTAAAGATATGACACTATTTGCATACTTACTTTCCTCTTTTACTTTCTGTGCAGATTCTTCTGGAAAATTTAAATTAAGGGCACCATCATGTGCTTCATCAAAAGGTTTGGTAGAGCTTTTGTCAGTCTTTTTAAAATCTGCCATCTTTATTGAAGGATTAAAAGCAGGATGTTTTTCCAACTCTTTAATCTCTACAATAAAATTTTAAAAATAGACCATTTTATTGTACATGCAAGAACAAGGTCAAACTACTATGTGTTAATAATATCAAAAATTCAGTTCTATTGACTTACAGTACAGCAAAATTCAGCAAGAACTATTCCAAGGATGCAAACTGTTTTGATATTACAGAATCATTTACAACCTATATTCACCATTTTTATGCCTTTCAAGTAGTTACTGAAAAATTAACAGTTTACTTTTTTTGAAACCAGCTTAATCCAATTTGTTGTTAAACTACTGACTTGCACAATGTTATTCTCCTCACTATCCACAAAACCAGAAAATGGCTACAGGCTATAGGAAGAAATTGATCAGCTGGTAAAATGCAATTTAATCCTGATAAAAGCAAAGTTTGAGAGGCCAACGACTGTTGGTTGATGATTGTTAGCTCAATATTATCACAATTAAACATAAGAATGAATTATTTTCTGACTTTGTATGAATAATGCTGTAGGATCTATGATGTTCATACAAATCAAGAAAACAAACCCACAATAGGGAGAGCATTTCATTTAAAAAGTATACACATATACAAAGACATTACTTCCAAATAAAGTACACTTTGGAGAAGAATCAGGATTATTTTGATGGAGCATTTGGGATCTTTTTGGGTTCACAGAGAAGCTTCGATAAAATTATTTAATAAATCTTACCCTGCTGGAGATTCTTAATTCTTTCACCTGCTTCTCTTTGAGCATGTTTGTTATTATTTTGCTTAAACAACAGTGCCCGGTCTTTGGTATCAAGTAGTTTTGCTGTCAGCTCCAAGTAAAGAGTATTCTATTTAATAATAGAAATGAAAATCTATTAAAATGCTATCAAAGTCTGTGTTCTTAAATACATAAATACTTTATGCCAAGTATGTTTTGACTGAGTTCTGAAATTCTGGTAAGAAACAAAAGGTACCATCCAGCTCTTCCAATTATTTGAGTGTAACTATTTTTGTTTCATTTTTCAAAGTGGAATTGATTTATTGTCATATATACTGATGGACTATATAATAAATCGATCTATATGAACAGTATGCAAGACAAAAGGCTCAATCAGAAAGGTAGGAGGCATGGGATCTAAGGAAACTTAGCCATTTGGACTCAGAATTGGCTTGCCTACAGATGGTAGAGGGTATCAGTAGATGGGACATCTTCTGCTGAGAGGTTGATGACCAGAGATATGTTCTAGGTCCTCTGCTCTTTGTGATATTTATAAGTGATTTGGATGAGGAAGTGGATGGGTAGATTAGTAAATTTGCAGATGACAGAAAAATGGGTGGCATTGTGTAGAAGGTTGTTGTAGATTACAATTGGACACTGATAGGATGCAGAGCTGGGCTGAGAGGTGGCCGATGGAGTTTAAACTGGAAAACTGAAGGCAGAGTAAGGGTTAAGGGGAGGATTCCTAGCAGTGTGGAAGAACAGAGGGACCTTGGGGTCCAGGCAAATTGATAGGATGGTTAAGGAGATTGAAGTATTGGCCTTCATTAGTCAGGGTATTGAGCTCAAGAGCCACAAGGTAATGTTGAGCAGACTAGGGTTTTGCCTTTGGAGTGAAAGAGGATGAGTGGCTTGACTGAGATTTCAGGAACAGCTTCCTCCCCTCTGCCATCAGATTTCTGAATGGTCAATGGACCTGAACACTTACTCAGTAATTTTTCCTCTTGTTTGCACTATCTATTTTTATACATACTGTACTTATTGTAATTTACCTTTTTTATTACTATCTATTACAATGTATCACTGCCACAAAACAATGAATTTCATGACATATGTCAGCAATATTAAACCTAATTTTTCTAAGTTGATAAGGCATAGATAGAGTGGACAGCCTTTTATCCAGAGCTGAAATGCCTAATACAAGTGGGCATAATTTTAAGGTAACTGGAGGTGGTAGTTTTTTCAATATATAAAAGTGACTGGAGGAACATAGATGTTAGAGGTTGTTTGTTTATTTATACAGAGAGAGAGAGGTGATTGCATGAGGTGGTGGTCGTGGCAGATACATAGAAAGACACTAACAATTTTTATACTCACTGGATCAAAGTATTCTTCCTTTTCATAATTTTTTTCAGGTACTTTGTTATCCTGATTGATTTCTTCATCATCACTCCCACTGCTTGCTGCTTCAGCATACTGTAAAATCCAATCCTTCATACTCACTTGGGAGCTTTGATTTTCCGTTGTCTATCATCAAAGCAATATATAGCAACTTAAAATTCTTCATCTTCAGATTGGGTATACAGTGAATTTCAGTTAATTGGGATAAATTGAGACCAGTACATTTTGGACCAATTAAGTGGCTGCCGCAAATAGTTTCATAGAAATAGTTAAAAAAGTACGAAAAGACAAACTACCATCAAATTGATTATGTATTTAAATGAAATACAGAACAAATTAAAATATAATTACTACTACAATAATATAAAACTGTGTTTTAGTTCCTAACAGTTATTGGAGGAATTAAGTCATTGTATGTTGCTGTGTTCTTTTGAGTGACTGCAAATAACATCAGCATTTCATTATCTAGTGTAGATAATGGACTACTTTCATACAATCCTTTCGACAATTACATCCTCTAAATTTGCATCTTCATTGCAACGTTCAAGATGATCATTGATACCTTCAAATTCATTATAGCTCCTAACATGAAGTATTGTCTAACCCCTTATTTCTCACCATCTATCAGTGACAAAAATCACTGCTTTTTGAATACAAACACATGCAATTGATGCTATTTAAAATCTGTTTGCTCCAAGCATGGTGTAGTGTCTAATGGCCACACAAGTGCACGCAACTGATACTAGTAAGGAACTGTTCGGCAAGTTTGCCCTAATGAAGTGGCAAAGCGTCCCAAATAAGCGAAGGGAAACCCTGCTATTTTCTTGATTAGTTTTTGTTCTTGAAGAGTTGACCCAAATAAGATTGATCCGAATCGACCATATTTAAACCAGAGGTTGATAGATTCTCAATTAGTAAGGGCATCAAAGGTTACAGGGAGAAGGCAGGAGAATGAGGTTGAGAGTAAAAACTGCCATGATCGATTGGAGGAGCAGACTCAATGGGCTGAATGGCCTAATTATGCTCCTTTGTTTATGGCCTTATATAGACCTAATTTAGAATCCTAATTCTGTTCCTTACAAAAGGAATCAGTCACCTCTCTCTGCACAAATAGCTGAAATACAAGAGTGCACCTAAAAGGAAAGGTTGAGCAGATGGGACCAATCTGTTGTAAGCTAAAATTTGAGGCAAAGAATAAAATTACAAGTATGAAAAAAAGCCATAAGTAGAAACATATAAGGTATTATAATTTGCCTCCAAGATATCAACACAAGGAACTCACAAGATACAATTCATGGTGGATTTGGAAAGAATGGGGATCTTCCTACTGCAGGGAATAGTAGAGGAGAATAAAACAGAGCTACTTAATGAGAAATTGGCAGAATATTTGATAAAGGAGGAAAGGTGGAAGTCCAAGTACAACTTAAACACTATCATGGAGTATAGTGTCATGGTATAGGAGGGAACAAGTATAACTCATTTAAAAAACAAAATTAGCCTCTTTGCTAGAATAATTAAATAGAAAGAGGTTTAATATTCTCACCTTTGCCCGAGGATTGTCATTGCACTTTTTCTCAGATACTTCATGGTTTGTTGCACACTTTACAGGCATTTGAAATTTGGGCTTGCTCTTAGTCTCTTCTTCCTGCAGTTTCTGACTGAATCCATCAGGTAGCGACTCTTGTAGAAAGAAATATCATGTTTCTCTGAATTAACTTCACTCCTAATCCAATTAAACCATTTCAATTTAAAATCACAAATAAAAACCCAATTCTTTGTGAAATCCACTAAATATATAGAGCTGACAAGGTTGCATGTAGTTATAATTAGGATGTGTGTAAATGTCTACAATACCTACATGCAAAGATCCCGAATTCTGTTGTCCCAAATGCAGACCCTTTTCTTTTTCATGTATAGTGGATTCCAGTTAATTGGGACACATCAGTCCAGTCCATTTTTGCCCAATTAAGCAGCTGCCTCAATTAGTCAAAGTTTCATGGAAATTGTTAAAAAGGAGGCAAACTTCTGTTTAACTGAGTAACAAATCATGTATGTAAGTGCAATACAGAACAAATGAGAACACTACCAGTACTACTGGTGGTGGTCTGTCATATCCGATGATGACAGGAAATGTGTGTGGGAGAGTTTTTAAAATGGAAAAGCTGAGGCAGTTCCACTCTCTTGACCTGGATGTCTGGGTCCAGCAGGACGAGTGGACATCACAACTGAGGTCCCAGGTTGCAGTGGATGAATATGACTTCTGTGCCTTTTCATGCCCTTCGATCTCCATGTAGCATTGCAGAAACCCCTGCTTGGCTGTTGGATCTCACTGCAGATCTGATCTGCCAAAGCTGACTTCGCATGCTAGGACAGGCATGTCCCTATCTCACTGGGGTATGAGACCAGCTGGCTACACTACTGGTTTAGCTTGCCTGTCAAAATATCGTACTGGTGTCTGGCCACTGTTGCATGTAAGCAGCTACTTGGAGCCACAAGTGAGAGCTGAGTGTCTGGTGAGAACCAAAGATAACATTCAAGATGACTGTCGATACCTTCAAATTCTTTGTAATTCCTAACTTGAAGTAATGAAATAATCTGATTTTCACTCCTCACTGTTTCTGGCATTTCCAAGACTAAATGCTTGAAACTGCATTGAACAAAACAGATCTAAATTGTCTTACTGCTTATTTTCACCAATTATCAGTGACAAAACACATTGTTTTTTGAACACAAGCACATGCAACTGATGCTATTTAAAAGCTGTTTGGTGTAAGCATGTAGTGTCTAACGACCACATGATGTGCATGCAAATGACACTAGTTAGAAACTGTTTGGCAACAGTCTCCTGTCCCAATTAAGTGGCATACTGTCCCAGATATGCAAAGAGAATCCTGACTATTTTCTTGATTTATGTTTGTTCTTTAAGTGTTGGCTCAAATAAGCAGCTGCCCTGATTAACCAATGGCCCAATTAACTGGAATCCACTGTATTATGTTTTGAACCTTCAGTAAAATTAGCAGAATTCTACACAATATTCCAAATATTGCCTAAGCAAAAATCTATATATCTGCAACAAGACGTTTCTACTCTTGTAAATCAATTGCTTTGTAAAAAGCCTATGACATTTATCTCTAAACAGTTTGCTGCACCTGCAAGTTAGCTTTCCAGGACTCATGCAGACCCCCTAGATTCTTTTGAATAACATTTCTCAATCTCATACCATTAAAAAAATACTTTTTTCCCTGATCCAAATGGACTTGCATGTCCTCAAATTATACTCCAACTGACACTCTTTGTCATCTGGAATATAATGAAAGAATATACGTAGGCTTCCGATAGTCTTGATATACCATAGATTTGCACCTTGGAAAGTTTCCAGGGCACAAGCCTGAGCAAGGTTTTTTTTTAATGGAAGACCGCAGTTGCCCAAGCTGCAAGTCTCCCCTCTCCATGCCATGGATATTGTCCAAGGGAAGGGCATTAGGACCCATACAGCTTTGCACCGGTGTCATCGTTAATTATTAAAAAGTCCTTGTTAATTATTATAAACACAAGTCTGACACCAAAAACTCATTAAAAATGTTGAAATATGATTATGCCTGACCACTTAATGAGAGCGTGAAGAACTACCAGCAATTTCCGGAGATGGCACAGTGTCCACTTATTTCATTTTTACTACAAATAAATCCATAGGAATTTAACAGTAAATTCTTATACAATTAACCTACCATCCGGAAGATTCAAACACAACCAATCCAAAGCAGAATGCAGGTCTCCACCATAAACAACAGTATTTTTCATGGCTTCTTCAATGTCTTGTGCTCGAAATGAAAATTCTTCCAAAGCTGAATATAAATCCTAAAGAAATAACATTCAGTTCAGAGGTCCATCTTCACACAACCACTCTTTACATTTTCAACCAGCATTCAAATTAAAAATCTAATTAAATTTCAAGACTCAGTATCTTCAGTGAAAGTGATAGTCTTGAAAGAATGTTTACAATGGTAGCAGACAATGCCAATGAAAACGATTACATAACATCCCCGCCACCACCCCCCGCCCCCCCCCCCCCCCCCCCCCCACAGTCTAACTTGGAACCATGCAGTTAATCTCATCATGCGGGCTTGGGTAGTGCCAGAGTAGCAATGAGTTTAAAGGGAGCAAAAAGTGTTCAAGCACTCCAGACTGTAACTCTACCCACAAACCCACACATGATCCTGATACCTGGTGTTCCAGAGTTCAGCCCTGGCCTCAGCAGTATTCCTGGGCCAAATCTGGAAACTGGCAGGCAAGGGGAGGCAGTGGGCAAATGGAATCAGTTGGGGAAGGGTAAAAGAGACCTAGTAGATTAAAGGTATGAATAATAGACAGATGGAATAAATTGGAGGCAGGGATGGAAAAAAGGTAAGTGAGAAAAGCTGGGTGGATCAGAATGAGAGTCAGAAAGGAAGACGGTATGAGGGCTACTTGAAATTGGAAAATACAATTTTCATAATAGGCTACCAGGTGGAATATGATGTGTTGTTCTTCTAGTTTGCACTTGGCCTCACTCTGACAGTGGAAAAGGATAGGGACGGATGGCCAAGTGTGGCAATGGGGAGCTGAAATGGCATCTGGTTTGTTGATCATCTTCCAACATCTGGAGCCTCTCGTGTCTCCACTTATTACTTTCAACCTATTGCTCCCCACATTTGGTTCTATCTGCCCTCCCCCACACTTTCTATCTCTTCTTATGTCTCTACCCATCATCCACCAGCTGCCATTTCTCAACATCACCTCTCCCCCACTAACCTCAGGCTCCACCTGCTTATCACCCTTGTCCTCACCTGCTTCTACCCATCAACTGCCAGACAATGTGTCAGCCCACTATCTCCCCACTACATTCTAAGTCCTGATGCAGGGTATTGCATATGCTATTTTAATATAATAGCTTATTTTTTCAGTGAACCCAGTAACTTTTTGGGTGTAGGAAACAGAACTGATATACTTAAAGGGAGCTTAGGGTAACAGAAGTGGGGGAGTTTCAAAGTGCAAGTTTCAGCTCATCAAATAAGCTTTCTCCAACTCTTACCAACCCCACACTTTTGGGTCACATTCCCAGTAATACAGTCCACCTCACAGACACAAGGATCTACTGATAGATCATAGATAACTAATGAGCAGGTTGAATGAAGAATCATCAAGATTTCTGAACAAATGGATAGTAGCTTATTGAAGCTCATTAGATCCAGTCAAGATGGCACCAGCGAATGACGATTCCTTGGGGAATATCTTCCAGATTAGTCAATCATTTCAGTTTTTCTATGTCTTCTACTTATTCTTTTTAGCTTAATTTTGTGTTTGAAACTGTTGGAGCCTTGGACTTACAACCTGTAGTCTGATCAAGTGAGCTAGTGCTTTGGTGTCCCTGGGAAAACGCTAGAGAGAAATGAGATCTTGAACTACGAGGAGAAGCTCAGAAATGAAATGAGGGGCCATGATTGACTACACTTCTCATCAATTAGAGCATTGAGGTCTTTCTTCAACCATTTCTATAGTTTTCTGAATTCTATGGCTATCTGGAAAAGGCAAATTTCAGAGTTGTATTCTGCATACATTGATAATAAAATGAACCTTTGAATCTTTTACTGTATCTTACTAACATTTCAAAAACAAATGGGTACTATTTTGCATGATAATTTACAAACCTTAAAATTATCTTGCTAATTATTTTAAGAAAGCTTCTTGTGACAAAACAGGCACTATTGAAATGAAACCTGCAATGTGTTATAAAATTGATCTATATTTTTTCAGATATATCAACACAGTAAAGTAGATATTTTAGTAGGAAATAAAGAGAGCGAGGTACTGGCAGATGGAATACAGTGGGCAAAGAAGTGGCAGATGAACGGTGTTGGGAAGTATATGGTCATGCACTTTGGCATAAGAGTTCTCATGCAGGATTCCCTAAAGGTTAAATTAGTTAACTTGCGAGTTGAAATTGGTGATGAGAAAGGCAAATGCAATGTTAGCATTTATTTTGAGAGAACTAGAATACAAAAACAAAGATATAATGCTGAGGCTTTATAAGGCTCTGGTGAGGCCTCACTTGTGCAGTATTAAGCGCTGTTTCGGGGCCTTTATCTACAAAAGGATGCATAGATATTGGAGCAGGTTCAAAAAAGGTTCATTAAAATAATTCCAGGAATGAAAGGCTCATCATATGAGAAATGGTTGATGACATTGGGTCTGTACTCGCTGGAATTTAGAACAATGTTGGGGGGTGGGGGGTAGAATCTATTTGAAACCTATCAAACGTTGAAGGACCTAGAGTCTAGGCTTTAGGTCGAGTATATGTGGAGAGGATGTTTCCTAGGTGGGAGAGTCTAGGACCAGAGGGTTCAACCTCAGAACAGAGGAACATTCAATTAGAACAGTGATTCTGAGATTATAACGTGGAGGCTTAATGAGACACTAATCAGGCTACACTTGGGAGCATCATCAACCGTTTTGGTGTCCGTATCTCAAAAAGAATGTGTTGTTATTGAAGTGAGTCCAGAGGAGGTTCATAAGGATGATTCTGAGAATGAAGTGTTTGACATATGAGGAGCGTTTGGCAGCTTTGGGCAGTACTCACCAGAATTCAAAAGAATACAGGGGGTGAGGGGGTGGAATCTCATTGAAACCCACTGAATGTTGAAAGGACTAGAAAGGGTGGATGTGGAAAGGATGTTTCACATGAGTGAGGGTACCCAGAACTAGAGGGCACAGCCGCAAAATTGAGGGGTGATCTTTTAGAACAGAGGCAAGGAGGAATTTTTAGCCAGAGAGTAGTGAACCTGTGGAATGCTCTGCCTTAGACTCCGGTGGAGGCCAAGTCTGTGGGTATGTTTAAGGCAGAAGTTGATATTTTCTGACTTGTCAGGGTATTAAAGGATATGGTGAGAAGGCAGATGGGGTTGGGTGGAATCCGGGATCAGCCATGATGGAATGGCGGAGTAGATTCGATGAGCTGAAAAACCTAACTCTGCTCCCATGTCTCATGGCAGAGGGTGGTGAATTTGGGGAATTTATTGCCACAGGAAGTTGTGGAGGCCAAGTTACTAGGTGTATTTAAAGCAGAGGTTGATTGATTCTTGACAGGTCAGGGAGTAAAAGGTTATGGGAATCAAATGGCAGTGCAGATTTGACGGCCTAATTCTGGCCAGTGTAGTTTGACTTGGAATAACTGTAGTTACTATCTAAAGATTCCTAAAACCATTGAAATACCAGTCAGCAGAAGATCAAATGCCATTACCTGTAGCTTCTTAGCTGTGAGTCTTCCAGATATGGTTCCTGATTTGCTGTGCTGTGTTTTGAATTGGTTGATCAATCCAATAACTTTTTTTTCCAAATCAGGTTTAATGACCACCTAAAAAATTATAAATGATCTTTAAAAAATCTCAGTTAACAATGACAATGCATCATTACTTTCTTTCTACCCAACATGGGTAATTAAATGTCAAATCCTTAAATACCATTAACCACTACACATTGTGTACTCTCACTGTTATGAATACGAACACACAGTGTAGTTATATCAAAGATCAAATAATGAAAGATTAAAAAGGTTTTGACTGAAAATAATACGCTTTTACTAGAAATTCAATAATAATTTAAGTAATTTTATCATGCTAAATTTTAAATCCAAGTTTCATTTATTACAAAGTACATTCATTTCTTGTGGCAACTGCTAATATTATATTGAAAAAGGATCTAGTGCTTTCCTGGCATATTTGACAAAAACTGTTCATGAGCTTCCAGCCAGGTGCAGATATTGACTTTAACCAATGATTCGATGACAAACTCTGCCGTCTTGATCAGGGATGATCTCTGGTCTGGTGGTATTTATGCCCTCATCTGCCCGACCCTCCTGATCGGTTAATCCTCATCCAACCAGGTTTCCGCTGTCCCATCTTGTTGATAATCACATTCCAGTTCTTACTTAAACCTTTGTCTTTGTTAACATTCTTTTCCTCTAGTTTTATTTCAATGCTTCCTTCACCACACGGCCCCAAAAGCCTTTGACGTGGGACATTAGCTTTGTGCCGAAGTTAATCCTATGGCCATTGCAATATAGCAATTGAAATAAAACTAGAGGAAAGGATTTTAAAGAAAGGTGAAGGTCTCGCTCTAAGAACTAGACTTCAATTGTAAACATGGTGGGACAGCAGAAACCTGACCTGCTGAGGACTAACCAATCAGGAGGGACAGACAATGGGTGTATAAATGCTACCGGACTAGACACGCCCAGGCATCATCCCTGATGAAGATGGCAGAGTTCGTCATTGACACATTGGTTAAAAACAGACACCTGAAACTGGCTGGAAGCCCAAGTTTATTTGTAATAATTATATTAGCATGCTTGTATCACAAGTGAGATAGCTTTAAAACACAAGAAAGGAATAAATGACAATACCATGGATGTTTCATACCATCATTCATGAATGCAATTTTTACCCAGTCTGAAATGAACATAAGCAATTTACATTTTCCAACTGTAGTGGGACGTTCCAAGGAAACAGTATAGAAGCAAGGTTTATTCTGTAATTCCATTTCAGATCTAGAGGAATTTATTCTACTCAAGCAGTAAAAACATTTTTTGTCTTGCAAACATGCAATAAATGAGAAAAAAAGACAGCATGGTATTTCATTTCAGAAACTTGTTTTCATCGAAGCTCATCGACAAATATATTCCAGACAACCAAGGAAAACATTTCTACACCATATTATTTTCAAAAATATTGCTATTGTCACCTTAAGAATGGATCTGTCCAAATTTCCAGCAGCACTAAGTTCACTTGAGGAGGATGCACCAAAACTATATGTCTTTGGACCTAAAGAAAAGAAGTTTAAAAATTAAGAGTCATTGAGTAATACATCACAGAAACAGGCTCTTTGGCCTATCCGGCCTGCCTGTGCCAAACTATTATTCTGCCCAGTCCCATTGACCTGCACTTGGACCATTGCTCTTCATAGTGCTCCAATCCATGTATCTATCCAAATGTCTCCTAAATGTTGAAATCAAACCCACATGTACCACTTCTGCTGGCAGCTTGTTCCACATTCTCACCATCCTCTGAGTGAAGAAGTTCCATCTCACGTTCCCCTTAAACATTTCACCCTTAACCCATGACCTCAGTGGAAAATGTCTGCTTGTATTAACCCTATTTTGTATACAATTTTGTATATCTCTACCAAATCTCCCACTCATTCTCCTACTCTCCAAGTCCTAACCTAATATTTCTCTATAAATTATATCCAAAAGTCCAGGCAACATCCTTGTAAATCTTCTCTGCACTCTTTCAATTTTATTGATATCCTTCCTGTAGGCAGGTGACCCAAACTGGACACAATACCCCAACTTAACACTCACCAAAATTTTATACAACATCAACATAACATCTCAACACCTGTACTCAATACTTTGCTTTATGAAGTCCAATGTGCCAAAATCTCTTTACAGCCCTATGTGACATAATTTTTAAGGAACTATGGATCTGCATTTCCAGATCCCTGTTCTACCACACTCCTCAGTGTCCTACTCACAAATTCATGTCCTATCCTCATTGGTGCAACACCTTGTCTGCATTAAATTCCATAAGCCATTCTTCAGCCCATGTTTTCAGCTAGTCCAGGTCCCACTATGAGCTCGGATAGCCTTCCTTGCTGTCTACTATATGCCCAATCTTGGTGTAATCTGCAAATTTGTTGACCCATTTTACTAACTCATCATCCAGAACGAATTCAAAGATGACAAGCAATAATAGATCCAACACCAAACCCTGCAGCACACCACCAGTCACAGTCTACTAGTCTACTACTACCATTCTCTGGCTTCTCCCATAAAGCAGATCTAATCTAATTTACTATCTCATCCTGAATGCTAAGCGACTGAACCTCCTTGACCAATCTCCCTTGTGGGACCATGTCAAAGGCCTTGCTAAAGTCTATGTAGACAACATCCACTGCCTTGCCCTCATCAACTTTCTTGGTAACTTCCTTGAAGAAGTCTACAAGATTGGTTAGACATGACCTACCATGTACAAAGCCACATTGACTATCGCTAATAAGTCCCTGTCTATCTGAATACTTATACATCTGGTCCCTTGGAATACCTTCCAATAACTTACATACCCACTAATAATCTCAGGTTCACTGGCATATAATTTTCCAGCTTAATTTAGAACCTTTCTTAAACAGCAGAATAATAGCTATCCTCCAATCCTCCAGCACTTCATCAATGACTAAGAACACTTAAATATCTCTGCTAGGGCTGCTGCAATTTTTGCACTCACCTCCCACAAGGTCCGAAGGAACACCTCATCAAGCACAGAGGAGTTATCCACCCTAATTTTCCTCAAGGCAGCAAACACCTCCTCTATAATCTGTCCATGACCTCACTTCTATAGACTTTGTCCACTTCCTGAGTGTATGGCATATTCAGGGAGGGGTAGCACCTCTGGTGGCAGACTTGTTGTGCTCCACCCAGGGGTAGCTCATCCACTTTTGGTCCCCACCTGCCACCCAGCTCTCACCTGTTTGCATGCGACAGACGCCACACCACAGTACACCACTTCGATAGACGGGCTTAATCAGGTGATGGCAGCCAGGGATGTGCCTATCCCAGCATGTGAAGCCAGTTCCAATGGACTAGGCAGATAAAATAAACTACAAGATCCAACAGCCAAGAAGGCGTCATGGTTATCCACTGCAGCAGAGAAAATCTCCAGTCATGACGATTTTTCGCATCTCCCGAGAAATCACAGATGCAGAATAAAATCCATTTAAGATCTCCACCATCTCTTTTACCTTTCTGTATAGATGATCAATTTGATCTTCAAGAGGAGCAATTTTATCCCTAGCTATGCTTAAAGTATCTGTAGAACTCCTTGGAGTTCTCCTTTACCTTGTCTGCTAGAGTAACCATATGCCTTCTTTTCGCCCTCCTGATTTAATTCTTAAATTAAGTCTGCAAACACTGGTCAGGTGCCAAGTAAATAACTACTTAGGATGCACCATTGTAGAACATTCCCCACTGACAAGTCAAAAGTGAAAAGTTAATAGAAACACCTTCCGTCAGTCAGCCGTGGGAATGCTCACTAATGACTGGCTAATGTGAAGTCCTATTCTTTGCTTCTCAAATATGAGGGGTAGTGTGCTGTAAAGCTGGACAGCATTTAGCCTGCAACTTGTACATAAAATTAACACAGAAATTCCTGACAATGACCACTGTAAAAAGGGGATTATAACCCCACCTGCAGGAATTAGTTATCACAGCCAAACATCACCTAAGCTTGGGAGTGGGATGGGGGGATAACTATTATGAGAAATTTAATTACTTAACACAACTTGACACAAAAGTTTAGGTCAGAGGCTGAAGTATTCCATCACGGACAACTCACAACCTGACTCCAAAACCTTTCTGCCGCAATGGTACAACTTAAAAGACAATTTCAAATTCTTCACTCTACTGAATGAGTGCAGCTCCAACAGACAACATATTATTAAGAAAACCACAGTTACTGACATTATTAAGAAAAGAGCTGCTAACTCACTAGCAACCTTGCAGTCTCTATTATCCAGAAGGATAAGGGGTAGAAGGCTTATGGGAACACCAAAACTGGCAAATTTTCCTTCATGTAGTACACCTTTCTCAATTATGCATTGCATGCTATAAAGTTCCAACCTTCATAAAAAGATTCATCACAAGAGCTTGGTTAATTATCAAATTAACTATAGTAGGCTCTTATGGTGATACCTAGATGATGTTTCTCTTGCCAAGATACTGCCTTATCTACCAACACATGTTGGTAGGTGTTCTTCCCAGTGGCAACCTGTTTTAATTCTTCTTTCTATTCCCATTTCAACATGTCATTCCATTGCCTCCCCTGCTGCCACAATGAGCCAACTACAGGTTGGAGGAGCAACAGCTCACATTCCATCTAGGTAGCTTCCAGTGTGACAAAAGAACATTGATTTCTCCAAATTCTAGCAATTCTCCTATCTCCCACTTCTCTTTTTTCATTCCCCATTTTGGCTCCCTTCTTACCACTTCACCTCTCCTCACCTGCCTATCAACTCCTTCTGTGACCCTCCTCTTTCCCTTTATCTCATGGTCCTTTATCTCATTATCCTTTATCTCATTTCCTCTTCAGCCCTTTACCTCGACCACCTATCACTTCCCAGCTTCTCACTTCATCTCCCCTCCCACACCCCTCTTCAAATGGTTTCGCCTATCACTGCCAGTTTGTACTTCTCCTTGTCCCCACTTTCTTACTCTAAGTTCTTCCCTCTTCCTTTTCAGACTGATGAAGGGTCCCAGCCTGAAACTGCGACTCCCTATATCAGGGGTTCCCAACCTTGGGTGCACAGACCCCCTCGGTTCAACAGCAGGGGTCCATGGCAGAAAAAAAAGGGTAGGGAGCCCCTGCCCTCGATGCTGCCTAACCTGCTGAGTCTTCCAGCATTTGGTGAGTGTTGCTCAGTATTTCCAACATTTGCAGAATCTCTTGTGTTCATAGCTTACATCTTCATGTTGGTAACTATTGGTTTTCTCGACTCCTGGTGAGATCCCAAAACCCTATTTCAACGATCCTGGGTGAGCAGACAGACCCACCAGTTACTTCACAGGAAGCCTGCTCCACTGGCAGCATTTCCCCCACACAGCTCAAGCTAAGCAAGACTTCCCAACTGGGCCTGTTCCATCAATAGCCTCGGGCACTTCAGTGACCAACGATCTCGAACGCCCTGTCCCAATGACGGTGCCCGCTCCTTCGCTCTCTGCACAGTACCTGCTTTAACTTTATTCTCCTTGGTAGCCGGCTTGACGACAGTTGGCCGAGGGTGCTGTGCTTTCCCATTAGTGACCGGCTGAGCGGTCTCCGGCCGCTGGACCCGAGCCGCCGCCGCCGCCGCCGCCGACACCACCGCCTCGTTTCGCCTCTTCTTCTTTCCCCCCATGAGGCACCGTCAGCCGCGACCGGCCGCACTCTCCCAGGCACCGACACCGCACAAAGCCTGCGGCCGCCGTACGCATGCGCGGGCCGGGCGCTGACGTCACGGGTCCGCCCCGCCCGAAGCACGCGCTGCAGCGCAGGGCTCCCTGGACCTTCTTTCATTTTTTTTCACACAATCGCAAAAGTCTTTAACAGCATGCAAATACCAAACAACTTAGAGATGACATATGCTTAGAAAGGAATACAAGAATGGGGAATAAGGTACTTTATAATGGGAAAAAATAACATTTTGAGAAGTTTGGGTGAACCAAGAAAAGTCAGAATGTAAAAGACGTGTTGATGAATGTCATCAACTTTTTGATGAAGTATTGGAGATGGCAGGAGGGAATGCAATGAGTGTACATTTGATAAATATTACATTAAAGATAGCTTAACACAAAGAGGCAGAGGCCTGAAGAAGGAATCTTCTCATTTAAATTCACCTTTCCATTCCCAAGTTGACATGTCTGTCCATGCTCTCCCCTACTGTCAAGATGATGACAAACTCATATTCTGTCTGGCTATCCTCCAACCTGATGGCATGAACATGAATTTCTCTGACTTGTGTCATTACTCCCTGAATCCTTTTCTCTGTTCTATCTTTTTCCATCCCTCATTTGGGGAACCCTCTCATCTCTTCTCACCACTCCACTGCCTCCCTCTGTTTCCCCTCCTGCTTTCCTTAATTCACTGTCCTCTCCAACTAGATCCCTTCTTCACCCCTCTAACTCTTCCAACTACAATTTCCCATCTGCATCCCACCCACCCACCTTCCTCCTCCTCTGATCTTACACGTCACCTGCCAGCTGGTACTCCTCCCCATTCCTCCAAATTCCTATTCAGATTTTTAACCCCTTCCTTTTCAGTTCTTATGAAGGGTCTCAGCTAAAAACAACAACTGTTCACTCCTCTCCATAGGTGCTATCTGACCTGCTGAGTTCCCCCAGCATTTTGTGTGTTGAAGTTGAGGCTTCAGGTAGGAAGATAGCAGGCGTTGTTCATCAGTAGTCAGTGCTTTTCTAAAAGTATGTCTTTATATATATATGAAGCAAATAGCAGGTAGAATTTAATAGATGCAGGTGGCAAAATTTAAGAAAGGACAGTTTGCAGGTATAACATGAGGCCTCAGTAATAGCTATAAAAACGGGAAGGTTATGCCAAACCAGTATAAATCTGTGGTTAACATACAGATTGGATTTCCAACATCTGCAGATCTTTTGTTAGTAAATCTCTGATTAGATAGGGATCATAATAGATTCAAGGTCTTCTGCGCCTTAAACGGACGGCTCTTTCTTTCATTGAAAGATTTCAGCATCCGTACAACTTGCTTCAAGAGATTGATTGGCCACTGAATTTTCGGAAGTCGGAACGCGCCGTTTATTTTGTTTCTTTTCAGCCACCATCCTGGCCTCAAAGGATTGTGGGATTGTGGGTCCGCCGGGAGAGATGGCGGATGCGTTTGGCGATGATCTGTTCAGCGTGTTCGAGGAAGATTCGTCGAAAAAAGCCAAAGGAGGGGATGGTGGTGGAGGGAACCCAGGGTAAGTAAGACTCGCTGCTGGTATTGATGTTGCCACGGGTGTTGCAGCGCGTGTGAAGTCAGTTGTGAACCTGGGTCGTGCTCAGTAGTCGGATGGTAGCAGCAGAGTCACCATGTGATTAAGGTTTCTGGAGGAATAAGCATGCTGGATGCTGCATTGCAATCGGTCTTTTATAATACATGCGACCTATATGCTTACATATTGTCTTTTCATTTGCATGTATAACAAGCGAGGGCATTGAATAATGAGGGTGTAAGAAGGAAACTAGGGTTGCATATAGAGACCATGGGCTATCTATGGCAGGTTAGATTGAGGGGAATCTTACATAATTATGTTAATATATTAAAAAAGATGAAGATTTTCACATAGCTCTTAGCTGCAGGCACGGTATCAGATTACTGGAGGAGAGTTTATTTTTAAAAAGGCAGCGAATATACGCCAGATTTCTAGAAACTGATGACCCTTGCATCCGCGGGAAATACATTATTGCAGAAGAGTAAAGACAACAACGTGTGTCTTTGAAAAGGCAAGGACTGATTCGGGAAACTTAATGTGGTTGTGTGTGTGGGGTGGGGATAAATCTTGTCTTACAAGTTAGTTTGCAAATTTGAGGAGGTAACTAAGGCAATTGATGAAGGCACAGCAGTCAGTGTTTCAGTGTTAACTACAGCAAGGCAGTTGACAACGTCCTTTGTGATTGGCTTCTGAGGGTTAATCCAAATGGTGAGCTGGTTATTTGGATCCAACATTGACATGGTGATAGGAAGTAGAGAGTATTAGTTGAAGATTTTTTTTGATTGGAAGTCTGTGACTAGTGGTATATCATGAAGATTGTTGTTGTGACCTTTAATGTTTGTGTTATATGTTAGCAGCTTGGTATTGAATGTACGACGAATAATTTGTAAGTCTGATAATCATCCATATATTGGCAATCTTGTGTATAGTGAGAAAAGTTGTCTCAGGTTACAGCAGTTTACAGATCAGATAGAAAGCTTGGCTAAGAATTGACAGATGTAATTTATTCTTCACAGGTGTAATGCAATGCAATTTGGGAAGTGATATAGGGGTAACACATATCCAGTAAATGGTAGGGTATGAAGGAATGGCGATGTATAAAGTTTGGGGTCCAAATCCATAGTTACCTGAAAGTAGTGACACAGCTGGATATGGTGGTAAAGAAGGCATATGGTGTTTTCTCCTATAAGTCAGGACGTAGAACATAAGAGCAGTGACATTATGTTACAACTTTAAAAAACATGAGTTAGTCCGTACTTGAGAGCGTTGTGTGCAGTTTTGATTGCCACACAGAAACAATGTTGTTACACTGGAGCCATTACAGAAAAGATTCAGCTGGTTGCCTGGATCACAGAACTTTAGTTCCAGGAGAAATTGTACAGATTATGTTTGTTTTACGTGGAGTGAAGGAAGCTGAGTGGTGATCTGTGAGAAGATTATGTTTATTAGAAAGCTCAGATCTTTTTCCTTATGGTAGGGTTGTCAAAGATGAGGGCTCAGAGTAATAAGATGTAGCAGTTTTAAAGGTATATGAAAGGTAAGTATGGTTTACAGATAGCTGGAACATGCTGCCAAAGGTGATGGTGGAATTGATATAGTTACTACCTTAAGATGCATTTGCACAGATACTTAAATAGCTCGGGTCGTTATGTGAGTAAAGTGGTTAGTTCACTGGGCAAAAAGATTGGCAGGGATGTGATTTACTTTACTTTATTGTCACCAAACAATCGATACTGGAGCGTACAATCATCACAGTGATATTTGTTTCTGCTCTTCGCGCTCCCTGAAGTACAAATTGAAGTAAATATAATAAAAATTTAAATTATAAATCATAATTAGAAAATAGAAAAGGGAAAGTAAGGTAGTGCAAGGCAGGTCCGGATATTTGGAAGGTTCGGCCCAGATCCGGGTCAGGATCTGTTCAGCAGTCTTATCACAGTTGGAAAGAAGCTGTTCCCAAATCTGGCTGTACGAATCTTCAAGCTCCTGACCCTTCTCCTGGAGGGAAGTGGGACAAAAAGTGTGTTGACTGGGTGGGTCTTGTCCTTGATTATCCTGGCAGCACTGCTCTGACAGCGTGCAGTGTAAAGTGAGTCCAAGGATGGAAGATTGGTTTGTGTGATGTGCTAGGCTATGTTCACGATCTTCTGTAGCTTCTTCCGGTCTTGGGCAGGACAACTTCCATACCAGGTTGTGACACACCCTAGAAGACTGCTTTCTACGGTGTTCCTATAAAAATTAGTGAAGGTTTTAGGGGATGGGCTGCAAGACAGAGTTTTGTGCTCTGACACTGACTTACAGAAGAATGTTGTATATTCTGTTAAGAGGCCATGCCATATTTAGCCTTCATTCACGATTATCTTACAATCTAAATCATATTTCATCCGGTCCTGAGCCCTGATGAAGGGTCATGGCCTGAAACGTTGACTGTTTATTTCCATAGATACTGCTATACCTTCTGAGTTCTTCCAGCATTTTGTGTATGTTTCTCTGGAGTTCCAACATCTGCAGAATCTTTTGTGTTCATATTTCGTCCTATGCTTTGTCACCTCCACATGAAAACTTTTTTTGATGAAAGGTGGTGTTGGTGGTTTCCCTACTTTTAAAGTCATTAATTATAATTCCTCAATTGCCATCCATTTTTCAAGATGAAAGCAGGGTTGGATTGGTACAGTATCATGGCATGTACTATTATCAGTAGACCATTATAGAAAACACTGTGTCAGCCAACAAATTGGAGATGGAAAAGTAAACATTATTAAGAAAATCAATGTGCCTCCTTCATGGCATTATGGACACCAAAATGTTTTACTTCAGTGATGCTTCCTGGCCTGCTGAGTTCCTCTGGCATTTTGCGTGTGTTGCTTGGATTTCCAGCATCTGCAGACTTTCTCTTTGTTGTTATGGACACCGAACTTGATTACTGCATGCTCCAGTCATCTCCACAGCTGGCCAGGTGCAACCAGACCTCTTTAAAAGCAGTTTACCTCAGTGATCTGTAGGCAGATTTTCATTAACATGGAATTATTATTTTATTCATGCAAAATGGGATTATAGGTTTGTACAGGAGTCAGATATCTCCTTGGAGTATAGAAAAATTGGAATGTTTATGGATGGAAATGCAGTGCAAAATTATTTTATGGTGGGGTTATGGTAGAAGTTATGGTAGAAAATGAATCTAATCAAGAGAGAATGGTGGTGTGAACTTGGAGCTATAGAGAAGTGATATGGTTAAATGATAGAAATTAAAGACAAAAAGGCACAACAAAACTGTGTAAAAGTTCACACTAGATTTCAACAGCAAAGGAATTTTACAGAGATCAGTTAAAAAGGAAATGATAAAACTGAGTTGATCTACTCTGTATGTTTGTGAATGTGTAATGTTTAGTAAATAAGGTCAGTGAGCAACGAGCACAGATGGTCCTCTGGGAATATGATGTGACAATAACACAAACATGCTTCAAAAAGGAGCTGATGGGGCTCTGATTTTTCCAGTTTTGTCAAAGCGCTCAGGAAAAGCAGGTAAGAAAGGAGTAAGAGTAACAATGTTGATTAATGAGAGTATTCCAGTTCTGAATTGAATTGGCTTCACATACATGAGGAGTAAAATTCTTTCCGTTGCGTCTCCGTCTAAATGTGCAATGTGCAATCATAGTAATTTATAATAGAACAGTCAATGTGACATAGAAATATACTCAAATCAGCATGAGTTAATCAGTCTGATGGCCTCGTGGAAGAAGCTGTCCCGGAGCCTGTTGGTCCTGGCTTTTACTCTGCAGTACAGGTTCCCAAATGGTAGCAGCTGGAATAGATTGTTGTTCGGGTGACTTGGTCCCCAAAGATCCTTCGGGCCTTTTTCTCACACCTGTCTTTGTAAATGTCCTGAATCATGGGAAGTTCACAACTACAGATGTGATGGACTGCCTGCAGCACTCTCTGCAGAGTCCTGTGATTAAGGGAGGTACAGTTCTCATACCAGGCAGTGATGCAGCCAATCAAGATGCTCTGTAGAAAGTTCTCAGGATTTGGGGGCCCATACCAAACTTTCTCAACCGTCTGAGGTGAAAGGCACTGTTGTGCCTTTATCACCACACAGCTGGTGTGTACAGACCACGTGAGATCCTCGGTGATGTTTATGCCGAGGAACTTAAAGCTGTTTACCCTCTCATCCCCAGATCCATTGATGTCAATAGGGGTTAGCCCATCTCCATTCCTCCTGTAATCCACAACCAGTCCCTTTGGTTTTGCGACATTGAGAGACAGGTTGTTTTCTTGTCAGTACTGTGTCAGAGAGATGACTTCTTCCCTGTAGGCCACCTCATTATTGTTTGAGATTAGGCTAATATAGTGTCATTGGCAAATTTAATTAGCAGATTGGAGCTGTGGGTGGCGACACAGTCATGGGTATACAGAGAGTAAAGAGGGGGCTTAGTACTCAGCCCTGAGGAGCTCCTGTGTGAGGGAACCCACTCTTACCACTTGCTGACGATCTGACAGGAAGTTCAGGATTCAGCTGCACAAGGCAGGATCAAAGCTGAGGTCTCTGAGTTTCCTGTTGAGCCTGGATGGAATAATGGTGTTGAATGCTGAACTGTAGTCCAAGAACAGCATTCTCACATAAGCATCCTTAGGTGAAAGTGGGTGGCGTAGACAATTCGAAGACAGAATATGATTAAGCTAAGAAATGCTGTGCTGCTGGGTAATTTTTTTGTATCACCAATGAGTGGGGGTATAATGAAACAGGGTTCTTGTAATAGGTGACTTTAATTATTCCTAATGTAAGCTCAGATATCAATAATGTTAAAGACAGGCAGGTTGAAGAATTTGTAAAAGCATTACTTTCAGGGCAGTGTGTTTCTGGTCTAAGAAAGAAGGAGGCATGCAAGATCTGATCTTGGGGAATGAGATGTAAAGTGTAACAAGTTCTAGAAGGAGATCATCTGGAAGAAAGGGATCACAACATTACCAGATTCAGGTTACGAGGAGCATTCCAAAGTAAAAAATAATTAAAGCAGGACTTCCAGTAAGATGGCGATTGTTTAGTCGCTTCAACTTTTGCTCCGTTACATTTCTTACCTTCGCATGATGTACCTCCCTTTTTTAATTTCAGTTTGTTAATTTATTTGCCTTTCTTATCTGCCTGCGAATACCTCTATCTCACAATGGCTACAAAGATTCCTAAATCTGGGGAAGCTTCTATGTCTCTGTCAGCTGAGATTCTTTCTACAGAATCAACAGAACAGAATCGACAGGACATTATAATTGATATCAAGACTGAATTTAGGGCCTCTATCAGTCAGCTGGAGTCAAAATTGGATCAGATTAATGCCGGAGTGGATGAACAAGCCAAACAATTATCTCGCATTAACCTAACTGCCGAAGATTTAAAGCGCCGCATTCAGCAGCTGGAAACTCTGTGCTCCAACTTGACAGAGCAGAACAGTAAACTTACTTCCAAAATGGCAGATCTCAAAAATTGGAGCAGACATAATAATTTACGAATTCTCCATTTGCCAGAGGCCACTGGAACGGGCTCTCCCGTTAAATTTTTCTCTTCTTTCCTTTGTGAGATTTTCGGGACAGAAATTCTTCCGACTCCACCTGAGTTAGAAAGAGCCCATAGAATATTTATTCCTCAAGCTGTTTTGGGTTGTAGAGCACGCCCAATTACCCTGTGTTTTCATTGCTATCAGGTGAATAATCTTCTGAAAATGGAGGCACGCCGGAGAGGTACCCTGGTTTACCGAGGTAATACCATTCGTATCGTTGAAGACTATGCCCCCCCCAGGTTTTGAAGATGTGTGCCGAGTTCAAAGGTGTTATGAAAGAGCTCTTTAATCGTGGATTCAAACCTTCCCTCCGTAATCCTGCCGATCTTCGAATTACGCTTACTACTGGGGAGTACAAATGGTTTTAAGTCTGTCAAGGAGGCCGAGAAGTTTTTTGAAGGTCTCCCAGCCATTTTGACTTCTTCGGACCTGGTTTGACTTTCTAAAATGACCAATAAGTACTTTCTAAAATAAAAATCTTTTTGCGGACTCAGAACTTATTCGAGTAATTTAGTCCACTTTTGAATATCTTTAACTACTGAGAACCATAAATGGTTTTAGTCGGTTTCTCTTCGGACTTGGTGTGATTTTCTTTAATGATCAATTAAAAAAGCTTTCCTGCGGACTCAGATTTAATCTGTGTAACTTTGTTTACTTTTGAATAACATTATCTACTGAGAACCATAATTGGTTTCAGTTTATTTAGGAGGCTTAGAGTTTTTACTGAAGGTCACCCTTCTAATTTATTGTATCTGACTTGCTTTTTTTTCCAAACGGCTGTTATGTACTTTGTTTATATATATATCAAATTCCTCCTCTCTTTTTTCCCCCTTTTTTTCTCTTAAATTTACCTTTTTTTCACTTTTTCATAGTTTCTCATGGGTAGATTATTTCTCGATTATTATTTCATATCAAGTCTTATTTTTTTCTAATGATATTGTTTCTGTTTGCAATTCTGATTTGCAGTGCATAAGTTAGCTAGTTTTTGCTATATTATTTAAACTGAGCTTATGTCAATGTACAGAACTGGAAGTTGGTTTTTGGGGTGTCTTTTTTCTTGTAGAGCTAGCTGCTTTTCTGAGCCGCCATCTAGTTTTGGGTTGTGAGGGTGAGGTGGGTTCTCTAGTACCAACACTATCCAATGTTTTTATTGCTTTTCCTTGTTATTCAGGAATTGTCTGTGTCCTGATTTTACCGATTTATGTTTATATTTTTGCTCCCAAACTGTTATTTGAATGTCTGACCTTTTATGTTTTAACAATTAGTAATGGGTAGTCCATTGAAATTTGTGAGCTGGAATGTAAAGGGATTGAATCATCCTGTTAAAAGAAGGAAGGTCTTCTCCCATATTAAGCAACTTAAAGCTGACATTGCCTTCCTCCAAGAAACTCGTATTCGTAATTTCGACAATTCTCATCTTATGTCAAGGTGGGTGGGTCAGCATTTTCATTTATCCTTCCCGGCCAAAGCTAGGGGGTTTTCTATTCTTATTAATTCAAGTATTTCTTTTGAACTCCATAGTAAGATATCTGATACAAATGGCCGTTTTATTATTGTTTCTAGCAAATTATATAACACTAAGGTGGTACTAGCTAACTTGTATGCTCCTAATTCTGATGATAACTTTTTTGAACGCTTTTTTTCTTCATTGCCAGATCTGAATTTATACTCTCTTATACTGGGTGGTGACTTTAACTGCTGGTTAGATCCAGCTTTGGATCGATCGTCCTCTGTTCCTAGATTACCTACTAAATTTGCTTTAGCTATTCATTCTTTTCTTTCTAACTATGGTATCTCTGATATATGGCGTGCTCTTCATCCTACTGAGAGAGATTATTCTTTTTTGTTTACATGTTCTTCATACTTTTACTAGAATTGATTTTTTAAAAGTCAATAATCAACTTATTTCATTTGTTCACTCTTGTGATTATCAGAGTATATTGATTTCCAATCATGCTCCAGTCACTTTGTCTTTAAATCTTCCCGGTCTCCCTCAGAAGAATAAACATTGGCGTTTTAACCCGACTTTGTTATCGGATGATGATTTTGTAAAAGTTATTAAGGATCAGATAACTTTTTTCCTAAACACCAATACATCACCTGAAATTTCATCCCAGATTGTCTGGGATGCTATGAAAGCATATTTGAGGGGTCAGATAATTTCATATACAACGTGTAACCCCCTGGGTCGCCTCAGGCTCGCTCAGCTCGTTCTTGTCTAGGGGGAGCAGCCTTCAGCCCCGCCAAACTGGGTAATCAGCTGGTGTGGATGCTGTGTGATGTCCCCGCCTCATCCAAGAACAGACAGTACACCATATGCGATTAAATGAGTACAATTTATAAAGGTTACTATAACTAAGTGATTAATAACGATACAGTATATATGAAGAGAAAATTAAAGAAAAGGCGCCAAACTTATCAAAGTCCAAACCACTTCGTGCACAGCCGTTGGAGCTCAATTTCTGAAGTCTTCTGGCCACCATTCGATCCCCTCCGAACTCCTTGACTTGCAGCTCAGGACCCTCCGAACTCCTCGGACTCTCCAAACAGCTCAGGACCCTCCGAGTGGTCAACCAAGCACATCTAGCTTCATCCCCCCCACCCCCTCGGAGAATCTCCCGGCCTCGGACCCCCCTTTGGGGTCCGATCCTCGCCCAGCTTAGAGCATTGCGTCCTCTCTCTCGACCCCCTCGCACCGATCTGCCCAAAAGCCCGTCAACAAAAGCTTACAGACTCAGAAGAAAGAACATTAATCCCCATTTGGTTTACAAAGGAATACCATTCTCGTTATCAGTAAATTAGCATTCCTGCTAGTTAACAAAAAAGAAGAAACCCTCTTTACACTCCCTCCACCAAATAAAAGTCATGTCCTCATGACTACTAAATAACTCGCCACCTTTCCTGCCAACACACCGTAACCCAAGCACAAACAGTGACATCTCCCCACACAGTAACCCTCACGCCCTGTTCCTCAGGCGCTACTTAGGCCAACTATCTGGGAGTTCCCTAACCCTTCTGAGGCCTCCGTACCCCCTCACCTAAACCCTTCAGGCTCGGACACAACTGGGGATACCTTGGGCCCACTACCAATTCCTCTCTCAACTTCTGACTCATGCCCCACACTGCACACAGCTAACCCTCCCCGCTACACCTGACTCAATGGGAGAAGGGCCAAAGGTCTCTTCCTCAATCGAGGGAAAGTCAGCAAAAGGCAGCATGTACCACACATCCAGCACATCATCCATCGAATCTGTATTCTTCCTCATTCTTGTGATCGGTAGCTGCTGTTTGATCTTCTCCAAACGGAAACACGTTGCCTGCACTGCTCCCGCAGTCTCTTCAGCCTCCTGTTCAGTATTCACTGCACTTCTCTCCAGCTTTTTCTTCCTCATGACCTCTTCCGGATCAACTTTCAGGTTTTGCACTTCATTTGAACTGTCGATGGTCATCTTCAGGTTCCCTTCAAGCTTCCGCTTCTCTCTTCTGAGATTCGTCTGTAATTTCTTCACCTCTGCAAACTCCCCTCTCCGGGTTCTCAGTTTGCTATTACCCTCAGTCAGACAACTTTCTTCATTCTCTCCAACTTGTAAGTCTTCCGAATGGTTCCAGATCACTTTCTCCAGTCTCTCCGTCTTCATTTCAAACTTGATTCCGTAGAGACAGTCTCTCACGAGCTGCGACCTTCGCCAGCCCTGGCACGTGTCCCGAAAACACTTTAACTCGGTAGTTCTCAGCTGCTCCTGCAACGACCTCACTTCATATTCTCCTGAGGCAAATCCAAATACCAAGAGATCATCCACATACACCAAAACTCCAAACGCCTCCACATCCCCTATGGTCTTCCACCTGCCCCGCAGGAAGGTTGCAAGGGCTCCAGCCCTGTGGCATCTTTTCGGACCCGAAGACTCCTAGGGAATTTATAACGGCCGTCTTCTCCTTGTTGGCCCCACTCATCGGGATCTGGCAACATCCACTCCTCAGATCCAGCACCTTAAACCACTTCACACCACTCAGACAGGCCATCGCCTCTCTGGCCCTCAGGGCCATATTCTGGTCACTGACAGTGCGCCTCTTCAACGCAATATAATCCATACACACGCTGCCTACATCTTCCATGGCTGTAGGGGCCAGTCGCTGCAACCTCTCTCTCTCCGAGGTGTCTTCAGCAGTCAACTCCCCTCCCTTGTGGTATTTCGCAGCGTCCACGAAGAGGGTCTCACCCTCAGATACTTCCCCCAGGCCGTACCACCACTGGCTCTTGTTTGAATTCGGTATCAGCCCAATGCTGCTACACACGTCCGCACAAGCAGCTCGAAACCCTGGGTGCATCGACAATGCCTCCAAACAGCGCTCACCCGCCTCCTCCAGGCAGGCTCCCAAGCGCACCAGCAGGATTTTGGTTCTCTCTAGAACAGAAACGCTGCCCGTCTCAACAGGGTCCGGACACATCAGCATTAACGATTCATGAACCTCAGTCTCCTCCACATTTGCCTCTAAGAACTCCATTTTCACTGACCAACAACCGTTGTCTGGATAATCACCGGCACTGGTACCCCGAATCTCCAGTGTCCTCAATGTCGTCAAGGGTAAATGCTTCCAATAACGGTTATGAAACAAACTGTACAGCAACTTAACCGGCGCCCCGGTGCCAAGGATGGCTTTAACTTGACTTCCATCCATCCGTAACAACACCTGTGCGCATGGCCCCTCTAAGCCTTCAGGAATAGAGTCTGTACCTTTCGGGAGTTCCTTGGTACATTGCTGGGAACGTGCTCCCCCAGAGACCCCAAGCCTTTCCCCCACTGGGCCTCCTGTAAGTTTCCTGACACCTCTCGAATCAACGGAACAACCGATCCCCTTGACAGATCCCCTTGGCACCACAAGCAATTTATCTGCCCCCCCTAGGCAAAAAGGGATACCCTAAAAACTTCCCACCAATCTCCTGCCACAGATATAATAAGCCCCCCAGCTGCGGCATTTGACTTCCAGTCGAACCACACGCATTTTCCCACACTTTCCCAGAACTGGCAGTGGTCACTTCGAGGTAATTGCGCCTGACAGTTCTAACAAAGTCACCAGCCCGCCTACTCAAACTTTCAACCCGTCCCTGTCGCTTTCCCTCAGCCAAGCACTGCCACTCACCCAACAACTGAGAGGTCCACTCCGCCCACGCCTCCGCTCCTTTAGGGCTGGACATTATTCCAATAACCGGGCGGAGCCCACCACTGCTGAAACATCCCAACCTGTCACACCTCACTCTCCAAACAGTACGGACAACCCATGGTCCCACCACCATTTCGTCAGCACTAGTTGGAACTCAAACAACGACCTCGAGGCTAACAACAGCAGCCACCCCACCCAACACACACGCAGCGATAACCAGCAATCACACACCCACAAAGGCACAACAGCTCTTCGCCGCAGACACAATTTAAAGAGGGTGATCACACAGCTTCCACAGAAATCAATCCCGGACGAGCACCCCACAATGTAACCCCCTGGGTCGCCTCAGCCCCGCCAAACTGGGTAATCAGCTGGTGTGGATGCTGTGTGATGTCCCCGCCTCACCCAAAAACAGACAGTACACCATATGCGATTAAATGAGTACAATTTATAAAGGTTACTATAACTAAGTGATTAATAACGATACAGTATATATGAAGAGAAAATTAAAGAAAAGGCGCCAAACTTATCAAAGTCCAAACCACTTCGTGCACAGCCGTTGGAGCTCAATTTCTGAAGTCTTCTGGCCACCATTCGATCCCCTCCAAACTCCTCGACTCGCAGCTCAGGACCCTCCGAACTCCTCGGACTCTCCAAACAGCTCAGGACCCTCTGAGTGGTCAACCAAGCACATCTAGCTTCATCCCCCCCCCCCTCCTCGGAGAATCTCCCGGCCTCGGACCCCCCTTTGGGGTCCGATCCTCGCCCAACTTAGAGCATTGCATCCTCTCTCTCGACCCCCTCGCGCCGATCTGCCCAAAAGCCCGTCAACAAAAGCTTACAGACTCAGAAGAAAGAACATTAATCACCATTTGGTTTACAAAGGAATACCATTCTCGTTATCAGTAAATTAGCATTCCTGCTAGTTAACAAAAAAGAAGAAACCCTCTTTACAAACGAGATCTTAATAGAACGTCCCGTTTAGAGCAATTAGATTTGATTAATCAGATTAAAGTATTAGATCAACTATACGCCCAGACTAAAAACCCCGAATTGTACAAGAAGCGTGTAGAACTCCAAACTAAATTTGACCTTCTCTCTACTCAACCGGTCGAACATCAACTTCTTGAAAGTAAGAGTCGCTTTTATATTCATGGTGACAGATCTGGCAAGTTTCTAGTTAATCAGTTGAGACATTCTAAAGTTAAGCAACATATTACAAAGATTCGGAAGGAGAATGGAGGTATTACATTGAATCATTCTGAAATTAATGACCTATTTAAGAATTTATATTCTCGGCTTTATTCCTCCGAATCCCTAAATGATAATATTTCTGTTGACCTTTTTTGAAATAGCTTGATTATCCCTTCGCTTTCATCTGATTTTAAAACAACTTAATGAGCTTATATCACTAGAAGAAATATCTTTTGTTATTTCTGCACTGTCGTCGGGCAAATCTCCCGGACCTGATGGGTTTCCCATAGAATTTTTTAAATCATTCTCCTCACTTCTTTCATCTGTTACTCTCAGTATTATCTGATTTGTTTAATCATGGCAAATTGCCACCTTCATTTAATGAGGCATGTATTATTCTTCTACCCAAAAAGGGCAAAGACCCAACAGAGTGCTCCTCTTACAGGCCGATTTCTTTGCTAAATGTTGATGTCAAAATTTTGGCCAAGTTCTGGCCCATAGATTGGAAAATGTTATACCTTCTACTATTTCTGATGACCAAACTGGTTTTATTAAAAATCGTCTTTCCTTTTTTAAAATACGGCGTTTATTCAATATTTTATACTCACCTTCAATTGGGACTCCTGAATGCGTTATTTCTCTCAAAGCGGAGAAAGCGTTCGACTGTATAGAGTGGAATTACCTTCTTGCAGTTTTAGAAAAATTTAACCTCGATCAAAGTTTTCTCTCTTGGATTAAATAGTTATATTTATGTCCTACCACTTCTGTTTTGACTAACTCTCAGCAATCCCAGTCTTTTAACCTTAAACGTGGCACCGGTCAGGGATGCCCTTTAAGCCCCTTCCTTTTTGATTTGGCTGTAGGGCCACTGGCGATTGCATTTCGAAGCTGTCCTGAACTGACGGGGATCTGGAGGGTGATGGGGTGTTGAGCATAAAGTTTCTCCTTATGCTGACAATTTATTACTTTTTCTTTCAAATTTGTCCACATCCTTACCCCCAATGTTTTCACTTGATCAATTTAGCCAGTTTTCTGGCTATAAACTTAACCTACATGAAAGTGAACTTTTTCCAATTAATAAAGAAGCACAAGCATTAGCATTTCATGACCTCCCCTTTAAAGTAGTTGATAAGCAATTTATTTATGTTGGTATTACAGTTACAAGGAATTTTAAGGATCTTTTTCGTGAAAATTTTGCTAATCTTTTGAACTCTACCAAACAGAGTTTGTCATTGGTAGGTCGTGTTAACGTTTTTAAAATATATATCCTCCCTAAATTTTTATATTTATTTCAATCTATTCCAATTTTTATTTCTAAAACCTTCTTTGATTCCTTAGACTATTATTTTATCCTATCTATGGAAGGATAATTGTTCTAGACTTAATAAAGTTTATCTTCAAAAATCTAAAAAAGAAGGTGGCATGGCTTTACCTAATTTTCGTCTAAAATATTGGGCAGCTAATATTCGTTGTCTTACCTTCCGGTCTTTTTTTCATAGCCAGTCTGACTGTCCCAAGTGGGTAGCAATGGAGTTGAACTCTACTAAGGATCTCTCTATTTCTGCACTTCTTGGATCTGTACTCCCTAGTAGTTTGCCTGGACTAATTGTAACCCTCTTGTTAGACATACTCTACAAATATGGGTCCAGTTTAGAAAATTTAATGGTTTCATTGGTTTTTCCCTTTCTAGTCCTATTTTACATAATCATCTTAATTCACCTTCTTTGCATGATTCAACATTTTATGATTGGTATAGAAAGGGCATTAGGCATTTTAAAGATCTTTTCATTGATAATCATTTCACATTTTTTCAATAACTCTCTGCTAAGTTTAATCTACCTATTGCCCATTTCTTTAGTTATCTCCAAATCATTCACTTCATTAATCTTTTATTACCCAACTTTCCTGAGATTCTTTCTATTAATCCACTGGTTAAGGGCTTAATATCTTTTATTCATGATAAATCAGTACCTTAAACTTAACCTACATGAGAGTGAACTTTGATAAATCAGTGCCCCCTTTGATAAAATTAGAACGGCTTGGCAGCATGACTTAAATATTTCCTTATCTGATGTAGTCTGGGACTCAATTCTCAAGTCAGTTAACTCAACTTCTCTTTGTGCTTGCCACTGTCTTTTACAGTTTAAGATCATACATAGGGCTCACATGTCCAAATCTAAATTGTCCCATTTTTACTCTAACATTAGTCCTGTTTGTGATAAGTGCAAAAGTGGTGAGGCTTCTCTTATTCATAAGTACTGAACCTGCCCTAGTCTAGAGAAATTTTGAAGAGATGTTTTCCTAACTTTATCCCGTATTCTGAATTGCCACTTAGAACCTAACCCTCTGATTGCTCTTTTTGGTTCCTTGGCTGAGACAGATATACATTTGAGTCCAACTAAATGTCAAACATTATCTTTTGTTTCTCTTTTGGCTAGAAGCTTAATTCTTCTTAGGTGGAGAGATGTTGCCTCACCCACGCATGCTCAACGGCTTAATGATATTATGTCTTGTTTAGAACTTAAAAAAATTCACTACTCACTTCTAAATTTGGACATAAAGTTTCATAAGGTGTGGGGACCTTTTCTTGAATATTTTCATAACTTTTCTTTAGATTAAGTTTTTTTTTCAGTCCCTTACTTTCAGCTTTCTTTTTTCTTGGTAGTAGGCATTATTATCTTTTGTTCTTATTTTCATGTACAGGTTTGGGGGTTTGAATGCTCCGATTTATATTTCCTACATTTTGCTGTGGTTGGTCTGGATTTTTTTTGTGGGGGGGGGGGTGATGGTGGGTACTAACTTTACATGCCTTTAGTTTGGGTGTTTTTTATCATTATTTTGAATTATATTATCATTGTATGTTTATCTTGCACTGTATTATCTCTTATTTTGGTCTTGGTTTTTTGTTGTTGTAGTGTTGTAGAAATGCATAAAAAATCAATTAAAAAAATTAAAGCAAATTTCATTGGGAGGAAAGTAGATCTGGCCCAGGTAAAATGTTGACAAGGGAGAAAAGTAGCAGAACTGTAGGCTAATTTGAGGAATACCGTGTCTTGAAAAAGTATTTCCTACCCCCCAAATAATTTCACATTTTATTGTCTCATTTTCTAAATTTAAAATATATTAAAGTAGGATTTTTGAGCTAATTTACAACACATTCTGTATCATGTCAAATCAAATAAAAAAAGTTCCAAAACCTGTCAAAAATTCACTAAAAATTAAGAACAAAAATTTTGAGGCAAACTTTCCTTGGATGCAATACTGTATACTATCTCACCAACTCACCCAATTTGTGGATGTATAAAATAGGAGGATTGCCTGTTTTCAATGAATTCATAAGAATAAATACCCCTCAAACCCCCCCCCCACTTAAGGTTCAACAGTATGGTAGATTTTCAATATAAAGACAGAAGACAAGTCAGGGAAATGATAATTGAGAAGCACAAATCTGGAATAGGGTACAAGGAAAGGGTACATCGCAAAGGCATTGAACACATTAACCCTAACCCTAACCCGAACCCTCTCTGTGAAAAAAATATAAAACAAGAGCCACACTGCCTAGGTCAGTCTGCAGCTCAAAATTTGGTTAATGGAGAAGAATGGCACTTGCAAGAGAGGCTGCTGTGACACCAACAGTCACTGAGTGAGCTGCAGAGGTAAGTGGCCGCAACTGGACATGAGATTCATGTCTCCACAATCTCTTTGGGCCTTGCACAAAAAGGGTATTTATGGAAGAAATGGTAAGGAGGAAGCTCTGGCTTAAAAAAAAGCATATCCTTACCTGTCCAGACGTTGCAAAGTGTTGCTTAGAAGATACAGCAAGAATGTGGAAGAAGGTCTTGTCAGATGAAACTAAAGTAGAGTTTTTTGGCCTCAGCTTTAAACAGTATGTGTGGTCTAAATCTAATACTGCACATCATCCAGGCAACACCATCCCTACAGTATAGTATAGTTTGGGTAGGGGATGCTTTTCAGTAGGAAGGACTGGAAATCTGGTCAGGATTGATGAGAAGATATATGCTGCTAAATACAGAGAAATCCTGGATAAAAACCTGCTTATCTCCACCACCAGAAAGCTTAAACTGGGGAGGAAATTCATCATTCAGCAGGACAACGACCCAAAGCACACTGCCAGAGCAACCATGTGGCTTCAAATGAAGAAAATTGATGTCCTTGAGTAGCTCAGTCAGAGATCTGACCTTGACCTGATCCAAATATCTCTGGTAGGACCTCAAGATTGCTGTGCACTACCGCTCCCCAACTAACCTGGCATAGCTTGAGCAATTTTGCAATGAGGAATGGGCAAATCTGTCTCCATTGCATTGTGCAAAGCTAATAGAGACTTATCCAAAAAGACTATTGGATGTAATAGCTGCGAGAGGTGGTTCTACTAAGCTCTGAGCGAAGGGGCTGAATACTTTTGAACTGCTGACATTTCAGGTTTTAAATTTTTAGTTTTTCATGCTTTACTGTTTTCCCTGTTTTTTGGGCTCCACTGTGAAAAAAGGAGCATGTGATTCACAAATAAAATTCTCAATTAAATTGAACAAAATATCTGGTTGTAATACTCAAAGCGTTGAGTGCTGAATACTTTTTCAAGGCACTGTAGAGGTTCAGATACAATTCATGCACATTCCTATGTGGTGCAAAGTCCAGAGTTCCTTGGATGACAAAATAATAGAAGATGATAATGGAAAGCAAGTTGTTTGGCAATTGTTCATGGCAATCTAATGATTGTAAATACCATTGAGATCCAGTTTGAGTACAAACGAATCAGAAGAAACTGAAAACTGAAACAAGAATCTCAGAAAAAGTTATCATTTGAATGGAAATCCAGTGGTGCTGTATGGACATATAAATAGTAAAAAAAAAGTAGTACTTGAAGAAGAAGGGTGTAGAAGGGATTGAAAGAATAGAATATAGGACAGTACAGAACAGCAACATGTGCTTTGGTCCACAGTGTTGTTATGAACCAATTAAATTAGTAATCATATGGCTAACTAAACAAATCTCTTCTGCATCCATAATATCCGGATAATTTCCATTATCCTCACATTCATGTGCCTATCTAAATGTCTCTTTAATGTACCTAATGTTTCTGCCTTGTGCCACCACACTAAGGAATGAATTACAGGCACCCACCACTTTCTGTGTGTTTGTGAAAAAAACTAAACTTGCCCCCTCACATCTTCGAAATTACCCTTTCTCACTGTAAATGCATGCCCTCTGGTGTTGGACATTTCAATCCTGGAAAAATGATACTGTTGGTCTACTCTATCTATGCCATCTAAAAAATGTAGTTTACATCTTTTATCTTCACTGGGGAGGAGGGTGCTTCCAAATAGTGAACAAGGAGACAGTTGAGATACTGGGCACATTAAAAATTGAGAGCACAGAGCTGAACTGGTAAATAAGCAGGCCTAATTGGATTCTGAGAGAATTGCAGGAGCACTGACCATAATTTTCCAAGCTCTTTGGATATGGAGTTGATGACAGAGAACTGAAGAGCTGCTAGTATTACTCCCTTATTGAAATGGGGGGATAAGGATAAGCCAGTCAATTTAACCTTGGTGGAAGGAAAAACTTTCAGAGACATTGATCTGGGCCAAAATCAATAGTCACCTGGTGGAAACTTGATTAAATAAGTCAAGGCAGCATTGATTTAAGGGATAGTTGTGACAGAATGAAATGATATCGTTAATGTTTAATATAGTTAATGTACATTTGTACTTTGCTAAAGTGTTGCATAACAAGTTTGAAAGCAAAACTGAAGGACTTCAACACTGATGTGAATATGAAGTTGACTGAGTGACCGTCAACAGAGGATTGTATTGAATGGTGGTAGGAAGGAAGGTGATTAGTGATACTCCCCAGAGATCCATATCAGGGCCATTTTAGATCTAGAATAAATTTCAAAAATGCTAGAAAGAACATCTGTGGAAAGAGCACTTGAAATATTCTTCTCTTTCTATTTCTGCAATATAATGGTGAGATTTCCCACCATTTTTTGCTTATTTCAGAATTTCTATCTTTGAAGGTTTGATTTTTCATTTCATAAACTGGACTTGGGGTTGCAAGGTACAATTTCTAAATTTGCAAATGGCAGAAATGTTTAAAGTATAAACATCAGGAAAAAAGGAGCAGGAGTAGGTCACTTGCCTCCTCAAGCCTGACCCCCCCACCCCATTGAAAGTAATTGTGACCAATCAGCCCCAAACCGCGTCTCTTGTATGCCATTTTCCTATTGTCCTTAATTCCCTGACCTTTCGCAAGTTATCTACTTCCTCTTTAAATTTTCCTAATAATCTAGCCTTAATAACCCTTTGGAGTAGAAATGTCCAGAGATTCACAACCCCCAACATGAAGCTGTTCCCATGCGCCTCAGTTTTAAAATGACCAGTTGTAATATTCTAACAACGTTCATTCATTGGAGATTAGAGTTGTACAGCATGGCATCAAGCCCTTAGATCCACCGTGTCTGTGCTTACCATCATGCCCATTTGTTGTAATCACACCTCAGGTTCAAGTTTGATTGTCATTCAACCATTCACATAAATACTGCCAAACGAAACAGGGTGCAGATCACAGTACCAACAGTCATATCCAGCACACATAATTACCATAGCAGTAAACAATACAGTCACAAAAATATATAGCCCACGTCCCTGAGTGTCATGGCCTGTGGATTGATGGTGCATGGGATGTTGTCACGGAGCCAAGTTTCTGCAAGAACAGGCAGCAGTCCTCATCACACGCTAGTGCAAATGAAGGCAATCCAGCTTGTCTTCCACCGAGGGTACACTGGAGGGCAGTGCCAGTGGGAAGTTACTGCCCTTCCCAACACAGCATTGATACTCTCCGCTACACCACTTCTGACATCTCCCCCCCTGGGCAGCTGAAACAGGAACTCCACCTTCTGGCATCAGTTCCTGTCTAACTGAGGCACCCACGCAGCTCCCCTGCCGTTGGTCTCGCTAGATCCATATTCCACAACGCTCTGCTCATTCAGGTACCACAAATGTTGCTCTTAAATGTTATTACTGTTCCTGCTTCCAACTCTTTCCCTGGCAGCTCATTCCAGTATGATTCTCCCATGAACTATGCTGGAACCAATCCCCTGGCAAATCACATAAATAAGGCAGAAAAAAAAATTAAAGTAATTGGTTGTAAAATATGCTGAATCATTAAAACGTGGATAGTATGGGTCAGGGTAGTGAGGGTATAATGAAAATCAAAACATGACAGGAAGGTGCTGAGGTATGTGGCAGAAAAGAAACCCAGAGTTAGTCAGAGTTTAAGGCTCCTTACAAATGCTATAAACATTCAGATAGCTAGGTAAATGAGATGACTATACAACTAATATAATATGAATATAAGGTACACATGTAGTTAAGGGAGCTAACAGAATGTTATATATTCATAGATGAACTGAATACAAGAATAGATTATGCTTCATATATGCAGCATAGTGCACTTCAGATAGTGAGACTGTTTTGAGTCAGTCCCTTATTTAAGGAAGGATACTAATGTGAAAACAATCAGAGAAGGTTTATAAGGTGAGCATTTGGAATGAGCAGTTTGAGTTAGGAGGAAAAGTTTAACAGGTTAAGTTTGTATCTGCTGGAGTTTAGAAGAATGATAGTGGATTGATTGGAACATAGGCCCCTGGGATTCTTGATGGGGTGGATGTGGTGGAGGAGGTTTCATCTCTGAGAATCTAGAACTAGGGGCAACTGACTGGTTAAGTATAAGTTGGAAGTGACATGACATTTTTTCTTAAATGGTGTGCCCTTGGAACTCTCTTCCTCAATGATATCAGAGGTTTGCTTGTTTAATATTTATTGAGATTCAGCACGGAGTAGACCCTTCAGGCCCCTTGAGCTGCACTGCCCAGCAACTACTGATTTGACCCTAGCCTAATTACAGGACGATTTACAATGAGCAACTAACCTGCCAACCAATGTGTCTTTGGACTGTGGAAGGAAACCGGAGCACCCAGTGGACCCATGCTATCACAGGATAGAACATACAAACACCTTACAGGTAGTGGTGTGAATTGACCCAGGGTTGCTGGTACAGGAAAACGTTGTGCTAACCACTGCACTACTGTGCCACCCAATTGATAAGCAAGGTGTTGAGAGTTATCAGAGAAAGGGGAGAATGTGAAGATAGGGTTATATTCAGACTAGCCATGTTCTTAACAAATGACAGAACAGGTTCAAGGGACCTAATGGCATACTCCTTTTGATTTGTATCCATGTTCACTACTTACTAGAAGTTTACTGACCAGCCGCATAAATATTGCAACTACCAGAACAGGACAAAAGTCTGAATATTCTGCAACAACAGTCTCACCGCCTGATAGCCTCAAACATTTCCATTATCAACAAAACATAAATTGAAAACATGACGGCATAATCTCCATTGGATGATTTAGAGCTGCTCTTTCAGTGTTCAAGAAGCACAGAGCACTTACAAGGATCGATTGTTTCCCGATTCTTTGCCAAACGTTTATTCCCTGAACCACTGGCACATTGTACCATCTATGAAATGTGCTGCATTTACTCACCTGAGTTACTACCAGCTGGAGGTTCTTCTCCAAATTGCACGCCATTCTGACCAAGAAGAACAATGCCTGAAATTTTCTGTCCAGCATTATTGTGTAAGTATCTTCACTAGAACTGTAACTGTTCAAGAAATCCACCACCAACTTCATGGGGACATAGAAGTGGACAATAAATGCTGGCTTTCTTAGTGATGCCAGTATCACTGAGAGGGAATTTTAAGGTATCGGTGTCCAGTGTCAGTTTTCTTGTATCCAGAGATTAATGAAGTTTTTTTTTGTTTCCAAGCTTGACATGTGCAAACATTCAGAATGGTTGCTCCCATCTGTACATTAAGAAAATTATGCAGCCAATGCCGTAGGAATTCATTTATAATTCTCTCAAGATTAAAACAAGTTACTTTAAAAACTTATGTCTGTTTTAATTTGTGTTTTACAGGAAAGGCAGTGATGGGACTCTTCGAGATGCAAGTACAAATACAGTGAAGAATAAGCGTGAGCTCGATACAGATAATCCAGATGATGCAATATTTGGGAAGAAGCCTAAACTTGAAGCCATTTCCACAGATGAAATTAAGTAATTTTAAAAATGAGTATTTTTGAAATATCACTTAAAATATCTGCAGTTAAAACGTTCAAGCCAAAATATTCTGAAGATTATACATAACATCTATAAATTAATTCACAGGAGTAAACCTTGGCAATTATCTAATTGTTTCTCTTTGAAAATTGAAATTCAGTGGCTTCAATTGTTTTAATTTAGATGAGTCCTTTTTTGTTTACCCTATCCATAATTCTAGAAAACTTTAATTTGATATCCCCTCAGTCTACATTCCACCAAATAATCTCCATCCTAAATTTGTCATAACAATAACTCTCTAGCCTTGGCAGCATGGTCTAGCACCGTAACATTTCTCCATTTGGGCACTGGCCAAAAATGTACATAATAATGCAGTAACAGCTAAATTTCATGCAATATTGTCGCGACTTCCTTGATCAATAAAGACAAATATTCTGTTGGCTTGTTTAACTACCTTATTTCCTATATTTAGACATAATACTGAAAGATCCCTCTGATTTCCATATACTTATTAGTACTGTCATTTATTGCATGCTGCTTTGCTGTCCCAGCACTCTGCGGACCTGTGCGGATTGAATGAAAGTTGCCACTTGTGTTCTCCTAACAAGAAATTATACCTTGGAACTTTGTTCCTTACTATCACTCACACTGTCACTTTTGGTATCATCTTTTCATGGTTTGTTACAGCCTCTTACTATCTAGGCAACACTGTGCCAGATCACTGACACAGCTATGATGAGACAGGCAATTTGGGTGAAGGAAGGTCATGGGCAATGCATGTTGCGCTGTGTGTTTTTCTATTTTGTCTAATGGAGAAAACATGTTGCAAAAAGTTAGAAACTTGGTAAAACTAGCTTTCAGATAACTTAATATGTAATTCTCTGGCAAGAACCTTTCACTTCTAAAGTTTTTATTTCTAAGAGTGGAAATTGAGGTATCACTAACAAGCCTGTTCACGGGCAAGAGATGAAGGAAATGGTTTGTCCGAGCTTGTTTAACCGTGTTTTGTTTTAGTGAGAGTTTAGAATATAGATAGAAGGGGAATCTCTCTACAGTACACGATGAATTCATTCAGCCCAGTAAGTCTCTTTTGACAGACTTCCTGCAAAAGCAGATTTTAGAAAAATTGGTCATTCATTCCCAAAACTTATTAGTAGATACAATGAAATTATTAATGCTGTAAATTTACTATATATAACCAAAGATTTACTGATGATTGATTCATCATGGTACTGATATGATTTATATGTTACAACAAGCACTGAGTGCTAATTGGATTTGCTTATTTAGCCTTGCAGACTTGATGCCCAAGGTGAAAGTGGAACAAGTTGAAACAGTAGAGGGATGTACTCATGAGGTAAGTGCCTTTAAGCAACATTTTTTTCCATCATTCTGAACTTTATGATGAAATATACTTCCTTTAAAAAAAGTCATTATTAATATGTCAAATCTCTGAAAATTACATGGATGGTTCTCTTATGTGCCCAATTAAAATTAACTTGCTGAATTGCAAGTTACGCACATCATCTCTTTACAGCCTTCTTTATGGCACTGTTGAGTCCAAACTGAATTGCATTACAGTAGATCATAGGAAAATTTGAATTGTTTTGCTCCTTTGTTTTCTACCTTAGTTAATAATAGTGTATTAAAAAGACCTTTTTAATGACTGAACCAAATAAGTGTTCAGCCTATTGAGTTTGTTTTGAACTTGCATTTAGAGAATAGATGCAAAAATGGTAGAGCAATACTAGGGGAATAGGGAGAGGGGAATTCATAGAAAACAAAAGAGATGGTTGTTAACTTCAGGAGGATACAGAGCAACCACTCCCTGCTGAATATCAACGGCTCCTCGGCAGAGATTGTTAGGAGCACCAGATTTCTTGGTGGACACCTGGTGGAGAATCTCAACCTGGTTCTTCAACACCAGCTCCATAGCAAAGAAAGCCCAGCAGTGCCTCTACTTTCTGCAAAGGCTGAGGAAAGTCCATCTTTCACCCCCCATCCTCATCACATTCTACAGGGGTTGTATTGAGACCATCCTGAGCAGCTGCATCACTGCCTGGTTTGGAAATTGCACCATCTCGGATCGCAAGACCCTGTAGCAGATAGTGAGGTCAGCTGAGAAGATCATCGGGGCCTCTCTTCCCGCCATTACAGACATTTACACTACACGCTATGTCTGCAAAGCAAACAGCATTATGAAGGATCCCACACACCCCTCATACAAACTCTTCTCCCTCTTGCCATCTGGAAAAAGGCACTGAAGCATTTGGGCTCTCATGACCTGACCATGTAACAGTTTCTTCCCCAAGCCATCAGACTCCTCACTACCCAGAGTCTGGACTGACACCAACTTTCTGCCCTCTACTGTGCCTATTGTCTTGTTCATTATTTATTGTAATGCCTGCACTGTTTTGTGCACTTTATGCAGTCCTGGGTAGGTCTGTAGTCTAGTGTAGTTTTTTCTCTGCTGTTTTTACATAGTTCATTGTAGTTTTTGTATTAATTCATGTAGCACCATGGTCCTGAAAAATGTTGTCTTGTTTTTCCTGTGTACTGTACCAGCAGTTATGGTCGAAATGACAATAAAAATTGATGGCCTGGCTTGACTTGACTTGAACCTACAGCACAATACAAACCCTTTGGCCCACAAATCTGTGCCGAACATATCCTTACCATAGAAATTATCTAAGGTTATCCATAGCCCTCTATTTTTCTAAGCTTGGTGTACCTATCCAGGAGTCTCTTAAAAGACCCTATCGTATCTGTAACGTTCTCCTTCGGGTGTAACGAAACGCCGAATTTAACGTCCGGATAAACCACAGCCAATGCAAACCAGATCGCAGTAAGATTAACCATTTACTGTTCACTCTTCACATTAACATATGGTGAAAACTGTTGATAAAACAATACAAGATTGATACAGTATTTGTTCCTTCCTTAATATCACATTTCAAGTGTAAATACTTGCAAAGGTGACTATAACTACATTACACTAAGGTGCAGTATACAGGGAGAGTTTACCTGCTCCATTGACTACTTTAAATACACTTCCATGCAAACTATCCGCGACTCTTTAACTAACGAAAGCATAAACATTATCTACCGTCGTTACCTCTAACAGGATCAGCATTAACATCTTAGTTCAATATATCGATTATCTATTAACTTACAGCGTTGCTCTCACTGTGATTTCTCATGCCTGCAAAACTGCTTGTGCTCAGGTGAGCCTCGTGGAAAGCCCCCACCCTCGCGCTAATTTCAAACCGGTGTTTTCCCACAAGACGCGGCGAAACCGGATGTGACGTCATCGCATGCCGATATATTTTACATGCAATGAATACACTTTAAACACTTCTAATTCTAACTAGAAAATACTATTGAATGAATTACTAAGCGAAAATATTATAAACTAAATAACTGTCGTAAAGACAGCACACTCCCCGCTTGACCTTCGTAAGGTCACAATGAGCAGAGTACAAAACTTAGTCTCTTAATCAGTCATTGGGTAGAAGTAGAATAACTTCTGTAACTGGCCTTTGGTAAATTTTCACATCGCCTTGGTCGGTAGTCTTCAATTCGATCTTCCTGACATGTCCATCCTCGCTAGGGAATGTAGCAGTGATTCTGGCCATTGGCCAGCTGTTGCGGGTGATCTGCTTGTCCCTGAGCAGGACTAGGTCTCCGACTTGAAGATTCCTGCGGGGTTCTGTCCACTTTCGTCTCTGTTGCAACGAGGGTAGATATTTCTGTCTCCAGCGGGACCAGAACTGATTTGCCAGAGCCTGGACTTGTCTCCATTGCTTTGTGTACAAATCCTTGTCTGAGAAGTCTCCTGGTGGAGGAGGTGCTCCTGCCTTCTGCGTAAGGAGCGTTGATGGCGAAAGTATAAAGGGGTATTCTGGGTCAGAAGACACAGGTAGGTATGATTGTGCGTTTATAATGGCTGTGACCTCTGCCATTAGGGTGCACAGTACCTCGTGGGCCAATCGGGTGTGTTGCTGCATCTCAGGTTTCCTTTTCCGGGTTTTCCGTAAGGACGTGAACCGTTTGACTGCCTGCTCTTTGTTATCTGGTGAGCGCTGGCGTGGTTCTCTGATTGGCAATGGGGCAACCCCATTATTTGCTTCATCTCTGAAGACCTTGGTGTCTTTGGGTTTTAAAGAAATGGTATCTTGAGCTGATTGTGCAAGTTTGTTTCCGTCCTCGGTTTGAACGAAAACTGACTGACCTAGCGTCTCGTCGGTTACTTTACGCTTGGTAATGTCTTGTTGTGCTTCTTTAGGGTACACCTCAGTGAGGCAGATCTCGGAACAAGAACGGCTTGACTGAGTTTGACCGCAAACTTCTGTACAGTTCGAGCCGACAATTGTTGTCCTGGAGTGAACCTCTCCCTCCCCGCCGTCCTGTTGTGGGGGTGAAGGAGCGTTGTCGGTTCTTTCATTCTTGACTTCGTCACGGAGCCGTGAGGGTAAATTTCCTTCCTCGTATGGATGTGATGCAATCGTGACTCTCTGAGGTTCCTCGTAGCTGGGGAAGTTATCGAATACGTATGGAGAGGGAAGACGAGCCTGCCTGTCTATTTGAGATTGTACATAGTCGTTTGTGCGTTCCAGTCTGGTCCTTTCTAAAGTAGATCTTGCTTCGGTCAGATCACGCGACCCTTCAGCTTCTTCTATGTACTTTGCTTCCGCCATGGCAGCTTCTTCTTCTCTTTCTCGCTGCAGCACTTGCAACTCTGTCGATATTTTTGCCATTTCCAACTGGGTTTCGGCTTCTCTGGCGGCCCTTTCTTTCTGGATTTCGGCTTCTCTGGCAGCCTCTTCTCTTTGTCTGGCGACCCTTTCGGCTTCTCTGGCGGCCCTTTCTTTCTGGATTTCAGCTTCTCTGGTGGCCAGTTTCATTTTCAAAACTGCTTCTTGTCTGGCGTAACGCAGTAGCACCTTGGTGGCTTCTGCCTTTCTGGCGGCCCTTTCGGCTTCTCTGGCAGCCAGTTTAATTTTCAAAACTGCTTCTTGTTTGGCGTAATGCAGTCGCACCTTGGCGGCTTCTGCCTTGGCTCTTGCCTGTGCGGACTTACTTGATGTCGTTCTACTGCCCTTGTCGCTGGGCGCCATCGACTTGATCCCGGATCGAGCTGACATTGCAGCACTTGAAACACCTGATAACGCCCGGGTGGGCTTACTTGATGTCGGTTTACTGCCCTTGTCGCTGGGCGGCGTCGACTTGATGCTGGATTGAGCTGACATTGCAGCACTTGAAACACCTGATAATGCCGCTTTTTCACTGTAACGTTCTCCTTCGGGTGTAACGAAACGCCGAATTTAACGTCCGGATAAACCACAGCCAATGCAAACCAGATCGCAGTAAGATTAACCATTTACTGTTCACTCTTCACATTAACATATGGTGAAAACTGTTGATAAAACAATACAAGATTGATACAGTATTTGTTCCTTCCTTAATATCACATTTCAAGTGTAAATACTTGCAAAGGTGACTATAACTACATTACACTAAGGTGCAGTATACAGGGAGAGTTTACCTGCTCCATTGACTACTTTAAATACACTTCCATGCAAACTATCCGCGACTCTTTAACTAACGAAAGCATAAACATTATCTACCGTCGTTACCTCTAACAGGATCAGCATTAACATCTTAGTTCAATATATCGATTATCTATTAACTTACAGCGTTGCTCTCACTGTGATTTCTCATGCCTGCAAAACTGCTTGTGCTCAGGTGAGCCTCGTGGAAAGCCCCCACCCTCGCGCTAATTTCAAACCGGTGTTTTCCCACAAGACGCGGCGAAACCGGATGTGACGTCATCGCATGCCGATATATTTTACATGCAATGAATACACTTTAAACACTTCTAATTCTAACTAGAAAATACTATTGAATGAATTACTAAGCGAAAATATTATAAACTAAATAACTGTCGTAAAGACAGCACAGTATCCATTTCCACCACTGTCACTGGCAGCCCATTCCTCGCACTCACCTCTCTCTGCATAAAAAAAACTTACCCCTGACATCAACTCTGTACCTACTTCCAAGCACCTTTAAACTGTGCACTCTCGTGCTAGCTATTTCAGCCCTGGAAAAAAGCCTCTGACTATCCACACGATCAATGCCTCTCGTCATCTTATACACAGAAATTCGTAGGGTCTCTGCAGACATTGGAACAGTTCAGTAAAGTTGAGCACTTTTTAAAGATGATTGTAATTGTTGATGCAGGAGGCGTAGAAGATCTTTAGACTGTGACTTAAAGTGTAAATAAACAGCAGTGGTAGAGCAGAAAATTTCCTAGCAAATACCAAGGAAAGCATATGGTACCAACAATCAGTAGCACTTTAGATGGTAGTGTTTTGGAGACAAAACACATATGAATATTATTCCTTTTTATGTATTGGGTAGTGCATGAATTGTGTTTTTATCACTCAAGTAGTATTCTAGGTTGTGTTTAAATTGATAAGTAAATATTTGCATCAAACTAACTGGGCAAATGTCTTCATTCTGAGTCTCTTCATATTTTTTATTAAGCTGTATTGCTTATTATTTGCTACATGTAAACTTTGAAGTAAGGTTAAATCATTCAAATTTGAAAAGAATTTTTACTGTAATTTTTTCAGGTGGCTATTCCATTGTACGATGAATATCAACAACTAAAACCTCGTGTTGGAAAAGCAGCAAAGGTACTGTTTGTTTGAACTTTCGAGATAGATAACTGCTGATTCTTGTGGAGCTGTTAAAGAACACCTGAAAGATAGCAGCCTAGAAAAATTATTGGACATGACCAAATGAGCAGCAGCCAGTAGCTATTGCAATATATTGAAAGATTATTTTTATAAAAATTATCAGGCAGTACTTTCAAATAGATCACAGCACCTGGGCACAGTTGATGTCGTCTTCAGTCTGCTCTTGTTTCTGTCTTTATCTCTGAATCTTTCTTCCACCTGCTAAGCTTAGTCCTTCCATTCTCAAAGAAACGTCACTCAGTAATCATTCAAGTCCATACCTCATGGCAGTTTGGTCATTGCTGTGACCTCATTCACAATTCTTCCTTTCAGACTGTTATTCTCGAGCAATTGCTCATAACCCTTGTCTCAATCAATGTAACTATGATACTGTGGCGACCCTTTTCCTGGCACATCCGAACCGGCTCACAATTAGATAGCCTATGGGGGTTTGCAAGCACAGAGCTTTGGAGCCTCTGCGCCATGGGGGGCAGGTTGAGGGAGGCTTAAAAGTGAGGCTGAAGATTTCGAATAAAGTTTTTTTTCCTTCGACTGCAGTTACCGACTCCGTGTCGTAATTTTAGCGCTGCGTGTAGCACACCGCTACAATACACCTCTTTGCTAAATGTCTTTTCAATTGATTACATCTGTGGCCACTGTATAGTAAATGAAAAGACATATACACTTAGTCTCGGTTTTGCATCATCTTTGGTAATTATAGAACCAGAGATCCTTAATACATTTAACAGAAATATCAATGCTTGTGCCATTAACTTGTCAAACAGAACAATTGCATTTTTAGCCCTTGCGCTTCTAAGCTTCTCTTAATGTTTCATGCTTTAGAATTTTACACCTATTCATAAGCTAAAGTTTATTCTAACAAAATCCACTATGTTGCTACTATTCTGTCTTGTGATTAATCTACATATATTTAACTTATAATAAAATTGTTTACCTTTGTCATCAGTATATTAACTGGCCTTGCAGCAGAGGTCAAGGTAGGGCATGTGTTATGAAATCATCCATTCAACCTAAAAAAAATGTTTGAAAAAATAGTTTCATCTAAATTTGAGTTTAAATTTGTGTTGTTAACTATTTCAAAAACTAATGAGAAACCTGGTATTTCAGTGACTTATTGGAAATAGCTCTTCCACCTATATCACCTCTTAACTTATCACATTCTTAACTTTCACTTCACCCCGACCTCCCTCACCAACCTACGTTCTGGACTCACATTTTCAACCAGCTTGTGTTTCTCCCCTACCTTTTTATTCTGGCTTCTATCCCTTTCTAGTCCTAGCAAATGATCTTGGCCTAACACATCACCATTTTTCTCCATAATTGTTGCCTAAGCTGTTGAGTTCCTCCAGCATTTGTGTATGCTGCTCTGGAATTTTGTCCTGAATGTTATTGACTTTGTACTGGTTTTCCTGCCCAAAAGGCACTGAGCATAGTGTTGCAGCGTTTAACAAAGTGCCTTGTCAATTCAGATTGCAATATTTGGTATTGGCCACAGGATGGTGGTATGCTAGAGCATTTCCTTGAGGGTAACAGTCATTGCGCAAAACAAAGACTGTTGTACAATTGAATCATTATGGAATAAGTTTTCTTTTCCTTAATATTTTGTTCATCTTATTTTCAATAACTATGTCAATTTCTATGCATTTTTGACATTGCAGGGACCAAGGTAGATGTCGCATTCTGTTGTCATTTGTCATTTCATCAGGTTAAATCCCACTTTCAGTTGCCATTGATTATTTTGTTGGATTCTGTCCTATTTACTACTTAACGCATTCTGATATAAAAACGTAATGAATGAATATATTGCTTTGAAGTGCTACATCTGGTATGATTATCACACTGCCTTCTGTGAAGCCTGCATTTTCTCTTGACTGGTGCAATAGTCTTGGCAGTTAAAGTGCAAGTGTTAGTATATTAATACATAAAAATTTTGAATCTCAGCAACTGCTGATTTTCTCTGCACTTTATTCATGCATACATAGTTCGATTTTTATTTATTCCAGCTGCTTTTTATTGACTTGTTTCTCTTTAGTCGTTTACATTAACCTATTTGATTATGAGAGATGTAGATTGAGTGATTGGAGTCAATTATAGTGCACTGTATTTCTTCTGTGATTTTTACAACTGGGTCTGCAGAAGAGACAGTTATAAAATCAGTCATGCAGCACAGAAGTAGGCTCTTCAGTACAACTCATCCATGTTGATCAACGTGCCTTCTTGAGCGAGTCCCACATGCCTGTGTTTGACCCGTATTCCTTTAAAATTTTCATCACTCTAAATCTTTCCTGTCCATGTATCTGTCCAAATCGCTTTTCAGTGCTGTAATTGTACCTCACTTGGCCAATTCCTCTGGCAGTTTGTTTTGCATATCCACCACTTTATGGAGAAAACTGCCATTCTGTTCCTCTTTAAATCTTTCTTCGTTCACCTTTAATTGATGCCCAAAATGCTTAACTCCGCTTTCTCAGTTGATTTGGATCTTGTACTATAAGACAGCCTTCCTCACTGTCCGGTGCACCACCAATTATACTAATCATGCCAAAATTGTGCTAATTGTTTATCACATTTATTTAAATTCATATTTTTAATGTATTTTTGCATGGTTACTACAAACTTTTCACATTTGCTTGTTTGAAATGATGGGGTTGGAAGATTTTTCTGGAAGTCTCTCTAATTGCAATATGCAGCTTAATTTCAGATTTATATTAGCTACTGTCATATTATCCTCAGTGCCTGGAGACCACAGTCTTTTTAAAATATGTAATTAGTAATTGAACTTGATTTAATTGAAACTTGAATAAATAAAAATTTATCTGGAGTTTTCACTTTCAACGATCATCAGCATTCTCGGAAAATTGAATTGGTTTTGAAGTTTTCCCTTCCAAATGTTTGTTATTCATCTGCACATTCCTGAATGCAAAGTCTGCAATGGCTCAGTGCCATTGGGCCATGATTTATAAACGTAACCAAAGAAAATTGTTTTAAAAGGATATTATTTACTTCAGAATGGTTGTAATGTACATTGCTTAACACAAGTAGAAATGATTTATGTTCCTTTGTTCATAATTCAAAATTAAATACTAAAAATTAATTATATCCAATCTCTCTACACTATTTGTTAGAATGTTGGCAGGTAGTAGTTAGCTGCGTAGTATCAAAAAATGCTTTAAATTTAGAACTTCCTACAGGGCCTGCAGAAAGTTCTATGTTCTTTGGCATAGCCACTTTTCTGGGCAGGCAGATATCAAGTGCAATGTTTCTTCAAAACAAGACAAAAGATTTTGAAAGCTTAATTAATTCCAGATGTGTTTTGTGGTTGAGGTTCAATGATCTGTTGCATAAGTTTGACAGATTTGGAATTTTGGTTAATGAAATCTTATTGCAAACAGGGCTCAAGAAAGGAAAAGAACAATTTTTTTTGGAATTTTGCTGATTTGGTCTTGCATAGTACGGTGCAGGCAGGGTGGCAGATATGCCAGTGGAATGCTGCTCCTGTAGGATGTGGGAATGCATGGAACCTGATGTCTCCCTGATGACTATACCTGCGGGAAGTGCAACCAACTCCAGCTCCTAAAAGACTGCATTAAGTAGCTGGAGCTGGAGTTGGATAAACTAAGGATCATTCAGGAGGCAGAGCAATTCATAGGTAAGACCTTTGAGCAGGTGGTTACACCCAGAATGCAGAATTCAGGGAGTAGATAGGTGAACGCCGAGAGAGGTCAAGGGAGAAAGAAGTCAGTGCAGGGTCCCCCTGTGGCCATTCCCCTTAATGACAGGTATACTACTGAGGGAGATGACCTATCTGCAAGGCATCACCAGCCAGGCCAATAGCACTGTGGTTGGCTCTGAGCCTTAGAAGGGTAGTGTGAAGTTAGGCGGAGCGGTAGTCATGGGCAACCTCGATGGTTAGGGGGATGGATAAAAGATTCTGTGGCAGCAAAAGAGACACCAGGATAGGGTGTTAGGGTCCACGATGTCTGAGTGGTTGGCAGAATATTCTTGAAGGGAAGGTGAGCAGCCCTATGTCCTGGAGCATATTGGTAAGAGTGACAGGAGAGGGGCAGAGGTCCTGCGCAGTAACTGTAGGGAGTTAGAAAGTTGGCTGAGGAGCAGAACCCCAAGGTGGTCATCCCCAGGTTACTCCTGATGCAACGAGCTAGGGAAGGCCAGGGCAGGAAGATCGTGCAGATGAATGAGTGGCTGAGGAGATGGTGCAGGGGCAGGGTTTCAAGTTTTTGGATCATTGGAACCTTTTCTGGGGAAGTGGTGACAAGTGGGTCCGTTTGCACCTGAACTGGGGGGGACCCAATATCCTGGGAAGAGTGTTTGCTTATGCTATTGGGGAGAGCTTAAACTAGATTTGCAGGGGGATGGGAACCAAAGTGAAGGGACAGAGGTTGGGGCAGTTGGCACACAAGTAGTGACAGCTTGTAGGGGGTTTGTGAGGAAGGATAAGCAGATGGTAGAACAAAGATTCACTCAACCAGATATTTGAGAGGTGACTATTTTAATGCAAGGAATATCATAAATACGGTGAGTGGAGCCTGGATCAATACGTGGAACTATGACGTTGTCATATGATGTCTCGGGGCAGGAATAGCTGCTGAGTGTGCCAGGCTTTAGATGTTTCAGAAAGGACAGGGAGGGAGGCAAAAGAGGTGGGGTAGTGGCACTGCTGATCAGGGATAGTGTCACGGCTGCATGGGACCCTTGGTTGTGATTTTTATAAATGACCTGGATGAAGAAGTAGAAGGGTGGGTTAGTAAGTTTGCTGATGACACAAAAGCTGAAGGTGTTGTGGATAGTATGGAGGGTTGTCAGAGGTACCAGTGGGACATCGTAGGATGCAGAACTGGTCTGAGAAGTGGCAGATGGAGTTCAACCCACATAAGTGTGAAGTGGTTCATTTTAGTAGGTCAAATTTAAAGACAGAATATAATATTAATACTAAGACTCTTGACAGTGTGGAGGATCTGTGAGATCTTGGGGTCCGTGTCCATAGGACACTCAAAGCTGCTGTGCAGGTTGACATTGTTGTTAAGAAGGCATATGGTGTGTTGGCCTTCATCAACTGTGGGACTGAGTTCAAGAGCCATGAGGTAATGTTACAGCTATATAGGCCTTAGTTAAACCCCACTTGGAATACTGTGTTCAGTTCTGGTCACCTCTCTATAGGAAGGATGTAGATACCATAGAGAGAGTGCAGAGGAGATTTACAAGGATGTTGCCTGGATTGGAGAGCATGCATTATGAGAATAGGTTGAGTGAATTTTTGCCTTTTCTCCTTCAGGCACCAGTGGATGAGAGGTGACCTGATAGAGGTGTATTAGGTGATGAGGGGCATTGATCATGTGGATAGCCAGAAGGTTTTTCCCAGGGCTGAAATGGCTAACACGAGGGGGGCATAGTTTTAAGGTGCTTGGAAGTAGGTACAGGGGGGAGGGGGATGTCAGAGGGAAGTTTTTCACACAATAATTGGTGGGTGCATGGAACCCACTGCCAGCGACAGTAGTCAAGGTGGATACAATAGGGTCTTTTAAGAGACTCTTAGATGGACCTTAGAAAAATAGAGAGCTATGCAGTAGGGAAATTCTGGCTAGTTTTGTAGGTTGCATGGTCAGCACAACATCATGGGTCAAAGGGCCTGTAACGTTCTGTATTCTATTGTGTTCGTTTTGCCCCTTGTTCCTGCATGTGATCCTTCTTGAATATCCACAAACCATTTGAATTGAAACTTCCAAAAGTTCAATACCTCTTGGTGAACATATTTATTCTAGTGTCTGTCTTTGCTGGCTAAATACTCAAAGTTTTACCTTTTTGTCACTTCATCAAATAGCTGAGCAACTTTTGCCAAAAATGAATCACTTGAAATGCATGAGAAGTCAGCCAGAACTAAGTGATTATGATTATTTTCTTCAATTACAGGAATACCCTTTTATCCTGGATGCTTTTCAAAGAGAAGCCATTTCTTGTATTGACAACAACCAATCTGTATTGGTGTCTGCACATACATCTGCTGGCAAAACAGTTTGTGCTGAGTAAGTTCTCATTAAACCACTTACCTGAGCCTTTATGTTTATCAAGGGAGAAATGTTGGTTGTTTTCCATTATTTTTCTTTCTCTAAATACTCGCAAGAACTGCATGTGAATGTTTAAATGCCTTGTCATTAAAATAAAAGTAATTTATCTTAAAATAAATTTGAAATAAAAGTATAATACATTATGAAGTTAAGCGGGCTGGTGGTGTAGTGACTTCAAGGCAAATGGTCCTATGGTCGAATCCAGCCAGCTCCTTGCCCACTTCCATCCATGCTGCGCTGAGCTAGCATCTCGGCCTTGTAAAAAAAGAATGTGAAATGCCTCAGAAGCAGCACAAATTCCGCCCAGTGCGCCACAACAATATTATGAAGTACACTTTGGCACTCTCATGCAAAATGAAAATGTGTAGTCAGAACATGTGCCTTTGTATTCAGCCATTTTGTTTTAGATTTCTAACATTTGCAAATTTTTCATTCTCTGAAACATCCATGGATTTATTTCTGTTAATGCATTTAGTATGCAAAACACCAGGGATGCTTATTTAATTGCCTTAAAAATAATCTCAGCTAAAAATTTTCTCATCCTATAGGTATGCAATAGCTCTTGCTTTACGTGATAAGCAAAGAGTTATCTTTACTAGTCCTATCAAGGCATTGAGCAATCAGAAGTATCGTGAAATGTATGAGGAATTCCAGGATGTGGGATTAATGACTGGTGATGTCACGATCAATCCAACGGCCTCCTGCTTAGTTATGACAACTGAGGTAAATTTCATCTGTGTATTGATATTTATCCCTATTCCTCTATCATAGAACTCTTGACACAGTATATAGATAAGCCTACAAGAGGAGAGGCTGTACTTGATTTGGTATTGGGAAATGAACCTGGTCAGGTGTGAGATCTCTCTGTGGGAGAGCATTTTGTTGATAGCGATCATAATTCTATCTCCTTTACAATGGCACTGGAGAGAGATAAGAATAGACAAGTTAGAAAAGCGTTTAATTGGAGTAAGGGGAATTTTGAGGCTATCAGGCAGGAAATTGGAGGCTTAAATTGGAAACATTCTCAGGGAGAAGTACGGAAGAAATGTGGCAAATATTCAGGGGATATTTGTGTAGAGTTCTGTATAGGTAGTTTCCAATGAGACAAGGAAGTTATGGTAGATTACAGGAACCGTGGTGTACAAAGGCTGTAATAAATCTGGTCAAGAAAAGAAAAGCTTACAAAAGATTCAGAGAGCTAGGTAATGTTAGAGGTCTGGAAGATTATAAGGCTACTAGAAAGGAGCTTAAGAAGGAAATTAGGAGAGCTGGAAGGGGCCATGAGAAGGCCTTGGAGGGCAGAATTAAGGAAAACCCCAAGGCATTCTTCAAGTATGTGAAGAGCAAGAGGATAAGACGTGAAATAATAGGACCTATCAAGTGTGACAGTGGGCAAGTGTGTATGGAACTGGAGGAAATAGCTGAGGTACTTAATGAACTCTTCATTATTCACTGTGGAAAAGAATCTTGGTGATTGTGGTGATACTGTAAAGCTTCAGCATGTAGATATTAAGGAGGACGTGCTGGAGCTTTTGGAAAGCATCAAGTTGGATAAGTTGCTGGGACCAGACGAAATGCACCCAGGCTGCTGTGGGAGGTGAGGGAGGAGATTGCTGAGCCTCTGGTGATGATCTTTGCATCATCAATGGAGACGGGAGAGGTTCCAGAGGATTGGAAGGTTGCAGAGGTTGTTCCTTTATTCAAGAAAGGAAGTAGAGATAGCCCAGGAAACTATAGACCAGTGAGTCTTGCCTCAGTGGTTGGTAAGTTGATGGAGATGATCCTGAGAGGCAGGATTTATGAACATTTGGAGAGGTATAATATGATTAGTTGTGAGCAAGGCTTTGTCAAGGGCAGACCGTGCCTTATGAGCCTGATTGAATTTTTTGTGGATGTGACTAAACACATTGATGAAAGAAGAGCAGTAGATGTAGTGTGTATGAATTTCAGCAAGGCACTGGACAAGGTACCCCATGCAAGGCTTATTGAGAAAGTAAGGAGGCATGGGATCCAAGGGGACCTTGCTTTGTTCCAGAACTGGCTTGCCCACAGAAGGCAAAGAGTGGTTGTAGATGGGTCATAATCTGCATGGAGGTCGGTCACCAGTGGAATGCCTCAGGATTCTGTTCTGGGACCCTTACTCATCGTGATTTTTATAAATGACCTGGATGAGGAAGTGGAGGGATGGGTTAGTAAGTTTGCTGATGACACAAAGGTTGTAGGTGTTGTGTATAGAGTGGAGGTCTGTCACAGGTTACAGCGGGACATTGATAAAACTGGGCTGAGAAATGGCAGATGGAGTTCAACCCACATAAGCGTGAGGTGGTTCATTTTGGTAGGTCAAATATGATGGCAGAATATAATATTAATGGTAAGACTCTTGGCAGTGTGGAGAATCAGAGGGATCTTGGGGACAAATCCATAGGACACTCAAAGCAGCTGCACAGTGACTTTGTGGTTAAAAAGGCGTATGGTGTATTGGCCTTCATCAATTGTGGAATTGAATTTAGGAGCCGAGAGGTAATGTTGCAGCCATATAGGACTCTGGTCAGACCCCACTTTCAGCATCTTGCTTGGTTCTGGTCGCCTCACTACAGGAAGGATGTGGAATAATATAGAAACATAGAAAACCTACAGCACAATACAGGCCCTTTGGCCCACAAAATTGTGCTGAACTTGTCCCTACCTTAGAAATTACTAGGCTTACCCAGAGCCCTCTATTTTTCTAAGCTCCATAATGGCCAAGAATTGGAACTCAGCAGCAAAAGAACTGTTCATTTTATTTATACCTATCTGAAGATTTTAAATGATTACCTCAGTTAGTTAGACTGGTATTTCAGCTATTTACATTGTGTATCTGGGATATAGGACTATGAGATATGGTGGCAGAATTGGGCCATTTGGCCCATCGTCTTCTCTGTCATTTTATCTTGGCTGATCCATTTTCCCTCTCAGCCTCTCACTTCATACCCACACTAATCAAGAATCTTATCAATCTCTGCCTTAAATATACCCAATGACTTGGCCTCCACAGCTACCTGTGGAAACAAATTCCACAGATTTACCACTCTGGGTAAAGACATTCCTCCTCATCTCTGTTTTAATTGGATGTCCCTCTGTTCTGAGTCTGTGTCCTTTTGTCTTAGACTCTCCTCCGTAGGAAACCTCTCCAAACCCACTCTATCGAGGCCTTTCAGTATTTGATAGGTTTTAGTAAGGTCACCCCTCATTCTTCTGAATTCCAGTGTGCAGAGGGCAGAGCCATGAAACACTCATCATATGAGAAGTCTTTCAATCCCGAAATCATTTTCTTGAGCCTCCTTTGAACCTTCTCCAACGTCATCACATCTTTTCTTGGATAAGGGGCCCAAAACTGCTCACAATACACCAGTGTTTACGAATCCTTAACACTGCTTCCTTGCTTTTATATTCTAGTCCTTTCAAAATGAATGCTAACATCACATTTGTCTTCCTCACCATTGATTCAATCTGCATATTCATGACAACTAAATCAAAAATAGAAGTTGCTGGAGATGCACAGCAGGGCAAGCAGTATTTATGTAGAGGGAAATAGAAATGGTGTTCCGGGCTTAATTAAGACTCTAAGATTCTTAATGAAAACTACAGAAGAAGGTGGTAGTCTCATGTTTCAAAGAAGATGGATAGGACAAAGGCTACATTAATGATTGAATGAGGATGATGTTGCATTTAGGGTAAGTTGTCAGGTCAGATATGTTAATTAGGGCAATTAGAGGCCAATGACACTTTTCAGCAAATGTGTTCACACAAGCTCGGTGCATCAAGCTTACTAATGTTCTCGAATAGTTTCAGTCTTTTTTGTTTTATGTTTTTTGGGCAGATTTTAAGGAGTATGCTGTATCGAGGATCAGAGGTTATGAGAGAAGTAGCCTGGGTAATCTTCGATGAAATCCATTATATGAGAGATGCCGGTAAGAAAACACTTGATTATGAATCCAAGATAGCAGCTTGTAGTGTCATTGGGAAATGATTGACCAACAATGTATCATATGTATCTTCTGCCAATTTTGTATACACAGGCGCTGATATGATAGTAAAATTGAAAGACTAGAATCTTTAGTTGCAATTAGACATCCTCATTTCAAAATTGACATCTGAAGTTCAGTAATATTCCAAAAAGGAACAAAAGTGTTTGTAGAGTTTTTAATACAAGAAACATGCATCACTGTTGATGAAGTCATAACAGATATAGTTTTTTTACAAATGTATGCTGAGATTAATGCCAAAGTAACTGTAAGATTGGATCTTTGTGCTTCATTTAATGAAAAAGTGGTCATCTTAAATTACAGTATTTGCTATATTACATCAAACGCAATAATAGTTGGTTTTGTCTGGCTGCAAAGTGAAAATTTTTGAAATGGCACCATGTTTCCAATAGACCATGTCTTATTTTCTTGGTGTTTACTTATATTAATATTACCTCATGTTGCCAAACACCATATAATAGTTTTCACTGCAATATAAAAAGTTCATTTTATTCTGTTTTACTTTCAGAACGAGGTGTTGTATGGGAGGAAACAATTATACTTCTCCCGGACAACGTTCATTACGTGTTCCTTTCTGCAACTATTCCCAATGCACGCCAGTTTGCTGAGTGGATTTGCCATCTTCACAAACAGGTAATTGGGTATATTTTTTTTTACTTCAGTAAATAAATAATAAGCAAGAATCTGGAGTTCTCTTATTTGATTTGCATAATTAGTATTATTTATTTGAGGTACTGTCATAATTAGGCTCCGTTTGGAGGTTCTTTTAGATGTTCTTGGGTGTATTCTGATCACTTGGAAAGGAGGAGGAGACCAAAGGTAAGGAGAGTATATGCTGCATCTTGGGATGTGGCAATTGATGCAGAGAAGCATTAATGTTTGATACCAGGTAATCAGTGGTTTGGATGCAAGAATAGACACTAAAAGGTTGTACAGAGGACAGTATTTTATATTGATAGTAATTAGAGTTTTATTAGGGGCATGGATTAAGTGAAAGAGGTATTATCCAAAACAATGGTCTGGTCATTGTAGGATGAAATTCAAAAGAACTTCATGAGAGACTATAAGTATTTTGGTTACCATTAGTTGCGCATTTCAAGATTACATTTTTGAAGAATATTAAGGGGTGCAATTCAAAGCCAGCCAAATGGATTAATGACATGAGTTAGCAATGGTCCCAACATAGGTGAAGGTTTTTCTTTAGATGTGCAGTCAGCAATAGTAATTGGCTGTTCATTTCCTTAGTGGATATATAATCATTGATGTAATATCCTGTCACTTTCACATGTTGACTAGCACACATACTGTGAGAAGAATTGTTGATGCATTAGGAACGATTCTGATTTGAAGCAGTTTGAATTTGGCACAAATAGTCATTAAAGTGCTTTGTTTGCTATATTTTAGTGACTGCAATCAAAATAGTTGAGTTATTTTTTTAAGGGAGACAGCACTGAATACTGCACACAGTGGCAGTTAATTCCATTGACCCATAATTAATTCGCTTCATCGCTTAATTTAAAAACCATGCATTCTAGTAGAACAAATTTTTTTAAAATTCTGAGTGCTTATAACAGTTTATTTCAACGGAGGTAATTAAGGAGATCAGTATTCCACTTGAAAACACATGGATCTTTTACATTGAATGTAACTCATTAGACTTGAGTGCTTGGAATGTCTCTCCATTTTCTTCATTCTTTCCCAGGTCCTTCAACTATTTCTACCTCACTAATTTGTGCTGTTCAGGAAGCAAATTTAATATAGCTTCTATAATGTTGTTATTATTTGGTGGTAAGTACGTACTATAATAAAGAATATCAACTTCCTTGTAACTTTATATTCAGTTTATTAATTATAATGTATTTCAGCCTTGTCATGTGATCTACACAGACTACAGACCAACACCTCTACAACACTATATTTTTCCAGCGGGTGGTGATGGATTGCACTTAGTTGTTGATGAAAATGTAAGTGAAGCTCATCAGTAAGAAGCTCTGCATTTCTTTAATATATTCATGATTTACGTGCTTAAAGTATGAAAAGTAAATGAGCTGGTAGCAAAGAAAATTAGAGCTGTAGGGTGGAACAAAGGCCATCTTCTCAACCCTGAGCAGGCAGCCGCTTGTTTCTGGAAAATTAGCATACTGCTTGGTACAGAGAAAATCTACATTGTTTGGGTACAGTCCTTTGAATGTGGTATTACAATGAACCCAATTCATGCTTTTCAGATGTGAGTAAAAGAAGAACTTGGGAATTATCACTCGGATTTATTTATCACTGTGGTCCTTATCACAAAAGCAGATTACTTGGTCAGAATCACATAGCTGCTTTTGGGTTTGCTGAGCGCAGATTGCTGCTATGTTACAGCCAATCAGATAAAAATTTGCAGTCTTGTTTATTAATAATTGGTGGATGTTAAAAATGGGGAGAGGAGTGGCTGTGAAATCCCCCTTTTTGATGGCAGAGTGCAGTTTGAGAGTGCAATAAACTAGATTGAAGCTTTAACTGCCTTCAACCAAGTGTACTCGATCAATGATTCATACAGAGACCTGCCAAAGACTGGGCTTTATTAGGGGTTATTCATGAGACAACACTGTTTACTGTGTTCTAAAAAACAGAAAATACCCAAGCTTGCTTAATGTAGCAAAGGCTGTAGTTCCTAGCAGCTCCTAGGTTCGTGTTGAAAGTTTAACCTTCAAAACCAGATATAGTTCTGGTCAAACAGTTCTTGCCAAGAATGTGGGAAAAGTGGTCTGTCCTAAATGTTGTAAATTCAAAATAGTCTTTGGGCTTGGAAACTCTTGTTTCAAAGGCCGCCTTACTTATTTGTTAGAATTTGCAATTTAGGAAAAGAATAAACCTGTGTATGTTTTTGCTGGGTATTGAAATTGGAACAAATTAATTTTTGTTCATTGGTTTTAATCAGAAGGTTATTTTGAGGATGCATTTTAGAATATAATTTGTACTATAACAAATATGTAAAGATCACCAATCTTCCCTTCAATTCTACTGACAATGGTGATGTTAGTAACGTGAATTGTAAAATAATCTTTTGGATTTTATCTTTACACATCAGGGGGATTTTCGAGAAGATAACTTCAACACAGCTATGCAAGTACTGAGAGATGCTGGTGATCTTGCAAAAGCTGATTCAAAGGGGCGGAAAGGAGGAACTAAAGGTACAGAGAAGGAAACAAATGATTTACTTTGCCTGTAGCTAAATTCAATACAGTCTTTTCACTGGTTTAGAAAAGGGAAGCAAATGCAACATATCCAAGCCAGTAGCATCCTGGTTAGAGTTTAAGTGCTAAAGAAATTACAATGTATGTATAAAGGGGTATGCACCAGTTAAGTCATAAAGGTATACTGCATGATCAGAGCCTCCTGAGTCGTCACTGATCATTAAGCACTCATTTGCATTATTCCTATTTTATTCATCCCATTTTCCCATTAATGATGAGAGTGATACAGGACTGGGTAGTCTTGAGATTTACAATGTGAAAACTAACAGGAGACAAGCAATATGGCTTACTCCAAATGGATGGCAAATTAATTAAAATAGAATTGGATACTGGCTCAGCTGTTTCATTCGTTCCACAAAATGAGTTTGAATGGCATTTCAACAACATTGAACTGAAGCCCACAGATATCCAGTCGGCATATGTACTGCAGAAAAGATAACTTCTGTGGGAATGACATTTGTAACAGTGAAATACAGCAACCATCAAACAACATTGGGTTTGTATGTGGTTAAAACAGGAGAGTCAGTATTGTGGGCTGTGATTGGCTGAGATGACTGTAATTTGACTGAGGATCCATTCACATGCCACGTGCACTAACAGAGTCAACTGAAAGCGAATTAAGAAAAATGCAGGCTGGTGGGGTGGAGATGTGCCTCTACCAAAGGAGATGTAAGGTGCTTCTTCACACCACTAGCCTGCAGATCACCCTTGGGCAAGGTGTAGACCTGCTAAGCCCACCAATTAGGGTCACATAAAGCCATGGGAGCAGCTGGTGCATATCACAAGTCTTGGTTATGCAACCACTGACACCAGGCAGAGAGTCTCTGAAGAGTATTGATAATATCTAGGGTCACCCATCTTGTAAATACTCTGCTCAGAAGAAGGCCATGGCCAAGAATAATCATGGGCAAAGACCATAATTGCCTATGTCAATTGACACGCCGCATAATGATGATGACTGGATGATGCCACAACTGCCCTCATACTGCACACCATAAATGGTTGTCTAACAGAGGGCAAACAGGTGTTGGTGCCAACCTCTGTTTGGAAAGCATATTGGTTCGAGGAAGGACCATGCTGATCAGAGGAAGTGTAAAATTGACGAAAGCAGTGGTCCAACAATAATAGTTTTTGTAGGCAACGTATCTGAGAAAGCTTCTGATATGTTAATTAGGCAGTTATGTGTGAAATGTGGTTTGGTTTTAAGTTGGAAGAGAGTTCAAGGAACTTCACGAAATTTGCTAGCATCGGCCTTTGTAGTATAAAGAACTAGAATCTACCCTGTGCAATAACGTAACTGCATGAACTTAAAATGGGAGTCAAGAAGCTGTTTGCAAAAGTAGATACAAAGACCAAAGCCCAGCTGATTGAACAGAAGGCCAAAAAGAAAGGAGTCAGTGGAGATACGAAAACAGAGGATCTGTCAGATAATGATGTGGATGAGGAAACCAACAGGAGTGATTGGATTAAAGGGAGCAGTGGAAGGATTAGTGAGAGAATACTCCAGTGAAGTAAATGCACCTTCCAAAGATCGTTTGCACAAAATAGAAGAAGAAGGAAGGAGTCCAGAGCTGTCAAAACCACATTCTGCAGTCTCAGAGTCAATTCCTGCAATCACCACTGAGGAGGCCCCACCACCTGAGTTTGTTTTCAAGTCTCACCTACCGAGCAGAGTGACTTCCCTTGTCAGGAAAGAGTAAGAAATCTTTCACAGTCAGGCCTGAATGGGACAATCTAAAATTTACTATGTTGTAAATGTCTATAGTAATAGAACCCCGTAACTGGGTCACTTACCAGCAAAGATAGAGAGGTCCGTTGAAGTCTGATGATACTAATTTTAACAGTATTTATTAGTAAAAAGACACAAAAATAATATCAATGCAAATATACAGATAATATACATCGTCAATACTAAATCTAAAAGTGTGGGTATAATAATAATAAGAAATAAGCTCTATCGTTGTCTAGGGGATAACGTATTGTCCTATGGAAATATAAAGTTCACTCAGTTCATGCAGGCTGAAGCCTTTGGGGACCGCTGGGTTGCAAAGGTTGGAGAGAGAGAGAGTTTTGGGAGAAAAACTTGCCGGCTTTTCCTTTTATGATTTCGATCCATCGGAGTCTCGTTGGTGTGGCCGTTCACTTGTGGCCTCTCCTTTAGCTAAGCCATTCTTCCGTGGTGAGCCTGCCAATCCCAGGTAAGGGAAGGACGCACACGAGCCCCCACCGGTTGTCGCTATTAAACGCTGTCACGGGATTTCTAGCGTTTCTCCTGGTGCGTCTAAAGGGGTTGTTCCCCAGACCCTCTTTTATCCTTACTCACAGGGTCTCAGATGTCAATCAGGTTGGGATGATGCAATCCCTCAACCAGCCCACTCTGGTCGTCCCCTGAGGGGCTTCAATGAATAGTACAGTACTCAATACACAATTCCGTCTCCAAGAGACAATAGCCGTTATCAGTGGTTTTGTTTCGCTGAGGCCAGGACACACTCCAAACCTTGTGGATTCTCTCTCATTTCCTGGGTCCCAGACCCGAATTAATAGCGATCTTGCAATTCTCAAAAAGGAGGGGGCGACTTTGTACCCTTCGGCCCCTCAGAGTTGCGGCATATTCGTAACAGTATATAATTGAGATACATTCTCTATTGAGTTGGAGTTTATGGCTAACCAGGGGCGAGTGTTGTGTATTTAGTATGTCAGTAGTATTTGTGCATTATTGTAAATATATATGATTAAGCAGTCTTGTTCATTATATGTTGGGTTACGTATTACATATTGGGTTATATGTAAAAATAAGTGAACTGCATACTTCATGATGCTACCACATGATTCATGTGTACCTTGCTAAAATAGAGGCTAAACTATGACTCCCATCTCTTTTGCTCCTGGGTTTTTCTTGCCATTAGATTTATTTTTTGTAGTTACAAGACAACAAAAAGCATACAGTCACCACAGGAAGAACATATAGACCCCCATAGCACTGGATATCAGAATTGAACTCTGATCACTGGAGCTGCAGTGCAGCAATTTTACTGGCTGCCCCATTAGCCACTAAAACAGGTTAACTGATAGGTAAGAGATTGGTTAAGAATATAATAAAGGCAAGTGTGAAAATGGCCAGGTTTCATTGGAATAGTAAAACAAATTAACATTATAATATGAGGGAGAAATATGATTCTTGATAAAGGGTCTTGGTCCAGAACAGCTACTCTTTATTTCCATAGATGCTGCCTGACCTGCTGAGTTTCTCCAGCATTTTGTGCTTGTTGTATGAGTAAGACATTCTATATAAAGTGATTTGGGTGTTATATGCAAATCCAGCATAAACATGATGAATTCCATATGATAAAGTCGTGGGAATTTTCAGCTGGAGTTCAGTATACAGTGTAGACGTCCTTACTTATGGAAGGGCAAACTGGTCTTTGAATGGCTGTAATGGAAATTCACTAGATTGATTTTTAGAGGGCTATCTTGTAAAGAGGTTTGGAGTTAGGAGTTGTATTCTCAATAGCATGCAGTTATTCTGAGCCTTGAAAAGGAAGACATTTGGAGGTTGTTTTCTGCAGATAGAGAGGTCTCTGAATGAAGGGATAACCATTCAGCACAGGGATAAGTTTCTGCACATGGAGTTGGGAATCTTGAATTCCTCAGTGTATAATGATGAATGAGATAAATACATTATTAAGTAATGTGTCTAATGTGGAAAAGTGGAGTTATTGGAGAAATACAGCCTTATTTTTACTGAACACTAGAGCAGATTCTAGGTGCTAAATAAGATGTTTATATTCTGATTGCTTTGGTTCTTGATTCAATCATCATTGTGCAATTTTTTTCAGAAGGTTTCAATGTCATTACAAGATTAAGGAAATGGAACTAATAAAAGTTTATCCACTGTAATGTAATAACATCTTTATTCTATAATGAATTAATTACAGGAAATCTTTGAACAAATGTCATTGTTTTTTTCCCAATGTTAGAACTAGAATACAACTGATGTTGATTATTGGTGTGGGCTATTTATTTAGCATATTGAACATGCTGTCTAACTTCTGTTGATGGTTTGTATTTTAGTGCTTTGCTTTTTCAGTTTGTACCTAGATAATTTTTTGAGATTTATTTTGAGCATTTGGTTAAATTTGTGCTCAGTTAAAACATAATAACCCTTGTTTTACATTTAGATTTGAATATTGTCTTTGTTGCATATAATCATGTCTACATTTTTCAGAGAATCTCCATAAAGTGTTATGTAGCTAGATACTTGAGTTGTATTCTTCCTCCGATATCTTTTCCTTCTTGAGTTACTTCTGCCAGAGCTGGGGCCTCTGGAATCTTGACCCACCAGCTCACATTCACAGCCCGGAAGCAGATGATGTAGTTGAATCATTGCTGTCCTGCTAGAGGTCGGGGCCGGGCTCACCACCTGTGTCTATTCTCGTTCTGATTTTGAAGATTAAGGGTCTGTAAAGATCAGCTTTATTTGTCATATTTATGTTAAAATATATGGTGAAATGCATTGTTTTGAGTTATGTCAGTGGGGATTGTGATGAGGGCAGCCTGCAAGTGTTGCCGCTCTTCTGGTGCTAGCAGAAGCATATACACATTAACTGAATTTAATTGAATTGACCTTATATAAAACATCCTTCATATACATGAGTAAAGATCTTGACGTTATGTCTCCATCTAAATGTGCAATTTATAATAAATAGTATGTACAACAGGATAGTCAATATAACATAGAAGTATAGTTATGTCAGCATGAGTTAATCAGTCTGATGGCCTGGTGGAAGAAGCTGTCCCAGAGCCTGTTGGTCCTGGCTTTTATGCTGCAGTACCATTTCCTGGTTGGTGGCAGCTGGAACAGTTTGTGGTTGGGGTGACTCAGGTTCCCAGTGATCCTTGGGCCCTTTTTACACATCTGTCTTTGTAAATATCCTGAATCGTGGGAAGTTCAGATCTACTCTCTGCAGAGTCCTGTAATTGAGGGAGTACAGTTCCTGTACCAGGCAGTGATGTAGCCAGTCAGGATGCTCTCAATTGTGCCCCTGTAGAAAACTGTTAGGATTTCCAGGCCCACACCAAACTTCTTCAACCGTCTGAGGTGAAAGAGGTGCTGTTGTGCCTTTTTCACCACATAGCCAGTATGTACAAACCACATGAGATCCTCGGTGATGCTGAGGAACTTAAAGCTGTTCACCCTCTCAACCCCAGATCCATTGATGTCAATAAGCTGTCTCCATTCTTCCTGTAACCCTGACTATACATCCTTAGAATGTGGGAGGAAATTAGAGGACCAGGTGGAAATCCACATGATCACAGGGAGAACAGCTGGGAATCGAAACCTGATTGGTAATTGCTGGTGCTATAAAGCAATTGTGCTAACCGCTATGCTACCATGCTATTCCTCTTTTTCCCCTCTCATTACAGTTGCATTCCCCTGTCATGTTGCCTTCTGCTCCCAACTAGGCCTGTGTTTGTTACTCTCTTGTAATTTGCAGTTCTTATTTTCAGGGCCATCAAATGTATTCAAGATTGTAAAGATGATCATGGAAAGGAATTTTCAGCCTGTTATCATCTTTAGCTTCAGCAAGAAGGACTGTGAAGCTTATGCTCTACAGATGACCAAACTTGATTTCAATACTGGTAAAAATAATTTGTACAATCAAGTACTTTAAATTTTGCTAGAATGCTAAATATCTTTATGCTTAAACAATCTTACAAGTTTTTTTTCTATGACCTTATCATTAATTAGAAAAATTGTTAGTAAGCAGTATTCAAAGTATCTTGTTTCTTTCATCCAAATCAATAATATTGATGTTTATTACATCAATATAGCAGCATCCAAAGCAAAATGTAAGCATTTTTTAAATATAATAATGTATTTAGGGAAGTTGGGACAATATATTGTGCCTTCATCTGGTGTTTTAAATGGATAGAAGTTTACGTGAATATAGTTTAATTAGCTTCAAATGAAATTTGGATTTTGAATGCATTTCATTGCCAAGATATGCCTTCAATGGGGTGATATACTCCCTATCAGTCTCAACTGATTTCTGATCCTTATTTCAGATTTGCAGAGTTTCTCAGAATTTTCGATTAATGTAATTCTACAACTTTTTCTTTGCTTTGCTGTTGATATCTGAGTGAATGTTCTTAGTTTTATAAGACAAGTTTTATCTAATCTATCTATCTGTGTTATCTATCCAAGTGACCTTAATGAATGTGATAGTTTTGTAGGCTCCTATCCACAATTTTCAAGAGAATTAATCAACAAAGAACTTGAGCCCAGCCTCCAAATGTCCATACAAACAAGCATGATTTATTTACTGTAGCTGTTTTGGTGTTATTAGTGACCTTGGTTCTATTTTAATGCAACATTTGTTTTCCATTTATGCTTCACTTTAACTTAATTGTACTCCATTGGGAACTCTATGGAGCTGAGGTGCATTATTTCTGTGAGGGAAAATTATTGGGGATTATTTGATGCTATTCTGCACTGATTAGGTCTGTTGTGGAGTGTAGATTAAGGCAGTAGCTTGCCTTCATGTAGCAGCTGTAGGATGGAGAAATAAGTTGTGATATGGGCCTAATGTTGGATTATTACCCCATTGTCCTTTTTCAATTAATGGACTCACATGTATTTGTGGTAAATATTTTTTCTCTTCACACTGAGGCCAAATCCTGCATTTCTCAATGGAATTAACCTTTACTTTTGTCAGGTGATGCACGGTGAGGTTCATGCCCCTTGTGCCACTCGATGGGTGGATTCATATTTGATTTAGGGAGCAAGTTGTGGATCACTGAAAAAAATCGATAACAAAGACCCTTTTCAGTTATTGCAGTTGGATTTCTTGAGGAAAGGTGTATGAGGATCAAGATCTCAGACCCAATGCAGAATTCATAGCCCAACGGGTAATCAGCAAGCCTGGTCCTTTGGTATTATTTTGCAAACACTAATCCAAGTTTAGTCATTCACCTGCATTGGAGAAATAGTTATGGCTAATTTAATGCAGCATGTCAAATAAAATTTCCACTTGTTTGTAGATTATAAATGTTGGTTAGGAAACATGGCTGAAAGTATCAGTTTTTTACTGTAAATGTTATTTGTTTTTTGTTACTTCAGCTTGTTAATGAGGTATGAGATTCGCCGAAATCTCTGTTTCAATGTGGTTAGTTATTTTCAAAAACGCATAGTGTGGACGCCTATCGTTTTTACATGAAACCGGAGTTTTCAAAATTATCTGGTCTAGTGTGGAATGTAGCCTTAGTGTTAAATTAGTTAACAGGAAGCATTTAGAAGGCTATTGACAAGTTCTAACAAAGGATGCACATTCGAATTATATTAAAGCAGCAGTTATATTCATTTCACAAACCCGAAAATTAACATTTGAAGAATTACTTCGAATAATTGTGGTTTTATGTGCTTAAAGCATTTTATTTGCTGCGTAAAGATTTGGTGCATTTAGTCTAAGGATGTATGTTTCCCCCTCAGATGATGAGAAAAAGCTGGTTGAAGAGGTATTTAGCAATGCTATTGACTGCTTGTCTGATGAAGATAAAAAACTTCCACAGGTAAATATTTACAGATCTGGTACATTGTTGAAATCAAAAGTAAATCCCTCCTAAATGTTATTGAAGTGGCATCCCAAGGGAAGTAGAAAATGTGCTTGCCTGGTTCTCGATTATAGTAAATCTCCTCTGCACCCTTTCTATGGTTTCCATGTCCTTCCTGTAGTGAGGCAACCAGAACTGAGTATAGTATTCCAAATGGGGTCTGACCAGGATCCTAGGTAGCCTTCGTTTGCCTCTTCATTGTTTGTAGTGATTTGTTTACAACAACTTTCCATTTAAAAATAGAGTATTTAGTCAAATTTCTTGCTTTGAAAACCAGTAGTAAGCTTTCGCCCCCATTTAGTAGCACCATCTTAAATCGGAAGTTAACACTTACTTATCTGCTATATTTCCATAAGCCTTTTGTTATGTTATCCATTCATTTCACTCCATTTATGGTGAAGTAATATTCCAGAAAGATGCCAGGATGACAGAATAGGGAAGTATTCAGGAATTACTCAGGTTTTGCCTCATTTTCCAACATGCCTTGCTAAGACTGCATTTGAGAAGTACTTCATTGGCTGGAAAGTGCTTTGATAAAACTGAAAATAACACAGAAGTTGCTGTCTATGTTCAAGCCGCCTTTACTCAAGATTGTGGGCCACTACATTCCTGAGACAGCATCTTTATTTGAACCATTTCTGATACTTTGCCTAGGTTATTTCTATTCAATTTACAGGTGAGGAATTACAAGCCGCTGCTGACCAATCAGAACTTGTCTATTGTGTGGTCCTTGATCTTTTCCATTCATTGTGGTGAAAATGGATTCAATCGGAGGCACTTATGAATGTCTCACATCATAAAAATAATTAGGATAATGCTTTCAGTAGAAATAGACAAAACAGAAACTAATTCCTATGTTTTTTCCACAATATATTCTTTCTTAATTCCATTAGGGAGTTTTGACATCACAAGATGGTGGTACGCACAGCAACAGCAGCCTCTCCTGTTCCAATCAACGGTGACATTTCTTGTTCTGTTCATCTTTTCTATGGTCTAAAAACACTGCTGATCATAAAGAGCTCAGACCACATATCATTTTGCATCCAGAAGGTGCCATCTGAGTGCTGCAGGATTGACGGGCTGGAGCATACTCGGGGAAGTGGCCTCCTACATACATCACGTTCACATTGCTGAATGTGTGGGATTGGTGACTGACCACATAGGAACATGCGCTGAGGGTGTTACCTTGATTAAACACTACACTGCCAGGGCAAACTAAAAGCCATTGGTTGACCTCAGAGGTTTGTACTCTGCTTAAGGATTGGAATGCTGCCTTCAGATCGGGATTTAGGACAACTCTAAGGTTAGCAGGAGCTCTGGTCTCCCGTGCCATCAGGAAGGCAAAGCAAAAGTACTCTCGGAAAATTCACAGGCACCTTTGTGATACCAAACACGTGGCAAAGTATACAAACCTTAACAGATTACAAGTCCACCTTGCATGACAGCGACACCTCCCTTCCTGATAGGCTGAATGCCTTCTATGCACAATTTGATGCAATGAATGATGTGACATCAGCAATTTGTCCTATGGATTCTCCCACTTTCTCCAGACTCGAGGGGTAGCCATGGGCCCCAGCAATTCCTGCCTCTTTGCTGGCTCTGTAGCAAGTCCACATTCCAACCCTTCCTTGGCAGTGCTCCCCAGCTTTTCCTCCACTACATTGACAACTGCATTAGTGCTGTTTAATGCACCATGTCAATTTCATCAACTTTGCCTCTAACTTCCACGCTGCCCTTATATTTACTTAGTCCATTTGTGACACGTCCCTCCCCCCTCACCATCTGAGGAACAGACACCCTGTCTGGCTGGAGCAGAGGCGAGAGAAACCTGGCCAGAGTAAACCACTCAAAGCTGCAGGGTTGGACAGTATACCTGATCAGGTGCTGAGTGATTGTGGGGCTCAGCTAACAGAGGTCTTAATGGATGTCTTTAATATCGCTATGAACCACTCCTCTGTCCTTGCAGGTTTCAAAGCAGCAACCATCATTCTGATGTCTAAGTGAGTGACGGTAACTGGCCTAAACGATTACTGCCTAGTGGCATTGTTTTGAACAAGCATTATTCACTTTGAGCAGGTGGTAATAGATCCTATAAAATCCAACCTTCCATCTACATTGGACCCTTTCCATTTAGCCTACTGCTCAAACCAGTCTACTGATGATGCCATAGCCTCGGCACTCCACTCTGTTCTGTCCCACCTGGAAAATGAAGTCTCATATATCAGGATGTTATTTATCGTTTTCAGCTCAGTGTTTAGCACAATCATCCCTCAGAGCCTAGTGGGTAAACTGTCCTCATTGGGACGTAACAACCCTTTCTGTAACTGATCCTTGGACTTCCTGACAGAAAGATGCCAGTTAGCCTTGAGTTGGCAACAACATCTGATGCTCCATCACGCTGAGCGCTGGTGCCTCCCAGGGCTGTGTGCCCAGCCCACTGCTGTTCACGCTGCGGACTGACGACTGCACTGCCAGATCCAGCTCAAACCACATCATCAAGTTCACTGATGATACAACCGTGGTTGGTCTCATCAGAAACAATGATGAGTTAGCATACAGAGAGGAGATAGGATTGTCAAATGGTGTGAGAACAATAACTTGAGTCTTAATGTGGACAAGACAGAAGAGATGATTGTGAACTTCAGGAAGGTGTGGATCGACCACTCTATTGCATTCCACTGGTTCTGCTGTGGAGAAAGTGAAGAGTACAAATTTCTTTGGTATGCACGTAAGGGATGATCTAACCTGGATCTACAGCATCTCCTCAATAGTCAAGATGGTCTACACTTTCTAAGGAGATTGAGCCATGTAAAGATCCTTGCCCCCATTCTAATGACTTTCTTTAAGAGCACCATCAAGAGTGTCCTGTCTGGCTGCATCATTGTGTTGTGCAATTTGCAAGGCATTGGACAGCAAGACCCTACAAATGATAGGGAAAACCGCGGAGGTGGTCACTATGGTCTTCTCCCTATTTGCGAGTTTTGCAGGGAACGCTGTAGATGAAAGGCCTGCAGCATTGTGGAGGACCCCTACCACCCATCCCACAATATCTTCAACCCACTATCATCAGGAAGGAGGTACAAGAGTATCAGGCCTAGGACTGCCACACTGCATAACAGCTTTTTCCCTCGGGCTATGAGACCAACAGTCAGCTATTTACTGTCTACTGTTTAGAGCTGTGCACTACATGCATTTTGAATAATATTTTATTATGTTAATATTTTGTTTTACGTGTTGTGTGTGATGCATTTTGTGGGTGCACCATGGTCTGGAGCAGGGGTCGGCAACGTTTACCACTGAAAGAGCCAATATGGACCCATTTCCCACAGAAAAGAAAACACTGGGAGCCACAAAATGAAATAACACTGCATACAACGGGGTTTTTTTTGCCTTTATGCTATGTATAAACAAACTATAATGTGTTGCATTTATGAAATTGATGAACTCCTGCAGAGAAAACGCAATTACATTTCTGCATGCAACAAAAACATTTTGAACTCCGAAAAAAAGACGTTGGGTTGAAGGTTACTCCGTAGGTAGCCTACCTTGGATCGAAGAATTAAAAGAATGCGCGCACTGGCGGGTGTCAGGCATTGGCAGTTGTGATGTATATTAATAGCGATAAAAAAACACGTTGTAGCGGTGTGCTACACGCAGCACTAAAATAAAGACTGCAGTCAAAGGTAACTTTATTCGAACTAAACAGCCTTGCTTTAAAGCCTCCCTCAACCCGTCCCCGTGGGCGCGGATGCTCCAAAAGACATGTACTCACAAACCCCCGTAGGCTATCTCCCTTAACCAGAAGGTGGCTAATTGTGAGCCGGTTCGGATGTGCCAGGAAACGGTGTCTCCGCAAAGTTTTCAGATTGTACAAGGTCACCATAATCTTCAAATTTCGAATTACATTTCAAAAGCTAACAAACCACGGGGAGCCGCATCACAGAGATCAAAGAGCCGCACGTGGCTCCAGAGCCGCAGGTTGCCGACCTCTGGTCTGGAGGAACCCGGCCTCCTTTGGTTGTAAACATGTACAGTCCAATGACAATGAACAAAAGTGTCATGAAAGGCACTTGTTGCCGATAGTATTTCACTTGAAGAGTCATTGCAAGGGTAGAGCAGATAAAAGATTTCAAAATGTAAAATGATATTAGTATTTTGAGGATAGGAGAGCAAAAGAAAGAAGGAAACGGTTTTTTCAATTTCAAATTAGCTTAATTTATTGCTGGCCTAATCTATTGCAATTCTGTTGTTGATCTGTCATTGTTTATTTAACTAGGTTGAACATGTTTTGCCTCTTTTAAAAAGGGGAATCGGAATTCACCATGGAGGATTACTTCCGATACTGAAAGAAACCATTGAGATTCTTTTCTCTGAAGGACTTCTGAAGGTATTTCTCTGAAATGCAGCTGATTTAAGATGCATTTGTATGGCATGTAGGCCAATATATTAAGTGAGAATAAAACATTAAATGAGCAGGACTTCAGTAGGAATTGTTGCATGCAGTAGAGGTCTGAATGAACTCAGGTTTATGTTGTGGCAGGATTAGGGTTTGGACATGTGATTGAACAGTGATGAATTTGAAAGATCCTGGTGAAGAATATTTGTTGGATTTGATAAATACAGTAAATGAGCTTTGCTCAGAGTATCAGAATTTAATTGTTAATAGATTTAAATAACTGCCTAGAATGCATTGTTTTTTATCAAAAGGGAACCATTTTTAAACTTTTCAATGCTTAGGAGGAGGGTTTTCTCACTTAGCTGCAAATGAGTGAGAAAACAACTGAATAAAAATAAATAAATAAAATAAACCAAACTGTTAAAAAGACTCACAGCTAATATTAGAACTATGCCATTAACATTTTATCCACACATACTAATCATGGATTTCTCTCAAAAGATAGTAGGTTCTGGGTCAATTGAAATTTTCAAAACTATGTTTAATATGTAGGTAAAGCAATATGAAACAAAGACTGGTGAGTAGAGTTCTGATGTAAATCAGCCTTAATACAATGGAGCTATCAAACAGATTCAAGAGGCTAGGTAGCAGAATTAGTACCACATCCACATAGTTCTGTATTTATGTTTAATAAATGTTTGTTCAAGTTTAATTAAGTGCTTCAGAAAGCAGAGTTTGCCTATTTACTTAAATCCGATGCAGTTATAACAGCTTGGCTATAACTTCAAAAACAGTCTTGGAATTTTGTTGTTAAGATGAACATCATCCCCTCAGGGTGAATCAGTTTGTGTAGTGAAGATGTCTTTATTTTAAGTTAGTTTGTCATTATTAAGGATGGATTTGTTCTACTGAGAACTCTTAACACCCATTTTACACAATTTGTGCTTGTCTTCCAATGTATGTATTTGAATCTTTCATTTCTTTCATAGGCATTGTTTGCTACAGAGACCTTTGCTATGGGTATCAACATGCCAGCAAGGACAGTTCTGTTTACAAGTGCACGCAAATTTGATGGGAAAGATTTCCGCTGGGTACAGACAGTTTTTGCTTTGCTTGTATATACTGAGAAGCCTATATCTTTTAAATTCATCCTTTCTAGTAAAGGATCAAATGATCTGTTTCTGTTTTTGAATTGTTGGGTGATGCATGAAAGAGTCATGAGAGTAAGATGTATTCCTTGCTGCAATTTGCCCCTTTCAGACTAAATGGAATAAGACTCATTGATTTGCGCAAGTTACAAATTTTATAAATGGAACTCTTATTCCATTTGATAAGTTAACTTTTAATGGTTTTGTGGTTCACGTGAGGTGTGCGGAATAGATAAAACTGTTTTATTCATTGAAAATCCCCTCAGTCTCACCTTCCGGTAATTTATTTTCCATTATGTGCCATGCATCTCCATAATTGAACTTCCACCCACCTATGCATACAATTTACAGCAGCCATTTAACATTCCAGTGCATCTTTAAAATGTTGGAGAAAACTTGTGGACAACATGGGAACCTAGTTGCTCTTGGAGAGAACATACAATCTCCACACACAGCACTGAACTGCAGCTGTTGGAACTCTGAGGCGGTGACAGTAGTCAGCCAATGTGCTCTCTTTTTGTTTTTGTTGAATTATGTTTGTTCAAATGTTCACCTATCTTTAAGCAGTGGTTTCCTTTGAAAATCAGTGTCCAATAATTGCTTTCTTTCTCAAATTGCAGATTTCTTCAGGAGAATATATTCAGATGTCTGGTCGAGCTGGTAGACGTGGCATGGACGAAAGAGGGATTGTTATTCTCATGGTGGATGAAAAGATGAGTCCAACAGTAGGAAAACAGCTTTTAAAGGTAACAAATTATGCTTACTTATATTTTTGAATTAATATAATGGTTTGGATTAATATTTGTAAAGACTTTATTTAATATTTGAATCATTGGCTCATTCTTCATTGAAGGAGTGATGTACAATGTTCTTTTTTCCTTATTAAGTTTTTTAAGGTCTTCTCACTTCAAGTTGTAAATTGTGTAGTGAATGCACAATTATGTGAAAATAATCCTTCAAATGGCTGTGGTTTTATTTGAAACATGCGTTATGGCAGTCATGACAAAACTAGATTATTTACTGTAAAGTTATAATCAGTATCTTTAATAAAGTAAAAGGAAAAAATATTTTTTACAGTGACTTACAGATGAAATGAAGTAATGCAATCAACATAAGATTTTCAGAGGAAGTAGGCTTTGACTCTGCCATTTGTTTGGTTGATCTTCCATGGCAGTGACATTTTCCCACAAGTATCTATCCCATGATTTCCTTCCTATCATTTGATTTCTGTTTCAAATGAATAGTTGCTGAGCCTCCATAGCCCTCCGGGATGGGGAATTCTCTGCATGAGGAAAAATCTCATGTCAGTCCATAATGGCTTACTATTTATTCGTGACATTGTGATCCCTGGTTCTAGTCTCCTCTCCAGGTGAAATACCCTCCCTATATAAAGCCTGTTGAGCAGTAAATGAATTTTGTAAGTTTTGATGAGATCTCATTCCTCTGAACACAAGAGAATGCAGGCCATATCTATACAGTCTCTCCTTTTATAACAAATTTGTCATTCCTGGAACTAGTCCAATGAATCTTAGCTGCTCTCTTGCTATGCTAAATGTATATTTTTGTTAAGTAAAATGACAAAGCTATACACAATTCCCTCATTATGATTTCACCAAGAAACAATTGTAACTCCTGAATTTATTTGCCTTCTTAATTGCCTGTTGCATTTGCATTAAGCGTTCAGTGACTTGTAGCCACTAAATTTTCAGTAGATTAAATGTAGAGAATAAAATCAGGACCTATACATAGCCTTCTCTGATTTGACAAAAACTTTTAACTCCATTAATTGTGAAGCCTTATGGAAGGTGCTGTCCATGTCTGTCTGCCTTTTTTCATCAAGCATAAGCTGCATCATTTAAAAACGTAAACACGAGGAAATCTGCAGATGCTGAAAATTCAAGCTGTAATAACATGGAAATGGGACAGTTTATAATCCAAACTGAGGTTAAGTATTTTAATGTTACTTCCTCATCTCTCTCCATCTAATGAATGAATATCTTCTTACTGTTCAATTTCTCTGCCCGTAGACAAGGCATTAATTGCTGATTGCCAATAATTATGCCATCCACACACATACTGAATGCCGTATTCAATCTAGACTGGATTTTTATAATGTAAACTTTCCAAAATCTAGGATTCTCTTGTAACACTGAAAAAAAAATGTCTGCATTAGGCATTGAATGTTGTTCGCTTCTCTAACCCCAGTAACCAAGTGCACTTTGTTTCTTTGGGGAGATTACTTTGACAATTCTTCAGTAAGTGTGACTGATGGAATGACATTAAGGTCGAGATTAGCAATGCCCTTCTCATCCCTACATTCTCCTAAGGGTACTAAACATGGCTGAACTACCACATCTATAGAGACTAAAGTAGTGCTGTCACAGTTGTCCGTAGAAGATTCCACCCATTAAGTGGGAAGATTGCCATATTAATGCTACATGCATGATTTTGTTGCCAAATTTTTCCATTGATGAAATGACAAACAGAAACCAAAGTTCTGAATAAAGCCAATCTCAATCTTGTTCATGCAACAGCTGGTCTCAACTGTTTGTGCAAATGCTAAATTCTCATTTCATCAAACAAGTCTACTCTCAGCTTGCCCTGATTGGTAGAATTGCCACAAAGACGTATTCTTAAAAAAAAGTTTAAACATCACAGTCTTGAGGGTAGCAGGCTATCAATGGGCCTCAATGGCATATCCTTCATCAGAGAGTGGTCCACTTTGATGAATAGCACTGTGCGATCAGAGTCAAAGAGGATGGGAAGAAGCCTGTGGCGTTTGGCAACTGACCTGAAAGGAAGCATTTGTACCATCCATGGGTTGTTTTGTTGCAGGATTGAACACCTGGCTTATCTCTGGATGTGTAAGCAAACATGTGATGGAGATCATCCTTGAGCTGGTGGAAAATCACAGATTTTGATGCTTTGTTATACACACAGACCTGACATGTAATAGACTGTTTAATCTTGCACACTTGAATATTTGAAGGGCCGTGTTGTTTGAAGGACAAAACATAAGATGGTCTTTAATTTAGACAGATTTATATACAATTTTTTTTCTATTTCTATTATACCCATGGGTTAGATTTTGAAACTTCAACTGAATTTTGCAATTCTGCCTTTTGCAAAAACAGGAATATTTATTTAAGTAGTTTCAGCAGTTAATTGTTTTCTAATTTGTGAGCCAGTAATAGCATTAAACCAACCAACTTTGTAGTTCACTTGTGCATATTAATTACAAAGTTAATTGGAGCATGAGAACAGTTTGTATATTTATACTGACTGACAGATTATTTGTTTTTAGCTTCTTCTCCCAGGGACAGTCTTTCACGGTTCACACTGATTTCTTAGAATAAACTCTTCATGAAATAGCCTGGAAGTCTTTGGAATTTTTTTGACATTATGTATAAGCTATCCACTATGCTTATAATTGTCAGTCTTTTGGGAGAGCAGCTCATATTTTGGCTTTGAAATCAAAAATTGTCATTGTATTGCTAAAGAGCAATTTGGAAAACAGAATAGCTTGTATGCGTGCCAAAACTTGATCCCTTCTGTATTATATAATAGTTTTTTTTGGTGAACTGCATGGAACCTATGCAAAAGTCATCTGTAGGTTTTCATTGTGTTAAATTTGCACTGTATCTGGTTTGAAGTACAGCCTAAAGCTGGTATTAATTCTAAATATCCCTGGAACGTATGCATTTTAAGATGATTTTTATCTTTACAGCAACCTTTTTAAAATTGCTGTAGTACACTGAATCTTTACTTCCTTGCTCTGATAACAATTTGAAAGCTAAAGATACAGTCAATGGAGATCGTCTCCAGACATGTTTATAAAATGATTCCTTTAACTTCCATCTGGATCATGACCACACTTCCAGGCTAGGCCAGTGTCACGTAGAGAGTCCACATTTTCCTCAGAAGATCTAATTACACACCATCCAACATTTACACCCCAGCTTTAGATAACTTACATGTACCTCCATCACAATGGCCATGGTCGGGACTGTCTGGCACTTTAATGTTTCTTCCTGCTCTTGTCTCATGGATCTTATTTCTCTCTTCCTTAACCACATGCTTTCTCCTTCTTCAGACACTTCTTATTTGCATCAGTGACATCTCTGCCCTGTGCTGGTTTGACTGTTGTTTATATTTTGGACCTAGCAATTCATCTTCACAAACTGAGAATAAAAAAACTGCACAGCTGCAGTAAAAAATGGATTATTTTTTCAGGCATTTTGTCATAATTATAACCCTCTAAATCCTGACAGCTTGTACTGAATTTGTACTCCTAATCTATTATTCCAACACTCTCATATAATTGGAAATTACACACAATATCCCTGTCTACAATTCAACCAGTGTACAGCTTTGTTATGAACTATACTTATATTATCCTTAAACTCAGAACCTATGGAAAATCAAATAAATGGAGAAACTAAAAATCCATAATAAAAATAGAAAATGCTGAATTCTCAGTTTGAAAAATAGCACCTGTGGAAGGAGGAATAGAGTTAAAGATTTGAGTTTGATACCTTTCTCATAACACCTTGGATGTGCAAACTGTACACCACCTGAGGATGTTTCTTCTTCAAAGAGGGGTCCAACTATGTTCTTCTCCACCACACTTCTTCGCTTGACTGAACTCATTCTCACAGTCTTCCACTCCACCAGCTTCAGTGCAGGAATCATCCTCTGTCAATTTCAACAGAAGTCTTCCACAAGAGAAAACTTGCCCTCCCTTCTTACAGCATTCAAAAGGGACTATTTAGTGACTCCTTGGTTTGCTCTTCCATTTCCACCAATCATTCATTTTTCATGGAACTTTCCTGTGAAAGATTCCTAAGAAGAGATCATATTTACTGTGTAGCCTCTGCCCATTCAATCACCCAGAAACGTATTTTTCAATTGTGAGTTGCATATAGTTGTCATGATGTAGTTTCATCTGCATTTGAGAAACCAAATATCCATTGTTTAACTTTTCTTTTTTGTAAAGTATTCATTCTACGAGGTAGGAGTTGAAGCTAAGCTGTAAGATAGCACATTTCTAAAGATAGCTTCAAATGTGAAGGTAACAACCCTAATTTAAAAGTAAAAGCCTATCTCTTTGTGGGTTAACATAATTAAACAAAAAATCCCTGATAAATTGAAGTAGAATATCTTTTCAGATATTTGTATTGATTATTATTTGTAAATCTGGATTGGGAGAATATAAGTAATCTTACATCACTTTCTTGTTTGAACAGTTTCATTCTTTATTTCGCAGGGCTCAGCTGATCCTCTAAACAGTGCTTTTCATCTGACCTACAACATGGTTTTGAATTTGCTTCGTGTTGAAGAAATCAATCCTGAATATATGTTGGAAAAGTCCTTCTACCAGTTCCAGAACTACAAGGCAATCCCTGGGGTGGTGGAAAGTGAGGGCATCATTATTTTAATTCTTTGCTTATATCATTGAATTATTTTTTTTGCATAAGGGTAATGCATATATTTTAGTGTTGCACAACCTTTTTTTTTGTGTCCAGTTGACATTTTTTAACACATTTAAAGGCCACTCATGACCAGAATGCCTTGGGCTTCCTGAGAAGTCCTTGCAAGTGTCATAATGGCTAAATTCTGAGGCTGGGTGCTACCTTTTTCCAGCAGTTGCACTGGCAATTCTGGATGCTGATAAATCTGGTACAGAATCAATGACACCTTTCATTTCAATGCATGGTATTGACTCTGAACAAGGGAAATCTCAGGCCACTTCACAAAACATCTCAATGAATTTCAGTGATAACAAACCTGATTCAGTTTCTGATTCTAGATTTATACTTTTGAATTAATTAACAGAAGTACTTTTGAACATTTTGTTTTCTATTGTGTGGATTAGTTTGAATTTTCTTTTTCTTTAATATTGTGATTCATTTTTATGTTTGATTATTTTTGAATTTGAAGCTCAGCAAAATTCAAAGGTTCTGACAACTACTTTAATTTGGGGTTGATAGTTTCCCACTAATTAGAATCTGCCAATAAAAAGAGCCTTGCTAGAGTGTTAGAATTAATTTTATGCAAAAGTCACTGCCAATCTGTGGCAACCCTTTTGAGACCTCCCCTTCCATGCATTGCTCCTGGTAAGTGTAAGGATTGACGGCACATTGTTTAATGAGGTGAGATGCACATTAATCTATTTGTTGTGCATCATACAAAGATTTACAGTTACAGTTGTGTTTTATTTCAACAGATTTGCTAATTTCTGATAATCAAAATAATATTCAAACTTGTGGATCACATCTACAAAATAAGCTGTTAATATCTCCTCATGGTAGAACCTGCCCACAGTGCAATCACGTAGAATCATAGAATTGTACGGCACAGAAACAGGGTCTCTCTCAGCCACTTTGTCCATGCCGATTGTGATGTTTTTGTGCGCTGTCGGTTTACCTACATCACTTGGCCACAGAAATAGCTGTATGGCTCCCTTACTACTCCTGCTCAATCTTGATTTTTCACGTCCCTAGCTATACATCAAGGCCAGTCATGGTGCCACCAGATTTGTTGAAGATTTCTGTCAGATTAATTAGTCTGATCAAAATATAATTCCGTTGATCAGCACCCAGACCATAGCCCTCCACACCCCTACCATCCATGAACTCTTCTAAACTTCTCTTTAACATAGAAATCAAATTTCTGTCCACCACTTGCATTGGCGGCTTGTTCCACACACTCACCACTTTCTGAGTGAAGAAGTTTCCCCTCATGTTCCCCTTAAACATTTCACCTTTCACCCTTAACCCATGACCTCTGGTTACAGTCTCACCCAACCTCATTGGGAAAAGCCTTGCATGTTTCCTGCAGTTAGGTGACGACAACTGCACAGAATACTCCAAACTGGGCCTCACCAATATCTTATACAACTTCAACATTAACTCCCAACTCCTGTACTCAATACTTTGATCTATGCTGGCCAATGTGCCAAAATCTTTTTTAACAACCCTATCTACCTGTGATGCCACTTCCAATGAATTATGAACCTGTGTTCCCTGATCCCTTTACCCTACCACTCACTATGTAAGACCTACCCTGCTTGCTTCTCCCCAAGTGCAACACCTCACACTTGTCCACATTAAATTCCATCTGCCATTTTTCCAGCTGGTTCAGATCCTGCTGCCAGCTTTGCTAGTCTTCCTTGCTGTCTGCTACACCCCGATCTTGGTCTCATCTACAAATTTGCTATCATCCAGATCATTGATATAGATGACAAATGACAACAAACCAGCACCAGTCACTGGCAATGCAGAAGTCACAGGCCTCCAGCCAGAGGCAACCATTTACTACCTCAACACATGCAAAATGCTGGAGGAATTCAGCAGGCTAGGCAGCATCTATGGAAAAAAGTACAGTCAATGTTTTGGGCAGAAACCCTTTGGCAGGACTGGAGGAAAAAAAATCTGAGGAGTAGATTTAAAAGCTGGGGGGAAGGGAGAGAGAAATGCCAGATGATAGGTGAAACCTGGAGGGGGAGGAATGAAGTAAACAGCTGGGAAGATAATTGATGAAAGAGACAGAAGGCCATGGAAGAAAGAAAAAGATGCTGCCTGGCCTGCTGAGTTCATCCAGCATTTTGTGTGTGTTGCACAGATTATCAGCATCTGCAAATGTTCCCTTGTTTGTCATTTAATACCTCAATTTGAATGCTGAATGACTGAACCTTCTTGACCAACCTCCTACATGGGACCTTGTCAAATGTCTTGCTGAGGCCCACGTAGACAACAGCCCCTGCCTTAGCTTTATCAGCTTCCCTGGTGACATCCTGTTAAAAACTCTATAAGATTGGTTAGATCTAACCATGCTGACTATGTCTATTCAATTCCTGTTTATATCCCTATTCAGTCCCTGGCTATCCAAGTACTCATATATCCAGTCTCTTAAAATACCTTCCAATTTCTTACCCCACTACTGATGCCTGGCTCACTGGCCTATAATGTCCTGGTTTATTCTTATAGCATTTCTTAAATAATGGAATAACATTGGCTATCCTCCAACTTCCTGGTTCCTCAGCTGTCGCTAAGGATGAGTTAAATATCTCTGCTAGAGCCCCTACAATTTCTACATTTGCCTCCCACAGGTTCTGAGGGGACTCCTTGTCAGGCGCTGAGGATTTGTCCACCCAGATTTGCCTGAAGGCAGCAAACACCCCCTCCTCTGTAATCTGGCTTCGCTGCTGCTTTGCCTCACTCCTATAGACTCTGTGTCTGTCTCCTAAGTAAATACAGATGTAAAAAATGCGTTTGAGATACTCCCCATTTCTTTTGGCTCCATGCATAGATTACCATTCTGATTTTCCAGAGAACCAATTCTGTCCCTTGCATTCTGTTTTGGTCTTACCCTATGGAAGCCCCTGGTATTCTCCTCCTTGTCTGCTAGGACAATCTCATGCCTCTGATCTCTTTCTTAAGTGTTCTCCAGCATTTCTTATGCACCTCAAGTGCCTCATTTGTTCCTACCTATCTGTACTTCTGCCTACCTTTCTTTTTCTTAACCGGGGCTACACTCTCTTAAAAAAGAAAGCAAGATATTGAGGTCCTGGTAAAGAAAACCACGTGAGACAACTTAGTGACCCCTAGAAGCATATTTATTTTACTTTTAAAATTCTGCATAGAATTATTTGGATGATCACTTTCAAAATTCTTTATACAATGTTTTTTACACAAAGGTTGTTATGCTTGAGTGTTACACGTGCGACTGCTTAATAAGTTAAGATACCAGCATGGATAGAGCATTAGCTGATTGACAGGAGGGGAAGAGTGGCAATAAATGGAGCCTTTTCTGGTTGGCTGCTGGTGACTAGTGGTGTTCCACAAGGGTATGTGCTAGGACTGCTTTTTTTTTATATTATGTCAGTGATTTGGATGATGGCTTTGTGGCCAAGTTTGTGAATGATATGAAAATAGGTGGAGGGGGAGGGATTGTTGAGGAAACAGAAAGGCTATAGAAAGACTTAGATTAGGAGAATTAACGGAGAAGTGGCAGGTGCAATATAGTGCTCGTGCACTTCGGTAGAAGAAATAAAAGCATAGACTATTCTCTAAATGGAGAGAAATTTTTAAAAAATGAGGTGCAAAGGGACTTGGGAGTACTCATGCAGGATTCCCAAAAGGTTAATTTACAGGTTGAGTCAGTGGTGAGGAAGGCAAATGCAATGTTAGCATTCATTTCAATAGGACTAGAATATAAAAGCAAGGATGTAATGTTGAGGCTTTATAAGGCACCAGTGAGGCATCACTTTTGTATTGTGAGTATTGTGAGCTGTTTTAAGCCCCTTATCTAAGAATGGATATAATGACATTGGAGGGGGTTCAAAGGAAATTTATGAAAATGATTCCTGGATGGGAAGGTTTATCGTATGAAGAGCATTTGATGGATTGGGGCCTGTACTCACTGGAATTCAGAAGACTGAGGGGAGAAACTCATTGAAATGTATTGAATGTTGAAAGGCATGGATAGAATGGATGTGGAGAAGATGTTTCCTATGGTGGGCAAGTCTAAGACCAGAAGATACAGCCTTAGAATAGAGGGACGTCCATTTGGAATGGAAATGAAGAGGAATTTCTTTAGCCAGAGAATGATGAATCTGTGGAATTTGTTATCCCAGGCAGCTGTGGAAGCCAAGTCATTTGGGTATATTTAAGGCAGAGGTTGATAGATTCTTGATTAGTGAGGGCATGAAGGAATACAGGAAGAAGGCAGGGCATTGGGGCCGAGAGGGAAATGGATCAACCATAATGAAATGGTAGAGCAGACTCGATGGGCCAAATGGCCTAATTCTGCCCCTATATATTATGGTCTTTATGGAATGTGGAATGAACTACTTGAGGAAGAGGTTGAGGCAAGTGCAGTAAGACTGTTGGACAGGTATCTGGATTGCATTTGTTTAAAAGGTTATGGGCCAAACACTTCAAATGGTACTAACGTGGATGTGGCATCTTGGTTGTTATAGACCAGTTGAGCCAAAGGGTAGATATAATATTTTGTTCTTATGGTAATCATAATACAAATTGCTGCTAAAAGAGATGCATAAGATCTTGTTAAGGTTCAGGGTGAGTAAGAAACTTACTGAAACTTAATAGTCTCATAATGTGCATATTTGTAAAAAGCTAGTGAAGCATTATTTAAGTGAATAATTTATTTCATGCATCATCGTTCTGTCTCTGGACAAATCAAGTCAAGCTAATATCTGAATTGGAGCCCTGGGGACCATAAACAATAGCTCATAATATATTACTACCCGGAGAGCATAATGTAATCATTGGAGATAAATTATGAAATAATAGAAAACAGAAAGCCAGTGCATTCTGTTACGAACCCCGTAACTGGGTCACTTACCAGCAAAGATAGAGAGGTCCATTGAAGTCTGATGGTACTATTTTTAAAAGTATTTATTGATAAAGGGGCACAAAAATAAGATTATTGCAAACATACAGAAAATATATGTCGTCAATACTAAATCTAAAAGCGCGGGTATAATCATAACCAAAAAGAAAGAGCTCTATCGTTGTCTAGGGGATAATGTATTGTCCAATGGAAATATAAAAGTCACTGTTAGTTTGTTCAAGCTGCAGCATTTTGGGTTTAAGAGAGAGGCGGTTTAAACTTGCCCAGGTCTTTTATGTTGCCAGTCCTTTGAGTCGGGGGAGTTGGTTTCCCCGTTGTTAGCTAAAAGCCGTTTTCCGTGGTACCAGCCACCAGTCCCAGGCAATGGAACTGAACGCACGTAGCCTCCTTCAAATGGCTTCCCGCTGTCATGGGAAGCTAGCGTTTCTTCTGGTGTGTCTGAGGGGCTGTTCCCACAGACCCTCTTTTATCCTGACTCACAGGGTCGTAGATGTCAATCAGGTTGGGGGTGATGCAGTCTCTCCCTCAACCAGCCCACTTTGCCTGAGGGCTTCCACGTAGTACAGTCTCCAATCCACAACTTCGCCTTCCGGAGACAATAGCCATATCCCGTAGCTTTATATCGCCAGGGAAACGAGACATTCCGCATGTCTGTCTCTCATTTCCTGGGTCCCCTGACCCAACCCAACAGCGATCTTGCGATTCTCGCAAAGGAGGGGGCTGCAGGCATAACAATTCTAATTATGCTCATAGCATAAGCAGAAAATAAAAATACTGAAAATTGATTTCAATATTGAGTTGCTTTCCAGTTATTATAGCAAGTTGTCAATATGAGAAAAATGGCATTTTCCTGATCTATTTGAGGGGTAGTGAAGTGTATTCTTTATTCCTGCAGCTTGCTTTTAGGCAGAGCATTACCTCTTCCCATTTAAAATTCTCAAAATAATTTAATTCTATTACATTGTGTTTATTTTTTTAACTCAGTCTTCCTACCAAGGCTTTAGTTACTGCCTTACTTGTTGGACCTGAAGAGATACAAGGAGTCTGGCACTGAGTCTGACCCTGTGGTGCAGAAGGGTGGGACGGAGAAGAGGAGAACTGTCGTCATTGGAGACTCTTTAGTCAGGGGAGCAGACAGGAGAATTTGTGAACGTGAGAAGGAAACCCGCATGGTTTGCTGCCTCCTGGGTGCCAGGGTCCAGGATGTCTCTGACCAGGTGCATGACATCCTGGTACAAGAGGGAAAGCAACCAGAAGTCGTGATACATGTTGGGACAAACATGTAGGCAGGAAGAGGGATGAGGTCCTGAAGTGTGAGTTTCAGGAACTAGGTAGAAGGCAGAAGAACAGGACCTCAAGGGTGGCGTTCTCAAGATTGCTGCCAGTGCTACGTGATAGTGATGGTAAGAATTGGAGGAGATGGCAGTTGAATGCGTGGCAGGGGGCAGGGTTTTAGATTTTTGGACCATTGGGATCTCTTCTGGGGAAGGTGGGACCTGTATAGATTGGATGGGTTGCACCTGAACTCAAGGGGGAGCAATATCCTTGCTGGTAGTTTTGCTAGCATGGTTCAGGAGGGTTTAAACTAATTTGCAAGGGGGATGGGACCCGGAGCGATAGAGCAGTGAAAGAATTGCGTGGAGTAAAGCCAGATCTAACGTATAGAGAGGCTTTGAGGAAATAGCAGCAGAATAAAGAGTATAAAGGTAGTAAGGTAGAAGGGCTAAAGTGTGTGTACTTCAATGCAAGAAGCATCAGGAACGAAGGTGATGAACTGAGAGCTTGGATACATACATGGAATTATGATGTAGTAGCCATTACGGAGACTTGGCTGGCACCAGGGCAGGAATGGATTCTCAATATTCCTGGATTTCAGTGCTTTAAAAGGGATAGAGAGGGGGGAAAGGGAAGGAGGGGTGGCATTACTAGTCAGGGATACTATTACAGCTGCAGAAAGGGTGGGTAATGTAGCAGGATCCTCTTTTGAGTCAGTATGGGTGGAAGTCAGGAACAGGAAGGGAGCAGTTACTCTACTGGGGGTATTCTATAGGCCCCCTGGTAACAGCAGAGATACCGAGGACCAGATTGGGAGGCAGATTTTGGAAAGGTGTAAAAATAACAGGGTTGTTATCATGGGTGACTTCAACTTCCCTAATATTGATTGGCACTTGATTAGTTCCAAGGGTTTAGATGGGGCAGAGTTTGTATAGTGTGTCCAGGATGGATTCCTGTCACAGTATGTTGGCAGGCCGACTAGGGGGAATGCCATACTAGATCTAGCATTAGGTAACGAACTGGGTCAGGTCACTGATCTGTCAGTGGGTGAGCATCTGGGGGACAGTGATCACTGCTCCCTGACCTTTAGCATTATCATGGAAAAGGATAGAATCAGAGAGGATGGGAAAATTTTTAATTGGGCAAGGGCAAATTATGAGGCTATAAGGCTTGAACTTGCTGGTGTGAATTGGGATGATGTTTTTGCAGGGAAATGTACTATGTTTTTGCAGGGAAATGTACTATGTTTTTGCAGGGAAATGTACTATGTTTTTGCAGGGAAATGTACTATGGACATGTGGTCGATGTTTAAGGATTTCTTGCAGGATGTTAGGGATAAATTTGTCCCGGTGAGGAAGATAAAGAATGGTAGGGTGAAGGAACCATAGGTGACAAGTGAAGTGGAAAATCTAGTCAGTTGTAAGATGACAGCATACATGAGGTTTAGGAAGCAAGGATCAGATGGTCTATTGAGGAATATAGGGTAGCAAGAAAGGAGCTTAAGAAGGGGCTGAGAAGAGCAGGAAGGGGGCATGAGAAGGCTTTGGCGAGTAGGGTAAAGGAAAACCCCAAGGCATTCTTCAATTATGTGAAGAACAAAAGGATGACAGGAGTGAAGGTAGGACCGATTAGAGATAAACGTGGGAAGATGTGCCTGGAGACTGTGGAAGTGAGTGAGGTCCTCAATGAATACTTCTCTTCAGTATTCACCACTGAGAGGGAACTTGATGACGGTGAGGACAATATGAGTGAGGCTGATGTTCTGGAGCATGTTGATATTAAGGGAAAAGAGTTGTTGGAGTTGTTAAAATACATTAGGACGGATAAGTCCCCGGGGCCTAATGGAATATTCCCCAGGCTGCTCCACGAGGCAAGGGAAGAGATTGCTGAACCTCTGGCTAGGATCTTTATGTCCTCGTTGTCCACGGGAATAATACCGGAGGATTGGAGGGAGGTGAATGTTGTCCCCTTGTTCGAAAAAGGTAGTAGGGATAGTCCAGGTAGTTATAGACCAGTGAGCCTTATGTCTGTGATGGGAAAGCTGTTGGAAAAGATTCTTCGAGATAGGATCTATGGGCATTTAGAGAATCATGGTCTGATCAGGGACAGTCAGCATGGTTTTGTGAAGGGCAGATCGTGTCTGACAAGCCTGATAGAGTTCTTTGAGGAGGTGACCAGGCATATACATGAGGGTAGTGCAGTGGATGTGATCTACATGGATTTTGGTAAGACATTTGACAAGGTTGCACACGGTAGGCTTATTCAGAAAGTCAGAAGGCATGGGATCCAGGGAAGTTTGGCCAAGTGGATTCAGAATTGGCTTGCCTGCAGAAGGCAGAGGGTTGTGATGGAGGGAGTACATTCAGATTGGAGGGTTGTTACTAGTGGTGTCCCACAAGGATCTGTTCTGGGACCTTTACTTTTCGTGATTTTTATTAATGACCTGGATGTGGGGTTAGAAGGGTGGGTTGGCAAGTTTGCAGACGACACAAAGGTTGGTGGTGGTGTAGATAGTGTAGAGGATTGTCAAAGATTGCAGAGAGACATTGATAGGATGCAGAAGTGGGCTGAGAAGTGGCAGATGGAGTTCAACCCGGAGAAGTGTGAGGTGGTACACTTTGGAAGGACAAACTCCAAGGCATAGTATAAAGTAAAAGGCAGGATACTTGGTAGTGTGGAGGAGCAGAGGGATCTGGGGGTACTTGTCCACAGATTCCTGAAAGTTGCCTCAGAGGTAGATAGGGTAGTTAAGAAAGCTTATGGGGTGTTAGCTTTCATAAGTCGAGGGATAGAGTTTAAGAGACGCGATGTAATGATGCAGCTCTATAAAACTCTGGTTAAGCCACACTTGGAGTACTGTGTCCAGTTCTGGTCGCCTCAGTATAGGAAGGATGTGGAAGCATTGGAAAGGGTACAGAGGAGATTTACCAGGATGCTGCCTGGTTAGAGAGTATGAATAATGATCAGAGATTAAGGGAGCTAGGGCTTTACTCTTTGGAGAGGAGGTTGATGAGAGGAGACATGATAGAGGTGTACAAGATATTAAGAGGGATAGACAGAGTGGACAGCCAGCGCCTGTTCCCCAGGGCACCACTGCTCAGTACAAGAGGACATGGCTTTAAGGTAAGGGGAGGGAAGTTCAAGGGGGATATTAGAGGAAGGTTTTTCACTCAGAGAGTGGTTGGTGCGTGGAATGCACTGCCTGAGTCAGTGGTGGAGGCAGATACACTAGTGAAGTTTAAGAGACTACTAGACAGGTACATGGAGGAATTTAAGGTGGGGGGTTATATGGGAGGCAGGGTTTGAGGGTTGGCACAACATTGTGGGCTGAAGGGCATGTACTGTGCTGTACTGTTCTATGTTCTATGAGTCATCTCTTGAATCACAGCAGTCTATCTTTGTTATTTTAAACAGTTTGATAAAGTTGAGTGGCTTACTAGGCATTTCTGAAGACAGAATGTCAGCCAATGTTGCACAGCTATCTGCTGATGTAAGTTTGTTGCTTGGCTTCAGCCTCTATCTTCATGTCAAGAGAATGAATTATTAATAATTTTGTTATCTAGTTTATGGAATCCTTTGGGTGCAAATGCAGTAATGTAATTGTTGATTTAACCATAAATGTTAACAAAGTGTTTAGACATTTTATGCTACCAGCAAAAATCCCAGCCAGATTCTTGTACTGTTTCTTCTGAAGACATTTACATTCTGTATATACTACACATTATTCAAGCAGTTGAACACTATAGGAAGAAAGTTTTGAGAATAAGTTGATTGGCAAGGTTTAGCTTACATCAAGATCATAATGCAAAGGTGTTTGGAAAGTAAAAATGCTACATCCATATTCATGGACTTCACGTAATAGCTAGATACATTTTTGATATCACATACTGTGGTTTGTGAGCAAAAGTTTTAGTCAGGAGAATTCTGTGCCACTCTAGGCATGTCCAAAAGGAGAAGCTTGTTGTCACTTGAGACATATCCATGCACTTTCCTATCACAGATCAAAGCTCGGCACACACTGGAATCTTTGTGTCTGTTCAAGGTTTGTTAGATTGACTTTTAAGGTAATGGAATTGGTTTAGTTAAGTCATGTGAACTGAGATACATTGATAGGCTTTTGTTTGCTTGCCATGCAGACAAATCATTCCATTAATAAGCAATTGAAATAATAAAAATGAAAAGCAGAGTACAGAAAGTAGTCTTACAGTTACAAAAAGGAACAGTATAGATAGAAATTGTTCAAGGGCCATGAGGAAGTAGTTTGCAAGATCAAAAGTTATCTTTTCGTATATGTAAGATCTGTTCAAGAATCTAATAACAGCAGAATAGAAGCTGTTATTGACTCTGGTGTGTGTGTTCTCAAGCTTTTGTATCTTCTGCGCAGTGGGATGGGGCAGAAAAGGGATAAGCTGGGGTCTGAACGGTCCTTGATAATATTGTCTGCTTTTGTGGTGCAGCAGGAAGTGTAGATGTTAGTGAAGAGGAGGTTGGTTTGCTTGCTGGACTTGTTTGCATTCACAATTCTCTGAAATTTTTTGTGACCTTGGGAAGAGCACTTACCATGCCAAGCTGAGATTCATCAGAATAAAATGCTTTCTGTGGTGTATTTGCAGAAATTGGTAAGGGTCATTGGAAACATGACAAATTTCCTTAGACTTATGAAGAAGGAAAGGCATTATTTTCTTGGTCATAGCACTCATGAGGCTGCTGGGCTAGAACAAATAAGTGATATTTACTTCTGGGAATCTGAAGCTCTCAACTATCTCCACTCAACATAATTGACACATCAGTGATGGATTGAGTTTATACTAGGTGAGCTCTCATGTTCTGGGGCCGGCTGGTTCTATATATTTCAGGTGGAAAGCAATCCAACCAGCCATCAATGAGACTTGCAAATGTAATTAGGGTTCAGCCATAGGTGAACTGCTAATGAGTTCCTTAATGGATATAGTGGAACTGGTTGAACAAGTGCTTAAAAAGTTTCTAGTGGTTGCTCCTTGTAGGTAGTGATCTTGATGTAAGCCAAGTAACCTTTTAACTTGAGCAAAAGTACTACACACAACGATTTCGAGTTAGGTGTGTAAATATTTCTATAAATAGAATGCACACTTAGTGGTAGTTTCTGATTTGGATTTTATCTATGGCCCATCTTGAAATTATTAAGCTTACAATGGATATGACCTATGCTGACTGGAAAAGATGTTGTGTTACTGACCATGGTATTGTGCTGGGAACCTGAAATGAACTCTTACCCTCCTTACTGCTGCACGCTGATATGCTGGGAACTAAGTGATTGGGGGACTGGCATTAAACCCCTGCTTCACTGTTGCTACACATTGCTGTGTTTGGAACTTGTCTTAAATCTACAGCTCAGTGTGGTGAAGCTGTCTGTGAAATGTAATATTGTGCAGGTGAATGGACCAGCGACTATATTTGAGCTTGTTAGCACAGATAAATTTCTGGGATTGGGTCGGATGGGATGGGGAAAGCAGGGTGCTATGCAGGCAAACAAAGAAAGGAGAAATGGTACTTTGAGAAGTGTTGGGAGAGAGTTAAGGATGCAGAAGTATATAGATTAGGTGCTGCCAGTCCCCAATGATGGCGTGTGTTCACTCTGCTGGTTAGAGTGTAGCCCTGATTTGCATTTCTCAGCACTCACTGAGTTGCCACACTATTCAGTCATTCCACCCAAGACTAGCCCTCACAAATAGCCTCTCCACATCATGACATTGGGTGATTCACAACTGGATGAAACATGTTCCTAACAAAGCAATGTGTTTTAAAGTAAGTTACGGTACATACTAAGATGTGCTCAGAATAAAGTATCAGGTGTACTGTTGCAAACCAGCATTGGATAGTGTGGTACCAGGTAGCATAACAGTGTTTTACAGGTCATCGTAACTTTTGTGTCTGCAGGTGGTTGTGATATTTCTGCTGGTGTGCACTTTTCCCAAGGGTATTAGGACTTGATATGTATGATAAAGATGTTGAGTAGGAGTATTCAATAAATGCTGCTAAAATTTTTGGGTATTTGCTGACACAGCTTTCTACATAATTTCTTTGAAGTAGCCTCTTTGGGATAAGTGTTTGGGGAAGTACATGAAGATGAATATTCAATGCTCACAGATCCCTGTGGTTTGAATTATTTGATGTAATGGCTGAGTTTATTTTGCCATTTCTAATACTTGGATGTTTTGATTCAAAGTAATTATATTTGTGGAGTCAGCTGTAAATTTGGCCTTGGTATGTATTTGAAGAATCACTTTTGCTGGTATATAATTTGCTAATGTAACTCAGAACATTAGCAGTGGTCTGGGAAATGAAAATGTTCACTTTCACGCAACATTTTTAATTTGATGTGTCTTTGGTGTGGCAGAATAATAGGAATTTAGGCAAGCATTATTTGATTTTCAAGAGTGCATTTCTGACAATGGGGGATTAAATAGTCATTCTTGCTGATGGTGTAAAATTGTGAATTACAGATGAATTCCGTCTGTTTTCAATTGTGATAGATTGAATAAAAGAAAAAGAACTAAAGTCTTGGAAAATTTTCTAACACATTTTAAACTCTTCTAGAAGACCATATTTTAATAGTGGTGCATTACAGAATAAGTTTAAGTTATGGACATTAAGCAGTTTGAAGTGTTACCAGTTTTAATAACAAATATTAGCCAGTTTGAAGTAGGATGATGTTCTTGTGAAATAATGCAGTGCAACCCTAGAAGACTCTACTGCTATACTTTGTTTACTATAACATTAATGGTTGCATTGAGAAGGCCATTGCTTCTCCCCAACTTAAATTAAATTAGATTTGTTTATTAATCACATGTACATCGAAATACATCATTTGCATGAACAATTGATGCGATCTGAGCATGCCCACAATGTTCAGCGGAACAAACCCCTTTTCTACACCCCGAACTGACGCACACAGATGGCTTCCAACCTCAGGACAGACTGCCTCTAGCCCTCTGACTTACAGACCCATGGTCCCATAATTGCACTCTCTCTCTTCACCCATGTTTTGGAGTTTCCATGGGCAAGAATGTTAACGATTGTACTATTTCAATTCTTTGGATATTGGGCTTATCTTGCTCCATCAAGCAGAAGTTAGGGGTGTTGTGGACTAATTCACCACTCAGCAGTAAGAGTGAAACTGTAAAAATATTTTTGAAACTGCACCCTGCAGAACAGAAAAGGATATTTAATTTTGTGTTAACTATTTTCTATACTATTGATTTACTATAGCTGCTGTTTTATCTCTGTTTCCCAAATCTTTAAAAATAGACTCACCCTCACTCTCCCAACTTCCAAGAATCAGATGGTTAAGTGGAATTTTGATGCCACATGATACCAGCCATTTTTTGGCAGAATAAATGTATTCATTTAATTGTTTCATGATTAATGCTTAATGTATCAATGTATTTGTATATGATATACTTTTACAGAGGTCAAGGTACTGGAAGGGCAGTATAATGAAATTGAAATTCCCAACGAAGAAAATGTTGTCGCTTACTACAAAATACGACAGCAGCTGGCTAAACTGGGTAAAGAAATTGAAGAGTATCTACACAAACCAAAGTACTGCTTACCTTTTCTCCAGCCAGGCAGGCTTGTTAAGGTATTAAGACCTCATTACTAATTTCATGTAATTTCATTGCACTGATACAATCTACATCATTGAACAAGAGCCAGATTTGAGTAAGACATAGAATCCAACAACAGCTTGTGGGATTCTGGGCTTTTTAAATAGAGGTTCCATGTACAAGCAGAAGGTGACTGATGTGGTGCACTCTTATAAAATAGTGGTTTAGCAATAACTTGAGTATTGTGTTGAGTTTCCTATACTTCAGAAAAGGTACAAATGTTTCAAAAAAACATTGTGTTTGAGATTTACTAATGGACTTAAGCTGTGTAAAAACATTGAAGAAATTGACAAGTAATAGTTGATATGAGATCCAGAATTTTTATTTAAAATCATCAAGGTGAAAGATGAGTAGAAGAGAAAGAAGAAACTGTTTACATTGTCAGAAGGATCATGATTAAAGAAACATAAAATGAAGGCAATTGGCAAAAGAACCACAAATGACATGAGGAAAATCATTATACAGGAAGATGTTGAGGTCTGGAATGCGTTGCCAGGGATAGGAGTCAAGGCAGATTCAACTGAAGCATTCAGAAGTGAACTGAACCTTTATCTTAAAGGAAAGAATTTATAGAGCTATTAGGAAGACAGTAGGGGAGTGAGACTTAGCAGATTGCTCTTAATACAATGATAAAGCTGAATAATACTTCATGCTCTAACCGTTCACTGATTTGGTAACTCCTGAACTAGCAGTTTCTGATTAAATTACTCCCATTAAGTAGGTGCTAGGTAGTTTGATTCAGGGTTCAGTTTGTTAAAAGAAGGCACAACAATTTTTCTATGTCAGGTTTTTGTATATCTTGAAGGATCATGGAGGTGCAAGAGCTTCTTATCACTCATTGTCCTTCTGGTGATGTGGTTCTCGCTTTTAAGTTTCTGGTTTTCGGAAATGTCATAGATGCCTCAGTGAATTATGACAGTGCATCCTATAGACATTCCACTTTGCAGTAATTTTGTGTCAGAATGGAGTCATTAAACTATTAATATTGTGTACAGGCTATAATTGGATGGCTTGACCTGATCATCATAAATGTTTACCATGTTAAACTCATCTAGATTTAAATATTGCTACAATGTCTTTCTCTTTTGCAAGCCATACTTAATTAAATTGAACTGAAATACAAAAATTAAAATATCATGCAGAAAGAAAGATATTCCATGATGTTTAATGTAAAAGAGTAGCTTTTTTAAAATAAGAACTTTGTAACAGTGCATTTGCTCATGATATTTCTCAAATAAAAATATTTCTACAGATGAGGAATTAGTAGTAATTATGTGTTTTTCAGTTTGGTTTGTAAATTCCTTTGCTTTTGATTTTATAAGTATCTTAAGATATTCGGAATCATGGTTTTGAGTAAATGAATGTTTTTTTTGTCTTCCAGGTGAAAAATGAAGATGATGACTTTGGTTGGGGAGTTGTCATAAATTTCAATAAAAAGTCTAACGTTAAGGTAAAAAATTTGCATTGGTGTTAGTGTATAAGATCATATTTTATGAAACAGATGTGTGGTCATTAAAAACCCTGATTATCTGAGTTTGTGTAGATACAAATCTGAAAAACGTGTTAATTCATTATAGACAAATGTATGTGATTATCAGTGATTATTTTTTGGCACTTAAAGCCAAGTACCACAGAGTTGAGATCATATGTTTGTAGATTGTCACCTTTTCACTCACTGGTGCCCTGTTTCCTGGGTTCACAGGAAAAGTTATTATAATACTATGTAATAACTTTTTTAAAAAATGAGTTTAGGGTCTGGAAAGCTGCCTATCCGGTGTCACTGAAGTCTGGCATGTACTGAACTTATCAAACTTTTATGGTATATGTACTTTGATTTGTGAGCATCTGTTCAATAGTTGCTTTTTAATTGGGTTCAATTTAATACATGTAAAGCCACCCAGAAGGGATCCCTCATGTTTGTTTAAATTTGGCCACATCCAGCTGAAAGATTTTGCCAGATCAGTTTTTACATCTTTTGGTGTGGGCTTTCTTTCTCCTACATTGATTGATTGTCTGCTATTGTGCATGAAATGAGGAAAGAAAACAAACCTTCTTTGTACTTGGATGTTGCATATCAGCACAACTAGTACAATGGACATACTGAGAAAATTGTACTTTATTGTTTAATTCAGCATTTTCTAACAGTGATGAAGTATTTAGCATGCTGGCCTTCATCAGACATGACATCGAATTTAGGAGTGCTTTATGTTGCAGTTCTGAGCCATTGGTGAGGCCACAGTAAGTGTACAGTTTTGGTCACCCTGTTGTAGGAAAGACATTGTCAAGCTAGAGAGGGTTCAGAAGAGATTTATAATAACGCTGCCTGGACTAAAGATCCTGAGCTATAGGGAGGGATTGGGCATGTTGGATCTTTATTCCTTAGGGTGTGGGAGAATGAGGGGTGACATCACAGAAGTTTATTATAAATCCTGAGGTGTATGTATGAGGAGGGTTGTCGTAGTCTTTTCCCTGAGGCTGGGGAGTCTTAAACTAGAGTGAACAGGTAGGAGATAAGAAAGTAGAGATTTAAAAGAGACATGAGAGGTAACCTCTTTACACAGTTACTGAGTACCTGACATGAGTTGCCAGAGGCAGTGGTCGAGGCAGATACAATGGCAACATTTAAGAAGCATTTGGATAGGCACATAGAGAGGAGGAACTTTGAGGCTTATGGACTGAAGTCAAGCGACTGGAACTTGCAGGAGGATGCTGTGTTGGAATGGACCATTTGGGCTGAAAGGCCTGTTTCTGAGTGGTATTATTCTGTGACTTTATGACTAACAGTGAGGCCCATACTTATTCAGTGATTTCCTGGCAGGCTGTCCATCCAGATATGCCAACTCATTTAGTATTCTACATACAAATCACTTCTGTCCTTAATGGTCTTTTGTTTCCTTCCTGCACCAAATTTATGATCTTGTGATTGAATGCAGTCATGAGATCATAAGCTATAGGAGCAGACTTTGGCCCATCGACACTGCTTCACCATTTCATCATGGCTGATTAATTTTTCCTCTTGCCTTTTGCCTTGTAACCCTTCATATCCTGACTAATCAAGAATCTTATCAACCTCTCTTAAACGTACTCGATCATGTTCTCACTGCTCCTAGTCTTCGTCATCTACTTCGTCCTGCACACAGGCTTCACTCGCTTCCAGTTTTGTTTCAGTATCTCCATTCTTCTGAATGTGTTTCCTTGTGCATTTTACCTTTCACTTTTAGTGGCAGTAACTATAACTACCTGAGTCCCTGCTTTGGAATTGTGTCCACCACGTCATGTCTGTACCTTTTATGTAAAAAAAATGGAAGAGGGGATGCCGCACTGGTTTACAAGTTCAAAAAACACAGAAATTTCAGACTTCTACTCCTGACTATCCCCCTTGCAAATGTACAGTCTCTGGAAAATAAAATTGAAGCTCTCAACAAGATTGACGGCAAGGCAGTGAATGTTGTCTACATGGACTTTGGCAAGGCATTTGACAATGTCCTGCATGGGAAGTTGGTCAAGAAGCTTCAGCCACTTGAATGAATTAATTGACTTTATGGACTTTATTTCTTACATCCATCACATATATGAGGAGTAAAAATCTTTACGTTACATCTCCGTCTCAATGTGCAATAAATAGAATAGTCAATGTAACATAGAGTACACTCAAATCAGCGTGAATTAATCAGTCTAATGACCTGGTGAAGGAAGCTGTCCCAGAGCCTGTTGGTTCTGGCTTTTATGCTGTGGTACGGTTTCCTGGATGGTAGCAACTGGAATAGATTGTGGTTGGAGTGACTTGGGTCCCCAATGATTACACACCTGCCTTTGTAAGTGTCTGAGTCATGGGAAGTTCACAACTACAGATGCGCTGAGCTGTCCATACCACTCTCTGCAGAATACTGCGATTGAGGGAGGTACAGTTCCCATACTAGGCAGTGATGCAGCCAGTCAGGATGCTCTCATAGTTGTACCTCTGTAGAAAGATCTTGGGATTTGGGGGCTCACACCAAACTTCCTCAACCGTCTGAGGTGAAAGAGACGCTGTTGTGCCTTTATCACCACACACCTGGTGTGTACAGACCACGTGAGGTCCTCGGTGATGTGGATGCCGAGGAACTTAAAGCTGTTTACTCTCTCAACTCCAGATCCATTGATGTCAATAGTGGTTAACCCATCTCCATTCCTCCTGTAATCCAAAACCAGTTCCTTTGGTTTTGCGATGTTGAGGGAGAGGTTGTTTTCTTGACATCACTGTGTCAGAGAGATGGCTTCTTCCCTGTAGGCCACCTCACTGTTGTTTGAGATTAGGCCAATCAATGTAGTGTCATCGGCAAATTTAATTAGCAGATTGAAGCTGTGGGTGGTGACACAGTCCTGGGTATACAGAGAGTAAAGGAGAGGACTCAGTGCATAGCCCTGAGGGGTTCCTGTGTTGCGAGTCAGAGGGGTGGAGGTGAGGGAGCCGACTCTTACCACCTACCAGCGATCTGACTGGAAGTCCAGGATCCAGCTGCATAAGGCAGGGTCAAGGCCAAAGTCTCTGAGCTTCTCATCAAGTCTGGATGGAATTAATGGTGTTGAATACTGAACTGCAGTTCAAGAACAGCATTCTCACATAAGCATCTTTCTTCTCCAGATGTGTAAGGACGGTATGGAGAGCGGTGGTTATTGCATCGTCTGTCATTCAAGTTGAGGTAGTAAATTGGTTTAGAAATTGGCTTTGTGGGAGAAGTCAGAGAATGGTAGTAGATGGCTTCTTGTCTGTCTGGAGGCCTGTGGCTAGGGTGTCATCTGTATCAATGATCTGGATGATAATGTGTTAATTGGATCAGCAAATTTGCGAATGACACCAAGTTTCAGGGTGTAGTGGACAGAGAGGAAAACTATCAGAGCTTGGAGCAGGATTTGGATCAGCTAGAAAAATGGGCTAAAAAATGAGATGGAATTTAATGCAGAAGTGTGGGGTGTTGCAGTTTGGTAGGGCCAACCAGGTCTTGTACAGTGAATGGTAGGGCACTGAGGAGTACGGTTGAAAAAAGGGATCGGGAACTACACGTCTATAATTCATTGGAAGTGCCATCACAGTAGATAAAATTGTATAGAAAGTTTTTGACTCATTGGCCTTTGTAAATCAAAGTATTGAGTACAGGAGATGGGATATTATGTTGAAGTTGTATATGACATTGGTGAAGCCTAATTTGGAGTAGTGTGTGCAGTTTTGGTCACCTACCTATGGGAAAGATGTAAGTAAGGTTGAAAGAGTACAGAGAGAAAATTTCCAAGAATGTTGCTGGGACTAGAAGACCTGAATTATGAGGAAAAATTAAATAGGTAAGGACCTTATTCCTTGGAACATAGAAGATTGAGGGGAGATTTGATAGAGGTAAACAAAATTATGAGTGGTATAAATAGGGTAAATGTGAGCAGGTTGTGTCCACTGAGGTTGGGTTGAACTACGACTAGAGGTCATGAGTTAAGGGTGAAAGGTAAAATGTTTAAGGGGAACATGAGGGAAAACTTCTTCACTCAAAGGGTCTTGAGAGTGTGGAACAAGCTGCCAGCACAACTGGTGCATGTAAGGCCGAATTTCAATGTTTAAAAGAAGTTTGTATAGGTACGTGGATGGTAGGTGTGTGGAGGGCTGTGGTCCCAGTGCAAGGTCAATGGGAGTAGGCAGTTTACATGTATCATTACAGACTCAATGGGCCGAAGGGCCAGTTTCTTTGCTGTACTGTTCTATGACTTTGACTTTAAGATTGCTGTACCAGAGAGACAGCAGGGAATGCTGTGTATTTTGCTTCATAGAAATATAGCTCACAGCTGTCACTCCTGACGCAGTGCTGATGGCTTCTTCATTTCCCGCAACGATAGGACAGCTCAGTCTTCTAAAGACAGAGGAGGTGGAGTATGCTTTATGATTGATTCATCATGGTTCACAAATGTAACAGTTCTCTCAGTCCTGCTCATTTGAGCTGGGACATCTAGTGGTCAAAAGTTTTTCATTTCATCTACTGAGGGAGTTTTTCTGATTGCGGTATACATTCCACTCAGGGTAACGTCAAGCAGGCTCTGGAGGAGCTGAGGTATGTAACAGCAGGCATGAAACTGTGCACCCTGATACCTTCCCTATCAGTACGGGAGACTTCAACCAGAAGTCTCTGAACAAATACCACCAACATATCTCCTGTGGAACCAGAGGAGCCAACACCATTCACCATCAAGATTGCTTACCCTGCCATCCCACTCCCACACTGTGGAAAGTCCGATCACCTGGCTGTTCTGCTTCCAGCATTGAGGTAACACCACTGATGAGGACCATGAAAATATGGTTATGGGAGGCAAAGAAGCACGTACAGGGCTGCTTTGAGTTTGCCAGTCTGTACAATATTTAGTGGCTCATCGTCAAGTCTGAATGAAAATGCCACCGTTGTCACAGACTTCATCAAAACCTGTATGTGTCTATGAGTGTGTGCCTTCAACATACCCAAATCAAAAGTCATGGATAAACCAGGAGATTTGCAGTTTGCTGAGGGCTGCATTCAATGCCAATGATCCAGCAATATACAAGAAGTCCAGATATGACCTACGAAAGGCTATCTTAAGTGCGGTAAAATAATTCCAATTGAGTTAAGAGCAGATTCGGATGCACAAAAACTCTGGCGGGGTTTGCAGGCCACGTACATCATGAATGGCAGTGATGCCTCACTCCCAGATGAGCTGAACACTTTTTAATGCAAACTTTGAAAGGGAGAATAAAACTACAGCTATGTGAATCACTGCAGCTTCCGGTGTCTCTGTGATCTCTTAGTGGTCGATGTCAGAGTGTCCTCCAAGAAGATGAACTCTCGCAGTGTTAGGCCCTGATGGTTTACCTGGTGGAGCTTTGAAAACCTGTGCCTACTAACTGGCACAAAGATATTCAAAGATATCTTCAGCCTCTCACTGCTGCAGTCGGAGATTCTAACCTGCTTCAAAAGGACGACAATTGTGCCAATGCACAGGGTAAGCTACCACAATGACTATCACCCAGTTGCACTCACATCTACTGTGATAAAATGATTTGAGAGATTGGTCATGACTAGAATCAACTCCTGCTTAAGCAAGGACCTGGACCATTTGCAATTTGCCTAATGCCACAAAAAGTCTACAGTGGATGCAATCTCACTGGCTCTCCACTTGGTCTTAGACCACCTGAACAATAGAAATACCTACGTCGCTAGTGTTTATTGACTAAAGTTGAGCATTCAACACAATCCTGCATTCAGTTCCAAGACTTGGACCTCTGTAACTCCCTCTGCAAATAAATCCTTGACTTCCTCACCAGGAGGCCACAATCTGTGTGGGTTGGAAATAACGTGTCCTGTTTGTCGATAGTCAACACTGGGCCACCTCCAGGATGTGTGCTTAGCTCACTGCTCTATTTTCTCAACGCCCGTGACTGTGTGGCTAGGCACGGCTCAAACACCATATGTAAATTTGATGATGACAGAGCTCTTGTTGACGGTATTTCAGATGGCGACAAGGAGACATACAGGAGCGAGATAGATCAGCTGGTTGAGTGATGTTGCAGCAACAGCCTTGCACTCAATGTCAGTAAGACCTAGAAATTGATTGTGGACTTCAAGAAAGGTAAGTTGAGGGAACACTCACCAGTCCTCATCGAGAGATCAGAATTGGAAAGGGTGAGCTCCGTCACGGCCTCCCCTGCATCCAGGACCCATTCAAAAGGCAATGCCTCAAAATGGTGGCATCCATCATTCAGGATCATCATTGCTACCAGCCAGAAAGGAGCTAAAGGACCCTGAAGAGACACGCTCAATGGTTCAGGAACAGCTTCTTTCCCTCCACCATCAGATTTCGGAATGGACAATGAATCCATGAGCACTTCAGCATTTTTCTCTTTCTTTTTGCACTATTTAATTAATTTGTATATATGTGTGTGTGTGTATATGTATATATATAGATAATTTCAGATTCAGTTTATTGTCATTTAGAAACCACAAATGCAATGCAGTTAAAAAATGAGACAACATTCTCTGGAATGATATCACAAAAAAGCACAGGACAAAACAGACCACATAAGAAAAATCAGATAACGTTTGGTAATCCCCATTCCAGAGTCTGGAGAGGCTGCTGCGTATCAATATCGTGCTATCATCTTAGCACATTCCCCAGAAAGGAGCTCCAAATCTATCAGACAAAACAAGACTACCCAGACACACCAAATCAAGAGACCAGCACAACCAACCAACAAACCAAAAACCTACACAAAACCACATAGTTATAGTTAATGTTTAGTTGCAACAGTGCAGACAATACCATAATTGATAAAAGACTGACAAAAATCACATAATTTAACAAATAGTACCAACAGTGCAAAGCAATCTGATAAAGAGCAGACCATGGCACAGTAAAAAACAGTCTCAAAGTCCTGATAGCCCATCATTTCACGCAGATGGTAGAAGGGAGAAAAACTCCTGCCATCAACCTCCAGCGCCACAGTCTTGCCAATACAGGCCTCTGGAAGCACCCAACCACAGCCAACTGAGTCTGTCTGAAAACTTCAAGCCTCTGACAGCGAGCACTGAGCACCATCTCTGCCGAGCGCTTTGACCCCGGCACCGGCCGCCAGCACAGGCAAAGCCGAGGATTCGGGGCCTTCCTCCCAGAGATTTTCCGATTGCACTAGCAGCGGCAGCGAAACAGGCATTTCAAAAGTTTCACCAGATGTTCCTCCATGCTTCACCCGTCCGTCTCCATCAAATTAGGATTGTACACTGCATTCTACTTGACAGATTACAGGTATTCATTCCGAAGTGGCCGCTGCGCGCTGCTGCGTCGCGCCACCATCTTTGATTTATTGCCATTTATAGATTTTATTACTTTGTATTGCAATGTACTGTTGCTGCAAAAGAACAAATTTCACAACATGCACCAGTGATATTAAAACCTGAATTTGATTCTGACTTTCCTTTTAAGGACTTCCGAAAATCCATATATTTTACGAAGCTTTTTTGCTTCCCTCTTAATAACCATCTTTTATTTCATGATTTTTTTTTTACCATAAGCATCCATTGAGAGAGTTAAGTTTTAACAGACTCGGCTCCAATGATTATAGAATTCAGTAAGGGAGCAGAGGTTTGGGCTAATTGTTGAACTCTTACAATATCATAACTTCAGCACATTTTGCCTTGGAGCACGGGAGGCTCAAGTAGTCTGCTGTCACTCTTCGAGTGATAATGTAGGATTTTAAAGTAGGCTATTTATTTTGAAATATTCATAAATCTTTCTAAGAATTTCAGAAAAAGTATGATTTATATATTTTTAAGTCCATGAGTATGAAGTCAAATGTCTTTGTGAAAGATTTTGAACTTTGAAAACACTGAACTCTTATCTTAGGATATAACTAATCTAAATGTCATTTATTTCCTAATTCTGTGACAGGGTTAGTTGGTCACTCCATTTAGTGCTTTTTTTTAAAATCACCATCTGGTTCTTACACTATGATGGTCTGGCTGCAGGCAATTCTCTTTCTCCACTTGGTTTTCCTGTAAAAGAAGGCTTTTGTTAAAATCAAGGCAGCTTTCAGCTCTTCTGACTTGCTGTTCACTCCAAATATATCCACAATATTTCACAACTTGTTTGTGAATCATGAAGAGAGACTTAATCCGAGACATGGGCAGAATCAATACCTAAATTTATTAAAGGATATTGGTAATCTTTAAATACCTTTCATTAATTATACAAAAAATGTTATTGTGAACAGAGGTAAGACCTCATGATTCAGGAAAACTGAGCCACCAATTGACTGTGTCTGGTACATGGTTTGTCAATGGATTACATGCAGATTTGAGTAAGGAGGAGAGCTGGCCAAATGTCATAAATTTATTTGTAGGGGGAATTGAGTACAAAAGATCAAGCTTATACTTACAGTATTGTTCAAAAATATTAGCCACATGTATATAGTTAGGTTGCCTAAGACTTTTGCACAGTACACTTACTGTATTTGTTAACATGGAGTGGAGAACGAGTTTGTAAATCTGGCAGGAGCAAAGGATGTTGAGGGTGGAGTACTGCGGGAGGGGTGTGGGAGAGGTGGCAGACGAAGAGTGCCAGGGATGGGTGTGGCATGAGTGAAGATTCATCCATCCCTGCAACAGCAGGCAATGTGATTTGATTCCAAAGAATTGGTTTATTGATCACTATAAGATGTCTGTAGTGCTTTCTGCTCCCTTCCTTCTCACTTCCCCTTTTCCCAACTGTTGTGTATGTGGTCTGTTTACACAACCAAGTTACTAATAAAAATGCTGGAGATGGGAACTAAGTTTCATGGTTCTTTACTGGTAGAGTCCGAACTTGACACACACATACAGATCAATACATGCCTAATAGCGCATGCAGTCACATGTTACTAAAACATTATTATGTCCCTTATTATAATGTAGGCTGTACGGTACACTCCAACCCTTTTATTTTAATAGTGTATCAACTTTTTTTTTTGCTGGGGCACTATGCTAAACAAATATGTTTGCCCTTAGCATACAAACGCCTACCATTTGTTTACAAATTATAACAAAGTAACTTAATATCAAATTATAACAAGCTTTTTTTTTCTTTTGTCCTAAGACCCATTTAGAACTCAAATCTCTGGGGAGGTATTCTCTGCCTCTCTGGGTGACGTCTGTCTTCCAGCATCTGCAGATTTGCTCATGTGCCAATCACCTTTCCAGCTCTTAACTTCATCCCACCCCCTCCAGTCTTCTCCTATCATTTTGCATTTCCCCCTCCCCCCACTACTTTCAAATCTCTTTGTATCTCTCTCTTCAGTTAGTCCTGACGAAGGGTCTCGGCCCGAAACATCGACAGTGCTTCTCCCTATAGATGCTGCCTGGCCTGCTGTGTTCCACCAGCATTTTGTGTGTGTTGTTTGAATTTCCAGCATCTGCAGATTTCCTGGTGTCTATCTTGAAACGTTTGCTTTAGGGAATGAGTCTCCACAGGTACATCAGGGGGGTCCTCAGCACTGATGACTGGCTTATCTGTAGATGAGGCTGATGTGGTCACATCAGGAGTGTTTGCTTCTATGTCAGGGAACTCCGGGCAAGGTGTTGTTGTGTTTTTCACCTGAGCATCCAGGATTTGGTCCACATGATGTCTCCAAATGTTCTCTCCCATCTCCACTGTATACATCAGTGGCCCTTCTATGTGGGAAATTGTACCCGGCTGCCTCTTTTCAGTCCGGTAATCATGTGCAAGAACTGACTGTCCCACACTGAAGCTCCGTGTTGATTTAGCATTCAAGTGTTTGAACTGTCTGTTCTCCACATCACGCTGTATATCCGGTTTGAGAAGATCCATGCAGGACCTCAGGTTCCTGTTCAGAAACATCATTGCTGGAGTCTGGTTAGTGGTTGCATGTATTGCATTACGATAGGCAAGGAGGAAGTTGTCTATCTTGTGTTTCATGATCGATTTTCGCTGTCCATTGCCTTGATGGCTTTCTTGAATATCTGCACAAATCTTTCTGCCAAACCATTTGTGGATGGATGATGGTAAGGGGCAGATGTAAAGTGCTTGATCCCATTGTTCTTCAAAAAACTTTGGAATTCTTCAGAGACGAAGTGTCGTCCATTGTCTGTGCAGATTTGTTCTGGTTCGCCATTCCTGGCGAACATGGCCCTCAGAACTGTAATGGTCTTTTCCGATGTGGTTGTCTTCATTTTGATGACCTCTGGCCATTTGGAATGTGCATCGATGGCTCATTTCTTCATTTCTGTTCAGTGACATTTTATTTGTAGCATATTCCAGAGATTTTTGTTGTATCTCTGAAGCACCCCGTGCTGCTGTTTCCAGTGATATTTCAATGTTCACCACCTTCTCTAATGTAAGTTTTTCACACTGAAACTTCTTCTGTGTGATTTCACAGTGCATTCCACACACTAACATGTCCCTCAATGCGTCCGATAGACCGGCTCCACATTGACAATGTTCTGATAATTTACGCAATTCAGCACAATATTCAGAAATGCTTTCATTTTTGCTCTGATTCTGTTTGTGAAATTTAAATCTTTCAGCAATGACCAGTGGTTTGGGGTTTAAATGCTGTTGGAGAGTGTCTGCTATTTGCTTGAATGTTTTGTCAGCTGGCTTTTCAGGGGTTAACAAGATCTGTAGCAGCCGATATCTTTTTGCTCCAATAGCACTGAGTAAGACACTGGGTTTCTTTTCATCATTAACACCATTAGCATCACAGTATAACTCCACTCTTTCGCTGTAAGGCTACGTCCACATTACCGGATAAATCTGTAACCGAAGCTTTTTCTCTTCATTTTGACCCTCCGTCCACACTGAAACGGTGTTTTCCTCCCCCGAAAATGGAGCTTCTCTAAGACGCTCTCCAGAGTGCGTAAATCTGAAAACGCCGATTGAGTGGTGTAATGTGTATGGGGTAACCGGAGCTTTTTAAAAACGCTGTCATGTTGTGCCGTAACAGATGGTAGCGGCAGCGCGGCGTTGCTTAGTTTTCTTAAATGCAACCTCCAACAATACAACAACAATGGCGGATGGCTTCAGGAGACTGTCCCTGAGCAGAATGTTACTGCAGCTTTGCAGTATGACAGAGAATCTCAACCCCCCCCCCCCCCCACACAACGTAGCAATTTCACAACAGATGGCAACAAAACTGAAGCCAGAAGAATTAGAAATGTACTCACCAAACACTTTTACCCATAACTTACTGAATAAATAAGTATACTCACTTTGCCCTGTTTTCTCTCCTTGCTTGTATGAGGGTAGTTTACCTATTTATGCAAGTACTTCTCTGACAATAGATACGTAACGGCCTAATGTACCATTGTGTGGAAATACCAGGTAACACCAGGTAACACTGATGCAGACATGTTTTATACATTTAACAAGGTGCATTATTAATGTATTGCTTGTGCAAACATTCAATAGATGCAATTGTCACTACTTCCAAAATGTAATTTTTAAGTACCATAAATTCCAGACTATAAGCCACTACTTTTTTCCTACGCTTTGAACACTGCGGCCTATACTACGGTGCGGCTAATGCATGTTTTTTTTTCATGCCGCCAAAAACATTTTGCCTCGTAACAATAGACCAATAAAATTGATGAGTAGTTCACAGAGGTCCAATGAAATTGTACGATAAATCAAGCGCACTTTCACAATTAAATTATTGTAAATCAGTCATTTGTACTCACCCTCATCAACATGGAAAACACTCGAAGAAAAGCATATGATGCAGCTTTTAAGTTAAAGGCGATCAATCTGGCGGTTGAAGAAGGAAATCGAGCTGCTGCACATAATCTTGGCATAAATAAATCGATGTTGAGACAGTGGAGACGCCAGCGTGAAGAACTGAGTCAATGCAAAAAGACGACAAAAGCTTTCAGAGGTAATCATAGCAGATGGCCCGAACTTGAAAACTTTCTTGAAGACTGGGTTAACACACAGAGAGCAGGCGGCCGCGGTGTTTCCACTGTGCAGATCAGACTGAAGGCTAAAGCAATCGCCACCAAAATGAAAATCGAAGATTTTAGAGGTGGGCCATCGTGGTGTTTTAGATTTATGAGACGAAAAAGCCTGTCCGTCAGGGTACGCACGACTCTGTGTCAGCAGCCTCCTCCCGACCACGAGGAAAAACTTGCTAACTTCCGCACATTCACTCAAACAAAGATAGCGGAGAATTCCATCGGGCCAGATGATATCATAAATATGGATGAAGTACCTTTGACGTTTGACCTGCCTCTGACTCGGACTGTTAATAAAAAAGGTGACTCGTCCATCACACTGAAAACAAGTGGCCATGAGGGAACGCATTTTACTTGTGTTCTGAGCTGCACAGCATCCGGACTAAAGCTTCCACTGATGGTGATTTTTTTAAGCGGCTGACAATGAAAGTTCAGTGAAAGCTGCCATCAAGAGTACAAACTCAATTCCAGCTGTGATTCCTGGGGGCACCACGAAGTATTTGCAGCCACTGGACATCAGCGTGAACTGGGCATTTAAAGTGGCGCTGCGCGTTGAGTGGGAGGCTTGGATGACGAGCGGCGAGAAATCCTTTACCAAAACAGGATGCATGCGGAGAGCATCTTTAACTGAAGTCTGCCAGTGGATCCTAAATGCGTGGAGCGGTGTCACAACTTCCACCATCACCAGCGGGTTTCGAAAGGCTGGACTGCTGCGTGATGAAGAGGACCGCGTGCGCTCAAGTGAGAGTGACAACGAAGAGACTGAAGTGAGTGACGAGATCCTGAGGTTGTTCAATTCGGACACTGAAGAAGAGGACTTTGATGGTTTTAGTGCGCAGGAGGAAGATGAAGAAGGCGATCAATAACTTTTCCTGGTAGGCTGCAGTATATATATTTTTTTTACCAGTCGTTAGGAGATATTGGAATGTTTTTCGTGCACTGTTCAGTAAAAAAGTATACGCAACGTAATTTGTGTGTTACCAATACGTATGTATATTTAAAAGTAGCTGTGTTACAGGCACTGTTCGAAAAAAAGCATTTGCAATATATATTTGTTTATGTTACCATACGGATTTAATTAAAAGTTAAAAAATCCTCACATGTAATATCTTTCTGTGTAAATATCTCGTATTACAACGTGGGACACCTGCGGCTTGAAATCCGGTGCGGCTTGTACAAGTACAAAATTGATTTTCTTTCTAAAATTAGAGCGTGCGGCTTTTAATCAGGTGCGCTCTGTAGTCCGGAATCTACGGTAGTAGCATATGTTTGGCATAGACATGAAAATGTTAAGGCCAAAAAAGGAAAATTGTAAGTTTCACGTTTACTCAGGTAAAAATAAAATCACTTTTGCCCAGTGACTCGTTTTATTGCACATGTTAAGTACAGCAAAATAATACAGAAAGATATAGCAAACAAATATAAAGGTAAAGAAATTAAAAGTAAAGGCAAACAAATGAGGTAACAGCAAATTTCACTTTTGCCCAGCAACAAACCTTATTGCACTTAGTTGTAGCTGTCGCCCCTTTCATCATTGAAGAGATTACGGCTGTAGGAAATATTTGCAGGGCTGAGGTATGTTAATGAACATGGAAGCAGTTCAGTCAAGATTTACTGACTAAAACTGGAAGTGGGGAGTGATTTTTTTGATGGTTCCTATCTAAAATCAGTAGAGGGAAACTTGATTGAACAGACAAGATCTTGAAAGGTCTTCATGGGTGAGATTGAGGAATGAAATGACAAATTCCTACCCCTAGTTTGTTTGTTCATATGCAATATCTGTCTATATCAACAAGCTACTTGGCAAAAATATTGAAGGCCATCATAGATTTCTAATCTTTCCAAGTGAAAGATAGGCTGTATTTTGCCAAACCACTCATCTTGAGCTGCAAAAATTGAAATTTATTGGGTTGCAATAGTTAAATATTTTAATTCAAATTTTTAGTTGTATAAACAATGTTACGCACAGAACAGGTTCCTTAAGGTCTCCAGTAGAAGTTCTCCAAATTTAATTATTTTCATTTAAGTTTAAAAAATTTGTGATTTATTTGATAATAGTCATATAATTTCACAAGCAAATATGTTGGTTCTAGAATTTTTGTTTCTTTTATAAAAACAAGATTGTCTTCTCAGATGTTTAATTTATTTTGGATGACTGTAATAGAAAATATATACAAACATATAATGATTTATGTATTTTTAACTTTATTTTCTCAGCCTAATACTGGGGAGCTCGATCCTTTGTATGTGGTAGAAGCTTTACTGCACTGCAGCAAGGACAGCGTGAAGCTCGCAGCTTCTGAAGCAGCTAAGCCAGCAAAAGCAGGAGAAAAAGGAGAGATGCAAGTGTGTGGATTGCAGTTAATTTCAAAACTATTGAAAATGTTCCTATTTTCTACTTCATCTCTATAACACAGTAGTACTGAAAAAATACTAAGAGAAAAATCTGAACCTCTGGAAGTTCTTTGTCAACTCTTCAGCAAGAAGTTGATAATGATGTATAAATACCCAAAATGTTTCCTGATAAGGTCAAAATATCAATTCTGAATGATGTAGTTATTTTTAAAGACACCCATGAGAAAAAGGTTTAGAAGATACTAAGCTTCCTTAGTATACACTAGCTATGTGGAGAGAAGGCAGAGGAATGGGGTTGAGAAGGAAATGGATCAGCTATGATCAAATAGCAGAGCAGACTTGATGGGCCAAATAGCCTAATTCTGCTCCAATCTAATTTTCAGTATGTTTAATGACTTATTTTTCATTCAAAGACTTAAATTGACAGTGAATGTAGAAAAAGATGCTCACATTCATTCAGAAGTAAACACTATTATGACATAATTTATCTTGTATTAATTGTTTTGGCAGTGAATAATGTATAATTCCAGAAAATTGATTGAATCTGAACTTGTTTTTCATTTAATAGGCAGACTTTAATCAGCTTAACGTTGTCCAAAAAAGACTGTTATAATAGTCAGAACAGGTCATTGCTGCTCAATGAAGGATCCTCCATTTTCAATTGTTGCATAAATGGCTTGCACTCTATTTTAAGCTTGGGAGTGAAATTGTTCACTGATTCCATCATAATTGGTTTCATTCATGAACACAAAATCTTAATACTGTCTTAAAATGTAATTATTCCTACATTCTGCTGAATCTATGCAGAAACAGCTATCTGAATTGGTTAATGGGGTCATCGGTTAATCGGGCCGCTGTCTATTCGAGACAACTCCTAAAAGAACAAGTATTAATCTAGAAAGTAGCAAGGACTCCTTTTGTTTATTTATGACAGTGTGCCTCCGAATTGGAACGGGAGACTGTTGCCAAAGTCAGTCATGTGCACTTGCGTAACTGTTAGACACAGTCTGTACTTTGAGTGACCAGTTTGTAAATAGTGTCAGTCATGTACATTTGTATTCAAAAAGCAGTGATCTTTGTCACAGATAGTTGGTGAGAAATAAGCAGTAAGACAATTTAGAACTGTTTTGCTTACTGGGGTTTCAAGCATTGAAGCCTGCAGATGCCAGAAACAGCCGGAAGTGAAAATGAAATTTCACAACTTCAACAAATTAGGAACCATGAAGGATCTGAAGATATCATCAGTCATCTTGAATGTTACGATGAAAATTTGAAAATTTGGAGCATGCAATCATCGAAAGAATTTTATAAAAAGCAGTCCATTATCTGCTCTAGGTATCTGTGCTAATTTTGTTTCATTTACAGTTAATCACTAGTACATAGCATATTGTTGATAACTATTAAGAGTTAATACACAGTTTTGTAGTGATGATTGTGGTTGTCTGTCATATCCAATGATGACAGGGAATAGCTTTTAAAGTGGAGAAGCCATTAGTTGGGACAGTTCCACTTTCTTGACCTCAGAAGTCTGGGTGCAGTGGTCTGAGTAGTCATCACAATTGGGGTATTCCTTAGTTGTATTGGATAACCATGACCTCTGTGCCTTGTCATACCCTTTGCTCTCCGTGGAGCATTGTACAACAGCTTTCCTGGCCACTGGATTTCACTTTAGATCTCATCACCTAGTCCGCGGGAGCTGACTTTGCGTGCTTGGACAATCAGACCCCTGTCTCACAAGGGTATGAGGCTAAACTCACCTGTCAAAACTGTACCAGGGTGTGGCTGCTGTCATATTCAAGCAGCTACTTGGAGCCACAGGTGAGAGCTCAGTGTCCACTGGGGACCAAAGATGAGTGACATGACAAGTCCCTTCACCAGAGATGCTACCCCTCCATGGACACTCTATATACACCCAACAGTTTTATAGAATTGTAGTGATATTTGTAGTGTTGTAGTTTGTTCTGTAGTTTTATTTAAATACATTATTTGTTACTCAGTTAAGTGGTAGTTTGTCTTTTCTATACTTTTTTAATTATTTCCTTGAAACTTGGGCTAATTGGAGCAGCCACTTAATTGGGCCAAAATGTACTGGTACTGATGTGTCCCAATTAATTGGAATCTGCTGTGTAGCAAAGTGGCCAGCAAAGGAGATTTTGAAAGGGGTGATATCTCTTGGACGGCAACTGGTGAGCGTTTTAGTTTTGAATGGCTATTGTGTTGTTAAACTGACTTTTAAGGCTCTATATTCTTTTGCCACTTGAGGATAGTTGTTAGGCATTCCATTTTCTGACCAAAACCAAGTAAAAGTATGCACTACAGATAATTATTTGTGAGTGTATATGCAGTTTGGACTCTAGTTTCAGTCCAACTTTTGTTAATGTCATAAGAATGTTCCCAAACTTGGATCCAGAATGGTGAGAACATTCTGGAGAAAACTTTATTTTAACTAATGTTTCATTTAACTATTCCTCTTTGGATTCTTTAACACAAAAATAACTAACATGTTTTGTTTAATGAACTGAATTTGGATCTGCTGTGTCCTTTCTCTCTGGCAGATTCCAGGTAAAATCTATGTTTATTTACTTCCTGCTCTTCAGTTCATTTGTTTTCTCTGTCTTCTTGGTCCTGCACATTTCTCTGCCTCTTGTGCTTTGTTGCATTGTTATAAAGTTATTTCTGATTCACATCAAGAGATTCATATCTTTGGCTCCTCCCGCTTCCTTCAAACAAAAGGTGTAGAAATGGACGCTTGCAAGGGTCCCAGCTATGCCTGCCTGTTTATCAGCTATGTAGAGGAGTCTGTGTTCCAAGCCGACACACATGGTCGTCCTGCACCTTTCCTATGCTACATCGATGACTGCATTGGTGTTGCTTCCTACAGCCGTGCTGAACTCATCAACTTTATCCACTTTGCCTCCAACTTCCACCCTGCTCTCAAATTCACCTGGTCCATTTCTTCCCTTTCTCAATCTCACTGGCTCTATCTCCGGAGACAGCTTATCCACCAATGTCTGTTACAAACCCATGGACTGTCACAGCTACCTAGACTACACCTCGTCCTACCCTACTACTTGTAAAAACGCCATCCCCTTTTCTCAATCCCATCATCTCCACCACATCTGTTTTCAGGATGAAAGTTTTCATTCTAGAACGAAAGAGATGTCCTGCTTTTTCAAAAACAGGGGCTTCCCTTCCTACACCATTAATGCTGCCCTCAGCCGCATCTCTTCTATTTCATGCACATTTCCTTTTGCCCCATCCTCCCGCCACCTTACCAGGGATAGGGGCCCTCTTGTCCTCACCTACCACGCCACTCTGCGTCCAGCACATAATTTTCCAAAACTTCCGCCACTTCCAATGGGATCCCACCACCAAACACATTTTTCTCTCCTGCTTTCTGATTTCCACAGGGCTCGCTCCCTACATGACTCCCTTGTCCATTCATCCCTCCCTACTGATCTCCTTCCTGGCTCTTACCCCTTGCAAGCGGAACAAGTGCTACAGCAGAGCCTACACCTCCTCCCTCATTACCATTCAGGCCCTAAACAGTCCTTCCAAGTGAGGCGACACTTCACCTGTGAGTCCAGATTCATTTACTGTGTTTGTTGCTCCTGATGTGGCCAACTGTACATCGGTGAGACCTGACGTAGATTGGGAGACCGCTTTGCCAAGCATCTACGCTCTCTCTACCAGAACAAGTGGGATCTCCCAATGGGCACCCATTTTAATTACGCTTCCCATTCCCCTTCTGATATGTCCATCCATGGCCTCCTCCACTGTCATAATGAGGCCACACTTAGGCTGGAGAAACAATACCTTGAATTCCGTTTGGGTAGCCTCCAACCTGATGGCATGAACATTGATTTCTCAAACCTACAGTAATCCCGCCCCCCTCCCCAAACTCTTGTTCTCCGTTTCCCATCTCCTTTTCTCTCTCTCTGTCTTTCACCTCATCTCACTAATCAACTTTCCAGGTCTCTACTTCATACCTTCCCCCATCTCTTAAATCTACTCCTCGGCATTTTTCCTCCAGTCCTGCCAAAGGGATTCAGCCAGAAATGTCAACTGTACTTTTTTCCATAGATGCTGCCTGCCTGCTGTGTTCTTCCAGCATTTTGTGTATGTTGCTCGGTTTTTGAGCATCTGCAAAATATTTTCTTGTTTGTCACATCAAGGGCTTATCAATATTATCAGTATGGAATTGTTTGCTCTTTCCTTATTAGGTCTTGTCCCTGTGACTATGTTCACAGACTTGAACTAATTCAGACTTGATCCACTAATTCTGGATCAGTTGTCACCAGTTTTTAGCTACATATAAATATATGGCCACATTGTTTTACCTATTTCTTAATTGGATTAGATTTCATTAATATTAGTAATGTATCTTGAAATATTGGAGATCATTTAATCAATGGAACAGTGTATGGACAGTGAGGAATGGTTTGTAACTGCTGATTAGATTGGATTTTTATTGACAGATGGAGCAATTGTTTTTACCTTACTTTGGCATAGTGCTGGAGCATCTCAGCACAATGCAGCTACAATGATCTACGGTGAGCTTCTGTGAAGATCGAACAAGATTTAAACTTGATGTGTTTGTTTTATTCAACAGGTTGTTCCTATCTTGCTTCACTTAATAAGTGCAATCAGTAGTGTACGCCTATATATTCCAAAAGACCTGAGGCCACTGGACAACAGGCAAAGTGTTTTGAAATCAATACAGGTAAATTACTTTATTTGTGAGTATGGATTCTAATTTTAGGCCTAGCCCCAGTTATATCACATTTGTATTAGTCATATTCAGATTTCCTGATTGCAGTGGCAAAAATGGAAGAAAGAAAATAATTTGATTGAAACGTAATTTAATTTATTCTTTTTAAAATTGCTGCAGAACAGCTTGCATGTGGTGTACTTTTATTAATCTTTGTATATTAGGAAGTACAGAAGAGATTTCCTGATGGTGTACCTTTGTTGGATCCAGTCGATGATATGGGAATCAAGGATCAGGGACTGAAGAAAGTAATCCAGAAAATTGAGGCTTTTGAACACAGAATGTATTCACATTCCATGCACAATGACTCAAATTTGGAAACTGTCTATGGACTTTGTGAAAGGAAAGCACAGGTAATGAATGCAGCTTGATTACACCTTTATAAGATTTTAAAAAATGTGTGTGTATGAAAATGTTGTGGAACATACTGCATTACCAAGGGGTGTTGGCACTTTAATGTATATTAAGTATGTATTAAGTTCCTTTAAGTCTATCTGTTTCCTTCAGCAACGGGTTTATTTCCAAAGTTGATTTTATTCAGACTCTCTAATAGTAAGTGTAATTACAATGTCAGTTGATAAACATGGCATTGTTTCATATCTTACAAATTCAGGGAAAAAAAAGATAAAAGAGTTGCCGAAAATCAGAAATGGCAACACAAGTTGTTTGGCTTGCTTAAAAAATGATGATTATTCACCAGTTGGTGATAAGTTGAAATGTGAAAGGTAAGCAAAAGTTAATATTCCACAAGGTGATGAAGAGTTATCATTGTAACTCCAGTTCAATATTCCTGTCTCTGTATAGATTGCAGCAGATATCAAAGCAGCAAAACGAGAATTGAAGAAAGCTCGAACAGTTTTGCAGATGGATGAATTGAAATGCCGTAAACGTGTGATCAGACGATTAGGTTTTGCTACTTCATCCGACGTCATTGAAATGAAAGGACGAGTTGCTTGTGAAATCAGCAGGTAAGGGTCACTAAACTAGCAATCTCTATTAATACTGTCCATATTTTCTGAAAATGTTAGAATATCAATAATTTCCTGATAATTCATAAACTTATTTTAAAAATCAGTTGCAAATGTACATTGTAAAGTTTCTGTAGAGATCTGGATGTTTATTATTTCCTTATGATGTATTCAGAATGCAGCTTTGATACCAGTGCCCAGCAATTTGATTTTATTACAACACTGCAGTGGATGCCTGAATCAAGCTCTTGCTATGTTTCACAGGCTGTTTTTCAAGCCTGGTATGTTTCATTATTTAACATTATACAAAATAGGTACAGCATTAACCATAACTAAGTTCATTGTCTAAATGAGTTGATAATCTACTTAAGAAAAATCTGTTTGATTAATGAATTGATACTTAATATGCATTGTTGCATTCAGCATTGAAACTGGAACCCAGAGAGTTTGCTTTGAAGTAATTTGAGGCTGAGGGCGTTATAGCCCTTGAAGTTGTCTTTGGCATAACTTAATGTTGCCTGGTATCAATCAGTTTAAATCAACAAATCATCCTAGTGACTCATTTTCAAAAAAGATCTTAGGGCATTAAACTCTCTGAGATTTTCTGCAAGCTTCTGCTTTTATAGAGTTCTTTAAGAACCCAAGGGAACTTGATTTAGACAGTTAATTTTGGTTCTGTTCTATCTAAAAACTTAAAATGCTGCACCATTCCATTGTCTTAACTTTGGTTTCAGTGCATCTCCATTTAAAATTAATTCATGCAGCTAGTTTTTATTGCTGTTAAACAAGTAAAAGTTCAAAGTAAAAATTATTATCAAAGGACATGCACGTCACCACATGCAGTCCTCAGATTCTTTTTCTGTGGGCAATCTTTGCAAATCTACTGTAAACTGTAAACATCATGAACTAAACAAATGGTGCAAATGCAGATAATAAATAAATAACGAGAATGAAATAACATGATAAGAGTCCTTCAATGAGTGTAGTTATCCCCTTTTGCTCAAGAACCTGGTGTTTTGTTTTCTAGTGCAGATGAGCTTCTTCTGACTGAAATGATGTTTAATGGCATCTTTAATGATTTGACTGCTGAGCAGGCAACAGCTTTACTTAGCTGTTTTGTGTTTCAGGAGAAGGTAAGTACTCTCTTTTTTGCTTCAAAGGAAGTTACATAATAAATTGATTTTTCCTGATGGCGTAGGATGAAAAGTACAGTATAAGACCATAAGAATACAGGAGCAGAATTAGGTCATTTGACCCATCGAGTCTGCTTTGCCGTTTCATCATGGTTGATCTGTTTTTCCTCTCATTCCAATCTCCTGCCTTCCCCCTGTATCCCTTAATACCCTAACCCTGAGGTGTAATCCAGTTCATTACACAACATCCCATCCAAAATTGCTTTTTCCTGAGTGGGTTCAACCATAAGCTTGTGGCGACCCACTTCCTAGCGCACTCGAACCGGCTCACAGATAGCCAGCGCGCCGACACAAAGGCCAGGTCCGCAACAAAGGGAAAAAGCCTGCGGGGGTTTGTGAGTACGTGTCCCTTACAGCATCCGCGCCCGGGGAGGGCGGGATGAGGGAGGCTTTAAAGCAAGACTGTGAAGTTCGAATAAGATCATCTTTAATTGCAGTTTACCGACTCCGTGTCGTTATTTTAGCGCTGCGTGTAGCACACCGCTACAATTGGTGACCCCGACGGTCCAAATGATTTTTGGACCGGAGATGAACGACGCCGCATCTGTTCATGCGGTTTCGTTGAAACTGCCAAGCTTCTGGACGCTGCGACCTCACCTATGGTTCCAGCAAGCAGAAGCCCAATTCCATGTTCGGCAGATAACCTCAGAGGACGCATGTTGCTACTACGTGGTGAGCTCCCTCGACCAGGACACAGCGGCCCAGGTTGCGGAGTTCGTACAGTCTCCCCCAGCAGACGGCAAGTACATGGAATTCAAAGCCCTGCTCCTAAGGACTTTTGGACTCTCACGGCGTGAGCGAGCTGCCCGTTTACTGCACCTGGATGGCTTGGGAGACTGACCTCCATCGGCTTTAATGAATGAGATGTTGTCTCTGGCCGGCGGACACACACCCTGCCTCATGTTTGAGCAGGCATTCCTGGAGCAGCTGCCCAAGGACATACGCTTGCGGCTGTCCGACGCAGATTTCAGCGACCCCCGGAAGGTGATAGCCCGGGTGGACTTGCTGTGGAATGCCAAGAAGGTGAGTGGGGCGTCCATCGCACAGATCACCAGGCCACGCTCCCAGCAGCAAACCAGACCAGGCCCGGCCACAGAACCCACTAACCCCAGAGGCAGGGGTGAGGAGACCAAAGAACAATAGTGCTTCTACCACCAGCGGTGGGGCGCAGAAGCCCGCCATTGTCGCCCGCCCTGCCAGTTCCCGGGAAACGCCAGGGCCAGCCAACGCTGATGGCTACAGCGGCTGGCCATCAGGATAGCCTCCTGTATGTGTGGGACCAGCAGTCGGGATGCTGTTTTTTGGTCGACACTGGTGCCGAGATCAGCGTCTTACCTCTGACGAGTTACAACACCCACAACAGGGCACCAGGTCCTCCCCTGAGGGCCGTGAACGGCAGCACAGTAAGGACCTATGGCACCCGTACAGTGCAGCTACAGTTCAGCTCCAGCCAGTTCACGTGGGACTTCACACTGGCCGCCGTAGCCCAACCGCTTCTGGGTGCGGATTTTTTGCGGGCTCACAGCCTACTAGTCGACCTGCCCAGGAAGAGACTGGTCGCTGAGACCTTTCAGACGTTCTCCCTGGGTGCAGCCCAGTTGCCAGCCCCTCACCTCGACTCCATCACGCTGTCCGACAACAACTTCACCAGGGTCCTGGCAGATTTCCCATCGGTTCTGGCACCGCAGTTCACGGCAGCCATGCCCCGACACGGCATACAGCACCACATCCCGACCCAGAGACCACCCCTCCATGCCCATGCTCGGCGGCTTCCCCCGGACAAGCTCCGACTGGCGAAGGAGGAGTTCAAGAGGATGGAGGAATTGGGGATCATCCGGCGGTCCGACTGCCTATGGGCCTCCCCCCGCACATGGTGCCCAAAGCGACGGGGCTGGAGACCGTGTGGCGACTACCGCAGGCTGAATGAGGCTACCACACCGGACCGCTACCCTGTGCCACACATTCAGGACTTTGCAGCAAACCTGCACGGCGCACGGATCTTCTCCAAGGTAGACCTCGTCCGAGGATACCATCAAATCCCGATGCATCCGGACGATGTCCCCAAAACGGCTCTCATCACCCCGTTCGGCCTTTTCGAGTTCCTCCGCATGCCGCACAGACGTTCCAGCGGTTAATAGATGCGGTGGGATGCGACCTGGACTGCGCATTCATCTATTTGGACGACATCCTCATAGCCAGCAGCAGTCGTCAGGAGCATCTGTCCCACCTCTGTGAACTCTATGCCCGACTGAGTGAATACGGTCTAACAATCAACCTGGCCAAATGCCAGTTTGGGCTCGACACCATTGACTTCCTGGGCCACAGGATTACTAAAGACGGGGCAACCCCTCTGCCTGCTAAGGTAGATGCGGTCCGCCATTTCCCCCGACCCACCACGATCAAAGGCCTTCAGGAATTCGTAGGGATGGTCAATTTCTGCCACCGCTTCCTCCCTTCAGCTGCCTGAATCATGCGCCCCCTGTTTGCCCTGCTGTCGGGTCTGGGCAAGGACATTACCTGGGACGAGGAGTCCGCCGCCGCTTTCATTCAAACGAAGGAAGCCTTGGCGAACGCCGCGATGCTAGTGCACCCCAGAATGGACGTCCCTACCGCCCTCACAGTGGACACATCTAACACGGCAGTCGGTGGGGTACTGGAGCAGCTCATCGCAGGTCGCTGGCAATCCCTAGCGTTTTTCAGCAAACACCTGCGGCCACCCGAGCTCAAATACAGTGCTTTCAACCAGGGACTGTTGGCACTATACCTGGCAATCCGGCATTTCAGGTACTTCTTAGAAGGTAGGCCCTTCACCGCGTTCACGGACCACCAACCACTTACCTTTACGTTCACAAAGGTGTCCGATCCCTGGTCGTCCCGCCAGCAGCGCCATCTGTCCTACATCTCTGAATACACAACGGATGTCCGGCACGTCTCGAGTAAGGACAATGTCGTGGCAGACGCGCTCTCTCGCCCTAACATTCATGCCCTTTCCCAAGGGGTAGACTTTGAGGCGCTGGCGGAGGCGCAGCAGGCAAACGAGGAGATCCAGAGTTACAGAACCGCAGTCTCCGGTTTGCAGCTCCAGGACCTCCCCATAGGCCCAGGTGAGAGGACCCTACTCTGTGACGTCGCCACCGGCCAGCCCCGTCCCGTCGTCCCGGCACCTTGGCGGCGACGCGTTTTCGACTCCATTCATAACTTGGCGCACCACGGTTGTCCGGATGGTCTCCAGCAGCTTTGTTTGGCACAGACTCCGCAAGCAGGTCTGTGAATGGGCCAGAATGTGCATGCACTGCCAGACAGCCAAGGTGCAGCGGCACACCAAAGCTCTGCCGCAGCAGTTCCACCCCACCCACCGGCGTTTCGACCACATTCATGTGGATATTGTGGGCCCCCTGCCAGTGTCGTGAGGAGCGCGGCACCTCCTCACTATCGTGGACCGGTTCACCAGATGGCCAGAGGCGGTCCCGCTCACCGACACCACCTCCGAATCTTGCGCCCGGGCACTGATCACCACCTGGGTGTCCCGCTTTGGTGTACCGGCCCACATTACCTCCGACAGAGGCGCCCAGTTCACCTCCAGCCTGTGGTCAACTATGGCCAGCCTTTTGGGGACTCAGCTGCACCACACCACTGCCTACCACCCACAGTCGAACGGACTAGTGGAGCGTTTCCACCATCACCTAAAGTCGGGTCTCATGGCCCGCCTGCGAGGAGCTAACTGGGCGGACGAGCTTCCCTGCGTCCTACTCGGCATCCGGACGGCGCCCAAAGACGATCTGCATGCCTCGTCAGCCGAGTTGGTGTACGGCGCACCCCTGGTCGTCCCCGGGGAGTTCATACCAGCCCCAAAGGGGCACGACGAAGAACCCGCTGCAGTCCTGGGCAGACTACATGAGAGGCTCAGCAACCTGGCCCCCATACCCACTTCGCAGCATGGGCAGAACCCGACCTGCGTACCCAAAGACCTACAGAACTGTAAGTTTGTGTTTGTACAAAGGGGCGGGCATCAGCCACCGCTGCAACGGCCCTACGAGGGGCCGTTTACGATGCTCAGGAACAACGGGTCCACGTTCGTGCTGGACGTTGGGGGGAGAGGAGGTTTTCACGGTGGACCGACTCAAACTGGCCCACGTGGACCTGGCGCAACCGGTTGAGTTTCCGGCACCGCAGTGCAGAGGCTGACCTCCCAAACAGGGTCCGGCCCAGACTGTGGACATTGGGGGGTGTATCGCCGGTTCTGGGGGGGAGGGAGTTATGTGGCGACCCACTTCCTAGCGCACTCGAACCGGCTCACAAATAGCCAGCGCGCAGGCACAAAGGCCAGGTCCGCAACAAAGGGAAAAAGCCTGCGGGGGTTTGTGAGTACGTGTCCCTTACAGCATCCGTGCCCGGGGAGGGCGGGATGAGGGAGGCTTTAAAGCAAGCCTGTGAAGTTCGAATAAGATCATCTTTAATTGCAGTTTACCGACTCCGTGTCGTTATTTTAGCTCTGCGTGTAGCACACCGCTACAAGCTGCTCTAAAAAGCTATCTCATAGGCATTCTAGAAGTTCCTCCTTGATGATCCAACATCAACCAGAATTTCCCAATCTACCTGAGGAGTGAAATTCCCCATTGTAATTTATACCCCACATGCTGGCTATTGTTCGTAGACTCTCATCAGGAACTTTTTACCGTTTACAGTTTCTTAACTCTACCCACATGTATTCTACATCTTATGATATGTCATTTCTTTTTAAGGATTTGTTTTCAGTTTTTTAACCAACAGAGCCACCCTACCCCATCTGCCCACCTGCCTTTCCTTTCGATAAAATGTGTATTGGATGTTAAGCTCCCAAATGTGATTTTCTTTCAACCATGATTCAGTGATGCCCAGAATGTTATACCCCAGCAAATTTCTTACTGCGCTACAAAATCATCTATCTTATTTTGTATACTGTGTGTATTCAAATATAGCACCTTCATCATCCTTTTCAGTAATGCCTCCAAGTTAGCAGTAGTTAAAATTCTTAACACATTTCTAAACTACTTGTGTTTTTTTTTATTCTGGAGAGTTCTATAATCTCTCCTTCACTCTCTTCCATTTATTTTATCCTTATGTTTCCAAGTTGTTGAACTGTTTTCCCCACCCCGTCCCCCACAAACCCTACTCATAACCCTAATTATGTCATTTGCCAGGACCCTGGTCCCAGCATGATTTGCGTAGAACCCAGCCCAACTGAGCTGCTCCCTCTTTACCAAATAGTGGGGAAATATCCCATGAATTCAAACCTACTTCTCTGATTAAACACCAATCTTTGAGCCACATATTTAGTTCTCTGATTTTATTAAACATTTGCCATTTTGGACATGGCTAACAATCCAGAGATTATTAACTTTTTGGTTCTTTGTTTTAATTTGGTCCCTAGCTGTTCATGTTTCCTCAGCAGAGCCTCTTTCCTCCTCCTTCCAACATCATTGTTACGCACATGGACCACGTCAACTAGATTTTTCCGCTCCCTTTCCAAATTCCTCTGTAGGTCCGATGAGATGACCTGAACCCAAGTATCAGGCAGATAGCACAACCTTCAGGACTCTTGATCCTTGCAACAGAGAATTGTGTCTATTCCCCTAACTATACTGTCCCAATTACAATTACATTCCTCTTTTCTCACCCCTCTTAAATACCTCCCTGAAGCACAGTGCCACAGTTTGGTTGCTCATGCTGCCTATAGTGCCTCTCAACCTCACAGGGAGCAACATTGAAGTGTCGGGCAAGCTCAAGGGCTAAGGCTCCCCCAACACTACCTCTTGGTTTCCCCTCCCTGCCTCACTCACAGTTACACCCTGTTGTCCCGGGCCACAGAATGAATTTAAAGTAGTTAATCTAATGGCCTCCTGAAACACATGTCCAGGTAATTTTTCCCCTCCCTGATGCATCGTAGTGTTTGTAGTTCAGATTCAAGGTCATCACTTAGAGCCAGATTTCCTCAAGCAGCCAACACTTGGGGCAGGTGTGATCACCATGGGAACCACCAAATGCATTATGCAGCTGCAACACATTACCTGGTCCTGCTCCCTATGTAATTTGTTGTAGATAGTTTATTTAATTATACAAAACTAATATATTTTTTAAAAACCCTTACCTGTTCTTACCTGCTACCCACCTGTGCCTTCTCACCAAAGCCTCTTGACATTATCAGACCATGGCGTCAAAGTTGGGGATGTCCAGTTTCACTCTTTCTTGTCTGAGGCTCTTGAAGTGTTTGAGAAAGACAATGAGGAAAAGTTGAATGAACTGAATTAAAAAACACAAAGAGATTAGAGTTGTCCTGCCCTTGCATAGGCGTTGTAACATCAATTAGATTGTCAGCCAAACTTCATTCAAAAATGGTCTGAGGATCAGGTTATAGCATCCGTGCCCCTTGGTTTTATTGCAGACTCAATGGCATGACATTGTGAAGAAAAGGTGAAAGAGCAGTGCTTCTGCTGAGGAAACAACAGGATGGCTTTGAACAGAAACTTCTTTTGCTCCTAACATAAACCACTGACCTTCCTACTTACTACCTCCTGACTGCACAGCGAACGTTTGAAAAACAGGGGACACCTGTACAATCTTTTAAAGAAATATTTGAGGATTCAGAGATTCATTTATTATCGAAGTATACAACTCTGAAATACTTCAATTCTCCGGGTAGCTATGAAACCAAGAAAGAAAAGAAGGGCAGCAAATCATAACCCACAAATCCTACCCCTCCCCACAAAAAAGAAATAAACAAAAAAATGGAATAGGCACATCAACCCCCAAATCCCTCCTCCAGCACAAAAACTGGACAAAACTAATCCGTCACATCGACCCCCAAATTTCCTCCTCCCACACAAGAAAAGGAAAATGGATCAGGCATATTGACCCTGAAATCCCTCTTCCTGCACAAAAAACAAACAAAATGGATCGGGCACAAAAAACCCAAGCAGATTGGGCGAAAAAAGCACAGGATTTAAAAACTGTAAAAAAGTCCGAAGTTGAAATCCAAAACGCAGAAAAACCTGGGGAACGCTCTGCAGGCCCAGCAGCAGACTTTTCATTGATCAAAAGACAGGCAGCTGGCGCTCGTCCCTTCACACTTGCTTAAGTCTACCTCATTAATCGGTGAATAATGGGATCCTGAATTAGTGAAATGGAGCCCAACATCAGATTGCACCTTGTCCTGCAGTCTGCCCACCAAAAGGGATCACTTAAATAAAAGTTGCGTGTTTAAGGTCTGTTAGTGAACACTTCCTCAGTGGAATATTTTTTGTTTTCCTCCTGTGTATCATTATTTGTCAATGGTGCTTTCATTTGTATTGAAAACTAGATTTGAATCCTCAGCTAAGAGGGTAGCACTTGTTAATCATTATTGTCTATTGTCTATTTTGATTAAGAGGATTAAGAATTGTATTCGTATGAGAGAATTGCAGATACCTGGTACTTGTTTCATTTCCCCATGCCACGACACTTGAAAATCAGGCCGAGGTATGGAGGAATTTCTATAAATTCAACTCCCAATAACTTCCAGAAAAGTGGAAACAAAGATTTTTGAATTGCAATACTTAGCAATTTTTTAAACTTTCTTTTTCATTTTCAGTCCTACCTGAAACAATTTAATTCAACACTTCACAACTTTACCCTGACCAAAAGTGGCCTAGAGGCTTTCATGCCAGAAAGAACATCCTTATGTATTTTCATTTATACTTTTTTTTAAACTCACTGTGTTGTCTTTTCAGAAGGCTAAAATTTTAAAAGCATTTGTTTTGTGGTGATCTTTCATTCGCGGTATAATTCTCAATCTGAACATCAAAATCTCTTTATACCCTCTTCTTGAGATGTGTCCAAAAAAACTAGAAATATCAATGTTGTCTGATCTGTGAAGCTCTGTTTTATGCAATTAAATTAATAAAGGCTGTAAACTGTGACATTCCTAATCCAGTATGTCATTAATTTGGATTGTTGTTTTCTAATTTATAGGCAAATGAAATGCCTAAACTGACAGAACAACTTGCAGGTCCTTTACGCCAGATGCAGGTAAGGCCTTTTTCTTAGTCTAAGCTCAAGATAGTTCAGGTGCTAGAAATGTAAAGTAAAAAATGGATATTGTTGGAAAACTGAGTAGGCAAGGCAGGATCTTTGGATTAAGGAATGGAGTTAGTATATTAGATAGATAATCTTTCACCAGAATTAGGAAAAATTAGTAAAAAAGACAATTTTTAAGTTGTGAAGGTAAGAGGAAAAGAGGAAACAAAACAGGTCTATGTTAGGTGACCACAACTACCAGATATTACTATTACTTGTTACATACCCCATAACTGGGTTGTCAAACCAGCAGAAATAGAACACTCGTTGGAGTCTGTAATTACTAGAAACTAATAATGTTTATTAGTAAATTAAGTAATACAGTACACTAAATGCAAGGATAGAGATGTAACAGGGCCAGGGACCACGGGACAAGAAGACAATGGAAGGTTTGCCTGAAGTTTCAGCTGTATCTGCTGGTTCTCCAGGGTCTCGTGGCGTGTCTGCTGTATCTTAGCAAACCCGCTATTTTATCCCCCCCCCCCCCCGATGGGGTATCACCTGTCCATCAAACTTCACCACTTCCTGTTGTCTCAGCTGGAGTGTTAATGAACAGTTCAGGTTCAAAGGAACTGTCCGTGGCAGTATCGGTGCAGACGCCTAAATACTGAATCTTGTGTATGTGTGTGTGTGTGTGTGTCTCTCTCTCTCTCTCTCTCCCTCTCCCTCCCCCTCTCCCTCTCCCTCCCCCTCTCCCTCCCCTTCTCCCTCCCCCTCCCCCTCTCCCTCTCCCTCTCCCTCTCCCTCTCCCTCTCCCTCTCCCTCTCCCTCTCCCTCTCCCTCTCCCTCTCCCTCTCCCCTTCTCATCAGCATTTTGGATGGCTCTCCTTTATCTCTCTCTTATTAGCAGCATCTGTTCTGCAGCTCTGCTTGGCTTCACACATGACATACTAAAGCAATAGTATCTTCCCAGTTGGTTCTTGTTTTCAGCTATTTCTCTTACATAAAATGCCTAAATTTAATGTTGTTTCTGTATCTTTTAATCTGGATCCCACACTGGAAACCAACACCATTTAAGTGTAAGCGGACTTCTAGAAGACCTGCCTGCTGTTATTTCTTGGTTAATTCTGCTGGGATTGCATTTGTTTTGACTTTTATTTAAATTTTTTGCTACTCATTCTGTATTGCAGCAATCATTGCATATCAAAAGTTTTAAAAAAACAAGATGCAGGAAGTATTTAGCAGACCAGATAACATCTGCAACATTAGAAGCAAGGTATCATTTCAGCTTGATGACCTTGCATTATTTATTTATTATAATATCTTTCCTGTTTGAATCACTTTAGATTTATTTCCTTTCCAATGTAATATTCCTTTGTAAACACTGATTCAGACACTAATGTATTCCATTACTTTTTATCTTGAAACTCAGTATAGAGCTCTTCAAAGCCCTAACTCACATTTGTCAAATTTCTTTTTTTGACTATTATATTTGTAGACTGTGTAACTTGCTATTTTATCACTTTTAATTTCTTTCCCAAATTTTTTCATATTTGTCATATTCACATCCCCAGATCTTCCAATTTTAGTTAGCTATTTTATCTTTATAGGATTTTGAAACCTGAAAGAATCACTTTTTAAATATACATTAAACTATAAGTGTCTTTTACAAAAAAAACATTGTTCATCTCCGTATTCTGCACCATTTTATTTTTCCATCTTGTTTCACTCTCAATCTTTGTTTAGTTTTTATTTTCTTGATCGTTATTTTCAGTTATTTAAGTTCTAGATGAGGTTATGTTATTGTCACTAATCATCAAGTTTTGCAGCATTTAAGCTTGTTAGGTTTAATTGTCATTCAGCCATACGTGAATACCCATGAATACAGTCAACGAAACAGCGTTACTCTGGGACCAAATAACCATATAACAATTACAGCATGGAAACAGGCCATCTCGGCCCTTCTAGTCTGTGCCGAACACTTACTCTCACCTAGTCCCACCTACCTGCACTCAGCCCATAACCGTCCATTCCTTTCCTGTCCATATACCTATCCAATTTTTTTAAAATGACAAAATTGAACCTGCCTCTACCACTTCTGGAAGCTCGTTTCACATAGCTACCACTCTCTGAGTAAAGAAGTTCCCCCTCGTGTTATCCCTAAACTTTTGCCCCTTAACTCTCAAAAACATTACAGAATGTTTTTGGCATGAAGGGCAGCCCAATGAAGCTTATGATGAAGTTTAGGCACACATTTGAAGATAAAAGGAAGAAACCTTCTGCCTGCATTTTCAAACTACAGAGACAGCTTCATTGCTTGTGCCATAAAGGGGCCATTCAACTAGGTGAGATGCATCGTTGAAGGATGGAGCAAGTTGTGAAGAGCGCGCTGTCATGCGACGCGAATGCTTTAAGTATTTGACTGTCTCATAATGTTTGCGGAGCTGAACAGAGAAGTTAGAGAGGAGGTACCAAGGTGCAAAACGCAGGATCACCAGTCACAAACAGCACAGGACACATAGAAGATATCAGTAAAATATAATCATACAAAACATACAGTCTAGATCCCTGAATCCATTAATATTGCAGCAGCCTGGAGTCAACACACTACAAGTTACTTAATTGTTTTACACAAATCTGGATCAAACAGCAGCTGTCTAATGTACAAAGAAAACCTACTGTTTGAGGTTTCACCAGCATATTTAGCAATGTGAATGACAAGAAAGACCAAAGCTGCTTTATAAATGAAGAATTTATCCAATGTTAAGCCATCTGTATATTTCTAATTATAACATTTTTTCATGTCTGACTTCAGGAATGTGCCAGGAGAATAGCCAAAGTGTCAGCAGAAGCCAAACTGGAGGTTGATGAAGAAATGTACCTGGATTCCTTCCGTCCCCATTTAATGGATGTTGTATTTACATGGGCAAATGGATCTACTTTTGCTCAAATATGCAAAATGACAGAGGTCTTTGAAGGTAATATTGGTATTACTGTTATGTGTTTTTATGTTCCTTTGAATTTTAAATTCAACAATAAACTTGTACTTTGCAATGTTTTTCTACTACATTTGACATTTAGAAATTGTGACTTACAAAGATTCAAAAACATTGGTGTAGGTAAACACCAATGCCCTTCCATTCTGTTCCCCGGAAAAGCATTCTAAGTAGTGGATGCCGCCCAATCCATCACAGATGAAGTCCTCCTCACCATTGAGGACATCTACAAGGAGCACTCTCGTTGGACAGCAGCATCCATCATCCAGCAACCCCACCATCCAAGCCATGCTCCCTTCTCAATGCTGCCATCAGGAAGGAGGTACAGGAGCCTTGGGTATCACACTACCAGGTTCAGCAGCAGTAATTACCTCTCAACCATCAGGCTGCTGAACCAGAGTGAATAACTAATTCCGCAACATATGGACACACTTTCAAGGACTCTGCAATTCGTGTTTTCAATATTTATTTCTTATTAAAGTTCAAAGTAAATTTGTTATCAAAATACATATATGTCACTATACACAACCCTGAGATTCATTTTCATTTTTTTTATTATTGTTTAGTTTCTTTTTAGTATTTGCACAACTTGTCTTTTGTGCATTGGTTGTTTGTCTTGATTTTGTATACAGTTTTTCATTGATTCTTTTGTGTTTCTTTGTATTTATTGTGAATGCTTGCAAGAAAATGAATTTGAGGGTAGTATATGCTGACATATGAACTTTGATAATACATTTTGTTTGAACTTTGAATTTTAATAATGCTGCAACAGTGTCACCTTAGCACATTACTTTTCAAATGGGAAGCAAAAACGTTTTTATGTAACTGCCTTGAAAGATTACGCCTTTCCTCAGCTTTCTGATCTTTATTAACTGTCTCTTTTCTTGTAGCCTCACAGTTGATAACAGGCTGAGCATTTCCAGGATTATTTTTATTTACAATTACTAGTTTCAGCAGTATAATGATTTCCCTGGATTGTCCTGCCAAAACACACCTATACTTCTGCCTTTGCTGCATTCATTTGTTCTTCTCCCTGATTTTAGTCTCCCCAGTATTCTGACTAAAAATCTAATCTGATTGGTAATCTCCCCTTGTGCACAAAAAAAATTGACTCATTTATTTGAACATATGTCTAGTTACTGTACTGAATTTCTAATTTTGAGAGGGCATGTTGATTAATTTTCTGCATACTGTTGATTGACCAGTGCCTTTTATACAGTCGCCTCTCGTGCGTCTGTGGATTCCATCTTGAAAAGCATAAGCTTCTTTGACTTTTCTCTAAATCAAGCCCCAGAGGCAAGCAATTAGCCTCTTAAATCCTCGCATAGCCTCTAATGCCTGCATCTTCTCATTCGTATCACAAATATCAGTTGAATATAGTTCTCAACATATGGTATGACCAAAGAACTGAACAGTTAGTCACAGTTTCCTGTCAATTGGACTGCTTTGGCTGTAGTTCAATATTGGTTTTTGTTGATTGCTACTCTGCCTCTAGGACATAAGTTCTTTTTAAGAGCCATAAAATCTGGTGTATAAGTTGCGTCCCTCATTAATTTTTAAAAGCTTAAGGGAGAAACCTTCCCTTAAAAAAAATCTCAGCATCTTTTCATGAACGTTTCTCTAGTTCATTGGAGTTAGAGCTGTACAATTTGCAGGCACTGTATTATGAGGGAAAACTTGCAGTCCAGATCATAAACTTTTAAAGTCTGAAAAGCATGAAATCTACTTTTGGTGTCAAAGAAAAGGGATAGAAAAGTCAGTCTAACAGCAGTTGGGTCAGTGATGTTTATTTCTAATATCAAGCATGTCAACTAAATTCAGCTCCAGCTTATGTCATAGGCCACAGCTTGTGTAATTTGCCAATATGTACACTGGAGCACGAGTTGTATTATTGTATAAGTAGCACCTTTCATTGCATTCTTCAAAAATCCCTAGAAAATAGGCTATTGTTTCATTTTACAGGCTGTACATTTTAATGGCTGCCGTTGTTTCTATTGATCTTCCACATTTGGTATCATTGGCAAATATAAAATGTTTTATTAAATTTGAGTTTAGTTCATTGATATTAAATAAGGAGGAATTTCTTTAGCCAGAGAGTGGTGAAGCTGTGGAATTCGTTGGCTATGGAGCCCAAGTCATTTGGTATATTTAAGGCAGAGGTTGATAGATTCCTCATTAGTCAGGGCATGAAGGTATGTGGGGAGAAGGCTAGAGATTGGGGCTGAGAGGGAAATTGATCAGCCATGATGTAATAGCAGAGCAGACTTGATGGATCAAATGGCCTATTCTGCTCCTATATCTTATGGTATAAGTTCTAATTAATTGATCTTCATCTAGGTCTTGCATAGCTCAATTGCATCCTCCACCAACCCAGTGTTCTTCCAGAGTGTGAGGCAGTAATTAGAATTGAGTGGTTAAATGCTAGTTGAATGTTAGACCAAGCACTAGGGTCAGAAATTTACATGCAATTTGTCTTGCAGTTGAATAATGCCTTTGACATGGTCAGCATCTAAAGACTCTTCATTAGAGATGTTATGTTGAAAATGATATTTCATTCACTGGTGTTTAATTGTTTGGATTAATATTACCATAGTCAGTGACAATCTTAGACCATGTAATATATGGTTAATGTTTAGAAATGAAATCTGAATTGTGTGAGAGTACAGCATGGCTCTGATTTTGGAATCCACAACAGCTTTGCTTGTGTTGTGTTTCTGCCCTGCTATGGTAATTCTTTCCAGATGGGTTTGGAGCTTGTTGGAACCTTTGGGATTCATGGATCCATTTGCAGTTGTGGAATCCTGCTCTTCCAGGAGTCCCAGCACAATTACAAATCAGCAGAAGGTGACAGTTGTTGTTCATAAATTTTTAAAAATTCTAATGAATTGGGCAGTTAATACTGAATGTAAGTCAGTAACATTACTTGTCATGTTTTCAAGTCCTGAACAAATAGTTGTGTTTTTTCTCAAGAGAATGGCTATATTTATAAATCAGTTGGAGTCCAAATTGGTGGTTTGTGTCTTGTGGGCTACACCGACTTTAGTAACCATCAAAATTATGTACTCAGCAAAGCACATGGCTCCAAAATATATTGAACTGGTCAGTGTTTAGCCATAGCAGTGAGCTTGCACATGTGTCAAATCACCCTGCCTTTTTTTCAAAAAAAAGACTAATAATTGTTTTAAAACTAACAATTTAACAGTTTATTAAGTAACTGTTTGTCTGCAGTAGAATTTGTATTTTTGTACCAACCAAAATTAGAAGCAGGTTTATTTTCTGTGACATGTTGTGAAATTTGTTGTTTTGTAGCAGCAGTATGGTGTAAGACATTTAACCAAAAACACTTACAATAATAAGTAAATAGTGTGGAAGAGGAACAGCAAGATAGTGGCTATGGTTTCATGGACCATTCAGAAATTGATAGCAAAGGGAAATTGTTCCAAAAACCTTGAGTGAGGTTCTTCAGGCTCCTGTACTTCATCTATGGTGATAGTAAGAAGAAGAGGGCATGTCCCTGGTGGTGAGGGTCCTTAATGATGGATTCCTTTCTTGAGGCACCACATTTTTAATATCTCCTGGATGGTAGAAGGCTTGTACCCATTAAGTTCTATTCATTGTTTTGCACTTCCCCTTCAGTCTATAAATTAAGCAACCCTGATGATCTTTAACTTTATCCTTCTTGGAGAAGAAGCTAGAACTTAAAGAAGCTAATATAGATTGACTGTTCCATTAAGAAAATCTAATGAAAGCAACTTTAATTATAAATGCATAATAATTGCCATCCTGCATTGGCCAAGATTTCTGGTCAGCAACAAAGGTGCACAGTCAGCACTGACTTTGAATTGATCCCAGAGGTTAGCAAGTATGATGTTAAACCTGTTTAATTTATGAAGAGGAGAATACAGTTACTTTTCAGAGAGCAAAATAAAGATTGCGGTGTGGCGACCCACTTTCTGCGCAGGTGAACCGGCTCACAAATAGCACGCGGGGGAGACTTTGGTAATGCACTTCTGACGTCATTTCCACCTGGAGAGGGAGGGCACTAGGGATTAAATGCCAGCGCCGCGAAGTTTGAATAATCTAGTCTCGAAACAACTTACCGACTGCGTGTCGTTGTCTCTAGCTCTGTATGTAGTACATCGCTACAGCGGCCTAATTATGGAACTTGAAATATCAGCATGTAAAAATGGTTCATTCTTTTAAAAACCTGTCCAATTTCAAAATAATTACCCATGAGCAAATTACAGTTGGACCCCACTCAGTGCTAGAGCAGTGACCCATGCTATTGCAGTTGGCCAGCAGGAAAAATATTTTTACTAAAAATCACTGGGAAACAAAATCTTTTTACCAGCTAGAAGCATCTTACCAAAAGCAGTCATGTTGTTCACATTTGGTCTGTCGGTGAGAATGCATTTTGTAATGTTCCCTCTGGGAGCTGATTCAGTGTTCTCATTTCTAGGAAGTCATTCTGAGTATTAAATACCAGTGTAAATCTCATAGAGACAAAAGTTGTTTTATCCAATTCAACAAGGTATTACATTTTAAGCAACATTTAAGCTACATTGCATTTCAAGAAATTGAAGTTCATGCTTATTTGCTGTTTATTACCATGTTTACCTTGGTATAGACGGCAATAATGCTTCCTGTGAAGGTGCAGCCAACAACTTTGGATTTTCATGTTCAGTTCGACTGAATCCATGGCATTTTTCTAGATTGGATAGGCCATTTGTAAACTATTTGACTGGGCCTGGCTTTGCACCATCATTAAGATTGCCTGTTGCCAGCTTGTAATATATTACTTTTGTTGCCTTTATCAGTTTGCTACTTCTAAACATCACTATCCTAGTGCACCCCAGAATGCTTTCTCTTCTATCCACTGTAAACTTCAAATCATCAAAACTTAATTCTGCATATCCTAACTCCCAAACTCCAATAATGGAAATGTCTCAACATCCTGTTATGCCTCCTTAGAATCTAAAATATTTCAGTAAGATCAGTAAGTATTTCTTCTAAATACCAACAAATATAAATCTTAACTTTATTTAGTTGTTGTGATATGACAACCCTCTTATCCCCGAGAATTAACCTGGTGAATCTCAAGGAGAACAAACTGTACCCCATGAACAGTCTCACCAAGCAACATCCTGTACAACTTAATTATTATTTTTAATAATTAAAAGTAAGGAGGAATTTTTTTTAGCCAGAAATTGGTGAATCTGTGGGATGCTCTGCCACAGACTGCAGTAGAGGAAAGCCTGTGGGTATATTTAAGGCATAAGTTGATAGTTTACTGATCAGTCAAGGCATCAAAGGATATGACAAAAAGGCAAACACGAGGAAATATGCAGATGCTGGAAATTCAAGTAACGCACATAAAATGCTGGTGGAACACAACAGGCCAGGCAGCATCTATAGGAAAAAGTACTGTTGACGATTCGGGCTGAGACCCTTCGTCAGGACTAACCTCCTGTCCTATGATCCTTTCCCTGCTCCAGCTGTGTATCCCTTTTGCCAATCAACTTTCCAGCTCTTAGCTTCACCCCTCCCCCTCCTATCATTTCGTATCTTCCCCCCCCCACCCCAACTTTCAATTCTCTTACTATCTCTAGTTAGTCCTGACAAAGGGTCTCGGACCGAAACGTCAACTGTACTTCTTCCTATAGATGCTGCATGGCCTGCTGCGTTCCACCAGCACTTTGTGTGTGTTGACAAAAAGGCAGATGTTTGGGTTTAATTGGGATCTGGGATCAGCTATGATGGAATGGCAGAACAGACTTGATTGACTGAATGACCCTATTTGGCTCCTATGCCCTTATAGTCTTGTATATACTTAAGGCGAAGATTGATAGATTCGTGATTAGTCAAGGCATTAAGGGATAGGAGGAGAAGGCAGGAGATTGAGGGTGAGAGGAAAAATGGATCAGCCATGATGAAATGGCAGAGCAGACTCAATGGGCCAAGTGGCCTAAATTTGCTCCTATGACTTGTGGACTTGTATAGATGGGCAAAAAGGTCAGCGTATATGTAATGGGTCAAAGTGCCCTTTTCTGTGTTGCAGACTCTTTGGCTTGTCATGTCTTCAAGTTAACTATAATTTTTTTCCCTCGTGTTCAAATAATTTCACGGCTGTTTCTTGCAAGCTTTCCAGCTTCTAGTCCACCACCATCAACTTTCTACTTGTTCTGCAATGAATAGCAGGCTGCTACTTAACCTCTTGGACCTGCCTCCTTCAGCATCTCAAATGACCCATATTGCTGCCTGAGCTCAGAACTTGCATCATAGAGTTACCTAAGTATCGAGAGTTATGTACAATCGTGAGTGCTTGAGTTCTTCTGCAGCCTAAGACCCAAAGGGAAAGTACACAATTGACATTATTGGGTAACTCTCAAGGACAAACTTGTTACCAGAACATCCTTTCAATCACACATTTTGAAAGGCTTTTGTTTTAAAGATGAAATTAAACTGATAATTCATTTGCACATTGTATGAGTTGACCAAGTGCGCCATAAACAAAAACGATTTTTGGGCTTTCCTGTTTATCAGCTACACAACAGTTTATGATACTGAAATTCAAATTCTGCAGCCTGTTATTGGACTTCTTATCCATGATTTAGTACTTTTTAATCAAAATTAGGTTTTTTTTGTTGTCATAGAAAAGGATGTGCAAAATCGTTTATTTTGGAGCACAGAACTAATTTGGGTGTTTTGGAGGTTGCTGCATTGTATCTTGTTGTAATTTTAGTGGTTAAATTTATATTTGCTGCAAAGATTCTCTTGTCAACTAACTTTAAATTTTAAACAGGAAGTATAATTCGTTGCATGAGGCGACTGGAAGAACTCCTTCGACAGATGTGCCAAGCAGCAAAGGCCATTGGAAACACAGAGCTAGAAAACAAATTTGCAGAAGGTTTGTGTTTAACTGTTACAGTAAGGAGAGATCAATCATGTTTGTTATTCTGCAGTCATACATCAACAGATTACAGGGAGTTGTGAAGGAAGTTGAGAAGCAGGACCTCAAATTATCTCGGGATTACTGTCTGTGCCACGTGACACAGTGAGTATAGAACTAGAATGAGGTGGAGGATAAATGTGTGGCTGAGGGATTGGAGCAGGGGACAGGGATTCAGATTTCTGGATCATTGGGACAGGTGTGACCTGTGCAAAAAGGATGGGTTGCACTTGAATCCCAGGAGGGCAAATATCCTGGTGGGGAGGTTTGCTAAGGCTATTGGAGAGAGTTTAAACTAGAATGGCTGGGGGTTGGGAACTGAACTAAGGTGATGGAGGAAAGGGAAGTTGGCTCACAAATATAGAAAGCTTGGAGACATTGTGAAAGGGAGGATAGACAGGTGATAGAGAAGGGACACACTCAGACTGTAGGTTTGAGATGTGTATATTTTAATGCAAGGAGTATTATGAATAAAGCGTGGATCAGCACTTGGAGCTATGATGCTGTGGCCATTACAGAGACTTTGGTGGTGCAGTGGCAGGAATGGCTACTTCAAGTGCCAGGCTTTAGATGTTTCAGAAAGGACAGGGAGGGAGGCAAACAAGGTGGGGGTGTGGCACTGTCGATCAGAGATAGTGTCACGGCTGCAGAAAAGGAGGAATTCATGGATGGGTTGTCTACGGAGTCTCTGCGGGTGGAAGTTAGGTATAGGAAAGGGTCAGTAATTCTACTGGGTGTTTTTATAGACCACCCAATAGTAACAGGGACATTCAGGAGCAGATAGGGAGACAGATTCTGGGAAGGAGTAATAATAAGTGTTGTTGTATGGGATATTTTTATTTCCCAAATTGGCATCTCCCTAGTGTGAAGGGTTTAGATGGACTAGAGTTTGTTAGGTGTGTTCAAAAAGGTTTCTTGACACAATATGTAGATAAGCCCACAAGAGGAGAGGCTGTACTTGATCTGGTATTGGGAAATGAACTTGGTCAGGTATCAGGTGGGAGAGCATTTTGGAGATAGTGATCACAATTCTGTCTCCTTTACCATAGCGTTGGAGAGAGATAGGAACAGACAAGTTAGGGAAACGTTTAATTGGAATAAGGGGAAATATGAGGCTATCAAGCAGGAATGTGGAAGCATAAATTGGAAACATATGTTCTCAGGGAAACGTACAGAAGAAATGTGGCAAATGTTCAGGGGATATTTGCGTGGGGTTCTACAAAGGTACATTCCAATGAGACAGGGAAAGGATGGTAGGGTACAGGAACTGTGGTGTACAAGGACTGTTGTAAATCTAGTTAAGAAGAAAAGAAGAGCTTACGAAAGGTTCAAAAAAACTAGGTAATGATAGAGATCTAAAAGATTATAAGGCTAGCAGGAAGGAGTTTAAGAATGAAATTAGGAGAGCCAGAAGAGGCTGTGAGAAGGCTTTGTCAGACAGGATGAAAGAAAACCCCAAGGCATTCTACAAGTATGTGAAGAGCAAGAGGAAAAGATGTGAGAGGATAGGACCAATCAAGTGTGACATTCGGAAAGTGTGTATGGAACTGGAGGAGATAGCAGAGGTACTCAATGAACACTTTGCTTCAGCATTCACTACAGAAAAGGATCTTAGCAATTGTAGTGATGACTTGCAGCAGACTGAAAAGCTTGAGCATGTAGATATTAAGGAAGAGGATGTGCTGGAGCTTTTAGAAAGCATCAAGTTGGATAAGTCACCTGGACCAGATGGGATGTACCCAAGGCTACAGTGGGAAGCTAGGGCGGAGATTGCTGAGCCTCTGGCGATGATCTTTGCATCATCAATGAGGACGGCAGAGGTTCTGGAGGATTGGAGGGTTGCGGATGTGGTTCCCTTATTCAAGAAAGGAAGTAGGGATAGCCCAGGAATTTTAGACCAGTGAGCCTTAATTCCGTTGTTGGCCAGTCGATGGAGAAGATCCTAAGAGGCAGGATTTATGAACATTTGGAGTGGCATAAATGATTAGGCTTTGTCAGAATGGCTTTGTCAAAGGCAGGTCATGCCTAACGAGCCTGATTGAATTTTTTGAGGATGTGACTAGACACATTGATGAAGGTAGAGCAGTAGATGTAGTGTATATGGAATTCAGCAAGGCATTTGATAAGATACCCCATGCAAGGCTTATTGAGAAAGTAAGAGACATGGGATCCAAGGGGACATTGCTTTGTGGATCCAGTATTGGCTTGCCCACTGAAGGCAAAGAGCGGTTGTAGATGGGTCACATAGAGGTTGGTCACCAGTGGTGTGCCTCAGGGATCTGTTCTGGGACCCCTTCTCTGTGATTTTTATAAATGACCTGGATGAGGAAATGGGGGGATGGGCTTGTAAATTTGCTGATGACACAAAGGTTGGATAGTGTGGAGGGTTGTCAGAGGTTACAGTGGGACAATGATAGGATGCAAAACTGGGCTGAGAAGTGGCTAATGGAGTTCAACCCAGGTAAGTGTGAGGTGGTTCATTTTGGTAGGTCAAATATGATGGCAGAATATAGCATTAATGGCAAGACTCTTGGAAGTGTGGAGGATCAGAGGGATCTTGGGGTCCGAGTCCAAAGGACACTCAAAGCTGATACTCAGGTTAACTCTGTTAAGAAGGCATACAGTGCATTGGCCTTCATCAATCGTGGGATTGAGTTTAAGAGCTGAGAGGTAATGTTGCAGCTACATAGGACCCTGGTCAGACCCCACTTGGAGTACTGTGCTCAGTTCTGGTCACCTCACTACAGGAAGGACTTGGAAGTCATAGAAAGGATGCAGAGGAGATTTACTAAGATGTTGCCTGGATTGGGAAGCATGCCTTATGAGAATAGGTTGAGTGAACTCGGCCTTTTCTCCTTGGAGCGACGGTGGATGAGAGCTGACCTGATAGAGGTGTACAGGATAATGAGAGGCATTGATCATGTGGATAGACAAAGGCTTTTCCCCAGGGCTGAAAAGGCTGGCATTAGAGGGCATAGTTTGAAGGTGCTTGAAAGCAGGTATAGAGGAGTTGTCGAGGGTAAGATTTTTTACGCAGAGTGGGGAGTGCGTGGAATTGGCTGCTGGTGGCGGTGGTGGAGGCGGAAACAATAGGGTCTGTTAAGAGCCTCCTGGATGGCTATGTGGAGCTTAGAAACATTGAGGGCTATGGGTAATCCTAGGTAGTTCTAAGGTAAGGACATGTTCGACACAACTTTGTGGGCTGAAGGGCCATTATCGTACTGTAGGTTTTTTATGTTTCCATAGTAATCTTGTTTGCACTGGTAAATGACTCAGTGCGTTTCTGACCACTGTATATATTTACCTTCCATCCATGTAAAAGTGGTATACCCTCAAAGGAAATATCTCCTCTCCCCAGGTTTGTCTACAACTTCAGGTATATATTGACATTAGGCAGATTGAGTGAGGGTGAGGAAAGTTCATTAACTTCAAAATGAAGCCCGAGCTCTCTGAAATCTCCATGACTGAAGGAGATTTGGAAGTGATAGGTAAATGAGGGATGGAGCATCTAAGATGCTTACTTCAGGTAAATTAGAGAAATCATTTTCTAAATCCCAGTTTAAGTACAGGAAGAGTTCATGCAGTAGTATGAGCTTTCTTCTTTCTGTGAATTAATGTTGTAGCTTGTTTTGAGATTGAGATCTTGACTGATCATTGCAGTTAATAAATGCTTCAAACTTTAGCTGTGGTGATCTGTAGCTTAAACTTGTTCATGTACCTTTTGAAGGTTGTTTCTCATAATGATTGGATCGTATTGCTAGGGCCTGTAGGACAGCAAAAATGGCATCTTTCCAATTGCCTTGCCCAATTTGTTAGTTAAATGCAATACAACTTTGGACACAATAAATATTAGCAACTCTTAATCCTACAAAATTTGGGTACTCTGTCACAAATACAATAAGATCAAGCTTTCAGAATCAATTCTTATGGACTGGGATCTTTTGCATTTATAATACCATGTCTTGTTACCTCAGAATTCTTGTTCTTGAAGAATAAAATAAACCAGTGATCTACAACTAGATTACAACTGAATGAAATGTGGTGGAAAGGTGTTCAAGATCAGAATCAGGTTTATTTTCACTGATGTACGGGTTGTTAAGAAATCTGTTTTGTTGCAGCAGTACAGTGCAAAACATAATCACTATCAGTTACAATAAGAAATCGATAACGCAAAAGGGGAATAGTGCGATAGTGTTCGTAGGTTTGTGGAGCCACGCGCTATGATTGAGTGGTCTGACACTTAGGTTAGATTAGGTTTATACACCAGGGTGCAGAAAATATTTTAAATGTCATGATTTGCTTCTTGCTTAACATATCCACGGAGTCATAAGATCATGTTGCAGCTGTCAGGAAGAGAGCTGCTCCTTTACATGGAGGAGATTTTTCTCTATTGCTTTATCTTGCAAATTTCTACTGGCTGGCAGAGGGTGCAAAGAATGCAGAAAGGAATACCCAAAAAGGACAACTGTTAGAGCACAGTAATTTTTCTCACTTAATTGCTTATGTATTAATTCTTTTTTTTCAGGCATATCCAAGATCAAAAGAGATATTGTATTTGCAGCAAGTCTTTACTTATAATTTTAAAAAAGGCACTGTCAATGACATTTACATTTGGGCTGAGTCAGACATTAAATCACGTTTTAAAGGACCCACCAAGAGACCAGTCTTCAATAAACAGTCAACAACTGAGCACTGTCAGAACTTTGAAAGACATTTTATTTTCCTTTGAATTTATACATAGTGTGGCCCTCAAGGACCAAAAAGCAAACTTCAGTATGGAAACTGCACATGGAAAACATTGCTGTTATTTTATTAAACTTTTACATCTTGAACTACTGTGTGGCAATTTATTTGGATGATAAAAGCTTTTTATAAGGGAAAGCACAGTAGAAATAAAATACCTGTATTCATAAACAAAATGTAATCATTATATATGTGTATGTTTATAACATGGAGTGGATTCCAAGAGTATAGCAGGTGTTTATTCATAAAGATAGTTATCTACTTAAGTGACTAGGTGTTTTAGTCTGGAAATATGCTTTGTTTTACAACACATTTACATTCATTGACGCCTGCGACAATTCTTTATTGATTATTCCTGGCATAATGGTTTCCTTGTGTTTCATGCAAAGCAGCGTGTGAACTTTCCTCATCTTTTGGTAAAATTCTGCGGTGTTTCTCTTTGAAAAAATCTGACACAAACACCACCTAGTTGAAAAAATATATAGTATTAGATCACAAACAAGTGAAAATGTGGAGATGCTATTAATTCAAGCAACACACACAAAATGCTGGAGGAACTCAGCAGGTCAGGTGGCATCTGTGGGAAATGTTCCAGCCCAAGACCCTTCAGCAGGACCGGAGAAAAAGATGAGTAGGTTTAAAAGGTGGGAGGGGGAGGTGAAGGAGAAACACAAGGGTATGTATAAAACTAGATTATTATTTTCATCTCTCCTAAACTACATTCAAACATACAGTCAGACACTGAAATAGGTTCGTTCAGCCCAACACATCTCCATGCTAACCAAGAAGCCATTTGCCTGCATTTAGCCCACGTCGCTGTGAATTTTTCATCATTAGAACTGGCTGTGTATGTTTAGTGAATGTGGTATGAAAATTGCAGAAGGCAGAGAAGTGGAAAATGGGATTCAGAACGTGTGTGAGGTTGTACATTTGGAGAAGGCGGAACAAGGAAATAGGGAATGAAAAGTAGTTCATAAAGGGTAGTGTGAAGTAGGAGGGCTTTGTGGGTGACCACAGATCTTTAGATTTAGTAGGATGTAGAAAATGTTAAGGCAGCATATGGAATGTTTGTCCTTTTTGATGTTGGTATATAAGTTATAACATAGCAATTTGACATGGTTAGTTAAATGGGATTTAAAGAGTTCTTTTGAATGTTTGACAAAAGTGTGAGGTAATATATTTTGGGAAGATGGATTCCTTGTAAGACACAGGAAATAGCTGGGTCCTTTAGAAACACATGTGCAGAGAGCTCTTGGGATGCCAGTGGAAAGCAGGTGGAAGGGTAGTGCATGAGGTACACCTGGCTTCATTGGCTGAAGAATTGGGATATCACTTTGCTGTATAAAATTGGTTAGGCCACTCTTTTTTGTTGTGTACTGTTCTGGTTGCCACATTCTAAGAAAGATGTGGTAGCAACAGAGGCAGAGGAGATTCACCAGGATGTTGCCTGTAATGGGGAGCTGCAAGTTATAGAGAGATTGGAAAGGCTGGAATGAAGGTGACCTTACTGAAGTTCATAAAATTACGGACAGGATAGATGGACAATTTTTTTCTGGGGGAATTGAGTCCAGAAATAGCATAAATTTTAGGTGAGAGAGGGAAAAAGAACAGGAGGGCACAGGTTAAAAGTGAAACTAAAGTTTAAAGGAGATTGCAGGATTAAGATTTTCTACACAGAGTACAGATATCTAGAGGAGGATACAATTACAAAATTTAAAAGGTTTTTGATAGGAAAACTATAGAAACATAGAGGTTTAATAAAGGGATTAACATAGACTGGCATTGCAGCCAGCATGGACAGGGTGCGCAGTAAGGATCCATTTCTGTTTGCCACCATATATTGTTGATCACAATTTCTCCTTGAACTAAATTAAGACAATTTATCTGGAGATTGTTAGAACTAGAATCTGATGAAGGACTAAGTAGGTGGGGATGACAGGCTTACATCCCCGAAGGACACCTGTAAACCAGATTATAACAATCTGGTTTTGTTACTAAGGCCATCGCATTCTTAATTCTGAAGTTATTTAAGTAACTGAATTTTCAGTCAGAGGTGGGGTTTAGGTGTGTGAAGTTGAGAAGTGTAGGTGGGGTGAACATTTCCCCCAGCAGAGAGACCATGAGGCATAAAAACAGTATTCAGAGTCATAGAGCACCACAGCACAGTAACAACCCAGCTAGTCTGTACCAAACTCCTCTTCTGCCTAGTCCCATCAACCCATCCCTGGACCATAGTCCTCCATGCCCCTCTCATCCATGTACATATCCCAAACCTCTCTTAAATGTTGTAATTGAACCAGCTTGCACCACCTGGAAAGATTAGGTAGATGGTAGGGATCTAAGATGCACTGTTTGAAAAAGGATGATGGAGGCAGTAATCCTCATTGCATGAATCTGAATGAGCACTGGCATGTAGCCTGTAGAGATACTAACTGCTGAGAAATAGCACAAGGGGCCAAATGATCATCTCCTGCACCATAAATTTCTACCACTCGTATATTTAGATTTTGAATTACATTATTAAAAACAGAATTCAGGAATAAACCATCACAGAGAAGTCTAATGTCTGCTGGAATACACAGTCCCTGAACATATTCACTGTACTGTTCAAAAGAAAGATAAATCAACTAAACAATTAGCTGGCCCTTCAAGTATCCAGCTTGCTGCCAGTAACCCTACCCACCTCCACTGGTCCAGGTGCAAAGGACATCTCACTGGCCTTCTGCACCCAGAAGTCTAGGGGCAACCTCCCCCAAATACCCAGATGGCTTTTGTCAGACAAAGCTGTGAAGCAGTTTTAAGTTCCTAAATTTCTCTAATAATCACAATTCTCAACATGGTCAGATCAAATCATTAGAATGCTAAAGCACTGGCTGAGAACCCCCGCTGAAAAGAATGGAGTCCCTACCCTAATGCAACCCAAGTTCTAGTATTGATCTCTGCCTGTGGTGATCTATCTGTCACCAAGTCCAACGCTTACTGTCAGTCCCATATCCATGACTTGCTTACCATAGATGGGAATCCATCAATTTTTTTTTCAGATATTGCCAAACATTTTGAACATTTTCAGCATTTTTATTACTTCTAAATTTCCAGAAAATGATGTATATTTACTTTAATGATAAACCATTTTATTGAAGATAATGCAATAAAGGAGGAACTTGTTTCTACTTACAACAAGTATTGCTGCAATTGCTCCCTCTATGAGTCCAGTTAACACATCACTCCAGTGATGTTTATAATCAGACACACGTGAAAGTCCCACGTAAACTGAAGCTGCGATTAAACCGAACTGAAGTGTTGGACGCAGCAGTCTGGACCAGTCACCCACCATTCGTGCCTGCAGATAAAGCTGATGAAAAAAGTAAATTTTAGTTAAATCTTGAATATGTTTTACTAAGTTATTAACATTATGAGTTTTTTAGTAAGTAAAACAAACTCTCTCACTGATTGATAGTTATACTTTAATCCATCTGATCTGGAATTTCCACCTCTACTTAATAATTTACTTTTTGCTACTATTTTCAAACTCAAAGGTCTTGTTCTTTATGGTGAAAACCTTTTGAGGAAAGTTATTTTAATGTCCAAGGCAAGCTATACTTAGGATTAAAATATGAAAAGTAATTACATATTAACTGGCTTTTCATTAAATGAATTAAAACTTTGTGACTGGTTTCAGGATTATGCACATTATTAAAAGAAATATTACCATTAGAGAGTATCTTGTGTATTGTTACGGTGTGATAAGTTTCACCTTCCTATAACCTATAGCTGTGTAAAAATTGATGACACAGGCCTGGGTATTATGAGCTATTACAAAGGGGCTGCAATGGCGTTTTTAGAATCAAGAGAGATTTTATCTTCTCTATATTTCTAATTTCACCACAAAGGCCTTTAACTGTTAAGCACATCCTTGATACTTTCCAGGTCTATGAATTGTACTCTACTTCATTAAGGAAAGCTTAAATAACAGTGGACTAGTGAACATTATCTTTCCTCTATTCACCCTGCCTTAAAATGTATTGCCTTCTTCTCTGAAGACTTGTACAGAAAGATGATTTCACAGGTTCCAGGCAAAAACCAGAGTCAAACTCAGGTTCACACATGCACCGTGAAAGGAAATCACTCTAAATATCCCATCCAATTCATCTTGTATGTGGTATTCCACTAGGAAATGGCATGGTATTTGTGCTTCAAAATAACCTTCATTACTCTGTCAAACCAGGAAGGGAAAGTCAGCTCTCCATTCATTTGGAGAAGTGTGAATGATTGGCACACAAAATACTACAGAATAAACTAAACTGAAATTTCTCTTTTTTAAACAGTAAATGGTTTACTTCAAATGAAAGGCAAGGAAGAGAAAACTAAAGTTTGGAGATTGATCTGAATTAAGAAAAATTCATTTCCTTTAATGTTTTGCTTTTATGTGTTTTGAGGTTTTTTCCTGGGTTTTGGCTTATTAATGACAGAAATTTAAACAGAAGTCATTCCCTTTGCCGCCTCTATTCCATTATAGTAAAAAGGAAAGGAGCCTCGATTAGTGAATATAAGCAACACTCCAAAAATGGTTGTAAAACAAGATAGGAAGGTGTTTTTGGGGTTAGTACGTATAGCAAATAAATTCAGCAAATGACTTCAGCCACCAGTTTTCTGATGTGAATATGAACTGTGGATTAAATCTAAAATGCAGTTTTGAACAATGGGTTCCACAGAACCATGAACCACAATTAATTGGAGGACACCCCTGTTAATTGGAAGACAATACAGATTAAATTTGAATGTCCATCATGTAGGTGTGAAGGGGGATGTTTGCAATTCAAAAGAAACTTTGTAACTGTGGAATTGTTGTTTGATCTGTAGCATATAAAACGTTGTGCAGTGTCGGGTCAGGCTGGCCTTTTTTCTCTGAAGTGGGTCTCAATATGATGCTTGCTCTGTCTCATTATGTTGAATGAAGAGACTGCTTTATAACTACCCGTTCTTCCCTCCGGTGACTTTCCTCGTGCGACAACAGAAGGAACTTTGAGAAATCACGTTCACCAGAACAATGCTACTGAGCAAGCTACTGGAGCAGTAGCTGACAAGCCCATGCCCTGATGGTCTTAAAAGATGTGGTTACTTAGATGGTTGATGACTTGGTTTCAATTTCCAAAATTCCTTGGTTTGGGAAAGATTTCATTAGAGTGAGATGTTATAGAGCTCTGAAATGTAGGACATCTCCGTGATCTAGATCAAATATCAGAATGTAGCTTCAGCAAGTTCTCAGGAAAGCCGGGAGAATGTTATAGTTTTATTGCTACAGAAATTGTCTACACAAGTAGGGGGGATGCACGAGAGTGCATCAGTATGTTAGTGAGCAACATCTGTGGTACTCAGTACAATGTTGGACCAAGCTCCCAAACTTGAGCCTCTAAACCCCCCCCCCCCTCTGCAACCGGGTGGGTCCTTGACTTCTTCACCAGGAAACCACAGTCTGTGGGGATCAGAAGTGACATCTCCTGCTTGCTGACAATCAATACTGGTGCACCAGTATTGCAACAACAGCCTGGTACTCAACATCAGTAAGACAAAGGGATTGATAGTGGATTTCAAGAAGGTGAAGTCGAGTTGAAGTTCCTGGCTGTCAAAACCTCTGAAGGTCTATCCTGGGCCCAATGTATTGATGCAATCAAAAAGAATGCATAACAGTGGCTGTATTTCATTAGGAACTTGAAGAGACTTGGTATGTCACAAATGCAGAGAGTATTCCAGCCGTTTGTATCACCGTCTGGTACGGAGGGTCCACTGCACAGGACTGATAAAAGCTACAGAAAGTTGTAATCTCAGCCAGCTCCATCATGGGCACTAAACTCCCCAGCAGTGAAGACACCTTCAAGAGGGGATGCCTCAAAAAGGTGGCAAGCATCATTAATGATCCCCATCAGCCAGAACATGCCCTCATCTCATTGCTACGATCAAGGAGGAGGTACAGGAGCCTTAAGTCACACACTCAATGTTTCAGGAATAGATTGTTCCCCTCCACCATCAGATTTCTGAACGGACAATGAACCCATAAACACTATCTCGCTATTTTTTCCTCTATTTTTGTGCTACTTATTTACTTTTTATGTATATATATTTATTATTGTAATTGATAGTTTTATTATGTATTGCAAAGTACTGTTGCTGCAAGACATCAAGCTTCACGACATGCCAATGATATTAAACTTGATTTTGATTCTGATTCTAATTCTTCTAATTGAGGTAGCTTACATTATCTGGAATGGCCAAGTTATCTTATGAGAAATGGTTAGATGGGCTGAGTTTGCATCTGCTAGAGTTTAAAAGAGTGAGAAGTGAGCTGTTTGGAACATACAAGATCTTGAAGAGTCCATACAGGAAGAGGGCTGGAAAGAACAAAGATAAGGCAATTTTCTTCTCTCAGTGGATCTGTTGTTTGAAATCCTACCCTACAAAGAGAGTGGAAGCAGAGTTGCTGAATATGTTTAAGGCAAAGCCAGATAAATGTTTGCTTATCAAGGGGGTGAAATGGGGAGACAGGAAAGCATAGGTAAGGTTACAATGAAGTCAGTCACAATTTTATTAAATGGCAGAGCAGACTGAGTAGCCTATCCCTTGCTCATAATTCATGATTGCAAATTCAATTAACTGCTATAAGGCAGTAAGATTATCTTGAATTATCATTTGCATTTTTGAAAAGTAATTCTTAGTTTAACTTAGCTTAAAAATGTACCTAAACATAGCAATTTCCTTTCAGCAAATTCAGCTTAGCAAGTCAATGCTGGCTCAAAGTACCATCCCTTTTTTACACTAATTTTCTCTGTAACCACTCTTTCTATATGAATTACCGAGGAGAATTTTACATTGAAACTACGACCACTTTGCCCTCAGGTTCAGCCGCAAAATTCTGCTGACACTAACTGACATTCTGAGCAGGTACCACCAGATGGCGACAGTTAATCCATACAGTTTTAAAAGCCACTTCTTCACGAAGGACAGCTAGACAAAGTACATCTGGACAAACTGCAAGAACTAAATGCTGTCATTGCTGAACCAGGGCCAAACAATATTGTTTTTAACTTTGCAAAAATGAAATACAATTTTAAAATATTTGGAAAATCCAACTTAGCACGCAACTTCCCGAGGTTAGTGGAAAGCTCCGTAAGAACAGCAAACATTTGAGTACTTACAAATTCTCTAAATACAATAAAAATGGTCAGAGTGCTGATCAACAAACTATTGAGTAATAATGAGGGAGGCTAGGTTAGTAATGGACACAAAGTTTTCAAGTGTAAGGCCACAGATCCTAATTGAAAACCTGGAGAAGAATACTGCAGAGAAGAGAAAAGAAAATGTGTGCTGTCACAAGGTTGAATGTGGTTGTGAAGGCAGAAGGAGGGAGAGGGAGAGAATGATTGATTAGGACACATCTGGACCAGTACATTTTGGCCTAATTAAGCAGCTGTCCCAATTAGCTGAAGCTTCATGGAAATAGTTAAAAACGTATTTTAAAAAATCAAGTAAAAAATTACCTATTTAAATGAAATACAGAACAAATTAGACCACAATCAATAGCACTGCAGTACTATAAATCTGTGTATTATTTCCGAATAGTTATCAACAGTAGAGTTCATACAGGGTATTCAATGAACAAGATGAGCACAGGGACCTAGTGCAGATAATGCCTTTATAGAATGCTATTGGTGTAGGGGTACAGATAAACTGTTTAGCATGTTGCAGTTGTGAAATAATTTCATTTTCATTCCTGGCCGTTTCTGTCATTTCCAAGTCTCAATGCTTGAAACCACAGTGAGCAAAACGGTTCTGAAACGTCTTACTGCTTATTTCTCACTAGCAATCAGTGACAAAAATCACTGCTTTTTGAACACAAACACAAGGAACTGACACTATTTAAAAATTTCACTCTAAGCACGGTGCAGTGTCTAACAGCTAAACAAATGCACATGACTGATGCTAGATGGAAACTTTTTGGCGACAGTCTCATGTCCCAATTAAGCAGCACATTATCCCAAATAAGCAAGGGAATCCTGCCAATTTTCTTAAACAGCTTTTCTTCTTTACGAGTTGTCCCAATTAACCAATGGCCCAATTAACTGGAATCCACTCTCCGCCATTTCATCATGGCAGATCTATTTCCCTTTCAACCCATTCTCCCCGTAATGTTTCATGCCCTGACTGATCAAGAATCTATTAACCTCCTCCTTAACTACACCCGGTGAACTGGCCTCCACATGCAGCTAAAGCAACAAAATCCACAGATTCACCACCCTCTGGCTAAAGAAATTCCTCATCTCCATTTAAATGGACAACTCTCTATCCTGAAGCCGTGCCTTCTGGTCTTAAGACACTCCCACCATAGAAAACATCTTCTCCACATACACACAATCTAGACCTTTCTACAATCAATAGATCTCAATAAGATTTCCCCCCCCCACCCCATTCTTCTAAATTTGAGTGAGTAATCAATTGTTCTTAAAACGACAAGCCTTTCAATCCCAGAATAATTCTCATGAACTTTCTCTGAACCCTCTCCAATGTCAGCACCTCCCTTCTTATATTAAGGGCCCAAAACTGCTCACGATACTCCAAGTGAGTCCTCACCAGTGCCTTATAAACCCTCACATCACAGCTTTACTTTTATATTCTACTTCTCTCAAAATTAACGCTAACATTTCTTTTACCCTACTCATGGCCAACTCAACCTGAAATTAATCTTTAAGGAATCCTGCAGGTGGACTCTCCAGTCCTTTTGCACCTAGGACTTTCTCCACGTTAGAAATAATAGTCTATGCTTTTATCCCTTCCACCAAACTGCATGACCATTCACTTCCGGACACTGTATTCCATCTGCCACTCCTTTGCCCAGTCTCCTAATCTGTCTAAATCCCTCTGCTGCCTCTGTTTCTTCAACCTGCCCCTCCACCTACCTTTGTATTGTCCACAAACTTGGCCACAAAGCCATCAACACCATCATCCAAATCACTGACATAAAAAGAAGCAGTCCCAAACTCAATCCCTGCGGAACACCACTACTCACTGGCAGCCAACCAGTAAAGGCCCCCTTTATTCCCACTCTTTGTCTCCTGCCAATCAGCCAATGCTCTTTCCTGTAATACCATGGGCTCTTATCTTGTTAAGCAGCCTCATGTGCAGCAGCTTACTTAAGGGCTTCTGAAAGTCCGAGTACACAACATTCACTGATTCTCCTTTGTCTATCCTGCTTCTTAAAATGTCAACAGATTTGTTAGGCAAGATTTTCCCTTGAGAAAACCATGCTGTCTACTTTATCGTAGATATTAATAAATAATGCAAAAAGAGAGCAAAAAGTAGCCATATACATAGATCAGCACATTGTTCACTCAGAAATCTGATAGCAAAGGGAGAGAAGCTATTCCTAAAACGTTGTATGTTTTCATAGGACAGAGGAACTGGATGGTGGTGTCTGAGCATGCAAGATTGGATATTATGGTATCATTACCACTATGAAGCTAACACTGGAGTAAGTCCACCTTGTGGTAACTTTAACACCAACAGTGTGAGATAATGGCAGAGCCAGACAGACAACTGCACCAAAATCAATTGAAAAAGACTTCTTTAAAGAGTTTCAAAGTAATAGTAATTTCCATCAGCTTGCTTGCAAACCAGATGCAGATTTCTCAACACACTGCATATGTTTCAGATTAATTGGGTAGAGTTCCAAAACTCAAATATTGTGCTCCAAAGCTGTTACTAGCTCTCATTCTATCAAATTGTGCTGGCTTGTCGAAGAAGACATGAAAATCATGGTTTAGTTATCCAGTTTCAAACAAAAATAGCTGAGACTTGCCCTTAGGAAAATCCACGTTAACAGATCAACAGAATTGAACTGAACTAAGCACATGAAATTCATTCTGAACATTGCTGTTAACCGTCTAAGTTCATGAAATTAAACAAAGGTATTTGCCATGTAAATGGTCTATAAAAATTAAATTTCTCTTATTAGCATCTTAATGTGCTTTTGTTTATTTCTAATCTACTCTCCCTTCTAAGGAATCTTTTTGAAAATTCAGAAAGAATTTTCTGAATTCTCACGCGAACTAACATTCAGCTTCAATTATACTTGCACGGAACACATAATGACATGCAGCTATTAAAACCACAGCAAAAAACTTTACAAGTTCTAAATTCTAACATTTTGGTGGGGGAGGGGTGGTGTTTCAAATTTTTTTTCAAAACTACAGGTTCAAAGAAATTTACATTTTTGAGTCCAAATATAGTCATTTGTATTCATGCTACAAAAACCTGAAAATTCAGGAATATGCTTAGCAGTACTTTCCTTAACTCACACTGGTTCCTGTTTAACTACTCATGAAAACCATGCTCTACGTTACAGGGGAGAAAGTTGTTTAGAGATAGAGAGTATAGCCTACAAACTTGGACAGGATTTTCAATGCTTACAATACACATAACAACTTTTGAGGACATTTTGAATGATCTCCGGAAAATCTGACTAGTTGCAATTCTCCTAGCTCAGGGAGTCATTTGCACATGTGACATCATCAGAGAGCGCAACATTCATTTTTTAATGTCTTATATTGTGGCAAAATGTCCAACCTACTCATGGCAATCATCAACTGGAGTTCAGTGAAGGACCTTTACAGGGATGTCGCTTTTGATTTGGTTTCTGACTGTGCCGGCTTGATCAAACTATTCATTACAGTGCTGCAAATCCTTCATGGCAGTAGGCAATTTAAGGAAAATGGGATGTTGGTCTAAGAAAAAGTATCTAAGTACAAGAATAAAGATGTTTTTCTACAATTACATAGGGGCTGGAGAACCGTGTACAGTTTGGTCTTTTTTCCTAAGGAAGAACTTGTTCTAAAGGAAGTGCAAGGAAAACCTACCAGACAGGTTCCTGAAATAGTAGGCTTGTCATATGAGGAGAGACTGAGAAGGCTAGGCATCTTCTCAAGACTTTAGATAGATGAAAGATTATTTCATTGAAATGCTCTACATTCTTAGAGAGATAATTAACAGGGTGGATATCAGGAGGTTATTTCCCTGCCTGAGGTCATGAAAGTATGGGATTCACTATGATGACCCTAATAAGGAATTTTTTCATTGAAAGAGTCCAGTGTAGGTAGGTTCCTTGGCCCAAGACAATCATAGGTAGTGATCTGCCTCAGTACTATTTTCCTGCTATTTGTGTATATCTCTTGATTCCTTGAATATTCAGAAATCCATTACTCTGTTTCGAAAGAACTTAGGGACTAAGCTTCCACAGACTGAAGGTTTATCACCTTCTCAGTGAAATAAAAGGGCTTGGGTTGGAGCAAAATGCAATATTCTGGAAATGTTGCTAGTATGGCACCAGCAAGGTCAAAAGGTTTCAAGATTAATGACTTCAGGAGATCTCACATCACTGACACCCCTCTTTACACTGGTGACACAGCAGTGGAAACTGGCAGCAGTTCCAAACTCCTGGGAGTGCACATCTCGAACAACCCCTCATGGTCCCAGAACACATCCTACACAGCCAGGAAAGCTCACCAACGTCTCTACTTTCTGAGGAGGCTAAAGAGAGCTGGACTAGGCACATCTGTACTGACATCCTCCTACAGCTGCACCACAGAGAGCATCCTAATCTGCTGTACCACCACAGAGCAGTGGCAGACAGAAAGACCCTACACCAGCTGTCATACCTGCCCAAAACCTCAGTGGCACCAGCCTTCCTGCCATCAACATATATAGAGAAAGGTGCCAGAACAGAGTCAGTAACATCACCAAGGATTTCATCCTAAGGACTGTTCCCAACAGGGAGACTATGTAGCAACCATGAAAGGAGCACTGACTCAAAAACAGTTACTTTCCCCAAGCAGTAAGGCTGATCAACACCTCCGCCCACTAACCCACCGTTCCACACCTCTCAACCACGACTACTTTATCATTTCATGTCAGAGTCACTGATGTACAGACACATCAGTGCCTAGCATCACTCTGGCATGATCTGTTAGTAAGGGAAGGGGGTCAGGGAGTTGGAGGTTTGGGTTTGATGTTCTTGTTGTCCTTTGGCACTATTTGTTTGTTTTATTCTCATGTGGGGGGAGGCTTGATTGTTTTGCCACTTGTGAGATCTGGTTTTTTTTTGCGCGCGGGGGATTGATGTTCTTCATTGAATGACTTCCATGGTTTTCTTCGTTTTGTGGCTATCTGCAGAAGGTGAATCTCAGAGTTGTGTACTGCATTCATACTTTAATAAATGAACCTTTGAACCTTTATGGACAAACAATCAATCTATAAGCTATCTTAGCTATTTATATTTATTGTATTTTTATTCTTTTGTTCTTTATATTTCTGTGCTGCATCGGATCTGGAGTAACAATTATCTTGTTCTCCTTTATACTTGTGTACTGGAAATTACAGCAGTGTGGTGTTCAGATACAGAAACAAGCTTGGTGATTTATGAATCAAGTGTTGACACTGATACAGCAAGCAAATGCCTAAAGCACAGAAAGTAGGCACAAGAATGAAATAAACAGCCAATGTAAAAGAGTACTGAACAGAGATAAGTGGAGGAAGACCAGCAGAATTGGAAGGCAGAGCGGCCCACGTGGCTCCTCATGCCTGCTCTCCTATTCAGTGAGATCATTGTTCATCCTAACTTGGCCACAGTTCCACATTCTCAAAACCCTCAACTCCCCGAGAAACCAAAAATCTGTCCTCTTGACCTTCAGTGTTTACTACAACAGCCTCCTCAATCCCATGGGGCAGAAAGCAAGTCATTCACAGAGAGGAAATGTATCTCACCTCTGCTTTAGATGGGCACCGCCTTAATCTGAAACTATGCCTCAACCAGACATTCAGCCTCCTGGCATCCACCCTGCTAAGCCCCCTCAGAATGTGAAGTTTCAGTGAGGTCACCTCTCCTTCCAACTGCAAGGAGCACAAGCATAACCTTTCCTTGAGAGACAACTGCTTCATCCAAAGAATTATCTGAGTGAAATGACCCCACTGCAAATATATCTCTGCTTGAATGAGATCACAACTAAACATAGCTCCTTCTACAAACACCATGGTGTCTTCTGTTCTTTCTGCTCTTTTTTCCTCTATCCAGTGAGGAGGAGAAATATGACACCTAAATCCCATACATTGATTGTACAGTTTTATTAATAGAATGCATCGTTGCAGGAAAGAGAGAAAAAGAATGATAACATAATGTGGAGGTCTGGTTTGGTAGATAAATATACAAATAAGAGTGAGAAATGACAGAGCTGGCTGGTAAAAGAAATTCCATGAGTATTTTTATATTTAGATTCTGGCAAGGCCAAAGGGATATGGAATAGAAGTATCACGTTTGTTCTGATTTAACTCCGTGAAGGCAGTGGCAGTGCACAAAGCAACTTTGTGGCAAAAGAGTTACAATGTTGTCGTGGTTATCAGAGCAGCACGTCAGTGAAAAGAATCTGTTTGGACAAGGCATTAGACTAGGTGACCTCAGTGGGCCTCTGGAGGCTAAGGGATGACTGATCTTTCAGGTCAAGATCCTGTATCAGGACTGAGAGTGTAAAGGGAAGATTGCCAGTACGCGAGGAGTTAAAGAGGTGACAGGCGATAGGGTGAGGATGGAACCAGGTGGGGGAGGAGATAAGTAAGGTGAACCAAGGGGTAAATGTGGGTGAAGGACAGATGAATCCAGGTAGGGATGTTAACGAGTCAAGGTGAAAAGCATTGTAAACTACCCAAGTAATAGAAGTTGGTCTCCTTATTTGCATTTGACCTCATTGTGACAGAGAAGGTAGACTGAGGTCAGGCTGGTCATTATAGGGATGAGAAGGGGAGTTGAAATGGCTTGCAGCCTGAAGTTCACAGTGGTGCCGGGGCCGGGGCTCTCTGCAACGAACACCTAGCTTATGCTTGGATCCAGCTGAGACCACCACGAGCACCAAATGCAAGAGACCATGTTGGAAGAGCTCATCAATTTGCCAGAGAGGAGACAAAGGGGTGTTTAGACCATGGGGGAAAAGCTATATAGAGGAGGAATATAAAACGATTATCTGTCAATTACAGGATACAATAACAGAATATCTGTTTAGTATCTGTTTAATATCTTTAGTAAATGTTGCTTTTTTTCCCTCAGCTTGAAACCATTTTTTTTAAAAGTGAAGGAAAGCAGGGATACCACCACACAAGTCATCAGGAAGAAGATACAGGAGTCTTGAGAGTCACACCACCAGGTTCAGGAACAGTAATTAACCCTCAATCATCAGATTCTTGAACTTGAGGGAGTAACTCCACTCACCCCATCCTTGAACTGTTCCTACAACCTATGAAATCATTTTCAAGGACTGTTCATCTCAGGTTCTTGATATTTCTTGCTTATTTATTATTTTTTTTCTTTTGTATTTGCTCAGTTTGTTGTCTTTTGCACATTGGTTGTTTGTCCGTCCTGCTGAGTCGATTATGGTTCTTTGATTTACTGAATATGCCCGCAAGGAAACAAATCTCAGGAACTGCCGGAGGAACTGAGCAGGTCGTGCAGCATCTCGGTACTACATGGTGACATATACGTACTTTGATAATAAATTTACTTTGAACTTCAATCAGGATTCTAGACAAAGTTTGACACAAGAGACTGCACATGCAGGAAATCTGGAGCAACACAGAAGGGCTGGAGGGTCAGACAGCATCGACAGAGGGAAATGATCAGTCAAGATTTCAGGTTGAGACACTTCATTTGGAGCCTTGATCGAAAACACCAATTGCCCATTTCCCCCCTAGATGCTGCAGTTCGTGTGTTGACACGAAGTGCGTCTGTTCTCTAGTTTAGGTTGACCTTGTTTACACTGATGGTGGTGAATATGTGGAATATACTAACCAAAGGTATCATGAAAGCAGATGGGGGAATGGTCAATTGGATTAAGCCAATATGATTTATTGCAATCATGCAGGTAGGCAATTTCTTCCAGTCTTTACTTTCCTATAGAAATTGGTCCTGATCTCAGGAGTATTTGGAGAGTATACAAGATTTCTCCTCACCTGGTTTAAAAGCAAAGTTGTGTAATTATTATTGCAAACAAACTCATGTCTCTTAATTGTAAATAATTAACTGGAGAGACACCCCTACAGAAAGTGCCAACATAACGTGAGTCACTGGTTCACGATACCAAAGGTACATCATTCAATGAATTGTTTTCTTTCCATGATCTGCTCCCTGTACTACCAATTCTTTTTAATTACAGACTGTCTGGGCATTGCTGGGAAGGCCAGCATTTGTTGCATGCCCCCAGCTGTCTTGGTGGTGTGAAGATCTTCCCACAGTGCTGTTGCTTGAGGAGATCCTGGATTTAGCCTCAGCAACAATCAAAGAAGGGCAATGTAATCCCCAGTTAGGACAGTGCGGGATTTGGAGAGGATCCTACCAGTGGTCCTGTCCCCTGTGATTGCTGTTCTTGCTGTTGGGACACTGGATGCTGCTGGAGTAACCGAAGCAAATAAATGCAATGCATTGTAAATACTGCAGCCACTGCACGCTGATAGTGGAGGAAGTGAATGCTGATGGTGATGGGCTGCTTTGTCTCGGACTGTGTAAGATTCTTGAGATTTGTTGCAACTCCACGCTCAAACAAGTGGAGAGAACAGCATCACGCTCCTTTGACTTGTAGATGAGAGACAAGCTGTGGGGTATCAGGTGAGCCATTCACTGCAGTACAGCCAGCATCTGATCAGCACTAGTAGTCACGGATCCAGTCGAGCTCCTGCTATAATATAATAATGAGCAAGTCCCAATTTGTTTCCGCCTTGAGTTAACCAAGACAAGTACTTCTTGAAATTCTGAAAATCATTATCATACATATATTTGTAAGCAGCAATCGCTGTGATTGAAGTGGGATTAAGCTCTAATGATAAGCTCCGGCAGATGTAATTACAGTACATTCCAAACTTATCCTATGTTCATTTGATCCGTGCATTTCCATGATGCTGTAAGTGACACAACAATCAAAATTTTCAAGAAATGTCCACTATGCTATTTAAAAAGTATACTTTTTGGTGTAGTTCTAGTTTCCTGATATAGGATAGCTACAAACTGCTGTTATTGAAACAGGGTAGAACTTTCACAATAAGACTCACAGCAATAATTAATGATCTAGCACATGAAGGGATCTCAACAGTCCTAATTCCATTTTGCTTCGTTCCTCCAACAGAGTGAGGCACGGGCTCCTGAAGGGAAGTGGATCGGGGCAATGCCAGAGACCGGACTCGGGAGCCCTTTATAGCTTCCACTTCGTGGGTGTTATTTCGCAGCCTGAGTCTAGGACTGAGTCAGCAGGACCTGATGAGGGCAAGGTTCATAGTCAGGTTCTGTGAACTGGGGTTTGCTTTACTATCACTGGGCTGGAAGAGAACTCCATACAATAGTAACTTCTACAGGAAGCAGTGAAGAGATTAGACTCTGTATTTAGCAAATGATTTGAACACAAAGGGAGACACACACTTTTTAAGAGACACATAGCAGGGAACTTCAGTACATTACTCACAATTCATTAATGGCTCCGTTCTAATGAAAGACTATTGAAACATTAACACTAGAAGCTCCTGGGTGAGCTGCTGAATTATCCCACCACTTCATGTTTTTAAGTAACAGTCCACAACCAATGCAACAGTGACAATGGTTTAGAAGATGTGGCCCTTAATATGGTGTGATATGTTGTGTAGGTTCACACTAACAAGATCCAGCTCATGATTGGTTTGGATCAGGCTGCTGGGCCTCAGGAAGGTCCCCAATGGCTCCGGTGTTGAAAGGACCAGCCAGAGAGGTTACAGATCTCAGAAACAGTGGGGGAGTTCTTAGAACTTGAAACGAGGTCAAGGAAGTCCTGGCAGGCAGAAGCCAGGTGGAGGTTTCTGCCTGGGGCAGAGACCTCAGAATCAAGAATGGCAAATTCTTACTGTTCCTTTTTTTTAAAATATGGTAGTGGATTTTCCCAAAGGCGATCAGCTACGACCCCTCAGCTATTGTCATTAATTCCCCTAATTAAACCTGGCCTCTTTCAAAATTATGATGGCGTGATGAAGTTTGTTTGCACACACCCTAACTGCCTAAAAAAAGATCACCTTAGTAGTCTAAAAACAGAATCTACAAATCACAAGTTGAAAACAAACAGGAAATGATGGAAATACTCAGCTGCATCTGTGGGAGGAGATCAGGTCACACAGTCTTTGTGAGACAGGCTCCAATTCCAACTTGAATAAATCTGACATGGGTTCTTCAACCTGAAACACATACTGCATTTCTTTCCTCGACACCTGACCTGATGAGTGCTGCAGGCTGTGGTGAACTGCATACACCTGTATGGACAGGCCCCCCCCCCCCCCAGCTGACTGCTCCTGTGGCTCCTCCCACAGACCCTGGTATAAAGGCGGTTGGAGACACAGCCCCTTCCTCAGACTCCAGGATGCAGTGTGGTGGTCAATTGCTGCTTGTTCTTTCTTCCAGCCAATAAAAGCCTATATCTCGCCTCACATCTCCTAGAGTTATTGATGGTGCATCATCACAGGCACTTTCTGTTTTCATTTTAGATTTCCAGCATCAGACCTCTTTTCTACTACTAATCCCATCCCCAAACCCAGAGGGGCCTGAAATTTTCTGCACCGGCTCTGATCCCGAGAGACAATGGCAGAGGTTTAGATTTATTTAAGCATTCTTTAAAGTGGTGATTTGTCATGTTGAGATCATAGACGAAAAGAAACTGCAAACTGCCTTCTTATAGCACTGAACAGGCAATTATCATAATGCCACCTCCTTACTTTAAAAAGTATCAGCTGATTAAAAATATTTGATATTTGAGGCTTTTTCTGATAATGCTGCTGCAGTTTACTGCTCTGAATAAGCAATGTCATTGACTACTTAGCATTTGGATGCAGGGATTGACTGAAGTAATTAGCTTCAACAACAGGCTTGAGTGAATCTCATCACTGTCATCTTCCTCAATGCTCTTTTTTTCTGCTGAAAATGCAACTTGGGTGTCTGAAGGAGTTGATTTCCTTCTGGCCAACATTCAGCAATGTTGATTAGTTACATCTGTCTCTTCCAAATACTTGAGAAGTTGCAGAGGTTAGTCAAATGCTATTTGTTATTGAAAGCTGAATTGCTGTCAGAATATATATTTTTTAAATCCACTAGAAAGCGTACTTCCCCATTACATTCTTTCTGTGCCTCTAATGGGGGGATTGAATGTTAATTGTAGAATTTAAAACACACCTTTGTTAAGTCTTTGTACAACTTGATCTTTACTTCTACCAAGTTGTTAAGCTGTTTACGTGCTAACATCAGTGATTTCTATTAGCTATATGAACACAGGAATTAATGCCACAAAAATGTTTATGTAGGCTAAATTTTTAATTTATATCAGCTAACACCTACTGGGCCTGTTCAGCGTCAGTTCAGTGACCACTCATCTGAATGCTATTTGTTTTCTAACAACTCTGCTTGGATCTTAGACATTAAAAGCTGCTTGCTGTAGGTTGCTGTCTAAGCTCTGTTAACATTCTTCTCTGTCTCAGTTTCAGATGAGTAGGTAAAAGAAAAACAAAAAAAAAATCACAGGGTTCATCTGTTAGAGGAGTAAATGACTGGGTGTTGCCTTAATTCCCTCAAAAATCAACTAGTCTCTAGGGAATAACTCTACAAAGTTACTAAAACAGTGGAAGACATGAAGAATGAATTTATTTCCAAGATTGCTAGACAGTGCAAACTCTTTTTTTACACTGTTTCTCTTATTCTCCAAATTTGTAATCATCTGTCCCGCTTGCAAAAAAAAACTACCTTGTGCTGGCATATAGACATTCTAGTGTTGAAATTAACACCACTGCAAAATTAAAATTGTCTGGTGGGTGAATCAGGTATGATTTATCAATGGCTTTGCAATTTAATGTTACAAAAATTTAGATGGTGAACTGCTTAATCAAAATGATGCAATTTGACAATCCGCAAAATTACAAAGAATAAAATCATCGACAATGTGTGTAATATGTAAACACCAGATATTAAGTCTACATATTCTTACCCAAGATAAATACCAGGGTACAGAAGCCTGACTAACATTGGCTGCTGTATAATTAAGTTAATAATGTGGGATTTAAAAGAAGACACCAACAAAACGACTGGTGTGTCCATAGTTGTCTGCCAATCAAACCCACTAAGTTCCCTAATGTCTGGCTCAGTTGCAACTTCAGAACTGGCTTTTGCTAAATTCTAACTCCCTCTCCACCCAAAATGGCCAAGCAACCCCTTCAGTCCAACAGATGATAGGGATAATCAGTAGATGCCTTGAATAAATACAGCATACGGCTAAAAACGCCTGGTAACTGACTCTATCGTGGCTCGCACACAAAAGTTTGGGCACCTGGGTAAACTGCCAGAGTGACTGGTGACTATGTAACTAAATCCAAACACAGGACATGCCCCAAGAACCACTGGGGGATAACTGCAAAATAAAAGATATGATGCTATTTAATATTTCAAAAAGTTATATGGAGAACTGCGTAATCAAAATGGACCAATTTGACAAGCTGTAAAATTACTATGACATTACTAAAATTAAATATAAATCAACTACAGCAGTAGCACTCAGTTGGGAGGGGGAAAATGGGGGAATGAGGGAGTGGGGAGAGGTGAAGGGACAGAGGGGGAGGTGGGGGAGAGTAGGAGGGAGAGGGGTGAAGGGTGAAGGGGAGGGGAAAGAGGAGGGGGAAGGGGAGGTGGGAGAAGGAGAATCGCCATGGTGATCTGTTGTTATTTCTTTCACCAACCAGCTTCCCAGTTCTTTACTTCACCTCTCCCAGTTTCACCTATCACCTACCACCTTGTACTTCTTCCTCCCCTCCCCCACGTTCTTGTTCTGACTCTTCATCTATTTTTTTCCAGTCTTGATGAAGGGTCTCGGCCCAAAACGTAGTCTGTTTACTCTTTTGCTTCCTGGCCTGCTGAGTTCCTCCAGCCTTTTGTGTGTGTTGCTTGGACTTCCAGCACCTGCAGATCTTCTCACGTTTACAACATTCTGCCCTTCTATCTGGCCCACCAAAGTGGGTAATCTCATGCTTCTCCAAGCCAAAGGGCATCTGCTGTGTATTTGTCCACCAACTCAACCTGCCTATGTCACATTGAAGCCTCACTGCATTCTCCTCACACTGTAGACTTCCATACAGCCTTATGCTGTCCACAAGCTTGGATAGATTACACTTAATCCCCTCATCTCAATGATTAATAGATATTATGAACAGTTGTCGGGAAAGTTGCTAGAATTGATCTTCACTTGGACATATTGATTGGACAAAAGATTAACCTACGTGGATTTGCTAAAAGTAAATTGTTCTTAATTATTAATTGATTTGATTGAAGAACACAGGGATTACAAGGGTACCATGATTCATATTGAGTGCACCCGACTTACAAATGATATGTCACATAAAAGCTATTCAGTTAAACTGAAGCCGCTAAACAAAAGGGACATTTAGCATGGATTTGAAGTTGGCTTTAGGACAGGGAATAGACTGGATTTCTCATGCAAAAAAAAGCTGAGAAATGCCAGGCTGAATAATTACTTGTGTTATAACTATTCTATGATTGAAAAAGGCCATGTTTTAATTCAAGATTTAATGGATTTTGTCACACAATGGCTCAATTGGGAATCTGATTTGGGTGGGTGACAGACCTCTCACTGCACATTTCATCAGTGAAGCATTAAAGGAAGAGTTGTACAAATTGAGCTAAAGGAGGAAGCATTGATTTAAAATGGTCAATGGCAACAAGGAGAAAAGCTTAGTAAAAATAACTTTGTCAATAGTGACACATACTATGGAAATGAATAAACAGTCAGCGTTTCCGGCTAAGACCCTTCTTCAGGACTGAAGAAGTGTCTCGACCCCAAACAGCAACCATTTAATCATTTCCATAGATGCTGTCTGACCTGCTGAGTTCCTCCCACATTTTGTGTGTATTACTCCGGGTTTCCATAATCTCCACAATCAAGGAGTGTTTATATCAAGGAGTATTTTGCCACAGTGAAGAGCAAGAGGATAAGACATGAGAGAATAGGACCTATCAAGTGTGACAGTGGAAATGTGTCTATGAAACCGGAGGAGATGGCAGAGGTACTTAATGAATACTTTGCTTCAGTATTCACTACGGAAAAGGAACGGTGACTGTAGGGATGACTTGCAGTGGACTGAAAAGCTTGAGCATGTAGATATTAAAGAATAGGATGTGCTGGAGGTTTTGGAAAGCAACAAGTTGGATAAGTCGGCAGGAATGGATGGGAACAACACACACAGAATGCTGGTGAAACACAGCAGGCCAAGCAGCATCTATAAGAGAAGCACTGTTGACGTTTCGGGCCAAGACCCTTCGTCAGGACTAACTGAAAGGAGAGAGACTAAGAGATTTGAAAGTAGTCGGGGGAGGGGGAAATGCGAAATGATAGGAGAAGACCAGAGGGGGTGGGATGAAGCTGAGAGCTGGAAAGGTGATAGGTGAAAGTGATACAGAGCTGGAGAAGAGAAAGAATCATGGGACGGCAGTCCTCAGGAGAAAGAAAGAGGGAGGGGGGAGCACCAGAGGGAGATGGAGAACAGGCAGGGTGATGGGCAGAGAGAGAGAGAAAAAAAACAACTAAATATGTCAAGGATGGGGTAAGAAGGGGAGGAGGGGCACTAATGGAAGTTAGTGTTCATGCCATCAGGTTGGAGGCTACCCAGCCGGTATATAAGGTGTTGTTCCTCCAACCTGAGTGCGGATTCATCTTGACAGTAGAGGAGGCCATAGATAGACATATCAGACTGGGAACGGGACGTGGAATTAAAATGTGTGGCCACTGGGAGATCCTGCTTTCTCTGGCAGACCAAGCGTAGGTGTTCAGCGAAATGGTCTCCCAGTCTGCGTCAGGTCTCACCAATATATAAAAGGCCACACCGGGAGCACCGGACGCAGTATACCACACCAGCCGACTCACAGGTGAAGTGTCGCCTCACCTGGAAGGACTGTCTGGGGCCCTGAATGGTGGTGAGGGAGGAAGTGTAAGGGCAGGTGTAGCACTTGTTCCGCTTACAAGGATAAGTGCCAGGAGGGAGATCGGTGGGAAGGGATGGGGGGGAGGAGTGGACAAGGGAGTTGCGTAGGGAGCGATCCCTGCGGAAAACAGAAGGGGGGGGGAGGGAAAAATGTGCTTGGTAGTGGGATCCAGTTGGAATGGATGGGATGTATGCCAGGCTACTGTGGGAGGTGAGGGAGGAGATTGCTGAGCCTCTGGCGATGATCTTTGCATCATCAATGTGGACAGGAGAGATTCTGGAGGTTTGGAGGATAGTACCCTTATTCGAGAAAGGGAATAGAGACAGCCCAGGAAATTATAGGCCAGTGAGTCTTACTTCAGTGGTTGGTAAGTTGATGGAGAGGCAGGATTTATGAACATTTGGAGAGGCATAAGATGATTAGGAATAGTCAGCATGGCTTTGTGAAAGGCAGGTCATGCCTTACAAGCCTGATTGAATTTTCTGAGGATGTGACTAAACACATTGATGAAGGTAGAGCCATAGAAGTAATGTATATGGATTTAAGCACAGCATTTGATAAAGTACACCAAGTAAGGCTTATTGAGAAAGTAAGGAGGTATGGGATCCAAGGGGACATTGCTTTGCGGATCCAGAACTGGCTTGCCCACAGAAAGCAAAGAGTGGTTGTAGATGGGTCATATTCTGCATGGAGGTCAGTCACCAGTGGTGTGCCTCAGGGATCTGTTCTGGGACCCCTACTCTTTGTGATTTTTATAAATGATCTGGATGAGGAAGTGGAGGGATGGGTTGGTAAATTTGCTAATGATACAAAGGTTGGGGATGTTGTGGATAGTGTGGAGGGCTGTCAGAGGTTACAGCATTTCATTGGTAGGATGCAAAACTGGGCTGCAAAGTGGCAGATGGAGTTCACCCAGATAAGTGTGAAGTGGTTCATTTTGGTAGGTCAAATACGATGGCAGAATATAGTATTAATGGTAAGACTCTTGGCAGTGTGGAGTATCAGAGGGATCTTGGGGTCTGAGTCAATAGGACACTCAAAGCAGTTGCGCAGGTTGACTCTGTGGTTAAGAAGGCGTAAGGTGCATTGGCCTTCATCAACTGTGGGATTGAGTTTAAGAGCTGAGAGGTAATGTTGCAGCTACATAGGACCCTGGTCAGATCCCACTTGGAGTACTGTGCTCATTTCTGGTCGCCTCAGTACAGGAAGGACTTGGAAACCATAGAAAGGGTGCAGAGGAGATTTACAAGGATGTTGCCTGGATTGGGGAGCATGCCTTATGAGAATAGGTTGAGTGAACTCAGCCTTTTCTCCTTGGAGCGATGGAGGATGAGAGGTGACCTGATAGATGTGTATAAGATAATGAGAGGCATTGATCGTATGGGTAGTCAGAGGCTTTTTCCCAGGATTGAAATGGCTAGCATTAGAGAGCATAGTTTTATGGTGCTTGGAAGTAGTTACAGAGGAAATGTCAGGGGTAAGTTTTTTAAGCAGAAAGTGGTGATTGCATGGAATGGGCTGCCGGTGATGGTGGTGGAGGCAGAAACATAAGAAACCTACAGCACAATACAGGCCCTTCAGCCCACAAAGTTGTGCCGAACATGTCCCTACCTTAGAAATTACTAGGCTTACCTATAGCCCTCTATTTTTCTAAGCTCCATGTACCTATCTAAAAGTCTCTTAAAAGACCCTATCATATCCGCCTCCACCACCGTTGCCAGCAGCCCATTCCATGCACTCACCTGACAGCTGACAGCTGACAGCTCCTCTGTATCTACTCCCCAGCAACTTAAACCTGTGTCCTCGTGTGGCAACAATTTCAGCCCTGGGAAAAAGCCTCTGATTACCCACACGATCAATACCACTCATCATCTTGTACACCTCTATCAGGTCACCTCTCAAACGATAGGTTGTTTTAAGAGACTCCTGAATAGGTACGTGGAGCTTAGAAAACTAGAGGGTTATGGGCAAGCCTAGGTAGTTCTAGGGTAAGAACGTGTTCAGCACAGCTTTGTGGGCTGAAGGACCTGTATTATGCTGTAGGTTTTCTATGTTTCCATGTTCTGTTTCTATCGTGTGTGCCTACTTGGGTGATCACTGCATTTTAAAGGAAATATTTCAGTCAGTGTCACACATCAAAGGAACAGCTGCTCCTGATTCTGCCTTGATTTCAGATTTTTTAAACTTAAATTCTTGGTGATGACTGCACTCTATATTCACCAAACTCCTTCAGATCTCATTGCTCAAAACTTCTAATTTTCTTAGAAAAAAGTGGCTGAACAGCTGCATCAATTTCTTCTTAAAAGAGCTTCCTGCACCCCCTTCCTTGAACATACAACACAAGGTACACGAGCTGGAGTTAAGCAGGAGACATGTTAAATATTTATCAGAAACTTCTGGGTCAATCAAAACTCCACCAGCAAACACTACCACAAGCCAGTGGAATTAAACTTATGAAGAGCTGTAACAATAAATTATTTCTGCATGTCCTACAATTTCTAACAGAACTGATAACTGACCTTCTCAATACTAAACCTGCTACCAGCCAATTCAGTTTGTGTTTCTAACAAGAACTCCCATTTCTATGAAGCTAAAATTCCCCTTTGCCTCATCCCCAGATCTGATGCCGAATTCCTCCATCTCACCCATTTTACTTGCCAACATCAGAAAAACATACACTGGACTGGCAACCCTTTTATTTTCAGCTTTAAGCTACAAGCTCTGTTACAATTCTTTTTGTTTATTTCATTAGATTTGCTTTGCGTAGCAATCATCAGAATTTATCTGGTTGAGCCCCATCCTTCATGTTATTTCTCCCCTTTGGCCTCCACGCTGGTGAAGTGAAGGCATGTTGCATTCTCCTGCTGTAAATGGGAAAAGCGGAATTCACACCCACTTGTGCTTCCCCCATGTAAAATGATTATAATTTTCAAACTGGTTGTTTTTATCACTCCTTCCATTCTAATTGATGCACTTGGACAGTGATCTTCACCTGTTTTACCATTTCCAATCAGCAACTCAAATTTTACATTGTAGCATGTGTTGAGTGATTATAAATTTATCCTAATAATACAAATGCATCTTTCTCTCAAATTTTTTTACAGTTGTTCCAGTGCAGCAGAATATCAAGTAATATCATAGTACTTGGCAGTGCCATTAACTTCCCTTCTCTTTCATTTGTGGTAGTGGAAGCAAATGTTTTGCTGATCCAACAACAACATTGTAAAACCATTACTAGCACTGGCTTTTGGATTTATTAGTGCAAAATTACTGAGGTGTCACTAAAGTTTTTCAGCTATCCGAATAGAAAAAAGTCAAGAAATTATTTTAAACATTGATTGTTCGATCAGAAGTCAAATCAAACCTTGAAAAATGCAAGGTAGGAAATTAGTTTAAAACGGAGCCCACATATCTTGAGGCGAATTCAAATGTTTAAAATTCCTCTGTTGCCCAGAGAGGCTGTCCACCCCTTCCTGCAACGTTTGTGGACTTTGGAAGAAGTTTCCCTGTGTCCACAATGTGCAATTCAAACCTTAGGCAAGCTAAAAATGTCAAAGATTATGAAAATACATCCGAATGAGTCGACATCCAGCTTAATCCATCAGACAGACCTTACTTGAAATGACAGATTCCACTCTCAGCAATTCTATTCCCTCCCCCTTGACACTTTTAATGTTCTATCACAGCTCCAAACAAAACCTTCATTGGCATTCAGCTGCCGAGTTAATCATCACCCCAACTCTCAATCATAAATCTGAAGTGCATTGCTGATGAAGCAAATAGCTGAGCCATAGGCTGTGTAATGCACAGCAAACGGGCAGCCATGCCAATAAAAACAGCAAAATACTCACTGCGAGGAACATCATGCAGTACATGGAGAAGGAAGAATGGCCAGAGAAAAAGGAGAGCCTGGAGGGAGAGGAAAATGCAAAATCATTACTGTCTTCAGAGGAACACCGTGACAAAGAAGACTGGACCTTTTGGGCACATTCACTCACTTTATAAAACCAGACATTGCTACAATACCTGAAAATATGCAAGGGCGTTTAAGAGGATTTTCAGACTTCTTTTAAATTTCAACACTATTAATTTAAAGTGACAATCACAAGGTGATTGACTGTTATCATTGCACTTTTTTTCTGCCCTCATTAGAGCCTTTGGGCAGGGTCATACAAATCCCTGGACTTCCACAGGAGCCTGGGAATTGCAGAACTTCAGCACACACGGACAAACATTTCTACCACTTAACTCCATGGCTGACAATTGATCAGACCTCAATAATTCCTGTGGAGATTGCAAGACTGTAGATTGGGAGACACAGAGCAAAGTTAATAGTTTCAATAAGTAATGCAAACAAAATAGTTAAAACTCAGATATCATTTAAAATTAACTATTGTTTATTTACAAAAGAACATCTGTAAGTGCTGGAAATCCGAGCAACACACACAAAATGCTGGAGGAACTCAGCAGGCCAGGCAGCATCTATGGAAAAAAGTACAGTCAACGTTTCAGGCCGAAACCCTTCAGCAGGACTGGAGAGAAAAAGCTAGGGAGTAGATTTTAAAAGGTGGGGGGAGGAGAGAGTGAAACCTGGAGGGGGGAGGGATGAGGTAAAGAGCTGGGAATTTGATTGGTGAAAGACACAGAAGGCCATAGAAGAAAGAAACAGGGGGAGGAGGACCAGAGGGAGGTGATGGGTAGGCAAGGAGATAAGGTGAGAGAGGGGAAAGGGGATGGGAAATGGTGAAGGCAGTGGGGGGGGGGGGGGATTACCAGAAGTTTGAGAAATTGACGTTTATGTCATCAGGTTGAAGGCTACCCAAACGAAATACAAGGTGTTGTTCCTCCAACCTAAGTGTGGCCTCATCATGACAGTCGAGGAGGCCACGGATGAACATATCGCAATGGGAATGGGAAGTGAGATTAAAATAGGTGGCTACTGGGAGATCCCGCTTCTTCTGGCAGACAGAGTGTAGGTGCTCGGCGAAGTGGTCTCCCAGTCTACGTCAGTCTCACCGATATACAGGAGGCAACACCGGGAGCAGTGACCCCAACAGACTCACGGATGAAATGTCGCCTCACCTGGAAGGACTGTTTAGGGCCCTGAATAGTAGTGAGGGAGGAGGTGTAGGGGCAGGTGTAGCACTTGCTGTTTGCAAGGATAAGTGCCAGGAGTGGGAGATCAGTGGGAAGGGATGAATGGACAAGGGAGTCGTGCAGGGAGCAATCCCTACAGAAAGCAGAAATTGGGGAGGGAGGGAAAGATATGTTTTATGGTGGGATCCTGTTGGAGGTGGCAGAAGTTTCAGAGAATTATGTGCTGGAGACAGAAGCTGGTGGGATGGTAGGTGAGGACAAGGAGAACCCTGTCCCTGGTAGGGTGGTGGGAGGAAGGGGTGAGAGCAGACATGCATGAAATGGAAGAGATGCGGTTCAGGGCAGCGTCATTAAATTACTTTCTGTAGTTTCAGAAGGGCTGAGTCAATTAGAAAAGAACCATAAAGATAACTTCCAGACTTCATAGAAACAGCAACATCGGCTGTTGGGGACACACATTTAAAGTAGAACTTTTATGCAATGCCTGAGGTCAGTCCCAGTCCACGCCTGGTGCTGGCTGACTTCAGTGGGTGGTGATTCTCCAAATCCAAACAAGTAGCAGGGGGTCGGACTGCCATCTATCATCCAAGGCAGCCTCCCCACTAGCTCATTTGAACACTGCTACCACCCAAATCAATCATTTAAAGCACAATAAATAACTTACAATAACTGGCAGGTTCATCTCAGTACAGATTTTAAGTTATAACCCCACAGTGCATCCTTTTACCCTCACCATATTCCCCCAACTGAAATTCATTCTGACGAGTAACCTTTTCAGTGGGAGGAAAAACAAACCCAGAAGCACGGTGGAAGTCTGTACATGTGTCTCTGAGGTTCTGATTTCAAGGCTTCTGTTTATTGGAAGTCTTAGCAGGACTCTGAGGTAAGGCTCCATGACAGGCAAGCAAGGAAGTTACTAGTCGGAATAACTTCTGCTTCTCCGGGCCAGGCAACATTATCAAAGTTGTTCCTGCTTTCCTTGCTTTCCATGCTAGTAAAGATCCCAGTTAAACTCATAAAAGATTTAATAAGACCCACATCCTACTTACATAAAAAGTTAACTAACTTCCTTGAAACCTGCCAGCTGCCTGATCATCCCTTTACTTAAGACTCCATTGTTGGCATTAAAACAAGAAATGGAAAATTTGGATCAAGTTTGAGACCTTTTGAACACCTTATCTGTTCCGAGTCATCTGGATTTTGGGTTGAAGTTACTTCCATTTTCGATGAAGTTTGAATCCTTAATAGATTACAGACATTAAAACAAAGGAACGACATCGCTGAATATCGAGAGTGAAATTTTGAGCATTACATTGGGCCAGTGCAGGTGCAGGGATGATTCCTTGCCAGGAGCCTTAAAGCAACTCACACCATTTGTTATTTTTTTAGATACAGCACAGTAACATGCCCTTCTGGTCCAGTGAGCAGAAACCACCCAATTACACCCATGTTCATAGACTTCAGCTCAGCATTCAACACAATCATCCCTCAGAAACTGACCGGAAAGCTGAGCCTACTGGGCCTGATTACCTCTCTCTGCAACTGGATCCTAGACTTCCTGACTGGGAGACCTCAGTCAGTCCGGATCGGGAGCAGCGTCTCCAACACCATCACACTGAGCACTGGGGCCCCCCAGGCCTGTGTGCTCAGTCCACTGCTGTTCACTCTGCTGACCCACGACTGTGTTACAACACACAGCTCGAACCACATCATCAAGTTTGCCGATGATACGACTGTGGTGGGTCTCATCAGCAAGAACGACAAGTCAGCTTACAGAGAGGAGGTACAGCGGCTAACAGACTGGTGCAGAGCCAACAACCTGTCTCTTAATGTGAACAAAAGAGATGGTTGTTGACTTCAGGAGGGCAGAGTGACCACTCTCCGCTGAACATCGACGGCTCCTCTGTAGAGATCGTTAAGAGCACCAAGTTTCTTGCTGTTCACCTGGTGGAGAATCTCACCTGGTCCCTCAACACCAGCTCCATCGCAAAGAAAGCCCAGCAGCATCTCTACTTTCTGCGAAGGCTGAGGAAAGTCCATCTCCCACCCCTCATCCTCATCATATTCTACAGGGGTTGTATTGAGAGCATCCTGAGCAGCTGCATCACTGCCTGGTTCAGAAATTGCACCATCTCGGATTGCAAGACTCTGCAGCAGATAGTGAGGTCAGCTGAGAGATCATCGGGGTCTCTCTTCCCGCCATTACAGTCATTTACACAACATGCTGCACCTGCAAAGCAAACAGCATTGTGCAGGACCCCACATAACTCTCACACAAACTCTTCTCCCTCCTGCCATCTGGCAAAAGGTACCAAAGTATTCGGGCTCTCACGACCAGACTGTGTAACAGTTTCTTCCCCCAAGCCATCAGACTCCTCAATACACCAACCTATTGCCCTCCACTGTGCCTATTGTCTTTATTGTACTGCCTGCACTGTTCTGTGCACTTTATGCAGTCCTGGGTAGGTCTGTAGTCTAGTGTAGTTTTTGTGCTGTTTTACGTAGTTTTACGTAGTTTCAGTGTAGTTTTTGTATTGTTTCATGTAGCACCATGGTCCTGAAAAACGTTGTCTTGTTTTTACTGTGTACAGTACCAGCAGTTATGGTCGAAATGACAATAAAAAGTGACTTCACTTGATCTTTGAGATGTCAAATGAAGCTGGAGCAACTGAAGGAAACCCAAACGGTCATGGGGAGAACAAACAAACTCTGTGTGGGAAGTGGCAGGAATTGAGCCCTGGTCACTGGCACTGTAATTGTGTTACACTGCGCTGCAGTGCCACCCCTATCCTATCTTATGAGATCTTAGGCAAGGTCTGAAAAGGCACTACAGGCAGGAAATTCATATTCTGATCCTGCCTCCATACATCTTCAGGAACAAGCCTTCGTTATACCAGTATCGATTTCTCCCTGTACGTTCCCAGCTGACCTCTCACATCTAAAACTCTGCTGCCTGAGTCCTAACTCACACCATCCTCATCATCAACAACCCTATCCTTAAAGCTGGACGATAATTACATTAACTGCGAATAAAAAAACAAAGTTCATTTAAAATCCCTCTGCGACCTCAGTCCTTCCTAATTCTAATTATCTACAGCCATGCAAGCCATATTCAACTGTTCTCTGGCAGACAGTCAACATCAGTGACTGGAGCCAAAGGATTTAGGCCTCTCAGATAGCCTTCCCTGATAACGTAAAAACCTCCAACATCTCTTCCTTGCTTTAAATTGGGAGACGAGCTGGTTTTGTCACAGCAAGGGAATTTAAAACCAAGGCTATAAAAAACTTCTTCCAAGGGGAGATAGAAATCAACTTCCAAAACACATGGGGGTAAAATTATTTTTTACATTGTCAAGAGCAGAACAGTGCATTCCATTGAGTGAAGCTCATTAAAATACTTCTTTGTTCCGATCTCTCAGTTACAGTACTGTATTTTTTAAATCTTACTACAGGTTCTGGGTGCTATGAGTGAAAGTTGTAATAGATATTATGCATACATTTACATATTTTTATAAATCTTTGCTTCCAACACACAGCTTTGGCAAGCTGAGATACAAATTGGAAACTTAGGTGCTGTCTTTGTGTTTAACAGTGATTTGTTTCCATTAGCTGTGTGCGCTGGGAGGTTAAATCAAAATGTCTGTATTACAAGGTATTTACATTGGATTGCTATTAAGAGTAGCATTAGCACCAGATTTCATGAAACTGGCAGTGTCTGATCACTTTGAAGAAAGGCAAATTAGGAATGGTATTCAAAGGGAGCTGCTACAGTATCTGTTGGGTAGCAAACTGTACACAGTCTGCTTTCTCTTCGTCCAACTTCTCATCTCCACTTCTGCAACTATACAGGCACCTTCTCAAAAGCAGAAGTAGCTGGAGAAGCCACAGAACTTTCAAGATCATTTGCCATTAGTCAGTCACACCAAGCCATTGGCAATGAGGTGGAATTAAAAGGACCACAGAAAATTATTAGTCCATTGAAATGTTAACAATAACATTCCCTCTCATGTGCTAGTCATTATTTCCATTGAACCAATGCCCATTCTGCAGTCAGAATATATATTGCCCAGTCTTATTTTCTAAAATATATCTTCTTATTTGGCAAAGATAGATAAAAGCTTGAGTCTGCTCAGGGTTTGACTTCAGGACATAAGCATGCAACTAACAACTCATCAAAAGAACACAGATGAGTTGGCAAGTCTTAGTTGAAAGAGAACATAGCCCTAAGGCTCAATTATAAAAGGGCAAGCCAGGGACAGATGTTGTAGCTAACTTCTGCAATCTGGTATGGGTAGGAGATGAGAGCTAAGGGATTAAAGTACCATTAGTCATAGCAAATTTTAAGGTCCAACTCCATAAATCAGGTAACACAAATGTCTAAAACTCTTAACTTCAAGAATTCTACTTAAAACTAAGATCTAGTTTTTTTCCGGGTCTTGTGGGGAAACAATTTAATAGAATAAAAACTCAATTAGTAGAAGTAATGACTGGTGAACAAGGTGGAATGTTTCATGTCAGTAATTTAGCATTGATTTTCTAGGTCTTTTAACTTTTATTTTCCCCTCCACTGCCACCACTATGGTGTAACTGACTTACGAACTATGAATTAAAAGCTCTGTGGCTTTTCTCGGCAATTTCCCCCTTTGAAAAGGCAGATCAGGTATAGTTTGTTACCACTGTAAAAGACACTGTAACAGCATCCTTTCAATACCATTCTCAGTGTGCCTTTCTTTCTAAAAATTACAATACATTTCAATTTTCATGAAATCCAACACTAGTGTTATTCGTAATAAGACAGAGGAGCAGAATTATGCTATTTCTCCCATCGAATCTACTCCCCATTGAGTCATCATGGCTGGTTTATCATCCCTCTCAACCCCACTCTCCAACTAACCACTGAAGCCCCTACTAATCAAGAACCTATCAACCTCCACTTTAAAAATACCTAGTGATTTGCTTCCATAGCTATCTGTGGCAATGAATTCCACAGATTCACCACCCTCTGGCTAAAGATTTTTTTCCTATCTCTGTACTAAAAGGACATCCTTCTATTCAGAGGCTTTGCTCCAGGACTCACCCACTATAGGAAACATCCTCTCCAATTTATCTAGTCCTTTCAATATCTCTTAATAAGACCTCCCCCCTCATTCTTCTAAACTCCAGCAAGTACAAGCCCAGAGCCATCAAATGCTCATCCTGTTAGCTCTCGTGTTCCTGGGATAATTCTCATGAACCTCTTCTTGACCCACTCCAATGCCAGCATATCCTTTCTTAGATAAGGGGTCCAAAACTACTCACAATACTTCCAAGAGTGGTCTGATCAATGCTTTATAAAGACACTGCATTACATCTTTGCTTTTATATTCTAATCCTCTTCAGATTACTGCTAACATTACACTTGCCTTCCCTAAAACCAGCTCAACCCGCAGGTTAACCTTTAGGGAATCGTGTATGAGGACTCACAAGTCCCTCTGTACCTCTGATTTATGAAACTGCACCCCAAATAGAATATAGTATACACATTTATTCCATCTACCAAAGTGCATGACCATACATTTCCCCACACAGTATTCCTTTGCCCATTCTCCTAATCGCTGCCCTCTTGAAGAAGGGAAGGAGGCAGAAGAAAGGAAACTATAGGCCGGTTAGCCTAACTCCAGTGGTTGGGAAAGTGTTGGAGTCTATTATTAAGGATGAGGTTTCAGGGTATTTGGAAGCACATGATAAAATAGGCCAAAATCAGCATGGTCTTCCAAAACGGATTATAGTTGGGATTTAGTTCTGTTGGGATTTTTTTGAGGAAATAATAGACAGGATAGACAAAGAAGTCAGTGGGTGTTATTTATTTGGACTTTCAGGTCTTTGACATGGTTCCACACATGAGGATGCTTAACAAAATAAGAGGGCATGGTATCTCTGGAAAGGTACAAGCATGGATAGAGGATTGACTGACTGGCAGGAGGCGAAGAGTGGGAATAAAGGGGGCCTTTCTGGTTGGTAACCAGTAACTAGCAGTCAGCGTTGGAACTGCTTCTTTTCACATTGTATGTCCATGATTTGAATGAAGGAACGGATGGCTTTGTGGTCAAGTTTGTGGATGATATGAAAATAGGTAGAAGGGTAGTGTTGAGGAAGCAGGGTGTCTGCAGAAGGACTTGAGGGTACAGACAAAGAAGTGGCAGAAGGAATAAAGGTGTGGGCTATTTTGTAAATGGGGAGAAAATCCAAAAATCAGAGGTGCAGAGGGACTTGGGAATCCTCACGCAGGATTCCCTAAAGGTTAACTTGCAGGTTGAAAGTTCAAAGTAAATTGATTGAGAACCTGAGAGCAAGATTGTTGTATTGAAAGGGAAATGACAAATTGTGTTCTGTGTTTTTACTGAGGTTGAGTCGATGGTAAGGAAGGCAAATGAAATGTTAGCATTTATTTTGAAAGGGCTAGAATATGAAAACATGCATGTAATGCTGAGGCTTTATGAGGCATTGGTCAGACTGCGCAGAGTACTGTTAACAGTTCTGGGCCCTTTATCTAAGAAAAGATGTGCTGGCATTGGAGAGGGTCCAGAGGAGGTTCACAAGAATGATCCCAGGAATGAAAGGGTTAACATATGAGGAACATTTGATAGCTCTGGGCCTTTTCGCAATGGAGTTCAGAAGAATGAGGAGGCATCTCATTGCAATCTATCAAATATTGAAAGGTGTGGATAAAATGGACGTGGAGAGGATGTTTCCCATAGTGGTGGAGTCCAAGATCAGAGGACACACTCTCAGAATAGAGGGGCATCCACTTAGAACAGAGATGAGGAAAAATTTCTTTAGCCAGAGTGTGGTGAATCTGTAAAATTCATTGCTCCAGTCCGCTGCATAGACCAAGTCATTGGGTGTATTTAAGGCAGAGGATGATAGGTTCTTGATTAATCAGGGTGCCAAAGGTAATGGGAAGAAGACAGGAGAACGGGGTTGAGAGGGATAATTAATCAGCCATGATGGAATGGCAGAGCAGACTCAATGAGCTAAGTGGCTAATTCTGCTCCTAGGTCTTATGGTCTAATCTGCTGGGTCCTTCTGCAGACTCCCTGCTTCCTCAGCACTATCTGCCCCTCCATCTATCTTTGCATTGTCCACGAACTTGGTCACAGTTCTGTCATCCATATCACTGAGATATAACATGAAAAGGAGCAGTCTCAATGCTAACACCCAAGGAACACCATTAGTCACTGGCAGCCAACCAGATAAAGTTCCCTTTATTCCCACTCTGTTTCCTGCCATCAGCCAATATTTGATCCATGCAAGTACTATAACATCATGGGCTCTAACTTGTTTACCAGCTTCATAAGCAGTACCTCATCAGATGCCTTCTGAAAATCCAAGTGAACAATATTCACTGACAGTCCTTTGTCTATCCTGCCTGTTATTTACTTAAAGGATTCCAACATCTTACCAACTACTGAAGTCAGGTCAACTGGCCCATAATGTCCTATCTTTTGCCTCCCTTGCCTCTTAAAGAGTGGAAAGACATTTGCAATTTTCTAGTCCTCTGGAACTATTCCAGAATCTAGTGATTATTGAAAGATCACTACTAATGCCTCCACAATCTCTTCAGCTGCTTCTTTCGGAACTCTGGGATGTGATCCATCTGGTCCAGGTGAGTTATCTACCTGCAGACTTCTCAGCTTCCCAAGTATCTTCTCTTTAGTAATAGAGACTACACTCACTTCTGTCCCGACACTCTCAACTTTCTCGTAACTGTGCTTTTTTCTACAGTCAAGACTGACACAAAATACTTATTGAGTTTGTCCATTTCTTTGTCCCCTATTACTACCTCTCCAGTGTAATTTTCCTTATTGCTTTTTTCAGTAGACTACTGTTGGTATTTAAAAACTTTCCAAACAATCCTCGCTTACCACTAAATTTTGCTTTTGTGCTGTCTTTAACTTTCCTCGTCTGAGATGCCTCGTCCTCGCTTTAAAATACTTCTTCTTTCATGTGAATCTATCCCTTGCCTTCCACATTGCTCCCAGAAACTCCAGCCACTGTTGTTCTACCATCCCTGATGGTTTTCCCTTCCAATCTACTTTGACCAGGCTCTCTCTCATGCCTCTGTAGTTCCTTTTACTCCCCTTTAATACTGATACATCTTATTTTAGCTTCTCCTTTTCAAACTGTAGGGTGAATTCTATCATATTATGATCATTGTCACTTAAGGGTTCCATTGCCTTAAGCTCTCTAATCAAATCTGGTTCATTACATAGCATCCAATCCAGAATTGCCTTTCCCCTCGTGGGCTCAACCATAAGCTGCTCTAAAAAGCTATCCTGAAGGGTTTCTACAAATTCCTTTACTTGGGATCTAGCACCACCTGATTTTCCCAAACATCCTAAATATCGAAATCCCCCATGAATATCGTAGCATTGTCCTTTTACATGCCTTTTCTATCTCCCTTTGTAATTTGTTCTCCACATTCTGCCCACTGTTCAGAGGCCCACAGAGAATTCAGATAACAATCCAATGTAAATATCTTGTAATGTTGATATTATGAATTTGGTCTTCCAGCACATAATTAACGGAAGGAAATCTCTATGAAATTTAAAAACTACACCTAAATTTTCAATTTGCTCCTCAGTTAGCCAAAGACATGTGCTGGGAGCAAGAACTTATATTTTTAAAAAACTACAGAATAGCAAGCACAATCTTGGTAACAATTTTCACCCACAGCACTTAGAATCTGCAGTAATTAATGGAAAGTATTCTTAGAGATAGTATTAATAATTATCTGGATAGACAGGATCTGATTAGGAGTAGCCAGCATGGATTTGTGCATGGAAGGTCATGTTTGACAAACCTTATTGAATTTTTTGAAGAAGTTATGAGGAATGTTGACGAGGGTAAGGCAGTGGATGTAGTCTATATGGACTTCAGCAAAGCCTTTGACAAAGTTCCATATGGAAGGTTAGTTAAGAAGGTTCAGTTGTTAGGTATTAATGCTGGAGTAATAAAATGGATTCAACAGTGGCTAGATGGGAGATGCCAGAGAGTAGTGGTGGATAATTGTTTATCGGGATGGAGGCCGGTGACTAGTGGAGTGCCTCAGAGATCTGTTTTGGGCCCAATGTTGTTTGTAATATACATAAATGATCTGGATGATGGGGTGGTAAATTGGATTAGTAAGTATGCCGATGATACTAAGGTAGGAGGTGTTGTGGATAATGAGGTGGGTTTTCAAAGCTTGCAGGGAGATTTATGCCAGTTAAAAGAATGGGCTTAACGTTGGCAGATGGAGTTTAATGCTGAGAAGTGCGAGGTTCTACATTTTGGCAGGAATAATCCAAATAGAACATACAGGGTAAATGGTAGGGCATTGAGGAATGCAGAGGAACAGAGAGATCTAGGAATAACAGTGCATAGTTCCCTGAAGGTGGAGTCTCATGTAGATAGGGTGGTGAAGAAGGCTTTTGGAACGCTGGCCTTTATAAATCAAAGCATTGAGTACAGAAGTTGGAATGTAATGTTAAAATTGTACAAGGCCTTGGTAAGGCCAAATTTAGAATATTGTGTACAGTTCTGGTCACTGAATTATAGGAAAGATATCAATAAATTAGAGAGAGTGCAGAGACAATTTACTAGGATGTTACCTGGGTTTCAGCACTTAAGTTACAGAGAAAGGTTGAACAAGTTCATTGGAGCATAGAAGGTTGAGGGGGGATTTGATCGAGGTATTTAAAATTTTGAGAGGGATAGATAGAATTGACGTGAATAGGCTGTTTCCATTGAGAGTAGGGGAGATTCAAATGAGAGGTCATGATTTGAGAGTTAGGGGGCAGAAGTTTAAGGGAAACAAGAGGGGGTATTTCTTTACTCAGAGAGTGATAGCTGTGTGGAATGAGCTTCCTGTAGAAGTAGTAGACGCCAGTTCAGTTGTGTCATTTAAGGTAAAATTGGATAGGTATATGGACAGGAAAGGAGTGGAGGGTTATGGGCTGAGTGCGAGTAGGTGGGACTAGGTGAGATTAAGAGTTCGGCACGGACTAGGAGGGTCCAGATGGCCTGCTTCCGTGCTGTTATTGTTATATGTTATATGGTTAACATTTTATAAAATGCCAAGTAGGAAACTGGAACCAATGACAGTATTTGAATCAGCTTCAGTCAAAGGAATGCGGTATCCAGCTCTTGATATTTAAAATAAAATTAACTCAATGTGTTTTGGAATTGGATTCCTATTTCATCTTTTTTCTAGCACTGGTTTGAAAATTTCCTATTTTTAAGACTTCTGCTATGACCTTTTTAAATTGCATTTGATCAGGTTCTTTCTGCCTTACAGTGTTTCATACTATATATTCACAAAATAGAAATGTGGCTGTTGGTTTCAGCTATTAATGCTTTTCTTTCAAATAAGTATTGCTAACAGGAAACACAGTAATGCATCACAGTCAATTCTATTTATTACAATAAGAACGTGTCCACTAATATTCTCCTAAACTCTTCAGAAATGAAAGCCCAAACTGAGGTGGCAGCAATCATACGCAGTTCTGTAGATTTCAAATAAGTGGTTTAACCTGCATCTGGTGCCTCAAAAGTTCTGGACTGGCAGTACTTGCCCTATCACTACAAAGTCCTCCAAACCAATTACAGGATAAACAAACCATTGACATTGTTCTCTCCTAGGTCAACAAAAGGTTCTAATTACATTTATGCACGCATTACTCTCAGACAGCTGACTACCAAGATATGCTCTAGCTCTATCACAGCACAAGACACTTGGAGGCTTTAAAAGAATGCTTTCAGGATATTCTCAAAGTCTCCTTGGTATAGTCTTCACTGATCCATGGAAATTTCTGGCTAGTGATCAAACAAATTCAGAAGGAGCATCAGAGATGGAATTCAGAATTTGTTCTTCACTTGACGGGATCACACAGGGCCCTGGTGTGATTGGCAGAGGCAGAGCACCACCTGACAAGCTCTGCAGCCAACCAGAGCAGAGCTTGCAGGCCTTCCCTGCCACCTTCTCCTCCTGCTTCACACCCCCGCAATCTGTATCACTGGCCACCCCCAAGTTGGGGTGGAAACAAAGTCGTCCTTAGCCCCCAAATGATCGCTTGAGAAGTGAGGAAAATGTTAACTATTTTCTTATTTTAAAAAAATGCTATGGAGTCAAGCCATTCTGAATTCCTAACAAAACAAATACCTTGTAATGGAAAATTAATGTGCCTTTCTAACAGAGAACGAGGAGATTTTACTGTAATGACTACTTAACAAAGACAACTATTAACTTTGTAGGCAGTGGCCCAGTCTGTTGTAAACACCCTGACCACCCTTTCCTTTCATTGATAGACATTGCTCATTTTGGCCATTGTGGTGAACTACATATACCTCTGCTGACTGCTCCTGTGGCTCCTCCCACAGACCCTGGTATAAAGGCGATCGAGGCCTGAGCCCGGCCTCTCAGTCTCCAGGATGTAGTATGGTGGTCACTGACTGCTGGTTCCTTCTTCCAGTCAATAAAAGCCGATGTCTCGTCTTTATGTCTCAGAGAGAGTGATTGATGGTGCATCAATTTTATTGACTGGAAGAAGGACTTACAGACCTTGGCGAAATGGTCCTTCTTCCCGCAGCTGGAGCAGGTTGTTTCTCGGGCCGGACAGCGTTTTCGGGGGTGCTTTTCGACTCCGCAGAAATAACACAGCTCAGGCTTCCACCTGGATACCGCCGTGGTCGAGTTCGGGGAGTTCGTGGAATCGCGACTGGCAGCAGCGTTGGCGAATTCACTCACGGGAACCGGCGGCGGCGGGGTCTGAGGCATCCACGGAACCTGCGGGGAATCGCACGACTGGACAGCGTCAGTGTTGTGCAGAGCAGCTTCCAGCGTGTCGGCCGTCTCGATCACCGAGCGTAAGGTAAGATCGGCTTTCTCCAGCAACCTCTGACGCACGTACACTGACCTCAGTCCTGTCACAAAGGCGTCTCGTACTAGCAGCTCCGCATGCTGTTCCGCTGTGAGTGTTTTGCAGTCACAAGTTCAAATGAGTGTCTGTAGGGCTCGGAGAAACTCGGCGCTTGACTCTCCAGGCCGCTGTCATCGCGTAGCTAAGCGATGTCTTGCGTAGACGGTGTTCACCGGCCACAGGTACTGTCTTTTGAGGGCGTCCAGTGCCCCTTCGTAGGTCAACAGGTCCCTGATAAATGAATAAACTTTTGGGGTGACCCTCGAGAGGAAAATTCTGTGCATAACGGCGGGTTCAGTTGCACGAACCTCCGCAAAGTATGATTGGAAGCATGCAAGCCAGAGTTCAAAGGCAAGAGCTGCTTCAGGGTCTTGGGGGTCCAAATCCAATCTTTCCGGACGTAAAACGGTTTCCATGTTTTAAAACTTCCAGTCAATAAAATTGATGCACCATCAATAACTCACTCTGAGACATAAAGGCGAGATATCGGCTTTTACGTCTCACAGTAAGTTATTGATGGTGCATCAGCCATGTTTTTTGAAAGGCAAAACAAAATCTCGGGCTTGGGATATTTTTTTTAAATTGCCATGATGTGTCTCCAGACAGCTTCAACAAAGTCAGACAGAACTTCCAGGGATATAGTTGAAGATGGTTTTCAAATATCCAATGCTCCTGCTTGTTTTGTGTAAAATGAGTTTCAAGTTTGAAAGGACTTCCCCCCCAACCCCATGGAAAAGGATTATCATCAATTCAATGTGTACATGCACTTTATCATAAATGCTAGGGCTAAGACTAATGAGATTTTCATCCAAGGTGTTTAACACTGGCAATATAGAGAATATTAACCAAGCAGAAGAAATCAGTTGTAACACTGGGAATATGCATTGCAGACTCTAATCTAATCACAAAGAAATCTAGCTGCCTTTCTACTCTGCTGCGGCAGACAAACCTGGAAAAAATCAAGTAATTTAGACAGATTCAAACTCTTTCCATTGTGCTGGTGACTTCATTCTGGCTCAATGAGTTCCAATTCCACCAGTCTGACAAGCTAACTTTGTAGAGAACAGACGTTGTAATGACATCAAATTCCCTAATCCCCGTAGTAAAAAAAACCCAGCTGTTGCTGGATTATAATGTTCAGAAGTAGGTTTGAGAAGGCTGTTATTTTATATTGCTTTTACTCACAAGCTTGAATCATTCTCTCTTGTAGCTCAAGTGTGGGAAAGTTGCACATTTACTGTTGGGTCTTTAAATATGTGGTCATTGCTCATCTCTGATGTCTGCTGGTGCACGTTTCCAACAGTATTTGTGGAAATGAATTAGGAATGGCAATTTCCCTATGCAATCTCTCCTTTCTCAGATAAAATTACTGAGGTTAGCACTTGGAACTAAAGGTTATATCCTTATCTCATACAGCTCATGATCTCCCAGCTGCATCAGACATGGATCCTTAAAATATGCCACCCCACTCTATACTCTCTAAAATCTAATCTGCACCCAGTTTTCTTCTCCTCAATCCTCAGCTACCCCTAATAAATTCTGCTCCACCACAAATCTCAGAAGCAGAACTTCACACTCAGTGATCTGCCAGTATACCTCACAAACCACAATCTCACGTCTTTATCTCATTCTCCCCAAGATTTTTTAGTTTATCCTAAACACCAATCCAAAATGTCCTTCAAAGCAATTTCCAACTCAATCACCTGATCTCTGTGTGATGCAATCCCAACTTCAGCTCCACAACCTGTCATTATAATCTCAGCTTCAACACACAGCCTCAGTCACAATACTTGCTGAGCCAGCTCTCTGAACCTGAACTTGCTGACCCACTAATTGTCTACTTGTCCCACTTTCAGGCACCCCAGCCCAGCAAACTCTGACCTCAAGCTGCCTATTCCACAATGTGCCTTGCCTTTACAAAAGACATTCTCAGGTCTGTCACTCCAACCCAACACCCAATCACAAGCCTCCTTTCCTATTATATTATCCGTCCAACTAACTCCTCCTCCTCCACATCTTAACCCACTTCCTCAGTACTTGGTAGATCACAGCTTCTCAATCCAAGGCTCCCCACACATCCACTGGTGGCTCACTCAATCCCTAGACCTGCTTATTGCCTCAATTCATACCAAGACTCTTTCATCAACCACAGAAAGCAAGCTTTTTACTTTGTTAAAGGTATTAATTTACAGTGCAATCATCCAGCAAGTTGCAATGATTGCAGTTCATGCCACCTCTATTCAATGGAGTAAATTACTGATGATTTTGTCTGGCATCTTAACAATGGCATCTGCTGTGGCCCTACCCTGAGCCATTATTCGGATGCCACAGTTGTTCGAACATATTAAGGACTTGGGATGTATAGCAAAACATTACCTTCAGCAACTAACCAGCCACCAGTCTTCAGATCTGAATATGGACTGTAGATTCCACTTAAAATGCAGCTCTGGAAAATGACTTCCTAAGAGCCACAAACCATAGTTAATTGGTATCTGTAGTGATCTAGGAATAATGGTGCATAGTTCCCTGAAGGTGGAATCTCATGTGGATAGGGTGGTGAAGAAAGCTTTTGGTATGCTGACCTTCATAAGTCAGAGCATTGAGTATAGGAGTTGGGATGTAATGTTAAAATTGTACAAGGCATTGGTGAGGCCAAATTTGGAGTATTGTGTACAGTTCTGGTCACCGAATTATAGGAAAGATGTCAACAAAATAGAGAGAGTACAGAGGAGATTTACTAGAATGTTACCTGGGTTTCAGCACCTAAGTTATTATCAAATGTTGAACAAGTTAGGTCTTTATTCTTTGGAGCGTAGAAACTTGAGGGGGGACTTGATAGAAGTATTTAAAATTATGAGGGGGATTGATAGAGTTGACGTGGATCGGCTTTTTCCATTAAGAGTAGGGAAGATTCAAATGAGGACATGAGTTGAGAGTTAGGGGGCAAAAGTTTAGGGGTAACATAAGGGGGAACTTCTTTACTCAGAGAGTAGTAGCTGTGTGGAACAAGCTTCCAGTAGAAGTTCGATATTGTCATTTAAAGTAAAATTGGTTAGGTGTATGGACAGGAAAGGAATGTAAGGTTATAGGCTGAGTGCAGGTCGGTGGGACTAGGTGAGAGTAAGTGTTTGGCACGGACCAGAAGGGCCGAGATGGCCTGTTTCTTTGCTGTAGTTGTTATATGGTTATATTGTGTGGGTGCAAGGAAGGAGGTGTTAAAGTTAAATGTAATTCAAAGGAAGCACTGTAGATATATTGTAAATATAAAATTGTCCTTTGATCTGTAGCATCTAAAATGTCACGTCATGTTGGGTCGAGCAGGCCTCTCCCTCTGCAAGGGTCTCAATACAATGCCTGCTGTGTCTCATTTTGTCAAATAACAAGACAACTTTATGTCTCCCAGTTGCGTCTCTCCCGTGACTTTGTTCATGTAACAAAAACAGTGACAGCAGGTAAATTAACAGGCTACTTTAAATTACCTCCAGTATAATTGAGTGGGAGGAGGTCATGGCTATGGGACTGTCTCTGAGTATAGCTGTGAGAGGGTAAGCTAGATTTGCAGTTTACAGGAAATATGTGGGGAGGGAAAATAAAATTGTGGTAATGGATTCTGAGAACCAATTCAGATCTAAAAGAATGTCCTCTATGTTTTACAAAATATGAGATGTATTAAGCACAAAGAAGGTGATTCAATCCCAAAGATGAATGCACATATGATGAGAAAAATTTGAGGATGAAAGAGACATCCAGTTCCCACAAAGACATCCAGTAATGTGATGACTTCCCTCACTATGAATCTATCCCACTCTGTCACAACTGTAGCTCAGAGCAACCCATACCCAACTACTTTGGGGAAGAGTAAACTGTTATACAGACATGTCAACTGTTTATATCCCTCCTCAGAAGCTACCTGATTTGCTGAGCTCCTCCGGCATTTTGTGTGCATTGCAGTGAACTATTGCCTTCTTTTTGACATTGGATGGTACATCATGCATCAATTGGCTGGCAGTGCCAACTGGCAAAATGCCTTATTGCCAGCATCACCAATGAGTACCAAGATCTTGTCTGGCTGGCAGTGAAAGGGGCCCTCCCTGTGTGATCACTGGAACATCATTCCTCTGTGGTTGAACATTACCCTGAACCCTCTCTTCCAGCAGAGAGAAATATGCGTAAGGGAATGCTGAAAGATGCACAGAAGCTCAGTGCTGCCAATGCAAAGTCTCTGTGGGGATGGGCCAGAGGGTTTTTTTCACTATTGGACATCGAGAGGTTGAGTCTGACGGGAAGGCCACTCAAGCAACAGAAGCTGTATTACTCTAGGAAGCACAAAATGCAACAATGTTATGTCAAATGACACAAAAAAGTAAGGAGCATCGGAAGGTGTTTATTCCTTTGTATTTTTTTATTATCAATAAAGCTTATTTAGAACTTCAAAAAATGCATCAAGATAAAATTCTATGGGACCTTGTACAATTCAGTTAACTGAACTTACCGTGCTTCATTGGCCAGCTCTTTGTCACCCTGGCACGTAAAGTCAGTTATGTACCCCGTAGAGCAGTTGAGCTTTCCCCAATCGGGTTGGCAAACATCGAGGAAGTGAGGCCGAAGACGCCCAATTGAATATTTGGCAATGTCGGTCAGAGACTGGCTTGCAGCAGCCCCAAATAAAAATGTCCCAATTGCCTTATATACGGTGGCTAAATAGGAGTTTCCAATAAAGGAGTCAGAACGTAATTGGTTCCAATGAACTGAGCATATCTCCCCTATGATTATCTGCAACAGAAGAAGGGTTAGGTGTCAATTCTCCACTAGAAATAACAGGCATGATATTCCTACAGCAATCCACAAGAAGCTTAGTACAGAAGCTTGCAAGAAAAAAGCAGCGTCAGCAAAAGTAATTTTATAAGGTCATTTGTTTACAATTTTAAGTATCCTATTTTTTGACTATGGCTCTAGTCTTACTAAAGATCAGACAATCTTGATGAGTGGTGCTCATGTGTACAACATCCCTTCATTAATTAACCATGATTTTAATCTGTAATTTACACTTGCAGCAGAGAAATTACTTAATAGCAAACCATCATTATAAGGCACATTAATTCATAAGATCTTAGATTAGATTAACTATAAACAAATTTATTTATCACATGTACATTGAAACATACAGTGCAATGCATCGTTTGCATAAACAGGCACCGTGACCGTGGTACATGCATCCCGGCATTAACAGTGTATTTACAATGTTTAGCAACAACAACAAAAGCAAAGCAAGCCCTTTACCTCCCTCCCATACACTCAGTCCTCTAACCCCAGGATCGGCCGTCTCCAGGCCTCCAATGGACTCGCAGATACCGGGCTTTTAACTTCTCCGGTGGACTTGCAGACCCAGGGCATCAGCCATTAGGCCTCAACTTCCGATCTACCTTCAGGCTTCAATCTTCAGTATCGTACCCAGAATCGTTAATGACATCGAAAGATGGAGGCTCCTTAATGAAGCTGCTGGTCATAACACCGAATTACCCTCGTATCCCATCCTCAAGACAAAACAACAAATCTCATGGCCTATCTCAGTGATAGTAAACCTGATTCTGATTCACTGTTAAAATCAGGGCTGCATATTATTAAATTCCTTTGAATCTTGCCTCTCTATGCCATCAACTTCTGGTCCACCAGCTCCAGAGAAGCATTCCCAGAACAAAACAGCCTGCAACCAATTTTCAAAACAAGGGTTTCCAAGCCTGTACTGGTAGCTACAGAAGCAAATTTTCAGGAGCTACCAAAAGCCCATATCAACAACTTCAGCCAGTATATACATCCATTAAGCAAATGACAGATGTAACATTTACAACAGAAAGACAAATCACATCATGAATCCCAAGAGACCAGAATACGGGGGCAGAAAAAGAGCACAGTAGGCCATCTAATTGTTTTAATGAGCTCTGTATTCAGCTTTGACTGCAAGGAAGAGGAACAATGTTGTGCCATATTAATTATTCTAATAGCACCTAATCTCTTCTGCCTACTTATGGTCCATATCCTTCCATTCTCTGCATATTCATGTGTCTATCTAAGAACATCTTAAATGACTCTGTGCTATCTGCCACCACCACCAGCCTTGACAACACACTTCCAGCATGCACCACTCATTGAAAAAAAACTTGCCCTCCATCTCCTTTGAACTTTCACAATCAAGTTAGTAAGAAGTGACCTGCCCTATACAAATTCATGGTGACTGTCTATAATTAGACCATGCTTTTGCAAATCTGTAAGAATCCGTAACCCAATCTATAAGAATCTTTCCTACTATTGACACTAGGTTCACCAGTCTATGATTTCCAGGCATATCCCTCCTTGAATAAAAGAGCAACATTAGCTATTCACTCTGAGTCCTCTCGCTTGTGGCTGGAGGGGACAAGATCAAGACCTCAGCAATCTCATGTGATGACTCGCTCAATAACATAGGGTGTCTGACATCAATCCCCAGGACTGAACCACCTTAATATTCTTCAAGTGAACCAACAACACCCCTTTCTTTATTTCAAATTATCACAGCATATTATCATGCTCCACACAGATCTTACTGTGCTCCCTGTCTTTCTCCTTAGGAGTACCAATACAGACTACTTCAGGACTTTACCCACATCTCTGGCTCCAACCACATGCACCTTTTCTATCTATGAGTGGTCCTGGTTATCCTCTTGCTATAGATATATGCATAGAATTACTCTTTAATTCTATTTGTCAAGGACTTTTCCTGGTCTCTCCTAATTCCCTTCTTGTTTTTTCATGACTTCCTTATATTCCTCAAGTGCCCTGTTTGATTTTCCATTACATATGCTTCCTTTTCCTTTTTGACTGAATTCCCAACCTTCTTCATCATCTGACGTTCCCTTGCCTTGCTGTCCTTGTGCTTTCTACTTACTGGAATGGAGATGTCCTAAATACCAGTTGGCCTTTAACAACCTTCTTATGTCAGATGTGGACTTGCCCAAGTACTTGTTGCCAATTAACTCTCCTGAGCTCCTGTCTGATATTCTTGCAATTTGTCCTTCCTAAATCTAATAATTTCCTACTATTCTTTTCTTTATTCATAGCAATTTAAAAATAATAAGGAGTTGTAGTCACGGTTTCCCACTGTAGAGATGTTCCCCCAGTGAAAGGTCAGTCACCTGGCCAGGTTCATTTCCTAATACAGGTTCTGGTATAGACATTCCTCTAGCTGGATTATCCACATACTTTCCTGGATGCACCTAACCAATTCTACCCTGCCTTATTCTCTTGCATTAAAGAGGTCCCACACTATATTGTGGAAGTTGTAGTCAACCAGACTAATAAACCTATTGTTCTTGCTCCTTTCCCTAATCTGCCTGCTTATCTGTTTTACTCAATGTCTAGGTGGTTATTGGGGGTTCTATAGTATAATCCAACCACAGTAATTGCACCTTCCTTATTTTCAAATCGTACTCATGTAGATTCAGTGAATCAGCCTCCATTATGTCCTTTCTGACTGCAGCTGCTTCCCCTCCTTTGCACAAAAGAGGACAAATTGTGCAAATGGCAAAAAAAGAGCAAAATGCCCAGAATATAGAACATGAAACCACAAAGTAACTGAGAGAGTCTAGGTATGCTCACTTTGGTGAGGTTCAGGTCTATTTAGAGCTGTGTCAATTGTTGACTGCAGGCTGCAGAGCCAGTCTGCCCTGGTCAAAACTGCATAAAATAACAATAAAAAAGGGCGTAATCAGAAATCATAAACATCATGACATGATTACAGAGTCTAAGCTACAAACCTCGCCGATTAAACTGTGTCTAAGACTAAAGATTCTGGCACCGTCCCTGAGCAAGAGGGAAAGAGGGACTGGTCAGACACCGGCACCTTCCTGCAGCAGCAGTGAGTGAGAGGGAGAGAGAGACTGGTGAAACACAGGCGGACAACACTGAACACCTGCTCGCCTTCCACTCCTCAACGCTCAGATTTCAACTTTGCTTGATGCCTCAGTCAGCGAGGTCGGAGAGAAACGGAGTCGATCACAGGCCCGTGCCCCGTCTCCAGGCTTCTTGGCCTCCAGGCTGTGCACTTCACACAAAACCTCACTGAACTCTCTTGGAGACAGCAAAGTGCTAGGTTGTTCAATCAGACAGAAAATACACCATCAAAATGTAAATTATAGTTTCCAATAGCAGCAGAACCATACTTGAAAGAAGAAGTAAAAGAAGTCGTTTCGTGAGCTGTCTGGAGGATGTTGCCTTTGGGTGCGCTGTTCACTGGCGCTATCTTCAATGTCAATATCTACCAGGCATTGTGGCACAGGATAGCAGCGTGGCACCAGTGAGGCAGCAGACACCAGAAGCCTCACAGTCTAAGTTTATAAATGAGTAGGCAAATGAAGATTATGACTGAAGCTTATCTGGGAACATTACCAGGGGGATTAATGACTTGAGCAGGGTGCAGCCACCAAAGAGTGTGTTGTCTTCCCTGCTGTGCCTCAGGTACTGGGCACTTCTGCAGCTGGCCTACAGCAGGTCATGGCGTACCACTGAAGAATATAAAGCCTAACACTACATGTTTTGAACCAATCTTCCCAGTCAGCAAACAGTGATGCAATCCTACAAATTAAAGAGCTGAATAACCATTTCCAAACAACTATTGCAGCAGATTATGAAACAGAACTCGATAAAGCTGGTCATTTACAAATATGAAAATCTAACATAGTACACATAATGTAGAACTACCCATCTTACTTGGCAGTCCTAAAAAACTAATCTAACAAGATACATATATATGACCTTTACAATGGGTGCAGTACATTATCATGAAAATACAAAGCTCTCATTATCACTCATGGCAACCTTATTGTAATTGCTTGACAAAATCATAAAGATAGAGAGCCTGTGAAAAAGTATTCAACTCCCCACAACCATTTTCACATTTTACTGTCTCATTTTTTAATTTAAAGTATATTTAAGTAGGATTTTTTGAGCTACAAAATATTGTGCATCATGTCAAATCAAAAGAAAAATTCCAAAACCTATCAACAATTTACTAAAAATTAAAAACCAATTTAAGGCTAAAAAGTATTCATCCTGATGCTAACCTTCCTCAGGTGCAATATACTGTATTACCTTACCAACTCACCCAATTTGTTGATGCAGAGAAGTGGAGGATCACCAGTTTTCAATGAACTTCTAAGAATAAATATTCCCCCCCCCCCTCTAAGGTCCAATAGTATGGTAGATTTTCAACAGGCCAAACCAAAATTAAGACAAAAGAGCATTCAAAACAGGGAAATGATAATAGAGAAGCACAAATCTGGGGAAGGGTACAGGACCATCTTAAAGGCACTGAACATACCTTGGAGCTCAGTGCAGTGATTCATGAATAGGTGAAAAACAATATGAAACCACAGCCACATAGCCTAGCACAGGCTGTCGCTCTAAACTTAGTTGCCACGGAATAATGGCACTTGTACGAGAGGCTACTGTGATACCAATAGCCACTGAGTGAGCTGCAGAATTCAGTGGCTGCAACTGGAGATTCAGTTCATTCCACCTCGATCTGTAAGGCCTTGCACAAAAGGGGTACTTATGGAAGAGTGGACACCCGCTTGGTGGCACAATACAGTCAGTGCCGGACTCTGGAGTGAAGGTTCCCGAGTTCGAATCCAAGTAGGGTTGAGCATTGAGCTGGCAACTTGGCCTCGTAAAAACAAGAATAGCTTGCTACGGGTACACCATCATGACGGTGCCCCGATAACTCCACTGCCAAGTTAAGGGCTACTCTTCTCTTCTTCTTCTTCTATGGAAGAGTGGCAAGGAAGAAGCCCTGGCTGAAATGAAAAGTGTCAGTTAGATGATGCTGTAAAGAAGTAGACGAGGGTCATGTGATCGGATGAGACTAAAGTGAAACTTTTTGGCCTCAACACTAAGCTGTACACATGGTATAAATCACATCAGCCAGTTAACACCATTCCTATTGCAAAGAATGGTGGAGGTAGAATCATGCTATGTGGATACCATTCAGCAGCAGGGGCTAGAAATCTGTTTAGGGTTGAGGGGAAGATGAATGCTGCTACATACGGATAGATCCTGGATAAAAACTTGCTAGGCTGGGCAGGACAACACTCCAAAGCACACTGCCAGAGCAACCATGAAATGAAGAAAATTTATGTCCCTGAATGGCCCAGGCAGAGTCCTGACATTAACCCAATGAACATCTCAAGACTGCTGTCCATCACCACTCCCCAACTAGCCCAGCATAGCATGAACAATTTTGCAAGGAGAAATGGGCAAATCTTGCTCCATCACATTGTGCAAAGGTAATAGAGGCTTATCCACAAAGACTACTGGCTGTAATAGCTGTAAGAGGTGGTTCAACTAAGTACTGAGCAAAAGGGGATGAATACTTTTGAACTGCTGACATTACAGTTTTTGGATTTTTAGTTTCTCATGCTTTACAATTTCCCTTGGTTTTTAGTTCTACTGTGAAAAAAGGAGCGTGTGATTCACAAATAAAAATTTTCACTTAAATTGCTCAATATCTCTGGTTATAATACATTTATGTGAAGAAAGGGTTGTGGACGGAATACTTTTACAAAGCTGTGTAAGAATAAACAACTTTTTTTTGTAGCTAACCTGCTTAGAAAGGAAGTAGCATATAGCAAGTAATACATACTTTCTCTTTTTATAAAAACTTTGATCCACCAATTGACTATCACCATCCAATTGTCCTTCTCATCTGTCAGGAAAGTCTAATACATTTAGAAGGCCTTTCCTGGTTGGTTGTCAGTGACTAGTGGTATTCCACAGTGGTCAGTGTTGGGACCACTTCTTTTCACATTATACGTCAATGATCTAGATGACAGAATAGTTGGCTTTGTGGCCAAGTTTGCAGATGAAGCAAAGAGAGGTGGAGGGGCAGGTAGTGCAGATGAAGCACAGAGTCTGCAGAGACCACAGATTATAAGAATGGGCAAAGAAGTGGCAGAAGAAATATGGTGTACAGAAGTGTATAGTCATGCACCTTGGTAGAAGGAATAAAAGTATAGACTATTTTCTAAATAGGGAACAAATTCAGAAATCATAGTTGCAAATGAACATGGGAGAGTCCTCATGCAGAATTCCCTAAAGGTTAACTTGCAGGTTATGTCAGTGGTAAGGAAGGTAAATGCAAAGTTAGCATTCATTTTGTGAGAACTAGAATATAAAAACAAAGATGGAACACTGAGGCTTCATAAGAAATTGTTCAGACTGCACTTGGCAGTGCTGTGAGCAGTTTGGGGGCACTTCTCTAAGAAAGGGTGTGCTGGCATTGGAGAGGGTGAAGAGGAGGCTTATGAGAATGAATGGATAAACGTATGAGGAGCATTTGATGACTCTAGGCTTGTACTCACTAGAGTTGAGAAGAATTTGGGGGGAGGGGGATCTCATTGAAACCTATCGAATACTGTTAGGCCTAGATAGAGTGGATGTGAAGAGGATGTTTCCTATAGTGTCCCCTACAGTCAGAATACAAGGATGTCCCTTTAGAACAGATATGAGGAGGAGTTTAGTTTAGTTAGGAGTTTAGTGTGAATCAGAGTAATTCATTGGCACAGAAGGCTGTGGAAGCCAAGTCAGTGGGAATATTCAAAGCAGAGGTTGACAGGTTCTTGATTAGTAATGGTGTCAAAAGTTATGGGGGAAGGCAGGAGAACAGGGCTGAGGGGGTTAATAAATCAGCCATGATGTGACAGTACAGCAGACTCAATGAGTCAAATAGCTTGAATCCGCCCTTATGTCTTATACCCTTGATTCATATTCAGAATGAAACCTGAGTGACAAAGAGGGGCAAATTCAACAGCACATGTTGCCACTCAGCAATGTCCAGTTAACTAGGTAGTGACTAGGAAGTAGCCAAATTGTATCCCCTAATCCACTGACACAAGCGTTAGAGGGTCAAACAAGCCTTAGTTTTCCTTGAGTGATATATTCTTGCAATTATTAAACAACATTATTGGCAATACCAAATGAAAGCAACAATTGTGTGGAATAAAAATGAGTTGACTTACTACCAGTAGAGCAAATGGAATAAAAGTGCCACCTAATAATTGGTAGGATATGGTGTCTTCTTTGTATGGATACTTGATGGTTTCATCATTACAGTAAAATCCACGTCTGAATGGAGAGCGCAGCGATGAAAGAATTGCAAAAGGCAATCCAGCTAGTAAAGCAATAAGAAACCAATCTGTCAGTTCAATGACAAATGATACAAGCTACTCCATGACTGACGTCCAAACATTACCCGACATTAATGCACCATAACAGACACCAAACCAGAAGTTTAAAGCAAAAGAAAATTTACAGGCATTTGTTGTGACTACTGATGGCACACAAATATATTGATTTATGAAGTCACACAAACTGACTGCTTTGGGTAGACTGCAACCGAGGCCAGGAAAAGTACCAGTGTTGTCTGCTGCCATGTGTACCCTATCAACCAGGTGATTGGCAGAAGAATGCCAGCCAGTCACTTCAGAACTGTGGAGAACTAAGAGAAAAAAAATATTATTGCTAGAAAAAAAATGGCTTTATAAGCAGCAGCTGGAAGGTAAACAACATAGAATCAGATAAATGATTAATGAACATACAGTCTCCTATCATTTTAATAGACTGCCTTAGACATGAATTTTATGTTTATTAGAGCTGTAATTTCTAGGTCCAACCAATGAATTGTTGCTAAGAATGGTAAAAGCATTGTAATTAAATGTTATATTTTTTCATAGTTTTCCCCAATAATCTGTACTGAGCGACCAGTTCCACAGTTCATACACTCCACTGGACAACCACAACCTCGCCAACATGAGATGCGGGTGAGAAGGAAAAGCCCCAAAATATCACAGGGGCAATAAATAACATTTTTGGCCAAATCCAAGATAACTTGTAGATCCTATGAATTCATGGCAGTTGGGACAAACATATACAAAATGGGTATCTATCAAAATAACCCATTGAATAAGGAGGCCTCTCTGATGTGAACATAAGCTGAAATTCAAGAAACTAACTTCTATTTATAGATAACAGCATCATGATAATATGATAATCCAGACAGTAACATCATGATAGTATGCTACATGTGCATCAGAACGTTATGTAAATTGTTCCTGAAACTTTATCATCTGCAGTGCACAAACACTAAGGAGTATAATTTGATTAGCTCAAATGATGACTTTTAAGTCATTCCTAAATTAAATAATTGCTGCAAAACAATTAACAGAACAATGATAAAGAAAATAAGAAATGTTTAGAGCTATAGGCGACCCCCCCCCCCCAATTATGGACAATCAGATAACAGAAATATGCTGTTACAGAATTCACAAATTATTTTCCAGAAATTTGAGATACGGAATAAAAATCGCTCTACAAAAGTTAGATGTAAAAGTTAATAAATAAAGACAAAATTGTTTTATTTTCTTTTCTTTACATTTCTTTATGTAATGGCAGCAGATGGTGCTTTGCATTTTGGAAAATCAGGATATGGACTATTTTCTAAGAAATACAAACACCCCTCCCCCCATGATGCAAGGGTTGTTTATATCCCTAAGGAATTTGAGAATATTCTGAAATTTTTCTTCACAGAATATCGAGGCTATAGAAGCAAACTACAAATAAGGTTTTACTATTGCGGCTCTGACCCACTACTGTTTTCTCTGGTTGTGTTGAAGCTGTTCCTTGTGGTACTGAGCACTAAACTAAAATCTGAGAGTCAAAGTCATACAGCATGGCAGCAAGCTCTTCAGCCCAGCTCATCTATGCTGACCGAAATGTATTTTTAAGCTTGTCTCATTTGCCTGTTTGATTATCTGGATTTTTTTCTTATCCATGCACGTCCAAATGTCTTTTGAATATTATTGCACCTGACTTTACCACATCCTTTAGCAGCTTGTTTCATATAACAACCATCCTTTGTGTGAAAAAATTGCTCCTCAATTCCTTTTAAATCTTTCTCCTCTCTCTGTAAAGACTATACCCTCTAGTTTTAGCCTCTCCTTTCCTGGGAAAAAGACTATGACCATGCACCTCATCTATGCCTCTCATGATTTTACATATCTCTATACAGTCACTACACAATCTCCTACATTCCAGGCGTAAAAACCGCAGCCTATTGAACCTATATAGTACTTTTAACTCAAGCTGTCCAGTCCTAGGGATAACCTTGATCTTTTCTCAGCAGGTCGGGCAGCATCCGTGGAAATGAGCAGTCAACGTTTTGGGCCGAGACCCTTTGTCAGGACTGAAGGGGGAGGGGCAGGGGCCCTATAAAGGCGGCCATGATGAGGCCAAGCTCAGGTTGGAGGAGCAACACTTCATATACTGTCTGGATAGTCTCCGGCCCCTTGGTATGAACATCGAATCCTCCAACTTCCAGTAAATCCCTCTGTGGTGAACTACATATACCTGTCTGGACACGCCCCCCCGCTGACTGCTCCTGTGGCTCGTCCCACTGACCGTGGCTCCTCCCATGGACCCCGGTATAAAGGCGATTGGAGAAACCGTCCCGGCCTCAGTCTCCAGGATGTAGTGTGGTGGTCAATTGCTGCTTGTTCTTTCTTCCAGCCAATAAAAGCCTATATCTCACCTCACGTCTCCGAGAGTTATTGATGGTGCATCACCCTCCCTCTCCCTTCCCGCATCCCACTTTCACTCTGTCTCCTCTTCTAGCTGCCTATCACCTCTCTCATGATTCTGCCTTCTACTACCCATAGTGCTTTCCCCTTGATTCCTTCTTCACCTCTCCTGCCTATCCCCTCCCCCCACCTTCTTTATAGGGCCCCTGCCCCCTCCTTCTTCAGTCCTGACGAAGGGCCTCGGCCCAAAATGTTGACTGCTCCTTTCAACGGATGCTGCCCGACCTGCTGAGTTCATCCAGCTTGTTTGTACGTGTTTATTTGACCACAGCATCTGCAGTGTACTTTGTGTTTACTTGATCTTTTCTGCTCCCTTTTCAGCTTAATAGGAAACTTCCTATAGGTTAGTGAGCAGAATTAAATACAATACTTCAAGTCTGGTTTCACCACGGAGTTATACAGATGTAACATGATATCTCAACTCCTGAAGGGTCTCAGCCTGTTGAGGGTCTCTGCATGGATCCTGCTTGACCTGCAGAATTTCTCCAGCATTTTGTGTGTGTTCCTGTACTCAGTGCTCTGACTGATGAGCACAAGTAGAACAAATGTCTTCTTCACCAACTATGTTGCCACTTGCAGAAAACTATGTACCTGTGCCCCTAGGGGTGCTTGTTCTACAACACTTTCCAGTTCCTTACATCTACTGTGCCCTGATTTAACTGATTTAAATGACAAAATTGTATTCCCTTGCACTTGTCTGATTTAAATTCTATCTGCCATTCTTCAGCCTTCGGGAAGTGTCTTTCTGTTTCTATGCTGTATTACTATATGATTCTGATGACCCTGTTACTCATCTGACATTTCTGACAAGGAAATAAACATGGTGTAGTATTTCTTAAACAACACAGCTTAAGAGAATTCATGTCCTTTCTTGGAGTCAATTCCCTTGACAAGTAGCACATTTGATTCATAGATTGTTACACAACAGCCCCATATCTCTTCTACATTGTGTTGGTGGGCACATTTACCTGGATTAAAAAGATATTAGCTATATGGAATACCTTTCAATGTTGGTTGCTAGATCTCTTCAGATACAAAATAATCAAAGAATCAGATTGTATTTTTCAAGCAGACATGGCTCTGGAAATTGCATGTGTTTGGGATTATCCATAATTTTTTGACAAAGACATTTTTTTTTCAATTATTTCACAGAGCATCAATTAGTACTACACCTAGAAACTGTCTCTGTAAATTAGAACAGATTAAGTGAAACCAAAGTGATAACTACCTCATAAGGCCTAAAGATTAGCATCACCTGCATTCCAGCAAACGCCCTGCCTCATAGACCCCAAGGAGTAGAACCAACTACATTCCAGGAAACACCCTTCCCTTCTATGTTCACTCTATGAAAGGTTTGTCACAAATTTGACATTTCATAACAATGTCAACATAGCAGCACTTACAATAAAATTAAACCAAAGGCCCAAGGGTTTTTAGCATGTAACAAAAGAATTTCAAAGGTAAGCAGTAGGGAGTGGAATATAATAGAATGATATAACCTTATTGGATTCTAAACAAGATATTCAAGCAAGATATGCAAATACAAGGAAAGGAGTGGGTTGACATCATTCCAGCCAAGCCCATTTCTGTCTTCAGGAACAATAAAGGAATTCAGCAGGCTGGGCAGCATCTGTTGAGGAGGAATTTTTGTTCACCTGGAAGCATTTACAATACCTTTACTCCCTCAGATACTATTCAACCCACTGAGTTCTTCCACCAGATTGTTTTTGCTCCAGATTCCAGTATCTGCAGTCTCTTGTGTCTCCATTTCTATCCTCATAGGCAATGGCATTTGACCTTGACCCAGAATATCCCAGGCACCTTTCCAGAGCAGCTGCACATTGCAAACCAAATCAGTCAGACAAGAAACCTAACCTAAAACCATCCACTGTTATGACAACGGTGACAGTAAAAGCAAAACTTTTGAGGTGGATATGCTTAATATCCTATATTATGGCAACCAGAAGCGCACACAATATTCAATTTGTAGCCTTTCCAGTGTTTCCTGCTTTTACACTCTATACCCTTGCTAATGAAGACAAGCACCTGTCATTCTGGGGAATTTGTACACACCCAGGCCTGCACTACCCAACATTCCCCAAGGCCCTATTTTGGCCTTGAGAATGAACACAGCCATTAAAAAAAAACTTAAGGTCATTCTGTCCCTGTGCTTGGCTACCATTTAGATAAAATCTAGTATCAGTCAAAAACAGAAAGCTATTCTGTTTGAGTTGAAGGACTAAAGTTTGGGTTACAGCCAACAGAGATGTGATTTAGATCAGGTTAAGAAACCCAATACATCAATCGCAGACTGAACTTGAAATGTGAAGATCTAGAAGATGCAGAGCTATTAGTAATTCAGAAGACTGACGCCACTTTGCGAATGTAGGGAGAATAAAACAGAATTCGATTACTGAAATATTAATATAAATGAGTAGTTGATAGCTGCCGTGGAAACTGTGAGCTAAAGGACCTGTATCTGTGCTGCATCTTTCTAGGACGCTATGCTCATTTCACATAGGAGACACAAGGGACAGCAGATGCTGGAATCTGGAGCAACAATCTACAGAGGAACTCAGAAGGTTGAGCAATTTTTGTGAGAAGAAAGGTATTTGTGTCAGGGTGCAGAGTTTTGACCTGAAATATTGATGGGTGGCTCTAACATCCACCATTGTGAAGAGCTTTGAAAGGCTTGTCATGGCTGGTCATGGTCATGAAGCATAGCTGCAGAAAAGCAGCATCCATCATCAAGGACCCCATCATTCAATGGTCTCTTCTTGCTGCTGCCTTCAGTAAGAAGGTACGGGAGTTTCAGGACCCTCACCTCCAGGTTAAGGAACAGTTATTACCCTTCAACCATCAGGGTCTTGAACCAGAGGGGATAAATTCACTCACAGTGCCTGTAAAAAGTATTCACTCCGGGCGCCCCTTAGAAGTTTTCATGTTTTATGGTTTTACAACATTAAATCATAGTGGATCTAATTTGGCTTTTTTGACGCATCAACACAAAAAGACACTTTCGTGTCAAAGTGAAACTAGATCTCTGCAAAGTGATCTAAATTATAATAAAACACAAAATAATTGATTACATAAGTATTTACCCGCTTCAAGTCAATATTTACTAGATGCATCTTGAGTACGGCCTTGAGAATGTGTGGATAGGTTTCTATCAGCTTTGCACATCTGGACAGTGCAATTTTTCTCCATTCTTTACAAAGCTGCTCCAGCTCTGTCAGATTGTATGGGGATCGTGAGTGAACAGCCCTTTTCAATTCCTGCCATAAATTCTCAATTGGATTGAGGTCTGGACTCTGACTTGGCCACTCCAGAACATTAACTTGGCAACACACACAAAATGCTGGAGGAACTGAGCAGGCCAGGCAGCATTTATGGAAAAGAGTACAGTCGACTTTTCGGGCCGAGACCCTTCAGCAGGACTGGAGAAAAAAAAAGATGAGAAGTCTGAGCAGGAAGGTGGGATGAGAGGAGGAAGAAACCCAAGATGACAGATGAAACTGGGAGTCAGAGGGGAAGCGTGAAGTAAAGAGCTGGGAAGTTGATTGGTGAAAGCGATAGGGGAATCTGATAGGAGAGGACAGAAAGCCATGGAAGAAAAAAAAGGGAAGGAGCACCAGAGGGAGATGATGGACAGATAAGGTCAGGGGGGGAAATGGGAATGGTGAAGGGTGGTGGGGGGATTCCAAGAGTTCAAGACATCAACGTTCATGCCATCAGGTTGGAGGCTACCCAGATGGAATACAAGGTGTTGCCCCTCCAACCTGAGTGTGGCCTCATCGCAACAGTAGAGGAGGTCATGGACTGACATGCTGGAATGGGAATGGGAAATGGAATTAAAATGGGTGGACTCTGGGAAATCCCGCTTTTTCTGACAGATGGGAGCATAGGTGCTCAGGGAAGCGGTCTCCCAATCAGTGTCGTGTCTCACCGATATACAGCAGGCCACACCGGGAGCACCGGATACAGTAGATGACCCCAAAAGACTCACAGGTGAATTTTGTCTGGGTAGCCTCCGACGTGATGTTATGAACGTCGATTTCTTGAAAATCTGGTAATGCCCAACTCCCCCCACAACATTCCCCAATCCCATTTCCCTCTCTCTTCACTTGCCTATCACCCCCCTCTGGTGCTTCTCCCCTTTTCTTTCTTCCGTGGCTTTCTGTTCTCTCCTATCAAACTCTCCCTTCTCCAGCCCTGCATCTCTTCCACCAATCAAATTCTCAGCTCTTTACATAACCTCTCCGCCCCACCCAGTTTCACCTACCACCTTGTGTTTCTTTCTCTCTCTCCCCCCACCCTTACACTGACTCCTCATCCTTTTTTCTCCAATCCTACTGAAGGGTCCTGGGCAATAACGTGGTCTATTCTCTTTTCCATAGATGCTGCCTGCCCTCCTAAGTTCCTCAGACACTTTGTGAGTGTTGCTTGGATTTCCAGCATCTGCAGATTTTCTCTTGTTTGTGACAGAACATTAACTTTGTTGTTTTTAAGCCATTCCTGTGTAGCTTTAGCTTTATGCTTGGGGCCATTGCCTTGCTGGAAAACAAAATCTTCTCCCAAGTTGCAGTTCTCTTGCAGACTGCATCAGATTTTCCAACAGGATTTCCCTGTATTTTGCTGCATTCATTTTACCCTCTACCTCACAAGCCTTCCATGGCCTGCTGCAGTGAAGCATCTCCACAGCAAAATGCAGTCACCACCATGCTTCATGGTAGGGATGGTGTGTTTTTGATTATGTGTGGTGTTTGGCTTATGCCAAACAGAGCATTTAGTCTTAAAGCCAATAAACTCAGCTTTAGCTTCATCAGACCATAGAATCTTCTTCCAGCTGACTTCAGAGTATCCCACATACCGATTGGCAAACTCTAGCCGAGATTTCATGCGAATTTTTTTTCCAACAGTGGCTTTCTCTTTGCCACTCTCCCATAAAGCTGCGACTGGTGAAGCACTCAGACAACAGTTGTTGTATATGCAGTCTCTCCCATCTCAGCTACTGAAACTTGTAACTCCTCCAGAGTTGTCATTGTTCTCTTGGCGGCCTCCCTCACTAGTCCCCTTCTTGCACAGTCACTCAATTTTTGAGGATGGTCTGCTCTAGGCAGCTTTACAGCTGTGCCATATTCTTTTGATTTCTTGATGATTGACTTAACTATACTCCAAGGGATATTCAGTGACCTGGAAATTGCCTTGTATCCATCTCCTAACTTGTGTTTTTCAATAACCTTTTTGCAGAGTTGCTTGGAGTGTTCTTTTGTCTTCATGGTGTAATTTCTCCCAGGATACTGACTCACCAGCAGTTGGACCTTCCAGATACAGGTGTATTTTTACTACAATCAATTGGAACACTTTGTCTGCAAGTAGGTCTCCAAAACCCGATCTTTATTTAACTAATTATGTGACCTACAAAACCAATTGGCTTCACCAGTGATAATTAGGTGTGTCATGCTAAAGGGGATGATTACTTATGCAATCAATTATTTTGTGCTTTTTATTTGTAAATTAATTTAGGTCACTTTGTAGAGATCTGTTTTCACTTTAACACAGGTCTTTTTCTATTGATTAGTGTCAAAAAGGCCAAATTAATCTACTGTGATTCAATGTTGTAAAACAATAAAACATGAAAAATTCCAAAGGGGGGTGAATACTTTTTATAGGCATTTGCCCCATCATTGAACTGTTCTCACAACCTATGGACTCACTTTCAAGGACTCTTCATCTTATGTTCTCTATATTTGTTGCTTATTTATTTGTTATTATTATTGCTTTTCTTCTTTTTGTATTTGCAGCTAGTTGTCTTTTGCACATTGGCTGTCTGTCCACCCGCGTGGATGCAGTATTTCATTGATTCTTTTTGTGTTTCTTGTATTTACTATGATTGCCTGCAAGAAAATGAAATTCACAGTTGTATACAATGACATATACGTACATTTTTTTATCAATTTACTTTGAACTTTGTTTCGAACGACCCACTGCATTCACCTGTAGCTGAGCCAAGACTGTGACAGATAGACTTGCCTCTGCACTAATATCTGGACAATAAAGACACCAAGTTTACAACACAGAACGTACAACAGTACAGCACTGGACAGGTCATTCGGTCTAAGATTTCGCACTGATCTTGATGGCAATTTATACTAAATGTCCTTCCCTTGTGTGTTATCTGTAACCCTTACTATCCATGTGCCTATCTAAATTCCATCAAACTGCCTGCTTCCAGTACTAAGCATGACAAAACTGCCTCTCAGGTCACTTTTATACTTTCACCCTCCCCCCCCCCCCCAACCTTAAAAGCATGACCTCCAGTGTTTGGCATTTCTCCCATGGAGAAAAGTTTCTGACTGTCTACCCTATCTATGCCTCTCATTGTTTTACAAATATCAGATCTCCCTCAGCCTTAAACACTCTAAAGAGAAGAGCTCAAGTTTGTCTAACCTGTCCTTATAGTCTATATTCCCTAATACAAGCAGCATCCTGGTAAACTTCTTCTGCACCAAATCCACAGTCTCCACATCCTCCCAATAATGGGGCAACCAGAACTGCACACAATACTTAATAGTCACAAAAGGTACTGCAGATGCAGGAAATCTAGAGCAATACACACAATGTGCTGGAGGATCTCAGCATGTCAGGCAGCATCTATGGATGGGATTAACCAGTTGAATTTTTAGGCCAAGATGCTTCATCAGGACTTCATCCCAGTCCCAATGAAGGGTCTCAGCCTGAAATGTCAACTGTTAATTCCCATTCGTAGATGTTAGCTGACCTGCTGAGCTCCTCCAGCACATTGCGTTTACACAATACTCTGAGTGCGTTCCAACCAAAGTTTTATATAACTGCAACCTAACTTCCTTTGATCAAGAAGAAAATGGAGAAGTATGCAAAGATTCAGAAGTTGGGATCAAATGAAGCACATGAGGAGTATAAAGAAGCCAGAAAAGGTCTAAAGAAGGGAATTGGGAAAGCCAGGAGGGGCCATGAAAAGTTCTTGACAAGTAAGATTAAAGTGAATCCCAAGGTATTCTATGCATACATCAAGAGAAAGAGTTTAACTAGGGAGAGGGTGGGACAACTCAAGGGTAAAGAGGAAACATTTGCATGGATCCAAAGAATGTGAGTCAGGTATTTAATGAGTACTTTGTTTCAGCAAATATCAAGAAGGATATTGAGGACCACTGATATTGAGGATCAGTGCTTAGAGTATAAATATGTTAGGGTGCTTAGAGGTCAAGGAGGGGGAAGTGTTAGGCCTCATAATGAGTATTAAGGTGGATAAGTCCCCAGGTTATTGAAGGAGGCAAGATATGAGATTGCTGGGGCCTTGACAAGTATCTTCATGCCCTCTCTAGTCACCAGCGAGGCCCTGGAGAACTGGTGAGTGGCTAATGTTGTACCTCTATTTAAGAAGGGAACAAGGGAAAATTCTGGGAACTGAATATCAGTGAGTCTCAGGTCAGTTGTAGGCCAATTGCTGGGGAAAAACTCTAGGGATAGGATGTATCAGCATTTGGAAATCCATGGCCTAATAAAGGAGAACCAGTATGGCTTTGTGCAGGGCAGGTCGTGTCTTACCAACTTGAATTTTGACAAGACGAAGAGAGAGACTGATGATGGTTGGGCGGTCAACATTGTCTACATTGAATTTAGTAAGGCGACACACAGTCTCTCATGAGAGGCTGGTCTAGAAGGTTAAAATGCATGGGGTCTGCAGCAAATTGTCTGTTTGGATTCAGAACTGGCTTGCACATAGAAGACAGGAGGTAGTGGTTGAAGAGACTTATTCAAACTGGAGGTCTGTAACTAGTGGTGTTCCTCAGGGATCTGTGCCGGGACCTCTACTGTTTGTGACGTGTATAAATGACCTGGATAAAAATATAGATGGGTGGATTTAATAAGTTTGTGGATGATACCAAGACTGGCAGAGATGAAGATAATGTAGAAGACTGGCAAAGATTACAGCACAATACAGATCAGATACAGATATAGACAGAGAAATGGCAGATGAAGTTTAACCCAGATAAATATGAGGTGTTGAACATTGGTAGGGCAAATGCAAGGAGAGAGTACACTGTTAAGAGCAAGATCCATAACACTGTTGATGAACAGAGAGATATTGGGATCCAAGTTCATAGCTCCTTGAAAGCAGCTACACGTCAATAAGGTGGTTAAGAAGGCTTAAGGAATGCTTGCTTTTAATAGTCAAGGCACTGAGTTCAAAAGTCATGAGGTTTTGTTGCAACTCTATAAAACTTTGCTCAGACCACATCTGGGGTATTGCACACAGTTCTGGTCACCCCACTGCAGGAAGGTTGTTGAGGCTTTAGCGAGGGGGCAGAAGAGGTTTACCAGGATGCTGCCTAATTTAGAGAACATGTGCTATCATGAGATGCTGGATAAACTTGGGTTGGTCTCTCTGGAACGGCGAAGGCCAAGGGGAGATTTGATAGAAGTTCATAAGATTATGAGATGCATAGATAGAGTGGACAGGAAGTATTTGGCTACCAGGGTTGAAATGCCTAATACCAGAGACATGCATTGAAGGTGCGAGGGGGTAGGTTCAAGGGAGATGTGAGGGATGTTTTTTACTCAGAGAGTCATGAATGCCTGGAGTGCCCTGTCTGGTGTCTGGTAGAGGCAAATACATTAGAGGCTTTTAAGAGATGTTTGGATGGGTACATGGATGTAAGGAAGATGGAGGAATCTGGGCATGGTGTAGGCAGGAGGGATTAGTGTTTGAGTGTTTTTGATTTGCTCTCTAGCTGGTTTGGCACAATATTGTGGGCTGAATGGTCTGTCCTGTGTTGTACTGTGCTATATTATATTTGATTTAATGAGCAGGTGTACAGGTGTACCTAATAAAATGCCCACTGAGTGCATATTTCTCTGCATTCTTTGATAGCCCTTTACTATGTCTACAACTGAACCAATCTTGGTACTATCCAAGATAGCTAATTAATTACTTGTTTCAATTCAATGATCCTTAATCACAAAAGAAAAAGGTTTATTCTTCAAATCCAGACCTCTAAAAATATCAAGGGATACTGGGGGTTAGAAAAGAAGGGAAAAGAATGTTATGACAAATAGCAAGTGCTCAACTCTGCAGGAAATCTGGAAGAGTACTGTTGGTGCAAGAGTGAAATTAAGAAGCGTACTTGGAAGTAGAAAGGGTATGAGAAATGGTGATATGTTAATAAAAAAGCAACTTCAAATTATTTTATAAATATGATAAGGTATAGAGATTAATAAAGAAATATGTAGTTCCCACCTGAAAGCAAAACAACAGCCAGTGCGTAGGCAGAAAAGGTGTGTTGTCCTATGAGGGGTATAGATAGGGTAAATGCAAGCAGTGGCAAGAATTTGTTATCATATATAAGGAGTAGTGTCGAAGTTGAAAACAGACATCAACAAAGAAAGGAACAACAAATTTAAGAATGAATACAGTCGGCCCTCCTTATCCGCGAATTTTGCATCCGCGAATTCAACCAACCGCAAATTGCGAAAACCCGGAAGTGCTCTTCCAGCACTTGTTGTTCAAGCATGTACAGACTTCTTTTCTTGTCATTATTCCCTAAACAATGCAGTATAACAATTATTTTACATAGCATTTACATTCTATGAGGTATTATAAGTAATCTAGAGATGATTTAAAATATACAGGAGGATGTGCGTGGGTTATCGTGGATAGGGATCGAAAAAAATCATAAGTTCTCTTACTAAGTAAGTCAGAACAGGTACATCCGGTATTATTTAGCGTCAGTTAGTCAAACGTTTGCATTCATATACAGTATATATTTTAAGTTTCTATGCATATAAAACACTTAAGAACGTATGTTTCAGCGCTGGGCTCGGGAAGTTCCCGAGTTCGATCTAGTGACAGATCATTATCGAGGGCACTCTCCACTGTGCCGGATGATGTGGACGGTCAAAAACCCAAAACCCCAAAACCCAATAATTAAACCACTGCGTTGCTTAGTAATAATTGTAGCTTTCATTGGGGCAGAGCCTTTCTCACTTTATCCTTTAAAACTGTTCCGATCGTTGACTGAAGTAGCCTAATGCTTTTCCAATGACCGATGGCGTTTCACCTCTTTCCGATCGCTTTATTATTTCCACTTTATTTTCAATCGTTATCGTGATTATTTTTGTGAACAGAAACACTGCGGATTCAGATCTCTGCCGCTGGGTCCTAATGTCCACCACACTGAGACAGGTTCAATAAGGGACTTGAGCATCCCCAAATTTTGGTATCCGTGAGGGGTCCCGGAACTAATCCCTCACGGATAAGGAGGGCCGACTGTATATCACCAGCTTTGTAAAATTACTTTATGTGCCTCAGATCTTTAATTAATCCTGACCCACTGAGTTCCTCCAGCAGCTTTTGTTTTGCTCATGGTATCAAGGCAGTTAGAAGAAGAAACAAGATAAAGTATCTCGATAAATGGCTAAATGTAGTCAAAGGGCTGCATGTCCAACTGTTGTTCACAAATTATCTCAAGCATATCACATTTATTTGTAAATAAAGTTACAATAATGTTGATACTGTTATTAAAGGCTTTGCTGATTGTGATAAAAGTTACACAAGCAGAGGAAAATTATGACAAATCCTTCCTGCTCTTCAGGCATTGTGATACTGGTGTAACAGTATGGAGCAAAGACAGTTTTTGGTTAGAAAGCTCTCTATACTGTATACAGTAAATAGGCTATATACTGTAATTCTGAATGTATAAGTCAATACACAGAACTGATCAAGCATTACAGTGCACCTCGTTGCAGTTTTGATTAGAGTCATAGAGGAGTACAGCACAGAAACAGGCCCTTTGGTCCATCTAGTCCATGCTGAAACCATTTAGACTGCCTACTCCCACTGACCTGCACCGAAACCTCCATACCCCTACTATCCTCACGTCTATCCAAACTTCGCTTAAAATGCTGAAATTGAGCTCCTTGCACCACTTGTGCTGGCAGCTCATTCCACACTCTCACAACCCTCTGAGTGAAGATGTTTCCCGTCAAATTTCCCTCAAGCTTCTCACCATTCAACCTTAACCCATGACCTCTAGCTGTGGTCCCACCCAACCTCAGTGGAAAAAGCCTGCTTGCACTTATCCTATCTATACCCCTCATATCTCCTCTAAATCATCCACTTTCTAAGGAACGCAGTCCCAGCCTATTCAATCTTTCCTTATAACTCAAGTCCTCCAGACCCGACAACATTCTTGCAAATTTTCTTTGCACTCGATCAACCTTGTTTACATCTTCCTTGTAGGTAGGTGACCAGAACTGCACACTACTCCAAATTAGACCTCACCAACATCCTATATAACATCTCACCTTCAGTACTCAAATATATTGATTTATGAAGGCCAATGTCCCAAAAGCTTTCTTTATGACTCTATCTACCTGTATATTACTCTAATTCTGTACTCTAATTCTCTAATATTACTGGTTCATTTTAGTTAGTGTGCTATTTATCACAGATACCATGCGGGAAATTTTGTAAAAAAAATTAACCAGAATATTTGTATTTTGCTTCAGGTCATCAAAATATTTGCTGCTCACATTCCAATCGCAACAGGTCCTGCAAAGTCTTTTGTTTAGAACACCTACCCTGGTCTTCAGATCCTTCAATGGCCTTGCACATCTTTTTTCTCTGTATTCTTCTTAGGTTTGCACCTTTCTGAGATCTGCATTCCTGGTGACCCACCTCCCAGAATACCATCATTATATCATTAGCAGGGTACATGTACATGGTGACGTAGGTAGACAGAGTGGTGAAAGAAGGTGTATGGCACGCTGTTTTCATCAGGTAAGGCACTAAGTACAGGAATTGGGACATCATGTTACACCTGTACAAGCCAGTGGCAAGACCACTCCTTGAATCTTGTGTGCAGTTCTGGTTGCTATTCTATAGGAAGGATGTGATTATGCTTGAGAAGGGTGGTGCAGAGAAGACTTAAACCTCCCTGTAAGCCTTTTACTCGTCATCTTAAAAGCCTGATCTCCAACAATTCTGTCAGGGGGAAATATTCCTGCTATCTATCCTGTTTATGCCTCTTAGTTTTGTATTCCTCTATTCTGCTCCAAAGAAAACAATCCCAGTTTATGTGATTGCTCCTCATAATTGTAATTTCCCAACACTGGCAACATCCTGTGAATTTCCTCTCCACCCTGTCTACGGCAATCACATCCTTTTTAAGGGCAGCAACCAAATGTGCACACTACCCTCTGGCTGTAGTCTATCTACTGTTTTGTGAAATAGTACCAAGACCTTCTGCTATGCCCCAGTGAATGAAGAAAAAATTTCCATTTGCCTTCTACAATACTGGTTGCTACTTTTGGGGACCACTCAGCCCATGGACTCACTTTCAAGGACTCTTCATCTCATGTTCTTGGCATTTATTGCTTATTTATTTATTATTATTATTATTATTATTATTATTATTTCTTATTTTCCTCCTTCTTGTTGTATTTGAACAATTTGCTGTCTTTCACACATTGGTTGTTTGTCCATCCTGTTAGTTCTGCTCTTTCATTAATTCTATTGTGTTTCTTGTATCTACTGTGAACACTGGCAAGAAAATGAATCTGAGTTGTATATAGTGACATAGATGTACTTTGATAATAAATTAACTTTGAACGTATACACCAAGATCCCTATAAACACAACAAAATAGGAGCAGGAGAAGGTCACCCCTCCATGACTTCCCCACCACTTTATATGATCATCACTGATCAATTGTGGCCCCAATTCTTCTGGCCATTTCTTCATTCCCTAAATGCCTAAAGCTATCAAATATTTATCCATTTCCACTTTAAATACTTCTAATTGTCCAGCTTCCACCATCGACCAGGACAGAGAATCCCTGAGATTCATCACACTGTTCAAAAATACATTTCTATTTACTTCTGTTTTATATGACAGACCTCCTACCTTGCAGTTAAGCTCTCTTGTTAGAATCTCTCACTAAGGAAAACAAACGAATATCTACCCATATATAAGATATTTATATAAAATAATATCTCCTGTTTCTAAATTGCAAGGAATACAAAATCCAAACTGCCTGGGCTCTCTTGATAGAAAATCCCAGTAATTAACTTGGTGAATCTCCTTTGGCCTGCCTGCAATGCCAACAAATCCTTTCAGTATTATAAGTTTGACCTCACTAATACCCTCTATAATTATAACAAAACCTTCCTATAATTAAACTGCTACCCTTTGCAATAAAGGTCTATGTGCCATTAGCCTTCTTAACTAATTGTTGGATCTGCCTGACCTGTGTGATTCATGCACTGGAACATCAAAATCTCTCAGTCATTTGCATTCACTCTACATTTAAATAGTAATCTACCTTTCACTTTCTATTAACAAACTGCTCAATCTCACACTTGCTCATATCATATCCTTTTGCCCACTCCCTCAATCTATCTATATCTTGTTGCAGAATCACTGTATCACAATCACAACATGCCCTCCCACCTAGTTTTATATCATCAGCAAATTTGGAGCCCTTGGCCAATGTTCATTCCTCCAGTCAGTAATATAAACAGTGAACAATTGCTGGCCAAGCTTTGATCCCTGCAGTACTCCATTTATTACTCCTTTCTGAAAAGGAGTAATGGCACATTACAGAAGTGTCTGAAAAGGGCACATTTATTCAACTGTTTTGTAAGCAGTTTTGGGCCCCGTATATGAGGAAGGATGTGCTGATGTTAGAGAGGGTCCAGAGGTTTGTGAAAATCATCAGGAAATGAGAAGTTTAAAGTATGAGGAGTGTTTGATGACTGTGGGCCTGTATTTGTTGGACTTTAGAAGAACGAAGGCAGATCTCATTGAAATCTATCAACTATTGAATGGCCTTGAAAGCATGGACACAGACTAAATGTTTCCTATAGTGGGGAAGTAGAAGACCAAAGGGTATAGCCTCAAAATACAAGGATGTCACTTTAGAACAGAGCTGATGACTTTCTTTAGCCAGAGGGTGATGGATCTGTGGAATTCATTGCCACAGATGGCGCTACGGCCAAGTCATTGGCAATATTTAAAGCGGAAGTTGATAGGTTCTTGATTAGTAAGGGCATCAAAGATTATGGGTAGTAGGCAGGAGAATTAGGTTGAGAGGAATAATAAATCATGCATGAAGAGATGGCAGAGAAGGATCAATGGACTGAAAGGCCTAATTCTGCTCCTGTGTTTTGTGATCTGATTGCCTATGAGACAGTCAGTTTTCATTCCATTCGAACACACTTCCTCTGATACCACGGGCTCCTAGCTCAAACACCATGACAAATTCCCTTTTGGAAGTCTAAGCACGCTAATCAGCAGGTTCCCCGCAGTTAAAGGTAAAAGAAGAAAAAAATCCTAATATGTAACTAAGACCTAGGCCAGGGGTCAGCAACCTTTACCACTGAAAGAGCCACTTGGACCCGTTTCCCACAGAAAAGAAAACACTGGGAGCCGCAAAACCCGCTTGACATTTAAAATGAAATAACACTGCATACAACGTTTTGTTTTGCCTTTATGCTATGTATAAACAAACTATAATGTGTTGCATTTATGAAATTGATGAACTCCTGCAGAGAAAATGAAATTACATTTCTGCATGCAACAAAAACATTTTGAACTCCGAAAAGAAGACGTTGGGTTGAAGGTTACTTTTAAGTAAAATACTCAACGTCTATTTGAGTCCTTCTTGTATTTATGAAAAACGCCAAACTTAAATTTGCCGCCAGCAGCAAACCAAAAATAACGTCAGCCAGCTGTCAACCTGAAAAATAAAAGGACTATTTCACTGAACAATGAAAACATATGAATATACGTAAAATAATAGGCAATTAAAATATTTATCATACTTGTTCAGGTTGACTCACACCTGACAATGCAGTCGTATTTAGTAGGGATGGATCGATGCTTAGGGGAGTGACCGGGAAGGATAATGTGTTTTTTTCCTCTCTGAACTCACAGAAGCGTTTCCCAAACGATGTTTGCATTGCGATGATTGCAGAATGTAAATACTCCGAATTTATCATGTCGTGACCTTGTTTGAACTCTCTCAAATTGGGGAAGTGAGACAATGTGCCTTTCTGTAAATCTCTGGCAAGCAACGTCAACTTGCGCTCGAATGCCAAAACATCCTCCAACATGTGCAGGGCTGTACGTCCTTACCCCGTTGAAGAGCTGTGTTCAGCGTGTTCAGGTGCGCTGTCATGTCTACCATGAAGTGTAGCTTTTCCAGCCACTCTGGCTGTTCCAGCTCAGGAAAGTTGAGCCCTTTGCTGCCCAGGAAAGTTTTCACTTCTTCCAGACACGCGACAAAGCGTTTCAGCACCTCCCCTTTGGACAGCCACCGGACTTTGTTGTGCAGCAGGAGATCAGAATATGCGCTTTCCAGCTCGTCCAGTAACAAACGGAATTGACGGTGATTTAAACTTTTTGCCATTATTTTATTGACAATCTGAATGACAACATCCATTACTTCTGTGCATTCCGGAGGAAATGTTTGAGCGCACAGTGCCTCTTGGTGCAAGATGCAGTGAAAAGTCAGCAGCTTTCTGTCCAGCGACTTCTGCAGTAAAGCCACAAATCCCTTGTGCGTTCCCGTCATATTCGGTGCCCCATCAGTAGCTACTGACACCAGATGGGTGGTCTTTATTCCTTTGGCTCTTAAACAATTCAAGACAGCCTCACAGATGTCCTCCCCCCGTGTTTGGTCTTTTAGAGGTATCAACTCAATCAGTTCTTCCTGTGGCCCGGCAGAGTTTACATACCGGCAGAACAACGCTATTTGTTCAATATCACCTTTGTCTTTAGACTCGTCACAGGCAATCGAGTAGGCCACAGCTGAATTGATGTCTTTAATTTGCTGTCTTGTGATGTCTTCTGCCATTTTTATGGTTCTGTCTTTGACAGTCTTTGCAGAGAGGGGCATATCCCTGATTTTCTGCACAATTTCACTCTTGTTTTTAAAGTCCGTGAATAGATGTTCTGAAATCTTAATGAAAGATTCTTTTATATATTCACCATCTGTAAACTGCTTCCCGTGCCTGACTATTTCCTGAGCGGCAATATAACTGGCGTATGTCGTTGATTTTCCAGACTTCATCCATTTCTGGAAATGATTTTTGCTCAGATCAACCTTCCGCATCAGTTCCGAAACGGCTTTTTTTCTCTCATCTCCATCCAGATATTTTTGAGCAAAGGCTGCATGTTTATTCTGGAAATGCCTTGCGACATTTGACTTTTTGTTGTTTGCTAGTTTCTCATTGCATATTAAGCATACCGGTAAACCAGTCTCGTCAACAGTGAAAGCAAATGAATCTGTCCACGTATCATTAAACGTTCTGTTTTCTTCAGTCACTTTTCTTTTTTTAGAATTCTCCATAGTTGGCTTACCTTGGATCGAAAAATTAAAGAAATCGCGCACTGGCGGGTGTCAGGTATTGGCAGTGGTGACGTATATTAATAGCGATAAAAACACGTTGTAGCGGTGTGCTCACGCAGTCAGTAAACTGCAGTCGAATAACTTTATTCGAACTAAACAGCCTTGCTTTTAAGCCTCCCTCAACCCAGCCCCCATGGACGCAGATGCTGCAAAAGACGCGTACTCACAAACCCCCGTAGGCTATCTCCCTTAGCCTGAATGCTGGCTAATTGTGAGCCGTTTCGGATGTGCCAGGAAATGTGTCGCCACACTTAGATTGTACAAGATCACCATAATCTTCAAATTTAGAATTACATTTCAAAAGCTAACAAACTAACATAAAATACATTTTAATTAAATACTGACCAATTATTTCCCAAAGCCACAGGGAGCCGCAGCACAGAGGTGAAAGAGCCACAAATGGCTCGGGAGCCGCAGGTTGCCGACCCCCGACCTAGGCCCAACAGGTCTTTCCACAAATCAGGACAAAGTTCAAGGTGTGAGGCATGGCATCAAATAAACATTTCCACTTTTGAATGACAATGTAATGCTGATCAGAACTATCCTGATGCTTTATTGGCTGGGTGTCCCACTAAGCAAACAAAAGTAACACAAATGGACAAAGTCTCAAGATTAATTGCTGCTCTGTTCCAAATCAGTTGGTATCAGGCACCAAGGCAATAAAATATCTCTGAACAAACAGGAAAAAGTACTTGTTTTGCTTATAGAAATTTCTATAAATCTACCCAAAATATTTGCACACAAACTTTAAACTGCCTCACCAATGCATGCAATGTTACTGAATTACAAAACAAGATGTTCCTGTGTTATAAGATCAAGAAAAAATAAGAACAGAAGAATTGACTTTATATCTGAAATTAGCACATTACAGTATTTTACAAGGAATTTACAACACAAATGGTGGTATCCAAATACTGTTCCCATGCTGCCCAACACTGGTTTTACACCCTGTCCCAGCTCAGTGGTCTTAAGGTACTCAGATATTTTTAGTTTAATATAATATACAAGGTACTTCATATCAATCAAAATAGGTTCATCAAAAGCTGTCCTTCTAAAGGCAAACATGAATTCATAAAAGGTAATATTAAGCAACAAATTTACAGAAACATATAGAATTCATTAAATGTATCTCAAAATTTCCTAACTTCCGCTTTCAATACGAGTAGAACATTGAGGGGATAAGATCGAATACTTTCTGTCCAGCCTGACTTTTTGGTGACTTCCAGATTCTAGAACATTAATGAAAAGTCTCGGCAGAACTGATCAGCCTTTGTAAATGCCAAATGAAGATCGAAGAGAAGATGAAAAGAGTGGCCTTCAGCCTGCGTCACTAACTCAGTGAGTGTGCAAGTGGGTCTACTCAGTATTTCCACTTCTGCTTAGTTCAACTCAATCCAGCATCTGACTGATGAGACACAGCCAGCAAAAGATGCCGCAAATACACATTCTTATGTCAGTCTTCATAACCTGTAGAAAATCTGTAGATTATTAATTGACTACTAATAAAATTATTAGTAAATTACTTTTCCAGTACATCGTCTTTCTCCTTCTTAGACCTCGGCTTTTTCCCAGGAGATTGCAGGACAACAGCAGGAAGAAAGAAGCAATCAGACACAATGGCTCGGTCAACTTGTTGGTGAATTTGATGGACCAACTAATCTGTTTCCTCTCACATTCAGAAGACGTATGGGTTAGTCAGGGTTAATCGGTTGTGGGCATGTTATGCTGGCAACGGATGCTAGTGGGCTGCCCCCAGCACATCCTTGGACTGAGTTGATTATTGATGCACATGACACATTTCACTGTATGTTGAAGGACATTATCAGTTACTTTACTAAATTCCATATAGATAACATCCACTGCATTACCCTCATCAAGCACATCTGTTCCCTCTTCAAAATACTCAATTGAGTTTGTAAGGCATAACCTGCTCCACACAAGCCATGTTGACGGTCACAAAGCAGGCCATGTCTTACCAAATGAATATAAATCCTATCCCTAAGTAGCCCCTCTAACAGCCTACCATTAATGTGAGGCTCACTGGCCTATACTTAACTGGATTTTCCCTCTTTCCCCTCTTGAACAAAGAAACAACATTTGCTACTTTCCACTCCTCCAGGACCTTGTCTATTGCTGGTGAGGATGCAAAGATCCTTGTCAAAACTCCAGTAATCTCCCCACGTACTTCTTTCAATATTCTGGGATATATGCCATTAGGCCTTAATGCTTCTCAGAAAACCCAGCATGAACTGCTTTATCTTAAAATGTCCCAGCACATTAGCACGCCCCACTCTGTTTTAACTGGCCTCCAAATCCTTCTCCTCGGTAACTTTTCTATTCTCTATCAACATCTTAATAGATCCAATATCAAAAATTTACTTGAATCCTTCTAACTGATAATGTTTGAATGATTATGATTCTTAAAATAGCGTTCAGTTTGCAGAATGATTGACTGTTGAAGTCGGGTAACAGTATTTTAAGTATTTGCAAATGAAGGGAAATAAAATAATTTTGGAAGTTCTCCTTGCAGAGGGTTGAATATCTAGAATTATCCACCATTGAGGGATGTTGTAGCCAGATCATTGGCCGTATTTAAAAAAGTAGGAAGTTGAAAGATTAGGAGATTAGGGGCTATGGAGAAATGGAAATGTGTGCACACAAGAGCTTGAAGAGATCAACTGTGATCACAATGAATAACTAGCTGGCTTGAGAGGCCAAGTGGCTTACTCCAACAACTACGTACTTAAATTTTAACTGGTGCACAGATTATTACTGTGACATGCATCAATGAAAATTAAACCTTAAAGCAATGAAAAAACAGCAGATTAGGTTATATTTTGTAGTAGAAACTAGTTTACTTATTTATTCAAACTTCAAAGTAGCACAACTGAAATTTTTGGGAAACAAACCAAGTTGTTCCACGTTCTCCCTTCCTCTATGTCATACATCTTTAAATCTCTACAGAGATAATCACTACTTTGAAATCAAGAAAACTGATTAGATCTGCTAGAAAGCTGCAATTAACCAGTAGGACTTCAAACAGATGCAAATCATGTTTAAGGAGTGTTTTAGGGTAATAACAATCTGCAATCACACTACAGCATTAAAGCAAACATTCACAGATGACTTCATTTTGCTATGCTGAATCTTAGCCATAATACTGAAGGACTTTCTGAACACAGAGATTCTTAAATGTAAGTTACCAAATTTTGCAAGAAACCCATTCAACTGGAAACAGAAAAGCCGTTATCTTTTACTCCCATACCTTTATAAAATAATACTCTTTATATCAAAATAAAATGTATCGATTATAAAGATTTATTTACAAGAATAAACCATGCAATGCACTTTCATTTTTACACTTACAATGTAGGCATTAAATAGTGTTTTATTACATTACTTAAAACCAATAGGACAGTAGGGGGAGAACCCTACAATGTGGTCTTTCCCACCAAGCTTCAGTGCATTCCTCAGCAGCATGCCCCTGCAGCCTCGAATGTACCAGTCAGCAACTTTCCTTTATGGACCTTCAAAATAATACTGTAGTCCTCAAACATGACAAGCCCTTCTTGAACAATTACTAATTAGGAACTGTCATATTTTTAGTGTCAAATTGACCACGTCAAGGTAAACCCACCATCAATAACATGTACAAAATAGAATCAGTCTTTATGGAATGCAAACTGCAAGTGCCTTTGGTGATCACCCAACAGCAATCTGTAGCACGTACACAGTGAACTGCACCCATTCATTGGAAAGAAAAGAACATCTCTTGGAGCAATGATGTATTCTACCAACTCAGCTTATAATTCCTACTTCAGAAATCAGCTTTAGTACTCTAAAAGAAACCAATGATACTGCTCCAGGAAATAGTTCTTGAAGCTTGGAATAAGCCAAGACCAATAGTCATAGCACTGATGGGGACACTCTTTTTAGAGTCAGAAGGTTCTGGATTCATGTCCCACCCGAGAGAAAGTCCAAGCTGAAAGAAATCTAGCATGGTTGGAAGTGTCGTTGCTCAGATGAGATATGAAGGTGAACAGCAAAAATAGGCATAATATTTCAAAGAGTGGTAGAGGAGTTAACCACAATGTCCCATCAGTCAACCAACATCACAATGATTTCACTATTAACCAAACGTTGCTTGTGGGAATTTACTGTGAGGAAATTATTTAATGTGTACACATTAAAAGTACATTTCACATCAAATACATACCAAAGTACTTCATTGCCATAAAGGCAATAATAATAATCCAAATAATTCTCTTCCTTCAGAAAAGTTCATGTCATCTTCAAAGTGTTAATAAAAATCACCAGTTGTACTGTGAGCACCACTCGTATCATGTCTGAGGAACCTATCTCAATGTCAGCCAATACCTTTGTAATTCAATAACACCCTTCGCTGTACCCAGCTCCATTCTCAGACACCTTTGGGCTTGGATTGGGTACACCCTTAGATATTCAACTTAATTACAGTGATTGCATCCTTCTGCAACCATTGACTTATTTAATGCAAGTTTTCTACAACTGCAGTTACTGCTGCTCTACAATGAGAAAACAGGAGCAGTACCTTTCTGTCAATCCAAGCTAAACCTACAGATTTAAAATGCTCTCACACCACTGTACATTCTGGCATTAAAATGGGTTAAAAAAATCGGGGGCAGGGGCACGATTAGCAAAGTTGGGTCATTGCAGGCAGAAATCAAGCGGCTTAAGTGTTAGCACCCACAGAGCAGAAACCTCCCACAGTTAATGCCAATAAAGAATAAGTAGTAGTCAGATGCATGCAACTGTAAGTCATGCAAAAATATATTTGTAAAACAATCATTCTATTTTAATTAAGTCATTAGTAAGACTATGCCCTTCCAAACCACCATATCATATTTACATATACCTGAAAGGTTTATAGCTCGGACAGAGAAATCTCAAACAAAACCCACAACTCACCATCTCCAATATTCTAATGTTGGCTGTGTGGTACTTCTGCTTATTTAGTAAAAACTGACAATCTGACATTCAATCTTTGTAGACATTTATTTAAAACTTTAAAATTAAATTTTTAAACACTTCTATTTTTCTAATAGCGGAAAATAAAATCAAACAGTATTTAGCACTTTAGTTTTAAAAGTTGTTTTTTTTCTAATTTTAGAAATAATAATATAGCAAGTTTCACAATAATTAAACCAGTAACCACAAGTCAACACCATAGTTTAATCTCTCCCATTTCCTCCATTTCACCAAGATTCGTGGGGTCAACCACAATTGTTCCACAGATTGTCTGAGCTACTTACAGCTGATATGGGCAGTGTAAACCCCACTGAATACAGGACAGTGGAAGTGACGGTACTGTTCCTGAATGGATAACTGATGGTTTCATCATCACAGTAAAACCCTCTTTGATAAGGTTTTATTTTGGCCACATTTAGAACACCCAGTGGCATACCAGCTGTAAGGAGGGAAAAGAAAATTTTAAGTGCACTATAAACTGATAACCTTACAACAGATCAAATTCATGAATCCAATTTGCAAATAAAAAGTCCATATGCATAGAGTTTCTGCAGATGCTGTTAATACACATACAAAATGCTAGAGGAACTTGGCAGGTCAGGCAGTATCCATGAGATCTAATAAACAGTCGACATTTTGGGCTGAGACCCTTCTTCAGGACTGTCCAGATACTTCCTATAAGAGTCCATATGTTAATTTTTATTCTATTATTATACATATTCACAGAGCATGAGCGTCAATACCAGGAGAGTAATTTCCATCCTTGAACTGGCAAGCTTTATCAGAGTTTCAGTTGGTTAAGAGTTAACCACATTGACAAAATCATGCACAGTCCAGACAGGGTAAGGACAGATCAGATTTCCTTCCCCAAAGGTCATTGGGAATTTAAGCACAGGATGATCCTCCTTACATTTTCCATTTTCACCTTCCACCCAAACACACAGCACTGACGATAAGCTCCAAAGCAAAGCTTGTGCATGTATAAATTAGTGTCAAGAAGTTTGCTAAATGGCAAGGACCAATTCTAATATGTTGCAAAATAATTGCCATTGCTTTCTGAGATCGGGATGTATTTACCCCAAAAAGTAAACTTGAATGGGTTGTTGCAGGATTTGAGGCTCCCTGAAATGCTCAAGGTTTAAAAGTTAGATAGTCTCAGGGATCCCTCCAAGTCTAGTTATTTCTTCCATCAATTATCGTCAGTAAAAATAGATCAATCACGTTGATATACTTTTCAGATGCTTAACTATTTATAGCATGCTCTATTCACCTACAAGATGCCTGCTTAGTTAGTAACTGATAACTACAAAATGCATATTTTACAAGACTTCTCTGATTAAGATACACAATACTTGCCAAAAAAATTCACAAGGGACTTCACGTTAATTAATTTCTTTCATACTTTCCCAGTACCACATATACAGAACAAAGCGTAAATTTGTACTTAGAGGTCTCTGCTAATGTTATTCTAAATTGCTCAAAGTACGCATGCTCATGAACTAAGATAAGGAGATCTTATTATACTCCCCCTTCTCCAGCCCTGCATCACTTTCACCAGTCAACTTCCCTGCTCTTTACTTCACCCCTCCCCCTCCCTGTTTCACCTATTACCTTGTTTTTCTCTCTCCCCTCGCTCACCTTTTAAATCTACTCCTCGTTTTTCTCCCCTCAAGTCCGGCTGAAGGGTTATGGCCCAAAACATCGACTGTATTCTTTTCCATCAATTTTGCCTGGCCTGCTGAGTTCCTCCAGTGTGTGTTGTTTGGATTTCCAGCATCCGCAGATTTTTTCTTGTTTGTGTAGGGAGATGCTCTTAAGGTTTTCACTATGTGCAGTAGGAAAGCATTTCCTCTTCACAAAAATATGTCATTTAAATCAGGGGTTCCCAACCTGGGATCCACAGACTCCTGAGTTAATGGTAGGAGTCTATGGCATTAAAATGGTTGGGAAACCCTGTATTAGATTCACTTTCAAGGACTCTGCAATCATAGTACTCAATATAACTTAATATTTTTTCCTTTTTCTGTATTTGCAAAATTGTTGTTGACACATGGGGTGTTTATCCATCTCTGCTGTGTGCAGTTCTTCCATAGAATTCTTTTGTGAATGCCCACATGTAAACAAATCTCAGAGCAGTGTACAGTATGGTGACATATATGTACTCTGATAATAAATTTACTTCGAACTTGGTAACGATGATAGTTCAAGTTGCAATGGCACTACAGACAATCATTTAAACATCCATGATACCAGTCTTTAAGACTTCCAGTTGTTTCCTTCAGTTTTAACATCATTTAGTAATTATATCTAATTTTTGTTCAATATTTATGTGGCCAAAAGCAGACCACACCAACAACAGGAAGCAAACTTCATGATGCATGTTCACACGAAAACTATCATAGTTCGGTTTCACAAACACTACTACAGCATCCATTGGATCATGTAGGGGGAACAGTTTTATCTGGTAGAGACACAAGACAAACAAGTACAAAGATAAACAAATATTTAGCTAAAGTCAGAGGACAAATCATTCCCATTTCAAAACATGAATCAACAAACCGATTTCCTCGAACATAAGAGAGTTTGCAGATGCTGGGAATCGTGATTTCCATCACACACCTCATATTCCATCTGGCTAGCACCCAACCTGATGGCATGAGCGTCAATTTCTCTGAATTCCGATAATTTCTCTCTCCTCCCCCTTCTCTGTTTTTTCATTCCCCATTCTGGTTCCCCTCTCACCCCTTCTCTTCACCTCTCTGTCCTCCTTCCCTTTCTTCCGCGGTGCATGCACCTCTCCCATTAGATGTCTTTTTCTTCAACCCTTTACCTCCACCACCTAACACCCCTCAGCTTCTTTCTTCATCCCCTCTCCCCCACTCACCCTCCCACCTTCTCACTCAGCTGGTCTCACCTATCACCTGCCAGCTTGTACTCCTTCCTCAACCCAATTTTGGATCCTTTCTCCTTCCTTTCCAGTCCTGAGCAAGGACCCTGGCTTGAAAAGTCAACTGCTTATTCTCTTCCATAGGTGCTGCCTGATTTGCTGAGTTCCTCCAGCATTTTGTGCAGATTTCCTCGAATTTGGTGCATGTAGTGAAACTGAAAATTGAGAGTTGCTTCAGATCTCACAGCAGCAACTAATACACTTAATTAAATTTGGAATGCAAGGTCAAAATGCCCATAAAGGAGGGTTGTAAAGAAGTATTTTGGGAAGAAAGTTAGAGCAATACACACAAAATGCGAGATGAACCCAGCAGGTCAAGTAATACCTCTGGAAGAAAATGAAGAGTTGACGTCTCAGGCAGGAACTGTTCATCAGGATCCAATTGAGATGTTGATCGTTCATTCTCCTCCTTAAATGCTGCCAGACCTGCTGAGTTCATCCAGTACTTTGTGTGTTGCTCAAGATTTCTGGCTTCTGCAGAATCTGCTAGTTCTCAGGTAGGAAGCTTATTGCCTTTACCCAGTGTTGAATTTAGATAAATGACAATCCACAGGTATGTAGTGGACTGTTCATTATTCTCCAAGTGGCTTAGCATGCCATTCAATCTTGGAACAATTAAGGATAGGCAAAAAAAAAATCTGGCAATATTCATACAAAGAAATCTGCAAGACCCATGTTGTATGATTCTGTTGAGTTCCAGCTTTGCTATCTTCACCTCCTGCTAACATCATTTGTGCACCATATAATTCTTCATTTTACTGTTGACCTAGAAAAACATATTTCCCATTTCCAAGAAATCTTGTTCATCTTGGCACCAACTCTACACAATGAGTACAGCATGTCCCCAGACCTTGGATTACATTAGCAGTTCCAAATGCAAATTGTGCTGTCTATCTTTTTTCTTTATTTATTCTTTCTCAATCCTTGAAAGAGAGAAAAAGTTGGTGATCAAGGATCAGGCTGGTGAGAAGGCAATCTGGAATTGGGGCCAGGTAATGCATGCTTAGTACAGCGAACCCCAGACACTCAGATATCTTTAGAGTTATACCAAAGATGACCTTGTATATATATAAATATTAACTTCTTCATGAATGGCCTGTGCTACTGTTGAATAAAAGCACTGTCAAAATCATATGCTTGTATACTTTCACACATAAATCATGGGCAAGCAGGGCACAGAACTAATTTGATACTGTACATTATACTGGGTTAATTGAAGTGGGTGACCACTGATAGGCAAGGATAGTGAGCCAAATGGCCTACTTCCACATTCTACAATTCAGGAAAAGTCACAATAAGAACTACATATTTAACTATCTGGATTTTGATTATATTCATTTATGTATTGCACAGTATTATATTAAAACGTTCCAAAATATCGAATGCACAAGATTCACAAATGTCTGCCAACCTCTTATATTTCTCCCAGGTTTCCATCATTCACGAGTAAACTATAACAAAACGTTTTTAATGACTTCGTGGGGAAAAGAAAATCAGACCCTCTCCAGTCAACACCCAACATTTACATGCAAATGATATGCTCGAAAACATTCAGGAGTCAGAGTTTCGGCAGACTTCACATCATGAAATCCAAATGAGTTGAGATTAATTATACCGCTTGCAGACTCATCTCCGTTTCTGATTACAGGTTGCATGGAATAAAGCATTACATTGCAGACCTAATAGGCATGCCCCACCAATTTATTCAATGGCACCACACAGATTACTGATGCTACTTTTAATGCCAATATTTTAGCTCACAACCTTTAAAGTTTAGGGAAATTCTAAATTTAAAGGAAATAATAAAAGTAAAGTATTGCAAAAACACAGTATAACAGATAGTCAATGAATACACTATTCCTACAGGGATCAACATTTTGTGTGCACGTCTGCATACTACTAGACCATAAGAGCATAAGACAAGGGAGCAGAATTAGGCCATTCAGCCCATCAAGTCTACTCCACCATTCCATCATGCTGATCGTGGATCCCACTCAACCCTATACACCTGTCTTTTTGCCGTATTCTTTGATGCCCTGACTAAACAGGAAATGATCAACGTCTGTGTTAAATACACACACGGCCTTGGCCTCCACTGCACTTTCTACAGATTCACTACACCCTGGCTAAAAAAAATTCCTCCTTACCTCTGTTCTGAAGGGTCACCCTTTAATCTTGAGGCTGTTTCTCTAAGACGCTATTTTCAATTATGAAGTATTAAGATTTCTTCCCTTTTACGGAGATGTAGTATTTGCTTTTTGGTTTGTCACAAAAATTATGTATAATTTATGTTAATTTAAGCTTTTATTGTATTTGTCATGTTTGTAATGTATTATGATACAATTACAAAAAGCTAATTTATACATGGGCGTTTATGCACATAACGACCTACAGAGAGGAGGCAGAAGAGCCTGGGGCCAGCCAAATAACTCTTCCTAAATGTCAATCAGACAAAGGAGATGTTATCGACTTCAGGAAAACTCACATCAGCGTCACAACAGTGGAAACTGAGAGCAGTTTCAAACTCCTGGAAGCGCACAGCTCAGACAATTTCTCATGGTCCCAGAACATATCCGACAGAGTCAGGAAAGTGTGCCAGCTTTCTAAGGAGAGCTATGCACGTTCATACTCATATCACTCTACAGATGAACAGCAGAGAGCTTCTTAACGAGTTACATCACTGCATGGTACGGAAACTGTACTGTGGAAGACAGGAAGGCGTGTACAGTGGGCAGTCAAAATTGCCCAACGCATCACCGGCATCATTGAGGAAATATATACAGAAAGGTGCCAGAGAAAGTCCAGTTATATCAGGAAGAATTCCACCTACCCTGCTCATGGACTGCTTGTCTCACTTCCATCAGGGAGGAAGCTACACGGCATTCACACGAGAACCACCAGACTTAAAATCAGTTACTTTGGATGAGAAAGCATTTAGTGGATAATACTGAAAACTGCTCCTCATGATAAACTGTGAAGCAACACTTCTTCATTTTAATTCTAGTAGTCTATCTGTAGTTTAATCATCAAATGGTTCTTTACCAAGTATTTCTGGAAGGGGAAGTAGATAATATCTCCCTATTCAACATTATACTCCATCTTTAACATGGCAACAGGTGGCTTACACTTTAGAATTTATCAATGATTCAGGGACATCTTGATTCCAGTAAACAGTGGAAAATGTGTACTGCACAGTCATCCTTAATCCCAAAGAATGCCCCAAGACAACCAAAAGAAATGTAATTGAAAATCTGGAGTTTATATCATGTGTCTATTAGTTAATTTTCAATTATTTCAATTAAGAGGAATGTAAACTGGGCTGTAATTCCACTACACCAAATTTACTCTCCCTCTCTCACTTTACTTCAGTATCTAAATCAGCAATTGTTTTTTCTCTTTTCAGTTACTTAGGATTTTGCAGTGATTTTAGCCTGTTATGATACTACGACTCTAACATTTTAGTGTTGATTTTAATTTCCACCTGCTTCAAAGGTGCCCAAGAGGAGCAGGGTGAGCTGCCTCAATAACTATCACCCAGTTGTACCCACATCTACAGTGATTGAGTGCTTTGAGAGGTTGGTCATGGCCTGAATCAACTCCTGCTTAAGCAAGGACCTGGACTTGCTGTAATTTGCCAATCGCCACAATAAGTCTGCAGCAGATACCATCTCACTGGCTCTCCATTCAGGCTTGGGTCACCTGGACAACAGCAATACCTACCTCGGGCTGCTGCTTACTGACTATAGCTCGGTGTCCAACACAATCATACCCCCAGTTCTAATCAACAAGCTCCAGACCCTCGGCTTATACCTCCTTCTGCTATTGGGTCCTTGACTTCCTCACCAGGAGACCACAATCAGTGCGAATCAGAAATAACATCTCCTCCTTGCTACCGTCAATATGGGTGCACTCAAGGATGCATGCGTATCTAACTGTTCTACTCTCACTACACCCATGACTGCATGGCTAGGCACAGTTCAAACACCATCTGTAATTTTGCTGATGACACAACTATTGTTGGTAAAATTTCAGATGGTGAAGAGGAGGTGTACAGCAGTGATACAGAGCAGTTGTTTGAGTGGTGTCGCAACAACAACCTTGCAGTCAACATTAAGACCAAGGAATTAAATTTGGACTTCAGGAAGGGGAAGTCAGAGGAACAAACAACAGTCCTCAAGCAGTGGAAAGGCTGTGCAGTTTCTAAGCGTCAACATCTCTGAAGCTCTATCTGGGTCCAACATACTGATGCAATTACAAAGAAGGCATGACAGCAACTAGATTTCATTAGAGTGGAACTGGTATGTCAGCAAAGACTTTCACAAATTTCTACAGCTGTACCATGGAGAGCATTCTAACTGGTTGCATCAGCATCTGGTAAGGGGAGGGGGCTATGGCACAGGATCAAAGTAAGCTGCAAAAAGTCGTAAACTCAACCAGTTCCATCATGGGCACCGGCCTTCCCAGTGTCGAGGACAACATCAAAAGGCGATTCCTCAAAAAAGCAGTATCTGTCATTAAGCCCTCTTCTCGTTGCTACCATCAGGGAGGAGGTACAGAGGCCTGAGAACACACGCTCAACATTTCAGGAACACCTTCTTCCCCTCGGCCATCAGATATCTGAATGGACCTTCCTCTGCTCTCTCTCTGTGCACTATTTTCTTAATTTAATGTATAGATATATTTCTTATTGTTACTTAGTTTTTAATTTATTATGTACTGCACTGTATTGCTGCCACAAGTCAAGAAATATCACAGCTTGTCTCACCACTATCTGTAAGGAGTTTGCACATGTGACCACATGGGTTTCCTCTGGGTGCACCAGCTTCCCGTGTAGACCAAAGACATTGTAAATTGTCCCATGCTCAGGCCAGGGTCAGACTGGAGTTTACTGGGTGCTGCAGCTCAATAGAGGGGTCTATTGGCATTGTGAAATAAATATTTCAACGTTATTAAAACTAATCGCGATTCTGATTCTTGGCCTAAAGTAACCCTGTTTATTGGAAGTGGAACAAAAAACAGGAACGTAAACTGAAAACAACATTATGTGAAAAATAAGTTTCTCCCTATTACATCAATCACTTTCACTTTTGTCATTTATGGTTGTGCCCAGATTGAGGTGAACTGTATTTGTTATTTCCCCATACTTCACAGTTAGAATGCAATAAACAATAACTATAAATGAGCTTAACTCCATTTTTGTGCAGATCAAGTATACACCAACTTCCTGAATACATCTTTTTAAAAAATTACTTCCCTTAATTGTGGAAGTACATTCCCATAGTTCTGTTCTGGATCCTTTACAGTGTAAAAGAACCTTATTTATTCCATTAACCTTTTGCCTTCTCGCATTTGGTCATGCATCTCCCTTAGGCTAATTTGCCTTTTCTTTCCAACACTAGTTACTAATAGAAGTTTTCTCCTTACTGAACATCACTGCATTGCAATAAAATTGATTCCAGATGGGATATTTCAGCCACTTTGTCTGATTGGTAGCCAACTTAAGTTCAATTATCTTATAAAGGAGACACAGCTGGCAGTTTGTGCTCACCTGGAACCTATTTGTTGACACATGAGTGGTAAAACTAATCTGTTGAGTACATGTGATGGTGAATACACTGGAGATTTTTACTTAGTGAACTGGATGTAGCAGCAAGACCCTCCTATAGAATAAAGTTGAATTTCTCCACATTGTGCAGCTTATTGTTCAGAAAACATGGCAAAAGATTCCCTTAATGAGTAACAAACTGATTTACCTTTAAACTGAAGTATTAACGTACAGATGATGAACTTTTTTTAATATGACTCTTCCTGGCAATTCAGATAAGTTAATTTCTCAAAGTCCCTTAGTTATAAGTAAAAAATTTAAATTAATTTCCAAGCCAGCTGCAGCATTCTGGAAGGGAAGTATTCTGTTTTCATGAACTGATTTCTTTAATGTCAAGCACTACAGGATGGAAGATTTCCTTTTGGCTGTGGTACTGGTGTGGGGGACACTGAACTGATTGTAGACTACTTCTACAGGGACCTTAATCAGATATTAAAGGTTAAAAGTTTTCATTAAACCATACATACAACTTTCTCTAACTCTAAACTGCTACCCAAAATAATAATGAGACAACAAAATGTCTTTAATACAGCTTAATTAATAAGATGCACAGAAACTTAATGACAATTTATTTTACATTTGGATTGTGTGGTTAACTATTTGGCTTGACCAGCATTACAAGCCATTGTCAGACTGCAGCCTGTGGTGCCAACACTGGCTAAAAGAATGACTGACATCTCTAAAATGTCAACAAAAACAGTTCACTTTGTACATCTATATATATATAAAGGAAACGTTGATCTTATTGCAAGTTACAAGATATTCTTTGTTGCTCACGGAGAGAATCATTCATAACTATGAAATATTAAAAGATAAGTACAAATAGGAAGTTGAAAAGTTAAGTGTGGTTGGTTACAGCATAACAGGACTTCTGTTACTGCTAGGTGGTGAGTGCACGTGTTAAAAAAATGTAGATTTTTCTCACTGCATTAGGAATTCCACATAAACACCTGAACAAACACTTTGGAGCTGATTGGTGCCGTGACCTGCACCTTCAACTCTACTTCAACAATCTTTGAGGTTCAACATCTGGTTTTGGAGTTTGATTGGTTGGAGGCAGCTTAGCTCAAACTGTCTCTGTAATTTAAATGAATTTAGTCAACCTGTCAGGATGTGCAAAGACAAACTTCTCATTCCCTTGTAAAAATCATCCGCAAGTTTTAAACAGACATAACCCAACAACAGAACCTTGCTGTCAGACATTATTATAGTATAAACATCACTCTAGTTAACCACAAAATAAAGCAGCCTCGGTTTCGCATGTGTTAAAATAGTGAAGTGTGGGAATGTACGAGTCACTCTTTACTCAGGCAGCAATTTAGCATTGACACGCTCTGTGCCAACCTGCATCAGGGCTGGTCCCACCACTACATGGAACCTGAATGCCAATGAAAAGTCCTAAATCACTTTAAGAATCCCATTGTGAAATGTTGTCAGCAATCAGATGCAGTCAACACTTGCTTAGTATTTCTCGGCGTCATACGTAGCTGCCAAATGCAGACAAGCTTTTAAGAGTCAGGAGCAATTATGTCCTACCAGACAAAAAAAGTTTCTACCAGACAATAGTGAACAATTTAAAGTCTTACAATGCCGGTAACATTTATAATTCTAGAATTAGTGATTTATTTTTATTTTGAAATTAAGCATTTAGTGGTTTCCCTGCCTCTGCAGTCTGATACTGATCTACAACGGTCAGGCCTAATAGTTAAAACCACTCGATCCCAATATAAACAAAGTGTCATTCTACTTCTTTACACCTTACAAATTAAGCAGAATTAAAAACTTGTTTTTTGGTTTTAAACACAAAGTGCACTGCAGCTGCTGTGGTCAAAGCAACATGTCCAACAAGCTGGAGGAACTCAGCAGGTCTTGACGAAGGGTCTCGGCCCGAAACGTTGACTGCTCGTTTCCACAGATGCTGCCCGACCTGCTGAGTTCCTCCAGCTTGTTGTATGTGTTGTTTTTTGGTAATGATTGCTTGGGTAACAGGTTAGAATTACAGAACGTTATTTGGTTTAATGAAAAACTGCAAGCTTTGGTATCTGATTGCAGGCTGCTTTCCGAGCTGCTGCTGTTCAGACAGCCACTTTCACAAACACCACTGATCTTCAGAAAGCTAAAAAAAAAACCCATTATATTATTTCTTTCTTCTCTTCTTCCCTTGCCTCTTTATACCCATGTGCTTCTTGCTTTTTCTTTGTTCTGATTTAAAGATGGGGACCGATTTGAAATGTAAACTGCTTCTGTCCTCAGATGCTGCCTGACCTGCTGTGTATATTCCTGCAGTTATTGTTTTCTCAGGTTTCCAGCATCTGAATTATTTTATATTTGCACCGCAACACCATACTCCATCACTCTTTCATCGATGAATTCACTTCAAAGTAATCTGTAATACCACCTGAGAGTATAATTAGAACTATGTAAGCACATTTTACATTTCTGTGAAGATAAACCAAACAAAAAAAGATACAGGCTTGTCCTTTTGCAGATCAGTTACACGTTCTGTGGTTTTGTCAGGGTAGAGATGATAAAGATATATTACTGTATATTGTTACTCCAATGACTTGCACTAAATGACTCACTCTAAATTATGCTGCAAACAATAAATGTCTCACTTCGTCTTCATGCCTCTGAAAGCAATGTTAATTGGATATTACACAAATCGACTGGTAAGCAGGGGAAATTATCTCTGCCATTGCAATATGCTGTTTTATTTTGTCCCTTCTTGAACAGTTTTTAAGAAGAGACATGTATTTTGCCAAATTTTATTTTAATGCTTATGCCTTCTCGTTTTGAGACATTTTAAATGGTTTCTGAATCAACTCAGGACTTTCTTTGTATCCTTTAATCCTCCAGGTCTTCCAGAATAGAAGCTTGAAGGTGTGTTGGTACATGCTTTTCTATGGGTTTAAAAATACACCAAGAAGATTGTTAAAATGCTAGCCGACATATGTCTAACATACAAGTAAAATGTTGAGACGCTGGACTCTATTTAAACTATTGATTGGGATTTAGCAGTCTTCAATCAGTATTAAAATTCTAACTCTGCTCAAAATTATCTGCTATCAAAAGCTATGTTGCTTCCTTTTCCCAAAAGTTTTCAAAAATGATCATGAAAGATTGAGTCACAGACCTATATAGTACAGAAACTATCACAATGCTGACTGTGATGCATATCCTGACTAATCCTATTTGACTGCATTAGGCCTGTATACATTTCCTTCTTTTATTTGAAGTACCTGTTCAAACGCCTTTTAAGTACTGTAATGATATCTGCCTCTACCACTTCCTCTAGCAGCTTGTTCTATAAACCATAGAATAAAGAATGCAGAACAGTAACAGGCCCTTTAGCCCATGATGCTGTGAAAAAATTGAAAGAGGAATCAAATACCCAACAAAACTAATCCTTCTGCCTACATAATGTCCATCTTCTCCAATGTCTTGCACATTCATGTGCCTGTCTAACAGCCCCTTCAATGCTTCTGTCATGGTTGCCTATGGGACACCAGCACCCCGGTTACACATTTTAGGCACCCACCACTTGCCCCACACACCTCCTTTGACCTTACACACTCTCACCTGGTGTGCACACCAACACTATCAGTGTTCCTCCCATTAAAAGTGTGCTGTCTCTTTACATATGATCACCCTAAGTGCAACACTTCACATTATTGTTTCCCTTCTTCACCTCCCAGCATGGTCTCTGGTGATCTTAATTCATTGTCTATCACACTCCCCCCACCCCCCAGGAGAATCTAGAAAGAGGGGGAAACTTCTGCATTCATTCTCAGTACAAAAATATCTTGTTGAGTTTCACAGGATGAAAGTAATTTCACAAATTCCTTTAATGAGCTTTCCTCTTTCTTCATTACACACCAAAAAAAGACTATAATCAAAGTCATAAAATCTTTATATATACCCTTTGTAGAATTTGACATGAATGACAATTGCACTAGTCCTTTATTGTTGTCAAGGTCCGTGGACTTGCCCACAATCAATCCCTCCCCTAGTAACTCGTATCTTCTGAAGGCTGCTCTATCCCCTCAAAAGCTTTTCCTATAATCTGTGCCTTTCCCCTTCAGCAACAATCTCTCTTTGTGATAACAACATTCATATATACAAGGTTGGGATCAGCATGCATAATAACTCAACTCAGCCCTACATTTTTCAACCGTTGCATTTGACTTGTATCACACGTTCAGAAAGACATCCAACATCTGGTTGTCAAGCCCTTCCCGTGGTTAAACACTGGAAAGATCAAAGCCGCTAGTCCGTAGAAAATCAATACTGTAGTAACAACATCATGTCCTAAACTCCAGTACCTGCAGTTCGCTGCATGGGAGTTAGGAATGAAGTGGAAGGCAGATTCATGCACATTCACCCTCTTGCTCTGCCCTTGTCTAACCACTGTATGTGAGCACTCAGCTTTATCCAGTGCATTCAGCAAAGCCTCATTCCTTCTGTCTGATCCCTTACTTCTTAAATTTTAAGTATTCTTCACACCTGCCTGTCATCTCCCCTGGGTTCTCTCCTTCTACGGGCCACTCTCCTCTCCTATCAGCTTTCTTGCTCTCCAGTCCTTTATCCTAACACCTTCTAGCTATCCTCCTTCCTCTTTCCCCTTCTTTTCCAGTCCTGAAGTAAGGTCTCAGCATGACACTTTGACTGTTCCATTTCCACAGATGCTGTCTGACCTTCTGAGTTCCTCCAGCATTTCTATGTGTTGTCTTTAAGCTTCTTTCTTCCTCTTGACAAGATGTTTCACATCTCTTGTCAACTGTGGGTCCTTCACCCTACCATCCTTTCCCTGCCTCAATGGGACAAACCTATCGAACCCCCAGCAAGTGCTTCCTAAGTAATCTCCTGATATCTGTTGTGCATTTTATTGAGTACATTTGTTCCTGATATACTTCCCAATTCCTGACTAATAGCAGCTATAGTAAAGGTCTGGGAGTTGTGGTCACTGTCTCTGAAATGCTCCCCTACTGAGAGGACTAACACCTGATCTGCTTCATTGCCTCACACCAAATCCAACTTAACCTCTCCTCTCGTCAGTCTGTCTACATATTGCATCAGGAATTCACACCAGACACTCCTAACAGATTCCTCCCCATCCAGACCTTTTGCACGAAGAGGTGCTGATCAATTTTAGGGAAGTTGAGTCCCCCATGACAACAACCCTGTCATTTTTGTACCTTTCCAAAATCTACCTTCCAATCTGCTCCTCGCTGTCTCTGTTTCTACTGTGGAGTCTACAGAACACTCCCAATAAAGCAATTGCTCCCTCCCTTTTTCTGGCCCACAATGACGCAGTAGTCACCCTCCATGTCATCCTTTTTTGCAGCTGTGATATTATCCCTGTATAACACTGCCACTCCTTTACCTCCCTCCCTGTTCCTTTTGAAACATCTAATCCCCAGAACGTCCAGCAGCCATGACTGCCCTTGTGACAGCCAAGTCTCCATAATGACCACAACATCATCGCTGTTTTTGTAATTTATTTTTTATTGAATTCCATCATCAAACATTTCCATAAGATGTATTTCAGATATTGTACATATATATCATATAATCATATGTGCCACAAATCTCCACTTAGTATTTATCTGAGGTATACACTTATAGAAAAGAGTGGAAAGAAAAAACCAGCAAAAGGAGAAAACTATGTACAAGTAGGGAGTGATTTTTTTTTACAACATATTCATTGATTTGTAAGGATAAAATCAGGCTTATGTTATGTAGTTAAATCATTTTTCCCCAGTATGAATCAAATTGTTCCAACTTATGATTAACAGATGCTGTTACCTTCCCCATTTTGTAAATGTCCATTGTAATTTCCATCCATGTATTTAAAGCTCTCCTGTGATAACCATTTCCTAGTAAGAGTCTTTTTACCAGCCACCAGCAGTATATTCATTAAATATTTATCTCTCTTCAACCATTCTTGAGGTATATATCCAAAATATATGGTTTTACTTTCTAAGGGTATTTCACATTTAAAGATGTCTTGTAGGGCATTGTGTATCCCACTTCAACAGTAATTGATATTGGGGCATTCCCAGAAAATGCCCCAATATTTTGTTCATTCATTGAATTGATTTTGATTAATCTCTATTGGTAGGGTCTGAAAGAGATGTAATAGTCTGGGCAGTATATTCATTTTAATAGACTCAATCCTTGAACGGAGACTGAAAAAAGGAATTAGGTTCCATCTTGTTGTATCTTCCTTAATTTTTTTTACATACAGGCTGCTAATTGCATTCTGATAATTTAGCCAAATCTTTTGGCATAATGATGCCCAAATATTTGAAAGACTCTGTTTGCCAGGGATATCTACTTTCAATTTCTCTTGGTGGGCTAAAGTTATATGAAAGTAATTGGGTTTTATCTATGTTGATCTTGTATCTTGATAATTGACCATATTATTCAAAGGATTGCATCAATTTAGGTAAAGAGTATATTCTACATCATAGTTTCATGTACTAACTCATGCTCTCAGTTCATCACCCTTGTTTCTGATAGTGCTTGCATTAAAATAGGCAAACTTCAACCCATCACACTGACTACAATTTTTCTTTATCAACTGCCTATCCTTCTTCACAGACTCCACACATTGCATCTACATGCCCCATCCCCCTGCCCAAGCAACTCCAGCACATGAATGTGCAGGAAACAGAGAGATATGGATATTTTGTAGGCGGAAAGGATTAGTTTAATTGCCTTTTGAAAATAATAAATTGACATCATGGGCCAAAGGGCCGCTTCCTATGCTTGTACTGTTCTAAGTCTGGGAGAATGTTTGTGCCGTTTTTGATTATTTATACAATCGAATTAATTGGCAATGAAAAATGGGAATTTGAATGAGTCAGACAATGATCATTGGACTTAGAACCCTACAGGATGTGAGTGTATACATTTGAAAATAATAAAACTGTGGTAAGGAAATCAGCTATGCAACGATAAAAGAGTGCACCAGATCAAACTAAGAAATTACAATTCAGCATATGGTTAGGAGCCTAACAAAACAGCAGTATTTTTTAAACTGTTCACTTTGATTTTATTGAGTTTTAAAGTTCAGAGGAAATTCTCAGAATGCATGCAAGTATTTACTTAGTGTGATACAGAAGCAGGCTATTCAGTCCATTGAGTCCATGACACCTCTCACCAGAACAATCCTAATACCGCCTCCCTTCACTTTTTCTGTGACCATCAGTTGTCCTTATATTCTCCTGATACTTGCGTACACTTAGGCAATTTGCTGCAGACAAATATCTACAAGTACACCTCTGGGCAACAGGCAGGATTGAAGAGCCACAAGGCTCTACAAAGACAGGCTCTACCAAAACTCAAATTCAATCGTAATTTTTAAAATTTTATTTAGAGATGCAGCGTAGAACAGTCTCTTCCACCCCAACAACCCCAGCCTAATTGTAGGACAATTAACAATAACATATACAACACAATAAAATACAGTAACTGGTATGTCTTTGGACTGTGGGAGGAAACCAGAGTATCCAGAGGAAATCCACGCATTCACAGGGAGAACATACAAACTCCTTACAGAACTCGAAACTCCAATGCCCTGAGCTGTAACCACGTCATGCTCTGCTACTGTGGGCATAGCTGAAGCTGTGAAGTAACAGCGCTAAATACTGCACACCCAGTTGTGGGCATCTTGAAGGAAGTGGTTGCACACGCGTGAGAAACCCTGAATATAGGATAATTCAATAATTCAATTCTGTAAAAACATATTTACAAGGACTGGTGCAGGAAAAACAAATCACTTTTGGCAAATACACAGCGCATGTTCCAACTTGGATCGTACAATCAAAACAAAAATGGACACGAAGGAATATTATGCAGATCAACAGGTTCATACACGGATTAGGCTTGTCACCTGGAAAAAATGCTACAGTTGTTCTTTGTCCAAGTTTGTTCATTCTGTACAGAAATTTTAAGATTAGGATCTTGGAAAAGAGTTTCCATTGCAAGACTGTGTTTTCTCATAAATTAACAGTGTCTGATTTCATCCACATGTTTATTCTAATCAAAATCATATTTAAAATGTATACCCCTCTTGAATCAGTTAAAAAGTTTAGCATTATTTAATTATATTGAAATTCACATTGGTAAAGGTGTATGGAATAGATGAGGTGACTTAGGAAATATTAAAAAGATTTTTTCTCTTTTAAATTAGTTCCAAACTGGGATCAATAAGAAATATGACTCAAATGATACACTTCTAGTCGTCAGAAATTTGTCAGACATACAGGAAGACAATTGTGTTGGTTAGATGATAATCAAAGATCTTCTGATCCTTTGTCAATGGCCTTCTCTGCAATCAAGCCAGGAATGGGGCTGCACAATGACATTTCAAGTCTTGGGCTTCATTCACAATGGAACAGCCCATTACAGCTACAAAGAAATAATATTGGAGTAACTCAGCAAGTTCGGCAGCACCTTCAGAGGGCAATGGACATTTGACATTTTGAGTCACGAACTTATCTAGACTAAAAGATAGAGAAGAGGTAGCCAGTGTAAGAATGACAGGGTCCAGTTTCCAGCATCTGAGTCTCTTGTATCTCCATAGCTGTAGAAATACCCGGTAAGTACTGGATCAGTCCGTCTAATGATGGGTAACATTTGTGACATTAAAAATAGTCAAAACATCATCAGCAAGTTGCGAAACCTTCAGCCAACCCACCCCACTTTCTCCCAATCACAATCATCAATACTATAATTACATAAAAACAAGTACTGTTTTAAGTAATCTGTAGATCAGGCAGTACATGGGAACAGGAATGATTAATGTTTCACATCAAAAATCCTCTACCAGAAATGGTATCTCCACACTAAAACATTAACTGTTTATCTTTCTGCAGATATTAGCAGGCTTACTGATTGATCCTCGCTTTTTCTGTTTTACAAAAGATTTCCAGGACCTTTTGATTTATCAACCACAAATATACAATTCCAGCATCTTTGACTTCATTGAATTACCTGTATAAAATCAAGAGGGGCTTCAATAGGATAAGTGCACTCAGCACCTTCCCCAGGGGTGGGGAACAAAAAACTAGAGGGCATAGATTTATGGTCAGAGAAAAAAGCTGAACAGGTACATGAGTGGCAACGTTTCTCTTTTTTTGACACATGGGGCCAACAGGTGTGGTTGAGACAGGCACAATAACAACTTTTAAAAGACATTTGGATAAGTACATGGATAGGAAATGTTCAGAAGATTATGAGCCAAATGCTGGCAAATGGGACTAGTTTGGATCAGATAGGCTGAAGGGCCTGTTTCTATGCTGCATGACTCTGCGAATTAGCCACAGCAAAAATGTAGCCAAAAGATCAAGCTAAACCCATGTACTCACAGTACTTCCTGACCCTTTAACACTTCTTATATATTCAAGTCATACTCTACACCAAGTAGTCAAAACTGCACAATGCATCACTACTATCAGCCTACCCTCTGTCAAGGACATACCCACCTGAATATACAGAAATCTGCCAGAAAAGGGCCAGTAATATCATGAAGGATCCCACACACCCTGCTCATGGACTGATTGTCCCACTCCCATCAGAGAGGAAACTGCATAGTATTCATGCCAAAACCACCAGACTCAAAAACAATTACTTTCCCCAGGCAAGTAAGGCTGATCAGCATCTCTAACCCACTAACTCCACCACTACTTTATTATTTCCTGTAGAGCCTGGCATCACTTTATGGACACTCTATAAACAACCTTTTGTATTTGTATTTACGGTGTGTTTTTATTATTGTCTTTATTTTTTTATGCTGAATCTGACCCAGAATGACAATTATTTTGTTCTCCTTACACTTGTGTACAGGAAATGACATTAAACAATCTTGAATCTGGAATAACAATGATTAGCTTTTGACTTGCTTGGAAGAGTGGTTCAGCAACTACTCAGAAGGTTAAAAATATTCAGTACAGAGAAGCTTTCTTTGTTACTCCTCTTACTTTGAAAGTTGATATTTATTCCCACTTACATCTATGCACTGTGCTGGTGTTATGGACTACCTCCAAAGTCAACCAAAGAAACTCACAAAGCATCCCCAACTCTTCTTTCCCTATCACAAAATGCAGTAAGAGTCAAGTTCTGAAGACTTATCCATCAGGAGGCTCACAGAATCAAATACTAATGTTGAGAAGTTGCATAGTAGAAGGGAGAACTAATTTTCAATCTTTAAGTCAAATCTGTATTTTGCAGGCAATTTGATAATGCTCAGATTTCTGGGAACAGTCGATTCTACTTTATGCAAAAAGCAACAAATTCCTATGACATTTTGATTTTAGCAGTTCTTCTGGTTACTTCATCTGAAAATTATTCATACTTTATTCTGGAACATCATGCTTCATCTCTTTATCATGCTAAAACAAAATCTCCCCAGAGAATACTATATCTTTTGAATACTCTCCAGACTTTTTAAATCTTTACATTATTACAATGGCTTTTCAAAAAAAAACATGATTGAATAGTCAGGGTTTGTCTTACAGTCATTTGTTTAATAATTTTGTTTTCTACGATCTGGGACAATATTTTTATAAGTGTGATGGGAAACCCGCAACCTGTACTCTTCATGTTCACCAGCATCTGTTCTACGATACATAGTCACTAAGAACAAAATTGCCATCCAGCCTCTTCTAATTACTCCTAAGTATACATCCTTGAGCTGTTTACATTCTTGTTTAGATTGCTATTTGATCTGGTCTTTCTTGTAAAAGATTTTACTTCCATTTCTCTCCATTTTGTGCACTAGGTACTGTTACGCCCGTAGCCCCCTCCTTTGTGAGAATCGCAAGATCACTGTTGGGTTGGATCAAGGGGCCCAGGAAATGAGTGAAGAGATGTGCAGACTGGCTTGTTTCCCCGGCGATGTAAAGCTAAGGGACATGGCCATTGTCTCTTGGAGACCAATTTGTGGATTGAGCTACTATGCTACGTGAATGCCCTCAGGCAAAGTGGGCTGGTTGAGGGAGAGAGTGCACACCCCCAACCTGATTGATATCTACGACCCTGCGAGTCAGGATAAAAGAGGGTCTGTAGGAACAGTCCCTCAGACGCACCAGAAGAAACGTTAAGCGACCACATAACAGCAGTAAGTCATCTGAAGGAGGTCACATGCATTCAGTTCCGTTGCTGGAACTGGTGGCTAGAACCATGGAAAACGGCTTTTGGCTAACAACGGGGAACCCACTCCCCTGACTCAACGGATTGGCATCATAAAAGACCTGGGCAAGTTTAAACCGCCTCGCTCTTAAACCCAAAAACGCTGCAGCGTGAACGAACTAACAGTGACTGTTATCTTTCCATCGGACAATACATTGTCCCCTTGACAACGATAGAGTTTCTTATTGGTTATTATTATACCCGCGCTTTAGATTTAGTATTGACGATGTATATTATCTGTATGTTTGCATTAATCTTATTTTTGTGCTCTTTATCAATAAATACTTTTAAAAAATAGTACCATCAGACTTCAACAGACCTCTCTATCTTTGCTGGTAAGTGATCCAGTTACGGGATTTCGTAACAGTACCAGCTCTCCTTTTTCCACTAGCCGTTTTCCTGTGTTCTTTTTATTATTTAAGTCATCACTTCAGAATGGAAAACCAACTGAAGTGAAAAATGCAAAGTTGAGGGAGGGGAAGTCAAAGGCTGGCAAGTGTTATAATTTGTTTTTGAAATAAATTCAGGGATCAGTTTGTCTATTTACTTGAATTATTACAATGTTTTGTTGGGTCAGATTATGAATAGTTTATTTGGATGATCATTCCTTATAGTGCATTTCCATGCATGATCTGTAGAGAAAATACAGGTCTTGGCAAGAACTATCTTGCTGAGTTCTTTCCAGCACAGTCTGGATTATTTGGGAACTGTTATTAATTACCTAGGGAAGGGGAGCTCTCCTCTATCAATTTCCTGACAGTTTATTCTATTCTGCAGGTCCCAATGCTTCCTGCTGTTTCCACAGATAATTAAAGTGCCCACTTCTACAGCCAAGTCTGCTTGAGTCTGGCCACCTGCTCCAAACTAACCTGCTGCTTTTGATTCTCCCAAGCCTACCCTCATGTTCAGAGACAAGACTTCTCCTCTCACTCAAAGGCCGAACTTTCACCACCCCATTTATCAATGGCAAAGACAACAATGAACTGTGTGAACCTGTATTGCTCATGAAGTTCTAGATTTATCTGTTCAAACAGCGCTCTGGAAAAGCCACAGAATAGCAGAAAGCAGCTGCCTGAGCCAGAAGATAAAAGCTGATAGCGCTCACGATGGTGATACTGGAACAGCGTGTGTTATAACTGGCAGTACACGCCAGCCCAAAGGAGTAAGAAACTAGCTAAGTGCGGGCAGCAGTTCTGACGAACAGGATAAACTCAAAACCGATGACAAATATGGTCACGTAAACACTAATAGCTCTGCTCTCACAGGCACGACTTGGTCTCTTCAACTCTAAAAAGGAAGCAAACACTAACACTTAATGAAAATATCAACCTTAGAGGCTTTACATCGGGGAGATTTGCTTTTGAAATTGGAAATGAAATGATTTAATATAATTCCAACAAAGCTGAAAACCAGATAAGCTGACCTCCATTAGTACCGTTATTTCAAATGGCATAATAAATATTACTAGAATCATATGTAAAAGCAAATAACTTTTACGCGATCTAGCAATACTTATTGTACCATTTGGATCGGTCTTTAAGGATAAGAAGTGATCGCGAATGTTAGCTGGTCATGTAACAAGTGCAAACTAAACTAGATTAGACGTTCAGTATGTGGTACCACTGTATGTATACATCTGCTGCCACACAAAGCAAACTAAGCTCAATTTCTACAATGGGAGAGGTTAACCAGAAACCATAAGGATGGAGAAAATACAAAGGGATTTACCTCAAAGTAAAACAAACTCCAAAATACAGCAAGATCACAGAGGCAGTTTCACAACAGCATTGAAGGAGAAGATAATATCCCTTATGGTAGAAATGGTGAGCAATCTCAGAGCCACCAATCGTGCAAGGAAATAATGTGAGGTGCCTCCACAAGAAGAACTGGAGGAGTGTGCTGCTTCAGATCTGACTGATAATGAAAACAATATGTTTCATATTCTCTTCCAAATACAACACTGAGATTCATTTCCTTGTGGGTTCGCAGTAAATACAAAAAACACAACAGATTCTATGAAAGACCACCCCCAACAGGAAGCACAAACAACGTGCAAGACAACAAACTATGCAAATACAAAAAGGGAAAATTAACAATAATAGATAAATAAGCAATAAATTTCTCGAACATGGGATGAAGAATCCTTGAAAGTGAGTCCATAGGTGTGGGAACAGTTCAGAGATGGGCCGAGTGAAGTTATCCCCTCTGGTTCAAGAGCCTGATGGTTGAGGGGTCATAACTATTCCTGAACCTGGTGGTGTGGGTCCTGAGGCTCAGGACCCATTTGTCCCACTTCATTTAATATTCTTCCACAAAGTCCCTTCATCCATTTTCTATTCCTGCCCTAACTCATCGCACCGGGTGGTAATCCACAGATTTTGAGGTCCATCTTTTTGACCGCTTTCCTAACTCCTCCTACTCTATACTAATTTTACCTGTAATCAATTTTTTTTCACATTCCCATCAGTACCACCAGCCATCTATTGTGGGAGAAATTTTAGATTTTGCAGTTAACTTACTAATCTGTAAGTCTTTGTGTGGAAGGAAACCAGAACACAGAGAATGGGCAAACTCTTGCATAGATATCACTGGAGGACAGGACCGAACCTGCATCTCTGGAACTGAGAAAGCAGCTCTGTAAGATGCAGCCGTTATTGAGCTTGTAGGCTGCATCCTTTGATATGGAAACAAATTTGTAAATCTGCAATTCACATTCAGTGCGCTGGATCTTTAAGGTTCATTGCAGCCACCTCTTCTATATTTGCAACTCCCGACTGATTCAAGGGAGATATTAAGGAAGAGCACAAAAGTTTTAAAGTTCCTATTTTGTTTTTAGCTGTTAATATATCTGAAAGGCATTCATTGCAGGTCAGGTCCTGTGTATACTAAAATTACCCTGCAGAACTTGAACCTCCCTCAGAGACTCAAATCCCCACAAGGAATTGTCAGATCAGCATAGAAGCTTCATTAGTATCCAGGCTGTTGTGATTGCTATAATGTGTTCGTAGGATTCTGAATGGTTCATTTCAATCTGGGCCAAATTAACCTGTTACTTTCAAAATATTTAATAAGTATATAACTGTAAAATAATATTAAGCATCTTGCTTTATCTCCCATCTGTCTTCAGGAGCTGAGTTACAGGGAAAGGTTGAACAGGACTTTATTCCTTGGAGCAAGGAAGAATGAGGGGAGATTTGATAGAGCTTTACAAAATTATGAGGGGTATAGACAGAGTAAATGCAAGTAGACTCCTTCCACTTAGAATAGGAGAGATAAATACGAGAGGACATGGTTTCAGGGTGAAAGGGGAAAGATTTAGAGAGACTTCTTCGCTCAGAGAGTGGTGGGAGTGTGGAATGAGCTGCCACTTGATGTGGTAAATGCAGGCTCACTCTTAAGTTTTAAGAATAAATTGGATACACATGGATGGGAGAGGTCTGGAGGATAATGGATTGGGTGCAGGCCAATGGGATTAGTGGGATAATGTTTCGGCACAGACTAGAAGGCCTGTTTTCTGTGTTGTAGTGTTCTATGGTTCTACTCAGTACACAGGACCACTTCTCCCTTTCTACCAATGTCATTAGTGCAGATGCACACCATGATTTCAGCTGCTTACCATCAACCAGCTTACCCCCCTGCCCCCCCCCGAGAATGTTCTGTAGACACTCTGAGACTCCTCTATTGCAGTACACAGAAACACAGCATCTCTTTCGTAACTACAGCAGTTCCTGCCTGTCGCCCCAACTACTGAGTCTCCGATCACCATTGCTCTGCCTGAATTTATGTTTCCCTGTTGAGCTGCTGACCCTGCCACAACCCTGGCTGCCTCTGCCGTGGTGCCCTATTAAAGCAATCTCCTCTCCACCACCAGGCAGATCTAAAGGGATCAGGACCACTAAATGTGTTTACTCAGATTGATTACTGCTCCCTGCAATGCTAAATCTCCCTTTTTCTTCCTAGGGTTCTTTTATCAAGTTAGCTTGAATATTTGTTTATCCATGTCCACTGTACTAAAAGTGTTTCTAATTCCAAACCCCTTACTTATTTTGCCTCTGGGACTGCAGCTTCCCTTCTCCAATCTCTCCACAGGAAGACCCTTAACCCATTTTAAGACATACAGTACTTCTATCATCTTAACAGGCTTGACATCTTTTCTGAAGCTTAGTGCCCCGAAAGAGAATAATATTCAATACCGGAGATCCAACCAGTGATGTATATAGCTTAATATAACTTCCCTGCTTTTAAACTCTATACCTCTATTTATAAAACTCTGGATCCTGTATGCTTAAAATAGAAATTGCTTTATTGACTTGTCCTGCCACCCTCAAAGATTTGTGTTGATCAACCACAGGTATCTTTTCCTATGCACCCTTTGATATTGGATCATTTAGTTGACACAGCCCTTTCACCAGTCAGTCCACGTTCTCCTGAAATCTCTCGTAATAATATTTTCCAACTCTGTCATCCGCAATTTTAACACCCAAGTCCAAGCCCAGATCATTAATCTGGATTTTAAAAAGACATTTCCATTAGCAAACCCAGGAAATATCACTGAATATTTCAGACTAATCGTTACTGCAGCTTCTGCTTGCATTGTCAATGCTGTATATGCCATTTTATTGTTAATCTCAGGGACTTTGATTTTCTAAGGTTATTACGGAATGTAGTTATGAAGTCACTTCAATGAGAAAATATTATAAAATGTGTACTAGTAAAATTGAGGATGCCTGACAGGCAGCACAATGGCATAGAGGTTAGTGCAAACCTTTATAATGCAACTATCATTGTTTGGGTCAGATTCCCACTGCTGTCTGTAAGGAGTTGTACCATTATCACCATGGTCACAGGAGTTTACTATAGGTGCTCCCGTTCCCTTCTGCACTCCAAAGATGTACAGTTAAGTTCAGTGAGTTGTGGGCATGTAATGTTAGCACCAAAAACATGGCACAGTTCTCAGACCGTGTTGGTAATGAATGAATTTCATGGTAAGTTTTGATGTACGTGTGACAAATTAAGCTAATCTTTGATTCAAAAACAATACCAGTGATTCGTAAGTACTTAATCACAAGCCTGTGGCTGTTACCAACCAACTCTATAAACCTCAATAGAAACCCAAGTTATAAGGCAGAGTCAGAGGTAATTACTGCTGAATGAAATGAAATGTAAATCTGAATGCTGTTATTGTTATTATGAAGTATGGATTTCAATCGAAAAGCAAAGCTCTATGCCATTTTCATCTGCTAAACATTTCATTCAATTCACCCGTAATTACTACTAACTGTTTTTTCTCATGGCTTTCCATTATCCATTGCACTGCAATTTCCATAGGTTGCAACAACATTCCAAACTTATTCCTGTTCTGATCTCTTCATCATTGTTTAATGATTCCAATGGCAGCCATAACATCAGCTGCAAGACATTAATGATCTGGCATGCTCTTTCTCCTCATCACTTTTCTACCTTTAAAATACAGTAATCACTTTAAAACCCAACTCCTTAACCAAGGTTTTGGTTTAAGGGTAGATCTCTTGGATGTGGTTGCCGTTTTGCTTTACATGAGAACATACCTGTTAGGCAACATGTGACTTTTTGCTACATATGTCCAAGTAACTAGTGTCACTGTTGTAGATGCCCCTTCTGAAAGGCAAATCCAATCAACAATTGTAGACTTCAGTATTTCACATTTTAAAATCAGTATTTCAAGTGATTTATGTGTGTGGCTCAGTTGGTACAGTACAATTGCTGAGTTAGAACCAAGTCACAAGTTTGATCCTTGATCTTGGCTTATTTATCTATTTTGAATCAACGAAGCATGCAAGTGAAGGGAATGGTGTCACAAGCAACAGAAAATAATGTTCACTGATTGTCATCCAGCAACCTCCACCTGAAAGTGAACATTTGGCTTATACGGAGGATCAGCTCACACTCCCCCAAAATTTCCCTTTGTTCCAATTTCTAAACTACCACATGAAAAATGATTGAGAGGGGAAGCACACCTGTAAAGTCATGCACTTAAACCAACATTTATTTAAGGGAGAATGGGAAGATAGCTGAAAATCTTTAAAAATATACTTAGCAATTTATTTCCTTTTAAAAATAAAAAAAAATCCACAAGAAGAAAACAGGTAGGTTTTTAATCACTCCACATTGGAAATGCTCTTTTAACATGATCTTTCCTGGTCTCCAAAGTTTGCCCAAAGTCAAATCTAAATCTGACAGTGTTGGGTCAGAGATAGCTGGGGGTGGGGGGGAGGGGGATGTATTGAGCAGCAATAATAGCCTTTCCTCCTAGCAGTGCAGGAAGAAAATTAATTCATTAGCATTAATACAAGAGATTCTGCAGATCCAGCGCAACACACACAAAATGCTGGTGGAACTCAGCAAGCATTTCTGTTATAAAACACAAGATCAGATAGGAATGGGATCTTGCTATGTGAAAAATTGTACGAATATGCATTCCAATTCAGTAGAGCAGCAACAGGTAAAACAGAATGCAACTTAACACTACTTATGCAAAGGATCTTACGCAACCACAAATGCACGTTGACCTAGCATGTAATTATTACATTTAAGGATCCTGATAATATTTTAAGCAAATATTTTTGCAAGATTAGTAATTTAGCATGTTGGGGAGATGAGGGATACATTAGTAGATCAAACCAGCCCTAAAATTGGAAAATGGTCTAGATCTTCCAGTGACAAGGAGCTGATTAAATACGAGGACAAGTTATGATTTCAACTAGTTCAGTAATTAACTATCAAATTCTTTAATTCAGATCACAAATACTGCACAGCCATAACTTAACGGGAAAACTATTAGTTTAAGTTGCATCAAAATACAAACAAACATCACTGTTTATACTTGCATTCCCCACTTTTATCTCCAAATGCTAGATGACTATTACTTTCCAGGGACTATGTCCTGAAATTAGCTACTATAAATGGAACAGTGTTATCTGTATTCCCGTGGTTAGGGTTCAGAGAGCAGAGTCTGAAGAGTTGCAAATTGAACTGAATACAGTGGATTCCGGTTAATTTGGCCATATGTTAATCAAAACAGCTACTTATTTGGAACAACTCTTAAAGAGCAAAAACTAATTGAGAAAATTGCCAGGATTTCCTTTGCTTATTTGGAACACTTAACTTAGGGAGGTGACTGTTGGCGAACAGTACAAACTAGTGTCAGTCCTGTGCACTTGAGTGGCCTTTGGATGCTACACCGTGCTTAGTGCAAACCGTTTTTAAAAAGTGTCAGTTGGGTGTGTTTGTGGTTAAAAAAAAACTGAGTTTTGTCACTGATAGTTGGCCAGAAGCAAGTATTAAAGACAATTCAGAGCTGTTTTGCTCACTGTAGTTTCAAGCATTGAGGCTTGGAGATGCCAGATATGGCCAGAAGTGAAAATGAAAGCATTTCACTACTTCAACAAGTTAGAAACTACAAAGAATTAAGGTATCAACAATCATCTTGAACTTTACACTGAAAATGAAGATTTGGAGGATGCATTGTATGAAGCTCTCTAGGAGCCTGAGCTGATACTGTTGATTGCAAACACTGGATTAGTTCCTCTGGCGATAACTATTAGGAAATAATACAGTTTATAATATTGTAGTAATATTGATAGTGTTCTAATTTGTTCTGTATTTCATTCAAAAAAAGAAACTTGTTATGAATTTTGTCTTTTTTAAAATATACCTTTTTAACTATATCCATGAAATTTTAGCTAATTGGGAAGCTGCTTAATTGAGCCCAAATGTATTGGTCCCAATTAACCAGAATCCATTGCACTTTACAATCATCAATAAATATTCCCACTTCTTTTTTTACAATTGAGGGAACAGGACTGATGAAACAAAAGATAGCAGTACCTAGGTTACTACCCCAAGGGTCTCCTGAAGCCATACACTGAGAATTATCCAACAATCACAACCATCTTTATGGTGTGAGAATTATGATTCCAGTTAATAAAAACTGCTCCCTTAACACCAATGACCAATAACTTCACAGGGATTTCTTAACATTAATTCTTTTCAAATTAAAAGCACTCATTAGCAGTGCTCTGAGGATAGAAACTGTGACATCATGTTGCAGTTGCATCAATCATTGATGAGGCCATGCTCAGGGAGAAGGTACTGTATAAAGTTTAGGCCACAAGAAACATGTGGAAAAAGTGCAGAGAAGATTTCGGAGCATTTCCAGGAGTAGAGGACCTTAGTTTATAGAGAGAGGGTTGGCTAGGCAATGTTTTTTTACTTGTTGGAATGCAGGAAAGTGAGGGGCAACCTTAAAGAAATATTTAAGATTATGAGCGGATCAGATAACATGATTGAAAACTGCCTTTTCCGCAAGGTAGGGTAGCAGACAAGGGAAGATAGATTTAGGGTAAGGGGGAAAAGTTTTTAAAGAAGCCTAGGGTCAAAGTTGAAGAAGGTGAAAATTACAGAGAACTCACTGAGTTGCAGATATACCAGACTGCAGCAATACTGATATGAAGATGGTTGTGTCTCTCTGCGTCCACACACGTCTGCCTCTATGCTGTAATAAACTGGAAGTTTCCTAAATTTATGACAATTTAGGAAAAAAAAATTTAGGCAAAAAAGTGCCAGTGAATGTGCACTTTTTTAAAATTAATTTTTATGCCAAGAATGAGTTGAACCAAATTGAAAACCTCCCTAATTGCAATTTATGAACCATGTAATGCCAAATAAATTTTCATTTTTGAATGGAATCCAAGAAAATTTATGGTGCATCATAAGACGCAACAACAATCAAGTTGGAATTAGATTTATTATCTCGAATGAATCAGAAACCATGATCACAAATAACTTCCGAAGTTGCCAACACTGACTTTCCAAACTTCTAAACAATTCTTTCAAGTTTCTAGTAGTATTAGGAAGATCAGTATTTCAGTATTTCTTATAGTATTGCTAAAGATTTAATCATTCAAATATTAATAAGTATAAACCCACTGCAGTTCTGACCAAATCTTAATTCTTTAAAAATAAAACCTACATGTACAGTTTTGCAGTTCTGCTTCCAGTCAGCAAACCATTAAGATATTTGCAAACTTGCCCCAGCCACACTATATAGGCCAGCATTCCTAAAAATATTGCACTTCAGACATCATAGTTATCCTAAATGAAGTATGGACAAATTAAATGAATGGACAATCCGGAGAGGATTTGTAGCTGCATGATATGGGAGCTGCTGGACCTCATTGTGGCTCGTGATGTACTAATGTATAAACAGTGACAAAATTTTATAGAGGTATTATGTTTTGAAAGATATGCATAATTAGCTTTAGTGGGCAATGATTTAACATTTAACATGGTGCACACAGATTAAGTGAATGAAGCATGCAAAATATTGCTTTAATTATATTTCTTTACCTTCACTCTGGGTACATAACAGCTACTAATAAAAGGTGCAACAAGCATATGAATGGGGTTGAATGGGAAAATGTACCAGCCATGATCAAATGGCAGAGCAGACAGGTCAGATCAATTCCACTCCTGTCTTATGGTCTTGATCTACATTCTTAGCATACTCTTCAAATCTCTGAAAAATTTGCCAATCAGATTCCCTTTAAATCTCTGGTTTCACATCTATGCTCTCCAGTTTTAGACTACCCTATGCTGGAAGAAGACTGACCACTCACTCATCTATGCCCCTCAACTTGATACTACATTGACTAAAGACTACATCAACTAGAATCAGAAACTACAATTAATGCAACGGGGTGCCTCTGGAGCAAACACTCATCCAATCTTCAAGGAAACAGTCACATTTAAGATTTTTTTTTCTAAAAGCCCCATCAACACAATGGCCTGGGTAGGTGAACAAAGGAATCAATAATAAGAATATGAACCAACTGTTGTGACTGAACATTGTTCACATTGTGGAGAACAACTGTTCTTGAACCAGTGGTAATACTGGACCAAATCAAGTATTCTGATTAGAAAACTGTCCAATTTTTTTAAGGACAAGTCCAATTTACCTTTGGGAAAAGTATGTTTTATAATTTTTCTTTGGGAGATAATATGGATTATGTTCTTGCAGGAATAGAATAATAATGGCCTGAATTGGGAGTTAATTGCATAGGAACAATGCTTGCTGCAACACTGAAGTGGCCACAATGGTTTTGTAGCCTCTACAGCTCTGACTTCTCACAGCACTAGACAACAGATATTAGATATAACATATAACAGATATAACATATTAGTAGGAGCTAATTATGAACAAGTCATTTATAAAAACTGCTGCTCCACAGAGCTCAACGTAAGTAATCCAGGTCTAAAATAGATCACTAAATTCATCTCCAATTTAGAAGCAATTTTAATTATAAGATACAAACTCCATTAGTTTTAGAGTGGCCAATAAGGACAACTAATGCGTTTTAAAATGCATCCGAGGAAATGCTCAAGAGTGAATCCTATCAAATTGAAAGCAGAAAACTTCTCTACTGTAGTCCGATATTGTCGTCTGCCAGAAAAATACAGGCAGTACCAGGAAGCAGAAAGAAAGGCTGCACCAGGCAACAATTTATGGGTAGCCGAGGAATGACACTGAGTGAGTGACCGCAGGGACCGTCTGGATCACATTAATAGACCGGTTCCCTTTGTGATGGAGATGCGGGTTACAATTCGCTGAGATTCCCACAGGAAAATTATACAGATTTCCTCTTGACCAATACCAATTAGTGTTAAAAATTAAGATTTTGTTCTTCCAGACAAATCGAGTCCTAGAAAAAGCGTGTACTGTTTTGTTTACCCTTCGATTACGATCGGAACACCTCACGCAGACCGCATCCATCCCTTCTGTCATCGCATTCATTGAGGAGCAATAAGTCATTAGTAACCGAGGGATCAAGGAAAAAATGGCAGTAAATAAAGCAGCGCCACGCGGAAACATTATTATTTAAAATAGAATGTCGGTTGCTTCTAAACGGAAAAACTAAACAGAACGTTGAAAGCTGGCTAGCCAGTATATTTTAATAAATTCACATATATACTTACCCAATATGACGCATATTACATCCAAACAAACAAAGGGGACTCTGTGTCTGTCAAACATCTTGTTCGCTCGACGTGATAGTTGACTATCGCTCCTCTCTGAAAATAATTTATTTAAGTTGGCTTCGTTTTGTCTGCAAAACGATTAAGCCGCTTTGTGTGATCAACGAGAAAAAGAGGATAGAGTGCCCGGGTTTAAAAGGACGACTAAAACCAATATAAGTTATGGGAGAGAAGAAAGCTGAAGGCTAATGGCTGACACAGGCTCAATTTCACAGCTGAAGGAAATTGTAACCCCGCATTGTTAATGGCATTGCGCTCTAAACGTTTACATATCAACGGCAGGCACAGGGGAAAAAACAAACCCTCCACTCGCGTCCTCGACGGGTTTCAGAATGCTCAGTGTTCGGCGTGAATGCGACGTTAAAACCCATCACAATGTCCAAGGCGGGGCTCGAAACGTCCCGGACACACGCCCGACGTACGGTCAGGCTTCAGGAGCACCGCCCATCCACACACGTCAGGCGTCTCGTCCAGCTGCCAGAAACACCGGAGAAAAATCTGCGTCGGAGATTGGGTGAACGCTTCAAAGTACTGAATTAATAGTCCAAAATCCAGATCAAATCACTCTTCCTAGACCACGGGCTGTCCATCCGTTGGCTAGAGGAACAAATAAAAAGCTACGCTATGAGCTAGGTAAATAGTTCATGCCTGATATTTCAGGATAGACCCAATGACACGAGTTGAGAAACCAGTGCTGCATTTTTGCAATACATTCCAGGAAGTCCTCAAATCAAACGAAGGAGAGTCTATCCACTGCTTTGACATTCAATGGTACTTACAAAGTATAATGGAGCCACAGTAGCAAATTAGTATTCCAGACGTGAAAATTAAAATCCCATAATGGCAGCTGCGGTAACCATAAAACTACTTACTAGATAGGCAGTTGTTAGTATACGTCTGCGTCATTCAAGCGGTTCAATGAAGACCTTGCCTGGTCTAGTCTAAATGAGACCTACCAATGTCCAGCAACAGGACTAACTTAACTGCCCCTTTTAAACAGTACAGTACTCGAGTGCATTGAAAAGGTATTCAGCCCCCACAACTAGTTTCACATTTTACCGTCTCATTTCCTAAATTTAATATATTGTATTAGATTTTTGAGCTAATCTGCTAAACAATGCAGCATGTCAAAAACCAAAAGAAAAATTCAAAAACCTGTCAATTTATCTAAAATTAAAAAGCAAAACTGCGTGGCTAGAAAGAATTTATCCCATTTGTAATTAAACGCTAACTTTCCTCAGGTGTAATACACTATTACATTAGTAACTCATCCAATTTGATGTAGAAAATTGGAGAATCCTGTTTCCAATTAATTCACAGGAATACTGTAAATAATCCCTCCAAGGTCCAACAGTACAGATTTTCAATAGACCAAACCAAAATAAAGACAAGAAAGCAACCAAAACAAGTCAGGGAAATGCTAATAGAGAAACACGAATCTGGGGAAGGGCACAATACTATCACAAAGACACCAAACATACCTTGAGCTTAGTGAAGTGCATCGTGAATAAGTGGGGGGTAAATGAAACCACAGCCACACTTCCCAGGTCAGGCTGCCCCTCTAAACTTAGTTGCCACAGAAGACTGGTACTTGTAAGAGAGCACACTGTTATGCCTAGTCACTGAGAGCTGCGGAAGTCATGGTTGCAAATAGAGTTAAAGTTCATGTCTCCAGAATTCCTAACACCTTGCACAAAAAAAAAGATTTATTGAAGAGTAGCAAGGAAGAAGCACTGGCTTAAAAAAAAACATATGCTTACCGGTCAAGACTTTGCAAAGTGTCACTTAGAAGATACTGTAAAAATGTGGAAGGTCTTGTGGTTGGATGACATTGAAATGTTAACTTTTTGGGCAACACTAAGTGGCACACATGGTATAAAACTAATACTGTGCATCGGCCAGGTAACACCATCCCTAATGTAAAGGATGGTGGAGCATCCCCATTATCCTATAGGGATGCTTTTCAACAGGAGGGACTGGAATTCTGGTCAGGATTGATGGGAAGATGAATGCTGCTCAATACAGAAAGATCCTGGATTTAAAAAAAAATTGCTATCCTCTAACAGAAAGCTTAAACGGGGGAGGAAGTTCATCTTTTAGCAGGATATTGACCCAAAGCACACTGCCAGAGCAACCACTGAGTGACTTAAAATGAAGAAAATTAATGTTCTTTAGCAACCTAGTCACAGTCCTGACCTTAACCCAATTGAAGATATCAGGTAAGACCTCAAGATTGCTGTCCACCACCACTCCCCAACTAACCTGGCACAACTTGAGCAATTTCATGAGGAGGAATGGGCAAATCATGTTGTGTAAAGCTAATGTAGAGATTTATCCAAAAAGACTATTGACTGTAATAACTGCAAAAGGTGTTTCAAATAAGTACTGGCAAAAGGGAGTGGAATACTTTTGAACTGTTGACATTTCAGTTTTTGAATTTTTAGTTTTTCATGCTTTACAATTTTCCCTTCTTTTCTGTGAAAACAGGAACACGTGATTCACAAATTAAAATTCTCAGTTAAATTGATCAAAATCCCTGGTTGTAATATTCATTTATGTGAACAAAGGGTTGGGGGCTAAATACTTTTACAAGGCAATGTATATTAATACAGTGCGTAGACAAAACTGGACAGAGCAGCTAATTTAGATAAATTCACTCCAAGCCCAAATAAATTCAGTAAGCTCAACTATAGCTGTCTAAAAATGGTTTGGCTATCTCACAGATTAATCATGCCTGAAAATCAAAGCCAGAGAATCTTGTATTACCAGGCTCCATCACAATCCCTGGGTGTAAACATAGTTGTCAGACTGGTCAGTAGCATAGTGAATGAATAAGAGGAATAATTCTATTTAGCCTGGGAATTGCTCTTGGAAGGAGTGACATGGATACAAATTGCAGCCCTCATCGCCAAGAATGCCGTCCGATCCTGTTGTGTGGCACTACTAAAATGGAGAGCCTCAGAACAGATACAGCAGCCAAAACCAGACATCTGTGAGGTGCTATGGACCATCAGTGGGAATAACGACTCCAACAGCCACTTTCTATGGCTTTTAGGGATGGATAATAAAGGCTGGCTTTTCCCAGCAATAAATGTATCATAATAACTAAAGAAATAATATTACCACAAAATAATTTTTTATCAACTTCTTCTTGGTCACCAAGCGAGTGATTGAGTTAAACTAACTACATAAATAACATGACCATGGGAGTAGTTAAGGGAGAAAATAAGAACTGACAAGGATTTCAAACAAATAGTGTCATTGGACTTGCCAATGTTTTAATTTTTATCAGTGTGTGCACAAAAACAGTAGCCAACACGTAGCTAACTCCTCACTATGATAAATGAGCAGAGACTGAAAAAGTGCTTCGAATGAAAGTCATTGCATCAGTTGGTCGAAGATAGCACAGCATGTTTATAATTTCAGAACAAAATTATAAATTTATTAGACTGGCTGGTTATTTTAATTCAGTGGTGCCAATGAAAGGAAATGGCAACAAAAATTTGTGCAGAGCAAATGGAGTATCTGCATTCCCAAACCTGCACAAAGAGGATGGAAAAGACAGCATGAGAATGTGCAACACAAAGTGGCGGAGTGAGAGAATGTGAGAATAATACAATTTAAGAAGCTAGGCCAATAATAAGATTCTGTTCCACATGTGCAAAACAGCAAGCAGTCAGTAATATTTAAAAAAATAAAATTCCAAGCATTCATAAGAAACAGATGAGATACAACACACTTATACTGGAACAGCAATCATACTAAAATAAAGATGACTTCTGAGTAATAATAAATGTTTACTGCAAATTAAATTCCAAGAAATGTTTTGTTAAAAGAAATTCTATTTACAGAAATTAAACTATTTGGCAAAAAGTCAATAGACAAAGTTGGGGCTGTACCAGAAAACTGGAAACTGGTATTCACAGCAAAATGGATGCATTATCTGTAGACCTATTGATTTTATTTCATTATTACAGTAACTATTGATACCAAGTAAACAAGAACAAAAATAATCCAGTTAAGTGGTCAAAATGAATACAGATAAATGTAAATTATTCAAATTTTACTTCTGAAAAAAAAAATCGCAAATGAACATTAGCATCCAGGCTTTTATTCACATCTGCCTTCATTCATCTCTCTCTAAATAAATATTCTAAAGTACCACCTATCTGAATTTTCCATAGTTATAAAATCAAACCAAAGTATTTATCAATTAATCCCATATATATTTTTCTAATAGTTAATTAAGTACAACTAGACCCAGAAAATGTTGTGAAGGACATACAGAAGGTGCAAGGAGTAACATTTTTTCTTCAATTAAGAGCAAATGTCTGTCAATTTCACACTGCAAACTAGAGATAACAATGCAGTAATTCCTATTTTTGCGGTAAGGAAAATTTTACAGCACCATATCGAAATATATCAAAGCTTTCAAAGCAGGTAACATTTTAGAAACAGTCACATGCTCAGTACAGAGGCTTGCATAGAGTCAAGGTCCTACTTGCTTCAAACGTCATGAATTATCAGTTATCTTTCGTGATGCCAAACTTAAGAATGGAATTTTGGCATTGGTTCTAGGAAAATTTCCTGCTCTTCACCAAATAAGTCTATATAATCTTATGTATCAATTTTTAAAAAGGCAGGTTTTTTTGTCATTAATTTGCACTGTTTTGAGAGATAATACATGCTCATAGAGTACAGGGTGTTGATCAATGCTCAGCAAGCTTTGATCTGCTCATCAGGGCTTGGTTATAAAATTTTCCACTAATACTGTAATAATGATTTGCAGGCTTTCATCACATTTCCTTGATACTGTCTGCTGCACAACAGTACTGAAATAAACTGCGTAGTCAAGCATATCATGGAAAAATTAATAAAGTCTATTTGTTCTTGAAAGCTAGAATCAAAGCAAGATCTTGCTCAAACACAAGAAAAATAGTCCCCTAAAAGTCTTAGATGGTGTACAAATGTCCAGATCTTCAAGTACTGAATTTGATTGCTGTAGAATAGGATAAAATATCTGACATATTGCAATTTTTTTATTGAATGCACTGGTTTAACTTCATTAGTTTTAGAACCTATAGAAAATAACTAGCATAAAAATGTAATAAAATATTGCAAACAAAAGCAATTGCTATGGAGCAGACAGAATACAGGAAATACCCAGCAGCTTAGGATGTTATTCATTAAACCGGTATGGGTTAGATTTTATGACAAAATAAAGACAGAATAAGGAGGAGATGGGAAGAAATGATGGTAGAGTAAGGAAAAAAGGTAAATTTAAAGTTGCTGATAGGGTGTAAGGCAATGATTAAATGAGGAAAAAGAACACTGGCAGTAAAAGACCAATCTGGATAGAGTTAAGTTCAATAGTAAATTTAAATATATAGCGATGAAAGTTGAATCATCACAGCAAAGAAAAAAAAGACAATGCTAGAGATGCTAATTACTTAATATTGACTCAATGTATAACGCATCTAGTCAGAATGCAAAATAGCATATTTAAAATGTACATTGACCTTCACTGAATTAGCATTTAAGATGGAGGACAAAGTCTGATTTATTATTGATCTAGCACAACAATTACATGTAATAATTTAAAGGGGTGATGTATCAGCTGATTGTTAACATAATTAATCATATCATAAAAAAGCAAGACATTTGTTGTTCGTTCATGGATTAAAGATGAGATGTATTGAGGTATCCAATTTTATACATTTATTTTATATATTCTCAAAGAATGAAAGAAATCTACATTCCACTCATTTCTTTGTTGAGGTAATCAAGTATTGAAATGTTTTATTTTCCCATGAACATTCGGAAAATATTACGTTAAAGTTTTATTGAGCAGATTCACTGCATTTACTTTCACTGACATAACTAAGTGTAATGGATTTACAATCAACAAACTCAAGTGCACTGCACCAGAAGATGACAAAAAGCTTTGTACTCAACTGTTCTCTTTTACATATTTAGTAGTTGCAATCAGAACGTCTGATATTACAAAACAGTTTACCAGTGCATGACATTAATTGTTCCAGTAATAATATTGTTCCAGTTTTTCCATTGTTTGAATCCTCTTTTCAAAGTTAGGAATAAGTGATTAAACCACTGCAAGATTTCTTGATCTGGAAACACCCCCTTTGTATTTTCTCCAGGCACATGTCAGTGTGATTGAGCTGTTCCTGGGCCTGCTACTAAGGAGTCAAACCAATATTTTCAGCCAGATAAAGTGGGAAGAATTTTTGTGGCAGAGAAAGAAAAATGAGGACATTAACACTTACCCTAACCCACATATTCAAAATGATATTCTGTTCAAATAAATTGCATATGGGTTTGTTTTATCCGTACATTACAGATTGCTGCTAGAACCTATTAACTCTTGTGCAACACAACTATTGTTAAAAGAAATACTCCCCATGTTTAAGCAGGATAGCAAGTAGTGAGCACATACCTAGAGCAGAGCAGCTATAAATTCTGACTCAGTGATGTGGAGGAAATGTCCACAATGTTTTGTCCACAAACCTGTCCCAGAATTGTAATGATGCCCCATTACAAAGCAACTACCATTTCTTTGAAAAGACAATATCGATTCTGTATCATAACCAAACACTTGAATTACTGCAAGCTTTGTATTTTAGCTTGCTTCACCAATTTGCCAGTTTGAAAACAATATCAATAAAATAACAAAATTCAGCTTTGATACCAGTCATATCATTAAGAGTCAAGTACAAAAGCATCAGTAAGTTTAAGAATTGGCTTATTTAGTTTTTCTGACTATTGCCTCTTAATATCTTAGACTTTTATTCTTTGTTTGGCATCAGAAGTTGAGGAAGCTGATTTACAAGATGTTAAGATTTATTTCTGTCAGGTTACAAATTCATACATTATGCTGAAGGATTATTCGAATAATTGAAACAAGTCAGTATAGAATTTGAAAGTAGATGTTTGCATTTACATTAGTCCTGTTAACTCATTTAGCCAATAAAAGTGGGAAAAATCTGGTATAGGAAAAATGAGAACATACAGCAGGGGTTTCCAACCTTTTTTTATACCATGGAGCTTTACCAGTAACAGAGGAGTCCATGGACCCCAGGCTGGGAATCCCTTGCGTAGAGGGTCTCCACTAACACTAACCCGCAAGTAGAAAATGATACTGCATTTTTTTTTAAATTGCATATTGCTTTGGGTAACAGTAAAATCAAGACAGTGACTAGAATTGAATCACCCTCGTACTCCAATCATACTAATTTACAACAACAGTCCGAATATATGTAATCCATTCCATCAAGTGCATCATTTCATAATTTTTCAAAATATACCTAAGTGCCACACGCAATGACAAATGACTGTTCTAGTCCAATGAAATATTGGAAAAACATTTTGGCCACCCAAATTGCATTGTGGAAGGGCAAAATAAGCTTTTAAAAAAAACCAACACCAAGTGCTGTTGAAGTGATAACTTTGCCTTGTGTTCTATTTAGATCATTTGGCTAAAAATATTTTGTTGTTTTGACAGGATTAAGGACATAATACAAGTTAACTTACTGATTGGGACTATGCTGCTAATCCAATAAAGACATATCACAACATCGAGGCAAAGTAATTGCAACTGGTCAACTTTTGGATGGGTTACAAAAATGGGAAATATGTCTCTGGTTACAAATAATGATCAAATCAATTGTCCAACTGTCAGCATAATCAAGTATATAAAGTTTTCAATTCTTCACTAAGATCAGCAATAATTCAATTAATGAGGCACCTTAAAATTGAGTATTTTGTTTGGCTAGTATCATATCAAGAACTGTGCAATCAGATTAGCCACACCAAGTACTATCAGGAAACTGTGGAAAATCATCGATAGCCAACTCAGCTGTCCTTTGCGATGTAGTGATATCATATGAACAAGAGATGGATAAACAAATACAAAGGCAAGGCCGCACGTTGCTCCTGAATACCTGCATTAGAGAGTACAGAATGAATCACAAAGATATTATATTTTGTTCTTCTGGGGATGCAAGTAGTTAATTAATTTCTTTCCAGTGGATAATATTTCTTTTTTCTAAACGTACACTTACGCTTTACTGGGTGCAACTTTCCTTCAGCATGCTCCAAGACAAAACAACTAAATATTTACTTCTCATGTTTTGACAAACAATTGCATAAAGCTTCTCGATTGAGACTCTGAGGACCCCAGGTACTCACATTAAAATGACTGCTTCCCCTGCCACGTTCTATGCACCATGCTTTCCACCTTAAGTACCCGATGTCCCCATCCCAATCTCTTTCACAACTCCTGGATTCTCCCTTCGCCGCCTGTAATGGACCTGTCCGATACCTCATCCCCCACCAGATTACTACTTCCCATTCTCATTCTGATGTCAGTCCATGGCCTCCATGACTGCAATGAGACTACACTTTGGTCGGAGGAGCAACACCTTATATTCCACCTAAATAGCCTCCAATCTCATGGGATAAACATCGATTTCTCAAACTTCCAATAATTGCCCCCACTTCACCATTCCCTCTCTCACTTTATCTCCTTACCTGCCCATCACCTCCCTCTGGTGCTCCTCTCCTTCCCTTTCTACCATGATCTTCTGTCCTCTCCTGTCAGATTCCCCCTTCTCCAGCTCTTTATCTCTTTCACCAATCAACTTCCCAGATCACTACTTCACCCCTTGCCCTCTCGCAGTTTCACCCATCACCGTGTACTACTACTTCCCCTCCTTCCATCTTCTTGCTCTGATTTCTCATCTCCGCCCCCCCCCCCCCCAGTCCTGCTGAAGGGTCTCGGCCCGAAACGTCAACTGTTTACTCTTTTCCATAGATGCTGCCTGGCCTGCTGAGTTCCTCCAGCATTTCGTATGTTTTGCTTCAATTTCCAACATCTGCAGATTTCTCGTGACTGCATAAAGTCTTTTTAAGTTATCAATGCCAAACTTTCTGACCCCTTTTATAAATTCGTGCAATTGTAAAATGTTAAGATTGATAACTAAAAATACCTGATAATACAATGAAAATGATTTAAAATTGTACATACTATATGCAACCATAATAGGTCTTCGAATCATTAACTACAGTACAGATGAATATGTATAGAATTAGATTTTCCCTCAAACTTTGATAGTTGAGATCTCCTCTGTTTATATTTCAATTGTTATGAATATTCAAGATGGCACAAAATAAATATGGAGACGGAAAACTAACAGCATTGCAGCTTTATATAATGTGTCAAAAATGTAGATATTTAGTTGTGATGAAAGGAAGCCCATCAGAAAGTACTCAACATAAAACAAAACTTATTTCCTCCAACTTAAAACGTCTAACAAATACAATTAAACCAAAGCTTGAAATGGCATTCTACTGGACTTCTAAGTGAGAGAATATTGTTAAAATACAATTTAAATCAAAGCGAATGTCCATTACCTGATAATGCTGCCTATATTGGGATAAAACCTTGCCACCAAGACTCCACTACAAAGAACCACGACATTTAGAACAAACACGTGAACAAAGCTGGAAAGAGAAACATTTAATAAAATAACTGGAAACAATATAGTAAAAAAGTTAAAAGGTTAGATAGACCAACTGATAATGGGACTTGGGTTAGACATTCTGAACGTACTCGAATAGCACCACCTAGTGAATCTCTCCGGGACAACCCCGCATATCATTACAAATAGCAGCCTTTTGACAACAGCGGCTGAGGGGGGAAAAAACTATCTGACAACACTCTTCACCTTGAACTAATGGACTTAGTAATGCCACGCACAACAAAAAGCATTCATCTTGTCTCTTTTAAATTCATTCTTCAGCAGATGCAAAACACATGCTTTTCATCCACAATAACTATCAGTGTTTATTTATTTCCTCCCCTTTCTTTATTCAAATATACCTAATGAATGTTCAACGGTGAAATAGGGTGGATGTGGAGAGGTTGTTGCCTATGGTGGGAATATCCAGAACTAAAGGGCACAGCCTCAAAATTCAGGGGTGTCCCTTCAGACAGAGGTAAGGAGGAATTTATTTAGCTAGGGAGCAGTAAATATGCCGAATGCTCTGCTACAGACTGCAGTGGAGGCCAAGTCTGTGGGTATATTTAAGGTGGAAGTTGATTGCTTCCTGATTGGTCAGGGCATAAAGGACATGGTGAGAAGGCAGATGTATGTATGGGGTTGAGCAGGATCCAGGATCAGCGATGATGGAATGGTGGAACAGACTCAATAGGCCGAACAGCCTAATTCTGCTCCTATGTCCTACGATCTTACATCTGGTTTAAAAAAAAGTACTAAACAGATTCAAACCTGGGATATGCTTTACCAAACAACTGTCCCAGTAACTGTACTCTTGTCAGATAGCCCAACAATGGATAAACAGTGGTCATCTGAAACAGCAGGAAAACTCGGGAAATGAAGGCTGTGATATCACTGCTTGGCAGATTGTCCAAGAAGTTCTGGAAAAGATTAAGAAAAAGGATTCAGAAACAGGCCACGATGCTAACAGGAAGCCAAGAAGATGCAGTGAGACTAAATATCAACTGAAAATCCATATTTCATACTAAACAGCAGAATTCTATTAAAACAGTGGACTGGATCATCCTGAAACCCATCCTAACCAACTCATCCCAGATACAGAGGGCCAGACTGATGATTCTCCATAATCAAAGGACTCCAGACTCATGCAGGCATCAGATTCCCACAGATTATCCTCATATTCATTATAGTTTGCTACCATCACCAGAGGCCTTAGGAATAATTCTCTTAAATGTTAGACATGGAAAAAAGAAGCTTAGATTTAAATACCCGAGGAAAAGGCACACTGAAGTCCTGGCAAATAATTAAAGGCATTAAAATCAGATGAAATAGAACTTCATGTTTTCTAGGAACAGAACTCCACTAATCCTACCACCATCCAGAAAGAGAGAGGTCACGCATATTATCTCTAACCTCAAAAGCTAATGTTCAAATGTAGAAGTCAGAAAAGAAGCAAAATCAATAGTTCTGTATTTCTACATGAGTTTTTGAGGTTGGAAACAATATAGGCAATTCCACATTACTTGGTGGGGTGGGTTATGTTCCTAGGAAACAGGTAGAGTAACATTTTCCTGTAAAGTAAAGCCACATTATGTCAAGAAACTGGTGTCAAGAAATTGAGAAACATTAAATTGTGGCTACCATCAAGTACCTTCGCTCTATCCACTGTAACAGAAACTGATACACTGCCGCAAATTAATTCCACTTCCCATTACCACACTGACAAGTCTGTCCATGGCCCCTCTGCACAAAACTAGATGCAGATTAGAAGCACCTCACATTTGAACTTTGTAGTCACCAACTCAACAACATGAACATCAATTTCTCCAACTTTAGGTAATCACTCCCTCTGTTTCTCCCCTTTCAGTCCCTTATCCCAATGGTCATTACCCTTTCTTCTTTGCCCTCTTGATCTTCCCTTCACCCATATATTTTTCCTTCCAATTCCTCCCAAAACCCTGTATCTGCTATGTCATGCTCCACTCTTCTATCAGATTCCATTTTCTACAGCCCTTTGTCACCTCCACCTATCAGCTCCCAGCTTCTTACAGCATTCCCATCCCCTTCCCTCATTTGCAAATCATTCCTCTCCCTTATCTGATCCACCCATCTCCTGCTAGTTCTTGCTCCACCCAGTTCCTTCACCTTTCATACTGCCATCTCCTTCTTTCTTTCCAGTCCTGATAAAGGGTCTCAAACCCAAAATATCTATCCAGTATCCTGCATAAATGCTGCTTGACCCAATGAATTCATCCAGCATTTTATGTATTGCTCAAACTTTGCTGTTGCATTTTGGATCTCTACAATTTCAAATTTCTACCACTAACTGAAGTGAAACCAGTCTAGTCACAAACATTCTACCAAGCATTAGTCACTGCACTTCACCCTTTCTCAAGGCTTTAGCATAGACAATAATAGCTTCTTCTTCCAACTAAAATGCCTGACCTGATCTGATAATAGGCAAAAAATTGTTCAGGAGAGTTAACCTGTTGGTCTTGTCAAGTTACTTTCCCATTTCACACTGGCAAATTCAAGTAAAGCCTTCAATTTCAAAACTTCAATTCTCAATCTGCTAATTAATGACTATGTATCATTTGACAGCTATAAAAGAACATCTTTTATACAAACACAAATTCAACGATAGCAGTTAAATTACATACCGGCTCAATACAGTCTTTGGATAATTCTGGTGAGGGAAATGCAGCAAATGTCATAACTGCAACATACAAGTAGGTCAATCCCACAAGCAGATAGGCAATGGAAAGATCTCGAATCTAAAGAGAAAATAAATTATAAACCAGCCTTATATTTGCCAAGAAAATAAATCATCCAGCCATTTTCAAGAAAATCGAAGCAAACTTGCAAATACAAATAGGCACTGTTCCATTTGTTCTATTAGAACAACCTCAAAATCAACTTCATCACTCTACATCCCTTAGAATTGCCCTTGAAGTATGAGCAAAGCCTGCTTACCATTTTAGAAGATAATTTCATGCAAGAGTCACATTGAAATTTCTAAATGTTAATCAAATTCCCTAATGGTATTATTGGATTTTCAGTTTCAAATGGGTTGACTTTATATAAAAAAAAACACCAATAAAAATCTCCAATATTTTTGGCTTATACACCGACTCTTTGAAAAAGTATCTACCCAATAGTATTTTACTTATAAGTAGCCCCATGAAGTATCAAAATATATAGCCACGTAAAATTCCACGTGGCTGCTCCGATGTAAAAGTATGGTGCCACTAAGCTATTGCAAGATTCCACAACCATGCCATTCTCTTCCTGTACAATAATTGGCATAACATAAATATGTCTAAGCACAATGAGTACTATGCAGGTCACAGAAGGTCCAATATTAAGAAAAAGCGCATGGAGATTGACAAGAATGGAAACCTATAGAAGGAAAAGGGAAGAAAAGACAGAGTAAACAGGTACTAATAAAAAAAGATTTAACTTAATATTCTTTTATTAAAATATATGAGCATGGACTTCACATTCATACAACAGAAGTGTCTTCAGCAACCATACTCTGCAGACTATAGACTATAATTCCATTGCAACAAAGATAAGCAAAATGTATGTTAAAAGCCTGGTAGAGCTAATTATGCAACATTGTACCATTATCTTTTGTTAAAAACTCATCCCTATAAAAACAAACACACAATTATGCCTACATTATACTATCACAAGCTAATCAACCCTAAGGTGGAAATCTCAAAAACAGCATCAAGCAACTTTGATAAGAAAAGTCATTGGGTCCATGCTAGCTCCCATCAGAACAACAATTGTGACCACTTTTATCATTCTACACAATGCAACTATTTGAAGACTTTGAAAGTAAACCATTCACTGTAAATTGTGCCAGCACATCTTTTCGTTTTCTGCAAGGATCAAAATTTAAAAACTTGGAGGAATTGTTAAAATTTTCTTTGAAATGTTAACTATGGGCCCTGTGTTACAGTGGCGAGCTTTTGTAAAAACCGCAGTGGAAAGGTGAAATGGAAAAACTTGGTCATCTATTCCTTTCCATGAGCCAAATGGAGATAACTGAAACAAACACTTAAAGGTTTTACTATTTCTCTTTGGTCATGGACGATGCAAAAGATGAAGTATAGCAACCCACTTTTCTCCATATCGGAATGGAATTTGTGTGGCTAAATAGACAATTCAAATGTTACAATGAATAATGTGCATCAGATCTGTGGTTGAATTTTTGCCCGTTTCTATAACTTACATTATTTTCTTGGTATCTGTTGTTCTTTAAAAGGGTGATGGCACAGTTATGAATGAAGAAAGCAAGTGCAAGAACTCCAGTCAGATGTGGAAAAGATAATCGAAATTCTGAAAAATACAAAGCCTCAATTTATTGACCACCAATAAATAGCATCCGTATCATTCCTTTAAGGGTGTCAAGTGTTTTAAAAATCAATGAAGTACGTCTGAAGAGTAGGTGCAGGGTACACAGAAAGTACCACTAACAAGATGATATTTATCTATTTTAATTATGTATCTGAGGAATAAATATTCACTGGGACACATGGCGCTAGTTAGAAATATTGTCATGGGATTCTTCACCTCAACCCGAGAAAGCAGACATGACATGGGTTTAAGCCTCATCTGAAATAGGGGACTTTACATTGCATCACCCCATACCACTTCACTGGATCAACCGCTGAAACAAAGGAAAGGAAGGTCTGTCAAAAGGGAAACTAATAATTGATTCCATGGACAAAGAACAAAAGAGACAAGAATGTGACAAGCACAATAACCTTATGCACCATGACAAATTTGCCTTTTTTAAAAAATATAAACATGCATAGATGACCTGAAATATCAAGCTTCCCCTCCAGGTGGTGCTGAAACAGGTGTGGGTAAAGAAAAGTTTCCAGAAGAGGAAAAGAATGTGAATTTTGATGTTGCATTTTAAATCATCTTAAGTGCGAAGTTCCTATTTGTGGAGTGTGATTAAATGGATAGCTCTTTCAACAAAGGGCATAAGTATATCATGGTCCTGGTGGTTATCTTATATGCACCACATTCAGTATTCCATCTGTTCCTACAAATAGGGCAGGTTTCATTGTTAATACTGAACAGACTCAAAGAAACTAAATTAGTCTTCACCATATCTTTATTATGCCACATGACCGTAAGATATTCGAGCACAATTGGGCCATTTCATTCCTGCCATTTCTTCATGGCTGATTTATAAATCCTCTCAACCCATCTCTTGCCTTCACCTCGTGACTTCTGACACCCTTACTAATCAAAGCCCATCAACTTCTGCTTTAAATACACACCATGACTTGGCCTCCACAGCCGTCTGTTGCAATGAATTCCAGATTCACTGCCCTTACTAAAAATCATCATTTCAGTTGTAAATGAACACTCTTGTAATTACAGATTAGAAATTACAAATAATACAATAATAATGCTGAGTTATACTATCAGGATTAGCCCTCACAAATTGTAGACAAGCTGAAATTATAAGAAGCAATGGGCCACATCATGCTGGGCATCGCTTTCAGAGGTGCTGGCACATTGCAGAAATAAATAGAAGTCTGCTGCCAGAGTACAGAAGTGCCGGAAAAAAAGTACTAAATCAGACCTTGCATTGAGTCAGGATTCCTGCTTGCTTGATTTACAATTTGCAAATCAAAGATGGTGGATTTTTTTGAAATAGTTAAAAATATGGAAAATTAAGCCACTCAGCCTGCTCTGGCATATGATATGATCGCAACTGATGCTGTCTGAATACCATATTTCTTGTCTCTTGCCATACTCTTGAATGCCTGTGCATTTAGAAATCTCCCTTCTGGAATACATGAGGGTGCAACAGTAGAACAACACCACTGCAGCTCAGGGCATCGGAGTTTAACCCTGGCATCCTCTGTAAGGAGTCTCTGTACATCTTCCCCATAGGATGCATGGGTTTTCACCGGGTGTTCCTGTTCCATCCCACAGTCCAAGCACTTACCAGGTAATAGGTTCATTAGTCATTGTGAATTACCCCATGAATAGGCTAGGGTTGAACCAGGGTTGTTGGGGGTTGCTGGACGGTGTGGCTTGAAGGGCCTACTCTGCACTGTATCTCTAAATAAATAAATCAACTTCGCCTCCACAGCACCCTGTGGTAGACTAATCCACTTGTACACCCTCATTTCAGTACCAAATATTTTGCCCCAAATCCCAAGTGAGTAAGTGTGTGCCTACGAGAACATACTGTACGCACCCAAATCAAAAGCAGTGGATGAACCAAGAGGTTCATAGTCTGCTGAGGGCTAGATCTATAACGTTTAAGTCGGGCAACCCAGGTATGTACAAGAAAACCAGGTACAACTTGCAGAGTGTTAACTCAAGAACAAAGGAACAATTCCAAACAAGGTTAGAGGCAGAATCAGATGCACGTCAACCCTGGCAGGGTTTTCAGGCATTATTTCTCACAAAGCAAAACCCAACATCATGAATGTCAGTGATGCTTCACTTCCAGATGAGCTCATTGCCTCTTATGCACGCTTTGAAAGGGAGAATAAAACTGCAGCTATGAGGATCCCGACAGCACAAGGTGAGCCTTTGATCTCTGCCTTGGAGGCCAACATAGGGCTGTCTTTCAAGAAGGTAAACCCTCGCAAGACGACAGGACCCGATGGAGTACCCAATAGAGCCCTGAAAGCCTGTGCCAACCAGCTGGTGGAAGTGTTTTGAAGACATTTTCTTTAAAGACAGTCTCTCACTGCTGCAATCAGAAGTTCCATTTGCTTCAAAAGGACAATTACACCAGTACCCAAGAGTGTAGGGTAAGCTGCCTTAACGACTATTGTCCAGTAGCACTCACATCTACAGTGATGAAGTGCTTTTAGAGATTGGTTATGGCTAGAATCAACTCCTGTCCCAGTAAAAACCTGGACCCACTGCAATTTGCCTGTTACTACAATAGGTGTACGGTGGATGTGATCTCATTGGCTCTTCACATAGCCTTGGATTACCTTAAACAGTACAAATACCTATGTCAGGATGCTCTTTATTGACTACAGCTCTCCATTCATTCCTACAGTTCTGAATGAAAATCTCCTTTTGCAAATGAATCCTCAACTTCCTAACAGGAAAACCACAATCTATGCTGACTGGAAATAACACCGCCATTTTACTGACAATTACCACTGGTGCAGCTCAGGGGTGCGTGCTGCTTTATTCTCTCTACAACCATGATTGTGTGCCTAGGCACAGCTCAGATGGCATCTAAATTTGCTGATGTTGCAACTATTGTTGGCAGCATTTCAGATGGTGACGAGAGGACATACTGGAGTGAGATTCATCCGTTAGTGGAGTGGTGTCACAGCAACAACCTTGCACTCAACGTCAGGAAAACCAAAGAATTGATTGTGGACTTCAGCAACGGCAAAATGGGGAAGCACACAGCAGTCCTCATCAAGGGACCAGGAGTACAAAGGGCGAGTAATTTCAAGTTCCTGGGTGTTAATATCTGAGGATCTATCCTGGACCCAACATGATGCAGCTACAAAAAAGGGATAACATTTCATTAGGAGCTTGAGGAGAATTGGTATGTCACCAAATATACTCTCAAACTGCTACAGATGTACTGTGGAGAGGATTCTAACTGACTGCACCATCAAAATCATTTTTATTATCGCCGGCATGTGTCATAAAATTTGTTAACTTAGCAGCAGCACTTCAAAGCAATACATAATATAGAACAAAAAATAGAAATAATATATATTTTAAAAGTGAGGTAGTGTCCAAGGGTTCACTGAATCGCTAAGTGTGTGCCTTCAGGCTTCTGTACCTCCTACCTGATGGTAATAGTGAGAAAAGAGCATGCCAGTCAAAAGTGCAGCTGGAGGTCCTTAATAATGGACGCTGCCTTTCTGAGATACCTCTCCTTTAAGACGTCCTGGGTACTTTGTAGGCTAGTACCCAAGATGGAGCCGAAAAAAGTTAAAACTCTCTTGCTTCTTTTGGTCCTGTGCAGTAGCACCCCCCCTCCCCCATACGAGACTGATGCAGCCTGTTAGAATGCTCCCCACGGTACACCAATAGAAGTTTTTGAGTGTATTTGTTGGCATACCAAATCTCTTCAAACTCCTAATGAAGTATAGTTGCCTTCTTTATAACGATATGTTGTGACCAGGTTAGGTCCTCAGAGATTTTGACAACTAGGAACTTGAACCTGCTCACTCTCTCCACTTGATCCCTCTATGAGGATTGGTATGTGTTCCTTCATCTTACCCTTCTTGAGGTCCACAATCAGCTCTTTTGCCTTACTGACGTTGAGTGCCAGGTTGTTGCTGAGACACCACTCCACTAGTTGGTTATCTGGCATTGGGGGGGGGGGGGGGGGCGCGGGTGCTACTGCACAGGATCTAAGTGAACTGCAGAGAATTGTGAACTCAGTCATGAGCACTAGCCTTCATAGTATTCAGTAGCGATGCCTGAAAAAGGTGGCATCCATCATTAGGTATTCTGGGGACAAGACAGAACAGGCAGGCATGGCTCATCTGAACTTTGCTGACCACTGGTGAACTTTGGTGAAGGAAGGTTAGGTCATTTGGCCTTTCAAATGCAGGACAACACATTGCCATCCCTGTCTTGCATCATGTTACATAAATGGTCTTACTTACACAGCAATCTATAATGCGACTTATTGAGTAATATTTGTAACTTCCCATTTATGGAGATGTGATTTAGTAAGTCACATATTATAGCTGCTCATGAGACCGGTTATGCACGTCAAACAGTGCACCCTGGGGTCAGCCCGCAGATGTTGCCATGTGTCTGACACCAACATAGCATCCCCACAACTTATAAATCATTACTGACCCGCAAGTCTTTAGGATGCGGAAGGAAACTGGAACACCTGGAGGAAACACACATGCTCACAGGGAGAATGTAGCAACTTCTTACAGGCGTCAGTGGGAAATGAGCCCTGATCATTGGCACTACACTGATATGACTCACCGTTCAATGTGACAATTCAGTCAATAGGGCAAAAGACTGAAGAATATTTTTTAAGTCAGAGTCATAAAGCACAGAAACAGGCCCTTTGTCCTTAACTGGTCTACATCAACCATCCCAGCTGGTGGTCCCACTTCCCACATTTGGCCATATCCCTTTTTTCCTATCCATATACTGTACCTGTCCAAATGCCTTTTAAAAGTATTATTAATATAGCCACACACGAGGAAATCTGCAGATGCTGGAAATTCAAGCAACGCACACAATACGCTGGTGGAATGCAGCAGGCCAGGCAGCATCTATAGGGAGAAGCACTGCTCCCTATAGATGCTGCCTGGCCTGCTGCGTTCTACCAGCATTTTGTGTGTGTTGATTAATATAGCCCCCTCTTTTTCCTCAGGCAGCTCACTCCATATGTGGATGACCCTCTCCTGTTAGATCTCTCCCCTTCACCTTAAACCTATGCCTTCTGCTTCTCAATTCCCCAACCTTGGAAAAATCGTGTACATACATCCACTGATACTGGAATTTGGAGCAAAAGAGAAATCTGCTGGACAAGCTCAGTGAGGGGGTGGAGGAATCATTGATGTTTCAGGTCATGACCCTACATCAGGGCCAGAAACATATGAAAGGATATATTAAAAAAAACAGACTTTAAAAAAACATGATTCTCTTATCATAAGGAGGAAATTATATAGTATTTTCTGAAAAAAATACATTTTCTTCAGATTTGAACTAACTGAACAAGTCAATGCTCTTCTATAAGCATACTGTAATAAAACATGAAATACCCGATTACTGAAAAACATTACCTGCTACAAAATTGTTTGCAGATTCAAACCAATGGAATTCTAAGTGAAATCCCTGTTGTGCTGCCTTCAGTGTTACCAAAATAATTAAATACACAACTGAAATTGTACCTGCAAATACAAAACAAGATTTCTATAACTAAACATTTAAAAGAATGTCAATTACCAAGATAAAGCCAGTGGTTTCAATGAGTAATTGCACAACCCAGTACAGTTCATTCCAATGTTGCCAGTGTGATTCTTAATCTTTGGAATTCAGATTACCAAAAACCTTTTTTTTACACTGCAATAAGCTTGAAAACAGTAGGCAACAGAAGGATCCCATTCCATTTAGAGATACAGTCGGCCCTCCTTATCCGCAGGGGATTGGTTCCAGGAACCCCCGTGGATACCAAAATTCGCAGATGCTCCTTATTTAACATGTATCAGTGCGGTGGTCTTTAGGACCCGGCGTAACCCTGGACTTTATTTAACAATGTGGACATTAGGACCTGGCGGTACAGCTCTGAATCCGCAGCGTTTCTGTTCACGAAAATAATCACAAACAAAAATAAGGTGGAAGTAATAAAGCGATCGGAAAGAGGTGAAACACCATCGGTCATTGGAAAAGCGTTAGGCTACAGTCAGTCAACGATCGGAACAATTTTAATGGAGAATGTGAAAGGCCCTGACCCGATGAAAGCTATAGTTATTACTAAGCCACGCAGTGGTTAAACTATTGAAATATGTATGTTTCTTAAATGTTTTATATTCATAGAAAGGTAAAATATGTACTATATACTAAGAAAATCGTTTGACTAACTGACGCTAAATAATACTGGATGTACCTGTTCTGATTTCAAATCTGACTTAAAGACGGACTCAGGAACGGAACTCGTTCATAACCCGGAAAGTCATTTCTAGATTACTTATAATACCAAATACAACGCAAATGCTATGTAAATAGTTGTTATACTGTATTGTTTAGGGAATAATGACAAGAGAAAATAGTCTGTATATGCTCAAAGCAACGAGTGCTGGAGAGAGAACTTCCAGGTTTTCCCAATCCACGGTTGGTTGAACCCGCGCATATGGAATCTGCGGATAAGGAGGATCGACTGTATTAAGCAAAAGTAATACTGGTTTATGGGCTCACACTTGATGATAGGAGGGAGATATTGGAGAGCCTGGATATGTCACATCCCTTCTACGTGAGAGAAGAGGAACCACAAATGCTTTGTAATTATACAGAACATGATTCATTATATTATTTCTCAGGTCTCCAAATTGAGAATGAGTAAAAGAGTAATCACTTGGGTAGTACTGCTGAATTAATGAACATATTCAAGGACTCATGTTCTCAATATTTATTACTTACTTTCTTTTTGTATTTGCACAATTTTGTTTGTCTGCTTTTGTGTGCAGTTTTTCACTTATTCTATTGTGTTTCTTCGTATTTACTGTGAATGCCCACAAGAGAATGAATCTCTGTGTAGTATATGGTGACATACATGTACTTTGAACTCTCCATATTTTCACCACTCTGCATTAAAAGGTTGCCTCACAGGTACTTCTTGGATCTTTCCCTTCTCACCCAAATCTATGCCCTCCCCAACTTTGGACTTGTGGAAAAACCTGTTAACATCCACCTTCCACATGCCTCTCAATTTTAATAGCCTCTATAAGGTTGTGCATCATTCTCATACATTCCAAAGAATAAAGGCCGAGCTTAGCCAACGCCTGTAACTCAGGCCTTCTGGACCCGACATCTTTTCCATACTCTTTCCAACAAGTCACACACTTCCTATAAAAGGTTGACCAAAAATGTATAGAGTACTCCAAGTGTGACCTTACCAACAGCTTAAACTGCAACATACAAGTCTCAACTCCTACCACCACTCTGGTTACCATTAGTTACTTGCAATGTTGCCTTAAATGAGCTCTGCATCTGTCCTCCTCGGTTCTTCTGTTTCATTACCCCCTATTGCCCTATCATTCAGAGTACAAGCCCTACACTTGACAAACAAGAGAAAATCTGCAGACTAGTCTGGGAGGTTGGGAGGCAATAGGTAGGCAAGGAGATAACATGAAAAGATGGAAGAGGGGATGGGAAATAGTGCGGGGGAAGATTTCGATTTCTCAAACGTCTAGTAATGCCTCCTCTCCTCCCCTTCTTTTCCCATCTCCTTCGCATGTTACCTCCTTGTCCACCCATCACCTCCCTCTGGTGTTCCTCCTCCCCTTCTTCCCTTTCTTCCCGTGCCTTCTCACTTTTTCACCAATCAACTTCCTAGCTCTTTGCTTCAGCCCTCCCCCACCAAGTGTCACCTATCACCTGGTGTTTCTCTCTCCCCTCCTCCCACCTTTCAAATCTACTCCCCAGCTTTTTTCCTCCAGGCCAAAATCCTTCAGTAGGACTAAAGCATCAACTGTGCTTTTTTCCCATTGATGTGTGTTGCTTGGAAGTCCTACACTTGTTTGACTTTCCAAAATACATCACCTCATACTTATCTGTATTAAAGTCCATTTACCACTCCTCAACCAACTTCCCTAACTAACCAAGATCCCCATAATCTATAATAACCTTCACTGTAACATCTCTTAATTGTGTCATTCACAAACTTACTGATCAAACGTAGTGAACTTGCATCCCAATCATTTATGTCAATTACAAACGACAAGGTTACACTAACTCCTGTGACACACCAGTAGACCATTCCAAGAAACAATCTTCAACCGCCACCCTCTGCATTCTACCTGAACCAATTTTGAAACCACCAGACTAGTCCTCTGTGAACTCCACAGGACCCAACCTCCCAGACAAATCTGATGTAACTGTGCACAAAGTTAACAAATTTCCAACTCAGATATTGGTATCACAAAATTAGAAGCAAATCAAATAAATAAATAGAATGTGACAGTGGTTTAACAGAGGAGCACAATCTTAAGCTTTTTTAAAAAAAAAATCTAAATTTTAAAAGCCACCACAAACTGAAGAAAAAATTCAGACAATTGCAAGGCAAGTCAAAACAAATCAAAATTAAAATCTAAGATCAGCTATTTGCTTGCCTTCTCCATGGAAAAGTTTCTCAACATTCAGCAGGACTAACTCCTATTTCAACACTTTCGATTATGCTCAAATAAGTTAACCCCTGTAGTCACAAAAATATTTCCAAATTGAATTCACTTAGTAATTATTTCATGAAAAAAATGCAATCAACTTTCTTGATACTCAACCAGATCCAAAAGGCGCACCACGATGTTAATTGAACACTTACCCAGATTATTGAACCTTGCAAAGAATGAGGCAGATTTGAAAGAAAGGAGAGGAAATAAGAGGAAAATTAGGTAGAAGGGGACTGTATTTGTTTTGCTCCACCACTTCTGAAATTCATGTAAGGCTGTGTTATTGCTTATGATGAAAGACATGTCAGTGGAATTCTTCACATGCGCTCCAGGTGGGTCCGGACAAACAACTGAAACGAAAAACAAAATAATAGAACAAGTTCTGTAAAACAAATGTTACACAATCAAAAATACCAGAATATCATGATAAGCAAATTGTGCTTCAGTTAGCAAACTACATTGATTATGCATTATAGTTTTAAGAATTAGATTTGTCATTAGAAACAAATTGAGATGAATAGTATTTAGTTTGAATTATTCTAGCAATTGAAAGAAAAAGTAGAAGTTACATATCCTTTACAATAAGGAACACTACAGTATGGTATTTCAAATTACCAATTAGGTTCTTGCAAAACAGTGATATGTTGTTTTAAACTTTTTCTAAAAAGCTGTAGGTTACCTTAGTACAAGCTCAAACTCCCATTCACTATTCCAATGCTTAAACTCAAGACATTAAAAATATAAAAAATATTCCCTGTATTTTAATTAAATAATTTGGCATTCACCTAGAAACTAATTTCTTTGCCCATTCTGCTGCTGAAAGTACTCAAGTGCATATTTGTAATCATATTTTGAACATGAGCCCAGTAAGTAAGTGTATAATTTTAAATATTTTTCTCCCAACTCACCATCATAAAACATACTGTATATAGGAAAAATAATTTTAGGTGATCTCTTGTTTAAATCTTGCAAGTAATCAAAAGAAATAAAGATTTTGAAAAACCTTAAATTTGAACTATGACAAGACTATACATTACATAACTACAAGCACCATAGCACAATCAGCTATGTAAAGCATTAACAAAATAAATTTCATTAAAGGGCATGATGACAATTTATCTCATGATTTAATGTATTATAACTTTTATGTTATATCTAAATTCTATACATTACATCTTGTCAACCAAAAATCCTACCTTTAGGAGTTCCATTTGTACTCAAAACTGGATTTACTTCTGACACATTATGAACATAATCTGAAAAAAAGATGTTAAGTGAAACATGGCTTACAAGACCACGATTTTTTTAATATACAATTTAACATACATCTTGGACTAGCCACACATCAGTTGTTGGATAGCTTAAAATCTTAAGCATGATCAAATTGTATTCCCAAACTACAGAAGCACTGGTTAAATAATCTTTTATTATAAATCACAAAATCAATTGAGGTCAAAGTATTCTGTAAAAATCAGACTGAAATTGAGATTTTAATTTAAATAAAACTGAATCTGTTCCTGTATTACAGTCATTGTAAAGTTTACATTTTGAAATTAATAGATCTAGATGCATCGATCAAAATCCTAATTGAAAATAAGACATTTCATTTGTACTTACTGAAAATAAATATTCCTGTGTTGTACAGGAAATTGGACATAAGGACCCAGTAAACAATCATGGCTCCAAACAGGGAAATTAGAGAGAAAAGAAGACTGGACCACTGGCCAAATGAACCAAAATAATATTTACAGACATCAGGAAATTCCCAGCTTGATGTATCGATAGGAACTTTGGGAAAGAAAACAGTATCATTTTAGGAAAGGCTCAATCCTTAACACAATAAAACAGGACTTAGAAAAAACAGCTAATAAACTTCAGATCAGTTCAATAGCAAGCACCCACGTCCTCTCACCCCAATGGCCTCCTGAATAATGACACCGCTAGGATCAGCACTGGACTGCATAAGCCGCACAACGTAAAGACTGAATTTCTACTTCATCTCAGCTAGCTACAACAAATATTCTATAGGTTGCTTGGTTATCCACAGACAAAATATATTTTATTCCATTAGAAAGGAAATTACAAGGATGTTGACTGGACTAGAGGGCATGAGTTACATGAAGAGATTGGCTGTACTGGACCTTTATTTCCTAGAATGCAATAGAGTGAGGGGCTAGCTTGTTAACGTTTATAAAATTATGAGTGGTATGGATATGGGGGATGGTCATAGTCTTTCCCCAGGGTTGGGGAGTTCAAAAGAGAGGATACAGGAACAACACAAGAGAGGAAAGATTTTAAAGAGACCGAAGAGCATCTTCTTAACACAGTAGGTAGTGAGTTCCTTGAATAAGCTAACAAAAGAAGTGGTTAAGGTGGGAACAATTGCAACATTTAAGAGGTACTTGGAAAGCTACTTGGAGGGTCATGGGCTGAGTGTGGTGTTGAAAACCACAGCTTTAATCATAATTTTTTTTTAATATACATGACTTATACTTTTTATAAACATGAATTTTTCACAGTCACTGGCTGAAAGTGACTAAAGCAACTAAACTAATAGCTTATTACCTTTCTCATTTTTCATTGGCTAAGTATTAGCACATCATCCACGTGATGTAATTGTTATAATTATGTAGCCTACTAACTTGTTTAATCTTATCCAAGGAATTTCCCTCATCTCATCTATAAAAGTGACGTTTTTCAGAAGTGTCTTTATTTAGCTTGCCTAGTGCTCATGTTTGTTTGTACTCTAAAATAAACTGCGATCTTAGAATTAGCACTCGTCATTCCTGACTCTTGTAAGAACCCCAAGAATCAGAAAGTTGGTGCCCAATGTAGGGTGACTGCTTGAAGAAAGGAAGCTAAGCGTGCACCTGGCAGGCAAGACATTCATCTGTTCCTTAATTGCCCAAGTATAAATATCTTCAGCGCATTGTTTAAAGGGAGTTTAGGAGTGAGTTGAGTCATGGTTATAAAACCTGTGTGGAGCCAGTCTGAATTATCGGAAACCTAAAATCTGATATTACAGTTACAACGGGGTGTGTGTTTTGTGGGACAAAAGGCCAAAAGCTTTAAGATATCAGATTGATGTTTGTTTGGTTGTAACCCTCTATTATAGTCACAATGGGGTTTGTGAGTTTTGTAAGAGTTTTGATGTCTAAAAGTGAAGAGTACTCCTTAAGATCGAAACTAGTACAATGGCCAAAGCTTTGAATCAGACCAGCAGGTTTGTTGCAAAGTTAACTGAAATCTTAAGCACTAAATGATGCATATAAACTTGATACCAATGGTAAAGAAATAACAGAAGAAATGTGCTATTGATGCCAAGTTCAGTGAGGACTGGCTTACAAGTGATATTGAAGCAATACGTCGGAAGATCAAAAAGATGCAGTCAGGAACTAAAATGATAGTTTAACTGAGCTGTGAAGTCGTGAGCATATTGAGTTACAAATCCAGATTGATACTTTGAAACCCAAACGCACTGATTTAGCAAAAAAAAACACTTAACATGCTCAAAGAGCAATATGAAAAAGATAATAAATCAGCAAAAAAAAACTTTGAATTAACGGCAAAGTTTGTCTGTGGTCAAGTGCTGTGTTCAGGGCCACAAAGTGAAATCTGCATTGCATCAGGCAGACTTTCTGAGGATGGTCTGGCCGACCCAGTGGGCAGTGTTAACAGTCATGTCAATCAGGTTGAAAGGCAACCAACAATGACTAGTCCCCAAAAAACAGCGACACCTTGGGAACGCCAAGGAACTGCAAAATGATATTGAGTCAGAGACCTCTAGTGGCTTAAATGGTTATGACAGAAATTGGTCATCTTTACTTAATTGTTAATTGGTCTGACAGCCATGGCAAGATTTGGCCCAGTAAAAACTAAGAAAGTGAAAACACACGTGACTGTTGATTGAGAGTACGAAATAAAACAGGAGAAAGTCTCTCATCAAGCACCAAATCCAAAAAAAAAATTGACAAATAATCAAGGGGGGAAGGCAAAGCCAGACACACACACAAACACACACACACACACACACACACACTCACTCCATATGAATGGCGTTCTAATTTTAGTTACCATGCCAACAACTCAGCAAATAAACTAGTTGACATAGTGAGTTGATGATAGAATTGAAACAGAATTTACCAGTTGGTTGGGAAACAATGAAGGCGTGGTTGGAGGGACAAGCCCCAAACCAGATTGACTGGAAAAAAAGTGGTCAATTGCAAACAATAGCCTTCACAGGATGGTTTTAAATATGTAGCCCAACAGTGGGCAATGGGGACTAACAGGAAGTACACTGGTCAGCCAGTAAGACCAAAGGGCCTGATTCCATGCTGTATTACTCAGCAATTCATAATGTTGTCTAGCGACTGCAAAACAAAAAAAAAATGCATACCTAACTATTAAGAATAAACTTGAATTTCTTTGCTTTACCTAAAAGCAAGACTTACAAATTTGAAATGGCCATAAGAATCTAGGGCAAACTGGATCCAAAATGGGCTTAGTAACAGAAGGCAAAAGGTGATGGAGGAGGGTTGTTGTTGTGATAGGAAACCTGTGATCAGTGATGTACTGCAGAGGTCTGTGCCAGAACCCTTGCAGTCCCGTCCCGTCCCCCCCCACATGTGCAATAACTATTTGGATGTCAGTGTGGTAGGTATGATAAGCATGTTTAAAGATGACTGAAAATAAGTGATGTTTTTGATAGTTAGGATGGTCTTGCACTAGAAAATTTCATTCATTATTTAGTATCATGAGGACGACAATGGAAACTAATCCTGATAACTAAAGAAAATGCTTTTTACTATGACTTGGAAGGGTAAGACATTCATAATAAATGGTTGAACCCTGAAAGTACTAAGAAACAAAGATTCTGCTGTATATGTCCAAGACACGCTGAAGGCAGTATTAGAGGGACACAAACTGATTAAGGCATATAATCAGCTTTCTGTACCTTCTGCAACAACAGGCATGTTCTGGTATAACATTATAAAATATTGTTCGGCCACAGCTGGACTACCGGGAGCAGCTTGGATGCAATTGCCCTGAAGGTGGTACTGTAAAATGATGCCAAGAGTGCAACACCACAGATACAAGAGATGAGTTAGGTTTGTTTTCCTTGGACCAGAAGAGGTTGTGGGATGACTGATCGATGTACAATTGTGAAGGGTGAAGATAAAGGTTAGTAGTGAGAAACTTGCCTCCTTTGCATAAGTGTCAAAAACCAGAGATCACAGGTTTTTAGGGCTAGTGGTACAAAGTTTAGAGGATTTCAAAGAAGAACTTTTTCACTAAGAATGTGATTAGAATCTACAATGAACTGTAAGCAGGGGGTGAATGCAGAGACTCTTATGATATGAGTTTCTTGGGACAATAACTTGAATTCCCAAGACATACAAGTGAATGACAGAATGATGGATAATAGAATTGGCAGTAAAGGGCTGGGATAGATGCTGTGGGCTGGAGAACCTACTTCTATGCTACATAACTATGACCTTATAAGACAGTGAGGCCTTAGAAATAATACCATGCAGAATTCCTATAGTAACAGCCCAGGGGAAGTGAAGTTGTTGGCCAACAAGCCAACATTTTTTGTACACTTGATGACCAAAGAGTTAATAAGGGTTCTTGAATACAAGAAATAAATGTTTAAATAATTAAATACAAAGTCAAAATCAAAGTCAGGCACTTTCAGCTGACTTCTGGGATTCAGCTCTTTAGTCAATATTTGGATCAAGACTGCAATAAGGTCTGGAATCCTGGCAAAACCAAACTGGACAGGGGTGAATAGGGATGGACAAGTACTACTTGACAGCACAGTCATGAGGCACTGATTAAATGGTTCTTAGCTACATTCAATTTGGCCTGTGTGTATTGTTTGGGACAATATCAGGCTGATTCAAGGAAAGATGTACAATTCTTGTTTACAGAAGCAAATGGCCTCATCCAATAATGTTTAGCAGTGAGATGTTGATTAATATTCACATATGTGCTCTCAGTAGCAGACAGTGAGTAAATAGAACAGTGAAAGACCCTCCCCCGCAAATCAGAGCTCATTTTTCCATCCATTTTTGCTTGTTTATTTGTTGAATAATTCCATGTAAAAGGTTAAGTAACTGCAAAATTAAAAGATTTGCTCCAAACAGCTTGTCAAAACATTAACCTACCATTCACAAGGAAATTACAAAGTACAAAAATGGCTTTTCACATCCAAGAGTTGCAAAACTATGTACAAGGCCAGAAATTAAACCGTCATAACTGGCTGATCTAAAGCTATTCTGTTCTTGCAAATCAAAAAAAGAAATCCATATAAACATACCTTAATCAATGAACAATACAAAACTTTAAAAATAGAAACTAGTTACTAATTACTGAAGCACAAATTCATTTTGGGTTGCTCAGATTTCCAGCATCTGCAGATTTTCTCGTTTGTGTTTGAAAAAAAGTTCTTTTCACAATTGTACTGTAAAGTGTACTTTAATCTCATGTGCACTAAAGTAAGGCAATTTGCATTGTTAACAAATTAGTTTAAATGACTATACTAAGCCCTTGTCATCTTAGAGGGACAGAATCATGAATGCCCAATGAATAAGGTATCTTTCTTTGAGCCCAATAAACATATGCATTACATTTTGACTCTAAAAGCATATCAGGCATTAAGGCCCATGTCTAAACATATTAGAACAGTTTAATACTTAAATGGAAATTATATTAGCCAGCAAACTACTGCCACTGAAAGTTCAAAAACTTGCTGTGACCTTAAGGTGAAGCTGTGTAAAAGACTGCTCTTGATTAGAATAGCACAAAGTAGGAGTAACAAATGGTCTGGAAACTGATCACTGCAGTTACACAGAAAATGATCAATTCTTCCATGTGATTTAATTCAAGTTGGGACCTTGGTCTGACCTTAAGTTTATACAAATAGGAAAATAAAAATTATCCACATATCAAATAGATAATTTCCCCCAAACATACAAAAATGACAAGGGCAATTTTGTATCATTTTGTAGCCAGTTCTATACACAGATTTCCATGACATACCAGTCATCATTATACTCCAACAACAGCTGCTTATTACATGATACATATACCTGCATCTCAGTGCAAATAATTCTTATTGCATTAACACAAACTTATTGCAAGACATAAAGATACACACCTGTCTGTCGGGATTTCACTACTCGATAACAACTGTATAGCATCAGAATGCTCATTGCAATGATCAAAATAATTCCAAAAGTGAATCCTGCCTGAATGGGAAAAGAAAAGACAGTATGTATTTTCTGAAGCCACATGCACAATAATGCAAGAGGACTTCAGCAAGTCAGGCTGAAACATTGACTATTTCCCTCAATTGATGCAACCTGACTTGCTAAGTTTCATTTGTAGAACCTCTTGTGGTTATTACTTTCCTGAAGAAGTCAGAGCATCAATGAATGGCTTGTGGTTGCAATTTTTTAATTGTTAAAGCACAATATTGATGAAAAATATAAAATGCCAAGGATCTTCTAACCTCTTTCAATGCCCATGGAAGGCTCAATATGGATGTGCCCATCATGGTATTCCAAATAGAAAATCTGAAAAGAAATAAAATTAGATTCTTTTTAATCCTCTTTAAGTATCAGGTTAACTTTTTTTTTCAGCTATTAAAGCACACTGATCGGATGCCTTCAAAAGATGGAGCCGTTTGTTTATGTAGTGATCAACAGTACCTTTAAAGATGTGCTTGTATAGTAAAGTGGAGTGGCAAATGGAACAATTGCCCCCAGCTCCAGGGACCTAGCTTTAAACTTGATCCCACCCCAAAGTGATGTCTGCGTGGAGTATGCAGATTCTGTGACAGTGTTTGGTTTGCTCCTACTTTATGATGATTAGCAGTAAATGGCTACGTTAAATTATCCCTAATGTAGGTGAATGACAGGAGAATCAGGTGGCAGGAGTCAATAAGCTTATGAAATAGAAAGGCGGCTGTCAAAAATATGATTGATGGAATTACTCTGGAAGACACCGTAGACTCAATGGGCTAAACAGCCTCCTAAGAAATAGTGCAATCACAATTCTGATCCTTTGGTTGAAATTCTCGTCTTTAGACATATGAGCTCAATGTTCCACTTTGAATTGTAATAAAGATTGATGAGCACATAATGATGAAGAGTTAATCATTTTTAAAATAATCTTCCAGCTCTCTTCAGATATGAAAATCTGCAAATCCTTTTCCCAGTCTCCATTAATCTTATCTAAAGAGGCCTTTTTCAGTCCCAACAGCAGACCGTAAATGTAAGATATTGAACCGCTGTCAAAGGGTTTCAGATTAAAAATTGTATCTATTATATTCTAATCTGGATTTGTAGGAAATGTATGTAGTTGGGATCTTTAAAAATCTCTAATCTGTAAGTATTGAAAACAGTGAGTATTCGAAATTTAACCTTTTCTTGAAAGTTGCACAAAAGAGAGCTCATATGTCTAAAGATAAGCTCTCTTGTTTTTACGCAGGTATTTCCCCCTACTGTGATAGATGTACTAATGGAGCGGCCACACTAATTCATGTTTTGGACATGTTCGAGCCTCGAAAAATTTTGGAAAGATGTATTTCAAACTTTTTCTGTACTTATCAATGTCAGTTTTAAGCCCAATCCCTTGACTGCCATGTTTGGTATTGTTGAGGATAGTATTACAAAACTCAAGCCATTTAATTTGTGGGTATTGGCCTTTATGTCTCTTATGGCCAGGAGGGCAATTTTGCTCAAGTGGAAGGAGACTGCCCCGCTCACTCATATTGAATGGCTATATGAAGTTATGTTGTGCCTTGATCTAGAGAAGGTTCATTGTTCAATTTCTGATTCTAAACATGATTTTCTAATGTTATGGGGACCCTTTCTGAGTTATTTTCATAATCTTTGAACTGTTATTAAAGTATGGATCTGAGCCATTATTATAATATTACATGGTAAGGTATTTTTTTCCTTTTTCTCCCACCAACCAGCTCATTTTGGTAGTGGGGAGTAGATTTTTTTTTAAAGAAAATACAATTATTCTATTTTATTTCATTTCATAATTCAATCTTTTTCTCTACATGATTGATTTGGAATATGGGCTACTGTGATCACATTACTGTGATTTAAATGCAATGTAATTCATATTACTTGTATTCCTATGAATTTTGTATTTGTATTAATGCAATTTATATAATATTAATAAAAATATTGAAAGAGAAATTCAAGCCTTGAATATTTCACATAGCAGCAATTAAGCTCAAGATTCTTAAAGTAAAATTTATACATACATAGTGACTATGCTGGGATTCTTTCCAAAGCCATCTACGCTACTTTCAAATTGCAGAGCACTTCCTAAAGGACTGTAAACATAAATTTCCCCTTCAGCTGGAATTACATGATGAGGTGGCACCTGTAAAATACTTAAAAATTAGCAAATTATAAAGAAAGAAAATTCCATTCCTTTTGTAAATTTCAATGGTCATTACACAAAATGTTCCGTGCTGATCAACCCTCGCCACAGAAATGCGAACCAATTAGAGGCGGATGTGGCTGCTTATGTATGAGCACCACCAGTGACAAAAGAACAGCACAGATGTTATTTTATAGCTGGGATTTATTTCGTGCTCCTTTAGCTTGCACTCCTCTGCCCCACTCTACATTACATTTCCACACCCCCCCCCCCCCCCGGCAATCTCTGTCATCTAATTTTACCAGCCTTCTCAGAATTCCCCAAACAATATCTAATTTCTATCGAATATATCCTAAACCCATAGTCAACTAAAATCTATGCATATACAATGTGCTAATGGGATGAGGAAGTCAATTTATTTTCTTATTGCCTTCTCAGAGATTTGTCAAATCATTAAGCCACAGAAAATAAACAGTAATCTACTTGGAATGACTCACCCACTGACTGGATAATTCATCAAAACACAAGTGGAGATGAGGTTTTTTTAAATCTCCAACTAAATGAATGAAGATGAAGCCAAAAAGAAATTCAGATGTATAAATTTTGTCCAAGCTTCTTTGTAATGAAAAGATACTACTTCAATAATATATAATTTTTGTAATTTTTAATCTATTCAATATACATATAGACTTACTGTAATTGATTTACTTTTTCCCCCTTTCTAAATTATGTATTGCATTGAACTGCTGCTAGGTTAACAAATTTCACGATACACATCCATGATTAAAAAAACCTGATTCTATGTTCACAAACATGAGAAAATCCAATACCAATGTTTTGTGTGTAGCAGTCAACTTGCTGTAATACTGAATACGGCTGTTCATTGCTGAAGCTTTTGCTGTAATCTGTTCTTCAGGTGGTGTGTTGCCATATAGGTTGTTACGTGGTACATAGAAAGGTCTACAAATAAGACAATTTTTTTTAGATATTTGTTCTTGGGTACATGTAATAAAGTGCAATGATCTTACAATTCCTTAACAGAAAAGTTAAGAATATAAGAATGTCAATTTTCTTCATTAATACTAGCCCAAACTCTGGAAAACATTAACATTTATTGTCCTTCAAACTAAGAGAAATGATACAGAATCAATTGATTCTAACAATGACATACTAGACTCTGTTAAATATTCAATCAATACACATTAATTTCAAAATAGGAAAAGATGCGGATATTAATCTCCCTTGTCAAAGGATCAGAATGCACAATAAAATGTAACTTGGAGTGGCTATACAAGTGCAAAATGCACTGTGTGGTATAACACTAAATCGCAAAACCCAGCAAGACCCATGGCCTTTGACAAGTTAACCGATTTAAATCTAACCCTTAGAATTGAAGAGAGTATCATGCTTCAACAATAACAATTATGAATGGTTAGAATGCCTCAGAAAATCTCAAAAGAAACCATTTGCTTGATAATTTTTTTTGTGTTTTTCACAGTCGAAGCATTAATTAAGAGAGTGATAAATGTGCTCAGCAGGTGAAAACCTGGTCAATAATATCCTAGTTAAATGTTTTTGTATTAATCAGGTGAGATGACTGGGCATGGAGAGGATCTCTCAACATTGGCATCTAGAGTTGAATAGATACCACACTCTCTGCCAAACCCCAGTGTGAATAATCAAAATTTTGTTTAGTCTCCCAGAGAAAACAAAACAATAATTCTAATAGTAATACCTTTGCAACCATTTAATATTGTCTCTTCCCAAGAATGTAAAAATCTCTCTCTGAAACCGTTTACTGGCCAACTTTAAGGTTTAATTGTGCATTTAAACAAAATAAAACACAAATCCTAACATTATCATTTTCTTTTAAAAATAAAATTACATTTGTGCACTGAATTTTTGTTTCTCACTCACATACGAGATAGCCATTTGGCCAATAATGAAGACTTCCTTAAGTCTTACCTTCTTGAATTTAATTCTGGTTTGTCTTCACGTTCTAAATCAGATGACAACAAAGGCTCAAGATCATCTGCCATATTTTAGTTTATTTGGAGCTTGGAGGCCCAAGTGAAATGTTTCTCCAGTTGTTTGGAATCCTGTATCATTCAGACAGACATAAATAAATGGTGAATAAGAAGGCATTGAAAGAAAGCAATGAAACCAATACAAGAATGACATTCATATGACGCATAAAAATATCACCAAACCGTATCAAATCCTCATCACCAACTCATTGCACTTTGAGTAAAAGAGCACTTTTCAGACAACAGACAACCCATTCATATTTGTGATGGTAGGGGGAGGGGGGTTGTATTCCTAGAAAATGGATATATCCTGGATTAATATGGGAAGTGAGAGAAGAGATTGCTGCACCTTTGGTAATGATCTTTGTGTCCCCAATGCCCACATACGTAGTACCAGAAAATTGGAAGGTGGCAAATATTATCTCTTTGTTCAGGAAAGGCAATAGGGACAATCAGGGAATTATTGTCCAGCATATCTTATACACATCAGTGGTGGGCAAACTAATGGAGAGAATTCTTGAGAGGATTTATGAGCATTTGGAGACCAGAAGTCTGATTAGTATGGCTTCAAGAGGGGCAGGTTGTGCCTCACAAGCCTGGGATGGAGGCTCCAATGCAGAGTGTGATAGACTCAGCCAGCTCCATTCTTAAAGACAGCAAAACAAATAGACAAAGGTAGAGTATTTGATAACATATTTGATCACAATTTAGAGATAAATATAAAAGCTTTAAAATGTAAAATATTAATGGTTTAAGTGAGCAGAGAACACCAGTAAATAGACCAGAGAGTAGAGCTTACGAAGGGATATCAATAAGGAAGGCAATGGAGTAGACTACCAGAAACAGTGAAAGCTTGTACAAGCAGCCCCAGATTCCATTCGTAAGAACTGACCACAAGGTGATTTCTCTGCAAATCAGATCACCCATTTTTTTAAAATAACTGATATTGGATTGTCTTTCAGAAATAATCAGATTTATTGTACTGAATGAATTGACCTGAAATTTTTTGCTTTACAGCAGCAGTACAGTGTTCAAATTACACAAGTAAATAAATTATGCAAAACTAAAACAAAGGTAGGGTTCATGGACTGTTCACAAATTTGATGGCAGAGGGGAAAAAGACTGAATCACTGAGTGTACCTCCTCCCTGATGGCAGTAGCAAGAAGAGGGCATGCTGGAAGTCCTTAGTGACGGATACTGCCTTCTTGAGGCACTGCCTCTTGAAGGGGTCCTTGGTAGTGAGGAAAGTTATGATGGAGCTGGCTGAGTCAAGACACTCTGCAGCCTCTTGTGATCCTGTGTAGCTATCCCAGGCTCGATTCAACCAGTCAGAATGTTCTCCGCAGTTCATCAGACATTTACTGAGTCTTTAGTGACACACCAAACCGCCTCAAACTCAGAATGAAGTAGAGCCACAGAGATGCCTTCTTTGTGATTGCATTGTGTTGGGCCCAAGACATGTCCTTCAAGATGTTGATGCCCAGGCACATCAAGCAGCTTACTCTTTCTGTTGCCAGTCCCTCAAGAACTGCTGTGTCTTCTCCCAACTTTCCCTGCCTGAAGTACACAATCATTTCCTTGGTCTTGCTGACGGAGTGCAAGGTTATTGCAACTCTATTTAACCAGCCAACCTCTCTCTCTCTTCAATGCATTGTTGTCATTATATCGTTGTCAAAAATACAGATGGACTGAGCTGTGATTAGTCAGAGTCATGAATAGAGTAGAGTAGGAACAGTCCTTTAGGAGTCCCCATGTTAATTGTCAGCAAGATGTATCACTGATCTGCACTGACTGATCTCCCAATCAGGAAGCATAATCCAGCTGCAGAGGGAGGTAAGAGGTCCAGGCTTTGAAGCTTGTTGATTAGCACTGAAGGGATGATGGTGTTAAACACTTGCTATAATTATTTTTATTTCATTAAATAACCATAACACCCGGTATAACTAAACAAGTGAATATATACAGTACTGTATTCAGCTATTAATAAGCACCATGTAACATCATTACTAGCTTGAGAATGTTTTGCAAATACACAGAATTTGTATGAAGTTGAATTTCCCTAGATCAGGTCATTCATGACAAAAACGCCATTGGGCTATTGGAAACACTTCTAGCCACTTGGTACCTGTACCTACTGCTATAAACCACCCTTCTGTGGATTGAAGATGGATATTAGTGGCTGACGATCAGTAATGAGAGAAAACTCTCCCATACAAGTATTGGTTGAAACATTTTACACCCCAAACCAGATTCAAGGCCTCCCTTCAATATGCACTTAATTGTTCTCTGTAGTGGAAAGTAAGTGTGATGCAAAAGCTATGAGGCATTTACTTCCATCACTCAAAACATGTGACATGACTGCACTTATACTGTAAGGCATGTCACAGTCAGGCTTCACTGGACGACGTGGATCATATTGTGTGAGTACAGTGTCTGACGTCACCACCTCCTTTGCTCTTTGGAAAGAAACCTCAGACTGCTTTGTCCATTGCCGTTTTTCCTGATCTGCAGTAATGAGCTTAAGGGGTGCAACATGGTAGTCCGGTTTGGCAGGAACCTATTATAGTAATTGACAAATCCTAAGGAGGACCGCAACTGTTACATATCCTTTGGCCTTGGGGCATCCTGCACTGCTTAAATTTTCTCACTACACTTGTGTAATGCTTGGGCATCAATGGTGTGACCAGAGTAAGTGATGCTTGGTTTAAAGAATTAACACCTCACATTATGCTCTGAGCCCATAATCTTCTAATACAGTCTCTTATCCATGAGAGATTGGTTCCGGGACCCTTCGCAGATACCAAAAAATGCAGATGCTCAAGTCCCTTATTCAATCTGCCTGAATACAGTGGACCTTAGGACCCAGTGGAACCCCAGACCTTATTTAACCCGTCTCAATGCGGTGGACATTAGGACCTGGCGGCAGAGGTCTGAATCCGCAGTGTTTCTGTTAACAAAAATAATCACGATTGAAAATAAAATGGAAATAATAAAGCCATTGGAAAGAGGTGAAATGCCATCGGTCATTGGAAAAGAGTTAGGCTATGTCGGTCAACGATCGGAACAATTTTAAAGGATAAAGTGAGAAAGGCCCTGCCTCAATGGCCTGACTTTGTCAGGGTCCTGACAAAGGGTCTCGGCCCGAAATGTCAACAGTGCTTCTCCTTATAGATGGTGCCTGGCCTGCTGTGTTCCACCAGCATTTTGTGTGTTACTTATAATACCTAATACAATGTAAATGCCATGTAAAATAGTTATTATACTGCATTGCTTAGGGAATAATGACAAGAAAAAAAAATCTGTACATGCTCGAACAACAAGTGCTGGAAGAACATTTCCGGGTTTTCTCGCTTCGCGGTTGGTTGAATTCACGCATGCGGAACTTGCGGAGGAAGGGCCAACTGTATTTTTAAGCACTGTCTTGAGATCTTAGATATGTTCCTTGTCATCTTTACTGGTAACAATGATGCCATCCAGGTAACACTAAGTACCTGGGCAGCCTCATAGCTCCTGGCACATTGCTTTCTGCCAGTGTGTGGTTGCAGATGCTATTCCAACGATAAGTCTATTATAGCAATAAAGCCCTTTGTGGCTGTTTCTGCTGAGAAACACTTTTGACTCTTCTTCCATCTCCAGCTGTAGGTAGGCCTCAGCCAAGTCCACTTTGCCGGTGTTTCTCTCCAGAGAGGTTTGCAAAGATATCCTCCATCCTGGGCAGAGGGTATTGATCTACTTTCAGTGCTGGGTTGATGGTGACCTTAAAATTGTCGCAGATCCTGACAGAACCATCCTTCTTGGCAACTAAGAACATTGGCATTGAACATGGGCTCCACTCAACCTTGGAAATAATTTCTTCTTACCTAACTCACTGGTTATTTTATCAGAGGTGGTACAAGGAACCAGATAGGCTTTGTAAATCTGTGGCATATCCATTTAACACTATTTAACCCTTGATAAGTTAGTTTTCCAAATGCCTACATTGAACAGTACTGTTCCAGCAAGTTTCATAATTTGTTTTCAGTTAACTCTGTTGCAGGGTGTGTGACATGCAAATAGTCATGCCCACAGGAGTTTTCTTTTTCCAGTGCCATTTCTTAGTTGGGTATCTGCAGTCTTCAGTTCAGTACCTTTGAAATGCCTTTCAAACTCAATTTGTGGAATGACAAACAGCAGAACCAGTGCCTAATTCCATTTTAATTAATTTACCTTTCACTTCTGGAGTAAACCATATTGCTTGTCTATTCTTAGCTTTTACATTGTAAATCTCAAGGCTACCCAATCCTGTGTCACTCATCGTTATCAAATTCTTCAACACCATGCAGATTAGTACTCCTTTTGAAACTATAACTTGAATTTTTATCTTTTTCTCTTCCCATGCAGTCCATTTGATGTTGTCTGCCTGGGGTGCTTTTCATATGTGTCCTACTTTGTTGTAATTTTTGCAAGTTTTGCTTTTAAAGCTACATTGGTCCGGTGCATGAGAACCCCATCACAACAATACCACATTGTTTAGATGTTGCAGAGTTTTGTTCACACTCACTTTCAATTCCTGACTTGCGTCTCTGGCTGCCATTTCCATTGATGCAGTGATTTCAACTGTTCTTTTAAATGCAAGTTATGCTTCAACTCGGAGCTGGTTTTGAATGCCTTCTTTTAAGATTCCATAATCTCTCAGTGCATCATTAAGCACATCACTGAACTGTCAATACTTGGACAATTTCTTCGAATCAGCCACATCAACTGACATTGTCTCCCTTCCTTTTAATTCTGCCTATGAAACCTGAAGTGTTCTGCAATCAAGCATTTTGGTTCTGAAGGATCCTGCAATATGAAATGCGTGAAGTTACTATTACTAGAGAGAAGACTCTTGGGAAACTGAAAGGTCTAAAGGTAGACGAGTTACCTGGACCAGATGATGTACACGCCAGGGTACTGTAAGAGGTGGCTGAAGATATCATGGAGGCATTAGTAATGATCTTGTCAGGATCACTAGACTTTGGAATGGTTCTTCAAAACTGCAATATTGCAAGTGTCACTCCACTCTTCAAGAAGGGAGAAAAGCAGAAGAAAGGAAACTATAGGTCAGTTAGTCTAACCTCAGTGGTTGGGAAGACATTGGAGGTGATTCTGGGTACTTGGAGGCACATGATAAAATAGGCTGTCGTCAGCATGGTTTCCTCAAGCGAAAATCTTGCCTGACAAATTGTTGGAATTCTTTAGAGAAATAATAAGCAGGACAAACTAAGGAGAATTGGTTGATGTTGTGCATCTGGATTTTCAGATGGTCTTTGACAAAGTGGCGCATGAGGCTACTTACACTTCGAGCCCATTGTACTTCAGGAAAGATACTACCATGGATAAAGCAGTGGTTGATTGGCAGGAGGCAAAGAGTGGGAATAAAGCGAGCCCTTTCTGGTTGGCTGTTTACGTTAAATGTCAATGATTTGAATGATGGAATTGATGGCTTTGTTGCAAAGTTTGATGATATGAAGGAAGGTGGAGGGCCAGGTAGTTTTAAGTAGAGGTTACAGAAGAACTTAGATTAAGAGAATGGGTAAAGAAATGGCAGATGGAAGAGTGTTGGGAAGTGTTATGGTCATGCACTTTAGTAGAAGAAATGAAAAGGTTGACTATTTTCTAAGTGGAGAGAAAAAATACAAAAAAAATTGAGGCATAAAGTGACTTGAGAGTCCTTGTGCTGGATGCCCTAAAGGTTAATTGGCAGATTGAGTCTGTGGTGAAAAAGGCAAATGCAATGTTAGCATTCATTTCAAGAGGACTGGAATACAAAAGCAAGAATATAATATTGAGACTTGATAAGGCACTGGTGAGGCCTCACGGGGAGCATTGAGAGCAGGTTTGGGCCCCTCATCTTAGAAAGGAAATGCTGAAACTGGACAGGGTTCAAAAGAGGTTCACAAAAATGACTCTGGGATTGAATGGCTTGTCGTATGAAGACCACCTGATGGCTCTGGGCCTCTAGTCATGTTGAAAGGCCTTCACAGAGTGGATGTGGAGAGGATGTTTCCTATGGTTAGAGAGTTCAAGACCAAAGGACACAGAATAGAGGGGTGTCGTTTTAGAATGGAGATGAGGAGGAATTTCTTTAGCCAGAGAGTGATGAATCTCTGTAATTCTTTGCCACAGGCAGCTGTGAAGGCCAAGTCTATATGTATATTTAAGGCAGAGGTTGACTGGGCAGGGCATGAAGGGATACGGCAGAAGATTAGGGCGGAGAGGAAAATTGAATCAGTCATAATGAAATGGCAGAGCAGACTCAATTGGCCAAATTACCTAACTCTGCACCTACATCTTATGTTCATAGTATCTGCAAAACTCATTTCAGTTGGTTTGGTTGGAGCAGTTAAACTTCTAAGCAAATTGTATGCATTTCAACATACTGCACTCAACAACACTGGCACTCACTTTTCATTGGTCATTTCATTTGCTTCAAAATATTCTCAATTCATTCAGTGTACATCAACTAGTTATCTGTTGGGCAACTGAATGCATTCGACGTTGCCATTATTATCAGCTGGTACATGCTGTTTATGATCCAATGAATTTGGACCATTTTCAGCCTTTTTTTTTAAAAAAAAACTTAACTGCTTCTCTCTCTCCCCTACCACAGAAAAAAAATACATGCTTCACTTCAACAAGTAAGAAGTCACCTCGGGTTCATTTTAAAATTTCTTCATCACCACTTCTGGTTCCAACCCCTGAAACTAATTGAAAAAAAAACACTGGAGCTCCGGAGATATTTACGTACTTCGTTTTTCTTCAATAAGGTGTGCACATATGATGTTGTGGCATAACAATATATGCCATTCCACACACTTACTGCATACAATTTGTAATGAATTATATAAACAGACAAAGAATGTTTAATCAAACATTTATAATATTACTAAAAAAATTAAATATCCTCCAAACATATCTACCATATCAAGCCCCATTGGATCTTATTTGTTTGAAATAGGTCACCCCACATTCTTCCAAACTCTTCGGAATACAAACCCAAATCATCTCACCTCTCTTAATCAGACAACCCTCTCATCCCAGCAATTAGTCTGATGAATGTCTCTTGGATTGTCTCCAATATCGCTTACTGTAAGGAAACCAAAATTAATACACAATATTCCAGGTAGAGCCTGTAATAAAACTTCTTAAATTCTAAACCTTTGTAATAAAGGTCAACATGCCCATTACCTTCTTGTGATACAAACACAAGGGCCCTTAGATACCTCTGCACTTCAGTGTAGCAGACTTCCTCCAAAACCTTGGGCTCTTCATCTTACACAGTCACCTCTTGTATGGCACCTTTTCAAATGCCTTTGACATCTAATCACACTGCATCTCCAAGTTCCGCTCAAATCTCACTGTCACATCCTCAAAGAATCCAGGCAAATTTGTCAAAGAAGTCTTATCTTTCATAAAACGATTTTGACTAAATTTGATTATATTCAGCTATCTAAAATGATCAGTTATGTCTTATTTGATTATGGCACCTTGCCAGTGATAGATGCAGAACTAAATCGCCTACAATTCCACATCTTCTGCCTTTTTTTTTGAAAAGATTATGTATTAATAATTTAAAACAAAACAACAAAGATAACCAAGAACTACAACTTTAATTGCTTCATGTCAGTGATAGGAAAGAGGATGAAATACACAAACTTGTTAAGTATTTACTGACATTAACAAATGAATTGGAGTGAGGTGCATGACATACTGCAGCTCATCTTTCACTAGGCAAAATCCATTTAATATATAGAGTGTGCATAGAGAGGAGGGAACAAAAGTGAAACGATTACGTAAACAAAACCAGGATAACTTCAGAAATTTTTAGGCCACTATACATAAAATCAATCTCTAATTTAAAACTCTATGGTTAATCACAGTGACAAGGGACTTACCCAAAACCTAACGACTACAATTCTGCACACATTATAGAAAATAGGAAAACACCCAGTATGATCAGCACAAATTCATAAAGTAAAAGCCAACCTCGTTATAACCTTTGAAATACTAGAGAAAATAGTTCGATATATTGACATTCATTTGATCTCAAGGAATATTGTTTACAAAGCTGAGAATGTGGCATATAATTTTAATTAGTTCTACATAGTCTGAACACACTATGAAAAGAAACCAGTTCCACAAAAGTAAAAATAAGATTCACTGGGATATTGCATTTCAGTTATGTGAAAGTCTGGATTGCTTTGTGTTATTTTGTGGGATTTTTTTGGAGGGGAGGCTGGGAGAAGTGAAGAATACAGAATTACGAGAGGTGTAGAAAAAGGAAAATGGTTAGAATATTCTACCCCAGAAGAGGTGTCTAAAGCCAGTATCAAAGCATTAGAGGGTTATATGGGATCTGAAAAATGTTTTTAACAGTGATTACCATCTGAAACATACTCCCTGACTGGATGGGGGACGCAGAGACTCACTCCATTTGGTACCAAATGATCTTTTGAATTGTGAAGGCATTGAAGGCCATGGAACAGCTTCCGGTAAACTGGATGGATATTCTACCTGGACTCAGTGGGCTGAAAAACCCACTTCTTTGCTGTTCGAATCTCAAGATCTGTCCAGATTTTTAAAAAATACAACCTAGCTTAGCCAGCACTTTGCAAGCTGCAAATCTTCAAATGAACATCCAAGTACTTTGTAAACATGTTGGACGTCTCTGCCTCTGCTACTTTTCAGACAGCGAGTTCAATCAAGATGCCTTCATTTTCACTTTTACCCTTTGATCAATGACATTAATTCCATACCATAAGGTTTTGGGACACCTTTTAAGGAAAAAGTATTTCATCTGAAAGTGATATTTAACAAGAAAAGAATTCTAAATTAATTTTGATTCTATAAAAACATTGCCAAATACCTTCTGATATAAGTTATGCTAAAGACTATACAGTCGGCCCTCCTTATCTGCGGGGGATTGCTTCCTGATCCCCCCCGTGGATACTGATAAAAACATGGATGATCAAGTCGGTGGACTTTAGGACCCAGCAGAGCTCCGGAGCTTATATAACCAGTCTCAGTGCATTGGACTTTAGAACCCGGCAAAGCTCAGGATCCACCGCCCGCAGTGTTTCTGTTACATTGACGGAAAACGATCACGATTGAAAATAAAGTGGAAATAATAAAGCAATCTTAAAGAGGTGAAACACCATTTCCAAAGCATTAGGCTACAGTTGGTCAACAGTCGGAAAAATTTTAAAGGATAAAGTGAGAATAATAGAGCATGTGAAGGCCTTGCCCCGATGAAAGCTACAATTATTAAGCAACGCAGTGGTTTAATTATTGAAATACATACATTTCTTAAGTTTTATATGCAAAGAAAGGTGAAATATATACTGTATACTAAGACAAACATTTGATTAACTGACGCTAAATAATACCAGATGTACTTGTTCCAACTTAGAGAACTTCCAGTTTTTTTTATTCCAGATCTGCAGTAAACTATGCACATCCTCCCGTATACTTTAAATCATCTCTAGATTACTCATAATACCCAATACAATGTAAATGCTATGTAAATACTGCATTGTTTAGGGAATAATGACAAGAAAAAAAAAGTCTGTACATTCTCAAACAACAAGTGCTGGAGAGAGAACTTCTTGCTTTTCCTGACCCGTGGTTGATTGAATCTGCACATGCAGAACCCGCAAATAAGGAGTGTTGACTGTACATGAATAAAAAGTGTGTTGCAATTCTGGGACAGTAATCACATCCCCATTTAAAATCATCTTCAACCTCCACCTTCCCAATAAAACCAAACCTGGCCTAGCCACTGTTTGCGCATACAAATATTAACATGCTCCAGAAAAAGACAACATCCTGTAAATCTATCCTGAACCGTATCCAGTGCAATCACACTTTTCCTGCAAAGTGTTGACTAGAACAGTACATAATCATTAACAGTGCATAATCATTAACAATGCTACACAGTTTCAGCATTATCTCTCTGCTGTTATATTCTGTGCCTCAACTAATAATGAGAAACATCCCATGTGCTTTTCTGAACAATTTAGTAAACCTTCCCTCTACCTCCAAAGTCCTCTGTACAGGTATCCCATATTCCTCTATACCTCAATATCCTGATTTGTACTCCCACACCTAGTCGTAACTTCCTAAATCCATTACCTAACTTTTCTGGATTAAAATTCCATTTGCCCCTTCTCTATCCAACTGACAATACTATCCATTTCTTCCTACAAAATAATGCTGTCCTCCTCATTCTCAACCATTTAGCCAATTTGTGTGTCATCTTCAAACTTGTTAAACAGGAGGAAGATGAAGTCCAAATCATCAACATACAGTACATAACAATTAGGAGTAGGCCATCTGGCCCATCAAGCCTGCTTAGCCATTCAATAAGATCATGGTTAATCTGGCCATGGACTCATCTCCACCTACCTGCCTTTTCCCCATAACACTTAATTCCCTTACCATGCAAAAATCTATCCTAACTTGTCTTAAAAATATTTACTGAGGCAGTCTCCACTGAGATCTCCTCTCATTCAGTACTCATAGTATCAAATCCCAAAGTTGGCTGCAAGAATAATTATCAACCATTGCCCTTTGGTTGCAAATGAGTTCCTCATTATTGGATCTTGTTAAAATTGTATAAAAGCCATTAAAACAGCATAAAAGTTAAAAGTGCGAGATAGCAGTAAAGAAGAAAAAAATGAATTGTTTTCCCCTTTCTCCCAAGGCCAGCTTTAATAAAGTTTACTATTATTTGTGTTATTCCATTAAATTAATTTTTCTCCAATCTTCAGATTAGTGTAATTAGACACACCAGAGTCACACGGAAGACACTGACAAAATTTACACTGGTTGAGCTTTGTGTGCCCACACAGTGTGGACAAAGGGGTGACTGGTGGAAAGCAATCTGTGTTTAACCCTTGCCTGGAATGATAGCTTTACCACTTTAAAGCGGCATTCTCTTTTGTGTGGTCACAGTCAGTGACTTTAATAAGTTTCGGGAGCAGGAGGATGATGTGGAAGATTCAACGGCATCGGCACTGGGAAGACAAAACATCTCCCTCTCTCTCTTCAACCTACTCAATTCAATGTCCAGAACTGAAATGACTTCATACCTATAACCATCATAAGACTGTTTCATCTAATCAACTGAGCTGGGAGAAACTTGGGAACTTTATTTACTCACTTATATATGCATATGCTCTGCTAACCTGTTTGCCTCATCTTGTTTTATATTACTTTATCATGTAGTTACTAATAAAATAGAGATTATAACGGAAGACTCAGACTCCAGGTGCGTCCATTTCTGCTGGTCCTTTTTAACCCATTACGGGGTACGTAACACAAGACTTAGGAGAAGTATTGGGCCATTCAGCCCATCAAGTCTGATCTGCCATTCTATCATGGCTGATTTATTATCCCTTTCAACCCTATTCTTCTATCATCTCTCTGTAACCTACAAAACCATTCATGTCATTCAAAAACATTAAACTTTGACAGTCCAAGCTGGGGTGGAGATTTGCCAGATGTCAAAACTTTCAGGAACAGAGCTTCCCAGTAGCAATAGTCAATCAAACCACACTTAAGAAATCCAGAGTGCTTTGGGACATAGACACAAGGCAGCTGAGGCCTATACAGTCGGCCCTCCTTATCCGCGGGGGATATCTCTCACGGATACCAAAATTCGCGGATGGTCAAGTCCCTTATTCAACCTGTCTCAACGCTATGAACCTTAGGACCCATCGGAACCCCAGACCTTATTTAATGTGTCTCAGTGCAGTGGACATTAGGACCCAGCGGCAGAGATCTGAATCCGCAGTGTTTCTGTTCACGAAAATAATCACGATCGAAAATAAAGTGGAAATAATAAAGCAATCGGAAAGACGTGAAACGCCATCAGTCATTGGAAAAGCGTTAGGCTACCTCAGTCAACGATCGGAACAATTTTAAAGGATAAAGTGAAAAAGGCTCTGCCCCAATGAAAGCTACAATTATTACTAAGCAACGCAGTGGTTTAATTATTGGGTTTTGGGTTTTTGATCCTCCACACCATGCCGGCACAGTGGAGAGCGCACTCGGGAGAGATCTGTCCCAAGTCCCAAGAACTTCTGTTTCCGAGCCCGGCACTGAAACATATGTTCTTAAGTTTTATATGCATAGAAAGGTAAAATATATACTATATACTAAGACAAACGTTTGACTAACTGACACTAAATAATACCGGATGGACCTGTTCCAACTTACTAAGAGAACTTCTGATTTTTTTCGATCCCGATGCACGATAACCCACACACTTCCTCCCGTATACTTTAAATTATCTCTAGATTACTTATAATATCCAATACAATGTAAATGCTATGTAAAATAGTTGTTATACTGCATTGTTTAGGGAATAATGACAAGTAAAAAAAGTCTGTACATGCTCAAACAAGAAGTCCTGGAAGAGCACTTCCGGGTTTTCATGATTGGTTGAATTCGCACATGCGGAATCCGCGGATAAGGAGGGCCGACCGTACTTCATATAGCCACATACTTCAAGTTTGTATGCACTGAACATAGAAATTAAAAGTCAACCCAGTCCTGTGCAGATGCTACTAGCGCACAATTCAAACATAATATTTAATATTGAGCCAGTACACAATGCTGTTGTGATGGAAATAACTGGTTCTTTGAGACTCAACACACAGTTTTAATAATAAGGAATTTATTATTAAAGGGGAAGTCGGGTCAACACAAGCAACTACAATACACAGGAAGCGGTGTGGGGACAGGGTACGGTTATACATACAAAGAACAAGGGAAAAGCACTATAACAGCTATCCCCCTTGACCTTGGATAGCCACGGCTCCCTTACCAGGACAAACGATAGACCTTCCCAAACATAAATCAATGCACTTACCTCCAATGAGGTGGTCTGTAAGAGAGGGCTAGCCAGGGACAAGTCTCACCTTTTATAGCATGGGGCTGGGCAAGATAATCCAATTAAGGTGACCAATAATTTAGGTGTGCATTGATTAGTTGGGAGGGACCAAATGTTGATTGGCATGTGGTGTGTCCTCTGACCAGCCAGGTGGCAGTTCATCTGTCACGTAGCCGGTATCTCTGGATACAAATGCCCAGCTAATTTTCTTTGTTTTGTTTATAATGATGCTCTTACATGTTCAGAATGATAAGCAGGAGGAGGCCACTTAGCTCCGCATGCTTGCTCCATCATTCAACAAGACCATGGTTACTGTATTACCTCTGGTCATTTTCTTACATGAAACCTATATCCCTCAATTCCTTCAGGTGCTACCAATTGCTGCATAATAAAAACATGCAAAAATGTGAAAAATCCCATGACTTGTTAAAATACAGATAATTATTTCAAACAGAAGTTTAAAAAAAATGCAAGACACAACATCATCTCTTTTCACCACCCTGCCTTTTGCAATCAGCAAACTTACATTTTCCTGAACAGCTCTATTAGAAACAATTTTTATTCAAACCTTTTTATGATCAAATTGCACAAAAGCTTCAAAATATTAGTTACTACTGCAACTTACACCGAAACCAACTAGAGGTTTCTGCTATTTCTGGAGGTGAGAAACAAAGATAGTAATAGGACAGACACCAAGACTAAATAACACAATGAGGCTGGCATTGACCAAGTGTTGGAGATTTGTTAATTTGTGTGATTTTTCTTTTGTTTCTTCCTCTTTTCAAATGTCAGGCACCAAAAGTTACTGAATCTTAGAAAATTGCCTTTGTTAGGAATCCAAGCATAAAAACAATGTACTGTAATTATTTAGTAATATTTGTGGACAGCATGAAAGGGTAATGTTTCAGATTAAGAACCTTCATACCTCCTCCTCTCTGCATTTAAGCTAAAAAGGGAGTCTTTTTAGTAGCATGGAGACCATGGCTGCTTAGATGACACAACACTCTCACTGCCATCTAGTTACAGGATGAATCAAAGAAATTAAGTGAAAACAAAAGAGCAAAAATAATATACCAGATCTAGATATAGTTGTTAATTTCAAACAAAAGAAAATTTGCCCTTGCCCTGCAAATCAGGACAGTATCTGTAGAAGGAGAAAAATGTGTTACAAGTGCATTACAATGAAACAAGAAAAGCTGTTCCTCTGGAGTTGTTTCAATGGAGTCCCAAAGACTACTTCTCAGGGTTACATTGAACTTCGGTAAAACAGTGAATTCAGTGCAGGAGGATGGAAATTTTAAAGTGATATGAATCAGGAAACTTTCACATACTTAATAGAGGTATTCTGCAACGTTATCATCCATTTGGTATAATTGCTAGCTGATCAATCTTGGCCACGTTATCATATACATTTCCTTTATTCTCCATCCACCTTGCTCTCTGTAACTTAAAACACACTTATTTCCCACGTTCTTGAATTCTAATGCAGATGCAGGAAGGTTGACTCGTTACCTCTGCGGGTATTGCCACAGAACGAGAATTTCTAGCATTTTGTTTTGATTCAGACTCAGAACCAGCACTGACACACCAGTAAGCTTCTCTTGCTCTCCTATTAGACACTTCCTTTAATTATTTCCCATCTCTGCAAGTTAAAGCAACATTTTGATTTCTAGCTTGCTCTGACGAAAAGATCTTCAACCTGAACAATACAGGTGCTACTTGATTTATTGACATTTCCCGATCTTAATGCTTGATTAATTCGTCCTTTGGAAATTCCCGAAGGTGCGGAGTTTCACATCTTCCCCGTACTCGAGGTTTATTTTTAAAAAACGCTCTGAATGAGGAAGTGACATGAGGGAGCTCGATTGAAAAAGGTGCCTTATACGGAACAATGATAGTCAAACTTGAGGATGACTTACTCTCCTGTCCCCGTCCTACACACACACACACCTATATACGCATAGATACACACACGTTTTCTTGTTTTTTTTTAAACAGAAAACGCGGCATATTCCATCCTCCATGAACAATTTAGTCCAAAACGGAGTGTGAACCACAGCCTTTGCACCAGGGTCGACTTCACCGACCAGAGCCGAGGCGACTAATTTCCCCACCACCCCCGGGCAGGGTTCCCAAGGGGACGGGACAGCGCACCGCAACAACACCCAACCCTCCACCACTCAGGCAACGTGCGCAGGCGCGGCTGTCACCCTCCCTCCCTACCTCCCTCCCTCCCTCACTCACTCACTCACTCGCTCTCACCGAAGGAGTAGGGCTGCCTCAGAGGACCCGGGTGCCCTTCCGGAGTCGCCGGCCGGCCCCTCGCTCGCTCGCTTCCCGCTGGAGCCCCGCGATCACGTGCGCACGCGCAGCGGCACGGGCATGACGTGTACACGCATCGATTGAGCTCCGGGTGCATGTTTCCGATCCGGTGTGTATTGGAAACGGTCTGTCTGTTCGATACTTGGAGCCACAATGCCGTACATTGACTTTAGTTTGGTGCAATGATTCTCATTCATGCGATCATTGTTAGAAAGATTGAATATAATATATGAGCGGTGATAAAAAACGGTACATATTCTAATCTCGGGCAACGTGGTGAACATTTTTGAGAGCGTGTGATAATCTGAAGAGAAATCTCTTGCGTGCCGTGGTAATTTTTGAGTACAGATTATCACTGATTCATGAGTTAGTAACAATTATGGACTTTATTCAGTGGGTGGCGGGGTGGACTTAGGTCTCTACCAAAGGAGGTAGCCAGCCAGCGTGCAGGACAAGGTGCAGCGCCTGCTTAGCCACCGGTCAGGGTCACAGAGCAGGTGGTGGACAGCTGGTGCAAACCTCGCAAGTCCAAGTTATGCGACCACTGACAGCAGGCACACAGTCTCTGAAGGGCATTAATAATGGCTGGGGTCACCTGTCTAGTAAATAAATGAAGCGTTTTAGAAAACCTGTTTAAAAGATTCAAGATTGTCTATTAGACAAAAACACAATAAGCAAAAAATAAATATAAAAGTCCTGTAGACTTAACTCTGAGTGCGGCCACATACAGATAAGATTAGCATGCATACATACATAGATAGATTTTATGAACAGTTGTAAATTCTACATGTAAACGTACAACTGTATGGAGATTATTACTGATCTTTTTAAAAAGACAGTTCATAACAATTTCTAAAATAGCACTTTTATTGTATCTCATAAAACTTTGGTCTATATTCATTAAAAAAAATCAAGTAAAGAATAAATATTTAACTCTCAGTGATACTTTTGTTGCTACACTAATGATGGCAAGTAATTTTATCAGGCTTATATTTGGTTGTTTAGAGAGCTAAGCATGTAGCACCTGCCTTATCAGAGAGTTTGCTCCTATAATTGGATTAGACAAATTTTATCACTGAATACAAGGACTCGCATTAATATGTAGATGAAAATACTGTTAATGTGGCCATTGCAAGATTTTTAGACAATTAAAATTTTCTGGAGTGAAATTTATAAGTTTCAGAACCTCATTGTCTGGATTACCTCCTTGGATTGTGTTGGTCATTGATGCTAACAGCATAGTTCACTATTTGTTTTGATGTACATGTGACAAATAAAGTTAACTGTTGATCTTTAGAACATATTTGATTCTGTCATTAATCAACCTCTTTCAATATGTTTTAGTTCAGTTTTTAAGTTGACAATATTTGTCTCCAAATTAAGCTGCTGTGTAAATCAATCCATTGCATTGATCCAAATCATTCCAGAGCAATACTTCCAAATCTAGTTTGATATGTCATACTGTCTGCACACTTTATGAATTTTGCAGTTTCTTCAAATGACCTGAACTTAGTAAATCTTTAAAAAATTGTTTAGTAATTGAACTAGTGATGCTCAAAAATTGCATTGCGTGGCTCTGAATTATCTGCCTTTTCTGGAATTTGAATATTTGTCATGTTTATTTTAAGTATGAGAAATCTTTCAATATCATGTTTAAATACTTCCAGTTTGATTTTAAAGGCTTTTACATAATAAAACATAACATGAAGTGTTTTTGCCTGACAGGAAATCTGCAAAAAAATCATTCTACAAATCCACATAAATTCTTGACAAGAATCTTTTTCATTTAGGAAAAGCAGAAAAATTATCCAAAAACAACAAATTGTTTCAGGACTGAACCTCTACTAAGCCAATAAACATTTTTGTACATAGGTACTCCTGTGTACACTGAATTTAGCTCGCTCAGTAAATTCTGAAATCTTTATATTGTAACTATTATGTATGTTTTTTTTTCATATGTAATGGAATGTGTATGTTGGTAATTTCTTTATCAATATATCATCTGTATTCTGTCCATATTACTAATATTAATAAAAAGATTTAGAAAGAAAAGAAAGTAAATTCTGAAATAGCTTTTTTTATTCAAAGCACACCCAGAAATAAACTTAATTGGTTACAATTTTCATCTTATTCAAGTTCCCCCCCCCCCCCCCCCAGCATCCAGGACATCTTTGAGGAGCGATGCCTCAAAAAAGCCGCATCCATCATTAAGGACCCCATCACCCAGGACATGCCCTTTCCTCATTGCTACCATCAGGGAGGAGGTACAGGAGCCTGAAGGCACACATTCAATGATTCAGGAAAAGCTTTTACCCTTGTGGCATCTGATTCTGAATGGACATTGAACCCATGAATTGAATCGAATTGAATTAACTTTATTACTTACATCCTTCATATACATGAGGAGTAAAAATCTGCTTGTTCTGTCTCCACATAAATGTGCAAAGTGCAATTTTATCGTAATTTATAATAAATAGTATGTACAAAAAGACAGTCAATATAGCATAGAAGTACAGCATGAATTAATCAGTCTGATGGCCTGGTGGAAGAAGCTGTCCCAGAGCCTGTTGGTCCTGGCTTTTATGCTGCAGTCCCATTTACTGGATGGTAGCAGCTGGAATAGTTTGTGGTTGGAGTGACCTGTCTTTGTAAATGTCCTGAATCATGGGAAGTTAACCCATTCTCTGCAGGGTCCTGCGATTGAGGGAAGTACAGTTCCCATAATAGGCAGTGATGCAGCCAGTCAGGATGGTCTGTAGAAAGTTCTTCAACTGTCTGAGGTGAAAGAGGTGGTGGTGTGCTTTTTTCACCACACAGCCAGCATGTACAGACCACGTGAGATCCTTGGTGATGTTTATGCCAAGGAACTTAAAGCTGTTCACCCTCTCAGCCCCAGATCTATTGATGTCAAAAGAGTTAGCCTGCCTCCATTCCTCCTGTAATCCACAACCTGCTCTTTTGTTTTTGCCACATTGAGGGAGAGGTTGTTTTCTGGACACCACTAAGTTCGGGTGATATCTTCTCTGTAGGCTGCCTATTTATTATTTGAGATTAGACCAATCAGTGTAGCATCATCAGCAAACTTAGCAGATTGGAGCTGCGGTGACACAGTCATGGGTATACAGTGAGTAAAGGCTTAGAACAGAGACCTGAGGGGCACCTGTGTTGAGGGTTGGAGGGACAGAGGTGAGGGAGCCCACTCTTACCACCTACCGGTGATTTGATTACCTTACTACTTTTTTTGTGCTACTTATTTAATGTAACTGTTTAATATATATACGTATACTTCTGACTGTAATTCACAGTTCTTATCATGTTTTACAATCTACTGCTGCCACATAACAACAAATTTCATGACATATTCCAGTGAAATTAAACCTGTTTCTGACTCCTTCAGGCCAACTTCTGCACACACAGCCTCCTTGTATATTATAAACATTGAAAAGCTATCAATGGATGTCCAACATATTTCCCAAATATATTGACATAATCTATCTCTTCACCAATCATACTGGGTGCACCATTAATTATCACAGAAACTGTTTTTGAAAGGTTAACCAGGCTATTCTTTTATTACTGCCTTACATATTTGAAGCCCTCTGGTGTGTTCAGGTAATGTTACTAAGTTAATCAGTTCCTTGCATATTTCATCATCCCTAGAAAACTGACCAATAATAGTGTTCTCATCAAGACAAATTTACGTCAGTTAAATTACATAAAGAAATTTACATGAATTGATATATTTTGATAGTTGTTCTGCTGTGTTTGTACCCATCATTATTATTCCATCTTTTACTGTGTTTCTGCTCAATGGCAAATCCTTAACTCACTGAATTTTTTTCCGGAAAACTGTTAAAAAGGAAGAGAGCACACTCTAGTCTTGATTCTTTAACATCCTCTATCACAGAGTGGCTTCCCATGCTGACCAATAATCTTTGAAACTTCGAAACTATCAGCAACTGAGTTGGAACTGTCTAAAGTAAATATCAAAATTTCTGCATTTTGTTGCTGATTTCTTGAAAATTGTGTTGTTTCTGTTCTTGCGCACTTCCTGTTTATTTATTTATTTGTTGATTGAGATACAATGTGGAGTAGACGCTTTTGGCCCTTCGAGCCGTGCTGCCCAGCAACTCCTGATTTAACCCTAGCCGGATCACAGGACAATTTGCAATGACCAACTAACCTACCAATCGGTATGTCTTTGGACTGTGGGAGGAACCCAGAGCACTGGGAGGAAACCCACGTAGTCCTGGGGACAATATACAAATTACTTACAGACAGCTGTGGGTATTGAACCAGATTGCAACTACTGGAAAGTGCTGTGCTAACCACTACCATACCATGCTACTCCATTATGAACAGTTTTCATAATGCCACTTCATGGAAGAAATCGTTCACACCCATTTTTGGAACGTAACATAATGCTTTGTCATCCTTTGTAATCATGCCACATTTTTCACTCCACCACTCTTGAAAATCTCTGTTCTTTCTCCCATCATTTAAGTACTTTTGTTTCTTTGCTGGTGTATAATGTCAGATACACTGAACAAGCTGAAAAGGATAAAGATAATTTTAAAATATCTCACCAGGAAAAATAAATAACATTGTTTTACTGATATAAATACGTTTGTTACAAAAAAGTTAGGGAAACGCTCAACTACACACAGTATTTTTACCATTAATATCTAGTGTTCACTCACAAGCAATAAAAGAAAAAATAAGCAGAGAAAAGCCAATGGCGGCTGCCCCAACTGTTTACTATCAATGTGTACTATGGACAAGCAACATTTTTGATTGAGACTCTTCATCTGTTATGTTAACATCCAGGAATTTAATGCTGCTGACTCTCTCCAAACATAGACTGACGAAAGCTTGCCAGCCTTCTTTAGTCTTGCTGATGTTGAGTGAAAGGTTGTTACTGTGGCACCACTCACCCAGGTGTCCGATCTCGTTCTCGTAAACTGACTCATTGCCACCTGTGAAGAGCTTTACACTGCGTTCATTTCTTTCATTATTTTTAATTATGGATAAAGTTTAGTTCTAAAAGAAAATGTTAGAAGGCTTGAGCACAGTCAGTGCCAAGAGAATATTGTGTGCTTGTGTGTTGTACAATGATTTAATTAGGACTCTTACAGTAAAGGAATCCTTAGGAGGCAGTAATCATAATGTGATTGAATTCACCCTGCAGTCTGAGAGGGAGAAGCTAGTCAGATGCATCAGTATTATATTGGAGTAAAGGGAATTACAGAGGCATGACAGAGGAGCTGGTCAAAGCTAATTGGAAGGGGACACGAACAGGGATGATAGCAGAACAACAATGGCTAGAGTTTCTGGGAGCAATTCAGAAAGCACAGGATAGATACATCCTGAAGAAGAGGAAATACGAGGCAACCGTAGCTGACGAAGGAAATCAAAGACAACATAAAAGCAAAAGAGAGGGCATATAATATAGTAAGATATAGTGGGAAGTTAGAGGATTGGGAATCTTTTAAAAACCAACAGAAGGCAACCGAAAAGGTTGAAGAGAAGGAGAAAAAAGGTGAAATATGAAGGTAGTTAGCCAATAGTATAAAAGAGGATGCAGGAAGCTTTTTCAGATACCTGTTTACAGTATAAAGAGTTAAAGGTGAGAGTGGATATCAGACTGCTGGAAAATGTCACTGGAGAGTTAGTAATTGTGGGCAAAGAAGTGGTGGATGAACTTAAGTATTTGGCGTCATTCTTCAATGTCCAGGATGCAAGCAGTATGCCAGAAATTCAAGAGTGTAAGGGGTCAGAAGTGAGCATAGTTCTTATTACTAAGGAGAAGATTCATAGACATAGAATAGTACAGCACAGGAACAGGCCATTCGACCCACAATGTGTGCTGAACCAGCTAAGTAGCAATTCAGAAATATCCAAACACAAATCCCTCTTGCCTACACAATATCCATATCCCTACATCTACTCTACATTCATGTGCCTATCCAAAAGTCTCTTAAAAGCCTCTACTGTATCTACCACCATACCAGGCAGGGCATTCCAGGCATCCACCACTCTCTGAGTAAAAAACTTAACCCTCACGTCCCTCTTGAACCTACCCCTTCTCACCTTCAATGCATGCCTTCTGATATTAGACATCTGAACACTTGGAAACAGATGTTCCCTGTGTACTCTATCTACGCTTCTCATAACCCTATAAATCTCTATCAGATTTCTCTTCAGCCTCCAGCACTCTGGAGACAACAATCCAGCCTCTCATGAGAGAATATGCCCTCTAAACCGGGCAACGTCCTGGTAATCCTCTTCTGCACCCTCTCCAAAGACTCAAGATCCTTCCGATATTGGGGCAACCAGAACTGTATGCAATACCACAGATGTGGCCTAACCAGAGTTTTATAAAGTTCCAATGTAACCTCTTGATTTTTGAACTTAATGCCTCGAATTATAAAAGCGAGGATTCCATAAGCCTTCTTAACCACCTTATCAATCTGTGCAGCTCTTTTTAAGGAGCTATGAACTTGGACCAAGATCTATGAACCAAAATCTCTCTGGTTAGCATCACTGTTAATCATCTTTACCTTATCCGTGTACTGTCTCCTTACATTTGATCTACCAAGGTGCAAAACCTCACATTAATCTGAGTTAAATCCATCTGCCGTTTCTCTGCCCATATCTGCAATTGTTCTATATCGCTTTGTATTCTTGGCTAGTTTTCTACACTATCCACAGCTCCACCAATTTTGGTATCATTTGCGAACTTACTAACCACGCACTAACACTTCCTCCTCCTTGACCTCTAAATACACTAATGTATTTTTACACTCAGCACTGATCTCCTGGTCCTCCAGTTTACCAGTATGCTCGGTAAATACTGAAGCAAAGTACTCATTAAGTACCTCACTCATGTGTTCTCCACATTCGAGTAAATATTCCCCTCCCCCTGTCTTTATCTTTGATTGGTCCCTGTTGTCATGTGAACAAAGTCACGGAGAGATGCAGCTGGTAGATATGAAGCATTTTCGTTACTCGGCAAAATGAGACACAACATTGTATTGAGACCCCATCGGAGGAAAAGACCAGTTCAATCCAGTGTTACATCATTTTTAGATGCTAAAGATCAAACGTCAATTCTAAATTTACAATGTATCTACAATGCTTTCTTTGAATTACATATAACTTTCACACCTGCTTCTTCACACCCACACTACAGACACTCAAAATGAATGTTAATCAGTATTATCTGGTTGTTCAATTAACTGCTGTTCACTGTTCTAGCAACCTATTGTCCAGAGCTGCATTTTAAATTTAATCTACAGTTCACGTTCAGGTCTCAGGATTGGTTGCTGAAGTTAATATTTTGCTATGCACCCTAATTCCAGAATATGCCCTAACAACCCCTCCTCTTGGTCCTCTGGACAAAATTAAAGCGTAGAAGGTTGAGGGGGGGACTTGATAGAGGTATTTAAAATAATGAGGAGGATAGATTGAGTTGACGTGGATAGGCTTTTTCCATTGAGAGTAGGGGAGATTCAAACAAGAGGACATGAGTTGAGAGTTAGTGGGCAAAAGTTTAAGGGTAACACGAGAGAGAATTTCTTTACACAGAGAGTGGTAGTTGTGTGGAATGAGCTTCCAGTAGAAGTGGTAGAGGCAGGTTCAGTATTGTTATTTAAAGTAAAATTGAATAGGTATATGGACAGGAAAGGAATGGAGGGTTATGGGCTGAGTGCGGGCCAGTGGGACTAGGTGAGTGTAAGCGTCGGCACGGACTAGAAGGGCCGAGATGGCCTGTTTCCATGCTGTAATTGTTATATGGTTATATCAATCTATACCAGGAAAGGCCAACCTTAAGGAAGATCTACCTGAGTAGAACAGCAGAAATGTCCTGCTTTGGAACTCCTCTATGTGCATTTACATCTATGCTATCATCCCCAATGTCACCCTCACCCTGATGGCCAGCTTCGTGTGTGGCTGCGTCAGGTTGTGTGTGGATCCCAGGTATGTGGGCACCATGTACCACTATGTGCCCAGGTTCTACCTGTCGCCCTGGCTACGAAGGATGGGTCTGGCCCCTTTACCGCACAACACCACTGTCAGCTGGTCGTTGCCGCCATACCTGTCCTTCGTAGAGAAGTACTTTCAGGTCAACGCCTTTGACCACAGGGCCATCAGGCAGTGGTCAGCACATAAGGTCCTGCAGACACTGCAGGAGAACGACGTGATGGACACAGTGGGGTGGTTCCCTGAGCAGACCGTCCAGTTCATCTGGCAGAATGCCTCATTGCCAGACCTCACCAACAGGCACCAAGACCTCGCCTAGCTGGCGGTGAGAGGGGCCCTCTCAGTCCAATCCCTCCTGTACGCCCGGAACGTCGTCCCCACACCCCTCTGCCCACGGGAGGCCTGCAGTGAGGAGGAGTCAGTGACCCACCTCTTTGCACACTGTGGGTTCGCGGAGAAGGTGTGGAGGAGGATGGAAGGGGCAGTGTCGAGGTTCATCCCTGGCAGCTGCGTAACAGAGGACTCTCTGATCTACGGGCTGTTCCCGGGGACGCACATGGAGACCAACATCCGGTGCTGCTGGCAGATCATCAACTCGGTCAAAGACGCTCTTTGGTCGGCCCGAAACTTGATGGTCTACCAGCACACGGAGATCTCCGTGGAGGAATGCTGCCGACTGGCACATTCTCAGCTGCAGGAGTACGTGCTGAGGGATGCACTCAAACTCGGTGCAGCCACCGCAAGGGCCCGGTGGGGAAGGACCACAGTCTAGGGTTCTTCTCCCACGGGAGTTGAGGGGTAGGGGGTGGGGTGCACACCCCTAAACAGGTGTATTTAAATATGAAATAACAGAATGCCACCTGGGTGGCAAAAGTGTGGGAATGTAAAGACTGTAATGGAAACATTTGTAAAGGACTGAGAGTCATTGAATTGTTTATTGTACATAATTTTATTTTTGAATAAAGTATATTTTGTTTTAAAAAAATCATTCCTAATGGCTACCTACAAGATTCCAAGCAGAGATATTGTTCCAGAAATTTGACCAACAGTCTTTAAAATGAAGCTTCGTCACTTGTATACCTGATTGCAGTTTAATCACATTCTTTAGCTTCAATCCTTCTGTCTCTGACAGCTAAAACTCTACAGTGGCTACCAGTGATTACTCTCATTCCAGGGGTAAATATATCAGGCTCACAGGTCCTCCCATGGATGTACAGGAAGGAGTTGGGGTGATCCCTATTTAAAGGCAGACACCCCACCCTGCAAAAACTCATTTCAGTGGAGGTAGCACCATCAATTTGCAGGAGACTTCCGGAACTTCCGGGAGAGGTAGGATTTCTGCAATAGAGTAACTCCTTCACAGCAAGCCAGCTAGTTTAAATAACGTTAGCTATGCTAATAAATGAATGACACCTGTTAAACTCACCTCAACAGTGATATAACCCACCATGTGCAGTAGAAAAGTCACTGTTGCAAACAGTGCAGTGAGCAACAGTCATTATTTCTGACCCCCTATAGGGCAGGGGTACACTTCAGTGTAGTCTGGGGTGAAGAACATTCAATATGCCAGAGACTTCAGGAACTTCCGGGGGAGGTGAGATGTCTATAAATGAATACAAGGATCTCTTCCCAGTGGCACCCCCTTTTAGACTGGCCCGACCACTGAAAGAGCCCAGCTCGTTTGTATTCACTCCCTATTCAGACTGGGGTGGCTGCCTTCAGACGCCGTGTGCAATTTCTTTTTCTCAGTCTGCCTTGCAGTTGTGAAACCTGATGTTTCTGCTGTAACTTGGATCCCTTCCCATCTATTTTCCCCAATATCTTTTCTATTCTATGTCATACAACGAATCATCTGCCTTCGTTACAGAGTACCATCACCATTGTACTTTAACATGCTATTCACGGCTTCCCTTTGTGCTCTCTTGGTGTCCTCTGCCTTTGCGTTTGCTGTGGGTCTGTTTCCATCAGCTGTGGTCAGGTCTGACGCAGCCGGCTGATGTTCGTCACTTGGGTTCTCTGTAATGACTCTGTTACTGGTTACACTTGATCTCATGCTCAGTCTGTGGGGGGGGGGGGGGGGCGACAAGGAGGCGAGTCACATGCTTTAACCCGAGTCCAGTGTTTCCACTGGCTATCTCATCGAGTCTGCATACAAACACAAGTGTCATTTGTCAAAAGTACCCTACCTTTTCAGGCAGCACCCTCACCACCGGGCTGCGGGAGGACCATCTCCTTTCCCTCTGGCTCTCTCTGATCAGCAATGTGCTGCTGTTGTTTTGCTCGGTCCTTCAACATTTTACCCAGGTTACAATGTCCTTCACATCTCCGTGTAATCTTACTAAATTAGCGGTTGTAGTTTCTTCTTGTTCTTCCGCTGCCCTCCTCGCACTGATGTCTGCCCACTTATTCCCTTTCTGCTCCTTACTACCCCCTTTCTGCTGAGCCTTTACTTGAATCTCTGCTACCCCTTCAGGCAGCTGCACTACTTCCAGAAGCTACTGCCTGTGCTTGGCTCCTTCCCTTCGGACCTCCTGACATGATACCCACACATCGCCCTGTCTCTACTCCCTGCTCGGGGCTGCTGTCTCTCTGTGGGCCATTTTAGCTGTTCTGTGGGTCACACATGTTCTCTGTCCCTGTCTTGTCCGTGTTGTTTCTCCTATTCCTGAGTCTATGATAGTTCCTGCCTCACTCAGTGTGTCTATCCCCAGGATAGAATCTTCATTGTTTGGGCACATCCAAAATTCTCCAGGAAGCTGCACTCCCTCAATGTCAAGTACCTGGGGGTGATGCGTCTCTCTGCCCTCAGTGTTTCACCTCCTGCACTGGTAATGTAAATCAGCATAAGGTAGATCCGTTATTGGTGCTGACAGCCCTGTGTCCACCAACATTTCACATTGCTGGCCCCCTAATAAACCTCTTGTGTACATCTGTGGGTGACCATCACTGTCAGAGGCTGTCGGCTATTTGTCTGACCTCACCAGCTCTACAACCTGGTCAGCAGCCAACTCGGAAAGAGAGGGTGCTGCTGTGGACTTTGTCTGCTTTGGTGAGGGATTTTCACACCTTCCTCTGTTTTAGGACACTGCCTCCAAACCACAGATGTAACAAATCATCTGCTTTACCCTCCCCCATCGATTTCAGCATTTCCTTGCTATATGCCCCAGTTGTTGGTTCTCAAAGCAAGTTCTCTGTGACACCACATTCACTTCAGCCACTTTACAGTTTCTCTTCCCCCTCCTCTGGTTGATCTCACTAGCCATGATACTATCGTGGAGTAGGTCGATCGCACTACTGTACCCAAATCTAAACCTTCTTGGTGGGGCTGAGCTCAGGCCTTCCTTCAGCATTTTAAGGAAGACTGGATCATCCCTCCCCGGATTATCCAACCCTGAATACTCCTCACATGCTTGCTATCTATGTTCTGCACAATCCATGGTTGGCTCATCAGCTCTCTGAATCACTGATATTACCAGCTACTCTCACCTACCCACCCCCCAGTTACTGCCTCACTTTTCCTTTAAAGAACTGATATCTCTCTTCATTGCTGGCATTCCCTGTAGTTACCCATGTACCACCCTGCACCCCCAGGGCCATATTCCATATTCCTTGGGCACTTCGCTTTTACTCTTTGGAGTGCAACTGGTGAAATACAACCATTTCCTCAAACCTGCACCAGAATTCTGAATTTCCACATGTGATTTCAAGTGAGGTCAACCCCGACAAAATGCTCTTTTCCCCCTGGGGGTGAAGGGCTATGAATGATCATAATCAAGGTCAAGGGGCGGTGCGGGTCATCAAGGTTCTTGATCTGACGTTGCCTGACCTTATTGGATGTGATCCTGACAGATATACCTGGGTCAAACCACTCCCTGAAATATCTCCACGTTAATTCCCACACTGTGCAAAATATGAAGGACAGATACAAGTTAAAGAATGCACACTTAAAACCCCAGAGTACGTACTGTGTAATCTGCCACATGTGTGTGTTTGAACTCAGAATGCCTGCTGTATTCCTTTGCATCTAATTTACAACAAGGTTACAGGCATGCTGCTAAAACACACGCATGCACACTTGCAAATACATCTGCCAAAATGCAGTTCCTGGAACTGTCCTCCTCAATGGTGTACTGAACCTTCAATAACCACCCTTCGCAGCTGATGGCTCTGCATCACCAAATTAACACAGAAAGTTTTGTCTGTTATATAAATACACCTGCACACTTGGCCCACTACCTCTAACACTACCAGTTCATCTGTCCGCTGTGTTCGCTATACCTCGCGATCCCATAGTCACCGACACAAACAGGTACAAGTGCAAGTGCTCATTTAAAAAATTCTCACTCACTTAGACTGCTGAGATCATTGGTCACACAATAGGTTGCAAAGCCATCCTGGACAAAACCCCTGAACAAATTCACCTGAGAGAAGCAGCTGGTAGAAACAAAGTCATCTTTTATTTGAGGTATCGTATTGAGACCTTCTTGGAGGAAGAGGCCTGTTCAACCCTGTTCAATCACATGACATTTTAGATGCTAAAGATCAAAGGACAATTCTATATTTGTAGTGTATCTACAAAGCTTCCTTTCAATTACATATAACTTTCACACCTCCTTCATCGCAGCCAAAATGTCTGTTTTTTTTCAATTAACTGCTGCTCACAGCGCTGGAAACCTATTGTCCAGAGCTGCCCTAAGAGTCCCACCCCCTCCCTAGCTATCCTCTTGCTCTTGATGTATGTAGAATCCCTTCATCCTACTAGCCAAGGACTTTTCATGGCCCCTCCTGACTTTCCTAATTTCCTTCTTTAGTCCTTTTCTGGCTTCTTTGTACTCCTCATATAATCCTAACTTCCACAGCTTTACGTATTTTTCCTTTCTCTTGGCTAAATTCATCACCTCTCTGGACATCCAAGGATCTCTGGTTTACCCATCCCCGCCCTTCCTTCTAATAGGAACAAACCTTTCCTGTACTCTGTGCAATTACAGTAATCTTTAAACACCCTCATCATGTCTGATGGGGACTTGACAGAGAAAACGTGTTCCCAATTAATTTTTCTTAGTTCCTGCCTCATGTCTTCTTCCTCTATCTTTCTTTAAAACTTCAAAAACCTTGTACATTATGAATTGAGTTGACTTTATTTCTTACATCCTTTACATACATGAGGAGTAAAAATCTTTACGTTACGTCCCCATCTCAATGTGCAATGTTCAATCATAGTAATTTATAATAAGTTATAATAAACAGAACAGTCAATGTAACATAGAATAACTCATCAGCAGGAGTTAATCGGTCTGATGGCCTGATGGAAGAAGCTGTCCTGGAGTCTGTTGGTCCTGGTTTTTATGCTGCGATATTGTTTCCCAGATGGTAGCAGCTGGAATAGATTGTGGTTGGGGTGACTTGGGTCCCCAATGATCCTACTTGTTTTATACACCTGTCCTGTAAACGTCCTGAATCATGGGAAGTTCACAACTACAGATGCGCTGGGCTGTCCACACCACTCTCTGCAGAGTTCAGCAATTGAGGAATGTACAGTTCCCATACCAGGCAGTGATGCAGCCAGTCAGGATGCTCTCAATTGTTCTTTGGATTTGGGGGCCCACACCAAACTTCCTCAATTGTCTGAGGTGGAAGAGGCACTGTTGTGCCTTTATCACCACACAGCTGGTGTGTACAGACCATGTGAGATCCTCGGTGATGTTTATGCCGCGGAACTTAAAGCTATTTACCCTCAACCACAGATCTATTGATGTCAATAGGGTCTAGCCTGTCTCCATTCCTCCTGTAATCCACACCCAGCTCCTTTGGTTTTGCGACATTGAGGGAGAGGTTGTTTTCTTGACACCACTGTGTCAGGGTGATGACTTCTTCTCTGTAGGCCATCTCGTTATTGTTTGAAATTAGGCAAATCAATGTAGTGTCGTCTATCGATCGGTTGTGTCAGTAGGCGAATTGTAGGAGATCCAGTTTGGGTGGTAGCAAGCTGCAGATGTAATCCTTGACCAGCTTCTCAAAGCATTTGCTTATTATTGAGGTGAGTACAACAGGATGCCAGTCATTCAGGCATGTTACCTTGGTCTTTTTTGGTACAGGGACAATGGTGGCTCATTTGAAGCAGGAGGGCACTCTACACTGGGAGAGGAAGAAATTAAAAATGTCAGTACACACCTGCCATTTGTGCTACACACATCCTGAGTACTCACTCTGGGATGCCGTCTGGTCCCACAAACTTGTGACTGTCCACTTGTTGGAAACATTTGCGTACCTCAGCCTCAGAGATGACCAGGTTGCAGGTTGTAGCGATGGCTTTCCTCGGAGGCGCGGAGTCAGCAACATGGAACCGAGCATAAAAGCGATTGAGCTCGTCTGGGAGAGAGGCCACAATGTTGGTGGCTCCACAACGCTTGGCTTTGAAGTCTGCGGTGGTATGCAGCCTTCACCACAAGTCACGTGTGCTATTCGTTGTGAATCTTGACTCAGTCTTGTCCCTATACTGTTGTTTTGCAGCCTTGACAGCTTCGCACATATCATAGATGCTTTTCTTGAGCTCTAGTTGATCACTCATTCCTGCCTCTCTCTCAACCAAGTTTTAGGAATGGCCACAACATCTTAATTCCACGTATTTTAATCCCAGGTATTTTATCCATAAATCACCTAGTATTAGAATACATACACTTCAAAAGATCTGACCCATCATACCTATTATTTTGATTTTGCCTTTCACTAATTCTCTAACATCTACCTTCCTGTCCGATCCTTCCCTTACTGACCTGGTATTCTGGTTCCCAGCCCCCTGCAAAACCAATTTAAAGTGTCACAAGTACTGTAGTATTAGCAAACCTCCTTTGGGAAGCTGAGTGGTCTAAAGGTAGATAAGTCACCTGGAGCAGATGGACTACAACCCCAGAACTCTGAAAGAGGTAGGTGAAGATATTGTGGAGACATCAGGAGTGATCTTGCAAGAATCACTAGATTCTAGAATGGTTCCAGAGGACTGGAAAATTGCAAATGTCACTCCACTCTTTAAGGAGGGAAGGAAGCAGAAAAAAAGGAATTTATAGGCCAGTTATCCTGACTTTAGTGGTTGGGAAGATGTTGGAATGTCCATTATTCGGAATGAGGTTTCAGGATACTTGGAGGCACGTGATAAAATAGCCAAAGTCAGCATGGCTTCCTTAAGAAGTAATCCTGCCTGACAAACCTGTTGGAATTCTTTGAGGAAATAACAGGTAGGATAGACAAAGGAGGGTCTGTGAATGTTATTTATTTGGATTTTCAGAAGGGCTTTGCAAGGTGCTGCACATGAAATTGCTGAACAAGAGCCCATGGTATTACAGGAAAGGTATTGGCATGGATAGAAGATTGTCTGACTAGCTGGAGGTAAAGAGTGGGAGTAAAGGGGGCCTTTTCTAATTAGCTGTTGGCGACTAGTGATACGCTGCAGGGATCCATGTTAGAACTGCCTCTTCACATTGTATGCCAATGATGTGAGTAAAGGAATTGATGGCTTTGTGGCCAAGTTAGCAGATGATATGAAGATAAGTGGAGGGGCAGGATTGAGGGAATGGGCAAAGAAGTGACAGGTGGAATATAATGTAAGGAAGTGCATGGTCATGCACTTGACATAAGGAATAGAGGTTAACTGGAAAGAAAATTCAAACATCTGAGGTGCAGCGGGAGTCCTCGTGCAGAATTCTCTAAAGGTTAACTTGCAGGTTGAGTCAACAGTAAGGAAGGCAAATGTAATGTCAACATTATTTTCAACAGGACTAGAATAGAAAAGCAAAGATGTAATGCTGAGGCTTTCTAAGGCATTGGTCAGACTACAATCTTCAGCCCTGTATCTAAGTAAGGAAAGATGTGCTGACATTGGAGAGGGTCCAGAAGAGGTTCATGAGAATTACACCTCATCATGTGCCAATGCCACTTACACTTCCTCCTTTAGCATAGTATTCATGAAATATTTGAAAGTTCCTGCAGATGCTCAGCCCTTCAATGTCAACAGGGTGTTAGTGCTAATCACTCTGAAGGAGGCAATCTCTGAAGGAGTGTGACTTCGGTGGATCTGATCCTAGGCCCATGCACTCAAAGACTAAATTGATCCAGGACCAGACCGAGCAGTCTTGTGTCAAGCAGATGCGTTGCTATGGTGCACCTTGAGCAGGATTGTGGAAAATGACACACAGCCATTTTTATCGTTTCCATCTGGGATTTGAAGATGCCATTCAATTTACTGTCAGCTCTGCCAGATTGGCAATCCACATTAATAATGCAATTGAAGTCATCAGCCAGAATGACCTTGTAGGCCATATCTCATTGAAACTATCAATTCAGAAAGGCCCAGATAGAGCAGATGTGGAGAACTTGTTTCCTGTAATGGGGGAGTCTAAGACCAGATGGCAGAGCCTCAGAATAAGGTCGTCTCATTAGAACAGGGACGAGGAGGAATTTCTTTAGCCAGAGTGTGATGAATCTGTGGAATTCATTGCCACACACGGCTGTTGGAGCCAAGTCACTAGGTATACTTAAAGTGAAGATTATTACATTCTTAATTACTAAGGAGTTCAAAGGTTACAGGGAGAAGGCAAGAGAAAGGGTTTGAGAAGATTATTAAATCAGCCATGATCAGCAATAGAGAGCATCCTATCAAGCTGCATCACTGCATGGTTTGGAAAATACACTGCATCAGATAAGAAGGCCCTACAATGAGTAGTCAAATCTGCCCAACTTACCACTGGCACTAGCTTACATGCCATTATGGGCACATTCAGAAAGGTGCTGGAAAAGTGCCAGTAACATCATAAAGGATCCCAGCTACCCTACTCATAGTCTGTTTGTCCCACTCCCATCAGGGAGGAAGCTACGTAGCATCCATACTAGGACCGTGGATTCAAAAACAGTTACTTTCCACTAGAGTCTGTGCTAACAATCAACCACCCATATCCAATAAATCTCTTGAATGGGACATTACCGCACAACTAATCAGAACTTGATTTAAAGAATTCCAGCACAATCTTTCCATTGTTGCATGATGAATCATGATTGAAAGAGAATCCACCCCATTCACACACCTCAGCTCTGGGAGACAGGGAACTGTGCCAATCCACACGACCACACACCAACCCACCCCTCCACGCCCCCTACTTTCTCATTTCCTCTCTGAGTCACCTTACGTATAGACACATCTGTGCCTAGCATCACTTGATGGACAAACAATCAATCTATATTTATAAGCCATCTTACTTATTTATTGTGTTTTTTGTGCTGTATTGGATTTGGTGAAACAATTATTTTGTTCTCCTTTACACTTGTGTACTGCAAATAACATTAAATAACCTTGAATCTTGAATGGAATGGTATAGTGCACTCAATGGCCTTATTCTGCTCCTATGTCATGTTTTTATGATGGTGGAAGATGTACTGGAGGACAGCTAGATGTTTGTGCTGCAGGGCTAGGGTACACTGTGCACATTAATTAACTGGAGCAGAGTGGTTTGTGCATCTGCCACAAGGGGGCACCTATCAGCCACCCCTTTGATGTCACAATGTGAAAAGTTCCTTCTTGCCGCAGAATACCTAATTTTCTCAATCATTATTCCTTGACCATATGAACAACCATGGGACTACAATTGTAACTGCTGCTGTTAGTAATGCATCATTTTCACAAAAATGATTGAAGCAATTTTGTAGATACATTGTCGCAGTTAATTGTTCTGTCTCAACATTCCCAATGCTTGTGTGAACTGTAGGGTTTGTTCTGGGTTAAGGTAGAGACTCTGATCTCCCCCAGATTGTGGATTTCCATGGGGTGATGTTGGTGATATTGCTGAGGGGAGACCAGCCTGGTTCTCTATCATTGCTCTCACTCCCTTCTACTTTTGGTCATTTGTTAGTCTCCCATTGCTGTCCTGTGTTTGGCACTGGGCGATGCACAGCTCCGTCTCCCAGAGCTGAGGTGTGTGAATGGGGTGGATACTCTATCGATCACGATTCATCATGCAACAATGGAAAGATTGTGCTGGAATTCTTTAAATCAAGTTCTGATTTAAAGTTGTGGAGTTATGTACCATCCAAGAGACTTATTGGATATGAGTGGTTGATTGTTAGCACAGACTCTAGTGGGCAAAGGGTCTGTTTCCTGTCAAAGGGTCTTGGCCCGAAAAGTCAACAGTGCTTCTTTCTATAGATGCTGCCTGGCCTGCTGTGTTCCACCATCTGCAGCATCTGCAGATTTCCTCGTATCAGTTTCCATGTTGTATCTCCCAATGTTACTCTATGACACAGCTTAAGCCCCAGAAAGAAATGTAAAACTACAATTAACAAGGATCCGTCGAGGGTTCTTAAAAGAACTGGCTGGTAAAATGAATAATGGATTGACTTTAATTTTGCAAACTTCACTCAATTCAACTGAAGTTCATTAGAGTGGAATATGGTAAAAATAATTTCTTTATTTTAAAAGGGAGAACAGAAAGCGGGACATCACAGCAATCTGACTTCTGGACCAAACATCTCTTTCATGTTCCTTCCCTGGTGATGTGTCATGCTCCTGAACTTACTTGGTTTTCCATTATTGTCTCTTTGACATTTATGTTTGTGCGCTACAGAAGACTATACAACAATCATTGCATTTGTCACCATATTTATTACTGTATTTATTTTTACATCTCTTCCTCACTGACAATCAACACAGGCTCACATTAAGGATAAGTGCTTGGCCCACTGCTCTGCTCTCTCTATATTCATGACAGCTCAAACGGCATCTGCAAATTTGCCAGCAACACCACTGTGGCTGGTAGAATCTCACTCAGGAACGAGGAGGCATACAGGACTGAGATAGGTCAGCTGTTTGAGTTGCGTCACCGACCTCACAGTCAGCAAGACTGTGGAATTCATTGTGGAAAGGGGAAGCCAGGAGAACGCATGCTAGTTCTCTTTGAGAGGCCTGTGGTGGAAAGGGTGATCTGCCAGCATCAACATTTTGCCGTGTCAGTCCTGGGCCCAACACACTAATGCAATCATGAAGAAGGCACACCAGTGGCTTTACTTTGTTAGGAGTTTGAGGACATTCTGAATGTCGGCAAATGCTCGAATAAATTTCTATAGATCCATGGTGAAGAATATTCTGGAAGCTTCTACCATGCTCTTATAAAACTATTGATTAGTTCCCTTGAAAGATAAATTGGACTCTTGAACTTGCAACCTACCTCATGATGACCCTGCATCTGATTGACTACACGCACTGCCTTTTCTTTGTAACTACAATACCTTATTCTGCACCCTGTCATGGTTTTACCTTGTAGAACTATAATGCACTAAAGCTCCGTGGGTTGATCCTGCCTGCAGCGTGGAATTAGCAGAACTGAATATGGCACACTGACTCAATGTGACATGGATTCATCGTGTTACCATCTCTGGGTAGGCATACTTCTGTAGGGTTCATCCTGTGATTATGTTACATGTATGATCTCCCAGTGACCAGATGGGTTACTCCCCTGGGTACTCCAATTTCCTTACACGTCATGTTGGTTACTGAGTTTAATGGCTATTGTAAACTATTCTTTGTTTAGATTGCTTGTGGGACAATGAAGCAAATGTGAGTGAATAGGTCAAAGAAAAATATCTGGGCAAATGGCGTCAATAGTATTTTTTTTATTAATAGTATTGATCTGACTGTTAGTATAGACCCAATGGACAGAATGGATAGCTTACATTCAGTAGCCACTTTATTATGTACATCTGCTTATTCATGCAAATATCTAGATAAATAACCAGTTTATAAATAAATATCTAAATAAACAGCCAATCATGCAGCAGCAATTCAATGCATAAAAGCATGCAGACATGGTCACGAGGTTCAGTTATCCTTCAGATCAAATATCAGATTGGGGTAAAACTGTGATCTAACTAACTTTGACTGTGAAATGATTGTTGGTGCCAGATGGAATGGTTTGAATATCTCAGAAACTGCTGATCTCCTGGGACTTTCACACACAACATTCTCTGAAATTAACTTGGACAGAAGGAGCAACTTCATTGTTACAGGACTGTTTTGAAAACGTGGACTGGAGCGTACTCAAGGAGGAGGCTACCTACGTCCATCACATTAAAATCAATGCGTATGTGAAATCTGTGACTGACTACATAGAGAAATGCATTGAGGATGTTGTGGCGACCCGCTTTCTGCGCAGGCGAACCAGCTCACAAATAGCCAGTGCACGGGGGGAGACTTTGGTAATGCACCTCTGATGTCATTTCCGCCCGGAGAGGGCAGGCACTAGGGATTAAATGCTAGCGCGCAAAGTTTGAATAAACTAGTCTCGAAATGACTTACCGACTGCGTGTCGTTATTTCAGTGCTGCGTGTAGCACATCGCTACATTGGTGACCCCGAATTTGGACCAAAGATGACCGACTCTTCATCTGTTCACGCAGTTTCACTAAAACTGCCGATTTTCTGGACGCTGCGACCACGCACGTGGTTTAGCCAAGCAAAAGCCCAGTTCCAGATTCGGCAGATATCCTCTGATTCCACGCGTTACTACCACGTGGTGAGCACCCTTGACCAGGAGACGGCTGCCCAGGTTGCGGATTTCATACAGTCGCCCCCGGAAGAAGGCAAATATGAAGCATTCAAGGTGCTGCTCATTGGGACCTTTGGCCTTTCACGGCGTGAGCGGGGTGCCCGCCTGCTTCACCTGGACGGTTTGAGAGACAGACTGCTGTCAGCATTAATGAACGAAATGCTGGCCCTGGCTGACGGACACAAGCCCTGCCTTATGTTTGAGCAAGCGTTTCGAGAGCAACTGCCCAAGGACATACATCTGCTGCTGGCCGATGCAGATTTCAGCGACTCCCGGAAGGTGGCGGCCCGGGCAGACTTGCTGTGGAAAGCCAAGAGGGAGAGCGTGGCATCCGTCGGTCAGATTACCAAGCCACGCGCCCAACAGTGGACCAGACCAGGCCCGGCAGGGGGTGCACACAACACAGAGGCAGGAGTGAGGAGGCCAGTGAACAGTGGTGTTTCTACCACCAGCGGTGGGGCACAAAAGCTCGCCGTTGTCGCCCACCCTGCAAGGGCCAGGGCCAGCTGCCACTAATGACTATGGCGGCAGGCCACCAGGACAGCCTCTTGTACGTCTGGGACAAACAGTCGGGATGCCACTTCTTGGTCGACACCGGAGCAGAGATCAGCTTCTTGCCCCCGATGGGGTATGACACCTGCAACAGGAAGCCAGGGCCCACTCTGAGGGCCGCAAACGACAGCACGATACGGACCTACAGCACCCGCACAGTGCAGCTGCAGTTTGGCGCCAGCTGGTTCACGTGGGACTTCACACTGGCTGCCGTGGCCCAACCACTCCTGGGGGCGGACTTCTTGCGAGCTCACAGCCTGCTGGTCGACTTGCAAGGGAAAAGACTGGTACATGCCGAGACTTTCCAGATGTTCTCCCTGGGTGATGCCAAGTTGCCGGCCCCACACCTGGACTCCATCACGCTGTCGGACAACGAATTCACCAGAATCTTGGCAGACTTTCCATCGATTCTGGCACCACAGTTCACGGCAGCCATGTCCAGTCACCACATCCCGACCAAGGGACCACCCCTCCACTCCCATGCACGAAGGCTCCCCCCAGAAAAGCTCCGCCTGGCGAAGGAGGAGTTTAAGAGGATGGAGGAATTGGGGATCGTACGGAGGTCTGACAGCCCATAGGCCTCCCCCCTGCACATGGTGCCCAAAGCAGCTGGGGGATGGAGACCATGCGGCGACTACTGCAGACTGAACGAGGCTACAACTCCAGACCACTACCCCGTGCTGCACATACAGGACTTTGCAGCAAACCTGCACAGGGCAAGAATCTTTTCCAAAGCAGACCTCGTCCGGGGATACCATCAAATCCCGGTGCACCCTGAAGACATCCCCAAAACGGCACTTTATCACCCCGTTCGGCCTGTTTGAGTTCCTCCGAATGCCGTTTGGCCTGAAGAATGCCGCACAGACGTTCCAGTGGCTAATGGATGCGGTGGGACGCGACCTGGACTTTGCGTTCATCTATTTGGATGACATCCTTGTAGCCAGCAGTAGTCGCCAGGAGCATCTGTCCCACCTCTGCCAGCTCTACTCCCGCCTGAGTGATTTCGGCCTCACGATCAACCCGGCCAAATGCCAGTTCGGTCTCGATACCATCGACTTCCTGGGCCACAGGATTACCAAAGACGGAGCAACACCTCTGCCCGCCAAGGTAGACGCGATCCACCAATTTGCCCGGACCAACGTGGTCAAAGGCCTACAGGAGTACGTTGGTATGGTGAACTTCTACCACCGTTTCCTCCCCTCAGCAGCCTGTATCATGCGCCCTTTGTACACCCTGATGTCGGGTAAAGGCAAGGACATTACTTGGGACGAGGAGGCCGCGGCCACTTTCGTTAAAGCCAAGGAAGCCTTGGCAGATGCCACGATGCTGGTGCACCCCGGAACGGACGTTCCGACCGCACTCACGGTGGACGCATCTGACACAGCAGTCGGTGGGGTGCTGGAGCAGCTCATCGAGGGGCGCTGGCAACCCTTGGCATTCTTCAGCAAGCACCTATGACCACCCGAACACAAGTACAGTGCTTTTGACCGGGAGCTGTTGGCACTGTATCTGGCACTCCGGCATTTCAGATACTTCTTGGAAGGCAGGGGGTTCTCAGCGTTCATGGACCACAAACGGTTGACCTTCGCGTTCACGAAGGTGTCCGATCCCTGGTCGGCACACCAGCAGCGACATCTGTCCTACATCTCCGAGTACACAGCAGACATCCAGCATGTCTCGAGAAAGGACAATGTCGTGGCGGATGCACTCTCCGGACCAGCCCTGTCCCTGGGGTGGACTATGTAGCACTGGCGGAGGCGCAGCAGGCAGACGACGAGATGCCCAGCTACAGGACTGCAGTCTCATGTTTGCAGCTGCAGGACTTTCTCGTAGGCCCAGGTGATAGGACCCTCCTGTGCGACGTGGCTACTGGTCAACCTCGTCCCATTGTCCTGGCAGCCTGGAGGTGATGAGTTTTCGACTCCATATGCGGTTTAGTGCACCCATCTATCAGGACAACCGTCCGGCTGGTCTCCAGCAAGTTCGCGTGGCACGGACTTCGCAAGCAGGTCAGTGAATGGGCCAGAACGTGCGCGTAGTGCCAAACCACCAGGGTGCAGCGGCACACTAAAGCCCCACCGCAGCAGTTCGAACCCACCCACCGGAGGTTCGACCACATTCATGTGGATATCATGGGCCCCCTACCAGTGACCCAAGGAGCGCGGAACCTCCTGACTATGGTAGACCGGTTCACGAGGTGCCCAGAGGCGGTCCCACTCACCAACACATCTGCCAATTCCTGCGCCCGAGCACTGATCGCAACCTGGGTAGCACGCTTCGGGGTACCGGCCCACATTACCTCCGACAGAGGCGCCCAGTTCACCTCCAGCCTGTGGTCAGCTGTGGCCAGCCTGTTGGGAACGCAGCTACACCACACAACTGCCTACCACCCACAGTCGAACGGACTGGTGGAACGCTTCCACCGTCACTTGAAGTCGGCTCTAAAGGCCCGCCTGACAGGACCTAACTGGGTGGACGAGCTTCCCTGGGTCCTGCTTGGAATTCGCACGGTGCCCAAAGAGGATCCGCACGCCTCGTCAGCCGAGTTGGTGTACGGCGCACCCCTGGCCGTCCAGGGAGAGTTCATACCAGCTCCAAGGGAGCAAGAGGAAGAACCCGCAGCAGTCCTGGACAGACTACGCAAAAGGCTCATCAACCTGGCCCCCATACCGACTTCACAGCACGGACGGACCCCGACCCATGTACCCAAAGACCTGCAGGACTGTAAATCTGTGTTTCTCTGAAGGGGCAGACACCAGGCACCGCTGCAGTAGCCGTACGAGGGGCCGTTCAAGGTGATCAACAACAACGGGTCCACGTACGTTCTGGACACTGGGGGGAAAGAGGAGGTTTTCACGGTGGACCGACTCAAACCAGCCTATGTGGACTTGGCGCAGCCGGTCGAGGTTCAGGCACCGCGGCGCAGAGGCAGACCTCCCACACAGAGGCTGATCCAGACTATGGACATTGGGGGGGGGGGGGGGTGTATCACTGGTTCTAGGGGGGGGGGGGTTATGTGGCGACCCACTTTCTGCGCAGGCGAACCGGCTCACAAATAGCCAGCATGTGGGGAGAGACTTTGGTAATGCACCTCTGATGTCACTTCCGCCCGGAGAGGGCGGGTGCTAGGAATTTAAATGCCAGTACCACGAAGTTTGAATAAACTAGTCTCGAAATGGCTTACCGACTGTGTGTTGTTATTTCACCGCTGTGTGTAGCACATCACTACAATGTCACTATTATTAAACACATCTCTGAGAGGGCAAGTCAGAAGCCATGGCTGAAAGAAGAGGCCCAGGCATGGCTGAGAGATCAGGATGTCAGGGGACAACACACCTCTCAGATTAGTAAAGAGTTGTGCTTTACTGCTTCATCCGGAAGGTAAAATAAGATTATTCACGGAGAATATTCAGCTTCTTCTGTGATAACAGGAACACGATGTGCGTGTGGCAGGGCATTAAGTCCATAACGGACTATAAGTCCATGCTGCATATCAACAACAGAGACGCTACCCTTCCTGTTAGGCTGGATGTCTTTTATACTCGGACTGATGCACAGAACAATGCACCAACGAGGAAGGCCCCCATTCCCCGCTCCCAAGGAACAGTTACTCTGTCTGGCCACAGGATGTGAGGAAGACCCTAGCCAGGGTCAACCCACGTAAAACTGCAGGACATAACTGGCCTGGTGCTGAGGGACTGTGCAGCACAGTTAACTGAGGTTCTAACAAACATCTTCACATCTCTTTGGAATAATCCACTGAGCCCCCAGACTTCAAGGCGACCACCATCATCCTGGTTCTCAAAGGGACGAGAGTAACCTGCCTCAATGTTTACCATCCAGTGGCACTGCCCTCAAAAATAATGAAGTGCTTTAAGTGACTGGATATGGATCACATTAAATCCCATCTTCCTGCTGTTCCCAGTTTGCATATTGCTCTAATCAGTCCACTGATGAGAGAAATGATTCTTAAGGAGTCCATTTAGAATGTGCTGACACAGAAAGAACGTGCAAAGCAACTTGCAGGGCAACGTATAAACCAATTTGCAAAATCAGGATGAAACAATAGCTTGCTGATTAAAGAAGCGATACGGGTAACGGGAAGACATGCTTAACGGTTGAACAATAACGGTGTTAATGCGCTGAGGCTGATAAGTGGGCCAAAGGGTAATCACATTTGTAATTTTGTAATGAGATTAAGGAAGAATGTCTGCACCTCACATGGGTGCAACTCACAAAGTCGTAAACAAGTAGGGTATAAAAAACTGTGCAAAGTGTAATTCGGCACTCAATCTAGCAGGAGCTGGTTGGGTCCGACTCTGCAGACTCGAAAAATAAAGTTTACCGTTCTGCAAATTGCTGAGACTCAGTGTGTTTCTGACAACTGATGATGCCATATCCTCTGCACTCCACTCTGTCCTGAACACCTGGAAAAGGGTGCAGTTTATTGATTTCATCTCAGCATTTAATCCAATCATCCCTCAGAAGCTGGTGGGTAAACTGCCCTTGTTGGGTCTCAACACCTCTCGCTAACCAGATCCTGGACTTCTTGGACTGCATGACCACAGTCAGTCCATGGTTCTGGGAGCACCAAGATTCTGGGAGTGCATATAACGGATGCTCTAACTAGTCCCTCAAGACCAACTCCTTGGTCAATACAAAGCACAACAGCATCTCCACTTCTTGAGGAGATTGAGGTGAGTGAAATATTTACCGGATCACCATCAAGTCTCCCCTGACTGGCTGAATCATTGACTGATACAGGAATTGCAGAGCATCTGACCACAAGTCCCTACAAAGGAACACGACAACTGCTGAGAGGATCATTGGGATCTCTCTTCCACCTATAAAGTAGCTATCAGGAGGCATCAGATGCAGGGCCCTAAGCATTGTCAATGATCCCTCCCATTCGTCTAACAATCTCTCTGACCACGACCATCAGCCAGGTGATACCGTAGCATTAGGACAGGAACTGTTAGGATGGGAAACAGCTTCTTCCCCCAGACCATAAAACTACTGAACTCCCCGTCACCAACCAAGTCTCATCATGTATGAAGTGCCAGTTGCATTATACTGTTTTGTTAAATTTGTATCGGATATGCAACTTATTATTTGTTAATTTATTTGTGGTTATATCAGCTTATGTGTTATGTGTGTGAGTTATATGTACTGTGTTGTGTGCCTTGGTCTGTTTCGTTTAGCTGTTTACATGTGTGCAGTTGAATGGCAATCAACTGAACTTGAACTCTAAAATTCACAGAGAATGATGCGAGAAACGGAAAATGTCCAATGAGTGGTAGTTCTGTGGGCAAAAATGCCTTGTTAATAAGAGAAGCTGGGGGGGAATGGCTAGGCTGGTTCAAGATGACAGGAAAGTGAGAGTAACTCAATCAAGCAAGCGCTACTACAGAGGTGTGTGTGCAGAAGAGCATCACTGAATGCACAACACGTGGAACCTTGAAGTGGATGGGCTGCAGCAGCTGACTGCGAACATACACAGGAGGACCCTAAAAAGTGTATATGCCATAAACAAATTAAATATGAGACAAAATTGAGAGGTGCAAACCACAGAACCAGTTTCTTACAGACCAATAATTACAGCTCGGGGCGTAATGGATTTCAGAGTTCAATTCTGGCACCGTTCTGTAAAGAGCCTGCACGTCCTCCCCATGGAATGCGTGGGTTTTCCCCCCCGACTCTCCAGTTTCCTCCCACAGTCCAAAACGTACCATGTAAACTAATTGGGCACTGCAAATTGTCCCTTTGATTAGGTTTGTTGTGCATTTAATATTTCATATTTGAGTACATAGAAATATTGGTTGATTCATCATTCTTGTTTGTTTAAATCATTAACTACAGGTTATATGTAAAAATACATTAATTGCACGTCATCATGCTTCTCTGCTATACGTACATGCCTTGCTTAAAGTAAATTCAAAGTTACACCCACATCCTGAACTCCCATTTCACCCTTTGAATTGGTATAATGTTTTGAAGATACAAAACACAACAAGGTTCGGGTTAATCGGGATTGTGGGGTTGCTAGGGTAGCCTGGCTCGAAGCTACTCTGTGCTGTATCGCCAAATAAGTTAATAATAAATCGATGACAAGTAAATAAATTGGAGTAGAAATATTAATTTAGCTGGCCGGTGGTGTTCTGGCATCCGCACAGGACCAGGGTGAATAGTCCTGGGTTCGAATCTGGCCAGCTCCTTGAATGCTTTCCGTCTGTACGAGGTTGACCATCGAGCCAGCAACTCGGCCTCCTGAAAACAGACAAAAAAAAGGCTAAAGAAATGGCAAGGTTGCTGCCTGATGTGCCACAGGGAGCAGAAAGGAGCAACAAACAAACACAAAATAATTCAGGTTCCAGATGAGGGAAGCTTTGACTCATGGGAATGTTGGCCAAGCTGCTCTTAGACAAATGGAAGATCTTGAATCTGCATCAAAACAAGATGCAGCAGCCGTTTAGTGGATCGAGGTATTGTGGAAGAATAGGTGTCATGAACACTCATTCATGAGCTGAATAAATATTCAACACAAACGTGAAAGAGAAACAATGGAGACAGACTCAGTGGAGCCAGAGTTTCCTACTATTACCAAACTCTTTATCCTTGAAAATGACCAGCAGTGGCTATCCTGCAATGCCTCTCAATTGGTTAAATTTCTTAAAATCCACAGTGAGGTATAACTAACCGCTATCAACAAACTGAGCCAGTGCTAACTCTGCCTGGTGTATCAATGCAATATATATTGATACACCCTTTCATTGTTCGAACCTGGCAGAGTCACATATATGTGGTTATTCTGCTATGTTTTTAAATTTAATAACCATAAATGTAACATTTGTCACTGTTTCTTCCTTTTTATATATATTCCTTTTACGAATAATGTCAATGGAAAGATAAACTAGAGTCCTTCCCTTATGGATATTAAGGGGAGGGAGGTGTCACTTCGTATGATCCCTACCTGTGTGCTGACCGCTGTTGTTAACCCTTACCTGGATTCAGGGGTGCTGTGTGGTAACCACTTGTGTGAAGGGATATTCTGTGACTGTCACTGTTGGGATATTTCTACGTGGATTTCGGATCTTCGGCGACTGTTGCTTCAATTTCCCAATGTGGAATCTGTGGAATCTTTCATGATCGCCTCCTAGCTATATTTTAACGAGGATTTACAAATCTCTCCCCTCACTTATTCTGCGGATTACTAGTTTGCCGTTTTAAGACTTTAAGAACTGTTCCTAAGCTTGACAGTTTGGGAGCCACACACACATAACACTTATTTAATTTTATTTTCTATATTTTGAGTAGATACTAATAAACATAGTTGTTTAACATCAAAACCTGACTCAATTTGTGATCTACTGCTGCTAGTACAAAACAATAAATAGAATTTGATTTTGAAATAACAAATAATCAGGATTAGATCTATTCCCACCGCAGCAGTACAGCACAAAGTCAAAAATTCATATAAATCACAAAAATGAATAAATAGTGAAAAAGGAACATTGAGGTGTTGATCATGGATTTATGGACTGCTCATAAGTGATGGCAGAGGGGAAGCAGCTGTTTCTGAATTGTTGAGCGTGGGTCTTCAGGCTCCTGCACCTCAATGGTGGTAAAGAGAACAGAGCATGATTTGGACAGTGATAGGTGCTACCTTCTTGACAGCAAAGGTACTGAGTGATTACTCATATTCAGCAGGTGAAAATATCTAAACAGCAACCAGCCAAGCCAGTGAGAACAACCATAGCCACAGAAGGGATACCGTGAATCTGCAGCCAAGTGACTAACGATAGCACCAGCATCACCTGAGGCAGGAGTCCAACTTTCATGAACATCAGAGAATCATGGAGTCCGGGAATGTAGTGCAGGTGCCCATGACCAGCCCCAATTTTAATGGATTGTGTCTGGGATTCAGACAGTTATTGCCTTACTAATTGTACATGTAAATATATGAATAAAATTGCATTTGAACCAGGATCAGAATTGTGTCCATTTGTTCGTCTCAAAGGCATAAAGCACCTGGGGAAAACACAGTTATTGTTGAAGTCCTGCACTGAGGAGCCCAGGCCATGTCTCTTTCTGCAGCAGCCGTCAGGAAGGAGGTGCAGGAGCCTTAGATCCCAGACCACCATGTTCAGGAACAGTTACTTCTCTTCAACTATCAAGAACCAGAGTGGATAATTTCACTTCCTACAGCACTGAACTGTTCATGGGACACAACCTATGAACTCACTTTCAAGGAATCTACAACATAAGTATTAGTTTTGTCCTGGTGATCCAATGCTGCATGAAGAGCCAATGAAATCACATCCTCTGTAGACCTATTAGGGCAATAGGCAAATTACAGCAAGTCCAGGTCCTTGCTTAGGCAGGAGTTGATTCTAACCATAACCAACCTCTCAAAGCACTTCATCACTGTAGATGCGAGTGCAACTGGATGATAACCATTAAGGCACCTCATCCTGCTCTTCTTGGGCACTGGTATGATTAATGCCCATCTGAAGCAGGGGCAGGGAGCTTCTAACTGTAACAATTAAGTATTGTAAATGTCTTTATACACACTAGCTAGTTGGTTGGCATTGTTTTCAAAGCATTAACAGGTACACCATTGGGGCCTATCGCCATATACCGTGGAGAGCATTCCAACTGGTTGCAGCACCATCTGGTATGGAAGGTGACTGTACAAGATCGGAAAAAGCTGCAGTTCACTGAAGTTCACTCAATCTATTCTCATAAGGCATGCTCTCCAATCCAGGCAACATCATTGTAAATCTCCCCTGCACTCTCTCTATAGCATCCACATCCTTTCTGTAGTGAGGGGACCAGAACTGAACACAGCACTCCAAGTAATCAGGACATTTACAAGGACAGGTGTGTAAAAAGGGCCCGTAGGATCGTTGGGGACCCGAGTCACCCCAACCACAAACTATACCAGCTGCGACCATCTGGGAAATGGTACAGCAGCATAAAAGCCAGGACCAACAGGACAGCTTCTTCCATCAGGCCATCAGGCTGATGAACTCATGCTGATTTGAGTTTATATTACATTGACTGTTCTATTTATTATAAATTACTATGATTGCACATGGCACATTTAGATGGAGATGTAACATAAAGATTCTTACTCCTTATGTATGTGAGGGATGTAAGAAATCAAGTCAATTCAATTCCACCTGGTAACTTTTGGCCTCTGTCTCACCCTCTGTTTGTCCACTTCACACAAGCAAACATTGCTCTCCATTCTCAGTCTTGAAGCAGGGTCTCAACTGCAAACATCAACAGTTCATTTCACCCCCACAGATCTGCTCAGCTTGCTGAGCTCCACCAGCAGCTTATTTTTTTGTTACAGATTCCAGCATCTGCAGTCTCAAACATGTCAAGCATTTGCCTAGAAAATGAAGACCTTTTAATTACCAAAATAAACCTTATTCATAATAAAAATATATACAAAGAATAAACAGTGCAGAAAATTTTACATTCTTAGTATTATCTCGTGAATACATTCATTAGTGCTACCACTATTTGTTGAAAGATCATAACAACATTGCCACCCATGTACCCATCTGACCCCCAGGGGAGATATAGAGTTAGCAAGAACGTATGGCCCTCTCTTTACCAACTAGAGTCACAGAGTCATAGAGAAATTTTGCAAAGAAACAGGTCCCTTGGCCCATCTAGTCCATGCTGAATCCATTTAAACTATCTAGTCCCAATGGCCTGCACTGCGGCCATAGCTGTTACCAGGTTGAGACATGGCCCAAGCGCAGAGTGAGAGACACTGAAGCAGGTCGATAGTTCACAAACGTTAATGCAAACAGTATTAAAGGGAAAATCAAACAATAAATGCTAGCCCAAACAGGGCCATTAACTAAAACTCTCGAAGGGAAACAAAGCCTACACTGTGGCTGAAAAGAACACCTAAACATTAAATGAATATTGCTAGTCTTCAGAGTCAGTTGTCTTGACAGTACAATTTCACAGGGAAGACCGAATGCAAACAGGCAGTGAAGCATTGCTGTGCTCTGACCAAGTCTCAACAAGCACTATGAGGACAAGTATGGAATTAAATACTATCATGATTAAATAATAATTAGCTGACACGGGCATATTCACAAGCTCAATTGCTGTATCTACTGTGCTGCTGAATCCGTGGTTGTGACAATACCCTTCCATACCCCTACTATCCATACACCTATCCAAACTTCTCTTGAACTTTTAAATTGATCTCGCATGCACCTCTTGTGCTGGAAGCTCATTCCACACTCTTACGACCATCTGAACGAAGAAGTTTCCCCTCATCTTCCCTTTAAACTATTCACCTTGTACCCTTAACTCATGACTTCTGGCTGTAGTCCGGCCCAATCTCGGTGGAAAAAGCCTGCTTGCATTTACCTGACCTATACCCCTAATAACTTGGTGTGCCTCTACCAAATCTCCTCTCAATCTTCTACATTCTAAAGAACACAGTCCTAACCTACTCAATCTTTCCATTTAACTCAGGTCCTCCAGACCCGGCAACATCTTTGTAAATTTTCCAAATTTACTTACATTTTTCCTGTAGGTAAGTGACAAAAACTGCACACGATATGCAAAATTCGGCCTCACCAATGTCTTACACAATTCCAACATGATATTCCATCTCCTGCATGAAGGCCAATGTGCCAAGAGCTTATTTACAGCCCTATCTACCTGTGAGACCACTTTCAACGAATTATGACCTGTAATCCCAGATCCCTTTACTCTACCACAGTCCTCAGTGCCCTCCTGTTCACTGTGTAAGACCTGCCCTGGTTGGTCCTACCCAACTGCAAAACCTTGCACTTGTCTGCATTAAGTTCCAAATCCCATTTTTCAGCCCACTTTTCCAGCTGATCCAGATCCTTCTGCAAGCCGTGATAGCCTTCTTCGCTCTCCACCGCACCCCTGGTCTTGGTGACATCTGCAATTTTGCTGATCCACTTTACCACATTATCATCCAGATTATTGATATAGAAGACAAATAAAAAAGGATCCAGGACTCCAACAGTCACAGGTCTGCAGTCAGAGAGGCACCCACCCATTGCCACTCTCTGGCTTCTCACACAAAGCCAATGTTTAATCCAATTTAATACTTAATCTTGCCTTCAGCCACTTTCCTGGTAACTTTCTCGAGAAGCTCTGTAAGATTGGTCAGACTTGACCTACCATGCTCAAAACCATGATGGCTAATCAGTCACTGTCTATCTGAATACTTATATACCCAGTTCCTTAGAATACCTTCCAATAACTTCCCCACAACTGATGTCCGACTTGCGGGCCTAAAATTTCCTGGTTTATGTTTAGAGCCTTTTATAAACCACAGAGCAACTTTGGCTATCCTCCAATTCTCTGGTACATCCCGGGTCGAAAAGGATGATTTAAATATCTCTAACATGGCCCGGCAATTTCTGCATTTGCTTTCTGTAGGGTCCGAGGGATCACCTTGTCAGGCCCTGAGGATTTATCCACCCTGATTTGCCTAAACACCTTTTTTTTAGTTTAACCATTATTGGAGAATGAGAACTTGCAAGGATATCCCCTGCTGGTTATTTTATCTTCCAGCATGGTCAAAGGCAAACCCAAAGTACTTAGGATACAACAGATTGCAAATGCTGGAATTTAAGCCCTTCACATAGTGAACTATTCTGTACAGTACTGTGGTTCTTAGTTATAATTTTTCACTTTGGGATAACATGAAGTTGTGAGAGGTGTTATTGTTAATCTATGTTAATTTTTAAAATCAAAAATAGTGTTACGGATTTGTAATAGATAAGTTTTTTAAGTAATTAGTATTGAAATTAGTATATTCATAACTACAACGCACACAAAATGCTGGTAGAACACAGCAGGCTAGGCAGCATCTATAGGGTCTCGGCCCGAAACGTCGACTGCGCCTCTCCCTATAGATGCTGCCTAGCCTGCTGTGTTCTACCAGCATTTTGCGTGTGTTGTTGTCTGAATTTCCAGCATCTGCAGATTTCCTCGTGTTTGATATTCATAACTAGTTGCTTTTAATTCCCCAGCACCTGAAATACGCATTTTGAGAAAATGAAAAACATCCTTGGCTTCAATAATTGTCAGAATTCATTAGGGAGCCATCTAGTGTTAATAATGTGCATGTACCATGACCCGAATTAAACATTCAATTAAATGGGGAGATTAGCAGGCGAAGAATAAACTTATTCTTTCAGGCAAATACCCAGGTGAAGTACTCATGCCTTGCCTCGAGCGTCCGCAGAGTTTAGGACCCAACGGAAATGCGTGGTTTGTTTTCAGCCTGTTCTTGAGGTGAGAATGTTTAGATAGCGGCTGTTTTGATTGGGTATTTATAAGAGAAGACTGTGGTTTCAAGTTGCGCTGTCCGGCTGAAAGAATCGCGGGTAAGAGGACGTAGACTTGAATCATTGTGTAAATTGAACAATTGATGGGGGAAAATCTTATTTGTTTTCTGTGTTGCTGTAGCTGACATTTCTTTTTTGGATAATTTGTTCCTCAATCAGTGTGTCAGTTTATGAACCTAAAGCTGCTGCTCGGAGTATGTTGTTGATTTTTCAACTGAAAAGTTGACACGATGGCATAGAATCTTTAACTGGGTTTAGTTTAAACTTATGATGCCACGAGCGTTTTCAATTCATGGTGTTTTGCATCTGAGCCTTTCTTCGTTTCGGGGGATGCACAAAGTTTCAAATTAGTTACGTGTTTATTTTCACGGAACTTCGACATTAATGTCGATTTAAGTGTTCGTGAGAAAGGGAAAGAATGCAAACTGGAGTATGTTGTTGAGTAAAACGTCGATGTACCTTTTATCCGTTTTCATGCTGCATGCTTTACAATCCCTTTTCCCCACGTCCTCCCAATCCTTTGAAAATAAAACGAGAGGAGGAAAGTTTTGAAATCCACTGTGTGAGCGAACGGGTTCAGGTGCAAGTTGGATTGCATCGACACCTCGAGTTGTTACATTGGGGTTGCCGGTCACTCCGGGTCATGTGCCTGATGGGGACCCCGCCGCGTCGTGACGTCACAATAGGGCGGGGCCACTCGCCGGGACAATGGGGGGGGGGGTCGGAGGAGCGCGAGCCAGAATCACATGTACCCCGTTGATGGCCACGTGAGTCTAGAAAAGGCGCCAAAGAGGCCTTGGGGAGGTGGTCGGAGGCAGACTTTCTGGTAAGCACTTTATCGTCCAAGTGTGTATTTTGTAGGGCAAACTCGAAGAACACTGGTTCGTGGGCAGGAATCTGGGTTGCCATGAGCTTTTCGTTTGTTAGGCGTGGTTCCGTGTTCGATGCAAAGCCTCGAAGCATTGTAAATGGAGTTGGTGAATGGCCTTGAGGGTTCACCCAACAGTGAAAGCATTATGAGGGCTAGAAATGGGCATGGATGCAAAATGTTTTCAAAGTCGTCCAGTAGGAAAATCATTATTCTCCTTTTTAAATGAAAATAATATATAATATTTTTGTTGGAGTGGAGTATGATGAGAAGTTGGATGTTTTATGATGGATACGGGCAATTTTAAACATAATTTAAAGCCTTTCCTATGTTCATCGAAGATTGGTATGATGTGCCTGAATTGTAAACTCGGGGGACCAAATAGTTGTCTTCTGTTTTTTATCTCTGCGTTTAGTTGCGTTGTTTATAGTTGCGTCATTTAGTTCGGAATTGGCATGGCGTCTCATACACAGTTAAACTGCATTCGGATATACAAATTGGAAAGTGGCATTTCCAGTTGTCTTGTGAGTTACTCTGTTGCTTTAGAATTCCTACAATGCATATTTTGCAGGAATATTAAGTACAGTGTGTGCTGTCAAACTTTTTTGAGATTTGTTGAAGTTACACTCTTGAGGCAAATGGACTGCCATAGTTAGCCTTTAGTTGAGAGAAAATTTAGTGGAGTTGCTTACTGCAAGCTCATGCCACTTAATTTATCAACCCAAGTTGGTCAAGTCTTACTTTATGCCAGTCACTTTTCAGTGAAGGGCTGTGATTTAGTGTCAAATACTGCAATAATCAAGAAGTAACTCTGCTTCTAACATGGAGGGACATTTGTTAGTTTGACAGTTGAAAAGTTAGTGGAATAATTTGACTTCTGTTCCTGCTTTCCATTGACATCAGTTTTATTGGAGCCTCTTGATGCCACTGAGTTATTGCTTTGATAGATAGTATTGGGAATCAGTTACCACAATTATACAGGACTCCTCTGAGTATGTTGTGTACTGTACAATTCTGGTTTCCCTTCTTGAAATTTAAATCTACTGAAAGATTCTCTAGATTATTCTCTGTGAAGAAAGATGAGTGATTTGATAAATGAGATACTAAGCTGACAGTTTTGAAATGTCAAATTTGGAATGCAAAGTAATTAGTAATATTCTGTTTCACTGGGTTTGACAGGTAGATGGATCCAGGAATAATCATTTTCATTGTCTGGGATGCTAAAACCAGGCTTGCAATCTCAAAATGTGGAGTATGGTATTTAGTTCTGAGATTAGAGATTTCTAAACAGTGGAAGAATTTGGTGATTGCAGCAATTTAAGGTTATTTGATGTTATAATTCAATTTAAAGATAAAGCAAATGGGGTGTAAATGTCCTTTTCTCCATTGTCGGAATGGATTGTATAATAGCCAACTACAATGAGCTGATTGAGGTGGAGCAAAAACGTGTATTGTTTTAAATGCTATAGCGCTTGTGACCACTACAAGGCTTTCCACTGAGGATTGACGGATAAAGCAAAATATGCTGAAGAATGATGCTTGCTGTAAAGATTCTGCAGGTGAGGGAAATCTTGAGCAACACAAAGGTGTTACTAGCTTCTCTTTGGCTTTTTTTGAGTAAATGGCATTTCATAGCACTGTGTTGTGAAACATCAAAAATAGTTGCAGTGGAGGCCAAAATTGTTCTGACGGGGTGTTCGATTTGAAATGTTAAATGTTTTGTGGATATTGCTTGACGTGTGAAGTTGTTATTTTGATCTTTTGTGTAGCTTCTTCATGTTTCCTCCTGAAGTCAGTTGTTTCTTTGGTCTTGCTGGCATTGCAGATTGACACTAACTAGAACCTGCAAGATACAAATTATACCTTGCTATCAATTGATATCGTTATTCTTTTTCACACCTTGTGTGTGCATCAGTGACATTTTTGACTTTTTTTAACGAGGCTAGGTTGCTAGCTTAATGCTCAACCCAGCACAGATGAAAAGTGTGTAAGGAGCTGGCAAGAATCAAAGTTGAGACTATTTGCCTCTAAGCCTGGTGCTGATACCACTACAACTTTGGCAGGCTATCAGTTGATATAATAGAAATGTAATGTCCCTGCTCCTAAACTTAATGCCAGGGGTTCCCAATCTGAGATTAACCCTTGCTTGATGGTATTGATCCATGGCATAAAAAAGGTCGGGAAACCCTGTTCTCTGCCCTGACTGAAGGCCAGCATGCTAAATTCTTGACTCTGTTGTTTATTTGGGCATCCTTTTTGAGCCAACTGTGCACTTGAACATGGCACTTCATCAGTCATGCTACTTGGTTTGTTTGTTCAAAGTGTCCATCACAGTTATCTAGGCTGAAGTCTGTTTGCTGTTCCTCAACCCATCTAACCAAGGGATCAGGATCTCTGCAATTCGCTGTACCCTACTTCACTGTCAACAAGACCTTCTAATATGATAGCGTACTATCAAACTCCGCTTCAAATTTATTCAATGACTTGGCCTCCAGCTGTTGTGGCAATAAATTCCACAGATTTGTCACTCTGGCTAAAGAAATGCCCCCTTATCTCATCTCTGTGCTAAAGGAATTTTTTTTGCTGTGTACCTTCTGCAGATTGACATTCATTCCTCTAACCAGAACTATTGAGGCTATGCCCTGTGGTCCTCGACTCTCTCACTATTGTAAACATCCTCCTAGTTCACACTCTGAGGGTTTCAATAGGGTCCCCCTTGCATCTTAATTAGTGACCTGAAGTGCTTCTCTTGCATTAACCTTTTCATTCATTGAGCTGTGGAAAAGCACACACAGAACCAGGCCCTTTGGTTTATCTAGTCCACACTGGATAATTTCAGCTGCCTATTCCCATCAACCAGCTGAAGATACTCGGTGAGTAGGGCAGCATGGGGGCGGGGCAGGGGGGGGGAAGGTTCAAGGATTTTTTTAATACATAGATCAAATTTCCAGGTCAAGACCCTGACTTTGGGCTCTCCAGCAATTTGTTTTGCTTCCGATAGCAACATCTGTAATGTTGTTGGAATAGTTTTGTTGAACGTGGCAAGCCATGTAGAACACTACAAGAACGGCACTGGCATAAATGCTGTTCCTAGCTCAGTTGGTGGATTGGACCAAGTCCAAACCAGACTACACCACAAAGTGGCCTAGGTGTCAAGTTCATTTCTGGTTGCAGAGGCACGTGGTTTATAATTGGCCACAAGCAGGTTGTTAGTCTGAAATAACTGAAGTCTGAAACAAAGAAGAGTCTTGTACTTTATCCTAAAATTGCTTATTAGGGTAAAGACATGCATTCAAAATGTAGAAGTGATGTTGAAATTGAATTTTCTGAACTGCATGGAGGATGGTGACCACTGGTATTCCGCAGGGATCTGTTCTGGGACCCCTTTTCTTTGCTTTTAAAACCTTGTATCCCCTTTGAACCTATCCCTCAACTTCAGTGCCTGCCCTCTGATGTTAGACTCTTCTATCCTGGGAAAAAGATATTCCCTATCTTTGCCTCTCAAATCTCATAAACCTCTATCAGATCTTCCCTCAGCCTCTGCTGCTCTAGAGAAAACAATTGAAGTTTATCCAATCTCTCATATGACTTGCCCTTTAAACCAGGCAGCATCTTGGTAAACTTCTGCACCTTTTCCGAAGCCTCAGCATGGGCTGGTGTGACCAGAACTGTATGCAATACTCCAGGTGTGGCCTAACCAGAGTTCTGTAAAGTTCCAATGTTGATAGGTTGATTTTTGAACTCAGTGCCTTGACTGATTAAAGCATTCTATAACCTGCCTTAACCACCCTATTCATCTTTGTAGCCACTTCCAAGGAACTGTGAACTATCATCCCAAGATCTCTGCTCAGCAATACTTAAGGATCTTGCCCTTAATAGTGTACTGTCTTGTTGCACTTGCCCTGCCAAGGTGCAACTCCTCATATTTATCTGAGTTAAATTCCAGCTGCCATTTCTCTGCCCATATCCTCAAATGATCTATATTGCACTGTATTCTTTGCCAGTCTTCTACACTATCCACAACTCCCAATTTTGGTAAATTTACAGATGATTACCAACCTTTTCATCCAGGTCATTTATACACATCACAAACAGCAAAGGTCCCACACAGATCCCTTTAATTGCAGAACTTGGCTCTAAATCCTTTCAAACACTACCCTGTTTTCAATGCACAAGCCAATTCTCAATCCAGTCAATTTGTCACAGACGTGATGTATCTTAATCTTCTGGTCTAGCCTCCCATGGCGGACTTTGTCAAATGCCTTACTAAATTCCATATAGACAATATTGACTGCCCTACCCTCATCACCTTGTCAAAAACTGAATCTAGTTGGTAAGACACAACCTGCCCTTCATAAGGCCATGCTGGCTGTCCCTAATCAGGACACAGGTTTCCAAATGCTCCTATATATTGCTAATAATGTTCTTCAGCAAATTTTCCTGATGAGAGATTAACCGGTCTATAGTTCCCAGGATTTTCCCTTGTTCCCCTCCTGTGTAGACCTACAATGTTGGCCACTTGCCTGTCCTCCAGGCCTCACCTATGGTTAGAGAGGACAGGAAGATACTGGTCAATGGCCCAGCAATCTCACTCTTGCCTCCTTCAATAACCTGGCCTAAATCCCATCAGGCCTTGGGGACTTGACCACCTTAATACTCATTGGGAGACCCAACACTTCCTTCTCTTTGACCTCTAATATACACTCAGCACTTGTCTGCTGATATTCAACATTCTTTTCCTAGGTAAATACTGAAGCAAAGTACTCATTAAGTACCTGATTCATTCTCTAGATCCAAGCAAATGTAGCCCCCCCTTCCCCCCTCCCCCCCCCCCTCAATCCTAGTGGTCTTACCCTCTCTTAGCTTCTCTTGATGTATGTTCAGAATGCCTTGGGAAACCTTAATCCTACTTGCCGAGGACTTTTCATGGCTTTCCTAATTCCCTTGAGTTCTTTTCTGGCTTTATAATTTTCATGTGATCCCAACTTCTGATGCTTTACATATTTTTCTTGACTAAATTCATCACTTTTCTGGACCATAGAACTATGGAACACTACAGCACAGAAAACAGGCCATTCAGCCCTTCTAGTCTTGGTTGAAACTTTATTCCACTAGTCCCATTGACCTGCACCCAGTTCATAACCCTTCAGACCTCTCCCATCCATGTATCTATCCAATTTATTCTTAAAACTTAAGGGTGAGCCCACATTTATGTCAGATGGCAGCTTGTTCCACACTCCCACCACTCTCGGTGAAGAAGTTACCCCTAATGTTCCCCCTGAACCTTTCCCCTTCCACCTTAAAGCCATGTCCTCTCATGTTTATCTTTCCTAATCTAAGTGGAAAGAGCCTACTTGCATTTACTCTGTCTATACCCCTCATAATTTTGTAAACCTCTATCAAATCCCCCCCCTTATTTTTCTACGCTCCAAAGAATAAAGTCCTAACCTGTTAAATCTTTCCCTGTAACTCTACTCCTGAAGACCCGGTAACATCCTAGTAAATCTTCTCTGCATTCTGACAAGGAGTCAGTGTGGACATGGTGGAGGATTACAAATACCTGGGGATACGAATTGACAATAAACTGGACTGGTCAAGGAACACTGAAGCTGTCTACAAGAAGGGTCAGAGCCGTCTCTACTTACTAAGGAGACTGAGGTCCTTTAACATCTGCCGGACGATGCTGAGGATGTTCTATGTGTCTGTGGTGGCCAGTGCTATCATTTTCGCTGTTGTGTGCTGGGGCAGCAGGCTGAGGGTAGCGGACACCAACGGAATCAACAAACTCATTCTTAAGGTCAGTGATGTTGTGGGGGTGGAACTGGACTGTCTGAAAAGAGGATGCTGTCCAAGTTGCATGCCATCTTGGACAATGTCTCCCATCCACTCCATAATGTACTGGTTAGGCACAGGAGTACATTCAGCCAGAGACTCATTCCACTGAGATGCAACACTGAGCATCATAGGAAGCCATTCCTGCCTGTGGCCATCAAACTTTACAACTCCTCCCTTGGAGTGTCAAAAACCCTGAGCTAATAGGTTGGTCCTGGACTTATTTCCACTTGGAATAATTTACTTATTATTATTTATGGTTTTATATTGCTATATTTCTACACTATTCCTGGTTGGTGCGACTGTAACGAAACCCAATTTCCCTCGGGATCAATAAAGTATGTCTGTCTGTCAGTCTTACTGATACCCTTCCTATAGTTAGGTGACCAGAACTGTACACAATACTCCAAATTTGGCCGCAGCAATTTCTTGTACAGCCTCACCATAACATCCCAACTCCTGTACTCAGTACTCTGATTTATGAATGCCAGGATGCAAAAAGCATGCTTTACAACCCTGTCTACCTGATGCCACTTTCAGGGAATTATGTATCTGAACTCCTAGGTCCCTTTGTTCCGCTGCCTACCTTGATTTGTCCTTCCAAAATGCAACACCTCACACTTGTCTGCATTAAATTCCATCTGCCATTTTCTGGCCCATCTTTCCAGTTGGTCCAGGTCCCTCTGCAAGCTTTGAAGGCCTTCCTCGCTATCCACAATGCCTCCAATCTTAGTGTCACCAGCAAACTTGCTGATCCAATTTACCACATTATCATCTAGGTCATTGATGTAGACAACAAACAACAATGGTCCCAGCACAGATACCTGAGGCACACCACTAGTCATAGGCCTCCAGTCTGAGAAGCAGTCATCCACCACCACTCTCTTTTTCCACGCAGCCAATTTCGAATCCAGTTTACAACCTCTCCATGGATACCAAAGTGTCTGAATCTTCTGAACAAACCTCCCGTGTGGGACCTTGTTAGATGCCTTACTAAAGTCCATGTATGCAACATCCACAGCCTTTCCTTCATCTACTTTCTTGGTAACCTCCTCAAAATTCTACAAGATTCATTAAACACGATCTATCATGCACAAAGCCAAGCTGACTATCCTTAATCAACCCTTGGCTGTCAAAATACTTTCATATCCGATCTGTCAGAACACCTTCCAATAATTTACCTACTACTGATGTCAGGTTCACCGTCCTGTAATTACCTGGTTTACTTTTGGAGCCTTTAAACAACTGAACAATATGAGCTACCCTCCAATCCCCCAGCACCACACCTGTGGCTAAGGACATTCTAAATATTTCTGCTAGGGCCCCTGCAATTTCTACACTAGTCTCTCGAGGTCTGAGGAAATCTAAGGTTCTCTTGTCTTTCTGTCCTTGTCTGTCCTTCTGACAGGAACATACCTTTCCTTTACTCTGATCTTTTTAAACATCTTCCACATGTCTGATATGGACTTGCCAGAGGAAAAGGTGTTCCCAATTAACTTAGTTCCTGTCTAATACCCCTGTAATTTGCCCTTCTCTAATTTCAAAATCTCCCACAAGGACCATACCTATCCTTATCCATAGCTATCCTTAAAGTTAAGGAATTGTGGTCACTGTTCCCTAACTGCTCACCCCCTGAAAGGTCAGTCACCTGGATATTGCCCTTAACAGTGTACTCTCTCCTTGTATTTGTCCTACCAAGGTGCAAGCAAATTTTAATTCGATGACCAAGCAGGCCCACATACTTTCCTTAGCAGGCTGGATCCTGCTAAAATGAAGGATTTCATATATTGTGGGAATGTTTATTGATGATTTCAAAGTACATTGTTTTCTATTCAATTGGGACCAGTACATTTTGACCCAATTTAGCATGTACCCCAGTTAACCGAAGTTTCATGTAAATAGTTAATGTATAGAAAAAAGACAAACTACTGTTAAACTAACCTACATAGTTAAATGACATGCAGAACAAATTTGAACACTGTCAACAGTACGCTACTAATTTTTTTTGGTTAGTTCCTAATAGTTATTAACGGAGGAATTTATCCTGTGTACATGTTCTTTTGATTGACTGATAATGAACAGAATCAGCGCTGATAATAGTGCCTTCATACAACATTATTAACAATTGCGACTTCCAAATCTTTTTTCATTGTAACATTCAAGATGATCGGTATCTGAATTCTTCATAGTTCAGAACTGTTGAAATTGTTTTACTTTCATGTCCAAGCCTGAGTGCTTGAAACAGTTCTGAATTGTCTTGCTGCTTAAAATCTCACCAGCTATCGGTGACAAAAAGCACTGCTGTTTGATTGCAAGTGCATGCATCTGATGCTGGTTAGAAACTTTGGCAACTCTACCCTTCCCCAATTAAGTGGCATAGTGTTCAAAATAAACAAGGGCATCCAGGCTATTTTTTTTAAATCAGATTTTACTCTAAGATTTATCCCGAATAAGTCCTGTTGAAGGGTCTTAACCCGAAACATTGACTGTACTCTTTTCCATAGATGCTACCCGGCCTGCTGAGTTCCTTCAGCATTTTGTGTCTGTTCCCAAATAAGTGGCTGTTCTGATTTACTGAGGGCCCATTTAACCAGAATCCACTGTATTGGACCTTTTCTGCAGGTCTTTAGTTCAGACAAATGTGGTAGATTAGAAGAGAAAGCCAAAAGCAGTGCAGTCAGGGTAATGTTGGTGAATAGTGAATCTAATGATGTTTTTCAGCCAAGCAAGAGTCCAAAAATTGGGAACAGCACGAGTGCATGATGAGCATAAAGATTTAATGATTCACTCAAACATTATACTTTGCTTCAGGCCCAAAAAGTGATCTACACTTGATGTCTTGCCAGCATGTGAACTCTTGAGAGTTGACCATTTGCACTCAGGACAAGATCCTTCATTAACATTACCACAGCCCAACTGAAATATCAGTTAGGTTGGCTCTGGTCCTTTCCTATCAAGTACAGTCGGCCCTCCTTATCCGTGAATTCCGCTTGTGCGGATTCAACCAACCGCGGATTGGGAAAACCCGGAAGTTCTCTCTCTCCAGCAAGAGTCTGTCTTTAAGTCGGATTTGAAATCAGAACAGGTACATCCGGTATTATTTAGCGTCAGTTAGTCAAAAGTTTTTCTTAGTATATAGTACATATTTTACCTTCCTATGCACATAAAACACTCAAGAAACATACGCATTTCAGTAATTAAACCACTACGTTGCTTAGTAATACAGTCGGCCCTCCTTATCTGCAGGGGATTGGTTCTGGGAGCCCCCGCGGATGCCAAAATTTGTGGATGCTCAAGTCCCTTATTTAACATGTATCAGTGCGGTGGTCTTCAGGACCCAGCAGAACCCCGGGCTTTATTTAACATGTCTGTGCAGTGGACATTAGAACCTGGCGGTGCAGCTCTGAATCCGCAGTGTTTCTGTTCATGAAAATCGCAATTGTAAATAAGGTATAAGTAATAACGCGATGGGAAAGAGGTGAAACACCATCGGTCTTCGGGAAAGCGTTAGGCTACAGTTGGTCAACGATCGGAACAATTTTAATGGAGAATGTGAAAGGCCCTGCCCCGATGAAAGCTACAGTTATTAAGCAACGCAGTGGTTAAATTGTTGAAATAAGTATATTTCTTAAGTGTGTTATATGCATAGAAAGGTAAAATATATACTAAATACTAAGAAAAATGTTTGACTAACTGACACTAAATAATACCAGATGTACCTGTTCCGATTTCAAATCTGACTTAAAGGCAGACTCGGGAATGGAACTCATTCATAACCTGGGGACTGCCTGTACTTCCAAGTCATTTCTAGATTACTTATAATACCTAATACAATGTAAATGCTGTGTAAATAGTTGTTATACTGTATTGTTTGGGGAATAATGACAAGAAAAATGGTCTGTACATGCTCAAGCAAAGAGTCCTGGAGAGAGAACTTCTGGGTTTTCCTGATCCGCAGTTGGTTGAATCGGCGCATACGGAATCCGCGGATTAGGAAGGCCAACTATAATTGTAACTTTCATCGGGGCCTTTCACATGCATCATTAAAATTGCTCCAATTGTTGACCGACTGTAGCCTAACACTTTTCCAATGACTGATAGCGTTTCACCTCTTCCCGATCGCTTTATTACCTTTACCTCCACCTTATTTTCAGTCGTGTTTATTTTTATGAACCGAAACACTGCGGATTCAGAGCTTCACCGCCAGGTCCTAATGTCCACTGTAGTAAGCATGTTAAATAAAGTCTGGGGTTCCACTGTGTCCTAAAGACCACTGCACTGAGCGTCTGCTTTTTTTTTGGTATCCACGGTGGGGGGGGGGGGGCGGGGTCAGAACCAATCCCCCACAGATAAGGAGGGCCGACTGTACTCAGCTTATTACAATACTTTCATGGCTACAATGTTTTGCTGCACAACTCAATCCTTCAAAGTTGTCCATTTTCTAGAAGGTTCATGTTTAGCTTGTGTGGTTGGTTTGTCCTGTAAGGGTTTACTTACACTTGGAAAAGTATGGATTTACTGGAGATGAGTTTGTGTAAGGGAGGTCCTACCTTTTGAGTATTTGAAGATGATTGATGCTAGGGTAGTGAATCTTCCCTACATTGACAAAAGTCTCTGGGTCCATGGTGATTTGGTAGACTAGATGTAAAATTAGGTTGGCTGGTGAAAATTGAGGCTAGCTACAGGGGTATTATTGTGACTGTAGGTCTTTATGACCAGTGGTGTTCCCCAAGGATCAGGACAGGGGCTGTAGTACAGTGGGGGGGGGGGAGTTACTATAAATTAGAATAAATGCAGAAACAAAGATTCATGGTACGTTTGTACAAGTATGAGGTTTGTTTCATGACTGCCTGCACGAACACAAGGGAAAACTATGGAAACTGTTGAAGAAAACATCAAACACCAAATGTGTGGGGAGGGAAAAAAATAAATAGTACAGATTGCAAAAGTGCCAAAAACACAGAAGATCAAATCAGTAGTATTTCGTCTCTCTTAGTTGAGTGCCATGTGGCTTGTCGATATGGGCCACAGGCCATTCTTCACCAAAGCATTGCAGTCTGCATCGATTACTGATCAAATTGCAGTAAGGAATAAGGAGTTGTGTTTGGGCACTGTTAAGAAATCTGGAGGGGTAGAAGCTGAATTGTGTGTAGGTCTTCAGGCTGCTCTACCATCACCTCAACAGGAAGAGGGCATGTCCCAAGTGATGAGGGTCCTTGTTGATGGATCCTGCCTTGAGCTCCAGCTCTTGAAGATGTCCTTTGTGGGGTTGTGCCCATGTTTCTGTAACCCCTGCAGCTGTTTGGGTTCTATGCATTAGAGGCTCTGTTCTGGGCTGAGATGCTTTCCAATATGCATTTGTAGGAGTTTGTAAGAATCTCAGACATACCAAATCTCCTTACCATGAGTCTGATTCTTGAGTATAAAATGAAAGCTTCAGTTACAAGGTTAAGTACAATTGCACTATAGATTGTACGATTGTATAAATTTTATTAATGTGTATATTTGCTTATTTTAAAGGTATAGTTTGGTGTGCAGCCATTGTTTAACTAGATTTTTCCACATGGCAGAAGTTTGGGATCCTGAATTTGAAATGGAGCCTGTTACCTATATCCCATCTTTTGATGATATGGTAGGCATCTTGTTGCTTTGAAACATCTTTACTGATTCTTAGATTGAAATTTCTCATATTGAGATATTTTGTTTGTTTTAAATTTAGGCAAAGCTAATGAATGATGATATCAATGGAAATCACTCTTCAGGTTTGAAAGGTAAAAACTTATATGTAACAAAATTTGAGAATTTTCTGAATCAGAATCTGGTTTTTTATCACTGTTCAACATGATGTGAAATTTGTGGTAACATGACAGTACAAAGAAATCTGCTTTCAATTATAAAATGGTGCAAAAAAGAATAATGAAGGAGCGTTCATGTGTTTGTGAACCATTCAGAAGTGTGATGGTGGAGTGAAAAAAAACTGTTTCTGAATAGTTCAGTCTTCAGCTTTGTGTTCCTCCCCCCTAGTGGTAGTATTAGAAAAGGGCATGATCTTGTTGGTGAGGACCCATAATGATGGATGCCACCTTGAGGCACTGCTTGTGTAGGTCATCGATGGTAGGGAGCACGATGCCCATAATGGCACCAACTGAATCGACAGTCCTGTGAGTGTGCATTGGAGGTTCTGTGATGTAATCAACTAGAATTCTCAACACCATACGTCAGTAGAAATTTGGCATTGCACCAACTGTTCCAAATCTCCTCAAACTCGGAACAAAGTAGAACTGCTGGCATGCCTTTGTAATTGCATCAATGTGTTGGGGCCCGTGACATCAGAACAGACTGGACAGATCTAAGTCTTGTAGAAGTAGCTTGTAAAGAGGTACACTAAAATCATTTGGTAGATGCCTTTTGATCTCAGTGTTAAAGGAAAAGGTGAGGCAAACTTGAATGGAGAGTTTCGTTCAGTTTGCTTAAAATCTGTTTGTTACGCTTTACCTCCAGCTCCTTGTGTTTTGTAGCTTTTTTCCTCTTGGTTTCCACTAATGCTGTCTTATGTATGCTACTTGGGGACTTGGTCTTTTTTTTTGCCCAGTTGTAATTCAGTTGAGTAACATAGATAAATATTCATGTAAAGAAATACATATCTGGGCCAAATTGACTGACTGCCATTCAAGAAGATTTTTGCCACCTTGAGTGTCAGAGCTGTAGAGTGGCCATTTGGCCCATGATGTACTGATTTTTGATGCCAATTTATACTAAATTTCTTCTATCATACATATGCCAGCATTCCATTCATGTTAATCTGTCCTGTCTGTAAGCTGCTTAACTTCTCCAAACTGCCTGATTCCTCTACTACCCCCTGCTCTGGACACTACCTGCTCTGACATTTAATGGGGGAAAAAATCTTACTCACTGTCTTTAATCTCCACCCCCAACCTTAAAATTTTTTGCCCTAGTATATGCAAAGACACCACCTACTATGGTGACAGTAACTTTAACTCTTTATTAGCAAGTTACTCGAGAGAACCCTCCTTAAGCACTCTCTCGGAGGCTGCTTCGAGGGTCTCTGCCTCCTGAAAATAATACAGTTCTCTTTATTTCATGCAGTCACATACACAGATGCATGTGGGTTCACCCCCCTTAGTTTCTCTACAGATGAGAATTGTTAATGTTATCAGTCATAAATTGTTTGTATAACAGTTTTAATTGCTACTATGTCTGGATGCAGACAGGTACAGGCTTGCCACCCAAAGTCTGTTGCCCTTGTAAATAGTTACTCCTTTATGCTTATCTTGCAGGTGCTATAAGAAATACAAGGCACAATATGTTTCTCACACCAAGGCTGCTGTCACCCGCTCAGCTTATCTTATGGGAAAGCATTTGTGCATTTATACTCTTCCTCTCTAGTTCATAGTTGCTATAACCTTTTTTTTTTGGGGGGGGGGGAATAGCCAGGGTCACAAGTGGCCTACGAGATGCTAACTTCATATTGCAGTATGATGTTTTTGCCCCAGTGAAAAGATCGAGTGTCATAAAGTGATGCCTTCCCTGAGCTTCCACTCTAGGGAGAACAACCCAAGCTCGTCCATTGATTCCTTCCTTTAGTTCTTACCCTCCAATCGGAGCCACATCCTTTTATGTTCTGTAGTTTTTTTCCACACCTCTCCAAGATGGGGTGATCAGAACTCTTATATAGCTACAACATGACTGACTTGCTCTTGTACTCAACACCCCTACCAATGAAGATGAGTTTTCTATACAGCATCTTTACCACTTGATCCACTAGCATAGCCACTATAAGAGAACTGTAAACCTGGATGCCAAAATCCCTCTGCTCCTCAATGCTATTAAGGGGTCTACTGTTAACTATTCTTTCTCCTTTCATTTTGACTTCTCTAAGTACAACATCTCACATTTGGCCAGATAAACTTCATTTGCCATTTCTCTGCCCATATGTACCTGCCATATTCTTTGGTCCTTTACACTGTCCACAGGTAAACACTTGATTCCTTTAGTCCAAAGATTTTATTTGTCCAGGCCTCAAATAATTCTACTTCCTTTGCATGCTGTGAGCATTTTTCCAAAAACCTGCAACACTCAGACAAATTGCTCATCATAAATCCCCATTGCCTCAAGTTCTTTGTAATTGAAGACTCTTCCACAAAGTGCAATCCACTTAGCAACTACACATTTATGCCCCTCAGAAATGTGCATTACTATAAGGTGATCAGTTATTCTTTAACTACATTGAGTCAACTTGAAGAACCTTTTCCTTGTGAGTAACTCTTAATCCCATGATTTGTCCTGGTGGACAAGTTGGGTCATGGGGCCTGTTTCAATGCTGTTTAATTTGTGAAGTACACATTCTTTACAAATTAACTTGTATTGCATTAAGTTTTTATTCTCTTCCATTTTCTGTCAGCTAAAATTGTTTCCAATTAGTTGCAAAACATGCTAAATTCAGAGTAACAGTAAAATGCTTTCTTTTAGTTCCTGCTTTGTGTTTAGAACTACAAAATATGCTTGCAATTAAAACAAAATAACAAATCAAGGACATGATCAGTCTGTCCTACAAAGAAGAATGAGGTTCTGTCAAAAAGGCTATTTTCAAAATAGTCTCTTTGCAATGTGGTTTTTTTTTAAAAAAAGGGGAGCAGAGCACAAAAACTTGTATAATGTTAAGAATGATCTGTCCTCATCTGTTAACTGCCCTTGAGCAAATAAGGTTGTCTTGCTAGTAATTGTATATTGTTGACTTAAATGAGAATTTGATTATGTCGCAGAAGCTAGACTGGATATGAAGGACAGATGCTCTAAAATGGCAGTGTGATAAGATGTAAGAATTTGCATTGGGACTGGAAAATTTGTCTTGGAAAATTAAGTTTTGTGATGCTAAAGGTGGCTGGTATTAAATACAGAACAGTACCACACAGTATATTGGCACTTTTACCCTTATTTGTGCTGACCTATATAAACTTATTCTGATCTGTGTACATTCCTTCCCTTTACACCCATAACCACTTGTATTCCAGTCGCATGTCGATATAAGTGTCTCTTAAATGTCTTTATGTATCAGTCTCTATCATGACCCTGATGGTGCATTTCAGGTACCCACCAGTCTTGAGTAATTTAAAATAAATAAATAAATAAATCTTCCTCTCCATCTCCCTTAAACTTCAGTTTGCTGTGGCTGTGCTAGTCATTCAGCAATTTTCTGTCCTAAATGAAAGCTTTTTTAAAAAAAAGTCTGGAAATCTGGGGGGAAAAATGAATACTGTGGGAACACTCAGCATGTTAGGCAGCCTCTGGGATGGAAAGCAGGATCTGATAGATTAACAGCTGAGATCCTTCATCAGAGCTATGAAAGAAAAATGATATCAAGTTGCATGGAGTGGGGGGGGGGAATGGATGGGACAAAGGGAATATCTAATGATGAGGGCAAAGTTCCTTTGAGGATAAATTTGTAAAAAAAAAGTGCTTGGATCAACACCTTTCATTGAATTCAGGAAGCGAAAACGGAAGCCATGAGAGTTGAGCAAGTTAAGGAGGACAGATCTGGAATTCTTTCTCCACCCTCCCTGGATGAAAGGTCTTCAACCTGGAACTTGTCCATGCTTTCTTGTATTTGGCTTGTGGCCTTCAACCCCATGGTGCATCAGGTACTTGTCTAAATGATACTTCAATCTGGTATGAATACTTCACTATTCCAGCAACTCAGGCACTGTTCCAGATTTCAGCAACCTACTGGATGGAAGAAATTTTTCTTCAAATTCATTATTCTATCCCTTAGTTCTTTGCTCTTTGGTTCTAAAGATATTTGCCATTGGGGTTAATTTCTTACCATCTATTCCATCTACTTTTGGACCATGAGGTATAAAGAGCATAATTAGGCTATTCAGCCCACCAAGTCTGCTCAGCCATTCAGTCATTATTATTTTCCCTCTCGACCCCAATCTTCTACTTTCTCCCCATAACCTTTGCCCTTCTGTAGGTCACATCTGGAATTTCCAGTTGGCAGACTATTTCCCTCCATGCCCCTCTGACCTATTGGGAAATCATGTATGTGGCAAGTTACAGTTGTGGTTTGCCTTTGCCTTCTGCCGGGTGAACTATCTTAAGAGCTTCTTTGAGTCTTTGGAAGCTTTGATATGAATTTTTTGCGGAGTTTCTGATTGTGTTCTGGGGTCAGGTTGATGAAGATCAGCACTAGATTGTTTGCTGCCTAATCCTCTCGTCCCATAATGGGTGATGTGGGCATCTCTGCCATTGCTTAGATGACTTTCCGTGTTTTGTTGGAATCAGCCTTGTACTGGATTGCAATGATAATATTTGCCACTAGAGGCCCCTTCTTTCTATATAATTACTGACAAAAAATTCTCATGTGAACAGTTAATATTTAGAGGCATTTCAACTTGGATAAAATAAAGAAATTTCCTTTTTTTCCCTACTACTGTAAACACCCCACTCGTGTTCAGAATGTTTTTGTATGTCGTAATTGAGTCTCTGCTCCAAGAAAAACTTAGCTACACGAGAAACTTGATAAGCTAAGATCCATCCCAGATAATGTCTTGGTGATTCTCTGTTCTGGCCTAATGAATGCTGTAAAGCAGTAAAGCAATTTCTTTGTTAGTAGGGGCATAGATCTTAAGTATCATCCCATTTTCTAGTTTAATTTTCTTGCTGCTTTTGGGATTGTTGGATGTATACACCTGTGTTCCTTGATGTGTTCTGGGGTTCCAACATGTATTCTGTACATACTTACAAATACTGTCAACACTGCTACCGATCTGAGAACTTGCTATCTATAACTTTTTCCAAGCTTCTCTTAAATGTTGAATTTGAGCTTGTCCGCACCACTTGGATTGGCAGCTGATTCCACACGCTGAAAGGTTCTTTTACACTGAATACAATTGAGATTTGTCTTCTCCAGGTAGCCATGAAATACAGAAAAACAATGCAAGTCATTGAAAGGAAATGCATTGATCCCCCTCCCACGTGAAGGAAAAATAAAGCAACTCGCAACCCCTCCAAACCCTCTGTCACTCAAAGAGAAACTTATCGGCAATGAAAGAAAACACAAAAACTGAAGGAAACCAACATAAACTCCAGTCCACACTGATAATCAATGTGCCAGAATTTTGAAAACGTCCTTCATCAGCATAGAGGAGAGCAAGAGCTTGAACTCAGTCCTTGAGTGGGGAGTGACCACTGGCCCTCTGAATGAAGGTGTTTCCTTTAAATTTTGCACCTTTCATCCTTGGCCCATGATCTGTTTGTAGTCCCACCTCAGTTGGGGAAAAACCCTGCTTGCATTTACCCTATCTATATCCCTCATAATTTTGTATAGCTCTATCTAATCTCCTCAATCTTCTACATTCTAACGAATACTGTCCTAATCTACTCAATCTTTCCTTATTTTTGGGAGGAGGGGTTTCAATCAGGTCCACTGCCCAAGGATAAAAGGCAGAGGCGGGTCATTCCAGTGATTTAAGGGCTTTAACCAGTAACCAATCAGTGTTTGGAATTGATTGGCAAGAGCAAATTAAAGGAAGGCAGGGCAAGTGCAGTGTCCATCATATGAGTGGGCAGAGTCAGAGTCATGATCTTAAGGCTCTTTGAGGCTTCTGCTAAGAGGGGCTTTAGCCAGAAATCAAAGGAAAGAAAAGCTCAAGGTTAAGTGTTTTTTTTTCCTGTTTTCCTTCCCTTTGTATCTGCTCAGCTAGGACAGGGATGATAGGCAGGATGGTGGAATGCTGCTCTTGCGGGATGTGAGAAGGCAGAGGGAGATCTCCACTGTCCTTCACGGCTACAACTGTAAGAAGTGCATCCAACTGCAGCTTCTAACAAACTTAAGGAGTTGGAACTGGATGATCAATTGGGAGGCTGAAAGAGTGATAAGACAGTTACACCCAAGGTGCAAGATACAGGAAACTGGGTGACAGTCAGTAAGGGGAAAGAGGTTAAGGAGTCAGTGGACATAACCCTGTGGCTATCCCCTCTCAACAACAGGTATATCAGTTTGGATACTGGTGGGGGTGGGAGGGGGTTGAAATGAGCTAACAGAGGAAAGTGTCAGTGGGTGAGTCTCTGGCACTGAGTCTCCCTCTGACTAGAGGGGAGGGGGGGGGGGAAAAGAAGGATGTTCTAGGCTTCACTGAATTGTGACTGAAATAGGTTATAGCTGGGAGTTTAATGTCCAAGGATACATTGTACCAAAAGGACAGGCAGGAAGGCAGAGAGGGTGGTGTTGCTCTGTTGGTGAAAAATGAAATCAAATCTTTAGAAAGAGGTGATACAGAGCAGAAAGGTGTTGAATCATTGTGGATAGAACTAAGGGTAAGAAGACCCTGGTGGGAGTTGTATACAGACTCCCGAACAGTAGTAAGGATGTGGCCTAGAAATTGCAACAGGAGATAGAAAATGCATGACGAAAGGGCAATATTACAACAGTCATGGGAGACTTTTACTTGGATAGTGATTATGGAAAATCGGGTTGGAATTTGGATTCCAAGAGGGGAAATTTATCGAATGCCTACAAGATGGCTGTTTCGAGCAGCTCATGGTTGAGCCCACCAGAGCATCAGCTGTTCTGGATTGGGTGTTGTGCAATGAACCAGAATTAGAGAGCTTAAAATAAAAGAACCATTGGGGTCAATTGATGATAATGTGATGGAATTCACCCTGAAATTTGAGGAGAGTCAGTGTTACAGTGGAGTTCAGGAAATTGCAGAGACATGAGGGAGGAGTTGGCTGGAATTGGTTGGAAAAGGACACTGGCGGGGATGATGGCAAGGCAGCAATGGCTGGAATTTCTGGAAGCAATTCAGAAACCACGGTATATATACATTCCAAAGAGGAAGAAGTATTCTGAAGGAAAGATGATACAACCGTGGCTAACAAGAGACATAAATCCAACATAAAAGCCAAAGAGAGGGCATATAATAGAGCAAAAATTCGTAGGAAGTAAGAGGATTGGGAAGATTTTAAAAACGAACAGGAGCCAATTTTAAAAAAAAATTAAAAGGTAAAAATGGAACACAAAAGTGAGCTAGTCAATAGTATTAGAGGATGCCGAAAGTTTCTTCAGATACATGGTGTAAAAGAGAAGGAAGTGGATATCGGAGTACTGGAGAGGTAGTTATGGGGGACAATGAAATGGTGGGCAGACAGAGTTTTGCATCAGTCTTCATGGTAGAAGACACTGGCAGTATGGTGTAAGATCCTGGTGTCATGAAATGTGTGAAGTAAACATAACTAGAGAGAAGATTCTTGGAGAAACAAAGGTAGATATGTCACCTGGACCAGATGGTGTCAAAATCAGGTTTATTATTCTGGTGTGTGTTGCGAAATTTGTTAAGCTAGCAGCAGTTCAATGTAATACAGAATATGGAAGAAAAAATAATCAGAAATGAGGTATATTTTAAAAAAAAGTGAGGTAGTATCCAAGGGTTCAATGTCGATTTAGGAATTGGATGGCAGAAGGGAAGAAGCTGTTCCTGAATCACTTGAGTGTGTGCCTTCAGGCTTCTGTATCTCCTACCTGATGGTAACAGTGAGAAAAGGGAATGCCCTGGGTGCTGGAGGTCCTTAATAATGGATGCTGCCTTTCTGAGACACCACTCCTTGAAAATGTCCTGGGTACTTTGTCGGCTAGTAACCAAGATGGAGCCGACTAAATTTATGACTCTCTGCAGCTTCTTTCAGTGGTGGTGTAGCCCCTCCACCCCATACCAGACAGTGATGCAGCCTGTCAGAATTCTCTCCACAGTACATCTTTAGACGTTTTGAAGTGTATTTGTTGACATACCAAAGCTCTACAAATTCCTAATGAAGTATAGGTGCTGTCTTGCCGCCTTTATATCTGCATCAATATGTTGGGACCAGGTTAGATTCTCTGAGATCTTGGCGCCCAAGGATTTGAAACTGCTTACTCTCTCCAATTCTGATTCCCTCTGAGGATTGGTATGTGTTCCTTCCTGTTACCCTTCCTGAAGTCCATAGTCAGCTCTTTCGTCTTACTGATGTTGAGTGCTAGGTTGTTACTGCAGCACCACTCCACCAGTTGGCGTATCTCTCTCCTACAACACCTGAGGTTCTACCAACAATGGTTGTATTGTCAGCAAGTTTATAGATGGTATTTGAGCTATGCCTAGCCACACAGTCATGTGTATACAGAGTACAGCAGTGGGTTAAGCATACACCCATGAGGTATGCCAGTGTTGATCGTCAGTGAGGTGGATATGTTATCACCAATCCACACAGGTTAATGGTCTTCCGGTTAGGAAGTTAAGGATCAATTGCAGAGGGAGGAACAGAGGCCCAGGTTCTGTAACTTCTCAGTCAGTACTGTGGAAATGATGGTATTAAATGCTGAGCTATAGTTGAAGATCATCTTGACATGGGTGTTTGTGTTGTCCAGGTGGTCTAAAGCCATGAGGAGAGCCATTGAGGTTGCGTCTGCCATTGACCCATTGTGGCAATAGGCAAATTGCAATGGGTCCAGGTCCTTGCTGAAGCAGGAGTTCAGTCTAGTCATAAACAACCTCTCAAAGCATTTAATCACTGTTGATGTGAGTGCTACCGGGTGATAGTCATTAAGGCAGCTCAACTTATTCTCGGCTACTGGTATTGTTGCCTTTTTGAACTTCTGCCCGTAGCAGTGAGAGATTGGAAATGTCCTTGAATACTCCTGCCAGTTGGTTGGCACAGGTTTTCAGAGCCTTACTAAGTACTCCGTCGGGACTTCTGCCTTGCAAGGGTTCACCCTCTTTAAAGACAGCTTATGGTTGGGTCTGAGATGGAGATCACAGGGTCACCAGGTGCAGCAGGGATCTTCAGCTGTAGTTATATTTTCCCTTTCAGAGCAGACATAGAAGGCATCGCGCTTATCTGGTAGTGAAGCATTGCTGCCATTCATACTATTGGGTTTCACTTTGTAGGAAATGTCTTGCAGATCCTGCCAGAGCTGCCGTGTATCTGATGTCGCCTCCAACCTCATTCGAAATTGTCTCTTCGCCCTTGAAGTAGCCCTCCGCAAATCATACCTGGTTTTCTGGTACAGGCCTGAGTCGCCAGACTTGTATGTCACAGATCTAGCCTTAGCAGATGACGTACCTCCTGGTTCGTCCACGACTTTTGGTTTGGGAATGTACAGTAAGTCTTGTAGGCATACACTCATCCACACAGGTTTTAATGGCCATGAAGCAAGTGGTTCTTTCCTCACAATGAAGTGAGTTGGTTACAGTTAGTTTCCTGCTGCTATGTTTCTAGTCACTTCATAAACATTTAATAAAATGCTGTAACCTCAAGAGTCATGCCTCATTCTTGACTTCCAAAGAACTTTCTAGACACTGTTTCCTTTCACATTTCGAAGACCTGTGGTTAACTAGGTTAATTGGTCACATGGGTGCAATTGAGTAGCATGGGCTTATTGGGCCCTAAGGCCTGTTATTGCGCTATAACTCGAAATAAATGCCCTGTTTTGGCAGATGACAATGTTAGGAGAATAAAATGGTGTTTAATTTGGGAATAGAATTAAGGTAGGTGGTTAATAGTTAACCTCTCGCTTCAGCAGTCCAAGGTTTCCATCTGCTTCAACAGGCTTCAATCATACCTGTGCCCAAGATGAACTTAATGACTATCATCTAGTAACTTGCATCAATGTGTTGAAGTGCTTTGAGAGGTTTGTGATTGAAACATATCAATTCCTGCCTGAGAAGTGACTTCGATCTGCTCCATTTTGCCTTTTTTCACATTAGGCCCACAGCAGATGCCATTTCATTGGCTCTTCACTCAGCCCTGGAACATCTGGATGACCAGTGAAGGTGCATACATCGGGATGCTCTTCATTGACTACAGCTCAGCAGACAACACTCATCCCCTTCAAAATTATGAATAAGCTCCCAAGAACTAGGCCTCAATACCTCCTTGTGCAATTAGATCCTTGATTTCCTCACTTTCAGACCCCAGTCATTTCAGATTGGCATTATCTCCACAATCGCCATCAGTGCAGGTCATCACAAGGCTGTATGCTTAGCCCCTTGCTCTGCTTTGCACTTATGACTGAAGCTAACTGCAGCTCCAATGCCATTAAGTTCACTGGTGACACCATTGTTGGCTAAATCAAAAGTAGTGGTGAATCAGAATATAGGAGAGATTAAAAATCTCATAGAATGGTACCACAGCAATAACACTCACTCAATGTCAGCAACAGCAAAGAGCTGATGGTAGACTACAGGAGGCAAACATGTCCATGAGCCGGTCCCCATTTGGGGCCAGAGGTGGAGAGGGACAGCAACTTTACATTCCTTGGTGTTGTCATTTTGAGCAGTCAACCCAGGTCTGATGCGTGTTAGTCATTGCAAAGAAGGCATAGCAGTACCTCTACTTTGGAGAAGTTTATGCAGATTTGGAATGTCATCTAAACTTAATGGATGGTGGACAGTGTCCTGACTTGTTTCATCACCTCCTGGTATGAAAACACCAATTCCCAAGAACAGAAAAGTCGTCTTCACTCAGAAAAGGATGGATACAGATCAATCCATTACAGGAAAATCCCTCCTCTCCACATATTTACAAGAAAGCAGTATCATCAATCATTGAGGAGGCCATGCTCTCTCCTCACTGCTGCCATTGGGAAGGAAGCACAGGAGCCTTAACATACACCGGGTTTAGGAATTGGTTATTACCCTTCAACCATCAAACACCTGAACTAGCACAAGATGTAACTTCACTCCCAATACTAAACTGATCACTGATTGCAACATGTGGACTTGCTTTCAAGGATTCTACAACTTGTGTTCTCAGTATTTATTTTCTCATTTATTATTATTCTTTGGTTTTTGTGTTTGCTCAGTTTGTCTTTTGCACATTGTTTGCTTTGTTAGTCTTTGGCTTTTCATTAGTTCTAATATATATCTTCTGTGAATGCATGCAGGAAAATTAATCTTGTGCTTTGATAATTTACTTTTGAACACAATAGTTGGTGTGGTCTTGATGTAGGGAAAGTCCTGTATCTCAAGTGGCTCAATAGCAATTCAGGAATTGAGGACAACAAAGGTTGTCTTTGACAGCAATTTCTTTGCTAAACAATAAATCATATTTTACAAAAGTCTTTAAAATCCTTTTAAGAGTGTGGGTGCTGTGAATACATTTAAAACAATATTTTGGGATTTCATTTGAACTCAAGGGATATGGGATGAAAAAGCAGTTGCAATTTTCTTGACATGCTTTTGTTAATCTGGCAGTTGACTTGATGTATTGCTTATTCCTTTTGATAGCTGATTGATAAACTCATACTTTATTTACATGTACTTCCTATTAAACTGAATTTTGTAATGAATAGCTGATCATCATTGATGGTCTACTTTTCTCATTACCAGTACTCTTTGCAGGTCATTACTGCCTTTTTACATAATTTCACAAATATTTATTACTGTGACTGAGCGATGACCATTGGGTGAATATTTTATTTCGGTTAACTTTGGCTGCCTATTGTTCTCTAGTTCCATATAATTGCCACTTTCCAAAGATGATATTTTTTTCACCACACACTCTCCTTCTCTACTCCCAGCCCCAAATAAAAGCTGAAGTTTATCAAAGGCTATATTTTTGTTTATAGTGTAACTATAATTTGGCATAATGCCTTTTGAGCACTTTTCAGTTGAACAGTTTATTTTATTCTTGGCTGGATAAGCTCTTGACAATGTTAGTTTGAAAATGAATTTTACTTCCTATTCATTTAAAGCTGCCTAAATAAGAATTGCGTGACATTGGCTGGCTTGATGGTGCTGCTACTGAACTTGACAATATTTAGTTGGAATGGCAACTTTCACGCTTGGTGCTTCAGATAGAAAGAGTGAAAGCACAGCACCATGTAAATGTTAAACACTAAGTGAATTCGGAATATATGTTAGTGCAGTTACTGCATGAACGATTTGGTTGAAAGTTACTTTAACTTCAGATAGTACCAGTTTTTTCCAGTTCTCCAACTATTTTGATTTGTATGTTTTTTGAGTACTATTTGCCCAGATTGTTACCTCAGTATGTTACATTGCATATATAATGACTGTTTTTCAGTTAACTTAGCTGGCGTTATCTGCATGTGACTGTTAAATAGGTTGCATCAAATTGTAATATCCCTTGATACTACATGTGGGTGAGGCACCAGGTTCAGTCGAGGCTCTGGTTTCTTGCCCAGAGAAGGAAAATACTTCATTGTGTTTACCAAGTTCTGTATTTGCTTGACAATTGTGTATTGAGCAGGGGCAGTCTACTTTAATTCAGAATTAAATTTAGGTTTGAGGCAATGAAGATTAGATGTGTGGATTTCTTTTCTGACTTGCCCAATTACCACTATATAGAAGTCCAGATCAGTCATCTTTAAAAAAAGAAATAATTATCCCTTAATTCCAGTTGCGGGGTGGGGTGTGTGTGTGTGTGTGACATGTTTAGTTCAGGAGGTGGCACTCCTCCCTCCACCACCCCCAATATTTTGCATTGAGAGCAATCATTTGATGAAATAAGTAATTTTAGATCCCCATTTATTCAAATGAGTGCATCAGAACAAAATTTGTAAGAAACTAATAGTGAGCAAACTAGATTTATTGGATAGGAAATTCCTCTAGACTTTCAGAGCACTTTGTAATAACTTCTTGGAGACCTCTCGGATACAAGATGTACCCTTTAGTGATTTCAGATTTTTCAGTACCTTGGGAACCTTGTAACAAAAGTAAATTTGGGAAATTAAAAATGGATCAAAAATTGAGGGAGATCACTTTCGTGGACGAGACAGCAGATTACACTGAGAATTGGACTTGATTACAGTGTTGAACTTTTGAGTCCTAAACAAATAATACTGAAATTGGATAATCTGAAGAGGGATCATATTTTCAATGTTTTCATTGCTACAGTTGCCTTATTTCAGCTGTCTATATTGTTTTAACATAGTGGAGTATGAGAGTACAGGTTTCCCCAGCAATTCGAAGGTAGAGTGTTCCTGTGAAACAGTTTGTAATCCGAAATGTCGTAAATCGAAGAAGCAATTACCATTAATTTATATGGGAAAATTTTTTGAGCGTTCACAGACCCAAAAAAAACCTACCAAATCAAAGCAAATAAAATATAAAACCTAAAATAACACTAACATATAGTAAAAGCAGGAATGGTATGATAAATCTACACCCTATATAAAGTAGAAATATTGTCGGTATGGTGTAGTTTCACTTATCAAAATCGGGAAGGCAGTGAGCCAAAATCGATTTGGAGAAAAAAAAATCGGCACGTACATACATGCATACGCACGTACACACATGTGCAAACAACTGCCCGCACAAGGCTTCACGGTCATTGTAGTCTTTCTCTGGGCAGACACACGTATAAAATGGACATCTTTTTTTCGTAAAAGCGAAAATGGGTACGAATATAGGTGATTTGTAACAGTGAGTTGTTGTAAAGCAAACGTTCGAAAAACGGGGGGGGGGGGGGCACCTGTACTTCATCCTATCACAAATAATGAGTTAAGTGTATAAACATATAACTTTAGTTTTGATAACTTCTGAGATAATGTTTTCCTTCCAATTCAGATATTAATCCTTGTTTTAACATTACAGGCTTTCCAAAAGATGCAACTTCAAATGAAAATGAGTTTAATATACAGGCTCAGAGAAGATATGGGTTTGGCAGAGGTGGCTCTAGTGTACTTCCAAGAATGAATGTACAGAATGGTGAGATTTAATGATAACCACTTTTATTTTGTAGTCTTGCTGTCATAAATTTTAACAGATGTTGAAGCCACATTAGGGGTGAACAGAACAGGATGGTTGTTGAGGAGAAAAATGAGAGCATATTAAAGACTAGTTTTGATGACCTCTTATACTAAATCTTTAGATGACCTGGATAGACACGAGGAATAGCTTTTACAACAATAATTATTGGACTGTGATATATAAAATTGATGTGCAGTTGACTTGAAATGCATGTGACTTTTGTGTTTAAAGTGAAGGATTTGGCTTATTGTCTATGCTAACCCTTAATATAGTAATTTGTATTAAATAGTATTTGCAAAGCTTGCTCTTGATTCAGATTTACTTGCTTTTACGTGTGATAGTTTGCCTTGGCTATTTCATTGATTATTGAGATCCTACCTGCCTTGGAGAATGCGGTGGTGAGCTACTTCCTTCCATGACTGCAGTCCTTCATCCTTTTATTCTGATGGGAATTCCAGGGTTTAAACACTACATTGAAATGCTGGTGTTGTAGTTCCAAATTATGATGGTGTGTGACATGGGTGGGGAGGGTGCGGTGCTAAGGGAGTATAACTTTCTTGTACTAGATGCCTTGATTCCCCTTTGAGTTTGAGGCAGCTGCTGGAGTAGTTTTAAGATTTATTTTTCTAAACTGTATTCACAGAAACCAACATGCCAAGTTGGAGAGGTTTCTGGCACTCTTGTTTTATTTCTCTCCATGCCCATTGGGTCCTTGCTGCTTTTATGTAAATAAAATAGTTTAAATAGTTCAGAACCAAACTAAACAGAATTTGTGACCTGGTCTATTAAGCCAGAATATTTTGTTGTTGTTGCAGAAATAAGATCTATTGGCAGAGGTGGTGCTCTCAGTAGAGGTATTTCTCGTGCAAGAGCAGGAATTGGTATTCAGTCAGGTGAGCATATTAAAAGCTTTTGTTTCCTGTATATAATCCAAAAATTATTAATGATTAATTGGATAAACTGGTTGTAGCATATTAATTGTGTACTGTTACTTAATTGAAGCTACTAAGAAGTGACCATACATTCTGCAAGTGTCATTCTTGCCTAGTCCAGAGTTTTAACAATGATTATTGGACAGAAAAACGAAAGTAGAATATTTTATTTCCTGAACTTTGTGGACATTCAACAAGCAACATTGAAGGAATTCTGTAGATTTTTTTGTCATTTAGCAATTACAGTGTACTTTACCTGAAGAATAGGAATAGCGTGCATGAATATGGCAGAAATATTTTCGCTAATGTGATCGAGATAAGACTGGCTAGCTAAATTGGTGATACTTGCACAATTATTATTTGAGTCCTATCCTATTTATTCATTAAAGGAGGTCATCCTCTTAGTGCGAAATGTCTGAAATAGTAGTATCAAAGTGTGGTCTGTACCCTTGCTATTGTAAAACACCTGTCATTCTTCCAATTCCATTTTAATACTATTAGTGTTGATAGTTGTGCCTCAATTACAGCTGGATTTGCTTGATTTATTTGCATTATCTCAAGAACATTGCTGTTATGTTGAGTCTTTAAACAGCAATCAGATTATTTAACCCTTTGATAGGAAAGAACTGTTGTTATTTGCCAAAGTTGCATATTCTGACTGGAGTAAATTAGGTGGTGCTGGTGAGTATGTGGGCACAGTGTGAAGCAATCAGTTGAGGGATTTCCTAAGCCTTTCCTAAGCTTCTGACACGGAGTCAAGTTGGTAATCATTACTGAAGCTCTGGGGTGTGTGGAGAGAAAGCTTGTATTTATTTTGTCTAACACTGCTTTAACTTGCAGCCACATCAGGTTTGTTAATATTTAATGTACTTGCATCTTAAATCGTTTGCAGGTGATAGTGAATTTCGTTTCAGTCGTGGAAAAGCTGGATTTGGTTCTGCTGTATCGAGAGGCGAGTAATTGTTTATCTTGCAATAAACCATACTATTTAGCAAATTTCTTCCCCTTCTGACTACCATCTTTTATTTGTTAAATAGATGAGCAGTTATCTCCCAGGGTAATGATGATTCTGTGTAATGTACACTAAATTACAGTAACTTGTCTGTTTTTCCATTTTTCTTACTTCCTCCTTGTCATGATAGGTGGTGGGTATTAACCCTGCTTGGCTGGAATTCCATATTTTCTTCCTGCTCGATGCTGATATATCTTTTTACTCATGGAGCAAAGTATTACATTTAACCTTCTTGGATTAGAAGGAAGTATTGAAAGGGGGGAGGAATTGACAATGACTGACATTGGTGCTGCAGAAGTACCTGTATCATTTGTAGAATTCTATTTTGGCCAAGTATTTGGAAACTAACTTTCAAATTGTACTATAACTTGAATTGACATTTTTTTTGAAGTGCAGAACCCCACTAAAATCACTGATTTGGGGTTACATGATTCCCTGTGCACTCTGCTACCTTGCTGTATATAATTGTTTTGACCTTTAGTAGACATCTGTGGGTTGTTAATATTGCAATCTTGTTCATTTCAACCTTAATCTTTTCATTAGAAATTATTTATTCTAATTCCTTAGTTGTAATTTCTTTTAAACATAATTTGCAGGTGGTTACAGAGGTAGAAATGAAGTTCCTTTGTCTGGATCTAATTCTACATTGGGAGGTGAGTTTGGTTATTTTTACATAATTTCTATATTCCAGTAAATTGGAAGTTTTATTACATAAACTTTGGAATAGGTCCTTTGTGTTCAGTGATCGTTGCCCATCTGTATTCTAACTCACTGTACTTGTCCTTGAACCTAATTTGCCGTCATGCTGTTGGTTATTTAAAAAAAAAATTTAAGCAGCTCTGGGAATGGTTTAAAATTCACTCATTGTGCCTTTGCCTAACTTTGTACATTTTATTTCCATTCAAATAATTGCCCGCTTTTATTTGATCACTGGGAAAAATCCTGAATTCTTAAGTATTTTTCTCAAAACCATTTTTTTTTTGAGAAAACAATTTGCTCACATCTGATGACAAATCCAGTTTTTTTTTGTAGTTTGCACCACTTCTCAAAACTAGAAGTGAAGACTACCTTAATGTGAGTTTTCAACTTGTGCCTTTGCTTTTGTGAATGTATCCTATTTGATCTTTATATATATAAAAAAAAAATTATTTGCCCACTGTTCCTTGCTTACATAATACAATTGATGTGATCTGTGGCTGGAAAATTTAATTGACTCTAATATTGGGTATATATTAGATTCAAGCCTCCCCATCACCTTCATTTTGTTACTTGCTGGTGTTTGTGTATTTAGTTGTCAATTAAAGAAAATCCACCATGAGCTGATCTTTTTATAGTTTAAATATGCTTGTGGTTGGCACCAGTCTCCAAACCTAGACCAGGGAAAATCTAATTGAATGTAATTAATATAAATGATATTTGAAAAGAAGAAATCCTGGAGGAACTCTGGGCCAAGCAATATCTGTGGAGACAAAAGGTGTGACTCAGATTTTTGGGTCAAGACACTGAGTCAGCTTTTGCCTCCATAGATACTTGATCAGTTGAGTTCTTCGAGTGTTCAGTTTTGTTTTGTTCCAGATTCCAAAATCAGCAGTTTTTGTTTTCTAAAATAAATTGTGTTTACATCAGGTCAATGGAATTCTGACAGTGCTGGTGGTGACAGTCTAAACCAAGGTAATACTTGATACTGAAATTGCAAACAATATGCTGAAAATGCTCAACAGGATGGGTAGTGATCATGGGAAGGGAAAGAAGTTTGAGAGTTTTCGCAGAACCATTCTGATGAAAGATCATGAATTAAACTTTAGAAACCTAGAAAACCTACAGCACAGTACAGACATTTCAGCCCACAAAGTTGTTCCGAACATGTCCCTACTGTAGAAATTACTAGGCTTACCTATAGCCCTCCATGTACCTATCTAAAAGTCTCTTAGAAGACCCTATCGTATCTGCCTCCAGCACCATTGCCAGCAGCCCGTTCCACACACTCACTGAGTAAAAAAACTTAGCTGTGACATCTCCTCTGTACCTGCTCCCCAGCGCCTTAAACCTGTGTCCTCTTGTGGCAACCATTTCAGCCCCGGGAAAAAGCCTCTGACTATCCACACTATCAATGCCTCTCATCATCTTATACCCCTCTATCAGGTCACCTCTCATCCTCCGTTGCTCCAAGAAGAAAAGGCTGAATTCACTCAACCTATTCTCATAAGGCATTCCCCCCAAACCAGGCAACATTCTTGTAAATCTCCTCTGCACCCTTTCTATGGCTTCCACATCCGTCTTTCTAGTAGTTCATTTTGCATTTTTGTTCTACAGGTTTTGTTCAATTGGACAGAATTTGTGGTTGTTTCCCTTGCATGGATTTATTAGTTCTCTTGCTTTTATTAATCTGAAGTGTATTCTAGCATTTCATATGTAACCGCATCACTAAAGTGTTTAACATATAAAATTGCTTTTATCTACTATTAACATAACTTGGTTATTATGAAGTATGTTCATATTTGTAAACAAATGTGAAGTTGTCTAAATAGCCGAATGTTTAAGTAGTTTATTTTTATCACTTGTAATTGGGGAAAAATAGTCTAGAAATTGAAAGTTGTATAATATTAGAAAATTATTTATTTAAGCATCCAAAGACTGTTTCCATAGGTTTACCCTTTTGAGCTTGCTCCTGGTCCTGATTATTTATTTTAAAAAATCATATCAGTCTTTTACACGAAGTCCCAATGCACTGGACCACTGCTACACTATGTTCCTTCCCGTGACTGTATTTTGGCAGGTCAGATCATTTGGTTGTACTGCTACCTGCATACAGACAGTCTAAACAGCAAGGATCCAGACCTTAAGACAACCAAGAGGTGGTTGTGAGAGGCTGAGCAATGGCTACAAAATTACCTGAAGTCAGTAGACTGGGCTGTGTTCAAGAACTCATTTGAGGACCTGAATAGCTACAGCGGAGTTGTTAAAACAGCTGTGGATGAACAAGTCCCCACAGAGTCGTTTTTCCCCATTCAGAAGCCCTGGATGAATGATGAAATCTGGAATCTTCTGAGAGCCAGATTAGAGGCATTCAATTCTGGCAATCAAGAATGCTATAAAAGGTGCAGGTATGATCTCCGGAAAGCCATTTCTTAGGCGACGTGGAGATTCCAGACTAGACTGGAATCAGTGAGGGATGCTCGACAGCTGTGGCAGGGTTTGAATGCCATAACCTCCTACAAAGCTCAGTCTTACAACAGTGGGTATAGTAGAGCTCCTCTGCTCACTTTGACCACCTGAGTAGGGAGGAACCATGTCTAGTGGTCCTTTGGTCTCAGTATCTGAAGATGACGTGTGAGCTGCTTTCAGGAATGAATCCAAGGAAAGCATCTGGTCCAGACTGAGTACCTGGCTGATGACAGAAGACCTTTGCTGACTAACTGGCTGGTGTGTTCACAAATATCTTTAACCTCTTGCTCCAGCAGTGTGTGGTACCCATCTGCTTTAGGCAGGCTTCAATCATGCCAGTGCCCAAGAAGAGCATGATGACCTATCTGAATGACTGTTGCCCAGTGACACTTACATCCACAGTGATGAAGTGTCTTGAGAGGTTGGTGTTGAAGCACATCAGCTCCTGTCTGAATAGTGACTTGGATTTGCTCTAATTTGCCTACTAAAGCAACAGGTCTACAGCAGATGCTATCTTGTTGGCTCTTCACACAACCCTGGAACATCTGGACAGCAAAGATGCTTTGCATCAGGATGCTCTTTATCGATTACGGCTCAGCATTTAACACCATCACCCTCTCAAAACTAATCAATAAGCTCCGAGACCTGGGCCTCAATACCTCCTTGTGCAGTTGGATCCTGGATTTCTTCACTTGTAGACTCAGTTTGGATTGACAAAAGCATCTCCTCCACAATCTCCATCAGCACAAGAGCACCACAGCAATGTGTACTTAGCCCCCTGGTCTACTCATTTAACACCTCTGACTGTGTGGCTAAGTACAGTTCCGACGCCATTTACAAGTTTGCTGATGGAGAGCTACTGTTGTGAGCTGTAAGTGATGGATCAGCATACAGAAGGGAATTGAAAACTTGGCTGAGCGGTGTAGTAACAACCACCTCTCATTCAATGTCAGTGAGACCAAGGAACTGATAGTAGGCCAGGAGAGGGAAACCAGAGAACTAGGAACCAGTAATCATTGGAGAATCAGAGGTCAGTATCTTTATTTTCCTGGGTGTCGCTATCTCAGAGAAACTCCTGGACCTATCACATAAATCCAATTGCAAAGCAAGCATGACAGCACCTCTACTTCCTTAGGAGACAGGAGATTCGGCATGTCATCAAAAACCTTGGCTAATTTCTATAGATGTGTGGTGGAAAGTGAGCTTGACTGACTGCATTGCAGCCTGGTATGGGAACACCAATGCCTTTGAGTGGAAAATCCTAGTGGGCTTGGCCCAGTACATCATGGTAAACCCTCCCAATCGCTTGAGTACATCTACATGAAACGTTGCCATGGAAAAGCAGCATCCATCATCAAAGATCCTCACCACCCAGGCCATGCTCTTTTCTTGTAGCTGCCATCAGGTAGAAGTGTCTCTGGGTTCATGCCACCAGGTTCAAGAATAGTTGCTACCCCTCAGCCATCAGGCTCTTGAACAAAAGGGTATACAGTAGCTACAGTCATTTAAGGACTCTTATGTTCTTACAAACTCATTTATTGCTTTTTATTTCCATCTGCATTTGCACAATTTGTTTACAGTTAACAATTCTTGATGTTTACAGCTTAGTTACTGTTCTATAGATTTGCTAAGTATGCCTGCAGAAAGAATCTCAGTTGTATGTGATGATGTGTATGTACTTGGATCGTAAATTTTACTTTGAACATTAGTTATCAGAATTGGGTTTAATATCGCTGGCGTATATTATGGAATTAGTAATGTCCCTTCTCCACCTATGAAGCAGAAACCCTGAAGTGGTTGTTTTCCAAGAGTTTAACTAGGTTTAGAAAATTTAAAAGGCACAAAGTGCTCATGTGATATTATACTTGCCATAGTTTGCGCTTCATTTAATGTGTCACTGAGTGGGTATCCTGACAGGTTTCTGCCTTAGCTGGATGCAATACTTACAAACTTGTGCCACTTGGCTCTGCAGCCCTAAGCTCAAAATGAACTTTCTCCCACCTTTGTCTCATCTATATGTCTGATCCCTCTCTCATTACATCATTAAAGCAGACTTGTTTTCCTGGAGTTATTCTACCTGTCAAAATGCAAAATGGTTTTAAAAAAACTAAAACTACTATTTAAATTTTTAAACTTCACCCTTCAAAGTTAGCTCCTTGAGTATTGGACATTCCCCCCAGTCTATTTCTCTCATAATTTTGAGTCTTATCAAGTTGCCTTCACTCTCTCTCTCTAGAGAGAACAATCCCAAGTTGGTCGTACCTCTCCTCACTAATACACTCAAATCCACATGACATCCTGGCAAACCTCCATGTACCCTCTGCAAAGCCTCCACGTCCTTCCTGTAATGTGCTGACAAGAATGACAGACAATATTGCAAAAGTAGCCTGAACAAAGTTTTTAAATAGCATTTAAGTTTTCTTTCTGACATTTATACTCCACCACACTTTCATGCTATTGCTATAAGTTGCCATGTTGTTAGAGCCTAGAAGGTTGGACCCCAAGATCAATGCTCTTAACTATTCTATTATTACTGTACATTTTCCACTTAAATTTGACCATTCGAGGTGTTTTAAACCTGTCTGTTTTGAACTCCATCTGTTATTTCTCTGTCCACATTTCCAGTGGGTCCATATCCTACTGAGTACAGGTTTCCCCCGCTATCCGAAGGTAGAGTGTTCCTATGAAACCGTTTGTAAGCTGAAATGGCGTAAAGCGAAGAAGCAGTTACCATTCATTTATATGGGAAAAATTCTGAGCGTTCCCAGACCCAAAAAATAACTTACCAAATCAAACCGAGTACCACATAAAACTAAAATAACATGAACAAATAGTAAAAGCAGGAAAGATATGATGCAGCTTATATAAAGTATATTGTATGTACGGTGTAGTTTCACTCTTCAAAATCCAGAAGACAGCGAGCCAAAATTGATACAGGAAAAATTTGGCATGTACATGCATGCACACACAACTGCCCGCACAAGGCTTCACAGTCATGATAGTCTTTCTTGGGGTAAACACGTATAAGGCGGGCGTCTTATTTTCATAAAAGTGAAAATCCTTTGTTTAGTGAAAACGGGTACTAATGTAGGTCTTTTGTAACAGCGAGCTGTCGTAAAGCAAATATTTGAAAAACGGGGACCACCTGCATTTAATTCACTTTATGCACCTCTGCTAATATTTTGTTATCTGCAGACTTATCAGCCCTACTTTTTTTCCCCCAAAAATTTCTACAATAGAAAAGGTTCCAGCACTAAATCTTGTGGAACACTGCAGGTCAGGTCATAAACCACCTTGACTCCCCCCACTGCGCCGCGTGCCCCCCCCCAACGGTCCTTGCGATACTCAAATTAATTTTTCAGGATTTTGACAAGATAAGGAAATGACTCGACTTAATAAATTCTTGTTCTTAAATTTCTTCAAGGTCCCAAAGTGACATATGTACCCCCAGCACCACCTGAAGAAGAAAAAACTATTTTTGCTCAATATCAGACTGGAATTAACTTCGATAAATATGATGAAATTCTTGTGGATGTTTCAGGAATAAACGTCCCACCTGCTATACTGGTGTGTATTGAGTTTCCTTTGAATTGTTTGAAGTTGTGGAACTTTTTTTTAAACTGCACAGTGAAGCTTCAGATCTTGCAATTGAGTTGTATTGGGGCTCTGGTATCTTTGTGTTGGAATTTTTTTTATGATGTCATGTCCATGCTATTTTTTTTTAATCAGTTTTTTTATACATTTTCTACATCGCTACAGATTAAAAAAAACCCCCAGATCAAAATGAAGAACATTAATACAGTGCAAAAAATAAACATACAATAATAGAATATAAAAAAAGATAATTGAGAAAGCACCCAAATTGAAGACATGTAAAATTAGTATCCTCCCCAAGCCCCGCAACAAAAAAGAACTCCAGACCAACCACAACACAATATAGAGAATATAAATCAGGACAATCAAACCCCCAAAACTGTAAATACACTTAGCAACAGAAGATATTAATGCCTACTACCAAAAAAAAGGAGCTGAAAGCAAGGGACCGGGGGGGGGGGGGGGGGGGAGAACCTTAGTTTAGAGGAAGGTTATGAAAGTACTCAATAAAAGGTCCCCAGACCTTATGGAACTTTGTATCCGAATTAAGAACTGAATAATGAATTTTTTCAAGGTCTAAGTAAGCCATAATATTATTAAGCCATTGAGCATGTGTGGGCGGGTCAACATCTCTCCATCTAAGGAGGATTAAACGTCTAGCCAGGAGAGAAGCAAAAGATAATATTCGACACTTGGTTGAACTCAGACGTAAATCTGTCTCGCCCAAAAAACCGAACAAAGCAATTAAAGGGTTAGGTTCTAGGTGGTGATTCAGAATATAAGATAACGTTATGAAGACATCTTTCCAAAATTTTCCCAAGCTAGGACAAAACCAGTACATATGAATGAGAGAGGCCTCGCCCCTTTTGCATTTATCACAAAGAGGACTAATATTAGGATAAAATCGAAATAGTTTAGATTTAGACATATGGGCTCTATGAACAATCTTAAACTGTCAAAGGCCATGGCGAGCCCAAAGAGAGGTTAAATTAACCAATTTGAGAATTGAGTCCCAAGTCTCATCAGATAAGGAGATATTTAAATCATGCTTCCCAAGCCATTTTAATTTTATCCACAGGGGCACGTCTTAAGGATGCTAATTTATCACGAATAAGTGATATTAAACCTTTACCAGATTAACTTAACTAGATTAACTAGGATTAACAGAAAGAAAGAAATCCATAACATTTTCCTCAGGCATTTCAGGGAAGTTAGGAATTAAAGGATTAATGAAGTGTCTAATTTGGAGATATCTGAAAAAATGAGCATTGGGCAGATTGAACTTAGCAGAGAGCTGTGAAAAGATGCGAAGCGATTATCAATAAAAAGATCTTCAAAATGTCTAATGCCCTTCCTATACCAATCATGGAATGCTGAATCATAGGTTAAAAAAAAGGTGATTATGTAAGATAGGGCTAGAAAAGGAAAAACCATGGAAACCATAAAATTTCCTAAACTGAGCCCATATACACAAAGTGTGTCTAACAAGAGGATTAACAATTAATCTGGACAAACTACTGGGGAGTACAGAGCCAAGAAGTGCAGAAATAGATATATCTTTAGTGGAGCTCAACTCCATTGCCACCCAATTAGGGCACTCGGGTTGGCCATGGAAAAAAGACCAAAAGGTAACACAACGTATATTGGCTGCCCAATAATATAAACGAAAGTTAGGTAAAGCCATGCCACCCTCTCTTTTTTAGATTTTTGGAGATAAACTTTAGTAATTCTAGAGTGCTTATTCTTCCACAGATATGACAAAATAATAGAGTCTAAGGAATCACAAAAAGATTTAGGAATAAAAATTGGGATTGATTGAAATAAATATAAAAGTTTAGGGAGAACATACATTTTAACAACATTAATACGACCTACCAAAGACATAGATAGAGGTGACCATTGTGACAGACTCTGTTTTATAGTATATGAAAGATTGGCAAAATTTTCACGAAAGAGATCTTTAAACTTCCTTGCGACTGTAATCCCAGGATAAGTAAATTGATTATGAACTACTTTAAAAGGGAGATCAAGGAATGTTAATTCTTGGGCTTCTTTATTAATTGGGAAAAGTTCACTCTTATGTAAATTAAGTTTATAGCCAGAGAACTGGCTAAACTGATCAAGAAGTGAAAACATTGGAGGTAAGGATGTAGACGGATTTGAAAGAAGAAGTAAGTCATCAGCATAAAGAGAAACTTTATGCTCAACACCCCCTCTCCAAATCCCGGTCAATTCAGGACAATTTTGAAATGCTATCGCCAAAGGTTCTATAGCCAAATCAAAGAGAAAAGTACTTAAAGGGCATCCCTGACGGGTGCCACGTTTGAGGTTAAATAACCGGGATTTCTGAAAATTAGTCAAAACAGAGGCAGTAGGACACAGATACAGCAATTTGATCCAAGAGAAAACTTTGACCAAAGTCAAATTTTTCTAAAACTGCACTGTAGTTCCACTGTACGATCAAATGCTTTCTCCGCATCGAGGGAAATAACACATTCAGGAAACACAGTTGGAAGTGAATATAAAATGTTAAATAAACGCAGAATGTTAAAAAAAGGAAGTCTGTTTTTAATAAAACCAGTTTGATCATCAGAAATAGAGGGAATAACAGTTTCTAATCTATAAGCCAAAACTTTGGCCAAGATTTTAACATCAACATTTAGCAAAGAAATCGGCCTATACGAGGAATACTCTGTTGGGTCTTTACCCTTTTTTAATAAAAGAATAATAGATGCCTCATTAAAAGAGGGTGGCAATTTACCGTAATTAAACGAGTCAGATAATACTGAGAATAACTGAGAAGTGAAGAGAATGATTTATAAAGTTCTACGGGGAGCCCATCAGGTTCAGGAGTTTTCCCTGACGACAATGCAGAAATTGCAAAAGATACTTCTGATGATATAGGCGCATTAAGTTTGGCTGTAAAATCAGATGAAAGCAAAGGAATATTCAGATTATTTAAAAAATGATCAACAGAGATATTCTCATTCAGAGGAATAAAGTCGAGAATAAAAATTTTTAAATGCGTCATTGATTTCTAAGTGATCCGATGTAAAGTCTCCATTCTCCTTCCGGATCTTTGTAATATGTTGTTTGGCTTTGGAACGCCTCAGCTGATTGGCTAGAAATTTACCAGATTTGTCACCATGAATATAAAAGCGACTCTTACTTTCAAGAAGTTGGCTTTCGACAGGTTGAGTAGACAGAAGATTAAATTTAGTTTGGAGTTCTACACGCTTCTTGTATAGTTCAGGATTCTTAGTTTGAGCATACAGTTGATCCAATTCTTTAATCTGATTAATGAGGTCTAATCAATCTGCACAGGACTTTCTATTAAGATTTTCTGTATAGGAGATTATTTCACCCCTCAAATATGATTTTATGGCATCCCAGACAATCTGGGATGGCACTTCAGGTGATGTATTGGTGTTAAAATAAAAGGTTATCTGATCCTTAATAAATTTTAGAAAATCATCATCCGATGATAAAGTCGAGTCAAAACGCCAGTGTTTATTCCTCTGAGGGAGACCAGGAAAATTTAAAGACAGAGTAATTGGGGCATGGTCAGAAATCAGTATACTCTGATAGTCACAAGAATAGACAAATGGAATAAGTTGATTATCGAGTAAAAAGTAGTCAATTCTAGTAAAGGTATGGTGAACATGTGGAAAAAGAAGAATAATCTTTCTCAGTAGGATGAAGGAAATGCCATATATCAGAGATACCATAATTAGAGAGAAAAGAGTGAATAGCTAAGGCAGATTTAGTAGGTAGTCTAGTAACAGAGGACGATTGATCCAAATTAGGATCTAACCAACAATTGAAATCACCACCCAGTATAAGAGAGTATGAGTTTAAATCTGGTAGTGAGGAGAAAAAACGTTCAAAAAAAATTAACATCCATCAAAATTGGGAGCATACAGGTTTGCTAGTACAACTTTAGTATTGTTACGTACTCGTGACACATGACAGTGGTGCCCTTGTCACGTGACTGGGGTTGAAGCTATACTGGACTTGAGGTGATGGTCTTGTGATGGTGGAATGACGTCATTTTCCCGCCAGAGATCATGTGTATAGGTTTTTTTTACATGTTATAAAAGGTAGACCCCACCCTGTGAGGAGGGGCAGTTCGTGGCTGGATTTGCCAGGTTGACTTCATGCCACTGCGTGTTTTAAGTGATGACGCAGTTTAGTTGAAAGATGAAGTTTTATTTAATGCCTAAAGTTTAAGAGGTCATTGCCAGCAGGTTCTTTACGATTCTGATAGTTCGAGGAAATTAGTGGAGAGTGAAGATCGAAGTTCGGAAGTTAAAGATCGAGGAGAATTGCTTTCTACGGTGAAACGGGGACGACCTTTGTTTGATTCTTATTTGGAACGATTTCGTTGACCATCTTCGTGTTAATCCCTGGGTTTAACCAGAAAGGATTGAAGGTAGTGGAGAAGGAAAGGTCAGTGCCTTTAAGCCGTTATGTTTCGTGAATTCTTCGTGGGAAGTTCGACGTCGGGGATCGAAGCCAAGCAACGTGAAAGAGAATTTAAATCATCTTATAAAGTCTCTCCTTTTAAATGGACCGTGAGCATATCGAACTTTTGGCAATACCACTTTAAAGAACTGTTTTAGCAATATCGCTTTAAGAACTGTTTGGGCTGCTGCACCGCGGTTTGTTTCCAGTTGCGTTAGTGTTTGTTTACTTTTGGGGGGTTTGTTTTCTGTGTTTAATAAACGTGTTGTTTGTTATAAGAAACCCTTGCCGAACTCATATTTATTGTGGCCTGAATACGTAACAGTATTATACAATTTACCAGAAACAATAATAAAACGGCCATTTGTATCAGATATCTTATTATGGAGTTCAAAAGGAATATTTGAGTTAATAAGGATGGAGACCCCCCCCCCCCCCAAAGCTTTGGTGGCAAAGGATGAATGAAAATGCTGACCCGCCCACTTTGACAAAAGCCGAGAATTATCAAAACTACGAATATGAGTTTCTTGAAGGAACATAATGTCAGCTTTGAGTTGTTTAATATGCGAGAAGACCTTACTTCTTTTAACAGGATGATTCAATCCCTTTACATTCCAGCTCACAAAATTTAAGTGTATTAACCATTATCAATTGTTAGTGCATAGAAGGTAGCAGGCATATATTAAAAAAATCAAGCGGTACAATAACAGTCTGGGAGCAAAAATGTAAACATAGATCCGTAGAATCAAAACAGAGACATGTCCTGAATAACTATGGAAAACAAAAGAAACAGTGAGTGGTATTGGAATTGGAGAACCCACCCCACCCTTGCAACCCAAAACTAGACGGCTACCTTAAAAAAGCAGCTAGCTCTACCAAAAAAATTAACCCAAATATGACTTCCAGTTCTGTGTCGTTAACAAGAGTTCCGTATAAATAATATAGCAAATAATAACTAATTTATGTACTAGAAAACAGAATTACAAATAGGAACAACTTCAACAGAAGTATAAAACTTAATACAGAGAAAATCAGAAGAAAACTAAAACTAACCTACCCGCGAAAAATTATAAAAGATTAAAAGAAAAAAAAGGGAGGGAGAAAAGGGGGAAATTATAAATTCAAAGAGAGTACTTATCAACTATTTACAGAAAAAAAGCAAAACTTAAACTATGAATCAACCAACAGGGAGGCCTTCAATAAAAACTCCAAACCTCCAAAACAAGTTAAAGTCAATTGTAGATCTCTACAGATAAAGTTATACAAAAATAAAATAGATTACACAAGTAAAACCTAAAAGTCTGCAGGGAAACATTAAACTTAATTATCTAGTTAGAAAAAATGCACCAAGTCCAGGGAGAGATTGACTACAGCTTTTAGAGTTTCAATAGATAATGTCTGAATTATTCAAGTAAAGTCTGAGTTCGGAAAAAAATAGTTTTACTTTAAGTACTGATCAACCATTTTAGGTCAGGCCGGTTCCGAAGAAGACGAGGTGGCTGGAAGACTTCCAACAAACGCCTCAGCCTCCTTCACTGATTTAATCCACTTATAATCTCCAGTAGTAAGCATAATTCAAAGATCGGCTAGATTTCGGAGAGAGGGTCTGAATCCATGATCAAAAAGCACTTTCATTACCCCTTTAAACTCAGCACGCATCTTCAGAACCTGGGAAGCATAATCCTCCACAAAACGAATGATCGTATTTTGAAAAGCAAAAGTACCTCTGCGGCGTGCCTCCATCATCAAACGGTTTTTCACCTGGTATTGATGAAAGCATAAAATGACCGGCCGTGGACGGGAACCCAGAATTGCACGAGGGACATACATCCTGTGAGCCTTTTCAAGCTCAGGTGGAGTCAAAAGAAATACCCGAAAAAAAAAATTCAACGGGAGAGCCCTTTTCGGTGGCCTCTGGCAAACCAAGAATTCGTAGATTGCAATGTCTGCTCCGATTTTCAAGATCCACCATTTTGGGAAAAAAGTTTATTGTTCTCCTCTAGGTTGGAGCAGAGAGTTTCAAGATATTGAACACGGCATTTTAAATCTTTAGAAGTTAAGTCAATGCGAGATAAATGTTCAGCATGTTCATCCACTCTAGCATTAATCTGATCCAATTTGACATTCAACTGGTTGAAAGAAGTTCTAAATTCAGTTCTAAAATCCATTAAAGTACCTTGTCAATGTTGTTCCAAAACAGCGAGAATGTCAGCCGGCAAAGCCGTAGAAGTTTCCTTTTTCCCGGTTTTAGTACTTTTGGTAGCCATTATAAGATAGATGTGTTCGCAGGCAGGTAAAAGAGAACTAATAAAATACCTAACTAAGGTTTAAGAAGGGAGACATATAGTGCAAAGGTAAGAAGAATAACGGAACAAAAGTTCGGAGCGACTAAACAATCGTCATCTTACCGGAAGTCCCCATGTCCATGCTATTTCATTTACTTTATCCATTCCCCTTGGGCTTATTCAAGGTGGATGAAGAATTGGGGAAAGGTGTAGAATTGTGTTACCATCTTCTGATCTAAATCTCAGTATCTTTTCTTAACGCTTCAGTACAGCAGTAAGTGCAGGCAGGCTGCTTGAAATTTTATTTTCAATCCTGTTCTCATCTTTGTAAGGTTTTGTACACCTTACAAAACTGATGTGCTAAATAGCTACTGCCCTTTCACTCCTTCCTAACATGTGCTGAGGAAGAGCATTACTAATATATTGTATAAGATTAACTAACTGAATATTGTAATTTGCTCATTCTAGTATGAATTATAATTGAGCAAATGTTTTTCCAGTTATTAGAATCCTGAAATCTGTTTGGATTTGTTCTATTTTTATATGATCTGCTACATTGTACTACTACTACCCTGAATGTTTGGTTTTTGGATAATTTAGTTAAATCATCACCAGTTTATTATTTCACAAAGTAAGCGGGCTTCATCCGTGTCATTCATTTCTTTAAACTTGTGTCTTTGGACTTCTGCTACCATAGAACAAAATGGAAGAAGTTGTTCTTTGGTGTCCAGGTGGTTTGTTGTCATGGTTAATAGACACTTTGGTAGATAGATCACATGCCTTGCAGTGATGTGAGCAAATAAAATAAAATAACACTGTCACCAAATAAGATGTAACACGTTCACAGAAGTTGGGTTTTATTGGAGAGGAAGTCATTGATACGCAAAGTGACAGTTTTTGTCTTCGTTCGGAAAAAAAATGCTATACTTGAACATTAGACTAAAATACCTTTTAAAATTCTAAAGCTTAATAGAATAGTACATGATTTTCGCTCCAAACTGGATAATTACTGCTAATGAAGCATAAAATTTCAGCAAAAACCATTTCTTTACAATTGTTATAATTGGTCCTAAGTTCTGTCATGGAGCTTGTATCACTCCAGAAAGTAAGCCGATATAAGAGGAGTTGTTGTTGGGGGAGCAACTCCAGGGTAATTGGTGTACCATTTGGGGAGTGGCGGTAGGGTGTGGTGGTGGAGAAGAGTAATCAACTTCCATCAAATCACTTTTCCCCTCTCTTAGACCATAAGACAAAGGGGCAGAAGTTGGCAGTTTGGCCCATTGAGTCTGCTTCGCCATTTCATCATGAGCTGATCCAGTCTCCCCTTTAGTCCCATTCCCCTGCCTTTTCACCATAACCTTTGATGCCCTGACTACTCAGATACCTATCAATCTGTCCTGCTTGGTCTGGATCCAAGTGCTAAATTGTGTATATACATGTGATTCACCATGACCTTTTATGTCAGAAATGTATTGAAAAGTTATTCAAAACTTGAAAATATGGTGCTACATGTGAAAACAGCTTTTAATACATGTAAATAATATGGTTTCAATTTTGCTGGTCTGTTTAAAGGTGTCATATGTTTTATCATAGAGAGGTTTGTTCATAGAGGTTGGAAATTGGTAACAAGTAAAATGGTACAGTGAACATTAATAACCTCCCCCTCCCCCCCAAAATGCTGAAGGGGCTCAGAAGGTCAGGCAGCATCAATGGGTAAAGAGTTGTCATTTCAGGCTGAGACCCTTCATCAGGAGTGGAAAGAAAGGGGCAAGACACTAGAATTAAGGTGTGGGAGGGAAGGAGTTCATGGTGGCCATGGGGGAAGGGGGCACAAGAGGGAGGTGGTGGGCAGGTGAGAAGAGAAGGGTTCAAAGGGGAGCCGGAATGGTAAAGGGGGGGGTGTTGAGAAATGTATTGAAAGTTAAGAGAAATTGATGTTCATGCCATTAAGTTGTTGGCTACTCAGATAGAATCACTGCAGTTTATTTTCTCTCCCTAGACATTTGATGAAGCTCATCTATGCGAAACATTGAACAATAACATTGGCAAGGCTGGATATCTGAAACCTACACCAGTTCAGAAGTATGGAATTCCAATTGTGCTTGCAGGCCGGGATTTGATGGCATGTGCTCAGACAGGCTCTGGGAAAACGGTGAGAAGTATTAATGTTCATTGTAAATTTTCCAATCTCTGAAAATGGGAACAAACCACCTGGCCCTTCATGGTCTGCCATGCACTACATATAGCTGATTTGCCTCCCGCTTGATGACTCTACTAGACTAGGTCCCCATAGCTTTTGTTTCCCTGCTCATTCAGACACTTACCTGCTTCCTCTATAAACACCTAATGATCTAGCCTTCACAGCCATTTGGGGTGGGGAATTCTGGAGATCCACCACCCTTAACAAATTGAGTTTTAAATGACCACTCACTATATCCCTTCCACACGAGTGGAAGCTAATCTTAGTATGCTGATGTTTTCATAAGTAACTTCTGAGCTGAAGCATTTAAATCTTCATTTTTAACCTGGTGCACAATGTTAACTATATAGCCAATGATGATTACAGTATGCAATGCAACTCCTTTAACAATACTACATAGAAGATAAAAATCACTACAGGTTTTAAGTTGCAAGCTGATCATGCATCTTGATCATCTCTTCCATGTACCTGATGCCATTTTATTTGTAATTTTACTGAATATTCTGTTCAAAGTGCTCCTGCTTTTCGAATGGCCAGCAGTTGAGAATTACACAGGCTTTTTTCCCCTCTCCTGGTTTGGAGGGTTGTCCCTCGATGATATTCAATCTGTTATTTTGTTTTCACATAATTGTCACAGGCTGCTTTCCTATTGCCAATAATAGAAATGCTGCTGAAGGGCAAGGCAGCATCTCGTCGATCTCATGAGTTTCAGCAACCGGAAGTAGTCATTGTAGCACCTACACGTGAGCTGATCAATCAGATATATCTGGAAGCTAGGAAGTTTTCTTATGGGTAAGTAAATTGTGCATCTGTCTGCCTCATGTGAGACAACCACACACACAATGCTGGAGAAACTCAGCAGGTCAAGCAGCATGCATGGAAATGAATAAACTGTTGACACTTCTGACTGTGACTCTAATTCTGAACTGGAAAGGAAGGGGGGAAGATGCCAGAATAAAATGGGGGTGGGGGGAGGGGAAGGCAGGCTTGGGGTGATGGGTGGAGCTCGGTGGATTGGAAAGGTAAAGGACTAGAGAAGGAATCTGAGATAGTGGACCATGAGAGGAAGGAGAGGGGGAGGTGATGGGGCAGATAAGGAGAAGAGGCCAGAGCTCGGAATAGTGGGGTGGGGGGTGGAAGAGAAATTGATGTTCTGATCAGGTTGAAGGTTACCTAGACAGACAATAAAAGTTGGTGTTCCTCCACCCTGAGAGTGGCCTCATGGCAAAATAGCAGATCATGACTGACATGGTCAGAGCAAGAATAGGGACAGGAATGAAAATAGTTGACCACTGGGAAATTCCTTTTTTTGGCAGGTGGAGTGGAGGTGCTCGACAGATTTTCAGATGAAGTGTTACCTCATTTGACATGACTGGGGCTCTGAAAGGAGGTGAGGGAGGAGGTGAATGGATAGGTGTAGCATTTCTGTCACTTGCAGGGTGTGCCAGGAGGGAAATCAATGGGGAGGGTTGAGTGACAAGGGAATCGGAGGGTGAGGTGCTAAAAGCGTGTTTCGTGGAAGGATCTTGTTGAAGATGTGGAATTTGTGGAGAATGGATGCTGAGAGCCAGGGTGGTGGGCAAGGACAAGAGGAACTCTAACTCTGCTAAGGTAGCAGGAAGATCGGGTGAGCCTGGATGTCCAGGAAATTGAGATTCAGGTGAGTACGGCATCAATACTGGAGGAAGGGAAAACCTTTTCTTTGAAGGGGGATGACACCTCTGACTTAAAAAGGAAAGTGTCATTTGGGAACAGATGTGGCAGAGATAAAGGAATTGAGAAAAGGAAATAGCTTTTTTACAGGAACATGGAAACCGGTAGATTTATAAATATCACTAGACAGTTTGTCTCCAGAGATGGAGACAGATTGAGAAAGGGAGAGGGATTCTCCCTCTGTGATTCCCTTTGTCCATTCACTCCACCCCACTAATCTCTGTACTGGCACCTATCCCTGCAAGAGACAAATGCTACACCTACCCATTCACCTCCTCTCTTACTACTATAGGGCCTAAAATAGTCCTTTCCAGGTGAGGCGATGCTTCACCAGTGAATCTGTTGGGATTGTCTATTATTTCTGGTGCTCCAGACGTGGCCTCCTATATGTAGGTGAGGCCTGTTGTAAATTGGGGGCCTGTCTTGTCAAGCACCTTCACTCCATCCTCAGTCTCATTTCTCAGTGGCCATCTATTTGGATTCCTAAATTCATTCCTGCTGTGACATGTCAGTTCACGGCCTCTTTTGCCACAATGAGGCCATTGTCAGGATGGAGGAGCAACACCTCCATCGAGGTAATCTCCAACTTGATGGCATGAACATCGATCTCTCCTGGATTTTTTCCTCAAGTAGCTAATTAATTTCCTTTTGCTCATTGTCTTTGTCTTATCTGTGTCCTGTCCCTGCCCCGCCCTATATTTTTGTCTCTTTTCCAAATCTGACAATTTAAATGTTTCCCTTTCTCTTACTGCTGTTTGATCCGTTTTCCACTTTTTCTATTTTTGTTGCACATTTCTAGTACATTGTTTTTTGTTATCTCTTTTAAAATCCTGGAACTTCCAACACCCTTGCCAAGAGCAAGTTACATTTCATTGTCTGTTTCTGCATTGTTTTGTATCCAGTCAAATACCAAGGCAGAAGAGCTAGGCTTGATTTCTTTAGAGTGAATTTTAAGAGGAAATTTCATAAAGAAGGATAAGGTTTAAGTAAGGGACATCATTAATAATGATTAATGTTTACAAAGATGTATTTTTCTCTGCTTGTGCAGAACTGCTGTGAAACCAGTTGTACTCTATGGAGGAACAAGTATAGCACATCAAATCCGCCAGGTTCTGCAAGGCTGTAATATACTGTGTGGCACCCCAGGAAGACTTTTGGATATTATCTCAAAAGGGAAAGTAAGTTGTAAGTCTTAATATTCTTAAAAAAAATATTGCTAATGTTGGCAAAAGCTTGTACCTTCTATCAACAAGGAGTAGAGCATCTGACTGAACATCTAGAAATTGAGATCAGCATTTGAGTTTATACCTTTAGAAACTGGATCCTGAATTTTTTGTTTTGGTAGTAATGGTGCTGCCATTCATTCTCCCTACCACCATGCTAGAATGATTGTAAAGGTCTACAAGATGACAAAGTTGAGCTTTGTGGAAAATGATAAAAAGAAAGATTACTATTTCATTTTACTTTGCCTAACAGCTGGAAGTGATTGTATGAAATTACAAGTACACTCCTGTACCACTCACAAGATGATTAGAATCCAAAAAGCTGCTGAAGTCTTTGAAGCATCTTGTTAACACCCAATTTCTAGGTAGATTGCTATCTACTTGCTGTGCAGTAGTCATCTGTTAGGGTTTTAGATTTTTGGGGATCATTGTATAAAAAGGCAAATTCCGATGTATTTGAGAAACTAGACAGTCATCCTCACCAACACTTCCCTCTGGTTATAGCTTGACATTGTCCTTGCCATCTGTGACCCATATGATTTTATTAGTAGCTTAAGACAGTGAGATCAGCATATCTGCATATACATTATGTACAGGTTTAAGACTTGGCACTATTTTATTTCCAAGGTTGTCCTTGGTAAAGTCCAGTACTTGATACTGGATGAAGCAGATCGTATGTTGGATATGGGATTTGAACCAGCTATGCGGAAACTAGTAGACTCGGTTGGCATGCCACAGAAACAAGACCGTCAGACTCTGATGTTTAGTGCTACTTTTCCTGAAGAGATTCAGAGGTAAAACATAATTTCATTGACATTAAACCTAATTCTGATTGTTGTGAAACTTATTGTTTTGTGGGAGGTATACATTGCAGCAGTAGATAATTATGAATTACAATAAGTGTGTGTGTATGTATATTTGTTACAAAGTAGTGCAGAAAGGGGGAAAATACTGAGATAATGTTCATGGGTTCACTGTCTATTCAGAAATGTGATGATGGGAAGAAGGCATGACCTGGATGATGGGGATCCTTAATGATAGATGCCACTGCCTTGGGGCATTGCCTTTTGAAAGTGTCCTCAATGGTTGTGAGGCTAATAGTCTCCACAGATATGGCTGGAAATCTGTCTCTTTGACATACTAATTCTTCTCAAACTCCCAATGAAACATAGCTGCTCTTGTGCCTCCTTTGTAAATGGATCAATCAGATGTTGATACCTAGGAACATGACGCAGCTCTCCCTTTCCACTGCTGATCCTTTTGAAGACTGGGGTTTCTTCCCTCTACTTCCCTTCCTGAAGTCTACACTCAATTCCTTGCTTATACTGGTGTTTCTGCAATACCACTTAACTGGCTGATCTGTCTTGCTTCTGTACACCACCTTGTCACCATCTGAAATTTTGCCAACAATAATTATGTGGTTGACAAATTTAAGATGCTTTTTGAGTTGTGCCCAGCCACAGAATCATGGGTGTAGAGAGAGTAGGGCAGTGGGCTAGGCTTGGTTCCTTGATGTGCGCCAGTGTTGATGGTCACTGAGGAGGAAATGTTATTTTCCAATCTGCACAGACTGTAGTCTCTCAGTGAGAAAGTCAGGGATCTCGTTGCAAGGGGAGGTGCGGATACCCAGGTTTTGGAGCTTGTTGATTAGAATTGAGGATATGATGGTGTTGAACACTGAGCTCATTTTCATCTTCAATCTTTCTTTTATTAATTTTCCAACAGAGAAAAACAAATCAGAGTAGAAGTTTTAGCAGAAGGCGTAGAAATAACAAAAAAGAAACTGTCAAGGTCAACTAAATATAATGTTAAGCTGTTTTATGTAGTATTATAAACAAGAAACCACAACTCCACTTGACAAATCATAAAGAAAAAAAAAAGATTGGAAATTTTAATAATAAGGAAAAAAACCCAGCTAAACTAACCTAAAACCAAAAAAAAAGAAAGATTGGGCAGTCCATTTGAGGATAAAATTAGAAAAAAAAGAAAGAAAACATCCTTCCAGTCATCGCTAAACCTTTGCGGATAAGGAAAATTTTTCCTTAAATAAAATAAAATTTAAATCATATGAAAATACTGAATAAAGAAAGGGTCGCCAGACTTGCTCGAAGTTAAAAGATGTGTCAAACGTCCGGCTTCTAATTTCCTCCAAACTTCAACAGGACATAATAGAGGAGAGCCTGTTTAAAAACAGTAGGTGGATTAGAACCTTTCCAGTATAACAAGATAGCTCTCCTAGCCAGTAAAGTTGAAAAGGCTATCGCATGTTGAGTGGAAGCAGGAACTCTACCTGTTTCCTCTGGAATAATCCTAAAGATTGCTGTAAGTGAATTGGGTTGTAAATCCACAGCTATAACTTTTGATAATATTCTAAACACTTCCCTCCAAAAATTATTTAACTTTATGCAGGACAAAAACATGAGTTAGAGTAGCCACCTCAGCATTGCATCTGTCACAGGTGGGGCTTATATTAGAAAAAGTAAGTATGTGCTAATTTATCTTTTGACATATGGGCTCTGTGTACTATCTTAAACTGAATTAGGGAGTGTTGTGTACAGATAGATGAATTATTAACTAGGTAATACATTTTTACTCCATTGATCATTTGAAAGTGAATGTTGAAGTTCTATTTCACAAGTACATTTAACCTTATCATTGGGCGTCATATGTGCATTCATTAACTATTTATAAATAATAGCTATTAATCGTTTTTGAAATGGTTTAAGCTGAAAAATAGCATAAACCAAATTTGATGAATAAGCCAAAGGATAGTTCGGTTAAAAAAAATCACGTAAAAAAATTCCTGACTTGTAAATATCTTTTTAAAAAAAATGTGTATTAGATATATCATATTTATCCACTAACTGCGAAAAAGACACTAAACAATCCTCTGAAAACAAATCTAAAGAAGTTTTCATTCCCTTAGGTTTCCATATTAAAAAAGCCTTATCCAGAGTTGATGGTTTAAAGAAAAAGTTAGAATAGATATTACCAGAGAGTACCACTGAGCTGCAGTCAATAGACAGCAGCCTGACATGGGTATTACTATTGTTCAGATGGCTGAGTGGACAGCCGGTGAGATTGAATCTACTATAAACCTACTGTGGCAATAAGCAAATTGCAGCAGGTCCAAGTCCTTGCTTCAGCAGGAGTTGAATCTGGTCTTGTCCGAACTCCCAAAGCACTTTTTCACAAACAATGTGAGTGCTACTAAGCGATTGTCATTCAGGCAGCTCACACCACTGCTCTTGGGCGCTGGTATATAATTGTCTCCCATTTGAAGCAGGTGGGACCCTCGGACTGCTTTAGTGAAAGATTGAAGATGTCCTTGAATGGTTCACCCTCTTGAAAGATGTGATGTTGGCCTCTGAGACAGATTACGGTGTAGTTTTATTCACCTTTTCAAAGCATTTATATATGGAGTTTGTCTCATCTGGGAGTGAAGCATCACATCCATTCATGATGTTGAAATTTGCTTCGTAGGAAATAATGGTCTGCAAACCCTGTCAGAACTGACGTGCATCCGATTTCATCTCTAACCTCAATCAGATTGTTTTTTTTCTCTATCCTTGAGATAGCCTTCCATGAGCCATACCTGGAATTCTTGTATAGTTCAGGACAGAACTGCTTAGCAACATTTTTTGTTTCTTTTGAAAGGTTAGGCAAATTAAATAGTTTTGCCTTTAAGCTTGTGATTTTTTTTTAACCCATACTGATGTGTCCCAAGTATTGCAGAAATATTCTGCAGTGATAAGCAGCCTGAATACATGTACTTCTAAATGAACCTGTGTTTTCTTTGATCTTGAGTACGCATTGGTCTCTTTTACTCGTATTTGGAAAACTGTCAATGTTTATTCTAAACAATGCCAGCTACATTCATTGTAAGTGATGCATTTACTTTTATCTTTGGAGCTTTGAAATGCTGAGCAAGCATTTAAACAAAATTCAGCAGTGTAATTTGTGGTTGAGAATGAATAGGGGAGTCAGCTGGAGACGCTCATGGAGTGAGTACCGTTTTGGATTCACTCCATAACCTTTACTTTTTTTAACCTTTGATCACCCTTATTCAGCTTATTTTTACCTATATCGAAAGTTTCTTTATTCTTTTTTTTGGATTTAATGCCAAGAGTTTGTTGTGAACTTTTGAAGATATGCAAACAGAAATGTCTCTCAGGTCTAAGGGACGGGATCCCGGACGTAATCCGAACGGTAACGGAAAAAAGCAGGCTCCGACACAACAAACACAATTAACTTTTGAATTGCTTATGGAGGTTTTGGATAAAAAATTTGCTGAACTACAACAATTTTTTAAAGAAGATATAAAGGCTTTTCAAGAGTACATGGTTAAGACGGATTTAGTAATTAAACAGCAACAAGCTCTTATTGCGTCTCTGCAAGAAGAAGCTCGGAAGCGAGATTTGACTATTGGAAAACTGCAACCGGATTTAATTTCGACCATTAAGCTGATGGAAGCCCTTAAAGCCAAGAGTGACGATTTTGAGAATCGGTCCAGAAGACAGAACTTACGTATAGTTGGTCTTCCAGACGGCATAGAAAAAGATGACCCTTCGAAATATTTTGCTCAACTTTTAAAAGAAGCGTTTTCGACGATTTTCCCGAATAACCCCCCTTTATTGGATCGGGCACATAGAATTCGGCGTCGATCACCGAGTGTTACAGACAAACCTTCGGTGGTAATTGTCCGGTTCCATTATGTACATGACAAAGAACAAGTTATAAGAGCAGCTCGTCGGGTAGGAATGATTAAAATCAAAGATTTTTGCTTCCGCCTGATCGAAGATTTTAGTTCAGATCTTTTAAAAAGAAGGCTTCTTTTTAAACCGTTGATGGCTGAATGTTATGAGAAAAATCTGAAACCTGCGCTTCTATACCCTGCGAAGCTTCGAATTTCTCCGTCGAATGCTCCACGACAGGTTTTCATTTCAACTTCAGAAGCGAGAAAATATCTGGAGGAGAACTTCCCTACTGCTACAGACACCAGTCTTTAATAAATGAATGATTCTGATCGTGTAAGATGGTTCTCGATCTCTTAAACCAGAATTAAAATCTGGTTATTGGTGTAGGTTCATCCTACACTTTATACTCAAGTTAAAGTGTGTTTGCGTCATGTTAATTGTTTTGCCTTATACACTTTAATCATTTAACTACATACTTGTCTATTAACTTTGTTCCTTCGAAGGTATATTTTTAATTCTTTGAAGGTAAATTTTTCCTTGATTAAGATGGTGGTTTTTTGGAAAAGATTTTTGGTTTTGCTTAAGATGGCATTATGTTTATATTTTTCGCATTTCTTCCGTACAATGCATCGCTTATCTTAGCTTAAATATTTTTTGTTTTGTCTGGGCCAGAGCCCGAGTTATAATTGTTTTTTAGTGATTATATTTTTATTCTTTTTACAACTAACTATACTTAGAAATATGGTTTTTATTATAGCGATTTTATTTTTAAAGTTGGGGTGATTCTTTTATATATATCCTTTTTATATGGAGTGTTCTTCAACTGACATGGGGGTAGGATTAGTCTTACTTTTTCTCTTTTTAAGTCATATTTTGGCTTTTTCTCTTTTTCTCGGGGGGGGGGTGGGGAGATGGTCTGTTTTCTAATTCTATTTTTTTTGTACCAGTTTGTGTTAGTTTTTTTATTCGGGCTGTTTTTGAACTTCAAATATGTCTGTGTTGTCGTCACTTCCGGGTTTTCTCACTACTTTTGTTCCTCTTCCGGGTGCATGAGTTTATAAGTTGGTTAACCCTTTCTATACCAAAGGGTTGATTTTAGAATTATGGCTCAGACCATTAATTTTGTGTCTTGGAATACTAATGGTTTAAATCATCCAATTAAACGAAAGAAGATTTTCAAAGTATTCCAAAGACTTAATGCTCATATCATTTTTGTACAAGAAACTCATGTGAGGAGGGAGGACAAATTTCGTTTTTTTAGATTTTGGCGGGGTCAACAGTATCACGCAAATTCGAATGCTAAAGTAAAAGGAGTTTCAATTTTTATTGACTCCTCTATTTCATTTGTTCAACATGATATTTTTTCGGATCCGAATGGCAGATTTTTGTTAATTACGGGTTTACTTTGTAATAAAAAGGTTGCTTTGGTTAACGTTTATGCTCCAAATGTGGATTGTCCTGACTTTTTTAAGTCTTTATTTACTTCTTTACCCAATCTAAACGAATATAAGTTAATAATGGGTGGTGACTTTAATTGTTGTTTAAATCCTCTGATGGATAAATCTTTATCTATTCAGACTTTACCTAATAAGTCGGCCACTTGTATTAACTCTTTTTTGACTGACAATGGAGTTCTTGATATTTGGAGATTCCGGTATCCTAAAGACAAAGAGTTTTCTTTTTTCTCACATGTTTATCACTCTTATTCAAGAATTGATTATTTTTTTGTAGACTCTTGTTTTATTCCATTGGTAATCGGTTGTAACTATGATATTATAGCTATCTCTGATCATGCTCCGTTATTACTTTCTATGAAATTTACGGATACAGCTTCTAATGCTAGACAATGGCGATTTGACTCTACCTTGTTGCAAGACTCTGACTTTATAAAATTTATGGAGGAGCAGATCGACTTCTTCTTCTCAACTAATTCTACAGATGATATTTCCTGCGGAACACTTTGGGACACTTTTAAAGCTTATATACGTGGACAGATTATTTCTTATTCTGCTGGTTTGAGGAAACGTATCAAGATGGAAACTCTTTTATTGGTTGATAAAATTAAAGAGATTGATAAGAAATATTCGATTGCTCCTAGTAAGGAGCTTTACAAACAAAGGGTTGAACTTCAAATGGAACATAGTTTATTACTTACATCCTCGATTGAAAATCAATTAATGAAAACTAAATCTGATTTTTATATACATAGTGATAAATCTGGTAAACTGTTAGCTAGTCAATTGAAGAATGCTCTGGTTAAACGTCAAATCACTAAGATTGGTCAACAGAATGGGAATCTGACAGTTAATCATGATGAGATAAATAAGGCATTTCAAGATTTCTATACCTCCCTGTATCAATCTGAATTTCCTCAAGATTATAATACCATGTCTGATTTTCTTGGAAAATTAAATTTTCCAAGGTTATCATCTGATGATCTTTTGATATTGGATACTCCTATTACGGATGTAGAAATTAAGGGGGCTATTTCCTCAATGAATTCTGGGAAAGCACCGGGTCCAGATGGTTATACAGTTGAATTTTTAAAAATTTTTTCCGCTACTCTTTCCCCTTGGTTAGGTAAGGTTTTTGAGGAGGCCATTAGATTAGGGAATTTGCCACAATCTTTTTATAGAGCTTCCATTTCTCTAATATTGAAGAAAGATAAAGACCCTACTAATTGTGCTTCTGATAGACCTATATCTTTATTGAATGTAGACTCCAAGATTTTTTCTAAGTTACTGGCATCTAGATTGGAGAAGGTATTACCCAAAATTATTTCAGATGATCAAACTGGCTTTATTAAAAATCGTTATTCTTTTTTTAACATTAGGAGATTGTTGAATATTGTTTATACTCCCTCACATGATACTTCAGAATGCGTGATTTCATTAGATGCGGAGAAAGCATTTGACAGAGTTGAATGGCCTTACTTATTTAATGTGTTGGAGAAGTTTAATTTTAGTCCGATATTTATATCATGGATTAAATTGATTTATCATACTCCAGTAGCCTCAGTGGTTACCAATAATCAAAGATCTCCCTTTTTTCGCCTATTTCGGGGCATTAGACAGAGATGTCCTCTTAGTCCATTACTATTTAACATTGCCTTAGAACCTTTGACAATTGCCATCAGACAATCACAGGATATTTTGGGTATTAATCGTGGGACAGATATTCATAAGTTATCTTTGTATGCAGATGATTTATTATTATTCATTTCTAACCCGGAGAAATCCATTCCAGCAGTTTTATCATTATTGGCTCAATTTAGTGAGTTTTCTGGGTATAAGTTAAATCTTAATAAAAGTGAATTGTTTCCATTGAATAAACGGGTCCCAATTTATGGAAATTTACCCTTTAAATTAGTTAATGACTCTTTTACTTATTTAGGGATCAAAATCACAAAAAACCATAAAGATTTGTTTAGATTTAATTTTTTACCCTTAATTGATCAGATTAAAGGTTTGTTTACTAAGTGGTCACCTTTGTCTCTATCCCTAATAGGTAGGATTAATGCTATTAAGATGGTTATTTTACCTAAGTTTTTATATATTTTTCAAGCGATACCAATTTTTATCCCGAAATCTTTTTTTACTAATGTTGACTCAAAAATTTCTTCATATATATGGCAGTATAAAAATCCCAGGTTAGGTAAAACATATTTACAGAAGACAAAAAAGGAAGGCGGGTTAGCATTACCTAATTTCAGATTTTACTATTGGGCAGTTAATATTAGATATTTGTTATGTTGGTTGAAAGATGGGGGTGGATCTTTTGGCCCTTGTTGGGTGAGTTTAGAAACTAAATTGGCATCAGCTTATGCTTTGGGTTCTATTTTAGGGACTTCTCTCCCTTTTGCTCTTTCTAAATTGCCGAAACGAATTGACAACCCGATAGTTAAACATACATTGCGTATATGGTTTCAATTTCGGAGATTTTTTGGGTTGACTCAATTCGTTTTAAATAGTCCTATTGTATCTAATTGTTTTTTTCACCCTTCCATTATAGATCAAGCTTATTCAGCTTGGAAAACTAAGGGATTACTAAGATTTTCTGATTTATTTTTAGATAATTGTTTCATGTCTTTTGAACAATTATCCAACAAATATAACTTGCCGAGATTTCATTTTTTTTTTAGATATTTACAGATTAGACATTTTTTAAGTTCTGTACTCTCTACGTTTCCAAATTTTGTGCCTTCAGATACTTTGGAGAGTTTATTTGAATTAGACCCTTTTCAAAAAGGGCTTATTTCAAATCTTTATAAAATAATTATGAAGATACGTTCAGAGCCTCTTTATAAGCCTAAACAGGATTGGGAAAGAGAGCTTAGTTTTAGTATTTCTAGTGAGAATTGGGATAGAATTCTTCAATTAGTTAATACATCATCGTTATGTGCCAAACATTCACTAATACAATTTAAGGTCATACATAGGGCCCATATGTCCAAGGATAAATTCGCTCATTTTTACTCTCATATAAGTCCTATTTGTGATAGATGTCATTCTGAAATTGCGTCTTTAACTCACATGTTTTGGTCGTGTTCATTTTTGGAGAAATATTGGAAAGATATTTTTGATATTATTTCTGCGGTTTTGAATATTAATTTACAACCTCATCCTATTACCTCAATTTTTGGTTTACCAATGTTAGACTCACTGCATTTATCTTCTTCAGCCCGTCGAATGATTGCATTTCTAACTCTGATGGCTAGAAGATCTATATTGTTGAATTGGAAAGAAATTGATCCTCCCACTGTATTTAATTGGTTCTCTCAAACTATGTTATGTTTAAATTTAGAAAAAATTGGAAGTGGTACTTTTGAGACTTCTATTAAATTTGAAAAGTTATGGAGAGCATTTATTCAACATTTTCATATGATGTAATATGACCCTGTGCCAAGTTCATTTGATTTCCCAGTTTTCAGCTTATGTATTTTGAGAGGACCGGAAGTGACGGCATTGATGAATACTTATTTTTGTGAGATATTATAAACAGCCCGCTTTTTTTCCTCCTTTTTTGTTTTTTTCTTTTATATTACTTATTAGTTATAGTTATTAGATTAGATTAGCTAGTTCTGCATTATATAATTTTTTTTTGTTTTTTTTCTTTCTTTTTTCTGTTTTTTTTATATTATACATTATGAAATATTTAGATTTACTATGTCCATACATATATCTTATGGCTTATGTCTTGGTAAACTCATTTATATTGTAACTATTATGTATGTTTTTTTTTCATATGTAATGGAATGTGTATGTTGGTAATTTCTTTATCAATGTATCATCTGTATTCTGTCCATATTACTAATATTAATAAAAAGATTTAGAAAGGAAGAAAGAGAATGAATAGGGTGATTATTCAATCTTCTAGTCCACAGCTCCTATGTTCAAGCTTTTGACCAGAACAGATTTGACCCGAGCATTTTTCAAATTCAGAAAGATAGCTTGGGATAGTTTAATACATGAACAAGTTAACTTGTAGATATTCATTTGTATATTGACATGTTTAAATCATTGTTATCTGTTTATCCATTTTCTAAGTCGAGGAGAGAGGAGGAGAAATATTTTAATTTTTTTAAAGTAAAATGTACTGTTAACGAATGGAGGAGTCAGATTCAGTGATGTCCGTTTTAATCCAGTCAGAATTCAAAATAGCCAGAAGTGATTTAAGCAGCATGGATAAGTTGATCTTTAGTTTTAATTTTAAAAGATAAGAAGAAATACTCAGGAGTTTGCATTGCATCTCAGATACAGATTCAGTTTAGTGTCATTTGGAAATCACAAATGCAATGCAGTTAAAAAATGACGGTGTTTCCCCCAGAATGATATCACAAAAGCATATGACAAAACAGACTACACTAGAAAATCCACATAACGTTTGGCAATCCCCAATCCAGAGTCCAGAGAGGCTGCTGCGTATTAATATCGTGCTACCGTCTAGCGCGTTCCCTAGAAAGGAGCTCCAAATCCCCCAGACAAACGACCAAAAATTAAAGCTACAAGACCTGCACAAAACCACATAATTACAACATATAGTTACAACAGTGCAAACAATAGCATAATTGATTTAAAAAAAACAGACTATGGGCACAGTAAAAATAGTCCAAGATGTTAAAGGACTGTTTAAAACTTCACAAAACATGCTTCATGGCCTACTGTGTTCCTCCAGCATTTTGTGTTGTTTTGGGTTTCCAACATTACAGAATATTTTGTTCATGAGTTAAACAATGTTTTAGGCTGAAAACCCTTCAGTTTTGACAAAGGATCTTTTGAGCTGTCTATCAATCTAGCTTACTTCTGGTGCTGCAGGGAAGACCTTTGACATTGATAGCAGAAAACAATTTGTTTCTCCCAAATGTGTCACTTGATACTTAGTTCTGAATACTGCTAAAGCAGGCTTACAAAGTGTTTTAAATGTCTTATTAATGGTTGAAAAGGTAGACTCTTAATTTGGCTGTATTACGAGTCTGTTGAATTTGAATGTGGTCATGATCTTTTAAGTGATTCCCAGATTTTGCAATGGAGCTTGCAATATAATACATGACTAGTAACTGGAGCAAGCAATTCCAAGAATGGAGACTAACGCATTTAGTCATTTCACACTTAAAAGCAAGCATTCAGCTTCTGGGTATTATATTACCTTTTAAGATAATTTTGAAATGTGATGTTCTCTTACTGATTTGCAAGGTAGATCTCAGTTTTGCTTTTTATAAGTAGTTCTTTGAATAATGGACCTGGCCACGCTCTAATGGACTTGAGCTCAAGGTCTGAGAGGTGATGACCAGTTAAAGAGAAGGGGTGGTGAGACCGGAGTCGGGTGTTTTCTAGACTGAGGGGACTAAAATGACAGGTCATTTGTACCAGGTAGTGGAGGAGAGCAGGAGTGGGGGTTGAAGACAGTGGCAGATCAGTGGAGACAAAGAAGTGGGGAGGGGGGAAAAATGGCATTTGGAGGTGGAAATCGGAGACAGGTGTTGGAGAGAGAAGGGCAGAAACCAGTGCTAGACTCAAGTAAAGGAGGCAGTGGGAACTATTAGGGAAGTGCTGAATAGGAGGTGCAGTTGGAACCACAGTCGTGGGGGTGAACTGTGTGTGCACGGAAATGGGAGAGGGTAAACTTAGGGATTGGCAGGGGGTGCTGAGAGAAAAGGAACAATCATGAGAGAACTGGAGGAGAATCTGCTCAGGAGAGCAGGGGAACATCCCAAGTTCTTACCCCCCCCCCCCTCCCCTGTATTTGATGCAACCTCCCTATCAACTTGTATCCCTCCTCAATCCCTTAGGCTTGGCACTTACTGCCTTCTCTTCATACTAACCATCTTGGTCCTCTGTCCTGATGCAGAGTTCCTTTCTTCCCAAAATTGTTGTTCGATGCACTCTGTTCTTCCAGCAGATTGTTCTGGAGGAACAGCAACCTGGCGATTGCTACTGCACGTTTCTGCATCTGCTGCTCTCAAATGTAGGGTTAGATGCTTTGACTTGGGATGTGGGGTGCGAATCTTAATATCCGATAGCATAAATTGAAGCAGAGCTTTCCAGTACATTCAGGCAGCTATGTTAAATGTGACGATATGGCCCACATTGTTTTTTATCAATACAGCGCGCCATACAATAACAGTATGCCTTGATCAACTCTTCCTGTAAGACTTCTAAGTGTAAACTGCTTGAGGCATCCCATAGCAAGTCACTAGTGTTCTCATCACCCACAAGACTATTCTTTCCTTTTTCTCCTACCCTTCATTAAAAAAATAACTGTACACAACGAATCAGACCTTAACCAGAGTGACCAGGTTCTCAAAGTTTGCATGTTAATTTATTAGGTTTGGACGACTTTAAATGCACAAGATGATGGATGTAAGCTCCTGATGTGTAAAGCATGCAGATTAATTCCAGATTTTGAAATGAATTTTAATTTCTATAGCTGCCATGGTGGGATTTGAAAATTTTTCTCCTGAATTAACACCACCTACTCCTTCCCTTCCCCAGGACAGGTCTTTAGGCTGACTCTTCAGTAACTACTAGCTGTTAATTTTCATGACTCTGCTTTTATCCTTAAGGTTGGCTGCAGATTTCATGAAGAGTGATTATTTGTTCCTTGCTGTTGGTCAAGTGGGAGGAGCCTGTGGTGACGTACAGCAGTCTGTACTGCAAGTTGACCAGTATTCCAAGAGGAACAAACTAATTGAAATCCTCACCAATACAGGTGTGTCTTTTTCACCTACAATCTGCCCAACTATAATGAAATTCAGCGAGAGGAGATGGATACTGCAAATAATTAAATGCATATTTTGGAGGGTAGAGGTAATTTAACTTCATGTGAACACATTTTTACTAAAATTAATAATTTGGTCAAAAGTAGTTATTTTTGTATAATTCTATGGAATATTTCATGCAAAATTACCCCATGGATGGAGATATAAATTCCAATAGTGGCTGCTTGTAACATAAATTGTATATTGTCCAGCTATTACCTACTTGTGTTTGTTAACTTTAAATTGGCTTATCTTTAAGCAATGTGGTCCTATCATTCTAAAATATTTATCCTTGCCATGATTGCATCAAGGTGATGGATTAGAATCTCTGCAGAAAGACAGCTGAGGTGTTTTGTAGAGTTACCACCGATTGATTGATTATTTATTTATAAATGCTTGGGGAAAACTGGGGAAAAAATTTAATTTGTTAAATAAGCAATTTTTGACTTCCCATTTGTGTTTTGGGGATTAGGACTTTTGCATGAAAATATGTATTTTTATCATGATGACTTTGGTTATAATTCAAGTTACCCTAACATACATGGACTCTCACTGTGTGTGTGTGTGTGTCTCTATATGTATAGATGTAGGAGAGTGCATTTTTAAACTACTTTGCTTTGGGTCTCACTTCCTAGGTATTGAACGGACTATGATCTTTGTTGATACCAAAAGGAAAGCTGACTTTCTTGCTGCTTTCCTTTGTCAAGAGAAATTCCCCACAACAAGTATTCATGGGTAAAGTTTTTGCTTTCACATTTCTCTAATTCACATATTTGCCTTTTGTCTGTTTCTGTTCTTGAGAGTGACATGGAAATTTATCATGTTTGGGCTTAAATTCCATCAACCTAATTGATTCGACACAATCCAGTAAGCTTGAAGCGTTTGTTGCCTTAGAATTAAATAAACTGTTAGAATATTTGAGTGGTTTGTCTTCTACAGTGGAAATCACCTCTCGGATTTAGAAATGGACTTGAGAAATCTTGCTTGCCTGGTTCACTCACTCGTTTCTCATTTAGTCCCTCCTTGACCCATAGCTAAATGATTTTATTTGGACAGGATTTTATTGCTCCATGTAGTTTATAGTTGGATCTTTGATTAGTTTTGTAATTCATTGAGTTGTTTTTGAGGGCATTGCAGAGTAGGTAATTTACTGTTAGTTACTATTTATTATTAATAAGAGCACTTAAAGGGAGTGATTTTCCTTGTTGCAGTGCTATAGACTTTGTAATAAAGTGTTCTAGATTTTAACCTACTGATAATGGAAAACTTTGTGTGAATAAAATTCTTAAATTAAAACTTTTTTAGTATTTAAGCCAGTTTATTGTGTTAAATATTTTTGAGTTGTCTTAATCATTTTTTTTTGTTTTGTTTTTGACAACTTGGAATGGAAACAAGATTCTAACTTACAAATAGTTGGAACCATTTAAACTCTTGCCTCTCAAGTTAAGGCATGTCCTTTTTTTTAATAGCTGATGAACAGTTGGCCTAGAGTTGCATGGAAAGATCATGGGCTAGAATCTTATTTCCTTGATGTGCTGAGCTTAGAGGAAATTTTTTTAGAGAGGGCAAGAGCGTAAATGAGGGTGAGGCAACTGGAGGAGATGGAATCGTGTCCAGAAACGATACAGTATAGATCATATCTTTTGTAGTAACACCCCTTCACTATTCAACCTCTACCAAAGGGGGAGCTCTCAGCTTCTCCAGTCTCTAAATGTGGGTAATTAATTCCTAAAACTAATTAAGTACCATCTGGCATTCAAAATGTTGATAGATACTTTTAAGTGTGGGGCCCAGTCATTAGTTTGCAAAGGTTTAGCATAACTTTTTTTGGATATTCCACCTACAATGAAGCTACAGATATTTTGCCTTCTCAATCAGACCTATCATCTCATGAATAACATGCATTCTCATCCCTGCCCTTCAGAATTGTATTATTTTATTCAATATTACTTTATTTCTTGTACTATAATCAACTGCTTCATTTATTTCTGAATTTAAATATTTTCCATTTAATTTTGTATTGATGAATTTAGTCTGTCACCTTTCATCTAGTTCATAATTTGCTTTGAGGCTGAAGGTGAGAACTTTAGTTTTAGGTGCAACAGTAAGTCACATGAACCATTAATCCTGCACTGCTGTTTAAGGTTGACATTTTCCTATTTGTCCCATTTCCCTTCAGTGCCCTTGCTAATGTAATTGAATGAATTGAAGGATTAGGAAGTGTAATGTAATGGGCAATGCTTCGTTTTCAAAAAAAAACGCATCTGTTTGCTTGTACCAAAAGTGTTGTTAATTAATAATTCTAAATTTTCTGCTTTTCTCTTGAGCTATCACAAAAGGACAGTGGCTTCGGTCATTCTTGCCTTTTTTTTGAGGGTTGATGTGAAGGAACAGCAATGTAACGTAAGTGACTTATTTTGCAGTGATCGAGAGCAAAGAGAAAGGGAGTTGGCACTTGGTGACTTCCGTACAGGGAAGTGTCCCATTTTGGTGGCTACGGCAGTGGCAGCTCGAGGATTAGACATTGAGCATGTACAACATGTTATTAACTTCGATTTGCCATCCACCATTGATGAATACGTTCATCGCATTGGACGCACAGGTCGTTGTGGACATGTTGGCAAAGCAATATCATTCTTTGATTCAAATACAGATATGCCAATAGCACGTGCCCTCCTAAAGGTCCTCTCCGATGTAAGTACTGTTTTCAGGAATAATTTTATGATGAGAGTTAAAAAGAGAAAATTGAAGACCTGAAAAGTAGTCATCTCAGCATGCTTCCAGTTCCCAGTGATCCTGAATATAGGAGCAGGGAAGTGGATTATGTCGTTGGACAGGTGATTCAGGAAGAAAGGGTTTGGGTTCCAGAGACTTTGAAACCAGCTCTGGAGAGGGTTGAATGATGGATTCTGGCAGTAAGAGGACCAATGTCCTAGTGAGGGTTGTTGTGGGTAAACTTACACTAGGGTGGGTAAAACTAAACTAGAATAACAATACTGTGGGGATGCAAGCAAGATTCTTAGGAGGAGAGAAATGAAGAAAATGTAGAATGCAAGAACAAAATCGAGTGAGAGGCAGATAGAACCACAGTGTGGGAGCAGGTGGCAAGAGCAAACCTGAAGTACTGCTATTGTAATGCAGGAGGCATTTGTAATGAATTTAGTTTGTACAAATAAGGCAAAGGATAGTGGAGTAGAAACACTTAGTGAGATCAAGTACAGTTGTGAGAAATTGCCTAGACTCGGAAAATGTAAAGCTCATTTGGATGATGTTTTAAAAACAGCATAGGAATGAAACCAATGTAGGAGTAGTATACAAACACCCCAGCAGGAGCCACACTGTAATAAAGGCTATCAGTAAACAAATAGTAGCTTGCAATAGTTGTGGAAACCTTTAATCTTGTAAATTTTTAATCAGGTTGGAATGAGATGGCATTTGGGGGTGGGGTAGGGGAGGCAAAATATTGAATACTTTTAGGGTAGTCTCCTAGATAAGTGTATTTGTGGGAACAGTGAAAAGATGATCTTGGATCTGGTAATGGGTTCCTAGGCGGGTTTCATAAATACCCTCAGAAAAATTGCCTAGAATATTCAGTTTTAGATGGTAAAACTTGGGTTGGAAACAGTTGTGTTCAACTTGGAGGGAATTTCAATGGAATCTGTCACAGTAAAATTCGTAGGGAGGGATTAAACTTGTGGCCAGCCAGGGATGTTAGAGGGTACTAAGCTGAAAGGAACATATGCAATACCCAAAGTTGGTGATGGGCCTAGAGTTTGGGATATAATTCAGCAGGCAAGAAAGATGATGCCATCCCTTGAACTTTATAGCTTTGGTTTATTATTTTCTGTGAGGAATGTAATAGTTGCTTCAAGTATTCTTAAAAGAAAAAAGGGTCCCAGTGAACTCCTGGAGAATGTGACTGTGGAGTAGTTATAAGGAAGTTATAGTTTGTTCATAGTCGAGCAGAATAGAAACCGGCCCTTTTAGGCCATTGTACCCATTGCTGATTATCACATAACCAGTTACACTAATGCTATTTAGCAACACTTGGTCCATAATTGTCTTGGTGAGTCAAATACCCTGTGCTTACAGTACAAGATACTGCAAACACCTTATTAATTCTGAATAACCATAGAACGCAGTTAAATATTGTCAGCATCACAAGAGAATTATGATTGCACAAACTAATGAGGCTAAAAGTTGTGAAGAAAGTTGTCAAGTTTGCAGCTGATGGTTTGCATTTGTTTCTAATGTATATCATTAGATGCATTAATTATAAATTCAGTTACAAAATTCTGAACTCCAGGGCACTGGAAAATCATTTATGATTCCTGCAAGAAGTGGGTATAGTAGTACAATTTTCTAACAAAAGTTTAAATTAAAGTCATGAGGTAATAACAGCATTCTTGGAAAATTGTAATCTAATCAGCATGGTGCAATGGAGAAATTTGTCAGACAATTTGAGTTTGAAGCATTGATCAGTGTATAGAGGGGAACTAATAGACGTGTTGTATTTAAGCTTCCAGAATGTATTTGACAAGATGCCTCATTATCTTGTGGAAATAGCCCATAATATTGATGAGCAGCATATTAGCATAAGCAATTTGACTAATTATCAGGAAAGAGTGACTGAAAAATAAGGGGATTATTTTCAAGTTGATGCCCCATTTGACCATTTGGGTACCATAGAGATCAATGGGATTTGGGTAGCATAGAGATCAATTGTTTGCAATAAACGTTAATGACTTGGAAGTAAATGCATGTGTCATTTGTAGAAGGGGATAGGGGAAAGATAGGTGAAGAGGCAAGATTGGAGAGATGGATCAGATAGATGAGTGGACCAAAATTTGGTAAATAGATTACAAGATAAAAATATGTTCACTTTGGGAGAGTGAACTAGACACTGGTATTACAATGGAATTTGTTGGAAATTGCAACATTTCAGTCCTTGTGCACAAAACAAGAAGTAATTGGGGAGGCTAATGGAATGTTGGACCTCATTTCAAGTAGGTTACAATATAAATGTAGGGAAGTTCTTTTGCAACTGTAAAAGGCATGTATGGATGTTTAGTCCCTTAAATTATTTTGGAGAAGGTTTAATGGGGTGATGCTGGTACTTGGAGATTGCCCTTTTGAGGAAAGGTTAAGAGGGTTGAGCTCCATTCATTGAAGTTTAGAATTAGAATCTGGAATGCCACACAGCTCAGGAACAGACTTTTCAGCTATGATGTCTGTGCTGACCATGAAACTAATTTAAACTGCACATCTAGCTGCAACTGGTCTAATCCTCTGTTCCCTGGGGGAATGGGGCAGGAATGCAGATCTGAAGAATGCAGAATCAGCCATGATTCTTAATGATAGAACAGGCTCTCGGGGGTTGATGGCCTATCCTGTTCCTCTTGCATTTAATCTTATTAACATTAAGTATTTTTTTGTTTGTGGCTTATTCTTATACAGATCAAAGGAAACCACATTTTTAAAGAAAAGTTTATAGTGTTTGTCGATCATGATGCAGTTTAATAATTATACTTAATTGTTTCTATAGGCACAGCAAGAAGTTCCTGTATGGTTAGAAGAAATTGCTTTTGCTGCTCATGGAACTAGTTACAATAACTCCCTTGGAAAAGTTTTTGCTTCTGTAGATACACGCAAGGTTAGTATATATAGGTCAACAGTGAGCACATTGTTTTTATAAGGTCTAATTCTTTTTAGTTCTTGCTATCAAATGTTTTGGATCAGAATATTCATTTTTGACATCAACCAATATGCAGATTATCTGTTCTTTGGCCCTGTTAGGTATTCCCTGTGTTTATTTGTCATTATCTTCCTTCTCCATAGTAGCATGCCTCTATTCATTAGGAAGTACTGCTAATTTGAAGCAAACATCAACTTATATGGAACTTTTTCACAATGATAAGCTTTCTCCAAGTGATAGCTGCTGACCAGAACACCAGAAAGGCATGTATGGATGTTTAGTTCCTTAAGTACCACCACCCCTGGTAGCGTACTTGTGTGGAAGGCATGCCAATGGCTATATATACTTCATTAGGAAATTGAGGAGAATTTGGTATAGAGACTCTGAGGCACAGGATCACAAGAGACTGCAGAGAGTTGTGGACTCAGTGAGTTCCATCACTGGCACAACCCCTTCCCACCACTGAGGAAATCTTCAAGAGGCCTTGGAAACCTCACCATCTGGAACACTTCCTCTTAAGATCTGGAAGGAGTCTAACGACCTATATTCAACAATTCAGGAATAGGTTCTTCCCCCTCTGTTATCAGATTGGGGAGAAGAGTTGAGCTGCGGTGATAGGGGTTTTGTCAGAGGTATTGAAAGGAGGCTCTGTGGAAGAGAATGAGATTCCCAGATGGTATGTTGCCTCTTGGGTGCTAGGGTTTGGGACATCTCAGCAGGAGGGTGAACAGCCAGAGGTTGTAGTTTAAGTAGGTACCAATGACATGAGTAGGAAGAGTTCTGCAAAGGGAGTTGAGAGTTGGGTGATAAGTTAAAGGATAGGACTACTGGGGTTGTGATCTGAGGATTGGTACCTGTGCCATGTGCTAGTCGGCCAGAAATAGGAAGATTATACAGAAATAAGATTAACATGTGCCTAAGGAATTGGTGCAGGAGGGAGAGCATATGATTTTTTTGATCATTGGGCTCTTCCAGGGAAGGTGGGACCTGTATGGAAGAGATGGTTTGCACCTGAACTGGAAGGGGAGGAGTATCCTAGTGGCGCATGCAAATTGCTGGACCAACTCAGCAGACCATGTAGCATCTTTGAAGAGAGTGAACAGTAGATATTCTGGGCTGAGGCTCTTCAGATTGGAAAGGAAGTCAGAAAAAGATGTATTATGGTGGACGGAGGGGAGGAAGAAGTGCAGTGATAGGTGAAACTGGGTGGGGTGAAGTTAAGAGCTGGGAAGTTGGTGGAAGAGGTTAAAGGGCTGGAGAAAGGGGAATCTGGGAGAGGACAGAAGAAGGGGGAGGAGGAGGAGGAGCACCGGAGGGAGGTGATAGGCAGATAAGAAAAAGTGAGAGGAAACGAAAATGGGAATGGTGAAGGGAAGAGGGGAGAAACTTTGAGTATAAAGCTTCTATGAGCCTGTCAGAATAAAAGATAAAGATAACAAGTATAGAGAACCTTGGTTTCTCAAAAGATTGAAATAGTACAGTGTAAATTTACAAGGATGTTGGGACTGGAAGACCTGAGTTGTAAGGAAAAATTGAATAGATTAGGACTGTATTCCTTAGAACATAGAAGTTTGAGAGGAGGTTTGATAGAGATGTACAAAATTAAGCATATAGTTAGGTAAATGCAAGCAGGCTTTTTCCACTGAGGTTGGGTGAGACTACATGGGTTAAGGGTGAAAGGTGAAAAGCTTAAGGGGGACATGAGGGGAAACTACTTCACTTGGAGAGTTGAGTGTGAAATGAGCTGCCAGCACAAGTGGTGCATGCAAGCTCAATTTCAAAGTTTCTAAAGTGAAGTTTGTATAGGTACATGGATAGTAGAGGTATGGAGTTCCCAGTGCAGGTCATTGGGAGTAGGAGGGTTAGAAGATTTCATCATGGACTAGGTGGACTGAAGGGTCTTTCTGTGCAGTGCTTTTCAATGACTAGAAGTACCCAATTAAACTAATTCTACATCAATTTCCTCCACCACCACCACCACCACCACCTTCATAATCTGTCCCTCATTTTTTACATTTGGGAGAATTTAGTGATTCATCTACTAATTATGTCTTTGGAATGAGGGAATTGGAGAACCTGGGGGAAACTCACATGGTCACAGGAAGGACATACAAATTCACACAGAGCTAGAAGCCAGGGTTGAACTTGAGCTGCTGGAGATAAAAGTCTTAACTTCAGTCAGTTGCCCCACATGGAGGAATAACTTCACGAGGGCTGATAATTCACCACCAACTTCAAAGGCAAAAAAGATGGCAAAAATGTTGATTTTTTTTTTGCCCAAAAAAAAATTGTAGGATTTTTTAATCAGATCACAAGTTATTTATCAAACAAGGGTGAGGGAATGTATCAAATGTACAAGCTACAGATTAGACTTGAATACAATAGAACAATATAGGTTAAAGGGGTTGAAATACTTAATTTTGTCCTGAAAGATATGGACTACATCTGAACGGAAGCTTTGACAAATCATTTCTAAGTTAAAAAAAAAGTACTCTAAAGAACATTTTTAACTTTACAGGAACTTATATTTAAAAGTAATACTATTCAAGAAATCCATGAAATTACATAGAACACATTTATCTTGATCAAAATTGCACGTACTTGTATATTTCACATAAATAGCTCATGACCCCAGTCAGTTTGGATTGGCAACAACATATCCTCCACCTTGTCCGTCAGCATTGTCCGTAAGCTGACAAGGCTGTGTGCTTAGACTCTGCTCTACTTGCTTTATACTTAGTCTGTGAGACTTAGCACAGCTCCAATGCCATATTTAAGTAAGCTTGCTGATGCTACTACTGTTGTTGATGGTGATGTATCAGCATATAAAAGGGAATTGAAAATCTGGCTGAGTGGTGCCAAAACAACAACCTCTCTCAATGTCAACTGGACAAAGGAGATGATTGACCTCAGGAGGAGGAACCTGGAGGTCCATGACCCACTCCTCATCAGGGAATTGGGGGTGGAGAGGATCAGCAGTTTAAAATTCTTTGATATTACAATTTCACAGCATCTGCCCTAGGTCCAGCACGTAACTGCAATTACGAAGCAGCACGGCTTTTTTTTTAATAAGTTTGCAAAGAGTTTGCATGACATCTACATTTTGACAAACTTCTTTTGATGTGTAGTTGAGGGTATATTGACTGGCTGCATCGCAGCCTGGTACAGAAACACCAATGCTCTTGTACGGAATAGCCCACAAAAAGTGGATATGGCCCAGTCCATTGCATGTAAGGCACCCTCTGCTCTTGAGCACATCCACATGGAGCGCTCTTGCAGGAAAGCAACATCCTTCAATGACCTTTCAACATCCAGGTCATTCTCTCTTCTAGCTGTTGCCATCAGGAGGCCTCAAAAGCATGCCATCAGATTCAGGAACATTTATTACCCCTTGAGCATCAGGCTCTTGAATCGGGGTCTAACTTCTAATTACATTACTGAACTATTCACAACCTTTGGACTCGCTTTCAAGGACATCTCAGCTCATGTTCTTTTGCTTATTTATTATCGTTTTTATTTTTTCTTTTGTATTTGCGCATTTTTTTAAACACTTTTTTGGCTGCCCTGTTAAGTGCAGTCTTTGATTCTGTTTACTGCGATTGAATGTCAGGATTGTATATGACTTGTACATAGTTTGGTAATAAATTTACTGAACTTTGATTCCCAAGTTGAAGACAGGAGTTTTGTTAGAATTGCTGTCAAATCCAATGATCTACAAACAAAAAACCATGAAATTAGTATTCTTTTTTCTCTGCTTAAAAGCAGCTTCTAGGTTGATGATTTCATAAATTTATCAGCCAAAAGGGCATCTATTGTCTCTGAAGGCAGTATCTAGGCCTTGGTTAAATGCTTGTGTGTTTAGGGCCACTAGAGACTTTGTCAAAGTTACAATTCAGTGATGACGTCCTGCTTGCCATCTGAAGCCTTTCAGATTAACTTTTAAAATAAAAGCCCTGTTTCATCTAGTGGATGTATGGGGACGTATGGATGTATGCAGTTTAGAATTGGGTTTACAACCATGTGAAATTTGTTTTGTAGCAGCAGTGTAAAAATAAATTGCTTTAAATTACAAAAAGGAATAATGAAGCATTCATAAACTGTTCAGGAATCTAATGGTTCAGTTAGACAATGTGCTGGAACATTTTGAAGAACTTTAGGATAGGCAAGTCCCCAGGTTTACTGTGGGAAGCAAGGAGAGAGATTGTCGTCCTCACCGGCCACAGTAGTAGCATCAGATAATTGGAGGGTGGCATGTGATATCCCTTTTTTTTCAAAAAAGGGAGTAAGGAGATCTCTGGGAATTATAGACCAGAGAGTCATACTTAAGTGGTGGGCAAATTCTTGGATAATATTCTTATAGTATTAGCATTTTGGAGAAGTCTGATTAGGGAGAGTCAGCATGGCTTTGTGAGGAGCAGGTCATGCCTTGGAGCCTGATTGATTACTTTAAGGATGTGACAAAGCACATCGAAGGTGGAGTGTTAGATGTGCTGTCGATGGAATTCAGTAATGCATTTGATTAGTTTTGCCTTAGTTGGCTCATTCTGAAAGTCAGAAAGCATGGGATCCAGGCTTGCCCATAATAGGAGCAGGAGGTGGCAGATGGTGTTTATTGTCGATCACCAGTGGTATACTGCAGGGGTCTGTTATGTGACTTCTGCTCTTTCTGATTTTTATAAATGACTTGTGTGGAGGAATTGGAATGTTGGTTGGTAAGGTTGAAGACATGAAGGTTGGAGGAGATGTAGATAGTGTCAAAGGTTGTGATAGGCTATAGTGGATGTTGATAGGTTGCAGAGCTGGGCTGAAGTGGCACATAGTGTTCACTTGAGGAAAGTTACATCATTCAGTTTGGAAGGTTGACCTTGAAAACAGTACAAGGTTAATGGCAGGATTCTTACTGTGGAGGAACAGGGATCTTGGAGTTCACGGATCCCCTCAAAGTTGCCTCACAAGCTGATAAGGTTGTTAAGGAATATAGTCTACATTAGTCAGGGATTGAATTCAAGCGCTGCAGTGCAATGTTGCACCCTTCTAAAACCTTGCTTGGACCATACTCTGAATGTTGTTGCTTCTGAATGCTTTAGAGAGGGTGCTGAAGATATTTACAGGATGCTGCTTAAGCATGTCTTGAGGATAGTTTGAGCGGGCAAGGGCTATTCGCCTTGGAGCAATGGAGGATGAGAGACCACCTCATAGAAGTGTACAAGGTCGTAAGGGGCATAGTTTGAATGGATGGCCACTTTCCCAGGGCAGAAATGGCTAATAGGAGGGAGCATAATTTTAAGCTGATTGAAGGAGTGTATAGGGGTGATGTTAGAGGCAAGTGTTTTTTTTTACACAGTGGATACATGGAACATGGATGCCTAGGGTTGTGGTAGATGCAGAAACATTGTGGGCATTTAAGAAACAAACACATGGATGATCGAAATGTGGAGGGTATGTAGAGGAGGGGAAGGGTTAGATTGATCTTGGAGTAAGTTAAAGGTCAGCATAACATCATGGGCTGAAGGGCTTGTACTGTATTGCTTGATGTCCTTGCATCTGTGAACTCCCCATTGATCACTAAGCTGAAGAGCTCAGCAATCTGAATATGGGAACCCAGAAGTTATGCTTAGTGAAGACACAAATGGGCTTGACTGTCACAAAGCTGCTTTGTCTTCTTCACTGATGTCAAATTTGGATGGGATCATGCTTGTCAGTTACAAATTGCCTGTGATCTGGTTGAATGAAGGTAGCATGTACTCACTGGGTTGACTGATGTACTTGGTTCCTGTATTCTTTCTGGAAGCTAACTGAACTTTTCTAACCCAAAGGTTGGTGTCAGGGTTGGGTAGCTGACTAGTACAAATTCAACATTTAGTGCAGAAGGTAAATCAAAATGACTATTTAAGTGGGTCAAATTTTGAGTTTGCTTCAAATGGTGATGCTTGTGTAAGAGATGTAATGAAACTAATGGCTAAAATGTTAACTTTCATTTTCTGACTAGACTGTAGGAAAATAAGCCAAAATTGTCCGGCTTTGCATTGATTTTTAAGCTCTCATTTTAGTTTCTTCAAACATGGGCATTAGTGGCATAACTTCAGCACAGGATGATAGGAAACCAAGTGAAACATAATTGTGGTGATAATCACTTTAGAAATTTTGTGTCCACTTGAACCACTTTAATTAGCTTTTCCTTTTGGTAAAATGTAGAGTGTCATTTCAAAACGATGTACTGCTAGATAAACATCTGAATATTGTGTACTTGCAATTCTAAGTTTAGTCAAAACTGAAAATCAAAAGATTTTTATCCCAAATGAGAAAGATGGTATGTTATGTGGATCATCTTTTAAAATGTATGTCTCTTATGTAGTATAAATGATTTCAAACCAGAGTTGGCTTCGGTTATTTGTGTGGTTAAGGTGCAACCATAGTTCCGCAAGTCTGGAACTGGAGCATGTGAACAAACTTCTGATCAAAACTAACATTGTTACTGAAATTTCTGCTTTTCAGTAAGTTTATTAGAACTTGGAACAGTGCATCACAGGAACAGGCTCTTTGGCACACAATGTTGTGCTGAGTCAGCTAAAAAGTAAATGACAAAGTGATTCCTCTGCCTTAACAATGTCCATATCCCTCCATCTTTTTCATACTCATGTGTCCATCTAAACGGCTCTTAAATCTCTAATGTATTTACCTCTATCATTATACCAGGCAGTGGATTCCAGGCATTAACCACTTAGTTTTTAAAAAAATAAACACACACTTGCCCCTCACATCTCCTTTGAACCTCCCTACTGTCACCTCCAAATGCATGCTCTCTGGTATTGGACATTTCAATCCTGGTAAAAAGATACTCCCTGTCATTATCATTATCAAATTATCTCATTATCAAATCTCCTCTCAGCCTCTGCCACTCCAGAGAAAACACACCCAGTTTGTCCAGTCTCTCATGATAGCATGTGCCCTCGAAACCAGGCAGCATCCTTGTAAACCTCTTCTGCTACATCCTCTCCAAAGCCTCAAAATCCTTCCTGTGGGAGGAGAGGGGGAGCAACCAGACCCGTATGCCCTGATAACCTCTAGACTTTTGAACTCAATGCCTCAACTATAAAACATTACATAAGCTGCCTTAACCACTCTATTGAACCGTGTAGCCACTTTCAAGGAGCTGGACCCCAAGATTTGTTGATCTGCCTCTTCACCAGAGGACTTTGGGTTCAGACCAAGGGAATAACTGTCACACAGTTTACTTAAAATTACAAACTGTTTATTAGCAAGCTTGCGTCTCAGTTGATAACATAGAGCTTGCGCTCATAGTCTGGGAAAATCTGCAATCAAATGAGCCCTGAGCACTGCCTGGGGCTGCTTGTTAAATATTCATTACCACAAAGTACTCTGATTGTTGCCTGGCATCCTTGATTAGTGGTTACAACAAACAGCTTTCTCATGCAACAAGCACTCCTTTGTTCCTCCATCCAGTACTCTTCTCTTCCCCCTGCCTCCTCTATCTTTTCTAAAACTTCAAAAGCCTGGTTTTTGAAATCATCCATTCCTGCCCCCCTCTTAACCAAGTCTATTAATAACCTCAATGTAGTTTCATGTATTGATTCATCCTCTCAAGTTCACCCTTACCCATAATACTCTTGGAATTAAAATACCCACACTTCTAACTGTCCATCCCATGTCTATTGATTTTTGCCTACCAATACCTTCCCTGTCATCTACCTTCTGCTCCAATCCTTTACTTACTGACTTGGTGCTCCTGTTCCCTGCAAAACTAGTTTAAACTCTCCTGAGTAGCATTAGCAAACCACCCAGCCAGGATATTGGTTCCCCTCCAGTTCAGGTGCAACCTGCCCGCCTCTTCCCCAGAAAAGGTTCCAATGATCTAAGACCTTGAAACCCTGCTCCCTGAACCATCTCCTGAGCCACTCATTCATCTATGCTATCATCCCATTCCTACCTGCACTCGCCTGTGGCACCAGGAGTAATCTGGAGATTACTACCTTGAAGGTCCTTCTCTTCAGCTACTTTCTTAACTCATACTCATTACACAGGACTACTTCCCCTTTTCTGCTTATGTCATTGGTGCCAATATGTGCCATGACCTCCAACTGTTCACCCTTGCCCTAGAAAATATTCTGCAGCAACTCCGATATACCCTAGAACCCAGCAGGCAACACACCGCCTCTTTCGCGGCCGCAGTATCTCCAGTCTATCTCCCTGAACTATAAGAGTCCCCTATCACTACCGCACTGCCTGACTTTATCCTTCCCTGCTGAGCCTCAGCTGGTTGCAGTTGGCGGCTGCTGCTGCTGTGCCCTGATAGGTCATCTCCACCCCCGCGCACCCCCCCCCCCCCCACAACGGTATCCAAAGAGGCTGTTCCTTTTGCTGAGGGACATGACCACAAACTGCATTGGTAGAAAATCTGATAAATTAAACAGACCTGGTTGTAATGAATGACAGTTGCAGAATGTTATACATCTGTCATAATTCTAGTTAATACTGAAACTTTTCAAAGTCAAAATCCTGCCTGTGGCTGATGTCCTTTTCTTTCTTTGTTGTAGATCTTGGGTGTAAACAGAAACTTCAGTGGTTATGAAGCAAGTCCGCCGGTGACATATGGTGAAAATGAAGATGTTTGGGAATAATGCCCACACTTGAACTTTAAGACAGTGTCCACTAAGAGTTATTAATATTGAAGCTTTTCATTGTTTACCTATTTTATAGGAAGCACATTTGTAAAATTTGTTTACATTTAGTTGCACACGTTTTCATATTTAAGTTGTATCACAGTGGTCAGATATTACAATGTTGATTATTTGTTTTCTGTATGACTTGGGAAATTTCAATAAGGTTATAATAAACTGAAAAACTAGACTAATTTTCTTGTGCTGTCTCTAAAGAGCAATATTTACGTAAGGCTGTTAACAGTTGAAGCTGTTAATGCAGTGTTTTCATTTTTAATAGACATTGATCAGATGCATTGTGTGGAACTATAATATCCTTGCAATAGTTGTGACTTTTAAAGGTGATTTTTAAGGGATAGCTGCAGGGTATGGAGGTGGAAAGCGAAGAATTTGGACTTTAGTACCAAAAGAAACAAAGCATGGTTGTTAAAATATGTGGGAGTTTTATAATAGCTTAAATAGAGGATGTAATGGCTCGAAGTTATAAGCTGCACTGAGGTCTGTTGATACCACTTGCAGTAAACATTTGGTGAGTTGATAGAAAACTTAAACTCAGGGAGAATTACAACATTGAGAATCATATAAGAATTGTCCCTTCCACAAACTCTATTCAGAACATGGTCTGTAATTGGCCCAAATTTTCCATTTGTTCAGCTTCATAATCAAATTAATGGCTAACAAGAGAGGGCACAGTTTTAAGGTGCTTGGAAGTAGGTACAGAGCAGATGTTGGGGATAAGTTATTTAACGCAGAGCGGTGAGTGCGTAGAATGGGCTGCCGGCGATGGAGGTGGATATGATAGGATTTTTTAAGAGACTCCTGGATAGGTACATGGAGCTTGGAAAAATAAGAGGACTAGGTAATTTCTAAAGTACATGTTCGGCACAGCATTATGAGCCAAAGGGCCTGTATTGTGCTGTAGGTTTTCTAAATTATAAGACCTAGGAGCCAAATTAGGCCATTTGGCCCATCAAGTCTGCTTCGCCATCCATTATGTATGATGCTTTCCCTCTTGACCCCATTCTCCTGCCTTCTCACCATAAACTCTGATGCCCTGACTAAGCAAGAACCAGTCAATCTCTGTTTTAAATGTACTCAATAATCTGGCCCCACAGCTCTCCATTGAAATGAATTCAACTGACTCACCCAACCTCTGGATAAAGAAATTCCTTCTCTGTTCTAAATGGACATCCCTTTATTCAGAAGCTGTGTCGTCTGGTCCTAGACTCAACCCACTATCGGAAACACCCTCTTCACACACAAAGTTGTGGACTTTATTTCGCTCTGAATGCTGCTGTTCTCATTGTTTGCACAATTTTTTTTCTCTCTGCAGATTGGGTCTTTTTTAATGGGTTCTTCTGAGTTTTTTGTTGCCTTTTGAGGATGAATCTATACATGAATTGTAGAATTTATACTTTGATAATTTACTTCAAACTTTGAAAGGTCTAGATAGTTCAAAACAATCAAAGAAGCCACAAGCAGAATGTCAAACTTGAGCTAAGTGAATTAACGCACACAATGCTAGAGGAATTCAGCAGACCAGGCAGCATCTATGGAAAAGAGTAATGTTGACTTTAGGGGCCAAGATCCTTCATCAGGGCATTGTTTATAAGAGGAGTGAATAAATGGATGAACAGAAGCACAGCTGTATGTGTTATTTATAAATAGTAAACAGAAGCAACATTGGTGCAAATCTATGTTGAACACTGTGCTGGTGCTTGTTTATATGCTTGTAATCTTAACTTTGCCAAACCCTCTGTACATCTCCAAGTCTGCCATTCTTTTTTTTCCAATTAGGATAATTTTGTAATGTGTTTTAGGCATAGGAGCAGGTCCTTTGGCCAACCTAATCCAAAGCTGCTGTTCTGATTTGTTTCACCTATCTATCTGGACAATAGACTTCCATATCCCCCTTCACCCACATACTTAAATGTCCCTTAAATGTTGATAGCACTATCAATTTTTTTCTGCATTTGCAGTGTGCAGTTCCTAATGTTTAGTTTACAGTTACTGTCTATAGATTTGTTAAGTATGCCCACAGAAAATGAATCTTGGGTTGCTTATGGTGACATGTATGTACTCGGTTAATAAATTTTAACCATGACTTTGAGGAATTGTGGATCTGTATTCCCAGATACCACTGTTCTGCTCTCACTTGTCTCCTACTGTGTAAATCCTATCCTCGCGTTGTTGGCATTAAATTCCATCTGCTATTTTTCAGCTCACTTTTTCTAGGTGATCCAGATCATGCTGCAAGTTTTGATGGGCTTCATTGCTGTCGACTGCAGCCCCAGTCTTGGCATGATCCAGTTTACCACGTTCTGTTATCAACAATATTAATGATAATGAGCCCTGCACTGAGTATTGCACAGACCTCTAGTGATGGGCCTCAAGTCAATGAAGAAAATATCTGCTATGAAGCTGATGTTGAATCCAATTTACTACCTCATCCTGAATACCATGAGAACGAATCTTGACCAGCTTCCCATGTGGGAATTTGACAAAGGGTTTACTGACAATATCCACTGCCTTTACCAGGAAAGTTGATGATCTTACATGACTTCACATGCACAAAGACCTTGACTAACCTTAATCAGGCATTGATACCTGGTCAATTGGAGTACTTTCCAATAGATTACCTGCTACTGACATCACTCAATGGCCTATAATTTCTTGGCTTATTCTTAAAGCCTTCTTTGAGGACATCACCATTAAACACATCTGTATGAGGGCAAACCGAAAGCTTTGGCTGATAAAGGTCTGAGTGAGGTTGAAAGATAAGAATGCTGCCTACAGATGGAGGATGAGACTACCCTTAGGTCAGTAAGACCTGCACTTTCTCATGCCATTAGGAAGGCAAAACCAGATTATTCAGTTATTTCTGTGACACTAAAGATACAAGACGTAGGAGCAGAAATAGGCCATTTGGCCCATTGAGTCTGCTCTACCATTCTCTCATGGCTGATCCCAGATCCCACAATGCCATACACCTGCTGCCTTGACATATCATTTGATGCCCTGACCGATCAGGAAATGATCAATGCTGGCTTTTAAAAAAACATGCAGTCTGTGGCAGAGCATTCCAGATTTACTACCCTGGCTAAAAAAAATTCCTCCTTGCCTCTGTTCTAAAGGGTCACCCCTCAGTTTCGAGGCTGTGCCCTCTTGTTTTGGATATCCTCACCATAGGAAACATGTCCACATCCACCCTATCTAGTTCTTTAAACATCTGGTACGTTTTAATGAGATCACCCCACCACCCCCGCATGCACACACATTCTTCTAAATTCCAGTAGGTACAGGCCCAATGCTGCCGAATGCTCCTCATATGTTAACCCCCTCATTCCCAGAATCATCCTTGTGAACCTCTTCTGGACTCTCTCCAATGACAACACATCCTTTCTGAAATATGGGGCCCAAAACTATTCACCATACTCGAAGTGTGGCCTGACTAGCTCCTTATAAAGGTTCAGCATTAATTCCTTGCTTTTATATTCTATTCCCCTTGAAATGAATGCCAACATTGTATTTGCCTTCTTTACCACAGACTCGGCCTGTAAATTAATGAGACACATGTGGTAGGAAATTCAGACCATAACAGACTTTCAGTACACCCTGTATGTCAAAGGCTGTGACACCTCTCTTCCTGACTGGCTGAATGTCATTCACTCTCAGTTTGACACATGGAACAATGTGCTGGTGAGGAAGCCCTCCCCTCCCTCTAGGAGCAGGGAGTCTGTCTGTCTGCAGCTGATGTGAGGAAGACCCTAACCATGGTCAACCCACATAAAGCTGCAGGGCCTGGTTGGGTGCTGAAGGGCTATGCTCCCAGTTAGCAGATTCTAACAGACCTCTTCAACATCCTTGGAAGAGTACACTGTCTCAGCAAGCTTCAAAGAGGTCATTGTCCTCTGTGTCCAAGAGGGCGACAGTAACTTGGATTGACCTCAACAAAAATGAAGTGCTTTAAGTGACTGGTTATGGATTGCATTAAATCCCATCTTCCTGCTGCATTGGACCCTTTCCAGTTTGCTTATCACACAAATTGGCCATAGCTACTCTGCAATCTGCTGTCCTGTCCCACCTGGAAAATGGTGCTTCATACACCACCATTCTATTTATCAACTTCAGCTTGGTATTTAATACAAACTCCCCTCGAAGCTGGTGGATAAAGCCCGAAGTTAGAGTCAGAGCACCTTCTGTTGGTTTCAGTGTAATTACCAAAATTTGCTGTGTGCTTGGAAGGAATAGCTTTCAAGCAAGATATGTTAAAGAGAAAGAATCTTTAGCAGTAATCAGAACATGCAGCTAACTTGGTGCACCATTTGTCACAAAATTGAGGTACAGTGATGATGAATTTGAGAATGATTCTTGTAAAGCCTATTACACCATTGTAATGTGATGCAAGGCTTGGAAGAGCAGTAACTAGTCAGCAACTCTTTATACTCCATCATATGCTCATGTATGCATGTTTGCTCAATGTACAATATTCAATTATGTTTGTAACTTGAAACGATTGCTGCAATGCATGACCCAGACCATTTTGGACATGGACCATTGTATCAAGTAGTGTGTATGAGTGCATGACAATTTTCATCTCTAATAAGTGTAGCCACCCATTATTGCCACTCAACGGTATTACCCTTACTGAGGCCCCACACCAATATACCATTCAGTGCGAAGCAAACTGTTTCATTGGTATATCTTGCAGCATCCTAAAGATCTGCTATCCATACCATGCACAATTTGCACTGCAGTTCTTGAGTTTCAAAAAGAAAACTGAAATCTGTGGGTCAAACTGCAGCTGGAGAAACAAAGAAAGGCAAGTCAACATTTGGGTTAGGACCCTGCATCAAGGTTGAGAGGGAGGAATTGTCAAAATATGACTGGTGTGAAAAGAGGCTGGTTTGTGATAGGTACAACCAGCTGGAAAAAGGATGGTGGTTAATGAGACCAGGTAGGGGATGGGAAAGGTGAATGAAGGAATAGGAAAACAAGATGGATGGGTGAGTGGAAAGAGAAGACCAGGGGTGTAGGTGACCTGTGAGTCAAAAATTCGCATCTTCTGCTTGCCCTTCTACATTGATGAGGACGGTTCATTGAAGTGTAGACGGCTGTAGAACACCTGAGTTCTGTCTGCAATGGCCATCTTGACTTCCAAATGTATATCATGTAATCGATTACAGCAAATTGATTACACTTTCAATACTATAATTCCAAGCAAACTCATCAATTACTTGAGCTGGGACTCAACATCTTTTGCAACAGGGTCCTTCACTTCCTGACCAACAGACTGCAATCAGTAAGTTTAAGGCAGCAGCACTTCCATGTTACCTTCAATGCTAGTGCCTCAGAAGGCTGTGTCCTCAGCCCTCTACTTTCCTCCATGCAAATGGGTGGTGGCCAGATTCTGCCCTAACTCTGTCTACAAGTTTGCAGATGACATTTCTAGTAGGTTGAATCTTGAATAATGCTGAGTAAGATTACATGAAGGAGATGGTGATCCACGTGGCATGGAATCATGTTATTTTTTCCCTTTAATGTCAGCAAAACAGAAGAGATGGTCTTTGATTTCAGGATGCCGGTGATGCACATGCGCATGCCAGTGCCAGGAAGGTGCACCAGTACCTATACCTTCCGAGGAGGCTAACAAAACTTGGCATAGCCCTTTTGGTCCTTATCAATGCACCACAGAAATCATCCTATCTGGATACAACATGACAACTGCTCCGCCTGAGGCTACAAAGAACTACAGAATGTTGTGGACACAGCTCAGTACATCTCATAAGACAGCCAGCCTCTACACTTTTCAATGCCTCAGTAAAGTAGCCAATATAATCAATGACCTCTCCTACCCCAGAGATTCGCTCTTCTCCTCTCCTCCCATTCGGCTGAAGGTACAAAATCCTGAGAGCACTTAACACCAGGCCCAATGACAGCTTCTATCCTGCTTTGAACAGTCCTTTGGTAGAATAAGATGAACAGTTGACCTCACAAATTGCCTCCTTAAGGCTTTGGATCTTATTAGCTGCCTGCACTGCATTTTCTCTGCATCTGTAGGACCTTATCTTGTTTTGCTTCCCCTTGTACTACCTCAAAACACTGTTGAGAAATGATCTGTATGAATGGCATGCAAAATTTAATAAAACACTCGGGTACATGTCAGCACAACTTCATGCTCCCACATTGACCTGCCCGCCTTCAGCCTTCTCCATGATTTCAGAGGCCAAATGCAAATTGGAAAGTGATATCTCATATTCTGTTTGGTTAGCTAACAAGCCAAGAAACAAATAAATAAGTCTAAACTTTAAGCCAAAGGGATGATAATTGATTTTTTCCAATTTCAAGCAATCCATACCTTTGGTATTCTCCCATACAGAATCAGTCATCAGCCAGTATTTTTTCTTAATTTGATCTTTTTTGCCTCCTCCTTCTCACCTACCTACTCTATCTAACACCTAGCCGTCCCAGTCCCAAACCCTCACTGGTTCTGTCTGCCTCTCTTTCCCTCCCCACTTGGTTCCTCCTGCCTCTATCTCACTGCCCTACCCTACAAGCATTGCTAATGTACTGCTTATGTTTTTATGCTCCCACTCAGTCTGAATGCAGGGTCAGGATCTGAAACGTTGTCTTGGACGTTTTGCCTTCATAGATGCTGCTTGACCCACTGAATTCTTGTAGCATTCCTTCGGTTTGTTCCAGATACAGTCTCTGGGCTTCCTACCATGCTTTTTTTTGCCTAAACCTTGGTAATAGGTTATCTATCCTTTGTTACCGCTGAAGTAAACTCCCTCCCCAAAAACTCCACGGAAATACTTTTAAAGAGACTGCAACAGTATTAGGAGGTGGCTAACTATCGTTTTAAAGGCAATAGGTAAAGAAAATCAAAATAATTGAATCTTTCCCGTTTTTGGAAGCAAACTTGCTCTGGTCTCAGGATGCAATAATCCTGTTGATTTTAGAGAACTATTCAACTCATATCCCTGGAAATCCAGAGCAACACACACAAGTTGTTGGAGGAACTCATAAGGCAAAGTCTCCAGCATTTTGTACGCTGCCTGACTTGCTAAATTTCACCAGCGTTTTGTGTTCTCCATAGATGTTGCTTGAGCTGCTGCATTCCGCCAGCTTTGTGTGCATGTGTTGCTCTGAATCGTTAATGGCTTAATTCCCCAGTTTTCATAAAGTAACACTGGAAATGTCATCTTCATAACCTATCAGATCAGATCTATTCTTGTCAAGTCAAAATCATCATGAGTAACCGATGTTGTAAATCTGCAGTTCACCAGGAAGCGAAATGTGGAAGAGATACTTTAAAAAAAACTTGAGAACTGACGCCTGATAGTTCGGGGCCCTAAGTTTTTTTTTCGTGGAATTTCCCGACAGGAATATATCCAGCTTATTCCCTTGCGTTCCTACGAGATTCAAGCCATCCAGTAGCCAAACTACGACTGTAAGTTGTGTTTCATCGTTGTTCATATTAACTTCTCTAATTTCCTTTAATCTCGGTGAAAAGAAAAGTACTTTTCTTTCAGTCAGCCCTCTCGAGTCATTCGTGGCTACTTTTCCGCTTTTGATATTTTTCCAGGGATTCTAGGTCGTGTTGCTACATGCGCAGATGCACGGCTTTCTTTTTCTGCAGCGATAACGAAGGTACTGTACTTCTGGAAACGCGATCTTCTATTCAACTGGTAACTGAACAAGCTTCTAGGCTTTCAAAAACTCTATTTCATATATATATGAATCTGATCTCGGGCATTTCGACATACCCTAAGAAAGTCGTTTGTTACTTGGGACAGTGGTTTTCCGCTAGTGTGTAAAGATAGTACAGCTTTAGAACGCACTGCTAAAGTTTTAAGAGTGCAGTGATTAAATAGCATTTGAATGCACTTAAGTCCTTTAAATTGATTGATATTTCACTAATACCGAGAGGAATCCGGTGGTGCATTCAATGCACTGACTTGCTTTATTAATTTTAGAACGTCTGTGTGTTTCTGGCAAAGCAACCATTTATTATTAACCCGTGTATGTATGTGCTGAATTCGCTTCGAGAGCAAGCAAAACTGGACAACGATGTTGTGAATCTAGAGTTACATACAGGCCGGATTGGAATGGACGTTGCCTTCATAGGCTGTTGACAAGCTCCAGCATGAAGGACTGGTCCAGAAGGTGAGATCACACCAGATCCAGGGTGAACTTGCCAGACACGTATTAAATAACATTAGCTTGGTGGAAGGGGTTAGAGGGATGTCGTGGCTGTTTTTCAAATTGGTTCTGGGTCATTAGGATTAGATTAGGATCAAATGTATTCAGCATTTATATGTATTAGGAAATTACTGTGGTTGTTGGCACTATATGCTACAAAATGACAATATTCAACAATTACTGTATATAGAATGAAGAATTATATGAAAATAAAGTTCAAAATGTGTGGCGTGTGGCCAAGTGGTTAAGGTGTTGGACTGGCGATCTGAAGGTCGTGAGTTTGAGCCCCAGCCGAGGCAGTGTGTTGTGTCCTTGAGCAATGCACTTAACTACACACTGCTCCAGTCCACCCAGCTGAAAATGGGTACCAGCAAAATGCTGAGGGTTAACCTCATGATAGACTGGCATCCTATTTGGTGGGGGTGGGGGGGGGGGGAAGCCTTGTACTCTCAGTCGCTTCACGCCACGGAAACCGGCATAAGCACTGGCCTGATGAGTTTATAAGGCTTGGGACTTTAACTAACTTCAAAATACAGGTATGTAATACAACGTGCATAAATACACCAGCATATCTTTAAAGATAAACATCATTATATAAAGTGGTTTAAAGTGTTTACAGTGCAGTGTAATGGCTGTGGACTGTGGTAATAGATAGAGAGGGTTTGACAGGGCTAACCAGAATGGCTGATCAAATTAACTACTTGGGGGAAGAAACTTTAAAGATGGCATGATTTTTTTTTGTTGTTTTAAAGCCTTGTAGTACTTTCCAGAAAGGAGGTTTGTCCACAATGATTTGTCCTGCCCGCTTCTTCGTCCTGGATGCCAACCAGTCCTGCACTGATGGTGGCCTGCAGGCAATGACCTTTTCTGCGGACCTGACAGTTCACTGTAGTTTTAATTTTCATATATTGTGAGAGGATATTGCACCAAACCAGGCAGTAATGATGGATGTGAGGATGTTCCCATGTAGAATTGCGCCAGTATGTTCTGGGGAAGATGGAATTTCATCAACTGCCACATTTACTGTCATCGACTATTTGTCATTAATAATAAGTTTGTGAATGACATCAAAATTGGTGGACAGCGAAGAAAGTTGTCGACGGTTACCATAGGATGTAGATCAGCAAGAAAAGTGAGCAAAGGGAAGGCAGGAGGAATTTAACTCAGACATGTGCAAAGTCCTGTAATTTGGAAAGTTGTATCAGAAAAAGGACGCACAGTAATGGGGAGGCCCTGGGAATGATGCAGAAAACAGAGAGCTGTTGGTAAAAGTACACAGCTCCCTGAAAGTTGTGAAACAGGCACACAAAATGGTAAAGAAGGCATTTGGAATGTTTACCTTTATCAGCCAGGATACTGAATACAGAAGTTGGGACGTCATGTTATAGCAGGGTGAGACATTGGTGAGACCACACCCGGAATATTGTTTGAAATTCTAGTCGCCACACTATGGGAAGGATGTGATTAAGGCAAAGGGAATGCAGAAATGGTTCACAAGGATGTTGCTATGACTGGTGAGATTGAGTTACAAGGAAAAATTGGAAAGGCTGGTCATGTTTCCCCCAGAGCAAAGGTGAGTGAAGGAAGAGGGGCATAGAAAATGGTCACAGTCTTTTTCCCAGGGCAGGGGAGTCTAAAACTGAGGGCATTGGTTAAAGGACAGAGAGGTTTAATGGGAAGTTTTTCATAAATTGTGACATGTGTATGGACTGGGTTGGCAGAAAAAGTGGTAGAGGTGGGTACAGTTACAATGTTTTAAAGACATCTGTTCAGGTTCATTGATAAGAAGAGCTTAGAAGGATTTGGGCTTAGTGCAGTTAGGGGACATGGTGGGATCTAGCTAAGGAAAGCATAGATGAATTGATCCAAAAGGCCATGCTATTTAACATTGACTTGTTAGCAAGTTAGAACATATTATGCTCAACTCTTTCTTTCAATGTGAAAAAAGGTCTTGGCTATTTTCCTTACCTTTGTGGCTTCATTAGCATAATTCAATACAGTAAGATTTCCCATAGAATCCCTCAGAAACAACATTTAAAGTGCTATTGATATAACTGTCATCAAGCAAGCATGGCTTACTTCGATCAACCCATCAGTTCATAGGGTGCAACTTTCAAGGGGGGAACTGAGCCATGGAGAAGTGAACAATGATTATACCTGATAAAAGCGTAACAGATGAAGTGAATGTTTCCTTGAGAGTAATAGGAAATTAAGTAATGGTAGCAGTCTATCACACATTAGGAGGTGGTAACACATCATGACCATTAATAAAACAATTAAAGGATTTTAAATGTTAAATGTATATTTATAAAGAAACTTTCTGAGGATTATTTAATGTGTAATCCTATCATGTACATGTCATAAGTATAATGTTTGGGGTCAATATGTCCTGAGTTTTTACTCAAGGTATTAACTCAGCAGTAGTCTTATACTTGGTATTGCCAGTTGAAAAGTGACTGTGGTTTGCCCCAGTGCTTTATGGTAATTAAAGTACTTTTATTTACTATAGTCTGAGGAAATTTGATGACTAATTTCGGCACATCCTGATTATATAATCACAAGGTTTTTTTAAATGATTTTTGGTTGAGAGAGGTGAACATTGAACAGAAGCCTTCTGTTGGCTCGGCTCGACCACGGATGTTGTGTCCTAGCTGTCTACATTGTCGCTGTCATTCCATAAGCAAGCAGATATGCAAGCCAGGGCAATACAATGTGGAGAGCAAGCTGTCACCCATGGTTTTTCTGCTCCATGCAGCTGATGAACGGCAGCAACTGATACAAATTGGCACCAGAGGCACTGCAGGAGATGTCAGTCAGCACAGAGCTCAGCATAGGATTACCTTATGGGTTCCAGCTCCAGTCTTCCCCATGAGTTGGTATATTGGTATAGGTATAGGCACCAGAGGCACTGCAGGAGATGTCAGTCAGCACAGAGCTCAGCATAGGATTACCTTATGGATTCCAGCTCCAGTCTTCCCCATGAGTTGGTATAGCCACAAGGAAGTTTCTTCCTCCTTTTAAATGAGGTAATGTATTGAATAATAGATCAGGTCACATTGACCCCAGATGTCGTACTTATGACGTGTACATGATAGTATTATACACTAAATAATCCTCAGACTTTTTCTTCTCCAAGATGAGCTGCCATTTGCCCAAAGTGACTGGTTCTAAGGTGCCAGTAACCTGTCTTTGCCCCTTTCTCATGTCAGTAGAGACGGTTCCACCAGACTTAGTAGCAAAGTACTCTAACAGATTTGTCAGGCAGAATCTCCATATAATGAAACCGTGCTGACTTTGCTCTATGTTATCATTTGCTTCCAATTACTCTGAATTTTCATTCTTAATAATGGACTCTTAAATCTCACCAGCCACTGAGGTCAGACTAACCAGCCTAAAATTTCGTGCATTTTGCCTTCTTAAATGGGGTGTTATATTTGTGAACCTCCCTGACTCCAGTGATTCTGGAAACGTCACTATTAATGCCTCTGCAATGACTTCAACTACTGCTTTCAGAACCCTGGGGTGTAAACCATTTGGTCCAGGGGATTTATTCAAGCTCAGGACTTTCAGCTTACTGAGCACTCAGTAACATCCACTAAGTTCACCTCTATCTTCTGACCCTCCTGAATTTCTGGCATGTTACTGACAGCTTGCACTATGAAGACTAATTTTATTTTTTCTTCTTGTTTGCTGAGATACAGCACAGAGTCGGTAATTCCAGCCCTTCAAGGCGTGCAGCCCAGCAACCCCCGATTTAATCCTTGCCTAATCACAGGGCAACTTACAATGACCAATTAACCTACCAACTGCTAAGTATACTTCGAGTTCCTCCACCATTTCTTTGTTAACCATATGGCCACTTGCTTTTCTCTTACCCGTTACGTATCTAAAAAAAAAGATCAATCAGAATTGACATTATATTTGAAGCACAGCTGATATCAACCTAGTTTGGGAATGTCAGCAAGACTTAGACCAATGAATAAGGACTGTTTATAAATCAAAAATAATGAGCATGTCATATGATATGATCCATATGTCTTTCAATATCTGGATTTGAAATTATATATAAAGATATTAATCCTGGATTTCCATGACGTTTAACCATTATGCCTTTCTTGTTTTGTGAAAGAAGTTTGGTGACAGTACAAAAAGCTACATGCAAGGATCTTGAACCTAAATGTAAACTTTGAAACAAGTATGACTTTGCATTTCATGTCAGATTATGTTCATTATTTGGAATTAATTACAAGAATTTTTATGCCTATGGCAATTATAATTGGCTTTTGATAAATACAAAGTATCTGTGGTAGTAACATTTATCTGTATAATGACAACTTTTTATTTCTGGTTTAGCTAAGTGTTGCAGTTAACAGGAAGAGCGAGCAATGGGATGAATTACTGGCACAGTGAGTGTTTGGAAGGGAAAGCAAGCAAGGAACACATTTGCACAATTTCCTGTTCTTGACATCAAGATAATTGAATCAGAATGAGCTTTTGGAGTGACTTTGTTTCACTTTTAGCTCTACATATTGTATACAGCATTGGTGAATTTATTAAACATTTAAATAGTGCAATCTAAAACTATGGCCAGATAAATATTAAAAGCAGATCAAGATTGCCTCAAATCTTGGAGTCATGGTCTCAGATACAGGGCTTAAAGGCAGATTTCAGCTGCAAGTGTCTGACAGTGATTTGCTAGTGACTGCTACCATGCCATGTGACGTTGGAGAGTGACTATATGTTATCAGAATGGAATGAATTGCACACATTTCCAGTTAGACCAAGCACACCTACAGATGGAGTGGGCAGTTGAGGCTGTGGGATCTTTTTCTGTGATCGTGGCCTTCCTGAGAAGCTGCTTCTCTGATAATAGTCGGCAGTGGAGGCCAGCACTTCTTGTCACATTATGGCAGATGCAAAAGCAGAGGGCAAGTTGCACTACTGATTAGAGAACCTAACAGCAATAATTAGAGGGCATCCTGAAGGGATTGTCCAGTGTGGCCGTGTGTGTAGAATCTAGGAATAGAAGGGTTCATCACTTTGCTCACGTTATGTTATTGGCTTCCTAGTCATCAGGGCGGACTAGAGAAACTAATATGTAAGCAAATTGGAGAAGTGTAACTGCAAGGATACGTGCTTAGCCCACTCTACTCTCTCTACACTCATGACCATGTGGCTACGCTCAAATCAAACGCCATCTAAAAAACCTGCTCAGATGAGACAGCAGATGTAATCCCTTTATTCCAGAAGGACGGCAGGAATAAGCCAGGAAGTTACACGTCAGTAAGCAGAGGATTTACCTGATAAAGTTGAAAGGGACAGAGTTTATGCAGAGCTGGAAAGGCAGCAACTAATAGGAATAGTCAGCATGGCTTTGTGAGAGGGAAATCATGACTTACTAATTTGAATGAATTTTTTGAGGAGGCAAGTAGGAAAATTGATGAAGGTGCTTGTATTGCTTGTATGGAATTTAGTAACAAGATTCACACAGTAGGCGGGTCCATAAGGCTAAGACAGATATGACCCAAGGTGAGTTAAATAATTGGATCCAAATTGGTAATAGAAAGCAGAATGTGATGACGAAAGGATCCTTTTCTGACTACAGTAGTCTGGATTCAGGAGTGTACCTGATATTGTTTGTAACACAGTAGATTACATTTAATTGGGACATATCAGATACAGTAGATTTTGGCCCAATTAAGCAGTTGCTTCAAATTAACTAGTGTCAGGGAAATAGTGAAAAAGGTATGAAAAGGAAAACTGTGTAACAAATTATGTATTTAAATGCAATACGGAACAAATTAGAACACTACCAATACTACTACAGTACCATAAAGCTGTGTATTAGTTCTGAATAGTTATCAATAGAGGAATTTATCCAGTGTTCTCTGCATGTTCTTTTGGTTATCAATGAACAAAATCACGTAGTACAGGTAATGAATTCCGTTCATACAATGCTTTTGACAATTCCAACCTCCAAATCTACATTCTTATTTATTCATTTACGGGATGTGGGCATCATCATTTATTGCCCATGCCTATTTGCCCTTGAGAAGGTGGTGATGAGTTGCCTTCTTGAACCACTTAGTCCCTGAGGTGAAGGTACACCCACACTGCTGTTAGGGAAGGAATTCCACGATTTTGACCCAGTGACAATGAAGGAATGGCGATATGTTTCCAAGTCTGAATGGTGAGTGACTTGGAGGGGGATTTCCAAGTGGTGATGTTCCCTGGTATCTGCTGTTCCTGTCCTTCTAGATGCTAGTGGTCGTGGGTCTGGAAAGTGCTGACTTAGGAACTTCGGCATATTACTGCAGTGCACCTTGTAGATAGTACACACTGTTGCAATTGTTCGTCGATGGTGGAGGGATTGGATGCTTGTGGAAGGGGTATCAATCAAGCGGGCTGCCTTGTAATGGATGGTGAAAACCTTCTTGAGTGTTGATGGAGCTGCACTCATCCAGGAGAGTGGCGAGTATTCCATTACACCCCAGATCTGAGCCTTGTAGTTGGTGGACAGGGTTTGGGGAGTCAGGAGATGAGTTACACACTGCAGGATTCCTAGACTTTGACCTGCTCTGTTAGCCACGGTGTTTTTATGGCTAGACCAGTTCAGTTTCCTGTCAATGGGATGTTGATAGTAGGGGATTCAATGATGGTAATGCCACTAAATGTCAAGGGATGATGGTTAGAGCCTCTCTTGTTGGAGATGGTCATTGCCTGGCACTTGTGTGGCTTGAATGTTACATGCCATTTTTCATTCGTCACTCAAGCCTGGATATTGTCCTGGTCCTGCTGCATTTGGGTAGGAACTGCTTCACTGTCTGAGGAGTCACGGATGGTGCAGAATGTTGTGCATTCATCTGCGAACATCCCCACTTCTGACATGATGGAAGGAAGGTCTTTGATGAAGCAGCTGAAGATGGTTGGTCCTAGGACACTTCCCTGAGGAACTCCTGCAGTGTTGTCCTGAGGATGAGATGATTGACCTCCAAGCATGTGTCATTGATGTGCATTGTTCCTTAAATAGAGCAATGCCCATCTCCCCACTGCAGAGTATTCTCTGGGAAGATGTGAAAGGAGAGCTGGGTGAAGTGAAGAGGAGCTGGAAGGGCTCCTGGGTCAGGGGAAGCCATTTTGAGGGATGTGCTCCAACCACCAAGTGATAAAGGGTTGTCTTTTTGGAACATGGAGAGATTGTGGAAGTACCGGGAGTTAGAGACAACCTGGCGAAAATGGGTGACATATGTAGAAAGGTTCATGGATCAGAAAACACAGGAAATTCAAACCAAGCAGATGATACACAGCTTCCTAGAGTAGCAATCCAGCAGAACTGAGGATATCTAGAAAGGACATGTCAGGGATGACAAATGTACTTTTGCACTTTATAGCTGTGTACATGTATGTAAATGTTTACTGATTATATTACTTTATATTTGTTAACAGCCAGTGACTTAAGTGGTGTATAAGTTTGTGTTCTTTTTAAATATGCAGTGTAGTATATAGAGTATTTTTTAAGTAAGGCGAGTACCTTATAGTGTAACCTTGCTACAATTCCAGACTCTGCTGTTTAGTAGGTTGAGGAGTATTTATAACTGTTTTTATAACTCTGAATTTATAACTTTGCCTCCATCGAATTGACTGAGCTTGCAAGTAACCCAGAGAAATCTACAAACTACAGTATTCTACTCTCATTTATGGATGACTCGGATATATTAAGAATAACTGAAAACCAAAACGCTGGAAATCTTTATAAAAAAAGAACGGAAGCAGGCTTTAGGAAAAGCACTTCATCTTCTGTGTAGATACACATCAGGGAATAGTTATTACCCCTCAGCCATCGGGCTCTTGAACCAGAGGAATAACTTAACTTCACTCACTCCAACAATGAAATGATTCCACAAGCTATGGACTCACTTTCAAGGACTCCAATTAATGTTCTCAATATTTGTTGCATATTTATTTATCGTTATTATTTTGTGCTTTTTTTCTTTTTTTAAATTGCACGGTTTGTTGTCTTTTGCACACTGGTTGGTTGTCTGTCTTTGTTGTGTGTGGTTCATCATTGATTCTATTGTTTCTTTGTATTTACTGTCAATGCTCGCAAAAAAAGAATTTCAGGGTAGTACTATTTGGTGATATATATGTACTTTGATAATAAATTGGCTTTGATCTTTGAACAGTATTTAATGTCAAATTTAACCATTTCAGAAACCAAAAGTAGATTGGGTGATTGCTGGACAAAGCACTTTATGCTCAGATCACAGGTGTGACTCACATCTTCATGTATTCTGTCACTTTCATTCGTTAATCCTCTTTCTCCCTGACCCATTATATGTGGCTTGATGTCATACAATGAAAGACAGAGGAAAGGCATGCCACCCTCCACATGTAGCTTTTCAGACTCCATATCAGATTTTACACCTCCAAGTAATGTTCTTTCTCTATCAGTATCAGAACAGGAAATGCCACCAATGTGATTTTGGCTTTATTGTCTCTTTCCATTAGCACAACCTGACTGTTGGGCATGTCTTACATCACTGAAGTTTGCAGATTTAGTTGTGCTTTGTTTTCCTTATCACTGACAAGCATTTCAACTTTTTCCAGCTTCCTCGAGTAACTCAATGATTATATAATTTCTACAATTTGACATTGGGTATCTCTGAACTCACTCTATTGAAGATATTCTCATTGTCCTATCCATATCTCCCTATCTTCTCTGCACAATGAATCCAATTCATCTTTGCCCTCTCCCAGTTCTGACAAATGGTCTTAGACTTGCAACTCTATTTCTCTTCTCACAGATGATGCTTGCCCTGCCTAGTGACTCCAGCATGATCTATCAAAATCTCACCCAGTACAGTTTTAGGTGCTGATTTTCCTCATGTTAGAGTGACTTCTGCTACAACATTTGAGATATTTTACTAGATTAAGGACATATGGAAATATGGAAGCTCATAACTTTAATTATTGCCTCTGGCAACTGGTCAAACTCTTCTCGTGATTGCAACTTGAAACCACATTTTTAAACCACAAGTTTTCAACCCCACCCTAATCCATCATGTGTTGACCTTTCAGTATGACATGAGTTGATTTTGTGTGTAACACAGAATGTGCATTACAGTTGCATGTGCAGTATATAATTGTTTTGGACTGTGATTGTAACTTAGTGATCCTTGGTATCTTGGTCAGAACAATAATCAATGTGATGCCATGGTAAGTAATCTAACTTATGCATCTAGGGAAATGAAATCTCCAGCAAAAGACCCTTCCTGTATGAATCACAAATGCTATATTCCAGGCAGCGAGTTGGATATTTGAATTATTCTAGGATACAGAATCATGGCTCATTAAAATGCAGCATTACTGCTGTTGGAGTGGAGTGGGGTTGGAGTGGAGTTACCTACCCAAGGGAAGCAACAGCGGCCGTGCCTCTGGCACTGTGACTCAGAAGTGTAGGGAACTGAAGAGGATGGCAACAGTAGTAGGAACTCTATAGTCAGGGGGACAGATAGGCGATTCTGTGGACAGGAGAAAAAAACTGGATAGTAGCTTGTCTCCCAGGCGCCAGGGTCCATGATGTTTCTGAACATGTCCACAATATCATGACAAGGGAGGGGAAGCAGCCAGAAGTTGTGGTGCTTATTGGTATCAATGACATAGGTAGAAAAAGGGAGGTCCTGAAAAAAGAATACAAAGCTGAGAGACAGGACCTCAACAGTAATAATTTCAGGATTGTGCCTGTGCCACGTGACAGTGAGGATGGGAATAGAATGAGGTGGCAGATAAATGCGTGGCTGAAGAATTGGAGCAGGGGGTAGGGTTTCAGATTTCTGGATAATTGGGACCTCTTCTGGGGCAGATGCATAAAAGGGACAGGTTGCACTTGAATCCGAGGGGGATCGATATTCTTGTGGGCAGGTTTACTGGTACTGTTGGGAGTGGTTTAAACTCATATGGCAAAGGAATGGGAACCAGGATGATAGAGCTGAGGATGAGCCAGCAGGTTTACAAGTAGATGCTGGGTGCATCAGGAACGTAAGGAAGGACAAACTGATGATTGGGTACAAATGCAGACAGAGCAAAGAGTTAAATTGTGCCACAGAGGCAGAACTCAAAAGGGCAAAGAATGCAGGACTGAAGGTGCTGTATTTAATGAGTGCAGCACTTGTGGCACAATTACAGATTGATCATTATGATGTTTTGGGCATCACTGAGTCGTGGCTGAAAGAAGGCCATAGTTGGGAGTTTAACATCAAATCATATTCTTCGTACCAAAAGGACAGTCAGAAAGCCATATGTGGTGGTGTGGCTCTGTTGATAAGAGGTGGAATTATGTCTTTAGAAGGAGGTGACATAGGGTCAGAGAATGTTGAATTGTTGTGGGTAGCGTTAAGAAACTACAGGGATAAAAAAACCATTATGGGAATCATATGTAGGCCTCCAAATAGTAGCCAAGATGTGGGGTTGAGATTGCAAAGTGAGGTGGAAAAGGCATGTGATAAGGGTAATGATGCAATTGTAATGGGGATCTTCAATATGCAAGGGGACTGGGAAAATCAGGTTGGTGTCTGATTGCAAGAGAGGGAATTTGTTGAATGCTTATGAGATGGCTTTTTAGAGCAGCTCGTGCTTGAGCCTATCTAGGGAACGGCTGTCTTAGATTGAGTGTTGCATAATAATTCAGATCTTATTAGGGAGCTTAATGTAAAGGAACTCTTAAGAGGCAGTGATCATAATGTGATTGTATTCATACTGCAATTTGTGGGGGAGAAGCATAAGTCACAATGGAATGAATGGAATTACAGAGGCATGAGAGAGGAGCTTGCCCAGGTAGATTGGAGGAGGATACTGGTGGGGCTGATGCAAGTGATGGTGGAAATTTCTGCGAATAGTTCACAAGGTGCAGGATAGGTATGCCCCACAGAGGAAGAAGTTCTTAAATGGCAGGGGTAGGCAATCGTGACTGACAAGGGAAGTTGAGGACTGCATAAAAGCCAAGGAAAAGGCATATAAAGTAGCAAAAGTGAGTGGGAAGTTGGTTGATTTGGAGCTTTTAAAATAAAAAAAAGGCAACTAAACAAGCTATAAGGAAAAGATGAAATATAAGGGTAAACTAGACAATAATATAAAGCAGAGTACCAGAAGTTTTTTCAGTTATATAAAGAATAAAAGGTAGGTGACAGTTGATATTGGACCGCTGGAAAATGATGATAGTGAGATAGTAATGGGAGGTGAACTTAATGGGTATTTTTCATCTGTTGTCATAAGACCATTCAGAGAATATTCAGCCTTTTCTGTGACACTAAAGATATAAGACCATAAAATATAGGAGCAGAATTAAACCATTCAGCCCATCAAGCCTGCTGATCATGGATCTCGCTCAACCCCATACACCTGCCTTCTCACCATATCCTTTGATGCCTTGACCAATCAGGAAGCGGTCAACTTCCACCTTAAATATACACCACAGTCTGTGGCAGAGCACTCCACAGATTCACTACTCTCTGGCTAAAAGAATTCCTCCTTAACTCTGTTCTAAAGGTTGTCCCTCAATTTTGAGTCTGTGCCCTCTAGTTCTGGATATCTTCACCATAGGATGGATCCCCTCCACATCCACCCTATCTATTTCTTTCAACATTCAGTGGGTTTCAATGAGATCCCGCTCCATTCTTATAAATTCCAGTGAGTACAGGCCCAATGCTGCCAAATGCTCCTCATATGTTAACCGCCTCATTCCTGGAATCATCCTCGTGAACCTCTTCAATGATAACACACATCCTTTCTGAGATATGGGGCCCAAAACTGTTGACAATACGCCAAGTGCAGCCTGACTAGTTTCTTATAAAGGCTCAGCATTATCTCTCTGCCTTTGCATTCTATTCCTCTTGAAATGAATGCCAACATTCCATTTGCATTCTTGACCACATACTCAGCCTGTAAATTAATCTATTGGAAGTCTGTCTGCACCTCTGATGTTCAAATCTACTCCCCATTTAAATAATAGTCCACACTATTGTTCTTTTTTTAGTGATAGACTAAAACAATTGCTTAATGTGCTTAAAAATTATTATTTATAATCACTTATAAGTATTTTTATCATCTGCAGGTTGTGTTTCTGATATGATTTGCTGCCTTCTTCTAATATATAAAAGCAGACATCTCGTATTTGTGAATTTTGATCTGTGTCAGTGGCCAATAAAACCCGGTGTCCTAACTGAATGCCCAAAAGAATACATCTCCGGTTAAAGTAATTAAACCATGTCCAGGATTTAAAACACTGCCGGTCTCTTTCCTTTCTAAGTATCTAGCTCAGTGATTAATTATAATAGCTTGGTTAAGTGTATTGTGCTGTGATACTGGGTCAGTAGGTTAATGATGCAAGCCCCATTCCAGAGACTTGAACAACACATCATGGCCGTTACTGAGTGAATGCAACACTCTCAGAGGTGTTGCTTTTCAGATGTGTTTGACCCAGTCTCCTGCTGATGCCAGGGGGATAGAATGGTTCCTAGGCAGTGTTTAAAAGATCAAGGGAACTCTCCTAGAAACTTTGTCAATACTTAGCACTCAATGAAATCAAAGATACAATTCTTGTCCTCCCACTGTTTGTAGGACTTGTTGCACATGGTTTGATTGTAATCTTTCTTAAACCACAATATAAATAAGATAGATACTTTATTGGTCCCAAAGGAAATTATAGTGTCACAGTGGTATTACTAGTGCACAGATATGCAAATATACAAATATTAGAAGAGAAGTAAGAAAAAAGTTAAAAAAATTATCTTAAGCACTCTAATAGGAGGGGGTCATCACTTCCCCAGCAATAGGTTAATTTATTTTAGAGCCTAATGGCCGAGGGTAAAAATGCCCTCACACAGCGCTCTTTGGATCAGTGCAGTTGTTTTAGTCTATCACTAAAAGTGCTCCTTTGTTCAGCCGAGGTGGCATGCAGAAGGTGAGAAACATTGTCCAGAATTGCCAGGATTTTCCGTAGGATCCTTTGTTCTACCACAGCCTCCATTGTGTCCAGTTTGACTCCTATAACTGAGCCAGCCTTTCTAATCAGTTTATTGGGCCTGTTGGCATCACCCGTGTTGATGCCAGTGCCCCAGCACACCACCGCATAGACGATTGTACTGGCGACAACAGACTGTTAGAACATGTGAAGGAGAGGCCTGCATCCCCCAAAGGACCTCAGTCTCCTCAGGAAGTAGAGGGAATTCTGGCCCTTTTTGTCCACAGACTCTTTGTTGGTGCTCCACTCAAGTCTGTCATCCAAGTGTACCTCTAAGTACCTGTAGGTCCTCACCACATCCATGTCCTCACCTTCAATAGTAACAGGGAGCAGTGCAGGCTTAGTCTTCCTAAAGTCCATCACCATCTCCTTTGCCTTACTGATGTTTGAGCTGCAGATGATTCAGCTGGCACCATTTGACAAAGCCCCCCACCAGGGCTCTGTATTCATCCTTCTGTCCTCCCTTTATACACCCAACTATTGCTCAGTCATCAGAGAATTTCTGCAGATGACGTGACTCAGTGTTGTATCTAAAGTCTGAGGAATACAGGATAAACAGGAAGGGAGCTAATACAGTCCCCTGTGTGGCCCCAGTTCTGCTTATAGCCATGTCTGACACACAGTAATATGTAATTGGAAGAAATTTGAGAGATAATTGTAAAGGAATTTGTGCAATTGTGGGTGTTTTCTCCCCATAATTACTGCTGCTATCTCAGTCTACTCTCACTGCCTAAAGAGCACAATAGTATATAGCTAATGGGTGTTATTTGAGGAAAAAGCCAAGAAATGGAGTAGTTATACTTTAATGCTTGACATGAAAAGATGACCTATCCGTGGTTAATAAAGCAAATTAATATAGTGATAGTCTAAAGAGGAGTTAGGGAAAGTTAGCAGCATTTGAGGACTGGGAGCAGTTGAGAATTCTGCAAAGATGGAACAAGAGATTGATTAATAGAGCAAAAATAGAACACAAAAGGAAACTTGCGAAGAATATGATTGGGCATCAAAACTTCTCCGTGAATGTAAAATATAGGTCCCTTACAATGACAACGGGAACAAAGAGAACAGGGAATACTGAAATTGCAGATTAAGTTAGCAATTACCGTTCTTTGATTTAGCCTTCATGGTAAAAGACACGAATAACTTCTCAGAGATGCCAGGAAGTCCAAACTCTAATGAGAAGCAGTTATTAAAGGAAATTAGTATTAGTTAAAAATGGTGCTGGAGAAATTAATGGGTCTGAAGGTCAATAAATTCCCATGGTCTGATAACCGGCATCCCTGAGAATTAAAAGAGGAAGCTGTTGTAAGTATGGATGCATTGATGTCTATCCATAATTCCACACTTTATGGAACGGTTCCTGAAGATGTAGGATGGCAAATATATTCCCACTATTTAAAAATGAAGAGAGAGAGAAAACAAAAATATTGGCTAAATTGACATCAATGGTAGGAAAAGTGCTAAGGGTATGTTATTCATAGCCACACTCTGAAGTTGTCAGTGGGATTAGACAAAGTCAAGATAAGTTTATGAGAGCAGAATTATTTTTGATAAATCAACTAGAATTATTGTGTGGCTAACATGAGAGGTTACTGTTCAGAATTAGCCACATGTTATTGGGAGTAATATTAACTGAAAATTGACAGACAGAAACAGAGAGTGATAATAAATGTGTCTACTTTGGGAACAAGAGCCCAAAATTAATTTCTAAACTGGACAAGCTGCTCGGGGAGGCAGAGCAGGTAATCATCTCTCTGCGCTGTCTGAAAAGAAAGCAACTTAACAATATCTAGGTCTCCATATTGTGCTGGATGTTGAGTTTTCAGAGGTAATTGTTGCTCTAAATGATCTAGATATAGTTCCATTTCTGTTATAATAAATATAGCTGATCTTCTGGGACTAGAGTACCCAGACAAAGCAATAGTTTTACGTGCATCATTGAAATGAAATGGTGCCAATTAACCATTTAAAATTCCGAATCTCTATTGAAACTTTCAGATTTGTCTTGAAAAGATGTACAATTTCTATTACTGCTGACCCTCAAAGACCTATAATATTCTGGTACGCAGAACCTGAACTTAGTGGCAGCAATGCAAGATTCCAGTGTGGCACATTGGTTAGTTAGTTTGTGAGTGAGTAGTTAGTTAGTTGCCCATTGCCTATGCTGCAATGAAGGTTGAAAAGTCTGAATTCAGATTCTGCATTATGAAAGTGTTGGAGCCAGCCTGCACTTCCTTGCTGGAATGGATGAGTTTTCATCTTCCTGACTAAGCAGAAAGGAAGTTTGGAGCTGGACTCTCCTGTGCTGGTTTTTGTGATGGCTTACACAGGCTGTAAACATCTCAATGTCTTTGTCCACTACTTTTCATCTATCAATTCCCAGAAACTTAACTGAATTGTGAATTGTCTTCTGTTCCTGATGGTTATTGGCAAACTGTTGAAATAGTAAAATATGATAACTGGAAGTCCGTTAAAAAAGAACTTCCTAAACTCATTGAATGCAATTTGTAAAGGAAATCTCCAGGCAAAGATCACACAGTTGTGAGCGCATGCCAATATGCATCTTACAAGTTACTGTATTACCTGTAATACTATGGCAAACATTCCAAGGGTGAGAATTGATAATATTTTTAAAAAAATCTTCTAAAAATGCCTAGGAAATATATTCAATTGAATAGCAATACGCTTGGGAAAAACTGATACATATCTCTACAGCAAAAGCAAAGAAACTCTTAATTTTATAGAATTAGATATGCCTGTAAGTGATCTTATGTTTTAATTTCTGTTTTGTAGTTGTTTTAAAGTTATTCTGCAGTGCTTTGTAAAAAAGTGCATTTTACTAATAGAATTCCTCCTATGTTATAGATCAAGATGGTAAGTTCTTTTAAGAGTGAAACAAGTTGTAAAAGCACTCAGCCTCCTGGTTCTCCCTTGCTTTGGCATCACACTCCAATTTCCATCTCCCTTTTCTCACTCTTAAGAGGAACCCCGTCTCTGCCTGTCCAGACCAATACTGTACATCATTCATTCAGACTTCTGGCATTGGAGTAGATTTTGGAAATCATAATCAATGCCATTTAGGTTGGCATGGTAGTGTTCCAGTTAGCATAATGCTATTACAGTGCCCGCAACCCAGGTTCAATTCCCTTCGTTGTTTGTAAGGAGTTACCCCATGACCACACGGGGTTCCTTCGGACGCTCCGGTTTCTTCCTGCGTTGTAAAGACGTATGGGTTAGTAGGTTCATTGGCGTGAGCTCGTCGGGTCAGAAAGGTTTGCTGCTGTGCTGTACTTCTAAATGAGTAAATAAAATACTGTATCATAGCAAATAATGGTCACTTGTAACAAAGTGTGCACTCATTCTATAAATGGTGTAAGAAATATCAAAATATGCAATAGGATTAAGATGGTTTGAAAATGTGATTGAAAGGGTTATTCTTATGGATGGTTATTGATCATTCTTTCGGACTCAAATCAGTAATGATCTTTGGAAATCAATACTAATCAACTGATCTTGTCTGATGAAGGATTCGGGACCTGAAATGTTAACCATGCCCAGCACTTCCTGTTTTACTATATTGATTCTGTTAATTAGTTTGGAGAATAAAATCTTCCAATACTGATCGTATCTTTAAGAAGTGGTGCAATGAAATACTGGTGTCATTGAAATTCAGTGTGATCAATGGGCTTATGTCTGCATTTCATTTCATCAAAGAAAACTACTACAAATGCTGGAATTTTTAAAATAAATTGGGGAAGTGCTGGAAATTCAATATAAGTCAGTCTACACCTGCCAAGGAATAACCCAATGTAAACCTTTCTTCACGCCTTTCAATTCTGACCAAAACTTACAAAATTCATTTTCAATTTTTAAATCTTTTTTATTAATTATTATTGAAGATCAACAAAAAAGATACATTAAGTCAATATGTCATTATGTACAATAAAGAATTAAATTAGCAAATAATTATTAACAAAGCTAAGCAATATATCAATAATAATAAGAAAAAATAAAGCGTTAAGAATTTTTTTTTGAAAGAAAAAAGGGGAAAAAACCCTACTAAGAAAAAAAAACCCTACTAACTGAAAAACACCCAAGAAACAAAAACCCATTGGGAGCACAACCCCGGAGCCTTACATCATACAAGCTTCCATAAAAGAAAAACATCAATCTGCCAACAGTTACAAAATTAATATGGTTTCTTTTTGCAGATGTTCCCGAATCTTCTCTCCACTTCTCGTGTATTTAGTTTCCAGTTTTAATGAATCGAGAATGGCTCTTGATGATCCAGGAATATTATACCGCAGAACTCTTATGACAAGAACTCTATGAATCTTTCAACAATGTGTAAGTTTTTGGAATGATCAGATGAGAGTTGAATTGTCTCAGATGTTCATTGGCTGAGCAGTGTATTTGCAGCTTTTTCTGTTTTATCATCATATGCCTGTATTAATATTAATTGAGCAAATCCAGTGCAAATTGTTGGGGAGTCAAGCAAAGAATTTAGAAAGTAATGAAAGAAGATACGCCTCATGTTCCTCAGATGGTGTAATTTAGCTTTGAATTTTGTATCCTTGTTCACCCTTTTTTCATTCCTTCAGCATTTTCACCATACCCCCTTCCCAACCCCACATCGCATTGTGATAGGAATTGACTCACTGAGCTTCTTCGCCTGTCTAATTCCCTCTCCTCAGATATCTTTGGCTAGGACAATGGTCAACTTTACCCAGGTTCTTTGCTTAGCTTCCCTTCCTTTTGGTTATACATCAGTAAAGTAGAAATTTTGGGAGAGGGTAATGTGGTTGTATATTGGAAGAGTAATCCATGGTTTGGATTAATAATCCAGAAACAGGAGTTCAGATCTTGGAGTTATACAGCGTGGAAACAGGCTTTTTGGCCCAACTGGTCCAGACTGACCAAGATGCCCCATTTGTTCCATTTGTTCCATTTGGTTCATCACCTTCTAAACTTTTCTAATCCGTGTACCTGTCCAGCAGTGTTTTAAAAGTTGCTATTATACTTACCTCAACCATTTCCTCTCTCAGTTCATTCCACATAGACATCACCCTTTATGTAAAAAAATTTGTCCCAGAAATTCCCTTTAAATCTTTCCCCTTTCATCTTAAACCTAGGCTCTCTAGTTCTTGATTCCCAACCCTGGAAAAGACTGAGTACATTCACTGTATCTAGACTTCCCATGAATGTATGCACCTCCAGAAGATCATGTCTCAGTCTTTCACACATTTATAATTCTGGCTTGTTCAATCTTCCCCTATAACTCACTTCCTCAAGTCCTGGCAACATATGCCATGCTGCATGTGGTTATGAAAATTATAAGTCAATTCTGTCATTTGCTGTTGCTTTTAGTTCCTGTATGTGGTAAGCATATTTCAGGAAAAATAAGGATCCTACACCAAGTATGAATAACTTTAACCTTTTGCTATTTTATTAATAATATCATGATTGTGGCATAATTCTGTTTTATAAAATGATGTTAAATATATATTTTGTATTAAATTTCTGAATCAGGTAGGTTAGATCAAATGATTTTATATATATTGATAAGAACATGAGAATAAGAGCAGTAGATGACGATATGCATTTTCAGTAAGGTCATGGCTGATATGATCTTAATCTTGGTTCAACTTTCTTACATATTCCCCATAATTTTTACCTCCTCTAGCCAGCTTCTGGCAAGAACTTGACCGTTTTGTTGAATATTTCTGCATGGCCCTCACTCCATTAATTTAATTATTAACAGATCCATTAACAGATCTTTCTTTCCAGACTCCTAAGAGTTATTTTCAAGATGCAACACCTTGGGGGCTTGAAATGTTAGTTGGAGCATGGAACAAATTGCTGGAGGAATTTTGTTAATGCAGCGTGAGGGTTGATGTTTCAGGTAATGACCTAGCAACAGGGCTGGTGTTGGTTGAACTCTAGTTGCTTGAGCTGAACATCTCTGAACCATATCAGTGAGTGAACAATTTAGAACCAGCAGTCAGAAATTACCTGAGTCACTTGACCTTGTTTCTGCAGTTTTTTTTTATTATGGGAGGGAACTTCAAATTTAAACTGCTCTTTGGATGGAGAAGTGTTTCCTGATGATGCCCTGAAATCATTTAACTTTAATTTTAAAGTTATACCCCCTATTTTGGAGTGACACACAAAAAGGAATAGTTTTCATATATTTAGCCATTCAGTCTTCGTGGAACATCACTTAGTCACGGACAGCTACTCAGAATAAGACCATCAACCATTGTGTTTTATCTTCTATAGCAAGACAATTCTGAATTTGAATGACAAAATCACCATAGACCCCATGCATCATAATCTCTGGATGAGCATCTCATGAGGGACCTTGTCGAATGCCTTGCATGTAGACATTCAACGTCTACTGTTCTACCTTCATTGACCATTTAAGTCATCTCCTCCTGCAGGACTGACAGAAGTTAATTTGCACTTTCCCCTGTTATGGGAATAGCTTAAGTGAAAAAAAAATCAAGGACATTCAGCGGGAATGCCAAACACCATGCTGGAGTCAATTGATCCTAAGAAAGTATAAATCAGGAATCAATCCATTTAAATAGTAAATAAGCGAACGTTATGTGAATCCTTGAAATAGCTGTGGGTTACTATTAAAGGGAAATACTATCTATAAAACAGGGCTGTTTCTTTATAGTACTAGACTATCTAAAAAAATCTGGGTTTGCTTCTACTTTAGTTCTTCAGTTCGGCACTGGATTAAGCTGAGTTTTGTTTCTTTCTTTTTCAAAGATGTATGTCATGACTCACTGGAGAATGATGATTCCTGAGCTGTAGCTTCTTCTGATTTTAATGTCAATGACAGAAAATTGTCGCTTTGTGGTGCCGTTCTTTTTCAGATGACTTAGTCTGAGAAGTTCTAATGGTAGGGCAGCTTGCACGCAAGTAACTCTGAGCAAGGAAATTTCAATATTCATATGGGGCAGAGGGCGAGTGAGCTCTTTATACACATCATGTGCCAGAATGTGTGCATGTAAGCACTGTGAAACCTTCCCTGTGGTTATACAAAAATGCTGCATTATTTCAAAAGTCTCTTGAAAAGAGCCAATTTCAAAATGTGTCCTGCACCTTGCCAAGTACTGTAAAAATGGTGAATCTCAATGGGAGCCACTGCTTTGATTACTGCTGAGGTTCACTGGGGCAAACAGTGTTCTGTAACAGTGAATGTATTATGAGATTATATTAGATCAGTGAAAGAGGGAATAAAATGCATTATTTCATAGTTAACAAATCTGGCTCATTTTTTACAAAAACACTGCCAACCTCAAGACTTGTGCCCAGATATTCAGAGACGAACTCCAGAAGTTGCACTTAAAACCATTCAGAAAAAAAAGACCTCAAAAGTTTATTATTATTTTCACTATGGCTATTATACGTTTAAAAATCTCCTTCTTATCAAAGTGAAGAAACGTTTAAACTTATGACAGCCAAAGTCAGAAAAAAATGCATTCATTTCCTCTGTGCTCTTTTCCTGGTTCCACTGATTGTTGTGTGAAGGGCTTTATCTGTGAACCACAAACACACCTGTGAGTCTTTCATGACTAAATACTCAGATGGGACCATGATAGTGATGGTTGTTAAACCATTTCACAGCCTGTTAAAGTGAAAGTTAACTGCTATACTACAGTGATACATGATGACTATCTCTTCAAACTTTTCCTGTTATGTACTTATCCAAATAACTTCTAAATGTTGTAACTGCATTGGTCTCCACTTCTTCCTCTGCCAGTTAATTCCATGTAAATGGAGTTCTTATTAAATCATAGCCTTCTCTACTTGAACCCGTGCCTCCAGTTCCCCATTCTTCAACCCTGGAGAAATGATTCAGTGGATTAACCCTATCTGTGCTCCTCATGATATTATACAGTCTATACAATCGCTTTTCAGTCTCCTATACTCTAAGGAATCAAGTTCTAATGTATCCAACTTCTCCCTTTAACTCGGTCCCTTGAATCCTGGCAAAATCCTCGCAAATCTTTTCTGCTCTCTTTCCAGTTTAGTAACATCATGGTAGCACAACACTTTACAGTACAGATGATCCAGGTTCAGTTCCTGCCTGCTGCCTGCAAGGAGTTTGTACGTTCTCCCTGTGATCGTGTCGGTTTCCTCCAGATGCTCCGGTTTCCTCCCGCAGTTCAAAGATGTACCAGTTGGCAGGTTAATTGGTCATTGTAAATTGCCCTTGGATTAAGCTAGGATTAAATCAGGGGATTACTGGGTGGCAAGGTTTGAGAGGCTGGAAGGGCGTAATCCAGGCTGTATTCCAATTAATCAATCGTTTCTGTAGCTGGGTGACCAAAAATGAATAGGCTCCTCCAAGTGTGGCATCATCAAAGCCTTATAAAACTGCAGCATAACTTCCACCTTCTATATTCAATGCCCTGGTTTATGAGGCCAGCACGTGAACAGCATAGCAACACATTCAAAAAACTGGAGGATCTCAGCAGGCCAGCAGTATCTATGGAAAAGAGTAAACAGTCAACGTTTTGGGCCGAGACCCTTCATCAGGACTATAGAAGAAAAGAGATGAGAAGTTAGAGTAAGAAGGTGGGGGAAGTGAGGAAGAATTGCAAGGTAGTAGGTGATAAGTGAAACCAGGAGAGGGGGAGGGGTGAAGTAACGAGCTGGGAAGTTGATTCATGAAAGAGATAAAGGTCTGGAGAATGGGGTGTCTGATAGGAGAGGGTAGAAGACCGTGGAAGAAAGGAAAGAGGGAGGAGCACCAGAGTGAGGTGATGGGCAAGTAAGAAGATGAGGTAAAAGAGGGAAACAGGTACGGGAATGGTGGAATGTGGGTGGAGGGGGTAATTACCAAAAGTTCGAGAAACCTACGTTCATGCCATCAAGTTGGAGACTACCCAGACAAAATATAAGGTGTTGCTCCTCCAACGTGGGCGTGGCCTCATTGCAACAGTAGAGGAGGTCATGGACTGACATATTGGCATAGGAACAGGAAGTGGAATTAAAAAGGTTGGCCACTGGGAGATCCCACTTTTTCTGGCAGATGGAGTGTAGGTGCCTTGTGAAACGGTCTCCCAATCTACAGTGTGTCTCACTGACTGGAGGCCACACCGGGAGCACCGGATACAGTAGATGACCCCAACAGTCTAGTTGAGGCGCCTCTTTATTGCTTGCAGTGATAATTTACTTCAGAAAGGGTGTTTTTTAGTCGAGTTCCTTGCCTTTTGAACTAGGAGTGAGCTATAGCTGGGTAGCAGCACTAAAGCAGAAGGTAAGGATTCATGGGGAAAGTATTCATATTCAGTACCCCATATCAGAATTGAGCTCAGTTCAGCAGCTCTAAATAATCATAGAGAACATCCCCAACTTCGTGCAAATCATAATTGTGTTCACCCTTCCAAGGCTGCTGTGCAAGTGATACGTGGAGCTGCTTTTTGCAGAGGAACTTTAAGAAGTATTTCTCTTTGCGTTTTGGTGATGATTGTGTGTGTATGTGTGAGTCAGTGAGGCAATTGGCTGCAACAATGTTGGGTCTGGACTCTGACGCCACAAAGGCTAAATGAAGCCAAGGACTTGGATTTCCTGATGGGGTGTGAAAAATCTACCTTTATTTGGAGGCTCCCATGAGGATTGAATACTTACTTTTTAGATGGCAAGGGAAGATTATGGAGAAGGGAACTTTAGGAGTGAAAATTGTTTTCATTTGTGGTCTCTTCCTGTTTAAAAAAAGGCCAGGGATTATGCTTACAATAAAAAGAGAAGATGTTAAGTGAGATATTGTAAAAGTGTATCAATGAGGGCATCAATGAGGAATAAGTTTTATGTGGTTTTCCTGTAAGCACATAAGGAAAAGTTATTGTAATTGTAATCCATAATAATGTTTAAATCAAGTCCTGTGTGCTACAGGAACTTCTGGAGCTGTTTGTCACTATTGTCTAAATTGGCAGCCAAGAGAAAAAGTTCCTGTTTTTAATCACATTTCTTATAAATCCATCTGAAGTATCCAAAACCAAACTGAAATGAAATCAAACAAGTCAAACATCAAATATCACACGACAGACTGAGGTCAACTTAGTTATTCTGAGTCAACAGAATTACTCTGGTGTTTTAACAATTGGCTTAACATTGAAGGTAGCTGTGTTTAATAAATATAAACACTGGGCACACTTATCACTGGTTTAAGCAGTTTTGTATGCAAATTATTATACCAAAGATTAAGAATCCATTCAGCCGAATACTCAGCGATTCAGGGGAAGTCAGGAGAACACACATCAATCTTCACTGAGGGACCAGTGGTGGAAAAGGAGAGCAATTTCAAGTCTCTGGGTGTCAACATCACAAAGGATCGGTCCTTGGCCCACCATTTTGATGCAATCACAACAAAGACAAGCCTGCCCCTCTACTTCATTGGGAGTCTGAGACGATCTGATATGTCACCAAAGACTCACAAATTTCAGTAGATATTTCATGGAGAACATTCTGATTGGTTGCATCACTGTCTGCTGTGGAGGTGCCAATGCACAGGACCATAAGAGGCTTCAGAGGGTTGAGACTCAGTCAGCTCCATCATGAGCACAAGCCTCCCCACCACTGTGAACATCCTCAAAAGGCAGTGTCCATCACTGAGAACCCTCACTGTCTGGGATATGCCCTCAGGGCGGAGGTACAGATTCAGGTTTATTTTTCATCTATACATGCAAACATACAGTGAAATATGTTGTTTGTGTTAAGAACCAACACACACAAGGATGTACTGGGGACAACCTGCATTCTGGTGCCAATATAGCATTCCCACCATGTTCAACAGAGCAACACTCAGCACAGAACAACAAAAGCAGCAGCAACAGAACTAATACAAAGAACAACAATGAAACAAGCCCCTTTCTCATCCTTCCACCCCTCATACACACAACATCCAAACCCAGGCTGCCTCTGGACCTTCAGGACTTGGCCCCAGACTCTCAAACCCACAGACCTCTGGCCTCCAACCTTCAGTCTCTGGCTTGGACTGTCCTGCTACCTTAAGACTCGCTGACTTCGGTCTTCAACCTTTCGGGTTTTCTCCCTCTGGACTCCCTGAGCTCTGGACTTTGTCCTCTGGGCTTCACTGACTTCTGGGTAGCAATATAATATTTGATATACAGGAGCTGGAAGACCCACAAGTAATGTTTTAGGAACAGCCTCTTCCCCTCCACATCACATTTACAAATGTCCCATGAACATAACTCGCTAATGCACTATTTATATATTCTTATTGTAACTTCTAATAATTGGTTGTGGCTGCATTCTACTGCTGCCGCAAAACAACAAATTTCCTGATTTATGTCAGTGACCATAAATCTGTTTTTGATTCAGTTTCTGATAAATAGGGGCAAGAATGTTAGTATTAATTTTGTGCAATTTTCAATAGCAATTTTGTGAACACCCATTAGAGCTGACCTTATTAACAATAGACCATAAAGGTGCAGAACTATCCTCCAATTTCATAAATATTGTAGCACAGAAGATGCCTAGGAGTAAGATCAGCTGTGCTGTGTGAAAGTAAGTGGATTTGAGGAATGTGTGTAAGAAGTTCAACTATTTGTGACTGAATAAAAAATACTGCAGATGCAAAAAATCTGAAAGAAAAAGTTGGAAGTAACCATCCCAGAAATGTGACCTGACCTGCTAAGCATTTTCAGCATTTTCTGTTTTTGTTGATTAATGGTGGTTTTTTTTCAGACGATGAAGGCTATAACGACCTTAAAGACTTAAATAGAGAAACAGTGAGCTTTTACCGATTATAGGCTCTGCTGACAATAATGTTGAACCATGCAAAACTGATTTTTAATTTATTTTCTTTATGAGTGCCATATATATATGAGCAGAGAGATTATGCTGCAGCTGTACAGGGTACTGGTGAGGCCACCCCTGGAGTTTGTGTGCAGTTCTGGTCTCCTTACTTGAGGAAGGATATAATAGCTTTGGAGGTAGTTCAGAGGAGGTTCACCAGACTGATTCCAGAGATTACGGTTAACGAATGAGGAGAGAATGAGTCATCTGGGATCACACTCACTGGAATTCAGAGGAATCAGAATCAGAATCAGGTTTACTATCACCCGCATGTGATGTCAAATTTGTTAACTTAGCAACAGCAGTTCAATGCAATACATAATCTAGAAGAGAAAAACAACAATAATAATAAAAAATAAATAAGTTTATTATAAATAAGTTAAATTCAGGTTTTTTGTCATTCGTCCGTATACATGTATATTGCCAAATGAAGCAACATTCCTCCAGACCATGACATGCAACACAGTACATATAACACACACGCTGCACATTACCACAAATAAATTAGCAAATAATAAAATATATTCCAGAAGTCTGACATTTAGTATAAGGTACATTTATGACACAAGTTAAAAAATAAACAGTACAGGCGCTTTCATAAGTCAAGGGACAGAGCTTAAGAGTCACGATGTAATGATGCAGCTCAATAAAACTCTGGTTAGGCCACACTTGGAGTACTGTGTCCATTTCTGGTCGCCTCACTATAGGAAGGATGTGGAAGCATTGAAAGGGGTACAGAGAAGATTTACCAGGATGCCGCCTGGTTTAGAGAGTATGGATTATGATCAGAGATTAAGGGAGCTAGGGCTTTACTCTTTGGAGAGAAGGAGGATGAGAGGAGACATGATAGAGGTGTACAAGATAATAAGAGGAATAGATAGACAGGACAACCAGTGCCTCTTCCCCAGGGCACCACTGCTCAGTACAAGAAGACATGGCTTTAAGGTAAGGGGAAGGAATTACAAGGAGGATATTAGAGGAAGGTTTTTTACTCAGAGAGTGGTTGGTGCGTGGAATGCACTGCCTGAGTCAGTGGTGGAGGCAGATACACTAGTGAAGTTTAAGAGACTACTAGACAGGTTTTGGAGGAATTTAAGGTGGGGAGTTATATGGGAGGCAGGGTTTGAGGGTCGGCACAACATTGTGGGCCGAAGGGCCTGTACTGTGCTGTACTATTCTATGTTCTATGTTCTAACACTACTGGATCTTCATACGTGATGAGACACAGGTGGCGACAGGGAGTTTACCTGTCTCATGGTCTGGTGGAAGACATTGTTTCCCATCCTAACAGTCCTTGTCCTGATACTATGCTACCTCCTGCCTGATGGTAGAGGGTCAAAGAGTGGAGGCCCTGAACAAAGCCTACACATTTCACCGGGAGGACATACAGAGAGTTCTTACAGAGGATGCTGGGATTGAATGCTCAACTCTGACGCTCCAAACTGTAATAGCATCACACTCACTGCCACGTGGCGCTACTACTTAAGCATGGCATATTTCCTCAGACGTGATTTCAAAATGTACATGGAGACAACTGGTCAATCTGTTTCGTGGAAGTGAAAAGTTTATGCATCTCTCGACAACTTTTAATAAGCAAATATACCCGGATTTTAAATGTTAAAAATGAAACCCATCAAAGTGAACCAGGAATAGAATCTGAAAGCAAAGTTACACTTGTGTTTTAGATTACTGAGGGCATTGGTGAGTTTGAATTCTGAAGTATCATACCATATGCATTAGGCTCATGATATTCATTAATCTCAATATATCAGATTATGCAGATACCAAAACTCAAGTTTACATATCATGGCGATCAATGGTTAGTTGTAGACTGTGGCCATTTATTTGATTTCAGGTGGAGCCACACCTAGAGAGATGGAAAAAAAATATTAATTGGCTTTCCAATTATTCATTTTAGGGAACTCTAAATTTGCATGGGTGATAAATGGACCATGATGTTTTCCATGCTAAATGAGCCAAACCGTACTGTCTCGATTCACAGAACAGCTGAAGGACAGCCATGAAGCCCTGATGTAATAGCACATTTGAAATGGTATCTTAAAGAGAGTCAGTGTCATGGCGTGCAATGGAAATAATGGATTGAAATATAAATCAAATTGAATAATGTTGTAATTTCCTTGGTATGAATAATTATTCTAAAATAGTAACTGCAGATGACTTGAGAAAATGTCAGTGAAATAGCACAAACAAATAACCTTCTAAACAAGGTTTATTAACAATCATTTACAAATCCTCCTATCACACGACCAATTGAGTACGCTTTATCTTCACTCTCAGTGTATAAGTAACCGAGACTTTAAGCATGGTGAGTATGGTGTGCCTTCCACAACTGGAAGTTTGGCTCTGTTGTTGATAGAGCCAAGATTCATCAGTAACAGGATTTTGGTTGAGCCATCTGACTACCAGGACAACAGACAGTGAACTCGTGTTTAGTCTTGTCTCGCATGGACTGTCCATTGCTCATTGCAATTTCCCACAAGGTCCTTCATCTTTCATGTTCTAAAGAAGAACGTGGATGAAAAAATTCTGAATCAATATGTAATAAATGTTATGACTACTCTAAATGAGAAATTGCTAGCAATATAGAGTGCTCCAGTCAGCATCCAGGGAAGTTAATGTTTCCGGTATGATTCTTTCAGATCTGTTTTGAGTAACTGGCATAAAGAATATCTTTTAAAATTAAGTGTAATTGTTCAGAATATATTATCTTAATATTAAGATCAATATTTTCTTTCTTTTAATTTTGCAGTTTCTACAGGAAAGACTGCCACTGCTTGGGTGTGGGTAATGTTTTCAATAAGTTCATTTTTGGTTGAAGGTAAGCATTATAAAGATTGCATGTGTGGTTGGAGTTCAGACTAATTTATTACACTATCTCGTGTGTGTGTGTGTTGCTTGACTATATCTATCTATCTTTCTTTATATCCTCATTGCATCTCTGAAATGATGTTGGACTCTTGCATTTTACACTCCCTGCTCTTCCAGAACTCTATAATGCTTTTGGCTCATCCTTTCTAGCTCTGTCTCAACTCCTTCAAGTTTTATCTTCCTATACAAAGCTTTCCCACACTCCTAACATTTAATAAAGTCCGCCTACTGCATGTAACAACAAATACACATTAGGCAGAAGAACTGTGTGCCACTTTGTTCAGGGGCTCTACGGGACTTTATAAGTATTGTTGAATCTCAGAGAACAGTCAGTAATATGATGCCTTAAAAGCAAAAAGGATGTTTGTAGCAATGTTACATATTGTATACTACAACTCCAATGGCCATCTTTTTAAAGTTCGAAGTAAAATTTATTATCAGAGTACATATGTGGCACTACCTACAGTCCTGATACTCTTTTTCCTCCAGGCATACTTGCAAATCTATAGAATAGTAACTATAAACAAGATCAATGAAAGATCAAGTAGAGCATAGAAGACACCAAACTGTGCAAATGCAAATATAAATAAATAGCAATAAATTACAAGAGCATGGAATAACAAGATAAAGAATCCTAAAAGTGAGATCGTTGGTTCTGGGGACATCTCATAAATGAATGTAGTTATCCTCTTTTGTTCAAAAGCCTAATGGTTGAGGGGTAGTAACTGTTCTTGAATCTGGTGGTGTGAGTCCTGAGACTCTTATACCTTCTACCTAATGGGAGCAGCAAGAAAAGTACAAGGGTCTGGGTGGTGAGGATCTTTGATGATGGTTGCTGCTTTCCTACGACAGCATTTTATGTAGACGTGTTTAATTGTTGGAAGGCCTTTACCCGTGACATACTGGGCTGAATCCACTACCTTTTACAGGATTTTCCACTCAAAGGCATCGGTGTTCTCCTAACAGGCCATAATGCAACCAGTCAATGCACTTTCCACTACACACCTATAGAAGTTTGTCAAAGTTTTTGATGTCATGCTGAATCTCCACAGACTCCTAAGAAAGTAGAGGTGCTGTTGTGCTTTCTTTGCGGTTACATTTACATAATGGGTCCAGGAAAGGTCCTCTGAGATAGTGACACCCAGGAATTTAAAGCTATCGGCACTATCCAGTGCAAGTTATGGATAAATGGAACATTTATAGCATGGAGATGAGATTGGCTAAAATAATGGGAGGTTATGGTAAATGATTATATTTTTGGACTGGAGGAAGATGAATAGACACCATGCCTATGGATTGCGATGGTAGCCATTGCCCTTTTAATCTGTGACCAGGGTTTGGAGGTGTACTCCTTATTTTCTAATATTGAAAATGGCACAAAATTTACCAATATTGTGAGCACTAGAGAGGATAGATAGTAACTTATTATAAGCAGGCCGGTGGAATTGGCAGATGCGTGGTAGATGAAAGTTAACGTAGAGAAATGTAAGGTGACGCATTTTGATAGGAAGAATGAGGAAAGGCTTTGTGTGTCAATGCAAGGAGCATTTGTAACAAGGTGGATGAATTGAATGTGCACATAGTTATTCATGAATATGATATAGTTGGGATCACAGAGACATGGCTCCAAGGTGACCAAGGATGGGAGCTCAACATCCAGGGAAATTCAATATTCAGGAGAGATAGGAAAGAAAAGGAGGTGGGGTAGCATTGCTGGTCAGAGAGGAGATTAACGCAATAGAAGGGAAGGACATTAGCCTGGAGGATGTGGAATTGATATGGGTAGAGCTGCATTACACTAAGGGGCAGAAAACGCTGGTGGGAGTTGTGTACAGGCCACCTAACAGTCGTAGTGAGGTTGGGGATGGCATTAAACAGGAAATTAGAAATGCGTGCAATAAAGGAACAGTAGTTATAATGGGTGACTTCAATCTACATATAGATTGGGTGAACCAAATTGATAAGGGTGCTGAGGAAGAGGATTTCTTGGAATGTATGCAGGATGGTTTTCTGAACCAACATGTCGAGGAACCAGCTAGAGAGCAGGCCATTCTAGATTGGGTATTGAGCAATGAGGAAGGGTTAGTTAGCAATCTTGTTGTGCGAGGCCCCTTGGGTAAGAGTGACCATAATATGGTGGAATTCTTCATTAAGCTGGAGAGTGAGATAGATAATTCAGAAACAAAGGTTCTGAACTTAAAGAAGGGTAACTTTGAAGGTATGAGATGTGAATTAGCTAAGATAGACTGGCAAATGATACTTAAAGGGTTGACAGTGGATATGCAATGGCAAGCATTTAAAGATCGCATGGATGAACTACAACAATTGTTCATCCCAGTTTGGCAAAAGAATAAACCAGGGAAGGTAGTGCACCCGTGGCTGACAAGGGAAATTAGGGAAGAAACATATAAATTAGCAAAAAAAAAGCGGCACACCTGAGGACTGGGAGAAATTCAGAGACCAGCAGAGGAGGACAAAGGGCTTAATTAGGAAAGGGAAAAAAGATTACAAGAGAAAGCTGGCAGGGAACATAAAAACTGATTAAAAGCTTTTATAGATACGTGAAAAGAAAAAGATTGGTCAAGACAAATGTAGGTCCTTTACAGTCAGAAACAGGTGAATTGATCATAGGGAACAAAGACATGGCAGACCAATTGAATAACTACTTTGGTTCTGTCTTGACTAAGGAGGACATAAATAATCTTCTGGAAATAGTAAGGGACCGAGGGTCTAGTGAGATGGAGGAACTGAGGGAAGTACATGTTAGTAGGGAAGTAGTGTTAGGTAAGTTGAAGGGATTAAAGGCAGATAGACCCCCAGGGCCAGATGGTCTGCATCCCAGAGTGCTTAAGGAAGTAGCCCAAGAAATAGTGGATGCATTAGCGATAATTTTTCAAAACTCCTTAGATTCTGAATTAGTTCCTGAGGATTGGAGGGTGGCTAATGTAACCCCACTTTTTAAAAAAGGAGGGAGAGAGAAACCGGGGAATTATAGACCAGTTAGTCTGACATCGGTGGTGGGGAAAATGCTAGAGTCGTTTATCAAAGATGTGATAACAGCACATTTGGAAAGAGGTAAAATCATCGGACAAAGTCAGCATGGATTTGTAAAAGGAAAATCATGTCTGACAAATCTTATAGAATTTTTTGAAGATGTAACTAGTAGAGTGGATAGGGGAGAGCCAGTGGATGTGGTATATTTAGATTTTCAAAAGGCTTTTGACAAGGTCCCACTCAGGAGATTAGTGTGCAAACTTAAAGCACATGGTATTGGGGGGTATGGTATTGATGTGGATAGAGAATTGGTTGGCAGACAGGAAGCAAAGAGTGGGAGTATACGGGACCTTTTCAGAATGGCAGGCAGTGACTAGTGGGGTACCGCAAGGCTCAGTGCTGGGACCCCAGTTGTTTACAATATATATTAATGATTTAGACAAGGGAATTAAATGCAGCATCTCCAAGTTTGATGACACGAAGCTGTGCGGCGGTGTTAGCTGTGAGGAGGATGCTAAGAGGATGCAGGGTGACTTGGATAGGTTAAGTGAGTGGGCAAATTCATGGCAGATGCAATTTAATGTGGATAAATGTGAAGTTATCCACTTTGGTTGCAAGAACAGGAACACAGATTATTATCTGAACGGTGGCCAATTAGGAAAAGGGGAGATGCAACGAGACCTGGGTGTCATTGTACACCAGTCATTGAAGGTGGGCATGCAGGTACAGCAGGCGGTGAAAAAAGCAAATGGTATGTTGGCATTCATAGCAAAAGGATTCGAGTACAGGAGCAGGGAGGTCCTACTGCAGTTGTACAGGGCCTTGGTGAGACCGCTCCTAGAGTATTGTGTGCAGTTTTGGTCCCCTAATCTGAGGAAAGACATTCTTGCCATAGAGGGAGTACAAAGAAGGTTCACCAGATTGATTCCTGGGATGGCAGGAATTTCATATGAAGAAAGACTGGATCGACTAGGCTTATACTCACCGGAATTTAGAAGATTGAGGGGGGATCTTATTGAAACGTATAAAATTCTAAAGGGATTGGACAGGCTAGATGCAGGAAGATTGTTTCCGATGTTGGGGAAGTCCAGAATGAGGGGTCACAGTTTAAAGACTTTGCTGAAGCCTTTTAGGACCGAGATGAGGAAAAACTTCTTCACACAGAGAGTGGTGAATCTGTGGAATTCTCTGCCACAGGAAACAGTTGAGGCTGGTGTATTGGCTATATTTAAGAGGAAGTTAGATATGGCCCTCGTGGCTAAAGGGATCAGCGGGTATGGAGAGAAAGCAGGTACAGGGTTCTGAGTTGGATGATCAGCCATGATCATACTGAATGGGGGTGCAGGCTCGAAAGGCCGAATGGCCTACTCCTGCACCTATTTTCTATGTTCCTATGTTTCTACGAAAGGCAAAATAGAATAGTGTGGGTATGTGTGTGCAAACAATTGAAAGGTTAAGAACATGGTTCATGAAGCAAACACATTCTTGACTTTATCAGCAAAGGCATAGAAAATAACTGTGAGAAGCTCTACTAGTCTGGCTTCAGTTGGAATACTGTGCTCAATTCTGGTCAAAATATTATAGGAAGGGTGAGTAAGTGTTTGAATGGTTCCTCTAATGAGGGACAACAATTGTGGGATGCTTTAAAAAGGGTGTGGAGCAGAGAAGGCTGAAAGGCAATTTGACACTGCACAAAATTATGAGGGATCTGGCCAGATTTGGTTATTGGGAAGTTGTTCCTGTAGTAATTCAAGGACGAGAGGTCACAGGGTATAAAATTAATGGAAAAAGAATTAATTGTGATTTGTGATGAAGTGCCCTTTTACGCATTCTCTGGTTGAGTTCTGGAATATGTTACACACAGTGGTTCCATTGTGGCCTTAAAATTAGATCTGGATAAATATATAGAAGCATTTTGGACCATGGAAAAAGGACAAGAGAGTGGATCCTAGGAGTTGCTCTGGTAAAGAAATGGTATGGAAATAATATGGCAAATGGACTCATTTTGCGATATAGTCATTTTATTAAATAAATCTATGATAATAGCACCCTTGATCAACATCAAAAGGTTTATCAAATTTAGTTAGATTGAACTTTGAAATTTGATTAGGCCGCTGTTGGAAAGTGGTTTGAATCATCTTGAGGATCTGAAAGGCACATTATAAGTTTACAAGATTTCTTTCTTGAGATATTGTGTAGAGTTTAAGAGGGAAATGAAACACAAAATATGTGAGAAAGGAAGTGAAAAAGAATAAGAAAACAAGTATTAAGGAAGAATGCCTCATTAGAGAGAACAACACAAGATTAAAAAAGGAGCAGTGAGTTTAAACATTAAGTGCGAACAAAAACAAAAGGATTTGAGCAGTGAAACAAAAATAAAAATGAAGATAACTCTCAAGTTGAGGGAGTGCCAAAATTACAGGAATTTTAATGTGCAAGTCCGATCATGATTTGGGAGCAGCATACAACATGATTATGTCCCTTAAATAGAAGTTGATAATATAATTAAGATAAAGGAATTAAACATTAGAGAATCCTGTCCATTAATTTATAACTCCCTTGGTGTTCCTTTTAAGTAACTATTCTTCATGGGTAGACATGAAGACATTCTTATTTCCAGCTGATGTCCACAGAAGAATCTCACTCAATTACAGCCAAGAAAGTTTAACCTTGGTTAAATTACCTTCACATGGGACACTAAATGTAGTTGAAACAGGCACAAGAGACGGCAGAAATGCTGGAATCTACAGTGTCTTCCCATATTGTCTGGCTTGAATTCCTCTTGAACCCTGAAGCTTAACCTGTTGCCACTTAAAATCATTTAACTCTTCTTCTGAAAGATTCTACCCTGAGTATATTATTGGCAGATTGGATGGAGTCTAACTCTAATTCAAGCCACAGCATCGTGAACATCATAAAGTTAAACTTTTATTTAGTGCCTTTAATATAATAAGGTGGCTCAGGCCGGTGTATCAGATAACATTTGGCATATGTAAATGACCGAGGTCAATAAAAAGGAATAGATTTAAAATTGCTTAATGAGAAGAAAGAGAAATAGAAAGAAGAGGGACTTGGGGAGTATCTCAAAAGCAGAGAAAGGTGTGGACAATAACCTGCACCATCGTGGCTTGGTGTGAGGTAGGATGCAGGTTAGTTCAAGAGGGTGCCAGGAAGGAGACTGGCCAAGAAAGCATGGAGGCAGTGATAGAGGGTTTGGTAGCATTTCCGCTACGGCAAGAAATCAGCCAAAGACAGAATCGGCCTCCAATCCAAACACCAGCAGCAAATACAAATTCTTTACACTTTGAGAAGCAAAAGAAACTGCTGATACTAGAAAATCTTGCAAATATTCCTCAGGTTAGGGCAACATCTGTGCAAAGAGAAAGCGAGTTAACATTTCAGTTTGATGATAATTCATTACAGCTGTTCTGAAGAAAGGTAAGGTTATCAGTCTGAAATGTCTCCCCCTTTCACAGATGCTGCTTGACCTTTCCAATACATTTAACTTGCCTTACAACATTTTCTTTTGAGATCTGAATTCAGTAATGTGATTGATTTGCGAATGCACAGAGTTGCTTGGCTTTGACATTCTTTTCTTTTCTAAATGGACAGATGGATTGCCGTTTCTTTGCCATGTTGTTGATTCGACTTCAAAAGTGATTAAACTACGATCATCTCTATCGCTGACTTGTGCATTGCGACGGGAGTGTATTGCATCATTAGATGCAAATGCAAGTCATATATTCTGGAAACTAAATGATACCAAAATTCCACAAGGACAGTATCATTTTAATGAGACTGTTTCACAAGTGACCTTGAATTATTTTGATGCAGTGAAAGGCTATTTGACATGTCACATTAATATCAAAGGAGCACCAAATATTCTTCATCGTTTTACTATTAAAGCAGGATGTAAGTAGTCTTTTTGTAAGAAGTTTGATATGGGTCAGAACAAAATGTTCTAGAGGCAAAATATTAAATATATGTGAAAACTAATGTGAAAATATTTACTGATCTTCTAATTATCAAAATGACCTTATGTAGAAAATATAGAAATTCCGAAGTTTCAGTATAGTTACTAGTTCTGTAATTTGCTAAACTTAAGAAACTGGAGAGGAACAGCAAGAGTGGGCATGTTCAAAACCAAGTCAATGGACAATAACTGGACTAGCAACAGAAAATGCTGCTGCTCGACAGGCCAACAGTGTTACACGTAACAAGTAAAACTGAATTAATAGCTATTGACTTTTCATTAGAACTCCAAACAAAAGACACAAATGGAAGCACTCTGGAGACTGGAGATGCTGGATTCTGGAACAACAGATAATTTGTTGGCAGAAATCAGCATCTGGGGGGCGCGGGGGGGGGGAATGAATTGTCAACATTTCGAGTCAAAATGCTGCACCAGGCCTTTCAGTGAATTATGTACAAGAACATCTCTGAACATCAAAAAAGAGGTTCAACTCAGTTGCCACGACCCCAGCACAGGATTGAAGTGAGGAGGCAGTGCTGCCTAGTCAGTTCAAGTACAACCAATTTCTGTTTTTCGTCTTGATGAATCAGTATGTTGAGCAGCACTTGGAGGAGGCAAGGGAACAGCATGTACTCTAGGTGGGAGATTTCAATGTCCATCACCAAGAGTGGCTTGGTAGTTCCACCATAGACTGAGCTGGACACAGCTACTAGACTGGGACTACAGCAGGTGGTGAGGGAACCAACAAGAGGGAAAAACACATCTGACCTCATTCTCACCAACCTGCCTGCCGCAGAAGCATCTGTGCACGACAGCATTGGTAGAAGTGACTACTGCACAGTATACGTGGAGTAATAGTCCTCGACATCAAAGCAGCTTTCGACCAAGTATGGCATCAAGGTGCCCTAGCTAAAATGGAGTCAATGGGAATTAGGGGGATACCCTCCACTGGTTGGAATCATACTGACACCAAGGAAGATGGTTGTGGTGGTTGGAGGTCAATCACCTCATCCTCAGCACATCACTGCATGTTCGCAGGTGACTGCACAATGTTCTGCACCATTCGTGTCTCCTCAGATAGTGAAGAAGTTTGTACCCAAATGCAGCAGGACCAGGACAATATCCAGGCTTGGGCTGACAAGTGGCATGTAACATTCGAGACACTCAAGTGTCAGGCAATGACCATCTCCAACAAGAGAGGTTCTAACCATTGTCCCTTGACATTCAGCAGCATCACCATCACTGAATCCCCTACTATCAACATCCTGGGGGTTACTATTGACAGGAAACTGAACTGGTCCAGCTATATAAACACCGTGGCTAACAGAGCAGGTCAAAGGCTGGGAACCCTGCCCGGTGGCCTGTAACTCATCTCCTGACTCCCCAAACTCTGTCCACCATCTACAAGGCTCAGATCTGGGGTGTAATGGAATACTCGCCACTCGCCTGGATGAGTGCAGCTCCATCAACACTCAAGAAGCTTTTCACCATCCAGTACAAGGCAGCCCCCTTGATTGGTACCCCTTCCGCGAGCATCCAATCCCTCCACCATCGACGAACAATTGCAGCAGTGTGTACTATCTACAAGATGCACTGCAGCAACACACCGAAGTTTCTTAAGGCAGCACCTTCCAGACCCACGACCACCAGCATCTAGAAGGATGAGAATAACAGATACCTGGGAACACCACCACTTGGAAATCCCCCTCCAAGTCACTCATCATCCTGACTCGGAAACGTATCACTGCTCTTTCATTGTCGCTGGGTCAAAATCACGGAATTCCTTCCCTAACAGCAGTGTGGGTGTACCTTCACCTCAGAGACTGCAGTGATTCAAGAAGGCAGCTCATCACCACCTTCTCAAGGGCAACTAGGGACGGGTTACTTGGCAATGCCCATGTTGTGTAAATGAATAAATTAAAAAAATCATTGTTTCTGTAAACAAATCTTGTTTTATGAGGAGAATATCCCATCTTTTTCTGCGGTCAAGGGAGAATGTGCAATATGAGTAACAATTCAAACAGAGATTAGAGCTTTTTGTCTACCAGTGGACATAGTTCCATTTATCTGGATGTTAAACACATGTTGTGCATTAGAGATTGAGCTCTGGTTCAGCTTATTAAAACATAGAAAAAGTATCTGGAATCAATGCCCTAGAATTTTTTTTGGCAGTTAAACTAAGCAGCACTTCATTTACTTTCAATCTCTTGGAGGCTAGGTCAAAATGTTTTATGCCAAATGTCAGTATTTTCCATTTTAAGTAAAAACAAACAGCAATTCCTTGGAGAAACCGGATGTGCACTGTAGGTGTAATGCCTACTGATGCTTGCTCAAAAGCTTGTTAGCAAAAAGGTGAATCTCAAAAGTCGCATGGCTAAGAGTGATTAAGGTGACTTCATACAGATTTTTATCTTCTCATGTTCAGGACGGAGACCTGAACACACAGGATGATGTGTGCAAAGTGAAGAGATGAGGAATCTCAGTATTGATCAGTAAGCTCTGTATGACACACGTGAAATGCTGGAGGAATTCAGCAGGTCAGGCAGCATCTACTGAGGGGAATAAATAGTTGACATTTCGAGCTGAGACCCTTCATCAGGACCCCACCAAAAGCATTGACTGTTTATTCTCTTCTCTTGATGCTGCCTGACCTATTGAGTGCACCCAGCATTTTGTGTGTGTTACTCTGGATTTTCAGCATCTGCATAATTTCTTGTCCACAGACTCACTGGACTTAACATTTATAATGACAATATAAGCAAAACATTTTTTTATGTTTTGAACAGCCTCTTTTGAGACATCCCATTTTTAATACTGAGATACACTAAACTATTAAGAAGCTACTCTTCCTTCTAACACAAATGTCAATTATTCATCAGAAATGGATCGCCAAGATTTAATGCCTGAATTAATGAGAAATTTTGTGCGGTGTAGGTGTCAGAGATGCATTTCATAATTCGTGTCTTGTTTAGTGTGACATTTCTGTTTCAATACTTTTATTTTTCAGTGCCTCCTGAGAAGCCAAAAAATATTTCCTGTGTTTCATACTGGGTGAAAAACTTTACTTGTTTCTGGGATCAAGGATATGAAACATATCTAGAGACTAATTTTACATTAGTTCGAATAATGTAAGTAACATACTTGACACATTTTACTTGCTATCTGCCTTTTGGTCACTTACTATATCACTAAAACTGTATTTTTGATTGGACTTACGCACTATAATTTGACTGCTTTAAAGTGTAATGTTTGTTTGTCGTTCCGGGCATGTGATTGGGACTGGGAAAGTGTCTATAAAGTCTGCTGATTTGGGCGTATCTCATCAACATCCACAAAATGCTGGAGGAACTTAACAGGCAGCATCCAGGGAAAATAGTACATTTGATGGTTCTAGCCGAGACCCTTCAGCATTTTCTGTGTGTTGCTTGCATCTCCAGCATCTGTAGATTTTCTCCTGGTTGTGTTTGGACATCTCTCATTCTTTACCAGGACATTATCTGGGACCATGTCCGAACAGGCTAATGTTACTTGGTGCATTATCATATGCTAATGTGAGAATTACCACCTCACAGACTCACAGAGCACGACAGCACAGAAATAGGCCATTTGTCCCATCTATTCTGTGCTGTATTATTCTGTCTAGTCCTATCGACCAGCACCTGGACCATAGCCCTCCGTAGTCCACCACCCCTCCCCTCCCAGGTTATCCTTAAACATTTCACCTGTTATCCTTAATCTATGACTTCTAGAGCGTTTCACCCAACCGCTGATGAGAAACCTTTCTTGCATGAACCACAGCTATATCCCTCATAATTTTGTATACTTCTATCAAACCTCTTTCATTTTCCAATGTGCCAGGGAATAAAATCCTATCCTAGAGTCATAGTGTCATAGAACATAGATCACTACATAGTGTCATAGAGCACTACATAGTGTCATAGAGAATTACATAGTGTCATAGAGCACTACATAGTGTTATAGATTACTACATAGTGTTGTAGATCACGACATAGCGTCATAGAGAATTACATAGTGTCATAGAGCACTACATAGTGTTATAGATTACTACATAGTGTCGTAGATCACTACATAGTGTCATAGATCACTACTTAGTGTCATAGATCACTACATAGTGTCATAGAGCACTACATAGTGTCATAGATCACTACATAGTGTCATAGAGCACTACATAGTGTCGTAGATTACTACATAGTGTCATAGAGCACTACATAGTGTCATAGATCACTACTTAGTGTCATAGAGCACTACATAGTGTCATAGATCACTACATAGTGTCATAGAGCACTACATAGTGTCATAGATCACTACATAGTGTCGTAAATCACTACATAGTGTAATAGAACATGACATTGTGTTATAGATCACTACAACATAGAAACAGACCCTTCGATGCACCTTGTCCTTGCCCTACTATTATTCTGCCTAGTCCCATTGACCAACACCTACATCATAGTAATCCATATCCCTCCCATACATGTACATATCCAAATTTCCCTTCAATGTTGAAATTGAACCAACATCCACCACTTCCACTGGCAACTCATTTCTCACTCTCAGCACTCTCTAAGTGAAGCAGATCTCTCTCATGTTCCCCTTAAACACTTCACCTTTCATTTTTAACCCAGACCTCACCCGACCTCAGTGGAGAAAGACAGCTAGCAATTATCCTTTCTATAGCCCTGTTAATTTTGTATGCCTTTATCAAATCTCCTCTTATATTCCTATGCACCAGGGAATAAAGTCCAAATTGTTTCTTGAACTTCTATGGTCCACACTCAATTATGAATCTGGGAGCTTTGTTATAATGAGGAAGACTGGAAGATGGAGATGCCACTATGGTGCAGATGTGCAGTACTTCTGATATGAACTGTACTAATTGCACCTGTTTGGCACAGGTGCCATAAGATCAGCCTCAAGAAATCCTCTTGTTAACATGTATATAGTAACTGGCTAAAAATAAATTTATTTTTTTCTTACCATTTTAGTAGTACTTATTTTTTTAATTTGTTTTACAGAGAACATTCTGGAAATAGTACCTGTGTTAGTACAAGGAAGAATACGTGCTCCTTTATTTTCCCGAATATGTATATTGTAGACTGCAAGGTTATTGTTATGGCGGAAAATGCTCTCGGCAAAGCTTGGTCTGATCCTTTGGACGTGAAGATTGATCAGATTTGTAAATATTAATAACTCAAAAAATAACTTATATAGTACGGTAACTTCTACAGCTAAGTATAGACTTTCTGGCACATAATAAGGAGAAAAAAGTAATAAACAGTGGAGAACAATACGTTTTTTATGGTACACTTACTTTGTAACTGAGAAGATGAAAGATTTGGAGAGATTTAAGATTAATCAAATTAAACAAAAACACTTAGAACACATAAAATTACTCAGGAATATTTGGATAAATTCCGTTAATTTTAAAAAGATTCCACCATATCTTATACCTAGTCCTTTGCAGTTACTCTCTGAACTGAAATGAACAGAGAAGCTTTCTGTGCTTGGCCAATTGTGGAGGTTCTTCATAAACTGTCTCAGAATTGTCCCAGATCTGTGCTCCCATTGATCTCCATGGGGATTCAGGGTGAGGGCAAATATGGAATAAATGACATGATGAATTGACTGCAGTGACAGGAGATCCATGTTATTATGGAAATCCTAAAGATGCAGACCAGCAGGATTGCAGTGAAATCTTGGCAGGTATGTGTGGAATTGTTGGTATTTTAGGGAAGACTACCAACAATTCCTCAAACAACCTGGGTCAATGTTTAAGAAAGATCAACCTAAATCCCACAGCTTTTGGATAGCTAGAGATGTAAAATGTGTTTAGCTTTGAGTTCACAGACTGCTAAGATAGGACACAGAATCTTCAATGCACAACAACATAAACTCACATTGAGTGGCTGGTTTTAGGTAAGTCTAGTTCTATATGAATCAAATTGAGAGTAAAGGACCAAAAGATGTCAGGGTAATTCCACAAAGAGGTATAAGTAATCATGGCAAGTTTATATGGTGTTCATAGTTATCAGAACTCTTGGCCATTATCCACACATGTTAATTGATGCAGGAAACACATTTGAGTGAGCGCCTCACTGCAGCAAAGGGAAGTTTAATAAAATATTGAACCTCCAGTTAACATGAATCTCACATGTCAAAAAGCAATGTTGGTCTAACCCCAGCAGAGTACACTGGAGTATGAAGACAATGGTAAAGCTTGAGAAAATTGAAGTTCAATAAAAAGCCTTTGAAGTATATTTCAAGATGAGAAATCTCAGTTTTTGGTCATGAATTGTCAGTAATGTCTTTATGAAAATCCTAATTTTTCTTTGGATGAACTGTACATCCTTGGAAGAGACTAGAAATTCATTGTGATAAGTACCCACGTTTTCTTAATATTCTGGGTCATTGCACATATGATTTTAAATATGTAGAATACAGAATAAATATTTGGAATATTTATTCAGGAGAAGATGAGTTTTCACAATCTGCATGATTGTTGCTGTTATGCCCAGCATTTTATTAAATATGCATGCTTTCATCATTGCTGTGTGAAAGACTTAAAGCCCTCTCTCTCTCTGACAGCTCTGTGTGAGTGCTTTAAACATATGGATTGCAATCTCCTATTTCAGCAGTGCCATGAAGTATGGTCCCCAGCCTTACCTGACATCCATGTCCTGATAGCAAATAAATACACACTCATTGTATATACCACCCGGTCAATGAATGTCAATAGAATGAATGTTACTACAGCATTCATAGAACTTAGATCATAGAACAGTACAGCACAGGAACAGTGTCCTCAGTCCACAATATTGTGCCATTCAGATTAAATTAGTAATCAAACTAACTAATCCACCTTGCCTAAAAAATGTTCATATCCTTCCATTTCCTCACATTCATGTAGATATCTAAACGTCTCTTGAAAGTCCATAATGTATCTGCCTCTACCCCCTTTCTGGGCAACACATTCCAGACACCTACCACTCCCTGTATTAAGAATTTGCCCTGCACATCTCCTTTGAATTTACCCCCTCTCACCTTACGTGCACATCCTCTGGATTTCAACCAGAGGAAAAGATACTGTGTGTCTATTCTACCTATGCCTCTTGTTATCTTATAAACCTCCATCAGACCTCCCCCCAGCCTCTGCCACTCCAGAGAAACAACTCAAGATGGTCCAACCTCTTGTTATAGTAGATGCAGTCTAACACAAGCAGCACCCTGTACCCTCTTCTGCACCCTCTCCAAAGCCTCGACATCCTTCCTGTAATGGGGTGACTGGAACTAGTCACAGACCTCCAGATAGGACAAGTCCCTTCGACCACAATCCTCTGTCTTCTATAGGTAAGACAGTTCTGAATCTGTACAGCCAATTCACCATGGATTGTAATTTTCTGGATGAGGGACTTTGTCAACCGTCTTACTAAAATGCATGTAAACAACATCCACAGCTTTACCTTCATCATTCACCCTCATTGCCTCATTAAAAAACACACTCGGGCGAATTTTAAAGTTTTCATCCTTTTGAAATATTTTTTCATATTACCCCTTCAACATTTGTAACCTTTTCTCACCCTAAGTGCTTCATGATCACCGCATTCCTTCAAATGTAGCCCCTGGTGGAGGTTGTGCCTTCAAATGCCAAGCCCTAAACCGACGGAACTCTCCCTAAACATATCCATCCCCACCCTTCTCCTTGGTCAGAACGTCAGACGCATGTTATACTATACCATGCAGCTCCTGTCAAACTTTGTTAGGGACATTTTATGATGTTAAAGTTGCACTCTGACTGCAAAATGTTTCAAACAACTTAAACACTGACGTTTACAACAGATACAACTTTTAAAGTTAAGGACCACAGTTGGATGCAAACATGTCATTCAAACTCTCACTGCATCCTTTTATTATTAGTAGGTGAAAGACTTGAACTCTTTCTAACAGCACTGTGTGAGTGCCTTCATCAAATGGATTGCATTCCCTAGTTTCACAAGAGCCACTAAATATGGATCCTAGCCTTACCATGAAATCTGCATCCTGTCATTAAACGAACACACATTATACTATTTATTAAATTGATCATCATTCATAGGATGAATACTACTATAGCATTTATGTATCAGTGTTGCTGTATTATTCTTTCGTTAAGGATGGTTGATTTAGTTAAATTATCCCTTTGTTGAGCTGTGCTAAAATAGTCATTATTTCACAGCAAAAACAAACATTTGAACTTAACTAATTTAACACAGAGGAATGCAGAGTAAGCTCTTGGTTTTTAATTTTGCATTAGTAATAAGTGCAAATAAAATTGATCAACTGTTACTTTGTTCAATGCAGCCAGAACTGGTCCACCTCAGAATGTAATTGTTCAGTCTGTGCGAGGCCAAGGGAGATCTCTACTTGTAACTTGGCAAAAACCCATTGAGGTGATGCCGTCTGTCCACTTACTTTATAACATCCAATACCAAGCGGCTGGCTCAAGCAAGTGGATTCAGGTACAATGTCAGTTTAATCTACTGTAACATCTTCTTTTGAAGTACAAAGCAACTTCTGGGCTTCTGTTGTGGAAGATCCCTGTATCATTCTGGGTAATAATATCGAGTCATTGATAGTTCCAATGAATGGAGATTCCTGTCTTGACAACAACAGCTGTCGGTAGAATATTTATTCACATTAAGATGTCTTTTTTAAAACTGTTCCCTCCATGTCAGGGTTATTGAGCATAGATCCGATAGAATTGGTCTTCCTAAAATGAATGATTTCTCTCTGTTCATTGGGTCACAATGATCTCTTAACGTTGAATAGTAGCACAAGTTCCAGTTTTGCTTCCTAATAATAACATCACAGCTTCGAAACACACAATGTAAAGTATCTACATTAATTGAACGTTCTGTTTCTCTGATAGCAAATTACCATCTAGCCACTAATAAATTTGGGACAATGTATTGTACCACATTATAGTGCATCTTGATAACCATAAAAAGAGTTTAACATAGGGTCTAATATTTATTTCACAGTTAAGATCAGTGAAGCAGAAATACCTGGTCATCATTACATTGCTGTTTGTGAAAGCTTGAAAATTAGCTACATTGCTTCCTAAATTGTTTTCAGACATCCTAAGTAGATGATTCCCATTCAGGAAATTGACCAGAAGCATGGCATTTGCAGAGTCTGTAGCAGTGTCAAGGACCACTTCCATTCATCCCATAATCTCTTTGACCTCCTGCCGTTAGGTTAATGTACCGCAGTGTAAGAACAAGGACTGTCAGGTGGGTAACAGCCTCTTCCTCCAGGCTGCTACCACCTCGTACTCATTACTTATGACAGTGCCAGGAGTATATTGCACTGTTGTATATTTAACTATACATCACATATGCACTTTATGTCAACTTGTACTTCTGGAAAATATTTTTAAATTAGTGATAATCAAACCACCTTGTCTGACACCAACAACCATTCCACAGTTAAAGTCATTTAGATCACATTTCTTCCCCATTCTGATGTTTGGTCTGAGCAACAAATGAACCTCTAGACCAGGGGTTCCCAACCTGGGGTCCACTGACCCCCTTGCTAAGTGGTATTGGTCCATGGCTTTGGAGAGGTTGAGAACCCCTATGTAGACCATGATTGCATTGAGTTGCTGTACATGATTGGCCGTTTAGATATTTCCATTAATGAACTGGTGTACCCAATTCAGTGGCCACTGAGTGTATGTACTGTGCTTTGCACTTTGATTTAGCTCTATACAGTTGAATGAAAATCAACTTGAACTTAAATAGCAAGATTTGAATGCAAGAATTTCTTTCATAGTAGTAGTTATTCCATGCAAGGTGCACATAAATTCTTAAACAAACTGCCACGTCTAATGGGCAGCCATTGTCTTTATTACTGCAAGCAAATGATTCAGGCAGGTACATTAAAAGGCATTTGGATAGGACATGAATTAAAAAGAAAGGACTAGATGAATATGGAACAAACATGGGAAAAGGAACCAGCTTGGATAGGCATCTTGGTTGATATGGACTGGTTGGGCCAAAAGGCCTCTTTTTGTGCTCTGTGGCTCTATAATTTCTCCTCTATTCCTTTTGGACTAAAGGTTCTCAATGCTATTCTGGATCCATCTTCGTACTTTAAGTAGTCATAGACTACGAGTTCCCAGGAATCAGTAGGCCTGTTGCATTGCAGGCAGTGGTGGATTCCATAACTAGAGTTTGCCTTCCTGATGATATCCTCTAGGATATAGAAGTAGTCGACATTTCCCAGGCTTTTCTTCATTGCTGGATGGCTGTGTGGTGTATTGAGTGCAGGAAGGTAGAAGTGCAGTGCTTGCAGATTCTGAGTGCAAGGTATATCTTCAATGGAAACATTGACAGTATCTTGGAGCTCAGTCTCCAAATATTTAAGTTGTCTGCAAAAAGGTGGCATGGTAGCATAGCGGATAATGCAACGTTTTACAACTCCACCAATCAGGGTTCAATTCCTGTCACTGTCTGTAAGGAGTTTGCAGGCTCTCCCCATGACCATGTGGCTTTTCTCCACGTGCTGCAGTTTTCTCCCACATTCCAAAAAGATGTACGGGTAGGGTTGGTAAGTCGTGAGCATGCTCTTTTGGCACTGGAGATGTGGTGACACTTGTGGACTGCCCTCAGAACATCTGTCATGTTTTGATGTTTCAATGTACATATGACAAATAAAGCTAATGTCTCCTCTTTTTGTGGATCAAGAACTGAGGTTTGGGTGACCATGGCGATAAGCAATGACCTAAGTTACCTGGTCAATAAGTGAATTGAAGCAGTTAGATAGAACATTTGAAGAAAGTCCACATACAGATTATGTAGGCATTATGAATTGCAGAGCTGGCAGATATCCCTGGTAGGTCAGGCTGGCCATGTCCCCTGCTTCTAGAGGAATTATTGGGAAAGAAGGAAAAACAAACAGCAAGCTGAATGAATATTATAGATGGACAACTGATACAGACAGGAATCGAGTTACCAGAAGTTTAGAATTCAGTATTAAGTCTAAAAGGCTGCAAATTATTCAAACAAAGATGAGGTGCTGTTCCTCAGATTTGTTTTGGGCTTTATTGTAACAGTGCAAGAGGCTACAGATGGATATGGCAGAGTAGGAGTGGGATGGTGAACTAAAGTGGCAGGCACCAGGAGACTCAGGGTCACAGGAAGGTCTTAGTGCTTGTTTAGACCTTGTTAACTTGTCAGTCAGGAGTATTTACATGGCTGGCCTGAAAAGACAGCTCTAGGATTGATCTAAGTGTGTTTGTGTCAGTGACAGAGTCATGGTTGAGGAAGTCTTCAAGGTGTTGCTTCCGGCAGCTGTTGGTAACCATTTCTGCAACTCAGTGGAATGAGACCATAGGTCAAATAAACTCCTCTCAGGCTTCCAGTCGAGACAGCTCTGCCATCTTTTTCAGGGATGATATCTGGGCATGTCCTGGCTAGATATGTTCAGGTATCATCCCTAAAGAAAGCGGCAGAGTTTGTCATTAAAATGTCGGCTATAATCAGTACCTGTACCAGGCTGGAAGCCTGAGAAGAGTTTATTCATCATATACACCGGGAAAGCATGAGATCCTTTTGGGGACCATAGGTGTTTGGTCCAGGTATGGCTCTTACGCTGCTGAGAAACCTATGCATACAATGGCGGTTGGTACGCTGCTGAGCTCCTGCACTCTCTCCATCCATCATCTATTCTTTAGGTGACATGTTTTCTTCTGTATCTTTGCTATTATGTTTTTCTTAAGAATGGCTTTAGCTTCCAATCCAGGAACACCTTACGTTTGTGTTAATCAGCTCTTTCACCTCTGTACCTGCTTATCAAACCACTCCTGGTTCTTTATTTAATTATATTATCCAAATAGATAATTAAAGATTAGGTGCATGCATACTTTTACAAATTTATTAATATTTGACATTTTTTCATATGAATATCACATTTGAACAATGTATTGTAAAACTTAATTTTATAACAATTATGTTTTCTTAGGTAACAGAAAAAGAAGAAATTGTTAATAATTCATTTGTAGTTCAGAACCTCAACCCCTTCACTAATTATACTGTTGCTGTGCGATGCATTGGTAAAGAACAGACCATATGGAGTGGATGGAGTAATGAAGGAACTGGATTAACATCTGAAGCTAGTATGTAATAAAAGCTCGATAGGCTTATTTATTAACTGGGGATAACAATGTCATAAAATTCTAATATGAAGCACAGGAATGGTCTTGTCAGTGGAGTCAACAATCAACCACTGACAAATGAAGCTCTGTAAGCATGCTTACTTTGTTTTCCAACATTTGATCTTGATATTGTGAACAAAAACGTGAATTGTAACACAAGTTATTTGCTCTCCACTTTCCAAAACTTTTCATAATTTCTTTACTGCACTGTACCCTCCCTGATCTGAAAGATTAACTTTTTAACTCAACAGTCTGTGGAAATGCAGAATAAATTTGAAAAATATTCAAGCAAAAGATAGGAGATTAAGAAAGGTGTAATTTCTTAGTAACTACCTGGTGCTGAAGGTTTGAATTGAAACAGTTTTGTCTTTCTGTGAAATATAGAAAAAGTGATTGATTGGGTTAAAATAACCTGTAGTAGGTCTTAACGTATTTAATTTTTCCATCCTGTACTTCCAGAACCATTGGCAGCACCAGAACTATGGAGGCAAATCAAAAATCATGATTCTCAGGGCATTAGAGAAGTACATCTTCATTGGAAGGTAACTTGCTATGTTTAAATTGGCTATTTGCTTGAAAGAGAAATTTGGATGGATAAATAGATGTAAGCCAATGGAAAAGATTCATTAATTTTGATTCAGATTTCTAGCCATTCCTTGCCTTTTCTGAATAGTGTCTAACTCTTCCCTTCTGGACTGCTCCCCCAATGGAAGCTCACTGATTACCAAACTATAAAAGGCCAACCTGCTGCCTACACAAATGCTGCCAGACCAGCTATTTTCCACCATGTTTTGTTTTATTACACTTTCTCAACATTCTAACCCACCCTCTTCTCCATTTCCCACTGTACGTTCTCAAATAATGTCACAATTTCTGAAACACCTATTTTCTCAGCCAAAGAGATCTTTCAGCCATAGCATATGAGGCTCCTGAGCCCTCCTTCCCCACCGGACACATTCGATAGATCGTTGTCATCTATTTCTGTTGCCTTAATTGCAATCCCTTTAACTAGTACATCTCCCCTTCCCCTGCTCACGAGAAAATGAAACTCAGGGTTGCTTTTGGTGACATATACAGTATGTACTTCGATACTAAATTCATTTTGAACTGCGAATTTTGAAAGAAACTGTACCACAATCATTTATTTTATTGTTTACACTAGTTAGCCAATCCCAATGCTGAACTCCCTGACATTCACTAGTTCAATTGTCCATCCATACCTACTCTGACTTTTTATTCCTTTGTTTTCTGCATTGTTCCAGTGAAGCTCAATGTAAAGTTAACAATTCACACTAGAACATTCTTCCGGTTTCTTTGTGTTGGTCAGGGCATAATGTTGGAACATAAAACATCGCATATTATAGCACTGTACAGGCCCTTCAGTCCACAATGTTGTGCTGACCTTTTAACCTACTCTAAAATCAATCTAACCTTTTCCTCCCATATTGCCCTCCATTTTTTTTATCTATGAGTTTCTTAAATGCCCCTAAAGTATCTGCCTCTTCTGCCACTCCTACCAATCTTCTGTGCACTCAACACTCTCCATGTGAAGAACATACCTCTGATATCCCCCCTATACTTTCCTAAAATCACCTTAAAATTATGCCCCCTATCTTGTACACCTCTATCAAGTCTCCTCTCATCTCCTTCAGAGATAAAATAGTTCAACCTATCTTCATAAGGCATATCCTCTGATCAAGGCAGTATCCTGGTAAACCTAACATTGTCTTAAGTAGTTCCAAATCTTAACCATAGATCATTTCCTTTCTAACAACAAGTCTGGTGATAATGGTGATTCTGTGGATGACTGCATTGTTTTTCCACACCCTGTATTGATCTTCCCCTTTCACTACACTTCTATGTAAGTGGAACCTGATTCCCTTCTCATGTCTACAAACTTAGCTCTCTCTCTATATATATATATAGATATAGCTAGGGTGCTTAAGACTTTTGCACAGTGCTGCACTGTACTGCTGCCTCAAAAAAACCGAATAAATTTCATGACGTCAGTGACGATAAATCTGATTCAGATAGGTGTTTCTATTGTGGAATGAGAATGGGAAGGGGGCAGGGAGAGGAGAATCATGATAGGGACAAGGGGAAAGGGAGTGGAAAGGACCGGGAGGCACCAGAGAGACAACCTTGAATGATCAATAAACCAACTGTTTGGAATCAAATGACCTTGCCTGGTGTCTCACTCCGAAGGCCATTGCTCTGTTATAATGAAGCCCTATGCAACTTGGGGAACTGTATGTTACCTTTTGTTTGCTTTTTAGGTTCTGTATTGCAATCTACTATAACTTGATTTCTCTGTTTGTATCAGTCATCCTCATTTGTTGCCTCAGCTTGTTTATTGCTTCCCTCTCCCACTTAGTGGAGGACATGCCCACCCCAAATTGCTGAGCATTTTGTCTCTGTCTACATTTTGCACCTCCTATGAAAGTAGGAGTTTTGTCCTTGTTCCTTTATCTAAGTTCTTGATCTCAAACTGCTCCTATTCACTCACTGACCAGATCACCTTGTTCACACATTGGTCACCACATTTTTACCCTGTCAGAGACTTCCACTCACCCCCACTCTCCCTGTAGCACGACAAGCTTAACTTGTCCCCTTCCCTGTTCTGACAACAATTCTTTGACATAGAAAGTTAACTCCATTTCTCTTCCCACAGATGTAGCCTGGCCTATTGAGTATTTCAAGCATTTTCAGTTTCTTTTTGTGTTATATTTTCAACATTTACATTTTTTAAAAAAATCACCAAGCTCACCAGTTGCCTGGTGTAGTCTGTTGCATGCGATATGAATCATAGCAATGTCAAACAGGGCTGGCCCTTGGGACACACTAGACAGTCTGCTTTAATTGCAGGTGCAATTTAAGTTAAACTGATAACGAATTGAATATAACAATTTTGCTTACCATATACCTGGCAGCCATTTTAAAATTTTAATTAAATTGCTCTATTTGAGTTAGCAAAGACTCAAAAAAATTGTAATTCTAGCCTTAGATTTGGAGAGTTTGCAAAGGTTCACACTACCCAATTGAACCCCATCATTAAGTTTTGTGGTGCAGCTGAGGACAGCAGTAGTGTGGGCAACAGGACAATGCTGTCAATGGTTTAGGGTCATGTCACCACTAGACCAGAGATAGGAGAAAGTCTGGGTGTAAGTTCTGGTGCTGGAAGAAAGATGTCCAACACCATGGTATGAAAGAGCTGATGTAGCAAAAGTCTTTTATTTTTACAAAAATTATTCATTTCCTTGCCCAAAAGCCTACAGTGATGATGAACTTGATTTTGGTTTTAGATTCATCATATAGAAAATGTTTATAAAACTCCTTAAAGCAATTTAGGAATGCCTTTTAGGTATTGAAAATATGCTCACTACTGATTGAGTGTACGAATAGAAGATCCCAGTTCTTCTATTCTGTTCCCAGTAATCACTTTGATTTCTTAAGTTTGATGCCTTAATTGGGTTGTGTCCATAGATTCCAGGCATGCCCTTCCCATGAGCTGTTTTCTATTAAACGAGCAGATCACTTGCAGCTGTTCGGTTCCTCTGATGCCCTCCCCCACCATCTGAACACTTAAGCTGTGCAGTTTTCAGCCCATTGTCACAATCTGAGCATACTTAGCAAATTGTCCTTGACCATTTCTTACTTAGTGGCTAAGATTCCTGTTATCTGTAAAGTTCAACTAAAGTTCAATTTAAATAGGAAAAATAAACTAACATTGTGTTTGGTACATAATTAAAGCTGACTTTTGAAATATTTGTGTTGACTTCTGCAACTTCAGTGACAAAAGTTGTATTCTTCTGAGAAATTTTTGTTGCTAAATTGTGCAAGCAGAAGGGTTCATAGGAAATATAGACTGAGTCAAATTCTGTAAAACTCAGCAGTCAAGGAGGAGGATATTATAATCTTTTTTCTTAATTATTACATCATGTAATTATGGAAATGTAGACCACAGAAAATGTTCCTTTCAGCTCATCTTATCAGTGCCTGTCTATGCTAATATTATTTGCCCATATTATATCCAAATCTCTCCATATATTCTCTATGTAAGTTGCTGCCCAAATGCTTTAATTGTTGTAACCATATCTGCCTCTACCATGTCTGCTGCAGCTTGTTCAAAATATTCACCACCCTTTATATGAAATCCTTACATCCCCAGATCTCTGCTAACTTTCTTCTTAGCATGTTGACTCTGAACTTTGACCATTGTTTAAATGCGTTCCACAAATCTGGTCTTGTTTCCTTCCCTCACGGTTACCCTTGTCTACCTCTTATACTCTGCAGATCCCATGTCACATGAGAAATCTACCTTGCCTTAGTGTAGGGCCCTAACTCAAGTATCAGCATTTTCTTTTTCTGTGATGACCCTGAAGCTTAGCATCCCATTATTACTGTTCCCAAAAGGTTTCTCCACAGACTCTTTGATCGCTAATCCATTCTCATTCCCTATGATGTCAAGTACAGGCCCCTCCTTTGGGAGGTCAAACACAAGAAGAAAGTAAATAGCAGGATGTATAGTAGCACTGATGTACAGAAAAGTCTTGTTGTACAAGTCCACAGATCCCTGAAAGTGGGAAGGCAAACTGATTGGGTGGCTAAGAATGTGAGTGATGTGCTTGCCTTGAGTATGAAAGTTGAGAAGAATATAAAAGCTGGGTTAGGCCAACTTTGGAGTATTCTGTGGAGTATGGATCACTCCATTACAGGAAAGATGTGGAGGTTTTGGAGCAAATGCTGAAGAGGATCACCAGGATGCTGCTTGTATTGCAGGTTATTATAAAAAAGGAAAGCTTAGACGAACTTTGATTGTTTTCACTGGAACATAGGAGTTTGGGCAACCTGATAGGAAGTGTATAAAACTATAAGGGACATAGACAAGGTAGATAGTTAGAATAGTTTTTCCCAGGATGGCTTTGTCAAGTATAATAGAGCATTAGTTTATGGTAAGAGAGAGATGATGGTGGGTACTTGGAACTTGCTACCAGGGGAAGTGGTGGAAAAGATACAAAAGCACCATTTATGAAGCATTTAGTCAGTTAGATGAAAAGGCAAGGATTAGAAGAATGTGTACTTTGTGTAGGCAGATGATACTGTTTTACAATGGAGTCATGTTTGAAGGAAACATTATAGGCTGAATGGCCTATTCCTGTGCAGCACTGTTCTATGTTCTAAAGTAAAATCCTCTACTACTGTGGCACTATTGCACTTACGTTCTTCTGTGTTCTACTTATAGGGACTCCTTAATTTTATGAGGCAGAATTTACCCGGACATTTAAGGGTTAAGTTTGCTGTGTATGTTATGTGTTACATTTTATGTTATTATGTTCTGGGGGCAGGGTTTTTTTTCCTGATATATGTTCGACATCGCCATTTGTTTGTGGAGGAATAAAGTGTACTTTAGAAGTAATTACCTCTGTGTCGATTTTTGTCGACACTCCTACATACTTACATATGCGTTCTTCTAATTCTCACTGGCTTTTGGGAGGCCTGTAGTCTAACCCCATTCAGGCGACCCCCTCCATTTTTATTCTTAATTTCTATCCATATTGCCTCATTAGATGATCCTTCAAACAGATCCTCTAATTGCTAACACACTGCTCTCCCCGATCAGCAGTACAACATTCCTTCCTCTTTTACACCATAAACATCACTATTCCAGACATTGAGCTGTCAGTCCTGCCCATGTGTCTGTAATTGCAACAATATCAGAATCCCATACGTAGATACATGCTCTCAGCTCCTCTGTCTTAACTGTGAGGTTTAAATGGAGTTAACTAAATACAGTCAAGCCTATTGGCTCTCCCACACCTCCCCTCTTGACTCTGCCAATACATTGCACTGGACATGCCTGCTCTCTTTCTATGTATGAGTCAGTCTCTCCCCAACTTCTGAACTCCCAGCACAAACCGTCCCAACTAGTACCAACAAACTTCTGCTGGATCACTCTGTTTATTTGTCTGGAGTCCTTTGTAAGTCAAGAATGAGTCATAAATCTTGTTGCTTATGATCATGCATTCAGTGTTACAAGAATAAAGAAGAAGTGAGAAAAGGCAAGATAGCAGAAAACATCAAGACCCTAATGGTGAAGAAAGGAACAAAGACGAGAGACAAAAGAGACAGACGAGCAAAAGAGACCAAGCCAACGTGGTCTGGTCCTCTTATGGCAAATTGCTGATAACAGACATTCCATTCAAAGTCCAATGCTTGAATAAGATCACACCCACTCAAGTAATGCAATACCCACAACCGTAACCACTAAAAATCACTGAACAATTGAAGGTATGTAGGTAATTGTATAAAAATACAAACAAGCATAGGAACATAGAAACATAGAAAATAGGTGCAGGAGTAGGCCATTCGGCCCTTCGAGCCTGCACCGCCATTCAGTATGATCATGGCTGATCATCCAACTCAGAACCTTGTACCTGCTTTCTCTCCATACCCCCTGATCCTCATCAGCATAAGAAATACCAAATATGTAGACTAATCCAACAACCCTCCCAATGATTCCAAATTACACATTTAGAATCATTACATCTGAAAATTCTGGGGTAGGAAAATTTGTGGTACTATATTAAGTATAAAGTTATCAAATATTTACCTAATTCATAGAAATAGTGAGGGATTATGTCATTGTTAAGGTAGATTGATTTTGTAAGTAGGCTCACTTACATGTGTTTGAACATGTTAATGATTGCCCTTATACAAGTAAAAAAAGATGTAAATTATGTTGGCATATAGGACAAATTTCATGGCATGCAATATTGAGTAACCTCAGCTTTCTAGATTTAATTGAATCCGGTCAAAGAAATCTCATCCATCAGATTGATGTATTTGAGCTGTTCCTTTACAAATATGATCAGCCATATCAGTTGTGTCTTCCAACTCGCCAGGTGCAGTATATAAGTACAGCATTCCTTGCCTATAACTGTACATGTCTCCCCCTTAAGCACTAAGAAAAGATTTAATGCCACACAATTTTGAAGAACCATTTTATGCATGGTGTCTATTTTGAAGTGAGTGGTGTACATTGACATACAAAACAGCTAGAGGCATCAGCAGATCAGCAAATACATGTGATACCTGCAAGTACACATCTCAATTGACACATTGTGAGCAGGGAAAATTTGTAGAAATATAACCAGCAACAAATAATATTAGAATAATCTTCATAATGTCCAGTAGTTATCGACTCTGTTCAAAGTTTGGCTTATTAGTGATTTGTTCACTGCAGCCCAGCAGTGCAGGCACTGAGTCAGCATATTAAACTCAGTTTTTGTTCTCTCAGTTGCTAGCACTTCAGCCTCAGCTTTAGCTGTCATGTGTCCACTTACTTACATCTTCTACTTTCACTGCTGAGTTGGTAATTAACAACACTGGATAAGGACCTTACTATCAAGTGGTTCTCTTTGCGATGTTTAAAAAATAGGACCTTCTTTAAAGGAATCAGGGCATGTTCTCGTTCTGTTGGATCACTCCAAGTGGCAAAAAACCTGTTGAGATGTTGACTGTACAGCTTAGGTTAATTTCACTCAATTGTTAATTAAACTGTCTGCCATAATATGTATATCAGCCCCTCTGACATCAAGAGCTTCTGGCAATGATGTGGGTTGTCCTGTTACTACCTCAAATGGACTTAACTTAGTTTTCTTGTTTGAGGTCATTTGAACGCTACACAAGACCATGGGAGTTGCTGTAGACATGGTATGCCTCCCTCATATACCTAGTCATTGTTTGATGATTTCATTCATTTGTTTGACTTGTCCTGATGACTCTGGCTGATGTGGTCCATGAAAAGACCATTCAATATTCATCAATTGACATAATTCCTGTTAAACACTCGCAGTGAAAAATGTATTCCTTGGTCAGAATCAATGTGGCATGACAATCCCCATCTAGGAAAATGGTCCTTGTTGTTAGTTTTTGCTGTGTGTGTGGCAGTGGCTTTCCTTGCTGGAATATTTTTCACCCATCTTGAAATCTTGTCCACTATTACCAGCATGTCTGAGTGTCTCTGATGCTTTGGCAAAGTAATGCAGTACACTTGTAGTGTAAAAATGGACCAGGTGAGGCGGGAACACTTATTTCAGGTTGCTTTTCCACTGCTCCAGGATTTGTTTTCTGGTGCATTATGCATCCTTCAATTGTTTGTCGAATCTGTGCCCTGAACTTTGGATTCCACGTTCCTTCACTGCTTAACCGCCACCATTCTCCATCCAAAACCACTCTTCATTGTTAGAGCATTGTGCCTGTATCTCCCAAGTATCTTGTATGTTTGTCAGTAATACAGAGTTCAATTCGTTTCCATATTTCTAGTTGTCTGCTTCCCAGTACTTCTTTTATTTCCTTTACTCCTTTGTGTGCTGCCCTTTTTGCAATTTCACCTGCAAATGCATTTCCACGGCTTTCCATTGTGGTCAATTTGGACTGGCTTTTACATTTTAATACAGTAACTTCTGATGGCATCCATAAGGTCCTGTACTAGTTGGCCATTCTTGATTGGGGTTCTTACAGTTGTAAGAAATCGTTTTGGCTCCATGAGTTTCCAAAGTCATAAACAAATCCAAAAATACCTCAAGAATCAGTGCAGATATTAGCTGATATTCCTTCTGTCATCTTACAAGCTTCAATCAGATCTTTCAGTTCTGCTTGTTGCATAGAGGTACCAGGAGACATGCTTCCTGATAACAGCACTTCAGTTTCAGAAACAACTGCCCATGCAGCCATTAAAGTTCCTCCCTCAGGCACTAAGGGACTATTGGTGTACAGAATCAGATCTGGGCTCACCGGGCGTTTCTTTGTTATAATTTGCATTTTCATGGCACAGTCGTGGTCATCATAGTCTAAAGAGTATTCAGCACATTCATTCCCAATTAATAAGTTAACATATAAGTTGTCTGGTGTTTGCTCCATCAAGGCAAGAAACAAAGGCTGTAGTGAAGAGCTTAAACATTTTTGAATTCAACAATACGTCCACTACACCCAACATTGCTTGTTGAAACCATATAATCGGGTCAGGATCTCCCAACTTTTGTGGGGCAGAGGATTGAACTTGTTGTTCAGCTTGTTCCTGTTTTCCACCTTGTTTCCCATACCAACAATGAATAGCCCAAAGTCATTTTTTTACCACAACAAAGACATTTTGTTTTAGGGGATTGGTCTCGGAGGTATGGCTTAGACTGAGATTTCTCTGGTGAAAGGCAGCCCCATTTTTTTCTGTAGGTTAATGAGCATTGGCTGTTGGCTGATCTGCCGCAGCTGCGGCTGTTGACGAGCAAGTGATGACTGTTGATTCATGGTCAGTGGCTGACTCACCGATCATCTTCCGATCTTGATATTTCCTTCCACTTGTCTGTCGGCTTGCTGGCTCACTATGTGGAACATCAACTTCACCCCAATTTGGTTTTCTCAACTTCACCATTTTGGAAGTATCTGGTTTCAAACCATCCATAAAAGTTGACTTCAAAGGACACATAGAGAATCCTCAATGTTATTTTCATTTATTCCTGGAATTTCTGAATAATTTAATCACATTGTCTTGTTGCATTCCTCATATTCAGAAACATCCACTGAAATAATTTGCTTGCAATCAACCATTTTCTTCCAATCAGTTTATATTGGGACTTGTTCTTCCAATCACCTCTTAATAGCATCCCAACCACCTTGGTCATTTTGTTTATCATCTCCTATGTTGCTGCAAACATGGAGTCAACTGTCTGTTTTGCTGAGAAGCCAACATAGTAGCCAGAATTTGGATACCATCATAAAGGGTACAGGTTGTATATATTCTTATATGTTGATGTGCAGCCCAGGTCTTTAAACTTACTTTTTTTTAGGATGTTGTATTTCTTGGAACCATATTTCCATCATTACCAGTTAAGGTGGTTGATGGAAAACCATCTGCTTCCTTTCATAGATCCACTTTCAGTCCTGTGTGTTTTCACTGTCTTGGTACCAAGCTGTGACATGGCTGACAATGCTAGTTTTTCCATCACTGTCATCCCCACTTAAATGGCTAGAAGTCATTGTAAAGTCCATGTCATGTCTATCCGGTAATTCCTCAGTATTTGAATGGTGGCATTGTCTTGGAGGACAGTCCAATGTAGGGAATGTTTCCCAAGGAGAAGTGCCCCTGGCAGGATTGCCCACTTGAGATCCCTGTTGAGTTTTCTGATACTGCTACAGTTTATTTTGAAGCCCCATACATTTTGATTCAATTACACTTGTGATGTTGTTCTTTCATTCATTCAGTTAATGTAGAGATTTGCTCTTTAGACTTTTTACCCCTCTCTGCCATACTGTTTTTATAGTTTATCACAGTTTTCCCTTTCCTTTTCCACTTGTTCAATTAACCTCCTCACTTCTTTCGCTAACTCACATATTTGACCAAACCAACCATGTGCTGGTTTCTTTAAATGCAATGAGATTGCTAAAATCAATCCAATTTTTCCTTTCTCTTGGGCATTCTCTGCATCTTGTCAAGTGCCTTCTTAATAGACTCAACATTGATGATATATTTCATGCTGAGATTTTCATTAATCTCATCAAATTAAAATATGAGATTTCAAATCCTCAGTCATCTGTTCACACATAACTGAAGATTCAGCTCTCCCTTTTCCGGTGTAGGTTTCACAACTTTGGCCATTGTCTCAATTTTTGGTCATTGTCTCAAGTACCATTTAATTTGCATGTATTTTCTGTGTTTGCTTGACTGGGATTGAAATACTGTTGAATTACATCAAGATATTATTGGATTTCAATCAAAATATCATAGGATTGTGATCAGAATTATCTTTTTAGGGTTGCGATTGGAATATCATTTTAGAATTGCAGTCGGAACATTAGGAATGTGATTAGAATATTATTTTGGGATTGCAATCAAAATTTTATTTTCAGATTGCAATTGGAATTTTGTACAATGGCAATTAAACTTGTAGGACTACAATTGGTATTTTGTAGGATTGCAATCAAAATATTATTGGTTTGCAAACTATAATTTTTTTCTCATTGGATTGCAATCTGTATATTTTTTATAAGCACTAGATTACAATTGGGAGGTTTCCCAGATGCTCCACAGGGTAGTACAATTTTAATTTGAGTATGATGTTAATTTTAGCACAGATCTGACTTCCCCAGAATAGCAAAGTATAATATGAATTTCCTTTACTCCTAAACCTCCGCTAGATAGTGTATTGGAGCAAGAAATAGGTGATTTCTCAGAAAAATTGCAAAATTAGGAAGAAGGTATTACCTCCTATTTAAATATGCATACAAATGTTTCCATTTCATCTCGGATTCTTCCAAGACCTGAACCTTTGTAACCATTCTGCCAATCACATTAAAATTGTTGGCTGTCAATGTTTTTGATCTGAGGATCTTCATAAGTCAAGAATGAGGCGTAAACTTGTTTACAATCATTTATTAAGTGTTACAAAAACAAAGAAAAAATGAGAAAAGGCAAGATAGAAGAGAACATAAAGCTCCTAGTGGCAGGAAAAGGAACAAAGATTCAAGACAGAAGAGGAAAGGAAACTGAATTAACATGATCTGGCCCTTGTATACCAAATTGCTGATAACAGATATCCTATTCAAATTGAATTGCTTGAATTATCCAATATGATTCTCCCATTCAAGTAATGTGACACCTGCAATTACAACCAATAAAAAATCACTGAAGAATTACAAGTGTAGAAGTCTTTACATGAAAGACTTCAGAGCAATAAGAAAGGTAAACTACGAGAAAAATAATTACACAGTTGAATCCAACACTTCCCTAATAAGACATTTGTCGCATTTGTTTTAATGTAACTTCTTGTGAATGTCACATCTACCGCAGATGAGCTTCCCAAAAACTTGAAGCCCTCCCTCCTGCATCAACAGATTCCTCTTGTTCGATTTCTATAGAGACTAGCAGCCTTGAAATCTTAAGTACAACACCAGGAACAATGAATCATAGCACAGTTTTACAGCAAATTCACGGTCTATGCCATGGGAACTGACAGGAAATGATCTATTTTTTGACGCAGGCTTTGAACAAGTCTATAGCAAATGGAATCATTTTGGGATACAGGATATGGTCTGAGAAACGATGGGATCAAACATTGGTGCAACAGGATAACACAACATATTTGAATTATTCCTTGTTGCTGACACATGAAGCACACGTTGTAACTGTCATTGCTTATAATTCAGCGGGCGATTCTCCTAAGGCAGTCTTGATAGTTCCAGCTGTAAACCAGACAGGTATGTTTTTAATGCATCACAATTACTTAACTGAAATCTTTTTGCAGGAGACGTAGAAAAACAAATTATTGTCAGGAATATGATACAAAATAAACATTTGTGTAATTCCGTTGTTCTTCCCATCTCCTAATTTATTACTTCCGTCAGTTTGTAACTTTGTTCAGAGAAGCATATAATATACTGTAGAACAGTACAGCAAAGTACAGGCCTTTGCCCCATGATGTTGTGCCAAACTTTAAGCTTATTCCAAGTTCTACCTAACACTTCCTTCCCACAAAGACCTCTGTTTTTCTATCGTCAATGTACATATCTAAGAGCTTCTTTAAAGTCCCTAATGTATAGAAAAGTGTCGATTGCATTCCTTTCTAAAACATTTCTTGAATGCCTCTCAATGGCTGGTCACATTACTGAACTGGAAATCTGAAATTGTCTTTATTCATCCTATTAATACATTGACACATTCTAAAGTCAGTCATGATTAAATGGCAGAACATTCTCAATGGCCACATTGCTCCCTTGACATATGGCCTTGTGGTCCTTAGCTGCTACTTCACTACCACAGACAATGAACCAAATTAAATTTGAACCCAGGTCTTCCTTCTTATTTTAGAATAGACAGAGTGCCATGGAGAGGAAAGATCACTGTGATTAGGTGTGTACAGTTCTACATAAATACAAGTATTATCAATAGGTTGAACACCTCCTCTGTAATAAACATCCACGATTTTAAGGAGCAACCTGTCTATGTGGGAAATTGTACCCAGCTGCCACTTTTCAGTCCGGTAATCACTTGCAAGAATTGACTGTCCCACACTGAAGCTCCGTGTTGATTTAGCATTCAAGTGCTTGAACTGTCTGTTCTCCACATCACGCCGTACATCTGGTTTGAGAAGATCCATGCGGGACCTCAGGTTCTTGTTCAGAAACATCATCGCTGGAGTCTGGTTAGTGGTTGCATGTATTGCATTACGATAGGCAAGGAAGAAGTTGTCTGTCTTGTGTTGCATGGTCAATTTTCGCCGTCCATTGCCTTAATGGCTTTCTTGAATGTCTGCACGAATCTTTCTGCCAAGCTATTTGTGGATGGATGGTAAGGGGCAGATGTAAAGTGCTTGATTCCATTGTTCTTCACAAAACTTTGGAATTTTTCAGAGACAAAGTGTCGTCCATTGTCTGTGCAGATTTGTTCTGGTACGCCATTCCTGGTGAACATGGCCCTCAGAACTGTAATGGTCTTTTCCGATGTGGTTGTCTTCATTTTGATGACCTCTGGCCATTTGGAATGTGCATCGATGGCGATGAAAAAGATAGAGCCCATGAATGATCCAGCAAAGTTGATGTGCACTCGTTGCCATGGTGATGAGAGCCACTCTCATGGATGGAGAGGGGCTTGTGGTGGTGTGTTCTGGATCCTTTGACATCCAGAGCAGTTCTTGGTCAAGGCCTCAATCCGTTTATCGATTCCTGGCCACCACACATAGGCACAGGCAAGACTTCTCATCTTCACCATACTCAGGTTCCCCTTGTACAGTTCCTCCAGCACTCTGGTGCGTAGCTTAGGAGGAATCGCAACTCATGAACCACACATTAGTGTTCCCCGACACACTGACAGCTGCTCCTTCCTCGCTGAGAAGGCTGGAACCAGAGTGTTATCATGCACTTGCCATCTCTTTACTGTGATGTCATACACTTTTTACAACACAGGGTCATTGCGTGTTTCTCTTTCAGTGAGGCTGTTTGTCACTGGTGATTGTTCAACTATTGTTGTGTGAAAGACCTCTGCTGAATCCATGTGTGTAGTTATCTCTGAAGTCGGCAGTGGTAAACATGACAAACCATCTGCGTTGCCATGTTGCTTGGTCCCCTTGTGCTCAATGTCATACACGTGGCCTAAGAAAAGAGACCATCGCTGCAGCCTTTGTGTTGTCATCACTGGAACGCCTTTCCTTGGGTTGAAGATTGACATGGGAGGCTGATGATTGGTCAACAGGGTAAACTTTTGGCCGTACAGGTAGTGACTGAATTTCTTGACCCCCACACGAGGCTTAGGCCTCTCTGTCAATCTGTGCATAGTTGCGTTCAGCTGAAGTTAGCGTTCTTGAGGCAAAGGCTATTGGTCTTTCTGAGCCATCAGGAATCTTGTGTGATAACACAGCTCCTATCCCATGGGGTGAGGCATCACAAGCCAGTCAGATTGGTAAGGAGGGGTCAAAGTGCACGAGCACCACTTACGAAGGTATGAGTCTTTTAGTTTCTTGAAACGCTTTCTCACAGCTCTCAGTCCACTCCCATTGTGTCCTTGTCTGTAATAGTGCATTCAGTGGGTGTAGGACTGTGGATAGGTTGGGCAAAAACTTGTGGTAGTAGTTCACTAGTCCAAGATATGCGCTCAGCTGAGACACATTTTCAGGTGGTGGTGCCTTAAGCACTGCTTCTATCTTGTCTTGAGATATGTGTAAGCCATCCTTGTTGATCACATGAGCACAGTATGAAATTTGCTTTTTGAAAAACTCACATTTTTCTGTCGATTAGCTCTGAGCCCATATTCTCGTAACCTGGTGAGCACTTGTTTTAGGTTAGAAAGTTGTTTGTCGTCCTCCTTGCCGGTGACAATGATGTCATCCAGGTAACACTGAGTCTCTGGAATCCCCTGCAGGCCCTTTGCCAGATTGCAGGAGCTGCTGCTATCCCAAACACCAACCTGTTGTCCTGGTAAAGTCCTTTGTGTGTATTTATTGTCAGGTACTTCTTGGATGCGTCATCGATTTCCATTTGGAGATAAGCCTGGGCCAAATCGATTTTTATGAAATGTTCCCCTCCTGATAGGGAAACAAAAATGTCCTCAATACGAGGTAGAGGGTACTGTACTGTGCGGAGAACTGGGTTAACAGTCACTTTAAAGTCTCCACATATGCACACCTTGCTTGGTTTTCCTGGTTTTGTGCTGGAGGTTTTCTTCATCACTGGAGCAATAGGTGTGGCCCATTCACTCCAATCCACCTTTGACAGGACCCCAGTCTGCTCCAGATGTTTCAGCTCAGCTTCTACTGTAGGACGGATTGCATATGGCACTGGTCTGGCTTTGCGAAATTTTGGACATGCATTTGCCTCAATCTTTGCCTTCATGCCCTGAACTGTTCCTATTCCTTCCATGAACAGTTCCTCTGAGTCAGCAAGTGTTTGTGACAGTCTCTCAGATGTAGTCTTGCTGCCCTCCTTTGCCGACACAACTAGTGCCTTGATGGTGTGCCAATCCAACTGGATTTTCCTGAATCATTCATGTCCCAGCAACGGTGGTCATCCATTTTTAATACTTAGAGGTTCAGCTGCTGTGTTTTGTGTCTGTAGGTCCATGTCATTTTAATTTTACTTCTAGGATGCACTCTCTGTCCTGTGTAAGTCTTTAGCAGTAATTTAGTTCGTTTCAGAGGTATATGAAAAAACAGTCATTTGTAGTCGTGTACAGAGATCACTGTTAAAGCTGAGCCTGTGTCCAACTCCATTTTCAGTCTCACGCCTGCCACTTGTGGAGTGATCCTTATTACTCTTCGATCACCTGTCTCTTTCACGCTGTGAAGTTGCAGCCAAGACAATTCACTTTTGTCTGAATTGTTTTCATCAGAACTGCTTTCTTCCATTTTGTGTACATTGTTGTGTTTTCCTTTCTGGGCTTTCTTGTTTCTCTGTATTTTGTCCTTTTTCTGCTGTTTACTAGCTCTGCATACTCTGCCAGTGTGGCCCTGTTTGCCACAGTTTCTGCATTCTTTTTCTTTAAGCCAACAGTCATCAGGGTCATGTGACATGTTCCCACAACAGCAACATTTATTTCCTTCATTTCTGTTCAGTAACATTTTATTTGTAGCATATTCCAGAGATTTTTGTTGTATCTCTGAAGCACCCCGTGCTGCTGTTTCCAGTGATATTGCAATGTTCACCGCCTTCTCTAATGTAAAGTCTTTTTCACACAGGAGCTTCTTCAGTGTGGTTTCACAGTGCATGCCACATACTAACCTGTCCCTCAATGCGTCGGATAGACCAGATCCACATTGACAATGTTCTGATAATTTGTGCAATTCAGTACAATATTCAGAAATGCTTTCATTTTTGCTCTGATTCTGTTTGTGAAATTTAAATTTTTCAGCAATGACCAGTGGTTTGGGGTTTAAATGCTGTTGAAGAGTGTCTGCTATTTGCTTGAATGTTTTGTCAGCTGGCTTTTCAGGGGTTAACAAGCTCTGTAGCAGCCTGTATGGTTTTGCTCCCATAACGCTGAGTAAGATGCTGGCTTTCTTTTCATCATTAACACTCTTGGCATCACAATATAACTCCACTCTTTCAACGTAAGTTACCCAGTTTTCAATGCTACTATCAAATGCTGTAATGGTTCCAATCATCACCATCTTTGTTTTGTTAATTTAGTCCAATTTTTTCCCTTGTTTTCTTTTTAGCTAGCTCCTTGCAGTTACTGCATGTTCCACTTAACTCATGTGTCCTTTTTTCTAGTGCCACAAGTGCACTCCGTCTAAATGCTTGTGTCACTCCTTTTCATCTCCCTTCTCTCTCTTCTCCTCCGAGTACCGCTATCAACTAAAACATGGTGTTCCGATAAAATGTAGGTTCATAATTCTCGCCACCAATTTGTTGTGTATGTGGCCTGTTTACACAATTGTGTTATTAATAAAAATGCTGGAGATGGGAACTAAGTTTCATGGCTCTTTACTGGTAGAGTCTGAACTTGACACATACACATACATATCAATATGTGCCTAATAGCGCTTGCAATCATGTGTTACTAAAATATAAAGTAGTCTCTTATTATAATGTAGGCCATACGGTACAAAACCTAAATCAACAACATTGTTTCTGTTGCATAACTATAATGGCTGTAATTTTACAATTATATTATGTTTCATCCCAGGACGTACACTAATTAATGTTTATTTTAACAAACAAGCTCCCACAACTGTTCAGTATGTTCAAGTTACATCACAGAATAACCGACTGCTCATACAGTGGAAGGCTCTAGAACGACCAGATAATGGATATATCATTGAATGGTGTTTGTTTTTGGATGCAAACCCCTGTGCTGGACCACTCCAATGGCAATATGAAGGAAATACAACAGAAATGATGTACTTAAAGGGTAAGCACTTATCATGTTACGTTAAAGGATACTGTGTTGATGCTAGTTTAAGGTGATTGTCTACTGCCCCAAATGTTCTGAAAGAATAGGATTTAAGGGAGCTGTCTCTTACTTAAATTTCATTCCTGGCTCAGAGTGACAGGGTTGTTGATCATCTAGAAAATACAATGCAGTTACTCACTCACATTACTCCACCAGCACCTCCTAAACCAATAGCTTCTAGACCAAGGAGGGCAAGGGTACCATGTGCATAGGAATACCCCCACTGAATTATTTTGTCCTGCTGTACACCATTCTCTCCAATCCCAGAAGACCCAACCCAGGCAGCATTGAAGGAGTAGTGTCACCAGAAGTACTGCAATGGTTCCAGAAGATGGCTCGTCATCACCTTCTCAAGGCCAGTAAATGCTGGCCCTGTTAATGATGCCCCAAGCCAAAAGTGAATCAAAAGAATTACATGTTGCATCAGTGCGTGATATTGGATGGCGATGAGGAGTGGGAAAATAGTAGTAATCTGCTGAAGTGGTGAAGACCAGGGGTGGAATTTGTCTCATCTGTATCCCAGAGGTCTCATATCTGCCTTAAATAGAACAATTAATGAGCAAGGCAGCCTGACAATCCATTTAATATCTAATGGTTGTTAGTCCAATACTAAAGCATATTGACTGTCGATCATTCAAACTTTGGAGTCTCTTAAAAATTTCAATAATTATGATAATATTTTCAATGCTATGAATTTTGCGGTTGTCCATATTTCCTAAAAAGCTATAGAATCTGACAAAACACAACTTTGCATTTTATTCTTTCACAGGTGATTTTAAACCATTTGTGTGCTATAACATTACTGTTTATGCTTTGTACAACGATGGTCCAGGAAATCCACGGTCAGCACTAGCCTATCTGCAACAAAGTTGTAAGTAAATTCTCATGGGGTAATGAGAGGTTTCCAGAGACCTTGATGTGAAAGAATGGCTTGGTACTCTATAATGAATGCATAACTTCATATCTGACATCAGGCGGCATTATTCCTTTCCAGAAATCCAGTTAATGTCATCAGTTTGGAAATGCAGCTGGCCAAGTTGGCTCAGTTCAAAGTCCACATTTCCTGATATACAAACAAGATATGTTCTAGAGAGAACAATGAAATTGAGACAGTTAAAATAACTTGAATGGTTTCCAGCAGTTAGTATTTCTTGCTTTTTGGCTGTAGTTAAAGTAGTATCCCATTCTTCTGTAATTACCAATATTACAGTGTAATATTATGGTGATTTTTGATTGAATTGCAAATATGGAAGTGTTACTTTACTTTGTATTTATCTCTAATTTTCATATTGCTTTGATTTAAGCTGTTTTTATGTAAGTAACTGTATTTGTGGAATTTATTGAATAATAAGTGACATGGCCAAAAGCAACAGATTGCCAATCCAATCAGGTGGACCCAATCTGTGAGGGCAAACGCAATTAGAAATATACAGAGATTGTTTTATTAGTAGAATCATAGAATTATTGAGCAATACAGCACAGATTCAGGCCTTTGGCCCAGCTAGTCCATGTCAACCACAGCACCTGCCCAGTTAGATAATACTTAATGGTGTTGTGGAAGAAAGAGGACCGGTAGTTTTGCATATAAGATAAAAGCCTGATGGCAGAGGACCTAGAACTTCTCAGGATCAGAGAGTCAGAGATCAGAATCTGGTGGGTGGGGTGGTGGTGGAAGGGCTGCTTCTAGACCTAGTTTATTTAAAGGCCTGAACAATTAGTAGTGCCAATCATTTCTCAAAGTTCCAAGTTCAAAGTAAATTTATTATCAAAATATATATACATATGTCACCATATACATTTTCTTGTGGACATACTCAATAAAGCCAATAATCATAATTGCCAATGAAAGACCACACCAACAGGGGGGACAACCAGTGTGCAAAAGACAAAAAACTGCAAATTCAAAAAGAAAGAAAAATATAATAATTAAGCAATAGATATCAAGAGCATGAGATGAAGATTCCTTGAAAGTGGGTCCATAGGTTGTGGGAGCAGTTCAGTGATGGGGCAAGTGAAGTTGAATGAAGTTATCCCCTCTGGTTTAAGATCCTGATGGTTGAGGGGTAATTACTGTTCCTGGACCTGGTGATGTGAATCCTGAGGCTACTGTACCATCTTCCTGATGGCGGCAGTGAGACGAAAGCATGACCTGGGTGATGGGTCCTTAATGATGTTGCTTTCCTGTATCAATGCTCAGTAGTGGGAAGGGCTTTATTCGTGATGAACTGGGACGTATCTACTATTTTTTGTAGGCTTTTCTGTTCAAGGACATTGGGTTTCCATACCAGGCCGTGATGCAACCAGTCAATATACTCTCCACCAAACATCTATAGGAGCTTGTCAAAATTTTGGATGTCATACTGAATCTTTGCAAATTCCTAAGGAAGTGGAGTGTGCTAGCAAGTGTATATATAAAACAAATGGGAGAGATGTAATCTCAAGCAGATGGTGATGTGAAAGAATGTAAACCTTGCTTATCTATGCAAGCAACCTTTTATGCCCCTTCTTAGATTGTTTATGATCAATAAGTTACTTCTGAAATAATGTCACTGTTGAAGTGTAAGGACTGTGACACAAAATGCTGGAGGAACTCAGCAGGTCAGGCAAAGGAATTAAGAATGGGCAGATTAAGTCTCTTCATCAAGACTCATTCTGAAATGTTGAATCTTTACTCCTCTCCATCATGCTGCCTGACCTGCTGAGTTGTGTGTTACTTTGCATTTCCGGCATCTACAGAATCATTGTGTGTAAAAATACCCCATTGTGTTGAATTACTATTTGTTGAGGATGAAGTGAGAAGATTGCTACATATTATTAGATCTGCCACACAATGTTAAACTAAGATATCTTTAGATCCAGCAGAAGGACCCAGCGGCGTTTTTCATAAAGCAAGAGGAACAGAAGTTACGATTAAATGGCAGGAAATTCCTATAGAAAAGCGACGTGGTTTCATTACCAATTACACCATCTTTTATAAATCTGAGAAAGGTGAAAAAGGTAAGGGAACCCAGATCAATTTTGTGACTGGAAATGCCCGTGTTATCATTGCGAATAGCTCATTGTTTACTCCTTATATATGCCACTTTATGCAGCTCTACTTTATGCAAGTCCTGTCACGACTCTCCTACATCTATTCAACCGATAGATTGTGCTATTCCTTTAATGTTGCTGCAACTCAAGTTCCCTCCTCCGTTGTTCAAACAGATTTAATTATGTGGAATGAAAGGGTCATTCCACAAAATTAAATCTGTTATGCTTAATACTTACAAATTACATGCAATAGAATTGTTTAATAGAATTGCCAAATATCAGGAGCTGGTAGAGCAGTGCCAGAGACGGGAGGAGGGTATGATGTGAGCCTATAGAGTTGGGGTACAGAGGTTTTGCTGGTTGCTCGTTCTGCAGAACCTACTCTTCCACTGGCATTATGGGGGCTGTGAAGAAAAGAGCCACCGGACCCTCACAGAAGCTGCTGAGCAAGCCTCCAGACGGCTATGTATTTTCACATTATTACTCAATAATGTGTTACATGAATAGAATACAATCTACATTGCAGAAATAGGTTACATTTGAAAATAAAGTTCCCAACTTTTCCTGAGAAGTGTCTTAGTATGTCTTATTCAGTTCAGGAATACTTGCGCTCCCCCGCAAAATTTGGATGTCAGTGCAAAGACAAGTGACTTCTCAAGAGGTGTTGCCTGATTGTACTCCAAAACAAAATTCCTAGGGTGCCAATTCCTGCAGCTACATTGGGAAATCTGTTTTATAATCCTGCTAACAAATTGGATCAGATTACAAAACTGTTTTCTAGCTTGTTGCAGGTGCTAGTCTCTGCTAGGAAATTACGGAGAGTTTGAAGCAGACACACCTTGTGGAAGGAACTGCCAGCTAAGTTCACTCCACAAGATGATTTATATTTTCAAACTTGCTTGAGACTCAAATAAGTGACTTGCCTCTTCTCTTGGATGTTTGCTATTTGTGAAGCAGTTCTTGAAGGCTCTTAAAGATCCCAGTTTAGATCTTTAGGCCACAGCAATTTGCAGCAGTAATTTTTCCTTCTCATACTAAGACAACCTATGAGCCTTGCTCAATGTAAAATGTGGAGTGAAACTGGGAGTACCTTATCCATGGTTCATTTTATTGAATGTTAATAATAAATAAGATTTTGAAAGACTATCCAGTTACAAATATTATTCACTAAAGTATGATCTTGAATGCTATTTTACTGCTATCTAATTAATTTCTGTTATTTTGTAGCTGTAACACTGAGTCCAGATACTTTTGAGTATACTTTGGAATCTCTGGACAGAAATACTGAATACTTCGTATATATAATGGCATCCACAGTGAAAGGGGGTAAAAATGGCAGCTTGATTGTCTTCAAGACAAATGCAATTGGTAAGTAAATTTAAGAAAACATCAATATAAGGAATGTTAGAGTTGCACAGAGCAAAAAGTTTTTAAAGATAGTGAATGGATTGCCAACTTCCCTTTGTTGTCCTGTCTGAATGTCAGTAGCCTAGAATATGTGGGGATACAATCCGACATATGGATTGGAGTTATATTTGCAGCTTATCATCCCAAGCTTTGCAGGTATGGAACAAACTGTCTGTGGAAATGGGGCAGCTCTGGTCTCTTTCCAGGCCAACTTCAATTGCCCATGTAGGAGCAGTAGTGTGGACACTGGAGTCGACTATGATGTTCTTCTAAGGGGCTGTTTATGGTGGGTCTTTAGGTGACTCCGATCCAGTTTCCACGTTTTCTGAGTGGCTTCCGGACCTCCAGGCCCACCCCCTTTGGCACTTGCTGATTGCCACGGGTCTTAATCCAGGGTGATAGATGTGGATTCCCTTAATGTAAAATGCTTGTGCGTGACTTTGTTTAATGTATGGAGGCTGATGCATGGGCAACCACCACACGGTCCTTGGTAGGTCAGGGTACAGTAGCATGGACTGCAAGATGGCGGGAAACTATTCAATGCTGCAGCCTCCCTCTGCCTTCACACTTCACACCTCGTGGTGTGTCATCATTTTCCACCAGCTTCACCATTGAAGTGTTGGTTGGAATGCACTTCTCTGGAGCCTCCCTCTTAGCCTTAAAGCCACGGGTGACCCTGCCAGGAGTTAAGCATCTGATAGTTAAATTCCAGACATATTGCTCTCACAGTCTCTGGAAATCAGAAGCCTCTTCTCCGTGACAAGACTTGTTTGCATAGCTTACGTTGTTGAGTCCAATGGGAACATGCTAGAGGCTACTTTGCAGCAATTGGATAAACTTTTATCTACCCTCTTTGCCTTGTGATCCTCGGGGTCCTGGCCTGACCTTCTAATTTTGCATTTTGCATTTTGCATAGAGTGAATGGGCCTACATTTTATATTATGGTCACGTATTACGTGCAGTAGCTGCTCACTGAATTTCTAAATAACTGGCTGTCATCTTGTACCGAGTACAGGTATAATTCAGTTGTCTGCTTTACATGTAGAGTGTGCTCAAGTACCAAAATCAAAACACCTCACTAAATTGAGAAAATAAATACAACTTGAAATCTGCGCCTTCTTTGTGCCTTTCACAAGTTTTCCTAGCTTTGCAGCAGAACATTTGAAAGTAAATGTAATTTAACTATAAGAGGTTCCATTCTGCAAGGTCACATTGTTGCAATGGAATGGAGCGACACAGACATAGAGGCTGAGTAATCTGGAATGTTTATTAAAGGTTACAGGGAAGGCCGGGGAGCAAGGACTAGGCAGAGGAGCGCTGAGGATTGAGAAAGGTTTGACCGGGGATCGAACCCGGGTCACTATGGTGGGAATGCAGCATTTAACCACCGAGCCAACGGAAAGTGTAGGCGGGCGGCGGAACAAGGCAGAGCAGGGATGCAGACCAGGGTGTGAGCGTGGCTCGAGGAGAACAGCAGACAGAAGGACGAACTCGAAGACAGGCGGCATGCAATGGCTCCTATTAACACGGAGAGACAGAGTTAACACAGGCAAACATCGCGAAACAGAACTTAGAATACACAATTCTAAGCGGCGAGAGACAGTTAACACGGGTAGACAGTGTGGGAATAGAATTTAGAATGCACAATTCTAAGCGGTTGAGAGACAGAATTAACACAGGCAAACAGCGTGGGTGTTCAGAGGAGCAGGAGGCAGGCAAAACTTACCTTGACACAAAGTGTAGAAAGGCAAGCAGCAGACAACACTTTTCTTAACATGGAGAGACAGAGCTTCACAGGTAAACCTTGGTACTGAAGTAAAACTTAGAATGCTTATCTTGACACAGAGAGACAGAGTTCCACAGGTGAACCTCGGTACTGAAGTTAAACTCAGAATATTATCTTGACACGGAGAGACAGAGTTCCACAGGAGAACCTCGGTACTGAAGTTACACCATTCTAAGCGGCTGGGAACGTGAATTACTGCACTGACTGAAGCAACGGTCTGGCAACGAGTGGATGCAAAGCCAGGGTTTTTATGCAGCAGGTTTAGTAGAGAATCAGGTGCCGCAATCAAGGAGCCCAGGAGAACATGGGGAAAAGGGGATTAGGATAATAAGAGGAATTAATAGTATAGAAAATATTCAATTCCTCCATAGTTTGTAGATTTTCAGCAAGACTCAAATCCTGAATTGAGTTAAAGGAAATAAAGGTTGTAGCTATGGTTAACATACTACAGTGAAAAATTTTAAGCTAAAATAGTTGAACATATGATCTTACAAGAGTTAACAATTTATAATATGCATTGCTTACAAGCAAGAAGAAATAAAATTGGGGTTTGTAATGCCAGCAATGTAACTATGTTTTTAAATATTATTGTTTGTGTGTTGCCCATTGAGCTTGGCAACAGATTATAGATTATTTGCTTGTGCATGTTTGAGCCTTGCTGTTATGTTATACAAATGTTTGACACATTTGAAAACTAGCTAATTATCCTGTGGGATTAAAATGTTAAACATGAAGACTTAATTAGCCTGTCAATATGTACCTAGCATATATTCAGGACCCTCTGTGAAATATGTTTAGGTTCTACAGAAATTGGACCTTTGTCTTCATATTAAGAATAATTAAAATGGAATAAATTGACAGATAGCACCAACATTAAAAGTTTTGTCAAATATAAATATCGACATAAGCATAATATTTTGTGGTCTGCTCTATGACTGACATTGCACTGAAACTAAAGCCATATTACAATTCCTCTGCAGAGCAAGGAGATATTGTGGTGCTTGTGGTGTCCGTCGTTCTCAGCTTCCTACTAATGATCATTGCATCCGTGGCCTGTTTTAATTACCAACACAGGTATATGTTTACATTCATTTTAAATTGACCACCTGAAATAGCAATTAATATTAGATGCATTCCAGTCTTCTCTACTTCTGGATTATGAATTCACACACTATACTCATCAGGAAATCAGATGAATTTCCATCAGTATAATTGAATAAGTTGAAGATGCTGAAAAAACCATTTTACAATAATTACTCCCAGTGGGGGAAAACATCATCTGACAGCAGCACTAAATATAAATGTTCACACACATTTGGCAGCTCATTTAGGAGAAGGAAAAACTCTGGTCTCAAACCTCTGCTGCCTTGTGGCTACACCCACTCATGGGGAAGGCATTGAAAGTAAATCCTGGGGAAAAGATCTGAAACTGGAGTTCCTAGGACAGTCCTTTGTTGAGTTCAATGCTGCCTGGCAACTCCAGTGACAATGCTGGTGTCAGATTGAATCGGTCTCTGCTGTTCCTTTGGACTCATCAGCTGCTTGGAGAGGGTAGCCTGCTACCTGGGTGACAGCTTACTTCCATATCAGACTGCCCTGGCTTGCGTATCATGTAGACAGCTGGGACAAGACCTCAAGCAATGAGGGCCTCACAATAAAAATACCATGCAGAACTCCAGTCTTTAATATTGTAGACTTACTAAACAGGAGGTTACAGTTAGTATCTCTTAACTGGCACAAACATAGTAAAGTATGCCACTTTATCCATTTGAACTGATTAAATTTACTGAAGAGGTTAGCATGCTGTCAGATGCAGAGAGTGGTTAAGGCCCCTTTTCCCTAGTTTAGTACCTGCAGGCTGTTTGGTACTCCACTAATGATGGATTTCCATTGTTAAGCTGCAAAGGAACTGAGAAAGGAGAATAAAACATAGTTTCTGAAATGAAGTCAGCTTAGGTTGTTGAAAAAATTCAGTGAGGAAATACTGAGTAAGGCGATTCTGTGAAATGACATATCTTGAAGGATTACTCTCTGTTCCTGGTGCTTTTTAAATTGTAATAATAAATTCTTGGGTCAGTTCTTCACAGTAAGTCATCAAGGATCAAGGACTAACGTTATGTCTCACACGTGTTAGGAATTTACTGTGGCGTTTTGGCATGACATCACAAAAAAATCACCATTCAATAATTATAAAGAATAAAGGATTATATAAAAAATAAAGTTAGAAGTGCAAAAACAGATACAGAATACAATGTGCATAAATACATAAATACCAGCATGTATTTGCAATGTAAACAGCATTATGCACAGTGGTTTACACTGTAGTGCAGAGATTGAGGGAGTGGTGGGGGTGGGGGGGGGGTGCCTGACAGTGATGTCCTCCTTTTTCAAAGAAAGGGGCTTCCTTTTCTCTACCATCAATGCTGCCGTCAACCGCACCTCTTCCATTTCACTTCCCCATCTTCCTACCAAGAGGTCCCTCTTGTCCTCACCAACCACCCCATCAGCCTACACATCCAGCACATAATTCTCTGAAACTTTTGCCACTTCCAATGTGATCCCACCACCCCACATTCTGCTTTCTGCAGGATTCGCTCCCTATGCCACTCCCTTGTGCATTCTCTGGTTTGTAATTTTACCAGCTGCTGTGCTTCTTAAATAAAGGAACAACTTTTACCATTCTCCACTTTTCTGGTACATCACCCAAGGATAAAGAGGTTTGAAAATTCTCCATCAGGATCCCAATAATTTTCTGTCTGGTTCCCATAACAATTGTGAATAGATCTCATCTGACCCTAGGGATTTCTCTGCCCTTATTCACTTCAAGAGTAGTTGCTGAAGGAGATTTCTGCAGTTGATGGTATACCTAGTGTGTGGTGGAGAGAGTGAATGTTCAGGGTGGAGGTTTAAGCTGGTGGACCTAAGTGCTGGCTGGGCAGACTATTATCTGGGGGTGGTATTAAGGTTATTGTATATGCGTCTATTGCGAGGGCTTCAATAGAAATGAAGGTCTGTTACATTCCTAAACTGTGTCTTTTTGGGAAATCAGGGCTTGAAGCACAGGCCACACAATATCTCTCCTGTCCTGGAATCCAAAATGTCTTTGTATTGGATCTCAATGTATCTCACCCATGGTGACCCAGGATTTTGCTTGTGGTGAAGGCAGAGATCGTAATGTCATTGAATAACAACAGGCAGTGATTAATTATCCTCTAGTTGGGGGACAATCAATGCCTGGCACTTGCATCTTGATTGTAGATGCTGCTTATTCATACTGAGTGATTATGCTTCATGAGTATCAGATGTTGGGCTGCCAAAGTGTTGGTCTACCCAGCAGAGTGATACTGTTTGGTGAATGATAAATCTCAACGTGGACCCAAGACTTAATGACTATTGATTTTACATAATAATGATTAGAAGTAGTTGATAGTCGTTGGATCATAAACCTCATTCCTGCATTCCTGCAAACGATAAGATTGGTTTGTTCTTTGCTTAATTACACAGGTTGAGTTTGAGATTGTGTCATCGTGATAACTTGTTGAGGTTATTTTTGTTCACATAAAAAGCTAAAAACTTGTAAAAAGCTCTAATTTCCATGACTGTCATTTTGTTATAAATATGTCAAATACTTTAATTCTTCCAGGATTAAAACATACATTTGGCCTGATGTTGCAGACCCAGCAGGGAGCAGTATGGCAGATTGGTTACAAAAGCACCCATCCAAGGTATACTTCTGCTGATATGATTTAAATTTAATGTATATTTGTGAAGTTCCTCAAAACTGTAAATCTGATCAGTAATTTACTTTGGCTGGAGGGCTTACACAATTTAGTGTTAGTATGTTTTTCTTTTACTGTTATCATTTCAAAGTTATAATGATACAACTCTGTGATAATGCAGGCTACACAGATGTATGTTTTTAAATTTTCATTCAGCACTAGGTACACTGTGATTGCATTTGCTAAAAAAATGCTTTAATTCTACTTTATATTTTTCCAGATGGTTCAATTCTACTTGCTTGCACGTAACAAATGCTTCCCTATTTTATATTATAAAGATGCAAGTACAGGTAGAAATGTTTTTTAAATGCATGATAAAAGAGTCTTGATTAATGACTTTTGATGTCTAATTCTAAGTAGTTTTTCTTGTTTTATGAAAATTCAAATGGCTCTAGCTCCTTTAGTGATGCCATAAATGAAACATAAGAGTTTTATGAGCAGTGAGGATCTTGTGTCTTTCTGAAGATGTTGATCAAGTTATAGCACCTCATCAATACCTAAGTAATTTCAGGCCTGAGATTTACTTGGTTTATTGAAAGCACCTGGAGCAAGTCATTGTATAATGACAGCCAGAGAAAGGCTCCTGGCTCTCTGTTTCCCAACAGAGGTAGCGGGGGAATGGGAGTGGGGCTGGGGTTGAGGTAATGGGTTATGGCGAGCAATTTTTTTTAAAGTTAGAAGACACTTGAACTCAATTGCCTCCTTCCTATGTGTGAGATAGGCTGATACATCATGTAGTTAGAACTCAGGACTGCCAATAAGCTATATTTTAAGCACACTCAAAATTTTAGGATCAGGGCATGCCTGAGGCCTTTTAGGCTTTGGCCTCTGTTTGGTTCTTTTTTCTGAGGAGTAAACAACCTGGAACACTTTAACAACTACCGCTATACTATCAGCCTGAGAGGGTGCAGTGACACAGTGATTAACGTGACTGATGTTGATTAGAGATAGGAATTCAATTCCCATTCATCAGGCCTGCACAGGCAGGCTCCTTCCAGTCTCTAACCAGCCAACAGGAGTCATCTGCCACTCATTTCCAACTCATCACCTGCAGCCTATTTAAACCCAGCACTCTCCTACAATCCTTGTTCAGCCATCAAATTAGCCGGTTGCTCCTAGCCTACTGTTATCTTGTTGTGTTAAGTATCTGTTCTCTCTTGTTTTTGTGGCTTGTTATTTTGCGTTTTATTAGCTACTATATCATCGCTGCTGCTCTGTATTTGGGCCAAGCTTCCTCTAAATTTCCAGGCACCCTTTGTGGCATCTGGAAGATTTAAGTACAGGCAATTAAATAAAGCTGGATTTAAAAAGTTGTGTGAATGATGTCTGCAAGTATCCATCAAGTTGACCAGTAAGAGAATGGAATCTGGAATCCTGACTGCTATGGTATCTGTGTGAATCTCTGGACCAATCTGATTGAATATTAATAGCCCTTTGTTGACAACAATAAAATAATAAATGTTGACCTTGGTAGTTAAAAAATAAAATAACCAGGACAAATTATTTGAATATTTTAAAAACAGATCCCTTCACTTTTATACAGTACTTCAGGGTGGAGAGTAATGATTAAGTATATTTATCTACTAGAAGTATGATCGTGTATCATTTATAATCGCTTGGTTTGATTATATTTGTACTGTGAATAACAGTAAGAGTGGCAGTCCATCAGTCCATTAGACACAGAGCAGAAATAGGCCATTCAGCCCATCGAGTTGGCTCTGCCATTCCTTCATGGCTGATCCCAGATCCCGTTCAACCCCATACACCTGTCTTCTCACCATAACCTTTGAGGCCCTGACCAGTCAGGAACCTATCGATTTTTGCTTTAGGTATACCCACAGTCTTGGCTTCTACCGCTGTCTGTAGCAGAGCATTCCACAGATCCACCACTCTCTGGCTAAAAATATTCCTCCTTGCCTCTGTTCTAAAGGGTCGCCCCTTGATTTTGAGGCTGTGCACTCTAGTTCTGGAAACCCTCACCACATCCACCATATCTAATTTCCAGTGACTACAGGCCCAAAGCTGCCAAGCTCATTTGTTAACCGCTTCATACCTGAACTCATCCTCGTGAACCGGTTCTGTACTCTCTCCAATGACAATGTATCCTTTCTGAGGTATGAGGCCCAAAACTGTTGACAACACTCCAAGTGCAACCTGACTAGTGTCTTATAAAGCCTCAGCATTATCTCCTTGCTTTTAATTTCCCTTGAAATAAATGCCAACATTGCATTTGCCTTCTTTACCACAGACTCAACCTGTAAATTAACCTTCTCTGAGGAATCCTGAGACCCTTAGCACCTCCAACTGCCTGCTTTATTTCTGAACTTTCCTTTAATTCCAGCAGTGGACAAGTGGGTTCTCAATGCACTTTATATCTGGGCATCATTGGGGAGGGCTGGTGTAGTAACAGCAACCCCCCGTCCCTTTGAGTAGGGAAGCCAGCCTTATCGAAAAAGCAAGTGTAGGCAACTTTTTGTTTTTCTTTTAATATGTTTTGAAATAATGATTTAAATGATTTAAAAATGTTATTATATTTATTTAAATCTATTCAAAAAGTATTCAAATCTCTGATTAAAGGAAATGTTTAGAGATTATTTTGTCAGCCAGTGAGCTGTCAAAAGCTCTCACATTGTTGTGGGAGAATGACTTTTGGAAGCTTGTGGAGAAGATGGACAGTGGCCATAGGGTTGTGTAGTGGAACTGAGAACAGTAAATATTCTCAGGAGTGTAACAATGGATCATAGTCTTAATTACAGGAATGATTTTGTCTTCTTTCCCAGAAGGTTTTAATCCTTCTTTCCACATTTCAAGAATGCCCATTTTGTTAAAGTACTGAATCCCAGGATCAGTTTCATATATGTGCCAGTCAACGTGTCGAACACATGTTGGGTGTGGGGACTCAGCCCATGTAGCCCCTACAACCAGGCGAAGGGAGTACAGCCGGGTGGGGATGTAGGTGCAAGGCTGGGCAGTGATCCGAGAGCTCAGCGTAGAGCTGCTCGTAAGTGTGAACACGCTGACATAATGGTGAGCATGCCACTCACTGGGCTGAACTAGTGCTAGACCTCAAGCAACAGCAGGACAGAAATTTAAAAAAATCTTCAGAAATCACAATGCGTGATTATAAGGTGCCACTATTAAAATGAGGTTTTGAAGATAATTGAAGATCATTAAAGTTGAAAATTATAAATATCCACATGGGCTTTAATGTGATGACTTTTCATTACTGATTACAATTACAATTGAATGGATTAAAAAAAAGGGAAACCCTGATCTTGGAGAATTTAGCTTACGAAGATGATGTTTAGAAGCTCCGGGTGTGTAGTGGTGTTGACAGTAGTATATATTCTCAGGAATGTAACGGTGGATCAAAGTCAAATTAACAAGAATGATTCTATCTTACTTTACCAGAAGGTTTTAATTACTTTCATTTACATTTCAAGGATAATCATGTTCTTAAAATACTGAATCCTGGGAATGAATCCATATCAGACTTCAGTTCCGTTGAAGTTTTGTGTTTGTTTGAGCAAGACAAGCTAAAGTCTGTGCAGAAAGAGGAGACTTCATCCTTGCACACAGCAGAAGAGGAATCTTCATCCGGTTTGTCTCCACCACAGCAAGACATTGCAAATGGAGCAGAAACGGCTCGCCTGTTGCCACCTACAGATGTAGTAGCATACACAGTCTTGGAGGAATGCTACAAGAGCCAAGTGCCAGAGCAGCCATTAGTTTCAACTGTTCCAGAAACAAGTGCAGAGGACCAGGTAAATGGGCAAAGCATCTGTGATGGAGAAGAGGAAAATTGGTGGGAACCAAACGTCAGTGAAAATGATTTGTTGCAACAAATAATTAAAGACAGTCCATATTTGAAGAACTCTTTAAGTGTAAGAGATGTGCCAGATGTACATGACCCACGTGCAGATGGCTCAATTAACTCAGGGGTTGGTAATTGCTCTGAGGTGGACGTAGCTGCACCTGGTGATAATGAAAGTTTGGATCAGAGCGAGTACGATGCTCAGCTTAATAACCATCCAGTTAAACCAGTGCAAACTTACATTACACTAGAAATACTTGGTCTAAGGGTCAACAAAGGAATGTAATTGACTTAGCCGATGGAAACAACATTTTTTTACCACAGGAACCTCATCTTTTTAAATTACTAACAGAAGAATTACACAGCTGGGCTGCTGGGATATGAAAAGAGAAAAGTTAATTAATTTTGTAGCTCTGACAGATCATTAATCTAGTGTTGTCATTTTTGTGTCTTTTTATATTTTTATCTCAACATCTTCACTTGTTTTTTTTTAGCTCTTCCTTTTTTGCAGATTAACTGCAAGTGTTCTCAAGGAATATTTATGGTTGTCAGATTTACTACCAAGTAAGAGAGACTCAGATTTAGTTAACTTTCCTTTATCCACCCACACCTTGGCTCCATTTTAAAAGATAAGCCCAAGGAAAATAACTCAGGAACAGCATAAGCAAGAAGCCAAAGCTGAGAATTTTTATCAGTGTTCGGATGCTGGTTATAGACTACTCCCTTGTCTCCTGGGTTACCAGAATGTATATCATTGCCACATTGAATTACAACAAATACTAAATGTGAGTGTGTGTTGCAGTTTTACAATATGCTGATCAAGGAAGTGCTCGGGGAATTTCTTGGATCTAAATACGTGAAATGACCATGACTTGGTTATGGTTAAAAAGCAATGGAAAATAGCAGATTCCATCATGAAATGATTAGAAAGCTGTTGAGGTGTTGCAACCTATTATTTTTATTTCCGATCCTCTCACTAGCTCCACTGTCAAAATAATCCACTGGTCCTGTGCCTCAGTTTCTCCAACTCTACCTCTTTTTGTGTTTTTTGTTCTCCTTTCTTGATTTCTTATCATGTAGCTTAGTTTAATAAGCTCTTGCAATAAGCCGCAGAGCATTTTGATTCCATTATGTAGCAAGTTGCCCAGTGAGTTGCTGATTTTATTTTATGAAGCATTAATCCCAGTCCGGAATATTGCTCAGGTCATTTGAGATAGATGTTACCCTTTACTGTTTACTGCCATCCTTAGAGGAAATAAGTAAGGAAGGACATCCAAAGTATCTTACACTAAGTATTTTACATTCATTGTGTAGTCACAGTTACAGATCATACAATATAGAACTGGATTGCCTGTTCTGCATTTAAAGTAAGCTATTCACTGAAGTAAACGGGTTCTTTGAAAGCAATATACTTCGCCCCTTTCAAAGGGAAACCCAGTATTCCAGGAGGATGTTGCACGGGAACACCAGCGCCTGCAGGTTCTTCTCCCTTTGGCACGCCTTCCTGACTTAAACACATTACCAATTGTTAATCATCACTGCACTTGACTGTCAGAACTCGGCAGCGCTCCAACAGTATCTTCATCAGAATGCCTTGTCTTCAATGTTCACTTTCTGTAAATAAATTAAAATAACTTGTATTATCAGGTGTAAAGGCCATATGGAAAAGCAGTGAAAATCAAGTCCATTATTTGCTTCTTGCCTCATTTGAAAATTAACACTGAAAATAGGCACTTAGTTTATATGTAGCTAAACTTTGATATACAATATATGAATTGCTTATTAACTTATTTATTTTCTCTACAATCCCACTGAGCCATTCAGACCATTAATAATCTTGGGCACTGATATATCTGGTATTAAATGGAACAGTATAATTGTCCTTGCTGTCAGCACTCATGACAGAGCTTTGGGTTCTGCTGTTGACCCATGAGCTTTGGAGGTAGGACAAAGTGCTCCTGTCGACTGGACATGCCCTGCTTTCTGAGCGTATGAATGGCCCACTGACATCCACTGGCCCAATGCAATCAAGCATACAACATACAGCACCTTCACCCATCAAGCCTCCCTTGGCCGTGATTCCAGTCTTATTTATCCCATTTGCCTGCACATAGTCCACATCCCTCCGTTCCTTGCCTGTTCATGCATCTGTCTTCATCCCTATTTAACATTGTTATTGAATCTGCTTCTGCCACCTCCCTGTCCAGCACATTTTAGGCACCTACCTCTCTGTGTGAAAATAATGCCTTGTAGCTTTCCCCCTTTCACCTTAAACCAATTTCTTCCAGTATTTGACCTGGTAAAGAGACTCTATCTATGCCTCTCATATTTTTATATACTTCTATCAGGTTACCTCTTAGCCTCTCATATGTCAGAGAAGACAATCCAAGTTTTATATAGTTGCAACATGGCTTTCCAACTTTTATACCCATTGCCCCATCCAATGACAACAACTATGTTGTTCTCCTATCTGCTTGTGTTGTCATTTTCAGGGATCTATGGGCATAACTCAAAGCTCCCTCTGTATATCAATGCTCCCAAGGGTTCTATCATTCAACTCTAAACTTTCCTCTTCCATGTTACCCCTGTTCAGATTAAACCCCTTTGATTATTTCTCCATTCAAATTTCCAGGTGATCTATATTCTGATGCATTCTTTGACAAACTTTCTTCACAATCCACATCTCCATCAATTTTCATCTTGTATGCAAACTTACCTACACTTTCGTTCCAATAATTTAAGTTACAAACAGCAGAGGTCCCAGCATTGATTCTTGCAGAGTATGACTGGACACAGAACGCAGTCAGAAAAACACCTTGCATTACCATGACTTCTGTGACCAACTTTGCATGGATCTGAAGTGACTGACTTTTCTTGTCTAGCCGATTATGAGGGCCCTTGTCAAATGCTTTATTAAAATCTATCTGGACAACTTATAATAGCCCACATCATCAATCATATTCATCCGTTCCTTAAAAAAAATCAAATTTCTGAGACAGGTCCTCTCCCACAGAAAGCCATACTTTCCCCCAGGCACCTGAAAATTATGCCCCAACTTATGAGCAATTTCCACTCTGGGAAGAAGCCTCTGGATGTCCAGTCGATCTATGCCCCTTAACACCCTGTATATCTATATCAAGTCTCTTCTCATTCTCCACTCTAAGAGAAAAGTCCTAGCTTGCTTAAACTATCTTCATAAGACATATCCTCTAGTCCAGGTAGCACCTCTGCACCCTCTAAAGCTTTCACATCCTTCCTATAATGAGGCGACTAGAACTGAAAACAATTTGCTTAACCTTTCATCTCCACAATCAACTTGGTGAACATCCTCTGTCACCTCCAAAGTCTGTGCTACGCCTCCTCCCTCACTACCATTTAGAGCCCCAAACAGTCCTTCCAGGTGAGGTGATACTTCACCTGTGAGTCTGTTGGGGTCATCTATTGTATCAGTGCTTCTGGTGTGGCCTCTTGTATATCAGTGAGACCCAATGTAGATTGGGAGATTGCTTCATTAAGCACCTACAGTGGCCACACATTGAAATTCCACTTTCCTTTGCCATTCCGACATGTCTATCCATGGCCTCCTGTACTGTCGCAATGAGACCACACTCAGGTTAGGGGAGCAATGCCTTATATTCCTTCTGGATAGCCTCCAGCCTGATGGCACGAACATCGATATCTTGAACTGCTGGTAATGCTGCCCCCCAGCGTTTCTCTATTCTCCGTCCCATTTTCCCTCTCTCACCTTGTCTCCTTGCCAGCCCATCACCTCTCTCTGATGCTCCTCCCCCTTTTCTTTCTTCCATGGCCTTCTGTTCTCTCCTATCAGATTGCCCCTTCTCCAGCCCTGCATTTCTTTCACCAATCCACTTCCTTACTCTTTACTTTATCCCTCCCCCCACCCCAGTTTCACCTATCACTGTGTTTCTCCCTCCCCTCCCACCACCTTCCAACTCTGCCTCCTCATCTTTTTTTCTCCAGTCCTGCTGAAGGGTCTCGGCCCAAAATGTCGACTGTACTTTTTCCCGTAGATGCTGCCCGGCCTGCTGAGTTCCTCCAGAATTTTGTGTGTGTTGCTCAGTATAACTTTCTTCAATTAAGGAGACTGGAACTGTACACACTACTCCAGGAGATGCTCTCCAATTGCAGCATAATCTTCCTGCACTTAAAATCAATCCTTCCAGCAATGGAGGTCAACTTTTCATTTTCACCTGCAAGCCAACCTTTAGCGATTCAAGCAGAATCACTTCCAAGTCCCTCTGCATGCTGTGTTGTGTGAGAGATATGGCAACTACCTTACAGTGTTTCCTACTGACAGCAGTTACATAAATGTCCCTCTAAACTGCTGCATGGAAATTAATGAATGATAAATGTTGGCCAGGACATTGTCTTCAATCTCCTCACCTCTTCATACTGAGTATGAAATAAGTCTACCACTAAGCCACGGCAGACACTCGATGCAGTTTTGATTGTACATTACAGAGTTTCTTCTCATTTTCACTACAAGGGAGACGTAAATGGATGCATGAAAGTTTGCCACCAGAAGAGCCTGAACTTCACAGCATTTTTCTGTATGAGCAAGAGAAGGTAATGAAGTGCAGCTTGTTATGAGGAGGGGCTTTAAGTCTGAAATAATGACTCTTGGGTTTGAAGAGCTGACAGAGGGAGTCTTCACTTCTGGTAGAGAAAGAAGACAAAAAGTTTGAGATATTCTGCTTGTAGCCCATAAGTAAATACGTTTTCAATTTTAAATACAGTGGCTTTGAAATTCTATCACGGTGGTGGAGGTGGATCAGTGGAGAAAAATGGAGTTGAAGGGGGGGGGAAGGATAGAAGGAAGAAGAAGAGAAAGAAAGGACAATCGGAGGGGAGGACAATTGGAGGGAGGGATGGGACAGTAGAAGGAAGGGAGAGGACAGCAAGAGGGGTGAGGATAATGGGGTAGAGCGTGAAAAGAGTAGGAGGGAGTTGATGGGATGATGGGAATGGAGGAGAATTGTGGGAGTGGTGAAAGATAGTGGGAGGGGGACAGAGTCTTGAGAGTGGGGAAGACCATCATTCCTGGGAAGATGTGTAGCTACAGAAAGCAATTAGGAAGACAAATAGTGTCTTGGCCTTTATTCCAGGTAGATTGAGACACATTATTTCCATGATACTAGGCTTGCATCGGAAATATTACGTACAGAGCTGGTGTCCTGACCTGCATGGAAGGAGTGCAGTGATATTCACCAGAGAGATTCCTGGGATAGTGGGTTTGTTATGTGAGGGGAGTTTATACAGACTGAGCCGTTACAGTTTTAAAGGACTGGTGAACTCATTGAAACTTAGAATTCTTAAGGAGCTTGACAGGGTAAGTGCAGAGATGTTGTTTCCCTGTCTGGACTGTCATAAATAGGGTTCACTATCTCACCATTCAGGGAAGAGATTGGAAGAAATGTTTTTACCCAGTGGGTAGTGAACCTTGGGAATTCTCTGCTCCAGAGGGTTGTGGACTGTCACTGAATATAGTTCAGACAGAGGTTCTTGGATTAAGAGAATCAAGAGACACTGGGCTAGTTCAGTAAATTGCATTGAGGCAAACGTGATGGGCTGGATGGCCTACTGTTTCCTCTTGGCTTACATTCTGATGCTTTAAAAAAGTTGACTGTGGATAAAGAGAGCAGCTCACTGGTTGAATTCCAAGGCTATGGATAATCCAAGATAGGATAGGGATGATTATGTGGGTTTGATAAGCGAGCTTTGTATGGAAGAAGGTTGGTCAGTAATGAGGATGGCAGAGGAGCAGAGGTTAATTAGCTGGTGTGAGTGGGAAGGATGATGGGGAGGATAAGAGCATATTGGTGGGAGAGCTGAGCTATGTTCTCATAGAGCACCAGCTGGGAGGTGGAGGTTGTGTGTGGCAGGAAAGATAACAAAGAAGGTTATTTAATAAAGAAACTAACTTGAAGAAGATGGACATCTGGGCCTTGCAAGGTAATGTTGGTTCCCTTTAAGTAATGACAGTTACTCTCAGTGGGATTTGCTTCAGTGGATGAAGCTCCTTTTTTTCACAGAACCTGCAAGCACAAAATGTATCAAAACACATTAAAAAAATGAAATTCCAGGATCTTGCGCAATAAAGTATTGCGCTTCGTGGGAGACCAGACCATCGTGAATATCAGTTAATAATGATTACAGAGAAATAAATATGCTCAAAGCAGAATCAAGTTTGATGTCAATTCAGTAGTGAACTAGCTGCCCTCTCCTGGACAGAGCAGAAGTCTTACAAGTTTCCCCACCTCTCAGCTTCTCACATTATTCCTGTTTGCTCCTGTTCCCTGCTCTTGTGCCTTCTCCCTGTCACTAGGATTCATCTATCTCCTGCTAGCTCCTGCCCCTTCCCTTCCACTATTCTCGCTTCTGACCATTTCCTTTATAGTCCTGATGAATGTTATTGGCCCAGGGTTCATTTTCCTTCAGAGATGCTGTCTGATCTGCTGAGTTCCTCCAGCATTTTGTGTGTGCTGAAGCCTAGCAGTACAGCTGGGTCACAGGGATGACAGCGGTGACCCACAAATCAGTATTAATTTCCTTGTTAGTTTTCTTTATGGCAAGGTGCATATGGGCATATTGATGGAGGACATCAAATTATGGTTAAAATGTGGTCGTTATTCCATCCTTAAGACTCAATAGTAGGAATTTTAGGGCTGGCATCCAAGGAATTATGTATAGACCAATGTCTATAGAAAATACTTGTGATTTGTTTAACTTTAACCAATTATGTGAATATTATTTCATTTGGGTCTTTTGTAACGCTTGTGATAAAACAATATAATAAAGAATATGATTTCAGAGATTACAAAAAGCCTACATTGTAATTTTGCAACCCAAGTTCACTATCCTGTCTTTTTTGAGGAGCAACAACATTCAAGATTTTTGTTAGCACCTGTACTGGTATTTGGACCTGTTGTATCTTTTCTAGTTTCCAGATGAAAAATCAACACTTTGGACGATTCACTAGGTATGCCTGGTGTTTCGTCATTCATTGCAAGAAAGGCTAGCAGTTTTTTGTGCCTGTTGTGGATCACTGTGCAGTGGTTAGCATGACACTGCTACAGCTCTGGGCATTGGAATTCAGAGGTCAATTCTGGCACCGTCTGTTAGGAGGTTGTAAGTTCTCCTCATGACCATGTGTGTCATGCTTTGTAACTACAAAGGAAGTTGACTCAAAGGAAGACACAGAGTCTGGAATGCGAGTGTAGCTTCAGGCATGCCTGTATCATGTGGAAGCATGATGTCATGTGCAATTAATACATTTTTACATATAATTTGTAATGAATTATTTAAACAAACAAGATGTTTAATCAAACTATATATATAAATACACACACAAGATTATTCAAATATATTGAAATATTAAATGCACAACATTCCTCCCTGCTTACCTATAAACTTCAACTCAATAGAGAATGCAGCTCAACTGCGTACACAGTACTGTAGCGGTGTGCTACACGCAGCGCTAAAATAACGACACGGAGTCGGTAAACTGCAATTAAAGATGATTTTATTCAAACTTCACAGCCTTGCTTTAAAGCCTCCCTCATCCCGCCCTCCCCGGGCGCGGATGCTGTAAGGGACACGTACTCACAAGCCCCCGCAGGCTTTTTCCCTGTGTTGGTGAAGCAGACCTGGCGCCCTTTTGGGACTGGCCTTTGTGCTGGCGCGCTGGCTATTTGTGAGCCGGTTCGAGTGCGCTAGGAAGTGGGTCGCCACAGTATACTATATAAAACAGCTACTATATATAGACCTTCGCAGCATAGTCAAATTTTAAATTGTCCCATTCAGACTTAAAGATTTAATTCTTGTGGAGGATTTCTTACTCTTGTGAGATAAAGTGTTTCCTGACAAATGGGGTCACTCATCCTGGCAGGTGAGACTTGTGGGTGTGAAACATTCTCAGGTCAGGACCTTCCCCCATGGTGGTTCTAGGAGTTGACTGAGACTGCAGGAAGTGGTTCTGATAGCAATAACCAATGTTCTTCTCTATCAAATGACTCTGCTCTTGTCAATTGATTAGAATTTTGTCTCCAGATGATATCAGACTCAATCTGCACTGTGTAGGAGAGTGCTCCTGTTCTGTCCTCAATCTTTCCGAGTACCTACCTTTGTTCACTTCTGTAGTCCCTTACCAGGACTGTTTGAAGAGGAGTGCAAGGTGACACAAGGGTACAATGCCCTCTCGGTCAACATCTTCCAGATAGCTCACGAAAATGTCTTGTTTACTTCTTTTACCTCTGTTTTTCACCTTGAATGTGTTTCTGGGATTGTTAGAGCCTGTGATTAGCAGTTTGGAGATCGATTGAGTAATCCAGTGCTTTGCTGTCTCCGAGAAGATTCTGGGAAGGGAGTGTGTACTTGGACGGCCTCGATGTGAAGAAACCTCAAGATGGGACATGAGCCGATGTTTGACTCCATTTTGCCATTAATCACCGAGGAAGATTGAGACATTGAGGTGAATGCCTAGGGCGAGCAAGAATTTAGCGCCAATTGCCTTCCTTTTCATATTTGCCATAGGAGTCTGTGAGTGGCCTATCAGCGATAGGCCTCTCTGCCTCATGTGGAGTTCCTTTCATAGATGAATGTCCGTGATGTCATAGGACAGTATCATGGTTCTGTGTTTATGAATTGGACAATAGTGTTTATAAACTATGAACTTTTTCAGGCTTATGGTTTTTATATTTTGTGTTTTTTGTTGCCCATTTCTTTGGGGGGATAGGTCGATGTTCCTGTTCTGTTTTGTGCAGGGGTGAGGGCAGATTTGAGGGGTTGACGATCGGGATGCCGCTCTTTTTTGTGTGTGTGGGGAGGGGGTGATGGGTTTGATGTTTCTCTCTCATGTTCTTCCTTTGTTTCGTGACTATCTGGAGAAGATGAATTTTAGAGTTGTATGTGGACACAGGCTGTGTTAATAAATGAACCTTTTTATCTTTGAAACTGGACTTCCTTGTTTGAGGAGCTTCAATTTGTCTCACCTGTTTGTCCTGCATCCTCCTTCTGAGATTGGGTTTGAGGAGATCCAAGCATGAACGCAGGGGACGACCCAGGCATAGCTGGTGAGTTGTTAATTGTGGAGTGTGTTGCATTATGATATGCAAGGAGGAAATTGGCAAGCTTCCAGGTCAGTGTTAGTGTTAGTGTCTGCTGACCTTGCGCTCTTTAGACTCTGGGCAAACCTTTCTGCCAAGCCATTCATAGTTGGGTGGTACTGTGCAGATGTAATATATCTTATTCCATTCGTTTTCAGGAGTGATTGTAACTGTTACCCTACAAACTGTGGTGTGGTTCCAGTCCTTGTGAAGAGCCTTCTCAATAGATCACCAGTGTGTCAGGTTGTAATGGAGGCCATTGGCAACACTTCTGGCCAATTTGTAGCTGCGTCCACTGCTACCAAGAAATTTGTGCTCATGAAGAGTCTGGCAAAATCCACATGAATCCTCTGTCAGGGCAATTCAGACCATTCCCAGGGATGGAGAAGCATTGTTCTTGGCATCTTCTCGATGTGTTAGTATCCTAAACAGTGCATGGCAAGCTGCTCAATCTGCTGATCGATCCAGGTCATCAGGCAAAGTTCTGAGCCAATGCCTTCATTTTAACCACACCTAGATGACTGGCATGTAGCTTCTCCAACACTTCTGCTCTCAGCTTGGATGGTACAACAAATCTCAATCGCTACATAAGCCAAAACCTGTCAAGAGCAAGTTCATATCGGCACTGGTAAAAATGGAGGAAGTTGCATTTCTGTTGCACATTCCAGCCATTTTGGGTGGCCATGTGGACCATAGTGTTTTCCTCCCAAAAGGCTTGCAAAGATATCCTCTATCCCAGACTGAAGGTATTGATCTACTTTCAGTGCTGGGTTGATGGTAACCTTGAAAGCACCACAGGTCCTAATAGACCCATTCTTCTTGGCTACTGGGACTACTGGTGTTGCCCATGGGCCCCGTTCAGAACCTGGGTGCAGCATTTTCACTTAACACTCTTTTACACTTGATATGCTTGAGTTTTCCAATGCCATGCTTGAGCACTGCAGTGGCATCATCCTGTACCTTTCTTAATTCACTGGCTGGTTACTTGATTTTATTTATTGTTTATTTATTTTATTTGTTGTTTTATAGCATTGAGTACAAGGGTTGCAAACTCATTTTTGCTGTATTGGTGCATGACAAATTGTACTATGCAATAACAATAAATATATTTCATTTCATTTCATTTCATATGGCTTCATTGCAAGGACTGTGGCTTACAAGTAGTGGATGTATCTCCAATCAAGCTCTAGTTGTTTCAGACACGCCCCCACAATGATGGTGCTTCTGTTTTATTCTACATTGAAGCTCAACATGGCTTGTTAGTTGTTGTATTTCACAGTTAAGGATGGTTCCCACAGGAGCTCTCTTTTCTCCAACATAAATTCTTCATTGGATATCTGCAGGCTTCAGTTTGGTACAGTATCTTTGAAATCCCATTCAAACTCATTTTGTGGAATGACTGAAGCAGCTGAACCATTGTCTAATTCCATTTTAATTAATTTGCTGATCACTTCTGGCATCAGCCGTATTGCTTGTCGATTGTTAGTTTTCATACTGTAAATATCAAGGCTACACAATCCTGTGTCAATCTCATCGTTATCAGATTTTTTCTCAACAGCATGCAGATTAATGCTCTTTGAAACCGCAACTTGACTTTTTATCTTCTTCTCTTTTCTGTGCAGTCTGTATATTTTTGTCTGCTCAACATGCTCTCTACATGTGTCCTAATTCGTTGCATTATCTGCATGTTTCTCCTTTAAATCTGCAATTGTTCGATGGATGTGAACCCCTTTCACAATAGTAACACAATTTGTTTGGCCAGGTTGGTTTCTTTTTAGATGAAGCAATTTTGTTCATGTTCACTCGCTCACTTTTATTCCTGATAGCAACTCAGTTGTGTCTCTGTCTGTGGTTTCCTGTGAAGCAGTGATTTCCATTACTTATCTGAATGTCAGCTGAGCTTCAGTTAGGAGCTATTTTTGAATGCCTTCTTTTAAGATTCCACAAACTAACTGATCTCTCTGTGTATCATTAAGCCCATTGCCGAACTGACATGCTCAGATGATCTCCTCAAATGGACTCCCCTTCTTTTTGATTTCGCTTATGAAACCTAAAGCATTCTGCAATAAACAATGACTTTATTTCTAAATGCTCCTGCATCATTTTTACAATAGTAGCAAAGCTCATTTCTGATGGATTGGTCAGAGTGGTCAAACTTCAAAGCAAACTGTATGCCTTTAAACCTAATGGACTCAGCAAAATTGGCACTTGTTTCTCATTGGCTATTTCATTTGTTTCAATCCACTGTTCCAAAAGTTCAGTATAAATGAGTCAATTACCCGTTGTGTAATCAAGCTTGTCAATCTTTCCGATGTAGCCAGTCATTTCTGTTTTTAATGATTATTGTCACGCAGTACTCACTCTTTATGAATCCTGAATTCTTTCATTTATGGCTTTTGTTTAAGAACTCGATTGTGTCTTCCCTTCCAAAGAGCATGTTCTACTCTATTTCAACACTGCTTTCACTGCATTTTATTTTATTTTGAATGTCTTGCTGCAACAGTTTGATGCTGGGTTCGTTTTAAAAATACCTCGTTGCCAGAGTTAAACTTTGTAACTTCAAAGGAAGATACGGAGTCTGGGAATACGAGTGTAACTTCATCTTTACTTTAAGTGAGGAGTGCATGTTTCACATCATAGTGTGATTACAATTAATGTATTTTTACATACAACCCATAATTGATTATTTAAACAGCGCACAACCTCAGGGTAGAGGGGCGCACTTTCAAAACAGAGATGCAGAGGAATTTCTTTAGCCAAAGTGTGATGAATGTGTGGATGTATTTAAGGCAGAGGTTGATAGGTTCTTGATTGGACATAGCATCAAAGGTTGCGGGGAGAAGACCGGGAACTGGGGTTGGGGAGGAGATAGAGAAAAAGGATCAGCCATGATTGAATGGTGGAGCAGACTCAATGGGCCAGATGGCTTAATTCTGCTCCGATGTCTTCTGGTGTTAAGGTAAGCTGCCCTCCTGAACTGTTACAATTCCTGTGTTGGAGATTCTTCTGAAATGGAACAGATATTCCAAGATTTCAATTTTCACCCTTCCTCTGTGCTGAAGGAACAGTGGTATAACTCCAACTATAACATATGTTGTAGATGGCACACTAGCCAGAGGCTTATTCCCAGGGCTGAAATGGCTAACATGAGGGGGATAGTTTTAAGGTGCTTGAAAGTAGGTCAGGGGTAAGTTTTTCATGAAGAGCATGGTGAGGGCATGGAATGCATTGCCAGGTATGGCAGTGGAGGCAGAGTAGGGTCTTTTAAGAGACTCTTAGAGAGGTACATGGAGCTTCGAAAAATAGAAGGCTATGCGTTAAGGTAATTCTAGGCAGTTTCTAGGGCAGGTTACATGGTCAGCACAACATTGTGGTCCAAAGGGCCTGTGATGTGCTGTAGATTTCTATGTTCTATGCAATCATTTGGGCAAATTATTATTATTGGAGATACATAAATGGGCCTTCCTGGCCCAATGAGTCCATGCTGCCCATTTACACCCATGTGGCCAATTAACCCAATAAACTGCCTTTGGAAAGTGGGAGAAAATTGGAACATAGAAACACCTTACAGATGGCGACAAAACTGAACCCGGGTTGCTGGTGCTGCAATAGTGTTATGTTAACCAATATGCTACCGTGTTGTCCCCAGTGAGATAAAATGTGGAGAATTTCATCCCACTGCCAACTTCGGCTACAATGGTCAAGTTGATGAGTGGCAAATTAACCAGCCCCAAAGTGCTGTTGTAGCCACTGTGTTTATGTGTCACTTTTGTTGTGCAGTGGTGGAGTGAGGTGCTGATATTTAGCTGAGGTGAAATTCTGTGATGCTTCGTAGTGGTACTTCCTCTGCCTCAGCAACTCACTTGCATGCTGATGTCTTAGACTCTTCAGATGAGGCTAGATACTAAGGAGTTGATGTTTGACCTCATTTTGTTTCAGATAGCTGGACCATTATCCAATAGAAACTCTCCAGATACAGAATATGTTTGTATTTATATATATATTTGGCAATGGCACGTGACTTAATGTGCCTTACTTTAATTTACTGACACTAGGAAGTTGTCCAGACCTTTCTCATTTCATTCCATGCGGTCACACTGCAATACCATATCTTTGGCAGGGCAATAGACAGAGGCACAGGCTGCAAGAGTCATGTTAGTGCTCCAAGTTAAATTCTTCCGTTATTTTTCTACCTGGATTTTGGGGGTAAAACTATGACCCAACCCTCTGCAGCTCTGATGTTCAGATATTCAGAATGCCTCTGACCCTCAAACGTGTAACTGAACTAGTACAACTACTCAAAAAAGGACTTGTGTACCTGCCATAATTCTGGGTCATTCTGCATCAATCTCACCAATGTTACAGGGAAACGTTTGCCTCATTTCACTGTCTATGTTGATGCTTTCATTGGGTATCTTGATAATGCAGCTATTATTTGGATGCTTCCTGTCCATTGTTTGTTGAGTGGCAGGAATGCCTCACAGCACACATTTGAGGAAGTTGCCAAATTTATATAGATGTGACGTTATTCAATTAGACAATAGACAATAGGTGCAGAAGTAGACCATTCGGCCCTTCGAACCTGCACCGCCATTCTGAGTTCATGGCTGATCATCTACTATCAATACCCGGTTCCTGCCTTGTCCCCATATCCCTTGATTCCCCTATCCATAAGATACCTATCTAGCTCCTTCTTGAAAGTATCCAGAGAATTGGCCTCCACTGCCTTCTGAGGCAGTGCATTCCAGACCCCCACAACTCTCTGGGAGAAGAAGTTTTTCCTTAACTTTGTCCTAAATGACCTACCCCTTATTCTTAAACCATGCCCTCTGGTACTGGACTCTCCCAGCATCTGGAACATATTTCCTGCCTCTATCTTGTCCAATCCCTTAATAATCTTATATGTTGCAATCAGATCCCCTCTCAATCTCCTTAATTCCAGTGTATACAAGCCCAGTCTCTCAAACCTCTCTGCGTAAGACAGTCTGGACATCCCAAGAATTAACCTTGTGAATCTACACTGCACTTCCTCTACAGCCAGGATGTCCTTCCTTAACCCTGGAGAGCAAAGTTGTACACAATACTCCAGGTGTGGTCTCACCAGGGCCCTGTACAAATGCAAGAGGATTTCCTTGCTCTTGTACTCAATTCCCTTTGTAATAAAGGCCAACATTCCATTAGCCTTCTTCACTGCCTGCTGCACTTGCTCATTCACCTTCAGTGACTGATGAACAAGGACTCCTAGATCTCTTTGTATTTCTCCCTTACCTAACTACACTGCTCAGATAATAATCTGCCTTCCTGTTCTTACTCCCAAAGTGGATAACCTCATACTTATTCACATTAAACGTCATCTGCCAAGTATCTGCCCACTCACCCAGCCTATCCAAGTCACCCTGAATTCTCCTAACGTCCTCATCACATGTCACACTGCCACCCAACTTAGTATCATCAGCAAACTTGCTGATGTTATTCTCAAAGCCTTCATCTAAATCATTGATGTAAATCATAAACAGCTGTGGTCCCAATACCGAGCCCTGTGGCACCCCACTAGTCACCACCTGCCATTCCGAGAAACACCCATTCACCGCTACCCTTTGCTTTCTATCTGCCAACCAGTTTTCTATCCTTGTCAATGTCTTCCCCCCAATGCCATGAGCTCTGATTTTACCCACCAATCTCCTATGTGGGACCTTATCAAATGCCTTCTGAAAATCGAGGTACACTACATCCACTGGATCTCCCTTGTCTAACTTCCTGGTTACATCCTCGAAAAACTCCAATAGAATAGTCAAGCATGATTTGCCCTTGGTAAATCCATGCTGGCTCGGCCCAATCCTATCACTGCTATCTGGATATGCCACTATTTCATCTTTAATAATGGACTCTAGCATCTTCCCCACTACTGATGTTAGGCTGACAGGATGATAGTTCTCTGTTTTCTCCCTCCCTCCTTTTTTAAAAAGTGGGATAACATTAGCCATTCTCCAATCCTCAGGAACTGATTAGGGGATCCCATGTAGCGGGAAAGGGGGCAGAGAAGGTTCACCAGGATGTTACTGTCTCTGGAGGGTTGAGATAAAAGGGGAACACAAGAGATTCTGCCGATACTGCAGATTCTGAGATAACTCACAAAATGCTGGAAGAACTCAGCAAGTCAGGCGGCATCTATGGAAATCAATAAAGAGTCAACATTAGGGTCTCGGTCCAAAACGTCGACTCTTTACTCCTTTCCATATCAAAGCAAAACTAATAAGAAAGCAAAAATGGAATTGGTCCAATAACTAGCTTCTCCTTTCACTGACATATAAGTAAGAATAATAAATAACAGTGATGATGATGTACTATATAACTGGAATGTACACCAAAGAAGATGAAGGAGGTGGTGGTGCCTGCTAGTTGGGATGGACTACTGCAGCGGCCTGCAGACAATGAGAAATGCAGCTGTATTGAACTGAACTGAGCAGAGCTAAATATGCCTGGACTCTTTTGATGTCTTTGTGATTTGGTGTTTTGTATTGTGTTTTTCACTTGTTATGTTTTTCTTGACGTTTGCTCGAATTGTTATTCTCATGTGCATTGGGGGTTTGATGTCTTTCTTCAAACGGTTCCATGATTTTCTTTGTTCCATGGCTGTCTATGGGAAGATGAATCTCAGAGTTGTATACTGCACACAGACTTTGAATCTCTGAAGTACAAACAGAATGAGTTAGGACTATTCACATTGGAAATTAGGAGCGATAAACTTCTAGAGGTTTTTAAAATTATGAGCGAGATAGATCGGATAGATATTCATAATCTTTTCCCCAGAGCAGAGAAATCCAGAACCAGAGGGCAGAGTTTTAATGTAAAAGGGGAGGAATTTAAAGGAGATCTGAGGGGTACATTTTTCCTGTGGAGAGTGGTGAATAGCTGCTAGAGGAGGTGGTAGAGACAATTACAATTACAATATTAAAATAGCAATTTGACGGCACTAGAAGTTTTAAAAATTTATTTAGAGATACAGCTTGGTAACAGGCCCTTCCGGTCCAATGAGTCTGCGCCACCGAATTACACCCATGTGACCCATTAACCTACTAATCAGTACGTCTTTGGAAAGTGGGAAGAAACTGCAGCACCTGGAGGAAACCCACATGTTCAAATGGAGAACGTATAATCTTTTTTCAGACAGCTGCGGGTTGGCAGGGGAGGTGTAGAGGAATGCAGGTCTAATGCCTAAAGTGCGATTAGTGTAGATGGTCATCATGTTTGGCTGGAAGTGTGTTACATATTCAGTTGTTCTGTGAGTTACTTAAGCAACTATGGCCAAATTCTTGCAATTTCCCATGAACAAAGTATTTTTCCATAGTCTTGATTCACTTTGAAAGGCTTATGCTCACAGAGTTCACAAAGAAAATGGAATGAAGAGATAAAGGGGGATGAAGGGAAAGAGTGCAAAGGGAAAGGGAAGAGTATGAATTGAGAGCAACGATAAACGAGGGGAAAGTGGAGATAGGAAAGAAAGGAGTGAAATAAGAAGAGTGGAGGGGTAGATGGAGGGAGGTGTATAAGATAGGGAGGAAAGAATGGGAGATTAATAAGTGAGTGAGGAACAGGTGGGGTTTACTCATTCCCTATAACATCTCTCACTATTCCTCCTTCATCACTCTCTTTCTTAAAATATCTTTTCCAACTCTCCCCACTTGTCCCATCTGCTCTATTGCCCACATTGTCACTTCCCAATGTCAGTAAAAGGCAAAGCAGGAATGGATTTGGGGGAGGCATTTTGGACGTGCTGGAGTCTGTGTCCATGGTATCAACAGGCAGGCAAAGTAAAGCACTGTAGAAATTGAAAGACCATTGATTGAAATTCTGTTTCTCTTTCCATAGATGCTGCTTGTTTGTTGAGTGCTTCCTAAATTGCCTGCTTTGCTAATGGAGAAGTAAAATAAGACAGTCAGTGCGGTGTGGGAGTGACCAGTGCCAGTATTACGATGCAGATTCACGCAATGGAATTTCCCTAGAAGTGCTTGACTCTCACAACTTCATCAGTGTGGTAGAAAACCTATTCTACAGTTATGGCTAGAGTCTGAGAACAGGGCTGAGGAAATTTTAGGTTTCAGAACCACATTCATTAAAACCTACAAGATCAAAGTTGTATGTTGAAACTGTAACCTTCAGCCAATATATATTGCCAATTGCTTTGGGTCCTGTAGGTTTTGCCTTGATTTCTTCTTTGTAAGAAACCTTACGGGGCCAGTTGTAATACATTATAAATGGGTAAGTCTAGAATGAGATAAATGGGAAGAGGCTATCTGGCCTTTTGTTTCAGTGATAAGAAAGAAAGGATTGAAGATCTGGTCCTGATCCTGTGCCCAATATACAAATCATTTAACAAAATAGCAAATAACAGTTTCTTTACCTAAATACAAAACAACTTTTATGAAACTGAAAAAGCCAAAAGTCATGACTGATTCAAAGTGAAACCACAGTTCAGTGGGGCTTAATGCAGCTCACTGTTTGCAGGACAATTGGCCATTGAACTCCATGGTAACGATGATGCATCTGGTTGACCTTCAGTGAAGCTGAGTATCTGCTCCCATGTTTGTCATGTCAGTTCTCACAGGAGCCTGCTCCACCACACCCAGCAAGCGCTCCTGTTGAGAACTGATGTCTCACCATCACCCACAAATTTTGAAATAGTTCCCTGAACTGACAAACTCACGTTAAGAGGACATACCAGGAACAGAAAAGGGAACATCTCAGTCCATCTTCCACCCGTTCATTAGAACTCCTTGTTTTCTTTCCCCAAGTTATTTTCCCATGATCTTTTTATTCGATAAGCTTCAGGCTTCCTGACATGCCCACTAAGTGGTTTTTGGAAGCTTGCATCCATCAGTCCAGTCATTTCACTGACATCAGCCTTCACCATTAACTTGTGATACATCAATCCAATCATTTAACACAGCTTGCTTTTTACCAAACATCAAATAATTTACTGGAGGAATTCAGCAGGTTGAGCAATATATTGTGGACTTATTTATTCATTTATTGTTTTGGATTAAAACCTTGTATCATTTCCCTTCCTCCTGCAGATATTGCTTCACCTGCTAGGTTTCTCCAACCGATTGTTACTCTAGACTCCAGTAACTGCTGTCCCTTGCATCTCCCTTCTCTTTTATGATTTCTTGCTGTCTTTCATTCATTAATCCATCTGCATCCAACTGTTGATTTTGTTCCAGATTTTTTTTCTGCATCCTCAAGGTTAGCTGGGCTAGGACATGGATTTTGCTGTTACAAGAATCACTCCTTGTTATAATGATCAGTGAGGCACAGAGAATCTGTATTTACTGACTTTTTACTAACTAAATACTAAAGTATTTGCTAACTTTTATTGTCTCAACTAAGGAGCATGTGGGTTCACAAACTAACTACCTGTGTGCACCCTACTTGAATCTCTGACCCTCCATGAACTGTCAATGAAGAGAAAAGATATTACCCAAGAAAGGAATCTATACTGGCCAGGTGTTCCTTGTGGTCCCGATCTCCATGTGTCCATGGTGTTCTTATCTGCAATGGTTGGTCCCTGGTGGCTGGAGAGTTATTGCCCTGGTGTATTTGGAGCTCCTGAGTCTTGTACTGTTCCTCATCAATTGAACTGGTGGATCTCCATCCCATTGGCTCAAGGTCACCTGACCTACCTGGGTCACCTTCTTACTGGTCATTGTCCAAGGCTATAAACAACATTGTTTCATGGTACTGCCCACCGTGTGTATTTGTGTCTTTCAACTCTGACTGGTCCAAGCCAGTTAAATGGCAGAGTCTAACGAGATTACGGATTGATTGATTCTTTGGTGGGTGTGGCATTTTACATAATAAGCAGCTACTCCTCTGAGAATGGTCTCAGATTTAGCAGGACATTACCTTCTGTCCACATTCAATTGCTCTGATTAGGTTGTCCCAGAGCAAGAGTAATTTCAGAGTCCATAAAATGGGGGAAATAAAGACTGCGCAGAGAGATTGGAGAGATTGGCGCAGAGAGATTGGAGAGATTGGGCTTGTACACGCTGGAATTGAAGAGATTGAGAGGGGATCTGATTGAAACGTTTCAAATAATTAAAGGATTTGATAGGATTGAGGCAGGAAATATGTTCCAGATGTTGGGAGAGTCCAGTACCAGAGGGCATGGATTGAGAATAAGAGGTCAGTTATTTAAAACAGAGTTGAGGAAGAGCTTCTTCTCCCAGAGAGTTGTGGAGGTGTGGAATGCACTGCCTCGGAAGACGGTGGAGGCCAATTCTCTGGATGCTTTAAAGAAGGAGCTAGATAGACATTTGATGGATAGGGGAATCAAGGGATATGGGGACAAGGCAGGGACTGGGTATTGATAGTGAATGATCAGCCATGATCTCAGAATGGTGGTGCCGAATGGTCTACTTCTGCACCTATTGTCTATTGTCTATTGTCTATTCTTTGTCTGTATCCTCTGTCCTTGATCAGACTGTACTTTCTCTGGCCAACATTGCACTGTTTGTTTTTTTGAATAGTAATGTAACATGGGCAGATCTTCGGTCCTATGATTAAGAGCCCCCACAAGTTTCAGCCTTCCTCTCTCAACAACTCAGTGTTCCTCCCATTCCTGGTGATATATTCATTTCTATTATATCCACCCTTCTGATCATAATTTTTATTCATTTCAATACATCCAGCTTATCAACTATCTCCTCTTCTTGGCAGCATCTTCACCCATGATAAATCAGATATCTAATATTGGGGCAATGCATGCTGAATGTGTGAGTGGGTCTCTCACAGGGCTCCATTTACTCTTTATGTCCATGTAGGAGATTCTTAGATTTGTTTTTGTGCCAGATGTCCGTGAGCTTTCATAGTCTGTTTGTACTTATTTCCGTTTTCACATCCTTTCTACACTTTCAGTCTTAAGTCTGGTTCTCACATCAATCTTTTGTGTCTCTGCCTCCTTTTATTGCTCAACCTCGAGAGCTCTGGTTTCGATTTCCCAACCCTTTCCCTTGTGGCCTTGTATACTCACTGCATCCAAACGGTCTCTGGTTTACTGCTCACATCTCTTTCACATACGAATATCTGATTCCAATTCACCAGGCAACTATATTCACATATCACAGTCACTGGCCCTCCTACTATTAAGGTAGGAGGCTTGATTGAGTCCATCCTTGGACTTTGTGAGAGGCTAGAGAAGAAATTGAGGAGGCCCTTGTGGAGATACTTGCTTCATCGTAAGCCACTGTTGAAGGTTTGGAAGACTGGAAGGTGGCTAATGTTTTTTTTTTCAAGAAGGTTGAGTCAGTCTCCCATCAGCAGTGGGCAGGTTACTGGAGGGTATCTGAGAGTTAGGATCTACCAGCATCTGGATAAACAAAGTCTGATTAGGAGGAGTCAGGAGACCCTTACTCCTGATGAAGGGTTTCGGCCCGAAACATCGTCACTTCCTCCTCCCATATATGTTGTCAGGTCTGCTGAGTTCTGCCAGCATTTTGTGTTTTTATTAGGAGGAGTCAGCATGTCTTTGTGCAGGGGAAGTCCTGGTTGATGAACTTTTAAGAATTTTTAGGAGAGGTAACCAAAAAGGTAGATGAGAGTAGGACAATGGATGTTAGCAAGATGTTCGACATGACTCCACGTGGTTGTTAAGTCTGGAAGATTAGGTCCAATGGAATCCAGGGAGAGCTAGGTCAGTGGATTCAACATTTTAAAGGTAGGAAGCTGAGGGAGATGGCTGAAAGTTGCTTCTCAGAATGGATGCTGGTGACTACTGATGTGTCTCAGGGGTCAATGTTGGGCTGTTTGTTCTTTATAGAAATGATTTGGATGCAAATGCACAAGGCTTGATGTGGTGAACTACATATACCTGTCTGGACATGCCCCCTGCTGACTGCTCCTGTGGCTCCTCCCACAGACCCCGGTATAAAGGCAATTGAGGCCTGAGCCCGGCCCTCAGTCTCCAGGATGTAGTATGGTGGTCAACCACTGCTTGTTCTTTCTTCCAGTCAATAAAAGCCGATATCTCACCTTCACGTCTCAGAGAGAGTTATTGATGGTGCATCACTTGAGCAGTAAGTCTGCAGCTGACAGAAGATTTGGAGGTGCTGTTGATAATGAAGATGGTTATCATAGTTAACAGGGTATTAGCATATGTTTTTATGTATTTGATATGTTAGTCAAGTGAGCTGAGAAGTGGCAAGTGGTTTTCAGTGCAGATGAGTGTGACATGATGCAGTTTGGAAGACAAATCAGCATAGGATTTATACTGTGAATGGTAGGGCACTGGGGTGTGTAACGTAACTAAGAGTAGAAGTACATAATTCATTGAGGCAGGGATGCAGTGTGGTGAAAAGTGTGTTTAGCACATAAGCCTTCCTCAGTCGGGGCAATGAGTATAGAAGCTGAGACAATATGTTGCAGTTGTAGATGTTGTTGGTGGAGCTGCACTTGGAGTACTGTGAGCCCTGGTCACCCTGTTAGAGAGCCATAGATTCATAGAACACTGCAGCACAGAAACAGTGCCAAACCATTGTTCTGCCCAGTCCCACTGACCTGCACCTGAACCATAGTCCTCCACACTGCTCGCATCCATGTACTTATCTAAACTTCTCACAAACTTTAAATTTGAACCTGAAACAAACACTTCCACTGGCAGCTCGTTCCACACTTTCACCACCACCTGAGTGAAGAGTTCCCCTTAAACATTACACCTTTCACCCTTAACCCATAACCTCTAGTTCTGGTCTTACCCAACCTCAGTGGAAAAAGCCTGCTTGCATTTACCCTTTCTATACCGCTCATAATTTTGTATATCATATCTCCCCTCATTCTCCTGGGCTCCAGGGAATAAAATATCTCCATAATTCCCCTGTCCATCTGTCACTCTCCACTAATACCCCTCCTGGTGCTTATCCCTACAAGTGGAACAAGTGCCGTACCTGTCCATTCGCCTCCTCCCTCATAACCATTCAGGACCCAAACAGTCCTTCTAGGAAAGGCAACACTTCACCTGCAAGTCTGCTGGGATCAGCTTCTATATCCAGTCTTCCCATTGTGGTCTCGTCTACATCGCTGAGACCTGACGTAGATTGGAAGACTGCTTTGTCAAGCACCTTCACTCCATCTGCAACAGGAAGATGTCCCTGTTGACAACTATTTTAATGCCACTCTCCATTCCCATTCCAACATTTCGGTTTATTGGCCTCCTCTTCTGCTACGAAGAGGCCACTCTCAGGCTGGAGGAGCAACATCTCATACTCCGTTTGGGTAGGCTCCAACCTGCTGACATAAAACATCGATTTCTCCAACTTACAGTATTTTTCCCCACTCCCCCTTCTCTCCTTTACTGTTCCCTATTCTGGCTTCCCGCTTCCCACTTCTCTTCACCTGCCTGTCACCTTCTTCTGGTGCCCCTACTCTTCTCTTTCTCTCATGATCCCCTCTCCTCTTCTAACCTTCCTCTTCTACTTTTATCACCTATCACCTCCCAGCTTCTAGCTTCATCACCCACCCACCCACCTACCTACCTTCTTATCTGACTGGTATTCTAGCTGGTATTCATTTCCCTTCCCCACCACCCACCTTCTTATTCTGGCTTCTTCCGCCTTCTTTTCCCATCCCGATGAAGGGTCTCTGTCCAAAACATCAAATCTTTATTCCTCTCTGTAGATGTTGCCTGACCTGTTGAGTTCCTCCAGCATTTTATTGCGTGTTAATAAAGACCTAACCTATTCAAATTTCCCTGTAACTCAAGTCCTCAAGCCCAGGCAACATCCTTGAAAATTTTCTCTGTACTTCTCTAATATAATTGATATCTTTCCTTTGGGAAGGTGACCAGAATAGATAGATGCACGAATAAAGTTGAAAGCTCAAAATAAATTTATTATCAAACCACATACTGTATATGTCAGCATATTAGTATATGAGATAATTTTCTTGCAAGTATAACAAAGGAATGCAATATAATCAGTGAAAGACTACTGTTATGAGTGATGAACAGACCTGATGGACAATGGGGTACAGAGTTAACCACCCCCCCCCCGAGAAACACGAACTATTACTGTTGCTATGTTGACCATGAGAAAGAGAGACGGAAAAACAAGAACATCGGCGACAGATAAGAGAGAGGGGGAAATTGCTGATTAACCGTATTGTGACTCCTTTTTGAATTATTTACTGTTTCGCTGCAAGGACAATAGTTTGCTCATAAACATTCCTCAGTGGACTGAAGGAGTGGCCTTATTTGATGGACACAGTCATTCAGGAGTAATGGATAGCTGAGACCCCGTGAGAGGATAAAAAGACAGGTCTGGAGAGACACCCTCCAGACACGCCAGTGGACACTGATTGAGTGTTGGAACCCACAAGAAAGGTGGGGGCTTCGAAGACCGAACCAGGAGGTCGGTCATTAAGGCTATCAGTGTAAAAGCAGGGCCGGTGGGGACTTGTGTGTGTGTCCACTCATGCCAGAGTGACGAGTCCACCACAGAAGAACGGTCTAGCAGAAGGACGGAGAGATCATAACTGAATGACCACACCGATACGACAGATTAAGAAAGCAAAGGAAGGTTTGCCTGACTGTAGCTGTTACATCTCGCTCGCTCTCTCGCTCTCTTTTTCTCTCTCTCCAACGATTACAATACAACAACTATAACTACATCAGCACTCATGAACTGAACTGAACTTTATACTTTTCTATGACAATTTATTTACCCCTAGACATCAATAGAGCTTGTTTATTATTGATTATTATTATTCCTACACTTTTAGGTTTATTACTGCTAATTGGTTTTATAAGTATATTTGCATTATTGATATGGTTTTGCTTATTTTTTATTAATAAACACCTTTAGTATAGTACCACCAGACTCCAACGGATACTTCTTTCTCTGCTGGTTAGACACCCAGTTATGGGATACGTAACACTACACACAGAAACTCTTAAGTAACCAATGTGAAAGGAATACTAAATATAAAATAATAATAATAATTAAAGTACTGGCAGTGTTAATATTCATAATTGTTGGTATTAATTTTTGTCTTGCCTTCATCAGTACCTATTAATGCATATCAACAATTTTCTTAAAAATCTTGAAAAAGTGTCTGAATTTTTGACAGAACATGAAACATATCTTTCACCTAAAGGGGAAATCACAAAGGATCCATCAAAATATTCTCCAATCACTTGTTTACAAACTAATTATAAAATTGTAACATCATGTACCTGACAACTAATCACCACTCACTTAGGACTTCAAGGCTTAAGAAAATCTGCCAAACAGAGCTCAACAGTAAAAATATAACAAAGCCAATAAGCACTTACACTAAGCCCATAATAACGTAATCTTCTGGCATAATATCTTGGTCTGAAAGCAATTTGGAAAGTTTACAAGGAAAAATAAGTACTGAAATGATAAATTTCAGAATACACTATGTACATTCAAATAAACTAATATTAACACTACCTAGGACAGAAGGGGGAAGAAGAATAACAGACATTAAAAATCTACACAACTATCAGGAGAAACTTCTAAGGATATGTCTTCATCAATGAAGACAGAATTCAGCGCCCCACAGGAGAATATGCAATGCTGAGAAGACATACACACCACTAAACTTAAATGAGAACGCAACTCAGAAAAACTAAGAAATTATCATCATTCAAGAAAAAGTTAACCAACAGAACAGCATGACCTTCCATGGAAACCGCCCCACGATCTGAGCAGATTAGATATTGACAAGGAAGTGTTAAATGTCTGTGGCAATACAGGACCAGGTGGTTGCTGCAAAAAAAATTATCAAAAATATATAATAAAAGATTAACAATATCAAGATGATAAATGTAGAAAATGCCAAGAACAAAAAACCAGAAACAATCCAACACATTACAGGATCCTGTAGCAGCTTAATTCAATCTGAATACTTGCAAAGAGGCAATCAAGTGGCAAAGATCATTCACCAAAATCTTGCTTTAAAATACAAACTCTTCAAATAAATGACACCTTACTATAAATACAAGCCCGAACAAGTTTTAGAGTGAGAATCCCATCAGTTATATTATGACTGATCCGTTATCACAGACAGGACAAGTCATAATAACCATCTGGATATAATAATGCAGAATAAACAAGCAAGAAGTTATTTAATAGATACAGCCATTCCAAGCACACACAACATACAGAAATCAGTAAGTGAAAAACACCAGAAGTATGCTGAATTAAAAGAAGGGATTGAAAGACTTTGGAACATAAGCAGGTATACATTGTCCCAATATCTACAACTGGTATCATCCTAAAGCACTACACAATAGTATTAAACAATTAGGTCTACACAGCAACATCTCTGTAAATCTTCAAAAAGCCACAATACTAAACACCACTAGAAAGGTCTGAAGGCTCCTAGCAATTGAGAAATGATCTTGCTTGGCTCTTTCCACAGCTCAGGATAAGCTTGTAAGCAGGATAAGCTGGTAAGCTTGAGCTGAAAATAAAAAGAAAAGATACAATTCTGAGGCTTAAGTATAACTCCAATACCATATTTAAGTTTGCTGAAGACACTGCTGTTGTTTGCCGAAACAAAGGTGGTGGAGAATCGCCAAATATGAGGGAGATTGAAAATCTGGTTAAATGGTGCCACTATAACACCCCGTCACCCAACATCAGCAAAACCAAAGAGCTGATTTTGACTACAGGAGGAGGGAACCATAGGTCTACAAGCCAGTCTTCTTTAGGGGATTGATGCTGGAGAGGATCAGTAACTTTAAATTCCTTGGCATTATCTTTTCAGAGGATCTGTCCTGAGACCAGCACATAAGTTCCATTCCAAAGAAATCTTAGCAGCGTCTCTGTTTTCTTAGAAGTTCTTGCAGATTTGCAATGTCATCTAAAACTGACAAATTTATATTGATGCACGGTGGAGAGTATACTGACTGGTTGGATCATGGCCTGGTATGGAAACACCAAGGCCCAAGAGCAGAAAAACCTACAAAATGTGCTAGGTACAGCCTCATCAATCACAGGAAATGCCCTTCCCACTATTGAGCGTATCTCCAAAGAGCACTGCTACAAGAAAGCAGGATCCATCATCAAGGACCTTACCATCCAGGACAAGACCTCTTTTTATTGCTGCCGTCGGGAAGGAGGTACAGGAATCTTAGGTCCCACACCACCAGGTTCAGGAACGGTTATTACTCTTTAGCCATCAAGCTCCTGAACCAGCAGGAATATGCATGGAATGGAGGAATCTGGATCACGTGCAGGCGGAAGAGATTTAGTATAATTTGATGTCATGCTTGATGTAGATAACGTGGGTTGAGGTGCTTGTTGCTATGTTGTACTGTTTTATGTCCTATCTTCCCTCCCTCACTGGTGCACAATGGCTGCAGTATGTATCAATAACAAAATGCAATTTTTGCATAGGTTCCTCTGATAGTATCTCTCAAGTCCACAACCTCAATCATCAAAACAACACGGACATCATTCACATGTGAACAGCATCACTTGAACACTCCTTTTAAGTTTGCCCATAACAAACCCGACAGAAATTATTATTGCTGTGTTTAAGTCCTGGAACTCCCTACCCAACACAATTATGGAAGTACTTTTATGAGTACTAAATGGTTCAGGAAGCCGTCTCTCCACAACTTCTTTAGATCAAAGAGGAATGAGGAAATAATTGCTGGTTTTGCCAGCAAAACTAAAATTAAAAATTGAACTGAAAAAATCTTCTTACATCATACTGCCGAAACACTTCTGATCATTATTACGATAAACACAAGAGATTCTGAAGAGATGCTGGAAATCCAGAGCAATACCCACAAAATGCTGGAGGAAATCAGTAGGTCTGGCAGCATCTGTGGAGAGGAATAAACAGTCAATGTTTGGGCCTGGATTTTTGTACTTCAACAAATCTGAAGAAAACATTGTTCAGTGTAAGGCTCTGACTTGGATTATATGATTGGGCAATAAGAGGCAACAAATCAGTATTTTTTAGACAGCTTTAATGACTCAGCTCTTCACCAGAAAGCGTGTAGAAGAGTAATGATACAGTATACGGGAAAGGGGCCTTTAATGCATCACATGATATACATGGGTTAATTTTTAGGAATTACGAATGAGAAAAAAATGGATGCTTGCACAATAGTAGATCTGCATTCTATCTGGTTTTCTTCACCTTTAACACTGTGGGACAATTTGCATTTGCAAAATTTGGCTTCTTTTACACATTGGTGTTTGTCTGTCTTTGTGTGTGGTTTTTCATCAATTCTATTGTACTTCTTTGTATCTACTGTGAAGGCCCGCAAGAAGATGAATCTCAGGACGGTATATGGTAACATATACATACTTTGATAATTAATTTTCTTTGAATTTTGAACTTTAGAACTTTGAGATGTCAGATGAAAATTAAAAAAAAACTCTGTGGATACTAGAAACCAAAAGCAAAAAACATGTAAATGCTGTAAGTATGCAGTGGAAAAACAAAAAAAGTTCAAGTTGGATGGATGATTTTAACTGCTGCACACAACAACAGTTCTAACAGTGCAGCAAATTGAAAATTCTGGACTCTGAAAGAATTAGGAATATAGGGATTGAACAAGAAAGTGAGCTAGAGACCGAATCTTTCATGATGCCACTGAATGATGAAGGAAGCACACAGATATGTCCCATTTGTGATACTGAACTGTTTTCTCCACTTCTCTTTTCATAGATAGTAAATGAACATTTCCAGCATTTTCTGTTTTTTTTTCATGTTTTTGTTATTTATTGCAGAATCTAGCATTGCAGGCAGGCCCGTGTTTATTTCCCACCAATAAGTGGTCCTGAGTTACCTCTTGAACTGGTGAAACTACTCTCACAGTGTTGTAAGACAGCATGTGGGATTTAGACTCAGTAACAATAAAGTACAGGAGATATATTTCCTCGTCAGAATGGTGTAAAGATTTAAGGTATATTTGCAAGTGGTTATGTTTTTATGGGAGTACTGTATTGTTACCTCCACCCTCTTCAAGTAGGTACATTTTTTTATTGAGCAAAGATCCACTTAGTTTCCCTTCACTGAAATCTCATCTGCTTAGCAGAACTTCTCTTTGCCCTCAACAGCTTCTCTTTCAATTCTTTGCACTTTCTACAGATCAAAGGGGTAGCCATTGGAGCTCGGAAGTGTCCCTGCTGCACCTGTCATTTCATTGGCTACGTGGAACAGTCCTTGTTCCAAGCCTGCTCCAGCACACAGCTTTCTCTGTGCAGTTGGTGCTTCCTCCTGCATCATGCAGAACTTTCAATTTCATCAGGTGCTCAGGAAGCTTAATAGTCTGGGTGGATAAATCTGGATCTGATGGAGTGCCTACTTGGGTTCTGAAGGAAGTAGCTGGAGAGATTGCGGAGGTATTAACAATGATCTTTCAAAAATCAATAGATTCTGGCATTGTACTGGAGGACTGGAAAATTGCAAATGGTACTCCGCTATTCAAGAAGGGTGGGAGGCACCAGAAAGGAAGCTATAGACCTGTTAGTCTGACATCAGTGGTTGGGAAGTTGTTGGAATTGATTGTTAGAGATGAGATTACAGAATACCTGAAGGCACATGACAGGATGGTCAAAGCCAGCATGGTTTCCTGAAAGGAAAATCCTGCCTGACAAACCTACTGCAATTCTTTGAGGAAATTACAAGCAGGGAAGACAAAGGAGATACAGTAGATGTGGTGTACTTGGATTTTCAGATGGCTTTTGACAAGGTGCTGCACATGAGGCTGCTTAACCAGATTATAGCCAATCGAATTACAGGGGAGTTACTAGCATGGGTAGAGCACTGGCTAAACAGCAGAAAACAGAGAGTGGGAATAAAGGGATCCTATTCTGGCTGACTGCTAGTTACCAGTGGAATTTCACCGGGGTTACTGTTGGGACCACTGCTTTTTATGATGTGTCTCAATGATTTGGGCTAAGGGATTAATGGATCTGCGGCTAAATTTGCCAGTGATATAAAGATAGGTGGAGGAGCAGGTAGTGTTGAGGAAACAGAGCCTGCAGAGAGACTTAGATAGTTTAGGGGAATGGGGAAAGAAGTGCAAATAAAATACGATGTTGGAAAGTGTATGATCATACATTTCGGTGGAAGAAATAAATGGGCAGACTATTATTTAGATGGGGCGAGAATTCAAAATGTAGAGATGCAACGGGACTTGGGAGTCCTTGTGCAGGATACCCTAAAGCTTAACCTGAAGGTTGAGTCAGTGGTGAAGAAGGCGAATGCAATGTTGGCATTCATTTCTAGAGGTATAGAGTATAAGAGCATGGATGTGATGTTGAGGCTCTACAAGGCACTTGTGAGACCACACTTGGAGTGTTGTGTGCAGTTTTGGGCTCCTTACCTTTGGATATACTGACATTGGAGAGGTTTCAGAGATGATTCATGAGAATGATTCCAGGAATGAAAGGGTTACAGTATGAGGAATGTCTGTCAGCTCTTGGGCTGTATTCCCTGGAGTTCAGGAGAATGAGGGAGGATCTCACAGAAACATTCCGAATGTTAAAAAGCCTGAACAGGTTAGACATGGCAAGTTATTTTCCATGGTAGGGGATTCTAGGACAAGAAAACATGACTTCAGGTTTGAAGGATGTCCATTTAGAACAGAGATGAGGAGAAATTACTTTAGTCAGAGGGTGGTAAATCTGTGGAATCTGTTGCCACAAGAGGCTGTGGCCAATTCATTGGGTGTAAAGGCAGAGATAGATAAGTTCTTGGTTAGCCAGGGCATCAAAACTGGAAGAATTGGATCAGCCCATGATTGAATGGTGGAGCAGACTCAATGAGCCGAATGGCCTACTTCTACTCCTATATCTTATGGTCTTATGGTCTTCACCACCAACTTTACCTTGGCCTCAATTTCACTTGGACCATCACTGACAGTTCTCCTGCTTTACAGGATTTAGCCCATTAGACATGGAGAGGAATTAGGCCATATATCCCATCGAGTCTGCTCGGCCATTCCATCATGTCTGATCCCAGATCCTGCTCAATTCCATACACTGCCTTCTTGCCATAACCTTTGGTTCCCTGACCAATTAGGAAACTATCCATTTTCGCTTTAAATATACCCACGGTCTTGGCCTCCACAGCTGTCCACAGATTAGCTACTCTCTGGTTAAAAAAATTCTTCCTTACTTCTGTTCTAAAAGGTCGCCCCTCAATTTTGAGGCTGTGCCCTCTAGTTCTTGTCACCTTCCGCATAGGAACCATCCTCTCCACATCAACTTTATCTAGTCCTTTCAACATTCGGTAGGTTTCAATGAGATTCCCCCGCATATTTTTCTAAATTCCAGTGCGTAGAGTCCCAAAGCTGCTAAATGCTCCTCAGATGTAAACCCCTTCATTCCCAGAATCATCCTCGTGAACCTCCTGTGGACTCTCTCCAATGACAAACTATCCTTTCTGAGATATGGGGCCCAAAACTGTTGACAATACTCCAAGTGAGGCTTAACCAGTGTCTTATAAAAGCCTCAGCATTATTTCCTTGTTTTTATATTTATTCCCCTTGAAATGAATGCCAACATTGAACTTGTCTTCTTTACCTTCTGGAAGTCTTGCACAAGGTCTCCTCAGTCCCTTAGCACCGCTGATATTTGAATTTTCTCTGCATTTAGATAATTGCACTTTTGTTCCTTTTACCAAAATGCATGATCATACATTTCCCAATACTGTATTCTATCTACCATTTTTAAAATCATTCTTCCAATTGTCTAAGTCTTTCTGCAATCACATTGCTTCCTCAGCACTACTTACCCCTCCACCTATCTTTGTATCATCTGCAAACTTTGCTACAAAGCCATCTACCCCATAAGACAAAAGAGCATAAGACATAGGAGCAGAATTAGGCCATTTTGCCTTTTGAGTCTGCTCCGCCATTCTATCATGGCTGATCCTTTTTGCCCTCTTCAGCCTCATTCCCCAGCCTTCTCCCCATAACCTTTCATGCCATGTCCAATCAAGAACTGATCAAGCTCTGTCTTAAGTACACCCGGCTGCCTGTGGTAATAAGTTCCACAAATTCACCAGCCTCTGGCTAAGGAAATTTCTCAGCATCTCTGATCCCCCTCTATCCTGAGGCTGTGCCCTCTTGTCATAGACTCCCCTACCAACCATCCTTTCCACATCTATTCTGTCTAGGCCTTTCAACATTTCAAATGTTTCAAATAGATATTCCCCCCATGCTTCTAAGTTCCAGCAAGTACAGACCCAGAGCCATCAAATGTTCCTTGTATGAAAACCCTTTCAATCCCAGAATCATTCTTGTGAACCTCCTCTGAACTCTCTCCAATGCCAGCACATCTTTTCTAAGATGAAGGGGATAACTGTTCACAATACTCAAGGTGAGACCTCGTCAGTACCTTATAGAGCCTCAGCACCACATCCCTGCTCTTGTATTTTAGACCTCTTGAAATGAATGCTAACATTGCACTTGCCTTCCTCACTACCAACTCTAACTGCAAGTTAACCTTTAGGTTGTTCTGCACAAGGATTCCCAAGTCCCCTTGTATCTCAGATTTTTGGATTTTCTCCCCATTTAAAAAACAGAATGCACATTTATTTCTACTACCAAAACGCATGACCATACATTTTCTAACATTGTATTCCATTCGCCACTTGCTTGCCAATTCTCCTCATCTATCTAAGTCCTTCTGCATCCTACCTGTTTCCTCAACTCTACCTGCACCTCCACCAATCTTCATATCATCTGCAAACTTGGCAACAAAGCCACCTATTCCATCATCTAAATCATAATACACAGCATTAAAAAAAGTGGCCCCAACACCGACCCCTGTGGAACACCACTGCTCACTGGCAACCAACCAGAAGAGAATCCTTTTATTCCCACTCGCTGCCTCCTACCAATCAGTCAATGCTCTAACCATGCCAGTACCTTTCCTGTAATACCATGGGCTCTTAACTTGGCAAGTAGCACCATGTTTGCTGAAGGCCTTCTGAAAGTCCAAATATATAACATCCTCTGTATCTCCTTTACTTATCCTACAAGTAATCTCATCAAAGAATTCCAACAGGTCTGTAAGCAAGGTTCTTCCTCAAGGATATCATGCTGCCTTTGTCCTATCTTGTCCTGTGTCTTAAAGCACTTCATAACCTCATTCTTTTACAATTAACTCTAACATCTTCCCAAACTCTGAGTTCAGGCTGACTGATCTATAACTTCCTTTCTGCTGCCTCCCTGGTATCCTAAAGAGTGGAGTGACATTTGCAATTTTCCTGTCCTCCAGAACTATGCCGCAGTCTTATGATTCTTTGAAAATTATTACTCATGCCTGCATAATCTCTACCACTACCTCTTTTAGAACCCTAGGGTGCAGTTCATTTTGTCTGGGTGACATGTATCCTTAAGTCTTTCAGCTTTTTGAGCACCTTTTCCCTTGCAATAGTAACTGCACTCACTTCTCTTCCCTTGCACCCTTCAATATCTGGGATACTGCTAGTGTCTTCCACTGTGAAGACTGATGCAAAATACTCAATTAGTTCATCTGCCATCTCCTTGGCCCCATTATTATTTCTCCAGCCTTATTTTCTAGTGGTCCTGTATCCACTCTCATCTCTTTTTTGTATATATACTTGAAAAAGCTTTTACTTTGATGTTTTCTGCTAGCTTGCTTTCTTATTTCATCTTTTCTCTCTCAATGATTCTTTTAGTTGCTCTCTGTAGGATTTTAAAAGCTTCTCTTTCCTCTGTCTTCCCACTATTTTTGTTTTGTTGTGTGTCACCTCTTTTGCTTTTACATTAGCTTTGACTTCCCTTGTCAGCCACAGTTGTACTATTTTGCCATTTGAGTATTTCTTTGTTTTTGGAATGCATCTATCCTGCACCTTCCTCATTTTCCCCAGAACTTCACGTCATTGCTGCTCTGCTGTCATCCCTGCCAGCATCGCCTTCCAATTTACTTTGGCCAACTCCTCACTCATACCACTGTCATTTCCTTTACTCCACTGAAATACTGCTACGTCAGACTTCACTTTCTCCTTATTAAATTTCAAGTTGAGCTCAATCATATGTTGAACACTGCCTCCTAAGGGTTCTTTTACCTTAAGATCCCTAATCACCTCTGGTTCATTACATAACGCCCAATTTATTATCCTAAATCATTGACAAACAATGTGAAAAGTAGCAGTCCTAATACTGAGCCCTGATGAACACCATTAGTCACTGGTGGCAGCTAACTAAAAAAGATTCCCTATATTCCCACTCACTGTCTCCTGTCTGTCAGCCATTCCTCTGTCCACACCAGATTCTGTTCTGTAATGTCATGAGATTTTATCTTGTTAAGCAGCCTCATGTGTGGCACCTTATCAAATGCCTTCTGAAAATCCAAGTAAATGACATTCACTGCCACTCCTTTGGCAATCCTGCTTGTTACTTCCTTGAAGAACTCTAACAGGTTGGTCAGGCAAGATCTCCCTTTACAGAAATCATGCTGACTTTGACTTATTTTGTCATTAGTCTCCAAGTAACCCAAAACCTCATCCTTAATAATAGAATCCAACACTTCCCTAGCCACTGAGTTTAGGATAACTGGCCTATAATTTCCTTTCTTTTGCCTCCTCCCTTCTTAAAGAGTGGAGTGTCATTTGCAATTCTCCAATCCTCTGGAACCATGCCAGAATAAGGTGATTCTTGAAAGAACATGAGCAATGTACTTGCTTTCTTTTCAACAACCTCTTTCAGGACTCTAGGATGTAGTCCATCTGGTCCAGGTGACTTATCCATCCTTAAGACCATAGAACCATAGAACACTACAGCACAGTACAGGCCCTTCAGCCCTCCATGTTGTGCCAACCCATATAATCCTTTAAAAAAGTACTAAACCCACACTACCCCATAACCCTCCATTTTTCTTTCATCCATGTGCCTGACCAAGGGGCTCTTAAATACCCCTAATGTTTTAGCCTCCACCACCATCCCTGGCAAGCCATTCCAGGCACTCACAACCCTCTGTGTAAAAAACTTGCCCCTGATGTCTCCCCTAAACCTCCCTCCCTTAATTTTGTACCTATGCCCTCTGGTGTTTGCTATTGGTGCCCTGGGAAACAGGTTCTGACTATCCACCCTATCTATGCCTCTCATAATCTGGTAGACCTCTATCAAGTCCCCTCTTATTCTTCTACGCTTCAAAGAGAAAAGTCTCAGCTCTGCTAACCTTGCTTAATATGACTTGTTCTCCAAACTAGGCAACATCCTGGTAAATCTCCTCTGCATCCTCTCCATAGCTTCCACATCCTTCCTATAATGAGGTGACCAGAACTGGACACAATACTCTAAATGCAGTCTCACCAGAGATTTGTAGAGTTGCAACATGACCTCTCTACTCTTGAACTCAATCCCCCTGATAATGAAGCCTAGAATCCCATAGGCCTTCTTAACTATCCTATCAACCTGTGTAGCGACCTTGAGGGATGTATGGATTTGAACCCCAAGGTCCCTTTGTTCATCTGCACTCTTAAGTAACTGACTATTAATCCTGTACTCAATCTTCTTGTTTGTCCTTCCAAAATGCATCACCTCACACTTGTCCGGATTGAACTCCATCTGCCATTTTTCTGCCCAACTCTGCAGCCTGTCTATATCCTCTTTTAACCTTCGACAACCTACAGCTCCATCCACAACTCCTCCAATCTCCATGTCATCTGCAAACTTACTCACCCATCCTTCCGCCTCTACATCCAGGTCATTTATAAAAATCACAAATAGCAGGGGTCCCAGGACAGATCCCTGCGGCACTCCACTAGTCACTGACCCCCAGGCAGAATACTTCCCTTCCACAACTACCCTCTGCTTTCTTCCTTTAAGCCAATTTTTTTATCCAAAGAGCCAAGGTTCCACTTATCCCATGCCTCACAACTTTCTGGATGAGTCTCTCATGAGGGACCTTGTCAAATGCTTTGCTAAAGTCCATGTAGACCACATCCACTGCCCTACCCTCATCAATTTCTTTTGTTACCTCTTCAAAAAAACTCAGTCAGGCTTGTGAGGCACGATCTTCCCTTCACAAAGCCATGTTGACTATCCATGAGTAGACTGTACTTCTCCAAATGTTCATAGATCCTATCCTTAAGAATCCTTTCCAGTAGTTTGCATACCACTGACGTAAGACTCACCGGTCTATAGTTCCCAGGTTTCTCTCTATTACCTTTTTTAAACAAGGGAACTACATTTGCCATTCTCCAGTCTGCCGGCACTTCCCCTGCGGCCAAAGAAGATTCAAAGATCATAGCCAATGCTCCTAAGATCTCTTCTCTCAATTCCCACAACAACCTGGGGTGTATCATAACCAGCCCTGGGGATTTATCAATCTTAATGTTTTTAAGAAGATCCAGCACTTCTTCTTCCTTAATCTCCACATTATCCAGCACACAGGCCCGCTCTGCTTCGACCTCATCCTGATCAAGATTCTTTTCACTTGTGAATACTGAAACAAAGTATTCATTTAGGACCTCCCCAACTTCCTCTGCTTCCAGGCACATGTTGCCCTCTTCATCCTTTAGCGGTTCCACCTTCGTTCTCGTCATCCTCCTGTTCTTCACGTACGTATTGAACGCCTCGGGGTTCTCCTTAATCCTACATGCCAAGGCCTTCTCATGCCCCCTTCGAGCTCTCCTAAGTCCTTTCTTTAGCTCCTTCCTGGCTACCCTATATTTCTCATAAGCCCCTCCTACTTCCTGCTTCTTATATCTAACATATGCTTCCTTTTGCCTCTTGATGAGTTGCCTCACATGTTTTGTCAGCCACGGTTCTCTTTTCCTACCATTTTTTTCTTGCTTCAGTGGGACAAACCTATCCTGAACCCAGCTCAAGTTCTCCCTAAGCTTCTCCCACATTACTTCTGTGCTTTCCCCTTTGAACATCTGTTTCCAATTTACTCTCGCTAGTTCCTGCCTCATCCCTTCAAAGTTAGCCCTTCCCTAGTTAAGCCCTTTACCTTTTCGTCTGATTTTATCCCTTTCCATAGCTATGCTGAAGCTAAGGGAGACCTTTGAGATTGCCTAGCAGTACTTCCTTTGAAATAGGAATGACACTCACTCCTGCTCCCTGACACTCTGGCACACTGCTAGTGTCCAGCTTAGTGAAGATTAATGCAAAGTACTTATTAAATTCCTCTGCCCTTTCTTCGTTCCCCATTTCTACCTCATCAGCATCATTTTCCAGTGGTCCAATATCAACTCTCACCTCCCTTTTACTCTTTATATAACTGAAAGAACTTCTGGTATCCTGCTTTATATTATTTAATTGTTTGCCCTCCTATTTCATCTTTTCCCTCCTTAGGATCCTTGTTGCCTTTTGTTGGATTTTAAAAACTTCCCAATCATCCAACTTCCCACATTGCTACATTGTATGCCCTTTCCTTGGTTTGTCTGCAGTCCTTAACTTCCCTTGTCAGCCACAGTTGCCAACACCTGCCTTCTGAGAACTTCTTCTGTGGGACATATCTATCCTGAGCCTTGTGAACTATTCCCAGAAACTTCAGCCATCTCTGCTCTGCCAACATCCCCAACAGTATCCTCCTCCAATCCACCTGAGCAAGCTTCTCTCGCAAGCCTCTGTACTTCACATTATTCCTTTGCGATACTAATACATCTGACTTGTGCTTCTCTCTCTCAAATTGCAGTGTGTATTCTATCATATCACTGCCTCCCAAGCATTCCTTTACCTTAAGCTCCCTAATAAAATCTGGATTACTACACAACACCCAATCTAAGATATCCTTTCCCAAGTGGGCTCAAGCACAAGCTGCTCTAAAACGCCATCTCGTAGGCATTCAACAAATTCCTACTGTTGCGATCTGACATTAACCTGATTTCCCAAATCCTCTTGAATATTGAAGGCCCCAGTACAATTGTGTCATTACCCTTATTACATGCCTTTTCCATCTTCCTTTGCAATCTCAACCCCACATCTTGGCTACTATTTGGAAGCCTATATACGATTCCAATAATCATTTTTTTTACCCACAAAGATTCAATATTCTATGACCTCTTACCAACTCCACCTCTTACCAACAGAGACACACCCACTGCCTATGCCTTCCTGCCTGTCCTTTCAATACACAGTATATCCTCTCAGGACAGAGAATGGCCATTGTCATTGGTGTCCCCTATAAACCCACAACTACCTTGATGATACCTCCTTCCACCCTGTCTCCTGTAAAGATGCCATCACTTTTTCTCAATTTCTTTGTTTCCAACACACCTCTTTGCAAGATGATGCCATCAGCTCTAGAGCTTCTGAAATCTCCTCCACCTTATCTGAAGGAGCATCATTATGCATCCTGTCTATTTCCGTTTTGACTACCCCCACCACTGTTCTCCCCAGGTGGTAGAGCAATAGAGTTCCCTTGGTCCTTACCTTCCAACCCACTAGTCTCTTCATCCAGCACATCATTATCTATTACTTATGTCAAGGATTAAGTCAAGGTCAAGGATTAAGAAACAACTTCACTTGCTTATACACTTACATGTATTAGACAATTGCTGTGGTGTACAACAACAATCAACAACCCTAAGAACAAAGAGATATATAAAAATGAACTTAGTGGTTAAGTACAGATATGGGATTAAATGTGCATAAATGTGAACATGCGATCATGTATTTAAAATGTAAGCAGGATTATAAAAAGTGATTTGAAGTGTTTTCAGGGCGATGCAGTGACTAAGTCTGAGATGGCGGGGCTAACTAGAATGATTGATCAGATTAACTGCCTGGTGGAAAGAAATTTAAGATGGTGTGAAGCCTTTGTCTTAATAGACCTATAGCATCTTCCAGATGTAAGCTTTTGGAAAAAGTGGTTTTCTGAGTGGGTAATGTCTGTGAGGATACTTGCATGGTCTATGGCCATGATGAGGCCACTCTCAGGCTGGAGGAGCAATTATTCATACCTGACAGTATGAACATCGATTTCTCAAACTTCTGGTAATTTCTCTTCCTGTTCTCTCCTCCCTTTTCCTATTTCTCATTCTGGCTACCCCTTTATCCCTTCTCTTCTCTTTATGCGCCTATCACATCCCTTTGGCACCTTTCCTTCCTTTCTCCCATGGTTCATTCTCCTCTCCTATTGGTATATTTATTCTTCAGCCCATTTACCACCTATCACCTCCCTGCTTCTCACTTCTTCCCCTCCCCCTCCCACCTAGCTTCTTTCCTGCCTGGTTTCACCTATCACCGTGTAGCTTCTTCCCCTCCCTCTGCTGTGTGTTTAATATTTCACTAGTATTTGAGTAATATTGTAAATATATTGCTTAATTAAGCATTCTTTGTTTACATAATGCATTGTGGGTTATCTGTAGAAGTATGTAAATGGCATATGTCATCATGCCACTACAAGATGTGTGCACAAATTGCTTAAAGTAAAAACGATGTTAGACTCATAATTGGACTTCCGTCTTTTCCTTTCAATTAGTTTAATGTTTCAGAGTTACAAAATTTATCACTGGTGATGAGAAAGTTTTAAAAGAACCCTGGATCAGCCACTGAAGTGCAGTGAGATGTCCAAGTTTAAAAACAGCATAGCAGAATATTCGGTTGAAAAACAAAATCACAGCATGTCTTCAGAAGGGGAGAAATGATGGAGTGGAAATAAAGGCAAGAAACGGAAGAACTCACAGGTTCATAAACAGTCAGTACTAAATGATTATAATCATTAAAAAAGCAGATATGATTGGCTCCATCGGAGAGTTAAATGTGTCCCATTGCACAATAGACAACTGGCTCATGTATACTGAGTGAAGTGAGCAAAATTTTGAAGCAGATGAATTAGCCAATGAGAAGTGACTGCAGGTTTTTCTGAGTGTATTGGACTTAAAGGCATAATGCTTGCTTAGCAGTTTAAATGCTCCAACCAAATGAGCTTTGCTGATATTGTGAAAGTATTGCAAGAACATATAGAACCAAAACCATTATTGATTGCAGAATGCTTTAGGTTTCATAAATGGAATTAAAAGGAAGGAAGGTCCATTTCAACGTATGTGGTTGAGTAGAAGAAATTGTTTGCGCATTGTCAATTCAGTAATGGGCTTAATGATATACGAAAAGATAATCTAGTTTGTGGGCTCTTACAAGAAAACATTCAAAACAGGCTCCTAACTGAAGCACAACTTATATTTAAATCAGAAGTTGAAATTGCTGTTTGAATGGAAAGAGCAGGCAGAGATGGAATTGAATTGAAACGCCTAAACAGAAAGCAGCCTGGCTGAACAAATGGTGTTACCATTGTCCCAGGATCTCACAAACACCAGACCAATGCAGGTTTAAAGGTGAAACTTGCAGAAAACACATACGTTGTAGGACACATACATAGAACATGTTGGGCATACAACAATAAATGGACTACACAGGGTAGAGAAAAAGCTAAAACTTCAAGTTCCAGTTACAAAAAGAACACTAATCTGCGTGCTATTGATGAAAAATCTCATAATGATGAGATTGACCTTGAGATTTACGTTGTGGAAACTAACAATAGACAAACAAGATGTCTCACACAAGAAGTGAACAGCAAATTAATTTAATTGGAATTAGGCACTGGCTCAGTTGTTTCAGTCATTCCACAACAAGAGTTTGAACGGCATTTCAAAGATTCTGAAGGGAAGCCTCCAGATATTTAACTGAGAACTTATACTGGAGAAGAGATAACTCCTGCGTCAATGACATTCATAGCAGTAAAATAAACAAACAACAAGCCAAGTTGGTGTGGTATGTGGTAAAAACAGGAGGGTCAGCATCGTGGGGACATGATTGGCTGAGGCAACTAGAACTTGAATGGAGATCCATCCACCACATCCCTTGCAAAAATAAAGTCAACTAAAAGCAAATTAAGGAAGGTACTAGGTGATGCCACAATACTCTCCAAGTTGTACACCAGAAACCATTGCCCAACAGAGGGTACACAGGTATTGGTGCAAACCCTTGTATCTCTAGTTGGAAAGCATATTGTACCAAGGAAGGACCACGTTGCTCATAGGAATCGTGGAAGTGACAAAAGCAGTGGTCTGACTACAACAGCTTTTGTAGGCAACATATCTGAGAAAGCTTCTAATATCAAGTCAAGTCAACTTTTATTGTCATTTTGACCATAACTGCTGGTACAGTGCATAATGAAAATGAGACAACGTTTTTCAGGACCATGGTTTACATGACACAGCACAAAAGCTAGACTGAGCCACGTAATAAAAAAAGCACAGAGAAAGCTACACTAGACTACAGAGCTACGCTGGACTGCATAAAGTGCACAAAAACAGTACCGGCATTACAATAAATAATAAACAGGACAATAGGGCAAGGTGTCAGTCCAGGCTTCGGGTATTGAGGAGTCTGATAGCTTGGGGGAAGAAACTGTTATATAGTCTGGTCGTAAGAGCCCAAATGCTTTGGAGCCTTTTCCCAGATGGCAGGAGGGAGAAGAGATTGTATGAGGGGTGCATGGGGTCCTTCATAATGCTGTTTCCTTTGCGGATGCAGCGTGTAGTGTAAATGTCCGTGATGGCGGGAAGAGAGACCCGATGATCTTCTTAGCTGATCTCACTATCCGCTGCAGAGTCTTGCGATCCGAGATGGTGCAATTTCCAAACCAGGCAGTGATGCAGTTGCTCAGGATGCTCTCAATACAACCCCTGTAGAATGTGATGAGGATGTGGGGTGGGAGATGGACTTTCCTCAGCCTTTGTAAAAAGTAGAGACGCTGTTGGGCTTTCTTTGCTATGGAGCTGGTGTTGAGGGACCAGGTGAGATTCTCCATCAGGTGAACACCAAGGAATTTGGTGCTCTTTATGATCTCTACCGAGGAGCCATCGATGTTCAGTGGGGAGTGGTCGCTCCATGCCCTCCTGAAGTCAACAACCATCTCTTTTGTTTTGTTCACATTAAGAGACAGGTTGTTTGCTCTGCACCAGTCCATTAGCCACTGCACCTCCTCTCTGTAAGCTGACTCGTCGTTCTTGCTGATGAGTCCCACCACGGTCGTGTCATTGGCATTGATGATATGGTTCAAGCTGTGTGTTGTAACACAGTCGTGGGTCAGCAGAGTGAACAGCAGTGGACTGAGCACACAGCCCTGGGGGGCTCCCGTGCTCAGTGTGATGGTGTTGGAGATGCTGTTCCCGATCCGGACTGACTGAGGTCTCTCAGTTAGGATCCAGTTGCAGAGGGAAGTGTTCAGGCCCAATAGGCTCAGCTTTTCAATCAGTTTCTGAGGGATGATTGTGTTGAATACTGAACTAAAGTCTATGAACAGCATCTGAACGTATGTGTCTTATTTGTCCAGGTGGGTTAGGGCCAGGTGGAGGGTGGTGGCAATGACATCATCTGTTGAGTGGTTGGGACGGTACGCAAACTGCAGGGGGTCCGGTGAGGGGGGCAGCAGGGTCTTGATGTGCCTCATGATGAGCCTCTCGAAACACCTCATGATGATGGATGTGATGCACCATCAATAACTCTAGGAGACTGGAAGTGAACGATAAGCTTTTATTAACAGCGAAAAGGGAGCACGACATGTCGGAGACTGAGGGAACAGCAGTGCCCGAATTGCCTTTATACAGGGGTCTGTGGGAGGAGCCACAGGAGCAGTCAGCAGAAGGGCGTGTCCAGACAGATATACATAGTTTACCACAGGATGTAAGTGCAATGGGACGATAATCATTTAGGCAGGACACTGAAGACTTCTTTGGCACAGGCACAATGCTGGCGGCCTTGAAGCACGTTGGAATGGTGGCGCTGCTCAGGGAGATATTGAAGATGTCAGTGAGAACATCTGCTAGCTGGTCTGCACATCCTCTGAGCACTCTACCAGGAATGTTGTCTGGTCCAGCAGCCCTCCGTGGGTTGACCCTGCACAGGGTTCTTCTCACATTGGCCACGGAGAGACACAGCACCTGGTCATTCGCAGGAGGGGTGGACTTCCTCGCCGCCACATCATTTTCCACCTCAAACCGGGCGTAGAAGTTATTCAGCGCATCTGGGAGGGAGGCATCACCTGCACAGTCAGGTGATGTTGTCTAGTAATTGGTGATGTCCTGGATGACAATAGACAATAGACAATAGGTGCAGAAGTAGACCATTCGGCCCTTCAAGCCTGCACCGCCATTCTGAGATCATGGCTGATCATCTACTATCAATACCCGGTTCCTGCCTTGTCCCCATATCCCTTGATTCCCCTATCCATAAGATACCTATCTAGCTCCTTCTTGAAAGCATCCAGAGAATTGGCCTCCACTACCTTCCGAGGCAGTACATTCCACACCCCCACAACTCCCTGGGAGAAGAAGTTTTTCCTTAACTCTGTCCTAAATGACCTACCCCTTATTCTTAAACCATGCCCTCTGGTACTGGACTCTCCCAGCATCTGGAACATATTTCCTGCCTCTATCTTGTCCAATCCCTTAATAATCTTATATGTTGCAATCAGATCCCCTCTCAATCTCCTTAATTCCAGCATATACAAGCCCAGTCTCTCAAACCTCTCTGCGTAAGACAGTCTGGACATCCCAAGAATTAACCTTGTGAATCTACGCTGCACTTCCTCTACAGCCAGGATGTCCTTCCTTAACCCTGGAGACCAAAACTGTACACGATACTCCAGGTGTGGTCTCACCAGGGCCCTGTACAAATGCAAGAGGATTTCCTTGCTCTTGTACTCAATTCCCTTTGTAATAAAGGCCAACATTCCATTAGCCTTCTTCACTGCCTGCTGCACTTGCTCATTCACCTTCAGTGACTGATGAACAAGGACTCCTAGATCTGTTTGTATTTCTCCCTTACCTAACTCTACACCATTCAGATAATAATCTGCCTTCCTGTTCTTACTCCCAAAGTGGATAATCTCACACTTATTCACATTAAACGTCATCTGCCAAGTATCTGCCCACTCACCCAAGTCACCCTGAATTCTCCTAACATCCTCATCACATGTCACACTGCCACCCAGCTTAGTATCATCAGCAAACTTGCTGATGTTATTCTCAATGCCTTCATCTAAATCATTGATGTAAATCGTAAACAGCTGTGGTCCCAATACCGAGCCCTGTGGCACCCCACTAGTCACCACCTGCCATTCCGAGAAACACCCATTCACCGTTACTCTTTGCTTTCTATCTGCCAACCAGTTTTCTATCCATGTCAATATCTTCCCCCAATGCCATGAGCTCTGATTTTACCCACCAATCTCCTATGTGGGACCTTATCAAATGCCTTCTGAAAATCAAGGTACACTACATCCACTGGATCTCCCTTGTCTAATTTCCTGGTTACAACCTCGAAAAACTCCAATAGATTAGTCAAGCATGATTTGCCCTTGGTAAATCCATGCTGGCTCGGCCCAATCCTATCACTGCTATCTGGATATGCCACTATTTCATCTTTAGTAAAGATGACCTTCCACATGCGTCGCGTGTCGCCACTGTCCTGGAAGTAACTGTGGATTAGCTGGGTGTGTGCACGCTTTGCCCCTCTGATGGCTCGGAACAGTTTGGCCCTCACTGTTGTTAGAGCTGCCTTGTTGCCTGCTCTGAAGGCGGAGTCGCGGGACCTCAGCTGCGCACGCACCTCTGCGGTCATCCATGGCTTCTGGTTGGCGCATGTAGTGATGGTCTTGGACAGAGTAATACACTTGCTGATGTAGCTGGTCACTGATGCTGTGTACTCCTCTAAGTTGGTAGAGTCGCCATCGGTTGCAGCCTCCCTGAACATGTGCCAGTCAGTGTTCTCAAAGCAGTCTTGAAGAGCAGAGATGGCTCCTGCTGGCCAGGTTTTCACCTGCTTCAGAACTGGTCTGGAGTGCCTGGCAAGCGGCCTGTATGCTGGGATTAGCATAACAGAGATGTGGTCTGAGTATCCGAGGTGGGGGTGCGGCTCTGCCCGGTACGCATTGGGAATGTTTGTGTAAACCAGGTCCAATGCGTTCTCCCCCGTCATTACAAAGTCCACATACTGATGGAATTTGGGGAGCACTGACTTAAGGTTCACGTGGTTAAAATCACCGGCGACAATAAACAGACCATCAGGATGTGCGTTCTGCAATTCGCTAATAGCCCCGTACAGTTCACAGAGCGCCTCCTTAGCATTAGCGCTGGGGGGAATGTGTTAACCAGGCAGTTACTTGTGAAACGTAGCTTGGATTTCAGCTGGAAGAGAGTTCAAGGAGCTTTAGGAAAGCTGCAAGTATTTGGTTTGTGTGAGTATAAAGAGCCAGAATCTACTCTGCATGCATTAAGATTATTGAAAGAACTTCAAGAGGGAGAGAAAAAGCTGCTTGTAAAACTGGATGCAAAGACCAATTCCCAGCTGGGCAAAGGGAAGTCCAAAAACATCAGATGAAACCAAAAGGAGAGAGCAGATCATAAAGGGAGCAGTACAATGTTTAATGAGAGAATTCTCCAGTGAACTAAATGCACCTTTCCAAGACCAAGATGCATAAACCAGAAGAAGAAATAGGCAGGCGAAAAAAGAAAGGCAAGGAGTTAAAAAGGAGAGAAGAAATAGAGAGAAAAGCCATGAAAAGGAGAAGAAAGGTTTCCAGAACTGTCAGACCACTGCAGTCCCAGGGTCAACTCCTACAACTACCACAGAGGAAGCTCCAGGACCTGGGATTGTTTCACAGCCACAAGTCAAAGATGTTATCCCACAAGATTAAGAAATTAAATCTTCAGGTCTGAATGGGGCAATTTGAAATTTACTATGCTGTGGATGTCTGTATAGTTTGTTGGTGTCTGTCTGTCTCAAAGGACAGTGAGCAATGACAATCATCAAAGTGGAAAGTATGGAGATTCTGAGATGCTCAGTTGTCAAGATGCCCCTCTCAGCCTCACCGGTGTAGTCCAAAGGAAAGCTTATGAAGCAATACGTTTGGCACCAGCTTGGCTGCAGGAGCTGCCAGAAGGATGTTCAATAACGTCCAGCCATCCTAGGGGCTCCTTTCCAGATTTCCTGTCTGGGATTACTCCCGTAGCCTTCATCTCTCCCGAGGCTGCCCACGAGGCAGTGGGGCCATTTACCCATAGCTGGGGATCTGGTTCACGAGCAGCAGGGCGTTGTCCACACACTGATGGGCTTGCGTGCTATGTGTGCAGGGGCCAGACCTCTTCGTCATCCTCTGTCATTTAGCTGGATTCTGAAAGCAATTCAGTTTTTGTGCGTCACCAGTGAAGAGGCACTACATGAGGTTTGCTGTTGGAGAGGCTATGTACTGACCAGACTTCCACATTCAGCTCTTCTTTTCGCAAGACTGCTAGCCAGCGGTGGAAGCTGAAAGTGGGAATGACAAGCACTACCCACTATACTACCACACTAGACACTTGACAACAACCATTTTGTCACTACTATAATGTCTGTATATTAGTTGTATTATATACTATACTGTGTATATAGTAGAGATGAAATCCATATTGACTTGGAGTTTACAGTATAGATAAGCAGGGAGGAGTGTTGTGGATTTAACATTTCAGTAGTATTTGGGTGCCGCTGCTGATCGGTCCAAGTGGCGCAATCTATGCTCCAAGGCAGCAAACAACTTCCAAGCCAACTGGCGCATGCAGCGCCTCAGGGCGAGTCAAGAAAGACCAGGAAGGCATCTGCTCCTGCCCCAACAGGCAGTGCTCCTTGCCCCATCTGCAACCGTATCTGCGCTTCGGACTTCGGCCTCAGAAGTCATATGCGTGCCCACAGACGTTGACTGCGCAACACATCCATCTTCCTCGGACTTGAGAGACTACTACTACTAGTATTTGGGTGATATTGTAAATATATTGTTTAATTAAAGTCTTTGTTTACAGAATACATTGTGAGTTATCTGTAAAAGTACGTAAATGGCATACGCCATCACGCCACCACATAATGCGTGCGCATCTTGCTTTGTTATGAATGTGAAGCAACTCTGAAGGGCCAAAGGGTACAAAGTTGTCCCCTCCTTTTTGAGAATCGCAAGATTGCTATTAATTCCGGTCTGGGACCCAGGAAATGAGAGAGAGACACGCAGAATACACAAGGTTTGGAATGTGTCCTGGCCTCAGCGGAACAGAACCACTGATAACGGCCATTGTCTCTTGGAGATGGAATTGTGTATTGAGTACTGTACTATTCATTGAAACCCCTCAGGGGACAACCAGAGCGGTCTGGTTGAGGGATTGCATCATCCCAACCGGACTGACATCTGAGACCCCGTGAGTGAGGATAAAAGAGGGGTCTGGGAAACAACCCCTTTAGATGCACCAGGAGAAACGCTGGAAATCCAGTGACGGCATTTTATAGCAAAAGCTGGTGAGAGCTCGTGTGCGTCCTTCCCTTGCCAGGGTGGCGGGCTCACCATGGAAGAATGGCTTAGCTAAAGGAGAGGCCACAAGTGAAAGGTCACGACAACGAGACTCCTGACGGATCGAAATCATAAAAGGAAAAGCTGGCAAGTTTTTCTCCAAATCTCTCTCTCTCTCCAACCATTGCAACACAGCGGTCCCCAAAGGCTGCAGCCTGCATGAACTGAGTGACTTTTATATTTCCATCGGACAATACATTATCCCCTAGACAACAATAGAGCTTATATCTTATTGATTATTATTATATCCACACTTTTAGATTTAGTATTGATGACGTATATTATTTGTATATTTGCATTGATATTATTTTTGTGTATTTTTACTAATAAATACTGTTAAAAATAGTATCATCAGACTTCAACGGATATCTCCATCTTGTTGGTAAGTGACCCAGTTACGGGGTTCATAACAGCTTACGTAAAAACAAAGGTAGACTCACATTTTGGACTCCCATCTTTTCTTTTCAATTAGTTTAATGCTTTCAAGTTTCAAAACAAAACACTCCCCACCTTCTTATTCTGGCTTCTTCCCCCTTCCTTTCCTGTCCTGTTGAAGGGTCTTGGCCTGAAACATTGGCACTTAATTCCACTCTGTAGATGCTACCTGACTTGCTAAGCTGCTCCAGCACTTGTTGCTTGCTACTCTGGATCTCCAGCACCTCTTATGTTAATGATTTTCCTGCCTGTTTCTTTGTCCTGGACCTATATAACTGCAGTGATTACAACCACAGACCCTTTCAGCTATCTGACAGTTTGCTGTAGTTTTTGTATATTGTGAGAGGATCCTGCACCAAAGCAGACAGCAATGGCTGAAAAAGGATGCTGTCTATGATGGCAGTGTAGAATTATACCATTATATATCTGGGAAAGATGAGTTTTACCACCCACCACAAGAAGTACATCCTCTGCCAAGCCTTTTTGTTAATAAAAGAGAAAATTCTGGAGGAACTCTGCAGGCCAGGCAACATCTATAGAAAAGAGTACAGTCGATGTTTTGGGTCAAGACCTTTCATCAGGACTCTCCCGTCTGAAATCCTGCGGAATAATGATGCCCAGGAATATGAATGTTGAAACAGTGCTAACTGTGAAGTTGTTGCAAATGAGCGGATGGAGAGGAGACACACATTTCTCCTGATGTTAGTATGCATTTCCACCATTTTGGGGGCATTCAGCTCCAAGTTGTTGTGATCGCTCGTGTGGATGTGGATCGCCTGTGGTGAGTCGTCCTATGACAGTGCACACCTTGTAAATTAAACAGACGGGTGTCTACGTTGGAGGTGTATTCATTGGTGTATAGAGAAATAGAACACACTCCTGCGGTGCATCAGTGCTGACTGAGTGGGATGTGGAGATATCCTTGCTTAGTCTCACAAACTGCCCTCTGTCAGAGAGGAAATTTGCGATCTATTTACAAGTGGCACCTGATGTATTAAGTTTGGAGAGTTTCTCTTGCAGAAGCTCAGGAATGATGGTATTGAAGCCTGAAATGAAAGCAACAAAGAGAATCCTAACATATGTACAGTACTTGGAGAGTCGAGGTGCTGTAATATGAAATCTAGACCGATGTTAACTGTATCAGCTTCAGATCTGTTGGCTCTGTAGGTGAACTTCAATGATCGAGAAAATTCTGAGATATGGTTTTGAAAAATGATAAGACCAGCCTTTCAAAAGTCTGATGTGAGTGCAATTGCCCTGTAGTCATTGAGCCCAGTAAACTCTGATATTTTAGGGACTGGAATAATAAAAGATTTCTTGAATCTTGCTGGTACCACAGTATAGTTTAAGAGACTGACTGAAAATGTTTGTAAAGACTATAGGCCTCTGGTTAGTGCAGTGTTTAAGGATAATAGGGGAAAATGAGTCAGGGTGATGCACCATCAATAACTCACTCTGAGACGTGAAGACGAGATATCGGCTTTTATTGACTGGAAGAAGGAACAAGCAGTGGTTGACCACCATACTACATCCTGGAGACTGAGAGGCCGGGCCCAGGCCTCAATCGCCTTTATACAGGGGTCTGTGGGAGGAGCCACAGGAGCAGTCAGCAGGGGGCGTGTCCAGACAGGTATATGTAGTTCACCACACAGGGCCAGCAGCCTTCTTGATAATTAGTTTCCTGAACAGCTTTCTCACCTTTTCTTCTTTGACAGCAAAGGGTGTGGGGCAATGGGGAGGTGTAAACAAAATTAGATGTTTGACGAGGAGCAATAAGTTAGCTGCATCCTGTACGTGCAAACAAGAGAAAATCTGCAGGTGCTGGAAATGCAAGCAACACACACAAAATGCTGGAGGAACTCAGCAGGCCAGGCAACATTTGTGGAAAAGAGTGTCTTTGATGTCTTGGGCTGAAACTCTTCATCAGGATTGGAGAAAAAAAGATGAGAAGAGTCAGAGTTTTAAAGTTAAGGGGAGGGTTGAGGAAACACAAAGTGATAGGTGAAATCGGGAGGTGGAGGGAGGGGTGAAGTAAAGAGCTGGGAAGTTGATTGGTGAAAGAGGTCCAGGGCTGGAGAAGGGGGAGTTTGATAGGAGAGGACAGAAGGTCATGGAAGAAAGAAAAGGGGGAAGTGAACTAGAAAGAGGTGATGGGCAGTTAAGGAGATAAGGTGAGAGAGGAAAAAGGGAATCAGGAATGGTGGAGGAGGTGGGAAAGGGGTGCATTACCGGAAGTTTAAGAAATCGATGTTCATGCCATAAGGTTGAAGGCTACCAAGCACTTCAAATACACAATCAAAAAAATCGCGTTAGTGTTTTTAATTAGTATGTTATGCAGTTCACTTCCAGGAGAGGGCACTCATTTCCCTACTAACATGGAATATCATCACACAACACACTGTAAAATGGAGTCAAACAACTTTGATTTTAGATTAAAATGTTGAAATTAATTTATCAAGTTATTCCTTATTTAATTGTGCAAAATTAGATATTAAACAAAAATCTGTGAACAATTTTTATGTTATATATACAAAAGAAATCAGGAAAAAACTTGCATACTCAAGTCTGGATAGGAGCATTCATTTGGGCAATGCACAGGAAAAAATATCATATTGATTAAGTTCTGGACATAAATTAAAAAAAACAGATCACTGACCCACAATCAATACTTTATCTCTCACCATAGAAAGTAGTGAGTACCAGAAGTTATAAAACTCTTGACTAAAAGACTCAATAATAATGTCTGTGATATGGCCGTATTGTTGCAAAATCCATCGGTCTCATTGGTGTCGGGTGAGAAAGCATGCCTGCTCTGCTGGATGCTGTTCCAGGCCCAATAACACGGTCAGATCTTAACTGCTTTCTGAAGTGGCTCAGTAAGCCATTCTCTTCACAGGAGGTTCAGGGATAGTCTAAAATGGTTCCAACTGCTTGTGAACCTGAGTGGATTAGGTGAATTGTGTCCATTTTAGCTGAAAGCTGGACCTATTCCTCCTGATTTTCTTAAGGTCGTGAAGTAATTCTCAGGTATCTGAACATGTCTACAATTGATAATAGTGTTGGATTTAGTATTGTCACATGCATTGAATTGAACTGAATTGACTTCATTTCTTACATCCTTCACATACATGAGTAAAAATCTTTACGCTATGTCTCTGTCTAAATGTGCAATGTGCAATTTATAGTAATTTGGAATAAATAGTATGTACAACAGGACAGTTAATATACCTTAGAACTACAATTGTATCAGCATGAATTAATCAGTCAGATGGCCTGGTGGAAGAAGCTGTCCCAGAGCCTGTTGGTCCTGGCTTTTATGCCGTGGTACTGTTTCCCGGATGATAGCAGCTGGAACAGTTTGTGGTTAGGATGACTCGGGTCCCCAGTGATCCTTCACACCCTTTTATCACATCTGTCTCTGTAAATGTCCTGAATAGGGGGAAGTTCACATCTACAGGAGAGCTGGGCTGACCACACCACTCTCTGCAGAGTCCTGCGATTGAGGGAAGTACAGTTCTCATACCAGGCAGTGATGCAGCCAGTCAGGATGCTCTCAATTGTGCCCCTATAGAAAGTCCTTAGGAGCTGGGGACCCATACCAAACTTTCTGAACCATCTGAAGAGAAAGAGGTGCTGTTGTGCCTTTTTCATCACACAGTGGGTATGTACAGACTACGTGAGATCCTCAGTGAAGTGAACTTAAAGCTGTTCACCCTCTCAACCCCAGATCCATTGATGTCAATAGGGGTTAGTCTGTCTCCATTCCTCCTGTAGTCCACAACTCCTTTGTTTTTGTGACATTGAGGGAGAGGTTGTTTTCTGTGTCAGGGTGATGACTTCTCTGTAGGCTGCCTCATTATTATTTGAGATTAGGCCAATCAATGTAGTATCATCAGCAAATTTAATTAGCAGGTTGGAGCTGTGGGTGGCAACACAGTCATATGTATACAGAGAGTAAAGGAGGGGGTTTAGGACACAGCCCTGAGGCTACATACAGTGTCAAGTCTTTGAGTGTGTGCCATCCAGTCAGGTCAGGCCATACATAATTACAATGAGGCAGGAAACAGAATGCAGAGTCATAGTGAAAGCAGAATGCAGAATCACTGAGAAAGTGCAGTGGAGGTAAATAAGTACTGCGCAGGCAAGGTGGATTGGGACCTGAGTAGTCTGGTAAGAGTGGGATGAAAGCTGTCCTTGAGCTTGGTGGTTCATGCTCCCAGGTTTTTATATCTCCTGCTCAATGGGAGAGGGCAGAAGAGAGAATTACTGGGGTGGGAGGCATCCTTCATTGGTTGTAAAATTAGCCAGCTCCATCTTGGGCACTAGCCTCTGTGGTATCCAAGACATCTTCAAGGACGGGTGCCTCAGAAAGGCAGTGTCCACTGTTAAAGACTCCATCTCCTGGGACATGCACTCTTTTCATTATTACCTTCAGGAAGGAGGAACAGAAGCCTGAAGACACACACTCAGCAACTCAGGAACAACTTCTCACTATCGGATTTCTAAACGGACATTGAACCCATGTTTTCTGAACCCCACTACTTCTTTTTTATCATTTCTGTTTTTGTACTACTATTTTTTAATTTAACCACATAATATAAATATATGTATACTTACTGTAATTCTTTTTTCTCTATATTTATCATGTATTGCCTTGCACTGTTAACAAATCATGATGCATGCTGGTGATAGTAAAGCAGATTCTGAGTCAGATTATGTCAGCTGCTTTGCTGAAGCAGTGAGAGTGTGGACAGAGTCAATGGAAGGGAGGCTGATTGTTTTTTGTGATTATACTGAGCTGCATTCACAGCTCCCTGCAGTTTCTTGTCCTCTTGGACATGCAGATATTATACCAATCTGTAATAAATCCAGACAGGATACTCTCTCCGGCGCACCTGCAAAACTTGCTAAGAGTCGTCAAGGACATGCAAGATCTCCCTAGTCTTCTATGGACTCAGAAGTGCATAGCATCTACGTGGCTGGATAATGATGAGGTGCAGCTGTCTTCATTATTACAGCAATGCTCTTTCAATCCTGCCAGTTTTCACCCACTGAGCTCATGCCAATGAGATTTTCATCAACTTTCAACTGACCAAAGCACAGCTGACAAACGCCTGGTCCAGAATGGAGTTAAAGGCAGCAGTGTATATCAGGCACTGGTCTTTTGATTTATCCAAATGTAAGACATATTGAGAATACCGCAAGGAAATACCCTCTGATCCGCTTGTGATTTGAAAGCAAACAGTTCTGATCCTTGGTGTTCCTGGCACAGCTCCCTACATCTGGCTGTCCTTCCTTCAAGACCTGAGCAAAGATTGTTAAATGAGAACCAGTTCTGTCAAGCATGCTTCAGGCAATGGATTCCTGCTGTGATAATTTATAACAGGACCATGGAATAATTGTGTTCCACATGGCTTCGGGGTGGTGGGAGGGGGGTGGCAGAGGTATTTTCTAGATGCTATTTGAGAACAATTGATACTTCCCTAAGCAAAACTCAAGCACAGCATTATTAACCAGGCAAGTAAAATCTGACAAGCTGACTGGGTCCTTGCAATACTTGAGCAAATATTATAAAACCCTAGAGACACTGGTTTGAGCAAAACAAATTTGCAGAGCTTTTCACGCATTATTTATAGCCAGTCTGTGGTTTGCATGTTTCCATTTCAGGCAAGAATAAGTAAGATTTGAAGCTGAAGCAGAAGTTAATATTAATATTGTAAAAAATATTAAAAGGAAATCTAGTCGAGCTTGTCAAATTAATGTGAGGCATGGATAATGTAAGAGCCAACAAGAAGATACATTGGACTTTAAACACAGATCAGATAAGGTGAAATGTCCTGTAGGCCATGATTCTGATATGATGTGGGACTCCACTAAATGCCTCTGCATGAGTACTCCTGCCTGCAACTGATGCTCAGCACGCTCCGTGAACCCCCTTGCTCCAAAAGGACCTGCCTGCAAATATCTGCTGGCACTGAGTGGGACTTTGTAAATGGTATGAAATTTATTCGGTGGTTCATGCATCCAGTTGTGTGCTTTTCTTTTGAGCCAACAGAATGAAGCAAGTTAAAGCTATTGTTGTTTAATGAGGAACAACAATAACCGCATTGTTATATAATAGCCTTGATACACAGCAGAGATCCAAACAAAATTTGCTTCAGTCAAGATTGTGACCATTAGAAATATCTGACTTAAGTAACTTCTAGAGCTTTGAACAATGAACGAAGAACACAGAATAGTACTCCACAAGTACACTCTCTTCAGCCTATGTTGTTGAATGAAATGAATTAAGTTAATGACATCTAAATGCTTCTGTCTGTCCTTGGTCCATAACCCATGCACTCTCTGTATATTTGTGTGCCTATGTAGGAGCCCCTTAAATACCTCTATCATATCTGCCTCCACCATCATTGCCGGCCGTGCATTTCAGATACCCATCAATCTCTGCATAAGAAGTTTGCCCTGCACATCTCCTTTGAAATTTTCTCCTCTCACCTTAAATGCATGCATTCTAGTATGAGACATTTTGTCCCTGGGAGGAAGTCACTGCTTGCCCACTTTATCTATGCCTCGCATTATTCCTTCAGGTCTGGCTGATACATGAAGAAGTTTTCAATAAAGACTGCTGGAGAGGACAGTGTTAGAGTGCTTATTTGAGGCTTTAGCTCTTCGAGGCTTCAGCGTGGAGAGGCTTGAGTGAGGGAAGGTAAAATAGCTGCAGATGGGTTTCCCCCCTGTTTTTTATTATTATTTCCTCCTTTATATTTGCACGGTTAGAACTGTAGGGATGCCAGGCAGTATAGTTGAATGTTCCTCTTGAGCGATGTGGGGGGGCAGGGAGACCTCCAGTATCCCTGACGACTTCAACTTCCCGACGAAGGGTCTCGGCCCGAAACGTTGACTGCTCGTTTCCACGGATGCTGCCCGACCTGCTGAGTTCCTCCAGCGTGTTGTACATGTGACTTCAACTTCATCCTGCTGCAGCATCCGTAGTAAGGAATTGGAGGTGGAACTGGACGAACTCCAGATCATTCCGGAGGCTGAAGGGGTGATAAAATAGGACATATAGAGAGGTAGTTACACCCCAAGTTACGGGACACAGGAGACTGGGTGACAGTCGGGAAGGGAAAGGGAGTTAAATATTTAGTGCAGAGTACCCCTGTCACTGTCCCCCTCAACAACAGATACAGATGGGGGGTGCGGGATAACCTAGCAGAGAAAGCCACAGCGGTCAGGTCTCTGGTGCCGAGTCAGACTCTGTGACTCAAAAGGGGAGGGGGAAGAAAAGGCGAGCTGTGGTGATGGGGATTTGTTAATTGAGGTTTTGTGAGCAGAGACAAATTTCCTGGATGGTATGTGGCCTCCCGGGTGTCAGGGTCCTGGATATCTCAGATCGAGTCCTCAACATTCTTAAGTGGGAGGGCAAACACCCAGAGGTTGTGGTTCATGTGGGTACCAATGACATAGGTAGGAAGAGTGACGTGGTTCTGTAAAGTGAGTTCAGGGTGCTAAGTTAAAGGACAGGACTTCCAGGGTTGTGATCTCAGGATTGCTACCCATGCCACATGCTAGTGAGGCCAGAAGTAGGAAGATCATACAGTTTAATATGTGGCTAAGGAGTTGGTGTAGGAGGAAGGGGTTAGATTTTTGGATCACTGGGCTCTCTTCCAGGTGTACAGAAGAGGCAGTTTGCACCCGATCTGGGGTTTGCTAGTGCTGCACAGAGAGGGCAGGGGTTAAACTAGATTTGCAGGGCAGTGGGGACCAGAGCGCAAGATGAGATGGTGGATTGGCTGTGGAGACAAATGCTGTTAAGAATTCAGACAAAGTCAGGAATCAAAAGGTTGAGCATGGGCAACTAGTGTTCTGAATTGCTTATATTTCAATGCAAGTAGTATAATAGATTACCTCAGGGCATTGATCAACACATGGAATTATGATATTGTAGCCATTAGTGAGACTTGGTTGCAGGAGGGAGAGGACTGTCAGCTCAATATTCTGGGGTTCCATTGTATTAGATGCAACAGAGCAGGAGGGATTAAAGTATGAGGGATGATGTTACAAGTCGGGGAAAATGTCATGGCAGTGCTCAGTCAGGTCACTCATTTAACGAGGCTTCATGGGTGGAACCAAGGAACAAGAAAGGTATGACCATGTTAATATTATAGGTCACCCAACAATTCACTGGATTTAGAGGAACAAATTTGAAGAGATCACAGACTTGCAAGAAATAGAAGATTGTAATATTAGGTAATTTTTACTTTCCATGTATTGACTGGGACCACCAGTCTGTGTTAGGACTAGATGGGATTAAAGTTAGCAAATGCCATCAGGAAAGTTTCCTTTGTCAATACATAGAAGTTCCAACAAGAGAGTATGCAATACTTGATCTGCTGTTAGGGAATGAGACAGGGCAAGTGACAGAAGTTTGTGTACCCATGTTAGGCTGCTGTTCATTGACTATAGCTCAGCATTTAACACCATCATTCCTACAATTCTGATTGAGAAGCTACAGAACCTGGGCTCTGTACCTCCTTCTGCAATTGGATCCTTGTCTGCCTATCTGGAAGAGCATAATCTGTGCAGATTGGTAATAATATCTCCTCCTCACTGACAATAAACCCTGATGCACCTCAGGGATGTGTGCTTAGTTCACTGTTCTACTCTGTCTACACCCATGACCCTAGGTATAGTTCAAATGCCGTCTATAAGTGTGCTGATGGCAGAATTGTTGGCAGAATCTCAGATGGAGAAGAGCAAGATATACCAGCTGGTTGAGTGGTGTTACAGCAACAACCTTGCACTCAATGTCAGTAAGACCAAAGAGCTGATTGTGGACTTCAGAAAGGGTAGGATGAGGGAACATGAACCAATCATCACAGAGGGACCTGTTCTTATGAAGTTTCTTGGCCTGAAAAGTCAACTGATTACTCTTCACTACAGATGCAGCCTGGCCTGCTGAGTACCTCCACCATTGCAGAGGACAAAGCTGGTCCTCTGGAAGATCAGAATGGTAGTCTACATGTGGAGACCTTAAATGTTTCTTTTGCATCTGTATTTACACTGGAGATGGACACAAAATCTATAGAAGTGAGGCAAAGCAGCAATGAGGTCATGGTCCTATGCAGATTACAGATTAGGACTTGTTAGTTGTCTTGACGCAAATTAGGGTGGAGAAATTCCCAGGGCCCGATTAGATGTTCCCTCAAACCCTATGGGAGGCAAATTGCAGGGGTCCTAGCAGAAATATTTAAATCACCCTTAGCAACAGGTGAGGTACCTGAGGATTGGGAGATAACTAATGTTATTCTGCTGTTCAAGAAATGCTCTAAAAATAAACCAGGGAATTATAAGCTGGTGAGTCTGACATCAGCAGTGGGAAAGTTATTGGAAGGTATTCTAATGGATAAGTGAGTATTTGGATAGACATGTTCTGATTAGGGATAGGCCGCTTGGCTTTGTGTGAAGTAGGTCATGTCTAACCAATTTTATTAAGTTTTTTGAGGATGTTACCTGGAAAGTTGATGAAGTGCAAGGCAAAGGATTTTGTGTACATGGACTTCAGCAAGACTTTTGACAAGGTTCTGCATGGAAGAGTGGTCAAGAAGGTTCAGTCGCTCAGCATTCAATATGAGGTAGTAAATTGGATTAGACATTGGCTTTGTGGGAGAATCCAGAAGTGGTTGTAGATGGTAAACTCTCTGAATGGAAGCCTGTGACTAGTGGAGAGCCGCAGGGATCAATGCTAGGTGCATTGTTGTTTGTCACCCATATCAACTATCTGGATGATAATATGGTTAACTGAATCAGTAAATTTCATGGTTTTGTGGACAGCAAGGAAGGCTATAAGAACTTGCTGTGGGATCTGGTCTAGGCAGAAGAATGGGCTGAAAAATCCACGTAGAATTTAAAGCAGACAAGTTCAAAGTGTTGCCCTCCAGAAAGACGTACAAGGCAGATCTTACACAAAAAATGGTAGGGCACCGAGGAATCTAGTAGAACAAAGTGATCCAGGAATACAGCTCCATATTTCATTGAAAGTGGCGTCACAGGTGGATAAGATCGTAAAGAACGCTTTTGGGACATTGGCTTTCATAAATCGTGGTACTGAGTAAGTTGTAAAAGATGTTGGTGAGGCCTAATTTGGAGTATTGTTTATAATTTTGGTCACCTACTTATTGGAATGATGTAGATAAGGTTGAAAGAGTATAGAAAAAATTTTCAAGGCTTTTGCTGGACTGGAGGCGCTGAGTTATAAAGAAAGACTGAATAAGTTAGGAATTTATTCATTGGACCATAGAAGACTGAGGGGAGATTTGATAGAGGTATACAAAATTTTAAATGGTATAGATCAGGTAAATGCAAGCATGCTTTTTCGATTGAGGTTGGGTAGGACGAAAATCAGAGGTCATGGGTTAAGGGTGAAAGGTGAGAAGTTCAAAGGGAATATGAGGGGCAATTTCTTCATTCAGCGGATCGTGAGAGTGTGGAAGGAGCTGCCAGTGGAAGTGGTCCATGTGAATTCAATTTCAATGTTTGGATGGGTACATAGATGGTAGGGGTATGGAGGGCTATTGCCCAGGTGCAGCTCAATGGGAGTAGGCAGTTTAAATGGTTCAACACAGACTAGATGGGTGAACGGCCTGTAGTGCTATAAAAGTGAGTTTTGTGAGTTAATCAATCAAAGGCAAACGAGGCACAGAAAGCAATGACAGTGGGGACGATAAATATCTAAACATGCACTGCAACTCTTCCTAACCTACAATTGCCAGGAACATTCATATTTAGATACAAGGACAAGAGGCTTGATTTTAAATGGCACTAATGGGGAGCAGTAGCCTCAAAATGAAATGGGTAGCCTTACTCATCTACCAGCAAAGTCTTTAAAAAGGACTACCTTCTGGCTATGTCCAAGGTATCTGCTGGTTCAAGTCCTAAGCTCCTTTCCCCATGAAAGTGTTAAAACCCCATTTGAGATTTTAGGATGGAAACAGAAGCTATGTGGTTCCATTGTGGTCAGTGGATATGCATTATAAAAAGCTGCTAATTCCTTATTGGCTGCCGGCATGCAGTGCTGAGAGGCGCTGCAACTAACAGGCAAGCCAAATGTGCTCTACAAGTAGCTGGTGAGATTTATCACTTAAAATTTCCTGACTCAGTTCACCCTTCAGGAGGCCAAAGTCTGTAGCACTTCTGAGAAATTAAAAGGCATTTAATAGGAACAGAGATATAGGATTGACCTGCAGTAAATTGATTTACTGCCATGGTGTTAGTCCATAATAATACTGAGAAGTGTTTACCCATCTGTGCATTCATCAACAGACTTTCAACACTGTTTTGACAGAAAACATCACTTTATCAAATGGAACAAAGGTAATAATTAACTATTCCAGCCAGAAACCAGTTCTTCAGCTAAACTCTGCAATCATTATTTGCTGTTTCCACATCTGAGGTTTGTATGAGCTAACAGGATATAGTTGGTTGCTGAGAATAAGAGCACAGAAAATTCTGGAAAACTCGTTATGACTCAAACCACCAACCACTGAAACATATTTCCCAAAGGAACTTCTGCATTGCTTCATTCTCAGCCAATATCTGTGTTATTTTCTCAGAATAATCTTCATCAAGTTTGTGTGAAAAAAAAACTAAGTAATCTATTTCTGACATCTCTCTCCTCTTTCGTGATTTCTCTGTCTCCATCTCTGGAGACTATCTATCTACTGATGTTTTTTATAAACCCACGGACTCTCACAGCTATCTGGACTATATCTCTTCCCACCTAATCACTTGTGAAAATGCCATCCCTTTTCTCAGTTCCTCTGTCTCCACCGCATCTGCTCTCAGGATAAGGCTTTTCATTCCAAAACAACTGAGATATCCTCCTTCTTCAAAAAAAGTGGCTTCCCTTCCTCCACCATCAACACTGCCCTTGCCCGCATCTCTTCCATTTCACGCACTTCTACCCTCACCCCCATCATCACACCAGGTATAGGATTCCTCTTGTCCTCACCTACTACTCCACAAGCCACTGGATCCAGCACCTAATTCTCTGTAACTTCTGCCATCTCTTATGGATATCCCACCACCAAGCACATCTTCGCTCCCCCTCCCCCACTTTCCACTTTCTGCAGGGATCACTCTCTATGTGACTCCTTGTTCACTGATCTCCCTCCTGGCACTTATGTTTGCAAGCAGAACAAGTGCCACACCTGCCCCTACACCCACTCCCTCACTACCTTTCATGACCTCAAACTGTCCTTCCAGGTGAGGTGACATTTCCCATGTAAGTCTTTTGGGGTCACATCCTGTATCCTGTGGGGCCTCCTGTATATCGGTGAGACCCAATGTAGATTGGGAGACAACCTCGTTGAGCACCTATACCCTGTCCGCCAGAAGAGGCAGGATCTCCCAGTGGTCTCCCACTTAAATTTCACTTCCTATTTCCTTTCCGTCATGTCAGTCCATGACCTCCTCTACTGCCAGGATGAGGCCACACTCAAGTTGGAAAGCAACACTTTATATTCCGTCTGGGTAGCCTCCAACCTGATGTCTTGAGCATCAATTTCTCGAACTTCCAGTAATTGCCTCTGCTTCACTTTTCCCCATCCATATTTGCCTCCTACCTGCCCATCGCCTCCCTCTGATTCCCCTCCCTTTCTTCCATAGCCTTCTGTCCTCTCCTATCAGATTCCTCCTTCTCCAGCCCTTTATCTCTTTCACCAATCAACTTCTCAGCTCTTTACTTCACCACTCCTCCCAATTTCACCTATCACCTGCCACCTTGTACTTCTTCCTCCCCTTCCCCCACCTTCCTATTCTGACTTCCCCCCTTCCTTTCCAGCCCTGAAAAAGGGCTTCAGCCCAAAACGTCAATTGTACATTTTTCCACAGATGCTGCCTGGTCTGCTGAGTTCCTCCAGCATTTTGTCTGTGTTGCTTTGGATTTTCAGTATCTGTAGATTTTCTCCTGTTAGTGAACTATTATTTGCGATAAAACAGCAATAGCTTATTCAGCCGATTGTTTGTGCATCAATTTCACTCTCTATAATTTAGTTTTGAGATGTGGACATCACTAGCAAATCTGCCAATTTGCTGCTCATTTTAAAGTGTGCTTGTGGAGATGGGAGTGAAGCATTTGTCATTGCTGCCCCTGTAGAGTTACCCCTACAGCAGCCACAGGCCCTGCATACACCATCCCCATGCCGACCAGTAAATTCATCTCTGCTGTTAAGGGGCAACTTTCAGAATTTTGACCTGTTGTCACTGAAGGGTATCTTTCATCTCTTCTAATAACTTTTCATTTCATAAATCCATAATATTCCTCTTAATCAAGCAACATTTTAATTCATCGCTTCAAAATCTTTATATACCAGATTCTATGTTCTAAGACATCCTATCTAATTGCAAACCAATCTTTCTATTCAGCAGTCCCTATGTTTCTGTTCTTGAGAACTGTTCGTAACGTGGACAGCTGGAAATTAACCAAAGAACTGTGACAGGAGAAAGAGCAAACATGGAAGAATGGTTTGGACTCACTCAGTGTGTGAGTAAGTGTGTCCCGGCTCTGCTTGGCTTGATCCAGCCCCTGATTGTGGTGGTTGGGATTTTGGGAGTGGGTGGTGGTGCAAGGAGAGGGAAGGCATATGGAAATGTCCCATTCCAACTCGGCAGAAGATGACTGCAGCTCCACAGTAGCTGGCAAGTCTATCGCCATCCATCCTGATGGTCTCCCAAATGCACAGACCATCCAGAGGTCAGGTAGTTGTACCCTGGGGAGGACTTTTTCCCACAAGCTTGCTTTTACACAGGGCCTTTGATCACCTCTGCCCAAGAGCATTGCTGCGGGTGTCTCACAGTGCATGGGCCTAAGATGCCTGCATCAATAATTGATCAGCTGACTTCTCCATCAGCCCATAAGCTGATCCAAAGAAGCTCTTTGCAACTTTGGCAGCATTTAGTTTGAATTATTTCAATATCTAACTAGCTTCTTGGCCATGAAACCAAAGTTCTGATTACCAGCTTGGCAGACAAACACTTCACACAAAAAGCTGCCACCATTCTCTTTAGTTATGATGCATTTTAGAGTTTATTAAGAATACTTAGACAGAAGACCAACACTTCTATTTGCATAATATCAGCAAATTGTAGTCTAGTACCTTTTGAATGATTTAGTCTTATGCTTACTCAGAAAAGCATGAATGACCTGAATGATCAGCTCTGTTTCTCTCTCTACAAAGGCTGCTTGACCTGCTGAGCAGAAAAATACCATGTGACTCCCCAAATCCTGACTGAAAGCTTTTCTAGCTTTATAACTGTAAACCTCTGCAAAAATATTTTTGACAGTATTGGTTGGGTTTAAAACCCTTTAGAATTCACAGAGTTGTTGGAGACCGAACACTTGGCTCTGCCTGCATTGATTTACTTCATTAGCCACTGGATTTCACAGGAAACAGATGGGAATGCCACTGGAATTACCATTGAAGCTGGTGCAAGAGTGACAACAGCAGGGAGCATGAGAGCACAAACCTGTAGAGGCTCACTAAATGGATTTAAAAAATACCCAAGTAGGTGTGTGTTTTGCAACAGGATATTGAACTTCCACGTCAGATGAACAGCATGTACAAAAGACAGGCACGCACAAACCCTTATCACTATTGCAGCAAGAATTGAAACCAAACAACACCCTGTGATCTGCTTGAGGTTGTGAAAGCTATGTTGGCCTTTGACTTTTGTCTTGCAGACACATTTTACTTGCAAAAAGTTGTGGTTTTCTGGCGATGTAACAATTAAGCAGATTATAGATGCTGTTTTTGTAATCAGAAAACAACATATCATCTTTGTGGCTGAGATCGGGGATTGCATTTGTGTGCAGTGGATTCTTAGAATAAAGCTGGAATCTCACATATCTGGGTCCCACCCAAACTTGCAGCTCTGGCCGGGCACATACAACAATTTCTAACCTCTGATCTTCAAATCCTTCTCAGTACAAATTTTTAACTGCTTATATTTTTGCTAAAATTTTGATATGAGAAATAAGCTCGAATTTACCATTCAGTTCTTTGGTCCTCTGGTATCTGTGGTAGCTATTTCATTTTTAGTGGCTGCAAGAGATATTATTCAGATAGGGTGGAGGAACAATAGGATATCTTTTAAGACAGCCATTTCAAAAAGAACAGCAAGATATCCTGATTACCCATAATTTTACATTCAGTAATTAAACATATCCTCACAATTATTTATAATACATTGCCTCACTTTTAAAACATCTACAATTTACACACTTATACTAGAATCTGAACCTGAATCAGAATCAGAATTAATATCACCGGCGTATGTTGTGATATTTGTTTAACTTTGTGGCAGCAGTTCAATGCAATACATGATAATATAGGAAAAAATCTGAATATACAGTGCTGATAAAATATATTCACCCTCCCCCTTGGAAATTGTCATGATTTATTGTTTTACAACATTGAATCAAAGAGGATTTAATTTGGCTTTTTTTGACACTGATTAACAGAAAAGACCCTTTCATTTCAAAGTGAAAACAGATTTCTACAAATTGGTCTAAATGTATTGCAATTATTAAAATTAAAATGATTTATAACATAATTACTCAATTCATTCAAGTCAGTATTTAGTAGATGGACCTTCGGTAGCAATTACAGCCTTAAGTTCTGTGTGGATAGGTCTCTATCAGCTTTGAAAAGATCTATTAAGCAAAATAATTATTTTCCCTTTTTTAATAATTTTCTCCATGATTTCCACCAACACTGTGACACCAGACACATCTTCCTCTTCACTCAGTTTTCAGCATTTGAAAGAGATCATTCCCTCTGCAGCTCTCTATTTGTTCTTTTGTCCCTATAAAACTCATTCCCCGTCTCATAGCATTTTCCTGTGTCACTGCAGGAGATGCAACATCTGATCTTTTCTCTCCTGTCTTCCCATGATTGATGTGCTTCAGGTTATCTTTTCAACCTCAGCAATTACACTTTTTCAGGCTTAAGATTAAACACTAGCTTTATTTGTCACCTGTACATTGAAACATCAAAATATATAGTGACGTGCATCGTTTTGAATCGACAGTCAATGCAGTCTGAGGATCGTGCTGGGCGCAGTGTGCAAGTGTCACCACGCTTCTGGCACCAACACAGCATGCCCACAGCTCGCCGACCCTATCCCTAAATGTACGTCTCTGGAATGTGGGAGAAAACCGAAGCATCCAGAGGAAACCCACATGGTCACAGGGAGAATGTACAAACTCCTAACAGACGGTGGCAGGAAATGTAACCTGATCGGTGATTGCTAGCTTTGCAAAGCGATCACCTTAACTGCTATGTTACTGCACTGCCCAGAGAGACTACTTTGAGCTACTAATCACTGGTTATTTTCATTCTCTATCCAATGGCCACTCTTTATCCCTTGGCTTTTACACTGTTCCAGTATAGCAAATTGACTGGTCCAATAACCGTACGTCATGTCCTGACCTGGTACGCTACAGCTCACAGGATTGAATATTTAATTCAATAATTTCAGATTACCTATTTTTATTTTACCAGACCTGGGCAGAGTTGAATATTTCCTACAATTTCTTTAATTTCAGGTTTCCAGTAAGGGCAATGTTCTTATCTCACAGTTGCAGCATTGATTTTTTTTCTCTTTCCTCCATCCTGACTCAACTGCTTCCATTAACATCCTCCAATCAATCATTTGCAATTCGCAGGCCTTCTCCGCCTGCTCTGAGTTGGCAGTACCACCATTCTCAGTCTCGTTTGGTCTGCACCCTACTACAGAATGCCCTTTGTTTCTCTACTACTGCTCTTCTCTGCATCATAAAGCATATTGGTTTCCTAAATTTGACTGTCTTTGCTGAAAAAATTATTAGTCATGAAGTTTAATTCTGTGTCTCTCTTCAGTGCCCTGATCTGACTTGTTGATTATTTCAAGCTTTTGCTCTTTTTATTTCAGTTTTGGAAGCACTTAAAAGCCTTTTCATTTTTTTGTCTTTGTCCATGTTAGGAGCATTTACTATGGCTCCTGTAGTGTTCAAAGAGTAGTTACCGTATATCCAATTCACAATGAAATGCATTGCTTCAAGCCAACCGAGTCCCCTGGATGCACATGGCCTTTATCCTCACAGCATTCTCTCTACTCGACTACCTACTCTATACGTATATTAAATTATTAAATTAAAATAAGAAGTGCAAAAGCAACAATTAAAGGAAGTAGTGATCTAGTGTTCATGGGTTCACTGACCATTAAGAAATTGAGTGACTGAGGGGAAAAGGCTGTTCCTGAAATGCCGAGTGTGCGTGTTCAGGATTCGGTACCTCCTTCCTGATGGTAACAATGAGAAGAGGGCATGTCCTGGGTAATGGCGGTCCTTAGTGATGGATGCTGTCTTTCTGAGGCACTGTCTCAGATAGTCGGAGGCTAATACCCATAATAGAGCTGACTAATTTTATCACTCTCTGCAGCTTCCTTCGATCCTGTGCAGTAGCCACCCTCCCCCCATACAAGACAGCCATGCAGCCAGTCAGACTGCTCTCCATGGTACATCTGTAGAGGTCTTTGAGTGTTTTAGTTGAAAAACCAAATCTCCTCAAACTCCTTATGAAATATAGCCACTGTTTTTGCCTTTTTTTTATAGCTGTATTGATATGCATGGGACACCCAGGAACTTGAAGCTGCTCACTCCCTCCGCTTCTGATCCCTCTATGAGGATTGGTTTGTTTTCCCTCGCCTTACCCTTCCTGAAGTCCACAATCAGTTCTTTGGTCTTACTGATGTTGAGTGCCAGATGGCCAATTAGTTTTAACTATCAAATCAACCTATTATGAAGACAATTGATATATTTGTCTTCTTATTCTACTCAATGGCAAAGATGTATTTGTCTTTCCTGAAGTGTTCACACTAAGTGCTATCAATTCTGGTGAATTGCCTCTTCCTGTAAACTGTATGTCACACATTTGGTCTCAGATCTTCAGTGCTTTCTGTCTATGTCACACATTTGGTCTCAGATCTTCAGTGCTTCCTGTCTATGTCGTTTCCAATAACAGTTACAGTATATTATAGAAACTATCCTGTGATTCAAGTCCTTCTAATCCAGCGCATCATGCTCCTGATTAGGTAGTTGAACTGTGCCCAATCAGTGAGCTGGAGGATGAGTAGAAGTGGTGACTTCACTTAGGTCTGAGGCTGAAGATTAAAACAGGCAGATCTTCGCGGTAGTTTTTGGAGTTGGACAGCGCCCAGTCAGTGAACTGGATTCATTAGAAAGGGTGAATAAAAAGAAGGCAGGGGCAAGTGGAGTAGCCATTCTGTGAGTGGGCCAGTTTTAGAGTGGCTTTGGCTTATCAGGCTTCGGTGAGGTAAGTATCTGGTAAGTTTCTTCTTTTTTACTCTTCATTCCTCATCTGTTACGGCACTGTTACTGCAGTGAGCATGGCACCAGATCTTTGTTTTGTGCTGTATGTGAGATGTGGATATTGTGGAAGACATCCTGCCTCCTGGATAACCACACCTTCAACAGGTGCACTGAGCTGCAGCTCCACAGAGAACATGTGAAAGGACTGGAGATGCTGCTCGATGACCTTTGGGTCATATGGGAGGCTGACGAGGTGATAGATAGGAGCTACAGGGAGGTAGTCACCAGTAGGTCGCAGGAGGCAGATCCTGCCACCTAGTGGTGACTACCTCCCTGTAGTTCCTATCTATCAGCTCCTCAGCCTCCCATATGATCCAGGGTCTGTCAGGAGAAGAAAGGGAAATAAGCAGTCAGTGCAGAGTACCACCATGACTGTTCCCCTCAATAATAAGTGTACCACTTTGGATACTGCTGAGTGGGATGAACTACTAGAGGAGAGCTGAAGCGACTGGGTCTAGTGCTGTGCCTCAGAAGCGAAGAGAGGTGAAGAGGACTGCAGTAATGATAAGAGATTCCACAGTTAGAAGAATAGAGATGACACAAGATAGAGACACTCATTCCCCCCCCCCCCCTCCCCAGTGCCAGGATCAAGGATGTCTCAGCTTGGGTCCATGGTATTCTGAAGGGTGAGGGTGAGCAGCTAGAAGTCTTGGTACATACTGGCACTAATGACCATAAGTAGGAAAGGTGAGGTTGTCCTGAAGAGTGATTTTATGGATCTAGGTAGAAAGCTGAAAAGTAGGGCCTCCAGGGTAGTAATCCCTGGATTGCTGCCTGAGCCACGTGCCAGTGTGGGTAAGAATGGGATGATCTGGCAGAGGAACGTGTGGCTGAGAAACTGGTACAGGGGCAAGGGTTCAGACTTATGCATCATTGGGATGTCTTCTGGGGAAGGTCCTCAAAGTGATGAGTTACACCTGAACCCAAGGGGGACCAATATCCTGGCAGGCAGGTTTGCTAGAGCTGTTTGAGAGGGTTTGAACTACTTTGGGAAGGGTTAATGGGAACTGGAGTGATAGGGTAGCCGGTTTACATACAGAGACGGAGTGCAGTGAGACTGCTAGCAAGGAGAGGCTGATGATAGGACAAAATTGCAGTTAACAGGATGAGTTGCAGTGTAAGAGGGGGGCAAAATTGAAACGGTTGATGAATACAGGACTGAAGGTGTTATATTTAAATGCACACAGTATACGGAGTAAGCAGATGAACTTGTAGCATAGTTATGGATTGGTATGTGGGACATTGTAGGCATTACTGAGTCGTGGCTGAAAGATTACAGCTGGCTGCTTAACACCCAAGGTTACACAATGTCTTGAAAGGACAGGCAGGTAGACAGAGCATTTGGGATGGCTCTGTTGGTAAAAAATGAAATCAGATCATTAGAAAGAGGTGACATGGGATTAGAAAATGTAGAATTTTTGTGGAAAGAATTAAGCAACTGCTAGGGTATAAAGACAGTAATGGGAGATATATACAGAGCTCTGAACAGTCGCAAAGATGCAGTATACAAATTACAACGTGAAATAGAAAACGCATGTCAAAAGGACAATGTTATGATAGTCATGGGGGATTTGAATATGTAATACTCAGGTAGATTGGGAAAATCAAGTTGGTGCTGGATCCCAAGAGGGAGAGTTTGTAGAATGCCTACAAGATGGCTTTTTAGCACAGCTCATGTTTGAGCACACCAGGGGATCTCTATTTTAGATTAGAGAGCTGAAGGTAGAGGAACCCTTTAAGCCAGTGCTCATAATATGATAACATTTACCTTGCAATTTGAGAAGGAAAAGTTAAAGACAGATGTATCAGTACTACAGAGCAGTAAAGAGAATTACAGAGGCATGAGAAAGGAGCTAGCCAAGATTGATTGAAAGGGAACACTAGCAGGGATGATGACAGATTTCTGGGAGCAATTTGGAAAGTACAGGATAGATACATTCAGAAGAAGAAGTATTCTAAAGGCAGGATGATGCAACCATGTCTGACAAGCGAAGCCAAAGACAACAGAAAAGCCAAAGAAAGGGCATATAATCAAGCAAAAACTAGTATTCTGAAGGAGGTGACTGAAGTGATTGTGGAGTCATTAGTAATGATCTTTCAAGAAATGATGGATTCTGGCATGTTCTGGAGGAATGGACAATTTCAAAAGTCGCTCCATTCTTCAAGAAGGGAGAGAAGCAGAAGAAAGGAAATTATAGGCCAGTTACTCAGATCTCAGTAGCTGGGAAGATATTGGAATCAATTTTAATGATATGGTTTCAGGATACTTGGGAGCACATGATAAAATAGGCTGATATCAGAATGATTTCTTTAAGAGAAAATATTTCCTGATAAATCTGTAGAAATTCTTTGAAGAAATAACAGAAAACAGCAGGATAGACAAAGTAGAATCATTGGATGTTGTGTGCTTGGATTTTGACAAGGTGCTACACATGATGCTGCTTAACAAGAGCCCATGTTATTCCAGGAAAGATATTAGCGTGGGCAGAACATTGGCTGATTGGCAGGTGGCAAAGACTGGGAATAAACGGAGCCTGTTTTGGTGGGCTGCTCATGACTATTGGTGTTCTACAGGGGTCTGTGTTAAGACTGCTTCTTTTTACATGATATGTGAATGATTTGGATGACGGAATTGATGGCTTCGTGGTCACAATGGTGGACAATTTGAAGAGAGGTGGAGGGGCAGGTAGATTTGAGGAAGCAGAGAGGCTACAGAAGAACTTAGATGAGGAAAATAGACAAAGAAGTGGCAGATGGACTACAATGACAGGAAGTGTACGGTCATGAACTTTGGTAGAAGAAATAAAAGTGTAGACTATTTTTTAAATGCAGCCAAAATTCAAAAACCTCAGAATAGAGGGCCATCCATTCAGAATGGAGATGAGGATAAGTTTTTAGCCAGAGATTGTTGAATCTGCAGAATTTGTTGCCACAGACAGTTGACCATTGTTGATTGCAGAATACTTCAGGTTTCATCAGTGGAATCAAAAGGGAGTCCATTTCAGCACACATGGCTGAATTGAAGAGATTGCCTGAGGATTGTCTGTCAGTGATGGCCTTACTACTATACTGAGAGATTATTTGGTTTGTTGAATCTTACAAGAAAGCATTAAAAACAGCTCCTAACTAAGGCACAACTTGCATTTAAAAGAGCAGTTGAAATTGCTCTATCAATGGAAACAGCAGCCAGAGATGCAATTGAGTTGCAGACAGAAATGAAAGGAGCATGAACAAAATTGTAGCGTCTAAACTGAAACCAGCTGAACAAATTGTGTTACCATTCTGCCAGGACTTCACATATACCAGTGGATGTGGGCGCAGAGCATCGGGGGTGTGAGTTACCTGAAATTCAGAAGATTCAGTGTTCGCACCATTGGTATTTTAGCCACAGGTGCTGTTCCAATGTGTACATGGCTTCTTGGAGAAGGCCAAGAAAGCTGTCTTTGCAGCACCCTTCATCTGCACTGAAAGATAGAAGGGTGATAGCCAATATAAAAAAGTTAAGGGAAGGAGCATAGAATAGCACCCCATGTTCTGCCTAAGTAGTCTACAACCCAACGGCATAAACACTGAAATCTCCAACTTCTGGAAAACTCCTCTGCCTCCATCCCTTTTCTCTCTGCTCCTGATCTACCCAGTTTGTCCTACATACACCACAGCCTCCACCTTCCTGTTTCTTTCCCTCCTCCACTCACTTGCTCTGTCCATCACCCACAGTCCTCCCATGGATCCATTACCCCATTATTCCCATTTGCCCACTCACCTCTTTCCCTTGCTTCCATGCTTCACCGTCCTCTCCTATTAGATTCCAACATCTTCAGCCCCCTGTCATCTCCCAGCTTCTACTGCTATTTCCCTCTCCACTCCTCCACAGGCTTATCACCCCTCCTGCTCTGGATCCATCTATTCATTTTGAGCTCTTGCTTCATTCCTTCCCTCCAACTTTTTAATACTGGCAATCTCCCTCTATCTTTCAGTCCAAATGAAGGATCTTGACTCACAATGTTGTCCATCCATTTCCCTGCATGGATGCTACCTAACCCATTGAGTTCTCTAGAATCTTTGGAAAAGAGTAAACAGTCAATGTTTCGTGTCTGAAACATCGACTGTTTACTCTTTTCCATAGATGCTGCCTGGCCTGCTGAGTTCCTCCAGCATTTTGTGTGTGTTGCTTGGATTTCCAGCATCTGCAGATTTTCTCTTGTTTGTGCTACTACTACACTGTGAAGTCTCTTCCAGGAATGCTTACCCTAAAGAAGTTTAAATCTTCCGTTCAACAGGAGTTCAATGAAACCCTCTCTCACTTCTCGCCCTCTATGATCTCTGGTATTGTGCAATTTTTTTAAAGCTTCCATTTCTGCTTTTCTGACATCAGAACACTTAATCCTGGCAAAACCATCTTCTTCTTGCATGCTTAATTGCAATTTGGTGAGATACAAGTGTTTGGTCTATGCAAATTAATCTATTTACGTTTCTCAATTCCTTTCTGCAGTTCCTTCTTGGTGTAATTTTCAGCCTCTTCCTCACCCCTTTAAATTACCCGTGTCCTTCCTCTGTCATTCTGATTCACAGATCTGTCTGTGGCCTTGACTCGTGATACCTCTGTGGGTTTAAGAACTAAGTGAGTGTGTGAGTCTGCTCCTTCGACCAGTATACACTCAGTCTCTGCCACTACCATCCAGTACGGCCTACATCAACTGTAATGAAGGGCTTCGAGAGGTTTGATATGGCACAAATAAACCCCTGCCTCAGAGCAAACTTGGATCTGTTTCAATCTACCTCCCAACACAGCAGGTTAATAGCAGACACAATTTTTCTGTCCCTTCATTTTGCTCTGGACCCTCGGAACAACAGGAACACATATGCCAGGCTGTTGTTTATTGACATTCAAATATAAGCTTCCCATCTAAGCTCATCATCAAGGTTCAAGTACTTCCTTCTGCAGCTTGATCTTTGACTTCCTAACAGTAGACGTCAATCAATGAGGATTGGTAACAACACTTCCTTCTCGCTGACCATCTGATGCACCTCAGGGCTACATGCTCAGCCCCCTGCTTTACTCTCTGCACACAGAGTAACTATGCACAGCTGCAGTGCCCTGCACAAATCTTCCAATGACACCACTATTGCGGAACAGATTACAGGTGGCGATGAGGCAGTGTACAGGCATGTGATGGCTACAGGAAATTGAATGGTGCTGCAACAACAATGTCAGGCAAAGTAAAGAACTGATTGTTAGCTTCTTAAAAATTTTGGAGGGCAATAACTTCTTCTGGAAGGCAAAACAGTGCCAGTCTACATTGTGGGATCAGCGGTGGAGAGAGTCAACAGCTTTAAGTATCTGTGTATTAACATATTAGATGACCTTTTCTGGGTGCAGCACATGCAGTGCTATGCAAAACCCTTAGACACCCTAGCAATGTATATGTATCTAAGAGTTATACTGTATATATATTGAGATTTTCATTCCCCAGGATTGATTGAGACACCCTGGAAGGGTGGAATTTTTGAAATGTGTCCAGGAGAGCTTCCTGAATCAGTAAACCAGCGCTCCTGCTTGGGAGGGTGTAATACTGCAGCTCCTCTTCGGCCGTGCGGCAGAGTGGGTAACTGAAGTGGCAGTCAGGGAGCATTTCAGTTCTAGTGACCACAATTCTATTAGTGTTAAGATAAGGATAGAAGAGGGTAGTGCAGGTAAAGGATGCTAAACTGGAGTGGAGCTCAATTTGGGGAAAGTTAGTCAGGATCTAGATTGAGTGAGCTCGCCTGAAGAGAAAGGAATGAATAGCAATGGGAGGCTTTCAAGAGCGTTTATAAAGAGTCTGGTGGCAGCAACTTCCTCTTAAGATGAAGGGCAAAACTGTCAAGTTTAGGGAATCTTGGCTGATGAGAGCCATTCAGGCTCTGGTCAAGAAAGAGAAAGAAGCATATATTGGGTTTAGGAGGTGAATTCCTTGATGACTAAAAAAAAAATTAAGAGAGACTGTGAGATAGATCTGACAGGTAAAATCCCAAGAGGTTCTACAGCTACATTCAGTGACCACTTTATTAGCAACAATTGCACATCCGCTCGTTAATCTTCCATGTGGTGGTGTGTTGGGGCAATGACATCAACATGAGTGATGCCAACAGGCCCAATAAATTGATCAGAAAGACTGGCTCTGTTATAGGAGTCAAAATGAACACACTGGAGACTGTGGTAGAACAAAGGACCCAACAGAAAATTCTGGCAATTCTGGACAATGTTTCTCACCTTCTGCATGCCACCCTGGCTGAACAGAGGAGCACTTTTACTATTAGACTAAGACAACCATGCTGCTCCAAAGAATGCTATAGGAGGTCATTCTTACCCTCGGCCATTAGGCTCTATGAGTCAACCCAAAGCCAGGGAACAGATGACACTCTCCTGTTAGACTGTTTGAGGTAACATATTTAAAATTCGTTTCCAATATTTGTATATTTGTATATCTGTGTGCTTGTAATGCTACTGTGACACTGTAATTGCCTTTGGAATCAATAAAATATCTATCTAACTACATACTTTTCTATCTAATGCATATATTTAATCAACCAATCATGTGGCAACAACTCAATGCATAAAAGCATGCAGATATGGTAAAAGTGTTCAGTTGTTGGTCAGACCAAACATCAGAACAGGGAAGAAATGTGATCAAAGTGATATTGACTGCGGAATGATAGTTGGTGCCAGACGGGGTGGTTTGAGTATCTCAGAAGCTGCTGATCTCTTGGGAATTTCACACAGGACAGTCTCTAGAGTTTACAGAGCATTGTGCAAAAAACAAAAAAATGTCCAGCGAGTGGCAGCTCGAAGGGCGAAGATGCCCTGTTAATGAGAGAGGTCAAAGGAGTCACTTTGGGCAAGAGTGAGCAAGAGACGTCACTGCAGGATGGGAGCCATTGGAAAAGATCAGGTGTCCTCAGTAGTGAGTTCTAAATTTGAAGAAGCGAGTGAATGTGAACATCGTTGCTAGATGGGAGCCATTTGAAAAGAACAAGTCTCAACGGTAGTGCGTTTTATTTGGGCCAATCAAAAGAAGGGAGGTGTAAGTGAAGTGGTCATTGTTGGAGTGGGCCAGGCTTCTGCTCAACAGGCTTGGAAAAGCACATGTGGAGGTTCTAAATAAGTTTTAAGTAAGCTTTTACAGAAATCTATTTCTTTGACTACTAGTACATAGCTATTGCAATGTGGACGTGTCCAGAGTTAGATTGTGTTCTTTGTGTGAGATGTGGGAACTCTGGAGACTTCCAGTATCCCAGGTAACTGCATCTGCATGAAGTGCATCAGCTGCATCTCCTTAGAGACTGTGTTATGGAAAAGGAGCTTGATACAGGAAAATGAGAAAATGAAAGATAGAAGCTACGGAGAGGTGGTCACCCCTAAGTTTCAGGAGGCAGCTACCTGAGTGAGTGTCAGGAGAGGGAAAGAGGATAGGAAGCCAGTGTGGCTATTCTCAACATTAATGAGTAAAATGCTCTGGATACTGATGGGGGGGTGGCTGTGGTTTGACCTACTGGGGAAAGCCAAACTGGTCAGATCCCTGGCACTGCTTCTGGTTCTGAGGATCAGAAAGGAAAGGGGGAGAAGAAGAGTGGTGAAGAGATAGAGGATTCCATCGTTAGAGGAGCAGACAGGAGGTTATTTGGAGGTGAAAGAGACACCGGGATGGTATGTTGGCTCCCAAGTGCTACAGTCAGGGATGGCCCAGATTGAATCCATAGCATTCTAAAGTGGTGGGGGGGTTGGTTGGTGAACAGCCGAAAGACTTACTACGTATTGTTACCAACAATGTAGGTAGGGAAAGAGAGGAGGTCCTGAGGAGAGAATATAGGAAGCTAGGTCAAAAGTTGAAAGGCAATATCTCCAGAATGGTAATCTCTAGATTGCTGCCTGTGCTATGCTATGATTGGGCAGATGAAAATGTGACTAAAGTATTGGTGCAGGTGGCAGGTGTTCAGTTTTCTGGATCATTGGGATATCTTCTGGGCGGCCATGATCTGAACACAATGGGCAGGTTACACCTGAACCCGAGAGGAACCAATATTTTTGGGGGCAAGTTTGCTAGTGCTGTAGGGGAGGGTTTAAATTAATTTGGCAGGGGGAATGGGAACTGGAGTGTTAGGGCTGAGGATGGGGCAGTTGGTATACAAGTAGATGCAGTGTGTAGTGAGACTGTGAGGAAGGACAGATGGATTAAAGGTCAAAATTAGAGTCCGTGGGATGAGTTTACGTGTAATATGGAGACAAAGTTGAGAAGGGTGATGAATACAGGAGTGAATGTGTCATATCTGATTGACACAGTATACAGAATAAAGTAGATGATCTTGTTGTGCATTTAGAGATTGGCAGGTACGACATTGTGGGCATTAATGAGTCGTAACTGCAAGAAGATTATAGTTGGAGCTCAACGTCCAAGGATACACATTGTATCAAAAGGACAGGCAGGTAGGCAGAATGGATGGGGTGGCTCTGTTGGTATAAAATGAAGTTGAATCGTTAGGATAGCAAGAAATTCCGACATCACAGATATTGGTGGTAAAAAAGGAGCTAGATATTCTGTGGCAGAGTATTCTGTGAAAATTTAAGCTTGTACATTCATTAATCTATGCAGTATGCTTTTAATCAGTTTGCATTACACAACCTGTACCAATAAAATATTTTAGAACGGAAGTAGAGGGGTGAAGGAGGGAAGAGTCTCTCATTGTTCATCTAATTTTCTTTACCACTCTTATGATGCCTACAATACTTCAAATGATTTACTGCTGTGTGGATATGACGTTTGGAAAGGCTGTGGTAATACATTTGAGAAATATTAGATAAATTAGTCCCAGTCTCTACTAATAACTATAGATAATCAGTAATAGAAACCACCAAACAGCATTTAGCAACAACGACAACCACGTCAACGATTTTAGTTGGCCCATACAAAAAAGGATGAGACCGATTGCGATTTCCAGAAGTATGTCCTAATGAGATTTATGTGTTGCAAGGTCAACATCAAGAGATTACAAAATGAGGAGAAAAACATTGAAGAAACCATGAAGAAACCTGGGTTGCGTGCAAGGGCTGTGGCACCGAGAATTAGGAACCCATGAAATAAAACGAACAAGGACACTTAAGTTAACTTTAGAAAGAAACTAAGGCAAACTTGTATCGGGAAGAAAGGATGTACATCAGAAATTATTAATAAAATTAATGATATAAACCATTAAAAATGATGCTAATGGACCAGTTTTTATGACACTGTGTCATAATTTGATGGGAAATGTGCCAAATTGTGAACATTGTTTTGTGATGCCTGGATGAGTTTATCTGCTATGACTCGCAAGAAGATAAAATCTGTTTGATTGTCACCTCATCAAACACCCTCAAGCTTCCCTCTACCGTAGCTATTACTTGTTCAATCTGTTAAATGTATTGATGACACTTGCCAGGCCTCCACAAACAGATCCAGTCAAAACCATCATCTTTTTATCACCTAGAAGGGTAACCACAGCAAGTGTATGGGAGTACTGATATTGCAGCTCGCCTCCATTTCATTCAACCTTCTGATCTGACAATGCATAAACTTTTCATCATCACAGAATGAGAAGCCCTAATTTGTCTCCATGCCAGCACTAAGAACACCTCGAATAGAACTGCTGCAGTTCAAGCTGCCTCACCACCAAGTCGTCAAGAGCAGACAAATTTGGGTATCGCTGACGTTGTCAGGAAGCCACGGTTCTGTAAATGAAAGCCTTTATAGAATGAAGCAAGTTATTTATTTGATTTAAAGTTTCTTTAATTGGAAAGATCTGTTAAGTAAGGCAATTATTTTCTCTTTTTTAATAATTTTCTTCACAATTTCCACCAACACAGTGACACCTGACACATCTTCCTCTTCCCTTTGTTTTCACTTTTTGTAAGAGAATATTCCCTCTGCAGCTCTCTATTTATTCTTTCGTCTCTGTTAAACTCATTCCCCATCTCACAGCATTTTCCCCTGTCACTGCAGGAGATGCAACATCTGATCTTTTCTCTCCTGTCTTCCCGCGATTGATGTGCTTCAGGTTATCTTTACAACCTCAGCAATTACACTTTTTCAGGCTTAAGATTAAACACTAGCTTTATTTGTCACCTGTACATTGAAACATCAAAATATACAGTGACGTGCATCGTTTTGAATCGACAGTCAATGCAGTCTGAGGATCGTGCTGGGCGCAGTGTGCAAGTGTCACCACGCTTCTGGCACCAACACAGCATGCCCACAGCTCGCCGACCCTATCCCTAAATGTACGTCTCTGGAATGTGGGAGAAAACCGAAGCATCCAGAGGAAACCCACATGGTCACAGGGAGAATGTACAAACTCCTAACAGACGGTGGCAGGAAATGTAACCTGATCGGTGATTGCTAGCTTTGCAAAGCGATCACCTTAACTGCTATGTTACTGCACTGCCCAGAGAGACTACTTTGAGCTACTAATCACTGGTTATTTTCATTCTCTATCCAATGGCCACTCTTTATCCCTTGGCTTTTACACTGTTCCAGTATAGCAAATTGACTGGTCCAATAACCGTACGTCATGTCCTGACCTGGTACGCTACAGCTCACAGGATTGAATATTTAATTCAATAATTTCAGATTACCTATTTTTATTTTACCAGACCTGGGCAGAGTTGAATATTTCCTACAATTTCTTTAATTTCAGGTTTCCAGTAAGGGCAATGTTCTTATCTCACAGTTGCAGCATTGATTTTTTTTCTCTTTCCTCCATCCTGACTCAACTGCTTCCATTAACATCCTCCAATCAATCATTTGCAATTCGCAGGCCTTCTCCGCCTGCTCTGAGTTGGCAGTACCACCATTCTCAGTCTCGTTTGGTCTGCACCCTACTACAGAATGCCCTTTGTTTCTCTACTACTGCTCTTCTCTGCAACTTAAAGCATATTGGTTTCCTTTCTAAATTTGACTGTCTTTGCTGAAAAAATTATTTGTCATAAAGTTTTATTCTCTGTCTCTCTTCAACGCCTTAACCTGACTTGTTGATTACTTCAAGCATTTGCTGTTTTTATTTCAGTTTTAAGCAGCTGAAAACCTTTTCACTTTTTCTCTCTTCATCTGTCTATGTTTACTATGGCTCCTGTATTGTTCAAAGGGCAGATACTGTATATCCAATTCACAATGAAATGCATTGCATCAAGCCAACCGAGTCCCCTGGATGCACATGGCCTCTAAACATCATTCTCTACTGTATACTGTCATGTCTGTGTGGCAGGATTCTGTTCTGACTCTATCTAGATAATGTCACTGTAGTCAGTCCAATCTCAGATAACAATGATTTGGAGTAAAGGAAGGAGATAGAGAGCTTAGAGCATGGTGCCATGACATGTTCCGTTCCTTCAATGTCAGCAAAACAAAAAGAGCTGGTCATTGACTCTACAATAGGGCCAGTTCACATGTTCCTGTCTATATAAATAGTGTTGAGATCGAGGGGGCTGTGAACTTCAAGTTTTTAGGAGTGAACATCACCAATAACATGTCCTGGTCCAACCGCGAAGACATCACTGGCAAGAAAGCTCACCAATGCCTCTACTTCCTCAGGAAGCAAAAGAAATTCAGCATGTTCCCTGATTACCCTTACCAAGTTTTGTCAATGCACCATAGAAAACATACCATCTTGATGCATAATTGCTTGATGTGGCAGCTTCTCTGCCCATGACTGGAATAAACTGCAGAGGATTGTGGACACCACTCTGTCCATACTTCTCACTGCCTCAGTAAAGCAGCCAGCAATACCAAAGACTCCATTCTCCTCGGGTATTCTCTCTTCTCTTCCCTCACATCCAGCAGAAGATACAAAATCCAAAAGAACATACCATCAGGCTTAATGGCAGCTTCTACTCTGCTGTTATAGGACAATTAAATAGTTTCCTCGTCCTGTCCTGATGAAAAGTTTCAGCCTGAAACATCGACTGCTCATTTCCCGAGATGGATCCTGCATGACTTGCTGAGTTCCTCTAGTATTTTGTGTGCGGCATTCAGTATTCCCACTTCTATTTACCACAAAGCTGGAGGGAAAAATATGTCTCTACCTTCCAGGACATCAGCACGTGACCAGGATTTGTCCAAACACCTTTGGATAAGTGTATAGCCTTTACATGTGTAACGTTAACTCTGATAATAGTTGGAAAGTCAGAGAGAGTCCCAAAAAAGTCACTGGAAAATACCACGTGAAAGGCCAGGCACAGATCTTGGGCTTTGTACTTCTGCAAAGTTCTTCACCAGCTCTAAACCAAAACAGCCAAAATTGTGAAAAATCCAGGCACTTGGTACATAAAACCTCTTTAGGTGTTACTGCACTAGATTTGTAAATGTTGTGTTTCAGTATTAAAGGTCAGATTGTGGATGAGTTTGAGGGTTCAGCTTGGAATTGATTGGTCTCTAGGCACCTGCTAATGATGGTTGGTGAGACTCTTCAACACAGTACAAGAGCCAATTTTGAGTCAGGCCTTCTAGTTGCTATCTGAAATGTTGAACAGAGTCAGAGAGTTAGGCACTTCTTGGTGACCCATAGCCCGTGTTGAGTAGGCTTTCAGGACTCAATGTGCGTCTGGGTGAGCCGGGAACCAAGTGTTTGCGTTGCATGGGGTTGAACACATTGCCAATGCTGAATGATCCTTGAGGCCATTGAGGACTCATTGCCAGTGTTGGGGGATGGTCTCACTGGTCACCAGGTCTGCAGCGTGGGCAGGGTGATGGCCATTCCTTTAAAGGAAAATGAACTACAGGGAACTGGAAATATATTGCTAAGTTTCAATATTTTCTCTTCTTTCTCCTGACTTGGAACCTTGTTGCTTGGCCTCACATAGCAGAGGATCAACCTTGGTCTAAAGATTAGATTTATAGATGAGCTTTATTTGTCACATGTACAATGAAACATATTCCACTGTTGTCACTTTTGGATTTTGTTTTGCTCAGCAATCTTTGCATAATTCTGCATGTTTGCTCTCATCATTATATGTTTTATTGTATTGATTATTGCTGTGTATACAGGACTGAAGGTGTTATATTAGAATGCACTCAGGATACAGAATAATGTAGATGAATTTGCAGCACAGTTTCGAATTGGTATGTGGGATATTGTAGGCGTCACTGAGCCATGGCTGAAAGAAGATTATAACTCAGAGTTTAATGTCCAAGTATACACATTGTATCAAAAGGACTGGCAGGAAGGCGGAGGGAGTGGCGTTGCTCTGTTGGTAAAAAATGAAATCAAATTATTAGAAGGAGGTGGCATAGGGCTGCAAAGTGTTGAATCATTGTGGTTAGAGCTAAGAAACTGCAAGGTAAAAAGACCCTGGTGGGAATTGCATACAGACCCCCAAACAGTAGTAAGGAGGTGGCCTGCAAATGACAATGGGAGATAGAAAGTGCATGCCAAATGGACAGTGTTACAGTCGTCATAGGGGACTTCAATATACAGGTACAGTAAATCAAGTTGGTGCTGGATTCCAGGAGGGTTAAACTCGAGAGTGCCTATGAAATGGCTCTTCACAACAGCTCATGGTTGAGCCCACTAGAGGATCAGCCATTCCGGATTGGGTGTTGTGCAATGAACCGGAATTGATTAGCAAACTTAAGGTAAAAGAACATTTAGGGTCAACGATCATAATATAATCAAATTCAACCTGAAATATGAGAAGGAGAAGTAGAAGTCAGATGTATCAATATTGCGGCGGAGGAAAGGGAATTCCAGAGGCACGAGAGAGGAGTTGGTCAGAATTGATTGGAAAAGAACACTGGCAGGGATGACAGCAGAACAGCAATGGCTGGAATTTCTGGGAACAATTCGGAAGGCGCAGGATATATACATCCCAAAGAGGAAGAAGTAATCTAAAGGAAAGATGATACAACTGTGGCTAACAAGAGAAGTCGAAGACAACATAAAAGCCAAAGAGAGGGCATATAATACATCAAAAATTAGTGGGAAATTAGAGGATAGAGGAGTACTTATATACCATAGAAAACAACTAATAAGTCATTAAGAAAGTAAAAAAAAAGTAATTAAGATAGTCAACCCTTTCATTTCTTCTACTAAAATGCATGACCATACGCATCCCAACACTACATTCCATCAACACACACAAAATGCTGGTGGAACACAGCAGGCCAGGCAGCATCTATAGGGAGAAGCACTGTCGACATTTTGGGCCAAGACCCTTCGTCAGGACTAACTGAAAGGAAAGATACTAAGAGATTTGAAAGCAGTGGGGGGAGGGGGAAATGCAAAATGATAGGAGAAGACCGGAGGGGGTTGGGATGAAGCTAAGAGCTGGAAGGGTGATTCGCAAAAGTGATACAGAGCTGGAGAAGGGAAAGGATCATGGGACGGGAGGCATCGGGAGAAAGAAAGGGGGAGCGGGGGAGCACCAGAGGGAGATGGAGAACAGGCAGAGTGATGGGCAGAGACAGAAAAAAAACAACTAAGTATGTCAGGGATGGGGTAAGGAGGGGAGGAGGGGCATTAACAGACGTTAGAGAAGTCAATGTTCATGCCATCAGGTTGGAGGCTCTCTCTGCCCATCACTGTGCCTGTTCTCCATCTCCTTCTGGTGCTCCCTCCCACCTTTCTTTCTCCTGAGGCCTCCCGTCCCATGATCCTTTCCCTTCTCCAGCTCTGTATCACTTTTGCCAATCACCTTTCCAGCTCTTAGCTTCATCCCAACCCCCTCCGGTCTTCTCCAATTATTTTGCATTTCCCCCTCCCCCCACTACTTTCAAATATCTTAGTATCTTTCCTTTCAGTTAGTCCTGACGAAGGGTCTCGGCCCGAAATGTCGACAGTGCTTCTCCTTATAGATGCTGCCTGGCCTGCTGTGTTCCACCAGCATTTTGTGTGTGTTGTTTGAATTTCCAGCATCTGCAGATTTCCTGGAGTTTGCACTACATTCCATCTGCTATTTCTTTGGCCATTCTCATAATCGATTTAAGTCCTTCTGTGGCCTCTCTACTTCCTCAAAACTACCCGCCTCTCCACTTATCTTTATACTGTCTGCAAACTTTGCATCAAAGCTATTAATTTCCTCATCCAAATCATTAATATATTACGTAAAAAGAATTGGTCCCAACACAGATCCCTGTGGAACACCACTAGTCAACGGCCGCCAACCAGAAAAGGCTCCCTTTATTTCCAATCTTTGCATCCTGCCAATCAGCCACTGCTTTATCCTTGCTAGAATCTTTCCTGTAATATCATGGGCTTGTAGTTTGTTAAGCAGTTTCACGTGCGGTACCTTACCAAAAGTCTTCTGAAAATCCGAGTGCACATTATCAACCGATCCTCCTTTGTCTAACCTGCTTGTTATTTCTTCAAAGAATTCCAACAAATTTGACAGGCAACAATTTTCCTTTTTTGTGTGCCCCACTTGTGCAGACAGCTCATTTCCCACACTCACGACCCTCTGAGTGAAGAAATGTCCCCTCATATTCCCCTAAGCTTTTCACCTTTCACTCTTAACCTGTGACCTCTAGTTTTAGTCCCATCCAACTTCAGTGGAGAAAACTTTCTTGCATTTACCCTATCTATACCCCTCAATTTTGTACACCTCTATCAAATCTCTCAATCATCTACATTCCAAGGAATAAATTCCTAACCTATTCAATCTTTCTTTGTAACTCGGGTCCTCCAGTCCTGGCAACATCCTTGTAAATTTTCTCTGTATTCTTTCAAAGTTACTTACCTATTTCCTATAGGTAGGTGACCAAAACTGCACACAATACTCCAAATTAGGCCTCACCAATATCTTACACAACTTCAGCACAACATCCCATCTCCTGTACTCAATGAAGGCCAATGTGGCGAAAGCTTTCTTTACTACCCTAAGTATCTGTGATGTCATGTTAAATGAATTATGGACTTGTATTCCCAGATCCCTTTGTTCTACAGTGCCCTACGGTTCACTGTTTAAGACCTACCCTGGTTGATTCTACTGAAGTGCAAAACCTTGAGAAGGCCTTGGCGAGTAGGGTAAAGGAAAACCCCAAGGCATTCTTCAATTATGTGAAGAACAGAAGGATGACAGGAGTGAAGGTAGGACTGATTAGAGATAAACGTGGGAAAATGTGCCTAGAGGCTGTGGAAGTAAGCAAGGTCCTCAATGAATACTTCTCTTTGGTATTCGCCAATGAGAGGGAACTTGACAGTGAGGACAATATGTGAGGTTGATGTTCTGGAGCATGTTGATATTAAGGGAGAGGAGGAGTTGGAGTTATTAAAATGCATTAGGATGGATAAGTCCCCGGGGCCTGATGGAATATTCCTCAGTCTGCTCCACGAGGTGAGGGAAGAGATTGCTGAGACTCTGGCTTAAGATCTTTATGTCCTCGTCTACGGGAATGGTACCGGAGGATTGGAGGGAGGCGAATGTTGTCCCCTTGTTCAAAAAAGGTAGTAGGGATAGTCCAGGTAATTATAGACCAGTAAGCCTTACTTCTGTGGTGGGAAAGCTGTTGGAAAAGATTCTTAGAGATAGGATCTAAGGGCATTTAGAGAATCATGATCTGATCAGGAACGGTCAGCATGGCTTTGTGAAGGGCAGACCATGTCTAACAAGCCTGATTGAGGTCTTTAAGGAGGTGACCAGGCATATAGATGAGGGTAGTGCAGTGGATGTGATCTACATGGATTTTAGTAAGGCATTTGACAAGGTTCCACATGGTAGACTTATTCAGAAAGTCAGAAGGCATGGGATCCATGGAAATTTGGCCAGGTGGATTCAGAATTGGCTTGCTTGCAGAAGGCCAGAGGGTCGTGGTGGAGGGAGTACATTCAGATTGGAGGGTTGTGACTAGTGGTGTCCCACAAGGATCTGTTCTGGGACCTCTACTTATTGTGATTTTTAACGGATATTAGAGGAGGGTTTTTCACTCAGAGAGTGGTTGGTGCGTGGAATGCACTGCCTGAGTCAGTGGTGGAGGCAGATACACTAGTGAAGTTTAAGAGACTACTAGACAGGTATATGGAGGAATTTAAGGTGGGTGGGTTATATGGGAGGCAGGGTTTGAGGGTCGGCACAACATTGTGGGCCGAAGGGCCTATAATGTGTTTTACTGTTCTATGATCTGTCTGCATTAAATTCCATTGGTAATTTTTCCAGCTGTTTTAGATCCCAGTGCAAGCCATGATGGCCTTCCTCACTGCCCATGACATACAAAATTTTGGTGTCACCTGCAGATTTGCTGATCCAGTTAACCACATTATCATCCAGGTCATTGATACAGATAACAAACAACAACAGTCGAGTTGAAAAGTGCACCTGGAAGTAAGAAACTAGGGGAAGGGAGGGAATCTCAGAGTTTAGCACCCTGACAACTGCAACTGACATCTGTGGAGCAATTAAAATTAAAAGCCAGAACTGGAGGTGTATGTGTGTCATGGGAGGTCAAGGTGATTAAACTGTTAAAGCCATTAAAGGATTTAAAAACGAGCATAGGCATTTCTTTGTTCTCCTGTTGAGCACAGCTCACCCTCATTCGGGTGAGGGATGTATAGGATGTTTAGAAGTTTAAATGCAGAAGCAGATCCACCAGGGTGTATGTTGAAGTAAAAGGGCTCCCTAGGTAATGGATGATATGTCTTACAGAAATCTGATTCATGCAAATTCTCTTTTGTGTTAATATAACATTTTTCAAGATGGTGTCATTTTGTGGTATTGTTAATGACTAGATGCAGTGTATGTTCTGTGATTTTAAATGTGGGTAGAATTAGACCATAAGACAAAAGAGCAGCAGTCGGCCATTTGGCCCCTCAAGTCTGCTCCACCATTTCATCATGAGCTGATCCAATCTCCCCTTTAGTCCCATTCCCCTGCCTTCTCACCATAACCTTTGATGCCCTGACTACTCAGATACCTATCAATCTCTGCCTTAAATACACCCAATGACTTGGTCTCCCCTGCCGCCTGTGGCAACAAATTCCATAGATTCATCACCTTCTGGCTAAAAAAATTCTTTCACATCTGTTCTGAAAGGGCGCCCTGCAATCCTCAAGTCATGTCCTCTTGTACTAGACTCCCCTACCATACCATGGGTAACAACTTTGCCACATCCACTCTGTCCATGCCTTTCAACATTCGAAATGTTTCTGAGGTCCCCCCCTCACTCTTGTAAACTCCAAGGAGTACAGTCCAAGAGTGGACAAATGCTCCTCATATGATAACCCTCTCATTCCCAGAATCATTCTAGTGAATCTTCTCTGAACCCACTCCAATGTCAGCACATCCTTTCTTAAATAAGAAACCCAAAACTGCACACAGTATTCAAAGTGAGGTCTTACCAATGCCTTATAGAGCCTCAACATCGCATCCCTGCTCTTATACTCTATTCCTCTAGAAATGAATGCCAACATTGCATTCGCCTTCCTCACCACCGACTCAACCTGGAAGTTAACCTTAAGGGTATCCTGCACGAGGACTCCCAAGTCCCAATGCTTCTCAGAACTTTGAATTCTCTCCCTATTTAAATAATAGTCTGCCCGTTTATTTCTTTTACCAAAGTGCATGACCGTACACTTTCCGACATTGTAATTCATTTGCCACTTCTTTGCCCATTCTCCCAATCTTTCCAAGTCTCCCTGCAGACTCTCTGTTTCCTCAGCACTACTGGCCCCTCCACCTGTCTTTGTATCATCAGCAAACTTGGCCACAAAGCTATCTATTCCATAATTCAAATCGTTGATATACAACGTAAAAAGAAGCGGCCCCAACACGGACCCCTGTGGAAAACCACTGGTAACCAGCAGCCAACCAGAATGGGATCCCTTTATTCCCACTCTCTGTTTCCTGCCAATCAACCAACGCTCTATCCACGTATGTAACTTTTCTGTAATTCCATGGGCTCTTGTTTAGAAGCCTCATATGCAGCACCTTGTCAAAGGCCTTCTGAAAATCCAAATACACAACATCCACTGCATCTCCGTTGTCTAGCCTACTTGTAATTTCCTCAAAAAGTGAATATTCAATGAAATGAATGAATCGTAGCAGCTGTAGAGAGCAATATGATTGGTTGCTATAGAAAGTGGATGTTTCTGACATGTAAATATAGTTTACAGATAGTTCTGGGGAACAGAGCCCTTGTGTAATTCTAGTCCAGTTAAGGGCATGAAAAGCCTATTGTTTCTAGCTGCTGAAGCCTTCAAAGGAGCCAGTAAGGAAGTGAAATCTAGATTGTGTCCAATCTTCACATATCACCCCAGTGTTCTAGCAGATACTGTGATGCGTGTGCACTTGTTGGTTCCCTAGTTACTATCTTCAAATAATGCAGATGCAACCAGCCAAGAATTTTCAACAGCATATCCCAAAAGTATCAGCCAACTTTGTAGGTAGAAAGGGAATCTATGCAATCTGTTTTGCTTTTAATGAGAAAGTCAAAAGAGCAAGGCCAAACAGGTAAAGAGAGCACAAAACGCCAACCCCAGAACAAGAATGAGGAAGAGAGATTTTTAAAAAACTTTTACAAAATAAGGAAAAATTACTACATGCATGTATGCTGCCATGAATGAAGGGGGTAAAGTATCTGTGAACTCGCTAAATGGGAACACAGTGAAAGGGAACCTTTATGTATTCTCAGCTAAAGCCACCAATAATTACAAAGATTTGAAAACCCTTTAACAAATCAGAATCAGGCTTATTATCACCGGCATGTGACGTGAAATTTGTTAACTTGGCAGCAGCAGTTCAATGCAATACATAATCTAGCAGAGAGAGAAAAAATATAAAATAATAATAAATAAATAAGCTAATCAATTACAGTATATATATATATAATGAATAGATTTTTAAAAGTGCAAAAATCAGCAATACTGTATATTCTTTTTTAAAAAAAGCATGAGGTAGTGTCCAAGGGTTCAATGTCCATCTAGGAATCCGATGGCAGAGGGAAAGAAGCTGTTCCTGAATCACTGAGGGTGTGCCTCCAGGCTTCTGTACCTCCTCCCTGATGGTAACAGTGAGAAAAGGGCATGCCCTGGGTGCTGGAGATCCTTAATAATGGACGCTGCCTTTCTGAGACACCACTCCCTGAAGATGTCCTGGGTACTTTGTAGGCTAGTACCCAAGATGGAGCTGACTAGATTTACAACCCCCCATACCAGAACAGTGATGCAGCCTGTCAGAATGCTCTCCACGCTACATCTATAGAAGTGTTTGAGTGTATTTGTTGACATGCCAAATCTCTTCAAACTCCTAATGAAGTATAGCCACTGTCTTGTTTTCTTTATAACTGTATTGATATGTTAAATCTTCAGAGATTTTGACACCCAGGAACCTGAAACTGCTTAACAGAATCCAATGTGTGCTTTTAACTATCATCCTAGTATTTGTGGTGATTAGGTTAATTTGGATACTTATCACATTGTTTATCCAGCTCCAGACCCTCTTTGCTTGCTTAAACAACTCCTGATGTTCAATTCAAACTACTATTCAATGAGTTTCTTTGTATTTGGTCTCATTGTTAAGGTCAGAGATTTGTATTCTTACTGATAAATGAGTATTTACACTTAAAGTAACCATTGGTCAGTTGGGGCATCTTTTGTTTCCCCTGCAAAGACTTTACAGAGATTAACATGTCTCATTAAATGCCAACTCTGCATGTGGTGTGAATCTCACCTCTCCTGCATAGCTTTTCAGCAATACTCAAAAGGAAACTGGTGAAGAAATTGTTTAAGGCCAATTTCCGCCAGCATCTGCCAGACACAGTTTGAACAGATAGCATCTCAAACAAGGAAAATAGTACAGCAGTTGAGTAAAATAATTTGCTTCTGTGTTTCAGTTAGCTTCTGATCGGCTAGATTCAAAAATACTTAAGTATAAGCATAATGTCCTATAAAATAAAACCGACAATCTCTAAATCTTGGTGTATAGAATAACTTTTTAAGTGCTTGACTTTTCATTGTGTTCATTTTCACTGTGTTCATTTTCATACTTTTCATGAGAATGGCCAATGTATATGCAGCCAATCGAACCAAGTGCTGGTTAAGAAATCTAAATTTTATACACACTTTTTGAACAATGAAACATGAGACAACAAAGAGCATTCTTTCTAATACAATATCAGGACAAAGGTCATTTTCTTATAAGAGGTTACAAAGAAAATATCCACACAGATATGACATCTATAAATGGCAAAGAATTTAATTTGCAAACCCTTGAGGCAACCATTAGAAGAGACCGTGGGGTTAAGGCGAGGTCATATTCTCATAGAATCAGTGAGTTGTAGAGCCCAGAAGCTGGTCCTTCAGCCCAAATCATCCATACTAAGATTTAGACTCATTTGTCTGCACAAGAGATTCTGCAGATGCTGGAAGTCTTGATCAACACATACAAAATTCTGGAGGAACTGCAGGTCAGGCAGTATCTAAGGAAGGAAGTGAATAATTGATGTTTTGGGCTGAGACCCCTCATGGGGACACTCCATCATTGGCCCCTATCCCACCAAGCCTTTCCTGTCCACGTACCTGCCTGAAAGCATTGTAACAGGCTTATCACATTCAGCATCTCAGCCAGGAAAGAAGTACGGCTGCAGAGTGACAGGTGATGTCTTATACAGAATGTAGAAAATTACAGACCATACTGTAATAACAGATGTGTTGACCTTTCAACTTACTCTAAGAGCTCTCTAATCCTTCCCTTAGCCTTCCATTGTTCTATCACCCATGTCAGAGTCTCTTAAATAGCCCCTAACCACCTTAACAAGGTGATTCACACACCCACTACTCCCCTATACCTTCCTCCAATCACTTTAAAATTATGCCTCCTTGTATTAGCCATTTTTGCCTTGGGTCAACAGTCTCTGGCTGTCCATTCTATCTATGCCTCTCACACAAAATCCTGGAGGAACTCAGCAGACCAGGCAGCATCTGTGGAAAAGAGTAAGCAGTCGACGTTTTGGTCAGAGACCCTTCATCAGGACTGGAGAAAAAAGATTGGAAGTCAGTGTAAGAAGGTGGAGGAGGATGAGGGGAAGAAATACAAGATGGTAGTTAATGGGTGAAACCAGGAAGGGATGGGGCAGGGGTGAAGTAAAGAGAAGTCAACTGGTTGACTGGGAAGTCAACTGGTGAAAGAGATAAAGGGCTGGAGAAGGGGGAATCTGATAGGAGAGGACAGAAGTCTATGGAAGAAAGGGAAGAGGAAGGAGCACCAGAGGGAGATGATGGGCAGGTAAGGTGATAAGGTGAGATGGAAAATGGGGAAGGGTAGAGGAGGAGGTGATGGTATGAACATCAATTTCACAAACTTATGGTAATGCTACCCTCCCCACCTCTCCTTCACCATTCCTCATGTTGCTTGGATTTCCAGCATCTGCAGATTTCCTCTTGATTGTGATTGAACTATCTATTCCTCTTATCAACATCTATCAAGTCACCACTCGTCCTCCTCCACTCACAAAAGAAAAGCTGAGAAAATATGCAAGGGATTTGACAAGTTTCCTTATGATAAACTGGATCGAAAACTAACTCAGTGATAGGCAGTACTAGATGGGTGCTTCTCTGGCTGGAAATCCATGGCACACAGCAGGGAAATGTCCTGGATTCCCTATTGTTATGTGCTTGTGACTTGGATGATAATATCCAATGAAATATGCACAAAATAGTAGGAGACTGGAATAGGCTATGAGAGGTAGTGGTCTAAGCAGGTGTGATAGTGGAGTTTAAAAGTCTTTTAGATAGGTGTCATAGAGCATATCTGAGAATGGGACTGGTTCCTGACCCATATTGCTCATTTTGCCCCCAGCAAACCATTGGCTATTTTATACATGTTATATGGGAATGTCCAGGGGTTCTTGGTTTGTGGGGGAAGGTTATCAGTACTCCTGCAGAACTAACAGGGGTACAATTACCATTGGACCCCGCTATACATCTTCTAAATGATGACTCCCACCTTTCGCTTACAGAAAAAACATGCAAAGTCTGGCTGACAGGCCTGACTGCAGCTAAGAAGATTGTGGTCCAGCGTTGGAAACCTCCTCATGATATTTCAAGTACTCACTGGCTTTGGAGCTTTTTGGATATTTCTTAACTAGAATTATCATCAGCAAGAGTAAATGATGCACGACCAAACATGATCTTAATGTGGACAAATTTGATATCTAACTTAAAAGATCTTCTGTTAAAATAGGAATGCTCTGTCTGTGTATGCACTACTATTCAGTTGGTTGGTGGAGGGGGAACGGTGATGAAGGTTTGGGGATGGCTGGGTTAAACAGTCAAAATGTAATCAGCAACTGGTTGTACTGAATGTAATTTGTTGGTGTTGCAATAAAAATCAGTGATTTAAAAAAAAGTCTTTTAGATGGGCACATGAAGATACAGAGAATGGCAGGATAAAGATCATCTGGGGCAGAAGAGATTTAGTTTAATTTGTCAATGTTCTGCACAAACGTTGTGAGGTGAAAGCCTGTTCCTGTGCTATTAGGGAATAAGACAGGACAGGTTTGTGGAGGGGAACACCTTGCATCTAGTGAAAATAAAACCATTAGATTCAAAGTAAATATGGAAAAAGATCGGTCTGGTCTGCAGGTTGAGATTCTAAATTGGAGCAAGGCAAATTTTGGTGGTATCAGAAAGGATCTGGCAAGTTGTTTCCTGGCAAAGGTGTACTTGGTAAGTGGGGGACCTTCAAAATTGAAACTTTTAAGGTACAAAGCTTGTATGTGCCTGTCAGCATAAAAGGTAAATACAACAGGTTTAGGGAACCCTGGTTTTCAAGAGATATTGAGGCCCTGGTTAAGTAAAAATAAAAGGAGGTGCATAGCAGGTACAGGCAGGTAGGGAGAAATGAGGTGCTTATGGAGTATAAGGAATGCAAGATAACACTTAAAGAATGAAATCAGCAGGGCTAAAAGAAGGCATGTTTGCCCTAGCAGACAAGGTGAAGGGGAATCCTAAAAGATTCTAAAATATGTTAAGAGCAAATGGATTGGAAGGTGACAAATTGGTCCTCTAGATGAAGATTAGAATGGTAATCCATGCATAGAACCAAAAGAGATGGGGCAGATCTTGAATTAATTTTTTCCACCTGCGTTTACTCAGGAGATGGAAACAGAGTTTATAGAAGTGAGGCAAAATGGCATCAACGTCATGAACCCTATACAGGTTACAGAGGAGGAGTTGTTTGCTGTCTTGAGGCAAATTAGGGTGGATAAATCTCCAGGGCCTGACATGGTGTTCTCTAGGAACCTGTGGAACACAAGTGCAGAAATTACTGGGGCCCCAGCAGAGATATTTAAATCATCCTTAGCAACAGGTCAGGTGCCAGAGGAATGGAGGATAGCCAATGTTGTTCTGCAGTTTAAGAAAAGCTGTAAAAATAAACAATGAAATTATAGCAAGTGAGCCTGACATCAAAAGTGGAAAAGATATTGGAAGGTATTCTAAGGGACAGGAAATATGAGTATTTGGATAACCATTGGGGATAGTCAGCATGGCTTCATGCATGGTAGGTTGTCTAACCAACCTTATATAGTTTCTTGAGGAAGTTACGGGGAAAGTTGATGAAAGCAAAGCAATGGACATTGTCCACGTGGATTTTAGGAAGGCATTTGACAAGATCCTGCATGGGATGCTGGTCAGGAAGGTTCAGTCACTCAACATTCAAGATGAGGTAGTAAACTGGTTTGACATTGGCTTTGTGGGAGAACCAGAGAGTGGTAGTAGATGGTTGCCTCTCTGACTGGAGGCCTGTGACTAGTGGAGTGCTATAACGATTATTGCTGGGTCCATTGTTATCTATATCAATGATCTGGATGATAATGTGGTTAATTGGATCAACAAATTTGTGAATGATATTAAGATTGCAGTGTAGTAGACAGCAAGGAAGTCAATCAGAGCTTGCAGCGGGAGCTGGACTGGCTGAAAAATGGCAGATGGAATTTAATGCAGAGAAGTGCAAGATGCTACACTCAGCAGGACCAACCAGGGTAGGTCTTAGTGGCAGGGCACTGAGGAGTGCTGTAGAAATAAAAGAATCTGGCAATTTAGGCCCATAATTCATTATAAGTAGCATCACAGGTAGATAGGTTCCTAAAGAAAGCAGTTGGCATATTGGCCTTCATAAATCAAAGCATTGACGACAGGAGATGGGATGTTATGTTGAAGTTGTATAAGACATTGGTGAGGCCTGATTTGGAGTATTGTGAGTGGTTTTGGTCACCTCCCTACAGGAAAGATTTAAATAAAATAGGCAGAGTACAGAGAAAATTTACAAGGTTGTTACTGGGACTAGAGGACCTGAGCTGTAAGGGAAGATTGAATAGGTTATGATTTTATTCCTCGGAAAGTAGAGGATTGAGATTGAGGTGAAATTTGATAGAGGTGTACAAAATTATCAGGGGTATAGAGAGGGTAAATGCCAGCAGGTTTTTTCCACTGAGGCTGGGTGGAATTACAACTAGAGCTCATGGGTTAAGCATGAAAGGTGAAAAGTTTAAGTGGAACATGAGGGGAAACTTCTTCACTGAGAGGGCGATGAGAGTGTGAAATGTGCTGCCTGTGCAAGTGGGTGCATGCGAGCTCAACTTCACATTAAACAGAAGTTTAGATAGGTACATGGATGGTAGGGGTATGGAGAACTATGGTCCCAGAGCAGGTCAATGGGCGTAGGCTGTTTAAATGGTTAGCTGCAGACTAGATGGGCCAAAGGGCCCGTTTCTGTGCAACATTTTTCCAGGATTCTATCCCATGAACATTATTAAAATAAAGAAAAGGAAGAGAATAAACAGCAGAATTCATCAGTGGTCACTCTGTGATCATGGTGGATCATTTGTCACTGTTCACCTGCCTACAATCAACAACTACTCTCATTCATTGCTGTTTGCAGGAAGGCGGTTTAGGAACAGCTTCTTCCCCTAAAGCCATCTGATTTCTAAATGGACATTGAACCCATGAGCACTCCCTCACTGTTTTTCTGTTTTTGCACTATTTCTAATTTAACTGTTTAATGTGCATATAAATACATACTTACTGTAATTTATTTTTTCCTATATTTATCATGTATTGCATTGTACTGCTACCATTAAGTTAACAGATTTCACAACTTACGCCAGTGATATTAAAACTGATTCTGATTCTAAGATCTGAACATCGTACACCCTTCCTAGTAGAAGTGCTTTTTATCTCAGTGAGGTTGTGCGCCATCCCCTAAATTCTCCACTTCTTAATGATGACAGAAATTAAAGAGCCAACAATCCATTCCATATGCGATGTCAATTCCAGTGGAGACAAGAATGACTATTGGGCAGATGGAGACGTTTGTTTGCATCTTTCGTGGGTGTAGGTTGAGGGGTAACTTTGCTGGTCACATCTATCGATATTAATTTGTTCAGGTAATGTCAGCAAACGTCTCTTCCTCTTTGGCTTTGATCTCGTTAGAAATCAATATTCCATCTGAATCAGATTGACATGATACCATGGGATCTTAGACCATAAACTTTTCTTGTAGCCTGGGAAAAAAACTTCCATTTTTTCATCAACATAAAGCACAATAACCTTGCCTTTATCCTGACACTGTCTCCTTTGGGTTTTAGAGTCAAACACTCAGTGGTCTCTTTCTTCGGTACACTTGTTAATGCAAATATCAAATCAGCCGTCAAATGGCAGCATCTCAATAAAAGCATGCAGACATGGTCAAGAGGTCCAGTTGTTGTTCAGACCAAACATCTGTATTCTAAGTGACTTTGAAAGTCAAATAATTATCGATGCCAGATGGGGAGGTTTGAGTACCTGAGAAACTACTGATGATCTGAGATTTTCATGCACAACCATCTCTGGAATTTAAAGAAAATGGAGTGAGAAATATAGTGAATGGCAATTCTGTGGGCAAAAACACCTTATTAATGAGAGAAAATGCCCAGACTGGTTCAAGCTGACAGGAAAATGACAGTGACTTAAATAACGATGCACTACAACAGTGGTATGCAGAAGAGCATCTCTAAATGCACAACACATCAAACCTCGAAGTGAATTGGCTACATCAGCAGAAGGCCATGAACATACACTCAGTACAGGTTGTTGGTGTGGCTGCACCAGTACTGTATACAGTTTTGGTCACCCTGTTATAGGACAGATTATTTTTAGCGTGTTGCACCAGACAGTCAGCCATTCTTGTTTGGCGCATCTCCTTTGGTCTCCTTTCAGGTTAATCGGGTCACAACATGAACATTCCTGACTCAACCCTTTTTTTTACGAGGCCGAGTGGCTAGCTCGGCACTCAACCTGGCATGGATGGAAAGCGTGCTCAGGGGTGGCCCAACTTGGATTCGAACTTGGGAGCCATTGCACCACCAGCTGGCAATAGGACAGATGGTGTTAAACTATAAAGTATAAGGATGTTGCCAGGATCAGACAGTCTCAAGTGGAGAAGCAGGTCCAAATCACTATCATCTGCATCTATCATCTACAGCCAATAAAGTACCTATCTATCTATCAACTCAACCAATCATGTGGCAGTAACTCAATGCATAAAAGCATGCAGACATGGTCAAAAAGTTCAGTTGTTGTTCAGACCAAACATCAGAACGGGGAAGAAATGTGATCAAAGTGATATTGACCGTGGAATGATAGTTGGTGCCAGACGGGGTGGTTTGAGTATCTCAGAAGCTGCTGATCTCTTGGGAATTTCACACAGGACAGTCTCTAGAGTTTACAGAGCATTGTGCAAAAAACAAAAAAATGTCCAGTGAGTGGCAGCTCGAAGGGTGAAGATGCCCTGTTAATGAGAGAGGTCAAAGGAGTCACTTTGGGCAAGAGTGAGCAAGAGACGTCACTGCAGGATGGGAGCCATTGGAAAAGATCAGGTGTCCTCAGTAGTGAGTCCTAAATTTGAAGAAGCGAATGAATGTGAACATCGTTGCAAGATGGGAGCCATTTGAAAAGAACAAGTCTCAACGGCAGTGAGTTTTATTTGGGCCAATCAAAAGAAGGGAGGTGTAAGTGAAGTGGTCATTGTTGGAGTGGGCCAGGCTTCTGCTCAACAGGCTTGGAAAAGCACATGCGGAGGTTCTAAATAAGTTTTAAGTAAGCTTTTACAGAAATCTATTTCTTTGACTACTAGTACATAGCTAATGCAATGTGGACGTGTCCAGAGTTAGATTGTGTTCTTTGTGTGAGATGTGGGAACTCTGGAGACTTCCAGTATCCCAGGTAACTGCATCTGCATGAAGTGCATCAGCTGCATCTCCTTAGAGACTGTGTTTTGGAAATGGAGCTCGATACAGGAAAATGAGAAAATGAAAGATAGAAGCTACGGAGAGGTGGTCACCCCTAAGTTTCAGGAGGCAGCTACCTGGGTGAGTGTCAGGAGAGGGAAAGAGGATAGGCAGCCAGTGTGGCTATTCCCAACATTAGTAAGTAACATGCTCTGGATACTGATGGGGGGGTGGCTGTGGTTTGAGCTACTGGGGAAAACCAAACTGGTCAGATCCCTGGCTCTGCTTCTGGTTCTGAGGATCAAAAGGGAAAGGGGGAGAAGAAGAGTGTGGAAGAGATAGAGGATTCCAGTGCATCTCCAGAATAATAATCTCTAGATTGCTGCCTGTGCTATGCTATGATCGGGCAGATGAATGTGTGACTAAAGTATTGGTGCAGGTTGCAGGTGTTCAGTTTTCTGGATCATTGGGATATCTTCTGGGCGGCCATGATCTGAATACAATGGGCAGGTTACACCTGAACCCGAGGGTAACCAATATTTTTGGGGGCAAGTTTGCTAGTGCTGTGGGGGAGGGTTTAAATTAATTTGGCAGGGGGAATGGGAACTGGAGTGTTAGGGCTGAGGATGGGGCAGTTGGTATACAAGTAGATGCAGTGTGTAGTGAGACTGTGAGGAAGGACAGACGGATTAAAGGTCAAAATTAAAGTCAGTGGGATGAGTTTACGTGTAATTTGGAGACAAAGTTGAGAAGGGTGATGAATACAGGAGTGAATGTGTCATATCTGAATGACACAGTATACAGAATAAGGTAGATGATCTTGTTGTGCATTTAGAGATTGGCAGGTACGACATTGTGGGAATTAATGGGTCGTGACTGCAAGAAGATTATAGTTGGAGCTCAACGTCCAAGGATACACATTGTATCAAAAGGACAGGCAGGTAGGCAGAATGGATGGGGTGGCTCTGTTGGTAAAAAATGAAGTTGAATCGTTAGGATAGCAAGAAATTCCGACATCACAGATATTTGTGGTAAAAAAGGAGCTAGATATTCTGTGGCAGAGTATTCTGTGAAAATTTAAGCTTGTACATTCATTAATCTATGCAGTATGCTTTTAATCAGTTTGCATTACACAACCTGTACCAATAAAATATTTTAGAACAGAAGTAGAGGGGTGAAGGAGGGAAGAGTCTCTCATTGTTCGTCTCATTTTCTTTACCACTCTTATGATGCCTACAATACTTCAAATGGTTTACTGCTGTGTGGATATGACGTTTGGAAAGGCTGTGGTAATACATTTGAGAAATATTAGATAAATTAGTCCCAGTCTCTACTAATAACTATAGATAATCAGTAATAGAAACCACCAAACAGCATTTAGCAACAACGACAACCACGTCAACGATTTTAGTTGGCCCATACAAAAAAGGATGAGACCGATTGCGATTTCCAGAAGTATGTCCTAATGAGATTTATGTGTTGCAAGGTCAACATCAAGAGATTACAAAATGAGGAGAAAAACATTGAAGAAACCTGTGTTGCGTGCAAGGGCTGTGGCACCGAGAATTAGGAACCCATGAAATAAAACGAACAAGGACACTTAAGTTAACTTTAGAAAGAAACTAAGGCAAACTTGTATCAGGAAGAAAGGATGTACATCAGAAATTATTAATAAAATTAATGATATAAACCATTAAAAATGATGCTAATGGACCAGTTTTTATGACACTGTGAGATACTTTGATGGGAAATGTGCCGAATTGTGAACATTTTTGTTGTGATACCTGGATGAGTTTATCTGCAATGACTCGCAAGAAGATAAAATCTGTTTGATTGTCACCTCATCAAACACCCTCAAGCTTCCCTCTACCATAGCTATTACTTGTTCAATCTATTAAATGTATTGATGACACTTGCCAGGCCTCCACAAACAGATCCAGTCAAAACCATCATCTTTTTATCACCTAGAAGGGTAACCACAGCAGGTGTATGGGAGTACTGATATTGCAGCTCGCCTCCATTTCATTCAACCTTCTGATCTGACAATGCATAAACTTTTCATCATCACAGAAGGAGAAGCCCTAATTTGCCTCCATGCCAGCACTAAGAACACCTCGAATAGAACTGCTGCAGTTCAAGCTGTTTCACCACCAAGTCGTCAAGAGCAGACAAATTTGGGTATCGCTGACGTTGTCAGGAAGCCACGGTTCTGTAAATGAAAGCCTTCAGAGAATGAAGCAAGTTATTTATCTGATTTAAAGTTTCTTTAATTGGAAAGATCTGTTAAGCAAAACGATTATTTTCTCTTTCTTAATAATTTTCTCCACAATTTCCACCAACACAGTGACACCTGACACAACTTCCTCTTCCCTTTGTTTTCAGCTTTTGTAAGAGAATATTCCCTCTGCAGCCAGGACCCTGGTGAAGTCGTTGTCAGACAGCGTGATGGAGTCGAGCTGAGGGGCTGGCAACTGGGCTGCACCCAGGGAGAATGTCTGAAAGGTCTCGGCGTGTACCAGTCTCTTCCTGGGCAGGTCGACCAGTAGGCTGTGAGCCCGCAAAAAATCCACACCCAGAAGCGGTTGGGCTACGGCGGCCAGTGTGAAGTCCCACGTAAACCGGCTGGAGCCGAACTGTAGCTGCACCTGACGGGTGCCATAGGTCCTTACCGTGCTGCCGTTCACGACACTCAGGGGGGGACCCGGTGCCTGGTTGCGGGTGTCGTAACTCGTTGGAGGTAAGACGCTGATCTCGGCACCGGTGTCACCAGAAAACGGAGTCCGAACTGCTGGTCCCACACATACAGGAGGCTATCCCGAAGGCCAGCCGCCGTAGCCATCAGCGGCGGCTGGCCCTGGCGTTTCCCGGGAACTGGCAGGGCGGGTGACAACGGCGGGTTGCTGCACCCCACTGCTGGTGGTAGAAACACCATTGTTCGTTGGGCTCCCCACCCCTGCCTCTGGGGTTAGCGGGCTCTGCGGCCGGGCCTGGACTGGTTTGCTGCTGGGAGCGTGGCCTGGTGATCTGTGCGATGGACGCCCCACTCACCTTCTTGGCGTTCCACAGCAAGTCCGCCCAGGCTGCCACCTTCCGGGGGTCGCTGAAATCCGCGTCGGACAGCAGCAGGAGTATGTCCTCGGGCAGCTGCTCCAGGAATGCCTGCTCAAACATAAGGCAGGGTGTGTGTCCATCGGCCAGAGACAACATCTCATTCATTAAAGCCGATGGAGGTCAGTCTCCCAAGCCATCCAGGTTCAGTAAACGAGCAGCTCGCTCGCGCAGTCAGAGTCCAAAAGTCCTTAGGAGCAGGGCTTTGAATTCCGTGTACTTGCCGTCCGCTGGGGGAGACTGTACGAACTCTGCAACCTGGGCCGCTGTGTCCTGGTTGAGGGAGCTCACCATGTAGTAGTAACGTGTGTCCTCTGAGGTTATCTGCCGAACGTGGAATTGGGGTTCTGCTTGCTGGAACCATAGGTGAGGTCGCAGCGCCCAGAAGCTTGGCAGTTTCAACGAAACCGCATGAACAGATGCGGCGTCGTTCATCTCCAGTCCAAAAATCGTTTGGACCGTCGGGGTCACCAATTGTAGCGGTGTGCTACACGCAGCGCTAAAATAACGACACAGAGTCGGTAAACTGCAATTAAAGAAGATGATTTTATTCGAACTTCACAGCCTTGCTTTAAAGCCTCCCTCATCCCGCCCTCCCCGGGTGCGGATGCTGTAAGGGACACGACAAACCCCCCCAGGCTTTTTCCCTTTGTTGGTGAAGCAGACCTGGCACCTTTTTGGGACTGGCCTTTGTGCTGGCGTGCTGGCTATTTGTGAGCCAGTTCGAGTGCGCTAGGAAGTGGGTCGCCACAAATATCTGATTACATGTAGTAGTATTGTTTGCTTCATTCAAATAAAAGGTCTTTATGTATAGTCCAACCTACATGCTATTATTGCTTAATATTCACAATGCGCTGAGTATAATTTTAACATCAACATCAGGTGTGGTTTATTATCACTGACATTTGTCACAATTTTTTTGTTTTGTGGCAAGAGTTCTGTACCATATATAAAAATGACTATAAAGAGCAAGAACTGTTCCTAAAATATTGAGTTGTCTTCAGGCTGCTCTGCCTATTTCCTGTCAGTAGCAATGAGAATAGGGCATGTTCTAGATGGTGAGAGTTCTTCATAATGGATGCTACCTTCTGAAGATGTCTCAATGGGGAGGCTGGTACCCATGATGGAGTTGGCTTAGTTACAAGCCTCTGATATTAGCACCTTCACACTAGATAGTGATGCATCCAGTCAAAATGCTCAAAATCTGCAGAAATTTACTATAGTCATTGGTGACACAGCAATTCTCCTCAAACTCCTAATGAAATGTAGCCACTGGCATTCCTTCTTTGTAATTGCATCAATATGTTGAGCTCAGTATAGGCTTCAGAGATTTTGACGCCCAGGAGCTTGAAGTTGCTCACTCTTTCTACTGCTGACCTCTCGATGAGAACTGTTGTGTTCCACTCTGCCCCCCTCCCAATTATTTCCCCCCTCCCCCCCTTTCCTGACATCTACAGTCAGTTCCTTGATATTACTGACATTGAGTGCAAGGTTGTTACAGCAAAACTTAACCAGCCAATTTATCTCACTCCTGTACACCTGCTTGTCACCATCAGAGATTCTGCCCACAACAGTTGTCAAAGAAGGCAGGAACCACTGACTCCAGCATTTCCTTGAACACTCCAGCAAACTGGTTGGCACAGGTTTTCAGTGTCCTGCTAAGAATATCATTTGGGGCCTGGTGCCTTGTGAATGTTGCCATTACTGCAAATTAACTTAATAATTGTTTTACAAGAAATAGTAGTAATGTTATTTCTTTGTGTTTCTTTATAGCAAAAGGTGAAATTGAGGCAATTGTGGTACCAATCTGTCTCTGTTTTCTCCTTATCACCTTGGGAGCGACGCTACTTTGCTTCAAAAACAGACATCTGTAAGTGTAATTTATTTAATTTAGATTAGTCATATGACTTGAACATTCTTTTAAAGCCACATGAAATGTAAAAGCTTTTATTTCAACAATTCATGCAATTTGTTTTGTAACCGAAAGGAATAATGTCCAAGTGCAGACCTAACCTGTTTCAGTACACTTATTCTCCAGATTTTCTTTTCAACCTTATAATTCATATTCTTTCTCCAACTTGGCTACCAGTTTCAATGTTCACTATTGACCCAGAGCTACTTCTGTCCTCATCTTTTGGCTTGGTCTTTAGAACTAGTATTCAGGACACAAGTAATGGACCCTTCAAAAAGAGTGACAATACTAATTGGTTGGAGCAAAAGAATTAAAGACTTTGTCGCCTAAGCTTAGAGGTCCACATGGGAAATAAGAAAAATTTAAGAAACATAAAGAATGAATTTGTGACAAGTGACATGAGGAGCAATTACCTTAGTGTTTTCATATGATCAGCAACAATGCTAGGACAAAGTGCGTTTATCAATGAGGAACCATTTCAGCTCTCTGAAAAATATTATTGGAGATCTACCAGTTTAATATTACAAATCAATTCTTTACAGAATTAAAACCTGCGTTTGGCCAAATGTTCCAGATGCTGCAAATAGCAGGATTGTTGATTGGTCATCTAACAATGGAAACCATATCAAGGTATTGCTTTATCACCTTTGGTATACAAATAGTTGTTTTTGGTAGTCTTGTTCTTATATAAGCATAATTGTATTGATTTCTTACAGTGAATAATGGTCTTCTTGTCTAAGAGTACCTGTATGCAATTGACTTATTTCTGTCTAACTATTGCTGCTAATATGTCTAAAGTTACATATCTTTCTCAAACTATTATAAATTATTTTTAAATGCCTCTGGTACTGAAAATCTAAAATGAGACAAATTTCTCAAAACACCTAGCAGGTCAGGAAGCAATCATACAAAGAAAAGTAGATAATGTTTCAAATTTCTGAAAATTTCTGCTTTAAATCAACTGGTTCTTATATTTGTAATGAGCCAGATATAAAACTGATCAGTGGAGATGGCATATTTTAAAGCCAGGCTATCTGACCAACTGGAATGCAAGTTTTCAGAATTTTATGGTTTTGATTCTGAGCTTTAAGCAATGCGAGTGCAAATGAACATTTTTTTAAAAGAGTTCATTAAAATGAACAAATATGAATATTGAAAACTGTGTAATAAACATCATTAATATTTACTTTCATTTTTTCTTCTGGAATAACATTATTAACATTTATAAGATGAAATCACCATTTGTACATCATGGTTATTGTCTTTACTGTAATGAAGTTGGAATAGAAATGGACTATCTTCAATTTAGTTTTAATGCCAGGAACCAAAGTTACATTGATATGATAACTTTTCTCTATTGTTGCTGGTAAATGGAATGCAAATAGTTATATTTTCAAATTCCAGTCATTTGTTAGGTGGAAGTCTCACAGTCAACATAGCAACTTAAAATTATGAATAGTTTTGCTTTCAGAGCAGAATAACAAAGTATAGGCCTGGGGTTATGATCTGTCACCATAATGATGGAGGTCTGTAGAAGGCCAGATGTGATGTATTGTGCAAAATGATGACAAATATAACAAAAGTAGCTGGAGTATAATAAATGATCATTTTAACTAAAGACCAAATGCACAAATGTCTGAGGACTTTTGAGTAAAGAAACAAACTTTGTAGACATGTACATATTTACTGAAAATGGATCAGTTTGTTATAGCTGTGGCTCATTTAAATTAAATCCATGATCTCTTTTTTCTAAATTTGACTATTTTTTTCAGAAATGCTACCTAGAAAATGCATCAAGTCATGATCCCTACTGCAGTCACACTGCTGAATAGATTTCATTTCAAAAACAAGTTTGGTAATTGTCTCCCTTTGCAACGGCAAAAGTTTTGCAAAAACATGTATCAAGCCTAGTTCAATAAAGAGTATAGAAGTGCTGCCCAGGAACAGCATCTATAATGAGTATACAGTATGTGTTTATCTTGTGAAACCACAACACAAGTATGTACATGTAGCAAAAGCAAGATGTAATAGACAGCTTTTTACCAGAATGGCCAACTTTTTACTGTTTTCCCTATTCTGAAACCATTTGCAATTACATTCTGATGCTTCTCTTATCAATCACATCACAACACTCTGCTGTCACATGCCTTTCTTTCCTTTGTATGAATCCATTATTTGGTGTACTTATGTAAGATGAAGTTTGTAGTCTGCCTTTTCCAAGTACACGTTTTCTGAGCCCAGCCTCATACCTGTTCAAAATTGTTAGAAGACCATTCTATTGGCCCATTGAAGACTTGACCATTATAATTGGTCACACGTTACAGTGGTCTTAGTTATCATGGTATTGTCATAGCATAGACCAACGATGATATACAAAGTCAGCAAGTATCTCAAATGATATCATCGTTGTGCAAATTAAGATTAGTATTAAAGGCTTCTTTCAACTAATGATTAACTAGCTGGGTATGCAAATTAACTGTCATTATGGAAAAATAAAAAGTGGTTAAAAGGTTCTCAAGTGCTTTGGAATATTCAGAACGTGAAAATTCCAAACAGGTCCTTTATATAGGATCTGGAATGCATGCTGTGTTGATTACCTTTGCAATTCTTTTAAATGTTTAGGGTACAAATGGTATTTTAATCTTATTTTTTTAACAGAATAACCTAGGCCCAACTGATCCTGTGAATCTGGATGGCTTTATTTCTGACGTCACTATAATTGAAGCTGATGCCGATAATAAATACTCATCTAATGAGGATGATATGAAGCAATTGTCATCGCTGAAAAAGGAAAAGAGTACATCAGGAGAGCATAGCAGTGGCATTGGAGGATCTTCGTGCATGTCATCCCCTCGACAAAGTGTTTCTGATAGTGATAGTGAGTTGGCACAGAACACAACAAGCAGCACAGTTCAGTATTCAACTGTACTAGTGAGTGATACTGGTTACAAGTGCCAACAACCATCAGGACAAGTTTTTGCAAGGTCTGAATCAACCCAGCCTCTTCTAGAAAATGAAGAAAAGCCTGATGAACATTCATATGGCAATTTTGGAAGCCGCAGTACAGAAGTAAAAAGACAGTATTTTAAGCAGAATTGTCATGTTGAGGAGCCCATTTTGAAAGAAGTACCTTCAAATGAAGGTGAAATCCTGGGTGATATGGATGAAGGTAGCTCCGTCAGACTAAGTCGAACGGAAATTTCAGATCGGAACTCTGAGGAATCCTGTCCTGTTGTGGAAGACTTTTCAAGCTCTGATGACCAAACCGTTGTCAAATTGGACTTGTTGGGATTTGATGGATGTTTAGAAACTGATCAGCAAAGTTATATGCCTCAGGCTGTGAAACACAACAGTTATATGCCTCAGTCTAAATAAGTCTATGCTTTGTGCTTGAGGTGCAAAAACTTTTATTTCGGAGGTAAAGTGTCAAAAATGTGAACCTCTGTTTAATGTCCACACTTATCCTGAGTAAGCCTAAATCATTTGTAATTTGATTAACTATAGTTATACTAAGAACATTGTATCTGTGTCTTTGAATAGTGTATGTAAAAACATGGACACCAGTTTTTGAGCTTAAATTATTTGCTGGTTTCCAGAAATGACCTGGCCACTGTTTGTGCACACACTGAGCTCTTCTCCGAGCTATGTACATGCTTGTGTTACAGGTCCAGCACCAAGCTACACACTTAGTCCTGCTTCCAGTCATATTCCTGCTATTTCTTGCTGTCAGGGATGTGTAGTGATGTTGCTCCTTGTAATTTCCTAAGAATAGCTGGTTAAGACAGAGTAGTGAGTACAGCCTTTTTGTTACAATTGTGACCAAGCAGCATTTCTACTCTGACCTGGTGGGACATCACTTGGAAGGGAGGGAGTCTTTGGTGACTTCAACATGAAAGTGGGAAAAAGCACCTCTGGCAACATGTAATTGGTAAAGAGTAGGAAAGGCCAACTTTATTGGTGTCCTTCTGATGAAATGAAGCATGGATGACATAACCAGCACTGTTTTGTCAGAGATGAGTACTAGAAGATAAGACAGTGATCCAATCCTGGGTGCCGCCGTTTGTTGGAATATATCTTCTGAGCAAGAAACCATCAAATTGCCCACAGAATGAAAAGAACCAATGTTTTGCATACTGATAGCAACCTGGTCCCAGAACACCAGTGCCAACAGAGATGTTGCCGCAGCAGAGGGAAAAAAAAACTTGAAGGTTTCAAGGACTGCATGATCACTTGTGGTAATGCATGGGGCAGTTCAGCCATTAAACATGGACTTTTCTCATCCTCAGTGAAACGTACAAAGGAAATTTGTCTCCATGGTGTATGTGCTTCATTATGGTATGCAAGCTTGATCCTATCCAACAAATATAAGAGGGACAGTATCAAGCAATACTGTTACATTGGTATTGCACTTGGCCTCCAACAAGCTTCCATTGAAGTAGAGCTTTCAGATTGGAGACCTGTGATCAGTAGTATGCTGCAAGAAGCGATGCTCGATCTGTTGTTCTTCATAATGGTGATTTGGATGAGAATGGAGTTAGGTTAACTAGTAAGTTTGCAGATGACACCAAAATTGGTGGTACAGTGGAAAATACAGGCTAGCTAAGTTTTCAACAGGATATAAATTAACTTGGAAACTGGGCAAGAGAATGGCAGATAAAATGAACAATTGCAGGCTAATTTATTTTGTGAAGTTAAACCAGGGGAGAATCAAAAGTGAATGGCAGAGCTCTGTGTAATATTATTGAACAGAAAAATCTTAGGGTACAAGCACATTTCTTCCCTGAAAATGGAAACATAGAGGCAACAGTGACCCTTGCCCCTATTTATGCCTCTGAGACCTTTATTAGAAGTAGGTACCAAAAATGTAGCCACAATTATTTTCCAGTCTAAAGGACAGTTTAGTTTTGGTGTAATTGTGTTGCAAGAAAGATTACAATCTTGTAGTATTATGACATTGTGATCAACTTTTGTTAGGATGAGATTTTGAATGTTACCTAATGAATATTAATGTTTAAAATTCTATATCTCATTTAAAGGCTTTGTTTACTAAACTAATACCGTATTTGGTTCCATACACTGTAATTCTTTGAAACAGGTACGAAATGTATTTGGCCTGGAAGGCACAAGTAATTAAAGATGTCAATAACTATTGTAAATAATATGTACCAACATTATCCATTGGCTGTACGTAATGCTTTTATAAACATTGGAATCTTTTTCAAAAAAATATTCAGTGAAAGTGGCAAGTATTAATCAAGATTTTAACACCTTTTAATCTAAAGGTGGCCAAAGCACTACAAACATTTGACTATAAACTGGGTTCAGAGTAGAGAAGAAGCCATATTTGCACTTGTACCGCTATTTGCCTCTTTTTTAAAAAAAATATGCAATCTTATAATACATGCCTTATTTGGGCTGGGTGAAAATACAAGAATGCAAATTGTAAAGACTAATTTGAGTTGTGAGCTTTGTGTTAAGTAAAGTGCGGTAGTCCAAATTCTCCCAAACAGGGCAACGTTTTGAGACGCCTGCCAACCAACAGTGATGGTGAAGTCACTGTCTATGCATGGAGTAAGTTTAGAAAAGTTTGAATGTAGATTCAGGTGAGCTTAAAGGATGCATGCCATTTAATATAATCCGTTCTACAATATTTTAATCAAGTTCTGAACATCACAACCTAATCAATTGTCATATTATACTATTCACTCATACCTGCAAACCTCTTGCTCTAAGCATGTGCTATAAACCAAAGTTTTTCAATTATAAAACACTGCTAATAGTTGGTTCATGAGAATTCCAAAACTCATGAAATTGATGATTATGAAATTTAAGTTTACTGAGCAGCAAATGCAGTTTTACAAGCAGTAGTTCGGTCTTTTCAGTTTTAGTTGGATTTGAACCTTACTAATTTTGCCAGAGTCAAAATACGATTGTTCAAGTTTTCATGGTGTTGCTTTTCCTTTTCATGAGCAAACTCTGTTATCCATATTTCCTGCCTTCAAAACATTTAAAAAAATTAAAGAATCTCTGCCTGAAATGCTGCTGCACTATACAATCTCTCTGGAAGAGCAATCTTGTCAATCCTGCTGTTTGTTCCCCACAACTTGGCAGATATTCTCCCTCAATTAGACTTTAAAAGTCAATGAAATTTGTTTCTTTGTATTAAATGAGAAAATGTGATATAATTGACATTTTTAAATATATGTGTCACTGACTATATGGTAACAAATAGCCCAAACAGGACATTTTCTTTATTGCATTTAAAGGTATATTGGAATATTATGTAAATCATCTCTCTTCACCTATTCTTTATTTCCAGGGGATTGAATAAGTTCCTGAAAAGATTATACTCCAAACTAAAAATATGCATAAACGTGGTAATGGGCTGTTAAGGGAACAATGTATAAAGACTATTCTATTGCTTGTTGTTTTTCAATAATTGTTAGAAATAGTGGGTGGCACCGCAATATAGTGGTTAGTGTAACACTTCAGTTACAGTTCAATTCTGCTACTGTGCATAAGGAGAGATTTTTTTCCCATGACTGCAAAGGTTTCTTCCCACAGTCCAAAGACCAACAGTTAGTTAGTTAATTAGTCACGTCATGTAATTGGGTGGTGTGGATTCATTGGGTCAGAAGGGCCTCTTACCATACTGTATCTCAAAATAACAAAGAACCAGAGGCAAAAAAGCATTTGTATAAGTATAAATTATTTTAAGTCATCCAGTAATTATTTGTATTTATATACAGTGTATCACAAACACAAGTGGAGCTTGAGGATAGAAATAAGTAGTTTGGAGGTAGTAGTGTGCTTTGAATAGATCTGACAATAATGTGAAAAGGAAAAATAATACATGAAATCTGAAATGGCAAATGCTGGAGGCATTTTTCAGGTTGGGCAGCGTCTATGGAGAGAGAAAAAAATGTTAAAATTTATGGTCAAAGACCTTTCATCAAGTAATCATCAATGAAAGGATATGAATGAAACATTAACCTTGTTTCTCCCTGCACAGATGCTGCCTGATCTGGTAAGTAGTCTAGACATTTTGTGCTTTTTTTTCTGCTAGCAATGTGCTTGTATTCAACACAAGTCTTATTTTATGTTTATTTTTATAAATGCCTAACCATATAGTGCAGGAGCAAGAGTGTGGGTTTTGAAAACTCATTGTTAGTAGTGGTGAAAATGTGTATTTGAGGAGCTGTCATACTGCCAAGGCCAAGATGGTCATTATCTTGATTTTGTTTTCTTTTAAAAGATTAAACAGGAAAATTAAGTGGATTAGTTAATTTTGGCTTTGACTATTTTTGTATAGGCTTTAAGGTACGGATGTGGCTGCCATATGTTTATACTGTAGGTATTATTTGTCAATGATCAGGTCAAATAAAATTCTGTATATGATTTGCTTGGTTTGTATTTATAATGTATTTACCTACTTGTTGAAAGCATGTTTTCATGCTTGATTTCAAGACAACCTTTATGGCTATGTATTATTGCACTCTTAAATGTAAAGTCATTTTGAGCATAATTAACATTCAATGATTTTTTTTCTTTTTGGATATGGCTAAAAGGGTAATCTTCTAAACTCCTGTTCAAACTTGGGTAACAAAATACTACGAAATTATGAGTAAACTTAAGTGGAGAGATGACAATCATTTAAATCTTAAAAATTGGACAATTAATCATATCGCAGATATATTCTGCTTCTTAAATTTATTATCTGGTTCTTTCAACTTGTATGCCAATATTTGACAATGCTTATATAAAATAAAGAAACATGGCAGTAAAAACATTGTAACGTAAGATGAAATTAAAATAGATTGTGATTTTCAGTTGATTTGCAAAACTAGGCAAGACTACTAAATGCATGCATCTTTGTCATTTGTGTACTCATTTTAATATTGCTGCTTCCGTCCCATTTACTAATGTTTGATATATCAACATTTCATATAATGCAGTATTTTAAATTCCCATTACTGAGCACTGGGTAAAAAATATTTTTCATTAATTTTTATATCTCATTAGTGATTGTGTGTATGTAATCTTTTTTGTAATTAAAAATACAAAAAAAAAATAAACAGTGGTTTAATTATTGGGTTTTGGGTTTTTGATCCTCCACATCTACCTGGCACGGTGGAGAGCGCACTCAGGAGTGGACTGTCACTGGATTGAACTCAGGAAACTTCCGTTCCCGAGCCCAGCACTGAAACATACGTTGTTAAGTGTTTTATATGCATAGAAAGGTAAAATATATACTATATACTAAGACAAACGTTTAACTGACACTAAATAATACCGGATGTACCTGCTCTGACTTACTTAATAAGAGAACTTCAATTTTTTTTCTATCCCGATCCACGATAACCCACGCACATCCTCCTGTATATTTTAGATCATCTCCAGATTACTTATAATACCTAATACAATGTAAATGCTATGTAAATAGTTGTTATATTGCATTGTTTAGGGAATAATGACAAGAAAAAAAGTCTGTACATGCTTGAAAAACAAGTGCTGGAAGAGCACTTCCGGGTTTTCGTGATTCGCGGTTGGTTGAATTCGCAAATAAGGAGGGCCGACTGTATATGTCTGACCACTGCTGCCTGTGGTTCCACTCTACTGTATTGTAGAAAGGTAGATGTTTCTGTACTTAGTCCTCTGCACTTGGAAGTCACGTGGGGATATCACAGCAGCAATTAGGCCTTAAGCAAACTGTTGCAGGGAACGCCTTGACAGCCTTTGTTAAGAAGCCAAGCGGGGTAAAACTTAAACTTTTGTCAAAATTTGAGAGTTTACTTTTATAGTATTTAAATGATCACTAATGATCAGGGGCATTTAAAATGACTAAAATCAAAACAAAGTCAATTGAAAGCACAATGACTGATATAGAATTAATGGTGGATTTACTCTGGGATCTGCCATTGACCTGCTCAGAGTCCAGTATCAAAGGCAACAAGGCCAATTCTCATCAAGTCCACATAACTGGGTGTACTTCATCTGGAACAACAGCCAACAAATATTCTAGTCCATGGATTTTAGTGCTCCAAGATAAAAAAAAAACCCTGAATTCTAACGGTCTTTTTGAATAGTTTGACTGCCAATGAATTCTTAATAATGTAGATCATGCATGATTTTTAAAAAAAATTTATGGTGTACTTTGTTCAATCCTGTTCACTCAATATCTTCTTTGCAGCGTTGTATTGTTGCAATTTTTCTTCATTTCTGAATATACCTATGTAACTTAATGCTTCCACCTATGCTTACAGTCAAGAGAGTCATTCAGCACAGAAACAGGACCTACAGCCGAATTGGTCCATGCTGAGTCAGCCCATTCGTCCACATTTGACCCACATCCCTCCAAACGTTTTCTATCTACGTACCCGTCAAGGTGCCTTTTAAATGTTGTTAAAAGTACCTGCCGCAACCAGTTCCACTTTCAGCTCATTCCATATATGGAACACGCTCTGTGAGAAAGCTGTCCTTTAGGTTCTTCCTAAATTTATCCCATCACCCTAAACCCATGTCCTTGTGATTCCTCAACCTCAGGAAAAAGACAGCACATTCACCTCATCTGTGCCCTTCATGGTGTTATACTCCTCAATATCACCCGTTATGAATGTAAAGCAACTCCGAGGGGCCGAAGGGTACAAAGTCACCCCCTACTTCTTGAGAATTGCAAGATCGCTATTAATTCGGGTCTGGGACCCAGGAAATGAGAGAGAGAGATGTCCAGAATACACAAGGTTTGGAATGTGTCCTGACCTCAGCGAAACAGAACCACTGATAATGGCTATTGTCTCTTGGAGACGGAATTGTGTATTGAGTACTGTACCATTCATTGAAACCCCTCAGGGGACAACCAGAGCGGTCTGGTTGAGGGATTGCATCATCCCAACCTGATTGACATCTGAGACCCCGTGAGTAAGGATAAAAGAGGGTCTGGGGAACAACCCCTTTAGACGCACCAGGAGAAACGCTAGAGATCCCATGACAGCGTTTAATAGCGACAGCCGGTGGGGGCTCGTGTGCGTCCTCCCTTGCCAGGGTGGCGGGCTCATCACGGAAGAACAGTTTAGCTAAAGGAGAGGCCGCAATTGAACGGCCACGACAAAGAGACTCCTGACGGATCGAAATCATAAGGGTTGGAAAAACCCGTAGCGGTAACTGTTCCCATTCTATTTCTATTCCTCTCTCTCTCCAACAAAGTGCAACACAGTGACAACCAAAAGACAGCAGCTTGTGGAACTGCAGTGAACTGTATATTTCCATTGGACAATTCATTATCCCCTAGACAATGATAGAGCTTATTTCTTATTGATTATTATGATACCTGCACTTTTAGATTTAGTATTGACGACGTATATTATATGTATATTTGCATTGATATTATTTTTGTGTATTTTTACTAATAAATACTGTTAAAAGTAGTATCATCAGACTTCAACGGACCTCTCTATCTTTGTTGGTAAGTGACCCAGTTACGGGGTTCGTAACAACGTGGGGCCTCGTCTCGAGATTTGATACCAAATTGGAGGGCCAGTGAATCGGGCTTTTAAGTCCAAACTTGGATCTGGTTGCGCGGGTAACCAGACGGGAAACCAGCAAAGATGGACGTAGATGAATTCATAGAAAACCCGACTCTGGAGGCGCTAGAGGCTGCCACAAATTCGGACTTGATAAATATTGCGAAAGGACTAAATCTCGCAGAGGTGAGGTTGTCGATGAAAAAGCGGGAGGTGCGGAGGGCCATAACTCAGTATTATATTGTGAAGAATGTATTTTCGGCTGAGGTATTGGAAAATATCCCTGAAAAGGTACCAGCTCGCGGGACGGCTCAGTTAGAGTTGGAGAAATTAAGGTTGGAACATGAAATTAAGTTAAAACAGCTGGAAGCAGCTGAAAAGGAGAAGGAAAGAGCCGAAAAGCAAAGGGAGCATGAGCTCCAGCTAAAGGAGTTAGAGGTGAAAAAGGAGCAGGAAAGAGCTGAGAAGGAGAGGGAGCATGAAATTAAGTTAAAACAGCTGGAAGCAGCTGAAAAGGAGAGGGAAAGAGCTGAGAACCATAGGGAGAAGGAGAAACAGAGGCAACATGAGATGGACCTGGAGTAGTTAAGGCAAGAGCCAAGAGCTCAAGGGTCAGACCGAGAGGAGAGATTTAATGTTAGTAGGGAGTTTAGGTTAGTACCTCCGTTTGAGGAGACAGATGTTGATAGTTATTTCTTGCATTTTGAAAAGGTGGTAGTGAGTCAGAAGTGGCCCAGAGATCAGTGGGTGGCGTTGTTACAAAGTGTGTTAAAAGGGAAGGCCCAGCGGGCATATGCGGCATTGTCCATGGAGGAGGAGGAGTCTGAGAATTATGAGAAAGTAAAGGAGGCCATTCTTCAGACCTATGAATTGGTACCTGAAGCATATAGACAAAAGTTCAGAAATTGAAAGAAAGGGTGGAATCAGACGTATGCAGAGTTTGCCGGTGAGAAGGGTGTGCTCTTGGATCGTTGGTGTGCAGCAGAAATGGTGGGAGAGTATTTTTGGCATCTCAGGGAGTTAATTCTGATTGAGGAATTTAAAGGTTGTGTTTCGGATGATATCCGGATGTATTTGAACGAGAAGCCGAATAAGTCCATATCCGAATTTGCTAGGTTCGCAAATGAATATGCCCTAACCCACAAGACAAAGTTTTCCTCAAATAAAAGTTACCAGAGAGACCGTGGGAACGGTAGAGAAAGCCCGCCGGCTGAGGCAGAGATCCAGCCGGGAGCTAGTGGTAAAACTAAGGAGGAGGAAAGGCAAGACGGCAGGAGGGGTCCTGGCTTGACCTGTTTTAATTGTGGAAAGGTGGGTCATATTGCATCTAAGTGCCTTGCTCCAAGGAAGGAGGTAGGAAAAGGGAAAGCAGCAGTCCCTACAGGATGTATCGTGGTGATCAGTAAATCGACGAGAAAGCCACAGGTAGACAGTATACGAGAGTGGCCTGAGAAATTTATTTCAGAAGGAACCATGTCTGTGAAAGAGGGAGACACACCAGTTCCAGTGCGGATCTGGAGAGATACTGGAGCTGAGCAGTCATTGATTCGCAGTATGGTACTAGATTTTGGTCCCGAGACTGGAGAGGTAGCTTTGAGAGGCATAGGAAAAGGGACAGAAGCTATGCCTTTGCATAGGATCATTATAAATTGTGAGCTGGTATCTGGACCAGTTGAAATAGGGGTGTGATCAGAATTTCTCAGAACTGATGTTGACCTCCTTTTGGGTAATGATTTAGCTGGTGGTGACGTTTGGTCGGCCGTGGAGCTGACGAGCCAGCCTGTAAGTGTTGAGGACCCGCCCCTAGATTCTAAGATCTATCCTGCATGCGCGACCACTCGCAGCATGTCGAGAAAGGCAGCTGAGAAAGAGGCCAGTATCGATTTGGCTGAGACGTTTTTACCGACCCTGTACCAAGAGAGGTTAGAGGGTGGTAAAACGGAGAATAGGGAGGTGAAAGAGAGTAAGGGAAAGGAGGTAGACTTGCCCTTAGCCAGGAGGAAATTAATAGAGGCACAGAGTAAAAATGAGAAACAGATAAGGCTGTTAGAATGTCCAGGACTGGACATGGATGATCTGTCTGGTTTGAAGAAATTGAAAATTCTAAAGGTGTTCCCGATAATGAAATGGGGGCAGTCCTAGATGAAAAGGATGCCATTACCTTGAAGAAGTCTGCTGGGTTGGCAGATGAGGTTGTTTCAGCCCGTGGGGTTGAGTTTACTCCAGAAGGGAGTTGCCCAGAGAGTAACTGGGAGGATCAGGGGAACTTAGAATTTGAAAAGGGGATGGGTATTGAAAGCCTGGAAGAGGCAGATGTCCCGTTCAAGAGTGTGTTCAAGATGTGGATGCACGTGGTACTGAACCTAGCAACGGAGCTCAGAAAAAGTCTGAGGTATTTTATTCAGTTGAAAAGGAATGCAGTCCTTGTGGGTCAGATGGACTTGGTTCAGTGAAGAAAGGGTTAACCTTGGTACTGGTGGGAAGTGAGAATTCCCAGTTGCTTGCGTTCGAAGGTGTGTTAAAAGTTAGTGAGGAGATAAAAGGTGGCGAGGTGAATATTATTATTGAAGGGAAAGGGAAAAGTGTAGTTCCTAAATTGAATGAAGAAAATTTAAAGTCTGGATTGGTGTCAGAAGGAGTAACCTGGCTGAAGGGACAATGGCTTGTTACCAAGGTGCCTGCGAATCAATTACAGGTTGATTTGGAATGTAAAGGCGTCCCACACGCTATTGTTATTCAAGAGTGTGCTGTGAAGAGGCAGAATTTGAAATGCTGTTTGGACAAAGAGGGATCGCTTGCAGATCTTAAATTGAAAACTAATAGAATGAAGGGTCCTGAAGCTAAAACTAACGACTTGCTTAAAAATAAAGAATTGTGTAGAGATTCAGCCAATGGGCTACGTTTGGAAAACATTGTTGATAAAATAACTCCTACGAAGGGAGCATGCAAAAGCCTATTCCACACTAGTATACAAGCCAACCCCGTGGGAGTTAACTGGAAAAGGGGCGAGGGTTGATGGGATGTCACTTTAAATAACAGGATCTGTTTTTTTAAGGGATTTTGACAAAGCATGCAACTAATAAAGACAACCCCCATGGAAGATTGACTGTTAAGTTTGAAAGTAAAATAAAGATTAGTATTTGCATGAACTTTTGTAATATACACGTAAGCTAAGATCACAACTCTTTAGTTTTTGTTTGCTGAAGAAAAGGAATAAAAATAGGTGGTTATTAAATTGGAGTCTGATGCTACAAGAATTTATTAGGGTACAAGATGTTAAGATATTAAAGGAAATGACAATGCAATCGCTAATTGTTTAGATGCTGAATTGAATGTATAACTGTATTACTCTGTAGCGAAAAAAACCCTCTTTTGTATTGTGTTAGATTCTGAAATCCTGTAAGACTATATTAATTAACTTTTACCTGTGGCAAAAACCTTAGAAGGAAGGGGGTGTTATGAATGTAAAGCAACTCTGAGGGGCCGAAGGGTACAAAGTCACCCCCTCCTTTTTGAGAATCGCAAGATCGCTATTAATTCGGGTCTGGGACCCAGAAAATGAGAGAGAGATGTCCAGAATACACAAGGTTTGGAATGTGTCCTGACCTCAGCGAAACAGAACCACTGATAATGGCTATTGTCTCTTGGAGACGGAATTGTGTATTGAGTACTGAAATATTCATTGAAACCCCTCAGGGGACAACCAGAGTGGGCTGGTTGAGGGATTGCATCATCCCAACCTGATTGACATCTGAGACCCTGTGAGTAAGGATAAAAGAGGGTCTGGGGAACAACCCCTTTAGACGCACCAGGAGAAACGCTAGAGATCTCGTGACAGCGTTTAATAGCGACAGCCGGTGGGGGCTCGTGTGCGTCCTCCCTTGCCAGGGTGGCGGGCTCATCACGGAAGAACAGTTTAGCTAAAGGAGAGGCCGCAATTGAACGGCCATGACAAAGAGACTCCTGACGGATCGAAATCATAAAGGTTGGAAAAACCCGTAGCGGTAACTGTTCCCATTCTATTCCTATTCCTTTCTCTCTCCAACAAAGTGCAACACAGCGACAACCAAAAGACGGCAGCTTGTGGAACTGCAGTGAACTGTATAGTTCCATCGGACAACTCATTATCCCCTAGACAATGATAGAGCTTATTTCTTATTGATTATTATTATACCCGCACATTTAGATTTAGAATTGACGTCGTATATTATCTGTATATTTGCATTGATATTATTTGTGTATTTTTACTAATAAATACTGTTAAAAATAGTATCATCAGACTTCAACGGACCTCTCTATCTTTGTTGGTAAGTGACCCAGTTACAGGGTTCGTAACACCCCTTATTTAAATACACACCATGAATAGAGTCTAAACCTGCACAACCACTCTTCATAACGCAGTCCCTAGAATCCGACTATTATTCTTGTATGAGTCCCGAAGAAGGGTTTTAGCCCGAAACATTGACTGTTTACTCTTTTCTATTGATGCTGCCTGGCCTGTTGATTCTATTTTTTTTAAATCTTTTTATTAATTTTTAAACAAACATAAATGAAACATGAATACAAAGTGTTTGAGAGTACACAATTGATAGTTTAAGTAGACATTCAAATATATAATAATCAATATATATAGCCTCCCAAACTCATAGTATTTATGAACAAAAGAAACAAAAAGAGAAAAAAAACCCAAAAAAAGAGAAGGAAAAAAAACACTAACCAACATGGGCTATTGCATAATGTTAAATACATACAGTAGTGCCAATAACTCTGAACCTCCATCCAAATAATTAAGGATAATAAAAGTAAGGTTTAGGAAAAGACAATTTAACTCATATGAAAATGTTGAATAAATGGTCTCCAAATTTCTTCAAATTTAACTGAAGGATCAAAAACAATGCTTCTAATTCTTTTTTAAGCTCAAACAAGAGATAGTTTGAGAAAACCACTGAAATAGTTGGAGGATTAATTTCTTTCCAATTCAATAAAGAGATCTTCTAGCCATTAATGTAACAAATGCAATCATTTGTCGAGATGAAGAGGATAAACAACTATTATCCACCATTGGTAAACCAAAAATTGCAGTAAAAGGATGCGGTTGGAAATTGGTATTCAGAACTCTTGAAATAATACTGAAAATATCTTTCCAGGAAATTTGTAAACAAGGGCAAGACCAAAACATATGGGTCAATGAGGCAACATCAGAATGATATCTGTCACAGGTTGGATTAACATGAGAATAAAATCGAGCAAGTTTATCCTTAGACATACGAGCTCTATGTACAACCTTAAATTGTATTAGGGCATGTTTAGCACAAATAGAGGATGAATTGACTAATAGTAAAATTTTCTCCCACTGCTCAGTGGATATAAGACAATGAAGTTCTTCTTCCCATTCCTTCTTAAATTTTTCCTGATACATCTGGCTGTATTTTCATGATCATATTATAAATGACAGCTACTAAACCCTTTTGACAAGGATTCAGAGCTAAAATTCTTTCCGCAATGTCCAATGGACGTAGTTTCGGAAAAGATTGTAACTCATTATACAAAAAATTTCTAACTTGTAATTATCTTAAAAAAAAGGGTTTTAGGTAAATTACATTTATTAGATAGCTGTTCAAAGGACATAACACTATCATCCAAAAACAAATCACGAAAACATGTTATACCTTTTGTTTTCCATAAAAGAAAAGCTTGATCCATAAAAGAGGGCCGAAAGAAATAGTTAGATATTTTAGGGCATGTTGTTTGCTGTCTTGAGGCAAATTAGGGTGGATAAATCTCCAGGGCCTGACATGGTGTTCTCTAGGAACCTGTGGAACACAAGTGCAGAAATTACTGGGGCCCCAGCAGAGATATTTAAATCATCCTTAGCAACAGGTCAGGTGCCAGAGGAATGGAGGATAGCCAATGTTGTTCTGCAGTTTAAGAAAAGCTGTAAAAATAAACAATGAAATTATAGCAAGTGAGCCTGACATCAAAAGTGGAAAAGATATTGGAAGGTATTCTAAGGGACAGGAAATATGAGTATTTGGATAACCATTGGGGATAGTCAGCATGGCTTCATGCATGGTAGGTTGTCTAACCAACCTTATATAGTTTCTTGAGGAAGTTACGGGGAAAGTTGATGAAAGCAAAGCAATGGACATTGTCCACGTGGATTTTAGGAAGGCATTTGACAAGATCCTGCATGGGATGCTGGTCAGGAAGGTTCAGTCACTCAACATTCAAGATGAGGTAGTAAACTGGTTTGACATTGGCTTTGTGGGAGAACCAGAGAGTGGTAGTAGATGGTTGCCTCTCTGACTGGAGGCCTGTGACTAGTGGAGTGCTATAACGATTATTGCTGGGTCCATTGTTATCTATATCAATGATCTGGATGATAATGTGGTTAATTGGATCAACAAATTTGTGAATGATATTAAGATTGCAGTGTAGTAGACAGCAAGGAAGTCAATCAGAGCTTGCAGCGGGAGCTGGACTGGCTGAAAAATGGCAGATGGAATTTAATGCAGAGAAGTGCAAGATGCTACACTCAGCAGGACCAACCAGGGTAGGTCTTAGTGGCAGGGCACTGAGGAGTGCTGTAGAAATAAAAGAATCTGGCAATTTAGGCCCATAATTCATTATAAGTAGCATCACAGGTAGATAGGTTCCTAAAGAAAGCAGTTGGCATATTGGCCTTCATAAATCAAAGCATTGACGACAGGAGATGGGATGTTATGTTGAAGTTGTATAAGACATTGGTGAGGCCTGATTTGGAGTATTGTGAGTGGTTTTGGTCACCTCCCTACAGGAAAGATTTAAATAAAATAGGCAGAGTACAGAGAAAATTTACAAGGTTGTTACTGGGACTAGAGGACCTGAGCTGTAAGGGAAGATTGAATAGGTTATGATTTTATTCCTCGGAAAGTAGAGGATTGAGATTGAGGTGAAATTTGATAGAGGTGTACAAAATTATCAGGGGTATAGAGAGGGTAAATGCCAGCAGGTTTTTTCCACTGAGGCTGGGTGGAATTACAACTAGAGCTCATGGGTTAAGCATGAAAGGTGAAAAGTTTAAGTGGAACATGAGGGGAAACTTCTTCACTGAGAGGGCGATGAGAGTGTGAAATGTGCTGCCTGTGCAAGTGGGTGCATGCGAGCTCAACTTCACATTAAACAGAAGTTTAGATAGGTACATGGATGGTAGGGGTATGGAGAACTATGGTCCCAGAGCAGGTCAATGGGCGTAGGCTGTTTAAATGGTTAGCTGCAGACTAGATGGGCCAAAGGGCCCGTTTCTGTGCAACATTTTTCCAGGATTCTATCCCATGAACATTATTAAAATAAAGAAAAGGAAGAGAATAAACAGCAGAATTCATCAGTGGTCACTCTGTGATCATGGTGGATCATTTGTCACTGTTCACCTGCCTACAATCAACAACTACTCTCATTCATTGCTGTTTGCAGGAAGGCGGTTTAGGAACAGCTTCTTCCCCTAAAGCCATCTGATTTCTAAATGGACATTGAACCCATGAGCACTCCCTCACTGTTTTTCTGTTTTTGCACTATTTCTAATTTAACTGTTTAATGTGCATATAAATACATACTTACTGTAATTTATTTTTTCCTATATTTATCATGTATTGCATTGTACTGCTACCATTAAGTTAACAGATTTCACAACTTACGCCAGTGATATTAAAACTGATTCTGATTCTAAGATCTGAACATCGTACACCCTTCCTAGTAGAAGTGCTTTTTATCTCAGTGAGGTTGTGCGCCATCCCCTAAATTCTCCACTTCTTAATGATGACAGAAATTAAAGAGCCAACAATCCATTCCATATGCGATGTCAATTCCAGTGGAGACAAGAATGACTATTGGGCAGATGGAGACGTTTGTTTGCATCTTTCGTGGGTGTAGGTTGAGGGGTAACTTTGCTGGTCACATCTATCGATATTAATTTGTTCAGGTAATGTCAGCAAACGTCTCTTCCTCTTTGGCTTTGATCTCGTTAGAAATCAATATTCCATCTGAATCAGATTGACATGATACCATGGGATCTTAGACCATAAACTTTTCTTGTAGCCTGGGAAAAAAACTTCCATTTTTTCATCAACATAAAGCACAATAACCTTGCCTTTATCCTGACACTGTCTCCTTTGGGTTTTAGAGTCAAACACTCAGTGGTCTCTTTCTTCGGTACACTTGTTAATGCAAATATCAAATCAGCCGTCAAATGGCAGCATCTCAATAAAAGCATGCAGACATGGTCAAGAGGTCCAGTTGTTGTTCAGACCAAACATCTGTATTCTAAGTGACTTTGAAAGTCAAATAATTATCGATGCCAGATGGGGAGGTTTGAGTACCTGAGAAACTACTGATGATCTGAGATTTTCATGCACAACCATCTCTGGAATTTAAAGAAAATGGAGTGAGAAATATAGTGAATGGCAATTCTGTGGGCAAAAACACCTTATTAATGAGAGAAAATGCCCAGACTGGTTCAAGCTGACAGGAAAATGACAGTGACTTAAATAACGATGCACTACAACAGTGGTATGCAGAAGAGCATCTCTAAATGCACAACACATCAAACCTCGAAGTGAATTGGCTACATCAGCAGAAGGCCATGAACATACACTCAGTACAGGTTGTTGGTGTGGCTGCACCAGTACTGTATACAGTTTTGGTCACCCTGTTATAGGACAGATTATTTTTAGCGTGTTGCACCAGACAGTCAGCCATTCTTGTTTGGCGCATCTCCTTTGGTCTCCTTTCAGGTTAATCGGGTCACAACATGAACATTCCTGACTCAACCCTTTTTTTTACGAGGCCGAGTGGCTAGCTCGGCACTCAACCTGGCATGGATGGAAAGCGTGCTCAGGGGTGGCCCAACTTGGATTCGAACTTGGGAGCCATTGCACCACCAGCTGGCAATAGGACAGATGGTGTTAAACTATAAAGTATAAGGATGTTGCCAGGATCAGACAGTCTCAAGTGGAGAAGCAGGTCCAAATCACTATCATCTGCATCTATCATCTACAGCCAATAAAGTACCTATCTATCTATCAACTCAACCAATCATGTGGCAGTAACTCAATGCATAAAAGCATGCAGACATGGTCAAAAAGTTCAGTTGTTGTTCAGACCAAACATCAGAACGGGGAAGAAATGTGATCAAAGTGATATTGACCGTGGAATGATAGTTGGTGCCAGACGGGGTGGTTTGAGTATCTCAGAAGCTGCTGATCTCTTGGGAATTTCACACAGGACAGTCTCTAGAGTTTACAGAGCATTGTGCAAAAAACAAAAAAATGTCCAGTGAGTGGCAGCTCGAAGGGTGAAGATGCCCTGTTAATGAGAGAGGTCAAAGGAGTCACTTTGGGCAAGAGTGAGCAAGAGACGTCACTGCAGGATGGGAGCCATTGGAAAAGATCAGGTGTCCTCAGTAGTGAGTCCTAAATTTGAAGAAGCGAATGAATGTGAACATCGTTGCAAGATGGGAGCCATTTGAAAAGAACAAGTCTCAACGGCAGTGAGTTTTATTTGGGCCAATCAAAAGAAGGGAGGTGTAAGTGAAGTGGTCATTGTTGGAGTGGGCCAGGCTTCTGCTCAACAGGCTTGGAAAAGCACATGCGGAGGTTCTAAATAAGTTTTAAGTAAGCTTTTACAGAAATCTATTTCTTTGACTACTAGTACATAGCTAATGCAATGTGGACGTGTCCAGAGTTAGATTGTGTTCTTTGTGTGAGATGTGGGAACTCTGGAGACTTCCAGTATCCCAGGTAACTGCATCTGCATGAAGTGCATCAGCTGCATCTCCTTAGAGACTGTGTTTTGGAAATGGAGCTCGATACAGGAAAATGAGAAAATGAAAGATAGAAGCTACGGAGAGGTGGTCACCCCTAAGTTTCAGGAGGCAGCTACCTGGGTGAGTGTCAGGAGAGGGAAAGAGGATAGGCAGCCAGTGTGGCTATTCCCAACATTAGTAAGTAACATGCTCTGGATACTGATGGGGGGGTGGCTGTGGTTTGAGCTACTGGGGAAAACCAAACTGGTCAGATCCCTGGCTCTGCTTCTGGTTCTGAGGATCAAAAGGGAAAGGGGGAGAAGAAGAGTGTGGAAGAGATAGAGGATTCCAGTGCATCTCCAGAATAATAATCTCTAGATTGCTGCCTGTGCTATGCTATGATCGGGCAGATGAATGTGTGACTAAAGTATTGGTGCAGGTTGCAGGTGTTCAGTTTTCTGGATCATTGGGATATCTTCTGGGCGGCCATGATCTGAATACAATGGGCAGGTTACACCTGAACCCGAGGGTAACCAATATTTTTGGGGGCAAGTTTGCTAGTGCTGTGGGGGAGGGTTTAAATTAATTTGGCAGGGGGAATGGGAACTGGAGTGTTAGGGCTGAGGATGGGGCAGTTGGTATACAAGTAGATGCAGTGTGTAGTGAGACTGTGAGGAAGGACAGACGGATTAAAGGTCAAAATTAAAGTCAGTGGGATGAGTTTACGTGTAATTTGGAGACAAAGTTGAGAAGGGTGATGAATACAGGAGTGAATGTGTCATATCTGAATGACACAGTATACAGAATAAGGTAGATGATCTTGTTGTGCATTTAGAGATTGGCAGGTACGACATTGTGGGAATTAATGGGTCGTGACTGCAAGAAGATTATAGTTGGAGCTCAACGTCCAAGGATACACATTGTATCAAAAGGACAGGCAGGTAGGCAGAATGGATGGGGTGGCTCTGTTGGTAAAAAATGAAGTTGAATCGTTAGGATAGCAAGAAATTCCGACATCACAGATATTTGTGGTAAAAAAGGAGCTAGATATTCTGTGGCAGAGTATTCTGTGAAAATTTAAGCTTGTACATTCATTAATCTATGCAGTATGCTTTTAATCAGTTTGCATTACACAACCTGTACCAATAAAATATTTTAGAACAGAAGTAGAGGGGTGAAGGAGGGAAGAGTCTCTCATTGTTCGTCTCATTTTCTTTACCACTCTTATGATGCCTACAATACTTCAAATGGTTTACTGCTGTGTGGATATGACGTTTGGAAAGGCTGTGGTAATACATTTGAGAAATATTAGATAAATTAGTCCCAGTCTCTACTAATAACTATAGATAATCAGTAATAGAAACCACCAAACAGCATTTAGCAACAACGACAACCACGTCAACGATTTTAGTTGGCCCATACAAAAAAGGATGAGACCGATTGCGATTTCCAGAAGTATGTCCTAATGAGATTTATGTGTTGCAAGGTCAACATCAAGAGATTACAAAATGAGGAGAAAAACATTGAAGAAACCTGTGTTGCGTGCAAGGGCTGTGGCACCGAGAATTAGGAACCCATGAAATAAAACGAACAAGGACACTTAAGTTAACTTTAGAAAGAAACTAAGGCAAACTTGTATCAGGAAGAAAGGATGTACATCAGAAATTATTAATAAAATTAATGATATAAACCATTAAAAATGATGCTAATGGACCAGTTTTTATGACACTGTGAGATACTTTGATGGGAAATGTGCCGAATTGTGAACGTTTTTGTTGTGATACCTGGATGAGTTTATCTGCAATGACTCGCAAGAAGATAAAATCTGTTTGATTGTCACCTCATCAAACACCCTCAAGCTTCCCTCTACCATAGCTATTACTTGTTCAATCTATTAAATGTATTGATGACACTTGCCAGGCCTCCACAAACAGATCCAGTCAAAACCATCATCTTTTTATCACCTAGAAGGGTAACCACAGCAGGTGTATGGGAGTACTGATATTGCAGCTCGCCTCCATTTCATTCAACCTTCTGATCTGACAATGCATAAACTTTTCATCATCACAGAAGGAGAAGCCCTAATTTGCCTCCATGCCAGCACTAAGAACACCTCGAATAGAACTGCTGCAGTTCAAGCTGTTTCACCACCAAGTCGTCAAGAGCAGACAAATTTGGGTATCGCTGACGTTGTCAGGAAGCCACGGTTCTGTAAATGAAAGCCTTCAGAGAATGAAGCAAGTTATTTATCTGATTTAAAGTTTCTTTAATTGGAAAGATCTGTTAAGCAAAACGATTATTTTCTCTTTCTTAATAATTTTCTCCACAATTTCCACCAACACAGTGACACCTGACACAACTTCCTCTTCCCTTTGTTTTCAGCTTTTGTAAGAGAATATTCCCTCTGCAGCCAGGACCCTGGTGAAGTCGTTGTCAGACAGCGTGATGGAGTCGAGCTGAGGGGCTGGCAACTGGGCTGCACCCAGGGAGAATGTCTGAAAGGTCTCGGCGTGTACCAGTCTCTTCCTGGGCAGGTCGACCAGTAGGCTGTGAGCCCGCAAAAAATCCACACCCAGAAGCGGTTGGGCTACGGCGGCCAGTGTGAAGTCCCACGTAAACCGGCTGGAGCCGAACTGTAGCTGCACCTGACGGGTGCCATAGGTCCTTACCGTGCTGCCGTTCACGACACTCAGGGGGGGACCCGGTGCCTGGTTGCGGGTGTCGTAACTCGTTGGAGGTAAGACGCTGATCTCGGCACCGGTGTCACCAGAAAACGGAGTCCGAACTGCTGGTCCCACACATACAGGAGGCTATCCCGAAGGCCAGCCGCCGTAGCCATCAGCGGCGGCTGGCCCTGGCGTTTCCCGGGAACTGGCAGGGCGGGTGACAACGGCGGGTTGCTGCACCCCACTGCTGGTGGTAGAAACACCATTGTTCGTTGGGCTCCCCACCCCTGCCTCTGGGGTTAGCGGGCTCTGCGGCCGGGCCTGGACTGGTTTGCTGCTGGGAGCGTGGCCTGGTGATCTGTGCGATGGACGCCCCACTCACCTTCTTGGCGTTCCACAGCAAGTCCGCCCAGGCTGCCACCTTCCGGGGGTCGCTGAAATCCGCGTCGGACAGCAGCAGGAGTATGTCCTCGGGCAGCTGCTCCAGGAATGCCTGCTCAAACATAAGGCAGGGTGTGTGTCCATCGGCCAGAGACAACATCTCATTCATTAAAGCCGATGGAGGTCAGTCTCCCAAGCCATCCAGGTTCAGTAAACGAGCAGCTCGCTCGCGCAGTCAGAGTCCAAAAGTCCTTAGGAGCAGGGCTTTGAATTCCGTGTACTTGCCGTCCGCTGGGGGAGACTGTACGAACTCTGCAACCTGGGCCGCTGTGTCCTGGTTGAGGGAGCTCACCATGTAGTAGTAACGTGTGTCCTCTGAGGTTATCTGCCGAACGTGGAATTGGGGTTCTGCTTGCTGGAACCATAGGTGAGGTCGCAGCGCCCAGAAGCTTGGCAGTTTCAACGAAACCGCATGAACAGATGCGGCGTCGTTCATCTCCAGTCCAAAAATCGTTTGGACCGTCGGGGTCACCAATTGTAGCGGTGTGCTACACGCAGCGCTAAAATAACGACACAGAGTCGGTAAACTGCAATTAAAGAAGATGATTTTATTCGAACTTCACAGCCTTGCTTTAAAGCCTCCCTCATCCCGCCCTCCCCGGGTGCGGATGCTGTAAGGGACACGACAAACCCCCCCAGGCTTTTTCCCTTTGTTGGTGAAGCAGACCTGGCACCTTTTTGGGACTGGCCTTTGTGCTGGCGTGCTGGCTATTTGTGAGCCAGTTCGAGTGCGCTAGGAAGTGGGTCGCCACAAATATCTGATTACATGTAGTAGTATTGTTTGCTTCATTCAAATAAAAGGTCTTTATGTATAGTCCAACCTACATGCTATTATTGCTTAATATTCACAATGCGCTGAGTATAATTTTAACATCAACATCAGGTGTGGTTTATTATCACTGACATTTGTCACAATTTTTTTGTTTTGTGGCAAGAGTTCTGTACCATATATAAAAATGACTATAAAGAGCAAGAACTGTTCCTAAAATATTGAGTTGTCTTCAGGCTGCTCTGCCTATTTCCTGTCAGTAGCAATGAGAATAGGGCATGTTCTAGATGGTGAGAGTTCTTCATAATGGATGCTACCTTCTGAAGATGTCTCAATGGGGAGGCTGGTACCCATGATGGAGTTGGCTTAGTTACAAGCCTCTGATATTAGCACCTTCACACTAGATAGTGATGCATCCAGTCAAAATGCTCAAAATCTGCAGAAATTTACTATAGTCATTGGTGACACAGCAATTCTCCTCAAACTCCTAATGAAATGTAGCCACTGGCATTCCTTCTTTGTAATTGCATCAATATGTTGAGCTCAGTATAGGCTTCAGAGATTTTGACGCCCAGGAGCTTGAAGTTGCTCACTCTTTCTACTGCTGACCTCTCGATGAGAACTGTTGTGTTCCACTCTGCCCCCCTCCCAATTATTTCCCCCCTCCCCCCCTTTCCTGACATCTACAGTCAGTTCCTTGATATTACTGACATTGAGTGCAAGGTTGTTACAGCAAAACTTAACCAGCCAATTTATCTCACTCCTGTACACCTGCTTGTCACCATCAGAGATTCTGCCCACAACAGTTGTCAAAGAAGGCAGGAACCACTGACTCCAGCATTTCCTTGAACACTCCAGCAAACTGGTTGGCACAGGTTTTCAGTGTCCTGCTAAGAATATCATTTGGGGCCTGGTGCCTTGTGAATGTTGCCATTACTGCAAATTAACTTAATAATTGTTTTACAAGAAATAGTAGTAATGTTATTTCTTTGTGTTTCTTTATAGCAAAAGGTGAAATTGAGGCAATTGTGGTACCAATCTGTCTCTGTTTTCTCCTTATCACCTTGGGAGCGACGCTACTTTGCTTCAAAAACAGACATCTGTAAGTGTAATTTATTTAATTTAGATTAGTCATATGACTTGAACATTCTTTTAAAGCCACATGAAATGTAAAAGCTTTTATTTCAACAATTCATGCAATTTGTTTTGTAACCGAAAGGAATAATGTCCAAGTGCAGACCTAACCTGTTTCAGTACACTTATTCTCCAGATTTTCTTTTCAACCTTATAATTCATATTCTTTCTCCAACTTGGCTACCAGTTTCAATGTTCACTATTGACCCAGAGCTACTTCTGTCCTCATCTTTTGGCTTGGTCTTTAGAACTAGTATTCAGGACACAAGTAATGGACCCTTCAAAAAGAGTGACAATACTAATTGGTTGGAGCAAAAGAATTAAAGACTTTGTCGCCTAAGCTTAGAGGTCCACATGGGAAATAAGAAAAATTTAAGAAACATAAAGAATGAATTTGTGACAAGTGACATGAGGAGCAATTACCTTAGTGTTTTCATATGATCAGCAACAATGCTAGGACAAAGTGCGTTTATCAATGAGGAACCATTTCAGCTCTCTGAAAAATATTATTGGAGATCTACCAGTTTAATATTACAAATCAATTCTTTACAGAATTAAAACCTGCGTTTGGCCAAATGTTCCAGATGCTGCAAATAGCAGGATTGTTGATTGGTCATCTAACAATGGAAACCATATCAAGGTATTGCTTTATCACCTTTGGTATACAAATAGTTGTTTTTGGTAGTCTTGTTCTTATATAAGCATAATTGTATTGATTTCTTACAGTGAATAATGGTCTTCTTGTCTAAGAGTACCTGTATGCAATTGACTTATTTCTGTCTAACTATTGCTGCTAATATGTCTAAAGTTACATATCTTTCTCAAACTATTATAAATTATTTTTAAATGCCTCTGGTACTGAAAATCTAAAATGAGACAAATTTCTCAAAACACCTAGCAGGTCAGGAAGCAATCATACAAAGAAAAGTAGATAATGTTTCAAATTTCTGAAAATTTCTGCTTTAAATCAACTGGTTCTTATATTTGTAATGAGCCAGATATAAAACTGATCAGTGGAGATGGCATATTTTAAAGCCAGGCTATCTGACCAACTGGAATGCAAGTTTTCAGAATTTTATGGTTTTGATTCTGAGCTTTAAGCAATGCGAGTGCAAATGAACATTTTTTTAAAAGAGTTCATTAAAATGAACAAATATGAATATTGAAAACTGTGTAATAAACATCATTAATATTTACTTTCATTTTTTCTTCTGGAATAACATTATTAACATTTATAAGATGAAATCACCATTTGTACATCATGGTTATTGTCTTTACTGTAATGAAGTTGGAATAGAAATGGACTATCTTCAATTTAGTTTTAATGCCAGGAACCAAAGTTACATTGATATGATAACTTTTCTCTATTGTTGCTGGTAAATGGAATGCAAATAGTTATATTTTCAAATTCCAGTCATTTGTTAGGTGGAAGTCTCACAGTCAACATAGCAACTTAAAATTATGAATAGTTTTGCTTTCAGAGCAGAATAACAAAGTATAGGCCTGGGGTTATGATCTGTCACCATAATGATGGAGGTCTGTAGAAGGCCAGATGTGATGTATTGTGCAAAATGATGACAAATATAACAAAAGTAGCTGGAGTATAATAAATGATCATTTTAACTAAAGACCAAATGCACAAATGTCTGAGGACTTTTGAGTAAAGAAACAAACTTTGTAGACATGTACATATTTACTGAAAATGGATCAGTTTGTTATAGCTGTGGCTCATTTAAATTAAATCCATGATCTCTTTTTTCTAAATTTGACTATTTTTTTCAGAAATGCTACCTAGAAAATGCATCAAGTCATGATCCCTACTGCAGTCACACTGCTGAATAGATTTCATTTCAAAAACAAGTTTGGTAATTGTCTCCCTTTGCAACGGCAAAAGTTTTGCAAAAACATGTATCAAGCCTAGTTCAATAAAGAGTATAGAAGTGCTGCCCAGGAACAGCATCTATAATGAGTATACAGTATGTGTTTATCTTGTGAAACCACAACACAAGTATGTACATGTAGCAAAAGCAAGATGTAATAGACAGCTTTTTACCAGAATGGCCAACTTTTTACTGTTTTCCCTATTCTGAAACCATTTGCAATTACATTCTGATGCTTCTCTTATCAATCACATCACAACACTCTGCTGTCACATGCCTTTCTTTCCTTTGTATGAATCCATTATTTGGTGTACTTATGTAAGATGAAGTTTGTAGTCTGCCTTTTCCAAGTACACGTTTTCTGAGCCCAGCCTCATACCTGTTCAAAATTGTTAGAAGACCATTCTATTGGCCCATTGAAGACTTGACCATTATAATTGGTCACACGTTACAGTGGTCTTAGTTATCATGGTATTGTCATAGCATAGACCAACGATGATATACAAAGTCAGCAAGTATCTCAAATGATATCATCGTTGTGCAAATTAAGATTAGTATTAAAGGCTTCTTTCAACTAATGATTAACTAGCTGGGTATGCAAATTAACTGTCATTATGGAAAAATAAAAAGTGGTTAAAAGGTTCTCAAGTGCTTTGGAATATTCAGAACGTGAAAATTCCAAACAGGTCCTTTATATAGGATCTGGAATGCATGCTGTGTTGATTACCTTTGCAATTCTTTTAAATGTTTAGGGTACAAATGGTATTTTAATCTTATTTTTTTAACAGAATAACCTAGGCCCAACTGATCCTGTGAATCTGGATGGCTTTATTTCTGACGTCACTATAATTGAAGCTGATGCCGATAATAAATACTCATCTAATGAGGATGATATGAAGCAATTGTCATCGCTGAAAAAGGAAAAGAGTACATCAGGAGAGCATAGCAGTGGCATTGGAGGATCTTCGTGCATGTCATCCCCTCGACAAAGTGTTTCTGATAGTGATAGTGAGTTGGCACAGAACACAACAAGCAGCACAGTTCAGTATTCAACTGTACTAGTGAGTGATACTGGTTACAAGTGCCAACAACCATCAGGACAAGTTTTTGCAAGGTCTGAATCAACCCAGCCTCTTCTAGAAAATGAAGAAAAGCCTGATGAACATTCATATGGCAATTTTGGAAGCCGCAGTACAGAAGTAAAAAGACAGTATTTTAAGCAGAATTGTCATGTTGAGGAGCCCATTTTGAAAGAAGTACCTTCAAATGAAGGTGAAATCCTGGGTGATATGGATGAAGGTAGCTCCGTCAGACTAAGTCGAACGGAAATTTCAGATCGGAACTCTGAGGAATCCTGTCCTGTTGTGGAAGACTTTTCAAGCTCTGATGACCAAACCGTTGTCAAATTGGACTTGTTGGGATTTGATGGATGTTTAGAAACTGATCAGCAAAGTTATATGCCTCAGGCTGTGAAACACAACAGTTATATGCCTCAGTCTAAATAAGTCTATGCTTTGTGCTTGAGGTGCAAAAACTTTTATTTCGGAGGTAAAGTGTCAAAAATGTGAACCTCTGTTTAATGTCCACACTTATCCTGAGTAAGCCTAAATCATTTGTAATTTGATTAACTATAGTTATACTAAGAACATTGTATCTGTGTCTTTGAATAGTGTATGTAAAAACATGGACACCAGTTTTTGAGCTTAAATTATTTGCTGGTTTCCAGAAATGACCTGGCCACTGTTTGTGCACACACTGAGCTCTTCTCCGAGCTATGTACATGCTTGTGTTACAGGTCCAGCACCAAGCTACACACTTAGTCCTGCTTCCAGTCATATTCCTGCTATTTCTTGCTGTCAGGGATGTGTAGTGATGTTGCTCCTTGTAATTTCCTAAGAATAGCTGGTTAAGACAGAGTAGTGAGTACAGCCTTTTTGTTACAATTGTGACCAAGCAGCATTTCTACTCTGACCTGGTGGGACATCACTTGGAAGGGAGGGAGTCTTTGGTGACTTCAACATGAAAGTGGGAAAAAGCACCTCTGGCAACATGTAATTGGTAAAGAGTAGGAAAGGCCAACTTTATTGGTGTCCTTCTGATGAAATGAAGCATGGATGACATAACCAGCACTGTTTTGTCAGAGATGAGTACTAGAAGATAAGACAGTGATCCAATCCTGGGTGCCGCCGTTTGTTGGAATATATCTTCTGAGCAAGAAACCATCAAATTGCCCACAGAATGAAAAGAACCAATGTTTTGCATACTGATAGCAACCTGGTCCCAGAACACCAGTGCCAACAGAGATGTTGCCGCAGCAGAGGGAAAAAAAAACTTGAAGGTTTCAAGGACTGCATGATCACTTGTGGTAATGCATGGGGCAGTTCAGCCATTAAACATGGACTTTTCTCATCCTCAGTGAAACGTACAAAGGAAATTTGTCTCCATGGTGTATGTGCTTCATTATGGTATGCAAGCTTGATCCTATCCAACAAATATAAGAGGGACAGTATCAAGCAATACTGTTACATTGGTATTGCACTTGGCCTCCAACAAGCTTCCATTGAAGTAGAGCTTTCAGATTGGAGACCTGTGATCAGTAGTATGCTGCAAGAAGCGATGCTCGATCTGTTGTTCTTCATAATGGTGATTTGGATGAGAATGGAGTTAGGTTAACTAGTAAGTTTGCAGATGACACCAAAATTGGTGGTACAGTGGAAAATACAGGCTAGCTAAGTTTTCAACAGGATATAAATTAACTTGGAAACTGGGCAAGAGAATGGCAGATAAAATGAACAATTGCAGGCTAATTTATTTTGTGAAGTTAAACCAGGGGAGAATCAAAAGTGAATGGCAGAGCTCTGTGTAATATTATTGAACAGAAAAATCTTAGGGTACAAGCACATTTCTTCCCTGAAAATGGAAACATAGAGGCAACAGTGACCCTTGCCCCTATTTATGCCTCTGAGACCTTTATTAGAAGTAGGTACCAAAAATGTAGCCACAATTATTTTCCAGTCTAAAGGACAGTTTAGTTTTGGTGTAATTGTGTTGCAAGAAAGATTACAATCTTGTAGTATTATGACATTGTGATCAACTTTTGTTAGGATGAGATTTTGAATGTTACCTAATGAATATTAATGTTTAAAATTCTATATCTCATTTAAAGGCTTTGTTTACTAAACTAATACCGTATTTGGTTCCATACACTGTAATTCTTTGAAACAGGTACGAAATGTATTTGGCCTGGAAGGCACAAGTAATTAAAGATGTCAATAACTATTGTAAATAATATGTACCAACATTATCCATTGGCTGTACGTAATGCTTTTATAAACATTGGAATCTTTTTCAAAAAAATATTCAGTGAAAGTGGCAAGTATTAATCAAGATTTTAACACCTTTTAATCTAAAGGTGGCCAAAGCACTACAAACATTTGACTATAAACTGGGTTCAGAGTAGAGAAGAAGCCATATTTGCACTTGTACCGCTATTTGCCTCTTTTTTAAAAAAAATATGCAATCTTATAATACATGCCTTATTTGGGCTGGGTGAAAATACAAGAATGCAAATTGTAAAGACTAATTTGAGTTGTGAGCTTTGTGTTAAGTAAAGTGCGGTAGTCCAAATTCTCCCAAACAGGGCAACGTTTTGAGACGCCTGCCAACCAACAGTGATGGTGAAGTCACTGTCTATGCATGGAGTAAGTTTAGAAAAGTTTGAATGTAGATTCAGGTGAGCTTAAAGGATGCATGCCATTTAATATAATCCGTTCTACAATATTTTAATCAAGTTCTGAACATCACAACCTAATCAATTGTCATATTATACTATTCACTCATACCTGCAAACCTCTTGCTCTAAGCATGTGCTATAAACCAAAGTTTTTCAATTATAAAACACTGCTAATAGTTGGTTCATGAGAATTCCAAAACTCATGAAATTGATGATTATGAAATTTAAGTTTACTGAGCAGCAAATGCAGTTTTACAAGCAGTAGTTCGGTCTTTTCAGTTTTAGTTGGATTTGAACCTTACTAATTTTGCCAGAGTCAAAATACGATTGTTCAAGTTTTCATGGTGTTGCTTTTCCTTTTCATGAGCAAACTCTGTTATCCATATTTCCTGCCTTCAAAACATTTAAAAAAATTAAAGAATCTCTGCCTGAAATGCTGCTGCTCTATACAATCTCTCTGGAAGAGCAATCTTGTCAATCCTGCTGTTTGTTCCCCACAACTTGGCAGATATTCTCCCTCAATTAGACTTTAAAAGTCAATGAAATTTGTTTCTTTGTATTAAATGAGAAAATGTGATATAATTGACATTTTTAAATATATGTGTCACTGACTATATGGTAACAAATAGCCCAAACAGGACATTTTCTTTATTGCATTTAAAGGTATATTGGAATATTATGTAAATCATCTCTCTTCACCTATTCTTTATTTCCAGGGGATTGAATAAGTTCCTGAAAAGATTATACTCCAAACTAAAAATATGCATAAACATGGTAATGGGCTGTTAAGGGAACAATGTATAAAGACTATTCTATTGCTTGTTGTTTTTCAATAATTGTTAGAAATAGTGGGTGGCACCGCAATATAGTGGTTAGTGTAACACTTCAGTTACAGTTCAATTCTGCTACTGTGCATAAGGAGAGATTTTTTTCCCATGACTGCAAAGGTTTCTTCCCACAGTCCAAAGACCAACAGTTAGTTAGTTAATTAGTCACGTCATGTAATTGGGTGGTGTGGATTCATTGGGTCAGAAGGGCCTCTTACCATACTGTATCTCAAAATAACAAAGAACCAGAGGCAAAAAAGCATTTGTATAAGTATAAATTATTTTAAGTCATCCAGTAATTATTTGTATTTATATACAGTGTATCACAAACACAAGTGGAGCTTGAGGATAGAAATAAGTAGTTTGGAGGTAGTAGTGTGCTTTGAATAGATCTGCCAATAATGTGAAAAGGAAAAATAATACATGAAATCTGAAATGGCAAATGCTGGAGGCATTTTTCAGGTTGGGCAGCGTCTATGGAGAGAGAAAAAAATGTTAAAATTTATGGTCAAAGACCTTTCATCAAGTAATCATCAATGAAAGGATATGAATGAAACATTAACCTTGTTTCTCCCTGCACAGATGCTGCCTGATCTGGTAAGTAGTCTAGACATTTTGTGCTTTTTTTTCTGCTAGCAATGTGCTTGTATTCAACACAAGTCTTATTTTATGTTTATTTTTATAAATGCCTAACCATATAGTGCAGGAGCAAGAGTGTGGGTTTTGAAAACTCATTGTTAGTAGTGGTGAAAATGTGTATTTGAGGAGCTGTCATACTGCCAAGGCCAAGATGGTCATTATCTTGATTTTGTTTTCTTTTAAAAGATTAAACAGGAAAATTAAGTGGATTAGTTAATTTTGGCTTTGACTATTTTTGTATAGGCTTTAAGGTACGGATGTGGCTGCCATATGTTTATACTGTAGGTATTATTTGTCAATGATCAGGTCAAATAAAATTCTGTATATGATTTGCTTGGTTTGTATTTATAATGTATTTACCTACTTGTTGAAAGCATGTTTTCATGCTTGATTTCAAGACAACCTTTATGGCTATGTATTATTGCACTCTTAAATGTAAAGTCATTTTGAGCATAATTAACATTCAATGATTTTTTTTCTTTTTGGATATGGCTAAAAGGGTAATCTTCTAAACTCCTGTTCAAACTTGGGTAACAAAATACTACGAAATTATGAGTAAACTTAAGTGGAGAGATGACAATCATTTAAATCTTAAAAATTGGACAATTAATCATATCGCAGATATATTCTGCTTCTTAAATTTATTATCTGGTTCTTTCAACTTGTATGCCAATATTTGACAATGCTTATATAAAATAAAGAAACATGGCAGTAAAAACATTGTAACGTAAGATGAAATTAAAATAGATTGCGATTTTCAGTTGATTTGCAAAACTAGGCAAGACTACTAAATGCATGCATCTTTGTCATTTGTGTACTCATTTTAATATTGCTGCTTCCGTCCCATTTACTAATGTTTGATATATCAACATTTCATATAATGCAGTATTTTAAATTCCCATTACTGAGCACTGGGTAAAAAATATTTTTCATTAATTTTTATATCTCATTAGTGATTGTGTGTATGTAATCTTTTTTGTAATTAAAAATACAAAAAAAAAATAAACAGTGGTTTAATTATTGGGTTTTGGGTTTTTGATCCTCCACATCTACCTGGCACGGTGGAGAGCGCACTCAGGAGTGGACTGTCACTGGATTGAACTTAGGAAACTTCCGTTCCCGAGCCCAGCACTGAAACATACGTTGTTAAGTGTTTTATATGCATAGAAAGGTAAAATATATACTATATACTAAGACAAACGTTTAACTGACACTAAATAATACCGGATGTACCTGCTCTGACTTACTTAATAAGAGAACTTCAATTTTTTTTCTATCCCGATCCACGATAACCCACGCACATCCTCCTGTATATTTTAGATCATCTCCAGATTACTTATAATACCTAATACAATGTAAATGCTATGTAAATAGTTGTTATATTGCATTGTTTAGGGAATAATGACAAGAAAAAAAGTCTGTACATGCTTGAAAAACAAGTGCTGGAAGAGCACTTCCGGGTTTTCGTGATTCGCGGTTGGTTGAATTCGCAAATAAGGAGGGCCGACTGTATATGTCTGACCACTGCTGCCTGTGGTTCCACTCTACTGTATTGTAGAAAGGTAGATGTTTCTGTACTTAGTCCTCTGCACTTGGAAGTCACGTGGGGATATCACAGCAGCAATTAGGCCTTAAGCAAACTGTTGCAGGGAACGCCTTGACAGCCTTTGTTAAGAAGCCAAGCGGGGTAAAACTTAAACTTTTGTCAAAATTTGAGAGTTTACTTTTATAGTATTTAAATGATCACTAATGATCAGGGGCATTTAAAATGACTAAAATCAAAACAAAGTCAATTGAAAGCACAATGACTGATATAGAATTAATGGTGGATTTACTCTGGGATCTGCCATTGACCTGCTCAGAGTCCAGTATCAAAGGTAACAAGGCCAATTCTCATCAAGTCCACATAACTGGGTGTACTTCATCTGGAACAACAGCCAACAAATATTCTAGTCCATGGATTTTAGTGCTCCAAGATAAAAAAAAACCCTGAATTCTAACGGTCTTTTTGAATAGTTTGACTGCCAATGAATTCTTAATAATGTAGATCATGCATGATTTTTAAAAAAAATTTATGGTGTACTTTGTTCAATCCTGTTCACTCAATATCTTCTTTGCAGCGTTGTATTGTTGCAATTTTTCTTCATTTCTGAATATACCTATGTAACTTAATGCTTCCACCTATGCTTACAGTCAAGAGAGTCATTCAGCACAGAAACAGGACCTACAGCCGAATTGGTCCATGCTGAGTCAGCCCATTCGTCCACATTTGACCCACATCCCTCCAAACGTTTTCTATCTACGTACCCGTCAAAGTGCCTTTTAAATGTTGTTAAAAGTACCTGCCGCAACCAGTTCCACTTTCAGCTCATTCCATATATGGAACACGCTCTGTGAGAAAGCTGTCCTTTAGGTTCTTCCTAAATTTATCCCATCACCCTAAACCCATGTCCTTGTGATTCCTCAACCTCAGGAAAAAGACAGCACATTCACCTCATCTGTGCCCTTCATGGTGTTATACTCCTCAATATCACCCGTTATGAATGTAAAGCAACTCCGAGGGGCCGAAGGGTACAAAGTCACCCCCTACTTCTTGAGAATTGCAAGATCGCTATTAATTCGGGTCTGGGACCCAGGAAATGAGAGAGAGAGATGTCCAGAATACACAAGGTTTGGAATGTGTCCTGACCTCAGCGAAACAGAACCACTGATAATGGCTATTGTCTCTTGGAGACGGAATTGTGTATTGAGTACTGTACCATTCATTGAAACCCCTCAGGGGACAACCAGAGCGGTCTGGTTGAGGGATTGCATCATCCCAACCTGATTGACATCTGAGACCCCGTGAGTAAGGATAAAAGAGGGTCTGGGGAACAACCCCTTTAGACGCACCAGGAGAAACGCTAGAGATCCCATGACAGCGTTTAATAGCGACAGCCGGTGGGGGCTCGTGTGCGTCCTCCCTTGCCAGGGTGGCGGGCTCATCATGGAAGAACAGTTTAGCTAAAGGAGAGGCCGCAATTGAACGGCCACGACAAAGAGACTCCTGACGGATCGAAATCATAAGGGTTGGAAAAACCCGTAGCGGTAACTGTTCCCATTCTATTTCTATTCCTCTCTCTCTCCAACAAAGTGCAACACAGTGACAACCAAAAGACAGCAGCTTGTGGAACTGCAGTGAACTGTATATTTCCATTGGACAATTCATTATCCCCTAGACAATGATAGAGCTTATTTCTTATTGATTATTATGATACCTGCACTTTTAGATTTAGTATTGACGACGTATATTATATGTATATTTGCATTGATATTATTTTTGTGTATTTTTACTAATAAATACTGTTAAAAGTAGTATCATCAGACTTCAACGGACCTCTCTATCTTTGTTGGTAAGTGACCCAGTTACGGGGTTCGTAACAACGTGGGGCCTCGTCTCGAGATTTGATACCAAATTGGAGGGCCAGTGAATCGGGCTTTTAAGTCCAAACTTGGATCTGGTTGCGCGGGTAACCAGACGGGAAACCAGCAAAGATGGACGTAGATGAATTCATAGAAAACCCGACTCTGGAGGCGCTAGAGGCTGCCACAAATTCGGACTTGATAAATATTGCGAAAGGACTAAATCTCGCAGAGGTGAGGTTGTCGATGAAAAAGCGGGAGGTGCGGAGGGCCATAACTCAATATTATATTGTGAAGAATGTATTTTCGGCTGAGGTATTGGAAAATATCCCTGAAAAGGTACCAGCTCGCGGGACGGCTCAGTTAGAGTTGGAGAAATTAAGGTTGGAACATGAAATTAAGTTAAAACAGCTGGAAGCAGCTGAAAAGGAGAAGGAAAGAGCCGAAAAGCAAAGGGAGCATGAGCTCCAGCTAAAGGAGTTAGAGGTGAAAAAGGAGCAGGAAAGAGCTGAGAAGGAGAGGGAGCATGAAATTAAGTTAAAACAGCTGGAAGCAGCTGAAAAGGAGAGGGAAAGAGCTGAGAACCATAGGGAGAAGGAGAAACAGAGGCAACATGAGATGGACCTGGAGTAGTTAAGGCAAGAGCCAAGAGCTCAAGGGTCAGACCGAGAGGAGAGATTTAATGTTAGTAGGGAGTTTAGGTTAGTACCTCCGTTTGAGGAGACAGATGTTGATAGTTATTTCTTGCATTTTGAAAAGGTGGTAGTGAGTCAGAAGTGGCCCAGAGATCAGTGGGTGGCGTTGTTACAAAGTGTGTTAAAAGGGAAGGCCCAGCGGGCATATGCGGCATTGTCCATGGAGGAGGAGGAGTCTGAGAATTATGAGAAAGTAAAGGAGGCCATTCTTCAGACCTATGAATTGGTACCTGAAGCATATAGACAAAAGTTCAGAAATTGAAAGAAAGGGTGGAATCAGACGTATGCAGAGTTTGCCGGTGAGAAGGGTGTGCTCTTGGATCGTTGGTGTGCAGCAGAAATGGTGGGAGAGTATTTTTGGCATCTCAGGGAGTTAATTCTGATTGAGGAATTTAAAGGTTGTGTTTCGGATGATATCCGGATGTATTTGAACGAGAAGCCGAATAAGTCCATATCCGAATTTGCTAGGTTCGCAAATGAATATGCCCTAACCCACAAGACAAAGTTTTCCTCAAATAAAAGTTACCAGAAAGACCGTGGGAACGGTAGAGAAAGCCCGCCGGCTGAGGCAGAGATCCAGCCGGGAGCTAGTGGTAAAACTAAGGAGGAGGAAAGGCAAGACGGCAGGAGGGGTCCTGGCTTGACCTGTTTTAATTGTGGAAAGGTGGGTCATATTGCATCTAAGTGCCTTGCTCCAAGGAAGGAGGTAGGAAAAGGGAAAGCAGCAGTCCCTACAGGATGTATCGTGGTGATCAGTAAATCGACGAGAAAGCCACAGGTAGACAGTATACGAGAGTGGCCTGAGAAATTTATTTCAGAAGGAACCATGTCTGTGAAAGAGGGAGACACACCAGTTCCAGTGCGGATCTGGAGAGATACTGGAGCTGAGCAGTCATTGATTCGCAGTATGGTACTAGATTTTGGTCCCGAGACTGGAGAGGTAGCTTTGAGAGGCATAGGAAAAGGGACAGAAGCTATGCCTTTGCATAGGATCATTATAAATTGTGAGCTGGTATCTGGACCAGTTGAAATAGGGGTGTGATCAGAATTTCTCAGAACTGATGTTGACCTCCTTTTGGGTAATGATTTAGCTGGTGGTGACGTTTGGTCGGCCGTGGAGCTGACGAGCCAGCCTGTAAGTGTTGAGGACCCGCCCCTAGATTCTAAGATCTATCCTGCATGCGCGACCACTCGCAGCATGTCGAGAAAGGCAGCTGAGAAAGAGGCCAGTATCGATTTGGCTGAGACGTTTTTACCGACCCTGTACCAAGAGAGGTTAGAGGGTGGTAAAACGGAGAATAGGGAGGTGAAAGAGAGTAAGGGAAAGGAGGTAGACTTGCCCTTAGCCAGGAGGAAATTAATAGAGGCACAGAGTAAAAATGAGAAACAGATAAGGCTGTTAGAATGTCCAGGACTGGACATGGATGATCTGTCTGGTTTGAAGAAATTGAAAATTCTAAAGGTGTTCCCGATAATGAAATGGGGGCAGTCCTAGATGAAAAGGATGCCATTACCTTGAAGAAGTCTGCTGGGTTGGCAGATGAGGTTGTTTCAGCCCGTGGGGTTGAGTTTACTCCAGAAGGGAGTTGCCCAGAGAGTAACTGGGAGGATCAGGGGAACTTAGAATTTGAAAAGGGGATGGGTATTGAAAGCCTGGAAGAGGCAGATGTCCCGTTCAAGAGTGTGTTCAAGATGTGGATGCACGTGGTACTGAACCTAGCAACGGAGCTCAGAAAAAGTCTGAGGTATTTTATTCAGTTGAAAAGGAATGCAGTCCTTGTGGGTCAGATGGACTTGGTTCAGTGAAGAAAGGGTTAACCTTGGTACTGGTGGGAAGTGAGAATTCCCAGTTGCTTGCGTTCGAAGGTGTGTTAAAAGTTAGTGAGGAGATAAAAGGTGGCGAGGTGAATATTATTATTGAAGGGAAAGGGAAAAGTGTAGTTCCTAAATTGAATGAAGAAAATTTAAAGTCTGGATTGGTGTCAGAAGGAGTAACCTGGCTGAAGGGACAATGGCTTGTTACCAAGGTGCCTGCGAATCAATTACAGGTTGATTTGGAATGTAAAGGCGTCCCACACGCTATTGTTATTCAAGAGTGTGCTGTGAAGAGGCAGAATTTGAAATGCTGTTTGGACAAAGAGGGATCGCTTGCAGATCTTAAATTGAAAACTAATAGAATGAAGGGTCCTGAAGCTAAAACTAACGACTTGCTTAAAAATAAAGAATTGTGTAGAGATTCAGCCAATGGGCTACGTTTGGAAAACATTGTTGATAAAATAACTCCTACGAAGGGAGCATGCAAAAGCCTATTCCACACTAGTATACAAGCCAACCCCGTGGGAGTTAACTGGAAAAGGGGCGAGGGTTGATGGGATGTCACTTTAAATAACAGGATCTGTTTTTTTAAGGGATTTTGACAAAGCATGCAACTAATAAAGACAACCCCCATGGAAGATTGACTGTTAAGTTTGAAAGTAAAATAAAGATTAGTATTTGCATGAACTTTTGTAATATACACGTAAGCTAAGATCACAACTCTTTAGTTTTTGTTTGCTGAAGAAAAGGAATAAAAATAGGTGGTTATTAAATTGGAGTCTGATGCTACAAGAATTTATTAGGGTACAAGATGTTAAGATATTAAAGGAAATGACAATGCAATCGCTAATTGTTTAGATGCTGAATTGAATGTATAACTGTATTACTCTGTAGCGAAAAAAACCCTCTTTTGTATTGTGTTAGATTCTGAAATCCTGTAAGACTATATTAATTAACTTTTACCTGTGGCAAAAACCTTAGAAGGAAGGGGGTGTTATGAATGTAAAGCAACTCTGAGGGGCCGAAGGGTACAAAGTCACCCCCTCCTTTTTGAGAATCGCAAGATCGCTATTAATTCGGGTCTGGGACCCAGAAAATGAGAGAGAGATGTCCAGAATACACAAGGTTTGGAATGTGTCCTGACCTCAGCGAAACAGAACCACTGATAATGGCTATTGTCTCTTGGAGACGGAATTGTGTATTGAGTACTGAAATATTCATTGAAACCCCTCAGGGGACAACCAGAGTGGGCTGGTTGAGGGATTGCATCATCCCAACCTGATTGACATCTGAGACCCTGTGAGTAAGGATAAAAGAGGGTCTGGGGAACAACCCCTTTAGACGCACCAGGAGAAACGCTAGAGATCTCGTGACAGCGTTTAATAGCGACAGCCGGTGGGGGCTCGTGTGCGTCCTCCCTTGCCAGGGTGGCGGGCTCATCACGGAAGAACAGTTTAGCTAAAGGAGAGGCCGCAATTGAACGGCCATGACAAAGAGACTCCTGACGGATCGAAATCATAAAGGTTGGAAAAACCCGTAGCGGTAACTGTTCCCATTCTATTCCTATTCCTTTCTCTCTCCAACAAAGTGCAACACAGCGACAACCAAAAGATGGCAGCTTGTGGAACTGCAGTGAACTGTATAGTTCCATCGGACAACTCATTATCCCCTAGACAATGATAGAGCTTATTTCTTATTGATTATTATTATACCCGCACATTTAGATTTAGAATTGACGTCGTATATTATCTGTATATTTGCATTGATATTATTTGTGTATTTTTACTAATAAATACTGTTAAAAATAGTATCATCAGACTTCAACGGACCTCTCTATCTTTGTTGGTAAGTGACCCAGTTACAGGGTTCGTAACACCCCTTATTTAAATACACACCATGAATAGAGTCTAAACCTGCACAACCACTCTTCATAACGCAGTCCCTAGAATCCGACTATTATTCTTGTATGAGTCCCGAAGAAGGGTTTTAGCCCGAAACATTGACTGTTTACTCTTTTCTATTGATGCTGCCTGGCCTGTTGATTCTATTTTTTTTAAATCTTTTTATTAATTTTTAAACAAACATAAATGAAACATGAATACAAAGTGTTTGAGAGTACACAATTGATAGTTTAAGTAGACATTCAAATATATAATAATCAATATATATAGCCTCCCAAACTCATAGTATTTATGAACAAAAGAAACAAAAAGAGAAAAAAAACCCAAAAAAAGAGAAGGAAAAAAAACACTAACCAACATGGGCTATTGCATAATGTTAAATACATACAGTAGTGCCAATAACTCTGAACCTCCATCCAAATAATTAAGGATAATAAAAGTAAGGTTTAGGAAAAGACAATTTAACTCATATGAAAATGTTGAATAAATGGTCTCCAAATTTCTTCAAATTTAACTGAAGGATCAAAAACAATGCTTCTAATTCTTTTTTAAGCTCAAACAAGAGATAGTTTGAGAAAACCACTGAAATAGTTGGAGGATTAATTTCTTTCCAATTCAATAAAGAGATCTTCTAGCCATTAATGTAACAAATGCAATCATTTGTCGAGATGAAGAGGATAAACAACTATTATCCACCATTGGTAAACCAAAAATTGCAGTAAAAGGATGCGGTTGGAAATTGGTATTCAGAACTCTTGAAATAATACTGAAAATATCTTTCCAGGAAATTTGTAAACAAGGGCAAGACCAAAACATATGGGTCAATGAGGCAACATCAGAATGATATCTGTCACAGGTTGGATTAACATGAGAATAAAATCGAGCAAGTTTATCCTTAGACATACGAGCTCTATGTACAACCTTAAATTGTATTAGGGCATGTTTAGCACAAATAGAGGATGAATTGACTAATAGTAAAATTTTCTCCCACTGCTCAGTGGATATAAGACAATGAAGTTCTTCTTCCCATTCCTTCTTAAATTTTTCCTGATACATCTGGCTGTATTTTCATGATCATATTATAAATGACAGCTACTAAACCCTTTTGACAAGGATTCAGAGCTAAAATTCTTTCCGCAATGTCCAATGGACGTAGTTTCGGAAAAGATTGTAACTCATTATACAGAAAATTTCTAACTTGTAATTATCTTAAAAAAAAGGGTTTTAGGTAAATTACATTTATTAGATAGCTGTTCAAAGGACATAACACTATCATCCAAAAACAAATCACGAAAACATGTTATACCTTTTGTTTTCCATAAAAGAAAAGCTTGATCCATAAAAGAGGGCCGAAAGAAATAGTTAGATATTTTAGGGCATGATAAAATAAACTTATTCAAACCAAAAAATTTACGAAATTGAAACCAAATTCGCAATGTGTATTTGACTATAGGATTAGTTATTTGTTTATTCAATTTAGATAAAGAAAAAGGAAGTGAAAATCCTAAGATTGAAAACAATGAAAAGTCTTGTACCGATTTACATTCCAAATTTACCCACTGTGGGCAAGCAGCTGTCGTCAATTCTTGTGTCCAAACATTAAATATCGTATATTGACTGCCCAATAGTAAAATCTCAAGTTTGGCAAAGCCAAACCGCCCTCCTTCTTAGGCTTCCGTAAATATTTTTTGCCTAGTCTAGGATTTTTATTCTGCTACAGATAAGATGGTATTTTGGAGTCAATAATATCAAAAAAAGATTTAGGAATAAAAATTGGTAATGCTTGAAATAAATATAAGAATTTGGGTAATACCATCATCTTAATAGCATTAATTCTACCAACCAATGACAAAGATAGTGGGAGACCACCTGATAGCAAGTTGCTTAATTTGGTCAATTAAGGGTAAAAAGTTAGCTTTAAATGTTTTTTAGTAATTTTAATATCTAAATAAGTAAAATAATCTGTAACAACTTTAAATGGTAAATGTTTATAAATTGGAACTTGCATATTTAATAGAAATAATTTGCTCTTATTAAAATTCAGTTTATAACCAGAAAAGTTACTAAACTGAGCAAGCAAGGACGAAATAGCAGGAATAGATCTTTCAGGGTCAGATATGTATAGTAACAAATCATCAGCATATAATGATAACTTATACGTCCTCTCCCCATGAGTAATACCCAAAATATTAGGTGATTCATGAATGGCTATAGCCAAAGGTTCTAAAGCGATGTCAAATAGTAAAGGACTTAAAGGCCAACCTTGCTTTGTACCATGGAATAACTGAAAAAAAGATCTTTGATTATTGGCAAAAACCAAAGCCAAGGGTTTATGGTATATTAATTTAATCCATGATATAAGTTTTGAACCAAAATTAAAATGCTGCATTGTATTAAATAAATATGGCCATTCAACTCTATCAAATGCTTTTTCAGCATCTAAAGAAATGACACATTCTGGTATTTTGGGTGGAGTATAAATAATATTAATTAATTTTTTAATGTTAAAAGATGAATAGCGATTTTTAATGAATCCAGTCTGATCTTCAGAAACGATTCGAGGTAATATATTTTCTAATCTAGTAGCCAAAATTTTACTAAAAATCTTAAAATCCGTATTCAGCAAGGATATAGGCCGATAGGATGCACATTCAATAGGGTCTTTATCTTTTTTAAGAATTAAAGAAATAGAAGCTTCATAAAAAGACTGTGGCAATTTGCCTATAATTAACGCATCTTTAAAAATTTTACAAAGCCAAGGAGAAAGTATAGAGGAAAAAGATTTTTAAAACTCTGCAGAATAACCATCTGGACCAGAAGCTTTACCGGAATTCATTGAAAAAATAGCCTTTTTTATTTCAGTTTCCGTGATAGGTGTATCTAAGAATACACTATCCTCTGCTGTTAATTTTGGAATATTCAATTTCCCTAAAAATTCATTTATTATAGAAGAATCCTCAGCAAATTCTGATTGATATAAGGAATTATAAAAATCTTGAAAGGCTTTATTTATCTCTTTATGGTTGATCGTCAGAGTGCCATCTTGTTTACGAATCCTAGTAATCTGTCGTTAAACCGAAGCAGTTTTCAATTGATTAGCCAATAATTTATCAGACTTATCTCCATATGCATAAACCTGAGTTTTAGATTTAATTACCTGATTTTCAATCGAGGAGGATAATAACAAACTATGCTCCATTTGAAGTTCCACTCTTTCTTTATAAAGTTCTTTGCTGGGGGTCACTGAATAAACCTTATCAATTGCTTTGATTTTATCAACCAATGTTAATATTTTAGAATTAGTTCATTTGCTAACTCCAGCAGAGTATGAAATAATCTGTCCATGAATAAATGCTTTAAAAGTGTCCCATAAAATTCCACTAGAGATCTCTGCTGTAGAATTTGTTGAGAAAAACAAATCAATTTGTTGTTTGATAAAATTAACAAAGTCTAAGTCCTGCTATAAAATAGAGTTGAACCTCCAAGACTTAGCATTAATAGATGAATCCATTATCTTAATAACTTCAAAGGTGCATGATCAGAAATGGTAATAGAGTCATATTTACAATTGATAACATCTGTAAGTAAACAGTGATCAATGAAAAAGTAATAAATTCTTGAGTAATTATGATAAACATGAGAAAAGCATGAAAACTCTTTGTCATTGGGGTGTAAAAAACGCCAAATTTTGAAAATTGCTGAATCAGCCATAAAGGAGTTGATAAGAGAGGCCGATTTATTTGGAAGAACTTGCGTGGGCTTGGATCTATCCATCAAAAGGTTTAAACAACAGTTAAAATCCCCACCCATTATCAGTCTGTACTGATTCAAATTGGGAAAGGATGTAAATAGACACTTAAAAAATTCAGGACAATCAGTGTTTGGAGCATAAACATTAACTAAAACAACTTTTTGATTAAAAAGTAGACCAGTAATAAGCAAAAATCTACCTTGTGGGTCTGAAATTGTTTCATGATGTATAAAGGAGGTTGAAGAATCTATAAAAATGGAAACGCCTCTTACTTTGGCTTGAGAATTCGAGTGATATTGTTGGTCTTTCCAAAACCTAAAAAAGCATTGACTATCCACCTTCCTTACATGAGTCTCTTGTACAAAGATAACATTAGCATTCATTCTATGGAATACTTTGAATATTTTTTTCCGTTTGATCGGATGATTTAAACCAGTAGTATTCCAAGAAACAAAATTAATAACCCTATCCATACTGACAATATTTATTACAATTAATAATTGTAATAAAAAAGGTTAAAAAAAAAGATGAAGTCATGTATCCGGAAGAGGGAAGTAAGTTCAAGGACAAACCGGAAGTCACGGCACTGCAATCATTTTTGTAGTTTCATATGAGCCCATGAAGTAAAACTAAGCATAAAGCAAGCAAAAAGAAAAGAAAGAAGAAAAATCCCCCTCCCTCCACCCTCAAAACCCCAGGAAAAAAGCCAAAAAGAGGCAAGCAAGCAATCTAACACTAAAATTACTCCCATGTCTCAAGACGGCAACTCAAACAAAAAAAAAGTTGACTAAAAGATACAAACCACCCATATTATAAGAAAGGGTTGGTATAACAAAGATCAAGATCAGTAATTTTAGATTTATAACGATCCATCTGTTGAAAAGTCAAAGTTTGCTGTTGTTGAAAAGTTTCAATTATACGATCTCTCTTGCGAGCGGCTTCTTCAAGAACTAAAATACTTTTGCTTGTTGTTTTTGTGACTCCAGTGTAAGTGCTTGAAGTTTTGCGTCAAATGTCTTTAAAATTTCATCGAACGTAGAAAGCTTTGCGGTTAATTTACTCTCCAGTTTTCCAAGTCTGTCGTCCATAAGATTTGCAATTGCTTCTAAAGTTACCGGTTCTTTCGTCTGTTTCGATTCCTTTGCTTTAGACATTTCAGCGTGTTGAAACTGATTCAAACAGTTGAAAAAAATTTCATATGTTTAAACCCCTTTAGAATAGGTATAAAAAGATCAATTAGGGGGTTTTTGTAGGTTAAAAATAAGTAAAAGGTTTGGAACAAAGCCTAAAACCGCTTCACTCCATAAGCGCCGTCTTGAGACCTCCTGGCCTGTTGATTCCTCCAGCATTTTGTGTTGCTTCGGATTTCCAGCGTCTGTACCTTTTCTCACGTTTATCATTCTTGTAACTCTCCTCTGCACTATTTTAAGCTTAATGCCATATTTCCTAGAACAGGATGACCAAAACTGAACACAATATTCCAAATGCGACCCATCATCTTGAACAATTGCAACATTTTTATACTCAATGCCTGGCACCAAACCCTGGGAAATACCACTAGTCATGGGACTCCTGCCTGAAAAATTACCTTCCACCATCACCCTTTGCTTCTTAACATCAAACCAACTGTGTATCCAATTAGCTAGCTTTCCCTGGATCCCAAACAATCCAATTTTTCATAGCAGCCTATGATGCCAGAAACTTAAAGGCCTTATTGAAGTCCATTTAAGTTATGCCCACCACACTGCCCTCATTAGCTTTCTTGGTTACTTCTTCAAAATGCTCAATCAAATTCATGAGGCATGATCTCTCACATACAAAGCCATGCTGAATATCCCTAAATCAACCCATTTTTCAAATTGCATGTACATCTTATTCCTCAGGATCCCCTCTGGTACTTTACCTACCACAGGTGTTAGGCTTACAATTCTAAAGTTCTCAAATTTGTCATGGTTACAATCCCATCATCTGTGCATCAATATCAAATATGGGCATGTGACTTTCTATTCCATTAATAAATATGGTGAATAGTTAATGGCTCAGCACAATTCTTGAGAGATCCCAATTATATCCTGCAATTTTCAGAATCAGAATCAGGTTTATTATCAACGTGAAATTTGTTCACTTAGCAGCAGTTCAATGCAATACATAATCTAGCAGACAGCAAAAAAAGATAATAATAAATAAGTAAATGAATTACGTATATTGAATAGATTTAAAGAATGTGCAAAAACAGAAATACTGTTTATTTTAAAAAAAAGGTGTCCACACTTCAATGTCCATTTAGGCATCGAATGGCAGAAGCTGAATGGGGAATAGGCTGTTCCTGAATCGCTGAGTGTGTGCCTTCAGGTTTCTGTACCTCCAACCTGATGGTAACAGTGAGAAAAGGGCATGGCCTGGGTGCTGGAGGTCTTTAATAATGGATGCTGCCTTTTTGAGACACCGCTCCCTGAAGATGTGCTGGGTACTTTGTAGGCTGGTACTGGAGCTGACTAGATTTACAACCACCCCCCCACCCCCACCCACTTACCAGACAGTGATGCAGCCTGTCAAGATGCTCTCCACAGTACAACTATAGAAGTTTTTGAGTGTATTTGTTGACATTGCAAATCTCTTCAAACTCCTAATAAAGTATAGCCGCTGCCTTGCCTTCTTTATGACTCTATCGATATGTTGGGACCAGGTTAGATCCTCAGAGATCTTGACACCCAGGAACTTGAAGCTGCTCACTCTCTCCACTTCTGGTCCCTCTATGAGGATTGACAAGTGTTCCTTTGTCTTATCCTTCCTGAAGTCCACAATCAGCTCTTTCGTCTTACTGATATTGAGTTCCAGGTTGTTGCTGCGGCACCACTCCACTAGTTGGCATATCTCACTCCTGTACGCTCTCTCGTCACCACCTGAGATTCGACCAACAATGGTTGTATCATCAGCAAATTTATAGATGGTATTTGAGCTATACCTAGCCACACAGTCCTGTGTCTACAGAGAGTAGAGCAGTGGGCTAAGCACACACCCGAGGTGCGCTAGAGTTGATCGTCAGCGAGGAGGATATGTTATTATCAACCCGCACTGACTGTGGTTTTCCAGTTTGGAAGCAGAGGATCCAATTGCAGAGGGAGGTACAGAGGCCCAGGTTCTGCAACTTCTTAATCAGGATTGTGGGAATGATGCCATTAAATACTGAGCTTTATCAATAAACAGCATCCTGATGTAGGTGTTTGTGTTGTCTAGGTGGTCTAAAGCCATGTGGAGAGCCATTGAGATTGAATTTGCCGTTGACCTATTGTAGTAATAGGAAAATTGCAATGGGTCCAGGTCCTTGCTGAGGCAGGAGTTCAGTCTAGTCATAACCAACCGACCAACCTCTCAAAGCATTTCATCACTGTTGATGTGAGTGCTACCAGGTGATAGTCATTAAGGCAGCCCACATTATTCTTCTTTGGCACTGGTATAATTGTTGCCTTTTTGAAGCAAGTGGGAGCTTCTGCCAGTAGTAGTGAGGTTTAAAATGTCCTTGAATACTCGGGCTAGTTGGTTTTCACAGGTTTTCAGATCCAAGGCAGGTACTCCACTGGGACCTTCTGCCTTGTGAGGATTCACTGTCTTTAAAGACAGTCTAACATCGGCCTCTGAGATGGAGATCACAGGGTCATCAGGGATCTCCACAGCTGTAGTTGTGTTCTCCCTTTCAAAGTGTACATAGAAGGCGGTGAGTTCATCTGGTAGTGAAGCATCGCAGCCATTCATACTATTGGGCTTCGCTTTGTAGGAAGCAGTGTCTTGCAGACCCTGCCAGAGTTGCAGTGCATCTGATATTGCCTCCAACCTTGTTCAAAGTTATCTCTTTGCCCTTGAAATAGCCCTCAGCAAATCATACCTGGTTTTCTGCTATAGGCCTGGGTTGCCAGACGTGAATGCCACAGATCCAGCCTTCAGCAGATGACTTACCTCCTGGGTCATCCACAGCTTTTGGTTTGAGAATGTACAGCAAGTCTTTGCAGACCCACAATTATCCACACAGGTTTTAATGAAGTCGGTAACAACTGCAGTATACTCATCCAGATTCAAAGATGAATCCTTGAATACAGTCCAGTCCACCGATTCAAAGCAGTCCTGTAGGTGCTCCTGTGCTACCCCTGTCCAAACCTTCTTGGTCCTCACTACTGGTGCTGCAGACTTCAAACTCTGCCTATACTCAGGAGTAAACTACAGCTAGGTGATCAGACTTCCCAGAGTGAGAGAGTGGAATAGCACGGTGGTGGTGTAGCAATAGTCTAGTGTGTTGTTTCCTCTGGTATTGTGAGTGACCTGTTGATGGTATTTGCTTAGTGATTCTTTTTCCAGACTGGCCTTGTTAAAATCTCCCAAAACCACAGTGAAGGTGTTAGGGTGCGCTGTTTCGTGTATGTTGATTCCATTACACAGATCATCTAAAGCCTGCCTGACAATTGGCCTGAGGTGGAACGTAAACTGCTACCAGAATGAGCAAAGAGTACTCCTGTGGTAGGTAAAAAGGACAACACTTTACGGCTAGATATTCCAGGTCTGGTGAGCAGAATTGGGACAGTGCTGATATATTTGTGCACCAAGAAGAGTTGATCATGAGGCATACTCCTCCACCTCTGCTTTTGAGAGACTCTAAAGAGCTATTCTGATGGTAAACTCGTTGATCTGGATCGCTGCATCTGGTACATAAGGGGTTAACCAGGACTCTATAAAACAAAGGACACATGAGGTCCTAATGTCCCCCTGATTCAGCACCATGGCTCTGAGATCATCGACTTTATTCACCAGAGACTGCACGTTCGCCAGCAAGATAGTTGGTATTGGGCATTTAAAACTACACCTGCGCTTCCTCTGAGGTGTCCTCTGCGGGCACTTCCAACCACAATCGGTGTTGTTTCTGTTGGTCTTAAGAAGCAATAGTTCATTTAAATGCATTAAGACATCTTTGTTGACTGTACTGACCTTGGAAGCAGTTGTGCTTTTTAGCTGTAACAGGCTGAGATGGGAATATTTAATCGTATCCATTGAGACTACTGCTACTCAAGTCACGCCTAGGCCCCCTGGAAGTAGCCCACATTGTATTTGAACCCCCTTCTTTCATGATATATCTTAGGAAAAAAGGTCGATCACTGTAGGAGAAACAGGTCCTACCTAATAAATGAACCTTGTTCTCATAACAGCATCGTCACAAAACATCTTACCTGACTCCCGTGTGTCTGGCACTATTAAAACTGACATTGGAGAGGAACCAGCTGAATTGATTGCAATTAATGAAATTTCATATCCACTTTGTGAAAGGATAGTTCTGTATTCAAGATCTGTAGTGTTAACAATATGGACTTCTGAAGAATCCTTTTGCATAATTTTCAATTGGTATCCCAAAATAATTCCATTAGCATCTGACTTATCAAGTTCCTATAACGTAAAAAAAATTAATGAGATAGGATTAAAATATGATGCAGGAACAGTGTCAGCAGATTTGCACAAAGGGTAGATGAAAATATAAATAGCAATATTTGGCTGTGATAGCCAACAGCAAATTATGCAGTTATTCTTTGCATTTTCTTCCATAAATATTTAAATCCATGGCCTTTTCTGAAGATAAAAGGAATCTTTTTTAAAGATAGGATTAAATTTTGTTGATTGCAGCTATACTGGGCTCATGTTAAAAGTCTAATTATAAAATTAGCTTATGAGGAAGGATACCTTTGAATCCCCCTCCCTCACCCCGAACATTACTGCAACGTAATATTTTAAGATCATAATCAAGAGATGTTCTATTATGAAGGTCAAATATTTACTGCTATCTATTCATATGTTTCAAGCAGTCCTCCAACCCGCTTAAATTGAAAAGAATCCTTCCCAATACTGGACACTGGTTTTGGCACAATGTTACTTATGTTCACGACTATGCTATTCCTTCTATTATTTGTATGAATATTTCTCAAAACAAAAAATGATGTATTATTATGAAGGGGAGGTTTACGTTATTTGATACCTTGGAATAAATTATGGAACACTAGCATCAAAAAGCTGCACCCCCAAGACAGTGAACTGAAATACAGAATACAAACCCCATTTCCAGAAAAGTCAGGATATTTTCCAAAATGCAATAAAAACAAAAATCTGTAATATGTTAATTCACATGAACCTTTATTTAACCGACAAAAGTACAAAGAAAAGATTTTCAATAGTTTTACTGACCAATTATATTTTGTCAATATATACAAATTTAGAATTTGATGGCTGCAACACACTCAACAAAAGTTGGGACAGAGGCATGTTTACCATTGTGTTACATCACCTTTCCTTTCAATAACACTTTTTAATCATTTTGGAACCGAGGATACTAATTGTAGTAGATTTGCAACTGGAAATTTTGTCCATTCTTGCTTGATATAAGACTTCAGCTGCTCAACAGTCCGTGGTCTCCGTTGTCTGATTCTCCTCTTCATGATGTGCCATACATTTTCAATAGGAGATAGATCTGGACTGGCAACAGGCCAATCAAGAACACGCAGTCTGTGTCTACAAAGCCACGCTGTTGTAGCCCGTGCAGAATGTGGTCTGGCATTGTCCTGCTGAAATAAGCATGGACGTCCCGGGAAGAGACGTCACCTTGATGGTAACATATGTCTCTCTTAAAAAAAAGAGTCAATGGTACCTTCACATACATACAACTCACCCATGCCGTGGGCACTGATGCACCCCCATACCATCACAGATGCTGCCTTTTGCACCTTTCACTGATAACATTCAGGATGGTCATTTTCATCTTTGCCATGGAGAACTCGATGCCCATTTTTTCCAAAAACTAGCTGAAATGTGGACTCATGTGACCACAGCACATGGTTCCACAGTCTTTCGGTCCATCTGAGATGAGCTCGGGGCCAAGAGAACTCACCGGCGTTTCTGCATAGAGTTGATGTATGGCCTCCTCCTTGTGTAATACAGTTTCAAGTTGCATTTCTGGATGCAGCAACGGACTGTGTTAAGTGACAATGGTTTTCCGAGGTACTCCTGATCCCAGGTGGCTATAATTGTCACAGTAGCCGCCTGAGGTAGTGCCGCCTGAGGGCTCGAAGATCACGCGCATTCAACAGTGGTTTCCGACCTTGCTCTTTACGCACTGAGGTGTCTCTGAATTCTCTGAATCTTTTCACAATATTATGTACTGTAGATATTGAAAGACCTAAATTCTCTACAATCTTGCATTGGGAAATGTTCTTTTTGAACTGACTAACGATTCTCTCACGCATTTTGGCACAAAGGGGTGAGCCATGACCCATCCTTGCTTGCAAAGACTGAGGCTTTGATGGATGCTACTTTTATACCTAGTCATGATACCTCACCTGCTACCAAATAGCCTGCTTAATGTGGAGTCTTCCAAACTGGTGTTACTTGAATATTCTGTGCACTTTTCAATCTTAGTTTAACTCTGTCCCAACTTTTGTTGAGTGTGTTGCCGCCATCAAATTCTAAATTTGTGTATATTTATAAAATACAATCTAGTTGGTCAGTAAAACTATTGAAAATCTTTTCTTTGTACTTAAATAAAGGTTCACGTGAATTAACACATCACAGAGTTTTGTTTTTATTGCATTTTGGAAAATATCCCAACTTTTCTGGAAATGGGATTTGTAATTGTGACTTTCACAGCTCAAAGATTATACACATGCTTAACGTCATGTACTTCAACAGCATGGAAAATTAGATTTATTAAACTATAGGTTTTTACAAAACTCAAACAGGAATATAATGGTATCACTCTATGATACATTAAAACTGTGGTTTCGAATCTAACACATCCAGAACAGTCTCAGTTTTGTTAATCTTAGACCCATTTTGCAATTTATTCAATTGTTCCTTTTTTAAATCAAATCAGTAATATTGTAATTAGCACCCAAATACATGCTCTACTGAGCTTGAATTCTATTGCAGATCTTTCGCACGTTATGAACATCTCACTAATGGACACCCCATACAAACAAGCACTTGGGAGATTGGCAGAATGGACTTGCTGCAAGTTGCAGGGTAGCTGCTGGATGGGAAAGGAATGATGGTCTGCCCTCTGCAATTGAGCTACAGCAATTGGGGACTGGTTCCTCACTGAGTTGAGCCCAGCAGAGTTGGGAGAATTGAGCAGTCTCAACTCACTGACGCGGTTAGTGAGGCCCATGAGAGTTCCTAATGCAGTCATTTCTGTGATCCAAATACCATTGTTGTTTAATTCTAACTCAAGTTTTGATTATGAACAGTTCTCTGGAATGGAAATGTCCTGTAACTTGGGCACTGCCAGTAACTGAATTTACATTTTTGGTTCAGAGTAAAAATCGTTCCAGATTAAATATTATATTGTATCAGTGACCATGAAACCAGTGTTATAATATTCAGCTGGTTCACTGACACCTTGCTGTGTAGGAAATTTGGGTTATTTACCAGGTTTGGCTTATTTCAATAAAAGACTAACTACCCTTTGAAATGTCTTGACCAGCTACTTATTTGAAGGAGTAATTAATGACCAACAAACCAGCTAGTCACAACAGTAAGCAACACATTATATATTTTGTGATAACTATTACCATAAATATGTAGTGTACAACTATTTTTAAACAATCTTATGAGATTCTAAACTGAAAGTATAAGAGACAACCAGGAGTGCAACTTACGCTCTGATTCGCCATTTTGGTAACCTTCTCAAATTATGGTTGACAATAACATTTGGGGATCCATTCATGTTGCTCATCCATTGTGGGACTAATCCCTTCCTTCTTTTACAGATCACAATCTTGGCTCCACTCACCCCTCTAACTACATGAGAGTTTGCAAGTTTCCGAGACGTCTTTTTTTTTAAATTAGAGCATTGAAAGTGAAGGTTCTGGATCAGATTTTACATTATATTCTTGCCTTTCTTTAGATTGTTAAAGGCAACAATTTGGAGATGATTATTTCCAACTTTGACAATTATAAATAAGAGTATATGGCCCTTGTCATTCTTACTACTTAGTTGAATCACTAAATTGCAGTACCAGTTACCTACTCTTCAAAAAGAAATAGCCTAATTTTGCAACACTATAGGACAATCAGTTATAATTATTATTTGCATCAACGATTAAATGTAGGTGTGTGAGGTGGCACAGGTATAAAAATGTTACCTTCCACATGATACGTATTTCTCGATTTGGAAATGCTAGGTTTTTAATTTTTCTCCAAATGGGTGGACCTCGTGATGGATCTAGCAAAAAACAGAAGAGGCAAAAGGTATTTATTTAAAAATTGCAGTGGCATGAGCCAATAATTTCATTACTATTACATGAAAGTCAAAGCATCAGTGTTTCAGAGAAATTATTAATCTGGTGGCTAGACAGCATTTGCTGAAATATACCCATACACTTTAACAACTCCTTAACAATCCAGGACTATGCCTCATCTTGTAAGCACCACTACTCCTTTCTAAGGAGAAAAAACTCCGACTTTCAAGAGTTGAGAGGACAAAAAACAAAGCACGGGGCTATTGAGCAGAAAGTTATGATGAGGAGAGGGAATTGGCATTTCTCCTTCAATATCACTCATAATAGACCACATTTTCAGCTATACCTTCTGTTTGTAAAACCATGCCAAAAATAAATGCAAGGAATGCCACACCCCTTCAGTTAACAGGATCATGGCTAATCTGCTCCACATGTTATCTGATCTCTTGTGCCAGTGTATAACTTCCTCTTTAAATACCTCTAAAGATCTTGCCTCCACAACCCTTTGGGATAGAAAATTCCAGTAATTCTCTGGAACTTTGAGTAATGTTGTCTTTACCTAGTCATGCTATGTAAGAAAGTCATGTTTCAATGATGGTCAACATCATTCTTCTAAACTTGAAAGAATATAAAATTGTACACTATGAAATCATATCTCTTAGGCTCAGAAACTCCATACAGAGAGCATTAAGGATTTGGTATGAATGTGGATCATTGAAGCTGTGAGGTAGCAGTTGTATTCGTTGCACTACTGGACTCTCACCACTTCTTCCACCAAAGAAACCAGTCTCCCCTCCATGGGCTCTGTCTACTCTACTTGCTGCTTTGGTAAAGCAGCCAACAAAATCAAAGACCCTACAATTCTGGACATTCTCCCTTCTTCCCCCTCCCCTCGTGTTGGGCAAAAGCCTGAAAGCAGACACCCTGACAGCTCCTACCCCACTATTATAAGACTATTGAATATAGTAGGATAAGATGGACTCAATTTACTTTGTTATGACCTTGCACTTGTTTACCTGCACTTTCTCTAACTGTTACACTTTATTCTGCATTTTTACATTGCACTACCTCAATGCACTGAAGTAACGAGTTGATCTGTATAAACTGTGGGCAAGCTTTCCATTGTACCTCAGTACATGTGCCAATAATACACCAATTTAATGATTATTTACCACAACCCCAAAAGTAAATACAATTTTATTTAGCCACTGGTGATAGATACCCTCTTATTCCAAGACTTAGTCTAGTGCATCTCTTCTGGACAGTCCCCATTAGCAAAACTTTACAGCACAGTATGGTAGGTACTCTCATCGGTACTTCATAAAATTATAATATTTTCCAACCTCTAAACTAAACTAATACTCTTACAATTAAACCAATGTATAGTTACCTTTCTAACTTCTTGTTGCACCTGCCAACTTTTTACAACTTGTGCACAAGAACATCCAAACCCTTTCGTATTTTGTTCATCCGCAATCTTTCTCCATTTAGTTAAGTCTATCTTTAGATTCACTTTATTGATATACACAAACACATTTTCTCCACTATGCACATTTTCACCCACATGGAAAAGACAACACTGTATAAATATAAATACACACATTTCTTTTAGGCTTGAAGGTGGAATTGTACAGAAGGAACTGGAAAGAGCACTAGTGGTCTGGGTGACAAATGCTACCATAATTCATTTCAAGAGGGGAAGAAAGTACAGGCACTGGGAGAAAGAAAAGATTTATTTTGATTTCAGCATTGCTAAATGCAACAAAACTAAATATTTTTTTCCTATTCACTTACAGGTTTCAGGTGTTTTCTTAATTTTTTCTGCACTCCATTCACTCCAGTAGCCAGAATTACCAATATTCTTGCAGCGAATTGAGAAGCTATAAGGTGTAAAAGGTTTCAAACCTTGAACTAAGAAAGAACTTCGTTTAAGGTTGGTATCCTCTGATGGAACCTATCAAGAAGTGAAAACATTTGTTAATAAACTGCAATACAGACCCTAAGCTAATATCACACCAAAGAATCAGAATCACCGGCATGTTAACTTAGCAGCAGCAGTACAATGCAATACATGATATTACAGAAAGAAAAAAGTGAAAATACACACACACACACTTTAAATAGATTAAAATCTGGATGGCTACTATGGAGGCTAGCATCCAAGATGAAGCTGATTTTACAATTTTCTAGCTTCTTATAGTCCTGTGCAGTAGTCTCCCCATATCAGACAGTGATGCAGTCTGTCAGAATGTTCTCCACAGTACATCTATAGAAGATTGAGTGTTTTAGGTGACAAACCAAATCTCTTTCAACTCCTAATGAAATACAGCTGCTGTCTTGCCTTCTTTATAGCTGCATCAATGTAGTGGGACCAAGTTAGATACTTGGGAGATCTTGACACACAGGAACTTGAAGTTGCTCATCTCTCTCCACTTCTGATCCCTCTATGAGGACTGGTTTGTGTTCCATTGTCAGCATTCAACTATTTGGTACATCTCATCTCTGTATACCCTCACCTTCAGCTGAGATTTTACCAACAATAGCTGTATCATCAGCAAATTTAAAGATGGCATTTGAGCTATACTTAGCCACACAGTCATGAGTATAGAGAGAGTAGAGCAGTGGGCTAAGCACACATTCCTGATGTGCACCAGTGTTGATTGTCAGCGAGAAGGAGATATTATCACCAAACCTTACAGATCGTAGTCTTCCGGTTAGGAAGTTGAGGATCCAATTGCACAGAGAGGTACAGAGGCCCACATGATCAATCAGGACTGTGGGAATGATGTTAAACGCTGAGCTTAACAGCATCCTTACATTGGTGTATTGTCCAAGTGATCTAAGGTTGTGTGAAGACCATTGAGATTAGTTAGATTCTAAAGAAATGAGAGATTTCTTTCTCTCAAAAGTTAGATTTTAAAGAAGAAGAACCTTCTCTGTATTTCACAGTGCCAATGAGCTGGATTGCACTGACAGCCAGCTTGTGGTTCAGTAAGCTGATCAGCATTTCTGGCCTCTTGCTCTTGCCCTAGGCTTAACATGAAGCCTTGTGGTGTTTAGCCTTTGATTGTGTTGAAGTGCTGTATACATTTCATACCTAGTCACTCAGCTTAATGCCAGCTGATGGCGGATCTAACCTGCTCCAAGTTCAGTTGCTTGGGATTACTGACTTCCATTAAAAAGTGTTTTATTTTTATTTATTTAGATGAGTGAGAGACGGAGGCAGGGACACAGACAGAGATTCACAGGAGAACAATGATCCCAGTTATGCACTAAGAATCAGGGGTGGAAAAGCCAAATCCAACTGTAGTATTAGATTGAACTGGGTTGTGTAGTCCTTCCCCAATGAGATGTCAGTGTCACATACATGACTGAACAAATTTAGCAGAAAACAGATGAGACTATTTCCCTTGGCTTGCTTTGCCATTTAGGAATAAGTGGTTTTGCTCGAATGAAGAGGTGTCTGTTCTAATTGTTTGACAATTCAAATAAAACTGCCACTGAACTACATGGAAAAGTGATGTAATATCTGGATTTATTTCATTGTACATTAGAGGTGAATACTACTTGCATGAAAAATTTCATTTTTTGAAGGCAAGACGAACACAAAATACCCAATACATTATGCTTAGTGCACCATAATTAAAATCCCTATGATCTTAGAATCTCTCATTTCTTAACGTTGTTTGTGTGAATAGGGCTCTCAGTACCAGTAACTATGGTGTTAACTATTCAGGCTAACAAAATGGCTTCTCTGTAATATTATTTCATGCTGTAATAGGTTTCTGTGTCAGGAATGTTTGGGTTATGACTGCAAATGGGGGGAGGGGGGAAACTAACCAATGGAGAGTTGTTACGCTATCTTGTACGTGTAAGCTGAATGGGAGTTCGTGGTCTTTTTCAGGAGGCAAGCAAGGAGGACGGACGTGTGAGGAGTGGACAGCAGTTCTAGGGCGGCGGATACTGGACATCGGTGGTTCAGACGGTGACCGAAGGCTTGGAACCGGAATCATCCATTGTGGATGGAACCGGAAGCGTGAGCTCCAACGTATTAAAATATTATGTGCACAAACTGATAAACGTATTGATTTGACGTCTTTAGGTTACCTGTTTCTACTAACCCAGGGGTCAGCAACTTGCGGCTCCGGAGCCGCATGTGACTCTTTCATGTCCGTGCTGCGGCTCCTTGTGGCTTTGGAAAATAAATGATTATTTAATTAAAATGTATTTTATGTTAGTTTGTTAGTTTTTGAAATGTAATTCTAAATTTGAAGATTATGTTGATCTTGTACAATGTAAATAAAATGTGATTTTGTTGCTATTAATATACGTCACCAATGCCAATGCCTGACACCCGCCAGTGCGCGATTTCTATAATTTTTCGATCCAAGGTAGGCTAACTATGGAGAATTCTAAAAAAAGAAAAGTGACTGAAGAAAACAGAACGTTTAATGATACGTGGGCAGATTCATTTGCTTTCACTGCTGACGAGACTGGTTTACCGGTATGCTTAATATGCAATGAGAAACTAGCAAACAACAAAAAGTCAAATGTCGCAAGACATTTCCAGAATAAACACGCAGCCTTTGCTCAAAAATATCCGGATGGAAATGAGAGAAAAAAAGCCGTTTCGGAACTGATGCGGAAGGTTGATCTGAGCAAAAATCATTTCAAGAAGTGGATGAAGTCTGAAAAATCAACTACATATGCTAGTTTTGTTGCCGCTCAGGAAATAGTCAGGCACGGGAAGCAGTTTACAGTTGGTGAATATATAAAAGAATCTTTCATTAAGATTTCAGAACATCTATTCACGGACTTTAAAAACAAGAGTGAAATTGTGCAGAAAATCAGGGATATGCCCCTCTCTGCAAAGACTGTCAAAGACAGAACCATAAAAATGGCAGAAGACATCACAAGACAGCAAATTAAAGACATCAATTCAGCTGTGGCCTACTCGATTGCCTGTGAGGAGTCTAAAGACAAAGGTGATATTGAACAAATAGCGTTGTTCTGCCGGGCCACAGGAAGAAATGATTGAGTTGATACCTCTAAAAAGCCAAACACGGGGGGGGGGGGGAGGACATCTGTGAGGCTGCCTTGAATAGTTTAAGAGCCAAAGGAATAAAGACCACCCGCCTGGTGTCAGTAGCTACTGATGGGGCACCAAGTATGACAGGAGTGCACAAGGGATTTGTGGCTTTCCTGCAGAAGTCGCTGGACAGAAAGCTGCTGACTTTTCACTGCATCTTGCACCAAGAGGCACTGTGCGCTCAAACATTTCCTCCGGAATGCACAGAAGTAATGGATGTTGTCATTCAGATTGTCAATAAAATAATGGCAAAAAGTTTAAATCACCGGCAGTTCCGTTTGTTACTGGACGAGCTGGAAAGCGCATATTCTGATCTCCTGCTGCACAACAAAGTCCGGTGGTTGCCCAGAGGGGAGGTGCTGAAATGCTTTGTCGCGTGTCTGGAAGAAGTGAAAACTTTCCTGGGCAGCAAAGGGCTCACCTTTCCTGAGCTGGAACAGCCAGAGTGTCTGGAAAATCTACACTTCATGGTGGACATGACAGCACACCTGAACTCGCTGAACACAGCTCTTCAGGGGAAAGGACGCATAGCCCTGCACATGTTGGAGGATGTTTTGGCATTCGAGCGCAAGTTGACAGTGCTTGCCAGTGATTTACAGAAAGGCACATTGTCTCACTTCCCCAATTTGAGAGAGTTCAAACAAGCTCACGACATGATAAATTCGGAGTATTTACATTCTGCAATCATCGCAATGCAAACATCGTTTGGGAAACGCTTCTATGAGTTCAGAGAGGAAAAAAACACATTATCCTTCCGGGTCACTCCCCTAAGCATCGATCCATCCCGAATGAATACGTCTGCATTGGCAGGTGTGAGTCAACCTGATCTTGAGATGGAACTGGCCGACATAGCCGATAAAGACATATGGGTGTCCAAGTTTAGATGCTTGACAGCAGACCTTGAAGATGTTACCCGTCAGAAGGCCGTTCTTGCTCAGAATCACAAATGGAGTGATATTGAAAACCTCCGCAAACCGGACAAATGTGTTCGAAACATGGAATGCTATCCCCGACATTTATGTAAACATTAAAGTATGCGCTTGGAGTCCTGTCGATCTTTGGATCCACATATGTATGTGAGCAGGTGTTCTCCAACATGAACTTTATGAAAAACAAACATCGCGTACGCCTCACAGATGACGGCTTGCGATCCTGTGTAAAGATGAAGGTGACGTCATACAGCCTTGATGTGCAGACGCTGTGCGCTGAGGTCCAGGAGCAGAAATCCCATTAACCAAGTATGATAAATATTTTAATTGCCTATTATTTTACGTACATTCATATTTTTTCATTGTTCAGTGAAATAGTCCTTTTATTTTCGGGTTGACAGCTGGCTGACGTTATTTTTGGTTTGCTGCTGGCGGACAATTTAAGTTCGGCATTTTTCATAAATACAAGAAGGACTCAAATAGATTGAGTATTTTACTTAAAAGTAACCTTCAACCCAACGTCTTTTTTTCGGAGTTCAAAATGTTTTTGTTGCATGCAGAAATGTAATTTCATTTTCTCTGCAGGAGTTCATCAATTTCATAAATGCAACACATTATAGTTTGTTTATACATAGCATAAAGGCAAAAAAAACACTGTTTGCAGTGTTATTTCATTTTAAATGTCAAACGGGTTTTGTGGCTTCCAGTGTTTTCTTTTCTGTGGGAAAGGGGTCCAAATGGCTCTTTCAGTGGTAAAGGTTGCCGACCCCTGTACTAACCCATCACTAAGAAATAATTATAAAGTTGCAATTGTTTACTCGCCTTTGGTGTTTTGTCTGATAATTGTGTTGCGAGCGTGTACTGGGGGGGCATTGCACTGTAGTATTGCACTATTGGTGGGGCGACGGCGGTTCACCCTAGGCAAACGGGTAAATTGGGGGTATGGATGCTACATGTGCTTGGCCATTAATCGAAGTTCAAACATTTCTACAAGGTTATCTACCTGTATCCACTCATTTGTAAACAGAGTTCTGTATCGGAGATTGTATTTCAGTCCATAGGTAACTGGCAAAGATGGATTTTTCCAATTCACAGTCAAAACTCTGCTCATTCCTGGTACTTGGTTTATCAAAGTTATCTCTGGAGGATCTGGTTTTACTGAAACACAATCAGTAACAAATTATATATGCATAGATCCGCATAAAACTATGTTTTGTGTCAAAAGAAAAAGCCAAAACAGGAGTGAAAGGTAGGTAAATGATATGACAACACATTTTGATTCAATGCAATTATGGGCTTTTCTGCAAACTGGTTACTTGTGAACACTTCAGATCTAACAGAGTGAAAATAGACAAACATTTGCTAGAAATGTACTCAATGTACCCATGTATCCTATAGCATTTTGAAATAGTATGTTAACCCACACTAGAGGTACATTTTAAAGAATTCCAACCAATGGGGACAGATTAAGACTGAAGGAAAATTTTGAAATTGGAGATGAACCAGAGAAGAAAAGATGACATGTTGAGAGATGTCAGTGCACAAAAGGAAGCTAATATTACTGATGAATGGAGTTCAATATTGAAATGTTTACATATAGAGTATCTCGAAAGCAATCCATTATGCAAAGATCAAAAGTTAGTGAAAGCTGGCAAGGTTCATGCCAATCCCAAGAACGATTTCATGCAGGATAGAATATGTGGGGTGGAGAATATTTACCAATATAATTTGTGGTACTTGAAAGAATAATGAATAGTTAGTGACTAGAAATGAAATAGGTATAGATAAAGGCTTCTGTGGGAATACCAATGGTACTAGAATAAGAGGGAGAATGCTTTATATGTGAAATCATGAAATCATTGCAATTAAATTGGAAATGGAATTACAATTGCACCCAAGACAAAGGAGGAACAGTTATAGGGTACTGGATGGAGATGGAATCAGCAGGGAAGCACAGCTGCAGCCTAATCTCTTTCTATTTTCTTTGAAAGGTAACTCAAGATTCAAAGTAAATTTATCAAAATATGTATGCACTCAGTAGCAACTTATTAGATACAGGAGCAGATCCCAGTGGGGCTGATGTAGTCCATATGCTTCAAGGTTTGGCATATTGTGTGTTCAGAGATGTTCTTCTGCTCACCAACTTGAGCAGAAGAACTGTTTTAACACGTGGTTACTTAAGTTACTGTTGCCTTCCTGTCAGCTGAACTAGTCTGGCCATTCTGACCTTCATTAACAAAGTGTTTTCACCCACAGACCTGCCACTCACTGGATTTTTTTTGTTTTTTTTCCCCCCACAGCACCATACTCTGTAAATTCTTAAAGACTATTGTTTGTGAAAATCCCCTGAAATCAAGAGCATTTTGGAACCAAAACTGGATTGCCCACATAAGGCAAAGAGTGGGTCATATTCTGCATGGAGTTCAGTGAACAGTGGTGTGACTCAGGGGTCTGTTCTGGGACCCTTACTCTTCGTGATTTTTACAAAGGACCTGGACAAGGAAGTGGAGGGATGGGTTAATAAATTTGCTGATGACACAAAGGTTGGAGGTGTTGTTAATAGTGTGCAGGGCTGTCAGAGGTTACAGCATGACATTGATAGGACACAAAACTGGGCTGAGAAGTGGCAGATGGAGTTCAACCCAGGTACGTGTGAAGTGGTTCATTTTGGTAGGTCAAATATAATGGCAGAATATAGTATTAATGGTAAGACTCTTGGCAGTGTGGAGGATCAGAGGAATCTTTGGGTCTGAGACCACAGCTCAAAGCAGCTGTGCAGGTTGACTCTGTGGTTAAGAAGGCATACGATGTATTGGCCTTCAATGGTGGAATTCAACTTAGGAGTCGAGAGGTAATGTTGCAGCTATATAGGACCCTGGTCAGACCCCACTTGGAGTACTGTGCTCAGTTCTGGGCGCCTCACTACAGGAAGGATATGGAAGCCATAGAAAGGGTGCAGAGGAGATTTACAAGAAGGTTGCCTGGATTAGGGAGCATGCCTTATGAAAACAGGTTGAGTGAACTTGGCTTTTCTCCCTGGAGTGACGGAGGATGAGAGGTGACCTGATAGAGGTGTATAAGATGATGAAAGGCATTGATCATGAATAGTCAGAGGCTTTTTCCCAGGGCTGAAATGGCTGCCACAAGAGGACACAGGTTTAAGGTGCTGGGAAGTAGGTATAGAGGAGATGTCAGGGGTAAGTTGTTTTTTTTTAAAACAGAGTGGTGAGTGCATGGAATGGGTTGCCGGCAACTCTGGTGGAGGCCGATACTATAAGGTCTCTAAGAAACTTTTGGATAGGTACATGGAGCTTAGAAAAATAGAGGGCTATGGGTAAGCCCAGTAATTTCTAAGGTAGGGACATGTTTGGCACAACTTTGTGGGCCAAAGGGCCTGTATTGTGCTGTAGGTTTTCTATGTTTTTATACTCTGACCACGGAATGATTGTTAGTGCCAGACAGGGTGGTTTAAGTCACTGAGATCACATATGAACAACAATTGAACTTGACCTTGTCTGCATGCTTTTATGCTTTGAGTTGCTGCCACACAACTGGCTGATTATTTTTTGCACTAATGTGTACAGGTATGTTAATAAAGTGGCCACAATGTATGTTACCATACTCAATAAATCCACAATAGAAGAACAACTACAATAGAATCAATGAAAGACTGCACCAACTTGGGCGTTCAACCAGTGTGCAAAAGACAAAGTGCAGAAATACAAAAATAAAGAAATAATAATAAACAAACATACAAATAAGCAATAAATATCAAGAACATGATTTGGAGTCCTTTAAAGTGGGTCCATAGGTTGTGGGAACATTTCAATGATGGGGCAAGTGAAGTTATTCAGTGGTTTAGGAGCTTGACGGCTGCAGGGCAATAACTGTTCCTGAACCTGGCGGTGTGGGACATAATGCTTCTGTAACTCCTGCCTTATAGTAGCAAGAATGCAAGGCCTGGATGGTGAAGGTGTATAATGATGGATGCTGCTTTCACATGGCAGTGCTCCATGTAAATTCACTCAATAATGGGGAAGGCTTTTCTTTTCCTGTAATGCACCACTTTCTGCAGCCTTCTCTATTCTTGGGCATCGGTGTTTACATAGGATAAACACTCAGCTCTGGAATCCAGGATACTTTTCATTGACTACAGCTTAGCATTCAACACTACCATCCCCTCAAAACTCATCACTAAGCTCCAAGACCTGGATTCAATAACTCTCTGAACTGGATTCTCAATTTCCTCACTTGCAGACTCCAGTCAGTATGGATTGGCAATATCTCCTCTACAATCACCATCAGCACAGGTGCACCACAAAGTGGTGTGCTTAGATCCCTACTCAACATGCCATAAACTTATGACTGAGGACAAGTACAGTTCCAATGTTGCATTTAAGTTTGCTGATGAAAGCACTTACTGGCAAAACCAAAGGTTGTGATCAACTGACATACAAGACTGAAAATCTGAATGAATAATGCCACAACAACCTCTCACTCAACATCAACAAAATCAAAGAGCTGATTATCAACTAAAGCAGGAAGAAGCCAAAGGGTCCATGAGCCAGGTTTAAGAGGATTGGAGGTGAAGAGGTTCAGTAAATTTAAATTTCTTGGCATTATCAGAGCATCTGTCCTGGGACCAGCACATGTGCCATCACAAATAAGGCTCAACAGTATTCTTACTTTCTTTGAAGTTTGTCTTCATTTGGCATGTCAGAAAATTTTTTGACAAATGTTTATAGATGCACAGTGGATAGTATCCCAACATTTTGTATCACGGCCTATTCTGGAGATACCATTACCCAGGAATGGAGATGGCTACAGAAAGTTGTGGATACAGTCTATTTCATCACAGGCAAAGCCTTCCTCACCACTGAGCATGTTTACATGGAATGCTGCCACTAGAAAGCAGCATCAAGGATCCCCACCATCTAGGTCACACTGTCTTCTTGCTAGTTCCTCGGGCAGGATGTACAGGAGCTTTAGGTCCTACACCGCCAGGTTCAGGAGTAGTTATTACCCTATAACAATTAAGCTCTTGAACCAGCATGGATAACTGTGGTGAACTATGTGCCTGTCTGGACACGCCCCCTGCTGACTGCTCCTGTGGCTCCTCCCACAGGCCACTGTATAAAGGAGATCTGCGGCCTGACGCTCGGCCTCAGTCTCCAAGACATTGTATGATAGACACTCACTCCTGGTTCCTTCTTCCAGTCAATAAAAGCCGATATCTCGCCTTACGTCTCAGTGTGAGTTATTGATGGTGCATCAATAACTTCACTCACTACAATTCTGAATGGATTCCAAAACTTAGACTCACTTTCAAGGACTCCACAACCTATGTTGTTAATCTTTTTTGCACAATTCTTCTTTTGCACATTGGTAATTTATCAGTCCTTCTAGCTTCTTGTCCACAAATTCTAATGTATTTCTTTATTTTCCTGTAAATATCCATAAAAAAGATTCTCAAGGTAACATACAAGTACTTTGATAATAAATTTACTTTGATTCTTAGTGTGAAACATATAGTGATCCTTAATTGGTGAGAATGTGTGACTGGATGCCACTTTTTAAAAAAGGCAAACTAGGTTTATCTGAAAGCTGACCACCAGTATGAGACATCATTAAAGAAAATATAGACTTCCTCAATTAGACAATTAACATCTGTGGAGGTCCAAGATAATTTGGAAATGTATAGTTGTCAAACCCTGTTTGCATTCAGCATCTTATGAATAATAATGAATGTCAAAAATACATCTTCTATGTTATAAATACTATGCACCAATTGGCCACTAAAACTAATAGTTTTCTCCAGAACATATGGAAGCATACTTACTAACATCAACTGGATCCAGATTTATTGGGTCGGATATTACAGTGCCTAAGGAATTACTTGCCTCAACTGATATACTATTTAAAACAAAATAATGAATGTATGGGAATAAAATTGCATAGCAGTTGTTCACACCATCTTGCAACTCATACCGGTCTACAGCTCCAGGTTTAATTCTGCAAAACAAAAGAGAAGTATTTCAACACCGCTTTCCAAAATTTATTAGGACAGGACATACAATGCAGCATTTCTGTAATATATTAATAAGTTACTTGCAGAAATTCTACCAACAGCATAGCTTGGCAAGGTTAGAGGCAACACCAGGACTGGGACTGCTGCTGAGTGAGAAGCAAATGCGTGTAGTGGGAGTGGCCATTTTGTGAGGGTCTGTTAGGTGGAAATACTCTTATTGGAGGACAAACACGGACTATGCTGAACGTTAAGCCGAATAATGATCAAGTAACTTTTTCCCTTTGTTCTTAAGAGAATGGACGGTGATATGCTCCTCTTGCAGCACATGGGACTTCATGCAGATAGACAAATAAGTTGCATGTTGGAAATGTTTTTGAAGTGCTTCCAGCTACAACTCCTGTCAAACCACAGGGCTTCTGGAGCAGTAGTTGGACTTACAATGGAACACCCAGGAGGCCAAAAATGCCATAGATAGTTCATGGTGTTTGTCACACTAGATACAGAAAAAAGGAAATGGGTGACAATGGAAAAGGGCAGCAAGTGCAGAAGGCCTCTGTGGTCATTCCCTTCTGAATGATATATATATATATATATATATATATATATAGATACTTTTGGTGATGGGGAGGCACCACAGCCAACGTTGTAGCACCAAGATCAACTCTAATGCACAGCAAGGTTGGACAACTCTAAGTGAGCAATAAACGATGGGGGAATTCATAAGGGACCGACAGGTGCCTCCGCGGCTGAAAGCTAAACTCCAGAATAGTATGTTCCCTCTCTGGAGCCAGGTTTAGTGAGGACGTTAATCAATTACAGAGCACTCTGAAGGGACAGGGACAGCAGCCACACTCATAGTACACATTGATAGAAAGGGGAACAAAACATTGCAAAGCAAGTTTAGCAGATTGAAAAAACAATATTGTGGTAAACTCTGATTGCCCCCGGTGCCATGTGCTAATAAAAGTAAAAATAGTAGGCCAGGACAGAATATGTGGCAACAGTGCTTGTGCAAGGAGGAAGGTTTCTGGGACCATTAGGATTGCTCTGGGCCAGGTGGGACCATCACAAAGAGGTTGGGTTGCATCTGAACAGGAAGGGGACCACCATTCTTACAAGGAGATTTACACACATTACAAAGTAAGTTTTAAACTAATCTGGTGGGTGGTTAGGAGTCATAGCTGAAGGATAGCAAGTATGGAGAATGACTCAAATGCACAGGATAAATCGAACATGTTCAGTGGGCAAAAAGGGAGAGGCTAGGGATCAGGGAAAGGCTGGCTTTTTCAGCTGCATTTGCTTTAAATGCAGGGAGCTTCAAAAAAGCAGGACAGAAGAGCTTAGAGCAAGTATCACCACTTTAAATTACCGCCATCACAAAAACATGGTTGAGATAAGGCCAGGGCTGACAACAATGCTCTGCAGTATAGAAATTTGACTTGAAGGGTGGGGGGGAGGGGGGGGGAGAGGCGGTACCAAAAAATTAGGTAGAATAATATATCCTAGAGGGGATGTCTAATGTGATCATATGGGATGAACAGGGTAAGAAGAACATTTTGCCAGGGTTATTCAACAATTAGAGGAACAAATGTAAGCAAATTGTATAAAGTGTAAACAACAGAGTTACAATAATAGGGGGGGGGGGGGGGGAGGAGGAGAAAGGTCAACTTTCCCAGTATTTTAGGGGATTACTTTATGTGAGTTGATTTGATGTGAAGTGTGTCCAATAAATTATTTTGAGAGAATATGTACAGCTCAGGAATAAACCAGATAACTAAAGACCTGTAAGCTTAATGTAAGTGGTACGGAAATCATTGGAAGACTTTTAAGGGAAAAGGGTTAATGAATTTTTGAGAGCTCACCTCACTAATTTGATTGGAGTTTATTTTGAGGAGTTAACCAATTAGATTGTTAAAGACAGGCTGGTAAACATTGTTTATATGGACTTTATAGCAAGGCATTTGAGAAGATATCACTTGGTAGACTGCTCCGGGTTAAGCAAAACTGGATCAAAGGTGAACAGGTTATCTGGATTCCAAACTGGCTTGGTAATAGAAGATAGAGTGTGATGGTGGTGATTGTGGTAGTAAGTTGCTTTCCTAATGAAAAGTCTATGACCAGTTTTAAATTGATGAATCAGTGCTGCCTCTTCTTTGTTGAATATCACTTTAATAATTTGTATGTGAATTTGTAGATACAGTGGTATGCAAAAGTTTGGGCACCCCTGGTCAAAATTTCTGTTACTGTGAATAGCTAAGCGAGTAAAAGATGACCTGATTTCCAAAAGGCATAAAGTTAAGGATGACACATTTCTTTAATATTTTAAGCAAGATTACTTTCTTATATCCATCTTTTACAGTTTCAAAATAACAAAAAAGGAAAAGGGCCCGAGGCAAAAGTTTGGGCACCCTGCATGGTTAGTACTTAGTAACACCCCTTTGGCAAGTATCACAGCTTGTAAATGCCTTCTGTGGCCAGATAAGAGTCTTTCAATTCTTATTTGGGGGATTTTCCCCCATTCTTTCTTGCAAAAGGCTTTTAGTTCTGTGCGATTCCTGGGCCATCTTGCATGCACTGCTCTTTTGAGGTCTATCCACAGATTTTCGATGATGTTTCGGTTGGGGGCCTGTGAGAGCCATGGCAAAACCTTCGGCTTGAGCCTCTTGAGGCAGTCCATTGTGGATTTTGAGGTGTGTTAGGATCATTCTCCTGTAGAAGCCACCCTCTTTTCATCTTCAGCTTATTTTTACAGACGGTGTGATGTTTGCCTCTAGAAGTTGCTGGTATTTAATTGAATTCATTCTCCCCTCTACCAGCAAAATATTCCACATGCCACTGGCTGCAACACAAGCCCAAAGCATGATCGATCCACCCCCATGCTTAACAGTTGGAGAGGTGTTCCTTTCATGAAATTCTGCACCCTTTTTTCTCCAAACATACCTTTGCTCATTGCGGCCAAAAAGTTCTATTTTAACTTCATCAGTCCACAGGACTTGCTCCCAAAATTCATCAGGCTTGCTTAGATGTTCCTTTGAAAACTTCTGACGCTGACTTTTATGGTGAGGACGAGGAAAGGTTTTCTTCTGATGACTCTTCCATGAAGGTCATATTTGTGTACGTGTCGCTGCACAGTAGAACAGAGCACCACCTGTTAAATCTTCCTGAAGGTCTTTTGCAGTCAAACAGGGGTTTTGATTTGCCTTTCCAGCAATCCTACAAGCAGTTCTCTCGGAAAGTTTTCTTGGTCTTCCAGACCTCAACCTGACCGCCACCATTCCTGTTAACTGCCATTTCTTAATTACATTACGAACTGAGGAAATGACTACCTGAAAATGCTTTGCTATCCTCCTGCTTTGTGGGCATCATTTACTTTAATTTTCAGAGTGCTCGGCAGCTGCTCAGAGGAGCCCATGGCTGCTAATCATTGGGACAAGGTTTGAGTAGTCAGGGTATTTCTAAAGCTTTGAAATTTGCATCACCTGGCCTTTCCTGACGATGACTCTGAACAAGCCAGAGCCCCAAAAAGCTAATTAAGGTCAGAGACCTTGGTAAAAGTTATCTGAGAGAACAAATCTGTTGGGGTGCCTAAACTTTTGCATGGTGCTCCTTTCCTTTTTTCCGCCCACTCTAAAATTGTACAAAACAAAAATAATACACTAATCTTGCTTAAAATGTTGAAAAGAGTGTCTCACCTTTAACTTCATCTTTTGGAGATCAGTTCATCTTCTACTCACTTAACTATTCAGAGTAACAGAAATTTTGGCTGGGGTGCCCAAACTTTTGCACGCCATTGTAATACACAAATTATTGTGGATTGCGAGGAAATTCAGCTAAAGCTACAAGCAAGATATAGATCAGATGAGAAGTTGGACATTGCACTGGCAGATAGAGTTTATACCATCTTGGGAAGTCAAGTAGGGGGTAAGCCATCTACAGGAAATGGTAAAGTGCTATGCATGTTGATTAAGAAGGACCTGAGGTTCAAGTCCATAGTTTGCTTAAAGAGGCTACACAGGTAGGGTGATGGAGGTGGCTTATAGCATGTTTGCATTCATAGGTTGGGGCACTAATCTAACTATTTTATAAAATATTTAAGAACTCACTTGTAATATTGTGCATAGTTCTGATTGCCACATGAAAGGAACAACGTGACTGTAATAGAAATAATGCAGAGCAGATTCACCTGGATGTTCCCTGGATTGGAGTTTAGTTATGGGGAGAGATTTGACCGGGTGGGCTTGTATTTCCCTGAGCAAAAGAGGCCAGGGGAAGGGGGACCTGATAGGGGAGCTTAACATTATAAAGGGGTATAGATAGAGCAGCTGTTCACAATCTTTTCTCTCCCCCCTACCCCTGCCAATATAGTTGCATCAAAACAAGAGGACATGGATACAAGGTGATAAGATCTTATGGGGGGGATTTGAAGTGAAAGTTGTTTCTGTTCATTGATATATGGAACTCGGTCCTAGAGGAGGTAGTGGAATCAGATAAAAATCAATCACTTAATCAGACACTTGAATAGGAAAGACATAGAAGGAGACACACCTAATGTGGGCAAATGGGATTAGTATGTGGGCAAAAAGATGGTGGGCCAAAAGGGTCACTTTTGTGCTGTACAACTCTACCTTTGAGAGGTCATACAATTTCATTAGGATTAAATTCTCTTTTAAATGCTTTCTTTTAAGAACAAGAACTCACAACAGCCTACGTCTGTATAATGCTTAATAAAAAAAGTTTCATGGAAGCTTTCCCCAAGAGATTAGCACATGCTTAAATTCTTGGTCAAAAGAGATAGATAATCAGCAGACGGCAGAAAGCCAGCTAGGAGAAGAGAGATGATCAAAACTATTGTTAATAAAACTACAAAAGATTAACACAAGATGTTATGGTGGTTTCAAATAATCTCAGTGATAGAAAAAAATGTGACCCAAAGTATATCTTGGAATTAAATATGATTTCAAGGTTGCAACCTGTTTCAGAAAGTTGATAGAGGGGGGACATGTTTCCTTCATTGCTTAATCTGTTGACTTTTTTTTAAAAAAAGAGGAAGGATTGCAAAGAATGACATCATCCAACGACATTTCTGAAGCCAAAAGAAACTTCCAAAACCACTTCATACTCACGACAATTTAAAAGAGTAATGGGTTGGCAGATACGTCTTTTTTCCTGGATCCCAGGAGCAAGTCATATTGCGGTTATAATATGTTATGCATGTCAAATTTTTTGGCTTTTCTGGAAACACTAAAAAAAAACAAATGATTTGCAATGCAAACCATCAACAGAAGATCATAACAGTTTAACATTTTTCATGCTATTTAACTAAGCAGTTCGGAATCTGGTGGACCAAATAATAATCAAAGAACTATGCCTCAAATTGAATGAGAAGAATTTGGGGTATTCTAAATTATACAAAACAACATCAAGCACAGATAAAAATAAGAGGTGCTGGAAATGCTCAGGTTAGCAAGCTCCCACAGATGCTGCCTAATTTACTGAGTATTTCCTGCATCTAGAACACAGAAAACCTACAGCACATTACAGGCCTTTCGGCCCAAAAAGCTGTGCTGATCGTGTCCTTACCCGAGAACTACCTAGGCTAACCCATAGCCCACTATTTTTCTAAGCTCCATGTACCTATCCAGAGCCTCTTAAAAGACCCTATCATTTCCGCCTCCACCATCGGCAGCCCATTCCACGCACTCACCACTCTCTACGTAAAAAATTATCTTTAGATTCCCAGCAACTACTTTTATTTTGGCTTTTTAATATCAAACAGAAAATATGCAAAACAGCTCATAGTTACTTACAAAATAGCGATTGCATCTCAGTGCAATTTGGGATGTTGTGATAAATGAAGTCATAACATTCAAAGCTCAAGTCAAGAATACAAAAAAAATCCAAAACAAATTGGGTGGGCTGAACTGCCACACCTCAAAGAGCCTGAATATTACTCATGGAATTTCAGGGAATACTTCAGGGAATTTCAATTATATTTAATCAAAATGTACTATAACCATCCCCTTCGGAATCTCATTTCAATATGTTCCTCTCGTTCTCTCAAACTCCTGAGAGTTTAAAAGAGCTCTCAGGAGCTTCATAACTCCATCCCTGAAATTGAACAAACATTTTCTATATAACCATCAAAAATTTAACATTATGTATTATAAAGAAACAAAAACAATATAGTATATAATATTCACCAAATTCTAAACATCTACTACAAGATGTCCCTACTTCAGACCACCATCCTTGCAATGCAGACCAATACCCCGCTTGTCTTCCTATTTATTATTCTTGTATGCTATCCAGGTCTCTCACCACCATTTACTAGTCTCACACAATTGAGACTTTTCTATTCTTCTCACCAAAGTGGATATCCTCATATCTCCAAACTTCATATCCCAATCAACCAACTTATTGCTCATTCACTTGGCTAGTGTCATGCCAATGTTTGCATCCTGTTACTTTCTTAGCTATATTTTAAAACTTATTTGGCAGGGGGATGAGAACTGGAGTGAGAGGATTGATGATGAAGCAGTTGGTTTACAAGTCAATACGTTATGTGGTGAGATTTGAGGAGGAAAGGCAAATGGTAGAGCAAACTTGCAGTGGGATTATGTGAAGTGTAACATGGGGGGGGGGCAAGATCGAAAAGGGTGATGAATCTAGGACTGAAGGTGTTATATCTGAATGCACACAGTATATGGAATAATGTAGATGATCTTGTTGCAGTTAGAGATTGGCAGTATGACATTGTGGGCATTACTGAATTGTGGCAGAAGACGATCATAGTTTGGAGCATAACATCCAAGGATACACATTGTATTGAATGGAATGACAGGTAGGCAGAGGGGGTGGGAGGCTCTATTGGCAAAATGTGAAATCAAATCCTTAGAAAGGGGTGACATAGGATCAGAAGGTGTAGAATCCTTGTGGGTAGAGTTAAGAAACAGCAAGAGTAAAAAGATCCTGATGGGAGTTGTATACAGGTCTCCGAACGATAGCCACCATGTAGGACATAAATTACAACGGGAGATAATATAATAAGGGCAATATTATGATAGTTATGGGGATTTCAATATGCAAGTAGGTTGAAAAAATTGGGTTGGTGCTGGATCCCAAGAGGAAATCTGTAGAATGCCTAAGAGGTGGCTTTTTAGAGCAGCTTGAGCTTGAATTCACTAGGGAAAGGTAATCATGAATTGGGTGGTGTGTAATAAACCAGATTTGATTGAAGAACTTAAGATACTGAAACCCTTAAGAGGCAGTGATCACAAAATGATCAAATCCACCCTGCAGTTTGAGAGGGAGAAGATAAAGTCAGATATATCAGTATTTGAGTGGAGTTAAGGGAATCAAAGGCATGAGAGAAGAGCTAGCCAAAGCTGATTTGAAAGGGACACTAGCAGGAATGACGGCAGAACAGCAATGGCTGGAGTTTCTGGGAGCAATTCAGAAGTTGCTGGATAGGTACATCCCAAAGAAGAGCAAGTATTCTAAAGGCAGGATGACGAAACTGCAGCTGACAAGGGAAGTCAACATGAAACCAAAATAGGAGGCGTATAACATAGTAAAAATTATTGGGACATTAAAGGATTGGGAGGGTTTTAAAAACCAGAGGGCAACTAAAAAAGCCATAAAGAGAGAAAAGATGAAATGTGAAGGTAAACTATCCAATAATTTAAATAGGAAGGCATCGGCTTTCACTGTGGGAGACACTAGCGGTATGCCAGAAATTTGAGTGTGTCAGGGGTCAGAATTGAGTGTTGTTGCTATTACTGAGAAGGTGGTTGGGAAAGATCTGAAGGTAGGCAAGTCACATGGACCAGATGAATTATATCCCACAGTTCTAAAGAAGCTGAAGTTGTGGAGGCATTAGTAATGACCTTTGAAGAATCTGGAATGGTTTTGAAGAATCGGAAAATTGCAAATGTCACTCCACTTGTTAAGAAAGGAAGGAAGCAGAAGAAAGAAAATTATAGTACAGTTATCCTGAATTCAGTGGTTAGAAAGATGTTGGAATTCATTATAAAGGATGAGATTTCAGAGTACTTGGAGGCACATGATAGAATAGGCCAAGGTCAGCATGGTCTCCCGAGGGGAAATCTTGCCTGACAAATTTGTTGGAATTCTTTGAGGAAATAACAGGCAGGATAGAAAAAGGAGAATCAGTGGATGTTGCTCATTTGAATTTTCAGAAGGCCTTTGACAAGGCGCCACTTAACATGAGGCTGCTTAGCAAGATAAGAGCTCATGGTCTTTCAGGAAAGATACTAGCATGGATGGAAGATTGGCAGACTGGCAAGAATATCTGTGGAATATTCTACCACAGACTGCAGTGGAGGCCAAGTCAGTGCATACATTTAAAGCAGAAGTTGATCGTTTCCTGATCGGTCAGGGCATCAAAGGATATGGCGAGAAGGCACGTGTATGGGATTGAGTGGGATCCAGGATCAGCTCATGATGGAATGGTGGAGCAGACTTGATGGCCTGAATGGAGGCAAAGAGTGGGAATAAAGTGGGTCTATTCTGAGTGGTTGACAGTGTCTAGTGGCATTCTGCAGGGGTCGGTATTGAGGCAGCTTCTTTTCATGTTTATATGCCAAGCATTCGGCTAACAGAATTGATGGCTTTGTGGCCAAGTTTGCACTCAATACAAAGATAGATGGAAGGACAGATAATGTTGATGAAGCTGATAGTGTTTTCTCTCCATGATAGCTGCCTTCAGCCATGTGGCAATTCTTCATGGAGACTTTTGCTAGAAATGCAGTTGTTTGCAATCTTATTGATCTCCATCAATACATTGCCTTCCCTGTTACTCTATCAAATCGCTCTTTAGGTTTTATTTATCACATATATTAAGTTCAATTTATTAGAAGTTTACAGTATAAGCTACTTTTATCCACCTTTTAGTTTGCTATAAACTTCAAATAATATCCCATTTTATCACGATCCCTATACAAAAGTTTAAATATTTCCCCTTTGAAATTAGTACAAATCAATAAGTTTAAAACAAAATATTGTTAACTTCACTCGACACCAGATGTCTGTGCTCAGATTACCAAGTGCTTTATGTACATCAATAAATTAATTCCTTTAAAAAAGCCAATTGCAAGCCCACCACAATTCCAGGTACTAATCAAAATAATATTTACCATCTTGTTAGGTAGCCAACTACCACCCAATTAAATGTTAACTGGTAGGCAGCTTATAAATTATTTTAGTCCATAGTAACCAGATATTTGAAAGTTAAAACACGAGGAAATCTGCAGATGCTGGAAATTCAAACAACAACACACACAAAATGCTGGTGGAACACAGCAGGCCAGGCAGCATCTATAGGAGAAGCGCTATCGACGTCTCGGCCCGAAACATTGACAGCACTTCTCCCTATAGATGCCGCCTGGCCTGCTGTGTTCCACTAGCATTTTGTGTGTGTTGTTATTTGAAAGTTAAATTCCAAATGTAAAAGTAGTCTAATATTATCTTCAACCAATCCCCACATACAGAAAATTCTCAACAATTACATCCTGTTAAAGCTGTTCTTTAATAAGTTACTCCGGGCATCAGCAAGATGGATAATTACTGAGAACACTTAGATAATTCTGAAGCTCAGTAACAAGTTTGCTTATTTATGAAATTGGTCAATTACTTGTAACGTCAGAACACCGCTGAAATACATGTGTATTTTAGAAGGGGCAGAAGGGTATCATAATAATGGGATAGAGCAAGCTCTTCAATCCCCTGAAAGGTAACCAGCTGCATAGGATCTTGATAACTGAAGCTGAAAGTTCCAAGTATTTTAAACTCAAGCTGCTACTGCCTAAATGCATTACTTTACTTAAATTGAAGGCAATTGACAAACTGACAAAATAGCAGAACTGCTATGGTACAGCAGAAAAGATAATTCTAAGTGTACCATAATCTTGCTTGTGACTGAAATTCCAAATCTTCAAACTGTGAAAGAAACTTGTAGTAAAGTGCCATATTTTATTTTCCCCCATATCACTCAGCCCCAGAAAACACTTACATCCTGATGTTACTTGTATTCCAAAGACAGTTCCCACATGATCCTCGTTGTACTGTATATTGCAGGTCAGAAGTGCAACCCCAACAGTAGAAAAGGTCAGTGTTACATTGGATACCGTGCTATTGACTGTGGTGTAGTGCTCTTTTGGTATTCTGTTTTCCTTTAATTTCCAGAATATTTGATTGGCATCCACTCCATGTTCTTTCACAAAACTTTCACTAAGAATGCAGGATGCTTGTATTTGGGATCCATTTTCTATTACTGGTGACTCAGGAATAATGTAGGCAGATCCTTCCAAGGGATTATCTACCAATGGAAATGAATAAAATCATGTCAGTAAATCTAGTTTCTACAAAATTACACCATTAAAGTAATTACATTTTTGCATCAGATTTAATGTGACACGTTGATTCTTAAACGTAAGTTGCATATGAAAAGTGCAGAACAAATACCTGTAAAGGTATAGTACAGTAAGTGCCACCCCATGATTTTCAAATCAATTAAATATTCTTTTTATTACTTATGGATTACATATATAACAGATCAAATTATCTTTATAGGTAGGACCACATAAATGGGGCTACATTACAGACTACCTAACAGTCCTAGGGAATTAGAGGAACAAATTTATAAAAGTTTGCACTGTTGCAAAGAAACAAAGTTGTTTTGGTAGGTGATTTTAACTGGAAATCCTATACTGTAAAAAGACTAGATGGGATAGAGTTTGTCAGATGTGTTCAGGGAAGTTTCCTTCATCAGTTTGTAGAAGTCCGAACAAAAGAGCATGTGATACTGGATCTGCTATTAGTGAATGAGACAGAGCAGGTGGCAGAGGTTTCTGTAGGGTAACACTTTGCATCCAGTGACCACAATGTCATTAGTTTCAAAGTAAATATGCTAAAAGATAGGTCTAATCCACGGGTTGAGATTCAAAATTTGCCTTACCAAAAATGATTTAGCAAGTGTGGATTAGCTACTGTTTTCTGGCAAAGGTGTACTTGTAAAGTGGGAAACCTTTAAAAATGAAATTTTGAGAGTACAAAGCTTGTATGAAATGAATAAAATGAAAAGATAACAAGTGCAGGGAACCTTCGTTTCATGAGATAGTGAGGCCCTGATTAACAGAGGAAAAAAAGGATGTGCATAGCAGGTATAGGCAAGTAGGAACAAATTAGGCGCTTATGAAAAACAAGGAATGTAGGAGATCATTTAAGAAACCAGGAAGACTAAAAGAAGGCATGAAGTTGCTCCAGCAGAGAAGTAGAAGGAGAATCCAGAGGGATTCTACAGATACGTTAACAGCAAAAGGATTGCAAGGGGCAAAAATTGGTCCTCTAGCAGACCAGAATGGCAATCCATGTGTGGACCCAAAAGAGATGAGGGAAGATCTTAAATGCAGTCTTTGCATTTGTATTTACTCGGAAGAAGGATACAGAGTCTATAGAAGTGAGGCAAAGCAGCATCACCTTAATGGATCCTGTGCAGATTACAGAGGAGGAGGTGTTTGCTACCCTGAGCCAAATCAGGGTGGATAAAACCCCAGGGCCTGACAAGATGTTCCCTATGCGAGACAAGTGCAGAAATTTTTGGGCCCCGAGCAGAGATATTTGAAACTTCCTTAGTGACCAGGAGAAGTACCAGAGGATTTGAAGATAGCCAGCATGGCTCTGCTGTTAAAAAAAGGCTCTAAACAGAAATCAAGAAGCCTGATATCAGTTGTGGGAAAGTTATTGGAAGGTATTCTAAGGGATCGAATACATAAGTATTTGGAGAGACACGACTAATTAAGGATAGCCAGCATGGCTTTATGTGTGGTAGGCAGTGTCTAACCAATGATAGTTTTTCGAAGAAGTTACCAGGGAAGTGGATAAAGGCAGGGCAGTGGGTGTTGTCTACATGGACTTTAGTAAGGCATCTAACAAGGTCGCACATGGGAGGCTGCTTAAGAAGGTTCAGTGGCTCAGCATCAGGACGAGATAGTAAATTGGATTGGACATTGGCTTTGTGTGAGAAGCCAGAGTGGTAGTAGAGGGCTGCCTCTCTGACTGGAGGCCTGTGACTAGTAGTGGGCCGGAGGGGCCAGTGTCGAGTCCTTTAGGTTTATCATCTATGTCGATGATTGGATGATAATGTGATCAACTGGATCAGCAAATTTACAGATGACACCAAGACTGGGAATGTAGTGAACAGTGAGAGGGTATCTTGGATTGTAGGGGGATTTGCATGAAAAATGGCAGATAGAATTTGATGCAGGCAAGTTGCAAGGTTTTGCACTTTGGTAGGACCAACCAGGTAACATTCTAGTAAATCTCCCCTGTACTCTTTATATTTTGTTGACATCATTCCTATAATTCGCTGACCAGAACTGTACACAATACAAATTTGGCCTCACCAATGCCTTGTACAACTTTAACATCACATCCCAACTCCTATACTCAATGTTCTGATTTATAAAGGCCAGCATACCAAAAGCTTTCTTTAACACCCTATTCACTTGAGATTCCACCTTCAGGGAACTATGCACCATTATTCCTAGATCACTCTGTTCTACTGCATTCTTCAATGCCCTACCATTTACCATGTATGTCCTATTTTGATTAGTCCTACCAAAATGTAGCACCTCACACTTATCAGCATTAAACTCCATCTGCCATCTTTCAGTCCACTCCTCTAACTGGCCTAAATCTCTGTGTAAGCTTTGAAAACCCACTTCATTATCCACAACACCATCTATCTTAGTATCATCTGCATACTTATTAATCCAATTTACCACCCCAACATCCAGGTCATTAATGTATATGACAAACAACAGTGGACCCAGTACAGAATCCCTGAGACACACCATTAGTCACCGGCTTCCAACCTGACAGTTACCCACCACTACTCTCTGGCATCTCCCATCCAGCCACTCTTGAATCCATTTTACTACTTCAATATTAATACCTAATGATTGAACCTTCCTAACTAACCTTCCGTGTGGAACCTTGTCAAAGGCCTTACTGAAGTCCATATAGACAACAACCACTGCTTTACCCTCGTCAACTTTCCAAGTAACCTCTTCAAAAAATTCAATAAGATTTGTCAAACATGACCTTCCACACACAAATCCATGTTGACTGTCCCTAATCAGACCCTGTCTATCCAGAGAATTATATATACTATCTCTAAGAATACTTTCCATTAATTTACCCACCACTGACATTAAACTTACAGGCCGATAATTGCTAGGTTTACCCTCAGAACCCTTTTTAAACAACGGAACCACATGAGCAATACGCCAATCCTCCAGCACCATCCCCGTTTCTAATGACATTTGAAATATTTCTGTCAGAGCCCCTGCTATTTCTACACTAACTTCCCTCAAGGTCATGTCAGGACCCAGAGACTTATCTTATTTTATATTCTTTAAAGGCGCCAGTACTTCCTCTTCTTTAATCATCATAGATTCCATAACTACCCAATTGTTTCCCTTACCTTACACAATTCAATATCCTTCTCCTTAGTGAATACCGAAGAAAAGAAATTGTTCAAAATCTCCCCCATCTCTTTTGGCTCCACACATAGCTGTCCACTCTGATTCTCTAAGGGACCAATTTTATCCCTCACTATCCTTTTGCTATTAATATAACTGTAGAAACCCTTTGGATTTACTTTCACCATACTTGCCAAAGCAACCTCATATCTCCTTTTAGCTTTTCTAATTTCTTTCTTAAGATTCTTTTACATTCTTTGTATTTCTCGAGCACCTCATTTACTCCATGCTGTCTATATTTATTGTAGATTTCTCTCCTTTTCCGAACCAAGTTTCCAATATCCCTTGAAAACCATGGCTCTCTCAAACTTTTAACCTTTCCTTTCAACCTAACAGGAACATAAAGATTCCGTACCCTCAAAATTTTACCTTTAAATGACCGCCATTTCTCCATTACATCCTTTCCATAAAACAAATTGTCCCAATCCATTCCTTCTAAATCATTTCGCATTGCCTCAAAGTTAGCCTTTCTCCAATCAAAAATCTCAACCCTGGGTCCAGAGCTATCCTTCTCCATAATTATATTGAAACTAATGGCACTGTGATCACTGGACCTGAAGTGCTCCCCAATACATACCTCTGTCACCTGACCTATCTCATTCCCTAACAGGAGATCCAATACTGCCCCTTCTCTGGTTGGTACCTCTATGAATTGCTGCAAAAAAAAACTATCCTGCACACATTTTACAAACCATCCAGCCATTTTACAGAATGGGCTTCCCAGTGTATGTGTGGAAAATTAAAATCTCCCACCATGACAACCTTGTGCTTACTACAAATATCTGCTATCTCCTTACAAATCTGCTCCTCCAATTCTCGCTCCCCATTAGGTGGTCTATAATACACCCCTATAAGTTTTACTACACCTTTCCCACTGCTCAATTCCACCCAAATAGTCTCCCTAGACGAGCCCTCTAATCTATCCCGCTAAAGCCCCGCTGTAATATTTTCTCTGACAAGCAATGCAACATCTCCCCCTCTTGCCCCTCCGATTCTATTACACCTGAAACAACGAAATCCAGAAATATTTAGGAAAACCTCTTCAATCAGAGGGTCATCAGTGTGCGGAATGTGCTACCAACACAACTGGTGCATGCGAGCTTGATTTCAACATTTAAGAGAAGTTTGGACTGGTAGATGGATGTTAGGGATATGGAGGGCTCTGGTCCTGATGCAGGATGATGGCAGTAGACAGTTTAAACAGTTTCAGCATAGACTAGATGGGTTGAAAGGCCTGCTTCTTTGCTGTACTTCTCTATGACTATGCATAGAGAAGTCTCCAGAATAAAGCAAATCATCTGAATGAAAAATTTCCATTTTGGTTTCAGTTCACTATCTTCCTTGACAACTTTATTTATTATGACTCATCTGTCACCACTGGAGTTTGTTGCATTCAGAAATTTCATCTTTTACTTCGTTACTGGGAAATTTTGGAAAAATTGAACAAGAAAAGCAATGCATCATTGTAAAAGTTAATGGAACTTGCTGAGATTTTGAAGGACAAGATCCTTACTTCAAAAGAAATATGAAATAAAATGCTGGAAATATTCAGTACTTTGGTACAAAGTAAATTTACAGAAAGAGTGCAAATGTTGAAGTAAAACTGTCAATACCCACTCAAAACATCAGTGGGGAAAATAAAAGTTTATCTTTCAGATCTGTAATCTTTCAGTGGGCATTTCTCCTCACACAAAGTACTTCTAGTAACCAATTGGACTACAAGATCTATAGTACATTCAGACACAGGTTGAAAATTGGTAGCAAGTAACATTTACACCACAGAGTGACAGGTAATCACAAGCTCTAACTAAAGAATTTCATCATTACTATGTGTACAGCAGAAGTTTCATCATCACATTTTCTGGCGCAATAGGGGTGGACAAATACTTGTCTTACCAGCAATGTCTGGATCCCAAAGAGGAATAAAATAATGTCTTAGTATTTTACATTAATCCTCAATGTCAAATGGCACCAACAAACTGTAGTACTGTCATGTCAGCTTGTTAACAATTTTCCACTCAGCAAAAATCTAATTTTAATTATTCTTTGTAAGCTGTTGCTAAGTGAAGGCCAAACAGTGTTAAAAGCTAGATGATAGCAGTGGTAATTCTGTATCTGCTTCCATGAAAATAGAAGCTCTGTATTTAATGAACAGCAGATTCCTTTAGGAGAGCAAGGAGAAAATGCAGAAAAGATATGAATGAAGTATGTTAAAGCTTATCCCAGCTATCTCATGAAATCTTATATCCCAAATAAGCTATAGAAAAACTAATGGGGCAGTTGCAGATTACTAGTCACTGTCAGTCAACCTAAGGCCTCCTTTATTCCCATTCTTTGCCTCCTGCCAATCTTCAATCCATACTAGTTGTTAAGTGCCATTGAGTTGTTGTTGACTCATGGTGACCCTATGGATCATTGCCCTAAGTGAGTATTGATCCTCACAAAGGCCGCTCATTATCGATAACATTGCGTTTAAAGCTGTCCTTATTGTGTCCATCCACTTGATTGGTGGCTGTGCTAGTATTTTTCCTGAAATACCATGGGCTCATGCATTGTTAACAGCCTCATGTATGGCACCTTGTCAAATTCCAAATTAATACCCACTGACACTCCTTTGTCTATCCTGCCTGTTACTTCCTCAAAGAATTCTAACATATTTATTAGGCAAGATTTCTCCTTAAGGAAACCATGCTGACATTGGCCTACTTTATCAAGTGATTCCAGGTACCTCAAAACCCCATCCTTAAATCAGACTCCAACATTTTCCAACTACTGAAGTCTAACCGGCCTATAATTTTCTTTCTTCTGCCTCTCTTCCTTCTTAAAGAGTGGAGTAACATTTGCAATTTTCCAGTCCTCCAGAAGACTGGAAGATCATAATTAATGCTCCACAATCTCTTCAGCTACCGTATTCAGAACCCTAGCATACAGTCCATCTGCTCCATGCTTTTCAGCTTCCCAACCACTTTCTCCTAAGTAATAGCAGCAACATCCATTTCTGCACCTTGACAGTCAAATTTCTGGCATTCTGCTAGCATCTTCCACAGTGGAGACTGATGCAAGAATACTTAAGTTTCTCCACTGTTTCTTTGTATCCTACTACGACCTCTTCAGCTTAATTTTCCAGTGGTCTGACACTAGTCTCTGTTTTACTCTTTATATATCTGAAAACTTATTCAAGAAGGGGTGGGGGTAGGGATACCCCAGGAAATTATAGGCCAGTGAGTCTTACTTCAGTGGTTGGTAAGTTGATGGAGAAGGTCTTGAAAGGCAGGATTTATCAGCATTTGGAGAGGCATAATATGAGGAGGAATAGTCAGCATGGCTTTGCCAAAGGCAGGTTGCACCTTACGAACTTGATTGAATTTTTTGAGGATGTGACTAAACACATTGATGAGGGTAGAGCCGTAGATGTAGCATTTATGGATTTTAGCAAGGCATTTGAGAAGTTACCCCATGCAAGGCTTATTGAGAAAGTAAAGAGGCATGGGATCCAAGGGGACATTGCTTTGTGGATCCAGAACTGGCTTGCCTACAGAAGGCAAAGAGTGGTTGTAGACGGGTCATATTCTGCATGGAGGCTGGTGACCAGTGGTATATCTGTTCTGGGACCCCTTCTCTGATTTTTATAAATGACCTGTAGAAAGGGTGGGGGTGTTGTGTGGAGGGCTGTCAGAGGTTACAACTGGGCTGAGAAGTAGCAGATGGAGTTCAACGCAGATAAGTGTGAAGTGGTTCATTTTGGCAGGTCAAATATGATGGTAGAATATTGCATTAATGCTAAGACTCTTGGAAGTATGGAGGATCAGAGGGACCTTGGGGTCTGAGTCCAAAGGACACTCAAAGCCGCTATGCAGGTTTTTCTCTGTGGTTAAGAAGGCATACAGTGCATTGGCCTTCATCAATCATGGGATTGAGTCTAAGAACCGAGAGGTAATGTTGCAGCTATATAGGACCCTGGTCAGACCCCACTTGGAGTACTGTACTCAATTCTGGTCCCCTCACTACAGGAAGGACGTGGAAACCATAGAAAGGGTACAGAGGAGATTTACAAGGACGTTGAGTGAACTCGGCCTTTTCTCATTGGAGCGATGGAGGATGAGAGGTGACCTGATTGAGTTGTACAAGATAATGAGAGGCATTGATCATGTGGCTAGTCAGAGGCTTCCCCCCAGGGCTGAAATGACTAGTATGAGAGGGCAAAGTATTAAGGTGCTTGGAAGTAGGTACAGAGGAGATGTCAGGTGTAAGTTGTTTGCTTACGCAGAGAGTGGTGAGTGCGTGGAATGGGCTGCCAGCAGCGGTGGTGGAGGCCGAAACAATAGAGTCTTTTAAGAAACTCCTGGACGGCTAATGGCGCTTATAAAAATAGAGGGCTATGGGTAAAGCCTAGGCAGTTCTAAGGTAGAGTCATGTTCAGCACAGCTTTGTGGGCCGAAGGGCATGTACTGTGCTGTAGGTTTTCTATGTTTCCACTGCACTTCTCAGTGCAAGACCTATCTTAGTTGGTCCTGCATTAAATTCCATCTACCATTTTTCAGCCCATTTTCCCAGCTGTTGGTTTTATTTTAAAAGCTTCCTAGTCCTCTAACTTCCCATTATTTCTTTGCTACATTATAAGCTAACTTTCTTTTGCTTTTATCTGTCTTTGACTTTTCTCGTCAACCACAGTTGCTTCATCATCCCTTTGGAATACTATTTCAACTTTGGGAATAGTTGCAGAACCTGGGCCTCTGTACCCCCCTCTGTAATTGGATCCTCATCTTCCTAACTAGAAGACAACAGTCTCTGCGGATTGGTGATAACATATCCCCTTTGCTGATGATCAACACTGGCGCACCTCAAGGGTGTCTGCTTAGCCCACTGCTCTACTCTCTATATACACATGACTGTGTGGCTAGGCATAGCTCAAAAACCATCTACAAATTTGCTGACAATACAACCACTGTTGGTAGAATCTCAGGTGGTGATGAGAGGGCATACAGGAGTGAGATCCGCCAACTAGTGGAATGGTGCCGCAACAGCAACCTGACACTCAACGCCAGTAAGACGACAGAGCTGATTGTGGACTTCAGGAAGGGTAAGACGAAGGAACACACACCAATCCTCAGAGGGATAAGAAGTGGAGAGAGTGAGCAGCTTCAAGTTCCAGGGTGTCAAGATCTGAGGATCTAACCTGGTCTTAACATATCGATGCAATCACAAAGCACCAAGTCAGAGGCAATAGTTGATTAGGACTTTGAAGAGATTTGGCATGTCAACAAATACACTCAAAAACTTCTATCGTTGTACTGAGGAGAACATTCTGACAGGCTGCATCACTGTCTAGTATGGAGGGGCTACTGCACAGGACCGAAAGAAGATGCAGAACACTAGGTCTAGTCAGCTCCATCTTGGGCACTAGCCTACAAAGTACTCAGGACATCTTTAGAAAGCGGTGTCTCAGAAAGGTAGCGTCCATTATTAAGGATCTCCAGCACCCAGGGCATGCCCTTTTCTCACTGTTACCATCAGGTAGGAGGTACAGAAGCCTGAAGGCACACACTCAGTGATTCAGGAACAGCTTCTTCCCCTCTGCCATCTGATTCCTAAATGGACTTTGAAGCTTTGGACATTACCTCACTTTTAAAAAAATACACCGTATTTCTTTTTTGCACTTTTTAATAATCTATTCACTATACATACTTGATTTACTTGTTTATTATTATTTTTTTCTCTCTCTCTGCTAGATTATGTATTGCATTGAACTACTGCTGCAAAGTTAACACATTTTGTGTCACACGCTGGTGATAATAAACCTGATTCTGATCTTTCCTGCACTTTCCAAATTTGCCTCAGAAATACCAACCACGGTTGTTCTGCCGTCGTCACTGCTGGTGTACCCTTTCAATCAACCTTGGCCAACTCCACTCTTGTACCTCTGTAGATTCCTTTACTCCTCTACTCCTCCACCGTAATACTATTTATTGTTTAGCTTCTTCTCAAACTGCAGGGTGAGTTCTATCATATTATGGTCACTGTTTCCTGGTGTTTTCTTTACCTTGAGCTTCCTAATCAAATCTGGGTCATTACCTAACACCCAATCCTGAATTGCCATTCCCCCGGGGGGGGGGGGGGGGCTCAACCACAGGCTGCTATAAAAATCAGTCCTGTGGGCACTGTACAAATTCCCTTTTGATATCCAGTACCAACCAGATTTTACCCAATCTACCTGCATACTGAAATCCCCCATGATTATTGTAGCAATGCCCCTTTCACGTACCTTTTCTATCTCCTGTTGTAATTTGTAGCCCATATCCTGGCTACAGTTTGCATGTAACTCGCGTCAGGGACGTTTTACCCTTGCAGGTTCTTAACTCTACTGTCAAGGAGTTTACATCCTCAGATCCGATGTCACCTCATTCCAAGGAATTGCTTTCATATCTTTTTATATACAGATAGAACCACCCCACCCCCTCTACCTCTTTGCCTGTCCTTTCAATACAATGTGTATCCTTGGATGATAAGCTCTCAACTATGATATTCTTTCAGCCATGACTTGGAGATGCCAATAACATCATACCTGCAAATCTCTACCTGCATCACAAGATCATCTACCTTATTCTGTATACTGTCTGAATTTAAATAAACCCTTTTCAATTTTGCCCCCATGTTACACTTTAACTCATCCCAGTGACTGCAATTTTGCCCTATCATCTGCTTGTTCTTCCTCAGAGCCTCACTATACACTGTCTTTGCTTTATACTACCTGCCCAATTCCCATCACCATCATCCCAGATCCTTCCCCCCCCACCCCCCCACCACCAACCGCAAAATTAGTTCAAACCTTCCCCAACAGCTCTAGCAAATCTGGCCTGAAGGATATTGGACCCCTCAGGTTCAGGTATAACCTGAACCTTTTGTACATGTCATATCTTCCCCAGAAGAGATCCCAATGTTCCAGAAATATAATACCTTTTCACCTGCACTAATTCTTCAGCCACACATTCATCTGCCAAATCATTACCCTCAGCGGCAGAGAACACAGGCAGAAATACAAAGATTACTACCATGGAAGTCCTGCCTTTCAGCCTACTGCCTTATTCCCTATATTTCCTTCTTCAGGACCTCCTGGTTTTCCTACCCATGTTGATGGTACCAATATGCACCATGACTTGTAGCTGTTCCTTCTCTCCCTTTAGAATGCCGTGGACCCTATCTGAGACATTCTGAGCTTGGCACCTGGGAGGCAACATACCACCTGGGTGTCTCTTTCTTTCTTTTTCAATCTTTTTATTAAATTTCATATATATATAAAAAAACATAGCATGATAATGAATAGATTACAAATTCAATAAACTTGAAATTACATTAGTAATAGGATAATAATATCCTATTAAACATCAATCAACAAAAGGTACATAAATCAATCAAGTCTATATAAATATATATGAAAAAAAAACAAAAATAATCATCAAAAGAGAAAAAAAAATTGAAAATATATAGAAGAAAATATATATTGAAAAAAAACTAAACTAAACTAACATGGGCAATAATAACAGTTTATAAGTATGTGATAGTGTCAAGAAAAAACTCCGGAACTCCATACCTGAACAAGGATAAGTAGAGAAAAGAATCTGAAAAAGGCCAAATTAATTCATATGAAAATGTCGAATGAACAGTCCCCAGGTTTCTTCAAATTTAATTGATGAGTCAAAAATAGTGCTTCTAATTTTTTCCAAACTCAGATAGGAAATAGTTTGAGAGAACCACTGAGATGTGGTAGGAGGATTTACTTCTTTCCAGTTTTGTAATATAGACCTTCTGGCAATTAATGTTACAAAAGCAATCATTCGTCTGATTGAAGGGGAAAACTGATTACCATCTTCATTTGGCATACCGAAAATTGCAGTAAATAAATGAGGTTGTAAATCGATATTCCATACTGAGGAAATGACATCAAAAATGTCCTTCCAATAGTTATGTAAAGTGGGACATGCCCAAAACATGTGGGTCAATGAAGCCACTTCTAAGTGACATCTGTCACATTGAGGATTGATATGCGAGTAGAATCGAGCAAGCTTATCTTTAGACATATAAGCTCTATGTACAATTTTAAATTGTATTAAAGCATATTTAGCACAAATAGAAGAGGAATTAACCATTTGTAAAATTTTTTCCCATTTATCTGTTGATATATTATATCGGTTCTTTTTCCCATTCTTGTTTAATTCTATCCGATATTTCTGGTTGTATCTTCATAATCATGTTATAAATAAAAGCTACTAATCCCTTCTGGCAGGGATTAAAGGTAAAAATCAAATCTGAAAAATCCAATGGAGTTGAATTGGGAAAAGATGGGAGAATTTTATGTAAGAAATTTCTAATTTGTAAGTATCTAAAAAAATTAGATTTAGGTAATTTAAATTTGTTAGAAAGTTGATCAAAAGACATCAAAGTACCTTCAAAAAAAAGATCACGAAAACATTTTATACCTTTCCTTTTCCATATGCTAAAAGCTTGATCTGTCAATGAAGGTTTGAAAAAAAAATTAAATAAAATAGGGCTGTCCAGAACAAAGTTTTTCAGATTAAAAAATTTACGAAATTGAAACCAAATTCGTAATGTATGTTTGACAACAGGGTTAGATATCTGTTTATTGAATTTAACTAAATCAACAGGAAGAAAAGAACCAAGAACGGAGAATATAGAATATCCCTTTACCTCACTACATTCCAAATTTACCCACTGTGGACACAATGGTGAGTCCAAATCTAGTTTCCAATACGTTAGGTTACGAATATTATTCGCCCAATAATAAAATCTAAAGTTAGGTAAAGCTAGACCACCATCTTTTTTAGATTTTTGTAATTGCCTTTTGCTTAACCTAGGGTTTTTATTTTGCCACACAAATGAGGAAATTTTTGAATCAATGTTGTCAAAAAAAGATTTAGGAATAAAAATTGGTAAGGCTTGAAATAAATATAAAAATTTCGGTAAAATCATCATTTTAATAGCATTAATCCGACCAACTAATGATAAAAATAAGGGAGACCATCTTGTAGTAAGTTGTTGAATTTGATGAAGCATAGGTAAAAAATTCAGTCCAAATAAATCTTTATATTTCTTGGTGATTTTTATACCTAAATAGATAAAGTTATCAGTAACAACTTTAAATGGCATCCTGTCATTCAATAAGGTTAAGGGGAATAATTCACTCTTATCTAAGTTTAATTTATAACCAGAAAAACTACCAAATTGAGCCAACAAGGATAAAATAGCAGGAATAGACCTATTAGGATCAGAAATATATAACAGCAAATCATCAGCATAAAGTGATAATTTGTATAACTTCTCATTACGGATGATACCAAAAATATTAGGAGACTCACGAATAGCAATGGCTAAAGGTTCTAATGCAATATTAAATAATAAAGGACTTAAAGGACAACCTTGTCTCGTACCACGAGATAATTGAAAAAAAGAGGATCTATAATTATTTGTAAGAACAGAAGCAACAGCTTTATAATATATTAATTTAATCCATGATATAAAATTAGGACTAAAATTAAAGTTTCTCAATGCATTAAATAAGTATGTCCATTCAACTCTATCAAAAGCTTTTTCAGCATCTCATGAGATAACACATTCTGGGGTTGTAGGTGATGAAGTATAAATTATGTTAATCAATTTTCTAATATTAAAAAAGGAATACCGATTCCTAATAAAACCAGTTTGATCTTCTGAAATAATCTGTGATAGTACCTTTTCTAATCTAATGGCTAAAATTTTTGTAAGAATCTTAGAGTCTACATTTAATAATGATATAGGGCGATAAGATGCACATAAAGTAGGATCTTTATCTTTTTTAAGAATTAGAGAAATAGTAGCTTCATAAAAAGATTGAGGTAATCTCTTCTTAACAAACGCATCATTAAAGATTTCACATAGCCATGGAGAAAGCAATAAAGAAAAAGTTTTTTAAAATTCTACAATAAAACCATCAGGACCAGGAGCTTTCCCTGAATTCATTGATGAGATAGCCTCTCTTATTTCGGCCATAGAGATAGGAGCATCAAGCAAGCTACAATCTTCATCTATCAGTTTAGGAATATTCAAGTTGTTAAAAAAATTATCCATCATGGACAGGTCACCATCAAATTCTGATTGATATAAAGATTTATAAAAATCTTGAAAACTGTTATTGATTTCTTTATGATCAGTAGTTAAATTACCGTCTTGTTTACGAATTTTAATAATTTGTCGCTTAGTCGAAATAGCTTTTAATTGATTAGCTAACAATTTACCAGTTCGATCACTATGAATATAAAATTGAGCCCTGGTCTTAATTAATTGATTCTCAATTGAAGAAGATAATAATAAACTATGTTCCATTTGAAGCTCAACTCTCTTCTTATAAAGTTCTTTGGTAGGAGTCACGGAGTAAATCTTATCAATTTCTTTAATTTTATCCAACAATAAAGCTATATCTAAATATCTTTATTTTCTTTTACCAACGGAATATGAGATAATTTGTCCACGGATAAAAGCCTTGAAAGAGTCCCAAAGTATTCCTCTGTCAATCTCTTCGGTATAGTTTGTTGAAAAAAATAAGTCAATTTGTTGTTTTATGAAGGTAATAAATTCTGGATCTTGAAGCAAAGTAGCATTAAGTCTCCAAGATCTAGTATTAATAGAAGAGTCCGGGATCTTGATAGATAACTTCAAAGGTGCATGATCCGAAATAGCAATAGAGTCATATTTACAATCAATAACATCTGTTAATAAACGATGATCAATAAGGAAATAATCAATTCTAGAATAACTATGATATACATGTGAAAAAAATGAAAATTCTTTATCTTTAGGGTTCAGAAACCGCCATATTTCAGTAATTCCAGAATCGACCATAAAAGAATTAATAAGTAAAGCTGATCTATTCGGAAGAGTTCGAATAGGTTTAGATCTATCCATCGAAGGATTCAAACAACAATTAAAGTCTCCACCCATTATCAACATATATTCATTCAAGTTAGGAAGGGAAGTAAATAAACGTTTAAAAAATTCAGGGCAATCAAAGTTTGGAGCATAAATATTAACTAGAACGACTTTCCGATTAAAAAGTGAACCAGTTATCAACAAAAATCTGCCCTGTGGATCAGAAATAACTTCATAATGTGTAAATGAAATTGAGGGGTCTATAAAAATAGACACACCCCTAATTTTAGCGGTACAATTCGAGTGAAATTGTTGACCCTTCCAGAAGCTAAAAAAACATTGATTATCCTCCCTCCTAATATGGGTCTCCTGTGCAAAAATAATATTAGCGTTCAATCTATGGAATACTTTAAATTTTTTTTACGTTTAATCGGATGATTTAAACCATTAGTATTCCACGAGATAAAGTTAATAGATTTATCCATCATACCAGTATTAATTGTGTGTATCATAAAAGGTTAAAAAGACATATAACCCACAATTTAGGAAGAAGGAAAATTGATTCAGGAGCAGCCGGAGATCATGACACCTCAACAATATTAATAATTTAAAGTCGGCCCATAAACTAAAAGCAAAAAAATAAAAAGCAAAAGCGTGAAAAAAGATCCCTACCCCTACCCCCACCCTTTGAAAGAAAGCCAAGCGGCAGGCGCATAAACTAATACTAATATTACCCCCATTTCAAGATGGCAGCTCCATAAGAAGATTTAAAAAAAACTATATAACACCCAGATTAAGATATAGGGTTGCAAAAAAAATATATATATATATCAGTCAGGTTAAAAAAAACTAAAATAGTAAAACAAAAAATCATTAATAAAAAAAAATGAACATTAAAATTTAAAAGTGTAATATACCTTTAAAAGAAAAAATTGCATATTCAAATACAAGAAAGATGACATTTCAAAAGCAAAGACTTATGGGAAGAAGAAACGACATTTTGAAAAAGCCATATTACAAAATATGAATATAAGTTCAGCAATCTAATAAGAAAATTTAGTAAAAAAGAGTTATCAAAATAGAATTAAAAAAAAAGATTTAATAGACACTACAGCATATATAAAAAAAGACAAAAAAAATTCAAAACATTTGTTCCATTTCTAAGTACAGGCAAACAAATAAACGCTTATAAAAAGCAAAGTCTTATGGGAAGAAGAAACGACATTTTAAAAAAATAATTCATTATTACAAAATACAAACGTGTATAAAAAAGGATATTATAAAAATTAAAACAGCATCTATAAGCAATGATAATAGTAGTAGAAAAAAAAACCAGACCCATAGATCAGGATAAGAAGTTATAACCCAACTTCATGGGTTAAAACTTAAAATGAAATGGCATCCTCTCTCCAAAAAAATCTTCAATGTAACTCATAGTTCAAGTTGCACTAGAAGATCGATATTCTTCAACAAATTTCTTCGCTTCTTCCGGAGTGTTGAAAAATCGTTGACTGTTGTCGTTCAGCACAATTCTAAGCTTCGCTGGATACATTAAAGCTTGTTTAAGTCCAATCGAGTGAATCTCTGCCATCACTGGTTTAAAAGCGATTCTGGCTCTCATTACATCGTAGGAGTAATCCTCAACAATTCGAAATGAATTGGTATTGTAAGAGATCATACCTTTTTTACGAGCTAATCGAATTAGAAACTCTTTCTCACGAGGATAATGAATCACCGCTCGTGGTTTACCAGTCGTAGACGAAAACCTCGCAACTCTGTGAGCGCGATCGATAACAGGTTTAGTTTGCAAACCTTTATCACCGAAAATTTCCCACAGTAATTTAGAGAAAAATTCAGTTAAATCACCGGACTCAACTTTTTCGGGAAATCCGATGATGTGCAAATTCTGTCTGCGAGATCGATTTTCAAGATCAGTAATTTTAAACTTATACTGATCCATAGTTTTAGCAGTCGACTCTATCTTCTTCTCCAACGCTTCAATTGTACGTGCTTTTTCACAAATTGATTGTTCAAGAGTCGTGATCTTATTTTCATGCCGCTGAACATCTAATGCCTGCGATTGAATCTTAATTTCAAGCGATCTAACAACTCCTTCAAGATCAGATATTTTCGTGGTAAGCCTTTTTTCCAAACTTGACAGTTTACTATCCAATTTACCTTCTAGTCTGCCTTCCAAACCCGCAAGTTTAGAATCCAGAAGGTTAGCAACTGTGTCGATAGATAAAGGATCCTTAGACGATTTCTTACTTGTAGCCATTTTAAGTTTGACAAGATTAGATCAAATATTATTTTAGGAAAAAAGAGTTAATCAGAAGTAGCAACTCATATGATTAAGTTCGGAAAGATTTGATTAAAGGGTGATTATAGTTGAAAAAATAAAGAGCGCCTAAAAGGCAGATGCTTACGTCGCCATCTTGAAACTCCACCCCCCCACCTGAGTGTCTCATGTCCACAGAATCTGCTTTCTGGTCCTCTAATTGAGAAAGACCCTATCACTACTGCACTCCTTTTCCCTTTTCCTTTCTGAGACACACAGCCAGACTCAGAGTCAGAGACCTGGTCGCCATGGCTTCCCTGATAGGTTGTTCCCACACCACCCCCAACTGTATCCAAAGTGGTATATTTATTATTGAGGGGAACCGCCACAGGGGTACTCTGCGCTAGCTACCTATTCCCTGTTCTTCTTCTAAGAGCAACCTAGGTACCCGCCTCCCTTGTAGCTCCTACCCATCACCTCATTTTCCTGTGTGAGCCCAAGGTCATCCAGCTGCAGCTCCAGTTCCTTAACAGTCTCTAAGTAGGTACACCTTGACGTACTTTGTACAAAATATTTATTAGGGATACTGGAGGTCTCCCAAATTTCCCACATCTCACACAAGGAACATACCATTAACCCCAAATCCATTCTCAGTGTACTAGCTATGTCCTTCAAGAAAAAAATATACTAGGAATTTTTTCTGACTTAGAAACACCACCTGTGCTTGCTCACGCTTGTCCTTGTACTAGTCTGTTAAGCCAAAGCAAGCCCACTCCAATAATAGCTGCTCCACTTACATCTCCTTTCTTTTTATTGGCCTTGCACTGATTTCAGCCTAAAAGAAAGCTGAAAGCTCAAGCCCTTTTTAATCTTCATGCTGCATTGCCAATGAACGATCTATCGTGCTGAATTCAGCCTGCCAAAATTAGTCATTCAGCAACCATGGTAAAATAGTCATTGGTCTGAACACACTGGCACAGTACAATATGAATAAAATGTGGGCAAAGAACATTTGGTTGACTGGCTCAAAGTTTTAACAATTACTTGCATCTTCCAACTACAGTTGACTATGTGGTGATGATAATAAATTAACAATAGAATGGACAGATTAGCTGTAGCAGTCTTTTTCTAAAGAGTGCTCCAATAGACTTGCATTTTATATAGACACTACCATGGTCAACCAACGTTGTTGAAACCTATTGAATTGATGTTAGTCAAAGATCCTATGTGAGACTAAAATTCATGGTTCCTTAAGCAAGTTTATAACAATAATGTTAATCATAGCTCAACTGGCTCACTTCTGACATATGTGGATGCACTTTACTTCGCTAAAGTATGCTTCTGATGAGAGGGGAAACATTAATTATTAATCATGATTTGCCAATACACATCGTCTATTACTTCAATGTTAAAAACAAAAAGCAATGGAATCTAGATTTCCAACACAATTCAGTATCAGAAATTCTGCAACTCACTATTTTTAAACTGCCCACAACTTGGTGCTTGATAATCATTAAAGATAAGACAACTATTTACATGACAATAGTAGATGTTTCTCTTACACTTACCAAGTTTTAAACATTCACTGATTTGTTTGGAGAGACATGTTACCACAAGCCACCAAATGCTCTGGAGAAACATGATTCAGGTCGTCACTAAAAATTAAAAGAAAATTGAAGCATTAGCAAAGATTTAGAACTTCAGTCCTCTTAGTCAATTCTGAATCTAATCAGTACTGCTGACGACCATGTCTTCAGCTTCCAAAGCCGCTTGCTGCTCAATTCTTTCCCTAGATTTTTTTTCCTGCCTCTATCATTCCACAACATTTAGTTTTATTGAAAACAGAATACTGAATAACGTGGGAACAGAGCCTTCAATCGACATCTGTGCCAACAATAATGCCATCTACTAACTCTAATGCCATTCAAAACTAACCCAATCTGCCTGCATATGGTCTATATTCTCACCCCACATTCTAAGCATAGAGGCATAGATAAACAGCCAGCATCTTTTCCCTTTGGGTCAAAATGTCCAATATTAGGACATTAAAGGCGGGGGGGGGGGGGGTGGGAAGAGGGGAGATCAAAGGAGATGCTGAAGGACTAATTTGTTTTAAAGAGCACTGGGTGCACTGCCAGGGGCTGGTAGTGAAGGAAAATATAATACAGGCTTTTTTCAAAGCTCTTAAGGAATTTCTCTTCCAGTGTGCCTGAAGAGAAGCACATTCAAGCACGTTTTAGGAGAATGCAGAGTGAACTCTAGGTGGCATATTCAAATGTCCTGTAATCTCATATCTAAATTATCTAGGATTATATATGGGGTTACTTCCATCAATAATACAAACTTAGAGCTGATGGCAAAGCATAATGGGAATTAAATGTGCAAGCAGTACCAGGGTGACAGATCACGATTATCCACTTCCCAACGGTCAAGGCTTTTGTCACTATCAAAAGACCCTTTAATGATCAGACACTTTGAAACAGTTGAAAAATAAATAATTAGCAAGTTTAAATACATTAAAAACATGAAACAAATCTCCATAAAGGAACAGAAATAAAGTGACTTTTCCCTCGAAGGTCAGCAATCCTACTCAAATCAACACCGGCCATGGGTGACACAAATAGAAGGGCGAAGGTATAAAATGCATCACACTTCTCAGATTAAGATCATTTACAACTATCAGTGGACTTGATTGCACTTTCAGGATTGACCTCAGTGTCCAATAATTCAGACCTACAATGTGCAAGCATGGAAGCTGCAGGAAAAATATACCTGTTGATTCTTTTGTAATCTATTGGGCAATGTAACTACTATTTCTTCCTTCACATCTGCTTGTATGACCCTGATTAACTTTTATTTATATTTTAGATATCCTGAGCACATTGCTTTCAGTTCCCTAAACAACGAAACACTCAATGTTTCAGGCAGAGACCCTTCATCAGAACTGCAAAGGAAAGTGGGAAGAAGCCAGAATAAGGTGGGAAGTGGTTGACAGGCAATAGGTGAAGCCAGGTGAGGAGGAAGGTAGAGGGCGTGGGGGTGGGGGGGTGGGTGGGAGAGGAGTGAAATCAGTTTCCTAAACTGCCTTTAGTATTTCAGAGAGGCTCTGCGTGCAGCATTTTACAACTAAACGGCTTGTTTAAAAATCAACATTCATTGCTTTTGTACTTGTACTATTAATGAGTCAATTGTGTAAATACACACAATGTCTAGAGTTCATCCATTAAATATCCTGCTTCAACTTTTTCCAATACCAAAGGCACAGATTTTCACTATTAAGTGCTGGCAAGTTTAGCAATCCTACAAGAAAGAACTAACCTTATTCAAACTTTGCCTGATAGTACCATGCTGCAGCACATTACATGGAGTCCAACAACTGAATAGGTTTGAAACACACAGAGGAAAACTCAACTGATGACGACCATACTTTCTAGATTAAATACTATGTCACAATTTTGCTGATCCAATCTATGTTTGTGATTTCCCTTCCCATCCAAATAAATTAGACAACCTGTAAATTTTGAGGTGTCATGGCAGAGTAGTAATTAGCATGATGTCATCTGGAGTTTGGAGTTCAATTTCAGTACTGTTCTGGAAGGAATCTGTATGTCCTCGCTATGGAATGCATGGGTTCCCCTTGACTACTCAAGTTTCCTCCCATAGTCCAAAGACACACCAGGTGAGTTCACTGTAAATTGTCCTGTGATTAGATTAGAGCTCAGTTGGGAGTTTGGTGGGGATTGCTAGGGCAGCATGATTCAAAGGCCTGGGAGGGACTACTCTGCACTACTGCTAATAAAACAAATTTTAATTCAATACAAATTTGGATATAAAACTCCCTACTTTATTCTGGTCTTTAAAGTACGTTATAACGGTTGAATTCTGATTCATGAGGAAAACACAAATTGCATCTCACTTGTGGATAACCTCCGCAACCTATTCACTAATCTCCTTATTAAGAACAAGTTCATATCAACCACACACTGTCATGATAGAAACCCTCAAAAACTAATTTCAGAAAAGCTTGCAGATACTCAGTTGTCAGTTAATGCTTACCCAAGTTCCCAGTTCAGTTATATCTGATACATAAAACAGAAAAGTACAGTACAAGAGCAGGTCAGACAACGTCAGTACTGATATAATGCCAACCTTGAAGACCTGCTGCTCAATTTAAGCTAATTATGGGCTTGCATTATCCCATCTGATCTTTTAAAATTGTAGACTTACATGTACTGTACAGTTTTCACAAATTATCAAACTACTAAATTTAGGCAAAAACTAAGTACTCTATCAAAAATGGAATCAATACAGACTGTTAAGAATGGCATCTGAATCATTTGGGTATATATAGCTTTTGGGGTAATTAAATTCAGCATAAAATAGTTTAGACAATTGTAATTTACTTAGTCGATTGATCATTGTGCCAAATAAAAAGTTTTGAAACTTATTACTGAAACACTATTAAAAAAATCCACAGCATAATTGGTATGTTTCAGCTAACCTTTATCTGTATTCTAGCCAACATCTTCCTTCAACTACACAGCAACCACTTAGTCATTCACTTGCATTTGTTACTGAGTATTCTTAACCAAAATGCCCAGATACATACACCAGTCAGCATACTTCCTGTTATTATAAGGATTATGCAAAACCTTACAGTTGAATTTATAAGCTCCTGAATGCAAAAAGTTTTTCAAGATAATCAATCCTTAAGTATACATTGCATGGTTACTTATTTGAATTCATATTTCACATGAGTTGAGCTGGTGCAACTAATCTTAAGTGTCTTAGTTGAATGTTTCTGTTGTCTGGTTGGTAGATTTTAGTCTGGACTGTTTTTGAAAGTAATTATTTAACTTGTATAACAGTTTAATTTCATGTTACCTTCATATTATACTAGATGACTGGGTATGGCCTACAGAGGGATTCAAATCAAGATTAGAGGTGGAATCAGACATATTATCAACTCTGGCAGGGTTTGCAAGCTAAAAAGCAAAAGGCAACATCGTGAATGGCTGTGGTGCTTCACTTCCAGATCTTTCAAGAGGGTGAACCCTCACAAGACAGCAGACCCTGATATTGTACCTGGAAAGCTGCAGAAAACCTGTGCCAACTAATTGGCTGGTGTGTTCAAAGACATTTTCAATCTCTCATTGCAAAAGAAGTTCCTACCTGCTATAAAGAGCAACAATTATACCAGTGTCCAAGAAGAGTAGGGTGAGCTGCCTTAATGACCATCATCCAGTAGCACTCACAACCACACTTAAAAAATGCTCTGAGGTTGGTTATAGTTAGAATCAACTCTTGCATCGGCAAGGACCTGGACCCACAGCAATTTGCTTATTGCCATAATAGGTCTACAATAGAGGCGATCTCAAAGGCTCTTCACATGGCCTTTATTCACCTGGATGATACTAATTCCTCTACTTCCTGAGGTCCTTTTGAGTATGCAGGCCTCTCTTTCATGTGTCACCAGTCCATTGTCGCCAGCACAATCTTCTAAGCAGTGCTGTGCAGGACAATGGCATCAGCACAGTGATGCCAACAGGCTCAATAAACTGATTAGAGGGGCTAGCTTTTTCATAGGAGTCAAACTAGACACACTGGAGGCTGTGGTAGAACAAAGGACCCTACGGAAAATTCTAGCAATTCTGGACATCGTCTTTCATCCTCTGCATGCCACATTGACTGAACAGAGGACCATTTATAGTAATAGATTAAGGCAACTACGCTGCTCCAAAGAGCTTTATACAAGGTCATTCTTACCCTCGGCCATTAGGCTCTACAATGATTCAACCTATAGCCGAGAAAGAGAAGCCCCATTCTGTAAGAATGAGGTAACTTTAAAAAAAGTTCTTTCTTCTTTTATTTTTTTATATATTATTTTTCCAAAATAAGTACATGTTCGGCACAGCATTGTGGGCCAAAAGGCCTGTATTGTGTTGCTGGTTTTCTATGTTTCTCTAATATTTGTATATCTGTACATGTATAATGTTACTGTGACACTGTAATTTCCTTTGAAATCAATAAAGTATCCATCACTTACGTCAGGCTGCTGTTTAATGACTACAGCTCAGCATTTAACACCATCATTCCCACAGGTCTGATCAAAAAGCTCCAAAACCTGGACTTTGTACCTCCATCTGCAACTGATTCTGTACATAGTTTGTACGGATCGGAAATAACATCTCCGCCTCGCTGATAATTAACACTGGTAAACCTCAAGGACGTGTGCTTATTCCCCTGCTCTACTCTCTCTACACCCAGTACTGTGTGCCTAGCCACAGCTAAAATGCCAACTATAAAACTGCTGCTGACACAACTTATTGTTGGCAGAATTTCAGATGGTTCCAAGGCAGTGCATAGGAGCAAGATGCATCTGCTAGTTGAGTGGTGTCACAGCAACAACCTTATACTCAACATCAGTAAGACCAAAGAATTAATTGCGGACTTCAGAAAGGACAAAACGAGGGAACACACACCATTTCCCCCAGAAGTGGAAAAAGTAAGCAATTTCAAGTTCCTGATGAGATTTGGTATGTCACCACAGGCACTTGTAAATATCGTGGAGAACATTCTAACATCACCGTCTGGCTTGCAGCTTCCTGAAGCTCTAATGTCCTGAAGGGCCTCATCCTGAAATGTCACCTGTTTATTCATTACCATAGACGTTGCCTAACTGCTGACTTCATCCAGCATTTCATGTTTGACTCTAAGCAACTTGTGTAAATGCACAACATCTTAGCGCCTGGAGCTCAGCCATTAAATATTCAGCTTTGTCTTTTTCAGGCCCAAAGAGTCCAGATTTTCACTCATAAGTGTTGACAAGTTTGGCAATCCAACAAGAAATTCCCAGTCTTACTGAAAGTTTGCCTGATTTTACTTTGTTGCTGTGCTTTATGTGGAGTCCAACAACTGAGCAGGACATTGCAGAGATTTCATAACATACAAGTTGGGAAATCTACTCTCAGATCTTGAGGGAATAACCATGTTGTCTGCCAATGGTTTCCAGAGTATTCTAGGCAACACTAATTCTGGATTGTTACTACTCATCTTTAATGCTTGGCTCCATTATCATCTCAGCATTTTGTGTGTTGTTCAGAAAATTAAAAACTTGTTTTGAAAATCTAGAGTAGGTTAGGTTTGGAACAAAACGATAAACAAGAGTTCCACAGGAGCAGAGCTAAAAACGACTATATATCTTGATACAAGATTGTAGGAATTGAACCAAATGCACATTTAGCATAGGGGATATGTTTGTTGATAAGACAAAACTATGAAATGCTAGACAAAAAAAAACCTATTTAACTGGTCAGAGTATTCATAACAACAAAAACAGAGCCAATGCAGTCAATCTAACAAAACCAGACCTGCACAGCTCTACAGAAGTAATCCACGTCACTGAGCACCCTACTCATTTCATATTTCTAACCACAACTGGAAAGGTCTAAAATAAGATTGGTTATCTGAAATTGTCAAACACAAAATTTAATTCAAATTTCAGATAACTATATTTTGAATACCCCTTTTGTTGCCTTAAATCAGAGGTTATCACTGCTAATTACTTAATAAAGCTTTTACAAACAATGTTTCTATTAAAGCAGACTCTATTTCTTTTAATCATTATTAATTTCTTGGTCATTTATTACAAAATTTTAAATATTTTCTGCTCATTTTAGCAACATTCTAATCCTTTTAACAATATCCTCAACTTCTCCAGTTAGAATGCAAATTGAATAATTAAAGTAACCATATTTATTAAAATTATTTGTTTGCTTGTAGATATCATTTTGTTTAATTTTCTAACTACTTGGCCAACTTGCTCCCCTGTAACTCTAACTGCTCCACTTATCTCCAGACTTGGACCAAAGAACTAAATTCCAGGTAAAGTGATAATGAAATCAACTGACGTTGCGGTATCAGAGATCACTGGTAAAATGAGGAAAATACTCCAATGGCCTGAGTCATACCATGTGCCAACAAATGTTCTAGTTCTTTAAGAGATCAATCAGCCCACTCCCAAACTTCCTTTGCTCAAAAAAAAAATTGCTAACTTGGGCAGAAGTCTACGAAGAGCTAGAGTTAAACACCAAGCTTTTAACCAAGGACTAGTTATTTGCAATATACAAGAAATCCATATTGTTGGGGAACCATAGAAATAAGGTTCCCTCAGCAATGAATAGTAATATTCCATGGGTTTATACCAATTATTTGCCATACCTGCATACTAAAGTTAAGAACGAGGCACTAGGACACCCGAATGTCTTCACATCTCAGTGCGGAGCAATCTCACACTATTTAGACATCTGTCACCTCCTTTTCCCCCTCCCCCCACTATTATTAATTAACCAAACACTACCTATTAGGACAAAGGTTCACTTTTCTTTAGCTGGGAATAAAAATACAGCAAAGAAACAACAGGACTGTTGTAAAATGAATGGCTGCCGATCCATTAATGATCTGATCAGTTACCATATTCTTACACAGTAATGGAATCCACCAAAAAAAATGCTAAAGGTTATTTGCTCTTGCTAATGTAACAGATTTCATTCAGATACAAATGCTTAATGATCTCTTAATGATTCTACTAGCAATGAAGTGGGAAAAAAATCTGGAAAAATAGAGGGACAGTATCAAATAAATGGCAAAAATTTTAGAAAGTGTCTCCACAAGTAGATGGCACAAATGCGTTCAAGTAGAAAAGCATGTTGAGAGAATGGTTAGTACAACATATGTCAACCTATGAATCATAACAGAGGCAGAGCCTAAAAAAGACATGAGTATAAAAACAGATTTATGTAGAACAGTGCAGAATGTTGGTTAGGACAACATACAAAATGCTGGAGAAACAAGTCAGGCAGCATCTATGGAGGAAAACAAAGTTCTAAGTAAATTATCAAAGTATATGACAGAACAGGTTGCCAACACTAATTCTCCTGCTAACCTTGCCCCTTTGCCTGGTTAGTCACTCCTCCTTGTTCTGTCCCTGGTCTAGTTTCCCCTAGTAGTTCACACACTTTGCCTTCCCGTTCTGCAGTTCTTCGGAGTTCACCATTTACACACTTTAACAGTAAATCAATCGCTAGCTTGGCTAATCAAAACAATCCCTTCAGTTAACAAGCAAACATGAGGAAATCTGCAGCTGCTGGAAATTCAAACAACACACACAAAATGCTGGTGGAACACAGCAGGCCAGGCAGCATCTATAAGGAGAAGCACTGTCGACGTTTCGGGCTGAGACCCTTCGTCAGGACCTTCGTCAGGGTCTCGGACTGAAACTTCGACGGTGATTCTCCTTATAGATGCTGCCTGGCCTGCTGTGTTCCACCAGCATTTTGTGTGTGTTGTTCCTTCAGTTAACATGTTTTACTGGTGTACAACTCAAAAATAAAGATTCTAAACTCAGGCATTTCAAACAATTTCATTTATTTTCACTCACACTGTTACATTGGTTTGCAGAGAGCAGGACAGCTCCTGCCACGCACATTACTTGTCTAAACACAGCACATTTCCTGGTTGATGTCACGGACCCAAAAGACCCGAGAGAGAGTTTGGAGCATCCAAAATAATACCTGGGTTAGTGGAAGTAAGCACTACCACTGGTGGGGAGGCATCATTCTTTTATATTTATTTGAGCACGTGGATACTGATCTGTAGATTTAACTAATGCATTTGTTGTGGAATAAGACTGTAAGAGTGTTAAAATCCCTGTTTAAAATGTTCCAGTTCTCCATATGAAATAATTATTATGTCTGGTCACATGATTGATTAATCCCCACCCCTGCCCAGGAAACCAGCAGTAGAATTTTCTGGTCCTTCCAGGCCTGGCTTAAACCCTGGCTTTGCTAGCAAGGTGAGGAGTTTGGAATTGATGGCTGGTGAATAGTTGTTTATTTACAATGGCCTCTGTATATTTGTAAATTTTTTGTACATACATTTTTTTCCCCATTTGTCTACTTGTAAATATTTTCTTCACAACTTTTGGGCAGCTTTTGCATTTTTTTTTCCAGTTGGCAGTAAATAAAACTCCTCAAGAAAATTATGGTCTATATTTGGTTAAATACTGCAATAAAAACAAATTTAATTCTTCTTGGTCTGAGTATATACTCTATTCCTCTTTCTAAATTCTGTCTTTAATCTACAGTATTTTCTCCCTCCATTTCTGATTAACATATGTATCTGCTCATGACAAAAACCTCTCTGTACTGATTAACTTCGAAAATAGAAAAATTGCGTCAACTTTATTAAAAAGGCAAAAATTAAACATTTCAGACTTCAAAATAATTTCAGTTTGCTTAGAGACATTTAACACAAAATATACATTTAAGCAAAAACACTGTGTCCAGAAAAAAAACCTTACACTTATTTTCAGACTTTCATTTGTTTTTGAATTTAGCTTTCTGAAACTGCCAGATGCTCTTGCACATTTTTCAGGCTGACATACCAGCTTCACTCACAGATTGGAGAACATGCTATTTCCAGGTTCAATATATTACCATAGTTATTATAAAGCTATGACCTCATACTTATGCTGATCATATTTTTAGATAAAATGCTTTCGTCAAATATGAACAATGACTACAATTAGTGTAATATGTTTAACTGCACAGCAATGTTGTCTCTGAATGGATCCAGAAACAAAAAAAAGATAAATTGAAACTTTTTCCCTCTCCAAATCAATTTCATATCTTAATTTTGGCTAGCAATCTGTGAATTCTGTAAGGGTGTATCCTGCTATCCGATTGGTCATTCTGAGTTATAACAAATCTGCTCTGCCCTGCCATCCCTACATTACTGTGCTAGGAACCTGATTGAAATCCCTGCACACTACTAGTCCTACTCCAGAGATGGAGGAACAGTAGCTCATGCCTCAGCACATAGAAACTGCCTGCTGAAATGTGGGTTTTGGGGGTTGTTTTATGCATGGTATGGTGAGTATGGGCCATTGCTGGGGAGTACTGAATACATTAAAATCTGAACAGTGGTATCAAAGTCTTTCTCTTCATGCTGTTGGTTTGGCTGGATAGCAGGAGGCAAAGTGTGAATAAAGGAGCCTTTTCTGTTCAGCTGCCGATGACTAGTGGTGGTTTGCAGGGTTGTGTTGGGAACGCTTCTGTTCAAGCTACATGTCAATGATTTGGATGACAGAATTGATGGCTTAGCAGTCAAGTTTACGGATGATACAAAAGAGAGGTGTAGGGACAGGAAGTGTTGAGATAGCAGAGAGTCTACAAAGAGTAGACAAATTAGGAGCATGGCAAAGTGCAGATGGAATATATAGTGCAGGGAAATGTATGGTTATGTACTTTGGTAGAAGGAATAAATGCATAGACTATTTTCTAAATGGGGGAAAATTCAGAAATCAGAGGTGCAAAGGGGTTTGCGAGTCCTCATGCAGAATTCCCTTAATGTTAACTTGTAGGTCGAGTCGGTAGTAAGGAAGGCAAATGCAATGTTAGCAGTTATTTCAAAAGGACTAGAATATAAAAGGATGTAATGCTGAGGCTTTATAAGGCATGAAATGACTGTACTTGGAGCATTGCAAGCAGCCTGGGGCCCCCTTATCTAAGAAAGGAAGTGCTGGTGTTATGAGAATGATCGCAGGAATGAAAGGATTAACATATGAGGAGTGTGATGATTCTGGGCCTGCATTCACTAGAGTTTAGAAGAATGAGTGGGGTATCTCACCGAAACCTATCAAATACTGAAATGCCTAGATAAAGTAGATGCTGCAACTGTGAGATAAGAACATTGCTCTTACTGGAAACCTGAAATTAAGAAATTGTAGGAAATATTCAACTCTGGCCAGTTCTGGTAAAATAAGAAAAATAGGTATTCAGAAAATGTTGAATTAAATATTCAATCCTGTGAGCTGTAGCGTACCGGGTCAGGACATGATGTACGGTTATTTGACCAGTCAATTTGCTATACTGGAACAGTGTAAAAGCCAAGGGATAAAGAGTGGCCATTGGATAGAGAATGAAAATAACCAGTGATTAGTAGCTCAAAGTAGTCTCTTTGGGCAGTGCAGTAACATAGCAGTTAAGGTGATCGCTTTGCAAAGCCAGCAATCACCGATCAGGTTACATTTCCTGCCACCGTCTGTTAGGAGTTTGTACATTCTCCCTGTGACCATGTGGGTTTCCTCTGGATGCTTCGGTTTTCTCCCACATTCCAGAGACGTACATTTAGGGATAGGGTCGGCGAGCTGTGGGCATGCTGTGTTGGTGCCAGAAGCGTGGTGACACTTGCACACTGCGCCCAGCACGATCCTCAGACTGCATTGACTGTCGATTCAAAACGATGCACGTCACTGTATATTTTGATGTTTCAATGTACAGGTGACAAATAAAGCTAGTGTTTAATCTTAAGCCTGAAAAAGTGTAATTGCTGAGGTTGAAAAGATAACCTGAAGCACATCAATCGTGGGAAGACAGGAGAGAAAAGATCAGATGTTGCATCTCCTGCAGTGACACGGGAAAATGCTGTGAGACGGGGAATGAGTTTTAAAGAGACAAAAGAACGAATAGAGAGCTGCAGAGGGAATGATCTCTTTCAAATGCTGAAAACAAAGGGAAGAGGAAGTTGTGTCAGGTGTCACTGTGTTGGTGGAAATTGTGGAGATAATTATTAAGAAAGAGAAAATAATCGTTTTGCTTAACAGATCTTTCCAATTAAAGAAACTTTAAATCAAATAAATAACTTGCTTCATTCTCTGAAGGCTTTCAATTACAGAACCGTGGCTTCCTGACAATGTCAGTGATACCCAAATTTGCTGGTCTTGACGACTTGGTGGTGAAACAGCTTGAACTGCAGCAGTTCTATTCGAGGTGTTCTTAGTGCTGGCATGGAGGCAAATTAGGGCTTCTCATTCTGTGATGATGAAAAGTTTATGCATTGTCAGATCAGAAGGTTGAGTGAAATGGAGGCGAGCTGCAATATCAGCACTCCCATACACTTGCTGTGGTTACCCTTCTAGGTGATAAAAAGATGATGGTTTTGACTGGATCTGTTTGTGGAGGCCTGGCAAGTGTCATCAATACATTTAACAGATTGAACAAGTAATAGCTAAGGTAGAGGGAAGCTTGAGGGTGTTTGATGAGGTGACAATCAAACAGATTTTATCTTCTTGCGAGTCATTGCAGATAAACTCATCCAGGTATCACAACAAAAATGTTCACAATTCGGCACATTTCCCATCAAAGTATCACACAGTGTCATAAAAACTGGTCCATTAGCATCATTTTTAATGGTTTATATCATTAATTTTATTAATAATTTCTGATGTACATCCTTTCTTCCCGATACAAGTTTGCCTTAGTTTCTTTCTAAAGTTAACTTAAGTGTCCTTGTTCGTTTTATTTCATGGGTTCCTAATTCTTGGTGCCACAGCCCTTGCACGCAACACAGGTTTCTTCATGGTTTCTTCAATGTTTTTCTCCTCATTTTGTAATCTCTTGATGTTGACCTTGCAACACATAAATCTCATTAGGACATACTTCTGGAAATCGCAATCGGTCTCATCCTTTTTTGTATGGGCCAACTAAAATCGTTGACGTGGTTGTCGTTGTTGCTAAATGCTGTTTGGTGGTTTCTATTACTGATTATCTATAGTTATTAGTAGAGACTGGGACTAATTTATCTAATATTTCTCAAATGTATTACCACAGCCTTTCCAAACGTCATATCCACACAGCAGTAAACCATTTGAAGTATTGTAGGCATCATAAGAGTGGTAAAGAAAATGAGACGAACAATGAGAGACTCTTCCCTCCTTCACCCCTCTACTTCTGTTCTAAAATATTTTATTGGTACAGGTTGTGTAATGCAAACTGATTAAAAGCATACTGCATAGATTAATGAATGTACAAGCTTAAATTTTCACAGAATACTCTGCCACAGAATATCTAGCTCCTTTTTTACCACCAATATCTGTGATGTCGGAATTTCTTGCTATCCTAATGATTCAACTTCATTTTTTACCAACAGAGCCACCCCATCCATTCTGCCTACCTGCCTGTCCTTTTGATACAATGTGTATCCTTGGACGTTGAGCTCCAACTATAATCTTCTTGCAGTCACGACCCATTAATTCCCACAATGTCGTACCTGCCAATCTCTAAATGCACAACAAGATCATCTACCTTATTCTGTATACTGTGTCATTCAGATATGACACATTCACTCCTGTATTCATCACCCTTCTCAACTTTGTCTCCAAATTACACGTAAACTCATCCCACTGACTTTAATTTTGACCTTTAATCCGTCTGTCCTTCCTCACAGTCTCACTACACACTGCATCTACTTGTATACCAACTGCCCCATCCTCAGCCCTAACACTCCAGTTCCCATTCCCCCTGCCAAATTAATTTAAACCCTCCCCCACAGCACTAGCAAACTTGCCCCCAAAAATATTGGTTACCCTCGGGTTCAGGTGTAACCTGCCCATTGTGTTCAGATCATGGCCGCCCAGAAGATATCCCAATGATCCAGAAAACTGAACACCTGCCACCTGCACCAATACTTTAGTCACACTTTCATCTGCCCGATCATAGCATAGCACAGGCAGCAATCTAGAGATTACCATTCTGGAGATACACTGGAATCCTCTATCTCTTCCACACTCTTCTTCTCCCCCTTTCCCTTTTGATCCTCAGAACCAGAAGCAGAGCCAGGGATCTGACCAGTTTGGTTTTCCCCAGTAGCTCAAACCACAGCCACCCCCCCATCAGTATCCAGAGCATGTTACTTACTAATGTTGGAAATAGCCACACTGGCTGCCTATCCTCTTTCCCTCTCCTGACACTCACCCAGGTAGCTGCCTCCTGAAACTTAGGGGTGACCACCTCTCCGTAGCTTCTATCTTTCATTTTCTCATTTTCCTGTATCGAGCTCCATTTCCAAAACACAGTCTCTAAGGAGATGCAGCTGATGCACTTCATGCAGATGCAGTTACCTGGGATACTGGAAGACTCCAGAGTTCCCACATCTCACACAAAGAACACAATCTAACTCTGGACACGTCCACATTGCATTAGCTATGTACTAGTAGTCAAAGAAATAGATTTCTGTAAAAGCTTACTTAAAACTTATTTAGAACCTCCGCATGTGCTTTTCCAAGCCTGTTGAGCAGAAGCCTGGCCCACTCCAACAATGACCACTTCACTTACACCTCCCTTCTTTTGATTGGCCCAAATAAAACTCACTGCCGTTGAGACTTGTTCTTTTCAAATGGCTCCCATCTTGCAACGATGTTCACATTCATTCGCTTCTTCAAATTTAGGACTCACTACTGAGGACACCTGATCTTTTCCAATGGCTCCCATCCTGCAGTGACGTCTCTTGCTCACTCTTGCCCAAAGTGACTCCTTTGACCTCTCTCATTAACAGGGCATCTTCACCCTTCGAGCTGCCACTCACTGGACATTTTTTTGTTTTTTGCACAATGCTCTGTAAACTCTAGAGACTGTCCTGTGTGAAATTCCCAAGAGATCAGCAGCTTCTGAGATACTCAAACCACCCCGTCTGGCACCAACTATCATTCCACGGTCAATATCACTTTGATCACATTTCTTCCCCGTTCTGATGTTTGGTCTGAACAACAACTGAACTTTTTGACCATGTCTGCATGCTATTATGCATTGAGTTACTGCCACATGATTGGTTGAGTTGATAGATAGATAGGTACTTTATTGGCTGTAGATGATAGATGCAGATGATAGTGATTTGGACCTGCTTCTCCACTTGAGACTGTCTGATCCTGGCAACATCCTTATACTTTATAGTTTAACACCATCTGTCCTATTGCCAGCTGGTGGTGCAATGGCTCCCAAGTTCGAATCCAAGTTGGGCCACCCCTGAGCACGCTTTCCATCCATGCCAGGTTGAGTGCCGAGCTAGCCACTCGGCCTTGTAAAAAAAAGGGTTGAGACAGGAATGTTCATGTTGTGACCCGATTAACCTGAAAGGAGACCAAAGGAGATGCGCCAAACAAGAATGGCTGACTGTCTGGTGCAACACGCTAAAAATAATCTGTCCTATAACAGGGTGACCAAAACTGTATACAGTACTGGTGCAGCCACACCAACAACCTGTACTGAGTGTATGTTCATGGCCTTCTGCTGATGTAGCCAATTCACTTCGAGGTTTGATGTGATGTGCATTTAGAGATGCTCTTCTGCATACCACTGTTGTAGTGCATCGTTATTTAAGTCACTGTCATTTTCCTGTCAGCTTGAACCAGTCTGGGCATTTTCTCTCATTAATAAGGTGTTTTTGCCCACAGAATTGCCATTCACTATATTTCTCACTCCATTTTCTTTAAATTCCAGAGATGGTTGTGCATGAAAATCTCAGATCATCAGTAGTTTCTCAGGTACTCAAACCTCCCCATCTGGCATCGATAATTATTTGACTTTCAAAGTCACTTAGAATACAGATGTTTGGTCTGAACAACAACTGGACCTCTTGACCATGTCTGCATGCTTTTATTGAGATGCTGCCATTTGACGGCTGATTTGATATTTGCATTAACAAGTGTACCGAAGAAAGAGACCACTGAGTGTTTGACTCTAAAACCCAAAGGAGACAGTGTCAGGATAAAGGCAAGGTTATTGTGCTTTATGTTGATGAAAAAATGGAAGTTTTTTTCCCAGGCTACAAGAAAAGTTTATGGTCTAAGATCCCATGGTATCATGTCAATCTGATTCAGATGGAATATTGATTTCTAACGAGATCAAAGCCAAAGAGGAAGAGACGTTTGCTGACATTACCTGAACAAATTAATATCGATAGATGTGACCAGCAAAGTTACCCCTCAACCTACACCCACGAAAGATGCAAACAAACGTCTCCATCTGCCCAATAGTCATTCTTGTCTCCACTGGAATTGACATCGCATATGGAATGGATTGTTGGCTCTTTAATTTCTGTCATCATTAAGAAGTGGAGAATTTAGGGGATGGCGCACAACCTCACTGAGATAAAAAGCACTTCTACTAGGAAGGGTGTACGATGTTCAGATCTTAGAATCAGAATCAGTTTTAATATCACTGGCGTAAGTTGTGAAATCTGTTAACTTAATGGTAGCAGTACAATGCAATACATGATAAATATAGGAAAAAATAAATTACAGTAAGTATGTATTTATATGCACATTAAACAGTTAAATTAGAAATAGTGCAAAAACAGAATAACAGTGAGGGAGTGCTCATGGGTTCAATGTCCATTTAGAAATCAGATGGCTTTAGGGGAAGAAGCTGTTCCTAAACCGCCTTCCTGCAAACAGCAATGAATGAGAGTAGTTGTTGATTGTAGGCAGGTGAACAGTGACAAATGATCCACCATGATCACAGAGTGACCACTGATGAATTCTGCTGTTTATTCTCTTCCTTTTCTTTATTTTAATAATGTTCATGGGATAGAATCCTGGAAAAATGTTGCACAGAAACGGGCCCTTTGGCCCATCTAGTCTGCAGCTAACCATTTAAACAGCCTACGCCCATTGACCTGCTCTGGGACCATAGTTCTCCATACCCCTACCATCCATGTACCTATCTAAACTTCTGTTTAATGTGAAGTTGAGCTCGCATGCACCCACTTGCACAGGCAGCACATTTCACACTCTCATCGTCCTCTCAGTGAAGAAGTTTCCCCTCATGTTCCACTTAAACTTTTCACCTTTCATGCTTAACCCATGAGCTCTAGTTGTAATTCCACCCAGCCTCAGTGGAAAAAGCCTGCTGGCATTTACCCTCTCTATACCCCTGATAATTTTGTACACCTCTATCAAATTTCACCTCAATCTCAATCCTCTACTTTCCGAGGAATAAAATCATAACCTATTCAATCTTCCCTTACAGCTCAGGTCCTCTAGTCCCAGTAACAACCTTGTAAATTTTCTCTGTACTCTGCCTATTTTATTTAAATCTTTCCTGTAGGGAGGTGACCAAAACCACTCACAATACTCCAAATCAGGCCTCACCAATGTCTTATACAACTTCAACATAACATCCCATCTCCTGTCGTCAATGCTTTGATTTATGAAGGCCAATATGCCAACTGCTTTCTTTAGGAACCTATCTACCTGTGATGCTACTTATAATGAATTATGGGCCTAAATTGCCAGATTCTTTTATTTCTACAGCACTCCTCAGTGCCCTGCCACTAAGACCTACCCTGGTTGGTCCTGCTGAGTGTAGCATCTTGCACTTCTCTGCATTAAATTCCATCTGCCATTTTTCAGCCAGTCTAGCTCCCGCTGCAAGCTCTGATTGACTTCCTTGCTGTCTACTACACTGCAATCTTAATATCATTCACAAATTTGTTGATCCAATTAACCACATTATCATCCAGATCATTGATATAGATAACAATGGACCCAGCAATAATCGTTATAGCACTCCACTAGTCACAGGCCTCCAGTCAGAGAGGCAACCATCTACTACCACTCTCTGGTTCTCCCACAAAGCCAATGTCAAACCAGTTTACTACCTCATCTTGAATGTTGAGTGACTGAACCTTCCTGACCAGCATCCCATGCAGGATCTTGTCAAATGCCTTCCTAAAATCCACGTGGACAATGTCCATTGCTTTGCTTTCATCAACTTTCCCCGTAACTTCCTCAAGAAACTATATAAGGTTGGTTAGACACAACCTACCATGCATGAAGCCATGCTGACTATCCCCAATGGTTATCCAAATACTCATATTTCCTGTCCCTTAGAATACCTTCCAATATCTTTTCCACTTTTGATGTCAGGCTCACTTGCTATAATTTCATTGTTTATTTTTACAGCTTTTCTTAAACTGCAGAACAACATTGGCTATCCTCCATTCCTCTGGCACCTGACCTGTTGCTAAGGATGATTTAAATATCTCTGCTGGGGCCCCAGTAATTTCTGCACTTGTGTTCCACAGGTTCCTAGAGAACACCATGTCAGGCCCTGGAGATTTATCCACCCTAATTTGCCTCAAGACAGCAAACAACTCCTCCTCTGTAACCTGTATAGGGTTCATGACGTTGATGCCATTTTGCCTCACTTCTATAAACTCTGTTTCCATCTCCTGAGTAAACGCAGGTGGAAAAAATTAATTCAAGATCTGCCTCATCTCTTTTGGTTCTATGCATGGATTACCATTCTAATCTTCATCTAGAGGACCAATTTGTCACCTTCCAATCCATTTGCTCTTAACATATTTTAGAATCTTTTAGGATTCCCCTTCACCTTGTCTGCTAGGGCAAACATGCCTTCTTTTAGCCCTGCTGATTTCATTCTTTAAGTGTTATCTTGCATTCCTTATACTCCATAAGCACCTCATTTCTCCCTACCTGCCTGTACCTGCTATGCACCTCCTTTTATTTTTACTTAACCAGGGCCTCAATATCTCTTGAAAACCAGGGTTCCCTAAACCTGTTGTATTTACCTTTTATGCTGACAGGCACGTACAAGCTTTGTACCTTAAAAGTTTCAATTTTGAAGGTCCCCCACTTACCAAGTACACCTTTGCCAGGAAACAACTTGCCAGATCCTTTCTGATACCACCAAAATTTGCCTTGCTCCAATTTAGAATCTCAACCTGCAGACCAGACCGATCTTTTTCCATATTTACTTTGAATCTAATGGCATTATTTTCACTAGATGTAAGGTGTTCCCCTCCACAAACCTGTCCTGTCTTATTCCCTAATAGCACAGGAACAGGCTTTCACCTCACAACGTTTGTGCAGAACATTGACAAATTAAACTAAATCTCTTCTGCCCCAGATGATCTTTATCCTGCCATTCTCTGTATCTTCATGTGCCCATCTAAAAGACTTTTTTTTAAATCACTGATTTTTATTGCAACACCAACAAATTACATTCAATACAACCAGTTGCTGATTACATTTTGACTGTTTAACCCAGCCATCCCCAAACCTTCATCACCGTTCCCCCTCCATCAACCAACTGAATAGTAGTGCATACACAGACAGAGCATTCCCATCATCTCCCTCTGGTGCTCCTCCCTCTTCCCTTTCTTCCATAGCCTTCTGTCCTCTCCTATCAGACTCCCCCTTCTCCAGCCCCTTATCTCTTTCACCAGTTGACTTCCCAGCTCTTTACTTCACCCCTGCCCCATCCCTTCCTGGTTTCACCCATTAACTACCATCTTGTATTTCTTCCTCTCATCCTCCTCCACCTTCTTACACTGACTTCCAATCTTTTTTCTCCAGTCCTGATGAAGAGTCTCTGACCAAAACGTCGACTGCTTACTCTTTTCCACAGATGCTGCCTGGTCTGCTGAGTTCCTCCAGGATTTTGTGTGAGAGGCATAGATAGAATGGACAGCCAGAGACTTTTAACCCAAGGCAAAAATGGCTAATACAAGGAGGCATAATTTTAAAGTGATTGGAGGAAAGTTAAGGGGAGTAGTGGGTGTGTGAATCACCTTGTTAGGGTGGTTAGGGGCTATTTAAGAGACTCTGACATGGGTGATAGAACAATGGAAGGCTAAGGGAAGGATTAGAGAGCTCTTAGAGTAAGTTGAAAGGTCAACACATCTGTTATTACAGTATGGTCTGTAATTTTCTACATTCTGTATAAAACATCACCTGTCACTCTGCAGCCGTACTTCTTTCCTGGCTGAGATGCTGAATGTGATAAGCCTGTTACAATGCTTTCGGGCAGGTACGTGGACAGGAAAGGCTTGGTGGGATAGGGGCCAATGATGGAGTGTCCCCATGAGGGGTCTCAGCCCAAAACATCAATTATTCACTTCCTTCCTTAGATACTGCCTGACCTGCAGTTCCTCCAGAATTTTGTATGTGTTGATCAAGACTTCCAGCATCTGCAGAATCTCTTGTGCAGACAAATGAGACTAAATCTTAGTATGGATGATTTGGGCTGAAGGACCAGCTTCTGGGCTCTACAACCCACTGATTCTGAGAATATGACCTCGCCTTAACCCCACGGTCTCTTCTAATGGTTGCCTCAAGGGTTTGCAAATTAAATTCTTTGCCATTTATAGATGTCATATCTGTGTGGATATAAGAAAATGACCTTTGTCCTGATATTCTATTAGAAAGAATGCTCTTTGTTGTCTCATGTTTCATTGTTTAAAAAGTGTGTATAAAATTTAGATTTCTTAACCAGCACTTGGTTCGATTGGCTGCATATACATTGGCCATTCTCATGAAAAGTATGAAAATGAACACAGTGAAAATGAACACAATGAAAAAAAGTCAAGCACTTAAAAAGTTATTCTATACACCAAGATTTAGAGATTGTTGGTTTTATTTTATAGGACATTATGCTTATACTTGAGTATTTTTGAATCTAGCCGACCAGAAGCTAACTGAAACACAGAAGCAAATTATTTTACTCAACTGCTGTACTATTTTCCTTGTTTGAGATGCTATCTGTTCAAACTGTGTCTGGCAGATGCTGGCGGAAATGGCCTTAAACAATTTCTTCACCAGTTTCCTTTTGAGTATTGCTGAAAAGCTATGCAGGAGAGGTGAGATTCACACCACATGCAGAGTTGGCATTTAGTGAGACATGCTAATCTCTGTAAAGTCTTTGCAGGAGAAACAAAAGATGCCCCAACTGACCAATGGTTACTTTAAGTGTAAATACTCATTTATCAGTAAGAATACAAATCTCTGACCTTAACAATGAGACCAAATACAAAGAAACTCATTGAATAGTAGTTTGAATTGAACATCAGGAGTTGTTTAAGCAAGCAAAGAGGGTCTGGAGCTGGATAAACAATGTGATAAGTATCCAAATTAACCTAATCACCACAAATACTAGGATGATAGTTAAAAGCACACATTGGATTCTGTTAAGCAGTTTCAGGTTCCTGGGTGTCAAAATCTCTGAAGATTTAACATATCAATACAGTTATAAAGAAAACAAGACAGTGGCTATACTTCATTAGGAGTTTGAAGAGATTTGGCATGTCAACAAATACACTCAAACACTTCTATAGATGTAGCGTGGAGAGCATTCTGACAGGCTGCATCGCTGTTCTGGTATGAGAGGGTTGTAAATCTAGTCAGCTCCATCTTGGGTACTAGCCTACAAAGTACCCAGGACATCTTCAGGGAGTGGTGTCTCAGAAAGGCAGAGTCCCTTATTAAGGATCTCCAGCACCCAGGGCTTGCCCTTTTCTCACTATTACCATCAGGGAGGAGGTACAGAAGCCTGAAGGCACACACTCAGTGATTCAGGAACAGCTTCTTTCCCTCTGCCATCAGATTCCTAGATGGACATTGAATCCTTGGACACTACCTCATGCTTTTTTTTAAGAATATACAGTATTGCTGATTTTTGCACTTTAAAAAATCTATTCATTATATATATACTGTAATTGATTACCTTATTTATTTATTATTATTTTATATATTTTTTTCTCTCTGCTAGATTATGTATTGCATTGAACTGCTGCTGCCAAGTTAACAAATTTCACGTCACATGCCGGTGATAATAAGCCTGATTCTGATTTGTTAAAGGGTTTTCAAATCTTTGTAATTATTGGTGGCTTTAGCTGAGAATACATAAAGGTTCCCTTTCACTGTGTTCCCATTTAGCGAGTTCACAGATACTTTACCCCCTTCATTCATGGCAGCATACATGCATGTAGTAACTTTTCCTTATTTTGTAAAAGTTTTTTTAAATTCTCTCTTCCTCATTCTTGTTCTGGGGTTGGCGCTTTGTGCTCACTTTACCTGTTTGGCCTTGCTCTTTTGACTTTCTCATTAAAAGCAAAACAGATTGCTTAGATTCCCTTTCTACCTACAAAGTTGGCTGATACTTTTGGGATATGCTGTTGAAAATTCTTGGCTGGTTGCATGTGCCTATTTGAAGATAGTAACTAGGGAACCAACAAGTGCACACGCATCACAGAATCTGCTAGAACACTGGGGTGATATGTGAAGATTGGACACAATCTAGATTTCACTTCCTTACTGGCTCCTTTGAAGGCTTCAGCAGCTAGAAACAATAGGTTTTTCATGCCCTTAACTGGACTAGAATTACACAAGGGCTCTGTTCCCCAGAACTATCTGTAAACTATATTTACATGTCAGAAACATCCACTTTCTATAGCAACCAATCATATTGCTCTCTACAGCTGCTATGATTCATTCATTTCATTGAATATTCACTTTTTTGAGGAAATTACAAGTAGGCTAGACAAGGGAGATGCAGTGGATGTTGTGTATTTGGATTTTCAGAAGGCCTTTGACAAGGTGCTGCACATGAGGCTTCTAAACAAGAGCCCATGGAATTACAGAAAATTTACATACGTGGATAGAGCGTTGGTTGATTGGCAGGAAACAGAGAGTGGGAATAAAGGGATCCCATTCTGGTTGGCTGCTGGTCACCAGTGGTGTTCCACAGGGGTCCGTGTTGGGGCCGTTTCTTTTTACGTTGTATATCAACGATTTGAATTATGGAATAGATGGCTTTGTGGCCAAGTTTGCTGATGATACAAAGATAGGTGGAGGGGCTAGTAGTGCTGAGGAAACAGAGAGGCTGCAGGGAGACTTGGATAGATTGGGAGAATGGGCAAAGAAGTGGCAAATGAATTACAATGTCGGGAAGTGTACGGTCATGCACTTTGGTAAAAGAAATAAATGGGCAGACTATTATTTAAATAGGGAGAGAATTCAAAGTTCTGAGAAGCATTGGGACTTGGGAGTCCTCGTGCAGGATACCCTTAAGGTTAACTTCCAGGTTGAGTCGGTTGTGAAGAAGGAGAATGCAATGTTGGCATTCATTTCTAGAGGAATAGAATATAAGAGCAGGGATGCGATGTTGAGGCTCTATAAGGCACTGGTAAGACCTCACTTTGAATACTGTGTGCAGTTTTGGGTTTCTTATTTAAGAAAGGATGTGCTGACATTGGAGTGGGTTCAGAGAAGATTCTGGGAATGAGAGGGTTATCATATGAGGAGCATTTGTCCACTCTTGGACTGTACTCCTTGGAGTTTACAAGAGTGAGGGGGGGACCTCAGAAACATTTCGAATGTTGAAAGGCATGGACAGAGTGGATGTGGCAAAGTTGTTACCCATGGTATGGTAGGGGAGTCTAGTACAAGAGGACATGACTTGAGGATTGCAGGGCGCCCTTTCAGAACAGATGTGAAAGAATTTTTTTAGCCAGAAGGTGATGAATCTATGGAATTTGTTGCCACGGGCGGCAGGGGAGACCAAGTCATTGGGTGTATTTAAGGCAGAGATTGATAGGTATCTGAGTAGTCAGGGCATCAAAGGTTATGGTGAGAAGGCAGGGGAATGGGACTAAAGGGGAGATTGGATCAGCTCATGATGAAATGGTGGAGCAGACTTGAGGGGCCAAATGGCCGACTGCTGCTCTTTTGTCTTATGGTCTAATTCTACCCACATTTAAAATCACAGAACATACACTGCATCTAGTCATTAACAATACCACAAAACGACACCATCTTGAAAAATGTTATATTAACACAAAAGAGAATTTGCATGAATCAGATTTCTGTAAGACATATCATCCATTACCTAGGGAGCCCTTTTACTTCAACATACACCCTGGTGGATCTGCTTCTGCATTTAAACTTCTAAACATCCTATACATCCCTCACCCGAATGAGGGTGAGCTGTGCTCAACAGGAGAACAAAGAAATGCCTATGCTCGTTTTTAAATCCTTTAATGGCTTTAACAGTTTAATCACCTTGACCTCCCATGACACACATACACCTCCAGTTCTGGCTTTTAATTTTAATTGCTCCACAGATGTCAGTTGCAGTTGTCAGGGTGCTAAACTCTGAGATTCCCTCCCTTCCCCTAGTTCATGGGTGGGCAAACTTTTTGACTTGTGGGCCACAAAGGGTTCTAAAATTTGACAGGGGGGCCGGACCAGGAGCAGATGGACGGAGTGTTTTGGTAATACACCTCATAAGAGAAAATAAAATATCATGGGATATGTAGAAAACATGTGCTTTAATTTCAATTGAAAATGAACAAATGCATTACAACAAAATATCTGCTCCTTCTTATTCAATTGTCCCGTGCCAAAACTCAACAACGACCAGCACAAAGACAGAACAATGACAGCGCGCCAGTACGCGGAGCGGGTTATTTGATCTGGAGCGCATTTTTTTTATTTTGAGAGCGTACGTGCACGTGCGCACTACTCATGTCCATCACTTAACAGAAATGACATGTAACATGTAAGGCTTATTGAAAAAAATATTTTCAAATGCATTTTTTACATAACACAACGAAGAAACTTATTTTTAATTTTAGTGGGAACAGTATTGTTGGTCTCCCTTTTTAGCCAGCACATCGTAGTCTGGATTTAGTTTTGTTGTGGCGATTCTCAGGATGGATCTGAAGTGTTGGTCAGTTAACTTGGATCTGTGGCTGGCTTTGTTGATGTTCATGATGCTGAATGCCTGTTCACATAAATAGGTCGAGCCGAACAAAGAGTAAAGCGCAAATGTGGAGTAATACGCTGCACCTCAACAAAGGTCAATGTATATAGAGTGCATCATCTATTGGGAAAACGCCAGAATTGCGGGGAAAAAAAGTTAACAAGGTTTATTAATATAATTTCATCAAATTCTGTGGGCCGGATTAAAAAGCTTAAAGGGCCGCATATGGCCCGCGGGCCGTAGTTTACCCATGCCTGCCCTAGTTTCTTACTTCCAGGTGCACTTTTCAACTCGACTGTTGTTGTTTGTTATCTGTATCAATGACCTGGATGATAATGTGGTTAACTGGATCAGCAAATCTGCAGGTGACACCAAAATTTTGTATGTCATGGGCAGTGAGGAAGGCCATCATGGCTTGCACTGGGATCTAAAACAGCTGGAAAAATTACCAATGAAATTTAATGCAGACAGATCATAGAACAGTACAGCACATTATAGGCCCTTCGGCCCACAATGTTGTGCCGACCCTCAAACCCTGCCTCCCATAAAACCCACCCACCTTAAATTCCTCCATATACCTGTCTAGTAGTCTCTTAAACTTCACTAGTGTATCTGCCTCCACCACTGACTCAGGCAGTGCATTCCACGCACCAATCACTCTCTGAGTGAAAAACCCTCCTCTAAAATCCGTTAAAAATCACAATAAGTAGAGGTCTCAGAACAGATCCTTGTGGGACACCACTAGTCACAACCTTCCAATCTGAATGTACTCCCTCCACCACGACCCTCTGGCCTTCTGCAAGCAAGCCAATTCTGAATCCACCTGGCCAAACTTCCATGGATCCCATGCCTTCTGAATAAGCCTACCATGTGGAACCTTGTCAAATGTCTTACTAAAATCCATGTAGATCACATCCACTGCACTACCCTCATCTATATGCCTGGTCACCTCCTTAAAGACCTCAATCAGGCTTGTTAGACATGGTCTGCCCTTCACAAAGCCATGCTGACCGTTTCTGATCAGACCATGATTCTCTAAATGCCCATAGATCCTATCTCTAAGAATCTTTTCCAACAGCTTTCCCACCACAGAAGTAAGGCTTACTGGTCTATAATTACCTGGACTATCCCTACTACCTTTTTTGAACAAGGGGACAACATTCGCCTCCCTCCAATCCTCCGGTACCATTCCCGTGGACGAGGACATAAAGATCCTAAGCCAGAGTCTCAGCAATCTCTTCCCTCACCTCGTGGAGCAGACTGGGGAATATTCCATCAGGCCCCGGGGACTTATCCATCCTAATGCATTTTAATAACTCCAACTCCTCCTCTCCCTTAATATCAACATGCTCCAGAACATCAACCTCACATATTGTCCTCACTGTCAAGTTCCCTCTCATTGGCGAATACCAAAGAGAAGTATTCATTGAGGACCTTGCTTACTTCCACAGCCTCTAGGCACATTTTCTCACTTTTATCTCTAATCAGTCCTACCTTCATTCCTGTCATCCTTCTGTTCTTCACATAATTGAAGAATGCCTTGGGGTTTTCCTTTACCCTACTCGCCAAGGCCTTCTCAAGGTTTTGCACTTCAGTAGAATCAACCAGGGTAGGTCTTAAACAGTGAACTGTAGGGCACTGTAGAACAAAGGGATCTGGGAATACAAGTCCATAATTCATTTAACATGACATCACAGATACTTAGGGTAGTAAAGAAAGCTTTCGCCACATTGGCCTTCATTGAGTACAGGAGATGGGATGTTGTGCTGAAGTTGTGTAAGATATTGGTGAGGCCTAATTTGGAGTATTGTGTGCAGTTTTGGTCACCTACCTATAGGAAATAGGTAAGTAACTTTGAAAGAATACAGAGAAAATTTACAAGGATGTTGCCAGGACTGGAGGACCCGAGTTACAAAGAAAGATTGAATAGGTTAGGAATTTATTCCTTGGAATGTAGATGATTGAGAGATTTGATAGAGGTGTACAAAATTGAGGGGTATAGATAGGGTAAATGCAAGAAAGTTTTCTCCACTGAAGTTGGATGGGACTAAAACTAGAGGTCACAGGTTAAGAGTGAAAGGTGAAAAGCTTAGGGGAATATGAGGGGACATTTCTTCACTCAGAGGGTCGTGAGTGTGGGAAATGAGCTGCCTGCACAAGTGGTGCACACAAACTCGATTTCACATTTAAGGCAAGTTTGTATAGGTACATGGATGGCAGGGGAATGGAAGGCCATGATCTGGGGGCAGGCCGATGGGACTAGGAGTTTAAATGGTTCGGCACGCACCAGATGAACTGTGCTGTACTTTTCTCTGACTCTATATACTTATCCTGAAATGCTTGGATGTCCTCATTAGTTGACTTCTACTGAAGAGAAATCAAATGATTGAAAGCCCAGGTCCATTATAAAGCTTTTTTTAAAAAAAAAATCAATGGAGAGAGTTTGTGCATGCCCCAGAATGCTTCTCCGCAGAACAAAGGAAAACTTCTATTATAACGCCCTCTCCAACTTATACCTAGTTACCAAAGACTAATTATAGAGTTAACAGAGCATGGAAATTGTCCCTTTGGCCTATCTGGCCCATGCTGACCAAGATTTCCATCTAAGTTAGTCCCACTATCCTGTCTTATATCCCTCTAAACCTTTCTTATCCATGCACCTAATCACACACCTTTTAAACTTTGTTAATGTACATACCCCAATCACTTCCTCGGGCAGCTTATTCCAAATTATGACTGTCTGGGTGAAAAAGTTGCCTCTCAGTTTCTAATTAAATCTCACCCCTCACACCTTCAGGCTATGCACTCAGGTTCTTGATTACGTACATTACTTGAATACCCAACCATTGTTAGTCTCCCATTGATACTCCCTTGACCCAACCATTTTCATTCCCTAAATGAATTGGCCATCCTCTTGTTGAACTTATGTAGTGACCAAAATAAAAATACTAATGTAATTTAGGGATTTGGTGTTTTCTCCATCTTCTATATTAACTGAACCTGTTAATATTAGATAAAAACAAATCCTTGCTATTATTGGTCAAATGTTTGAGGAAGTTATCCAAAGAAATTGTTCCAACTCCCATGCAATGTTTGCACAATGTTGTTGAACTCTAATGGACCAATAATTACTAATAAAATTACTACATTACCAAACACTAAAAATGTAGGAATAGAAGGTTGATAAGAGAGGTTTTATTTTTAATTACAAAAAAGATTACATACACACGATCACTAATGAGATATAAAAATTAATGAAAAATATTTTTTACCCAGTGCTCAGTAATGGGAATTTAAAATACTGCATTACATGAATTGTTGATATATCAAACATTAGTAAATGGGACGGAAGCAGCAATATTAAAATGAGTACACAAATGACAAAGATGCATGCATTTAGTAGTCTTGCCTAGTTTTGCAAATCAACTGAAAATCGCAATCTATTTTAATTTCATCTTACGTTACAATGATTTTACTGCCATGTTTCTTTATTTTATATAAGCATTGCCAAATATTGGCATACAAGTTGAAAGAACCAGATAATAAATTTAAGAAGCAGAATATATCTGCGATATGATTAATTGTCCAATTTTTAAGATTTAAATGATTGTCATCTCTCCACTTAAGTTTACTCATTATTTCATAGTATTTTGTTACCCAAGTTTGAACAGGAGTTTAGAAGATTACCCTTTTAGCCATATCCAAAAAGAAAAAAAAATCATTGAATGTTAATTATGCTCAAAATGACTTTACATTTAAGAGTGCAATAATACATAGCCATAAAGGTTGTCTTGAAATCAAGCATGAAAACATGCTTTCAACAAGTAGGTAAATACATTATAAATACAAACCAAGCAAATCATATACAGAATTTTATTTGACCTGATCATTGACAAATAATACCTACAGTATAAACATATGGCAGCCACATCCGTACCTTAAAGCCTATACAAAAATAGTCAAAGCCAAAATTAACTAATCCACTTAATTTTCCTGTTTAATCTTTTAAAAGAAAACAAAATCAAGATAATGACCATCTTGGCCTTGGCAGTATGACAGCTCCTCAAATACACATTTTCACCACTACTAACAATGAGTTTTCAAAACCCAAGCTCTTGCTCCTGCACTATATGGTTAGGCATTTATAAAAATAAACATAAAATAAGACTTGTGTTGAATACAAGCACATTGCTAGCAGAAAAAAAAGCACAAAATGTCTAGACTACTTACCAGATCAGGCAGCATCTGTGCAGGGAGAAACAAGGTTAATGTTTCATTCATATCCTTTCATTGATGATTACTTGATGAAAGGTCTTTGACCATAAAATTTAACATTTTTTTCTCTCTCCATAGACGCTGCCCAACCTGAAAAATGCCTCCAGCATTTGCCATTTCAGATTTCATGTATTATTTTTCCTTTTCACATTATTGGCAGATCTATTCAAAGCACACTACTACCTCCAAACTACTTATTTCTATCCTCAAGCTCCACTTGTGTTTGTGATACACTGTATATAAATACAAATAATTACTGGATGACTTAAAATAATTTATACTTATACAAATGCTTTTTTGCCTCTGGTTCTTTGTTATTTTGAGATACAGTATGGTAAGAGGCCCTTCTGACCCAATGAATCCACACCACCCAATTACATGACGTGACTAATTAACTAACTAACTGTTGGTCTTTGGACTGTGGGAAGAAACCTTTGCAGTCATGGGAAAAAAATCTCTCCTTATGCACAGTAGCAGAATTGAACTGTAACTGAAGTGTTACACTAACCACTATATTGCGGTGCCACCCACTATTTCTAACAATTATTGAAAAACAACAAGCAATAGAATAGTCTTTATACATTGTTCCCTTAACAGCCCATTACCACGTTTATGCATATTTTTAGTTTGGAGTATAATCTTTTCAGGAACTTATTCAATCCCCTGGAAATAAAGAATAGGTGAAGAGAGATGATTTACATAATATTCCAATATACCTTTAAATGCAATAAAGAAAATGTCCTGTTTGGGCTATTTGTTACCATATAGTCAGTGACACATATATTTAAAAATGTCAATTATATCACATTTTCTCATTTAATACAAAGAAACAAATTTCATTGACTTTTAAAGTCTAATTGAGGGAGAATATCTGCCAAGTTGTGGGGAACAAACAGCAGGATTGACAAGATTGCTCTTCCAGAGAGATTGTATAGTGCAGCAGCATTTCAGGCAGAGATTCTTTAATTTTTTTAAATGTTTTGAAGGCAGGAAATATGGATAACAGAGTTTGCTCATGAAAAGGAAAAGCAACACCATGAAAACTTGAACAATCGTATTTTGACTCTGGCAAAATTAGTAAGGTTCAAATCCAACTAAAACTGAAAAGACCGAACTACTGCTTGTAAAACTGCATTTGCTGCTCAGTAAACTTAAATTTCATAATCATCAATTTCATGAGTTTTGGAATTCTCACGAACCAACTATTAGCAGTGTTTTATAATTGAAAAACTTTGGTTTATAGCACATGCTTAGAGCAAGAGGTTTGCAGGTATGAGTGAATAGTATAATATGACAATTGATTAGGTTGTGATGTTCAGAACTTGATTAAAATATTGTAGAACGGATTATATTAAATGGCATGCATCCTTTAAGCTCACCTGAATCTACATTCAAACTTTTCTAAACTTACTCCATGCATAGACAGTGACTTCACCATCACTGTTGGTTGGCAGGCGTCTCAAAACGTTGCCCTGTTTGGGAGAATTTGGACTACCGCACTTTACTTAACACAAAGCTCACAACTCAAATTAGTCTTTACAATTTGCATTCTTGTATTTTCACCCAGCCCAAATAAGGCATGTATTATAAGATTGCATATTTTTTTTAAAAAAGAGGCAAATAGCGGTACAAGTGCAAATATGGCTTCTTCTCTACTCTGAACCCAGTTTATAGTCAAATGTTTGTAGTGCTTTGGCCACCTTTAGATTAAAAGGTGTTAAAATCTTGATTAATACTTGCCACTTTCACTGAATATTTTTTTGAAAAAGATTCCAATGTTTATAAAAGCATTACGTACAGCCAATGGATAATGTTGGTACATATTATTTACAATAGTTATTGACATCTTTAATTACTTGTGCCTTCCAGGCCAAATACATTTCGTACCTGTTTCAAAGAATTACAGTGTATGGAACCAAATACGGTATTAGTTTAGTAAACAAAGCCTTTAAATGAGATATAGAATTTTAAACATTAATATTCATTAGGTAACATTCAAAATCTCATCCTAACAAAAGTTGATCACAATGTCATAATACAAGATTGTAATCTTTCTTGCAACACAATTACACCAAAACTAAACTGTCCTTTAGACTGGAAAATAATTGTGGCTACATTTTTGGTACCTACTTCTAATAAAGGTCTCAGAGGCATAAATAGGGGCAAGGGTCACTGTTGCCTCTATGTTTCCATTTTCAGGGAAGAAATGTGCTTGTACCCTAAGATTTTTCTGTTCAATAATATTACACAGAGCTCTGCCATTCACTTTTGATTCTCCCCTGGTTTAACTTCACAAAATAAATTAGCCTGCAATTGTTCAAGTTGAATTTTATCTGCCATTCTCTTGCCCAGTTTCCAAGTTAATTTATATCCTGTTGAAAACTTAGCTAGCCTGTATTTTCCACTGTACCACCAATTTTGGTGTCATCTGCAAACTTACTAGTTAACCTAACTCCATTCTCATCCAAATCACCATTATGAAGAACAACAGATCGAGCATCGCTTCTTGCAGCATACTACTGATCACAGGTCTCCAATCTGAAAGCTCTACTTCAATGGAAGCTTGTTGGAGGCCAAGTGCAATACCAATGTAACAGTATTGCTTGATACTGTCCCTCTTATATTTGTTGGATAGGATCAAGCTTGCATACCATAATGAAGCACATACACCATGGAGACAAATTTCCTTTGTAGGTTTCACTGAGGATGAGAAAAGTCCATGTTTAATGGCTGAACTGCCCCATGCATTACCACAAGTGATCATGCAGTCCTTGAAACCTTCAAGTTTTTTTTTCCCTCTGCTGCGGCAACATCTCTGTTGGCACTGGTGTTCTGGGACCAGGTTGCTATCAGTATGCAAAACATTGGTTCTTTTCATTCTGTGGGCAATTTGATGGTTTCTTGCTCAGAAGATATATTCCAACAAACGGCGGCACCCAGGATTGGATCACTGTCTTACCTTCTAGTACTCATCTCTGACAAAACAGTGCTGGTTATGTCATCCATGCTTCATTTCATCAGAAGGACACCAATAAAGTTGGCCTTTCCTACTCTTTACCAATTACATGTTGCCAGAGGTGCTTTTTCCCACTTTCATGTTGAAGTCACCAAAGACTCCCTCCCTTCCAAGTGATGTCCCACCAGGTCAGAGTAGAAATGCTGCTTGGTCACAATTGTAACAAAAAGGCTGTACTCACTACTCTGTCTTAACCAGCTATTCTTAGGAAATTACAAGGAGCAACATCACTACACATCCCTGACAGCAAGAAATAGCAGGAATATGACTGGAAGCAGGACTAAGTGTGTAGCTTGGTGCTGGACCTGTAACACAAGCATGTACATAGCTCGGAGAAGAGCTCAGTGTGTGCACAAACAGTGGCCAGGTCATTTCTGGAAACCAGCAAATAATTTAAGCTCAAAAACTGGTGTCCATGTTTTTACATACACTATTCAAAGACACAGATACAATGTTCTTAGTATAACTATAGTTAATCAAATTACAAATGATTTAGGCTTACTCAGGATAAGTGTGGACATTAAACAGAGGTTCACATTTTTGACACTTTACCTCCGAAATAAAAGTTTTTGCACCTCAAGCACAAAGCATAGACTTATTTAGACTGAGGCATATAACTGTTGTGTTTCACAGCCTGAGGCATATAACTTTGCTGATCAGTTTCTAAACATCCATCAAATCCCAACAAGTCCAATTTGACAACGGTTTGGTCATCAGAGCTTGAAAAGTCTTCCACAACAGGACAGGATTCCTCAGAGTTCCGATCTGAAATTTCCGTTCGACTTAGTCTGACGGAGCTACCTTCATCCATATCACCCAGGATTTCACCTTCATTTGAAGGTACTTCTTTCAAAATGGGCTCCTCAACATGACAATTCTGCTTAAAATACTGTCTTTTTACTTCTGTACTGCGGCTTCCAAAATTGCCATATGAATGTTCATCAGGCTTTTCTTCATTTTCTAGAAGAGGCTGGGTTGATTCAGACCTTGCAAAAACTTGTCCTGATGGTTGTTGGCACTTGTAACCAGTATCACTCACTAGTACAGTTGAATACTGAACTGTGCTGCTTGTTGTGTTCTGTGCCAACTCACTATCACTATCAGAAACACTTTGTCGAGGGGATGACATGCACGAAGATCCTCCAATGCCACTGCTATGCTCTCCTGATGTACTCTTTTCCTTTTTCAGCGATGACAATTGCTTCATATCATCCTCATTAGATGAGTATTTATTATCGGCATCAGCTTCAATTATAGTGACGTCAGAAATAAAGCCATCCAGATTCACAGGATCAGTTGGGCCTAGATTATTCTGTTAAAAAAATAAGATTAAAATACCATTTGTAACCTAAACATTTAAAAGAATTGCAAAGGTAATCAACACAGCATGCATTCCAGATCCTATATAAAGGACCTGTTTGGAATTTTCACGTTCTGAATATTCCAAAGCACTTGAGAACCTTTTAACCACTTTTTATTTTTCCATAATGACAGTTAATTTGCATACCCAGCTAGTTAATCATTAGTTGAAAGAAGCCTTTAATACTAATCTTAATTTGCACAATGATGATATCATTTGAGATACTTGCTGACTTTGTATATCATCGTTGGTCTATGCTATGACAATACCATGATAACTAAGACCACTGTAATGTGGTGACCAATTATAATGGTCAAGTCTTCAATGGGCCAATAGAATGGTCTTCTAACAATTTTGAACAGGTATGAGGCTGGGCTCAGAAAACGTGTACTTGGAAAAGGCAGACTACAAATTTCATCTTACATAAGTACACCAAATAATGGATTCATACAAAGGAAAGAAAGGCATGTGACAGCAGAGTGTTGTGATGTGATTGATAAGAGAAGCATCAGAATGTAATTGCAAATGGTTTCAGAATAGGGAAAACAGTAAAAAGTTGGCCATTCTGGTAAAAAGCTGTCTATTACATCTTGCTTTTGCTACATGTACATACTTGTGTTGTGGTTTCACAAGATAAACACATACTGTATACTCATTATAGATGCTGTTCCTGGGTAGCACTTCTATACTCTTTATTGAACTAGGCTTGATACATGTTTTTGCAAAACTTTTGCCGTTGCAAAGGGAGACAATTACCAAACTTGTTTTTGAAATGAAATCTATTCAGCAGTGTGACTGCAGTAGGGATCATGACTTGATGCATTTACTAGGTAGCATTTCTGAAAAAAATAGTCAAATTTAGAAAAAAGAGATCATGGATTTAATTTAAATGAGCCACAGCTATAACAAACTGATCCATTTTCAGTAAATATGTACATGTCTACAAAGTTTGTTTCTTTACTCAAAAGTCCTCAGACATTTGTGCATTTGGTCTTTAGTTAAAATGATCATTTATTATACTCCAGCTACTTTTGTTATATTTGTCATCATTTTGCACAATACATCACATCTGGCCTTCTACAGACCTCCATCATTATGGTGACAGATCATAACCCCAGGCCTATACTTTGTTATTCTGCTCTGAAAGCAAAACTACTCATAATTTTAAGTTGCTATGTTGACTGTGAGACTTCCACCTAACAAATGACTGGAATTTGAGAATATAACTATTTGCATTCCATTTACCAGCAACAATAGAGAAAAGTTATCAGATCAATGTAACTTTGGTTCCTGGCATTAAAACTAAATCGAAGATAGTCCATTTCTATTCCAACTTCATTACAGTAAAGACAATAACCATGATGTACAAATGGTGATTTCATCTTATAAATGTTACTAATGTTATTCCAGAAGAAAAAATGATAGTAAATATTAATGTTTATTACAGTTTTCAATATTCATATTTGTTCATTTTAATGAACTCTTTTTAAAAAAATGTTCATTTGCACTCGCATTGCTTAAAGCTCAGAGGCAAAAGCATAAAATTCTGAAAACTTGCATTCCAGTTGGTCAGATAGCCTGGCTTTAAAATATGCCATCTCCACTGATCAGTTTTATATCTGGCTCATTACAAATATAAGAACCAGTTGATTTAAAGCAGAAATTTTCAGAAATTTGAAACATTATCTACTTTTCTTTGCATGATTGCTTCCTGACCTGCTAGGTGTTTTGAGAAATTTGTCTCATTTTAGATTTTCAGTACCAGAGGCATTTAAAAATAATTTATAATAGTTTGAGAAAGATATGTAACTTTAGACATATTAGCAGCAATAGTTAGACAGAAGTAAGTCAATTGCATACAGGTACTCTTAGACAAGAAGACCATTATTCACTGTAAGAAATCAATACAATTATGCTTATATAAGAACAAGACTACCAAAAACAACTATTTGTATACCAAAGGTGATAAAGCAATACCTTGATATGGTTTCCATTGTTAGATGACCAATCAACAATCCTGCTATTTGCAGCATCTGGAACATTTGGCCAAACGCAGGTTTTAATTCTGTAAAGAATTGATTTGTAATATTAAACTGGCAGATCTCCAATAATATTTTTCAGAGAGCTGAAATATGGTTGGTTCCTCATTGATAAACGCACTTTGTCCTAGCATTGTTGCTGATCATATGAAAACACTAAGGTAATTGCTCCTCATGTCACTTGTCACAAATTCATTCTTTATGTTTCTTAAATTTTTCTTATTTCCCATGTGGACCTCTAAGCTTAGGCGACAAAGTCTTTAATTCTTTTGCTCCAACCAATTAGTATTGTCACTCTTTTTGAAGGGTCCATTACTTGTGTCCTGAATACTAGTTCTAAAGACCAAGCCAAAAGATGAGAACAGAAGTAGCTCTGGGTCAATAGTGAACATTGAAACTGGTAAAGGAGCCAAGTTGGAGAAAGAATATGAATTATAAGGTTGAAAAGAAAATTTGGAGAATAAGTGTACTGAAACAGGTTAGGTCTGCACTTGGACATTATTCCTTTCGGTTACAAAACAAATTGCATGAATTGTTGAACTAAAAGCTTTTACATTTCATGTGGATTTAAAAGAATGTTCAAGTCATATGACTAATCTAAATTAAATAAATTACACTTACAGATGTCTGTTTTTGAAGCAAAGTAGCGTCGCTCCCAAGGTGATAAGGAGAAAACAGAGACAGATTGGTACTACAATTGCCTCAATTTCACCTTTTGCTATAAAGAAACACAAAGAAATAACATTACTACTATTTCTTGTAAAACAATTATTAAGTTAATTTGCAGTAATGGCAACATTCACAAGGCACCAGGCCCCAAATGATATTCTTAGCAGGACACTGAAAACCTGTGCCAACCAGTTTGCTGGAGTGTTCAAGGAAATGCTGGAGTCAGTGGTTCCTGCCTTCTTTGACAACTGTTGTGGGCAGAATCTCTGATGGTGACAAGCAGGTGTACAGGAGTGAGATAAATTGGCTGGTTAAGTTTTGCTGTAACAACCTTGCACTCAATGTCAGTAATATCAAGGAACTGACTGTAGATGTCAGGAAAGGGGGGAAGGGGGGAAATAACTGGGAGGGGGGCAGAGTGGAACACAACAGTTCTCATCGAGAGGTCAGCAGTAGAAAGAGTGAGCAACTTCAAGCTCCTGGGCGTCAAAATCTCTGAAGCCTATACTGAGCTCAACATATTGATGCAATTACAAAGAAGGAATGCCAGCGGCTACATTTCATTAGGAGTTTGAGGAGAATTGCTGTGTCACCAATGACTATAGTAAATTTCTGCAGATTTTGAGCATTTTGACTGGATGCATCACTATCTAGTGTGAAGGTGCTAATATCAGAGGCTTGTTACTAAGCCAACTCCATCATGGGTACCAGCCTCCCCATTGAGACATCTTCAGAAGGTAGCATCCATTATGAAGAACTCTCACCATCTAGAACATGCCCTATTCTCATTGCTACTGACAGGAAATAGGCAGAGCAGCCTGAAGACAACTCAATATTTTAGGAACAGTTCTTGCTCTTTATAGTCATTTTTATATATGGTACAGAACTCTTGCCACAAAACAAAAAAATTGTGACAAATGTCAGTGATAATAAACCACACCTGATGTTGATGTTAAAATTATACTCAGCGCATTGTGAATATTAAGCAATAATAGCATGTAGGTTGGACTATACATAAAGATCCTTTATTTGAATGAAGCAAACAATACTACTACATGTAATCAGATATTTGTGGCGACCCACTTCCTAGCGCACTCGAACTGGCTCACAAATAGCCAGCACGCCAGCACAAAGGCCAGTCCCAAAAAGGTGCCAGGTCTGCTTCACCAACAAAGGGAAAAAGCCTGGGGGGGTTTGTCGTGTCCCTTACAGCATCCGCACCCGGGGAGGGCGGGATGAGGGAGGCTTTAAAGCAAGGCTGTGAAGTTCGAATAAAATCATCTTCTTTAATTGCAGTTTACCGACTCTGTGTCGTTATTTTAGCGCTGCGTGTAGCACACCGCTACGATTGGTGACCCCGACGGTCCAAACGATTTTTGGACTGGAGATGAACGACGCCACATCTGTTCATGCGGTTTCGTTGAAACTGCCAAGCTTCTGGGCGCTGCGACCTCACCTATGGTTCCAGCAAGCAGAAGCCCAATTCCACGTTCGGCAGATAACCTCAGAGGACACACGTTACTACTACGTGGTGAGCTCCCTCGACCAGGACACAGCGGCCCAGGTTGCAGAGTTCGTACAGTCTCCCCCAGCGGACGGCAAGTACACGGAATTCAAAGCCCTGCTCCTAAGGACTTTTGGACTCTGACTGCGCGAGCGAGCTGCTCGTTTACTGAACCTGGATGGCTTGGGAGACTGACCTCCATCGGCTTTAATGAATGAGATGTTGTCTCTGGCCGATGGACACACACCCTGCCTCATGTTTGAGCAGGCATTCCTGGAGCAGCTGCCCGAGGACATACTCCTGGCTGCTGTCCAATGCGGATTTCAGCGACCCCCGGAAGGTGGCAGCCTGGGCGGACTTGCTGTGGAACGCCAAGAAGGTGAGTGGGGCGTCCATCGCACAGATCACCAGGCCACGCTCCCAGCAGCAAACCAGTCCAGGCCCGGCCGCAGAGCCCGCTAACCCCAGAGGCAGGGGTGGGGAGCCCAACGAACAATGGTGTTTCTACCACCAGCGGTGGGGCGCAGCAACCCGCCGTTGTCACCCGCCCTGCCAGTTCCCGGGAAACGCCAGGGCCAGCCGCCGCTGATGGCTACGGCGGCTGGCCTTCGGGATAGCCTCCTGTATGTGTGGGACCAGCGGTTGGGACTCCGTTTTCTGGTGACACCGGTGCCGAGATCAGCGTCTTACCTCCGACGAGTTACGACACCCGCAACAAGGCACCGGGTCCCCCCCTGAGTGTCGTGAACGGCAGCACGATAAGGACCTATGGCACCCGTCAGGTGCAGCTACAGTTCGGCTCCAGCCAGTTTACGTGGGACTTCACACTGGCCGCTGTAGCCCAACCGCTTCTGGGTGTGGATTTTTTGCGGGCTCACAGCCTACTGGTCGACCTGCCCAGGAAGAGACTGGTCCACACCGAGACCTTTCAGACGTTCTCCCTGGGTGCAGCCCAGTTGCTAGCCCCTCACTTCGACTCCATCACGCTGTCCGACAACGACTTCACCAGGGTTCTGGCGGATTTCCCATTGGTTCTGGCACCGCAGTTCACGGCAGCCATGCTCTGACACGGCGTACAGCACCACATCCTGACCCAGGGACCACCCCTCCATGCCTGTGCTCGGCGGCTTCTCCCGGACAAGCTTCGACTGGCGAAGGAGGAGTTCAAGAGGATGGAGGAATTGGGGATCATCCGGCGGTCCGACAGCCCATGGGCCTCCCCCCTGCACATGGTGCCCAAAGCGACAGGGGGCTGGAGACTGTGCGGCGACTACCGCAGGCTGAACGAGGCTACCACACCGGACCGCTACCCTGTGCTGCACATTCAGGACTTTGCAGGAAACCTGCACGGCGCACGGATCTTCTCCAAGGTAAACCTCGTCCGAGGATACCATCAAATCCCGATGCATCCGGACGACGTCCCCAAAACGGCTCTCATCACCCCATTCGTCCTTTTCGAGTTCCTCCGCATGCCGTACGGCCTGAAGAATGCCGCACAGACGTTCCAGCGGTTAATGGAGTTAATGGATGCGGTGGGATGCGACCTGGACTTCGCATTCATCTATTTGGACGACATCCTCATAGCCAGCAGCAGTTGTCAGGAGCATCTGTCCCACCTCCATCAACTCTATGCCTGGCTGAGTGAATACGGTCTAACAATCAACCCGGCCAAATGCCAGTTCGGGCTCGACACCATTGACTTCTTGGGCCACAGGATTACTAAAGACGGGGCAACCCCTCTGCCCGCTAAGGTAGATGCGGTCTGCCATTTCCCCCGACCCACCACAATCAAAGGCCTTCAGGAATTCGTAGGTATGGTCAGTTTCTACCACCGCTTCCTCCCTTCAGCTGCTCGGATCATGCGCCCCCTGTTCGCCCTGATGTCGGGTCCGGGCAAGGACGTTACCTGGGATGAGGAGTCCGCCGCCGCTTTCATTCAAATGAAGGAAGCCTTGGCGAACGCCGTGATGCTAGTGCACCCCAGAATGGACGTCCCTACCGCCCTCACAGTGGACGCATCTAACACAGCAGTCGGTGGGGTACTGGAGCAGCTCATCGTGGGTCGCTGGCAACCTCTGGCGTTTTTCAGCAAACACCTGCGGCCACCCGAGCTCAAATACAGTGCTTTCGACCGGGAACTGTTGGTGCTATACCTGGCAATCTGGCATTTCAGGTACTTCTTAGAAGGTAGGCCCTTTACCGCATTCACGGACCACAAGCCGCTTACCTTTACGTTCACAAAGGTGTCCGATCCCTGGTCGTCCTGCCAGCAGCGCCATCTGTCCTACATCTCTGAATACACGACGGATGTCCGGCACGTCTCGGGTAAGGACAATGTCGTGGCGGACGCGCTCTCTCGCCCTAACATTCATGCCCTTTCCCAAGGGGTAGACTTTGAGGCGCTGGCAGAGGCACAGCAGGCAGATGAGGAGATCCCGAGTTACAGAACTGCAGTCTCCAGTTTGCAGCTCCAGGACCTCCCCGTAGGCCCAGGTGAGAGGACCCTACTCTGTGATGTCGCCACCCGCCAGCCTCGTTCCGGCACCTTGGCGGCGACGTGTTTTAGACTCCATTCATAACTTGGCGCACCCCTCCATCCGGACAACCGTCCGGATGGTCTCCAGCAGGTTTGTTTGGCACGGACTCCGCAAGCAGGTCAGTGACTGGGCCAGAACGTGCATGCACTGCCAGATGGCCAAGGTGCAGCGGCACACCAAAGCTCTGCCGCAGCAGTTCCACCCCACCCACCGGCGTTTCGACCACATTCATGTGGATATCTTGGGCCCCCTGCCAGTGTCACGCGGAGCACGGCACCTCCTGACTATCGTGGACCGGTTCACAAGATGGCCAGAGGCGATCCCGCTCACCGACACCACCACCGAATCTTGCGCCCGGGCACTGATCGCCACCTGGATATCCCACTTTGGTGTACCGGCCCACATTACCTCCGACAGAGGCGCCCAGTTCACCTCCAGCCTGTGGTCAGCTATGGCCAGCCTTTTGGGGACTCAGCTGCACCACACAACTGCCTACCACCCACAGTCGAACGGACTAGTGGAGCGTTTCCACCGTCACCTAAAATCGGCTCTGATGGCCCACCTGCGAGGAGCTAACTGGGCGGACGAGCTTCCCTGGGTCCTACTCGGCATCCGCACGGCGCCCAAAGACGATCTGCACGCATCGTCAGCCAAGTTGGTGTACGGCGCACCCCTGGTCTTCCCCGGGGAGTTCAAACCAGCCCCAAGGGGGCAAGAGGAAGAACCCGCAGCAGTCCTGGGCAGACTACGCGAGAGGCTCGGTAACCTGGCCCCCATACCCACTTCGCAGCATGGGTAGAACCCAACCTGCATACCCAAAGACCTGCAGAACTGTAAGTTTGTGTTTGTACGAAGGGGCGGGCATCGGCCACCGCTGCAACAGCCCTACGAGGGGCCGTTTATGGTACTCCGGAACAACGGGTCCACGTTCGTGCTGGACGTTGGGGGGAGAGAGAGGAGGTTTTCACGGTGGACCGACTCAAACCGGCCCACGTGGACCTGGCGCAACCGGTCGAGTTTCCGGCACCGCGGCGCAGAGGCCAACCTCCCAATCCGGGTCTGGCCCCAGACTGTGGACATTGGGGGGTGTATCGCCGGTTCTGGGGGGGGGGTGTTGGTGTTATGTGGCGACCCACTTCCTAGCGCTCTCGAACCGGCTCACAAATACCCAGTGCGCTGGCACAAAGGCCAATCCCAAAAAGGCGCCAGGTCTGCTGCACCAACACAGGGAAAAAGCCTGCGGGGGTTTGTGAGTACGTGTCCCTACAGCATCCACGCCCGGGGAGGGCGGAATGAGGGAGGCTTTAAAGCAAGTCTGTGAAGTTCGAATAAAATCATCTTCTTTAATTGCAGTTTACTGACTCCGTGTCGTTATTTTAGCGCTACATGTAGCACACCGCTACATGTTGATATTTTGGCAGCATACAAAATAACTGCTGCTGATAAAGTCATAGTCAGAGCCAACCTTAAGGTATCGGAGACAAAATTTTTTAGGAGTGGTAATAGATAATAAATTAAGCTGGAAACCACATAAATTATGTCAAAGCAAAAGTGTCAAAATCTATTGCAATACTGTACAAAGCGCAGGATTTCTTCTATCAGGAATCTTTGTATACATTATACTGTTCACTTACAGTTCCATACATGACTTACTGCTTAGGGGTATGGGGAAATACATACAAAAATAAACTCAATTTTTCTACTCCAAAAGAAAGTAATATGAATTGTAAATAAGACAAGTTATTATGAACCAATCAATCCACTACTTATTCAACTTTTAAAATTCAGAGATTTTGTAGATTTTAAAATAATACAAGTTATTTATAAAGTAAAAGATGGACAGCTACCACTAAGTATCCAAAGGTTGTTTAAAATTAGAGAAAGTCAATATGACTTAAGAGGAACATGTATATTTCAAAAACAAAGGATAAGAACAAATATAAAAAATCCATTGTATTTCAGTCAGAGCGGTGAATCTATGGAACAGTTGTAGTAAGAATTTAAAAACAATGCACCTCACTTAAGTTTAAAAATCATTAAAAAAATTTAATGAACAAATATAAAATACATGATTTAAAATGAATGGGAGTAATGTAAATAAATGAAACTTGGAATTGGATTTTGTGTTAAAAGATTATGAATTTTTTTGTTTTGATGTAATGATTAATGTCAAATATGTTGTATAATAAGAGGGTAGGTGTAATAAGCTGTAGCTTCAGCCTACACCCTTTCAGTCTGTTTTAAAGAATATCTATGTTTTTTTGTTGTAATTTTGTCTTATGAAATCATCATTGAAAATTATGCTTGTGTTGTTTGTACTGACTGAAATAAAATTTCATTCATCCTACTTAATGAATGAAGCTCTTTTTATAATGTAGAGTTAAATATTCAGATGGTATAACACTGTAGGCATATGAAGAAATTTATGCAATGATATTTGCTCTGCTAAAATTAATTCAATACTAATTAGAACATAAAACACTACAGCACAGTATAGGCCCTTCGGCCCACATAATTAATTACCTCTTGAAAATTCCAATTAAACTAATCCCACAGCTAGGAAAAGCCAAATGGAAAAAAAATCAAAAGAAACTTACGACTGTTGGAAATTCAAAGTAAACACAATAATTGCTAGAAGTACCTCAGACTGATGACCTAATGCTAGCAATTGTTACCTTGAAAGTCATTAACTTAATTGGTGTCTTATTTAACACTATTTTTAGAATGCACCTTGGCACTTAGAGGCACATTTAATTTGGAGTTTGAGAAATTCCATCCAGTTTAATACTTACCAAAATTTAAAGTAGTAAAATTGATTTCAGAGCTGTTGGTGCCTCCTTTGATTGTAGATGCCATAACACGAACCACATACAAAGTATTACCCTGTAATGATTTCAGTACGAACTGCTGATGCGACGGATCAACAACAAAGCCTGGAAATTAAGTTGACAGAAATACAAACAATTTGTAGAACTTGTGTCAAATCAAGATCAAACCTAATGAAGTATAATAGGTGAAACTCAAACAAGTTAGGCAGAAGCAACTTATAGTTTAAAAGATTGAACTCAATAGCAGTAACAGTAACAGTAACACTTGGCATTGCAGAAATTTGGAATGAGCAAACAATTTAAGCAATACCTGTACTCCTTAACTTCTATTTTGGTACAGTAAGGCATTTTATTTGTTGAGGGGACAAGCAAATTGATAGCTACTAGGTTAAAGGGAACAAAATTTACATCAGTGCAAAGATGAAGGTAGAGCTGTGGATGGGATATATATGGATTTTAGAAAGTATTCAATAAGGACCCCCATGGTAGGCACATTCAGGAAGTCAGAAAGCAGAGAATCCACAGAAACTTGGCTGTGTGGATACAGAATTGGCTTGCCTATAGAAGGTAGAGGGTGGTTGAAGATGGAGCGTATTCTGCTAGGAGGTCAGTAACCAGTGGTGTTCTGTATGCATCTGTTCTGGGACCCAATTCTTGTGGTGTTTATAAATGACTTGGATGAGGAAGAGGAAGTGGAAGGATGGGTTAGTTGATTTGAAGATGACCTGAAGGTTGGTAGAATTGTGCATAGTGTGGACGGTTGTCGTAGGCTGTAAAGGGACATTTACAAGAAGCAGAACTGAGTTGAAAACCAGCAGATGGGAATTCAACCTGAAAAGTGAAATGATTCACTTTGGAACGTCAACTTTGACGACAGAATACAATATTAACAGCAGGAATATTAGCAGTGTGAGGAACAAAGGGATCTTCCGGGCCACATCCATAGTCCATAGATAAGGATGCATGGTAGTGTAGTGGGAAGCACAATAATTTACAGTGCAGGTGGGTTCAATTCCCACCATTGCCTGTAAGGAGTTTTGTACATTCTCCCTGTGACTGTGAGGGTTTCCTCCAGGTGCTCCAGTTTCCTCCCACAGTCCAAAGATGTACACAGGTTGGTAGGTTAATTGGTCATTGTAAATTGTCCTGTGATTAGGCTAGGATTAAATCCAGGGATTGCTGGGCAGTGTGGCTTGAAGGGTCTTTTCCACAATGTCAATAAATAAAATCTCATAAAATTTTCACGCTGCAGCGAAATTGATATGATAGTTAAGAAAGCATATGGCGTGTTGGCCTTCATCGGTCAGGAGATCGAGTTCAAGAACTAAGAGGTAACGTTGCAGCTCTATAAGTTCCTAGTAAGACAATATTTGAAATACTGTGTGCAGTTCTGGTCACTTCTTTATAGGAAGGATGTAGAAGCTTTACAGGGTGCTGAGATTATTTATCAGGATGCTGCCTGAACTAGAGAGCAAGTCTGTTATTGACAGGTTGAGTGAACTAGGGGTTTTGTTGTTGTGGTGAAAGAGGATGAGAGGTGATTTGATAGAGGTGTATAAGATGAGAGGCATAGATTGAGTAGACAGATCTCTTTCCACAGGGTGGAAATTATTAATGAGGGGGACATTATTTTAGAGGGAAGTTTAGGGGAATGTCAGAGCTGGGTGGGTGTGTGGAACTCATTGCTAGGAATAGCGGTAGAGGCAGATACACAAGGAACACTAAAAAAAAACTTAGATAGGTACAGACATACGAATTGGGGATACGTATTGGAGATACGAATTGACAATAAACTGGACTGGTCAAAGAACACTGAGGCTGTCTACAAGAAGGGTCTCTATTTCCTGAGGAGACTGAGGTCCTTTAACATCTCCTGGACGACGCTGAGGATGTTCTACGAGTCTGTGGTGGCCAGTGCTATCATATTTGCTGTTGTGTGCTGGGGCAGCAGGCTGAGGGTAGCGGACACCAACAGAATCAACAAACTTATTCGTAAGGCCAGTGATGTTGTGGGGGTGGAACTGGACTCTCTGACGGTGGTGTCTGAAAAGAGGATGCTGTCCAAGTTGCATGCCATCTTGGACAATGTCTCCCATCCACTCCATAATGTACTGGTTAGGCACAGGATTACATTCAGCCAGAGACTCATTCCACCGAGATGCAACACTGAGCGTCATAGGAAGTCATTCCTGCCTGCGGCCATCAAACTTTACAACTCCTCCCTCGGAATGTCAGACACCCTGAGCCAATAAGCTGGTCCTGGACTTATTTCCACTTGGCATGATTAACTTATTATAATTTAATTAATTATGGTTTTATATTGCTATATTTCTACACTATTCTTGGTTGGTGCGACTGTAACAAAACCCAATTTCCCTCGGGATCAATAAAATATGTCTGTCTGTCTGTCATGATAGGGAAAGGAGATTTATGTAGGAGGGAAGGGTTATATTGATCTCAGTGTAGGTTAAAAGGTTAGCACGACATTGTGGGCAATATACCATTGCCTTCCTTTCTAATCTTACTAAAAAAACCCCACCTTATTTTCAAAATCTGTTGCCTTTTTTTAAGAATGGATTTCAGCAGTTTCCTTTTGATATCATGTTAAATGGTCTCCAGCCCTTTCTCTCCCTCTGTTCTTGAACAGAGGAGCTGCATTTGCCACCTTTCAATCTGTGGGAACCATTAGAGAATCTATATTGTTTAGTTTTAATGTATTTGTTGTCATTTTCTACTTCTACAGTCAGCTCGTTCACATCCTTGAGATGAAAGTCATCAAGTTCTAGAAATGATCAACTTTCAGTTCTAAGGCTACTTTCTTTTTAAAAGCTAATTTCTTTCAGTTCCTCAATTTTTTTCTGGATCTTTTGCTATCCATCATTTTCTGAAGCTTTATTTTTGTCATAACAATCCATAACAAAATTTGTTTAATTTCTCATTTCTCTACCCATTATACACTGAGATAGGTGAAATTATGTAACATGAACTTTGGCTAGCCTGCTTCTTACAATAACACTACAATATTTCTGAAACAAATCTATTATTTTGAAGAATTGTGTAAAATCATGCCATTGTGGTAATTTTATTTAAAGGAATAAGGGCAGTATAAATCAGAAACACTCAGCAGGTCAGCCAGCACTGGGTTGCAGCAAAACAGTTATTGTTTCAGATTGAAGACCTTGCATCAGAACAAATAGAAAGTTAAGAAGTTTTTTTGTTGCAGGAAAGGGCAAGGTGTGGATAAAATACAGTAAAGTTTGAAATAAATTTATTAAGGATTCCTTCTGCTTACTTGATTCATTCGAATTGACACTCTTGTAAAATATGGTGTAATTTGTGATGAAGCCACACCGTTCATTAACAGGTATTTCACTCCACACTAATTCAACTTCATGTTTTCCCACATGTTTCAGATGAACGGAAGGACCATTTATTGGACCTACAAACCAGAACAATTGATCTTTCATTACAGCTTGCTCATTGCAAAACACATTTTGGCATAAAAGTAATAACATTTCCAGATTCTTCAATTTAACTTTCATTGCTCATAACTAACTTTTTTCCAAAAGATGTATTTCAGCTAATATTATATATATCATGTGGACACCAGTTTCAACGATTAGCGTATTTTTGACATTAGACTTCCAGGACACACAAAGCATAAAAAAGTCAACATTTTAAAACTATACTAGCACATTCCCAGTACATTTCATTAATATTGAATATTTCATTTTTATATAAATTTAATGCAAATGCAAATTATGAGCTTTATACCAACCAGCTAACGTACACTAGAAACAGTACACAAACTCACTGCAAACAGTATTCATTAAAAAATAAACTTATCAGTCTAATAGATTTTTTTGAAACATATTAACATATTATTAAAACAAACTATTACCAGAAGACCATATACATAGGAGCAGAATTGGGCCATTCAGCCCACTGAGTCTGCTCTGCCATTCCATCATGGCTGATCCCGGATCCCACTCAATTCCATATACTTGTCTTCTCAATAAGAACACAAGACGTCGGAGCAGAATTACCATGGACATAATAGAAAATAAAGAAATGATAGAAAATATTCAAAATACTCTCTAATACTTCATCCTTGAAAATAAATAGCTTCTTAGTCATTTTGGCATTAATGTATACATACGATCCTGATGCAAGTATGCCAATGTTGAAAGCGGAGTTCCAGGACGACCACCATATAGAGGGTAAATGGTTATTCGATAACGCTTGTATGATGAAATTTGGTCTGCAGAAGAAAAAAGTAAAATAACAATGTATCACGAGTGAATCTGCAGATGCTGGAAATAAATAAAAACACAAAACGCTGGCAGAACTCAGCAGGCCAGACAGCATCTATGGGAGGAGGTAGTGACGATGTTTCGGGCTGAAACCCTTCATCTGGAGTGAAGTAACATGGGATGGTTGAGGGGGGATAAGAAGTAGGGGGAGGGATGAGGTTGAGAGCTGGGAAGCGATAGGCTGGAGGGAAATGGGCTGGGGGAAGGTGGAGAATTATGGAAAATAAAAGAGAAAGAAAGGTAGGGCTGGGGGGAGAGATTATAGTAAGGGGAGAAAAAAGAGAGAGAGAGAGAGAGAGAGAGAGAGAGAGAGAGAGAGAGAATGAGAACCAGACTAAAATTATAGACAGGGATGGGGTAAGGGGGGGGGGGGGGGCGTCAGGGATATCAACGGAGGTCTGTGAGTTGAATGTTCATGCCGGCAGTTAGGAGGCTACCTTAGGTGGGAGATAAGGTACTGCTGCATCGACCTGCCTGTGGCCTCATCTTCGGTACAGGAGACCATGGACGGACATATCGGTGTGGGAGTGGTCTGTGGAATTGAAGTGTGTGGCCACAGGGAGATCCCGCCACTGTTGGAGGACTGAGCACCTCCTAGAGGGTCCTATCACCAGCCACATCTTCCCCTACCCCCCATTCTTGGCCTTCCGCAGGGATCGCTCCCTACGCGACTCCCTTGTCCACTCATCCCCCCCATCCCTCCCCACCGACCTCCCTCCAGACACTTATCCTTGCAAATGGAAGAAGTGCTACATCTGCCCCCACACTTCTTCCCTCACCACCATCCTAGGCCCAGACCGTCCTTTCAGATGAGGCACCACTTCACCCGCGAGCCAACTGGGGTGATATACTGTATCCGGTGCTCCCGATGTGGCCATTTATACATTGGGGAGACCCGTCGCAGACTGGGAGACCGTTTCACCGAACACCGGCGCTCAGTCCTCCAGCAGTGGTGGGATCTCCCTGTGGCCACACACTTCAATTCCACAGACCACTCCCACTCCGATATGTCTGTCCATGGCCTCCTCTACCGTCAAGATGAGGCCACACGTAGGTCGATGGAGCAATACCTTATCTCCTGCCTAGGTAGCCTCCTACCTGCCGGCATGAACATCTAACTCCCAGACCTCCGTTGATACCCCTGCCTCCCCCTTACCCCATCCCTGTCTATAATTTTAGTCTGGTTCTCTCTCTCTTTCCCCCCCTCACTATAATCTCCCCCCCAGCCCTACCTTTCATTATCTTTTATTTCCCATAATTCTCCACCTTCCCCCCCCCCAGCCCATTTCCCTCCAGCCTATCACTTCCCAGCTCTCTACTTCATCCCTCCCCCCACTTCTTATCCCCCCTTGACCATCCCATGTTACTTCACTCCTGATGAAGGGTTTCGGCCCGAAATGTCGTCACTACCTCCTCCCATAGATGCTGTCTGGCCTGCTGAGTTCTGCCAGCATTTTGTGTTTTTAAATAACAATGCATGTTATTTTAATTGCTAAACTATCATTTCACTAAATACCTATACCAGAGGTCGGCAACCTGCGGCTCCAGAGCCACATGCGGCTCTTTGATCTCTGTGATGCGGCTCCCCGTGGTTTGTTAGCTTTTGAAATGTAATTCGAAATTTGAAGATTATGGTGATCTTGTACAATATGAAAACTTTGCGGAGACACTGTTTCCTGGCACATCCGAACCGGCTCACAATTAGCTACCGTTCCGACTAAGGGAGATAGCCTACGGGGGTTTGTGAGTACGTGTCTTTTGGAGCATCCGCGCCCACGGGGACGGGTTGAGGGAGGCTTTAAAGCAAGGCTGTTTAGTTCGAATAAAGTTACCTTTGACTGCAGTGTCTTTATTTTAGCGCTGCGTGTAGCGCTACACCGCTACAACGTGTTTTTTATCGCTATTAATATACATCACAACTGCCAATGCGCGCCAGTGCGCGCTTTCTTTTAATTCTTCGATCCAAGGTAGGCTACCTACGGAGTAACCTTCAACCCAACGTCTTTTTTTCGGAGTTCAAAATGTTTTTGTTGCATGCAGAAATGTAATTTCGTTTTCTCTGCAGGAGTTCATCAATTTCATAAATGCAACACATTATAGTTTGTTTATACATAGCATAAAGGCAAAAAAAACCCGTTGTATGCAGTGTTATTTCATTTTGTGGCTCCCAGTGTTTTCTTTTCTGTGGGAAATGGGTCCATATTGGCTCTTTCAGTGGTAAACGTTGCCGACCCCTGACCTATACCAAATTAGTCTCACTAATTTAATACTTTAATGCAGACTATATCATGTGTGAAATTGAGTTGATCAGAAAGGATAGAAGACCTAGTCATGAATAAGGATCCTCTAACAGGGATCTTGTAATGTTACTTTTGTGGAGTATGCAAAATAGACTAATTGGTTGAAAATACTGAGAACACTTGCGATTAAATTTCCATAACACTCAACTGGCAAGTTCATGCAACAACAGAGTACATGTATACAAAAACCACTCCAATTCAAAATAAAAACCACAGAACTAAGTAACCATTTTTCACACATTCACTAAATTCTTAATACAGTAAAAGAAAAAATTACAGGAAATGCATACCTTTTAAGAAAGCTTTGTTCACAGTTTTCTTCTCATACTGCCAGTATATGGACTTAAGACACAAACCTTTGCCAAACTCTTCACACCATTCTATTACGTAGCCGCTAACTGGATATACGGGTGCATCCCATTCCACCATTAAATGGTCATCTTGACTATAAGCACTGAATTTACGTACAGGTTGGCGTACTGAAAGAGAATGAAATAATTTCTGATGAAAGCAAAGTTTATTTCTTTTAGTTGAAAGTTTATTCTAAAATATTTTAATAATCCCTTTGCAACATCTGTTGATGCACCTCATATTCTGTTATCCTTTGATTATCAGATGGGAACACAAGTTATTTAGCCCCTTGAGATTATTTTGCATTCAGATATCAGAACATGACAACCTCCAACTTCATACATTAGTACCTTATAGCTAGGAGGGAAGTGCATTGGATTTGGACTACAGTCAGCCCTCCTTATCCACGAAGGATTGGTTCCGGGACCCCTCGCAGATACCAAAATTTGCAGATGCTCAAGTCCCTTATTCAACCTGTCTCAATCCGGTGGACCTCAGACCCAGCAGAATCCCAGACCTTATTTAATCTGTCTCAGTGCTGTGGACATTAGGACCCCGCGGCAGAGATCTGAATCCGCAGTGTTTCTGTTCATGAAAATAATTACAATCACGATTGAAAATAAAGTGGAAATAATAAAGCGATCAGAAAGAGGTGAAACGCCATCGGTCATTGGAAAAGCGTTAGACTACGTCGGTCAACGATTGGAACAATTTTAAAGGATAAAGTGAGAAAGGCTTTGCCCTGATGAAAGCTACAACTATTACTAAGCAACACAGTGGTTTAATTATTGGGTTTTCGGTTTTTGATCCTCCACATCTACCTGGCACGGTGGAGAGCGCACTCAGGAGCGGTTTGTCACTGGATTGAACTCAGGAAACTTCCGTTCCCGAGCCCAGCACTGAAACATACGTTCTTATGTGTTCTATATGCATAGAAAGGTAAAATATATATTATATACTAAGACAAACATTTGACTGACGCTAAATAATACCGGATGTACCTGCTCTGACTTACTTAATAAGAGAACTTCAATTTTTTTCTATCCCGATCCACGATAACCTGTATATCCTCCTGTATATTTTAGATCATCTCTAGATTACTTATAATACCTAATACAATGTAAATGCTATGTAAGATAGTTGTTATATTGCATTGTTTAGGGAATAATGACAAGAAAAAAAGTCTGTACATGCTTGAAAAACAAGTGCTGGAAGAGCACTTCCGGGTTTTTGTGATTCGCGGTTGGTTGAATTCGCAAATAAGGAGGGCCGACTGTATATGTCTGACCACTGCTGCCTGTGGTTCCACTCTACTGTATTGCAGAAAGGTAGATGTTTCTGTACTTAGTCCTCTGCACTTGGAAGTCACGTGGGGATATCACAGCAGCAATTAGGCCTTAAGCAAGCTGTTGCAGGGAACGCCTTGACAGCCTTTGTTAAGAAGCCAAGCGGGGTAAAACTTAAACTTTTGTCAAAATTTGAGAGTTTACTTTTATAGTATTTAAATGATCACTAATGATCAGGGGCATTTAAAATGACTAAAATCAAAACAAAGTTAATTGAAAGCACAATGACTGATATAGAATTAATGGTGGATTTACTCTGGGATCTGCCATTGACCTGCTCAGAGTCCAGTATCAAAGGCAACAAGGCCAATTCTCATCAAGTCCACATAACTGGGTGTACTTCATCTGGAACAACAGCCAACAAATATTCTAGTCCATGGATTTTAGTGCTCCAAGATAAAAAAAAACCCTGAATTCTAACGGTCTTTTTGAATAGTTTGACTGCCAATGAATTCTTAATAACGTAGATCATGCATGATTTTTAAAAAAAATTTATGGTGTACTTTGTTCAATCCTGTTCACCCAATATCTTCTTTGCAGTGTTGTATTGTTGCAATTTTTCTTCATTTCTGAATATACCTATGTAACTTAATGCTTCCACCTATGCTTACAGTCAAGAGTGTCATTCAGCACAGAAACAGGACCTACAGCCGAATTGGTCCATGCTGAGTTAGCCCATTCGTCCACATTTGACCCACATCCCTCCAAATGTTTTCTATCTACGTACCCGTCAAAGTGCCTTTTAAATGTTGTTAAAAGTACCTGCCGCAACCAGTTCCACTTTCAGCTCATTCCATATATGGAACACGCTCTGTGAGAAAGCTGTCCTTTAGGTTCTTCCTAAATTTATCCCATCACCCTAAACCCATGTCCTTGTGATTCCTCAACCTCAGGAAAAAGACAGCACATTCACCTCATCTGTGCCCTTCATGGTGTTATACTCCTCAATATCACCTGTTATGAATGTGAAGCAACTCTGAGGGCCCGAAGGGTACAAAGTCGCCCCCTCCTTTTTGAGAATTGCAAGATCACTATTAATTCGGGTCTGGGACCCAGGAAATGAGAGAGAGAGATGTCCAGAATACACAAGGTTTGGAATGTGTCCTGACCTCAGCGAAACAATAATGGCTATTGTCTCTTGGAGACGGAATTGTGTATTGAGTACTGTACTATTCATTGAAACCCCTCAGGGGACAACCAGAGAGGTCTGGTTGAGGGATTGCATCATCCCAACCTGATTGACATCTGAGACCCCGTGAGTAAGGATAAAAGAGGGGTCTGGGGAACAACCCCTTTAGACGCACCAGGAGAAACGCTATAGAGATCCCGTGACAGCGTTTAATAGCGACAGCCGGTGGGGGCTCGTGTGCGTCCTCCCTTGCCAGGGTGGCGGGCTCACCACGGAAGAACGGTTTAGCTAAAGGAGAGGCCGCAATTGAACGGCCATGACAAAGAGACTCCTGACGGATCGAAATCATAAAGGTTGGAAAAACCCGTAGCGGTAACTGTTCCCATTCTATTCCTATTCCTTTCTCTCTCCAACAAAGTGCAACACAGCGACAACCAAAAGACGGCAGCTTGTGGAACTGCAGTGAACTGTATAGTTCCATCGGACAACTCATTATCCCCTAGACAATGATAGAGCTTATTTCTTATTGATTATTATTATACCCGCACATTTAGATTTAGAATTGACGTCGTATATTATCTGTATATTTGCATTGATATTATTTGTGTATTTTTACTAATAAATACTGTTAAAAATAGTATCATCAGACTTCAACGGACCTCTCTATCTTTGTTGGTAAGTGACCCAGTTACAGGGTTCGTAACACCCCTTATTTAAATACACACCATGAATAGAGTCTAAACCTGCACAACCACTCTTCATAACGCAGTCCCTAGAATCCGACTATTATTCTTGTATGAGTCCCGAAGAAGGGTTTTAGCCCGAAACATTGACTGTTTACTCTTTTCTATTGATGCTGCCTGGCCTGTTGATTCTATTTTTTTTAAATCTTTTTATTAATTTTTAAACAAACATAAATGAAACATGAATACAAAGTGTTTGAGAGTACACAATTGATAGTTTAAGTAGACATTCAAATATATAATAATCAATATATATAGCCTCCCAAACTCATAGTATTTATGAACAAAAGAAACAAAAAGAGAAAAAAAACCCAAAAAAAGAGAAGGAAAAAAAACACTAACCAACATGGGCTATTGCATAATGTTAAATACATACAGTAGTGCCAATAACTCTGAACCTCCATCCAAATAATTAAGGATAATAAAAGTAAGGTTTAGGAAAAGACAATTTAACTCATATGAAAATGTTGAATAAATGGTCTCCAAATTTCTTCAAATTTAACTGAAGGATCAAAAACAATGCTTCTAATTCTTTTTTAAGCTCAAACAAGAGATAGTTTGAGAAAACCACTGAAATAGTTGGAGGATTAATTTCTTTCCAATTCAATAAAGAGATCTTCTAGCCATTAATGTAACAAATGCAATCATTTGTCGAGATGAAGAGGATAAACAACTATTATCCACCATTGGTAAACCAAAAATTGCAGTAAAAGGATGCGGTTGGAAATTGGTATTCAGAACTCTTGAAATAATACTGAAAATATCTTTCCAGGAAATTTGTAAACAAGGGCAAGACCAAAACATATGGGTCAATGAGGCAACATCAGAATGATATCTGTCACAGGTTGGATTAACATGAGAATAAAATCGAGCAAGTTTATCCTTAGACATACGAGCTCTATGTACAACCTTAAATTGTATTAGGGCATGTTTAGCACAAATAGAGGATGAATTGACTAATAGTAAAATTTTCTCCCACTGCTCAGTGGATATAAGACAATGAAGTTCTTCTTCCCATTCCTTCTTAATTTTTTCCTGATACATCTGGCTGTATTTTCATGATCATATTATAAATGACAGCTACTAAACCCTTTTGACAAGGATTCAGAGCTAAAATTCTTTCCGCAATGTCCAATGGACGTAGTTTCGGAAAAGATTGTAACTCATTATACAAAAAATTTCTAACTTGTAATTATCTTAAAAAAAAGGGTTTTAGGTAAATTACATTTATTAGATAGCTGTTCAAAGGACATAACACTATCATCCAAAAACAAATCACGAAAACATGTTATACCTTTTGTTTTCCATAAAAGAAAAGCTTGATCCATAAAAGAGGGCCGAAAGAAATAGTTAGATATTTTAGGGCATGATAAAATAAACTTATTCAAACCAAAAAATTTACGAAATTGAAACCAAATTCGCAATGTGTATTTGACTATAGGATTAGTTATTTGTTTATTCAATTTAGATAAAGAAAAAGGAAGTGAAAATCCTAAGATTGAAAACAATGAAAAGTCTTGTACCGATTTACATTCCAAATTTACCCACTGTGGGCAAGCAGCTGTCGTCAATTCTTGTGTCCAAACATTAAATATCGTATATTGACTGCCCAATAGTAAAATCTCAAGTTTGGCAAAGCCAAACCGCCCTCGTTCTTAGGCTTCCGTAAATATTTTTTGCCTAGTCTAGGATTTTTATTCTGCTACAGATAAGATGGTATTTTGGAGTCAATAATATCAAAAAAAGATTTAGGAATAAAAATTGGTAATGCTTGAAATAAATATAAGAATTTGGGTAATACCATCATCTTAATAGCATTAATTCTACCAACCAATGACAAAGATAGTGGGAGACCACCTGATAGCAAGTTGCTTAATTTGGTCAATTAAGGGTAAAAAGTTAGCTTTAAATGTTTTTTAGTAATTTTAATATCTAAATAAGTAAAATAATCTGTAACAACTTTAAATGGTAAATGTTTATAAATTGGAACTTGCATATTTAATAGAAATAATTTGCTCTTATTAAAATTCAGTTTATAACCAGAAAAGTTACTAAACTGAGCAAGCAAGGACGAAATAGCAGGAATAGATCTTTCAGGGTCAGATATGTATAGTAACAAATCATCAGCATATAATGATAACTTATACGTCCTCTCCCCATGAGTAATACCCAAAATATTAGGTGATTCATGAATGGCTATAGCCAAAGGTTCTAAAGCGATGTCAAATAGTAAAGGACTTAAAGGCCAACCTTGCTTTGTACCATGGAATAACTGAAAAAAAGATCTTTGATTATTGGCAAAAACCAAAGCCAAGGGTTTATGGTATATTAATTTAATCCATGATATAAGTTTTGAACCAAAATTAAAATGCTGCATTGTATTAAATAAATATGGCCATTCAACTCTATCAAATGCTTTTTCAGCATCTAAAGAAATGACACATTCTGGTATTTTGGGTGGAGTATAAATAATATTAATTAATTTTTTAATGTTAAAAGATGAATAGCGATTTTTAATGAATCCAGTCTGATCTTCAGAAACGATTCGAGGTAATATATTTTCTAATCTAGTAGCCAAAATTTTACTAAAAATCTTAAAATCCGTATTCAGCAAGGATATAGGCCGATAGGATGCACATTCAATAGGGTCTTTATCTTTTTTAAGAATTAAAGAAATAGAAGCTTCATAAAAAGACTGTGGCAATTTGCCTATAATTAACGCATCTTTAAAAATTTTACAAAGCCAAGGAGAAAGTATAGAGGAAAAAGATTTTTAAAACTCTGCAGAATAACCATCTGGACCAGAAGCTTTACCGGAATTCATTGAAAAAATAGCCTTTTTTATTTCAGTTTCCGTGATAGGTGTATCTAAGAATACACTATCCTCTGCTGTTAATTTTGGAATATTCAATTTCCCTAAAAATTCATTTATTATAGAAGAATCCTCAGCAAATTCTGATTGATATAAGGAATTATAAAAATCTTGAAAGGCTTTATTTATCTCTTTATGGTTGATCGTCAGAGTGCCATCTTGTTTACGAATCCTAGTAATCTGTCGTTAAACCGAAGCAGTTTTCAATTGATTAGCCAATAATTTACCAGACTTATCTCCATATGCATAAACCTGAGTTTTAGATTTAATTACCTGATTTTCAATCGAGGAGGATAATAACAAACTATGCTCCATTTGAAGTTCCACTCTTTCTTTATAAAGTTCTTTGCTGGGGGTCACTGAATAAACCTTATCAATTGCTTTGATTTTATCAACCAATGTTAATATTTTAGAATTAGTTCATTTGCTAACTCCAGCAGAGTATGAAATAATCTGTCCATGAATAAATGCTTTAAAAGTGTCCCATAAAATTCCACTAGAGATCTCTGCTGTAGAATTTGTTGAGAAAAACAAATCAATTTGTTGTTTGATAAAATTAACAAAGTCTAAGTCCTGCTATAAAATAGAGTTGAACCTCCAAGACTTAGCATTAATAGATGAATCCATTATCTTAATAACTTCAAAGGTGCATGATCAGAAATGGTAATAGAGTCATATTTACAATTGATAACATCTGTAAGTAAACAGTGATCAATGAAAAAGTAATAAATTCTTGAGTAATTATGATAAACATGAGAAAAGCATGAAAACTCTTTGTCATTGGGGTGTAAAAAACGCCAAATTTTGAAAATTGCTGAATCAGCCATAAAGGAGTTGATAAGAGAGGCCGATTTATTTGGAAGAACTTGCGTGGGCTTGGATCTATCCATCAAAAGGTTTAAACAACAGTTAAAATCCCCACCCATTATCAGTCTGTACTGATTCAAATTGGGAAAGGATGTAAATAGACACTTAAAAAATTCAGGACAATCAGTGTTTGGAGCATAAACATTAACTAAAACAACTTTTTGATTAAAAAGTAGACCAGTAATAAGCAAAAATCTACCTTGTGGGTCTGAAATTGTTTCATGATGTATAAAGGAGGTTGAAGAATCTATAAAAATGGAAACGCCTCTTACTTTGGCTTGAGAATTCGAGTGATATTGTTGGTCTTTCCAAAACCTAAAAAAGCATTGACTATCCACCTTCCTTACATGAGTCTCTTGTACAAAGATAACATTAGCATTCATTCTATGGAATACTTTGAATATTTTTTTCCGTTTGATCGGATGATTTAAACCAGTAGTATTCCAAGAAACAAAATTAATAACCCTATCCATACTGACAATATTTATTACAATTAATAATTGTAATAAAAAAGGTTAAAAAAAAAGATGAAGTCATGTATCCGGAAGAGGGAAGTAAGTTCAAGGACAAACCGGAAGTCACGGCACTGCAATCATTTTTGTAGTTTCATATGAGCCCATGAAGTAAAACTAAGCATAAAGCAAGCAAAAAGAAAAGAAAGAAGAAAAATCCTCCTCCCTCCACCCTCAAAACCCCAGGAAAAAAGCCAAAAAGAGGCAAGCAAGCAATCTAACACTAAAATTACTCCCATGTCTCAAGACGGCAACTCAAACAAAAAAAAAGTTGACTAAAAGATACAAACCACCCATATTATAAGAAAGGGTTGGTATAACAAAGATCAAGATCAGTAATTTTAGATTTATAACGATCCATCTGTTGAAAAGTCAAAGTTTGCTGTTGTTGAAAAGTTTCAATTATACGATCTCTCTTGCGAGCGGCTTCTTCAAGAACTAAAATACTTTTGCTTGTTGTTTTTGTGACTCCAGTGTAAGTGCTTGAAGTTTTGCGTCAAATGTCTTTAAAATTTCATCGAACGTAGAAAGCTTTGCGGTTAATTTACTCTCCAGTTTTCCAAGTCTGTCGTCCATAAGATTTGCAATTGCTTCTAAAGTTACCGGTTCTTTCGTCTGTTTCGATTCCTTTGCTTTAGACATTTCAGCGTGTTGAAACTGATTCAAACAGTTGAAAAAAATTTCATATGTTTAAACCCCTTTAGAATAGGTATAAAAAGATCAATTAGGGGGTTTTTGTAGGTTAAAAATAAGTAAAAGGTTTGGAACAAAGCCTAAAACCGCTTCACTCCATAAGCGCCGTCTTGAGACCTCCTGGCCTGTTGATTCCTCCAGCATTTTGTGTTGCTTCGGATTTCCAGCGTCTGTACCTTTTCTCACGTTTATCATTCTTGTAACTCTCCTCTGCACTATTTTAAGCTTAATGCCATATTTCCTAGAACAGGATGACCAAAACTGAACACAATATTCCAAATGCGACCCATCATCTTGAACAATTGCAACATTTTTATACTCAATGCCTGGCACCAAACCCTGGGAAATACCACTAGTCATGGGACTCCTGCCTGAAAAATTACCTTCCACCATCACCCTTTGCTTCTTAACATCAAACCAACTGTGTATCCAATTAGCTAGCTTTCCCTGGATCCCAAACAATCCAATTTTTCATAGCAGCCTATGATGCCAGAAACTTAAAGGCCTTATTGAAGTCCATTTAAGTTATGCCCACCACACTGCCCTCATTAGCTTTCTTGGTTACTTCTTCAAAATGCTCAATCAAATTCATGAGGCATGATCTCTCACATACAAAGCCATGCTGAATATCCCTAAATCAACCCATTTTTCAAATTGCATGTACATCTTATTCCTCAGGATCCCCTCTGGTACTTTACCTACCACAGGTGTTAGGCTTACAATTCTAAAGTTCTCAAATTTGTCATGGTTACAATCCCATCATCTGTGCATCAATATCAAATATGGGCATGTGACTTTCTATTCCATTAATAAATATGGTGAATAGTTAATGGCTCAGCACAATTCTTGAGAGATCCCAATTATATCCTGCAATTTTCAGAATCAGAATCAGGTTTATTATCAACGTGAAATTTGTTCACTTAGCAGCAGTTCAATGCAATACATAATCTAGCAGACAGCAAAAAAAGATAATAATAAATAAGTAAATGAATTACGTATATTGAATAGATTTAAAGAATGTGCAAAAACAGAAATACTGTTTATTTTAAAAAAAAGGTGTCCACACTTCAATGTCCATTTAGGCATCGAATGGCAGAAGCTGAATGGGGAATAGGCTGTTCCTGAATCGCTGAGTGTGTGCCTTCAGGTTTCTGTACCTCCAACCTGATGGTAACAGTGAGAAAAGGGCATGGCCTGGGTGCTGGAGGTCTTTAATAATGGATGCTGCCTTTTTGAGACACCGCTCCCTGAAGATGTGCTGGGTACTTTGTAGGCTGGTACTGGAGCTGACTAGATTTACAACCACCCCCCCACCCCCACCCACTTACCAGACAGTGATGCAGCCTGTCAAGATGCTCTCCACAGTACAACTATAGAAGTTTTTGAGTGTATTTGTTGACATTGCAAATCTCTTCAAACTCCTAATAAAGTATAGCCGCTGCCTTGCCTTCTTTATGACTCTATCGATATGTTGGGACCAGGTTAGATCCTCAGAGATCTTGACACCCAGGAACTTGAAGCTGCTCACTCTCTCCACTTCTGGTCCCTCTATGAGGATTGACAAGTGTTCCTTTGTCTTATCCTTCCTGAAGTCCACAATCAGCTCTTTCGTCTTACTGATATTGAGTTCCAGGTTGTTGCTGCGGCACCACTCCACTAGTTGGCATATCTCACTCCTGTACGCTCTCTCGTCACCACCTGAGATTCGACCAACAATGGTTGTATCATCAGCAAATTTATAGATGGTATTTGAGCTATACCTAGCCACACAGTCCTGTGTCTACAGAGAGTAGAGCAGTGGGCTAAGCACACACCCGAGGTGCGCTAGAGTTGATCGTCAGCGAGGAGGATATGTTATTATCAACCCGCACTGACTGTGGTTTTCCAGTTAGGAAGCAGAGGATCCAATTGCAGAGGGAGGTACAGAGGCCCAGGTTCTGCAACTTCTTAATCAGGATTGTGGGAATGATGCTATTAAATACTGAGCTTTATCAATAAACAGCATCCTGATGTAGGTGTTTGTGTTGTCTAGGTGGTCTAAAGCCATGTGGAGAGCCATTGAGATTGAATTTGCCGTTGACCTATTGTAGTAATAGGAAAATTGCAATGGGTCCAGGTCCTTGCTGAGGCAGGAGTTCAGTCTAGTCATAACCAACCGACCAACCTCTCAAAGCATTTCATCACTGTTGATGTGAGTGCTACCAGGCGATAGTCATTAAGGCAGCCCACATTATTCTTCTTTGGCACTGGTATAATTGTTGCCTTTTTGAAGCAAGTGGGAGCTTCTGCCAGTAGTAGTGAGGTTTAAAATGTCCTTGAATACTCGGGCTAGTTGGTTTTCACAGGTTTTCAGATCCAAGGCAGGTACTCCACTGGGACCTTCTGCCTTGTGAGGATTCACTGTCTTTAAAGACAGTCTAACATCGGCCTCTGAGATGGAGATCACAGGGTCATCAGGGATCTCCACAGCTGTAGTTGTGTTCTCCCTTTCAAAGTGTACATAGAAGGCGGTGAGTTCATCTGGTAGTGAAGCATCGCAGCCATTCATACTATTGGGCTTCGCTTTGTAGGAAGCAGTGTCTTGCAGACCCTGCCAGAGTTGCAGTGCATCTGATATTGCCTCCAACCTTGTTCAAAGTTATCTCTTTGCCCTTGAAATAGCCCTCAGCAAATCATACCTGGTTTTCTGCTATAGGCCTGGGTTGAATGCCACAGATCCAGCCTTCAGCAGATGACTTACCTCCTGGGTCATCCACAGCTTTTGGTTTGAGAATGTACAGCAAGTCTTTGCAGACCCACAATTATCCACACAGGTTTTAATGAAGTCGGTAGCAACTGCAGTATACTCATCCAGATTCAAAGATGAATCCTTGAATACAGTCCAGTCCACCGATTCAAAGCAGTCCTATAGGTGCTCCTGTGCTACCCCTGTCCAAACCTTCTTGGTCCTCACTACTGGTGCTGCAGACTTCAAACTCTGCCTATACTCAGGAGTAAACTTCAGCTAGGTGATCAGACTTCCCAGAGTGAGAGAGTGGAATAGCACGGTGGTGGTGTGGCAGTGACCTGTTGATGGTATTTGCTTAGTGATTCTTTTTCCAGACTGGCCTTGATAAAATCTCCCAAAACCACAGTGAAGGTGTTAGGGTGCGCTGTTTCGTGTATGTTGATTCCATTACACAGATCATCTAAAGCCTGCCTGACATTGGCCTGAGGTGGAATGTAAACTGCTACCAGAATGACCAAAGAGTACTCCTGTGGTAGGTAAAAAGGACAACACTTTACGGCTAGATATTCCAGGTCTGGTGAGCAGAATTGGGACAGCACTGATATATTTGTGCACCAAGAAGAGTTGATCATGAGGCATACTCCTCCACCTCTGCTTTTGAGAGACTCTAAAGAGCTATTCTGATGGTGTACAGTAAACTCGTTGATCTGGATCGCTGCATCTGGTACATAAGGGGTTAACCAGGACTCTATAAAACAAAGGACACATGAGGTCCTAATGTCCCCCTGATTCAGCACCATGGCTCTGAGATCATCGACTTTATTCACCAGAGACTGCACGTTCGCCAGCAAGATAGTTGGTATTGGGCATTTAAAACTACACCTGCGCTTCCTCTGAGGTGTCCTCTGCGGGCACTTCCAACCACAATCGGTGTTGTTTCTGTTGGTCTTAAGAAGCAATAGTTCATTTAAATGCATTAAGACATCTTTGTTGACTGTACTGACCTTGGAAGCAGTTGTGCTTTTTAGCTGTAACAGGCTGAGATGGGAATATTTAATCGTATCCATTGAGACTACTGCTACTCAAGTCACGCCTAGGCCCCCTGGAAGTAGCCCACATTGTATTTGAACCCCCTTCTTTCATGATATATCTTAGGAAAAAAGGTCGATCACTGTAGGAGAAACAGGTCCTACCTAATAAATGAACCTTGTTCTCATAACAGCATCGTCACAAAACATCTTACCTGACTCCCGTGTGTCTGGCACTATTAAAACTGACATTGGAGAGGAACCAGCTGAATTGATTGCAATTAATGAAATTTCATATCCACTTTGTGAAAGGATAGTTCTGTATTCAAGATCTGTAGTGTTAACAATATGGACTTCTGAAGAATCCTTTTGCATAATTTTCAATTGGTATCCCAAAATAATTCCATTAGCATCTGACTTATCAAGTTCCTATAACGTAAAAAAAATTAATGAGATAGGATTAAAATATGATGCAGGAACAGTGTCAGCAGATTTGCACAAAGGGTAGATGAAAATATAAATAGCAATATTTGGCTGTGATAGCCAACAGCAAATTATGCAGTTATTCTTTGCATTTTCTTCCATAAATATTTAAATCCATGGCCTTTTCTGAAGATAAAAGGAATCTTTTTTAAAGATAGGATTAAATTTTGTTGATTGCAGCTATACTGGGCTCATGTTAAAAGTCTAATTATAAAATTAGCTTATGAGGAAGGATACCTTTGAATCCCCCTCCCTCACCCCGAACATTACTGCAACGTAATATTTTAAGATCATAATCAAGAGATGTTCAATTATGAAGGTCAAATATTTACTGCTATCTATTCATATGTTTCAAGCAGTCCTCCAACCCGCTTAAATTGAAAAGAATCCTTCCCAATACTGGACACTGGTTTTGGCACAATGTTACTTATGTTCACGACTATGCTATTCCTTCTATTATTTGTATGAATATTTCTCAAAACAAAAAATGATGTATTATTATGAAGGGGAGGTTTACGTTATTTGATACCTTGGAATAAATTATGGAACACTAGCATCAAAAAGCTGCACCCCCAAGACAGTGAACTGAAATACAGAATACAAACCCCATTTCCAGAAAAGTCAGGATATTTTCCAAAATGCAATAAAAACAAAAATCTGTAATATGTTAATTCACATGAACCTTTATTTAACCGACAAAAGTACAAAGAAAAGATTTTCAATAGTTTTACTGACCAATTATATTTTGTCAATATATACAAATTTAGAATTTGATGGCTGCAACACACTCAACAAAAGTTGGGACAGAGGCATGTTTACCATTGTGTTACATCACCTTTCCTTTCAATAACACTTTTTAATCATTTTGGAACCGAGGATACTAATTGTAGTAGATTTGCAACTGGAAATTTTGTCCATTCTTGCTTGATATAAGACTTCAGCTGCTCAACAGTCCGTGGTCTCCGTTGTCTGATTCTCCTCTTCATGATGTGCCATACATTTTCAATAGGAGATAGATCTGGACTGGCAACAGGCCAATCAAGAACACGCAGTCTGTGTCTACAAAGCCACGCTGTTGTAGCCCGTGCAGAATGTGGTCTGGCATTGTCCTGCTGAAATAAGCATGGACGTCCCGGGAAGAGACGTCACCTTGATGGTAACATATGTCTCTCTTAAAAAAAAGAGTCAATGGTACCTTCACATACATACAACTCACCCATGCCGTGGGCACTGATGCACCCCCATACCATCACAGATGCTGCCTTTTGCACCTTTCACTGATAACATTCAGGATGGTCATTTTCATCTTTGCCATGGAGAACTCGATGCCCATTTTTTCCAAAAACTAGCTGAAATGTGGACTCATGTGACCACAGCACATGGTTCCACAGTCTTTCGGTCCATCTGAGATGAGCTCGGGGCCAAGAGAACTCACCGGCGTTTCTGCATAGAGTTGATGTATGGCCTCCTCCTTGTGTAATACAGTTTCAAGTTGCATTTCTGGATGCAGCAACGGACTGTGTTAAGTGACAATGGTTTTCCGAGGTACTCCTGATCCCAGGTGGCTATAATTGTCACAGTAGCCGCCTGAGGTAGTGCCGCCTGAGGGCTCGAAGATCACGCGCATTCAACAGTGGTTTCCGACCTTGCTCTTTACGCACTGAGGTGTCTCTGAATTCTCTGAATCTTTTCACAATATTATGTACTGTAGATATTGAAAGACCTAAATTCTCTACAATCTTGCATTGGGAAATGTTCTTTTTGAACTGACTAACGATTCTCTCACGCATTTTGGCACAAAGGGGTGAGCCATGACCCATCCTTGCTTGCAAAGACTGAGGCTTTGATGGATGCTACTTTTATACCTAGTCATGATACCTCACCTGCTACCAATTAGCCTGCTTAATGTGGAGTCTTCCAAACCGGTGTTACTTGAATATTCTGTGCACTTTTCAATCTTAGTTTAACTCTGTCCCAACTTTTGTTGAGTGTGTTGCCGCCATCAAATTCTAAATTTGTGTATATTTATAAAATACAATCTAGTTGGTCAGTAAAACTATTGAAAATCTTTTCTTTGTACTTAAATAAAGGTTCACGTGAATTAACACATCACAGAGTTTTGTTTTTATTGCATTTTGGAAAATATCCCAACTTTTCTGGAAATGGGATTTGTAATTGTGACTTTCACAGCTCAAAGATTATACACATGCTTAACGTCATGTACTTCAACAGCATGGAAAATTAGATTTATTAAACTATAGGTTTTTACAAAACTCAAACAGGAATATAATGGTATCACTCTATGATACATTAAAACTGTGGTTTCGAATCTAACACATCCAGAACAGTCTCAGTTTTGTTAATCTTAGACCCATTTTGCAATTTATTCAATTGTTCCTTTTTTAAATCAAATCAGTAATATTGTAATTAGCACCCAAATACATGCTCTACTGAGCTTGAATTCTATTGCAGATCCTTCGCACGTTATGAACATCTCACTAATGGACACCCCATACAAACAAGCACTTGGGAGATTGGCAGAATGGACTTGCTGCAAGTTGCAGGGTAGCTGCTGGATGGGAAAGGAATGATGGTCTGCCCTCTGCAATTGAGCTACAGCAATTGGGGACTGGTTCCTCACTGAGTTGAGCCCAGCAGAGTTGGGAGAATTGAGCAGTCTCAACTCACTGACGCGGTTAGTGAGGCCCATGAGAGTTCCTAATGCAGTCATTTCTGTGATCCAAATACCATTGTTGTTTAATTCTAACTCAAGTTTTGATTATGAACAGTTCTCTGGAATGGAAATGTCCTGTAACTTGGGCACTGCCAGTAACTGAATTTACATTTTTGGTTCAGAGTAAAAATCGTTCCAGATTAAATATTATATTGTATCAGTGACCATGAAACCAGTGTTATAATATTCAGCTGGTTCACTGACACCTTGCTGTGTAGGAAATTTGGGTTATTTACCAGGTTTGGCTTATTTCAATAAAAGACTAACTACCCTTTGAAATGTCTTGACCAGCTACTTATTTGAAGGAGTAATTAATGACCAACAAACCAGCTAGTCACAACAGTAAGCAACACATTATATATTTTGTGATAACTATTACCATAAATATGTAGTGTACAACTATTTTTAAACAATCTTATGAGATTCTAAACTGAAAGTATAAGAGACAACCAGGAGTGCAACTTACGCTCTGATTCGCCATTTTGGTAACCTTCTCAAATTATGGTTGACAATAACATTTGGGGATCCATTCATGTTGCTCATCCATTGTGGGACTAATCCCTTCCTTCTTTTACAGATCACAATCTTGGCTCCACTCACCCCTCTAACTACATGAGAGTTTGCAAGTTTCCGAGACGTCTTTTTTTTAAATTAGAGCATTGAAAGTGAAGGTTCTGGATCAGATTTTACATTATATTCTTGCCTTTCTTTAGATTGTTAAAGGCAACAATTTGGAGATGATTATTTCCAACTTTGACAATTATAAATAAGAGTATATGGCCCTTGTCATTCTTACTACTTAGTTGAATCACTAAATTGCAGTACCAGTTACCTACTCTTCAAAAAGAAATAGCCTAATTTTGCAACACTATAGGACAATCAGTTATAATTATTATTTGCATCAACGATTAAATGTAGGTGTGTGAGGTGGCACAGGTATAAAAATGTTACCTTCCACATGATACGTATTTCTCGATTTGGAAATGCTAGGTTTTTAATTTTTCTCCAAATGGGTGGACCTCGTGATGGATCTAGCAAAAAACAGAAGAGGCAAAAGGTATTTATTTAAAAATTGCAGTGGCATGAGCCAATAATTTCATTACTATTACATGAAAGTCAAAGCATCAGTGTTTCAGAGAAATTATTAATCTGGTGGCTAGACAGCATTTGCTGAAATATACCCATACACTTTAACAACTCCTTAACAATCCAGGACTATGCCTCATCTTGTAAGCACCACTACTCCTTTCTAAGGAGAAAAAACTCCGACTTTCAAGAGTTGAGAGGACAAAAAACAAAGCACGGGGCTATTGAGCAGAAAGTTATGATGAGGAGAGGGAATTGGCATTTCTCCTTCAATATCACTCATAATAGACCACATTTTCAGCTATACCTTCTGTTTGTAAAACCATGCCAAAAATAAATGCAAGGAATGCCACCCCCCTTCAGTTAACAGGATCATGGCTAATCTGCTCCACATGTTATCTGATCTCTTGTGCCAGTGTATAACTTCCTCTTTAAATACCTCTAAAGATCTTGCCTCCACAACCCTTTGGGATAGAAAATTCCAGTAATTCTCTGGAACTTTGAGTAATGTTGTCTTTACCTAGTCATGCTATGTAAGAAAGTCATGTTTCAATGATGGTCAACATCATTCTTCTAAACTTGAAAGAATATAAAATTGTACACTATGAAATCATATCTCTTAGGCTCAGAAACTCCATACAGAGAGCATTAAGGATTTGGTATGAATGTGGATCATTGAAGCTGTGAGGTAGCAGTTGTATTCGTTGCACTACTGGACTCTCACCACTTCTTCCACCAAAGAAACCAGTCTCCCCTCCATGGGCTCTGTCTACTCTACTTGCTGCTTTGGTAAAGCAGCCAACAAAATCAAAGACCCTACAATTCTGGACATTCTCCCTTCTTCCCCCTCCCCTCGTGTTGGGCAAAAGCCTGAAAGCAGACACCCTGACAGCTCCTACCCCACTATTATAAGACTATTGAATATAGTAGGATAAGATGGACTCAATTTACTTTGTTATGACCTTGCACTTGTTTACCTGCACTTTCTCTAACTGTTACACTTTATTCTGCATTTTTACATTGCACTACCTCAATGCACTGAAGTAACGAGTTGATCTGTATAAACTGTGGGCAAGCTTTCCATTGTACCTCAGTACATGTGCCAATAATACACCAATTTAATGATTATTTACCACAACCCCAAAAGTAAATACAATTTTATTTAGCCACTGGTGATAGATACCCTCTTATTCCAAGACTTAGTCTAGTGCATCTCTTCTGGACAGTCCCCATTAGCAAAACTTTACAGCACAGTATGGTAGGTACTCTCATCGGTACTTCATAAAATTATAATATTTTCCAACCTCTAAACTAAACTAATACTCTTACAATTAAACCAATGTATAGTTACCTTTCTAACTTCTTGTTGCACCTGCCAACTTTTTACAACTTGTGCACAAGAACATCCAAACCCTTTCGTATTTTGTTCATCCGCAATCTTTCTCCATTTAGTTAAGTCTATCTTTAGATTCACTTTATTGATATACACAAACACATTTTCTCCACTATGCACATTTTCACCCACATGGAAAAGACAACACTGTATAAATATAAATACACACATTTCTTTTAGGCTTGAAGGTGGAATTGTACAGAAGGAACTGGAAAGAGCACTAGTGGTCTGGGTGACAAATGCTACCATAATTCATTTCAAGAGGGGAAGAAAGTACAGGCACTGGGAGAAAGAAAAGATTTATTTTGATTTCAGCATTGCTAAATGCAACAAAACTAAATATTTTTTTCCTATTCACTTACAGGTTTCAGGTGTTTTCTTAATTTTTTCTGCACTCCATTCACTCCAGTAGCCAGAATTACCAATATTCTTGCAGCGAATTGAGAAGCTATAAGGTGTAAAAGGTTTCAAACCTTGAACTAAGAAAGAACTTCGTTTAAGGTTGGTATCCTCTGATGGAACCTATCAAGAAGTGAAAACATTTGTTAATAAACTGCAATACAGACCCTAAGCTAATATCACACCAAAGAATCAGAATCACCGGCATGTTAACTTAGCAGCAGCAGTACAATGCAATACATGATATTACAGAAAGAAAAAAGTGAAAATACACACACACACACTTTAAATAGATTAAAATCTGGATGGCTACTATGGAGGCTAGCATCCAAGATGAAGCTGATTTTACAATTTTCTAGCTTCTTATAGTCCTGTGCAGTAGTCTCCCCATATCAGACAGTGATGCAGCCTGTCAGAATGTTCTCCACAGTACATCTATAGAAGATTGTGTGTTTTAGGTGACAAACCAAATCTCTTTCAACTCCTAATGAAATACAGCTGCTGTCTTGCCTTCTTTATAGCTGCATCAATGTAGTGGGACCAAGTTAGATACTTGGGAGATCTTGACACACAGGAACTTGAAGTTGCTCATCTCTCTCCACTTCTGATCCCTCTATGAGGACTGGTTTGTGTTCCATTGTCAGCATTCAACTATTTGGTACATCTCATCTCTGTATACCCTCACCTTCAGCTGAGATTTTACCAACAATAGCTGTATCATCAGCAAATTTAAAGATGGCATTTGAGCTATACTTAGCCACACAGTCATGAGTATAGAGGGAGTAGAGCAGTGGGCTAAGCACACATTCCTGATGTGCACCAGTGTTGATTGTCAGCGAGAAGGAGATATTATCACCAAACCTTACAGATCGTAGTCTTCCGGTTAGGAAGTTGAGGATCCAATTGCACAGAGAGGTACAGAGGCCCACATGATCAATCAGGACTGTGGGAATGATGTTAAACGCTGAGCTTAACAGCATCCTTACATTGGTGTATTGTCCAAGTGATCTAAGGTTGTGTGAAGACCATTGAGATTAGTTAGATTCTAAAGAAATGAGAGATTTCTTTCTCTCAAAAGTTAGATTTTAAAGAAAAAGAACCTTCTCTGTATTTCACAGTGCCAATGAGCTGGATTGCACTGACAGCCAGCTTGTGGTTCAGTAAGCTGATCAGCATTTCTGGCCTCTTGCTCTTGCCCTAGGCTTAACATGAAGCCTTGTGGTGTTTAGCCTTTGATTGTGTTGAAGTGCTGTATACATTTCATACCTAGTCACTCAGCTTAATGCCAGCTGATGGCGGATCTAACCTGCTCCAAGTTCAGTTGCTTGGGATTACTGACTTCCATTAAAAAGTGTTTTATTTTTATTTATTTAGATGAGTGAGAGACAGAGGCAGGGACACAGACAGAGATTCACAGGAGAACAATGATCCCAGTTATGCACTAAGAATCAGGGGTGGAAAAGCCAAATCCAACTGTAGTATTAGATTGAACTGGATTGTGTAGTCCTTCCCCAATGAGATGTCAGTGTCACATACATGACTGAACAAATTTAGCAGAAAACAGATGAGACCATTTCCCTTGGCTTGCTTTGCCATTTAGGAATAAGTGGTTTTGCTCGAATGAAGAGGTGTCTGTTCTAATTGTTTGACAATTCAAATAAAACTGCCACTGAACTACATGGAAAAGTGATGTAATATCTGGATTTATTTCATTGTACATTAGAGGTGAATACTACTTGCATGAAAAATTTCATTTTTTGAAGGCAAGACGAACACAAAATACCCAATACATTATGCTTAGTGCACCATAATTAAAATCCCTATGATCTTAGAATCTCTCATTTCTTAACGTTGTTTGTGTGAATAGGGCTCTCAGTACCAGTAACTATGGTGTTAACTATTCAGGCTAACAAAATGGCTTCTCTGTAATATTATTTCATGCTGTAATAGGTTTCTGTGTCAGGAATGTTTGGGTTATGACTGCAAATGGGGGGAGGGGGGAAACTAACCAATGGAGAGTTGTTACGCTATCTTGTACGTGTAAGCTGAATGGGAGTTCGTGGTCTTTTTCAGGAGGCAAGCAAGGAGGACGGACGTGTGAGGAGTGGACAGCAGTTCTAGGACGGCGGATACTGGACATCGGTGGTTCAGACGGTGACCGAAGGCTTGGAACCGGAATCATCCATTGTGGATGGAACCGGAAGCGTGAGCTCCAACGTATTAAAATATTATGTGCACAAACTGATAAACTTATTGATTTGGCGTCTTTAGGTTACCTGTTTCTGCTAACCCATCACTAAGAAATAACTATAAAATTGCAATTGTTTACTCGCCTTTGGTGTTTTGTCTGATAATTGTGTTGCGAGCATGTACTGGGGGGGGCATTGCACTATTGGTGGGGCGACGGCGGTTCACCCTAGTCAAACGGGTAAATTGGGGGTATGGATGCTACATGTGTTTGGCCATTAATCGAAGTTCAAACATTTCTACAAGGTTATCTACCTGTATCCACTCATTTGTATACAGAATTCTGTATCGGAGATTGTATTTCAGTCCATAGGTAACTGGCAAAGATGGATTTTTCCAATTCACAGTCAAAACTCTGCTCATTCCTGGTACTTGGTTTATCAAAGTTATCTCTGGAGGATCTGGTTTTACTGAAACACAATCAGTAACAAATTATATATGCATAGATCCGCATAAAACTGTGTTTTGTGTCAAAAGAAAAAGCCAAAACAGGAGTGAAAGGTAGGTAAATGATATGACAACACATTTTGATTCAATGCAATTCTGGGCTTTTCTGCAAAGTGGTTACTTGTGAACACTTCAGATCTAACAGAGTGAAAATAGACAAACATTTGCTAGAAATGTATCCTATAGCATTTTGAAATAGTATGTTAACCCACACTAGAGGTACATTTTAAAGAATTCCAACCACTGGGGACAGATTAAGACTGAAGGAAAATTTTGAAATTGGAGTTGAACCAGAGAAGAAAAGATGACATGTTGAGAGATGTCAGTCCACAAAAGGAAGCTAATATTACTGATGAATGGAGTTCAATATTGAAATGTTTACATATAGAGTATTTCGAAAGCAATCCATTATGCAAAGATCAAAAGTCAGTGAAAGCTGGCAAGGTTCATGCCAATCCCAAGAACGATTTCATGCAGGATAGAATATGTGGGGTGGAGAATATTTACCAATATAATTTGTGGTACTTGAAAGAATAATGAATAGTTAGTGACTAGAAATGAAATAGGTATAGATAAAGGCTTCTGTGGGAATACCAATGGTACTAGAATAAGAGGGAGAATGCTTTATATGTGAAATCATGAAATCATTGCAATTAAATTGGAAATGGAATTACAATTGCACCCAAGACAAAGGAGGAACAGTTATAGGGTACTGGATGGAGATGGAATCAGCAGGGAAGCACAGCTGCAGCCTAATCTCTTTCTATTTTCTTTGAAAGGTAACTCAAGATTCAAAGTAAATTTATCAAAATATGTATGCACTCAGTAGCAACTTATTAGATACAGGAGCAGATCCCAGTGGGGCTGATGTAGTCCATATGCTTCAAGGTTTGGCATATTGTGTGTTCAGAGATGTTCTTCTGCTCACCAACTTGAGCAGAAGAACTGTTTTAACACGTGGTTACTTAAGTTACTGTTGCCTTCCTGTCAGCTGAACTAGTCTGGCCATTCTGACCTTCATTAACAAAGTGTTTTCACCCACAGACCTGCCACTCACTGGATTTTTTTTGTTTTTTTTCCCCCCACAGCACCATACTCTGTAAATTCTTAAAGACTATTGTTTGTGAAAATCCCCTGAAATCAAGAGCATTTTGGAACCAAAACTGGATTGCCCACATAAGGCAAAGAGTGGGTCATATTCTGCATGGAGTTCAGTGAACAGTGGTGTGACTCAGGGGTCTGTTCTGGGACCCTTACTCTTCGTGATTTTTACAAAGGACCTGGACAAGGAAGTGGAGGGATGGGTTAATAAATTTGCTGATGACACAAAGGTTGGAGGTGTTGTTAATAGTGTGCAGGGCTGTCAGAGGTTACAGCATGACATTGATAGGACACAAAACTGGGCTGAGAAGTGGCAGATGGAGTTCAACCCAGGTACGTGTGAAGTGGTTCATTTTGGTAGGTCAAATATAATGGCAGAATATAGTATTAATGGTAAGACTCTTGGCAGTGTGGAGGATCAGAGGAATCTTTGGGTCTGAGACCACAGCTCAAAGCAGCTGTGCAGGTTGACTCTGTGGTTAAGAAGGCATACGATGTATTGGCCTTCAATGGTGGAATTCAACTTAGGAGTCGAGAGGTAATGTTGCAGCTATATAGGACCCTGGTCAGACCCCACTTGGAGTACTGTGCTCAGTTCTGGGCGCCTCACTACAGGAAGGATATGGAAGCCATAGAAAGGGTGCAGAGGAGATTTACAAGAAGGTTGCCTGGATTAGGGAGCATGCCTTATGAAAACAGGTTGAGTGAACTTGGCTTTTCTCCCTGGAGTGACGGAGGATGAGAGGTGACCTGATAGAGGTGTATAAGATGATGAAAGGCATTGATCATGAATAGTCAGAGGCTTTTTCCCAGGGCTGAAATGGCTGCCACAAGAGGACACAGGTTTAAGGTGCTGGGAAGTAGGTATAGAGGAGATGTCAGGGGTAAGTTGTTTTTTTTTAAAACAGAGTGGTGAGTGCATGGAATGGGTTGCCGGCAACTCTGGTGGAGGCCGATACTATAAGGTCTCTAAGAAACTTTTGGATAGGTACATGGAGCTTAGAAAAATAGAGGGCTATGGGTAAGCCCAGTAATTTCTAAGGTAGGGACATGTTTGGCACAACTTTGTGGGCCAAAGGGCCTGTATTGTGCTGTAGGTTTTCTATGTTTTTATACTCTGACCACGGAATGATTGTTAGTGCCAGACAGGGTGGTTTAAGTCACTGAGATCACATATGAACAACAATTGAACTTGACCTTGTCTGCATGCTTTTATGCTTTGAGTTGCTGCCACACAACTGGCTGATTATTTTTTGCACTAATGTGTACAGGTATGTTAATAAAGTGGCCACAATGTATGTTACCATACTCAATAAATCCACAATAGAAGAACAACTACAATAGAATCAATGAAAGACTGCACCAACTTGGGCGTTCAACCAGTGTGCAAAAGACAAAGTGCAGAAATACAAAAATAAAGAAATAATAATAAACAAACATACAAATAAGCAATAAATATCAAGAACATGATTTGGAGTCCTTTAAAGTGGGTCCATAGGTTGTGGGAACATTTCAATGATGGGGCAAGTGAAGTTATTCAGTGGTTTAGGAGCTTGACGGCTGCAGGGCAATAACTGTTCCTGAACCTGGCGGTGTGGGACATAATGCTTCTGTAACTCCTGCCTTATGATAGTAGCAAGAATGCAAGGCCTGGATGGTGAAGGTGTATAATGATGGATGCTGCTTTCACATGGCAGTGCTCCATGTAAATTCACTCAATAATGGGGAAGGCTTTTCTTTTCCTGTAATGCACCACTTTCTGCAGCCTTCTCTATTCTTGGGCATCGGTGTTTACATAGGATAAACACTCAGCTCTGGAATCCAGGATACTTTTCATTGACTACAGCTTAGCATTCAACACTACCATCCCCTCAAAACTCATCACTAAGCTCCAAGACCTGGATTCAATAACTCTCTGAACTGGATTCTCAATTTCCTCACTTGCAGACTCCAGTCAGTATGGATTGGCAATATCTCCTCTACAATCACCATCAGCACAGGTGCACCACAAAGTGGTGTGCTTAGATCCCTACTCAACATGCCATAAACTTATGACTGAGGACAAGTACAGTTCCAATGTTGCATTTAAGTTTGCTGATGAAAGCACTTACTGGCAAAACCAAAGGTTGTGATCAACTGACATACAAGACTGAAAATCTGAATGAATAATGCCACAACAACCTCTCACTCAACATCAACAAAATCAAAGAGCTGATTATCAACTAAAGCAGGAAGAAGCCAAAGGGTCCATGAGCCAGGTTTAAGAGGATTGGAGGTGAAGAGGTTCAGTAAATTTAAATTTCTTGGCATTATCAGAGCATCTGTCCTGGGACCAGCACATGTGCCATCACAAATAAGGCTCAACAGTATTCTTACTTTCTTTGAAGTTTGTCTTCATTTGGCATGTCAGAAAATTTTTTGACAAATGTTTATAGATGCACAGTGGATAGTATCCCAACATTTTGTATCACGGCCTATTCTGGAGATACCATTACCCAGGAATGGAGATGGCTACAGAAAGTTGTGGATACAGTCTATTTCATCACAGGCAAAGCCTTCCTCACCACTGAGCATGTTTACATGGAATGCTGCCACTAGAAAGCAGCATCAAGGATCCCCACCATCTAGGTCACACTGTCTTCTTGCTAGTTCCTCGGGCAGGATGTACAGGAGCTTTAGGTCCTACACCGCCAGGTTCAGGAGTAGTTATTACCCTATAACAATTAAGCTCTTGAACCAGCATGGATAACTGTGGTGAACTATGTGCCTGTCTGGACACGCCCCCTGCTGACTGCTCCTGTGGCTCCTCCCACAGGCCACTGTATAAAGGAGATCTGCGGCCTGACGCTCGGCCTCAGTCTCCAAGACATTGTATGATAGACACTCACTCCTGGTTCCTTCTTCCAGTCAATAAAAGCCGATATCTCGCCTTACGTCTCAGTGTGAGTTATTGATGGTGCATCAATAACTTCACTCACTACAATTCTGAATGGATTCCAAAACTTAGACTCACTTTCAAGGACTCCACAACCTATGTTGTTAATCTTTTTTGCACAATTCTTCTTTTGCACATTGGTAATTTATCAGTCCTTCTAGCTTCTTGTCCACAAATTCTAATGTATTTCTTTATTTTCCTGTAAATATCCATAAAAAAGATTCTCAAGGTAACATACAAGTACTTTGATAATAAATTTACTTTGATTCTTAGTGTGAAACATATAGTGATCCTTAATTGGTGAGAATGTGTGACTGGATGCCACTTTTTAAAAAAGGCAAACTAGGTTTATCTGAAAGCTGACCACCAGTATGAGACATCATTAAAGAAAATATAGACTTCCTCAATTAGACAATTAACATCTGTGGAGGTCCAAGATAATTTGGAAATGTATAGTTGTCAAACCCTGTTTGCATTCAGCATCTTATGAATAATAATGAATGTCAAAAATACATCTTCTATGTTATAAATACTATGCACCAATTGGCCACTAAAACTAATAGTTTTCTCCAGAACATATGGAAGCATACTTACTAACATCAACTGGATCCAGATTTATTGGGTCGGATATTACAGTGCCTAAGGAATTACTTGCCTCAACTGATATACTATTTAAAACAAAATAATGAATGTATGGGAATAAAATTGCATAGCAGTTGTTCACACCATCTTGCAACTCATACCGGTCTACAGCTCCAGGTTTAATTCTGCAAAACAAAAGAGAAGTATTTCAACACCGCTTTCCAAAATTTATTAGGACAGGACATACAATGCAGCATTTCTGTAATATATTAATAAGTTACTTGCAGAAATTCTACCAACAGCATAGCTTGGCAAGGTTAGAGGCAACACCAGGACTGGGACTGCTGCTGAGTGAGAAGCAAATGCGTGTAGTGGGAGTGGCCATTTTGTGAGGGTCTGTTAGGTGGAAATACTCTTATTGGAGGACAAACACGGACTATGCTGAACGTTAAGCCGAATAATGATCAAGTAACTTTTTCCCTTTGTTCTTAAGAGAATGGACGGTGATATGCTCCTCTTGCAGCACATGGGACTTCATGCAGATAGACAAATAAGTTGCATGTTGGAAATGTTTTTGAAGTGCTTCCAGCTACAACTCCTGTCAAACCACAGGGCTTCTGGAGCAGTAGTTGGACTTACAATGGAACACCCAGGAGGCCAAAAATGCCATAGATAGTTCATGGTGTTTGTCACACTAGATACAGAAAAAAGGAAATGGGTGACAATGGAAAAGGGCAGCAAGTGCAGAAGGCCTCTGTGGTCATTCCCTTCTGAATGATATATATATATATATATATATATATATAGATACTTTTGGTGATGGGGAGGCACCACAGCCAACGTTGTAGCACCAAGATCAACTCTAATGCACAGCAAGGTTGGACAACTCTAAGTGAGCAATAAACGATGGGGGAATTCATAAGGGACCGACAGGTGCCTCCGCGGCTGAAAGCTAAACTCCAGAATAGTATGTTCCCTCTCTGGAGCCAGGTTTAGTGAGGACGTTAATCAATTACAGAGCACTCTGAAGGGACAGGGACAGCAGCCACACTCATAGTACACATTGATAGAAAGGGGAACAAAACATTGCAAAGCAAGTTTAGCAGATTGAAAAAACAATATTGTGGTAAACTCTGATTGCCCCCGGTGCCATGTGCTAATAAAAGTAAAAATAGTAGGCCAGGACAGAATATGTGGCAACAGTGCTTGTGCAAGGAGGAAGGTTTCTGGGACCATTAGGATTGCTCTGGGCCAGGTGGGACCATCACAAAGAGGTTGGGTTGCATCTGAACAGGAAGGGGACCACCATTCTTACAAGGAGATTTACACACATTACAAAGTAAGTTTTAAACTAATCTGGTGGGTGGTTAGGAGTCATAGCTGAAGGATAGCAAGTATGGAGAATGACTCAAATGCACAGGATAAATCGAACATGTTCAGTGGGCAAAAAGGGAGAGGCTAGGGATCAGGGAAAGGCTGGCTTTTTCAGCTGCATTTGCTTTAAATGCAGGGAGCTTCAAAAAAGCAGGACAGAAGAGCTTAGAGCAAGTATCACCACTTTAAATTACCGCCATCACAAAAACATGGTTGAGATAAGGCCAGGGCTGACAACAATGCTCTGCAGTATAGAAATTTGACTTGAAGGGTGGGGGGGAGGGGGGGGGAGAGGCGGTACCAAAAAATTAGGTAGAATAATATATCCTAGAGGGGATGTCTAATGTGATCATATGGGATGAACAGGGTAAGAAGAACATTTTGCCAGGGTTATTCAACAATTAGAGGAACAAATGTAAGCAAATTGTATAAAGTGTAAACAACAGAGTTACAATAATAGGGGGGGGGGGGGGGGAGGAGGAGAAAGGTCAACTTTCCCAGTATTTTAGGGGATTACTTTATGTGAGTTGATTTGATGTGAAGTGTGTCCAATAAATTATTTTGAGAGAATATGTACAGCTCAGGAATAAACCAGATAACTAAAGACCTGTAAGCTTAATGTAAGTGGTACGGAAATCATTGGAAGACTTTTAAGGGAAAAGGGTTAATGAATTTTTGAGAGCTCACCTCACTAATTTGATTGGAGTTTATTTTGAGGAGTTAACCAATTAGATTGTTAAAGACAGGCTGGTAAACATTGTTTATATGGACTTTATAGCAAGGCATTTGAGAAGATATCACTTGGTAGACTGCTCCGGGTTAAGCAAAACTGGATCAAAGGTGAACAGGTTATCTGGATTCCAAACTGGCTTGGTAATAGAAGATAGAGTGTGATGGTGGTGATTGTGGTAGTAAGTTGCTTTCCTAATGAAAAGTCTATGACCAGTTTTAAATTGATGAATCAGTGCTGCCTCTTCTTTGTTGAATATCACTTTAATAATTTGTATGTGAATTTGTAGATACAGTGGTATGCAAAAGTTTGGGCACCCCTGGTCAAAATTTCTGTTACTGTGAATAGCTAAGCGAGTAAAAGATGACCTGATTTCCAAAAGGCATAAAGTTAAGGATGACACATTTCTTTAATATTTTAAGCAAGATTACTTTCTTATATCCATCTTTTACAGTTTCAAAATAACAAAAAAGGAAAAGGGCCCGAGGCAAAAGTTTGGGCACCCTGCATGGTTAGTACTTAGTAACACCCCTTTGGCAAGTATCACAGCTTGTAAATGCCTTCTGTGGCCAGATAAGAGTCTTTCAATTCTTATTTGGGGGATTTTCCCCCATTCTTTCTTGCAAAAGGCTTTTAGTTCTGTGTGATTCCTGGGCCATCTTGCATGCACTGCTCTTTTGAGGTCTATCCACAGATTTTCGATGATGTTTCGGTTGGGGGCCTGTGAGAGCCATGGCAAAACCTTCGGCTTGAGCCTCTTGAGGCAGTCCATTGTGGATTTTGAGGTGTGTTAGGATCATTCTCCTGTAGAAGCCACCCTCTTTTCATCTTCAGCTTATTTTTACAGACTGTGTGATGTTTGCCTCTAGAAGTTGCTGGTATTTAATTGAATTCATTCTCCCCTCTACCAGCAAAATATTCCACATGCCACTGGCTGCAACACAAGCCCAAAGCATGATCGATCCACCCCCATGCTTAACAGTTGGAGAGGTGTTCCTTTCATGAAATTCTGCACCCTTTTTTCTCCAAACATACCTTTGCTCATTGCGGCCAAAAAGTTCTATTTTAACTTCATCAGTCCACAGGACTTGCTCCCAAAATTCATCAGGCTTGCTTAGATGTTCCTTTGAAAACTTCTGACGCTGACTTTTATGGTGAGGACGAGGAAAGGTTTTCTTCTGATGACTCTTCCATGAAGGTCATATTTGTGTACGTGTCGCTGCACAGTAGAACAGAGCACCACCTGTTAAATCTTCCTGAAGGTCTTTTGCAGTCAAACAGGGGTTTTGATTTGCCTTTCCAGCAATCCTACAAGCAGTTCTCTCGGAAAGTTTTCTTGGTCTTCCAGACCTCAACCTGACCGCCACCATTCCTGTTAACTGCCATTTCTTAATTACATTACGAACTGAGGAAATGACTACCTGAAAATGCTTTGCTATCCTCCTGCTTTGTGGGCATCATTTACTTTAATTTTCAGAGTGCTCAGCAGCTGCTCAGAGGAGCCCATGGCTGCTAATCATTGGGACAAGGTTTGAGTAGTCAGGGTATTTCTAAAGCTTTGAAATTTGCATCACCTGGCCTTTCCTGACGATGACTCTGAACAAGCCAGAGCCCCAAAAAGCTAATTAAGGTCAGAGACCTTGGTAAAAGTTATCTGAGAGAACAAATCTGTTGGGGTGCCTAAACTTTTGCATGGTGCTCCTTTCCTTTTTTCCGCCCACTCTAAAATTGTACAAAACAAAAATAATACACTAATCTTGCTTAAAATGTTGAAAAGAGTGTCTCACCTTTAACTTCATCTTTTGGAGATCAGTTCATCTTCTACTCACTTAACTATTCAGAGTAACAGAAATTTTGGCTGGGGTGCCCAAACTTTTGCACGCCATTGTAATACACAAATTATTGTGGATTGCGAGGAAATTCAGCTAAAGCTACAAGCAAGATATAGATCAGATGAGAAGTTGGACATTGCACTGGCAGATAGAGTTTATACCATCTTGGGAAGTCAAGTAGGGGGTAAGCCATCTACAGGAAATGGTAAAGTGCTATGTATGTTGATTAAGAAGGACCTGAGGTTCAAGTCCATAGTTTGCTTAAAGAGGCTACACAGGTAGGGTGATGGAGGTGGCTTATAGCATGTTTGCATTCATAGGTTGGGGCACTAATCTAACTATTTTATAAAATATTTAAGAACTCACTTGTAATATTGTGCATAGTTCTGATTGCCACATGAAAGGAACAACGTGACTGTAATAGAAATAATGCAGAGCAGATTCACCTGGATGTTCCCTGGATTGGAGTTTAGTTATGGGGAGAGATTTGACCGGGTGGGCTTGTATTTCCCTGAGCAAAAGAGGCCAGGGGAAGGGGGACCTGATAGGGGAGCTTAACATTATAAAGGGGTATAGATAGAGCAGCTGTTCACAATCTTTTCTCTCCCCCCTACCCCTGCCAATATAGTTGCATCAAAACAAAAGGACATGGATACAAGGTGATAAGATCTTATGGGGGGGATTTGAAGTGAAAGTTGTTTCTGTTCATTGATATATGGAACTCGGTCCTAGAGGAGGTAGTGGAATCAGATAAAAATCAATCACTTAATCAGACACTTGAATAGGAAAGACATAGAAGGAGACACACCTAATGTGGGCAAATGGGATTAGTATGTGGGCAAAAAGATGGTGGGCCAAAAGGGTCACTTTTGTGCTGTACAACTCTACCTTTGAGAGGTCATACAATTTCATTAGGATTAAATTCTCTTTTAAATGCTTTCTTTTAAGAACAAGAACTCACAACAGCCTACGTCTGTATAATGCTTAATAAAAAAAGTTTCATGGAAGCTTTCCCCAAGAGATTAGCACATGCTTAAATTCTTGGTCAAAAGAGATAGATAATCAGCAGACGGCAGAAAGCCAGCTAGGAGAAGAGAGATGATCAAAACTATTGTTAATAAAACTACAAAAGATTAACACAAGATGTTATGGTGGTTTCAAATAATCTCAGTGATAGAAAAAAATGTGACCCAAAGTATATCTTGGAATTAAATATGATTTCAAGGTTGCAACCTGTTTCAGAAAGTTGATAGAGGGGGGACATGTTTCCTTCATTGCTTAATCTGTTGACTTTTTTTTAAAAAAAGAGGAAGGATTGCAAAGAATGACATCATCCAACGACATTTCTGAAGCCAAAAGAAACTTCCAAAACCACTTCATACTCACGACAATTTAAAAGAGTAATGGGTTGGCAGATACGTCTTTTTTCCTGGATCCCAGGAGCAAGTCATATTGCGGTTATAATATGTTATGCATGTCAAATTTTTTGGCTTTTCTGGAAACACTAAAAAAAAACAAATGATTTGCAATGCAAACCATCAACAGAAGATCATAACAGTTTAACATTTTTCATGCTATTTAACTAAGCAGTTCGGAATCTGGTGGACCAAATAATAATCAAAGAACTATGCCTCAAATTGAATGAGAAGAATTTGGGGTATTCTAAATTATACAAAACAACATCAAGCACAGATAAAAATAAGAGGTGCTGGAAATGCTCAGGTTAGCAAGCTCCCACAGATGCTGCCTAATTTACTGAGTATTTCCTGCATCTAGAACACAGAAAACCTACAGCACATTACAGGCCTTTCGGCCCAAAAAGCTGTGCTGATCGTGTCCTTACCCGAGAACTACCTAGGCTAACCCATAGCCCACTATTTTTCTAAGCTCCATGTACCTATCCAGAGCCTCTTAAAAGACCCTATCGTTTCCGCCTCCACCATCGGCAGCCCATTCCACGCACTCACCACTCTCTACGTAAAAAATTATCTTTAGATTCCCAGCAACTACTTTTATTTTGGCTTTTTAATATCAAACAGAAAATATGCAAAACAGCTCATAGTTAATTACAAAATAGCGATTGCATCTCAGTGCAATTTGGGATGTTGTGATAAATGAAGTCATAACATTCAAAGCTCAAGTCAAGAATACAAAAAAAATCCAAAACAAATTGGGTGGGCTGAACTGCCACACCTCAAAGAGCCTGAATATTACTCATGGAATTTCAGGGAATACTTCAGGGAATTTCAATTATATTTAATCAAAATGTACTATAACCATCCCCTTCGGAATCTCATTTCAATATGTTCCTCTCGTTCTCTCAAACTCCTGAGAGTTTAAAAGAGCTCTCAGGAGCTTCATAACTCCATCCCTGAAATTGAACAAACATTTTCTATATAACCATCAAAAATTTAACATTATGTATTATAAAGAAACAAAAACAATATAGTATATAATATTCACCAAATTCTAAACATCTACTACAAGATGTCCCTACTTCAGACCACCATCCTTGCAATGCAGACCAATACCCCGCTTGTCTTCCTATTTATTATTCTTGTATGCTATCCAGGTCTCTCACCACCATTTACTAGTCTCACACAATTGAGACTTTTCTATTCTTCTCACCAAAGTGGATATCCTCATATCTCCAAACTTCATATCCCAATCAACCAACTTATTGCTCATTCACTTGGCTAGTGTCATGCCAATGTTTGCATCCTGTTACTTTCTTAGCTATATTTTAAAACTTATTTGGCAGGGGGATGAGAACTGGAGTGAGAGGATTGATGATGAAGCAGTTGGTTTACAAGTCAATACGTTATGTGGTGAGATTTGAGGAGGAAAGGCAAATGGTAGAGCAAACTTGCAGTGGGATTATGTGAAGTGTAACATGGGGGGGGGGCAAGATCGAAAAGGGTGATGAATCTAGGACTGAAGGTGTTATATCTGAATGCACACAGTATATGGAATAATGTAGATGATCTTGTTGCAGTTAGAGATTGGCAGTATGACATTGTGGGCATTACTGAATTGTGGCAGAAGACGATCATAGTTTGGAGCATAACATCCAAGGATACACATTGTATTGAATGGAATGACAGGTAGGCAGAGGGGGTGGGAGGCTCTATTGGCAAAATGTGAAATCAAATCCTTAGAAAGGGGTGACATAGGATCAGAAGGTGTAGAATCCTTGTGGGTAGAGTTAAGAAACAGCAAGAGTAAAAAGATCCTGATGGGAGTTGTATACAGGTCTCCGAACGATAGCCACCATGTAGGACATAAATTACAACGGGAGATAATATAATAAGGGCAATATTATGATAGTTATGGGGATTTCAATATGCAAGTAGGTTGAAGAAATTGGGTTGGTGCTGGATCCCAAGAGGAAATCTGTAGAATGCCTAAGAGGTGGCTTTTTAGAGCAGCTTGAGCTTGAATTCACTAGGGAAAGGTAATCATGAATTGGGTGGTGTGTAATAAACCAGATTTGATTGAAGAACTTAAGATACTGAAACCCTTAAGAGGCAGTGATCACAAAATGATCAAATCCACCCTGCAGTTTGAGAGGGAGAAGATAAAGTCAGATATATCAGTATTTGAGTGGAGTTAAGGGAATCAAAGGCATGAGAGAAGAGCTAGCCAAAGCTGATTTGAAAGGGACACTAGCAGGAATGACGGCAGAACAGCAATGGCTGGAGTTTCTGGGAGCAATTCAGAAGTTGCTGGATAGGTACATCCCAAAGAAGAGCAAGTATTCTAAAGGCAGGATGACGAAACTGCAGCTGACAAGGGAAGTCAACATGAAACCAAAATAGGAGGCGTATAACATAGTAAAAATTATTGGGACATTAAAGGATTGGGAGGGTTTTAAAAACCAGAGGGCAACTAAAAAAGCCATAAAGAGAGAAAAGATGAAATGTGAAGGTAAACTATCCAATAATTTAAATAGGAAGGCATCGGCTTTCACTGTGGGAGACACTAGCGGTATGCCAGAAATTTGAGTGTGTCAGGGGTCAGAATTGAGTGTTGTTGCTATTACTGAGAAGGTGGTTGGGAAAGATCTGAAGGTAGGCAAGTCACATGGACCAGATGAATTATATCCCACAGTTCTAAAGAAGCTGAAGTTGTGGAGGCATTAGTAATGACCTTTGAAGAATCTGGAATGGTTTTGAAGAATCGGAAAATTGCAAATGTCACTCCACTTGTTAAGAAAGGAAGGAAGCAGAAGAAAGAAAATTATAGTACAGTTATCCTGAATTCAGTGGTTAGAAAGATGTTGGAATTCATTATAAAGGATGAGATTTCAGAGTACTTGGAGGCACATGATAGAATAGGCCAAGGTCAGCATGGTCTCCCGAGGGGAAATCTTGCCTGACAAATTTGTTGGAATTCTTTGAGGAAATAACAGGCAGGATAGAAAAAGGAGAATCAGTGGATGTTGCTCATTTGAATTTTCAGAAGGCCTTTGACAAGGCGCCACTTAACATGAGGCTGCTTAGCAAGATAAGAGCTCATGGTCTTTCAGGAAAGATACTAGCATGGATGGAAGATTGGCAGACTGGCAAGAATATCTGTGGAATATTCTACCACAGACTGCAGTGGAGGCCAAGTCAGTGCATACATTTAAAGCAGAAGTTGATCGTTTCCTGATCGGTCAGGGCATCAAAGGATATGGCGAGAAGGCACGTGTATGGGATTGAGTGGGATCCAGGATCAGCTCATGATGGAATGGTGGAGCAGACTTGATGGCCTGAATGGAGGCAAAGAGTGGGAATAAAGTGGGTCTATTCTGAGTGGTTGACAGTGTCTAGTGGCATTCTGCAGGGGTCGGTATTGAGGCAGCTTCTTTTCATGTTTATATGCCAAGCATTCGGCTAACAGAATTGATGGCTTTGTGGCCAAGTTTGCACTCAATACAAAGATAGATGGAAGGACAGATAATGTTGATGAAGCTGATAGTGTTTTCTCTCCATGATAGCTGCCTTCAGCCATGTGGCAATTCTTCATGGAGACTTTTGCTAGAAATGCAGTTGTTTGCAATCTTATTGATCTCCATCAATACATTGCCTTCCCTGTTACTCTATCAAATCGCTCTTTAGGTTTTATTTATCACATATATTAAGTTCAATTTATTAGAAGTTTACAGTATAAGCTACTTTTATCCACCTTTTAGTTTGCTATAAACTTCAAATAATATCCCATTTTATCACGATCCGTATACAAAAGTTTAAATATTTCCCCTTTGAAATTAGTACAAATCAATAAGTTTAAAACAAAATATTGTTAACTTCACTCGACACCAGATGTCTGTGCTCAGATTACCAAGTGCTTTATGTACATCAATAAATTAATTCCTTTAAAAAAGCCAATTGCAAGCCCACCACAATTCCAGGTACTAATCAAAATAATATTTACCATCTTGTTAGGTAGCCAACTACCACCCAATTAAATGTTAACTGGTAGGCAGCTTATAAATTATTTTAGTCCATAGTAACCAGATATTTGAAAGTTAAAACACGAGGAAATCTGCAGATGCTGGAAATTCAAACAACAACACACACAAAATGCTGGTGGAACACAGCAGGCCAGGCAGCATCTATAGGAGAAGCGCTATCGACGTCTCGGCCCGAAACATTGACAGCACTTCTCCCTATAGATGCCGCCTGGCCTGCTGTGTTCCACTAGCATTTTGTGTGTGTTGTTATTTGAAAGTTAAATTCCAAATGTAAAAGTAGTCTAATATTATCTTCAACCAATCCCCACATACAGAAAATTCTCAACAATTACATCCTGTTAAAGCTGTTCTTTAATAAGTTACTCCGGGCATCAGCAAGATGGATAATTACTGAGAACACTTAGATAATTCTGAAGCTCAGTAACAAGTTTGCTTATTTATGAAATTGGTCAATTACTTGTAACGTCAGAACACCGCTGAAATACATGTGTATTTTAGAAGGGGCAGAAGGGTATCATAATAATGGGATAGAGCAAGCTCTTCAATCCCCTGAAAGGTAACCAGCTGCATAGGATCTTGATAACTGAAGCTGAAAGTTCCAAGTATTTTAAACTCAAGCTGCTACTGCCTAAATGCATTACTTTACTTAAATTGAAGGCAATTGACAAACTGACAAAATAGCAGAACTGCTATGGTACAGCAGAAAAGATAATTCTAAGTGTACCATAATCTTGCTTGTGACTGAAATTCCAAATCTTCAAACTGTGAAAGAAACTTGTAGTAAAGTGCCATATTTTATTTTCCCCCATATCACTCAGCCCCAGAAAACACTTACATCCTGATGTTACTTGTATTCCAAAGACAGTTCCCACATGATCCTCGTTGTACTGTATATTGCAGGTCAGAAGTGCAACCCCAACAGTAGAAAAGGTCAGTGTTACATTGGATACCGTGCTATTGACTGTGGTGTAGTGCTCTTTTGGTATTCTGTTTTCCTTTAATTTCCAGAATATTTGATTGGCATCCACTCCATGTTCTTTCACAAAACTTTCACTAAGAATGCAGGATGCTTGTATTTGGGATCCATTTTCTATTACTGGTGACTCAGGAATAATGTAGGCAGATCCTTCCAAGGGATTATCTACCAATGGAAATGAATAAAATCATGTCAGTAAATCTAGTTTCTACAAAATTACACCATTAAAGTAATTACATTTTTGCATCAGATTTAATGTGACACGTTGATTCTTAAACGTAAGTTGCATATGAAAAGTGCAGAACAAATACCTGTAAAGGTATAGTACAGTAAGTGCCACCCCATGATTTTCAAATCAATTAAATATTCTTTTTATTACTTATGGATTACATATATAACAGATCAAATTATCTTTATAGGTAGGACCACATAAATGGGGCTACATTACAGACTACCTAACAGTCCTAGGGAATTAGAGGAACAAATTTATAAAAGTTTGCACTGTTGCAAAGAAACAAAGTTGTTTTGGTAGGTGATTTTAACTGGAAATCCTATACTGTAAAAAGACTAGATGGGATAGAGTTTGTCAGATGTGTTCAGGGAAGTTTCCTTCATCAGTTTGTAGAAGTCCGAACAAGAGAGCATGTGATACTGGATCTGCTATTAGTGAATGAGACAGAGCAGGTGGCAGAGGTTTCTGTAGGGTAACACTTTGCATCCAGTGACCACAATGTCATTAGTTTCAAAGTAAATATGCTAAAAGATAGGTCTAATCCACGGGTTGAGATTCAAAATTTGCCTTACCAAAAATGATTTAGCAAGTGTGGATTAGCTACTGTTTTCTGGCAAAGGTGTACTTGTAAAGTGGGAAACCTTTAAAAATGAAATTTTGAGAGTACAAAGCTTGTATGAAATGAATAAAATGAAAAGATAACAAGTGCAGGGAACCTTCGTTTCATGAGATATTGAGGCCCTGATTAACAGAGGAAAAAAAGGATGTGCATAGCAGGTATAGGCAAGTAGGAACAAATTAGGCGCTTATGAAAAACAAGGAATGTAGGAGATCATTTAAGAAACCAGGAAGACTAAAAGAAGGCATGAAGTTGCTCCAGCAGAGAAGTAGAAGGAGAATCCAGAGGGATTCTACAGATACGTTAACAGCAAAAGGATTGCAAGGGGCAAAAATTGGTCCTCTAGCAGACCAGAATGGCAATCCATGTGTGGACCCAAAAGAGATGAGGGAAGATCTTAAATGCAGTCTTTGCATTTGTATTTACTCGGAAGAAGGATACAGAGTCTATAGAAGTGAGGCAAAGCAGCATCACCTTAATGGATCCTGTGCAGATTACAGAGGAGGAGGTGTTTGCTACCCTGAGCCAAATCAGGGTGGATAAAACCCCAGGGCCTGACAAGATGTTCCCTATGCGAGACAAGTGCAGAAATTTTTGGGCCCCGAGCAGAGATATTTGAAACTTCCTTAGTGACCAGGAGAAGTACCAGAGGATTTGAAGATAGCCAGCATGGCTCTGCTGTTAAAAAAAGGCTCTAAACAGAAATCAAGAAGCCTGATATCAGTTGTGGGAAAGTTATTGGAAGGTATTCTAAGGGATCGAATACATAAGTATTTGGAGAGACACGACTAATTAAGGATAGCCAGCATGGCTTTATGTGTGGTAGGCAGTGTCTAACCAATGATAGTTTTTCGAAGAAGTTACCAGGGAAGTGGATAAAGGCAGGGCAGTGGGTGTTGTCTACATGGACTTTAGTAAGGCATCTAACAAGGTCGCACATGGGAGGCTGCTTAAGAAGGTTCAGTGGCTCAGCATCAGGACGAGATAGTAAATTGGATTGGACATTGGCTTTGTGTGAGAAGCCAGAGTGGTAGTAGAGGGCTGCCTCTCTGACTGGAGGCCTGTGACTAGTAGTGGGCCGGAGGGGCCAGTGTCGAGTCCTTTAGGTTTATCATCTATGTCGATGATTGGATGATAATGTGATCAACTGGATCAGCAAATTTACAGATGACACCAAGACTGGGAATGTAGTGAACAGTGAGAGGGTATCTTGGATTGTAGGGGGATTTGCATGAAAAATGGCAGATAGAATTTGATGCAGGCAAGTTGCAAGGTTTTGCACTTTGGTAGGACCAACCAGGTAACATTCTAGTAAATCTCCCCTGTACTCTTTATATTTTGTTGACATCATTCCTATAATTCGCTGACCAGAACTGTACACAATACAAATTTGGCCTCACCAATGCCTTGTACAACTTTAACATCACATCCCAACTCCTATACTCAATGTTCTGATTTATAAAGGCCAGCATACCAAAAGCTTTCTTTAACACCCTATTCACTTGAGATTCCACCTTCAGGGAACTATGCACCATTATTCCTAGATCACTCTGTTCTACTGCATTCTTCAATGCCCTACCATTTACCATGTATGTCCTATTTTGATTAGTCCTACCAAAATGTAGCACCTCACACTTATCAGCATTAAACTCCATCTGCCATCTTTCAGTCCACTCCTCTAACTGGCCTAAATCTCTGTGTAAGCTTTGAAAACCCACTTCATTATCCACAACACCATCTATCTTAGTATCATCTGCATACTTATTAATCCAATTTACCACCCCAACATCCAGGTCATTAATGTATATGACAAACAACAGTGGACCCAGTACAGAATCCCTGAGACACACCATTAGTCACCGGCTTCCAACCTGACAGTTACCCACCACTACTCTCTGGCATCTCCCATCCAGCCACTCTTGAATCCATTTTACTACTTCAATATTAATACCTAATGATTGAACCTTCCTAACTAACCTTCCGTGTGGAACCTTGTCAAAGGCCTTACTGAAGTCCATATAGACAACAACCACTGCTTTACCCTCGTCAACTTTCCAAGTAACCTCTTCAAAAAATTCAATAAGATTTGTCAAACATGACCTTCCACACACAAATCCATGTTGACTGTCCCTAATCAGACCCTGTCTATCCAGAGAATTATATATACTATCTCTAAGAATACTTTCCATTAATTTACCCACCACTGACATTAAACTTACAGGCCGATAATTGCTAGGTTTACCCTCAGAACCCTTTTTAAACAACGGAACCACATGAGCAATACGCCAATCCTCCAGCACCATCCCCGTTTCTAATGACATTTGAAATATTTCTGTCAGAGCCCCTGCTATTTCTACACTAACTTCCCTCAAGGTCATGTCAGGACCCAGAGACTTATCTTATTTTATATTCTTTAAAGGCGCCAGTACTTCCTCTTCTTTAATCATCATAGATTCCATAACTACCCAATTGTTTCCCTTACCTTACACAATTCAATATCCTTCTCCTTAGTGAATACCGAAGAAAAGAAATTGTTCAAAATCTCCCCCATCTCTTTTGGCTCCACACATAGCTGTCCACTCTGATTCTCTAAGGGACCAATTTTATCCCTCACTATCCTTTTGCTATTAATATAACTGTAGAAACCCTTTGGATTTACTTTCACCATACTTGCCAAAGCAACCTCATATCTCCTTTTAGCTTTTCTAATTTCTTTCTTAAGATTCTTTTACATTCTTTGTATTTCTCGAGCACCTCATTTACTCCATGCTGTCTATATTTATTGTAGATTTCTCTCCTTTTCCGAACCAAGTTTCCAATATCCCTTGAAAACCATGGCTCTCTCAAACTTTTAACCTTTCCTTTCAACCTAACAGGAACATAAAGATTCCGTACCCTCAAAATTTTACCTTTAAATGACCGCCATTTCTCCATTACATCCTTTCCATAAAACAAATTGTCCCAATCCATTCCTTCTAAATCATTTCGCATTGCCTCAAAGTTAGCCTTTCTCCAATCAAAAATCTCAACCCTGGGTCCAGAGCTATCCTTCTCCATAATTATATTGAAACTAATGGCACTGTGATCACTGGACCTGAAGTGCTCCCCAATACATACCTCTGTCACCTGACCTATCTCATTCCCTAACAGGAGATCCAATACTGCCCCTTCTCTGGTTGGTACCTCTATGAATTGCTGCAAAAAAAAAACTATCCTGCACACATTTTACAAACCATCCAGCCATTTTACAGAATGGGCTTCCCAGTGTATGTGTGGAAAATTAAAATCTCCCACCATGACAACCTTGTGCTTACTACAAATATCTGCTATCTCCTTACAAATCTGCTCCTCCAATTCTCGCTCCCCATTAGGTGGTCTATAATACACCCCTATAAGTTTTACTACACCTTTCCCACTGCTCAATTCCACCCAAATAGTCTCCCTAGACGAGCCCTCTAATCTATCCCGCTAAAGCCCCGCTGTAATATTTTCTCTGACAAGCAATGCAACATCTCCCCCTCTTGCCCCTCCGATTCTATTACACCTGAAACAACGAAATCCAGAAATATTTAGGAAAACCTCTTCAATCAGAGGGTCATCAGTGTGCGGAATGTGCTACCAACACAACTGGTGCATGCGAGCTTGATTTCAACATTTAAGAGAAGTTTGGACTGGTAGATGGATGTTAGGGATATGGAGGGCTCTGGTCCTGATGCAGGATGATGGCAGTAGACAGTTTAAACAGTTTCAGCATAGACTAGATGGGTTGAAAGGCCTGCTTCTTTGCTGTACTTCTCTATGACTATGCATAGAGAAGTCTCCAGAATAAAGGAAATCATCTGAATGAAAAATTTCCATTTTGGTTTCAGTTCACTATCTTCCTTGACAACTTTATTCATTATGACTCATCTGTCATCACTGGAGTTTGTTGCATTCAGAAATTTCATCTTTTACTTCGTTACTGGGAAATTTTGGAAAAATTGTACAAGAAAAGCAATGCATCATTGTAAAAGTTAATGGAACTTGCTGAGATTTTGAAGGACAAGATCCTTACTTCAAAAGAAATATGAAAATATAAAATGCTGGAAATATTCAGTACTTTGGTACAAAGTAAATTTACAGAAAGAGTGCAAATGTTGAAGTAAAACTGTCAATACCCACTCAAAACATCAGTGGGGAAAATAAAAGTTTATCTTTCAGATCTGTAATCTTTCAGTGGGCATTTCTCCTCACACAAAGTACTTCTAGTAACCAATTGGGACTACAAGATCTATAGTACATTCAGACACAGGTTGAAAATTGGTAGCAAGTAACATTTACACCACAGAGTGACAGGTAATCACAAGCTCTAACTAAAGAATTTCATCATCACTATGTGTACAGCAGAAGTTTCATCATCACATTTTCTGGCGCAATAGGGGTGGACAAATACTTGTCTTACCAGCAATGTCTGGATCCCAAAGAGGAATAAAATAATGTCTTAGTATTTTACATTAATCCTCAATGTCAAATGGCACCAACAAACTGTAGTACTGTCATGTCAGCTTGTTAACAATTTTCCACTCAGCAAAAATCTAATTTTAATTATTCTTTGTAAGCTGTTGCTAAGTGAAGGCCAAACAGTGTTAAAAGCTAGATGATAGCAGTGGTAATTCTGTATCTGCTTCCATGAAAATAGAAGCTCTGTATTTAATGAACAGCAGATTCCTTTAGGAGAGCAAGGAGAAAATGCAGAAAAGATATGAATGAAGTATGTTAAAGCTTATCCCAGCTATCTCATGAAATCTTATATCCCAAATAAGCTATAGAAAAACTAATGGGGCAGTTGCAGATTACTAGTCACTGGCAGTCAACCTAAGGCCTCCTTTATTCCCATTCTTTGCCTCCTGCCAATCTTCAATCCATACTAGTTGTTAAGTGCCATTGAGTTGTTGTTGACTCATGGTGACCCTATGGATCATTGCCCTAAGTGAGTATTGATCCTCACAAAGGCCGCTCATTATCGATAACATTGCGTTTAAAGCTGTCCTTATTGTGTCCATCCACTTGATTGGTGGCTGTGCTAGTATTTTTCCTGAAATACCATGGGCTCATGCATTGTTAACAGCCTCATGTGTGGCACCTTGTCAAATTCCAAATTAATACCCACTGACACTCCTTTGTCTATCCTGCCTGTTACTTCCTCAAAGAATTCTAACATATTTATTAGGCAAGATTTCTCCTTAAGGAAACCATGCTGACATTGGCCTACTTTATCAAGTGATTCCAGGTACCTCAAAACCCCATCCTTAAATCAGACTCCAACATTTTCCAACTACTGAAGTCTAACCGGCCTATAATTTACTTTCTTCTGCCTCTCTTCCTTCTTAAAGAGTGGAGTAACATTTGCAATTTTCCAGTCCTCCAGAAGACTGGAAGATCATAATTAATGCTCCACAATCTCTTCAGCTACCGTATTCAGAACCCTAGCATACAGTCCATCTGCTCCATGCTTTTCAGCTTCCCAACCACTTTCTCCTAAGTAATAGCAGCAACATCCACTTCTGCACCTTGACAGTCAAATTTCTGGCATTCTGCTAGCATCTTCCACAGTGGAGACTGATGCAAGAACACTTAAGTTTCTCCACTGTTTCTTTGTATCCTACTACGACCTCTTCAGCTTAATTTTCCAGTGGTCTGACACTAGTCTCTCTTTTACTCTTTATATATCTGAAAACTTATTCAAGAAGGGGGGGGGGGTAGGGATACCCCAGGAAATTATAGGCCAGTGAGTCTTACTTCAGTGGTTGGTAAGTTGATGGAGAAGGTCTTGAAAGGCAGGATTTATCAGCATTTGGAGAGGCATAATATGAGGAGGAATAGTCAGCATGGCTTTGCCAAAGGCAGGTCGCACCTTACGAACTTGATTGAATTTTTTGAGGATGTGACTAAACACATTGATGAAGGTAGAACCGTAGATGTAGCATTTATGGATTTTAGCAAGGCATTTGATAAGTTACCCCATGCAAGGCTTATTGAGAAAGTAAAGAGTCATGGGATCCAAGGGGACATTGCTTTGTGGATCCAGAACTGGCTTGCCTACAGAAGGCAAAGAGTGGTTGTAGACGGGTCATATTCTGCATGGAGGCTGGTGACCAGTGGTATATCTGGTCTGGGACCCCTTCTCTGATTTTTATAAATGACCTGGATGAAGAAGTGGTTAATATATTTGCTGATGACACAAAGGGTGGGGGTGTTGTGTGAGGGCTGTCAGAGGTTACAACTGGGCTGAGAAGTAGCAGATGGAGTTCAACGCAGATAAGTGTGAAGTGGTTCATTTTGGTAGGTCAAATATGATGGTAGAATATTGCATTAATGCTAAGACTCTTGGAAGTATGGAGGATCAGAGGGACCTTGGGGTCTGAGTCCAAAGGACACTCAAAGCCGCTATGCAGGTTTTTCTCTGTGGTTAAGAAGGCATACAGTGCATTGGCCTTCATCAATCATGGGATTGAGTCTAAGAACCGAGAGGTAATGTTGCAGCTATATAGGACCCTGGTCAGACCCCACTTGGAGTACTGTACTCAATTCTGGTCCCCTCACTACAGGAAGGACGTGGAAACCATAGAAAGGGTACAGAGGAGATTTACAAGGACGTTGAGTGAACTCGGCCTTTTCTCATTGGAGCGATGGAGGATGAGAGGTGACCTGATTGAGTTGTACAATATAATGAGAGGCATTGATCATGTGGCTAGTCAGAGGCTTCCCCCCAGGGCTGAAATGGCTAGTATGAGAGGGCAAAGTATTAAGGTGCTTGGAAGTAGGTACAGAGGAGATGTCAGGTGTAAGTTGTTTGCTTACGCAGAGAGTGGTGAGTGCGTGGAATGGGCTGCCAGCAGCGGTGGTGGAGGCCGAAACAATAGAGTCTTTTAAGAAACTCCTGGACGGCTAATGGCGCTTATAAAAATAGAGGGCTATGGGTAAAGCCTAGGCAGTTCTAAGGTAGAGTCATGTTCAGCACAGCTTTGTGGGCCGAAGGGCCTGTACTGTGCTGTAGGTTTTCTATGTTTCCACTGCACTTCTCAGTGCAAGACCTATCTTAGTTGGTCCTGCATTAAATTCCATCTACCATTTTTCAGCCCATTTTCCCAGCTGTTGGTTTTATTTTAAAAGCTTCCTAGTCCTCTAACTTCCCACTATTTCTTTGCTACATTATAAGCTAACTTTCCTTTGCTTTTATCTGTCTTTGACTTTTCTCGTCAACCACAGTTGCTTCATCATCCCTTTGGAATACTATTTCAACTTTGGGAATAGTTGCAGAACCTGGGCCTCTATACCCCCCTCTGTAATTGGATCCTCATCTTCCTAACTAGAAGACAACAGTCTTTGCGGATTGGTGATCACATATCCCCTTTGCTGATGATCAACACTGGCGCACCTCAAGGGTGTGTGCTTAGCCCACTGCTCTATTCTCTGTATACACATGACTGTGTGGCTAGGCATAGCTCAAAAACCATCTACAAATTTGCTGACGATACAACCACTGTTAGTAGAATCTCAGGTGGTGATGAGAGGGCATACAGGAGTGAGATCCGCCAACTAGTGGAATGGTGCCGCAACAACAACCTGACACTCAACGCCAGTAAGACGACAGAGCTGATTGTGGACTTCAGGAAGGGTAAGACGAAGGAACACACACCAATCCTCAGAGGGATAAGAAGTGGAGAGAGTGAGCAGCTTCAAGTTCCAGGGTGTCAAGATCTGAGGATCTAACCTGGTCTTAACATATCGATGCAACTACAAAGCACCAAGTCAGAGGCAATAGTTGATTAGGACTTTGAAGAGATTTGGCATGTCAACAAATACACTCAAAAACTTCTATCGTTGTACTGAGGAGAACATTCTGACAGGCTGCATCACTGTCTAGTATGGAGGGGCTACTGCACAGGACCGAAAGAAGATGCAGAACACTAGGTCTAGTCAGCTCCATCTTGGGCACTAGCCTACAAAGTACTCAGGACATCTTTAGAAAGCGGTGTCTCAGAAAGGTAGCGTCCATTATTAAGGACCTCCAGCACCCAGGGCATGCCCTTTTCTCACTGTTACCATCAGGTAGGAGATAGAGAAGCCTGAAGGCACACACTCAGTGATTCAGGAACAGCTTCTTCTGCCATCTGATTCCTAAATGGACTTTGAAGCTTTGGACATTACCTCACTTTTAAAAAAATATACAGTATTTCTTTTTTGCACTTTTTAATAATCTATTCACTATACATACTTGATTTACTTGTTTATTATTATTTTTTTCTCTCTCTCTGCTAGATTATGTATTGCATTGAACTACTGCTGCAAAGTTAACACATTTTGTGTCACACGCTGGTGATAATAAACCTGATTCTGATCTTTCCTGCACTTTCCAAATTTGCCTCAAAAATACCAACCATGGTTGTTCTGCCGTCGTCACTGCTGGTGTACCCTTTCAATCAACCTTGGCCAACTCCACTCTTGTACCTCTGTAGATTCCTTTACTCCTCTACTCCTCCACCGTAATACTATTTATTGTTTAGCTTCTTCTCAAACTGCAGGGTGAGTTCTATCATATTATGGTCACTGCTTCCTGATGTTTTCTTTACCTTGAGCTTCCTAATCAAATCTGGGTCATTACCTAACACCCAATCCTGAATTGCCATTCCCCCGGGGGGGGGGGGGGGGGGGGGCTGCTCAACCACAGGCTGCTATAAAAATCAGTCCTGTGGGCACTGTACAAATTCCGTCTTGATATCCAGTACCAACCAGATTTTACCCAATCTACCTGCATACTGAAATCCCCCATGATTATTGTAGCAATGCCCCTTTCACGTACCTTTTCTATCTCCCGTTGTAATTTGTAGCCCATATCCAGGCTACAGTTTGCAGGCATGCATGTAACTCGCGTCAGGGACGTTTTACCCTTGCAGGTTCTTAACTCTACAGTCAAGGAGTTTACATCCTCAGATCCGATGTCACCTCATTCCAAGGAATTGCTTTCATATCTTTTTATATACAGATAGAACCACCCCACCCCCTCTACCTCTTTGCCTGTCCTTTCAATACAATGTGTATCCTTGGATGATAAGCTCTCAACTATGATATTCTTTCAGCCATGACTTGGAGATGCCAATAACATCATACCTGCAAATCTCTACCTGCATCACAAGATCATCTACCTTATTCTGTATACTGTCTGAATTTAAATAAACCCTTTTCAATTTTGCCCCCATGTTACACTTTAACTCATCCCAGTGACTGCAATTTTGCCCTATCATCTGCTTGTTCTTCCTCAGAGCCTCACTATACACTGTCTTTGCTTTATACTACCTGCCCAATTCCCATCACCATCATCCCAGATCCTTCCCCCCCCACCCCCCCACCACCAACCGCAAAATTAGTTCAAACCTTCCCCAACAGCTCTAGCAAATCTGGCCTGAAGGATATTGGACCCCTCAGGTTCAGGTATAACCTGAACCTTTTGTACATGTCATATCTTCCCCAGAAGAGATCCCAATGTTCCAGAAATATAATACCTTTTCACCTGCACTAATTCTTCAGCCACACATTCATCTGCCAAATCATTACCCTCAGCGGCAGAGAACACAGGCAGAAATACAAAGATTACTACCATGGAAGTCCTGCCTTTCAGCCTACTGCCTTATTCCCTATATTTCCTTCTTCAGGACCTCCTGGTTTTCCTACCCATGTTGATGGTACCAATATGCACCATGACTTGTAGCTGTTCCTTCTCTCCCTTTAGAATGCCGTGGACCCTATCTGAGACATTCTGAGCTTGGCACCTGGGAGGCAACATACCACCTGGGTGTCTCATGTCCACAGAATCTGCTTTCTGGTCCTCTAATTGAGAAATACCCTATCACTACTGCACTCCTTTTCCCTTTTCCTTTCTGAGACACACAGCCAGACTCAGAGTCAGAGACCTGGTCGCCATGGCTTCCCTGATAGGTTGTTCCCACACCACCCCCAACTGTATCCAAAGTGGTATATTTATTATTGAGGGGAACCGCCACAGGGGTACTCTGCGCTAGCTACCTATTCCCTGTTCTTCTTCTAAGAGCAACCTAGGTACCCGCCTCCCTTGTAGCTCCTACCCATCACCTCATTTTCCTGTGTGAGCCCAAGGTCATCCAGCTGCAGCTCCAGTTCCTTAACAGTCTCTAAGTAGGTACACCTTGATGTACTTTGTACCAAATATTTATTATTTGACAAGGTCCCACACAGGAGATTAGTGTGCAAACTTAAAGCACACGGTATTGGGGGTATGGTATTGATGTGGATAGTGAATTGGTTGGCAGACAGGAAGCAAAGAATGGGAGTAAACGGGACCTTTTCAGAATGGCAGGCAGTGACTAGTGGGGTACTGCAAGTCTCAGTGCTGGGACCCCAGTTGTTTACAATATATATCAATGATTTAGACGAGGGAATTAAATGCAGCATCTCCAAGTTTGCGGATGACACGAAGCTGGGCGGTGATGTTAGCTGTGAGGAAGATGCTAAGAGGATGCAGGGTGACTTGGATAGGTTAGGTGAGTGGGCAAATTCATGGCAGATGCAATTTAATGTGGATAAATATGAGGTTATCCACTTTGGTTGCAAGAACAGGAAAACAGATTATTATCTGAACGGTGGCCGATTAGGAAAAGGGGAGATGCAACGGGACCTGGGTGTCATTGTACACCAGTCATTGAAGGTGGGCATGCAGGTACAGCAGGTGGTGAAAAAGGCAAATGGTATGTTGGCATTCATAGCAAAAGGATTTGAGTACAGGAGCAGGGAGGTTCTACTGCAGTTGTACAAGGCCTTGGTGAGACCGCACCTAGAATATTGTGTGCAGTTTTGGTCCCCTAATCTGAGGAAAGACATTCTTGCCATAGAGGGAGTACAGAGAAGGTTCACCAGATTGATTCCTGGGATGGCAGGACTTTCATATGAAGAAAGACTGGATCGACTAGGCTTTTACTCACTGGAATTTAGAAGATTGAGGGGGGATCTAATTGAAACGTATAAAATTCTAAAGGGATTGGACAGGCTAGATGCAGGAAGATTGTTTCCGATGTTGGGGAAGTCCAGAACGAGGGGTCACAGTTTAAGGATAAAGGGGAAACCTTTTAGGACTGAGATGAGGAAAATCTTGAATTCTCTGCCACAGGAAACAGTTGAGGCCAGTTCATTGGCTATATTTAAGAGGAAGTTAGATATGGCCCATGTGGCTAAAGGGATCAGGGGGTATGGAGAGAAAGCAGGTACAGGGTTCTGAGTTGGGTGATCAGCCATGATCATACTGAATGGCAGTGCAGGCTCGAAGGGCCGAATGGCCTACTCCTGCACCTATTTTCTATGTTTCTATGATACTGGAGGTCTCCCAAATTTCCCACATCTCACACAAGGAACATACCATTAACCCCAAATCCATTCTCAGTGTACTAGCTATGTCCCTCAAGAAAAAAATATACTAGGATTTTTTTCTGACTTAGAAACACCACCTGTGCTTGCTCACGCTTGTCCTTGTGCTAGTCTGTTAAGCCAAAGCAAGCCCACTCCAATAGTAGCTGCTCCACTTACATCTCCTTTCTTTTTATTGGCCTTGCACTGATTTCAGCCTAAAAGAAAGCTGAAAGCTCAAGCCCTTTTTAATCTTCATGCTGCATTGCCAATGAACGATCTATCGTGCTGAATTCAGCCTGCCAAAATTAGTCATTCAGCAACCATGGTAAAATAGTCATTGGTCTGAACACACTGGCACAGTACAATATGAATAAAATGTGGGCAAAGAACATTTGGTTGACTGGCTCAAAGTTTTAACAATTACTTGCATCTTCCAACTACAGTTGACTATGTGGTGATGATAATAAATTAACAATAGAATGGACAGATTAGCTGTAGCAGTCTTTTTCTAAAGAGTGCTCCAATAGACTTGCATTTTATATAGACACTACCATGGTCAACCAACATTGTTGAAACCTATTGAATTGATGTTAGTCAAAGGTCCTATGTGAGACTAAAATTCATGGTTCCTTAAGCAAGTTTATAACAATAATGTTAATCATAGCTCAACTGGCTCACTTCTGACATATGTGGATGCACTTTACTTCGCTAAAGTATGCTTCTGATGAGAGGGGAAACATTAATTATTAATCAAAATTTGCCAATACACATCGTCTATTACTTCAATGTTAAAAACAAAAAGCAATGGAATCTAGATTTCCAACACAATTCAGTATCAGAAATTCTGCAACTCACTATTTTTAAACTGCCCACAACTTGGTGCTTGATAATCATTAAAGATAAGACAACTATTTACATGACAATAGTAGATGTTTCTCTTACACTTACCAAGTTTTAAACATTCACTGATTTGTTCGGAGAGACATGTTACCACAAGCCACCAAATGCTCTGGAGAAACATGATTCAGGTCGTCACTAAAAATTAAAAGAAAATTGAAGCATTAGCAAAGATTTAGAACTTCAGTCCTCTTAGTCAATTCTGAATCTAATCAGTACTGCTGACGACCACGTCTTCAGCTTCCAAAGCCGCTTGCTGCTCAATTCTTTCCCTAGATTTTTTTTTCCTGCCTCTATCATTCCACAACATTTAGTTTTATTGAAAACAGAATACTGAATAACGTGGGAACAGAGCCTTCAATCGACATCTGTGCCAACAATAATGCCATCTGCTAACTCTAATGCCATTCAAAACTAACCCAATCTGCCTGCATATGGTCTATATTCTCACCCCACATTCTAAGCATAGAGGCATAGATAAACAGCCAGCATCTTTTCCCTTTGGGTCAAAATGTCCAATATTAGGACATTAAAGGCGGGGGGGGGGGGGGGTGGGAAGAGGGGAGATCAAAGGAGATGCTGAAGGACTAATTTGTTTTAAAGAGCACTGGGTGCACTGCCAGGGGCTGGTAGTGAAGGAAAATATAATACAGGCTTTTTTCAAAGCTCTTAAGGAATTTCTCTTCTAGTGTGCCTGAAGAGAAGCACATTCAAGCACGTTTTAGGAGAATGCAGAGTGAACTCTAGGTGGCATATTCAAATGTCCTGTAATCTCATATCTAAATTATCTAGGATTATATATGGGGTTACTTCCATCAATAATACAAATTTAGAGCTGATGGCAAAGCATAATGGGAATTAAATGTGCAAGCAGTACCAGGGTGACAGATCACGATTATCCACTTCCCAACGGTCAAGGCTTTTGTCACTATCAAAAGACCCTTTAATGATCAGACACTTTGAAACAGTTGAAGAATAAATAATTAGCAAGTTTAAATACATTAAAAACATGAAACAAATCTCAATAAAGGAACAGAAATAAAGTGACTTTTCCCTCGAAGGTCAGCAATCCTACTCAAATCAACACCGGCCATGGGTGACACAAATAGAAGGGCCAGGTATAAAATGCATCACACTTCTCAGATTAAGATCATTTACAACTATCAGTGGACTCGATTGCACTTTCAGGATTGACCTCAGTGTCCAATAATTCAGACCTACAATGTGCAAGCATGGAAGCTGCAGGAAAAATATACCTGTTGATTCTTTTGTAATCTATTGGGTAATGTAACTACTATTTCTTTCTTCACATCTGCTTGTATGACCCTGATTAACTTTTATTTATATTTTAGATATCCTGAGCACATTGCTTTCAGTTCCCTAAACAACGAAACACTCAATGTTTCAGGCAGAGACCCTTCATCAGAACTGCAAAGGAAAGTGGGAAGAAGCCAGAATAAGGTGGGAAGTGGTTGACAGGCAATAGGTGAAGCCAGGTGAGGAGGAAGGTAGAGGGCGTGGGGGTGGGGGGGTGGGTGGGAGAGGAGTGAAATCAGTTTCCTAAACTGCCTTTAGTATTTCAGAGAGGCTCTGCGTGCAGCATTTTACAACTAAACGGCTTGTTTAAAAATCAACATTCATTGCTTTTGTACTTGTACTATGAATGAGTCAATTGTGTAAATACACACAATGTCTAGAGTTCACCCATTAAATATCCTGCTTCAACTTTTTCCAATACCAAAGGCACAGATTTTCACTATTAAGTGCTGGCAAGTTTAGCAATCCTACAAGAAAGAACTAATCTTATTCAAACTTTGCCTGATAGTACCATGCTGCAGCACATTACATGGAGTCCAACAACTGAATAGGTTTGAAACACACAGAGGAAAACTCAACTGATGACGACCATACTTTCTAGATTAAATACTATGTCACAATTTTGCTGATCCAATCTATGTTTGTGATTTCCCTTCCCATCCAAATAAATTAGACAACCTGTAAATTTTGAGGTGTCATGGCAGAGTAGTAATTAGCATGATGTCATCTGGAGTTTGGAGTTCAATTTCAGTACTGTTCTGGAAGGAATCTGTATGTCCTCGCTATGGAATGCATGGGTTCCCCTTGACTACTCAAGTTTCCTCCCATAGTCCAAAGACACACCAGGTGAGTTCACTGTAAATTGTCCTGTGATTAGATTAGAGCTCAGTTGGGAGTTTGGTGGGGATTGCTAGGGCAGCATGATTCAAAGGCCTGGGAGGGACTACTCTGCACTACTGCTAATAAAACAAATTTTAATTCAATACAAATTTGGATATAAAACTCCCTACTTTATTCTGGTCTTTAATGTACGTTATAACGGTTGAATTCTGATTCATGAGGAAAACACAAATTGCATCTCACTTGTGGATAACCTCCGCAACCTATTCACTAATCTCCTTATTAAGAACAAGTTCATATCAACCACACACTGTCATGATAGAAACCCTCAAAAACTAATTTCAGAAAAGCTTGCAGATACTCAGTTGTCAGTTAATGCTTACCCAAGTTCCCAGTTCAGTTATATCTGATACATAAAACAGAAAAGTACAGTACAAGAGCAGGTCAGACAACGTCAGTACTGATATAATGCCAACCTTGAAGACCTGCTGCTCAATTTAAGCTAATTATGGGCTTGCATTATCCCATCTGATCTTTTAAAATTGTAGACTTACATGTACTGTACAGTTTTCACAAATTATCAAACTACTAAATTTAGGCAAAAACTAAGTACTCTATCAAAAATGGAATCAATACAGACTGTTAAGAATGGCATCTGAATCATTTGGGTATATATAGCTTTTGGGGTAATTAAATTCAGCATAAAATAGTTTAGACAATTGTAATTTACTTAGTCGATTGATCATTGTGCCAAATAAAAAGTTTTGAAACTTATTACTGAAACACTATTAAAAAAATCCACAGCATAATTGGTATGTTTCAGCTAACCTTTATCTGTATTCTAGCCAACATCTTCCTTCAACTACACAGCAACCACTTAGTCATTCACTTGCATTTGTTACTGAGTATTCTTAACCAAAATGCCCAGATACATACACCAGTCAGCATACTTCCTGTTATTATAAGGATTATGCAAAACCTTACAGTTGAATTTATAAGCTCCTGAATGCAAAAAGTTTTTCAAGATAATCAATCCTTAAGTATACATTGCATGGTTACTTATTTGAATTCATATTTCACATGAGTTGAGCTGGTGCAACTAATCTTAAGTGTCTTAGTTGAATGTTTCTGTTGTCTGGTTGGTAGATTTTAGTCTGGACTGTTTTTGAAAGTAATTATTTAACTTGTATAACTTAGTTTAATTTCATGTTACCTTCATATTATACTAGATGACTGGGTATGGCCTACAGAGGGATTCAAATCAAGATTAGAGGTGGAATCAGACATATTATCAACTCTGGCAGGGTTTGCAAGCTAAAAAGCAAAAGGCAACATCGTGAATGGCTGTGGTGCTTCACTTCCAGATCTTTCAAGAGGGTGAACCCTCACAAGACAGCAGACCCTGATATTGTACCTGGAAAGCTGCAGAAAACCTGTGCCAACTAATTGGCTGGTGTGTTCAAAGACATTTTCAATCTCTCATTGCAAAAGAAGTTCCTACCTGCTATAAAGAGCAACAATTATACCAGTGTCCAAGAAGAGTAGGGTGAGCTGCCTTAATGACCATCATCCAGTAGCACTCACAACCACACTTATAAAATGCTCTGAGGTTGGTCATAGTTAGAATCAACTCTTGCATCGGCAAGGACCTGGACCCACAGCAATTTGCTTATTGCCATAATAGGTCTACAATAGAGGCGATCTCAAAGGCTCTTCACATGGCCTTTATTCACCTGGATGATACTAATTCCTCTACTTCCTGAGGTCCTTTTGAGTATGCAGGCCTCTCTTTCACGTGTCACCAGTCCATTGTCGCCAGCACAATCTTCTAAGCAGTGCTGTGCAGGACAATGGCATCAGCACAGTGATGCCAACAGGCTCAATAAACTGATTAGAGGGGCTAGCTTTTTCATAGGAGTCAAACTAGACACACTGGAGGCTGTGGTAGAACAAAGGACCCTACGGAAAATTCTAGCAATTCTGGACATCGTCTTTCATCCTCTGCATGCCACATTGACTGAACAGAGGACCATTTATAGTAATAGATTAAGGCAACTACGCTGCTCCAAAGAGCTTTATACAAGGTCATTCTTACCCTCGGCCATTAGGCTCTACAATGATTCAACCTTTAGCCGAGCAAGAGAAGCCCCATTCTGTAAGAATGAGGTAACTTTAAAAAAAGTTCTTTCTTCTTTTATTATTTTATATATTATTTTTCCAAAATAAGTACATGTTCGGCACAGCATTGTGGGCCAAAAGGCCTGTATTGTGCTGCTGGTTTTCTATGTTTCTCTAATATTTGTATATCCGTACATGTATAATGTTACTGTGACACTGTAATTTCCTTTGAAATCAATAAAGTATCCATCACTTACGTCAGGCTGCTGTTTAATGACTACAGCTCAGCATTTAACACCATCATTCCCACAGGTCTGATCAAAAAGCTCCAAAACCTGGACTTTGTACCTCCATCTGCAACTGATTCTGTACATAGTTTGTACGGATCGGAAATAACATCTCCGCCTCGCTGATAATTAACACTGGCAAACCTCAAGGACGTGTGCTTATTCCCCTGCTCTACTCTCTCTACACCCAGTACTGTGTGCCTAGCCACAGCTAAAATGCCAACTATAAAACTGCTGCTGACACAACTTATTGTTGGCAGAATTTCAGATGGTTCCAAGGCAGTGCATAGGAGCAAGATGCATCTGCTAGTTGAGTGGTGTCACAGCAACAACCTTATACTCAACATCAGTAAGACCAAAGAATTAATTGCGGACTTCAGAAAGGACAAAACGAGGGAACACACATCATTTCCCCCAGAAGTGGAAAAAGTAAGCAATTTCAAGTTCCTGATGAGATTTGGTATGTCACCACAGGCACTTGTAAATATCGTGGAGAACATTCTAACATCACCGTCTGGCTTGCAGCTTCCTGAAGCTCTAATGTCCTGAAGGGCCTCATCCTGAAATGTCACCTGTTTATTCATTACCATAGACGTTGCCTAACTGCTGACTTCATCCAGCATTTCATGTTTGACTCTAAGCAACTTGTGTAAATGCACAACATCTTAGCGCCTGGAGCTCAGCCATTAAATATTCAGCTTTGTCTTTTTCAGGCCCAAAGAGTCCAGATTTTCACTCATAAGTGTTGACAAGTTTGGCAATCCAACAAGAAATTCCCAGTCTTACTGAAAGTTTGCCTGATTTTACTTTGTTGCTGTGCTTTATGTGGAGTCCAACAACTGAGCAGGATATTGCAGAGATTTCATAACATACAAGTTGGGAAATCTACTCTCAGATCTTGAGGGAATAACCATGTTGTCTGCCAATGGTTTCCAGAGTATTCTAGGCAACACTAATTCTGGATTGTTACTACTCATCTTTAATGCTTGGCTCCATTATCATCTCAGCATTTTGTGTGTTGTTCAGAAAATTAAAAACTTGTTTTGAAAATCTAGAGTAGGTTAGGTTTGGAACAAAACGATAAACAAGAGTTCCACAGGAGCAGAGCTAAAAACGACTATATATCTTGATACAAGATTGTAGGAATTGAACCAAATGCACATTTAGCATAGGGGATATGTTTGTTGATAAGACAAAACTATGAAATGCTAGACAAAAAAAAACCTATTTAACTGGTCAGAGTATTCATAACGACAAAAACAGAGCCAATGCAGTCAATCTAACAAAACCAGACTTGCACAGCTCTACAGAAGTCATCCACGTCACTGAGCACCCTACTCATTTCATATTTCTAACCACAACTGGAAAGGTCTAAAATAAGATTGGTTATCTGAAATTGTCAAACACAAAATTTAATTCAAATTTCAAATAACTATATTTTGAATACCCCTTTTGTTGCCTTAAATCAGAGGTCATCACTGCTAATTACTTAATAAAGCTTTTACAAACAATGTTTCTATTAAAGCAGATTCTATTTCTTTTAATCATTATTAATTTCTTGGTCATTTATTACAAAATTTTAAATATTTTCTGCTCATTTTAGCAACATTCTAATCCTTTTAACAATATCCTCAACTTCTCCAGTTAGGCATTTCTCCAGTTAGAATGCAAATTGAATAATTAAAGTAACCATATTTATTAAAATTATTTGTTTGCTTGTAGATATTATTTTGTTTAATTTTCTAACTACTTGGCCAACTTGCTCCCCTGTAACTCTAACTGCTCCACTTATCTTCAGACTTGGACCAAAGAACTAAATTCCAGGTAAAGTGATAGTGAAATCAACTGACGTTGCGGTGTCAGAGATCACTGGTAAAATGAGGAAAATACTCCAATGGCCTGAGTCATACCATGTGCCAACAAATGTTCCAGTTCTTTAAGAGATCAATCATCCCACTCCCAAACTTTATTGGAGTCCCACAGTGCAGGGTCTTCAACAGTAACCAAGTTCTGTTGCTTTAGCAATATCCTTCCCTGCATCACAAGGTTAGAAGCGGTGCTTTTGCTGAAGACTGCACACATGTTGAAATCCATGAATAAATGAAGCACCTTCACTCAACAAGCCTAGACAACAATCATGCATTGACTGAGAAGTGTGGAAGATAACATTTATGCAAGAAAGGTGTCAGACAATGACAATCTCTAACAAGACAGATCTACCACCTACAAATAGTATCATCAACATCTGGCAAGTTTAGCAGCTCAACTGGATCAGCACCCGATTCTGTAGTTACAAGACACAGGATAGGCATTGTGGTAAGCCAAGTCAGGACTGTGGTGGAATACTTACTAATTACCTGATAAATATAGCCCCTATTCACCAAAAGGTGATTCAGGTGGCAGCTCAGTTCCACTTTCTCTGGACCAATTATAGATGTTAACCTCAGTGCCTTCATGTCCCAAAAGTGAATAAATAAATATTTTCAAGACAAAACTATCACCTTCAACTTTGAATTTGCAATAAATAATGGGATTTCCACATTACTTTTCAAAATAATGTCACACATTTTGCACCATGGTGCTGACGTACAGGAGAATATGCCCCCTGCTGTAAATCTTAATTAGTTGCCTTTTAGCACATTGTCACTCACTTATAAGAAACACAAAATGCTCCAGCGATTAAAAAGTAACAAAAAATTAGTAACTCGTCTCTTTTATATACAGGCTAGTCACAACTGTTTAATTTCAAACAAAATCTATGAGACACCTACACTTACCAGTAGTTTACCTTTCTTCACTCAACCTACAAAGCGCAGAGTAAACTCAATGGCTCAAGAGTGCAGTTGGGAGTTCTGCTTGAGCAAAACTGATCAAAACCACACAATTTTGCAACCGGAATTGCCATGCTAAGACCGCCCTCTCATTTGAGCACTGCTTTACATATTTATCAATGGTTATGCAGAAATAATGATCTCCTTATAGATATTTTTAAAATCATATCAATAGATAAATTCAATCCAAAGTTCAGATTAAATTTGTTAACAAAATACCTATGTCACATACAACACAGATTAATTTTCTTGGGGGCATATTCAATAAATCCATAATAGAATCAATTGAAGACTGCATCAACTTAGGCATTCAACCAGTGTGCACAAGATAACAAACTGTGCAAATACAAGAAAGAAAGAAATAATAATTATAATAATAAATAAGTAATAAGCATCAAGAACATGAGATGAAGGGTCCTTGAAAGTGAGACCATAGGTTGTGGGAGCATTTCAATAGTAGGGCAAGTAAAGCTGATCCTCTTTATATCCCCTCTGGTTCAAGAGCTTGATGGGTAGTAATTTTACCTGAACTTAGTGGTGAGAGTCCTGAGACTCCTGTACCTTCTTCCTGAAGTAGCAAGAAGGGAGGATGGCAGGGTGGTGGGGGGGGGGGGGGTCCTTGATGAATGCTACTTTCCTGCAACAATGCTTCATGTAGATGTGCTCAATGGTGAGCAGGACCTTCCCCATGATGGATTAGGCCATATCCACTACTTATGGTGGGCTTTTCCATCAGTGTTTCCATGCCAGGCTGTGATTCAACTAGCCACTATACTCTCCACCACAAATCCATCAGACAAAGTCCAATTCAGTTAACGTGAAATCTTGTCTTCAAATGTTCATACTTCCTTTGCTCAAAAAAAAAATTGCTAACTTGGGCAGAAGTCTACGAAGAGCTAGAGTTAAACACCAAGCTTTTAACCAAGGACTAGTTATTTGCAATATACAAGAAATCCATATTGTTGGGGAACCATAGAAATAAGGTTCCCTCAGCAATGAATAGTAACATTCCATGGGTTTATACTAATTACTTGCCATACCTGCATACTAAAGTTAAGAACGAGGCACTAGGACACCAGGATATCTTCACATCTCAGTGCTGAGCAATCTCACACTATTTAGACATCTGTCACCTCCTTTTCCCCCTCCCCCCACTATTATTAATTAACCAAACACTACCTATTAGGACAAAGGTTCACTTTTTTTAGCTGGGAATAAAAATACAGCAAAGAAACAACAGCACTGTTGTAAAATGAATGGCTGCCGATCCACTAATGATCTGATCAGTTACCATATTCTTACACAGTAATGGAATCCACCAAAAAAAATGCTAAAGGTTATTTGCTCTTGCTAATGTAACAGATTTCATTCAGATACAAATGCTTAATGATCTCTTAATGATTCTACTAGCAATGAAGTGGGAAAAAAATCTGGAAAAATAGAGGGACAGTATCAAATAAATGGCAAAAATTTTAGAAAGTGTCTCCACAAGTAGATGGCACAAATGCGTTCAAGTAGAAAAGCATGTTGAGAGAATGGTTAGTACAACATATGTCAACCTATGAATCATAACAGAGGCAGAGCCTAAAAAAGACATGAGTATAAAAACAGATTTATGTAGAACAGTGCAGAATGTTGGTTAGGACAACATACAAAATGCTGGAGAAACAAGTCAGGCAGCATCTATGGAGGAAAACAAAGTTCTAAGTAAATTATCAAAGTATATGACAGAACAGGTTGCCAACACTAATTCTCCTGCTAACCTTGCCCCTTTGCCTGGTTAGTCACTCCTCCTTGTTCTGTCCCTGGTCTAGTTTCCCCTAGTAGTTCACACACTTTGCCTTCCCGTTCTGCAGTTCTTGGGAGTTCACCATTTACACACTCTTAACAGTAAATCAATCGCTAGCTTGGCTAATCAAAACAATCCCTTCAGTTAACAAGCAAACATGAGGAAATCTGCAGCTGCTGGAAATTCAAACAACACACACAAAATGCTGGTGGAACACAGCAGGCCAGGCAGCATCTATAAGGAGAAGCACTGTCGACGTTTCGGGCTGAGACCCTTCGTCAGGACCTTCGTCAGGGTCTCGGCCTGAAACTTCGACGGTGCTTCTCCTTATAGATGCTGCCTGGCCTGCTGTGTTCCACCAGCATTTTGTGTGTGTTGTTCCTTCAGTTAACATGTTTTACTGGTGTACAACTCAAAAATAAAGATTATAAACTCAGGCATTTCAAACAATTTCATTTATTTTCACTCACACTGTTACATTGGTTTGCAGAGAGCAGGACAGCTCCTGCCACGCACATTACTTGTCTAAACACAGCACATTTCCTGGTTGATGTCACGGACCCAAAAGACCCGAGAGAGAGTTTGGAGCATCCAAAATAATACCTGGGTTAGTGGAAGTAAGCACTACCACTGGTGGGGAGGCATCATTCTTTTATATTTATTTGAGCATGTGGATACTGATCTGTAGATTTAACTAATGCATTTGTTGTGGAATAAGACTGTAAGAGTGTTAAAATCCCTGTTTAAAATGTTCCAGTTCTCCATATGAAATAATTATTATGTCTGGTCACATGATTGATTAATCCCCACCCCAGCCCAGGAAACCAACAGTAGAATTTTCTGGTCCTTCCAGGCCTGGCTTAAACCCTGGCTTTGCTAGCAAGGTGAGGAGTTTGGAATTGATGGCTGGTGAATAGTTGTTTATTTACATTGGCCTCTGTATATTTGTAAATTTTTTGTACATACATTTTTTTCCCCATTTGTCTACTTGTAAATATTTTCTTCACAACTTTTGGACAGCTTTTGCATTTTTTTTTCCAGTTGGCGGTAAATAAAACTCCTTACACTAACATATTGGAGTGACTTGCCATCTATTTTTTTCTCCTCCCAACTGTTTGTTGATCCTCATTGGGCACGTTTACCTACACCTGAGAGCAAGGTATGACAATCTATAGACAGTATATGTCACTACCCTGAGATTTATTTTCTTGTGGGCTGTGATGGTAAATACAAAGGAACACAAAAGAATGAAAAACCGCATGCAAGACAGACAAACAACCAATATGCAAAAGACAATAAACTGTGCATGTACAAAAAGAAAACAATAATAATAATAAATAAATGAGCAACATAGAAAACCTACAGCACAATACAGGCCCTTCGGCCCACAAAATTGTGCCGAACATGTCCCTGCCTTAGAAATTACTAGTTGAAGGTGAGTTCATAGGTTGTGGTAACAGTCAAGTGTTGGGGTAAGTGAAACTGAATGAAGTTATCTACTCTAGTTCAAAATCCTGATGGTTGAGGGGTAATAACTGTTCCTAAACCTGGTGGTGAATGTCCGGAGGCTCCTGTGTGGCTGTCAAATCCGATTAAAGTCACTCAGAGACCGTACAGGTATAAACTCTTTATTCAAAGCACCCGGGGCTTACTCAGTTAGTTGCTCAAACAAGAACAGTCTGTCTGTGACTGTTCCTGCCCGATCAACTAACAATTCCCCTTACAAAGCAGATATATTTGTTCAGATACTCCCCACACAAGACAGGCTGAAGCCGAAGTTATCCATTACATGACAGTCCCGAAAGACAAATTACAAAATAGGCATTATGGACAGAACATACACAAACAGGCTGGAGTGGTCCTATCTCTATGCATGAGTGCACAAGGAGATAAGCATCCAGAAACCCTAGCGAGCTATCTTCAAAAAGTAATATGGCTCAGCTTGGCTTAGCATATCTGTTGATCATCAGTGGGTTCATTTCAGAAAAAGATGCTGCTATTCTTTAACAAAGTGTTAACCCTTTTACATACTTTATCACCAGTACTTCCTGACAACTTCCTAATGAAAGGTCTCAGCCTAAAATGTCAACCATTTATTTCCGTCAAAGATGCTGCGTGATCTGCTGAGCTCCTCCAGCACGTGTGCATTGATCAAGATTTCCAGCATCTACAAAATTGCGCGATATTTTTTAGGACGTAGCTGAGACACTGCATCCAATTCAGGTTGTGCCATACTTTAGCAATAAAGATTCTGAAGAGGGCCAGAAGATTTCTAGAATTGTTCTATGAATGAATGAATGAATGAATGAGATTTCACCTCTGATTAGTAAGATGGTAAAGACTGATAGCATTGAATGTGGTGAATAATCCCGGCAATAGATGGTCCCAAGATTAGAGCACAGACCAGAATTCTGAGTAATGTATAGCATTTGGAAGGAAGGACTCTTTTTTTTAAACTTATTGTTTGGAATTTACAGTCTACAAAGTTATGGATATGGATGGTGCCAGCAACAGGTGAATTGAATAGGCAGTGAGGAACAATTGGCAAGACTCAGGAAAAGGAACTGAAGAGTACTTGTCTACTTGGAGCCAGCATAAACCTGTCTATATTTTAATATTCTGAATACACAGGAGCATATAGACTTTGATCCTGTTCTCAGCAAGTTATCGGGAATGTAGTCAATCATTTTTGGTTTGTTTATATTCTACAGCCATCTTATAATTTGAGAATTTTACAGTATAACTAGAGATATGCAATTTTAGTTTTGCAGGCACTAATGATCAAGATGATGGTGGCAAAAGATATAAGATTTAAAAACAAGGGTGGAAAATGTTTAATTGAAATTCAATCAGGAAGCATTGTGCAAGCCATGAAGAATTTAATGAATGAATCTGTGAAACTTCTTACAAAATAGCATATGGTCATTTATAACAGCACAAAAGATGAGAATGGAATTACCAAGAGGTAATAAGTATATTAGTCCAGGATTGGCTGACACATACCATGTTACAGAAATGGGAAGCTAGTTAGATTGAATTACCTTTAGAAAACAAGACAACAGGATTGTTATTTTCCCTTCTTCCTAGCTGGACAGTCTGCCTAGCTTGCTCATTGCTGGAATTGACCCAACTGGCATCAGGGTCTAGTGGTGAAAAACAGTTTTTCTTGACATAATCATACGTACACATTCCAAACTTCAGCACAGTCAAACTGCCCAAGGCTGCTGTAAAGATAACACTATTAGCAATCTCAATGTGTTTCAGATTGTCCAAGGAAATTCAATCTTTTCCTATTGATTCCCAGCAGTATAACATGAGTAATGCTCCCTGGAACCCACAGAACTGTCATCAATTCGTCAGAAGTCCTGTGTTTTGTCTAACATCTGATCATCAGATGAAGGAACTAGCCCACTTCAAGGTCTATGAATGAATACATATATGCTTTCTGTCAAGGACCTATGGAATTAGGTCTATCACAGTCCAATTCTTTGTAATTAAAGCATATTGTCTGCATTAAGGTTTGTTCTGTTTACAGCCAGAAATGCATTTATAGGAGCGACTGCCTAGTTTTTGACATTTCTGTACATAGTGTTCACTTGAATTCAACATTTGGCAACACTTTGTACTTAAGTAGCACACAGGAAGAAAAAGAAAATCTGGAAGTCATCTTGGTATTTTTCAAAAATAAATGCATATAAGATCTCCCATGTTTTCAAATCAACTCAACTCCATAACTTATTTATATTACTATTAATGATTAATGGCTAGTTGAAAAATAAGTTTACTAAACCTTACTTCAAAATGTTCCCCACCCCAATGACCCAACTGAAAATTTTCAAGAAAATTATGGTCTATATTTGGTTAAATACTGCAATAAAAACAAATTTAATTCTTCTTGGTCTGAGTATATACTCTATTCCTCTTTCTAAATTCTGTCTTTAATCTACAGTATTTTCTCCCTCCATTTCTGATTAACATATGTATCTGCTCATGACAAAAACCTCTCTGTACTGATTAACTTCGAAAATAGAAAAATTGCGTCAACTTTATTAAAAAGGCAAAAATTAAACATTTCAGACTTCAAAATAATTTGTTTGCTTAGAGACATTTAACCCAAAATATACATTTAAGCAAAAACACTGTGTCCAGAAAAAAAAACCTTACACATATTTTCAGACTTTCATTTGTTTTTGAATTTAGCTTTCTGGTGCCAGGTGCTCTTGCACATTTTTCAGGCTGACATACCAGCTTCACTCACAGATTGGAGAACATGCTATTTCCAGATTCAATATATTACCGTAGTTATTATAAAGCTATGACCTCATACTTATGCTCATCATATTTTTAGATAAAATGCTTTCGTCAAATATGAACAATGACTACAATTAGTGTAATATGTTTAACTGCACAGCAATGTTGTCTCTGAGTGGATCCAGAAACAAAAAAAAGATAAATTGAAACTTTTTCCCTCCCCAAATCAATTTCATATCTTAATTTTGGCTAGCAATCTGTGAATTCTGTAAGGGTGTATCCTGCTACCCGATTGGTCATTCTGAGTTATAACAAATCTGCTCTGCCCTGCCATCCCTACATTACTGTGCTGGGAACCTGATTGAAATCCCTGCACACTACTAGTCCTACTCCAGAGATGGAGGAACAGTAGCTCATGCCTCAGCACATAGAAACTGCCTGCTGAAATGTGGGTTTTGGGGGTTGTTTTATGCATGGTATGGTGAGTATGGGCCATTGCTGGGGAGTACTGAATACATTAAAATCTGAACAGTGGTATCAAAGTCTTTCTCTTCATGCTGTTGGTTTGGCTGGATGGCAGGAGGCAAAGTGTGAATAAAGGAGCCTTTTCTGTTCAGCTGCCGATGACTAGTGGTGGTTTGCAGGGTTGTGTTGGGAACGCTTCTGTTCAAGCTACATGTCAATGATTTGGATGACAGAATTGATGGCTTAGCAGTCAAGTTTACGGATGATACAAAAGAGAGGTGTAGGGACAGGAAGTGTTGAGATAGCAGAGAGTCTGCAAAGAGTAGACAAATTAGGAGCATGGCAAAGTGCAGATGGAATATATAGTGCAGGGAAATGTATGGTTATGTACTTTGGTAGAAGGAATAAATGCATAGACTATTTTTTAAATGGGGGAAAATTCAGAAATCAGAGGTGCAAAGGGGTTTGCGAGTCCTCATGCAGAATTCCCTTAATGTTAACTTGTAGGTCGAGTCGGTAGTAAGGAAGGCAAATGCAATGTTAGCAGTTATTTCAAAAGGACTAGAATATAAAAGGATGTAATGCTGAGGCTTTATAAGGCATGAAATGACTGTACTTGGAGCATTGCCCTTATCTAAGAAAGGAAGTGCTGGTGTTATGAGCATGATCGCAGGAATGAAAGGATTAACATATGAGGAGTGTGATGATTCTGGGCCTGCATTCACTAGAGTTTAGAAGAATGAGTGGGGTATCTCACCGAAACCTATCAAATACTGAAATGCCTAGATAAAGTAGGTATGGAGAGGATGTTTCTTATGGGGGGAGGGGGGGGGAAAGAAGAAGGGTGGGAGTCTAGGACCAGAGGGCACAGCCTCTGAATAGGAGTCCCTTTAGAACAGATATGAGGGTGAATTTCTTTAGCCACAGGGTGCTAAATCTCTGGAACTCATTGCCACAGAAGGTTGTAGAGGTGAAGTCATTGGGTATAGGTAAAGCGAACATTGATAGGTTCTCAATTAGTGAAGGCAAAGGTTATGGGGAGAAGGCAGGAGAATGGGATTGAAAGGGATAATATATCAGCTACGATTGGATGGCAGAGCAGACTCTGAGCCAAACGGACCTAATTCTGCTCCTATGCTTATGGTCTGATGGTACCAGTGTGGGTAGGGGCTCATGCCAGGTTCCTGGAATAGCAGCAAACAGCAGCAGGAATGCAAGGGATTTGCTCTGTTCCCAAAGATCAATTGGATATCTTTTTGGAAGTTTGGCCATTATGTGGAAAGAACAGCAAGAGTAATCTAAAAATCAATGCTATGTGGGATAGTGCCAAGGATTTTTCTAGTATTACTGGATCCACCTTACTAATAGAAGATGAGTAGAGAAGATGGTGGCGCGATGTAGCGCACAGTGGCCACTCCAGGATGAATATCTGTTATCTGTCAAGTAGGATGCCGTGTACAATCCTGATTTGATGGAGATGGATGTGAAAAGCAACGGCTGGTGAAACTTCTGAAATGCCTATTTCGCTGCCACTGCCTCCGTGCGATTGAAAAATCTCCAGAGAGGAAGGCCCCGAATACTTGGCTTTGATCTGTTGTTTGGCGGCTGGGGCCAGGGTCGAAGCGCTTGGCAGAGATGGAGCTCGGTGCTCCGAGGGCTGGTCGGAGGCTCGAAGTTTTCGGACGGACTCAAAGTTGGCTGTGGTTGGATGCTTCCAGGGTGCTGCATCAGCAAGTTTGCGGCGCTGGAGGCTCATGGCAGGAAGGGTTTGTCTTCCTTCTACCATCTGCGTGAGATGATGGGCTATCGGGGACTTAGAGACTTTTTTTTTACCCAGCCAATGGTCTGCTCTTTATCAAATTACGGTATTGCTTTGCACTGTTGTACCTATGTTATAATTATGTGGTTTTTGTCAGTTAGTCTTGGTCTGTCTTGTGTTTCTGTGATATCATACTGGAGGTACATTGTATCATTTCTTAATGCATGCATTACTAAATGACAATAAACAAGGACAGAGTGTCCTCATAACCTAATCTAATCTAATCTAATAACAACCATCATTGTCTTGTTCACTTTGGTTTTCTCTCAAATGATGTGTAATAATGCAAACTTGGCTATGTTCTGGATATAGTGCCACAAAGCAATGCCACACAAGCCCTGAGAACCATCCACACTTCAATGCTCAATTTGAGGAAAAGAAGGATCATTAAGATCAGCTCCAGTAAAGTGATGCATGTGAGAAGACTGAACTATAATTTCTGGCACCAGCCAAGATCCAGCCTACTAATTCATTAAAATAACTGTTCTCTTATTAAGCCTAGAGTTCTACATGCTTTAAACATATGAGTTTGGTGTTTAGCTCTAACCACAATTAGAACACAAGAACTTAAGAAATAAGAGCAGGAGAAGGCCACCTGGCCCATCGAGCCTGCTACACCATTCAATAAGATCATGGCTGATCTGGTTACGGACTCATCTCCACCTACCTGCCTTTTCCCCATAACCCTTAATTCCCCTACTTTGCAAAAATCTATCCAACCTTGTCTTAAATATACTTACTGAGGTAGAATCCACTGCTTCCTTGGGCACAGAATTCTACAGATTCACCACTCTCTGGGAAAAGCAGTTTCTCCTCATCTCCCCCAAATCTTGAGGCTATGTCCCGTAGTCCTAGTCTCACCTACCATTCCTGCCTCCATCTTATCTATCCCTTTCATAGTCTTATGTTTCTATAAGATCTTATCTCATTCTTCTGAATTCCATGGAGTATGGTCCCAGCTGACTCAATTTCTCCTCAATGTTTTTAAAAACAAAAGAGTACAAGATTATTGATCAGGAATGAAATACCAAAAAGACAAGTGAAAAGGAAATAATCTATGACTCGCCTTCAACTTTATGCATTTTTCCACATCACCCAAATAAATGCTAATTGCCACAGGTGCCAACAAATGTCATGAAAAGATTTCACAAATATTAAGAGTGCATGCATTAGGAAACCAGTGTATGCAGGTTTTCCATTTGGGAATTATTAATTACTTATTAATACTACTGCAACCATCTCAAGTTAAGCAAGAAAGTTGATGTTTACATGTGACATTTAAAGAACATGCACAAAAGAGAATACAGTATAAATTTAGTAGTATGGGAGAAGGTATTAAAATGGGGCAAAGAAGGGATCCAAGGATTAAAGTTCTGTCCTTAATGATGCAGAACCAGTGAAGGTTGATGTGTAGGCACGAAGACTATGCCTATAGGAAGAACAATTTTCTTTGTGAAGTGGGCAACAATAGCAAATTTGAAATTCACCAATTCTGTCATGAATTTTGAAAAAAACTGAAATGTTGGCTGTTTATTTCCACATTGCTCCTACGGTGTTTCGTGTTATTTACACAGATACTTTCTTTTTACAATATTTTTATTCAGGAAAAAAAACAAGATTTACAGAGTGCAACACATAGATACATCTCAACATAACTAGTGTACATTCATATATTGTAATAAAATTGATCAAAATGTTATAGCATAACACATAAAGGTATACCACTCTGTAATCAAAAATTTAAAGATAGATCATACATCACAAAATAAATTTTTTATATATAAAAAAGTCAACCCCCTACCAACTACTAAAGAAAAAAGCAGATGGATGATAATGGATAATTAGAAAAAAAACCATATTAGCTTAAGATAAGATAAAAATATACATAAAAGTCTGTTGACTGTTTAATTTTATAAATTGGAAAAGCAATTTAGGAAAGGTCCCCAGATATCATAAAAAGATTGTTTTGAATTTAAGACAGAGCAGCGAATCTTTTCTAAATTTAAATAAGACATAATATCAAGTAGCCATTGAAGATGTGTAGGAGTAGACTCCTTCCATTTAAGCAGATACTTCCTGAACTGAATGTTTTCAGCACTTTTATTTCAGATTGCTGGCACTGACAGATTTTTTTTTTTGATTTTTAATAGCAAAGCTGACATTTGTTAACAATCTTTAATATGCTCTGCAAATGTGTTAATGTGCCTTCCTCACTGTGATGCTAGTTTACAGTAAACTGTCTGCTACATTCTTATGCAAGCTATCTACCTGTCATTTACTCATGATTGTGAACCGAACAACACTGACACATAAAGGTCCTGACTCTTGAACTTAAACTGAAAACTTGGCCAAAAAAATATACATCTATAATGAATGGACCTCTAAAAGAGAGACTCCAACAATTCATTTCTGCAATGATGCAACTGTTGACCAATCCACTCACCCCCTCCCCTCACTGCAACATGGAGGTCTCATTAACACAACTAACATGTTGAATGCATTCACTGTCTAATACAGGCATGGGGAAACTACAGCCCGCGGGCCATATGCGGCCCGTTAAGCTTTTTAATCCGGCCCGCAGAACTTGATGAAATTATATTAATAAACCTCGTTAACGTTTTTTTCCCGCAATTCTGGCGTTTTCCCAATAGATGACACACTCTATATACATTGACCTTTGTTGAGGTGCAGCGTATTACTCCACATTTGCGCTTTACTCTTTGTTCAGCTCGACCTATTTGTGTGAACAGGCATTCAGCATCATGAACATCAACAAAGCCAGCCACAGATCCAAGTTAACTGACCAACACCTCAGATCCATCCTGAGAATCGCCACAACAAAACTAAATCCAGACTATGATGCGCTGGCTAAAAAGGGAGACCAACAACACTGTTCCCACTGAAATTAAAAAAGTTTCTTTGTTGTGTTATGTAAAAAATGCATTTGAAAATATTTTTTTCAATAAGCCTTACATGTTGCATGTCATTTCTGTTAAGTGATGGACATGAGTAGTGCGCAGGTGCACGTACGTTCTCAAAATAAAAAATGCGCTCCAGATCAAATAACGCGCTCCGCATACTGGCGCGCTGTCATTGTTCTGTCTTCGTGCTGGTCGTTGTTGAGTTTTGGCACAGGGGACAATTGAATAAGAAGGAGCAGGACAAGTAGACCTGCATCTCCTACCGTTTTTGAAATAAAGACAGTCAGGAGGAGAATGATGATGATAATATCTTGAAGGATAACAGAATTTTCAGTGCTTTAAAATAATAACTGTTACTATTAAAAAAAGCTGTATTTTATTCATTTAATTTTCGGTGTTTTAAAAGTCATTTCAATAAATAGCTAAATACCATGGGACTTCAAAGACAGATATTTTGTTGTAATGCATTTGTTCATTTTCAATTGAAATTAAAGCACATGTTCTCTACATATCCCATGATATTTTATTTTCTCTTATGAGGTGTATTACCAAAACACTCCATCCATCTGCTCCTGGTCCGGCCCCCCTGTCAAATTTTAGAACCCTTTGTGGCCCACAAGTCAAAAAGTTTGCCCACCCCTGGTCTAATGTATAGTGAAAACAGGGAATTTTCCCCTTCAAAAAGATTTACTGGGGTGGTGGGGCAAATATTGAACGCATTTCATAAGGAGATAGATTTCTAGGCATAAAAGGCTTCAAGAAATACAAGGAGAAAGTGGGAACATAATATTGAGATTGAGAACCAGTCCATGATTATACTGAACGGGGGAACAGGTTACAAGGGCCAAATGGCATACCATTCTATTCTTGTTTCAAAATTTCTAGGACAGTTTTTAACATATTTAATTTTAAATAACAAAGGATTGTTTAAGTGATGTCACAGGAGTTTTTTTTGCATGGACCCTTTGACATGTAATAACAGCACTCAATGGATGGTCCAATTGTCCATTATCAATCACCTTTCTGGAAAACTACTCAGTGAACTTTAACAATAGGTGAACATCCCATGCTTATTTGCACCAACAAATGCAAAGTTTCAAACTGTTATGGAATCTGAACTCAAATTCATTCAACATCTTACTTCTCTGAAATACAGTACTTCATACATGAATTAAAGCTTATATCATCTAAAACTCTTGACACTAAAAGAGCGTCTCTTAACCTACTGGAGCTGCCTGTTTCCTACCATGCAGAAAGGTATTACTGGCCACATATCAAAACTATTTCCACATATCAAAATCCCAGACTTATCAATAAACAGGAGATTCTGCAGATGCTGGAAATCCAAAGTAACACACAAAATACTGGAGGAACTCAGCAGGTCAGGCTGCATCTATTCAGAGGAAGAAAGTTGATGTTTCAGACCGAGATCCTTCATCAGGACTTGAAGGGTCTCGGCCTGAAATGTCAACTCTTTAATCCTCTAGCATTTTGTGTGTTATCCCAGACGTAATGCTTGGCCTGTCACAGTTTAGCACAGTGAAGAATACAGTCCCATCACATATGACCGGATACACCATTCATTTCACCAGGTTATTGTGGTGAAAGGCCATGTATTTTTCGTTTTTACAATTTTTATGCCTGTAATTATTTTAGTGTACAAAAGCTTAAATTTTAATATTTTTAATAATTTTGCATAGAATGAGGATCAACATTCCAGATATTAGAACATTAAAAAAAGTTTTACTTTATCAGAAGGGTAAGATCTATCCCCGGCTTTGGCTTCTGCTCACAATTTCTTTTGCATCCTGGGAACACTACTTCAGCAGTACAGTACCCAAAGCCTATTCATTGCTAAAAGGTCTTAATTACACTTTAATTGATTTTTCCAATGTGTGGAGTTAGCTGGAACAGCATACCTTACTTCTCCTAGTTAAGTATGGATGGTATGGACTGCGAATTGAGAATCTAGCCTGACTGATCGCATTCAACAAGGTAAATAAAGAATTAGAAATGATGCATGGCAATTCTGACAACAAATATGATTATTTCAGTTATTTACAATGTTGTACTTTTTAAACAAAATTACATCTTGTCCAATGACCAAATTAGATGATGAGTGAGCATAGACTAGATATGGAAATCAAACAACCTGTAAAAGATAACTCATCGACTTTTTTTAAAAACCATGCTCAAGATGATAAAACGGAATATTTTGAATAAGGGTATTATTCCTCCAATTTGCTTCTCCTCCAAAAGGTAAAATTGAATGTAAAAGAAAACAGAACATTCTTGAAAAGGGAAGTTACAAGAATATTGAGAAATTACTAATTGTATTGCTTGTTCAAAGAGTTGATGCCAGAACAATACACTGATTAATCTTCTGTTGTGGTACAAGATTCTATCAAAGAATGGTTTAGTATGGGAGGAGATCATTCAAACCTGACTCTGTGGGACTATTCAAGATCAATACAGCTACACCTGCCATCTTATCCTCTCTGCATCACTCTACAAATTCTTGCTATATACTTATCAACCTCCCTTTTTAATACTATAATAGAATTCATCTTCATTACTGGCCCTGGTAACCAGACCCAAACTTTTGACTATGTAAAAGGAATAGTTCCTCTTGCCGGTTTTGATTCTTCTACCAATCATCTTTATTCTTCACCCCTTAAGTTCCCGACCCACCACTGTTACCATCAAATGTAAATTTTATTTACCCGTCTATGCGCTTCATGATTTTAAGTATCTCTAGTTGATAAGAGTATCAACTTCTCCTGTCTCTCCCCACATATTCAAAACCCCTCATCCTCAATCATTTTAGTATATACCTTCTCTACCCTCTCCAAAGAACAAGTTTGGCAGCACACTGACATTTCAATCTTATGCTTGCTGCACAGGTGTACTTCACTTCCAAAGTTACCACAGCAGTGAAGTTTATCTTCATGACTAATGAGAAAATGTTCAAAATACAACAACTACACTCCAGAATTCAGGTTACTCAAATCTGAAAAAGTTCATCTGCAGTGTACAAATACAAGTAAAACCTGCATGTGTTCAGGGATCAACATTCAAGCCAAAATCGCAATTTCTGAATTAAAAGAGAGGATGGGCTTAACACTTATAATCTACAAGTCAAAGATTCTCTATTAATCTACCCATACTGCACATTGCCCTCTGACTACAAAGGGTCATGGCAAAACTCTGGAAGGTATGGACATCTCTTGCCAAAGGCAGACAATGATGGGAGTTTATCAAAAGCAAGCACAGACTTGGTTAATTGTGGAAAAGAACACCTGCCATTCAAGCCTTTACACATGGCACTAAACTCCTAGCTTAGTAGGTAACTGTGAGGTCTACTCTCTTTTATACTTCTGTACAGATAGAGTTACTGGGGAAATATAACCAGCGGATTATAGTATCAGCCAAATGCACTTCACAATCAAATGAACTAATGTCAAACTCCTCTTGTAAGCAAACTGCCCCAGTATTGAATCTTTAGACACTCAGCTACATTGATCAGATGACAATCCTTGCATGCAAGACAGCAGATTCCCAAAACATACACAATGCGAAAGAAATGTTTCAAAAAACATCAAGATTAAGCTTAGTCTCCTTGAATAAAAGGAGTGAAGTCACTCACTCTTGGGAGACTACAGGCTGTGAATGCTCCAAATGGGAGAAGGAGCATGCAAGATGGTTTTGAAAATACATAGACCCTGTGTAATCAGAGGAAGAAGCTATCCCTTCAGTCACCTGCCTCGTTGTCGCAAAATAGCAATGCTTACACCTGAGAGCCACAAGTTCAAACAAGTTAGTCACAAGGAAGCAGACATCGTGGGTTTTCTTCAGGTGCTCCGGTTTCTTCTCACAGTCCAAAGACGTACCGGTTGGTAGGTTAACTGGTCATTGTAAGTTATCCCGTGATTATGCTAGGGCTGGACTGGGGTATCGCTGGGCGGCGTGGTTTGGCGGGCCGGAAGGGCCTTTCACACCGTACTTCAATAAGTTAATAAATAAATAAATAAAGCAAACGATTTGGCACAGAGGGAGCAACAGGAATGGACGTCACAGGTAGTCAGCCCCACAACTATCATCTTGGGTATATTTAAACAATTAATTCTCCTCAAAATTAGCTATTAGTTCAAAAATGAATTGGAATATCGAGGATCTGACAGCCGTCAGGAAAACACAATGTTATTTTTAACTTCATTATCAGTACTGACGTCCTCGAGAATGAGGACACTTGTTACGACTGGGCTTTGAAAACTAAAACATAATCCAACAGTCTCAGCAAACCAATGGGAATTCCTTGTTTCAGAATGCAAGTAGTTTAGCACACCAGATTGGCATCGGGTGTCACACTGTATTGCGAAAATGCCGGGGCCAACATTGAACCAAGCGTACAGAGGGAGAAAATACCAGTGACCGGAACATAACGTCCAGCTAATGCGCTCACCTGATTTAAGTAGGTTTAAAAACAACAATCCACTCTGCTGAACCACTTCCACGGACCGATCCCGTTGCCCTCCTCATCCGCATAACGAGCCGCCCTCCAGGGCTCCAGAAGCTCAGCCTTACTGGAAACTGGGCAGACGTGACGTAACGTCCCCGCACCAAACGCGCGGCCCGATGCGCACGAGGGCGTCAGTTGAGTCATTACGAAACTGCCCGTTGGCAGCAACGCCCCAAGGCCAAGGCCGTACGTAAAATCTGTTGACGTGCTATTGATTTTATGCGGGACCATGCGAACAGAATTTAATTTATTGTGTTACTTCTTTTTCCCAGCAATAATTAAAAGTTCCACAGAAGCGCAACATAGGCCGCACGGAGTTTGTAAGCGGCTGATTGACCCGCCCCAGGCCCCGCGTACCGCAATGACGCTATGCCTTGTCCACACTTGTATTCTGTAATTGCTCTGCCTTTTACGGTGAAAGCATCTTCATCCAAATGTCTCCTGTTTCTCTTTCAACTGGAAAGCGCAACAAAGTACATTCGACACTTACTACTTTTGTTTCAAATTTCTATCAGCTGCAGATTTTCTTGTGCCCCAGTGGTTTTCAGTGCCAGCAGCGCCTTTGTGTTATGTGGCCGGCCATGGGTCAGAGATTCCCTGTCCTGGAAGGTCACTGATGCAAGATATTTAACTTCTTCAGTCTTCACTGAGTTGCTTGATTGCTATTTATTTATTTAATAAAATATCGATAAGTTGTATTTTTAAATAATCTTTAAGATTCAGGATGACTTTTCCAGTTTGAAATAATAGTGCTGGAAACACCAGCAAGTCAGGTGGAGTTAAATAGATAAAGAAAGTTAACCTTTCAGGTAAAACATTCATCAGCCCAATGTGCTGAACATTTTCAACAGGTTATGGTTTAATTTCAGACTTACAGCAACTGCAGTTCTTTTAATTTGCATGTGTTCTTTCCACCCTAGTTCTGTGAGTTAGGAAAATGAGACATATGCATACTCAACCACAGGTGGGGCAAGGGCAAAGGTGTTCGTGGTTGTGTAGATTGTGAGTTGGATCATTTTTTCTGCAATTTCTGCTAGATTTCCACTTTTACTGAATGGATCTGAGGTTTTAATTTTTATCTCCAAGTGCTATGACATAATCTATGTCTGGGAAGGGATAACATTTTGGGGGAAATCAGTATGTCGGGCAGCATCTATGGAGGGAACATTTTGAGCCAAGACCCTTCATCAGGACCGTAAAGGAAGGGGGCAGAGGGCAAAATACGAAGGTGAAGGGAAGGGGAGTCGTAGAAGCTGGCAGGTGATAGGTGGAAGAGGCAAAGGGCTAAAGACAGAATCTGATGACAGTGGAGTAAAGGGAAGGAGGTGGGAAACCAGATGGAGGTGATAGGTCATGAGTGTGGGAGGAAAAGAGAGGGGCAAGAGGGCCACTAGAATGGGGAAAAATAGAAAGGGCAGGGTGTTGCTTCTGTGTTAGGGTCTTGGCTTGTTTACTTCTTTCGATAGATGCTGTATCAGTTGCTCAAGATATCAGCATTTGCAGATCCTCTTGTGTCGCTGACTGGGAAGTATGCTACATGCTTTGTGCTGTTTTATACATCTTACATTTGCCGATGCCTCAAATGAACACATTATACATCATAAAAAACAGTGAATATAATCCTGATTCTGATTCTTCATTTCTGCATCCAAGCCATCAATCTAACCAAATGATCAACAAAAGAGCCCATCTCAGTGCAAATCAGAGTCAAGCAAGGTTTCATCGTTGCCCATCACTTAGTTTGATCTTTCACACCACAATGCTGCATCTAATCTCTAGTGCTTCCTGCTATTGTGGAACAAGGCCACAGGACCACTAGGAAATCACTGTATCACTTTCACTCCAATTTCTTTCACCCTTTGCAATCAATCTGTACTATTCAGTTGATTTTTGTTTCTGCTTTCATTCAGAGAAGCAGAAAGTCATTGATACCTTCTTCTGCAACACACCCAAGACAATGGGCCTTCCTTGGAACATCCATAAATGAAAGCTGTTCCACTAACATATTGCCTGCTGTATAATTGTGCATTACTTCATGTATCTCAGTGGGTACCTGTTCAAGTCAAAGTCAAAGTTGAGTTTATTGTTCTATGCACAGTTACAGTGAAAAACATAATTGCATAAGCAACACAGGCACAATGCATCAGATGAGCAGCAGTCACGAGGAAAACAAATTCAGCAAGAAGAACACAGGTAGAACAAAAAAGTCAATTTTATTGCAAGGTGGTCGAGGTGTTATTATGTTATAGTGATTAGGGTTTTGTCACTTAGTTCAAGAATGGAATGGTTGAAGGTAGGTTACTGTTTTTGAACCTGGTGGAGTGGGACCTCTGTCTTTTGTAGCTCCTGCATGATGGTTTCTGCAAGAAGGTAATATGGCCCAGATATTAGAGAAATTTTGCTTTCTTGATGCAGCACCTCATGTAGATATGACTGACGATGGAGAGGGATGTGCCAATGATGTACTGGGTTGAGTCCATTACTCTCTGCAGCTTCTTACGTTCCTGTACATTCAAATTACCACCGTGGTGCAACCAGTCAGGAAGCTTTCAACAGTACATCTGTAGAAGTTTGTTAGAGTCTTCAGTGACATATCCTGGAAACCTACAGTACAGAAACAGATCCTTTGGGCCATCTAGTCCATGCCAAAACTATTTAACCTGCCTGCTCCCATTGAAACATAGCCTTCCATTTCCCAACTATGTAACTTTCCAAGCTTCTCTTAAATGTTAAAATCGAGCTTGTATGCACCACTTCTACTGGTAGTTCATTCCACATACTCACAATCCTCTGAGTGAAGAAGTTTCCCCTCATGTTCCCCTTAAACTCCTCTCCTTTCACCCTTAACCCATGGCCTCTGGTTGTAGTCCCATGCAACCTCAGTGCAAAAAAGCCTGCTTACATTTATCCTATCTATACACCTCATAATTTTGTATATCTCTATCAAATCTCCCCTCAATTATCTACATTCTAAAGAATCCAGTCCCATCCTATTCAATCTTCCTTTATAAAACTCAGGGTCTCCAGACCCAGCACCATCATGGTAAATTTTCACTGCACTCTTTCAACCTCGTTTACATCTTTCCTGTAGGTAGATGAGCAAAACTTCACACAATACTCCAAGTTAAGTCCCCAGGGCCTGATGGAATATTCCCCAGCTGCTCCACGAGGCGAGGGAAGAGGTTGCTGAGCCTCTGGCTAGGATCATTATGTCCTCGTTGTCCACGGGAATGGTACCGGAGGATTGGAGGGAGGCAAATGTTGTTCCCTTGTTTAAAAAAGGTAGTAGGGATAGTCCGGGTAATTCTAGACCAGTGAGCCCTATGTCTGTGATGGGAAGGCTTAGAGATAGAATCTATGGGCATTTAGAGAATCATGGTCTGATCAGGGACAGGTAGCATAGCATTGCGAAGGGTAGATCGTGTCCAGCAAGCCTGATAGAGTTCTTTGAGGAGGTGACCAGGCATATAGATGAGGGTAGTGCAGTGGATGTGATCTACATGGATTTTAGTAAGGCATTTGACAAGGTACCACACGGTAGGCTTATTCAGAACATCAGAAGGCATGGGATCCAGGGAAGTTTGGCCAGGTGGATTCAGAATTGGCTTGCCTGCAGAAAGCAGACGGTCGTGGTGGAGGGAGTACATTCAAATTGGAGGGTTGTTTCTAGTGGTGTCCTACAAGGACCGGTTCTGGGACCTCTACTTTTCGTGATTTTTATTAATGACCTGGATGTGGGGGTAGAAGGGTGGGTTGGCAGATGACACAAAAGTTGGGGGTGTTGTGGATAGAGTTGAGGATTGTTGAAGATTGCAGGGAGACATTGATAGGATGCAGAAGTGGGCTGAGAAGTGGCAGATGGAGTTCAACACAGAGAAGTGTGAGGTGGTACATTTTGGAAGGACCAACTCCAAGGCAGAGTACAAAGTAAATGGCAGGATACTTGGAAGTGCGGAGGAGCAGGAGGATCTGGAGATACGTGTCCACAGATCCCTGAAAGTTGCCTCACAGGTAGATAAGGTTGTTAAGAAAGCTTATGGAGTGTTAGCTTTCATAAGTCGAGGGACAGAGTTTAAGAGTCGCAGGGTATTAATGAACATAGAACATAGAATAGTACAGCACGTTACAGGCCCTTCAGCCCACAATGTTGTGCCGACTCTGAAACCCTGCCTCCCATATAACACCCCACCTTAAATTCCTCCATATACCTGCCTAGTGGTCTCTTAAACTTCACTAGTGTATCTGCCTCCACCACTGACTCAGACAGTGCATTCCACACACCAACCACTCTCTGAGTAAAAAACCTTCCTCTAATATCCCCCTTGAACTTCCCTCCCCTTACCTTAAAGCCATGTCCTCTTGTACTGAGCAGTGGTGCCCTGGGGAAGAGGCGCTGGCTGTCCACTCTATCTATTCCTCTTAATATCTTGTATAACTCTATCATGTCTCCTCTCATCCTCCTTCTTTCCAAAGAGTAAAGCCCTAGCTCTCTTAATCTCTGATCATAATCCATACTATCTAAACCAGACAACATCCTGGTAAATCTTCTCTGTACCCCTTTCAATGCTTCCACATCCTTCCTATAGTGAGGCGACCAGAAATGGACGCAGTACTCCAAGTGTGGCCTAACCAGAGTTTTATTGAGCTGCATCATTACATCATGACTCTTAAACTCTATCCCTCGACTTATGAAAGCTAATACCCCATAAGCTTTAAAGGGGACATTGCCAAAGCAACGATGCATGCAGTGGACGAGACCATTCCCTTCCAAGTAGAGAGTGACGCCTCCAACTTCGCGCTGGCTGCTACCCTCAATCAAGCAGGCAGGCCAGTAGCATTCTTCTCTCATACCTTTCAGGGCCCTGAAATTTGGCACTCTGTGGTGGAGAAAGAAGCCCAGGCTATAGTGGAAACTATTAGGCACTGGAGGCACTATCTCGCCGGCAGAAGGTTCACCTTGCTGACCGACCAGCAACCAACAGCGGGGCAAAATCAAAAATGATAAAATTTTGCGGTGGAGAATAGAACTCTCCACCTACAACTATGACATCCTGTACCGGCCGGGAAGGCTCAATGAGCCCCCTGATGCCCTATCCCGGGGAGCTTGTGCCAGCGCGCAGCTCAACCGGCTATACGCCCTCCATGCAGATCTTTGCCACCCGACTCTACCATTTCGTGAAAGCCCGGAACCTGCCTTACTCCCTTGAGGAAATCAGGATGATGACCAGGTCAAGTCTGCGCTGAGTGCAAACCGCACTTCTACTGTTCTGAAAAGGCACAACTTATAAAGGACACCCGCCCCTTTGAGCGACTGAGTGTTGACTTTAAGGGCCCCCTTCCCTCCACCGACCGCAATGTCTACTTTCTCAACATAATCGACGAGTATTCGTGGTTCCCCTTTGCCATCCCCTGCCCCAATACCACTGCCACGTCCGTCATAAAAGCCCTGCGCCAGCTCTTCACTCTGTTTGGATATCCCTGCTATATCCACGGTGATAGAGGGTCCTCGTTTATGAGTGATGAGCTGCGCCAGTACCTGCTGGCTAGGGGTATTGCTGCTAGTAGGACCACGAGCTATAATCCCCGGGGGAATGGACAGGTGGAGAGGGAGAATGCCACTGTGTGGAAGGCCACACTCTTAGCCCTTAGATCAAAGGGACTGCCAGTCTCTGGCTGGCAGGAGGTCCTCCCAGAGGCACCCCACTCCATCCGCTCCCTGTTATGCACGTCAAGAGGTTCTTCATCCACAGATGTGTGGAGAAAGCAAGGCATGTTCGGAGAAAGCAAGGCATGTTCAGAGAAATCTGCACAAATTCTGGACAGATTTGCAGCATCTTCTTCTGCAGTTCAGAGGGTAGAAGTGAGGGAGGAGTTACTAAGTAAAATGCCAGCAGGCTCAGCTCTTCATCTCTGAATCCTCCATGAGTGTCTTCTGATCCAAGGTTCACACTGTGGAGCAAGATGAGACATGACCACACTTCTTCTAACTAAAGGTTTGCAGATGGAGCCTTAAGGAAGAGGATGGCTCAGTAGAAACCTCACAGGTGGACATGTTGAGGATGTGCAGATCCTTCTCTGCTGGCTTGTATGATAGAAGATTCAGAGATAGCACAACTCCCATAATGTCATATCCTTTATGATGGAAGTGTTAAACAACAGCAATTAGGGAAGTCTGGATCAGCAACTGACCCTGGAGGATCTGAGTGGCTCCTTCCATTCTTCAACTCAAATAAAAGTTCTGGAAGTGACATCTTATTGTTTGAGTTGTACTTGGTTCTGTGGGACTGAATAGATCCTGCTGTAAGTGTATAATACTATACTTCTAGCTGGCAGCAAGTCCGACTCCATGAGGAAGGGGATTATTACCCTGAACTACAAGCAGTAGAGGGACAGGGATAATAACGAATTAGAAAACCATCTCATTGTTGAACGTAGACTATTAGATCCTGTCCAGGGTCGTCATCATCAGGGTGAAGTCTGCTCTGGGATGGGTGATCCATCTAGGCCAAACCTGCAGTGTACCTGGCAGGAAGAGCTTTGACAGCCTAGTCCTAAGAAGAATAATGTGGGCTGCTTTAATGACTATTGCCTGGTAGCACTCACGTCGACAGTGAAGAAATGCTTTGAGAGGTTAGTCATGACTAGACTGAACTCTTGCCTCAGCAAGGACCAGGACCCATTGCAATTTGCCTATCACCACAATAGGTCAATGGCAGACGCAATCTCAATGGCTCTCCTCATTAGATCACCTGAATAACACAAACACCTATGTTAGGAATCAGAATCAGATTTATTATCACCGGTATGTGACGTGAAGTTTATTAACTGAGTAGCAGAAGTTCAATGCAATACATAATCTAGCAGAGAGAAAAATATAATAATAAAAATAAAAATAATAAATAAACAAGTAAATCAATTCTGCATATTGAATAGATTAAAACATGTGCAAAAACAGAAATACTGTATATTTTTAAAAAAGTGAGGTAGTGTACAAAGATTCAATGTCCATTTAAGTATTGGATGGCAGAAGCTGTTCCTGAATTGCTGAGTGTGTGCCTTCTGGCTTCTGTATCTTCTACCTCATGGTAACAGTGAAAAAAGGGTATGCCCTGGGTGCTGGAGCCCTTATTAATGGATGCTGCCTTTCTGAGACACTGCTCCTTAAAGATGTCCTGGGTACTTTGTAGACTAGTACCCAAGATGGAGTTGGCTAGATTTACAACCCCCCCATACCAGACAGTGATGCCGCCTGTCAGAATGCTCTCCACAGTACAACTATAGAAGTTTTTGAGTGTATTTGTTAACATGGCAAATCTCTTCAAACTCCTAATAAAATAGTGCTGCTGACTTGCCTTCTTTATAGCTACATCGATATGGTGAGACTAGGTTAGATCCTCAAAGATCTTGACACTCAGGAACTTGAAGCTGCTCACTCTCTCCACTCCCTCTGAGGATTGGCATGTGTTCCTTCGTCTTACCCATCTTGAAGTCCACAATCAGCTCTTTCATCTTACTGACGTTGAGTGCCAGGTTGTTACTGTGGCACCACTCCACTAATTGGCATAGATAAAAAAAACAGGTGAAGAACAAATACTGTATATTAAAAAAAGTGAGTTAGTGTCGCAGTTCATCCAGAGCACCTATATGACAGAGGATTCCCTGATCTATGGGTAGTTCCCAGAGACACATGCAGATACAGACATCAAGTGCTGATGGAAGATGTCCTTTCGTCTGCCCAAAACTTGTTTGTCTGGCAGCACATCGAGATGTCTGTAGAGGAATGGTGCCAACTGTGCTAGTCGGGGCAGAAATAGGCTGATAGTACAGATGAATAAGTGGTTAAAGAATGGTGCAGGGGACAGGGCTTCAGATTTCTGAATCATTAGGATCTGTTCTGAGGAAGGTATGAACTGTATGAAAAAAGATTGTTACACCTGACCCCAAGGGGGACACATCCTTGTGGGCAGGTTAGCTAGAGCTGTTGGGCAGGGTTTAAATTAATTTGGCAGTGGGATGACAACTGGAGTGATAGAATTGAGGATGGGGCAATTGATATTCAAGTCAATGCATTGTGTAATGAGACATGAGGAAGAACCAACAACTTACAACATGTCCACGGCTTCATATCTGTCAATCTCTATCTGTGTTACAGGATAATCTATCTTATTCCAATTTCAATTAGGTCCCTTATTGTTCTGAATTCTAGTGAATTCAAGCCCAGAGCCATCAAGCACACTTCATATAACAAACCTCTCAATCCTGGAATCATTTTTGTGAACCTCCTTTGAACCCTCTCCAGTGTCAGCACATCCTTTCTATATGTGGCCCCAAACTGCTCTCAATATTAAAAGTGAGGCCTCACCAGTGCTTTATAAAGCCTCAAACATAGTACCCTTGTGTTTTTTTTCTAGTCCTCTTGACATGAATGCTAACATTACATTTGCCTTCTTCATCACTGACTCAACCTGCAAATTAATCTTTAGGGAATCCTAGAGAAGGATACTGTATTTGAGTTTTCTATCCATTTAGAAGATAGAATATCCTTTTATTTCTTCAACCAAAGTGCATGACCATACACTTCCTGACACTGTTTTCCATCTGCCATTTGTGTCTAAGTACTTTAGTAGCCTCTCTGCTTCCTCAAAAACTACCTGCTGCTCCACATATCTTTGTATTGTCCGCCAACTTTGCAACAAAGCCAATAATTCAGTCATCCAAATCATTGACATATAACATAATGGAATAACGTATACATATAATGTATAACGGAAGTTATTCCTGCCTGTGGCCATCAAACTTTATAACTCCTCCCTCGGAGTGTCAGACACCCTGAGCCAATAGGCTGGTCCTGGACTAATTTCCACTTGGCATTATTTACTTATTATTTAATTATTAATGGTTTTATATTGCCATATTTCTACACTATTCTTGGTTGGTGCAACTGTAACAAAACCCAATTTCCCTTGGGATCAATAACGTATGTCAGTCTGTTCGTCTGTAAAAAGAAATGGCCCAAACACAGACCCCTGTGGAACACCATGAGTCACTGTCAGCCAACCAGAAAAGGCTCCCGTTATTCCCACTTTTTGCCTCCTGCGAATCAGCCATTGCTTTATCCATGCTAGCATCTTTCCTGTCATACTGTGAGTTCTTTGCTGCTCTATTGCTCTCCCCGCCAGTGTTCTTTTCCAGTCAATTTTGGCCAGCTCCTCTCTTGTGCCTCTGTAATTCCCTTTACTCTACTATAATGCTGATACATCTGACTTTAGCTTCTCCTTCTCAAATTTCAGGGTGAATTTAATCATATTATGGTTCCTTTACCTTAAGCTCTCTAATCAATTCCAGTTCATTGCACAACACCCAATCCAGAATAGCTGATCCCTTAGTGGGCTCAAACACAAGCTGCTCTAAAAAGCCATATTGTAGGCATTCTAGAAATTTCCCCTCTTGGTATCCGGCACCAAAATGATTTTCCCAATCTACCTGCATATTGAAATCCCTCATGACCTTTGTAACATTGCCCTTTTGGCATGCATTTTCTATCTTCTCCCGTAAATTGTAGACCATATCCTTACTACAATTTGGGGTCTGTTTACAACTCTGATCAGGGTCATTTTATCCTTGCAGTTCCTTAGCTCTACCCACAACAATTCAAGATCTTCCGACCTTATGTCAGCTCTTTCTAATGATTTGATTTCATATTTTACCAAAAGAGCCACACCACCTCCTACCTGTTCTTTCGATACAATGTGTATCCTTGGATGTTAAGCTCCCAGCTATATCCTTCTTTCAGTCATGATTCAGTGATGCCTGCATCATACCTGCCAATCTGTAAGTGTGCTACAAGTTCATCTACCTTATTCCGTAAACTGTGCGCATTCAGATACAACACCTTCAGTCCTGTACGCAACCTTTTCTGTTTTGTCCACCCTTTACATTGCAACTCATCCTGTTGACTGTAATGTCGACCTACCATCAGCCTCTCCTTGTTGGGAGTCACACTGCACATTGCCTTTATTTGTAAATCAACTACCTCATACTCAGCACTGTCAGGCCAGTTCCCACCCCCTTGCCAAACTGGTTTAAACCTTCCCAAACAACTCTAGCCAAACAATGCAAGGATATTGGGCTCCCTTGGGTTCAGGTGTAACCTGGCTCTTTTGTACAGGTTGTAACTTCCCCAGAAGAGATCCCAATGATTCATAAATCTGAACCCCTACCCCCTGCACCAGTTCATCAGCCATGCATCCACCTGTCAAATGATCTTACCCTCACTGGCTTGTGGCACAGGCTGCAATCCAGAGATCACTACCCTGGAGGTCCTGTCTTTCAGCTTTCTTCTATTAACTCTGTTTAGGGCCTCCTCACCTTGTCTACCTATGTCATTGATGCCAATAGGCACCAGGACTTCTGGTTGCTCACCCTCAATCTTGAGAATGCAATGGCTGCAATCTAAGACATCCCTGATCTTGACACCAGGGAGGCAACATACTATCTGGATGTTTCTATCACACCCACAAAACCTTGTCTCTGTTCCTCTGACTGTGGAATCTCCTATCAAAACTGCAGTTCTCTTCACCCAATTACCTGTCTCCTGCAATCTAGATGTGACTACCTCTCTGTAGTCCCTATCACCTCTTCATTCTTTCAAATTCATTGAACGTCATCGAGCTCCAGTTCATTAATACATTCTCTCAGGAGCTGCTCAGTGCACATGGTGCAGATGTGTTAATCCTGGAGAATGATGGTCTCTGGCCCTGGAGCCATCCTCTGCCCTAAAAGACAAAGAATGAACAAATGAGAACAGAAAGAGAAAAACTTACCAGAGACCTACCTTGACTTACCTTGTCAAGCCTGATCTCGCCTAGGCTTGATGAGCCAAAGCCACTCTGAACACTGGCACACTCAAGAGAATGTGCTACTCCGTTTGCACTTGAGTTATTTTTATTGGCCCTTTCTAATGAATCCCTCTTGCTGATTGGTAGCTGCCCAACTCAGAGAAAGTGCCATGAAGCTCTGTCTTTTAAATTTTGCTTGCTGTCTTGAACCTGCTGTGAAGCTCTGCTTTTTAAATCTTGATCGTAATCCTGATTGAAAGGCAGCTCTTTTTATTCACTGCCTCACATTGATTGCCCAATTCAAGAGAAAATAAACAGAAGTCCAGTCAATATTAGCATAAACAAAGAATGAAGAGACACACTTGTTGGCAGAAAATATTTAAATTAGGGATAGGGTTGCTAAGAAAAAGAGAACACTGGTATGTTATTCGTTTACATTTCCTTTGCAGGCTTCAGTGCACAATCATATTATTTTTCCTCATATTCTGCTTTCATCCAACTGTAAGATTCCTCATATTTTCTCCTCTCAACATATGCAACAATCGGGTCACTTCGCATCGTAACATCTGTAGACAAGACCATAAGACCATAAGATATAGGAGCAGAAGTAGGCCATTTGGCTCATCAACTCTGCTCCACCATTCAGTCATGGGCTGACTCATTTCTTCCAGTCATCCTCACTCCCCTGCCTTCTCCCCATACTCTTTGATGACCTGGCTAATCAAGAACTTGTCTATCTCTGCCTTAAATGCACCCAATGATTTGGCCTCCACGCCGCTAATGGCAACAAATTCCACAGATTTACCACCCTCTGACAAAGTAATTTTCCTGCATCTCTGTTCTAACTGGAATCCTTCAATCCTGAAGTTGTGCCCTCTTGTCCTAGACTCCCCTACCATGGGAAATAACTTTGCCATATCTAATCAATTCAGGCCTTTTAACATACAGAATATTTCTATGAGCTTCCCCCCTCATTCTCCTGACCCCCCAGAGAATACAGTCCAAGAGCTGCCAGACGATCCTCATACGGTAACCCTTTCATTCCTGAAATCCTTCTTGTGAATCTTCACTGAACCCTCTCCAATGTCAGTATATCCTTCCTAAAATAAGGAGCCCAAAACTGCACACAATATCCCACGTGTGGTCTCACGAGTGCCTTATAGAGCCTCAACATCACATCCATGCTCTTATATTCTATACGTCTAGAAATGAATGCCAACATTGCATTCATCTTCTTCACCACTGACTCAACTTGGGGGTTAACCTTTAGGGCATCCTGCACAGGGACTCCTAAGCCCCTTTACATCTCTGCATTTTGAATTTTCTCCCTATCTAAATAACAGGCTGCCCATTTATTTCTTCCACCAAAATGTATGACCGCACACTTTCCCACATTGTATTTCATTTGCCACTTCTTTGCCCATTAACTATCTAAATCTCTCTGCAGGCTCTCTGTTTCCTCAACACTACCTGCTCCTCCACCTATCTTTGTAGCATCAGCAAATTTAGCCACAAATACATTAATCCCGTAGTCCAAATCATTGACATACATTGTAAAAAGCAGCGGTCCCAACACCGACCCCTGTGGAACTCCACTGGTAACCGGCAGCCAGCCAGAGTAGAATCCTTTCATTCTCACTCTCTGTTTTCTGCTGATCAGCCAATGCTCCACCCATGCTAGTAACTTCTCTGTAATTCCAGGGGCTCTTATCATGCTAAGCAGCCTCATGTGCAGCATGTTGTCAAAGGCCTTCTGAAAATACAAATTCACCACATCTACAGCATCTCCTTTGTCTACCCTGTTTGTAATTACCTCAAAAAATTGCAGTAGGTTTGTCAGGCAGGATTTTCCTTTCAGGAAAGCATGCTGGCTTTGACCGTCTTGTCATGAGCCTCCAGCTACTCTGTAATCTCATCCCTGCAATCGATTCCAACAATTTACCAACCACTGATGTCAGGCTAACAGGTCTATAGTTTCCTTTCTGCTACCTCCCACCCTTCTTAGATAGTGGAGTAACATTTGCAATTTTTCAGTCATCCAGTACAATGCCAGAATCTATTGATTCTTGAAAGATAATTTTTAATGCCTCTGCAATCTCTCCAGCTATTTCCTTCAGAATCTGAGGGTGCATTCCATTTATCCACTCTCAGATCATTAAGCTTCCCGAGCACCTTCTCAGTTGTAATTTTTACTGCACATACTTCACTTCCATGACACTCTTGAATGTCCGGTATACTGCAGATGTCTTCCATTGTGAAGACCGATGCAAAATAAGCATTCAGTTCCTCTGCCATCTCTATGTCTCTCATTACAATATCTCCAGCATCATTTTTTATTGGTCCTATATCTACCCTCAACTCTCTTTTACCAAAGCTTTTAGAATCTTCTTTGTGTTAGTTGCCAGCTTCCTTTCATAATTCATAATTCACCAAGAAGAAGGAGTGGGCAATTGGATACTGTACTAGATGGATTAACTTTCAAAGAACATTATGATGGTTCTGGTGAATGAATAGTTACTGAACATGATGAGTAAAGCGAGTATTACTGTAATCGATCTAAATGCATAAAGACTAAAAAGGCGTGGCATGTCTTTTGAAGGCAGAAAAGATTAATGTGTTTTTGTTGGCAGAAAAGATTGAAGTGTTTTTATTAATCTTTGTTTTCATGTGACTACGACTTGCCGTGTCTGTACTTTTACTTGATTGAGGGTTCTTGGACCAATTACGATGTTTTTAAGTGGAAGGAACTTCCACTTCCTGGCAGAGTCCATTGAGATATGACCTTCCAGTAAACTGAGCTGATATCAAATGTTCGTGGGCGTATGAATTACAATAATATATTGAGACTTGTTAAAATCTGCAATTGCTTGTGAACATTCTCAGTGAACAACATTAAAACCAGAGAAACGGGATGGATCACTTTGTTTTGCAGGATCTTCCATACTCTTCGATACTTCACCAATGGAGGCTATCATATCAAAACATGATATGGAAAAATTGACACTACAGAAAGTTAAATGGGATTTGATGTCATCATGCAATAAATCTGCTTTCCTCTCACCTGCCACACTTTACCAAGGCCCTTCTTTAAAATAAATTTATACTCTATTTGCATATTAAGGGAATTAATGGTTATGGGGAAAAGGCAGGTAGGTAGGTGGAGATGAATATAGATGAGCCAGATCAGCGCCGACCTTATTGAATGGTGAAGCAGGCTTGACAGGCCAGATGGCCTATTCCTGCTTCTATTTCTTGTGTTCTTATTACAATTTCTTCAGTCATTTCTAGGTGCAATCAAATCACTACCCCAAGACTCTGACAGTAAGGGGAATATTTCTATATTATTTTCCTTATTTTTGCTTGTATTCTTTTTGTTCCAAATTTATCATTTTGCTTAAATATAAAAAGCAGAAAATGCTAGAAATGGTTAACAGGTCAGGCCACATCATTGAAAGGATAAAAAAAAATATGTTTTTGGTCAAAGACCCTTCATGGAACTAGGAAGAAGACAAAAAAGACTTGTTAAGGTGAGGGAGGATGTGGAAGGGGGAAAGCTGGGGTGGCTGTTAATATTCAACCAAGTTACCCAGAACTCAGCATCTATAGTTTCTTGTGTCTCCTATAAAAAGGGTTATCTGGTCAATAAGTGAATGAGGGCAGTTAGAAAGTGAGAACACAGTCAATGTAGGATTTGCAAAACGAGAACAGGAAGACATGTTCGTTGAAAGCTAAGAGGAAAAACACAAACAATCACAGCCAATATCACAGATGGATGATGGATTATAAATTCATATATAGGTAGAAATAAAGTTAACTGAATTTGTAGAATTCAGAAGGCTGCAATATTTCCATACAGAAGATGAGATGCTGTTCCATAAGCTTGCTCTGAACCTCTGTGTAACAGTACAGGAGGCCACAGACTGTAAGTCCAGAGTTGACTGGGATGGAGGCAAAAGAAGTTCCTGTTCGACGCAATTGCTCTGTAAGTGGTCACCAGGATAACCTTGTTCATAACATGTCCTCATGGTCACCCTGTTGTATCATATCAGGGTCATCCTCCTTTGCCTATGCTCCCTCGGTGCAACAATCTTCTTTTGCTTCCTTCACAATCCAGGCAAAGAGTCGGCACTAACCTCCTCACTGTTGAGGACATCTTCAAAAGGAACAGTTATTACCCTACAGCAATGAGGTTTTTGAACTGGCGTAGATAAATTCAGTCATCTCAACTTTGAACTGATTCTACAACCTGTACTCACTTTCGAGGACACTTTGCAGCACATGTTCTCAGTATTTTTTTTCTTTGCACACTTTGTCTTCTTTTGCTTATTGGCTGTTTTTCAGTATTTGTTGATGTACAGTTTTTCATACATTCTATTGTATTTCTTTTTTTTGTAAGTGCCTGCAAGAAAATGTAAGTGCCTGCAAGATAGCTGATAATATATATGTATTTTGATAATAAATTTAATTTGAACTTTTAACTTACCCCTCAGTAAGTGGCTGCTAAGACCCCGTTTTGACTTGTTATTATCCTTCTGATACTGGTACTGCCACATTGTTGTTATGTAGATTTAGACCAAGTGGCATCATGACTTAGAGATGAACTAGTACTTAACCGTGTTCCCAAGCATGCACTGCTGTTGTCTTGGATGATAGAGGTCATGGATTTCATTATAGATGAATCTAGTAGATGGTTGACATTCAAGAGTCATTGTGCTCTGGTGATAGAGAGGATGGTGGAGGATGGTGGAGGAGGGTTTTTGATCGGCATGATTGAAGTAACAAGAGTTCTACGGCACAGAAATAGGCCATGCCCACCTACAGAAATCATATTTGCCCAAGTGGCTTCGTATGGCTTGTGTTGAGTTTCTTTGTTGGAATTGCCCTTACCAAAGCAAGTGGAAATTTCCCGACATAGCTGTTAACAGAACGTTTGCCACTAACAGTCAAATTTTACACGTTATGATTTATTAGATAGATTTTACAGCAAAATATGCGTTTTATGCTTTTTAGTTTGACAAGTGTTCATATATCATTTTATAAAGTAACAGAATAGCAGTAGGTACAATGAGACTGTTTAGATTGCTATTCAATTCTTGCTGCTGTCAAAGTGTTTATACTGTACTTTCTCTCTATGACTGTGGCTTTCCTCTGACATTGTATGTACAGTTCAGATTAGTGAGTTGTGGCATGCTCTGCTAGTACCAAATAATGGCAATATTTGTGGGCTGCTTAGCACAATCCTTGTTGATTTGATTTAACATAAATTATACTTCTTGATGCTCTTGATGCTTTTTAAAAAATGTTTTGATGCTTTGGCGTACACGTGACAAATAAAGCCAATCTTTATCTAAGCTTGTACTGATTATATGTTTGAGCAATCTAGCTAGTTGCATAAACCTGCAATTTCTTTCCTTTCCAATATTATAAACATTCGAAGTAAATTTATTATCAAAGTACATAAATGTCACCAAATAGAACTGTGAGATTCATTTTCTTAGAGGCATTCACAGTAGAACAAAGAAAAACAATAGAATCAATCAAAGACTACACATAACGACTGGCAAGCAACCAGTGTGCAAGAGAAGACTAACTGTGCAAACACACAAAAACTAATAATAATAATAAATAATACAGAGAACAGCAGAATCAGAATCAAATTCAGGTTTATTATCACCAGCATGTGTTGTGAAATTTTTTTAACTTAGCAGCAGCAGTTCAATGGAATACATAATATAGAAGAAGAAAAAAATAAAACAGTAATAATAAAAAATAAATAAATAAATCAGTTACAGTATACATATATTGAATAAATTAAAAATCATGCAAAAACAGAAATAATATAAAAAAGTGAGGTCATGTTCACGGGTTCAATGTCCATTTAGGAATCAGATGGCAGAGGGAAAGAAGCTATTCCTAAATCACTGAGTGTGTGCCTTCAGGCTTCTGTACCTTCTACCTGATGGTAACAGTGAGAAAAGGGCATGCCCTGGGTGCTGGAGGTCCTTAATAATGGATGCTGCCTTAATGAGACACCGCTCTGTAAAGATGTCCTGGGTACTTTGTAGGCTAGTACCCAAGATGGAGCTGACTGAATTTATAACCCTCTGTGGTTTCTTTTGGTCCTGTGCAGTAGCCGCCCCCTCCCCATACCAGACAGTGATGCAGCCTGTCAGAATGCTCTTCACGGTACCTCTATAGAAGTTTTTGAGTGTATTTGTTGACATACCAAATCTCTTCGAACTCCTAATGAAGTATAGTCACTGTCTTGCCTTCTTTATAACAGCATTGATATGTTGGGACCATACTTCCTACTTGATGGAAGCAGCATGAAGAGAGCATGACCTGGATAGTGGAGGTCCTTGATGTTGTCTTGTGATTCTCTTTGTGGTGGGGAGAGTTTTGCCAATGATGGACTGGGCTGTATCCTCCTCTTTCTGTAGGCTTTTCCATTCTCTCCTTGGACATTCTCACTTCCTCTTAGGTGGTCTCTAACAGCTGAGGATATTTTTTTCCCTTTCACTTCAGTGAACGTGGCAAAGTGGGTCTGCAATCTCTCCCTTGAAGTGTTTGTTGCAATGGTGTGAAACTATTCTGCTAGATTGTGTGTTCTTTCTACTGTTTATAATGGATCACTGTGTGTTCCTGAAGCGCAGAGTTATCAATGTTCCTTTTTCAGTTTGAATGGCCATGGGCTAGAAGTCACCACAATTCAGTAGGAATGTGGCACACTTTAAAGGAGATTTTGAGAATATCTTTCAACCATTTCCTCTATCCACTTTGATAATCTGATGCAGTTATAGAGCTCAGAATAAACACATCTTTTTTTGGAAGTCTGCTGTCAGGTATGTGAGGGATGTAGCCTGTCTATGGGTGTCAAGTTTAATGAGGGCTTCAGTTCTGAGGACTTTGGCCTGGGGAATTAGTTTACTTAGATTCCCAGTGAATTGGAGCACTTTGGGGAGAAAATGTTAAGCAGAGTATTTCCAATGCTCTGAAGGGCCTCAGTGCAGAGTCTATAATTCAGACGTATACAGAAAGCAGCTATCACTACTGCCAGGGAGATTGAGTCTTGATGTTCTATAGAATAACCAGTCACCTTTTGATACCTTGTCCTAGTGAAGCATAGTATCAGTTTTGTATGGTCAACAAATTTGGTTATTTTACTCTGTCATTTTTCACTGTAACACTTTGTTTAAATTGAGAATAAATGAAATGGCTGAGGACCGAGTGGAATGATTTACTTCCAAGTTTGCCAAATTCTTGAACAATCCCAGTAAATTAGAAAGTGGGCAAACGCAGCACTACTTTTCAAGGGAAGGGGGAATGGAACAAAAATGGTCTAGAATTAGCCTGAAGTTTGTTGTTAGCAAAATGCTAGAGTCCATCACTAAAATACTGTAGCGGTGTGCTACACGCAGCGCTAAAATTACGACACGGAGTCGGTAACTGCAGTCGAAGGAAAAACTTTATTCGAAATCTTCAGCCTCACTTTTAAGCCTCCCTCAACCTGCCCCCCCATGGCGCAGAGGCTCCAAAGCTCTGTGCTCGCAAACCCCCGTAGGCTATCTAATTGTGAGTCGGTTCGGCTGTGCCAGGAAATGGGTCGCCACATAACCCCCCCCAGAACCGGCGATACACCCCCCAATGTCCACAGTCTGGGCCAGAACCTGCTTGGGAGGTCGGCCTCTGCGCCGAGGTGCCGGAAACTCGGCCGGTTGCGCCAGGTCCACATGGGCCGGTTTGAGGCGGTCCACCGTGAAAACCTCCTCTTTCCCCCCAACGTCCAGCACGAACGTGGACCCGTTGTTCCGGAGCACCATAAACGGCCCCTCGTATGGCCGCTGCAGCGGTGGCCGATGCCTGCCCCTTCGTACAAACACAAACTTACAGTTCTGTAGGTCTTTGGGTACGCAGGTTGGGTGCCGCCCGTGCTGTGAAGTGGGTATGGGGGCCAGGTTACCGAGCTTCTCGCGTAGTCTGCCCAGGATTGCTGCGGGATCTTCCTCTTGGCCCCTTGGGGCTGGTAGGAACTCCCCGGGGACGACCAGGGGCGCGCCATATACCAACTCGGCCGACGAGGCGTGCAGGTCGTCCTTGGGCGCTGTGCGGATGCCGAGTAGTACCCAGGGAAGCTCGTCCGCCCAGTTGGCTCCTCGCAGGCGGGCCATGAGGGCCGACTTCAAGTGACGGTGGAAACGCTCCACTAGCCCGTTCGACTGTGGGTGGTAGGCAGTGGTGTGGTGCAGCTGAGTCCCCAAAAGGCTGGCCATAGCTGACCACAGGCTGGAGGTGAACTGGGCGCCTCTGTCGGAGGTAATGTGGGCTGGTACACCAAAGCGAGATATCCAGGTGGCGATCAGGGCTCGGGCGCAAGATTCGGAGGTGGTGTCGGTGAGCGGGACCGCCTCTGGCCATCTCGTGAACCGGTCCACGATAGTCAGGAGGTGCCGCGCTCCACGTGACATTGGCAGGGGGCCCACAATATCCACATGAATGTGGTCGAAACGCCGGTGGGCGGGATGGAACTGCTGCAGTGGGGCTTTGGTGTGCCGCTGCACCTTGGCCGTCTGGCAGTGCATGCACGTTTTGGCCCATTCACTGACCTGTTTGCGGAGTCCGTGCCAAACGAACCTGCTGGAAACCATCCGGACAGTTGTCCGGATGGAGGGATGCGCCAAGTTATGAATGGAGTCGAAAACGCGGCGCCACCAGGCTGTCGGGACGACTGGACGGGGCTGGCTGGTGGTGACGTCACAGAGTAGGGTCCTCTCACCTGGGCCTACGGGGAGGTCCTGGAGCTGCAAACCGGAGACTGCGGTTCTGTAACTCGGAATCTCCTCATCCGCCTGCTGCGTCTCTGCCAGTGCCTCAAAGTCTACCCCTTGGGAAAGGGCATGAATGTTAGGGCGAGAGAGCGCATCCGCCACGACATTGTCCTTACCCGAGACGTGCCGGACATCCGTTGTGTATTCAGAGATGTAGGACAGGTGGCGTTGCTGGCGGGACGACCAGGGGTCGGACGCTTTCGTAAACGCAAAGGTAAGTGGTTTGTGGTCCGTGAACGCGGTGAAGGGCCGACCTTCTAGGAAGTACCTGAAATGCCGGATTGCCAGGTAAAGCGCCAACAGTTCCCGGTCGAAAGCACTGTATTTGAGCTCGGGTGGTCGCAGGTGTTTGCTGAAAAATGCCAGGGGTTGCCAGCGACCTGCGATGAGTTGCTCCAGCACCCCACCGACTGCCGTGTTTGATGCGTCCACTGTGAGGGCGGTAGGGGCGTCCATTCTGGGATGTACTAGCATTGCGGAGTTCGCCAAAGCTTCCTTTGTTTGAACGAAAGCAGCGGCGGACTCCTTGTCCCAGGTAATGTCCTTGCTCGGACCCGACATCAGGGCGAACAGGGGGCGCATGATCCGTGCAGCTGAAGGGAGGAAGCGGCGGTAGAAATTGACCATACCTACGAATTCCTGATGGCCTTTGATCGTGGTGGGTCAGGGAAAGAGGCGGACCGCATCTACCTTAGCGGGCAGAGGGGTTGCCCCGTCTTTAGTAATCCTGTGGCCCAGGAAGTCAATGGTATCGAGTCTGAACTGGCGGGGTTGATTGTAAGACCGTACTCACTCAGTCGGGCGCAGAGTTGACGGAGGTGGGACAGATGCTCCTGATGACTGCTGCTGGCTATGAGGATGTCATCCAAATAGATGAACGCGAAGTCCAGGTCCCGTCCCACCGCGTCCATTAACCGCTGGAACGTCTGTGCAGCATTCTTCAGGCTGAACGGCATGCGGAGGAACTCGAAAAGGCCAAACGGGGTGATGAGAGCCGTTTTGGGGACGTCGTCAGGATGCATTGGGATTTGATGGTACCCTCAGACAAGGTCTACCTTGGAGAAGATCCGTGCGCCGTGCAGGCTTGCTGCAAAGTCCTGAATGTGCAGCACAGGGTAGTGGTCCGGTGTGGTAGCCTCGTTCAGCCTGCGGTAGTCGCCGCACGGTCTCCAGCCCCCCATTGCTTTGGGCACCATGTGCAGGGGGGAGGCCCATGGGCTGTCGGACCGCCGGATGATCCCCAATTCCTCCATCCTCTGGAACTCCTCCTTTGCCAGTCGGAGCTTGTCCGGGGGAAGCCGCCGAGCGCGGGCGTGGAGGGGTGGTCCCTGGGTCGGGATGTGGTGCTGTACGCCGTGCCTGGGCATGGCCGCTGTGAACTGCGGTGCCAGAACCGATGGGAAATCCGCCAGGACCCTGGTGAAGTCGTTGTCGGACAGCGTGATGGAGCCGAGGTGAGGGGCTGGCAACTGGGCTGCACCCAGGGAGAACGTCTGAAAGGTCTCGGCGTGTACCAGTCTCTTCCTGGGCAGGTCGACCAGTAGGCTGTGAGCCCGCAAAAAATCCGCACCCAGAAGCGGTTGGGCTACGGCGGCCAGTGTGAAGTCCCATGTGAACTGGCTGGAGCCGAACTGTAGCTGCACCTGATGGGTGCCATAGGTCCTTACTGTGCTGCCATTCACGGCCTCAGGGGGGGACCCGGTGCCCTGCTGCGGGTGTCGTAACTCGTCGGAGGTAAAACGCTGATCTCAGCCCCAGTATCGACCAAAAACCGGCGTCCCGACCTTCTATCCCACACATACAGGAGGCTATCCCGATGGCCTGCCGCCGTAGCCATCAGCGGCGGCTGGCCCTGACGTTTCCCAGGAACTTGCAGGGCGGGCGACAACGGCGGGCTTCTGCGCCCCACCGCTGGTGGTAGAAGCACCAGTGTTCATTGGGCCGGGGGTTGGCGGGCTCTGCGGCCGGGCCTGGACTGGTTTGCTGCCGGGAGCGTGGCTGGGAGATCTGTGCGATGGACGCCCCGCTCACCTTTTTGGCGTTCCACAGCAAGTCCGCCCGGGCTGCCACCTTCCGGGGGTCACTGAAATCCGCGTCGGACAGCAGCAGGCATATGTCCTCGGGCAGCTGCTCCAGGAATGCCTGCTCAAACATGAGGCAGGGTGTGTGTCCGTTGGCGAGAGATAACATCTCATTCATTAAAGCCGATGGAGGTCTGTCGCCTAAGCCATCCAGGTGCAGTAAACGGGCAGCCCGCTCGCGCCGTGAGAGTCCGAAAGTCCTGAGGAGCAGGGCTTTGAATTCTGTGTACTTGCCGTCTGCCGGGGGCGACTGTACGAACTCCGTGACCTGGGCCGCTGTGTCCTGGTCGAGGGAGCTCACCACATAGTAGTAGCGGGTGTCTTCTGAGGTGATCTGGCGAACGTGGAATTGGGCTTCGGCTTGCTGGAACCATAGGTTCGGGCGCTGTGTCCAGAAACCCGGCAGTTTCAACGAAACCGCATGAACAGAGGCGGCGTCGGTCATTTCTGGTCCAAAAATCGTTTGGACTGTCGGGGTCACCAATTGTAGCGGTGTGCTACACGCAGCGCTAAAATTATGACACGGAGTCGGTAACTGCAGTTGAAGGAAAAACTTTATTCGAAATCTTCAGCCTCACTTTTAAGCCTCCCTCAACCTGCCCCCCATGGCACAGAGGCTCCAAAGCTCTGTGCTCGCAAACCCCCGTAGGCTATCTAATTGTGAGTCGGTTCGGATGTGCCAGGAAATGGGTCGCCACAATACTGTACTTTCTCACTATTGCACCGAGTGCATCCTTTATTAACATTTACCATCCCACCTCATTTTCCTTTTTCCTTGTCTTTCCTATATACAGAAAATATCCTTGGTTATTTAGCTACAGCTATGTCTCTCCAATGGCAATCACATAATATCTGTTAATGTCTATTTGCACTGTTAAATATCCTCCTTGTTTAGAATGTTTGGTGCATTTAGATAAAACACCTCCTCTTCACAGCTCACTTTCCCATCTGCCTTTGTTCCATCAGCAAATTTTCAGTCAGTGAAGAATATAATTAGTGTATAGCTAAGAGATCATTACTTCTCTGTGTGACAATACAAAAGCGTTAATCTGCCAACATGAAAATGATTTGCTTATACCTAATCTGTTTATTGCTCTTTAAGCAACTACTTAACAATGCTAATATGTTTCTTCCATTAAGTCCCTACATTAGACAAATGTTTTCAGATTACAGTCCTATGCAAAAATCCAGATATTAGATTTGCAGGTTCACCTCTTACCTACGTAACAAACGGTAGAAGACATTGATGGATATTGTCTAAGGTCTTCCCATAATTTTGGTAATTTAAGGTCTGACAGAATCACTTTAAAGGATCACCGGACCTGCTCCTGTCCCTATTTTCTATATGTTTATGTAAAGTATGCAAAAGATACTTTCAATAAGTAAACATAATATGTGGGTGCAATATATTAAGACAAAATGTGTATTTTTGTTGTGAAAGATGAAAAAGTGCACATTAAACAGTAAAGAAAAATTTAACAATTATTCATATCTTCGTATGCATGTTCATGAGCTACAAAAGATTAAGTTTCAGGCATAGTAACATTGGGAAGGCAAATGGTGATTTGGTTTAGTGCAGAAGGATTAGAGTAAAATTGTGTTGACGTCTCATTGAAATTAAACAAACTTTATTGAGATATCTTCTGGAATACTTTGTTTAGTTTGGCTAACTAAAGAAGTACAGTGGATGCCAGTTAATTGGGGCAAATCAGGACAGTACATTTTGGCCCAATTATGTGGCTGCCCCAATTAGTTGAAGTTTCACGGAAATCGTTAAAAATATATAAAAAAGGAAAACTAGCACTTAACTGTGTAAAAATTATGTATTTAAATGTGATGCAGAATAGATTAGAGTACTGCCAATACTACTACAGTACTACAAAACTGTGCATTAGTTCCTAATAGTTATCGTCAGTGGAATTCATTCAGTACATGTTGCCATGTTCTTTTGATGTTTCCATGACAAACTGTGCCACCTTCATCAGGGATGACGCCTAGGCATGTCTAGTCCAGTGGTATATATATCCCCTTTGTGCATCCCTCCTGATTGGTTAGTTCTCAACCAAACAGGTTTCTGCTGTCCCACCTTGTTTTCCATTCAATTCCAGTTTTTAATTTGACTGAAGCCTTCCTCTTTGTAAAAATTCTTCTCTAGTTTTATTTTGATTCTGTTCACTGATGCTGCCTAACCAGGATTTGATGTCTTTATTTCAGATTTCCAGCATGTTCAGTTCTTAGGGTTTTATATTCTAGTCAGAATAGCATGTATCCTGAGATATCCCATGTCCTTGCTTGATTTTTCTCAAGAAAATAATGTAGCTAATTCTGCCTTATGTCAGCTTTCCAGAAAACAGGGCTATAAACCACTTTTGGTTGGAGAATTCAGAATAGCATATTTGTGGATAGGCCTTCCAGAAAACCTATATGACTTATCTAGACTGGCAATGTTACAATTCTATATGTAAGGAGGTGGAGCCATATCTTTCCGAAGCTCCAGGTCAACAGTTACGTTCCAGGCATGGTGTAGCATGAGGTCTACAATTTTAGATTCTTCAGCATTACAGCCATCAACCACCCAACTTATTAGAGCTACACTGGGAACTCAGACTTATCATCATGGACGCTCAAACTGCTGCTATCATATCTCTGATTACCAGTGACATTATCTTTGCTCTTTAGAAATCTGGTATCTAGCAGATTACTGAGTTATTCCAATTGGCAATGCCTTCCCTTAGAGAAGTCATGGTACCAATCTGTTCTTACATTCCTGAACAAAGTATTGTGATTTCACTATTACCATTTTGTCTGTGCTCTCTTTGTTGCCCATCAGGATAATGGGGTCGGCAGTAGAGATGGCAGGATTTCAGATATTGTCATGGGCGTTGAAATAGTCATGGTTTTGTGGTTAGACTCTTATCTTGAAGTCAAGTATAACACAAAGGTTGCAAAAATACTTGTATGATCTCCGAGGCTTGCTGTGGAGGGAGATGTCGTAGATGGCAAGGGAATAAAATATTCAAGGTGCCAGCTTTACCCTCTTGTATCTAGCTGGAGGAATTTTCTGTTCCATTGTACTTGACATAAGAAAAGAAGTTTTACAGCTTAGAACCAGGATGCTAGAAATTCATTGGGCACCAGACCATTGTGTTCATGCCAGCTGCAAAATTTGATGTCATTTCTCAGCCTTCTGTTCTTGTTTAGTAGGTTACCACATACAGGTAATTGCTCTCCAAATTATTTTAAAAATTTGAAGGCTGCTGCCTCTGTTATTCTTTCAAGCAATGAGTTTTAGATTCTATTTTCATGTGATGATGAAATATGTTTCTTCTCCCCCTCTTTGAATCTTCCGGCAGTTCCACTAAATACATCTATCTTAGGTAGTTGTAACTCTGCTAAGCAGATCACTCACTTTCACCTTAGGGAGACCTTTGATAATTTCACATGCCTTGATTAAGTATTCAAGGAAACTAACAGCCATTCTTTCCTCATAACAAAATTTCTTCAGCAACATCCTTTATCAGTCTTTTGTCTTTTGCTATTAAACTAGAACTGTATGCAACTCTGTAGCTGTGGTTCTGGTAGTACAATGTAGCTACTGGAACATTTATTCAGAGACTTGAGTTTGAATCCCATCATGGCAGCTGCTGAGTTTAAATTAAAAGAATTATATGGCTATGGATTAAAAAACAAGTAGACAAAGTAATAGAAATGATGAAGCTAGCATAGTAACATAGAAGTCCTTCTAGATCACTACTGTCCTTCAGAGAAGGGAATTTATTATCCCTGCTTGGTCTGTATTCAGTGTGACTTTTGGAAGTTGTCCTGCATACTGTTTCTAAACTTTCTGATTTGCTCATACAGGGATCTGTTGGTATAATTCCATGGGCTTAAAGATGGTGGAGATACTGTATTTTTCAGAGTATATATGAAAACTGACATTATGTTCTTTAATTATGTTGTTGAGGAGTAGACCTGCTTGAGAAATAGGAGGGGTCACTGTAACGTTCTCCTTCGCGTGTACTAATAACGCCGAACTCAACATCGAGATAAACCAGTCAATGAGATCAGATCGCAGTAAGAATAACCATTTACTGTTCACTCTTCAAGTTAACATATGGTGAAAACTGTTGATAAAACAATACAAGATTGATACAGTATTTGTTCCTTCCTTAATGTCACATTTCAATTGTAAATACTTGTAAAGATGACTATAACTACATTACACTAAGGTGCAGTATACAGGGAGTGTTTACCTGCTCCATTGACTACTTTAAATACACTTCCATGCAAACTATCCGCAACTCTTTAACTAACGAAAGCATAAACATTATCGACCGTCGTTACTTCTAACAGGATCGGCATTAACATCTTAGTTCAATATATCGATTATCTATTAACTTACAGCGTTGCTCTCACTGTGATTTCTCATGCCTGCAAAACAACTTCTGCTCAGGTGTGCCTCGTGGTGAGCCCCCACCCTCGCGCTAATTTCAAACCGGTACTTTCCCACAAGACGCGGCGAAACCGGATGTGACGTCATCGCATGCCGATATATTTTACATGCAATGAATATACTTTAAACACTTCTAATTCTAACTAGAAAATACTATCGAATGAATTACTAAGCGAAAATATTATAAACTAAATAACTGTCGTAAAGACAGCACAGTCACAATAAATCCGCAGAGCACACCAGATGTGGGTGAGGGAAGATGATTCTGGCCATGACTGAATGGATGAGAATGATACAAAAGACTGCAGATATAAGAATAGCTGGAGGATCATCCCCACTTCATTTGGTTCCATTGACAAATCCCTGTCTCACACCTTCCTATTACCTGTTTATATTGGTTACCTTCCCTCTACACTCTTAGCTTTAATACAGGTTCTTGGCCCAGAAAGTGAACCATCCTCTTGCTTCCACAGATACTTACTAACCTATTACTGCCTTCAGCAGTTTGAAAAGCAGGGCAGATAAGGAAAAATTGCAAGGAACATTGAGATAGAGCTTGGCTAGGTGCATAGGGTTAGAAGGTTAGGATACTTGTTCTCTCTCATGTGCCTGGGCCTTGATAAGTCTGGAGTGAGATGGAGGGTGGGAAATGGAGAAATATTATGCCATATGAGCAGATTAGGGTGAGTTTTAGTGCTCAAAGGTAAGTACGAAATTTACCTTATGGTGTCCGTATCCACATACCAGATGCAAAATGTATTCGATTTGATGTCATTTCTCAGTCTTATGTTCAATGTCTTGTAGGCTATCATATAAATGCTCTTCCAGATTCCAAAAATTGTTTGCTTCCAGGACAGTGTGGTTTAATTTTCTCTGCAATACTTCAAAGGAACATTTCATAAAGTATGATGTTATCTTGTCTGTGACATGTACAGGTCGACCTTCTATAATCTGGCACCATTGGGACTTGAGGAGTGCTGGATTAGTGAAAATGCCGAATTACAGAAGGATCACATTAAGCAATAACTAACCACCTCATCATACCTTTAAAGTATCATGTAAATCAGTACAAGTTAAATAATAATGAAACAGAAATATTAAATGAGTAGTAAGTGAAATTTTAATAAAGTAATATACTGTACAGGCACACATAAAATAAAGGATACAGGTAAATGTACAGAAATTAACTTATACAGAACAGTTGAGCACTTCCGCTTCTAAACACAAAGGTTGGTGGTGTTGTAGATAGTATAGAGGATTGTCGAAGATTGCAGAGAGACATTGATAGGATGCAGAAGTGGGTTGAGAAGTGGCAGATGGAGTTCAGCCGGGAGAAGTGTGAGGTGGTACACTTTGAAAGGACAAACTCCAAGGCAGAGTACAAAGTAAATGGCAGGATACTTGGTAGTGTGGAGGAGCAGAGAGATCTTGGGGTACATGTCCATAGATCCCTGAAAGTTGCCTCACAGGTAGATAGGGTAGTTAAGAAAGCTTATTGGGTGTTAGCTTTCATGAGTCAAAGGATAGAGTTTAAGAGTTGCAAGGTAATGATGCAGCTCTATAAATCTCAGGTTAGGCCACACTTGGAGTACTGTATCCAGTTCTGGTCGCCTCACTATAGGAAGGATGTGGAAGCATTGGAAAGGGTACAGAGGAGATTTACCAGGATGCTGCCTGGTTTAGGGAGTATAGATTATGATCAGAGATTAAGGGAGCTAGGGCTTTACTCTTTGGAGAGAAGGAGGATGAGAGGACACATGATAGAGGTGTACAAGATATTAAGAGGAATAGATAGAGTGGATAGCCAGTGCCTCTTCCCCAGGGCACCACTGCTCAGTACAAGAGGACATGGCTTTAAGGCAAGGGGAGGGAAGTTCAAGGGGGATATTAGAGGAAGGTTTTTTACTCAGAGAGTGGTTGGTGCGTGGAATGCACTGCCTGAGTCAGTGGTGGAGGCAGATACACTAGTGAAGTTCAAGAGACTACTAGACAGGTATATGGAGGAATTTAAAGTGGGGGATATATGGGAGGCAGGATTTCAGGGTCGGCACAGCATTGTGGGCCAAAGGGCCTGTAATGTGCTGTACTATTCTATGTTCTATGTTCTATTAAAGTGAGACATTTAATGAACCTTCAGGCAAAGTTACATGTCTGCAAGTGTGGGGTTGTCAGGATCATCAACATCTTCATCTTGAAAAATGAGTGAAGCATCAGGAACTGGTGCTAAAACTGGAACAACAGTTTCTTCAAAATCTGTTGATGATGGTGGTAGCACATCTGGGTGAGCAGAAGCAGAAGTCGGAGAAAGGAGGTCTTCTATAGGTCACATTTCACGCGACCGCCAGGCAGCTGGGGATTCAGCGCTGGGCTCTTCCCTCTTCACTCTCAGTTACTGAGGGAATCCTTGTTAGTTTCTTTTCCTCCGCTTAGTAATATGCTTAAATTCAGCGGGTCACCACGTTTGATCTGAGGTTGTAGGCAGAAGAGAACGGAGCACCAGCCAGGCGACGCCGAAGGGCAGTGCGCGACTGCTGGCACATCTTTAAGAAAAAAGCCGAACTAAACAAGCTAATTAATAAGGTGCCACCCAGGGTGATTTCCTGGGATTTTTATGCACAACAGACTCTGAAGTTTATAAAGAATGGTGCCAAAAACAAAAAAACATCCAGCGAGTGGCAGTTCTGTGCGCGAAAACATCTTGTTAAATTCTTATCTGCGAGAGATTGGTTCTGGGACCCCTCACGGATACCAAAAATCGCAGATGCTCAAGTCCCTTTTTCAACCTGTCTTAATGCGGTGGACATTAGGACCCAGCGGTAGAGATCTGAATCTGCAATGTTTCTGTTCACGAAAATAATTACGATCACGATTGAAAACAAAGTGGAAATAATAAAGTAATTGGAAAGAGGTCATTGGAAAAGTGTTAGGCTACGTCGGTCAACAATCGGAACAATTTAAAAGGATAAAGTGAGAAAGGCTCTGCCCTGATGAAAGCTACAATTAATTACTAAGCAACGCAGTAGTTTAGTTATTGGGTTTTGGGGTTTTGTGTTCTTGATCCTCCACATCAACCCGGCATGGTGGAGAGCGCACTCGGGAGCGGACTGTCACTGGATCGAACTCGGGAACTTTCGTTTCCGAGCCCGGCGCTGAAACATACATTCTTAAGCATTTTATATGCACAGAAATGTAAAATATATACTATATACTAAGACAAGCATTTGACTAACTGACACTAAGTAATACCGGATGTACCTGTTCCGACTTACTTAGTAAGAGAACTTCTGATTTTTCTGATCCCGATCCACAATAACTCACGCACATCCTCCTGTATATTTTAAATCATCTCTAGATTACTTATAATACCTAATACAATTTAAATGCTATGTAAAATAGTTGTTATACTGCATTGTTTAGGGAATAATGACAAGAAAAAAAGTCTGTACATGCTCGAACAACATGTGCTGGAAGAGCACTTCCAGGTTTTTGTGATTCGTGGTTGGTTGAATTCATGGGTAAGGAGGGCTGACTGTAATTTGTGCTGGGTATGCTCTGGCCAGCACTGCACCCCTGCTGAAAATCTAAGTAATGACATCCACTGCCTCTCCTTTGTCCACCCTGCTTGTTGCTTTCTTGAGGAACTCTAACAAATTTGTCAGGTGAGATTTCCCTTAAAACAAACTCTGTGTCTTATTTTATCATTAGTTTCCAAGTACCTAAAACCTCATCTTTAATAATACACTCCAACACTTACCCAGCCACTGGGGTTAGGCTAACTAAGTTATAAATTCCTTTCTTTTGCATTCCTCCCTTCCGAAAGAGTGGAATGACATTTGCAATTTTACAGTCCCCTGGGACCATGCCGGAATCAAGTGATTCTTGAAAGATCATGACCAACGCATCCGTAATCTCTTCAGCAACTTCTTTCAGGACTCGATGTAGTCCATCCGGTCCAGGTGACTTATCTACCTTAAAACCTTAGAGTTTGCCTAGCACTTTTTCCTCTGTAATAGCAATGGCACCGACTCTTGCTCCCTGATACTCACGGACCTCTGACACACGGCTAGTGTCTTCCACAGTGAAGACTGATGCAAAGTACTCATGAAGTTCCTCTGCCATTTCTCTGTTCCCCATTACTACTTCACCAGCATCACTTTCCAATATCAACTCTCACCTCCCTTTTACTCTTTATATAACTGAAAAAAAACTTCTGGTATCCTGCTTTATATTACTAGCTGGTTTGCCCTCATATTTCATCTTTTCTCTTCTTATAGCTTTTTCAGTTGCCTTTTTTTTTAAAAGCTTCCAATCATCCAACTTCCCACTCACATTTGCTACCTTATATGCCCCTTTCTTGGCTTTTATGAAGTTCTTAACTTCCTTTGGCAGCCATTGTTGCCTACCCCTGCCATTTGAGAACAACTTCTTCTGTGGGATATGTCTACCCTGTGCCTTGGGAACTATTCCCAGGAACTTCAGCCACCTCTGTTCTACCATCATCCCTGCAAGTAATCTTCAATCCAGCTGGGCAAGCTTCCCCCTCATGCCCCTCTAATTCCCTGTATTGATGTAGCATTTCTTACTTTTTTAGAAGGGCATTAATAGACAATAGACAATAGACAGTAGGTGCAGGAGTAGGCCATTCAGCCCTTCTAGCCAGCACCACCATTCATTGTGATCATGGCTGATCATACACAATCAGTACCCCGTTCCTGCCCTCTCCCCATTTCCCTTGACCCCGCTATCTATGAGAGCTCTATCTAACTCTCTCTTGAATGCATCCAGAGACTTGGCCTCCACTGCCTTCTGGGGCAGAGCATTCCACATATCCACCACTCTCTGGGTGAAAAAGTTTTTCCGCATCTCTGTTCTAAATGGCCTACCCCTTATTCTTAAACTGTGGCCTCTAGTTCTGAACTCACCCATCAGCGGGAACATGCTTCCTGCCTCCAGTGTGTCCAATCCCTTAATAATCTTATATGTTTCAATCAGATCCCCTCTCATCCTTCTAAATTCCAGTGTATACAAGCCCAGTTGCTCCAATCTTTCAACATATGACAGTCCCGCTATTCCGGGAATTAACCTTGTGAACCTACCCTGCACTCCCTCAATAGCAAGAATGTCCTTCCTCAAATTTGGAGACCAAAACTGCACACAATACTCCAGGTGGGGTCTCACCAGGGCCCTGTACAGCTGCAGAAGGACCTCTTTACTCTTATACTTAATTCCTCTTGTTATAAAAGTCAGCATGCCATTAGCTTTCTTCACTGCCTGCTGTACCTGCATGCTTGCTTTCATTGACTGATGTACAAGAACACCTAGATCTCATTGTACTTCCCCTTTTCCTAACTTGATTCCATTTAGATAGTGATCTGCCTTCCTGTTCTTGTCACCAAAGTCACCCAACCTGTCCAAGTCACCCTGCATTCTCATAAAATCCTCCTGACATTTCACACTGCCACCCAACTTTGTGTCATCAGCAAATTTGCTGATGTTACTTTTAATCCCTTCATCTAAATCATTAATGTATATTGTAAACAGCTGCGGTCCCAGAACCGAACCTTGCGGTACCCCACTGGTCACAGCTTGCCATTCCGAAAGGGAACCGTTAATCACTACTCTTTGTTTCCTGTCAGCCAGCCAATTTTTGATCCATGTCAGTACTCTGCCCCCAATACCATGTGCCCTAATTTTGCCCACTAATCTCCTATGTGGGACTTAATCAAAAGCTTTCTGGAAGTCCAGGTACACTACATCCACTGGCTCTCCCTTGTCCATTTTCATAGTTACATCCTCAAAAAACTCCAGAAGATTAGTCAAGCATGATTTTCCCTTCATAAATCCATGCTGACTCAGACTGATCCTTCTACTGCTATCCAAATGTGGCGTAATTTCCTCTTTTATAATTGATTCCAACATCTTTCCCACCACTGACATCAGGCTAACCGGTCTATAATTCCCTGTTTTCTCTCTCCCTCCTTTCTTGAAAAGTGGTAAAACAAGTAAAGCATTAGTAAAACAAGGGTTAAAAAAACTACTTCTCAGATTTTGTGCAGTATTAGCTGCAGATGTGAGAGCAAGTTCCTCTTTAGCTGACAAATTGTTGACTAAGTTTATTTAGTGACTTTAGATGAAATGCTAATAGTGATTACTTAATTGCCATCAGTTCCTTGTTAGGGGAAGGAACATCAAAACCATAAATTAAATAAGAATCAGTCTTCTGGGCTCCCTTCATTCCAAAAAAAGAATCAAACTCAAACGCTTTTTTTCCCCACAAATAATATAAGCAACAGTATAATCCCACTGGGTTGGGGAAATGGAAAAGGGAAACAAAGAGAGAAAGAACCTGGCTGGACTGGCAGAAGAGGGAAGGGAACATGATGGGTGTGTGTTACTTGAAAATGGAAAATAATAGTTCACTTCAAGTGAACTACAATTTCACTTGATGTTGTTTTTCTAGTCTGTGTTTGGCCTCACTGTGGCAGCGGAGAAGGCAGAGGACAAACGGGTTAGTGCAGGAATGGGAAGGAGAGTTGAAAGTTGAAGGTGGCCTTTGCTGACTAAGCATAGGTTCTTTGCCTAATTTGTGCTTGCCTTGCTAATATAGAGAGGTCACATTATGAAACTAAATTTAGAGACCGAGTTGGAGAAGATGGATATAAATTTCTGCCTCACATATAAGTGCTATTTAGGTCCCTGGATGAGGGAAGAGTTGAATGGACAAGTGTTATACTTCCTGTTGTTGCCGGGAAAAGGTGAAAGGGCGGAAGAGGGAAATGTGACTGATGGTGGTATGCAGTTAGAGCTGTTGGAAATAGTGAAGGTTGATATGTTGTCTACTGAGGCTAGTGGAGTTGAAGGTGAGAACCAAGGGAACTCTGTCCCTGTTATGTCTGGATGTGCAAATGGTGACTGAGAGTTATATAGGTATATTGGGATCAGCAATTTGAAATTCTGGATTAACTTATTTTCTAACAATTTTGCTCGTACCTTAGTCTTGGTACCAATTTTTTTTGCTATTTCTGTCAACAATGTCTTTTTTCAGTGGGAATCCCTTGAACATGATTTTGTGTGTGAAAGAGTACTGCCAATAATTTGAAGTTCCTTTTGACTCTCTTCGAATCCTGATCCTGATCAGTGTCCTGATTTCTTTTGCATCTGTGTTTACTTGCAAGATGGATGCAGAACCTATAGAAGCGAAGCAAAGCAGCAGTGAGGTCATGGTCCTTATACAGATTACAGAGGAGGAGGTGTTTACTTTTTTGAGGCAATTCAGGATGCACAAGTCCCCAGAGCCTGACAAAGAGTTTCGTTGGACCCTGCGGGAGGCAAGTGCAGAAAATGCAGGGAGCCTAGCAGACATACTTAAAGCATCCTTAGCAACAGGAGGGTACCGGAGGTTTAGAGGATAAAATATTTCCTGCTGTTTAAGAAAGGCTTTAAGAATAAACCAGGAAATTATAAGTCGGTGAGCCTAACATCAGTAGTGGAAAAGTTATGGGAAGGTATCCCAAGTGACAAGATATGTAAGTACTTGATAAACAGGGACTGATTAGGGATAGTCAGCATGGCTTTGTGTATGGTAGGTCATGTCTAACCTATCTTATAGAGTTTTTCAAGTAGTTACCAGGATAGTTTAAGAAGGCAAGGCAGTGGATGTTATCTACTGGTCTTCAGCAAGGCATTTGACAAGGCCCCGCATGGGAGGTTTGTCTTCAAGCCCTTTCTTGGATTGAAGTTTTAACAACCATTAACGGTGGCACCTCACATCGATATACATCTTCACTAAGTGCTCAAACCCATATGTATGAAATAAAGACAGCAAATTCTCAAATACTCAGAAGGCCAGGCCGCATCTTGTTCCTCTTTTTTCCAGTTCTGATGAAGGGTCCCAGATTGGATACATTGCCTGTTTATTCTTCTGTAGATATTGTCTGACATGCTGAGTGTCTCCAGCATTTTCTGCTTTTATTTCAGTATCTGAAGTTTTCTTCATTTTCATAAAGTGAGATGTGCGAAATCTATCATTATGTCAAAATTTTTATCAGTATCCAAGGGCTAGTTTTGTACAGTATAGCTCCAGTGATTTGGGTCTGATCCTGATGTTGGCTGCCCTGTGGAATTTGCATATTTCCCTATGATTGCATGTGTTTCCACCAGAGTGCTCTTGTTTCCTCCTATTAAAATTTTGGTTAATTGGTTACTGTAAAATAACTCCTAGTGTATGTGAGTGGGAGGAGAATCAGGTGAACAAGTGATGTGCCAGCGGTACAGAATAGATTACAGTAAACTGTGTGGGAGTCTGATGGTATTGACTCAAAGTGTTGAATAGTCAAAAACCAATCTCAAAATTAAACTATATCAGCTATGTTATAAAAGGTTTTGCCCAAGGTTAAATTTTGCGTTGTCTATACAAGTTGACTTGTTTTCAAGAGCTACTCCTGACTGTAATATCAGCATATTTCAATTCTGTTATTTAAATTTCTTTGCTACTATGCACTGAACTACATCATGCAATTACAAACCCCATTTCCAGAAAAGTTGGGATATTTTCCAAAATGCAATAAAAAGAAAAATCTGTGATAAGTTAATTCAGGTGAACCTTTATTTAACTGACAAAAGTACAAAGAAAAGATTTTCAATAGCTTTATTGATCAACTTAATTGTATTTTGTAAATATACACAAATTTGGAAATTGATGGCTGCAACACACTCAACAAAAATTGGGACAGAGGCATGTTTACCATTGTGTTACATCACCTTTCCTTTTAATAACACTTTTTAATCGTTTTGGAACTGAGGATACTAATTGTAGTAGATTTGCAATTAGAAATTTTATCCATTCTTGCTTGATATAAGACTTCAGCTGCTCAACAGTCCGTGGTCTCCGTTGCCTAATTCTCCTCTTCATGATGTGCCATACATTTTCAATAGGAGATAGATCTGGACTGGCAACTGGCCAATCAAGAACATGCACTTTGTGTCTACAAAGCCACGCTGTTGTAGCCCATGCAGAATGTGGTCTGGCATTGTCCTGCTGAAATAAGCATGGATGTCCCGGGAAGAGACGTCGCCTTGATGACAACATATGTCTCTCTAAAAAAAAGAGTCAATGGTACCTTCACATACATACAACTCACCCATGCCGTGGGCACTGATGCACCTCCATACCATCACAGATGCTGGCTTTTGTACCTTTTGCTGATAACATTCAGGATGGTCATTTTCATCTTTGGCACAGAGAACTCGATGCCCATTTTTTCCAAAAACTAGCTGAAATGTGGACTCATGTGACCACAGCACACGGTTCCACAGTCTTTCGGTCCATCTGAGATGAGCTTGGGCCCAGAGAACTCACCGGCGTTTCTGCATAGAGTTGATGTATGGCTTCATCCTTGGGTAATACAGTTTCAAGTTACATTTCTGGATGCAGCAACGGACTGTGTTAAGTGACAATGGTTTTCCGAGGTACTCCTGATCCCAGGTGGCTATAATTGTCACAGTAGCATGACGGTTTCTTAGGCAGTGCTGCCTGAGGGCTCGAAGATCACGCGCATTCAACAGTGGTTTCTGACCTTGCCCTTTACGCACTGAGATGTCTCTGAATTCTCTGAATCTTTTCACAATATTATGTACTGTAGATATTGAAAGACCTAAATTCTCTACAATCTTGCATTGGGAAATGTTCCTTTTGAACTGACTAACAATTCTCTCACGCATTTTGGCACAAAGGGGTGAGCCACGACCCATCCTTGCTTGCAAAGACTGAGCCTTTGATGGATGCTACTTTTATACCTAGTCATGATACCTCACCTGCTACCAAATAGCCTGCTTAATGTGGAGTCTTCCAAACTGGTGTTACTTGAATATTCTGTGCACTTTTCAATCTTATTTTAACTCTGTCCCAACTTTTGTTGAGTGTGTTGCCGCCATCAAATTCTAAATTTGTGTATATTTATAAAATACAATTAAGTTGGTCAGTAAAACTATTGAAAATCTTTTCTTTGTACTTTTGTCAGTTAAATAAAGGTTCACGTGAATTAACATATCACAGAGTTTTGTTTTTATTGCATTTTGGAAAATATCTCAACTTTTCTGGAAATGGGGTTTATACATACAAATGCCACATTCATGAACAAAGTGGCATAACAGATTATTTCATTTGTTCTTTGCCTCTTTGTCTCCTTTGTCTTGCCTTAAACAATATTTTTAATATCGCTTTTGTATAATGGATGCCATCATCTTTAGCTGTTTCTTTTTGCTTTTTGAAATTTGCTGCTCCTTTTTGTATGCAAATAGATTAAAAATAGTGCTTTGTGCTTCACTGGCATGCACTGAATTACTGATATAGAAACTGCTGTAGTAGATTGTTTTAAAAATATTGACGATCAAAAAGCGGAAAGAATACTGCTGAGTGTGGGAATTTTAATAGTATGCCTCTTTCAAAGGCAAATAACCACAATTATCTGCTCACATTATGTTACTTAATATATTAAAACACCAAGATCTTTTAAAAGATGACATTAGGATATGGAATTGACAAATAAGGACATGATCATAAAATAATAATCTTTAATAGTTATTAACAAAGGGGTGTGATAGTTGAGGTATTATCTCAATTTTCGGACTTGGTCTTGCTTATGTTTGAGCCTGCAATTACAGTGCAGTTTTTCTCTTGAAAACTGGTTTGTAAGTATCTGTCACAACAGATTTGAGAGAAATTATGTAACAAATTAGAGGGCGTGGAAATTAATGCTCTAACTTTTTTTGGAAATGTATAGTGGCTTTACAACCAGCCAGAAACAGCAGTATTTAAATCTGTGTTTGATTCTGAAGTTCCATGAGTAGTGTTAAATAATTTCCAACTGTTACTAGCTAACACTCTGTTTCTGGCAAACTCTCTTTGGTAGGGGGCAGAGGGAACAGTACATAAAAACTTTAAAATTGCTACTGTTTAAAATTAGAATACTGCTGAGGGGAATAAAGCATGGGGTGTCATGGTCTACAACTATATTAATGATAAGTTATTATTAATTACTTTTTAATTTCTACATTTGTCATGATATGTTAACAAATGTAACATATAATTTACATCAATTTCTATCTCAACAAATCTCATGATGTAATTAAACTTTGCTCTTATATAGAGCACATGTAACTTGTCCTAAAACATTGGAAAGTTGGTTTAAATAATTTATTTACTCTTGATTTTATTCTTAGGTTTAAGATGAGTTTAATGATAATTATTTTAAATTTTAAGAACTGAATAACTTGTAGACTATTAAGCTGAATTTAATCATTATTGTAGAGTAGGTAGGAATTAATTATTGGAAAAGAAGTCACAAAAAGTATTGCATGGTAATAAATTTGGTAGAAATAAGATTGAAATCCTGTTGGCACTGCAGGACTGTGGTGAAAGTCAATTTATCCTGTATTACTCATTTCTATTATTAATGTTTCTTGTTGGTCTATTGCTGGTGTATTCCCGTTTCTTGAGCTTTCTTTTACTATTCATTGTTGGCATATGGCCAAGTGGTTAAGGCGTTCATCTAGTGATCTGAAGGTCACTAGTTTGAGCCTTGGCTGAGGCTTGTGTGTGTGTCCTTGAGCAAGGCACTTAACCACACATTGATCTGCGACGACACCGGTGCCAAGTTGTATGGGTCCTAATGCCCTTCCCTTGGACAACATTGGTGGCGTGGAGAGGGGAGACTTGCAGCTTGGGCAACTGCCAGTTTCCCATAAAAAAAATCTTGCCCAGGCTTGTGCCCTGGAAACTTTCCAAGGTGCAAATCCATGGTCTATCAAGACTAACGGAGGCCTACACACACTATTCATTATATTTTTAACCAAATGTTTGATTCTGTAGCTGAGGGAAGCTGGAGAATTCCTGATAAATGGTCATAAACCAATCTTTATTAGACAAAAATTATTATCATCTTTTAATTGTCGTTGGGTCAAATTTTTTAGATAATTGTGAAATGTTGCCCCTGAAGAATTTCATTGTTGTATACTTCGATAATAAATGAAACTTTGAACATTTGAATAATTTTGCACTGAAGTGATGTCACAAGAAACTACATTACATAATGCTGTTTTTCAGACTGTGTGTAATTAAAATAAGAAATCAATAGAACTTATTCTAGATAATCCTTCCACTCATCTACATACTAAGTGAAATTTTTGAGGTCAGTTAACTTAGGAACCCACAAGCTGCTTTGCGATGTGGGAGGAAACTGGAGCACATTGGAAACTGAAACCCATGAAGTGACTGAAAGTGTGCAAACTTCACACTGATAGCACTTCAGGTCAGGACTGAAGCCAGGTGACTGGAGCTGTGAGGTGGCAACCCAATCAGCAGCTGCACTGGGCCTTCCTAGAAAAGGAGGGCTGATAAATAAAAAGTAATAGTTTAGAGACCACTTCATTTCAAAAAGATGTTTGAAGGGATCTATTTGTTAAAGAAATCAGTAATATTTTTTAATGCGTAATGTATTTATGTGTTGTACCAGGCCCTGAAAATCTGCATTATAGCGTATTATAAGAGGTAGCCATGGAAACAGTAGACAAATTACTTGTCATATTTCAAAAATTTTATAGATTATGGAGCAGTTCTTGTAGATTGAAGGGTGGCAAATGTAACCCCACTATTTGAAAGTGAAAAGGAAGAGATAACATGGAACTACAGATCAGCTCACTGAATATCAGCAGCAAGAAAGTGGGACATGAATTTATAAAAGGGAAATTATATACAACAAATCTATTAGAATTTTTTGACGATGCAACTAGTAGAATACTTTAGGGAGAACCAATGGATGTGATGTAGTTGGATTTTCAGAAGCCCTTTGGGAAAGAGGTTATTATTCAAAATTTAAGTACAAGTGGTAATGTACTTGCGTAGAATAAAATAGGAGAGAGACAGCAAAATGGCAGTGTCACAGAGGCAGTTACAGGACTAATTCATTAGAATTTGGTGAGGATGTAATTGGCAGGGTGGATAAAGAAAAAACAACAGATTTGTGTTTGAATTTAAGATGCACATTGCATTACTGTGTAAGGTAAGAATACATGTCTTGGAGGCAATGTATTAGCATAGGTAGAAGATGGACCAATAGAAAGTAGAGCATTGAGATGAATGGGTTATTTTCACCTGGCAAGTTGTAACATAATTTGGTAGATGGAGCAAAATATAATGAAAAATAGAACAGCAAGATACTGCTTAAATAGAGGGAAATTATCAAATGCCATGATGTAGAGACAGCTTGATGTCCATGTACTTTAAACTCAGAAAATTAGCATGCAGCTACAGAAAGCAATTAAGAAAATATGTTCCCACTTCCCGCTTGTTGACATTTACTGGAAAGGGATGGAGCTATTCAGGAAACAGTTGAGATCTTTCCTGGAATGCTGTGTACAGCATTGGTCTCCTTATTTTTTACATTTGATTTTAATTTTCCAAAACGTTTTAAGATAATTTAAAATGTTACAATTGAGCAAATTGAAAATTTTAAGATAATCAGGGAAAATAAATCTGTTTGTTTTTGAAAAGGAAAGCATATTTGACTAATTCATTGGAGATTTTGAAGGAATAACACAATTTGTAGATATGAGGTGAAGCACTGTCGACGTTTCGGGCCGAGAACCTTCATCAGCACTAACTGAAGAGAAAGATACTAAGAGATTTGAAAGTAGTGGGGGGAGGGGAAAATGCAAAATGATAGGAGAAGACGGGAGGGGGTAGGTTGAAGCTAAGAGCTGGAAAGGTGATTAGCGAAAGTGATACAGAGCTGGAGAAGGGAAAGGATCATGGGACAGGAGGCCTCGAGAGAAAGAAAGGGGGAGGGGAGAGCAGCAGTGGGAGATGGACAACAGGCAGAGTGATGGGCAGAGAGAGGGGAAAAAAGCTAACAACTAAATATGTCAGGAATGGGGTAAGGAGACGAGGAGGAGGGGCATTAATGGACATTAGAAGTCAATGTTCATGCCATCAGGTTGGAGGCTCTCCCATTTCCCACACATCTGCCCTCATCCCATCCACCCGCCACCCCACTCGGGATAGGGTTCCCCTTGTCCTCACCTAGCACCCCACCACCCTCCAGGTCCAATGTATAATTCTCCATAACTTCCACCACCTCCAATGAGATCCCACTACCAAGCACATCTTTCTCTTCTCCCGTCTTTCTGCTTTCCGAAGGGATCGCTCCCTACTCGACTCCCTTGTCCACTCGTCTCCCCCCATCCCTTCCCACCGATCTCCCTCCTGGCACTTATCCTTGTAAACAGAACAAGTGCTACACCTGCCCTTACACTTCCTCCCTCACCACCATTCAGGGCCCCAGACAGTCCTTCCAGGTGAGGCGACACTTCACCTGTGAATCGGCTGGTGTGGTATACTGCGTCCGGTGCTCCCGGTGTGGCCTTTTATATATTGGTGATACCCAACGCAGACTGGGAGACCGTTTCGCTGAACACCTAAGCTCGGTCCGCTAGAAAAAGCAGGAACTCCCAGTGGCCACACATTTTAATTCCACGTCCCATTCTCATTCTGATATGTCTATCCATGGCCTCCTTTACTGTCAAGATGAAGCCACACTCAGGTTGGAGAAACAACACCTTATATACCAGCTGGGTAGCCTCCAACCTGATGGCATGAACATTGACTTCTCTAAGTTCTGTTAATGCCCCTCCTCCCCTTCTTACCCCATCCCTGACATATTTAGTTGTTTTTTTCTCTGTCTGCCCATCACTCTGGTGCTCCCCTCCCCCTTTCTTTCTCCCGAGGCCTCCCGTCCCATGATTCTTTCCCTTCTCCAGCTCTGTATCACTTTCGCTAATCACCTTTCCAGCTCTCAGCTTCATCCCACCCCCTCCAGTCTCCTCCTATCATTTTGCATTTCCCCCTCCCCCCACTGCTTTCAAATCTCTTAGTATCTTTCTCTTCAGTTAGTCCTGACGAAGGGTCTCGGCCCGAAACTTTGACAGTGCTTCTCCTTATAGATGCTGCCTGGCCTGCTGTGTTCCACCAGCATTTTGCGTGTGTGCTTGTATTTCCAGCATCTGCAGATTTCCTCGTGTTTGTAGATATGAGGAGCTGGTGGATTTTTATGAAGGCGTTTGATGAGGAGCTGTGTCAAAGACTATTGCATAAAATATATGCTCATGGTATTAAAGCCAATTTATTGGTGTGTTTCAAACAGTGGATGGCTAAGGGGACCATCTCAGGATGAGGCACTTCATTCCAGAATGAAAGAGATGTCCTCCTTCTTCAAAGAAAGGGGCTCCCTTCCTCCATCAACCTTGTTCTCATCTGTATTTCTTCCATTTCACGTGTGCCTGCTCTCACCTCATCCTTCTGCCTCTCTACCAGGGACAGGGTTCCTCTTGTCCTCACCTACCACCCTACTTGGCTCCATGTCCAGCACATAATTCTCCGCAACTTCCACCATCTCCAAGGTTATCCCACCACCAAGCACATCTTTCCCTCCTCCCCACTTTCTGCTTTCTGCAAGGATCGCTCCCTGTGCAACTCCTTTGTCCATTTGTCCATCTCCACTGTTCTCTCTCCTGGCACTTATCCTTGCAAGGAGAACAAGTGCTACACCTGTTCCTACCTCTTCCCTTACTACCATTCAGGGCCCTAAATAGTCCTTCCAGGTGAGGTGCCTTTTCACCTGTGAGTCTGTACCTGGTGTTTCTGGTGTGGCCTGCTGTACACCAGTGATACCCGACATAAATTGGGAGACTCTTTTGCCAAGCACCTACGCTCTGTCTACCAGAAAAAGCATGATCTCCCGGTGGCCACCCATTTTAATTCCACTTCCTATTCCCATTCCGATATGTCTATCCATGGTCTCCTCCAGTCGTGATGAGACCACACTCAGATTGGAGGGACAACACCTTGTATTCCATCTGGGTGGCCTCCAAACTGATGGCATGAACATCAATTTCTCAAACTTCTGGTAATGTCCCCCATCTTCTCCTTCACCATTCCCCATCTCCTTTTCCCTCTCTCACTTTATCTCCTTGCCCACCCAGCGCTTCCCTCTGGTGCTCCTCCCACCCCTTTTCTTTCTTCCCTGGCCTTCTGTCCTCACCCTTCTCCTGCCTTGTATCTCTTTCACCAGTCAATCTCTCAGCTCTTTACTTCATCCCTCACCATCCTAGTTTCACCTATCACTTTGTGTTTCTCTCTCCCCTCCACACCTTTAAAATTTTATCCTCAGCTTTTTTTCTCCAGTCCTGCTGAAGGGTCTCGGACTGAAACGTAGATTGTTTATTTGTCGATAGATGCTGCCTGGCCTACTGAGTTCCTCCAGTATTTTGTGTGTGTGTTGCATGGCTAAGGGGAATCAGGAAATAGGTATAAGAAGGTTATTTTCTGATTAGCAAGATGTAATAAGATGTTGTTTAGATATCAGAGCTGGAATCTCAACTTTTTAGTGAAAAGTAAAATCCCATTTGACCTTGGAGCTCTTTTTGGGATCTGACTAGAAGAACAGGCAAGACAGAACCAGTGTATATGATCTATTAGAAATTTTGGAAGACCTGCACAGGAGATGGGTCAACAACAATAGTGCACCTGGAATACAGGGGTGATACCCTGACTGAGATGGAGATGTGGTTATTGAACAGAAGGCAGAATGGGAATAATCAGTTCCATCTCAGATTGGAAGGGTGTGACTACCAGGAGATCAGTACTTGGGCTCTATCTGTTTAAAAGACAGCTTACATACATAGATTCTTTGCCCATAAAGTGACACTAAGCACAGGAGTGTCTGAACATAAGGTGACTGACAAGAAATGATAAAGTGGTGGTGGTTGGGAGTGTGGAGAAGTAGGTTCGTGGGTGGAGATGTTGATCAGCCTTGTTGCTTGGGGGAAGTAATTGTTTTTGAGAATGGTAGTCCTGGGGTGGATGCTATGTAGTCTTCTCCCTGATAGGAGTGGGACAAACAGTAATGAACAGGGTGGGTGGGATCCCTCATGATGTTACTGGCCCTTCTCTGGCACCATTCTGTATATCCTTCATGTCTTTGGTGGTGGGCAGGCTTGTGCCAGTGCTGGTTTGACTACCTGCTGTAGAGCCTTCCTGTCTGGAGTGATGCAGCTTGTTGGATGCTCCCCACAGTGTGTCTGTGGAATGACGTGAGCATAGATGTGCATTGCCCAGCCTCCTCAGAAATTAGAGGCATCAGTGAGCTTTCCTGATGGTGTAGGATGTGTTCTGAGAGGTTATGTGAGGTATGCAGTCTCAGGAGTTTGAAACTGGAGTATTGCATACAGTTCAGGTCGCCCCACTACAGGAAGGATGTTGAGGCTTTGAAGAGGGTGCTGCCTGGTTTAGAGGGTGTGTGCTATTATGAGAGGCTGGATAAACTTGGGGTGTTCTTTCCGGAACTCCAGAGGCTAAGGGGAGATCAGACAGAAGTTTGTAAGATTATGCGAGATATAAGTAAACAGGGAGTACTGTATCTGTTTCCCAGTGTTAAAATGTCTAATACCAGTGGGCATGCATTGAAGGTGAGAGGGAATAGTCAGGGGGGATGTGAAGGGTAAATTTTTTACTCAGACAGTGGTGGATGCCTGGAATGCACTGCCTGGTATAGTGGTAGAGGCAAATACATTAGAGGCTTTTAAGAAACATATGGATAGGCACATGGATGTAAGGAAGATGGAGAGATATGGACACTGTGTAGGCAGGAGGGATTAATGTTTTGGTGGTGCTGACTTGCTTTTTAGCTGGTCGGCACATCATTTTGGGCTGAATGGCCTGTTCCTGTGCTGTGCTGTTCTATGTTGTATGCTCACAGTTTCTACTGCTGTGCTGCTGATGTAAAGAGGGAGGTGAATGGTGCACGTTCTCCTGAAGTCCTGAAGTGTATAAATATCAAGGAAGAGGTTATTTGCCTGGCATCAGGCCTTGAGCTCTTCCATCTTCCCCCTGTAGGCCGTCTCATTGTTGCTGGTGATGAGCCACCACTGTCATGCCATCAATGAACTTGACGTGCTGTTTGGCCATGCTGCCATGTGTGAGCAGGTTGTACAGCAATGGGCTCAGCACGCTGCCCTGGGATATACCCGTGTTGAGGATGATGGCGAACGAGAAGCAGTTGTGCATCCTGACCATCTGAGATCTGTTGGCTAGGAAATCCAACATCGGGTTGCACAGTGTTGTGTTTAGATTGAGGAGTATGTGTTTATTCACTGATTACTGTTGAATAATAGTGTTGAATGCTGAACTGAAATGGAGAAACAGCATTTTGACAAACGTGACCCTGTTTTCTAGGTGTGTAAGGACTCTATTGGTTCTGTTCTGTTGGTAAACATATTAGTGAGTGACCAGTGTGGCGAAAATAGAGTTTTTGATATATAATTAAAAACACATGGAATTCTTATCATGTAATAAATTCAGCAAAATATTACAAAATGTAAATGAAAAGTCTTTGCTCAATTAATGCATATCCTTTCTATTACATTGAAATCTAATTCCTGTCATCATGATTAAAGAGCAAAGTTCATGGATATGAAAGGCTTGTAAAAGCCGGATTATGGTTTGTGTAATGTATGGATCTATTTCTCTCAGAGGAATATCTCCCCTTAGCACTACATATGGACTGATAACTTTGCGCTCTCTCTCTCTCTCTCTCTCTCTCTCTCTCTCTCTTTCTCGTGCTGCAATGTGAATACACTGGTTAAAGCCATCTCTTGCACGTGTGCTTTTATTTATTTGATGTGTAGTTGTACTGATACAACAAATTAACAATGAGTACAAACTCGAAAGTCAGCGGATATCAGTAATGGCACCAGGAGTCTTGGGACGGCAGACTGGAGAGAGACAACGAGAGGGAAGAGTTAATCGTTACAGAGAAGGGCACCTGAGTAACTGCATAGTACCTAGTGAAAGACACACAACTAGCAAAGTTAAAGTAAAAATAACATGACGATAGCCTTCGTCAGGAAAGTTGATGAATTTGATAGGGGTAATGAGGACTGGGAATTGTACATTGAGAGAGTTGAACTGTATTATAACGCAAACAATGTGGAAGAGGAAACGAAAGTATCCACAATTCTTAGCTTAATGGGTGCAAAAATGTACAGCCTTTTATGCAACTTAGTAACTCCTGAAAAGCAACCAAGCAAGACATTTGACAAATTGTTATGTTGTTACAAAATATCTTGAGCATTAAATTGCTGGTAATAGATGAGAGATCTAGATTTTAAAAAATGGAACCAGTCAAAGGATGAAAATTAAGGGACCTGTTAGCCTGACCTCTGTGGTTGGGAAGATGATGGAATCAATTGTTAAGGATGAGGTGATGGAGTACTTGGTGACACAGGACAAGATAGGACAAAGTCAGTATAGTTTCCTTAAGGGAAAATCTTGCCTGACGAACCTGTCGGAATTCTTTGAGGAGATCACAAATGGGATAGTTAAGGGGGATGCAGTGAATGTTGTGTATTTGGACTTTAAGAAGGCCTTTGACAAGGCGCCACACATGAGGCTGCTTACCAAATAAAGAGCCCATGGTATTACAGGGAAGTTACTGGCATGGTTAGAGCACTGGCTGATTGGTAGGAGGCAGCGAATGGGAATTAAAGGATCCTTTTTTGGTTGGCTACCAGTGACTAGTGGTGTTCTGCAGGAGCAGGTGTTGGGACTGTTTCTTTTTATGCTGTATATCAATGATTTAGGTGATGGAGTAGATGGCTTTGTTGCTAAGTTTGTAGATTGGTGGAGGTTGGTGGAGGAGGAGGTACTGTTGAGGAAACAGAAAGGCTGCAGAAGACTGAAACAGATTAGGAGAATTGGCAAGAAAGTGACAATTGACATACAATATTGGAAAATGCATGGTCATGCACTTTGGTAGAAGAAATAATGTGCAGACTATTTTCTAAACGGGGAGAAAACACAAAAATCTGAGATGCAGAGGGACTTGGGCAGTCCTTGTGCTGAACACCCTAAAAGTTAACTTGCAAGGTGGTGAGGAAGGCAAATGCAATGTTTGCATTCATTTCATGAGGCCTAGAGTACAAGAGCAGGGATGTGATGCTGAGGCTTTATAAGGCACTGGTGAGGCCTCACATTGGATATTATGAACAGTTTTGGGGTCCTCATCTAAAAAAAGATGTGCTGGCATTGGAGAGGGTTCAGAGGATTTTCACAAGGATGAATCAAAGAATAGAAGAGTTATCATATGAGGAACTTTTGATAGCTCTGGGTCTGTACTCGCTGTAATTTAGAGGAATAAGGGGCGAAAAGACCAGGAGCAGCAGCTACACATGAACACCATCAGAAGCATAGCAGCAGGTCAATAAAAATGGCTCACTGCCATCTTCTGAGAGGCAATGATTGCTGGTCTTACCATGATGCCGGCCATGAAGAAGAGGATAAAAATAATAGTAATAAAATAATAAATAAAAATAATATGATATATGACACAAAGATATAAAAATGGTGTATAAGATGAATTAAACAAAATTTGACAGATAGATTGAAAATTATTTTGTTATTTACTGTAGGAGCCATGTATCTATTTTCTGTTGTCTGTGTTGTATTTGGTGTAGCCCATTTATTTATCACTTGGGTTGTGGTGTGGTAGAAGCAAATATAGCTCTGTACTCTCACTTTGTTTCAGTTACTTCAGTTGAGTCTAATTAGAGCCAAGGAGTGGGCTGGGTGTGATTAATTTCTCTATCATGTTAACTTTGTTAATTACTTGACCACTAGATCGCTTGGTTGTACTGCTTAGTTACGCTATTTGGAACATTAATTTTGCAGTATTGCTAGTTTTAGTTTTGGTAGTTTCAATGCCATAAGATTGTTCGTCTTTGCTACTTTCTTAGTAAAGGATTGAAAATACTTTTTCGATTTGGAAATTCGTTATTTTCAAAGCACGTGCCAATCCCAATACTCAGTCTCTGAGCTGTTTTGGTCTGTTTTCTTGTTTTCTACTGTGTTCACTCTCATGATTCTGAAGAGGAATGTGAGATATTCCAAACTGTTAATTAAAAAAATCACCTGTTAATTTTAGCACATGTAAATATAAGAACAAATATACCCTTCTACTTATATGGCTAATTTATTGTAAATGACAAACTGCACAAAAGCATATGTTGCATGTCCAAACAACAGCAGACAGTAAATAAAGTTTCCACAGCTGATAGGCACACAGTAGTTTCATACATCAAGGTAGAAATAGCTTTTTTGCACCATTTTTAACAAACTGGTAATCAAGCAACATTTTCAGTTTGTTATTTGAACAAAGTATTTAACGTAATTGTACTAAATAATAAAGTTTCACTGAAACTGAAAGCATTAGTTGGCATGTTTGGTAATTTGGGCAGCACAATGGCAGATGGGAATTGATCCTGTTAAGTGTGAGATGCTCCATTTTGAGAGGACTAAGTTTGCGAAGATTTGCCATGTCATCTAAAACTTTCACAAATTTCTTTAGATGTGTAGTGGAGTGTATATTGATTGGTTTCTTTAGGAGAACATCAATGTCCTTGAATAGAAATGCCTACAAAAAGTAGTGGATAGAGCCTAGTCCATCACGGGCAAAGTTCTCCCCACCATTGAGCACATCTATATGGAGAACTATCGCAGGAAAGCAGCATCCATCAGGAAGAAGGTACAGGAACATCAGGATCCACATCACCAGGTTCAGGAATAGTTATTACCCCTCAACCATCAAGTCCCTGAACCAGAAGGGATTAACTTCACTCAGCTTCACCTGGCCCATCACTGCACTGTTCCCACATACTATGGACTCACTTTCAAGGATTTTCTCATGTTATTGATATTTATTGCTTGCTTGCTTGCTTATTTATCTATCTATCTATCTATCTATCTATTTATTTATTATTTCTTTTTTGTCTTTTATATTTTCCCAGTTTGTTGTCTTTTGCACATTGGTGGTTTATCTGTTCTATTGGATGCAGTTTTTCATTGATTCTATTGTGTTCCTTGTATTTACTGTGCATGCCCACAAGAAAATGATTTTCAGGGTTGTATATAAGATATATATACATACTGCTTGGTAGGTTAATTAGTCAGTGCAAATTGTCATGTGATTAGGCTAGGTTTATATCGAGGGTTGCTGGGTGGTGCGGTTCAAAGGTCCAAAAGGGCCTACTCCACACTGTATCTCAAAAAATAATAAATATGATGACATATATGTAATTTGATCATAAATTTACTTTGACCTTTGAACTAGACAGATACAATGATTGGCAGGCTCCAAGAAATACTGAGAAACAGAGGAATCTTGGTTAAAGGATTCCTCTAAGTTGTTGCGCAATGGATGAAATGATGAAGAATGCACAGGGGATACTTGCCTTCATTGGTTTGAGTATACATTTTACGTGGAAGGAAATTATGATAGTACTTTATAAAAATTGGTTAGAACACATGTGAGGTGTAGTGTACAATTCTTGTTGGCACGCTATAAATAGGATATAATTCTACTGGAGAGGCAGCAGAGCAGATTCTCCAGGATATTGGCTGGGATTGGTCATTTCAGTTATGAAGAGAGACTGGATAAGCAATGTTTGTTTTCCCTGCAACAGAGAAGGCTGAGGGGGATGCGATGAGATATACAGAATTCTGACATGCTTAGATAGAATAGATGGTAGGAATACTTTTCACATGGCAGAGTCATCTGAAACTACAGGGCAAAAGTTTAGGGTAAGAGATGAAGGTTTAGAGGGATTCCAAGGAAGAAGTCTTTCACTCAGATGACGGTTGGAATTTTGAATGTATTGGGTTAATGGGTGGTTAAAGATACATTGAGGATCAGGACGAATATTTAGATTGCATTAAGGCAAAAGACCAGATACTGGCAAATGGGATTAATGTGATAGGCTATATCATGGCCATATCTATAAAAACTACAATCTAACAATATGTTTATCATCTCAGTTTATGGAGAATTTCATACAGTCCACTTGCAAAAATAATTGAATACTTTTGTCATAGATTGTATTTTTGTGAGAAGGAAAATAATTGACCATCATTTTAAGATGAGTGGCTCAAGAATTATTGTTGCAGGCTTGCAGGGAGAAGTTGCAGCACAAAACTGTAAATGAAAGCCTTTAACAGATTTAGGTAGTTGTTGAATCTTAAAGTTTGTTGCATATCTATAAAAACTTCAAATCTTATTTTACTCATCCTTCTATCAACATAATTTTCTTATCTCTTCTGGTCACCATTGACACCAGTCACCTTCTGGTACAACACCAAATGTATATTGTTAAGGTCAACCTACTTTGCCTTCTCTTAACATGCCAATAAAAATAATCTGCCCCTTGGAAGTTTTCATGTTTTATTGTTTTACAACATTGAACCATAGTGAATTTAATTTGGCTTTTTTGACACTGATCAACAGAAAAAGATTATTTCACGTCAAAGTGAAAACAGATCTCTACAAAGCAATTTAAATGAATTACAAATATAAAACACAAAATAATTGATTGCATAAGTATTCATCCCCTTCAATTTGATATTTTTTAGTAGATGTACCTTTGGCAGCAATTATAGCCTTGAATCTGTGTGGATAGGTCTCTATCAGCTTTGCACATCTGGGCACTGCAATTTTCCCCTATTTTTCTTTATAAAACTGCTCAAGCTCGGTCAGATTGCATGAGGATCACAAGTGAACAGCCCTTTTCAAGTCTAACCTCAAATTTTCAATTTTCAAGTCTGGACTCTGACTTGGCCACTCCAGGATATTAACTTTGCTGTTTTTAAGCCATTCCTGTGTACATTTGGTTTTATGCTTGGGGTCATTTTCTTGCTGGAAAACAAATCTTCTCCCAAGTTGCAGTTCTCTTGCAGATTGCATCAAGTTTTCCTCCAGGATTTATCTGTATTTTGCTGCATTCATATTACCCTCAACTTTCACAATCCTTCCAGGCCCAGCTTCATTGAAGCTTCCCCATAACATGATGCACATACCATGCTTCACGGTAGTGATGATCTGCTTATGCCAAAAATAGTGTTTAGTCTGATGGGCAAAAAGCTCAAATTTTGTTTCATGTGATCAGAAGTAGAGTGAGCAGCTTCAAGTTCCTGGGTGTCAAGATCTCTGAGGATCTAATCTGGTCCCAGCATATTGATGTAGTCATAAAGAAGGCAAGACAGCAGCTATACTTTATTAGGAGTTTAAAGTGATTTGAAACTTAGATAGTTGCACAGTGGAGAACATTCTGACAGGCTGCATCACTGTCTGGGATGGAGGGGCTACTGCACAGGACCTAAAGCAGCTGCAGTAGGTTGTAAATCTAGTCAGCTCCATCTTGGGCACTAGCCCACAAAGTATCCAGGACATCTTCAGGGAGTGGTGTCTCAGAAAGGCAGCGTCCATTATTAAAGACCTTCAGCACCCAGGGCATGCCCTTTTCTCACTGTTACCATCAGGTAGGAGATACAGAAGCCTGATGGCACATACACAATGATTCAGGAACAGCTTCTTCTCCTCTGCCATCCGATTCCTAAATGGACTTTGAAGCTTTGGACATTACCTCACTTTTAAAAAATATACAGTATTTCTTTTTTGCACTTTTAAATAATCTATTCAATATATGTACTTGATTTATTTGTTTGTTTATTATTATGTTTTGTTAATTATTTTTTTCTCTCTCTCTGCTAGATTATATATTGTATTGAACTGCTGCTGCTAAGTTAACAAATTTCACGTCACATGCCGGTGAAAATAAACCTGATTCTGATTCTGATGAAACCTTCTTCCAGCTGACCTTAGAGTCTCCCACATGCATTCTGACAAACTCTAGCTGGGATTTCATGTAAGTTTTTTCAACAGTGGCTTTCTCTTTGCTACTGTCCCATTGAAAACTGTGACTGGTGAAGCAGCTGGGCAATAGTTGTATGCACGATCTCTCCCATCTCAGCCACTAAAGCTTGTAACTCCTCCAGAGTCGTTATAGGTCTCTTGGTGGCCTCCCTCACTAATACCTTTCTTGCACAGTCACTCAGTTCTTGAGGACGGCCTGCTCAGGCAGATATGTGCAATATTCTTTCCATTTCCTGATTATTGACTTAACTATACTCCAAGGGACATTCAGTGACTTGGATATTTTCTTGTATCCATCTCCTGACTTGAGCTTTTCAATAACCTTTTCATGGAATTGCTTGGAGTGTTCTTTTGGCTTCATGGAGAAATTTTGCTAGGATACAGACTCACCAGCAGTTGGACTTTCCAGATACAGGTGAATTTTTACTATAATCAATTGAACCACCTTGACTGCACACAGGTCTCTAAAGCAAATCTGTATTTAACTAATTATGTGACTTCTAAAACCAGTTGGCTGCACTAGTGATGATTTGGTGTGTCATATTAAAGAGGGCTGAATCCCTCTTTTATTTGCAATCAATTATTTTGTAGCTTTATATTTGTAATTAATTTAGAACACTTTGTAGAGATCTGTTTTCTCTGACACGAAAGAATGGTTTTCTGATGACCAGTGTCAAAAATTCTACTGTGATTCAATGTTGTAAAACAATAAAACATGAAAACTTCCAAGGGGTGGGGGGTGAATATTTTTTATAGTCACTCTATGCCATGTGTATATCTAGAATGAAAAAAGCATGGAAGATTTTCATCAGAAGGTTGATCTTGAAATCTGGCATCTGGGCAGAAAGGCTTTTAGCTTTTCACTAATTTAATCCTACACTTGAAAAGAAGTACTTCCGTTTTACAGTTATAGATGTTCAAATCCTAATTTTCCTCCAGAATTTTGGTGCTGCCTATGTGATATTTGCATATTCTTCCCATAAGTGTGCAGGTTTCCTTTAGAATTCAAGGAAGTACTGGATGATTGGGTGGTGGGCAGAGATATATTTCTGCCAAAGGAGCTGTAAGGCGCTCCTTCCCTTCACTAGCCTGTAGCTCACCCTTGTGCAAGGGTTCCCGATAAAGGCCATGTGAAGCCACAGGAGCAGGTGCTGGATGGTTGTATGAGTAGCTGGTACATATTCAAGCCCTGGTTATGCAACCACTCACCTCAGGCAGACAATCCCTGAAGTGTATTAATAATGACTGGGGTCACTGCCTTGTAAAAACACTACCCAGAGGAAGGCAATGGCCAATCATTTCTGTAGAAAATGACGATGTGGGTTTCCAACTATTTTAAAATACATTGATGTAACATACACAATTACTTGAATGGGGACATGTAAAAAATTTGGGAACATGCTAAGAGTATCCAAATCCAATGAATGTGATTTTTCCATAGGCCAAATTGTTAACATAATGTGTAGATGAACTATCCAAATAATAGAGTGGTATCCAATTCATGCAGAATAAGAAGATCATAGCCAGTATATTTCATATACTGTGGTAAATAAAGACATTGTCTGTTTGCTGGAGATGATCCTAGTGAGAGTATAACAAAAATATTGTAGCAGCCAGATCTCAGAAAATTTCTCATTGTCTTGTTTTGTACCAGGCTATTTGGTCATGGAATAATAACGGAGATAACAGAGTTCAAACTTGATCAGTCCACAGTTACCTAACGTCCACACCTGTGGGTGTTCAGAAAGGATTGCTGAGCAATGATCAGAAATGCTATGATGAGAGGTTTTCCCTTTCTGTTAATATACTGGCTGTAATCACCTTATTCAGATTGGACCATATATCAAACTTAATTTCTATATTTTTCATCTACTTTCCTACTTTTATTGACTCTCTGTCTGGGATTTGGTTTCACACTTGAACAAGTCTTCTGAATGTGTACTTTTCTTCTGAGATGGGATAGCAGGAAGTACAGGGTTGACCTTCATAGAATCACCTGATATGACTGGCAAAAATGAATTAAGCAAATGACTTTGGCCAGTTTCCTCTCTTTGCATTCTTGAAGGAAGTCTTGGTGGGGTATTTACTGGAGCAGTCCATATAGAGGTCTGAGGCTGTGCTCTAATGTTTGCCATTTCTGAAGATTGATTACCTACAATCAGAAGAAAAAATACTTAGCACAAACATATTTCAAATGGACAACATTGTTAAGAAAAACATAACTAAGGTCTTTTTGAAATTCTTTTACCATGTATTATTTCCATGTATTTATTGTTTTAATATTAATAGATAATAGATACAGATTGAAATAAATGAAGCATTTTAGAAAACCTGTTCAAAAATGTTCATATTAATCTTTCAAAAAGACAATTGAAAATCATATTATTTCTAATGAGTATTGTTACTGTATTGAACTGGAAATTCCAAGCTTTTGTGCATATCCATAAAGAATAAAGGAAAGGAAAGTGAACATTCTTTCTAGTATGCCAATAAAGTTTTTGCACATGCCATTGTGGGCCTATGCACCATAGGTTCACCATCCCTGGCTAGATACATCTTAAATGTTGAGAGAGTATCTGTCTTCTCCTCTTCAGACAATATTCCAAACACCCTCTCTGTGAAAGAATTCCTCCTCAGATCCTTATTCTAAACTTCCTACCTTTCACCTTAAACTTTGCTCTTTTCTCTTAGACACTTGACCATAGAAAAACATTTTTTCTTCTGTCCTATCTATTCCTCTAATAATTTTATATATGTCTATTGGATCAGCCCTCAGTCCTCTCCATTCCTGGGAAAACTAACTCAGACCATCCACTCTCTCATTTCAAACAACATGCTCTAATTTAGGGAGCATCCTGGTGAATCTCCTCTGTGGTCACTCCACTGCAATCACATCGACCCTGAATTGTGGTCACCAAAACTGTACTAGGTACTGCACTTCATGTTAGACCTTACTAGTGTTTAATAACTTTGTAACATGATGCTCCATCTCTTATATTCAATGTATGGCCTGAATTACGTATCAGCAAAATGAGAAACAGTATGTTAAATGTTTTGATTAGAAGTATTGAATTTAAATCCTAAAATGTAACAATCTGAATCTATCAGCTATGCTGACTTTTCTTTGAAGATTTGCACCAATAGCTTGAGAAAAAGTCACCTACATTTATAGGCAGAGTCATCAGCAATAGGACTTAGGTAGGACCTTGCAGGAAGTGAATCTTTAACCTTCTTTCTTTCAAGAGGGGTTATATGCACATTTCCTCCTATAGATAAAAGAGAATGTAAAATGAATAACAAGCAGGTGATGCAGAGTGTATTCTCAATATTGTGATTTGCATGAAAATAGACCACTTTTGAACTTGTTTTTGTATGATGCATACTCTATCACTTGAGATGATTGAATCAGTTTTATTATTGATTGCCACGTCTGGATGTGATCCAATGAACTGCTTTATGACCAACATGGCAACTACAGCAAGGCGATAGGTTCAAATATTGTAATTTCTAATTTGTTGTAATTTCTTATGTGTGCAGAAATATTATCTCTGGTGCTCAGCAGAAGTTCCACTCCAAAACAGTTTTAACAAACAGATTAAAAAATAAAGAATGCACTGAGAAAACCAATAAAATAATTCAGAATCAGGTTTATTATCACTGACGTATGCTCTGAAATTTGTTTTGTGGCAGCAGTACAATCCAAGACATAAAAAATACAATAAGTTATAATAAAAAATAAATTAAATGGAAAAAAATGTGGAAAAGAGGAATAATGAGTTAGTTTTTGTGGATTTATGGACCGTTCAGAAATCTGATGGCAAAGGTAAAGAAGTTGTTCCTAAAACATTTAATATCAGTGTATCAAGTTGAAATAATAATTAATGGGAAATATTGACCCATTAAAATTTAATTTCCTCAGAATCTTTGTACTTTCCTTTGAACCCGTTAGGGAGGTTTTAGATTACAATACTACAGATGTTTAATACAAATGAGGTATGTAAAATGGGCCATTTGAGAGATTACATGTAAGTATTTCTTAAGAAAAGAAAGCTAAGGGTGAATTAATAAAGGTTATTAATATGATGAAAGGTTTAGAAAGAGGGGAACAGAGAGTATATTTCCTTTTTGGCAGATGTTTAATGGAAAGCCATCAATACAAGAAAGACAACAAGAAGTCCCACATGGAGTTCAGAAGAAACATCTTTAGCCAAAGAGTAATGAGAATGTAGAACATAGAGGAAGCAATTGAAGTGAGTAGTAAATTATGCTGATAGATTTACATAAGGAAAGATGGAAGAAGAATTGAGTGGAGCATTAATGCTGGGAAGAATTGGTTTTATTTAGACATTTTTGCTATTTTTCTAGCAATTGAATTTCCTAATATCCATTCCTGAGGTAGAATTGAAGTAGTTGAGGCTATGGAAATGCGTGTGTGAATAGTTTCTGTTGGGTAACCAATCTAATATTCACACTGAAGTATCATCCATAGTTCTATGACTTCTGTACATTAACCTTTAATTTGACACCCTTCTAAATTCTTTCTGAAAATCCAGATATATTACATCCATACTGCTACTCATATTCTCAAGGAATACTAATATTTGTCAAGCATGATTTCCCTTTTCATAATCTTTGTTGATTCTGCTTAATTACGTTATATCTTTACAAATAACCTGCCTCTAATAATCTTTAATAATATATTGCAGCACTTTTTCAATGTTAAATGTTAGGCTAACTGTCTTGTAGTTTCCTGAAGATATAATTCCCTGAAGAAGGGTTTCAGCCCAAAATGTCAGCTGTTTATTCATTTCCATAGTTGGTACCTGACCTGCTGAGTTTCTCCAGCACTTTGTGTGTTTTGCTTTGGATTTCTAGCAAATGCAGAATTTCTCATGTTTCTGATATTGTAACTACACTTTGTACCTGCCTTATTTGTCTTCACCCATCCTTGAATAGACTTACTACATTTTCAGTTTTCCAGTCCATTGGAATCTTCCCAGAGACTGGAGAATTTTGGGATTTGACAGTTCTCTCTGCACACTGCCTGTGACTTTAAGCCTATAAGATACAGATTGTAGGATTCAAGGGATTTGTTGAGCTTTAGATTGTCAACAACCAGTCTTGTCAAAAAGAAGCTTGTTAGCAACCATCTTCGTTTGTGCGAGTGCAACTCCAGCCAATGGGGAGTTTTCCCTTTTATTCCCTTTGAATTCTTTTCTACCATCTTCTCCAAAAATGGATGCTAAATTTAATCAAAAAAAGATATTTGGTGCAATTTTGAGTCTCCCAATTTTTCTGGATATGGATGTTGGTGGCAAGACCAGGAGTTATTATCGATTCCTATAAGATGTTGTGCCAGTGGTAATTCTGCAGTGCTATTATCTAGACATTTTCTGCATTTCCAAGCCTGTACAATTTGTGACTAATGGGGAATGCAGTTGGTTTCCTGTTGGTGAAGTTGAAAAAGCTGACATAATTTAGCAGAGATCTTTGCTGTTTCATAATGCTGCCACAGTACGTTAGAGATAGAGGTATATGTTTTAGATGGTAGATGGTGGAAAGTGTGTCAACTAAACAAATTGCTGGGTGATTTGCCATGAATGAGGTCTTGTTTTTGGAATAATAGTGAAATAATATGTAGTGTTGTTACTTGGAGATACGGAGTGTTCATTCACACTCTCCATTGAGTCGGGAAACCAACTGCAGACTGTAATCATATAGTTGAAAAAATGCCAAGCCTTGAGGTTGCACACATAGTAAAATTCAATTCAGCTGATGATGAGTTTATAAAGCTCTTCATGGATGGTTATTTTTGAGCTGTGGGATTTATTTTGAATCTATTCTGTTAATGCAATCACATAAAACACTGGCAGGTGTCTTTAAGTGTGAAGGTGGGGCTTCATTTCCACAAAGGTTGCAAGGTCATTCCTACCACTAAACTCATAGACAGATAAGTCTGCCACAGCTGGAGTAACTTGTTGGTTTCTCTTAAGAATGCTTCCCTCTTTTTGGTTTCTCTTAAGAAAGAAAGCTTCCTGTTTAATTTGACATATTTCTTCATCTTGAGAGTCATTTTATTTGAGCTGGATTGCATCTGGCATTTTATTAAATAGTGGGTAGTGAAGAAAATATTTCCTCTTTCTTGTTTTAGCAGTCTGTGCAAGATGAAGGAATAGACAGATGCCTTTGAAGTGCTAATAGAGGAATTTATAGCCTCTGTTCTGAAATGCTGTACAAAGGATTGTGAACATAACAAAAACACGAGGAAATCTGCAGATGCTGGAAATACAAGCAACACACACAAAATGCTGGAGGAACTCAGCAGGCCTGGCAGCATCTATGGAAAAAACGTATGGTCAACGTTTCGGACCAAAACCATTCTGCAGGACGTGCTTAATAAAGCATGTTCTTCAAGGGGGTTAAGAATAGTTACATCAGCATTCTTATTTGAGATTGAGTAGCCCAGATTGAGATTGTTTATGTAAAATGTTTGTCCTTGAAGGATTTGTGGATAAATACATTAGAGGGCTATTTGACTTTGATGAAGGCAACATTGCTTTGCAAACTGTAATTTACTGTCATTCTTTAGAGCGCTGGAAGTATGAGGGAACCAAACAGCTGTGCTAAATGTACAAAGTTAAGCTCATCATGTGTAGAATACAAATAAAGTTTGTTTTTACTTGAAATGTATAACTGAAAGACAAAAGAGAAATGGATGAAATTATGCTGTAAACTTGTCCAACAAACTTCAGTGGGATTACCAGCTCCTGGAAATCATATAGACTAAAATAAGGAATAGATACTTTATCATTTAAAAAAAACTCTCTTTGTTATGAATAGTTGAAAACACTAGAGTATTTACATGTAAATTTTAAACAGGATACAGATGATATGGGCCAGCCAGTAGTGTAGTGGGATCAGCACTGGACTCTGAGGTAGATGGTCCCGAGTTCGAATTTGGCCAGGTCCCAAATCTGCATGTAAGAAAGGCCCAACAATCTCCTTCCCTATCTTGCTACGAAGACCCTATGGATAACTACACTATCCATAGGGTTGCCGTAAGTTGACAACATTCAACAACAATAACAGATAATTGAGAATGTGTCTCTCCAGAAACCAACACAATTGGAAAATGTTTCTGCTTAGGTAGAAATAAAGAGACAAAAAGCAACTAACATATCTAGGAACAGGAGTCTTTTAGCGAAATTAGCTGAAAATAGTTTTAAAGACAGCACTAGAAAATATACTTGAATATATTTGCTCAAAATTGGTCGGGACTATAACAGCTGACACCATCCGTGAATACTTTAGAGGGCAGATAGATCCTACACATAATTCTGATGCTCTATATTTTTTTTCCAAAGCACAGATGTTGATATTGACATTCTTCAACTTGGAAGATATTGCCCATGATACTTTTAGCCAGCAATATCGTGTAACTTCTACTTAGTCATAGAGTGTACAGCACAGGAACAGGACATTTGGCTCATCTGGTCAATGTCATCCATGATACTCATCTACACTAATCCCATTTGCCCAATCTCTCTCTCCTTTTCTATCCAAAGCATTTAATGTTGTAATTGTTCCTGCCTCTACCACCTCTTCTTGCTGCAAATACCTATATGTGAAAAACCTTACTCCTGAAATCTTTAAATTGCTTCACTCTCATCTTAAACCTGTGCCCACTAGTTATAGACTCTCGTACTCTGGCAAGAAAACTCTGTCACAACTGTATAAACTCCATAAGGTTAACCCTCAGCCTCTTCCAGTGAGAATAGACAGCTCATCTAAAAAAAAGGATCTAGTGCTTTACTGGTGTATAGGACAAATAAACTCTTCTTGGGCTTCCAACTGGGTACAGGTATTGATTTTATTAACATTTCGATGATAAACTCTGCCATCTTCATCAGGGATGATGCCCGGGCATGTCTAGTCAGGTGGTTTTTATACCCTGCCATCCGTCCCTCCTGATTGGTTTGTCCTCATCCAATAAGGTTTCCGCTCTCCTAGCTTGTTTGCAGTTGAATTCTCGTTCTTAATTTTTGTAAAAATTCCTTCATCTTTGTTAAAATTCTTTTCCTCCAGTTTTATTTCAATGGCTTCCTTTAACAAGTGGTCCCAAAAGCCATTGGTACAGCACAGTAGTTTTGTGCCGTTGAAGTCAATCCTACGCAATGTTCAGCTACCGGCAATTTCTCTGGGTAACTCAAATGGTTTCTGGAAGAATCGTGAGGATCCTGAAGAAATACGGGATTAGTATGATCCACAAACCTGTAAGGAAGCTCAAATCACAGCTTATATGGGTCAAAGTTGAGCCGGGACTCAGCATGGCTGGTGTTTACAGGATACCCTGTTAATGTGGAGTAACATATTATCGGCTGGATAGGACATACGGTGGAAACCCGCATCAAGAAGCACAGGAGGTGTATCCATTTGGGTTATGTGCAATGCTCTGCTCCACCGAGTTCTCCAGGTAACTGAAACAATACACCTGCTGTGCTCCTTGATGTGGGTTTCCACCGTGCATCCCGTCTGGCCGCTATATGCTGCTCCATTTTCACCGGAAATCCTGTAAGCGCCAACTACTGTGCCGCATCTATAGCTTTTGGGACTGCCTGGTGGAGGAAGCTATTGAGGTAAAATTAGAGGAAAATAATTTTAACAAAGACAAAGGTCTCGCTCTAAGTAAGAACTGGAAATCGATTGTAAACAAGGTGGAAGAACGGAAAGCTCATTGGATGAGGACTAACCAATCAGGAGGGATGGATGATGGGAGTATAAATACTACCAGACTGGACATGTCTAGGCATCATCCCTGCTGAAGATGGCAGAGTTTGTCATTGAAACATTGGTTAAAATTGACAGCTATCCCCTGCTGTCAGCCTGAGAAGAGTTTATTCGCAAGCCTATCTAATCTCTCTTTATCAGTTCTTATTAGTATATTGGTTAGTATCTCTGTCTGACATGTGGAACATCAGGGTTCAATTCTATAATGGGGGGATGGTTTCACATCACCAATAACCTGTTCTGGTCCACCCACATAGGTGCTATGGCAAAGAAAGCACAAATAGTTTCTCTGTTTCCTCAGGAGGCTATCCCCTTTGATCCTCACCATGTTTTTTATAGATGCACTATTGAAAACATCTTATCTGGATACATTACAGGCTTGTGTGACCTGCAAAAAGCTGTGGAGAGTTGTGCTCCAGTACATCATGGAAACCAGCCTCCCTCTTAGATAGCTTCTACACTGCCGTTAGAAGACTATTGAACAGTCCCTTTGTATGGTAAGATGAACTCTTGACCCCACAATCTACCTGTATGACCATTCACGTTATTGTCCACCTGCACTGCATTTTCTCTGTAATTGCAACATCATATTCCCAAGCTCAATGCATTGAAGTAATTAAATATCTTGCATGATGATTGCAGCTCCAGTTGTAATAATGACACTTGACACAAGCAGGATAAAGCAAATCATTTGATTGGCATCTTATCCACACTCATTTCCTTCAGCTTCAGCATACTATAGCTGCAGTATGTATTATCTACAGAGATGCTAAAGTTTATGCCAGAACTTTCCAAGCTAATGATCTCTGATATCAAGAATAATGGGGCACCAGACTCATGAAAATACTCCATCTGCAGGTTCATCTCCAAGTCACACACCCTACTGACTTGGAAATATTCCACTGTTCCTTCATTTTGTGTGTGGGCGTGTGCATGAGTGCTATAGCAGTAGTAAGTGTTATGAGCATCGTAATGCTAGTTTTGTCAGATGATATTTCAGCATTGCATCACTTTCCTAAATCAAATGAGTAAAGGCAGAGAAGTTTTCTTTACCACTGGGACCATAGCAGGATGAAACATTTCTGATGCAGAACAGTTGCTCACTGCCCAGTTGAAGATAAATTATGCCAACAGAGTGCTAGGATTACTTCCAGTTTTAGTGAAAGTTCATTGGTAACTTCCCTTTAAGAGCTAAAGCCCTGATGTTGATAAATACAGATTAAGTTTGTCAGGTTGAATGGGAGAAAAAAAGGTATGGGCCCCTCATAAAATGCTGTGTATTTGCACTTACTTAAGTGTGGAGAGATCTTTCAAAACCTGTAGTGTTTATCTGTTACTAGCAGAGGTTTATCCACATGACATCATGTTGACTCATTGCCTGAGGAATTCTGAATAATTATCACATGAGTTACTAAGTATTTTAATACAATATTTTAAGAGTTACCTTTCAGATTGCTATGTAAGTAAGGGATGTGAGGATGATGTGCGAATTCCACTTGTTTGGCTCTTTCTTGCAGAAAAACTTCCAGCAGCTTTGCTGAAGGAGGAGCAGTCCATGCTTTGTGAGACAAAATATGATTGGTATCTTTAGCCCACAGACATTCTAAAATTTGTTGAGTGCTGGTTCGATTCTCAAACAAGTCATGTTCACTGCGACTTTTTTGAGACCTGTGAGCAAAATGATGTGTACTAGATTTACTGTCTGTGTTCTGAACCATGCAAGGTGAATTTGAAAACAGAGGCTTGCTATGAATTAATGGTGGGAGGCTCTCTGTCCGTATAGGGGGAAGACTTTTGTATATTTGTGTTTTATTTGATGGCTGGCATCTTCGAATTGTTAGTTCTGTGGTTGTTTTCCTCTGTCTATTCTTCTCTGCCTGTTCCTCCAGGTCATCACAGTTGTTGGGATCCAAGATGCAGTCAAAAGTTGTTATAATGTCATCAACTTCAGAAGTTTCATCTCTTAGACATTTATCCCTATTTTTATCTTTCCGAGTGACCTTTTGTTCATCTTTTTTCTTCTTACAGGAAAATATCTGGTTTAGTACACTGAAGCGTCCCTCTTTTTTCTTGCTTTGGGCAGGTTGCTGTCTTATAGCAGATCTGTGGTCAATAACATAATTCACAAGAATTTCTCAGTAGATTTTATAAAAACATTCATTATTTAATTCCTGATTTTAAAGGAATTAATATTTGAAGATATTATTAACTAAACATTGAAGCATGCTGCATTGACACAGTTGCTGACTTGCTTATTTGATATTGTTTCAGAGTACAGTATTTTGTACATTAAGAGGTTTTTGGCTGCTGATTCTATGTGAAGGTGTCATTGTACCATTAATTCTCCAACATACATGTTATTTCACACAATTAATTCTTGCTTGATATACTGTAAATTCAACTTGCTTAACTTTCCTCTGAGGATCAATTGTAACACTGGACATTTTGTTTATTTTTGTTTAATATTGGTTGCAAGAAAATATCAGCCAGAATATCTGCCCCTTTTTGAATGGAACCATGGAATGCTGATTAAGTGTGGCGGGAATTTCAACTAAAAGCTTAGACCTTCCTTCAAAGGTTCTCTATTTTTCAAGAGGAATTATTTTAATTCAAACATTCAAATGTAAATGGCAGTAAAGAAGCTCATAAACTCTCAACAGCATTTTCATTAATGTTTCCATCATTGGAGACAGGTGATTCTTCCACTGGTAGAGATGAGAATCACTGATAAAAACTTGCACATTTCTTTGTTTCACTGTCTCTGCATATGAAGGAAACTTCGCCTAGTAATCTTGAGAAATTCTAAAATCACAGCAAGTGCTTGATTAGTATGAATCCTATTTAAATAAGCTTTTTATAGATTTCTAAATGCTATAATATACTATTCAACTTGGTGCACTGTATTCTAGAAGAGGGAAGAAGGAATGTAAAAGAATGACCATTTTTTCAGTCATGTTTATAATAGACAAGTAAAGGTGCTCCAGACTATTCTATTTTGTTTGTTTGAGGGTATTTTAATTATTGGGAGAATTCCTATTGTGTTTAAAGTTCTACTTTAGTCTGCAATGTTGCTTATTTAGTTTCTTAGTTTATGGTATTATTTATACAGATAACTAATTAATTTTATTAGTAATTTTGTAATGCTGTAACTATGACTAGGCCAATGTCGTCACCAACAAATTTAGTATTAGTTCTTGTTGTTACAGCTTCATATTTATTTTTTATTTTGCGTTGTAATGCCATGGCTTACCTTTTGAATTGTGCAATTATGGGGATAAGATACATAATGTTGGACATGACCTATTAAACTTCCTTTTTATCTTTGCCCTGAAAGCTGTCCATAATTCTGCAGTAAGTGGCACAGCACATACAGTGTCATCTCATAATAATAATGCTTTTGATGGAGATGGGCAAACCTTGTCATTAGTTTAAGCGTGATTCTTTCTTTAGTCAGTGAAAAATTGTCATTTTCTATTATAATTATTTTATTCAATTTACAAAAAAGTAAAATAGCTTGATTTGAAAAGCACAGAATATAAACTTGAGTGTTTGAACAACACACTCAAAATGCTGGTGGAACACAGCATATCAGGCAGCATCTATAAGGAGAAGCACTGTTGACGTTTTGGGCCGAGACCCTTCATCAGGACTAACTGAAGGGAAAGATACCAAGAGAACCTATTTATAATGTGTTCCGGTATTACTCTCGCTTGGGACAATGTATTATTTATCCAACATTCTTTTCACACAAATAATTGATAGGTTTATGTGGAACTTACTTATTTTCCTGTGAGAAAAGCTTGACACATGCTGTGTGCCCACAGTACATTGCATATGTTAAAGGAGTGTTTTCATTGATGTCTCTTGGACTGCTGTCTACGCCGAGCTGTATCAAAGACCATACACAGTCTGCCTTCCCTGCAGCAGCAGCCCAATGAAGTGGTGTCCTAGGGAAATGAAGTACATCAAGAAGGCAACAATTTTACCTCTGAATGGATAATAAGATACCTAGTACCTTGAACAATTATGAATATTTGATCAGATGCTTCAAATTGAGATACAGTATGTGAAAGCCAAGTGGTGAAATTTACATAAGAGATCTGAGGATAACAAAAGATTACAAGGCATACATTTTCTCTATTTATCTAGAAACTCTGAATCACTTTTCTGAAAACTGAAGGAGATCCTCAATGTCTGGAACTTGAAGCTGGCATTCTGCTTTTTGGCCAGCATATGAAAAGCATGATATGCATTAGAGCTATTTGAATTGGTTTAGAGGTTTAAGGCAGGTAATCAGCACTGGATCCTTGCTGCTTTTCCTGCTTTGTGTATAACTGAGGCATTTTTGAGAACCTGCAAAATGTCAGATCAAATCATCAAGAAAAACAACAGAAGTGTTTATTTGTCTCATATACTGTACACAAAATAGCATTAGCAGCAGTAATTTGACTGTATACATTTGAGGAGAATAAAGTAATTTGAAATGTACATTGTAAGCTCAGGAAACATCTATTTTTGAATCAATAAATCATAATCTGCTTTTGTGTAAAGCTGGAAAATTATCCTAAACTTTATCATGCACCAAACAGAGCATCTAGTCATTTGCTCTTTATGGACTCTTCTTCTGCATTAGTAAAAAAGCTATGTTTAGTGACATATAACAGTAACCTAGATTTGAAAATAATCAAATGTTAAGAACTTTAGAATTGTCTGAGAACATGATAGGAAACCATTTTCTTTATTAAAGTATTATGTATTATTTGCTGAAACAGGCAATAAAGGTCCATTTATGAAGTTATAATCCTGTCCAGATTTTTGTTCATCATCTTGCTTTCTATTTTCCAAATACTCGTATCTTGGAGACTGAGACAATATGTCTCTTGACATCTATATTTTGATTTCTTATATCTCTTGAACTATATGCTAGCAAATGAGCAAAAGCCAATTCTCTTTTTTTTTCTGCATCAAAGCAAACAAAGTAATTCTGCATAGCTGCCTGGTATTTACAGTAAGGGACATCAAGGCACTTTCCTTCTAGTATATGATTTTACCCTAGTCTGTAAATACTATTCCTCTAATTCTTATAATCTTACAATACTACATAACTGAGTTAAGCTTTAATTTAGTTAATACCTTATTATAATGCATTATTATACCATTATAATTATACAGTTGAATTACATTTCAGCGTTAAGTTTGGTTAATATTAAAATTAGCTAGGCTCTATTGTAATAAGATAATTTTTTATATTGTAGCTTTTATGACAAAAGGGTGTCCCAAAATGCTTCATAGCTAATAAATAGTTTTAAGTGTAGTAACCGTTGTAATGTATGATTTTCACCCTGCAACATTCACAAATGTGAAGAGTTGATCTGTTTTTGGGATGTTGGTTGAAGGGTAACTATAATTGGGCCACCAGGAGAACTTCCCCTCTTATTCTTATAATAATGCAGTGAAATCTTTTATGTCAGTCTAACAGGGCAGAAGGGGTACAGTAGAATGTTGTATTCAAAGGAAGCTGCCTTCAATGAGCAACACTGAAGATTTAAGTGAATTTGTACTTGCATTTGAACTTGGTCCTGAACCAACAACCTTCTAATTTTAGTGATGAGACTAGTACTACAGAGCTAAGTTTGGTATTATGTCCTTAACATCAATGAAGGGAAATGGGTATATCCGATTTTACTATTACAGCACAAACAGGCTCTTCTGCCTACCAAGCAGCACTGCTCAGCAGCCCACTGATTTAAACCAAGCCTAATCACAGGGCATTGATAATGACCCATTAACCAACTAACCGGTACCTCTTTGGGCTGTGGGAACCCCCCCCCCCCCACACACACACACACACACACACACACAAGAATGCACCAATTTTCTTACTTCGAACTCTGACACCCTGAGCTGTAACATGAGGGGTGATTGATAAGTTCGTGGCCTAAGGTAGAAGGAGTCAATTTTAGAAAACCTGGTACATTTATTTTTCAACATTGTCCCCTGCTACATTTACACACTTAGTCCAGTGGTCATAGAGCATACGGATCTTGGACATCCAGGAAGTGTCCACAACAGGGGTGATTGATAAATTCATGGCCTAAGGTAGAAGGAGATGAGTTATACAGCTCTCATTATGTGCACATGCAATTCAATTCGAGTGATTATGCAGAAAGTTTGAAGTTAATAACTCTCCTTCTACCTTAGGCCACAAACTTATCAATCACCCATGCTGTGGACACTTTCTGGAGGTCCAAGATCTGTATGCTCCGTGACTGCTGTACTAGGTGTGTAAATGTAGGAGGGGACTATGTTGAAAAATAAATGTGCTGGGTTTTCTAAAATTGACTCCTTCTACCTTAGGCCACAAACTTATCAATCACCCCTCATAGCACTTACTGCTACTCTACCATAGCATGCATGTAAGCTTCAAAGCCAAGATAACCATACCTCCCAATGAATTTTACTGTAATTTGCACTTGAGTCCTCACTGAATTTATACTCATCATCCAGTGTAGCAAAATGTTGCGGCATTTGGGGACCTGCGGTACCAGCAAAGAATGATGGGAAGCAAAGGAGATTTAAAGAAGATGTGACCACCCTGAAATAAGAAGCCCAAACCTTAATCCCTAAAAGCTAAGTTCCTGTGAGTGTCCCGTTTGATAGCTAACCAGTTGGACCCATTAGGAATATATCATCCTTATGCTATTTCTTTCATTCTCTCTCCCCTGTTCCCTGTGTGGTTGCTATAAGATGGGACAAGTGAATATCAGGGCACGTGCATTAGAATGCCTTTGAATAAATAACTACATGAGCCCATTTTAGAAAACCTGCTTCAAAGCAACCTTAACATGGAAAAACATTCTCTTACATAATGTTTTTGATTTTGGTTAAATGTAACATAAAATTTATAAAAAGATGTTTGCTTCTCAAAGTATTGCAAATAGTCTTCTGGTTTTATATCACAATGAATTTAATACACGTTTGTTAATTATAGGGCATTGTACATCACAGTTTGATTTAATCCTGCACAGGAAAGGCAGAAGAGTGGTAATAGTTCAGGTGATGTTGAAATGTTTTATTGACTTCTGGGATAGTTGAAGTTCATGTATCATTAGATGCATGTTAATTAACTATTGTACTGATAAAGTTTTACCACACTACTCTTTATCTGAGGCATGTCTTTTACAGAATACAGAATCAAAAGATATTAATAGGATTGGAAATAGTACCTGTCATCCACATCGAGTGATTGCAAATTGCATTCTGGTATCCTTGCAAGTTCGTAGATGATATCGCTGTATCCAGCGGCTGCTGCTATATGAACGCTGGTCTTTCCATTTTCATCATCATAGTTTATTATGGATGGGGTCAGGTGATGATCCAAAATGATAGAGGTCATGACTCTATTCCCACTCTAGTAAAAAGCACAGAGGATTAATATTCAATGCTGATGACAGTCTTCAATTTTCTTATATCATGAGCTGAGGAAACTTCAATTGAGTGGTAATGAAAAGAAGTATTTTGTGTTGAGTAACATGCTGGACTGATGTCATTCAGAAATCGGCACAGTCAGTTATAATGCTTTCATTATGAAAATTTCACATTATTGCTAATAATGTACCCGATAGTTGTTTAGGGTTGAGCTTAGAAGTAAAAGAAAATCAACAGCTGCTACATTACAATAACTGCCTATTTAGTACCAGTGACTTTAGTGCAAAAACATTCAATTGATTTTGAAGTCATTTTGGACGTTCTGAAAGTCATTTCCTTTATAATAAGCACATTCATTTTCACAGGACATAACCATAAATTTGGACGAATATGAAGTTTTATCTTTGCTATAAAAAACAGAAAGGCAGAATTTTACTTAAACTGTTAAAAGTTAGGAAATGATGATAGAGTCATTGAGTTATATACTGTATGCAGCACAGAAACAGGCCCTTCCGCTCAACTCATCCATAGCCAACAAATTGCCAAATTGAACTTTTCTTATCCTACTAAGCCTACCCTATCCATGTACTTGTCCAAATGTCAAAGAAAAGTCAAAGATGTAGAAAAAATATCTGGATATCCTTATGCACCAGTTGCAAAAAGCAATCAGGCAGGCGGCTTCAGGAAGCATTTAAGAAGGCTGATAAGTTTCATAAAACTTCATAATGAGGATGTTGACTTCATTATACCAGGACTTGAATATATGAGCAAAGATTCCTAACACAATTATGCAGGACCTTCGTGAGACTATATCTGGAGTATCTTGTGTCCACCTTATCAAAGAAAGGATATTCATGATTACAAGGATGATTACAACAAATGTTCACTACCTTAATTTCTGGGATATCAGGAATGTTAAATGAGAATCAATTGGATTGATACATTCACTTGAGTTAAAAATAATGAAAAGAGATCACGTTGAAATGTATAAAGTTCTAGATACTTGATGCAGGTCAGATATTTCAGCAGGCTGGTAGGTCTATAACTAGGGTTCACAGTCTTATTGATACAAAAAAAGAATTTAAAACTGAGTTAAGGAGAAACTTCATCCCTCAAAGGGCAGAATTCTCTGCTACAGGATGTTGTGAAGGTCAAGTTGCAGAAGTTGTCAAAGATGGAAATAGATTTCTAGCTACAAAAGTTATTAATTGGTAAAGAGAGAGGGCAGGAATATGGCATTGAGCTCAAAGATCAAACATGATCATATTCAATGGCAAAACATGCTGTAAGCTAACTCTGCTTTAAATTTTCTGTGCTTTTTATGACTTTAATCCTCATTAAATATGTTAATGTAACCTTGCTTGTCATTCTTAAGTAAGGCTGACTTAATCCTGATAGGAGCAAGATAATGCCCTTTGGGAATATGAGTTAGGTTAGAATGTACACAATGAATGATAGTGCCTTTGGAAACAGCGGGACGTCGGTGTACAAGTCTGAGGATCATAGAAGGTGATGGAAGAGAGTGGTAAAGAAAGCATATAGGATACTTGCCTTCATTAGCAGAGGTGTAGAATTGTAAGAGAGGTTATGGTGTAACTTTTTAAAATACTTGTTAAGCCACATCTGAAGTACTTTATACACTTCTGTTTGCCACACTATAGGAAGGACAAATGGTGCAGAAGAGTTTCATCAAGATTTTGCCTACAATGCAACATTTCAGTTATGATGAGAGACTGGATAGGTTGGTTTTGCTTCCCTTGGAGTGGAGAAGGCCAGGGATACCCTAATAGTACTTCACTGAATTATGAGGACTGTGGGAAACTTTTCTCCTAAGCAGAGGTTTCTAAAACTAAGGGCATAGGCATAGGATAAGAGATGTTGAGGGAATCTGAAGAATTGGTATTCTAACTGGATGCATCACTGTCTGGTATGGAGGTGCCACTGCACAGCATCAGGAAAAGCTGCAGAAAGTTGTAAACTCAGCCAGTTCCATCAAGGGCACTAGCCTCCCCAGCATCCAGGACACCTTCTAAAGGTGTTTCTTAAAGGTGGCATCCATCATTAAAGAACCCCATCACCCAGGACATGCCCTCCTCGCATTGTTCCCATCAAGGAGGATGTACAGGAGCCTGAAGACACACACTCAATGTTTCAGGAGCAGCTTCTTCCCCTCCACCATCAGATTTCTGAATGGACAATGAACCCATGAACACTAACTCAGTAATTTTTTCCCTCTCTGTTTGTACCACTTATTTAATTTTTTAAAAATATACATTGTAATTTATAGTTTTTATTTGTATGTACTGCAATGTGCTGCTGCCAAAAAACAACAAATTCCATAACATATGCCAGTGATATTAAACCTGATTCCGATTCTAAACTCTTTCATTCAAAGACAGGTAGAATTTGGAACCTATTGTCACAGCGGGTAGTGGAGGTAGGGACTCTGAATGCTTAAGTAGTATCGAGATGAGGCTATACACTAAGTCCTGGTAAGTGAAATGTATAGATAGCTGTTTGTCAGCATGGACTTGGTGGATTGAAGAGCCTTTTTTCTGAACTGTATACCTCTATAAATCCTACAAAACCCTAGGATTAAAGTAAGGTATTCATAATGCATGAAAAGATAATAAATATTCATGCATTTTACTATTTTCAGGTTACCTTTGCACCACAATTAGATTATCTCACTCAGTTCTCTCAATCTATCTGGCACATGTGCCTAAAGTAATAGATCCTAAGCTCGATTTCTTCCCAGTGAGTATAACTTTGGAGCAAAGCCCTGTTTTTGGCTAGATATTTGTTTACATATGCTTAAATTCTGGAAACCAGGATGTGTTTGTGCATGTGTCCCGCTATGTTTCTGTAAATTCTCTAAATCTTCACGGGAAAATGTAATTAACTGTTATAGTTGGAAACATTGCTTATTACCTCAGAACTAGATGACTCTAACAGGAGAATCTTTCATACAGTTAATTGTGTCTTCTGCATGTTGGACTAGTCTTGGATCTCTGTTCTTTTCTGATTATTGGGGGTTCTTCTGGGGGTCAAGAATGGCCAGGAGTATTAATTCTTAACAATCATTTATTTTAAAGTTTACAGACATTTGAAACTAGGTGAAGAGCTGAGAAGCAAAGCAGAAATTCAATGAAAAGCAAAATTGAAGAAAAAGAAAAAACGACGCCTCTAAAAAATCCTTCACCTTTAGCATCCAGGTAACAGAATCTCCTTAGATAAGAATAAACCAATCAATGGTTGCACAATTACATCACATGTGTAATGTGCTAACTTAGCCAATGAAAAAATGAGAAAGGTGATAAACTGTTCTGTAACTTCAATACTGCTTTCTGCCAATAAGTGGGGACTAACACCACATACTGTAAAAAATACATGAGTTTGTAAAAAAAAGTATAAACTATGACATTAATTCATCTGATATAAAAAGTATTAAAAATACATTGGATTCCAACACTAGTGGCCCAGGGCAGTCATATCAAAGGTGTTCTGACCAAGTTCTGGGATTTATGACAAGGTCTGTCAACTTATGGATTTGGAATCTATTCCACTACATGTACATCATGAATTTCAAAGGCTATTTTTACTGCCTCAGGAAACTGAAAGCCTTAAATTAATTATATGATAGTCAATGTCTTTTAATTTGTGGATTGAGCAAATAGTGTGATATCTCCATTAAAACAATAGACTAAACACTCCATTTAAATGTACTAAGCAGATGTTCATACCACAGGCAGATTGTTGCCTTTCGTCTGGGCAGAAATCAGTCTTGGCAGTAATCTGCTGGATCAGATTATTTACTTACTAAAGTGCAGAATGATCTTTCTTTCTTTCAGTCAAGTGGGCTTCATAATGAGTTTCTAATCCATCAGACTATAAAGGTCTCATGATCTACTAATTATAGTAGTTTTTGGTTTGCTTAATTTTAAGAACCATGTAACAGGGAGTTCACTTCGGTGTACTCTGGTAAATAATTAATTCTACTGCATCCAATTGCTTGAAACTCTGCAAATACAATATTAAATATTATTAGTAAAAAAGAATCTAGGTCAACTCTAATAAAATGAGAGAAGATGTCACTCTACTGGAAAGATAAGAATATGATTTGAAAATATTTCTTCTCAGAATAATTAAATATCTATTGTGCCATTCATTTTTACAGCAGCTGTAAATTATTGCAGGCAGTTTATTCATTGCAAAGAGAATTTTTTTTTCCAAGCCACACAAATAATGATCTGTGATGAATTTCTTAGTTTGACTAATAAGCTGTATTTCAGTAATAAGTATTGTGTCATCCATCTCTACTCATACAGTGAGTGCAAAGTTATGTATATTTTCACCCTATGTTTGTATGTTCATTTATTGACTATTATTCTAAAGAACAAGCTCTCCTTGAACATTTTCTCAATCCTACTCAGCCAGAGGACACTAATGTCAGTGTTAATATTCCTACCTGGAAGCAGCTGAGAACAAAACATAACTTAAGATCTTGCTAACATGAGGAAATCTGCAGGTGCTGGAAATTCAAACAACAACACACACAAAAATCTGGTGGAACACAGCAGGCCAGGCAGCATCTATAGGAGAAGCACTGTCGATTTTTCGGGCCGAGACCCTTCGTCAGGACTAACCGAAAGGAAAGATAGTAAGAGATTTGAAAGTAATGGGGGGAGGGGGAAATGCAAAATAATAGGGGAAGACCAGAGGGGGTGGGATGAAGCTAAGAGCTGGAAAGGTGATAGGCGAAAGTGATACAGAGCTGGAGAAGGGAAAGGATCATAGGATGGGAGGCCTCAGGAGAAAGAAAGGTGGGGGGGAGCACCAGAGGGAGATGGAGAACAGGCAAACAACTAAATATGTCAGGGATGGGGTAAGAAGGGGAGAAGGGGCATTAACGGAAGTTAGAGAATTCAATGTTCATGCCATCAGGTTGGGATCTACCCAGCCTGTATGTAAGGTGTTGTTCCTCCAACCTGAGTTTGGATTCATTTTGACAATAGAGGAGGCCATGGAATTACATCGACGACAGCATTGGCTCTGCCTCCTGCACGCGTGCTGAGCTCGTCGACTTCATTAACTTTGCCTCCAACTTTCACCCTGCCCTCAAATTTACCTGGTCCATTTCCAACACCTCCCTCCCCTTTCTTGATCATTCTGTCTCCATCTCTGGAGACGGCCTATCTATTGATATCTACTATAAGCCTACAGACTCTCACAGCTACCTGGACTATTCCACTTCCCATCCTGTCTCTTGCAAAAATGCTAACCCCTTCTCACAATTCCTCCGTCTCCGCGGCATCTGCTCTCAGGATGAGACTTTTCATTCCAGGATGAAGGAGATGTCTTCCTTTTTTAAACAAAGGGGCTTCCCTTCATCCACCATCAACTCTGCTCTCAAACGCATCTCTCCCATTTCCCGCACATCTGCCCTCACCCCATCCACCCACCACCCTACTCGGGATAGGGTTCCCCTTGTCCTTACCTACCACCCCACCAGCCTCCAGGTCCAACGTATAATTCTCCGTAACTTCTGCCACCTCCAATGGGATCCCACTACCAAGCACATCTTTCCCTCCACCCCTCTTTCTGCTTTTCGCAGGGATCGCTCCCTACGCGACTCCCTAGTCCACTCGTCCCCCCCATCCCTTCCCACCGATCTCCCTCCTGGCACTTATCCTTGTAAACGGAACAAGTGCTACACCTGCCCTTACACTTCCTCCCTCACCACCATTCAGGGCCCCAGACAGTCCTTCCAGGTGAGGCGATACTTCACCTGTGAGTCGGCTGGTGTGGTATACTGCGTCCGGTGCTCCTGGTGTGGCCTTTTATATATTGGTGAGACCCGACATAGACTGGGAGACCGTTTCGCTGAACACCTATGCTCAGTCCGCCAGAAAAAGCAGGATCTCCCAGTGGCCACACATTTTAATTCCACGTCCCATTCCCATTCTGATATGTCTATCCATGGCCTCCTCTACTGTCAAAATGAATCCAAACTCAGGTTGGAGGAACAACACCTTATATACCGGCTGGGTAGCCCCCAACCTGATGGCATGAATATTGACTTCTCTAACTTCTGTTAATGCCCCTCCTCCCGTTCTTGCCCCATCCCTGACTTATTTAGTTGTTTGCCTGTTCTCCATCTCCCTCTGGTGCTCCCCCCCTCCTTGCTTTCTCCCGAGGCCTCCCATCCTATGATCCTTTCCCTTCTCCAGCTCTGTATCACTTTCGCCTATCACCTTTCCAGCTCTTAGCTTCATCCCATCCCCTCTGGTCTTCCCCTATCATTTCGCATTTTCCTCTCCCCCCACTACTTTCAAATCTCTTTTTATCTTTCCTTTCAGTTAGTTCTGACGAAGGGTCTTGGCCCGAAACGTCGACAGTGCTTGTCCTATAGATGCTGCCTGGCCTGCTGTGTTCCACCAGCATTTTGTGTGTGTTGTTGTCTTAAGATCTTGCTTGTCTTTTTTGTTAACTACCAGATTATACTTCTTAACCCTTTCAAATCATACTATTTAAGCCATCAGCAACCAACTCAAGTAACTGAATTTGTTTTAGCGATATAATCTTACCTGCACTGCCCAATGAAGGACTGTTTTAAAGTCTTTATCAACCAATGTTGGGTCAGCTCCCTTTTGCAGTAAAGCCTGGACATGTTGCGGCCGGTTATGAAAAGCAGCCCAATGGAGAGGGGTCATTCCCTTGAGCATTAAGACATAGGGGTTAAAAATTAGTAATAAAATTTTACATTGGTGTGTGTGCTAGAACTTTTTTATAAAAGCATGCCCGAAAATATGATTGTGCTGTTATAGTTGTTATGTAGCTTTAACATAATGAAGACTGAACAGTGTTGTCAACTTGAAAATGAAGATCAAGATTCCAAAGTGCAGCATGTTTGTGTAATAATTTTACAACAGGTTTTCTTGAAGTAGTATATGAGGATCAGAATTTTCAGGAATTTAATCTTGAGATGCTATTTTTCAGATATTTTTGAACATTCAAGCAGTAAGACAAATTGTGAAATGGTAGAGGTAAAAATATTGCACAAGAGGTTGATGGTCAATTGTTAATGGACTTCAGGCAGCATTACTTTTCCCCACCTGAAAAATACTACTAGAACAATTTAAGCAGCCTTTTGTTTAGTATCTCTGCTCAATTATTTATCTGGACCATAATTGTATTTCAGTGTTAATAAGGTGAAGTTGATATGGCAAAAGAAATAAATAAGCTTTGGAACAATAAACTAAGTGGACAGTTTGACTAGAATTGTTTCATACAATGGGTGAGGGTTGGAATGAATGTCCAGTGGCTTGCTCAAAGTTGATGCCACTGTCATTTTAAGCTGGCAAGATATATAGTTATTAAAACTCATGAGAACTGAAGTAGTGAATAATGTGTTTTCAAGCACTAAATATCCTGGATGAGTCAAAATCATAATTTATGCAAATACCATTCCTCTTTTTAATGTATTTTTTGTAGAATTTGTATCCTCTAAATTTCTGAATGGTGTCCTAATCTCACCGATTAGAAGATATAATAAAAAACTGTGCCTTGAATGCCTTCTCAAAGCACTCTTTGAGTCACCTGCTTAATTTACAATCAGAGATTTGAACATTTCAGGATTTTAACATTGTTCACATGGCCCAATATGGTATTGATAACTTTCAGACATTTATTCAAACTGTGAATTCAACAAGTTAAAAACAAAGCATATTTCACTCACTTCATTGTCTTGGTGATTTATTTCACACATAGTGGTTTTCTGCAACAGTAGGGCCAGGAGTCTACAACAAATGAAGATAGCTTTTAACAAAGTTTTATAATGGTTAGTAATATATGGCAAAATTATTTGTTAATTAGTAGATTATAGGGGCATCATTCCTTATAATTCAAGGAAATGGGGTTACTGTACCTTTTTTTATAAAAACCTTTCCTAGTTATTTTTTTTAACCTCTGATACTACTTATGTTCCTGTGTTTTGCAGGAACAGGGGCACCTAACTAGCACATTTTCTAGACATAAACTGTTCTCTTTTTGTAATCAATGTTTTTTTAAAAAAAGCAAGTGCACAGACATTGGAATTTCCGATTTAGATGTTGGCAAAAGCTTCTTTAAGAGTGCTTTAAGAGTGCCGAGCTTATCTAATCAACCACAGTAGCAATATGATAAGAGAGGAAAATCAAGCCCTTTATTGCAATTTCTGACTGGATTTAGGAATAGAGCTTCCACTCTATTCCATACCATAGAAACATAGAAAATAGGTGCAGGTGTAGGCCATTCGGCCCTTCAAGCCTGTACCGCCATTCAGTATGATCATGGCTGATCATCCAACTCAGAACCCCATACCTGTTTTCTCTCCATATCCCCTGATCCCTTTAGCCACAAGGGCCATATCTAACTCCCTCTTAAATATAGCCAATGAACTGGCCTCAACTGTTTCATGTGGCAGGGATTCACCACTCTCTGTGTGAAGAAGTTCTTCCTCATCTCGGTCCTAAAAGGCTCCCCCTTTATCCTTAAACTGTCCCCCCTCGTTCTGCATTTCCCCAACATCGGGAACAATCTTCCTGCATCTAGCCTGTCCAATCCCTTTAGAATTTTATATGTTTCAATAAGATACCCCCTCAATTTTCTAAATTCCAGCGAATATAAGCCTGGTCGATCCAATCTTTCTTCATATGAAAGTCCTGCCATCCCAGGAATCAATCTGGTGAACCTTCTTTGTACTCCCTCTATGGCAAGAATGTCTTTCCTCAGATTAGGGGACCAAAACTGCACACAATACTCCAGGTGTGGTCTCACCAAGGCCTTGTACAACTGCAGTAGAACCTCCCTGCTCCTGTACTTGAATCTTCTTGCTATGAATGCCAACATATCATTCGCCTTTTTCACGCCTGCTGTACCTGCATGCCCACTTTCAATGACTGGTGTACAATGTACCATGAAATGCAGCATTATTTCTATCTATCGATCTTTCCTATTGCCAAAATTCAGAAGCTGTGTTTACTTACTGGACTGGAGAGCCAATCTAGTCTTAACAGTACGGGTGATTTTCTATGATTCTTCCGGAAGTCACTTTCTGAAAGTCACATCGGAAAGTAGCACTATATGCCAGAACTTTACTAGTGACGGTCCTGCAACTTTGGTTGCTATATACCTAAAAATAGATTTTGTTCATATCCCTGGAAGTCACAGAGTTTGTAGTAAATGCGGGTGTTGCTGCTGGTGCTGCAGCAAACCTACTCACCCTACACTGCAGCATTCAATGCTACCATCCCCTCAAAAGTATCAGTAGTATTTCAAGACGTTGGCCTCAACACCTCCTTGTGCAATTAGATTCTCGATTTCACCACTGCAGGTGCCAGTCAGTTTGGATTGGTAACAATATCTCCTCCACAATCTCCATCAACGCAGGTGCACCACCAGCCTGTGTACTCAGTCCCTGCTCTACTCGCTCTACACTTGAGACTGTGTGGCTAAGCACAGCTCCAATGCCACTTTTAAGTTTGCTGATGACACCACTGTCATTGGTCACATCAAAGGTGGTGAAGAAAAAGCACATAGGAGGGAGATCTGGCTGAGTGGTGCCACAGCAACAACCTCTCACTCAATGTCAGCAAGACCAAGGAGCCGATGATAGACTTCAGGAGGAAGAATCCAGAGGTCCATGTGCTAGTTCTCATCGGGGGATCTCCAGTGGAGAGGGTCAGCAACTAAATTCCTCAATGTTATCATTTCAGAGCCCTGTCCTGGGCCAGCACGTAAGTGCAATTATGAAGAAAACATAGCAGTGCCTCTACTTCTTTAGTAGTTTGTGAAGATTCAGCATGACATCTGAAACCTTGATGAACTTCTATAGATTTGTGGTGGAGACAAAAATGACTGGCTGCATCACAGCCTGGTATGGAATCAACAATGCCCTTGAATGGAAAATCCTACAAAAAGTAGTAGATATGGCCGAGTCCATCACGGGTAAAGCCCTCTGCACTTTTGAGCACATCTACATGGAGCGCTATTGCAGGAGAGTAGCATCCATTGTCATGGACCCCCGTCACCCAAGTCATGCTCTCTACTTGCTGCTGCCATCAGGTAGAAGGTACAGGAGCCTTAGGACTCACTCCACCAGGTTCAGGAACTGTTGAACATAAAGCATCTGTACCAGAGGGGATAACTTCACTTGTCTCATTACTGAACTGTTCCCACAACCTAAGGCTCACTTTCAAGGACTCCTCATCTCATGTACTCAATTTTTTATTGCTTATTTGTTATTATTATTTTATTTCTTTTTGTATTGGCACAGTTTGTTGTCTTTTGCACACTGGTTGTCCACACGGTGCGGTTTTTCATTGATTGTATTATGGTTATTGGATTTATTGTGAATCTTAGGGCTGTATACAGTATCATATGCTGTATATACTTTGATAATAAATTTATTTTGAACTTTAAGCAGTCTGATAGTTCTAAATCTTGTCTGTACACTTCTTCCCAATTCATTTAGGAAGACCCAGCTGTGTTCTTCTGGCACATAATCAGCTCCTTCACATATTTTTGGTGAAAGGCTCAAGATTTTGCGTGGCCTACTGCAGGCTAGCTTTAGCTGCATGGGCCTGATAAAGAGGAGGATTTAGGCAATAGAACTGGAGTCAAGCCAGGAAAGAAAGCTGCACCAGTTTTTGTTCATTTACATTTTAAGAAAGCAAAGCTTTTAAACATGGGCAGATATATTATTGTAGAACAAGTGGAGGTTATTGCAAAGTTCAAAGTAGATTTATTATCAAAGTACATATATGATGCCATATTCAACCCTGAGATTCATTTTCTTGTGGGCATAACAAATCCATAGAAGAATAATAACCATAATAGAATCCATGGAAGACCGCACTGAACTGGATGGTCAACCAGTGTGCAAAAGACAACAAACTGTTCAAATTCAAAAAGAAAGAAATAATGATAATAAATAAATAAACCATAAATCTCAAGAACATGAGATGACAAAAACTTGAAAGTGATTCCATAGATTGTGGGAAAATTTCACTGATGGGGCAAGGAAGTTGAGTGAAGTTATCCCCTTTGGTTCAAGACCATGATGATTGATGGGTAAGAACTGTTCCTGAACCTGACAGTGTGAGTCCTGAGGCTGTGGTATCTTCCTTCAGATGGTAGCAGTGAGAAGAGATCATGTCCCTGATAGTGGATGCTGCTTTCCTGTGACAACGTTTTATGTAGATGTGCTCAATGGTGGGGAGGGATTTAACCGTGATGGACTGAACCATATCCACTACTTTTTGTAGGATTTTCTGTTCAAGGATAGCCAGTCAATATACTCTTCCCTACAAGTCTACAGAAATTTGAAAAAATTTAGAAGTCATGCCAAATCTTCGCAAACTCCTAAGGAAGTAAAGGTGCTGCCATGCTTTTTGTAATTGTACTTACATGCTGGGCCCAGGATAGGTTCTCCAAAATAATAACGTTGAGAAGCTTATAGTTTCTGACCCTCTCCACTTCTGATCTTCTGATGAGGACTAGCTCATGGACCTCTAGTTTCCTCCTTCTGAAGACAATAATCTGCTCCTTGGTCTTGCTGACATTGAGTAAGAGGTTGTTGTTATGGCACCACTCAGCCAGATTGTCAATATTCCTCCTATATGCTGATTCGTCACCACCTTTGATTTGGCCTATGACAGTAAACTTGAATGTGGCATTGGAGCTGTGCTTAGCTACATAGTCATAAATGTTAAGTGAGTAGAGCAGGGAGTAAGCACACAGCCTTGTGGTGCTCATGCGCTGATGGAGATCATGGAGGAGATGGCATTGCCATTCTGAACTGATTGGAGTCTGCAAGTGAAGAGATCACAGATCCAAATGCACAAGAAGGCGTTGAAGCCAAGGTCTTATACCTTATTGATTAGCTTTGAGGAGATGATGGTATTGAATGCCGAGCTGTAGTCAATAAAGAGCATCCAATGAATGCACCTTTGCTGTCCAGATATTCAGGATTGAATGAAGAGCCAAGGAGATGGCATCTGCTGCTCCAGTCGGCAAATTGGAGCAGATCCAAGTCACTTCTCAGGCAGTAATTGATATAGTTCATCACCAGCCTCTCAATACACTTCATCTCTGTGCTTGTAAGTGCCACTGGATGATAGTCATTGAGGCAGGGTACCACTTACTTCTTTGGCACTGGTATAATTGAAACCAGCTTGAAGCAGGTGGGTACCTCAGACTGCCAAAGTGACTGGTTAAAAAACTGAGTGAACACTCCAGCAAGTTGATCAGCACAGGTTTTAAGTACTTGGCCAGATACCCTGACTGTGCTGAATACTTTTCTTGGGTTCACTCTTCTGAAGGCAGCATATGATAAGAGATAAATGCTGCCTCTTAGGTTTGACGCATTGAAGGTAACTGGACACGGCAAAGAATCTTTACCTAAGGAGACCAACATTCTTCAGTGCAAGTCCTACTGAGTTACATTACCTGACCTATGCAACTTGATCAAGTTAATCATTCATATGTAATGTAGTAATGGTGGCATTGATTCTCTACCAAATTTGCCCAAAGTTGCTTATGGGTTTGCAGAATAAAACACTTATTATTGAGGACTGAATGCCTGAAACAATCATTTGTCTTTTCTGCATAAACATCCTGATTGACATTCTGCAAACATTTCTGCTTTCATCAATACCTTTTTTAATTAGGTGCCTGGTTATTTGTTGAACTCAGGATCAGTTTTGTGATTATGAAAGTGACACTGAAATTTCAATATAACAGATAACAAAAAAAATCAAGTGATCTGCCGCAAAATTTGATCAATGCAAAGATCAGTGTAAATTGCAAAGAAAAAATGATGTTTAGTATATGGTTCGGAACAGGAGAAAATCAAGCTCCAGGATGAGAAGTGATAAAAACTAAAAGAAAGTTACAATGATAAAACTAAATAGCATGCAATGTGTTAAATATAATTTTAGATACATTCCGATACTATCAGCTTCTTAACATTAGGTCATGATAACCCACATGAGATAACATTTCATTTGGGTGAACATGACCTAATGTTAGCCACATTGAAACAAGTTAGCTCAAACTATTCATACTACAAAATCAATTAAGCAAAAGCTTAGTAATACCAAAACTATGATGAGATCCAACCTCAGTGGAAAAAACCTGCTTACATTTACCCTATTTATACCCCTGATAAATTTGTATACCTCTATCAAATCTCCCCTCAATCTTCTACATTCCAAAGAATAAAGTCCTAACCTATTCAATCTTTCCTTAACGCTCGGGTCCTCCAGACCTAGCAATATCCTTGTAATTTTCTCTGTACTCTTTCAACCTTATTTACAACTTTTCTGTAGGTAGGTGACTGAAACTGCAAACGACACTCCAAATGAAGCCTCACTGATGTCATATATAACTTTAACATAATATCGCATCTTCTGCACTCATTACTTTGATTAATAAAAGCCAATGTTCCAAAGATTTTCTAATGACCCTGTTTACCCATGATGCCACTTTCAACAAATTATAGACCTGTATTCCCAGATTCCTTTGTTCTGCCACAGTCCTCAGTGCCTTACTATTCATTGCATAAGACTGGTTTGTACTACTGAAATGAAACACCCTACACATGTCTGCTTTAAATTTCACTTGCCATTTTTTAGCCCATTTTTCCAGCTGATCCAGATCCCGCTACAAGCTATGATAGCCTTCTTCGCTGTCTACTACACCGCCAATCTTGGTGTCAACCACAAATTTGCTGATCCAGTTAACCATATTATCATCCAAATAGTTGAGATAGATGACAACAACAGCAGACCAGCACTACACAAAGTACACTGCAGATGCTGTGGTCAAATCAACACATACAAACAAGCTGGATGAACTCAGCAGTTCGGGCAGCATCTGTTGAAATGAGCAGTCAACGTGTCGGGCCGAGACCCTTCGTCAAGACTGAAGAAGGAGGGGGCAGGGGCCCCATAAAGAAGGTGGGGGGAGGGTGGAAAACCAATCAAGGGGTGGGGGAGGGGAAGGAGGGAGGGAATAGGCAGGAGAGGTGAAAAAGGAATCTAAGGGGAAAGCATTATGGGTAGTAGAAGAAGGTAGAATCATGAGAGAGGTGATAGGCAGCTAGAAGAGGAGACAGAGTGAAAGTGGGATGGGCGAAGGGAGAGGGAGGGAATTACCGGAAGTTGGAGAATTTGATGTTCATACCAAGGGGCCGGAGACTACCCAGACGGTATATGAGGTGTTGCCTCTCCAACCTGAGTTTGGCCTCATCATGGCAGTAGAGGAGGCCATGTATGGACATATCCAAATGGGAATGTGAAGCAGAGTTAAGTGAGTGGCAACCAGGAAATCCTGTCTGTTGTGGCAGATGGAGCGTAGGTGCTTGACGAAACGGTCCCCCAATCTGCGTCGGGTCTCGCCGATGTAGAGGAGGCTGCACCGGGTGCACCGAATGTAATAGATTATCCCAACAGACTCACAAGTGAAGTGTTGCCTCACCTGGAAGGACTGCTTGGGGCCCTGAATGGTGGTAAGAGAAGAGGTGTAGGGACAAGTGTAGAACTTGCGCTTACAGGGATAAGTACCAGGTGGGAGATCTGTGGGGAGGGACGTGTGGACCAGGCAGTTGCGAAGGGAACGATCCCTGCGAAAAGCAGGGAGGGGTAGAGAGTGAAAGATGTTCTTAGTGGTGGGGTCCTGTTGAAGGTGGCGGAAGTTGCGGAGGATAATATGCTGGATCCGGAGGCTGGTGGGGTGGTAGGTGAGGACAAGGGGAACATGGTCCCTGGTGTGGTGATGGGAGGATGGGGTGAGGGCCGAAGTGCGGGAAATGGAGATGCAGGTAAGGGCATCGTTGATGACGGCAGAAGGGAAACCACGATTCTTAAAGAAAGAGGACTTTTGGGATGTCCTAGAACAGAAAGCCTCATCCTGGGAACAGATGTGGTGGAGACGGAGGAACTGGGAACAGGGAATAGCATTTTTACATTTGGCAGGGTATGAAGAGGTATAATCAAGGTAGTTATGAGAGTCAGTGGGTTTATAGAAGATGTCAGTGGACAGTCTATCTCCAGAGATGGAGACCGAGAGATCGAAGAAGGGGAGAAAAGTGTCTGAGAAGAACCAGGTGAATTTGAGGGCTGGGTGAAAGTTAGAGGCAAAGTCGATGAAATTGATGAGCTCAACATGGGTGCAGGAAGCAGCACCAATGTAGCAATGTAGCAAAGGAAAAGTTGGGGTGCAGTACCAGTATAGATTTGGAGCATAGACTGTTCCACATAACCCACGAAGAGGCAGGCATAGCTAGGGCCCATGCGAGTGCCCGTAGCTACACCCTTGGTCTGAAGAAAGTGGAAAGAGCCAACAGAGAAGTTATTAAGTGTGAGTACCAGTTCCGCCAATCAGAGGAGTGTGGTGGTGTTGGGGAACTGGTGAGGTCTATTGTCAAGAAAGTAGCAGAGGGCTTTGAGGCCTTCTTGATGGGGAATTGTAGTGTATAAGGATTGGACATCTATGGTGAAAATGAAGTGGTCGAGACTGGGGAATTGGAAGTTATTGAAGAGATGGGGGGCATGGGATGCATCCCGGATGTAGGTAGGGAGTGACTGAACTATGGGTGACAAAATGGAGTGCAGGTAGGCAGATTCAAGTTCGGTGGGGCAGGAGCTATAGGCCTACCAGGACAGTCAGGCTTATGAATCTTGGGGAGGAGGTAAAACTGAGCAGTGCGGGGTGTGGGAATTATGAGTTTTTTGGCTGAGGATGGGAGATCTCCGGAGTTGATAAGGGTGGTGATGGTACGGGAGACAATGGTTTGATGTTTTTTGGTAGGGTCCTGTTCCAGGTGTAAGTACGAGGAGGTGTCAGAGAGCTGCCTTTTGGCCTCAGTGAGGTAGAGGTCCGTCCGCCAGACTACTACGGCACCACCTTTGTGTGCGGGTTTGATGGTGAGGTTAGGATTAGTGTGGAGAGAGTGGAGAGCAGTGCATTCAGAGGGAGTGAGGTTGGGACAGGAGAGAGGAGTGGTGAAGTTGAGATGGTTGATGTCTCGGCAACAGTTGGAGATGAAAAGATCGAGTGCAGGTAGAAGACCCGATGGGGGTGTCCAGGAGGAGGAAGACGTTTGAAGATGGGAGAAGGGGTCATCATTAGAGGGAGGGGAATCCTTGTTGAAGTAGTACACTCAGAGACATAGGCGACGGAAGAAGAGTTCAGCGTCATGCCAGGCATGGAACTCACTGAGGTGTGGACGGAAGGGGACAAAAGTGAGGCCCTTGCTAAGGACAGAACGCTCTGCCTCAGAGAGGGGAAGCTCAGAGGCGATGGTGAAGAAATGGCAAGGGTCGGGGCTGGGGTCAGAGGAGGGTAAAGAGTGGGAGGTCTCGGGGGGGGGTTGGGATGTTCAGGGAGAGCAGGCTGAGGGGAGAATGAGGGATTAGAGGAATGGAGGGGAGATGAGGGGTGGAGGGAATGTTGGGAGTTGTGGGGAGGATAGGGGCTAGTAGAGAAATAAGACGAGCAGTAGGATCCAACAGCAGTAAGAGCGGTCCCGGTCTGGTAGGGTCAGGATCTCAGTCCAGATCCCAGTGACAATCACTAGTCACAGGCCTCCAGTCAGAGAGGCAACCATCTACTACCACTCTCTGGCTTCTCCCACAAAGCCAATGTCTAATCCAATTTACTACCTTATCTGAACGCCAAGCAATTGAACCTTTGTGACCAACCTCCCATGTGCGACCTTGTCAAATGTCTTGCTAAAGTCCATGTAGCAACATCTACTGCCTTGCCTTCATCAATTTTCCTGCTAACTTCTTTGAAAAAATCCATTAGATTGGTTAGACATGAGGTACTATACACAAAGCCATGCTGACCTACCTTAAATCAGTCCATATCTGTCCAAATACTCACAAATCTGGTCCCCCAATAACTTGTCCACTACCGATTGTCAGGCTCACTGGCCTATAATTACCTGGGTTATTTTTTGAGCCTTTTTTATGAACAACAGAACAACTTTGGCTATCCTCTCATCCTCTGGTACCTACCTCACCTGTCACAAAGGATGATTTAAATACCTCTGCTTGGGCCCCAGAGATTTCTGCACTTGCTCCCGCAGGGCCTGAGGGAGCACCTGTCAGACCCTGGGGATTTATCCACCTTAATTTGACCCATGATAGCAAACACCTCCTTCCTCCTCTGTAATCTGTACAGGATCCATGAAGTTGATGCTGCTTTGCCTCAATTCTGTACACTCTGTCCATCTCCTGAGTAAATACAGATGCAAAACTTTATTTTAAGAACTCCACCATCTCTTTTTGCTCCACACATGGATTACCATTCTGATCTTCCAGAGGACCAATCTTGTCCCTTGCAGTTGAAGACAGGAAAAGGGGTCATCAATAGGGGGAGGGGAATCCTTGTTAAAGTAGTACACTCGGAGACATAGGCGACGGAAGAAGAGTTCAGCGTCATGCCAGGCACGGAACTCACTGAAGGGGACTCACTGAAGGGGAACTCACTGGAAGGGGACAAAAGTGAGGCCCTTGCTAAGGACAGAACGCTCTGCCTGACAGGGGAAGCTCAGAGGGGATGGTGAAGACATGGCAAGGGTCGGGGCTGGGGTCAGAGGAGAGTAAAGAGTGGGAGGTCTCAGGAGTGGGGGGGTTGGGATGTTCAGGAAGAACTGGCTGAGGGGAGAATGAGGGAGAGGAATGGAGGGGAGATGAGGGGTGGAGGGGTTGGGAGTCGTGAGGAGGATAGGGGCTAGTAGAGGAATAAGCCGAGTGGTAGGATCCTTGCAGTTGTCCCTTGCTCTTCATATATTTGTAGAATCCCTCAGGATTTTTCTCCACCTTGTCTGTGAGGACTGCCACAAGCCTTTTTTTTAAGCCCCCCTGATTTCTTTCTTAAGGGTTCTCTTGCATTTCTTGTACTCCATAAGCACCTCATTTGTTCCCATCTGCCTAAACCTGCTATACATCTTTTTTTTTCCTTAACCAGAACCTCAATATCTCTTGAAAACCAAGGTCCCCTACTCCTGTTATCTTTTCATTATGTGCATACAAACTTTGTACTCTCAAAATTTCACTTTTGAAGGCCTCCCACTTACCAAGTACACTTTTGCCAGAAAGCAGCCTGTCCCAATCCAGACTTGCAGGATCCTTTCTGATACCATCAGAATTGGCCTTTCTCCAATTTTGGATCTCAACCCATGGACCAGATCTATCTTTCTGCATTTTACTTTTAAATTAAAGGTATTCTGGTCATTAGTGTTCCCCTACACAAATTTCTGTCACCTGCCACCTCCTTCCCTGTTAGCAGATGAAGTATTGCACACTCTCTTGTTGTAGCTTCTGTGTACTGATTAAGGACACTTTACTGACACATTTGACAACTTCTATTCCATCTAGTCATTTTACTGTATGGAAGACCCAGTCGATTTAAGGAAAGTTAAAATCATCTACTTTAAGAACCTGATTTCTTGCAACAGTCTGCGATCTCTGCAAATTTGTTCTTCTAAATCCTCAAGACTGTTGGGTGTTCTGTAGTATAGTCCTATTAATGTGGTCAAACTTTTCTTATTTCTCAGTTCCACCCATAATGCTTCTCTAGAGTTGAGTTCTCCAATCTTCCATACAAAATTATCTCAAAACTTGGACGCATGAATGTTGCACATGTTAAATGCTCAAAAATTAATATTTGCATGTTGCATTTTGCTTCTTAAATTTAGTTCAAATATTTTAAAATAACATGCATCATTCATGTTCCAAATGTGGCCCATTAGCATTAAGAACATTGAGGGCATGGACAGGTGATAACATTCATTTAGGGGCTACCTGTGAAATTCCAGCACATACGCGTTTACGAGTCCAGCAAGCAAAGTTGAAGTGCTATTCCATCCCAGTGGATGAAGATGAAATTACTTCACCAAGCACAGAAGAAGTGGTCTTTTCAACCACTGATACACAAGCCACAGCGATTCGCTCTGGAGAGAGTCATCATACTCCAGGTCAGACGAGAGATAACCCAGGTCAGGTTGCAGACCACAGTACCCAGGTAGATCCTTTGCATGCTGGCGGTGGTGAGGTGGTAGAGAAGAAGAGGAAGGTCAAATGGCCAGCAATGACAGATGAGAAGGCTTGGCGTGTGTTTGATGAGGATATCAGTATGATGTTGGAGAACACTCTCAGGGGAACATCAAAGAGAAAGTTGGAAGTGATAGGCAATGTCATTTATAATGTTGGAAAGTCCAGGTTTGGTTTAGTTGAGTTGAAGAAAGCAAAGCCTACACAGTAACCAAGCAGGTGCCAGAAGGAGATTACTAGGTTGAGGAGAGAGCTTAGATTGTTGAGACAGAGGTGGAAGGTAGCAAGTGAGGGTGATAAGCCAGGGCTTGCTGATCTCTGAGAGCTAGTTTTGAATAAAGTTAGCATCACTCAGTCATGCAGAGTCACAGCGTTAAAAAGAGAAAGAAGAGAGAAAAGGCAAGAAAGGCGTTCTTTGAGAACCCTCACCAGCTCACAAAGAGATTGTTTGAACAAAATAAGAGTGGGCAGCTTAACATCTCTCAACAAGAACTTGAGGATCACCTGACAAGCACTTACTCTAACGAACAGTGGGAGGCTCCTTTGCTTGACATTTCTGGGCCAATGGTGCCAGGAGTGAAGTTCGATCTGTCAGAACCCAAACTGGCAGAAGTCGAGCGGTTCATCAAAAAGGCAAGGTCAGGTTCAGTGCCAGGACCTAATGGAGTGCCATGTAAGGTGTTCAAGAGGTGTGAAGAGCTGAGGAAATACTTGTGGAGATTGTTAAAGGTGGTGTGGAGACAAGGTGTTGTTCCTTTGTCATGGAGTGATGGTGAAGGAGTATACATCCCGAAGGAAGAGATTTCTGTTACATTGAATCAATTCCGACCAATTTCACTCCTGAATGTAGAGGGGGAGATTATGTTTGGCATTCTAGCAGGATTATCTTCATATGTGATAGAGAATGGATTGGTAAATACATCTGTGCAGAAGGCAGGAATACCAGGCTTCCCGGGACGCTTTGAACATACTAGTATGATATGACATACCATCCAGTAGTCGAAAAGGTTGAGAAGAATTCTGACTGTAGTTTGGCTTGATCATGCAAATGCATATGGTTCTTTTCCCCATGTCTTGATTGAGTTTGCGATGGAATTCCTATGGATTCCTGCTAAGGTGTGGAAGTTGGTTATGCAGTACTTCAATGATTTCCGGATGAGGTTTTCCACTCAGCAGTTTACAACTAGGTGGCAGAGCTTGGACATTGGTATCCCAATGAGATGTGCGATTTCACCTATCCTTTTTGTATTAGCCATGGAGGTCATTGTGAGGGCTGCAGAATCAGTGGCACCAGGTGTCGCACTTGATGGCAGAGGGGAGTTACCTCCAATAAGTGCGTTCATGGATGATCTCACCCTTTTGGGTCCTAGCACGGAGGCAGTGGAAAGTGTACTATCTAGACTCGAGGAGCTAATGGATTGGGGAAGAATGAATTTCAAGACCAAGAAGTCAAGGAACCTTGTTCTTAGGAGAGGAAAGCTGGTTGACTTTTATTTCACCTTTTGTGGAGAGGAGATTCCATCCATTCAGGACCAACCAGTTAAGAGCCTCGGGCGATGGTACACAGAGGAGCTGAGAGACACCAAGAGGGTTCAGGAGGCAGGAGAACAGATCAGCAGAGGTCTGATGTCTGTCGACGTGTGGCTTGACTGGCAAGTTGAAGTTGTGGTGCTTGCAGTACAGACTGATGCCATGGATAATGTTGTCACTAACTGTCTATGAAGCACCAATGTCTTATGTTGAGACAATGGAACGGAAGATCAACAAGTATGTGAAGAAGTGGCTTGGAGTACCGAGCAGCCTCACTAATATTGCAATCCACAGTAGCTAGACAAAGCTTACCATCCCAGTGCAATCCCTTGTTGAAGAGGTCAAGGTAGCCAAGGTAGGACCATTCTTGATGCTTCGAGACTCAAAAGACCCTGTCATCAAGAACATCCAGCCGGATGTGAGATCAGGCAGGAAGTGGTCAGTCCGGGCAGCAGTCAATGAGGCAGAGTCTAGATTGAAGCACTAGGAGAATGTTGGGGCTACCCAGCTAGGGCGTCAGGGACTTGAATGGACAACCCACAAGTGGTGGTCATCTTCTACAGGTAAGGAGCGTTGTGAGCTTGTAACGCATGAAATACGGGAGGTAGAAGAGGAGAAGAGGTTAGCTAAAGCAGCTGGCCTGACCAAACAAGGGGCTTGGTCCTGTTGGGAAAGTGTTGAACAACAACATCTATCTTGGAATGTCCTGTGGCAGATGGAACCACTCCACATTTCTTTTCTATATAGAGCAGTGTATGACCTGCTCCCAACACCTGTCAACCTCAGCACCTGGTATGAAGATAAGACAGACAGGTGTGCTGCTTGTGGCAAGAAGGGAACACTTCAGCATATTTTGAGTGTATGCAGAGTCAATCTTTCCAGCGGCATGTATACTTGGAGACATAACAACATTCTCAAAGTTGTAACAGAAGCGGTTGAGCAGAGAGTACTGCAGCACAACTTATCTCATGCCGCATGCTGCACAGAACATGCCATATCATTTGTGAAAGAAGGCTCCAAGTCAAGGGTGTACAGTGCAGGCCGAAGATCAAGCATACTTTCTTCAGCCAATGATTGGTGTGTCAAGGCCGACCTGGATGGGAAAGGCAGTTTTCCGGAGCAAATAGTTTTCACCACATTGAGTCCAGATATTATCGGCTGGACTGACACCAGTAGAGAAGTGGTTATTGGTGAACTCACAGTCCCCTGGGAAGACAACATTGATGAAGCCCATGAGCGCAAGTTAACCAAGTATGCAGAATTAAGATCAGAGTGCAGAGACAGAGGCTGGAAGGTTTCATGGTATCCATTCGAAGTAGGTTGCCGTGGCTTTATTGCGTTCACTTTCCAGAAGTGGCTCCGTGACCTTGGCTTTACTAGAAGAGAGATCAAGTCAACCAGCAGGGCTGTAGCTGAGGCAGGATCATCATGGGTGATAAGTACGTCCAGAGGGGCAGATAGTCGGACAGTGTATCCATCTTTTGTAAACTCTTCAGTAGATGAGTAGATACCTGAAGAGAAGACTATCTGTTGGATGGAAGCGACCAACAACTCTGATAGAGGCAGATGCCGAGTTGTTAAGCTCATCAGTGGGAGGTGGTGCTTTAGCACTGCTGGCCCATCACCTTGAGGGAGCCTTGATCATAAGCGGAACAAAACTCCTGAAGACAGGTGGCAGATCAACTGATGATCCCACCAATGATAGCACAGGACAGTTAACAACTTAGTCCATATGTATTTTCAATTCAATTCTACACTCAGTGGCTATGTTATCAGGTACCTCCTGTACCTAATAAAGTGGTCACTGTGTATATGTAGTCTTCTGCTGTTGTAGCCCATCCACTTCAAGTTCAAGTCTGGCTATTCTCCTTTGAACTTGTCATTAACAAAGCAGTTTTGCCCATAGAACCAGCAGCTTACTGGATGTTTTTTTTGTTCTTCAAACCCTAGAGATTGTTTTGCATGAAAATCCCAGGAGATCAGCAGTTTCTAGGTTATTGACCCTACCATGTCTGGCAGCAACAATCCTTATGCAGTCAAAGTTGTTAAATCACATTTCTTCTCCATTTTAATGTTTGTTCTGAACAACAACTGAACCTCTTGACCCATGAACTCATGCTTTTATGCATTAATTGCTTCCATATGATTGGCTGATTAGATATTTGCATAAACAAACAAATATATATGTTTCCCTAATAACTGGCCACTGAATGTATATAATTAGCAATGTTATAAGTAAAAGTTAAAGTGGTAAACATTCATTCACAGATAATTTGCTGAGAATGTAATTTGTCACTCTGCCAAATGGAGCTTGGCTCAGTTGCGTGGAGGAGCTCTCCCATCTCTCCTTGCCTCTTGATCCTGCTGCAGTAATAAATTACAGTTGTAGCCAAAAGAACAATAGAACACTGTGCAGCAAGACCACTGGCCCTCAAGATGGCATCTAGTCCCTTGATAGATTAGAGAGTTACCCTGCAGTGTATTCCAGGCAATATGCATGCACTTGTTATTAAGATGCTGCACTTCCAGAAGGTAAGGGCAGCTGGAATATTAAGAGCAAGAGAAGGAAGTGTGACATGGTGAGATGGAAGTGTGGTATGATGAAAAGTCTCCAGACAATGAGGTCTGTCTTGAGAACCTTCAGATTTCCTTGAGTACAGTATGCCAATGGCTCCTTCTATATGTATGTGCATTCTATCTCTCTTGCCAGCAGAGCTTGCTAACATATAGCCCTGGAATTCCAAGTGTCCATGAAGGTCAAGATAAAACAACCTAGCTCCAATACTAACCTCCTGTACTCAATCTTCAAATATCTTGAGGTCAGAGCTTTTCAAGTATACATTCATTAACTTTGTAAATATGATGGGGGTTTCTATCTCCACCATCTTTCCCTATCTTATCACAGTGACCCTACGATCATAAAATATCTCACCTTGTCTCTAATCCTACTATCAATTAAATCTATGCCAAAAGGAGAAGTCTTTTTATAAAAGGCTGTGTATAATTTGGTATGCCTCTACTTCCTCAGGAGGTTAAAGAAATATGGCATGTTTCTGTTGACCCTTACTAATTTTTATTTTTGCACAATAGAAAGCATTCAGTCTGAATGCATAACAGCTTGGTATTGCAACTGCTCTGCAATGACCGCAAGAAACTACAGAGAGCTGTGGACACAGCTTAGAACATCATGGAAACACCCTCCCCTCTACGGACTCTGTTCACTCTTCTCACTGCCTCAGTAAAGCAGCCAACCAAATACCTCACCAACCCAAGACAATCCCTCTCTTCTTCCATTGGGCAAAGGTACAAAGGCCTGAAGAAATATACTACCCATGAACAGCTTCTATCCCACAGTTATCAGGCTCTTATACAGACCTCTTGTATGATATGATTGACTGTTTACCTTGTTATGATCTTGCCCTTTATTGTTTACCCACATGTACTTTGTAGCTTTTATACATTATCTTACATGGTTATTGTTTTACCTTGTTCTCCATATCTCAATGCACTGTATAATGATTTGATCTGTATAAACAGTATGCAAGTCAAGATTTTCACTGTATCTAGGTATATATGACAATAATAAACTAATGTTTCCTTTGTGGAAATCTGAAATAACAATAATAAATGTTGGAAATTCTCAATTGGTTTGGTAGTACCTGTGAAAAGAGAAACAGAGATAAAATTTTAGATTATGATGAAAGGTGATTCACCTTAAACGTTAATACTGTCACTCTTACCACAAATGCTGCCTAATTTGCTAAGTATTTCTAAGTGTTTTCTGTTTCTATCCAATTTGCCTTCAGAGACTATATTCTTTTCATTCTGGCAAATCCTCCATACCTTCTGCATTGTAGTGGTACTATTCAAGTGATATGATTACCTGAACTATGCACATTACTCAAGCTTTGATTCAAATTAATAGGCCAAAGTCAGCATGGTTTCATTGAGGGGAAATCTTGCCTGACAAATCTGTTGGAAATCTTTGAGGAAATAACAGGCAGGAGAGACAAAGGAGAGTCAGTGGAGGTTGCTTGCTTTGATTTTCAGACGGCCGTACAGGATATGAGGCTGTTCAACAATATAAGAGGCCATGGTAATACAGGAAAGATATTAGCATGGATAGGAGATTGGCTGACTGGCAGGAGGCAAAGAGTGAGAATAAAGGCGGCCTTTTTTTGGTTGGCTGTCTGTGATTTGTGGCATTCAGCAAGAGTTGATAACTCAGATGATGGTTAAGTGGACAGGTTTTCAGAGGATACAAAGATAGGTGGAGGGGTAGGTAGTGTGGAGGAAGCAGGAAGTCTGCAGAAGTACTTAGACAGATCAAGAAAGGGTAAAATAGTGGCAGATGAAATATGGTCATGCACTTTGGTAGAAGAAATAAAGATGTAGACAAGGAGAAAATTCAAAAATCAGATGTGCAAAGGGACTTGGGAGTCTTTGTGCAGGATTCTCTAAAGGTTAACTTGCAAGTTGAGTCAATGGTAAGGAAGGCAAGTGTAATGTTGGCTTTCATTTTGGGAGGACTAGAATATAAGAGCAAGGAAGTAATACTGAAGCCTTATAAGGGATTGGTCAGATCACACTTGGAGTATTGTGAGCAGGTTTGGGCCCCTTTTTAAAAAAAGATTTTCTGAAATTGGAGAGGGTCCAGAGGAGATCCATGAGAATGATTCCAGGAATGAAAGAGTTAATGAATGAGGACTGTTTGATCACTCTGGGCTTGTACTTGCTGGAGTTTAGAAGAATGATGGGGGACATGATGGGGGACCTCATTGAAACCTGTCGAATATTGAAAGGCCTGGATAGAGAGGAGGTTTCCTATGGTGGTTAGGACAAGGAGAGCAAAGCCCCAGAAGAGGGACGTCCATCTAGAACATAGATAAGGAGGAATGTCTTTAGCCAGTGAGTAGTGAATCTGTGGAAATACTATATGCATATTCATATGTATAGCGTTCAGCTGCAACATTCATGGACCCAGCACCTTAATAAAATAGTTGTAGATGAGTGTGTTCTCACAAAATCATTCAGTCTTCCCAATCAGAAGCCCTGGATGAACCATGAGTTCCACAATCTGCTGATGCCAGATCAGGGTCATTCAAGTCTGGAGACCAAGGAAGTTACAACAGGTCCAGGTATGATCTGCAGAAAGCCATCTCATGGGCAAAGTGACAATTCCAGAGTAAATCTGAATCAATGAAGGATGCTCAACAGCTGTGCCAGGGCTTGAATACTATTACTTCCTATGGATTAAGTCGGGTGACATAGGCAATAGCTGGTCTTTGCTTTCAGAAGAGTTCAATGCCTATGATTGCTTTGACCATCAAAACATGAAGGAACCATCATAAAATCCCTCTGCTTCTGATGATCCTGTGATTGCAGTCTCTGAGGCCAACGCGTTAGCAGCATTTAAAAGTGTGAACTCAGGAAAAACATATGGCCTAGATGGGTAACCTGGCCAATTACTAAAGACCTGTGCTGATTAACTGGCTGGAATGTTCACTGAGATCTTTAATCTCTCGCTTTGGCAGCTTGATGTACCCACCTGCTTCAAGCAGGCTTCAATTTTACTGGTGCCTAAGAAAAACATGGTGACCAGCCTCAACAGCTATTGTCCAGTATCATTTACGTCCATTGTGATGAAGTGCTTTGAAAGGTTGGTGATGAAACATACTAACTCCTGCATGAGATGTCAGTTGTATCTATTCCAATTTGCCAACCGGATTAACAGGTCCACAGCAGATGCCATTTTATTGGCTCTTCACTCAATCCTGAACATCTGGATAGCAAAGGTGCATACATCAAGATGCCCTTTATTGACTACAGCTCAGTGTTCAATGCCATTATCCCTACAAAATTGATCAACAAGCTCCAAGATCTTGGCCTCAATACCCCCTTGTGTAATTACATCCTTGATTTCCTCACTTACAGAACCCAGTCTGTTCAGATTGGCAATAACATCTCCTCCATGATCTCAATCAGCACATGCACCACAAGGCTATGAAGTCTACTCACTTTACACTTATGACTGTGTAGCTAAGCCCAGCTCCAATGCCATATTCAAGTTTGCTAATCACATTTCTCGTAGGCCAAATCAAAGGTGGTGATGAATCAGCATAAAGGAGGGAGATTGAAAATCTGTCTGAGTGGTGCTATAACAACAACCACTCACTCAATGTCAGCAAGACCAAGGAGCTGATTATTGACTTAAGGAGAAGGAAATCAGAGGTCCATGAGCCAGTCCTCATAGGAAAATGAGAGATGGAGAGGCTCAGCAATTTAAAATAAATCAGTGTTACTATTTCCGAGGACTTGTCCTGGGCACAGCACATAAGTGCAATTACAAAGAAAGCACAGCAGCACCTTTACTTGCATAGGAGTTTGTGAAGCTTCAGCATGACATCTAAAACGTGACAAACTTGTATAGATGTATAGTGACTGGCTGCATCACAGCCTGGTATGGCACCACAAATGCCCTTAAATGGAAAGTCATACAAAAATTAGTGGATATAGCCCAGTACATCATGGGTAAGGCCTTTTCCATCATCGAGTACCTCTACACGAAACATTGTTGTTGGAAAGCAGCATCCATTATCATGGTCCCCCACCACCCAGGACAAGTGCTCTTCTCACTGCTGCCATCAGGAAGATCATACAGGAGCCTCAGGACTCACACTACCAGGTTCAGGTACAATTATTATCCCTCAACCATCAGGCTCTTGAACCAAAGGGGATAGCTATACTCAACTTCACTTGTCTTATCATTGAAATGTTTCCACAACCTATGGACTCACTTTCAGAGACTCTTCATCTCAGCTTCTTGATATGTATTACTTATTATTATTTATATATTTATTATTATTTGTTTCTTTTTGTATTTGCTCAGTTTGTTGTCTTTTGCACAATGGCTGAATGCCCAAGTTGGTGTGGTTTTTCCTTGATTCTGTTATGGTTATTACTCTATGGATTTATTGAGAATGCTTGCATGAAAATGAACCTCAGGAAAAGGGCATAAATATACCTTGATAATAAAATTACTTTGAATGTTGAACTTGGACTATTTATTTTGTGTGACTGTGTTTTACTACTGTCTTGCAGTATATGTACTTGCTATCCTATATGTGCTATATATGCCTTGTGCTATGTATGACTGTTGGCACTGTTTTTCACCTTGACCCTGGAGTACTTTTTGGCTGTATTCATGGGTTTCATGTATGGTTGAATGACAATTAAGCTGAGATTGAACTTGATTCACTTGCCTTCTTGAACCTCCACCTTCCCTGGATGAATTTCGTTTATTACTTTTCTGCTGTATTGATCAGGCCATCTAAATATTCTTTCTTTTGGAAGTGTTTCTCCTCCCAGTCACAACTAACCTCAGTACACTGTCTTTATGATATACTCTAAGTTTTAATTCAAATCATTGATATTCATTGTAAGAAGTAAGGGTTTGAGAGCCATGTGAAACTCCACTGGAGAAAGCCTTCCACTCGCCAAAACAAATATCAATCATTATCTTTTGTTTACTGACATTATCAACTTTGGATATAACTTGCCAGACTCCTTTAAATCTCATGGCCTTTGCTATTTTAGCCTGTCTGCTACATGAGTTCATGTCAAAAGCCTTACCAAAATCAATGTTAACAATATCAAATGTGCTATCCTCATTGATGTTACAGTCAAACACTTCCACTTGTGAGTTGGCCAAGATTTCCCCTTAACAAATCCATATGGACTATCCCTGGTTAATTTCCATTTAAATTGAGTTTTGTGGTGTGTCTCACATTTATTTCCAATTAGTTTTCCACCAATGAAGCTAAACTAATTTGTTTATAATTACTCAGTTTATTTCTTCCTGCATTCTGCCAGTCCTGTAACCAGAGGGTACTGAATAATAGGTCTCTGCAGTTTTCTTCCTTGTATCTAATATACCCTTGGACATACTTCACCTAGGTTGGAGGTTTGTCCACAATCAAAATTCTATGGTGTTGATATTGTCTTCCTCTTGGGTGAAGAGATACAAAGTATTTGTTAAGAATTTCATTTATATTTTCCAGCTTCATATATAGTTTCCAAGTATGATTTATTAAGGAAAAGTATTGATTCATAGGACAGTCTGTTCAATAATCAGTAGGCAATAGATGAGATTATTGGTAGGAATCATCAGGGAATTTCCCTGATTGTGCTTGACCTGGTGCATGAAACCTCATGGAGTCCAGAATCAACACAGAGGTCTCCCATAGCCAATCAGAGGCCCCCAAATCCTGAGAACTTTCTACAGGAGCATAATTGAGAGCATCCTGACTGGCTGCATCTCTGCCTGGTATGGGAACTGCACCTCCCTTAATCGCAGGACTCTGTAGAGAGTGGTGCGGACAGCCCAGTGCACCTGTAGTTGTGAACTTCCCATATTCAGGACATTTACAAGGACAGGTGTGAAAAAAGGGCCTGTAGGATCATTGGGGACTTGAGTCACCCCAACCACAATCTATTCCAGCTTATACCATTAGGGAAGCAGTACCACAGCATAAAATCCAGGACCAACAAGTTCTGGGACAGCTTCTTCCATCAGGCCATCAGACTGATGGACTCATGCTGATTTGAGTGTGCTCTATATTACATTGACTGTTCTATTTATTATAAATTACTATGATTGCACATTGCACATTTAGACGGAGACATAACATAAAGATTTTTACTCCTGTGAAGGGTGTAAGAATAAAGTCAATTCAATTCACTTTTAGATTAGCTTGATTTGTCACATGTACATCAAAACATATGGTGAAATGCATCATTTACGTCAAATCAAATCAGTGAAGATTGTGCTGGGAAGCCCACGTACAGCACCAGTACAGCATGCCCACAGCTCATTACCCCTATCTGTACGTCTTTAGAATGAGTGAGGAGTCTGGAGCATCTGCAGGTAACCCATGCGGTCATGGGAAGAACGCAGCAGCAATCAAATTCGATCTTACAGTTGGCACTGAAAAACAATGGTGCTAACTGCAGTGCTACCATGCTGTCCCGTCCCATCCTGTCTTCTGGCTTTATATATCTGGTCACAATATTAATTAATTGTTGCCACGTCTGGTGGGAAGAACATACCCAGAGATTCTTTTAGAGAAGTATGGCACATTGACAAAAATGAATGATCCTGTGATTGTAGGCTTGACTCATTTATGAATTTACCCCTTCCAGTTTAAGCACATGTTCCCAGCCAGAGGACCTGACTATCTTAGGTATCTCTTTGCCACATCTGTGTTGATGCTATCGAGTTTATCCAATGATTGTGAATTAGGGATAGCATAATGGTAGATAATGCTTATATCAATGTTGCATCATCTGTTCAGTGCATTTTGCCTGATTTCTTCATTCTTATGCTTTGACATAGCTGTTTTGACACAATTACAGTATATTGTTACGTACCCCGTAACTGGGTGTCTGACCAGCAGAGAAAGAAGAATCCGTTGGAGTTTGGTGGTACCAAACTAAAGGTGTTTATTAGTAAACTACAATATCAAAAATGCAAATATGCAAATATACATATAAAACAAGTTAGCGGTAATAAACCTAAAAGTGTAGGAATAATAATAACCAATAATAAACAAGCTCTATCGATGTCTAGGGGTAAATGAATTGTCATAGGAAAGTATAGACTTCAGTTCATAAATGCTGAAGTAGTTACGGTTGTTGTATTGAAATCGTTGGAGAGGGAGAGAGAGCAAGTGACATGCAACAGCAACAGTTGCGGCAGGCCAACCTTTTTATGGCTTTCTTAATCCGTCGTATTGTTGTGGCCATTCAGTTATGACTCCTCTGGTCTTCTGTTAGACTGTTCTCCTGTGGTGAACTCATCACTCTGGCATGAGTGGATACACACACAAGTCCCCACCGGCCCTGCTGTAGCACTGTGAGCTTTACTGACCGATCTCCTGGTTCGGTCTCTGAAGCCCCCACCTTTCTGTGGGTTCCCAACACTCAGTCAGTGTCCACTGGTGTGTCTGAAGGGTGTCTCTCCAGACCTGTCTTTTATCCCCACTCACGGGGTCTCAGCTATCCATCAACTCTGAATGACTGTGTCCATCAAATCAGGCCACTCCTGCTATCTCCTGAGGAATGTTAACGAGCGAAGTAAAGTCCTTGAAGTGGAAGGTAAATAATCCAGGAAGAGTCATAATACAGTAAATCAACAGTCTCTCTCCCCCTCTTATCTGTAGCAAATGTTCTTGCCTGGGCTTTATCTCTCTCTCTCTCAATAGCAGCATAACAACAACAATAGTTCGGAGTTCTTGGGGGGGGGGGGGAATGGTTAACTCTGTACCCCATTGTCCATCAGGTCTGTCCATCACTCATAACAATATGATTTGCAAGGCAATTTTTAATGGCAATAAAGAGTCAATCTAATTCTCATTGTTCTTAGAGCAGTTTGAATATTGGAACATTACCCAGAATCAGAATGATATTTATTATCACTGAGATAGGTCTTGATTTTTTTTTCTAGTGGTAGTACAGTTCAAGAATAAATAAAAACTACAAAAGCACCATCAACACTCCCTCAACCACATCTTTTCCATTTCACTCACATTTACACTCACCCTATCCTCTCGCCACCCCACCAGGGATAGGGATCCTCTTGTCCTCACCTATCACCCCTATAGCCTCTGCATCCAGCACGTAATTCTCCAGAACTTCCACCATCTCCAACAGAAGCACATCTTTCCCTCTCTTCCACTTTCTGCTTTCCACAGTGATTGCTCCCTACACAACTCCATTGTCATTCGTCCCTCCCCACTGATTTCCCACATTGCATTTACCTTTGCAAATGGAATAAGTGCTACACCTGTCCCTACACCTCCTCCCTCACTATCATGCAAGGCCCCAAACAGTTCTTCCAAGTGAGGTGGCACTCCACCTGTGAGTCTGTTGGGATCACCTACTGTATATGGTGCTCCTAGTGTGGCCTCCTGGATAACGGTGAGCTATGACATAGATTGGGAGACAGCTTCGCTGTGCACCTATCCTCCATAAACCAGAAAAAGCAGATCTCCCAGTGGCCGCCCATTTTAATTCCACTTCCCATTTCAACATGTTAATCCATGGCCTCCTGTACTGTCGATATGAGGCCATGCTTAGGTTGGAGGAACAACACCCTATATTCCATTTGGGTAGCCACCAACCTTCTGGCATAAACATCAATTTCTCAAACTTCCAGTAATGCCCCTCACTTCACCATTCCCCATCCCTTTTCCCCCCTCTCACTTTATCTCCTTGCCTGCCCATTGGTGATCCTCCCCCCTTTTCTTTCTTCTGTGGCCTTCTGTCCTCTCCTATTAGATTCTCCCTTCTTCAATCCTGTATCTCTCTCATCAATCAACTTCCCTGCTCTTTACTTCACCCCTCGCCCCACTCCTGGTTTCGCCTACAACCTTATGGTTCTCCTCCCCTCCTCCCACCTTCTAATTCTGACTCCTCATCTTGTTTTCTCCAGTCCTGCTGAAGGGTCTCAGCCTGAAACATCAACTATACTCTTTTTCATAGATGCTGCTGGGCATTTTGTCTGTGTTGCTTGGATTTCCAGCATCTGCAGATTTTCTCTCGTTTAAGGCTTTATTTGATTGAGTGCAGATTCCCTAGCTGAATTGAACTCATGTCACTGGAATATTTCACCAGATGAATAAGTTAGTGTTCTAATATCTTCGTTACTATTCACCAGATGAGAGATGAAGTCTCATGCTTCAAAAGACAAGTAAAAGAAGGAAGATATTTTTGGATGAGGGCATGTGAAGAGACTTATTGAATATGCGTTGTGCATATATTCAATGTTTTCTAAATATCCAGTGATGATTGGCTACATGGAGGCAGAGGTTATAACAACTAACAACTTCTGTCCAAGTTCGTGAACTTTTGAGACTGTAAGGAGCCTTTTCCTGTTATGCTAAGTAGCTCTGATTGCAAGAAAGAGAGAAGATTGTGAATTTGTTGCCATGTGCTTATCTGTCAGTGTTGAGAAACCGCCTGTATACGTGTGGTATGAGATTTAAGCTTCTGTAAAATTAGTGTTCAAGGTATATTTAAAATCAAAATATGTACACATTATACTACCTTGAGGTTTAGACCATAAGAAATAGGAGCAGAAGTAGGCCATTTGGCCCATCAAGTCTGCTCCGCCATTCTATTATGGGCTGATCCAATTCTTTCAGTCATCCCCACTCCCCTGCCTTTTCCCCATATCCTTTGATGCACTGGCTAAAGAACTTATCTATCTTTACCTTAAATACAGCCAATGACTTGGCCTTCACAGCTGCTCGTGGTAACAAATTCCACAGATTTACCACTCTCTGACTAAAGTAGTTCCTCCACATCTCAGTTCTAAATGGACATCCTTCAATCCTGAAGTTGTGCCCTCTTGTCCTAGACTCCCCTACCATGGGAAATACCTTTGCCACATCAATAACTTTGCCATATCTGTTTGTCTCACAGGCAGCCACAAAATAAAGAAATAAAAAAAAATATTAAAAAGCCTGTCAAACACTTAATGTGCTGAGTAAAAAACAAATCATGCTAACAATAAATGCAAGCAAATAGCATTCTGAACTGAAGTCCACAGAGCGCCCGACCACAGACTCTTAGTTCAGCATGGAATAGAACTAAGCAGAAAAGGACCTCTGAAATTCTTGAAGAGACTTCGCTGGAGCTATTGACCTCTTCTGCAGGCTTGTTCAGGATGGCGTCTGAGGTTTTGCTTTTGTCTCTCAAGTAGATTTGTGCAACCTTTAATTATTAATGAAGTGCAGGTCCTCCCCGGGCTGTGAACGCTCGACTTATGCACAGTCTCCGCACACAAACAAGCATTTGGAAGAATAGCAAAATAGATTTGCTGGCTCTAACTCAACCAGAGGTGCGTTAACAGGGACATTGCATCGCAGCAGAATACTTCAAATCTTGGTGGGCCAGTTTAAGGTGATCTACTGAAATATGCTCAGGTTTATCTATCTTATCTATGATAAAAGTCTTTTCTCCCGTTCCATAGTGCAGAACAGGCCATCATAAGGGGGCCTAAGAGGACGTTGGTGTGTGTCCTAAGGACCATAAGATATAGGAGCAGAATTAGGACATTCAGCCCATCTAGTCTGCTTCACCATTTCATCATGGCTAATCCTGGATCCCATTCAACCCCATACACCTGCCCTCTCACTGTATCCCTTAAGGCCCCGACCAATCAGGAATCTATCAACTTCCGCTTTAGATATACCCATGAACTTGGCCTCCACTGCAGTCTGTGGCACTAAATTCCACTCTTTGGCTAAAAAAGTTCCTCCTTATTTCTGTTGTAAAAAGTTGCCCCTCAATTTTGAGGCTGTGCTGTCTTGTTCTGGATACCCCTAGAAGATGAAACATCCTCTCCACATCTACCTTATCTAGTCCTTTCAACATTTGGTGGGTTTCAATGAGATCCCCATGTATTCTTCTAAATTGCAGTGAGTACAGGTCCAATGCTGCCAAAAACTCCTCACATGTTAATCCTCCATTCCTAGAATGATCTACTGAACCTCCTCTGGACTATTCAATGACAAGACATCCTTTCTGAGATATGGGGCCCAAAACTGTTGACAATACTACAAGTGCATCCTGACCAGTGTCTTGTAAAGCTTCAGCATTATCTCCTTGTTTTTATATTCTATTCCCCTGGAAATGAATGCCAACATTGCATTTGCCTTCTTTACCACAGACTATGAATTAACCTTCTGGGAGTCTTGCATGAGGACTCCTAAGCCCCTCTGCACCTCCAATGATTGAATTTTCACCCCATTTAGATAATAGTCTGCACTATTCCTCCTTTTACCTAAATGCATAATCAAAGATTTTCCAACATCTGCCACTTTTTTGCAGCAGTACTTAGACAAATTGGAAAAATTGGCAATCACATTGCTTCGTCGGCACTACCTACACCCCCCCCCCCCATCCTCATATCATCTGCAAACTTTGCTACAAAGCCATCAATTCCATTATCTAAATAATTGATGAAGAATGTGAAAAGTAGTGGTCCCTATACTGACCCCTAGAGGAACACCACTAGTCACCATCAGCCAACCAGAAAAGGCTGCCTTTATTCCCACTCACTGCCTCCTGCCTGTCAGCCATTCCTCTATCCATGCCAGTATCTTTCCTGTAACGCCATAGGATTTTATCTTGTTAAGCAGCCTCATGTGAGGCACCTTATCAAATGCCTTCTGAAAATCTAAGTAAATGACATCCACCACCTCTCCTTTGCCTACCCTGCTTGTTACTTCCGTGAAGAACTCTAACAGATTTGTCAGGCAAGATTTTCCTGTACAGAAAGCATGATGACTGACTTACTTTATTATTAGTCTCCAAATACTCTGAAACCTCATTCTTAATAATAAACTCCAACACTTTCCCAACCACTGAGATTAGGCTAACAGGCCTATAATTTTTTCTCTTTTGTTTTCCTCCCTTCTTAAGGAGTGGAGTGACATTTGCAATTTTCCAGTCGTTTGGAACTATGCCAGAATCAAGTGATTCTTGAAAGATCATGGCCAACACATCTGTTATCTCTTCAGCAACCTCTTTTAGGTTCTGGGATGTAGTCCACCTGGTCCAGGTGACTTATCTACCTTAAGACCTTTGAGTTTAACTGGAACTTTTTCTTTTGTTATAGCAATGGCACTCAGTCCTGTTCCCTGACACTCATGGACCTCTAGGACACTGCTAGTGTCTTCCACTGTGAAGACTGAAGTAAATTACTTATTAAGTTCATCTGCCATTTCTTTGACACCCATCAATACCTCACCAGCATCATTTTATAGTGGTTCAATATCAACTCTCACTTCCCTTTTATTCTTTATATAACTGAAAGAACTCTTAGTATCCTGCTTTGTATGATCTGCTAGTCTGCCCTCATATTTCAAATTTCCCCTTCTGGCTTTTTTAGTTGTCTTTTGTTGGATTTTAAAAACTTCTCAATCACCCAACTTCACTCTCACTTTTGCTGCCTTATATGCCCTTTCTTCGGCTTTTATGCAGCCTTTGTCAGCCACATTTTCCTAGCCCTGCCATTTTAGAATAACTTCTCCTGTGGGACATATCTATCCTGCACCTTGAGAACTATTCCCAGAAATTTGAGACACCTCTGTTCTGCCGTCATCCCCGTCAAATCTACCAGAGCAAACTTCTTTCTCGTGCCTCTGTAATCCCCTTTATTCCACTGAGATACTGATACTTTTGACTTGCTTCTCCTTTTCAAATTGCAGTATGAATTCATCATATTATGATCACTGCCTCCAAAGGATTCCTCTATGTTAAGCTGACTAATAAGATCTGGGTTATTATACAACACCCAATCTATGACAATCTATGACTAATTTCATAATCTATGAAATTAGTAGGCTTGAGCACAATCTGCTCTTAAAAGCCATCTCATAGGCACTCATAGTGTTGGCGCGTGCCCTAGTGGGCAAAGCATCAGACTAGTAACCTGAAGGTCACTGGTTCGAGCCTCAGCTGAGGCAGTGTGTTTGTGTCCTTGAGCTGCGACGTCACCAGTGCCAAGCTGCATGGGCTAGTGCACTTCCCTTGGACAACATCGGTGGCATGGAGAGGGGAAGGCCTGCAGCTTGGGCAACTGCCAGTCTCCCATACAACCCTGTCCAGGCCTGCGCCCTGGAAACTCCAGGTGTAGATCCAAGGTCTCTCGAGACTGACGGATGCCACCACCATAAGCACTCAATAAATTCTTCTCTTGTGATCTGACACCAACCTAATTTTCCCAGTCCCCTTGCACGTTGAAGTCCCCCATTACAATTATATCATTACCCTTATTACATGCCCTTTCCAGCTCCCTTTGCAATCTCAACCCCACATTTTAACTACTACTTGGAGGCCTATATTTGATTCCCATAATGTTTTTTTTACCCTTGCAGTTTCTTTAACTCCACCCACAAAAATACAGCATTCTCTGACCCTGTCACCTTTTTCTAAAGATGTAATTCCATCTCTTACCAATAGAGCCCAATCACTGCCAATGCCTTCCTGCCCGTCCTTTTGATTGAATGTACATCTTTTGAGGTTAAACTCCCTACTATGACGTTCCAGCTATGATTCAGTGATGCCCACTATGTCATACTGACCAATCTCTAATTGCACCATGAATTCATCCACCTTTTCCAAATGTCACGTGCATTTAAGTACAACACCTTCAGTCTTGTATTCTTCACCCTTATGAATTTTGCCTCTGTGGTACAATTTAACTCTTTGCTCTGTCTGCATGTTTACCCAATTATTGGCTTGTCCTTCCTTACATTCATATAATATATTACATCATCTACTTTTAAAACTGCTGGCTCGTCCTCAGCTCTATCATACTCATTCCGCCTTCCCTGCCATATGAGTTTAAACCACTCCCAAGAGCTCCAGAAAACCGGAAGGATAAATTTGTCCCCTTCAGATTCAGGTGCAACCTGTCCCTTTTTTACAGGTCATACCTGCCCCAGAAGAGGTCCTGGTTATCCAGAAATCTGAATCTCCGCCCCCTGCTCCAATTCTTCAGCCACACATTTATCTGCCACTTCATTCTATTCCCATCCACACTGTCACATGGCACATGCAGCAATCCCGAGATTACAACCCTTGAGGTCCTGCTTTTCAGCTTCCTTCCCAACTCCCTGTATTCTGTTTTCAGGACCTCCTCCCTTTTTCTACCCATTGTTGTTGGTACTAATGGGTACCATGACTTTTGGTTACTCACCCTCCCTTTTCAGGATATTGCGGATGTGTTCAGAAACTTCACAGACCTTGCACACGGGAGGCAAACTACCATCTGTGTTTCTTTTTCATGTCCTCAGAATCTGTTCCCTTAACTATAGAGTCCACTGTTACTGGTGCCATTCTCTCCAGTTTCTTGCCTTCCTGAGTCACAGGGCCAGACTCAGTGCCAGAGGCACAGCCGCTGTTGCTTCCCTCAGGTACGATGTCCAACCCCCTAGCAGTATTCAAAATGGAGTACTTATTGCTTAGGGAGACAGCCACAGGAGTGCTCTCCACTATCTGGCATTCTCCCTTCTCTCTCCTGACAGTCACCCATTTATTTGTCCCCTGTAGATTTGGGGTGACTACCTCCCTGTAGGTCCCGTCTATATCACTGCTTCAGTTTCCCTACCAAGCCGAAGGTCATTGAGCTGCAGCTCCAGTTCCCTAACACACTAAGGAGCTGCACCTTGATGCATCTGGTGCAGATGTGACCATCGGGGAGGCTGGTAATCTCCAGGAAATCCCATATCTGACACTCAGAATAGAACACTGGCCTGTGGACATACCCCCATTCTCTTAAGAGTTTATTCAGAAAAAAAAGAAGTAAGAAATAAGTAATGAACTTACCTTGTCTCCACCTCTTCTTGTTGCAGCCCTGTTGAGCCAAAGCCTTACTCAGACTACCCCCATGATGACCACTCTGTTAGTCGGTACCTTTCTTTTATAGAAACTGGGTTTTTAAAGCTCTTCACCAGATCTGCACGGGAACAGTTCTGTTGTGTCGGCGCCGAACTGTACTCCAATTGTGTGTCGTGGCAGATGAAAGCAAATAAGGTGTCATGTAGGTCAACAGGAACCCAAGAGTGTGGTACGCCATGATGGGAAGTAGGATTAGATGGAAAGGAATTGAATTTACTGAGGAGGGTGGAATGCTATTGAGAGGCTGATCAGGTGGTCATGGTGTCAGGAATGAAATCACCTGGCACTCGTAATGACTGCATGTATACCAGCTCAACTGTGGATGACAGCAGCTCCTCTTTTGAAGCAGTTCTGAACCCCAGTAGGACCCATGGGATTATTTCAAGATTAAAAGTTTTATCATATGAAGAATGTTTGATAACCCTGGGCTTGTACTCACTGGAATTTGAAGAATAAGGGGAGAATCTCATTGAAACCTACTGAATGTTGAAGAGTTGATGTGGAGAGGATGTTTCCTATAGCAGGGAAGTCTAGGATCAGAGGGCACAACCTCATAATAGAGGGACATCCATTTAGGATGATGAGGAGGAATTTCTTTAGCCAGAAGTTGGTGAATCTGTGGAATTTGTTGCTGTGGAGGCCAAATCATTGAGTGTATTTAAAGCGGAGGTTAATAGATTCTTGATAAACCAGGGCAAGAAAGGTTATGGGGAGAAGGCAGGAGAATGGCTTGAGAGGGAAATGGATCAGCCATGATCAAATGGTGGAGCAGACTTGATAGGGCAAATGGCCTAATTCTGTTCCAATGTCTTACGGTCTTTTTAATAGTGACATCATACAATAATCAGTAAGTCATTTATTGGCACTATTATCAACAATGGTTCATTAATGCTCTGAAAGGTAGAAGTTACAAGATATTCTGATGCTGAGGCCAGTAGTGTCCCTTGTTTGTATATTTGCAATGCCATCTGCTTTTTGCACATCTTAGACACAAATCAATTAAGGTATGGTTACTTTTCTCCAGGTGGAGAATTTTGAAATTTGTTTGAACCCCCTCCAATGATAGCACACTCTTTCTTAGATAAGAAGCCCAAAACTACTCACAATACTCCGTGAGGCCTCAGCTTTTTTTCCTTGTTTTTTTATATTTTAGTCCTCTCGAAATGAATGCTGAGGTTGAATTTGCCTTCCTCACCACTGACTCAACCTGCAAGTTAACATTTAGGGAATCCTGTGCAGGGACTCCCAACTTCCTTTGCACCTCATATTTTTTTAATTTTCTCCCCACTTAGATAATATTATAGGTTTTTATTCCTTCTACCAAAGTGCATGACCATACACTTCCCAACTCTGTATTCCATCTGCCACTTCTTTACCCATTCTCCCAATCTGCCTAAGTCCATCTGCAACTCCCTGCTTCCTCAACTTTACTTACCCCTCCACTGATCTTCATATCATCTGCAATCATGGCACAAAACCATCAATTCTGTCATCAAGATCATTGACATACAACATAAAAAGAAGTGGTTCCAACACCGATCCCTGCAAAAAATGTCTAGTCACTGTCAGCAAATCAGAAAAGTCTCCCTTTATTACCACTCTTTCCTTCCTGCCAATCATCTAATGCTCTATCCATGTTAGTATCTTTCCTGTAATATCAGGGCTCTTATTTTGCTAAGCAGCTTCATGTGTGGTACCTTGTCAAGAGCCTTTTGAAATTCTAAGCACACAATGTCTACCAGCTCATCTTTGACTATCCTGTTTGTTATTTCCTCAAGACATTCCAATAGACTTTTCAGACAAGATTTTCCCTTAAGGAAACCATGCTGACTTAGGCCCATTTTATTGTGTGCCTCCAAGTACCTTGTAATCTCGTGCTGAAAAATCGACTCTAACATCTTCCCAACCACTGAGGTCAGACTACCTGGCCTCTAATTTCCTTTCTTCTCCCTCCCTCCCTTCTTGAAGAGCAACTTGTTGGTAAATGTGTCGTCACTGGAGAACAAAACAAGACTGTTGTAATAGAGAGAACTGAGAGCCTGTTCTATTGTATGCTTGATTGAAACATGGCTTTCTCCAGGCCCACCAGGTACATTGATCAAATCCAAAGGCTTTTCAATCTACAGAATGGACTGCACTACTGATTTGGGAAAGGCAGAAGGAGGAGGTATGTGTTTTATGATAAACTCCCATTTGTGCTCCGTTGTGGCAGTTTTATTGAAAACCTAACATTCAAATACCATCCGTTCTATTTACCCAGTGATCCCCTCCATTACCCTGACTGCAATTTACATACCACCAGTGGCTAACTATAATCAAGCACTTATGACACTGTATGATGATGTTTCCAAACAAGAAACAGTCCATCCCAACACATTTCAAATCAATCAAGCTTGTCTTTAACTGGGCTTGTTTGAAGAAAACCCTGCCCAGTTGCCATCAGCATATAATTCTGTAGCACCAGAGGTCCCAACACATTAGGTCACTGTTATACTAAAAGAAAGAATGCCTACTGTTCCATGCCCAGACTGTATTTTGGTAAATCGGATCACTTGGCTGGCCTTCTCCTGTCTGCATACAGGCAGAGGCAAAAGCGTGAACCTACAGAGATTAGGACAACAAAGAGGTGCTTGCGGGAGGCAAAGGAGCAGCTACAGAATTGCTTTGAGTCAACGGGCTGGGCCGTGTTCAAGCACTCATCAAGGGATCTGAATGAATACATCATGGCTGTAATGGACATTATTAAAGCAGCTTTAAATGAGTGTGTCCCCATTAAATCATTCAGAGTGCTCCACTATCAGAAGCCCTGGATCAAGCACAAGATCCAAAATCTGCTGAGAGCTAGATCAGAGGCTGTCAAGTGTGGTGACCAACGAAGTTACACAAGGTCCAGGGAGTATGATCTCTGGAAAATCTTTTAACAGGTAAAGTGGAAATTCCGGACCAAACTTGAATCAACAAAGGATACTCAACATTTGTGGCAAGGCCTGAATGCTATCACCTCTTATAAAGTAAAATCAAGTGATATGGGAGACAGCAAGACTTCGCTTCCAGATTAACTCAATGCTTTTCCTGCTTGCTTTGATCATTGAAAGATGGAGGAACCATCATAACCTCCAATATCCCCCAATGATTCTATGATTTCTGCCTGTGAGGCCAATGTGCTAGCTGCCTTCTGGAGGGTGAACTCACGAAAAGCATTCAGCCTGGACAGGGTGCTTGGCCACGTACTAAAGACCTGTGCTGATCAACTTGCTGGTGTGTTCACTGAGATCTTTAACCTCTTGCTTCGACAGTGTGTGGTACCCCCTGTTTCAAGCAGACTTCAGTTATACCAGTGCTCAAGTTGAGTGTGATAACCCACCTCAATGAGTATTGTCCAGTTGAACTTGCATCCACACTGACAAAGTGTTTTGAGAGGTTGGTGATGACATATTTCAACTCCACATTTCAACTCCAATTTGTTGATTCTGAAGGTGTTTCAGAGGAGCTGAAACTCCCCCCCCCCCCCCCACCTGTTCTAGCAAACCTTCCCTCAATGATATAGATCTCCCTTGGGTTCAGGTCTAACCTGTCCAGGACAGGTCATACCTTCCCCAGAAGATATCCCAATGATCCAGAAATCTGAAACCCTGCCCCTTGCACCAGTTCTTTAGCTATGCATTCAACTGTCAAATTCTTGCCCTCACTGGTGCCTACCACAAGCAGCAATCCAGAGATTGTTACCCTGGAGGTCCCACATTTCAGCTTTCTATCTAGCTCCCTAAACTTTCTCTTCAGGACCTCCTCACTTTTCCTACCCATGTCATTGGCGCTAATATGTAACAAGACTTCTGGCTGCTCACCCTCCCCATTTAGAATGTTGTGAACACAATCCAAGACATCCCTGACCCTGGCACCTGGGAGGCAATATACTATCAGGGTGTCTCTATTGCATCTACAGACTCTCGTGTCTACTCCTCTAATTATGGAATCCCTTATTATACTGCAGTTCTTTTTTCACCAATTCCCTTCCAAGCCACAGTACCAGAGACCCAGTTGCTGCAGCATTTCCCCCGGTAGGTCCTCCCCCCTGCACCATTATCCAAAGCAGTATGCCTATTATTGATGGGGAAGGCTGCAGGGGTCTCTCCATGGCTGTTCATTTCCTTTCCCTCTCCTGACGGTCACCCAGGTACCTTCTTCCTGCAACTTAGTGGTGACTGCCTCCTTGTAGCTTCTATCTATCATTTCCTCTGTTTCCTGTATGAGCCAAAGGTTATCGAGCTGCAGCTCCAGTTCCTTAACATGTTTTCTGAGGAGCTTACCTTGCCCAAACCTGTATTTGTTGAACCCTGATGAATCAAACCCTTCCCACTCCAACACTGGTCCACTCACACAATGAGCACTTCACTTGACCCAGTCTTATTTTTGTTTGTCCTTGCTAATGAATTGCAATTTGATTGGACTGCCTGAGAAACGTTGAACGCCCGCAAACACTCTGTCTTTAAATCTCACTCACAGACCAGAGAGCAGCCTCCTCTCTCCTTCCCTATTTGACTGGGCTCCATAAAAAGCAATCTTCTGATGCAAACGATTATATGTGTCTGATACACATTCTCATTCTAATCTCATTTGCGATATTCATTAAGGAAATTGATTAACACTGAAATAAGGTCGGTATGGATCAGAAAACCACTGAATCAACCTTATATCTAGAACATAGAACACAGGATAGTAGAGCACGTGAACATACTCTTTGGTCTATGATGTTGTGCCAAAATTAATCACATGCCCAACTCAACTAATCCCTTCTGATAAAGTTCATATCCTTCCTTTCCTGCACATTCGTGTGCCTAAGAGCCTCTTGAATGCCTCTGTTGCATTTACCTCTATCACCACCCCTCACAGTCCATCCCAGCTCTCGGTGAAACTTCCCACGCACTTCTACTTTGAATTTACCCTCTCATCTTAATGTATGTACGTCCTCGAGATACTTTAACACTGAGTAAAAGATACTGGCTTCCTACTCTATCTATGCTTCTATCTTATCAACCTTTGAAGATCTCTCCTTAGCCTCTGATGCTCTCAAGAAAACAAATTTGTCCAACCTCTCCTCTTGAGTACATGTCCCCTAATCCAGGCAACATTCCTGGGGATCCTCTTCTGCACTCTCCGCAAAGCCTTAACATCCTTCCTATAATGGGGTGACTAGAATTGAATATAATTCTCCAGATGTGACCTAACTAGAACTTTACTAAGTTGCAACCTAACTTCCTGATTCTTACTACCCTATCAACCTGTGCAGACACTTCCAGGGAGCTGTGGACTTGGACCACACGACTCCTCTGTTCATCAACACTGTTAAAGTCTTGCCATTAACACATAGACTTTAAAATATTCTCGTAACTAAGAAAAATACCCCCATCATATTTCTTTCCATAAATATAATAACAATGGAATTTAATCAGATACACTATTTCTTGTTTAAAAATAGGAAAAAAATAGCTTTACCTGACATTATTTTCAGCTGTGGCCGCATGAAGGGGAAGCCTTCCATTTTTATCTGGGACATTTTGTTTGGCACCATTTCGGAGTAGTGTTACACAACCATCTAGCCAGCCCTATAAATGATAATGCAAGTCAATCTGCTTTCTATGATTGGTGTTTTTGAATAGACTTCTCTTTTTAATCTTTAAACTTCTAGTGAATATTAATTATTGTAAAAGAAACTAAAATTTCAAAGGTAGAAAGACTGTCTGATTCTGGATTGGCAGGAGACAAAAATAATTCAGTAGATAAAAACTTAAGAAATATGAGCAAGTGTGAGCCTATGGTCCTCTAAGTTTGCTTTGTCAGTCATTGATATCATGGCTAAATTTCAACCTTCAATTACCCCCTAGTTCCCTTAGTACTCCAAGATCTGTCAATCTCAGTTTTAAATATACTCAATAACAGGGAACCCATAACTCTTTGAGATAGAGAATTGGAAAGATTTGTAATAGGAATCAGAATCAGGTTTAATATCACCAGCATATGTGGTGAAGTTTGTTAACTTTGCAGCAGCAGTACAATGCAATACAAGATTATAGGGAAAGAAAAAACTGTGAATTGCATAAGTATATATATATAAAATAGTTAAATTAGTGTGAAAAAATACAAATAAAGAAGTTATAAGGTAGTGCTCATGGGTTCAATGTCCATTCAGAAATCAGATGGCGAGGGGAAGAAGCTGTTCCTGAATCGTTGAATGTGCGCCTCCAGGCTTTTGTGCCTTCTTCCTGATGGTAGCAATGAGAACAGGGCATGTCCTGGGTGATGGAGGTCCTCAGTGATGGACGCTGCCTTTTTGAGGAATCACTCCTTGAAGGTGTCCTGGACACTATGGAAGCTAGTATCCATAATGGTGCAGCCTAATTTTACATCTCTCTGCAGTTTACTTTGATCTTATGCAGTAGCCCACTCCCCCACCACCCCATACCAAATGGCGATGCAGCCAGTTAGAATACTCTACATGGTACATCTATAGAAATTTGCAAGTGCTTTTGGTGACATACCAAATCTCCTCATACTCCTAATGAAATATAGCCACTGTCTTGCCTTCTTTATGGTTAACTAAGTGCATTGATTAGTTTTGTAATCAATTCAATATTTATTCATCAAGTACTTTAGCAGATACATAGATTTAAGTAAGATCCCTTTTCAATAAGATATTGGAAGGATAGCCTACTTAGGTCAACCAAGAAATAAACTACTTGGAAATAGCAAGACAAGTCTATTTATAATTACAACTGCGTAACAACAGTTCTCTGCCTGAAGTGCAGCTCTTTCCCTCAACAAGCAAAATTGTAAAAATAGTGGATTTGTTGTGGAAATAGAAGCAGTGGGACAAAATCCCATTCAGTGGATTCTTTATGCTCCATTTATTGAACTTTGATCTGGATGGATCTTGGCATCATGGTAGGGCATTGAGGAATGAAGTAGAACAGAGTGATCTAGGAATAATGGTGCATAGTTCCCTGAAGGTGAAATCTCATGTGGATAGGGTGGTGAAGAAAGCTTTTGGTATGCTGGCCTTATAAATCAGAGCATTGAGTATAGGAGTTGGGATGTAATGTTAAAATTGTACAAGGCATTGGTGAGGCTGAATTTGGAGTATTGTGTATAGTTCTAGTCACTGAATTATAGGAAAGATGTCAACAAAATAGTGAGAGTACAGAAGAGATTTACTAGAATGTTACCTGGGTTTCAGCACCTAAGTTACAGAGAAAGGTTGAACAAGTTAGGTCTTTATTCTTTGGAGTGTAGAAGGTTGAGGGGGGACTTGATAGAGGTATTTAAAATTATGGGGGGGACAGATAGGGTTTTTCCATTGAGAGTAGGGGAGATTCAAACAAGAGGACATGAGTTGAGAGGGGGCAAAAGTTTTAGAGTAACATGAGGGGGAACTTCTTTACTCAGAGAGTGGAAGCTGTGTGGAATGAGCTTCCAGTAGAAGTGGTAGAGACAGGTTCAATTTTGTCATTTAAAAAAAAATTTGATAGGTATATGGACAGGAAAGGAATGGAGGGTTATGGGCTGAGTGCAGGTTGGTGGGACTAGGTGAGAGTAAGCGTTTGGCACGGACTAGAAGGGCCAAGATGGCCTGGTTCCGTGCTGTAATTGTTATCTGGTTATCATATTGATGTCCAGTTAATAGGAGCTGTGAACTTGAAGGTCATGTGCTATTGCAGGCCTAAGCTATGATAAAAGGATGCCATTGAAAATTATCATTTAAGGGGCAATTAAAAATAAATCTTGCTTTTAAGTAATCTAGTTTTACGCTTGTGTTGGTTTATAATGCTGTATTGTGTTGTCTTCCTAGCAAATGCTCAACCATATTGTGCCAAAAACAGAAATAAACTGAGGATTGAGAAAAAACCAGAGTTCAGCAAAGGAAAACCAATAAATTGGTTAGGAATGTAGAATGCAAAAGTAATCTTGTGCAAAGTATAAAATAGACTGAAGTTCAGCAATTATGTTGTGTTTGTCTTTATGTCAGAAGATATAAAAATACTCTTAGAAGTAGTAGAAATTGGAACAATTGGAGAAAATGAGGAGTTGCATTAAGTGTAGCATTGACTTAAAGAAGTATTTGAGAAATTAGTGGGACCAAGTCAGATTCTGAACTCACCAATAATATAAATAAATAATGGTAAAAAAGATTTGTGGTTACTCAGCCCTTATTAGAATAAAAAAAGCAAAGTACTGTACTTTTACCTATCTGATATACATTCTGTGAGTCATTGTAAATTGCTGGATGATTTGCACTGCTTCATTGTTAGCTTTGTATAAACTGCATCTCACACTTAACAAACACATAATTTTCTCAAATTAGCTGCATTTGGACCATAATTGCCTGCTAAATTAGCCACAAAAAGTAAGTAGTGATTATAAAAGAGCCCTTTCAACAATGTACATTCTACTTATAGAGGTAGGTTGGTAGGCACGAACATTTGATTGTCAGTAAACCTCTGGAGAAGGGCAATACTTGTAATGCTTAGATATTAACTTTTTTCAAGTTTCTTGTGGCCTATTTTCACTGCAGCCTTTCATTCCCTCTCTTTAGTTATCTTTGGCATCTGATTTGCTATTGAATTCATCTGCTCTAATTGTCTTCTCTCAATTGGTTTCCCAACCTTCATATCATATTGGTTAAGGAGATACAGCATTTGTTTCATTGGCCACTGAAATCCAGATGCACTTTTATCTTTGTTTTACTTTTCACAGCTTGCATTACCAGAAATTTTGTGGGAATATTTATTCAGCTGCATCATGGGTACTGGCCTTCATGGTATCCAAGACATCTTAAAGGACTGGCGCCTCAGGAAGGCAGCATCCATAATTAAGGATCCCCACCACCCAGGACATGCCCTCTTCTCATTGTTACCATCAGGAAGAAAGTAATGAAGTTTGAAGGCGCACACTCAATGTTTCAGGAACAGCTTCTTTCCCTCTGCCATCCAATTTTTAAATGGGCACTGAACCCATGAACACTACCTCACTACATCTTATTTTTGTTTTTGCACTACTTATTTAATTTAACTATTTAATATATATACACATATTTATTGTATTTTAGTTCTTTTTTTTATATTTATCATGTATTGGGTTAGACTGCTGCTGCAAAGTTCAATGATTCAAAGGTTCATTTATTATCAAAGTATGCAACTCTAAAATTATTCTTCTCCAGATAGCCATGAAACCAAGAAAGAAAAAGAAGTGTCAGCATGATCATCAACCCCCAAATCCCTTCTCCCTGCTCAAAAAAAAGAAATAAAACGGAACAGGCACATTGACCCCAAACCCCTCCCCGCACACAAAAAAACGAGAAAGATTGGATGGAAAACACAGAATATAAAAAACTCTAAGGCTGAAAAAAAATTCCATCCATTTCCAAAATGCAGAAAACCTGGATAACATTCTCTGGGCACCATGGCAGGCCTTTTGCTCTGTGGCAGCAGAGCAATTTCACCAGCGATCAAAAGGTAGCAGAGCGATCCACCAGGGACCAAAAGGCAGTCTCTTCTGTCTGGTAGCAGAGTGATCAAAAGGCAGGCAGCCAGCCCTCACCTTCTGCACTCGCCTCAATTTTTCAATCTCCCTCATTGCTTTAATTGGCAAATAATGGAAGCTTTAATTGGTGAAATGGAGTCGAGCATCGGCTCATACCCCACAACCTTCTCGCCATGAAGTTTGCGCATGCTGCCTCTGTCTCTGCATCCCAGAATCCTCTTAGATACTGCAAAGCTCTGAAACACCCAAATAATCTCTGAACTGCAGAATCTGAACAGTTCCAGAATCACATTCAAAACAAAAAACAAACACAAAAGACATAAAAGAGTGAAATATATGGTTTCATGATCTAATCAGAAGATGTCGACCAAAGGAACATTGTGCACAGGTGCCATCTTGACTGAAAGTTAACAAATTTCACGACATATGCTGATGATGTTAAATCTAGTTCTGGTTCCAATTCAACAAACAAAATCTTGATATGTCTTGTCTTTAATGGAATAAATTTCAAAGAGAAATTTCAATGTGCTGTGATAACTGTGCAGGACACAATTAGGGCTGAATTGCTTGTCAATAAAGTCTTTAAATTGAACACATGAAATGCCTTGCCACAGTAAAATCTGGTTTGTTATTGTTAATTTACATACACAATAAAATTCATGAAAAACAGGATGTAGAAAAACATCTGAAATGCTTACTAATCTTAATAAGTATGTAAGAATATGTGATGTAAATATTTATTGCAATTAGGGTAAATAAAATGATAGGAAATATGTACCAAGTATGTAGCTAAAGATAGGGCAGTTCTTCCACAGGCATCTTCAGTATTGATGGAAGCTCCCATCTTGAGTAGCAGCTTCACTGTATCTAGTTGCCGGCCTGATATTGCATGCATCAATGGAGTTGAGCCTGAAATATTTTAAACAGTTGATTTAGTAAGGTTCTCACAATCGCAATATTTAAAATGTTCTCAAAATTCCCCAATCAAGAATCCCATATAATACTACCTCTAAAATTCTTAGCTGTACCTCAGCAGTTGTATTACAAACTCAAAAAAGCATGAGGATTTTATTTTACTGTTCTGTCTTCAGACATAAACGTGTTGGAATAAGATATTTTAACACTATTATTACTATGATTAACATGTCATATTGATAAGTTGAGGAATAATTTCTGAGCTGTCCTCCATAGTGGCTTACAGTAAATTATAATAATAATATTTTTATAATTGCTCGGTCTTGACATCAGTTAACAACCTGTTAGGTTACTTTGTTTATCTTAAATTGATTTTTTCAGTATGTTGTTCATGTTCTATTTAAAAGTAGATACATATTGAATTAAGGGAATACCATTAATGTAATGTCTAAAAATCAAAACAGAACAAAATATTAGGAATCCAGCTCATTAATAAATGTTGGATTCTCCTTTTATGATTCAGTTACCACAGATTCAAAGCACGTGGGTCGCACAGTGGCGTAGTTAGCAGAATTGTTACTTCACACCTCCAGTGATCCAAATTGAACCTGATCTCTGGTGTATGTGGAGTTTGTACGTCCTCCCAATGACCTTCTGAGTTTCCTCCAGATGCTTCTTCTTTTTCCTAATCCCAGAGATGTGGGTTTGTAGTTTAACTGGCTATTATAAATCACCTTCAGTGTGTAGGCATATGTAGAACATGGGAACAGTTGAGTGGAATGTGGGAGAATAAAATGGGCGTCCTGATGAAGGATCTCAGTCTGAAACGTTGGCTGTACTCTTTTCCAAGGATGATGCCTGGCCTGCTGAGCTTGTGTGTGTTGCTTGGATTTCCAGCATCTGCAGATTTTCTCTAGTTTGAAAATGGGAAGTGTAGGATTAGTGTACAGGGGTGTATGATGGTTTCTGGGCTGTATAACACCATAACTCTAACCTGAGTTGTTCAAATGAGTAGCTGTGGTAGAACATTTGTGAATTTTATGGATATAACATTAACTTTATGCCAAATAAGTAAAGTGATAACTTAAGAAGTCCTTCCTAAGACATTTTCTTTCTGGTGCTGGGTGACAATGATACCATTTCCAGCATGACAATCTCAGCCCATCAATACACTAGGCCTTTATGTATGGAGATGTTTAATGCATTCCAACTATTGCCCTGCATGGCGTCAGCTAATTGAGTACCAATAAGAAAGCAAACCACGAACCTACACTCCTTAGTTGTTGCACACAATACCAGTAAATTGACTCATCCTTTACCATTGGCAGAAATGTATATTTAATTTTGCACCGTTAATATTTTGAATGATTGTAGAAGTTAGTCTAATCTTAAGCTTGGAGTATTAATAATAATATCCTTGCCTTCATTGTCACAACATTCCAGAATGGCGGGGTCCTCACGAATCACTGCAGTAAGGGTGTTGATATCTCCACTGGATGCTGCCTGATAAACCACAGTGAGATCAATTTCCTCTGAAGAGTCACCTAGTGTGAGGTTCACCAATAGACAAGCCGTCAGTAATTGAACATATGAACATACTTATGCTTCCCACACTGATGTCAGAACTAATGTTGTAATTTCCCTGGGTATCCAACTTTCAGCACCGAGTCAGCTGAAGTGAGCAGTAGTAATTTTACATTCTACCTCAGTGGCTGCCTACTTGGATACCCCACTAGGTTATCATGGAATCCAATGCAGTTGGCATAATATTTTGTAGGCCTCCCTGTTCTCAGGCTCAGAAATCTGTTTGCTGAGTCTGACTGTGTTCAAAATGGGACAAGTTGCAGTAGTTCCCATTGACAAGAATGAGTCAAATCTGATACCAGCCGAAAAGAAGGTAGCTTTTGCTTTTTTCTTTAGTCTTTTTTTAGCTTCAGTAGTTTTAATTAAGTTTTAATGTGCACTTTTAATATGTATTTGATGTGTTGATGTCTTTTAATGTAAAAATATTTTAAAATAGAATGTCAAAATGGAATTATTAGGAAATTTAGGACCCGTCTGCAAATTTACATGACCATGCTCCTTTTCCAGCAATGACTTGATGTTGGATTTGTAACCTTTAGAGATAGAACTAACCAGAAATTATTAACTGGAACATTAACTATTTAAGAGCCATTTTCATGGTAAAAATTATTTGAAATTTTAGGCCTCGCTGATTGGTATATATGATAGTTTTTAAATGTATTGAAAACCTTTGTTGACCCTTAGCCAGATTCTAGTAACAAAATACTAATTTTCTGCACATGGTCAAATTCTGTAAGAATAAACGTTTCAAAATCCCTTATTTTTTTTAAAACAATTATGTTTTAAAACTATGGCATTTAGCTTCTGCCTTCATCTTATCTGTTTATCCTAATCCTTATTACTCTCTTTATTTTTTGAATTTAAAATTAATGAAAATTCTTCAATGTGTTTCATTGCTCAGGCAACCTAATAACATTTGTATACAAGATGCAGCTGGCTTTGAATAAAATTAATGCCAGAAATCATAGATCCTTGCGGAAAATTTAATGCCAGGTGAGCAGCTGACCACAAAGTTCTGGCTATCATTGTTATTCATTTAGGATGAGAAGTTCACATTAAATTATTTCACTAATTACCTGTTTTCTCCATGAACCAACATTGACAAGTATTCACAAGATTCCTCTCACCATTAATAAGATTTCATCTAAAGCTTTGCTGCCTCTATACTAACTTTCTGCATCCTTTTTGCTGATTCATGTTATCTCATAGTCTACCAATTCTTTCATTTTAAAATTATTACCTTCAGATCCAAATCCTTCTATGGTCTTGTCACTTTTATCCAGCCTTGTATTCTTAACGAACTCTGTCATCTCTACTACATATTTTTTGCTTTTCTTTTAACCCCAGTATTGGCTTTTAATTTTGGGGTAATTAAACCTAAAGCTTCAGAATTTTCTTCTTAAGCTCCTCTACTACTCTGGATTTCTTTAAGTCATTCCTTTGGACATACTTTTAAAATCTTGAGTCTCTTTTGCAAATTTAGTTAATATTTATTTGATTCTGTTCCTGTGAACTTAATAGGCTAGCAAGACACATAGTTCAGGGTAGTGAGGAATGGGCAATAAATGCTGACCTTGCCAATGCCCCTTACATTGAAACAACAACTAGAAATTTAGCCGTGTTAAAAGTGCATCGGAATCAGAATCAGAATTAAGTGATCACTGGCATATGTCGTGAAGTAAGTTGTTTTGTGGTAGCAGTACATTGCAGTACATAATAAAAAAAACTACAATTTACAATAAGGAATATATATTAAAAATTAAATTTAGTGCAGAAAGCGACCAAATAAAGAGAAAAAAATAATGAGGTACAATACACATGGGTTTATTGTCCATTCAGAAATCTGATGGTGGTGAGGAAGAAGCTGTTCCTAAAATGTTGAGTGTGTGTTCAGGCTCTTGTACCTCCTCCTTGATGGTAGTAGTAAGAGGGCATATTCTGGGTGGTGGGACCTTGAATGATGGATGATGCCTTTCTGATGCATGGCTTTTTTGTCCCTGATACTGGGGATCATCAACCCAAGTTAATGTTTTCATGTATATGAGTCTTCAGACAGGTTTACGTAAAGGATGATCTAAAAGTTAAACAATTTCTAGATGTAGCAGCTAAACATTCTTCAGACTGGATACTGTGTGGATATGAATAGGAATTAACAAAAGGACATAATCAAAGGTATTCATGCTGAAAAAAATGGCCATCGGTGAGTTGAGAGTTTGCATAGGACCAATGTTGAAGAACAAGAGTCTAAAATGGATGATTGTAGGATTAGGTAATATTACTTCAAAATATAACTATTAGGCTATTGGTTGCCGGGACTGAGGGTAAGAAGTGGGTTGCAGGGCCTTGAATGAGCTGAAGGTAAAGGAGTCTGAACAGCAGTCAGAGAAGAATTAAAATAATTGGAGGCAATGAAGGCAAGCTTGTGGGTAAGAGCCACCACTGTTGAGTGTAACATTTGACTGCAATATAATAGAAATGGTAGAAGATTCAGTTTTAATGTTCTCAACAAGTATTCACAGATTATTGATTGCACAAAAAATGGAAGGTTCACTTTCATTACAGCTTTTAAGTGGGTAATAGATCAATTTTCACTCTCAGCTTCTTTCTCACCAAAGTGAAATCAATTATTTTGCAATGAAGCATTCTTTGTATGCATTTTTACTTTTATAAAGAATATGAAAAGGTATTTTTAACTCAGAGTTCCGGTAAGATTTTCTTGCATAACGTCACATTGATTTGAGAAGTTGATGCCCAAGAGTTGGTCAGTACAAAATGTCAGATGCTTAGTGTTCATTTCTGCTCTGTGACCTGAAGTTCAATAAAGTTTACTCACTCTCCCTAAGTGAGAACTACTGTGCACTTAAGAGAAAGATGATGGGTGAAAATTTGAATACTACAACAGTGCTGTTAGAGGTACCCTTCTGAAGTTATGAAACTCATTACAGCATCTGCCCATGTTAAAATGTCTTGAAAGTAAATATAGAACAATCTTCCCTTGACCACAAAATTACTTGCTAAAAAGTTAAAATCTTCTGTGTGTCAGATGGCACAAAATAAGTGAAATATGCAACACCATAAACATATGAACAGATAGTATTCCTGACACAATTAAAAAATAGTGTTATATTACTGATCATGTAAGCTGGTAATGTGAAGAAGAATTTACACAATTAATAAATGAAAGAAACTGGATCAGAATGAGGACATTTGGCTGTTCAAGTCAGGCTTGCCATTCAGTAAGATCGTGACTAATCTAATCTGCATCATAATAAAACAAAATGTAATTGTTATCAAACAAAATGAACATATTTCCTGTTTGCAAAAGATATTGCTTAGTAACACAAACAACCAGCAGAATATTAATGTAATCAGTTTAGCTTTACAAATAAAGTCAGTTGATTAAATACATTTGTAGCAAATTACCAATAAGTTGCAAAACTGAATAGTAGATCTCCATACATTAACATGTACTGTATAACCGGAATGTAGACAGCAATTTGCCCTTATTTTTCTGTCTGAACTATCTTTTCTCTAATGTGTAATATCCCAATCATTGTTAGAATAATCACCACAAAAGCTCTAATTTAATTTTAACATGTTAAATAAATATAAATATGAAAAACTGATATTCCTGCTTCAGAAGCTCATCAAATGAAGTAAAACATAGGTAGCATTTTTGATACCCAGGTAGTCAGTCCATTTACTTTTATTTGAGGAATACAGATGATTCAAAACAATGTACATCTCAATAGCAATTACAGCTAGATTGCAGACTGCTGATACTTTAATTCAGAACAAAAAGAAACATACCTTTATGCTGATCAAAAACAGATGAGGAACTAAAATCCATTTTCTATATCATTATTTAACAGGATCAAGTGAATGTCATCTCCACTGTTTCAAGCGGAAAATTGAGATTACAGTAAATCGAATAACATCTGTTGTCAAGCAATATTTTGGGGAATAAATCACTTTACGGCCACTGGTTGTCGAGGAGAGTAATAGTGCTGGCCTGTACTATCACTGAAACAAATTGTTTTTCACAGGCTGCTTCTGGAAGGTTACATCTGATGTGAACAGATGAGCTCACTGAATCAATCCATCAAACACTATTCCGACTGAAGAACACCTCGGAGTTCCTTCTAGAGATGTGGGTAAGACTGCTTCATATACATTTTATCAAGACAAGAAACAGCCACCAGTAATCTCCCACTTGAAGAAGATGCAGATGAAAGCAGCATAGGAATACTTCCTGAAATAAAATAGCAGCATCTTATCATGAACAAGGGTTTTCATATCCAAACTGAGCATGAGCAAACTGGCAGTGCACTTTGGGTATACAGAATATTTAATGGCAGAAAAGATGCTTATTTTATGAGTATTTAAAAATAGTCAAAAATAACTAGTAGTGGTAAGATAATTTGTTGCCTATTATTAATGTAAGAAAACAATTCTCATTTAATTGAAGAATATGTGAATCAATAATTTGCATTGCTCGGCTGCAGAAACATTCATAGAAGCCACTGAACTATGATGTTTCAGAATTATACACAATCTGTCCTTTTTCAGGATATGCAATTATTACAGTTTGGAAAATTACATTGCACATTTCTAAAGAATAATAATATAATAAAACTGCTATAAGAAAACATGCACAGTTGTAATTAGTTATGAATACTGATTAAATAAATTAATGTTTGTGGGGGAGAAAGAAGATACGCAACATCATGTTAAGCATTATCGCCTATGGTATGCCTCCAATCAAGACCATAGGTCAATAGGAATACAAACAATGATAGTAATGACTAAAAATAAAAAGGATATGAGAATGCAACCAAATTAAAGTTGGAGTAAGTTTGAAATATGAACAGAAATTATAGTAAATATTCAGCACTTCAAACAATCTACATGGAAAGGGAAAAGTCTCAGAAAATTAAAGTAATAGGCAAATAGACACTTAGGGTCATCATTGCAGATAGAATGGACGCTCCTATGCAGTCTTTCCTGATGAATTGATCATGATTAGGCATCCCCCAGGACAGAGATGGTAGACACAAATTGCATGACTGTTTTGCAGAATACATCTGCAGAACTGGCTATTTTGGATAAAAGTTCATCAACCTGTAATGTTAACTCAGTGCTCTCTCACTCTCACAGAAGTTGCCTGACTTGCTGAGTAAGTTCCCTGACGAACTCAGGATGTCACCCTGTTCATTCATATGCAACCCCTTCCCTCCCACACTCTTCCTAATAATAAAAGTAGAGAGTGCTGGAAACACTCAGCAAGTTAGGTGGCATCTGTGGAAAGAGGGACAGTTAATACTTCAGGCTCCATATCCTCATTACTTCTGTTCCACCCTCTCAGAGTGTGTGGTTGCTGAGTCAAATTAATAAATTCCATCAGTTAAACTCAATTGAACCTTCTCAGTGAAGCTCAGCTGATTTTGGAGATGATCACTGGCCGGCACAGAGAGGGTTAAATCCAATCCAGCTAATTACTGCCAAATAGTCCATTCCTCATCGCCTACAATGTGATCGAAGCTATCAACAGTGATATTCAGCAGAAATTACTCCCTGATAGCCTACTCACCAATATCTGGTTTAATGTTTACCCCTCCAAATCATGAACCGCTCTGACCTGGTACTGTATTGCTGGCTATTTTTGGGGCTGAATCCTAGAAATCCCTCCCCAGCAGCATAATGGGAATACCTTCACCAGAATTGCAATGTTTGAAAAAGGTTGCTCAACCTCACGTTCTCAAGGGCAATTAGGGAACTGCAATAAATGGTGACTTACTATTGATGCTCAGATTCCAAAAATAAACCAAACATAATGTTGCTAGGTCTTTTTGACTCTTTAAAGAGGCTATTGCATTTGGTCCTGTTGCATGATTTTTGCCATAAAGCTGAAGATTAATCCCCTTCACTTACATGACAATTGATTTTTTAAATGGCCATGGGGAACTGATGTCCACTGTCCTTTCAGGTAATAAGTTGTCGATACAGTCAGCCCTCCTTATCTGTGAGGGATTGGTTCCGGGACCCCCTGCAGATACCAAAATTCGCGGATGCTCAAGTCCCTTATTTAACATGCATCAGTGCGGTGGTCTTTAGGACTCAGAGGAACCCCGGACTTTATTTAACATGTCTCCATGTGGTGGATGTTAGGACCTGGCGGCGCAGCTTTGAATCCGCAGTGTTTCTGTTCACGAAAATAATCACGATCGCAATTGAAAATAAGATGGAAGTAATAAAGCGATCGGAAAGAGGTGAAACGCCATCGGTCATTGGAAAAGCGTTAGGCTACAGTCAGTCAACGATTGGAACAATTTTAAGGGAGCATGTGAAAGGCCCTGTCCCAATGAAAGCTACAATTATTACTAAGCAACACAGTGGTTAAATTATTGAAATATGTATGTTTCTTAAGTGTTTTATATGCATAGAAAGGTAAAATATGTACTATGTACCTGTTCCGACCTCAAATCCGACTTAAAGATGGACTCAGGAACAGAACTCATTCATAACCCGGGGACTGCCTGTACTTTTAAGTCATTTCTAGATTACTTATAATACCTAATACAATGTAAATGCTATGTAAATAGTTGTTATACTGTATTGTTTAGGGAATAATGACAAGAAAAAATAGTCCGTACATGCTCAAGCAATGAGTGCTGGAGAGAGAACTTCTGGGTTTTCCCAATCTGTGGTTGGTTGAATCCACAGATAAGAAGGGCCGACTGTATTACCATTTCTTTCTCAGAATATGTTCTTCCAAGTTGTTTTAATATTTTAAACCTGTGACTTTTGGTTATGAACCCCATTTGCCTGAGAAAGCAAACTTTCCCTGCTAGATCCAGCAAAATTGGAATTGGATTTGGAATTGGTTTATTGTACAGGGAAAGGTCATCCTGCATACTGTGTATATAAATCAGATCAGTACACAGTTCATTGAATGGTACAAGTAAAAAGAGTAACAATGTAAAGTGGACAAGTGAACATCTATAGAGAAAGTGCAATGTAGGTAAACTGTAATGTATGGATCTATTTCTTTTAGAGCAATGACTCCCCTTAGCACTACATATAGACTGTTGTCTTCGCATGTGTATTGAACTGTGTCTATGCATGCATGTTGATCTGTTCTCTCTCTCTCTCTCTCTCTCGCTCTCTCTCTCTCTCTCTCTCTCTCGCCGCAATGTGAATACACCAGTTAAAGCCTCTCCCACATGTGTGCTTTTATTTAATTGATATGTAGTTGCATAGACATAACAAACTGGTGACAAGTATGAACCTGAATGTCGGAGAATATCTCCAACTGCCCTGACAGTTATGTGACAAAACAATGATAGTGTTTTGAAAGGCTGTCATGGATGCTAACAAAAAGGCATGAGTACAACATAGTACACAGTGAAAGATGTGCTCAATTTAAAGTAAAAATAACATGGCAGTGGCTTCAGTCGGGAAAGTTAACAAATTTGAGAGTGCTAATGAAGGCTGGGAGTGGTATGTTGAGAAGGTTGAACTGTATTGTAAGGTGAATGACGTGGTTGAGCAAAAGAAAGCCCCCACACTTATTAGCTTAATGGGTGCGACAGCATACAGTGTCTTACGTAACTTAGTAACCCCTGAAAAGCCAGCAAGCAAGGTGTTCGATGGAGTTGTTACAATTTTACAAAATCACTTGAGCTCTAAACCATTGGTAATAACTGAGTGATTTAGATTTTACTAAAGGAGCCAGTCAAAGCTTGAAAGGATTTTTGAATACATTACAGGACTATACAAACTCTCCCAGTACTGTGACTTTAGAGACTTTCTGATGCATCAGGAGACAGGCATGTGCATAGGAGACTATGCGGCATGCATAGTCAAAGCACTCAAAAGAAGCTACCATAAGAAAGAGGCCTAACCTTAGAACAGGCATTGACCATTGTGTTATTGTTAGAAACTGCAGCAAAGGATGCAGCAGAACTACAGAAAAAGAGGTTAGAATGTGAAATACACAAAATGTCCCTGACTGGTGCAAAAATATCATCGCTGTGGCAAATCCTTCCATGTTGCAATTGACTGTTGATTCAAAGGAAAAGTTTGCAGAAAATGCCACAGATAGGGTCACACAGAGAGAGTGTGCAGGACAGTCAAAAACACAACTGAGTGAAAAGTTTCAAACACAAAACTAAGCAAATGCATAAAGTGACCAAATGTAAAACAGAATCATACAACATGGAGTCTGACAAAGGTGCTTAGAATTGCATAGTATTACAGAAGCAGATCGAAAGTTTCAAAGGTACATTCAATGTCAGAGAAATGGATACAATATACATCCTGAAATACTTTTACTTTGCAACCATCTATGAAAAACAGAGGAATGCCCCCAAAGAATGAATGACAGTTAAATGTTAGAACCCCAATTTCACCCCAACTTCCCCTACCCACATGTAAGCAACAGCAAGCAATGATCCCCCCTACCCCCACCAGCAAAAAAAGCATCAGCACCCACCACCAAGCACTCAACCATGAGCAAAGCAACAGTAAAGACGCAGACTTGCAGTACTCCAAAGACTACTTGTTTCACCCTGTATTTGACGTATCACAGGCTCTCTCTCTCTCTCCCTAATAAGGGAGAAAGAGGTGTCTCCGTTTCATAGCTAGAGGGGAGACATAACAAACAACTTGTTGGTTTATGATATTAAAAGGCTGTTGCATCGTTTTTTTCCAAGCTCTGTGCCCAAAGATATCGGGTCTCTGGGCACACAGTCTTAGATCTTCCGACTCCCATGACGCACCGATCTCCTGCCCGGACACCAACCTTTGATCCACCCATCTCCAGGGCCATGAGATCTCGACCCTCCGAAGGTGTGTTGAGCTCGTTAGCCATGCCTTGGTGTGCCGAATAATGGCCAGTCGTGAAATCCTGAGAGTGGGTCCTATTCCCGCAAAGAGCTGTAGTCAGCGTGTAACTCCAGGTCAGGGTCTTCAAAAGAACAATGAAAAGGAAAAATAAAGATTTTAAAGATGGAAATAGAGCTGTTTCCAAAGATGCAAGCAAAGGAGTCGCCATTAGGCACCATTAATTCCCCTAAGCTCCTTCTCCTCCATATGATCACAAAATCATATGGATCACAACAGATGTGTCTGGTGTCAAGCTGAAAATAGAATTGGACACAGGATGAGCTATTCCCAGAGGCTGACTACAACTGATTGTTTTCTAAGATACCATTAGAGAACACCTGAGTGACGCGAAAGATCACAGGTGAAAAAAATGTCATTTTGACATCCAAATCTACGGTAGAAGCAGTACAGAGAACAGGTTTCTCGCTGGCTGGCAGTGCTAAGTTAAAAGGAAAGCTCTTCTGGCATTTGGTGTCATTCTAGCATCCCTATCAGTGGCAGGGGCAATGCAGAGCTGGAGGCATGAAGTGCCTCCAGCTGCAGCTCCTTGAAGACCGTGTTAGGGATCTGGAGCAGCAGCTGGATGACCTTTAGATTGTACGAGAGAGTGAGGAGATAATCGAACAGAGTTACAGGAAAGTAGTCACCCCTAAGTGGCGGGAGGCAGGTAGCTAGGTGACAGGAGAAATCGAAATGTGAATAGGCAGTTAGCACAGAGCACCCCTGTGGCTATTCCCCTCAAAAATATGTATACTGTTTTAGATGCTGTTGTAGGGGAATGACATCCCAAGGGAAATGCCATGACTAGGGGAATGTCACTGAGCATGGGTCCGTGGTTCAGAAGGGAAAGAGGGAGAAGAGAAGAGCGGTAGTGATAGGGGACTTGATAGTGAGGGGCACAGACAGGAGAATCTGTGGACATGAATGGGACATTTGTATGGTATGTCACCTGCCAGTGCCAGGGTCAGGGATGTCTCAGATCACGTCCATAGCATTTTGGAGAGGGAGGGAGAGCAGCCAGATATTTTGGTACATATTGGTACCGATGACGTAGGAAGGAAAAGCAAAGAGAATTTAGAGAGCTAGGTAGAAAGCTGAGAAGCAAAACCTCCAGGGTAGTAATTTTTGGATTGCTACCTGTGCCACACGCCAGGGTGGATAGAAACAGGATGATGTGGTAGATAAATACATGCTGAGAAGCTGGTGCAGGGGGCAGGGCTTCAGGTTCTTGGACCATTGGAATCGCTTCTGAGGGAGGTATGGCCTGTTCAAAAGGGATGGGTTACATCTGAACCCAAGGGGGACCAATATTCTTGCAGGCAGGTTTGTTAGAGCTGCGGGGGTGGGTTTAAACTAATTTGGCAGGGGGATGGAAACAGGAGTGAAGAGACTCAAGAGAGGACAGTTGGTTAACAAACAAAGTCCGTGTGCAATCAGACAGTGTGTAATTAGGAGAGCAGGCAGATGATAGGACAACTTTGCATCAGTCTTCACTGTGGAGAAGACTATCAGTTTGCCAGATGTTGAAGGATGTGCGGGAAGAGAAGAGAGGGCAGGTACTATTTCAAGGGAGAAGGTGCTCAAAAAGCTGAAAGGCCTTTTCTCCCAAACCTCATTGCTCTAAGCAGAACACCAGTATCTCCATAGTTGAAGCTTCCAACTTATGATATTATCACAGTAATATCCCTGAAGTCTTTGCTTCGGTGTGGTGCCCAGAATTGTACACATTACCCTTGCCGAGGCCAAGAATCCCCAACCTTGCCTGAATCACTGCATTTCCCAGAATTATGAGCAATGGAGAGATTGACAGCAATTTAAGTTTCCCATCTTAGTGCACTTCAACACTCCCGAAAGATGGTGGATAATCCAATATTTAAAAAGCACCTGAATGAGTACTTGAATCACAAAGTCGTGGTGAGCAGACAAAGTTCTGGAAAATAGGGTTAGTATAGATAGGGGATCAGGTGATAGGTGCTGATAGGTGATCAGCATGCACATGATGGGCTGAAAGGCATGTGTCTGTCCAGTGTGACTCAATAGCACCATTTGCTTCCACCTTCCTTAACCACCCTGTGCACTACTGCCTGGTATCACTGTGAGAGTCGTGAATCTGAAAGGGTTCCAGAATCACAGGTTTCATAAACTAGTTCTCACTGATTAGGAATTCCTAATTGTCAGAAGAACCCAGATTCAAATAATGTTTATTTTTCATTTCTTCTCTTCCCCACTTCAGTTTCTTCATTTTGCATACTCACGGACGAGCTCCTGGTTAATTAAACTTGTTACGCAATAGCTAGTGATACAACATAACAATCAAATGTGCTCAGTTACTAAGGACAAATTTTATTTGGTAGCAGATTAGTTTTATTTGTAGAAGTCTGCACAAGACACTTCATTAAATGTCATGTGTTGGAATATCACGTGACCAGCAATCAATGATTAGCCCAACATTTTAATGCTAATATTATTTGTAAAGACCTAGCGTGGCTTCCTTGCCGTTGTATTTAAAGACCTTATTATAAGACCAAATATACCATTTGTTATCGGCAGTTATCATCGACTTCTTTCACTTCCAATGATTTGTAAATAGACACCACTCCCAAGCAGTACAACTTGACATTATTTCTTACTGGCCTCCCAGTGTGCATCAGGTTATCTTTATCTTCATTAAATTGCATCTATCGTATTGCTGCCATCTTTCTTTATCACATGGCAGGAGGCCATTCAGCCTATCAAGTCTATGCCAGCTCTCACAGCACTCACCCCACCCCACTAATTACCTCTGCAGCTCAATCTGTCCACATTTCCATCAAATCTACTAACCACTTACAGAGGACAATTAACCCACCAACTGGCATATCTTTGTTATGTCGCCCTTGTCCTAGACTCCCCTACTATTGGAAACATCCTCTCCATGTCCACTCTACCTAGGCCTTTCAATTTCAATTACATTTCAGTGAGACCACTCCCTGACCCATTCTTCTAAACTCAAATGAGTACAGGCCCAGAACCATCAAACACTCATCTTACGTAAACCCTTTCATTCCTGGGATCATTTCCAGGAACCTCCTCTGAACCCTCTCCAACACCAGCATATCCTTTCTCAGATAAGGAGCCCAAACCTGCTCACTTTACTCCAGGTGTAATCTGACCACTGCCTCAGCATTACATCCTTGCTCTTATATCCTGGTCTTCTCGAAATGAATGCAAACATTGCATTTGCCTTCCTTACTAACAACTAATCATGCAAGTTAATCTTCAGGGAATCCTGCACAAGGACTCCCAAATCCCTATGCTCCTTTGATTTCTGAATTTTCTCCCAGTTTAGAAAATGATCTATGCCTTTATTCCATCTACCAAAGAGCATGTCCATACACTTCCCTACACTGTATTCCATCTGCCACTTCTTTGCCCATTCTCCTAATCTGTACAAGTCCTTCTGTAGAATCCATTCTTCCTCAGGATGACCTGCCCCTCCATTAATCATTGTATCAGCTGCAAACTTGGCCACAAAGCTATCAATTCTGTCATCCAAATAATTGACATATAATGTGAAAAGGAGTGGTCCCAACTCCGATCCCCGTGGAACTTCACTCGTTACCAGCAGCCAGCCAGATAAGGCCCCTTTTGCTTAAGAGCTACCTGATGAGCTAACTTCTTGAACCACTGTAGTACTTATGGTGAAAGTAACTCACTATACTGCTTACTAGGATGTACAAGATCTGGAACCGCCAAAAATGAAGCAATGGTAATGTTTTCCTGGTGTTACTAAGATGTGAACCTAAGTTTGGGTGTTCCCAGATGTTTGCAGCCCTTCCTGCCCTTTTAGGCAATAGAGAACAGGGATGCATTATTGAGAGTGCTAGGCAGGAAACCTCAATGCATTTTGTAGATGGTGTGCACTGAAGAGATGGAAGGCATTGGTGTGAACCCTCAAATAGAGGATGAGACAGACTCAATTGCCCTTATTCCAAGGACAACAATGGGATTTCAGCAGCAGAATTTATATGTGTATTTAGTACAGCACACCATTGTTACTGCTAAAATTTACTTTTATATAAGGTAAGGTAATCACAATTGTATAACCATTCTATTCACTCATATCTTTAAATGGCCTTCAGACTGTAATACTTTAGTCAATGTAACTTTCTATTGTCTCTTTCAATCTGATTTCACACACTGTTTAACAAATGCAACAAAGGTAAATGGAAAATCTAAAGCACTTTGTTTTTTGAAGTTGTTTGTGAGTCAGCCAGATACAATGGTCATGATTGGGGAAATGTCACTGATATGACAGTAGATGTGGCAATGGGAGATGTACCCAGGTTAAAAAGAGCAGAGAGAAAAAAAACTTTTTGACAAGTATGACAATGAAAGCAGTAGATTGGTAATAATGTTAGAAATAGTAATAGGTGGATTTGCAGAAGGCACAATTACTTAGATGTGCAACAATTATGTTGTGCACTTGCAATAATACTGTGCACGAGTTGCTGCCAGCAATAGAGCTCAGTTGAAATTTTAATTGGAATGGAACTTTACTAATAAGTGCGCAGTCATCAGAGATAGCACCATGGAAGGAAAGAGATGATCTCATTTAAAGAAAAAGAGATGCAATAAAAAAAACATGAAAGGCTATGTGTGAAGGCCTGTAAAAATGCAAATGTCAATTCATGCCATAAAGATCCACTGCAGCCAGTAAATACCCTCAAAGACTCCTCCAGCAAGTTGTTTTTTAATAAAGTTCAGCTGAATTGATTAAAGATGTCAGCAAAATAATTTCACTAACTCCTTAAATTTCATCTCCCGTTTCCCTATGTGAATTCTTCCTGAACACTATTTCTGATGCTGCAGTTTAGAGGCACATGGAGATCTGGCTGTATTAATTTCATAAGATGCTTCTTTACTGTCCACAGTAATTTCTTTACTGTCCACAAAGGATCATTTGCTTGGTTGAGTTTACTTATAGATAGATAGAGTGGAGATGAAAAGGATGTGTCCTATAGCAGTCAAGTCTAGGACCAGAGGGCTCAGTCTCAGAATAGTAGGACATCTCTTTAGAACAGAGATGAGCAAGAATTTGTTCACCCAATGGGTGGTGAATCTGTGGAAGTCATTGCCACAGAAGGCCAAGTCATTGGGTATATTATAAAGTGGAAGTTGATATGTTTTTGATTAGTAAGGCATCAAATATTATGGGGAGAAGCAGGAGAATGTGGTTGAGAGGGATAATAAATCAGCCATGATGGAATGGTGGAGCAGACTCAATGGGCAGAATGGCCTAAATCTGCTCCAATGTCATATGTTCTTATTTTTTCTTGGACAAGTATTATCATCATATTATCATAAAAACATGACATGCGAACCAATAATTACCCACCCTGCTTTCACTTTGGGCTTGACTCCGCTGCTAAAGTGCTTGTTCTCAAATTATCAGAATCAGAATCAGGTTTATTATCACCAGCATGTGACATGAAATTTGCTAACTTTGCAGCAGCAGTTCAATGCAATACATAATCTAGCAGAGACAGAAAAAAATACATAATAATAAATAAGTAAATCAATTATGTATATTGAATAGATTAAAAAAAGGTGCAACAACAGAAATATTGTACTAGATGTTAAAAAAAAAGTGAGGTAGTGTCCAAAGCTTCAATGTCCATTTAGGAATTGGATGGCAGAGGAGAAGTGTTCTTGAGTGAAATTGTCAATTTGTTTGGGTTGTTCATGTACTGACTTGTTCAAAGCTTCCAGACAATTTGAACATTTTGTTATATAAGCACTAATTCAGTACATTTGTAGGGAACAAACTAGTAAACCCTTTTCTTCTCTCTTGGCATGGTGAGCGTTTATCTAAAATTTATTGCAACCCGAATGAGCTCAGCTACATTTTCCACCACTAGCTCCTGAAACTAACAGAAAAAGCGTTGACCAAGATGCTTGGGATTGTCGCATGCAAGGTTCTCCTTCACCTCTTCACTGATCTTTAAAATTGCTTAAATGCCCTGATCCCTGAATACTTGACTGATCCAGGAACACAGCCGGTAAAATCTATCTTGATTTAGCCAAAAAAGAATACCAGAATGGATTGCTGTACCAGTGGAGTGTGTTATATGCACACATTGTGGATGCAAAATAATGTCAATGTGGGATAATTCTTTTGTTCTCCACTGAAGGGACATTTTGCTGCATAATTTATGCAAGGACAGCAGATTTATAGTAAACTAACTCCAAAATCGAATATTCAAAAATCTGTCAAAGCTTTGTAAATTTGAGACATATTTTGGAACATTGTAGAGATACCCATAAATATGCATGTTTGCATCATATCTGCACACTTAGTTATACGAGGACAAAGTAGGAATACTTTGCAAAGTACTATAATTTTACAATCTGGAAACTACTGTTGACCCCTCTAATAATGTTGCAGATTTTTTTTTGTACCAACAGCAAGGAATGTCAAAAATGGTGTGTGCTTAATACCTGGATTTAGCAGGTGCTAAAAGATTATAGTTGGCAGAATGTGTCAAATTTATATTTTAGCACTGAGTCTTATTAGCAGCCCTAGTGAATAATCACCTCAAACCATTTTTCAATGTGTAGCGTTGAATGTTAGGATTATTGAGTAATGACTGGTTATGCAACAGCTGCTATTAACAACTTTTGTCAGAAGTCATTAGCTAGATTGAAAGGAATTTCTTTGTCTGCATTGAAAGCTATGGGAATTGGATTCAACTTGTCACTTGCACTTTAGCTAGCTGAAGAGGACCAGGAAGAACAAGAAAGGGCAGCCCATGATGTAAGATGGCACAGAAGACGGACAGTCAGATCCCGCCAATGCCCAGTCCATCTGATTTATCATCTCAGGCAAAGGTACCTAGGAGTGACTGAAGAACAGAGCCTGCAGAGCCTCTGATTTAGCCAGGAGGTTGCAACAGAACTGTGCCATCTGTTGAACACAGATCCACTGACCCAGTCTACTATCCGAGCACTTCCAGTAGCAGTGAAAGCCACCACAGACCTCAACTTCTACGTTTTAGGATCATTCCAAGCAAGCACGGGTAACATATGCAGTGGTAGTCAATTTGTTGTAGACAGAAGTGAAAGATGCTTTATTTTTTTGGTTGATTATTTCATTTATCTTCTAATGGATCAGCAACAGCAGCAGCAAAGGGTTTATGTGTTTCTGCAAGTCTGCTGGTTTCTCTAAAGTCCCAGGAGCCACTGAATGCATGCATGCTAACATTTGTGCACCTGTGCATGATTGGTTGGCCTACATGAACCGTTAGGGCTATTATGCAATAAATATGCAGTTTCTTTGTGACTGCCAGCTTAGAATTGTGTGGGTCAATGCACATCTTACTGTTATTTTAAGCATTCCTCAGTGCCAGCGCTATTTGAAGGGGAAGGACGACTGTAAGGTTGGCTGCTGGGTGGCAAAGTGTACCCTCTGCAGCCATGGTTTGTGACACCTCTACATTGCCCTCAAACTGAAGCAGAGCAAAGGCACAACAAGGCACATTCAAAAACGCTGATTGCTGTTGAATACACAATCTGGATTCTCGGGCGATGCTTCAGATGCCTGGACCAATCAAGAGATGTATTACAGCATAATCATAAGGTCTAAAAAATGTTCATAGCCTGCAATATGCTCAATACCTTTACCCTACTGTAAAGAGGGTTTCTTCTTTTTGTTAACTAGCAGGAATGCTAATTTACTGATAACGAGAATGGTATTCCTTTGTAAACCAAATGGGGATTAATGTTCTTTCTTCTGAGTCTGTAAGCTTTTGTTGACGGGCTTTTAGGCAGATCGGCGCGAGGGGGTCGAGAGAGAGGACGCAATGCTGTAAGCTGGGCGAGGATCGGACCCCAAAGGGGGGCCCGAAGCCGGGAGGTACTCCGAGGAGGGGGGATGAAGCTAGATGTGCTTGGTTGACCACTCGGAGAGTCCTGAGCTGCGAGTCGAGGAGTTCGGAGGGTCCTGAGCTGCGAGTCGAGGAGTTTGGAGGGGATCGAATGATGGCCAGAAGACTTCAGAAATTGAGCTCCAACGGTTGTGTACGAAGTGGTTTGGACTTTGATAAGTTTGGCGCCTTTTCTTTATTTTTTTTCTCTTCATATATACTGTATCGTTATTAATCACTTAGTTATAGTAACCTTTATAAATTGTATTCATTTAATCGCATATGGTGTACTGTCTGTTTTTGGGCGAGGCGGGGACATCCCGGACGAGCCCCCACAATGTAACCCCCTGGGTCGCCTCAGGCTCGCTCAGCTCGTTCTCATCTAGGGGGAGCAGCCTTCGGCCCTGCCAAACTGGATAATCAGCTGGGCTCAGCTCGTTCTCGTCTAGGGGGAGCAGCCTTCGGCCCCGCCAAACTGGATAATCAGCTGGTGTGGATGCTGTGTGATGTCCCCGCCTCGCCCAAAAACAGACAGTACACCATATGCGATTAAATGAGTACAATTTATAAAGGTTACTATAACTAAGTGATTAATAACGATACAGTATATATGAAGAGAAAAAAAATAAAGAAAAGGCGCCAAACTTATCAAAGTCCAAACCACTTCGTGCACAACCGTTGGAGCTCAATTTCTGAAGTCTTCTGGCCACCATTCAATCCCCTCCGAACTCCTCGACTCGCAGCTCAGGACCCTCCGAGTGGTCAACCAAGCACATCTAGCTTCATCCCCCCTCCTCGGAGTACCTCCCGGCTTCGGGCCCCCCTTTGGGGTCCGATCCTCGCCCAGCTTACAGCATTGCGTCCTCTCTCTCGACCCCCTCGCGCCAATCTGCCCAAAAGCCCGTCAACAAAAGCTTACAGACTCAGAAGAAAGAACATTAATCCCCATTTGGTTTACAAAGGAATACCATTCTCGTTATCAGTAAATTAGCATTCCTGCTAGTTAACAAAAAGAAGAAACCCTCTTTACACTACAAAGGGGCTTCAACCTAGAGGAAGAACAGGATGAAGACTGTATGGCAGAATAGGAGGCTGAGAGTGATGACGAAGAACCATTTGAAGACCTACAGTCCAGCAAGGAAGACAGATTCAGACAAATACTTTATTCCTTTGAATAAAAATAGTAATTAGCTTAAACTCAATAATTTCCTACAGATTTTTCTCCCGTACATACTGTTATCTTCTCTAATCTTATGTTGTTTACAAAATATCTACTCCTGATTTTGTACTGCCGCCATATCCTGTACTGAAAAGTCAATGCTCTTCACAAAACCGCAAGTCAAATGAAGTGCTATAATCTCAACAATTCTGTTGCTCATGGGTGTCAGTGTGTTACCTCTGTGCTGCCTGAATGGATGCAGTGAAAGGCACCAAGCCGCCAGCGCTCTTGGGTTATTCCTTTCTGAAGGGAACAGATGTACTGTCTGGCAGCTTAGTTTCATTCAGGGCCTATTAAATTTTAATGCTAATAAATTGCACATCCTGAAGGTTGTGAATCTGCATCATTTAGTTTCAATATCATAAACAGCCTCTGGACAGAATGAACATAAGATCCACACTTAAAATAGATGATCTTGTGATATATTCATTATCATTTTTGAGAGGTTGGTGTGCACTGAATGCTAGCCACATTTTCTACATTAGATTTGTTAATAAACTTCAAAAAATGCATTAGCTGTGAAGCACTTTCAGATATCCTGAGGTTATGAAAGATGCTAAATCAACACAACCCTATCCTCTTCATTCAAATTGACATCGCTCTAATAAATGACCTTCTAAAGTGTTTTTTGGTGGATGCTCTTTATGTTAGAATTGTTTTCAGATATTAACTTTATTACTTGTTTATTCATGTAGGACTCCTCCCATAAGATCTTTCTGTCTTTTCTTCCCTTTTCGTTCATTCTCATGGTCTGTTATGAAAATTCTACAGTAGGAGTCACATGCTTTTCATTCAGTATCTATTAAGGATGAGAACTTTTAGACTTAGAGGCTATGTAACCATGTATACTTGTCAAGCATATTAATATCCCTGATTTAGCTTTGTGAGTTTCTTAAGAATTCCTAACTTCTTGGAGGCATCCCTCCAAATATTTGTGACACAATGTTGCAATTTGCTTCCTTGTCCATAGAATCATACCTTCTCTCAGTCAGAAGTCCAAATTTCCTCACCCAAGGGTTCAGGCTAATGGCTATCAGAGCAAGATTGTATTACCTGTTGCTCCGCATTTCAAAACACATTTTTACTAGGCTCGTGTGTTTTATTTCAAGGCTTCAGATGACCACTTAGTAGTCTAAAATGTTTTGAGCAGTATTTTATTACTGGCACTTTACTATATAATGTTGCAGGGTAGGCTTTTAAACAAACAATTCTTTTGGATTGTAAAAATACCAGTTTAGATAAAGAATTTATCTATATAAATTCAAAGAACTTTACCCATATATTGTCAATCCTAAGAACATTCTACAGGGGAACAATTGGGAGCATCCTGACTGGCTGCATCACTGCCTGGTATGGGAACTGTACCTCCCTTAATTGCAGGACTCTGTAGAGAGTGGTGCGGACAGGCCAGCACATCTGTAGTTGTGAACTTCCCGCTATTCAGGACATTTACAAAGACAGGTGTGAAAAAAGGGCCTGAAGGATCATTGGGGACCTGAGTCACCCCAACCCCAATCTATTCCAGCTGCTGCCATCTGGGAAATGGTACCACAGCATAAAAGCCAGGATCAACAAGCTCTGGGACAGCTTCTTCCACCAGGCCATCAGACTGATGAATTCATGTTAATTTGTGTATATTTCTACATTACATTGACAGTTCTATTTGTTATAAATTATTATAAATTACTATGATTGTACATTGCACATTTAGACAGAGACATTATGTAAAGATTTTTACTCCTCATTTATGTGAAGGATGTAAGAAATAAAGTCAATTTAATTTAATTCTATTCAATAAGCGGATTAAAAAATGTTATTTACTTAGCCAATAAAATCTATGAAATGCCTATTCAATTTTAATAATGATTGAATTGCTACCTTACTTTTTCCTAATTTATCTTTTCAATGACTTCCACAATTTCTTAGCAGATCCTTAGTTTTAAAAGTAAGCAAATTGTATTACATTATCCCATTACTAATATAACTGCTATTAATATATCTCTATAAAAACTTCCAAAATGTCTCTGGTCTGTATTTAGGGACTACTCTACTGGTATCTTCTTTGAGAATCAGAACCTGAATCAGGTTTACAGTCACTGACATATGTCAAAGTGGAAGAAGCTGTACTTAGAACTTTAAATGTGGGTCCAAAAGCTCCTGCATCTTCTCACCAATGGGAGTAATGAGGAGTGGGCATGTTCCATATGGTGAGGGTCCTAAATGATCGATGCTGCCTCTTGAAGAACTGCCTTTTGTAGATGTTCTTGATGGTTGGAAGGGTTCTGCCCGTGATGCTCAATCCTTATATATTTTACTAAAACATTTCCTTGCACTAATTACATTTCCTTTGGAAAATAGGGTTGTTTTCTGTAAACTTCTTAGTTAATGTCAACAAATGGATGAATTTGTGCTCTGAAGTTGAAGGGATCTCACTGTAGACTTATTAATCAGTTATTTCGTATTTTAAGGGACACGTCTTGATGATATGTGTGCTCCTAATGGGGCTGCAACCATGAAAGCTGGGAACAGGAATATGTGAAATTGGAATCCTACTGCTGGAGGCAAGATGTTCCTATAACTTTGATATTACTTTTCATTCCTGCATATTTTCATGTAGATCCTTTTTGTCTCACTTTTCCTGCATTTGACTCTAATTCAATCTACTTCATTGTCCATCATTTGCTCAGTGACTTCCATTAGTTAATGGAACCAATCTTTGGAACTTAGTCTTTGACAATTATTTACTTGCTCCTTGGGTATATTGTTAAAATTGTCATTTTCCTTTTGCATCAGTAGCAGATTGCTCCTGCAAAAGAAAATACAATCTATAAGGTGAAGAGGAAAAATAACTTAGACTCCTGCCTGAGAGACAACTTCGATCTGCTCCAATTTGTCTGTTGTCACTGTGGTGAACTATGTGCCTGTCTGGACACGCCCCCTTCTGACTGCTCCTGTGGCTCCTCCCACAGGCCCCTGTATAAAGGCGATCAAGGTCTGATCCTCTGCCTCATTCTCCAGGATGTAATATGATGGTCACTCACTGCTGGTTCCTTCTTCAGTCAATAAAAGCCAATATCTCGCCTTACGTCTCAGAGTGAGTTATTGATGGTGCATCAGTCACAAAAGGTCCATAGCAGATGCCATTTCATTTGCTCTTCACTCAATTCTGAAACATCTAGACAGCTAAGAAGCATACATCAAATGTTCTTCTTTGACAACAGCTCGGCATTCAATACTGTCATCTCCCCTAATCTAATCAATAACCTTCAGAACTTGGCCTCAATACCTCCCTTGCAATTGGAAGCTCAATTTCCTCACTTGCAGATGTCTTGTCAGTTCAGACTAGCAAAAACATCTCCTCCACATCTCCATCAGCACAAGTGCACCACATGGCTGTGTGCTTAGCCTCCTGCTGCACTTGTTTTATCCTTGTGTCTGTTAGGCTAACCACAGCTCCAATGCCATGTTTAAGTTTGCTGATGACGCCACTGTCATTGGCTGAATCAAAGGTGGTGATGAATCCGCATATAGGAGGGAAATTGAAAATCTGGCTAAATGGTGCCACAATGACCTCTCACTCCAAGTCAGCAAGACCAAAGAGATAATTATTGACTTCAGGAGGAGGAAAACAGGCCCATGAGCCAATCATCATTGGGGGTTTGGAGATTGAGAGGATTGGCAGCTTAAAATTCCTCAGTGTTATCATTTCAGATGATCTGTTCTGGGTCCAACATGTAAATGCCATTATAAAGAAAGCACAGTAGTCCCTCTACTTCCTTAGAAATTTGATAAGTTTCAGCATGACAGCTAAAACTTTGACTAGCTTCTGTAGATGTTTATTGGAGAGTATATTGGCTGATATGGAAACACCAAATGCTTTGAATGAAAAATTTTACAAAAAGTATTTGATAAGGCCTAATTCATCAAAGGCAAAACCTTCCCCAGCATTGAGCACATCTACGTGGAGCGTTGTCACAGAAAAGTGACATTCATCATCAAAGACCTCCACCATCCAGGCTATGTTCTCTCCTTGCTGCTGCCAGTAGGAAGAAGGTACAGGAGCCTCAGAACTCACACCATCAGGTTCAAGAACAGTTATTACCCCTCAATCATCAGACTCTTGAACCGAAGGGGATAACTTCATTTAACGTCCTGTGTCCCAATCACTGATCTGTTCCCACAACTTATTGACTCACTTTTTAGGATTCTTCATCTCATGTTCTCAATATTTGTTGAGTTTTTTTTTGTACTTGCAGTTTGTTGTCTTTAGTTCTTCGTCCGTCTTGTATGCAGTCTTTCATTAATTCCATTCTGTTTCTTTGTATTTACTGTGATTGCCTGGAAGAAATTGACATATATGTATTTTGATAATAAATTTGCTTCGATCTTGAAAATAATTCTGTTTGCAATATCTATTACAAGATGCACAACACTTAAATGTTTCTCATAAAACGAGGAAGAGATGAAGGTAATTAATAGATTCTCCACCAGGTGGTGCCCTTAAACCCTAACTTGTAATTTATAAACTAAACTTCCATTTGTGCAGATGTGAGAGCTTTTCAACTTGTCTAGTCTCTCAGTGGTGCTTCCTGTCTATACACAAAGCATACTTTATTTCATGTAACTACAGTAAAACTCAATTAATCTAGTGTTTGATTGTTCAGAAATTTTGATGCTCCAGCATCTGGCTCACTTATTAGCCAGGAATGTGAGCCTGGAATCCAGAGTGTAAATTGGGAGCATAGACAAAGCCACTATCCAGAGTGGAGGCAGGGCTGGAGTCTGTACTGTGGAATAGGTGTGTGACTGATGCTGGGTAGGGGTTCCCAAACACTAGGGGTCTAGAAAGAGGATAGGTTGACAACAAGGATCCAAAGTGCTTGAAAATTTCCTGTTCCTTTTCAGCTCACTAGATTGACTGGAAAATTTATTATACTGCATTGTATGATGTAAAAATTTGTCAGTTGGATATTATCATGAATAAAATACAATAATTTGGAAAATCTGCTGATCCAGTACCAATGAAGTCCCGAGTCTGCAAACTAGCAGAGCTTCTTTGTCTGAAATAATTGGTATCTTGCTGTTCACCAATATCATGTTTCCTGTTTAAAGAACATGGCAATGATAAAAATGTCCACCCATTGAGGTTTTTTTCTTGGTTTCCCTACTGGGCTTGAGTAACATCACATCGCATACTAATAAAATAAGCCAGACTGATTCTGGGACCGACCTAAACTATTAATTTCACCCAGTGTGGAAAAGCATTGGCAAGAGTTCATGATCATCTTTAGCATTTGAACACCGATGTCCCAGATACTGACTGAAGGTAGGAAGAGGCTGTGATGCTTTCTATTGTCCAACAGTATATAGAAACGTTGTCCAGCCTCACAGATAATATCTGGTTATTGTGCAAATTGTTCGGGTGAAGTTACAAAAAAATCTTTCAGGAAAGCTGGAGAGAACATGAAAGAGAAGTGAAAAATACTGGAAAATGTTTCATATGAAGCAGAGTAGAAAGGGTCTGGGATGTGCTGCAAGGGAGGTGATGGAAGCAGGTACAATAGCAACATTTCAGACAGGCACATGAACAGGCAGGCAATGATGGGATATTGATCATGTGCAGTTTAAATTGGCATCATGGTTGTCATAGCAATCATGGGCCAAAGTGTCTATTCCTGTGCTGTCCTGTTCTATATTCTAAAAACTTATAAAGCTTTAATAGTGTTTTCAGTATTTTCTCTGGTGAGATGAAAATTAAGATTTGGATTGTAACTTATATAGTTTATTTTTAAATTTGAAATTTACTTTCATGTATAATTTCTAAACCTACTTCAGATAAGGTTGTGATGCATGTTATCAGCACACGACAGACTATAAACATTGTTTTCTTCTCTGTTGTTGCTGATCTTGACTTTTTTTCTGAATTGATTCCTTGTTTATATTTAGATACCTAAAATACCTTTATTAGGGTACTAAGGCTTCTTTTAATGCAGTAAGGTCATGGCTAAGGAGAATGTTTAATGGAAACATGAAGGGAAACTTTTTCACTCAGAGGGCGATGAGAGTGTGGAACGAGCTGACACTGCAAGAGACGGAGGCAGATTTGACTTCAACATTTAAGAGAAATTTGGATAGGTGCATGGATGGGAGGAGGATAGAGGGCTATTGTCAATAGGACTTGGCAGATTAATGTTTCGGTATAGATTAGATGGGCCAAAGAGCCTGTTTCGTTGCTGTAGTGTTCTATGACTCTATGACAGATAAAATAGTTTATATTTTTTACCATCACCAATTTACACTCTGGCTATTGTTTTAACGTTTACAAAAAAAAACACAGCCAACCTATTATTTGATACATTGAGACCAACTTGCATTCACGCAGTGCTTGGAATGTGTAAGAAATGCCTAAAGGCCTTTTCTTGTGATCATCACAAGGTCTGGTTCAGTTGCTTGTTGCGGCTGCATTTGCAATTTTAAAACACCTTGGAATTATTTTGAAGAAGTAGAGAGTTCTACCAGAAGTTTTAGTCATGACTTATCACTTGACCAACATCCAAAAAACTTAAATGTCACCGTTATTTGTTACTTGCCTGCGCATGTGACTTTTTATTACAGAGATTTGTATGAAGGTTATGTTGCAAGCAAACACTGGATCAGCTAGGGGAATGCCCATGTTTCGGGTAGAATATATGAGATGCAAAATCATGAATGAATGCTACATTGGCAAATGGCTGAGGCATATTAATGGGTAGTTGACCATGGTGGGAGTGAGTAGTTTTTGTAGTGGAAAGAGGTTGATTTGAAAGTTCAGCTTGGGTCAAGTAACTTCCCATGGTTGAGCTGAAACAGTTAAAAGGGGATGAATTGGCTGAGGGTGATATTGGGAGTTTAGGTGGAGTGTGGTAGTCACTCCACCTAAATGAGGAAAATGAGGTTATTTTTCCAAATGTTTAAATGTTTAATAGGAAGCAGGGGTTTGATTTCTTCAGAACAGAATATGGGGTACAGTTTGTAAACTAAGCAGTGGAGGGATTGAAAGATGTAAAAGTTAAGATTTGTTTATCGTATGTAGTGGTACAGGGTGGAATGGACCCTTCCGGCCCCTCGAACAGCACCACGCAGTAACCCCTGAAAAATCTGATTTGATCCTGATCTGATCATGGGACAACTTAGAATGATCAATTGACCTCCCTAGTATGTCTATGGATTGTGGGAAGAAACCGGAGGACCAGGAGAAAACCCACACATTCCATGGGGAGGACATACACAGAGGACACCTGAATTGAACTCTGATACCCCAAGCTGTAATAATGTCACACTAACCGTCACGCTACCATGGCACCTAAGATGGACTAGGCTTTGTCACATAAAATCTGTGAAACCTGATTCAAACATGTTAAGTTGATTTAATTACATCTGAACACAGCGCTGTGCTAAATTGTGCCCTATTTAATGGGGGTCATCACCATGATGAAAGGGCATACAGGAACAAGATATACCAGTTACTGGACCTGTCACAGCAACAACCTTGCACTCAACATCAGCAAGACCAAAGATCCAATTGTGGACTTCAGGAAGGGTAAGATGAGGAAACTCAAACCAATCTTCATAGAGGGATCAAAAGCAGACAGAGTGAGAAATTTCAATTTCAGTATCTCTGAGGACCTACCCGGGACACAACATATCGATGTAGCTATAAAGAAGGCAAGACAGTGGCTTATTTCATTAGGAGTTTGAGGAGAATTGGTTTGTCAACTACTACACCCAAAAATGTACTGTGGAGAGCATTCTGACTGGCTGCATCACCATCTGGTATTGGTGGGAGGCCTTCGGCAAAAGATTGAATTAACTTACAGAAACTTGGAAAATTAGTCAACTCCATCATGAGTAGTGGCCTTTGTAGTATCCGAGACATCTTCAAGGAGTGGTGCCTTAGGAGGCACCATCCATCTTTAAGGATCCCCACCACCCAGGACATGTTCTCTTCACATTGTTACCATTAGGAAGGAGGTACAGAAGCCTAAAGGCAGACACTCAATGATTCAGGAACAGGTTATTCCCCTCTGCCATTTAATTTCTAAATGGACATTGAACCCATGAACACTACTTCACTACTTTTTAAATTACTGCTTTTTGCATTACTTATTTTAACTTAACTATTTAATAGACATATTTATACTTAATGTACTCAGTTTTATTCTCTATATTTATTTGTCATATATTTCATTGTACTACTGCCATAAAGTTAATGAAAAAGTTAGTTTTATGGAGTTGTTTTTTGGAGGCCTGTGTGCAGTCAAGGTGTTTCAATTGATTGTAGTAGAAATACACAGGTATCTGGAAGGTTCAGCTGCTGGTGAGTCAGTATCCTGGCAAACACTACACCATGAACGCAAAAGAACACTCCAAGCAACTCTGTAAAAAAGTTATTGAAAAACACAAGTTAGGAGATGGATACAAGAAAATGTCCAATTCACTAAATATTCCTTGGAGTACAGTCAAGTAAATCATAAAGAAATGGAAAGAATATGGCACAGCTATAAATCTGCCTAGAGCAGGCTGTCCTCAAAAACTGAGTGACCATTTAATAAGGGGACTAGTGAGGGAGGCCACCAAGAGACCTATGACAATTCTGGATGACTTACAAGCTTCAATGGCTGTGATGGGGGAGGCTACACACACAAAAAGCTGTTGCTTGGGTGCTTAAGCAGTCGCAACTTTATGGGAGAGTGGCAAAGAGAAAGGCATGGTTGAAAAAAACTCACATGAAATTTCAGCTACAGTTTGCCAGAAGGCATCTGGGAGACTCTAAAGTCAGCTGGAAGAAGGTTCTATGGTCTGATGAAACCAAAATCAACTTTTTGGCCATCAGACTAAATGCTATATTTGGCATAAGCCAGATACCGCATATAATCACAAGCACACCATCCCTACTGTGGTGACTGCATCGTGCTGTGGGGATGCTTCACTGCAGCAGGACTGGAAGGCTTGTGAAGGTAGCGGGTAAAATGAATGGAACAAAATACAGGGAAATTGGAAATCTTGATGCAGTCTGCAATAGAACTGCGACTTAGGAGAAGATTGTTTTTTCCAGCAAGACAATGGTCCCAAGCATAAAGCCAAAGCTACATAAAAATGGCTTAAAAACAAAGCTAATGTCCTGGAGTGGTCAAGTCAGAGTCCGGATCTCAATCCAATTGAGAATTTGTGGGTGGACTTGAATATGGTTGTTCACTCTTGATCCCCATGATATCTGACAGAACTTGAGCAGTTTTGTTAAGAAGAATAGGGAAAAATTGCAATGTCCAGATGAGCAAAGTTAATAGAGACCTATCCACACAGACTCAAGGCTGTAATTGCTGCCAAGTATGCATTTATTAAATTCCTTATTTTTCCAAGAAACTCACGCCATTACTGCTCTGCTGACATCCCTGCCAGTACCTCCTTCCATTTTACCTTGGCCAACTCTGCTCTCATACCATTGTAATTTCCTTTACTCCACTGAAATACTGCTACATCAGACATTACTTTCTTCCTATCAAATTCCAAGTTGAACTCAATCATATCACTGCCTCCTAAGGGTTCTTTTACCTTAAGCTCACTAATCACCTCTGGTTCATCACATAGCACCCAATCCAGTATAGCTGATCCATTAGTAGGCTTAATGACAAACTGCTCTCAAAAGCTATCTCTTAGGCATTCAACAAACTCACTCTCTTGAGATCCATTAACAAACTAATTTTTCTAATTGACTTGCCTGTTGAAAACTCCCATGGCTATCATAACATTGCTATCATAATTTTGCCAGATACTCACTCACCAGCAGTTGGACCTTCTAGATACAGGCGTATTTTACTACAATCAATGGAAACACCTTGACGGCACACAGGTCTCCAAAAACAGATATCCGTTTAACTAATTATGTGACTTCTAAAACCAGTTGGCACCACCAGTGGTAATTTGGTGTGCCATATTAAAAGGGGGGGGGAGTAAATACTTATGCAATCAATTACTTTGTGTGTTATATTTGCAATTAATTTAGATCACTTTGTAGAAATCTGTTCTCACTTTGACACGACAGAGCCTTTTTCTGTTGCTCAGTGTCAAAAAAAGTCAATTTTTTTTGACTACCGTGACTCAAGGTTGTAAAAATATGAAAACTTCCAAGGAGGGAGAGGGGTGAATACTTTTTGTATGCACTGTAGGTGCAGAATATACATTCAAGGTCATAGAAACTAATTCTGTTGAGCAAGTACTTTCAACTTCCTTCATATGTTGATAATCAAAACATTATCTGACATTACAGGAAGCTACATCGATCTGAGGGACTAGATATAATTACAGTGCTGGACTAATTGACCTTAAGACCATAAGATATAGGAGCAGAAGTGGGCCATTCGGCCCATCGAGTTCCCTCCACCATTCAATCATGGGCTGATCCAATTCTTTCAGTCATCCCCACTCCCCTGCCTTCTCCCCATACCCTTTGATGACCTGGGTAATCAAGAACCTATCCATCTCTGCCTTAAATGCACCCAATGACTTGGCCTCCACAGCCGCTCATGGCAACAAATTCCGCAGATTTCCCACCCTCTGACTAAAGTAATTTCTCCGCATCTCAGTTCTAAATGGACGTCCCTCAATCCTGAAGTCGTGCCCTCTTGTCCTGGAATCCCCTATCATGGGAAATAACTTTGCCATATCTAATCTGTTCAGGCCTTTTAACATTCGGAATGTTTCTATGAGATTCCCCCTCATTTTCCTGAACTCCAGGGAATACAGCCCAAGAGCTACCATACGTTCCTCATACGGTAACCCTTTCATTCCTGGAATTATTCTTGTGAATCTTCTCTGAACCTTCTCCAATGTCAGTATATCGTTTCTAAAATAAGGAGCCCAAAACTGCACATAATACTCCAAGTGTGGTCTCATGAGTGCCTTAATTGACTTTCCTTTTATAATCTTTGTATTTTTATCAAAATTGTAAACAAGCAGAAAATGGTGCTCTGATAATCTTTGATGTGTATGGACCAGGGGAGGAACCTGGGTCGGAGGCCCAGTCCTGAATACTTTCCAGCAGTTCTGAATGAAAAGTTCTGGCATGTTAAAGTCAACTAAGAATACAATTATGAGCAACTGCAACACACCTCCACGTCTATTAGTCTGTTAATACTTGCAAATGTGCGTTGTATACTATAAAACTGTACTGCTTGGATGAATAACTGCTACCCATGGAAATACACCTCTGAGTCATACCTACAAGAGAATAGAAATTTAGATAAAAATGTATTTGTATTTTATTCTGATTGGGAATGAAGCAAAGAGATTAAATTTTCCATTACCTTAATCAGTGAGTTGACAGTTACTTATCTTGTCTCTTGTCTGTAGCTGAAATAACCCAAGAGCATAATTGTGCATTATGACTTTATTACATTGTTGTCAAAAAGGTTTTGTGAGTAAGTAATGAATGTTTGTAATAATTATACTTCTGAATCTGGTCAGATGCTAAGATTGTCTTCTTGGTAACACTAAGAGACTATGATGGAGCATACATATAAACATTCAAATGATTTTTGTTGGTCCTTTCCATCCTTTTGTCTTAATGCTGAGTCTTTTCAGTCATCTCCATGTATTTCTTCGGAACTTAAATTGTTTACATGTATTCTTGAATTTTGTTATGACTCAAAAGCCTTTTATACAAATTACTTGCCACAATTTTTTCTCCATTTATTTAACTGTGCAATATGATGTCTTACATTGTGCTTAACTGCTTCTTTACATTCTACACTCATTGGTAGTAAAGGTGACCTTTATCAGTTGAATTAGCGTGCCAGTAACGAATCCATTCACGTAAGCTTGACTAAGATAGAAGCCACATCAGAATCATATAATAATAATAATAATAATAATAATAATAATAAGTACTTTATTGATCCCGAGTAGGAAGTTATTTTGTTACAGCAGCAATATTTAAAACCACACTTAGCAATAATAATAATAATAATAATAATAATAATGAATATAACAAATATAATAATAATATTAACTAATAATAAAGTATAGAATAATAATACACACACATATGTTAGGAAGTTTGTTGATTTGTGGCAGCAATACAGAGCAATACATAAAAACTATACTGTACGTTACAAGAAATATATGAAATATAAATAAATCAGTGCAAAAAGAGAGCAGAATAGTAAGATAGTGTTCATGGACCACTCAGAAATATGCTGGTGGGGAAGAAGAAGCTATTCTTAAGATATAGTGTCTGTGTCTTCTGACTCCTGTACCTCCCCCCTGATGGTAGCAATTAGAAGAGGGCATGTCCTGCATGATGGGTGTCCCTAATCATGGATGCCACCTTGATGAGGCATTGTATTTTGAAGATGTCTGCAGTGTTGAAGAGACTAGTGCTCATGATGGAGCTGATGACTCTCTGCATTCTTCATAATTGCATCGATATGTTGGGCCCAGGATAGATCTTCAGAGTTGTTGACATTCGGAAATTTGAAACTGCTCACCCTTTCCATTGCTGACCCCTCAATGAGGACTGGTGTGTGTTCTCCCAAGTTCCCCTTCTTGAAGTCCACAATCAGTTCCGTGGTTGTACTGACATTGAATTTAACATGATTGTTAAACATGTAAAAACATGTTTGTTGGCATACTCTGCTGGCCAATGGAACTAAAAGGACATTAGAAAGTAAAAAATACAGAAACAAAGTTGGCCATTTGATTTCTTGTGCCTGATTTCCCATTCAATAAACTCAGGGCTCACTGTTTTCCTCAGAGCCACTTTGCTGCACTGTTCCCATATCCTACATTCCCTTGATATTAATTCCTGTATTAAATATATCGAGCAACTGAGCCTCCACAACCATCCGAGTGATGAAGTTTCTTCTTATCTCAATAGGTTAATTGATTATTGTAAGTTGTCCTGTGATTAGGCTAGTGTTCCCTCAACCTATGGACTCACTTTCAAGGACGATTCATCTCATGCTCTCAATATTTATTTATTTAGTTATTTATTTTCTTTTTATATTTCCACAATTTGTTGTCTTTTGCACATTGGTTGTTTGTGCGTCTTGTGTGTGCTCTTTCATTGCTTCTATTGTGTTTCTTGGTGTTTGCTGTGAATGGTCATAAGAAAGTGAATCTCAGGCCTGTGTGTAGGGATCTGTTTGTACTCTGATAATAAATTTACTTTGAACTTTTGAATTTTGGTCCAATATACAGAAAATGTCTTTGTAACTTAACCCTTTAATCACTTATGAATCTGTATTACTTAAAGGCCATTTTAGTTGTTTCATAATGCTACACAAGATGGATTGCAATTCTTTGATGGGGTCTAAACCAAGCTTTCTCTAGAATACAGACTTTCTACCCTTTAGAAATCCAGTCCCATTGGTCCAATAAATGTTTTTGATGACTTTTTTTGTAGCTTGGCACAGATGTTTACTGAATTCATTTCTTGGACCACTAAATGTTTCTATTCCATTACTTCCAGGCTTGTCAGCACGTCTAATTTAACTACATTAGGTACAAACAAGATACTTTCTCAACCTTGTATTGTTTTGTCTACATTCTTAAATTTTCAAATGTTATTTCCTCCTTTTATTCGCATACAAAACCAACAGCTTGGTAAATTGGTTTATTATTGTCACACATAGTGAAAAAGCTTACTTTGCATGCCATGCATACAAATCATTTCATATCATCAGTACATTGAGGTAATACCATAATACAGAATATAATGTTACAGTTACAAAAGAAGCTCCAGGAAGACAGACAATATGGCAGAAGGCCATGATGAGATAGATTTTGAGGACAGGAGTCCATCTTATCATAGAAGAGGACCTTTCAATAGCAGGATAGAATAGATGGTATGCTCTTTCAGACTTCTTCTGCATGATAAGAGTGGGTGAGAAGAGAGAGTGACTGGGGTGACAGAGGTCTTTGATTATATTGGCTATGTTACCTAAGCAGTGAGAAATGTAAACAGAGTCCATTAAAGGGAGCCAAGTTTTTATGATGTTGTGAGAATATGTACTGTAGCTATTCACTCTATTGGAATTACCGATTATATAACTGGGAAACAGGCCCTTTAACTCACCATATACACATAAACCAGAAAGCATCCATCCATATAAATCCCATTTTCTAGCACAAATCACAGCATTCTCTGCAGCAACTGAGAATGTACTACGAAAGACCGGACACGTCTGTTCTTTCAGCCAAGTCATGTACATACACTTAAGTGATCCAAGTTTCTGTTTGGCTTCTGTAGATCATTTATATAACTTTCCACAAGAATCTTCCATTGGAGTTACTGCAAAGAATCAGGAGAGGCCCTGAGAGAATTCACCGGCTTGTACATAGTGACTGTTCCTGCTGGTAATCATTAACCACTTAGACACTTGGAGATGTCCATTTGAATTACAGACAGCAATATTCATTTAATTAAGTTATATCTCATCTTAAGGCACAGAACTCTGAAAAGGGTTGGTATGAAGGGGTTGACTATTTTCTAAGTAGAGAGAAAATACAAAAAACTGAGGTGCAAACAGACTTGGAAGTCCTTGAGCAGGATTCCCTAAAGGTTAATTTGCAGCTTGAGTCTGTGGTGAGGAAGGCAACTGCAATGTTAGCATTCATTTCAAGTGGACTAGAATATAGAAGCAAGGATGTAATGTTAAAACTTTATAAAGCACTGGTGTGGCCTCACGGAGTATTGGGAGCAGGTTTGTGCCCCTTATCTTTCTGTGGAATTCATTACCACAGGCAGCTTAAATATGTATATTTAAGGCAGAGTTTGATAGATTCTTGATTGGTCAGGGCACGAAGGGATACAGGGAGAAGGCAGGAGATTGAGGCTAAGAGCAAAATTACATCTGCCATAATGAAACGGCTGAACAAACAATGGGCCAAATGGCCTTATTCTGTTCATATATCTTATGGTCTTAACTCAGAATGTGGATTACAGCTTCAACAGTGTTCTTTGAGACAGAAAATCACCTTGCTAACAGCAAATTTGCGCAGTTTTCAGGAAGTAAATTCCTGATCACAGCCATAAACTGTCCCATGCAGAAGAACGTAAAGAAATCCAGTGAATAAACATGCACTCCTACACTCAGTTCTGAGCTGACAGCTCAAGAAAAGCATGCACGTGCCCCTGGGAATAAATTCCAGACATGACCTCTAACAGAGGAGCAGCATATGTTGTGGGTTTGAGAGAATGAAGGTCGTGGGACAAAATAGCTAATGTTTTTATTAACTGGGAAGAAGATTCCAATTGCACAGCTTCACACTGAATAGTTAATATCATTGTGAGCTGTGATTTTCTGATATAACTATAAAAATATAGTATTATTTTGTTACCCACACTTACGAAAGGAAAAGGTAATGTACAGACTACAAGATACAGTTACTTTAGTACAGACAAATAAAAATTCCAACAAATGACAATCTAATGCATGCAGCTCTCCTTCATACAGAATATAAGGTGAGAATGGACACATCGGTCCTCAGTTAGACATTGTTCTGGATCTTCCATTTTGTTCAATCTGTAAAAAAATTCACTAATTTTGTTAATAATTGCCAGTTTCTTTAACGATTAAAAGAAAATAATTATTCATATCTAATCCACTAGTTCTATTTCAAAATAATGGTAGGGGAGAAAATCTATTACATTTGGCAACTTAGTTCCATCCTTCAAACACTGCCAAGCCCAATAACAAACTTGTATTTCCATATATAGGAAAATGTGTATTGGAACTTTCTTTCATTATAAGACAGCTCATTCAAGTGAACAAGTATTCTTTTTATTACTTTCTTAGACTTTGGTGACATTACAGCAGGCAATTGAGGAGGTGAGTGGATGATTTGGAGGTATGGCAGACATACTGTATCTTCAGTTCAACTGTGCAGAGACCAGAAAGCAAATTGTTCACTTATATTAAAAGCTGACCAAAAAACAATTCTCCTAGAATCTGTAGCTGAATATTGTGGTTTTAAGTGTGATGTCTGTATTTTGTTATTGAATTTACTACAACTTTATCAATTTCCTCTGATACACCTGAGAGAAAGAGAGGTTTATATTGCACTTTGACTGCCCATGATCATGGCAAATTTTACTTAAAAAATATTTTCAGGAATGTGCTGAATCATTAGCCTTTAAAAACCAGCAGAGGGGCTGAGGTTTCATATAGGTGAATTGGTAACTTACTGGACTTACAGGTAATCGTTATATACTTTTTACTTTATATAATTGTACCTTGAGCTTTGCTTTAGCACCTTTCTAGAAACAGAAAACCTACAGCACAATACACCTCTATCAGGTCATCTCTCATCCTCCACTGCCCCAAGGAGAAAAGGCTGAGTTCACTCAACCTGTTCTCATAAGGCATGCTCCCCAATCCAGACAACATCCTTGTAAATCTCCTCGGTACCCTTCTATAGTTTCCACATCCTTCCTGTAGTGAGGTGACCAGAACTGAGCACAGTACTTCAAGGGGGGTTTGACCAGGGTCCTATATTGCTGTAACATTACCGCTCAGCTCTTAAAATCAATCCCACGGTGGATGAAGGCCATTGCACCATATGCCTTCTTAAACACAGAATTAACCTGCACAGCAACTTTGAGTGTCCTATGGACTCGGACCCCAAGATCCTTCTGATCCTCCACACTGCCAAGAGTCTTACTATTAATACTGTATTCTACCATCATATTTATCCTACTTTCTTGGCTGTGTTGATGGCTCAGAGATTGTACCAAGGTACAAATTAAATTTATCATCAAAGTACAGATATGCCACCAGATACAACCCAGTGATTTGTTTTGTTGTGGGCAAACTCAATAAATCCTCTAATCATAATAGAATCATAGACACCCAACAGGGTGGACAACCAGTGTGCAAAAGAAGCAAACTGTGCAAATCCAAAAGAAAAGAAAGAAATTATAATAATAAATAAATAAGCAATAAATATCGAGAACACGAGTCGAAGATTCTTGGAAAATGAGTCCATAGGTTGTGAAAATAGTTCAGAGACGGGGAAGGTGAAGTTGAGTGAAATGATCCCCTTTGGTTCAAGAGCCTGAAGGTTGAGGGGTAATTAACAACTGTTCCTGAATCTGGTGGTGTGAGTCCTGAGTCTCCTGTTCTCACTGCTGCCATTAGTGAGAGGGTGAAGAGCATGGTTTGGTATGTATGGTAGGGATCCCTGATGACCTATGCTGCTTTCCTGCAAAAGTGCTCCATGTTGATGTGGTCAGTGGTGGGGAGGGCTTCACCTGTGATGGACTTGGCTATATCCACTGCTTTTTGTTGAATTTTCCATTCAAGGGCATTAGAATTTCATTACTAGGCAGTGATGCACCAGTTAATATACTCTGCATTGCACATCTATATAAGTTTGTCAAAGTTTTAGATGCCATTCCTTATCTTCACAAACTTCTAAGGAAGTAGAGGCACTGCTGTGCTTTCTTTGTAATTGCACTTATGTGCTGGGTCAGGGAGAGGTCCTCTGAAATGATAACACCAAGGAAACTTAAAGTTGCTAAAAATTGCAAATACATTCAGACTTCAATGTTATTTTCAATGAACTTGAAAATTATCAAATGTTTAGTAAAAATCTGATTTAGTGAATGTTTCAAGTGCTCCACCAATTTAGAAATTTAATGGTAGAGGTCATTTATTTCTCAACAGTGCCGTCAAAAACGGACATTCACTGGAGTGAAACACAATAATTAATATTGCTGGGTCATTGTACCTTAATTTGGAAAATTGATTGGCTCTCAAATTTCTAGACTGTCAACTTTAATTCTATACATAACATTGTCATTATTCCACAAAATGGGGATTACTCATGCATTTATTTGGCAGAGCTATGATAATTGTTTTCTTATTTTTCTCAGGCACCATGATGTTGAAAATAGAGAAACACAAAATTCCAGGAAGATGTGAAATGCCCAAAACTAATATTTTAATCTATTTATACCACAGTTCCTTGTCTTGGATTTGAATAGCATGCACAGCCTCACCAGGAAATGCTTCCAGGAAAACATTCTCTGAGTATATCAGGAGTCAAGGAAAGAATAGGCCCCTCTGGGTAATCCATGTCGACCCAGGGAATGTGGATGAGATCCTAAATAAATAGCTGTGAGATGTCATGGAATGATTAACTATTGATAAATCCCGAGGGCCAGATGAGAGCTACTCTAGGATGCTATGAGAAGTAAACAAAACAAAAACTAGGACCCTAGCAGAGATTTTAGCATCTTTCTATGCCACAGGCAAGGTAACAGAAGAGTGGAAAATGTCTAATGTTGTCACAATATTGGGAGGGAAATTAATAGAGAAAATTCTAAGGGTAGGATTTATACTCCCCAATTTATTTGGAAAGACATAGTCTGATTTGGGTAAAGTCAACATTGCTTTATGCAAAAGAAATTGTGTCTCACTAATATGATGTACTTTTAAAGGTAACTATGAAGAATATTGAGGGTAAACAGTAGTCATTATCTACAAGTCATTTGGCAGGGTCCTAAAATTAAGGCATACGTGATCCAAGGTGAACCAGCTAATTAGATTGAAAATTGTCTTTGTGACAGGAAGCTGGGGGAGGGGGTGAAAGTGGAAGGTGCTTTTCAGATGGGAAGACTGTGATTAATGGTGTAACACAGGGCCTGGTGCTGGGGCCTTGCTATTTGTGAAATATACTAATGACTTGGATAAGAACATAAGAGGAATAATTAGTAAGTTTTTGGTGATACAGGACTGGTTTTGAGGTTTTGTGGATAGCGAGAAAGGTTGTACATGGAACTTAAACCTAATACTTGTGGAGTGACGTCATATAGGGGTAGAGCATATATAAGAAATGATGATGTATTAATGAATGTTGATGAATAGAATTTCTGCATTTAAGATACATTTATAAAGGCACTTGAATAGGCAAGACATTGAAGGAAAAGACGTGATGCGGACTTTTTTTGCAACTACACTCCTTTAAGATGAGAGTGAAATGCATTCAATGAAAAACAAACCTTTCTTTACCAGCATTCAATTTTGGTCAGTTGGAAGGAGTTTTCATTCTGGACAAGTTAAAGTCTTTGAACCTAAGGGGAAAATGGAATGCTTTATAAATAGTGAGGAACTAGGGGTCTGGGAGCAAAGAGAAGGTACATATTATTTAAATGTAGAACAAAAATACAATCAAAGACTGACATTGTGGATTAACTGCTGCACCAATAATCCAGTAAACCCGGACTAATTATCTGGAGACCAGTCAAATCCCACAGTGGTGTATGGGGAATTTTTAAAAATTGCTAGACACTATCATCAGCAGATTGTCATTAGAAACCTACCAAGGTCACCAATATGGTTCAGGAAATACCTGAGCAGTGTGTAATTCTTGACCAATGGCTGTCTGAAATGACCTATCAAAGCATTCGGTGGTATTAAGACTGCTGCTTTAAAACACAAATAAAATAAAATGGAATGAACTGCTCACCTTTGATCAAGATGTTTGAGATTATTCTGGAGTTATGAAATCATGAATAGCAGATAATAATTAATATTAGATCAGAAGAAACTTCAGAACCAGTCTTCAGAAAATAAAGCCTGTTCACAATTTAACTTCACCAGTATTGATATTAATGTAGGTATTAGTTTATAACTGTCACATGTACCAAGATACAGTGAAAATCCTTGTCTTGCATATTGTTTATACAGATTAAATCATTACCTAGAGCATTGAGTTAAAATAAGATAGAACAATAACAATGCAGAATAAAGTGTAAAATCTACTGAAGAAATGTTGTGCAGGTAAACTATAGAATACAAAAATATAACAAGGCAGATTGTGAGGCAAAGAGTCTACCTTGTTGTACAGGAGGTCTGTCCAAGTGATACTTCAGGCTATAGAAACCAATCATTAGGTTTGGGACATTCTGATTCTGTGCCATTGACACGATGCAGGGAAGACACCAGTAATTTCTTCTCCCGCCTCCTTCTCTCTTTACTCATTCTCCATTTGTGTTAGTCTCTCACCCCTTCTCTTTTCCTCACCTGCCCATCACTTCCCTCTGGTTTCCCTCCTTCTTCCCTTTACTGCACTCCTATTAGATCCCTTCTTTTTCAGTCCTTTATCTCTTCCACCTTTCCCCTCCCCGCTTCTTATTTCACCCTCCCCTCCCCCACCCACCAACCTTTCCGTCACCTAGTCTCACCTATCACCAGCCAGCTAGTACTCCTTCCCCTCCCCCCACCTCTTATTCTGGCCTCTGCCCCCTTCCTTCCCAGTCCTGATAAGGGGCCCAGCTGAAACATTGACTTGTTTATTCCTCTCCGTAGATGTTTGCCTGAAATTCTGAGTTCCTCCAGCATTTTGTATGTGTGTGTTGCAACAGATAATTGTTCATGTTAATTAATAGTTATTGAAAACTTTGGGACAAGTTGAGGGAAGGCACTAAGTAGCCATCTTCTATATTAACACACCATTAAAGGTGTATTCCTGTAACCTAATATCCAGTTTTGGGCAGGTCTGTTCTGTCTATTCAGGATGCCACCCCTCAACACTGAAAATAAAAAGGTATATTTTGGTGGTGTTTCTACTTAGAAGTTCTTGGACCAGCTAGTAGTAATTGAATACTTAGGCAGATTCTGCTGGTTGGGATGGGCTACCATTGTAAGTATGTAATTCTGCAAAGTCATCTGTCCAGATTGAAAATGTTAGTTATGTAGGTGATTATAGCCACTGAAAATGTGGTTAATTGCTTATTATTATCTTTGCATATAAAGCATTGTATGATGAGAGATTTCAAGTTTCTCTCCAGTAGAGATATTATGTTCAGTAAGTACTTATATTTCCCAGTTACGGTTTCTGTGAGGCTCGGTTTGGTTTGTCACAACAAAAGGCACAAAGTTGTAAAGGAAAAAATTACTCTTAACCCTATTGATCTTACAAAGTCCTCCTCACAAATGTCTGGGATTGGAAATGCTGTCCTACAGCCTAATCAATCAGCAGCCTGACCAAGTATAGTTCTCATAGGATCATACACATGGAGTAATCTTCCATACTCCATCATAATCCCTAAGTATGTTGGTACTGTGTTTTGCATCTTGGCCCTGAAATAATGCTGTTTCATTTGGCTGTAGCCATGGGTATTCATATATGGCTGAATGGCAATTAAACTTGAACGTCAAAAATGTGAATCATTTAAAATAATAGGTAAGAACAGTTAAGCACCAAAACCTAGAAAAGAAAGAATGGCATAAAGATTAAAAAAATCAAAAGAAAAATAAAGAAATTATTTCCTTGCACTTACCATTTCAACCACACGTAAATTGAATCAAGCCTCAGCAAATTTGTGCTCCAGTAAGGCTGTGCTGGTCCAGCCATGGAGTGGCAGATCAGATATTTGTCACCTATCTCTGATTTGCACTTTGCAATTTGCATGTCTGGAAGTGAGGGAGACGTTGCTAGTAGTTATAGAATGGCCAGGTGAAGGAAAATGCATTTAAGCACATTATGAGTGAAAGGGAAAACTTTCACTGGTTGCAGTAAATTATAACACAAAGAAGATTGTTGGAGGTAAGTCAGGAGATGCTCAGGACAGTATCCTCAGCCAAGCATCTACTACTGTTTGATTAATGAACTTCCTTTTACCTTAAGGCCAGAAAAGGGGATGTTCACCAATGATTGCACAATTTTCAATTCTATCTACTACTTTTCAGCAAATGAATCAGCAATTCATCAACAGTATTTTTGCGCAGGTTCCCCAGTGTGATACTAATATTAAGAGGATTAAGCCAAGAGGGAAGGTTACATAAACTTGCTTTGTATATCATAAAGTAGAGAAGATTGGGGGTGATTTTACTGAAGATTTAAAAATGATAAGATAGACAGATGTGTTAAACACCACCACAAAAAGCTAGATTTACTAAGATATGAAAAATGTGATAATATGTATAAACAATGTAAACTTTACAAGTTTTCTTTTGGCTGAGTGCTTCATGACTGGAATTCATATTTTAACACATTGTGATAATGCTTTTATCCCAATTAAGTACAACTAGAAAATAGACAATATGTACAACACAGGAACAGGCTGTTCAGCCCAAGATGTCTGTGCAGACCATGATGGCAAATAAAACCCAAACCTATCTGCCATAACAGATAGTTATAAACCATAACATCTGTCCATAACAGATGAGCATAACATAAGAACATTAGAAATAGGGGCAGGAGTAGGCCATCCGGCCCATCGAGCCTGCTCTGCCATTCAATAAGGTCATGGCTGATCTGTTTGTAAACTCAGCTCCATTTACCTGCCTTTTCCCCATAACTCTTCATTCCCTTACTATTAAAAAACCTATCTAACTGTTTCTTAAATATATTTAGTGAGGAAGCCTCAGCTGCTTCTTCGGTCAGAGAATTCCACAGATTCACCACTCTCTGGGAAAAGAGTTTCTCCTCATCTCCGTCCTAAATCTTCTTCCCAAATCCTGAGGCAATGTCCCCTATTTCTAGTCTCATCTACCAATGGAAATAACTTTCTTACTTCTATCTTATCTATCCCTTTCAAAATTTTGTATGTTTCTATAAGGTCCCCCCTCATTCTTCTGAACTCCAGAGAGTATAGTCCCAGGCGATTCAATCTCTCCCCATAGGTTAACCCCTTCATTCCTGGAATCAACCTGGTGAACCTCCTCTGTACTGCTTCCAAAGCCAGTATATCCTTCTTCAAGCATGGAGACCAGAACTGCACACAGTACTCCAGCTGTGGCCTCACCAGTACCCTGTATAGTTGCAGCATGACCTCCCTGCTCTTAAATTCAATCCCTCTAGCAATGAAGGCCAACATTCCATTTGCCTTCTTAATAACCTGTTGTACCTGCAAGCCAACTTTTTGCGATTAATGAACAAACACTCCCAAGTCCCTCTGCACAACAGCATGCTGCAATCTTTCACCATTTAAATAATAATCTGCTCTTCTATTATTCCTTCCAAAGTGGATGATCTTACAGTTACCAACATTGTATTCCATCTGCCAGACCTTGGCCCACTCACTTAACCTATCTATATCCCTCTGCAGACTCTCTGCATCCTCTGTACAATTTGCTTTTCCTCTCAGTTTAGTGTCTTCAGGAAATATTGCTATGCTACACTCAGTCCGCTCTTCCAAATCATCAATGTAAATGGTAAACAACTGCAGGCCCAGCACTGACCCCTGTGGCACCCCACTCACCACTGACTGCCAACCGGAGAAACACCCATTTATACCAACTCCCTGCCTTCTATCGGTTAACCAGTCCACCATCCATGCCAATACACTTCCTCCAACTCCATGCATCCATATCTTATTTATAAGTCTCGTGTGGCACCTTATGGAATCCCTTCTGGAAATCCAAGTATACGACACCTGTTCCCCTCTATCCACTGCACTCATTATGTCCTCAAAGAACTCCAGTAATTTTGTCAAACAGGACCTGCCTTTTCTGAATCCATGCTGTGTCTGTTTAATGGAACCACTCCTTTCTAAATGTTCTGCTATTTCTGCATAATGTATCCATTATCTTCATGTTCCTGTGGCTGTCTAAAGTACAACACAGAACAGACAGACAGACATACTTTATTGATCCCGAGGGAAACTGGGTTTCGTTGCAGTTGCACCAACCAAGAATAGTGAAGCAATATGAAACTATAAATAATTAAATATTGTATGGCACAGGAGCATACAACTTCTGCTACTAATTCCAATGCTACATTTTGACTAATAGCAAAAAATCAAATTGTGCTTTCATTTCAAAAATACAGTTACTGATGTGCAACACATCAGTGATTAGTCGGAAGTGCACAACATGTGTGAAAACATTTGTCATCAGTTGTACTTACCTGTTATACTTTCACTTCCAAAGGCATCAAATATTAAGCATGATCCTATTTAATGCTAGTGACTGAAGGTGAATTTTCCCATTTATTGAGGCAATTGTTATAATGAAGGACTTTGAGTTAAAACTTAGATAAATGGTAAAAGTGAAAAGGTGTTTGATTCTAATCCTCAAGTGAAGTCTGTATAAACTTCCTGTTCCTTTAAAAATTCATAAAGAAAGCGTTGGCTTGTCATTTTTTTAACATCATTGATTTAACTAAAACCAGGATGAGGGAGTTAAATCATTACATATTAAAAAACGACAAGCCTAACTACTCTGCATTAGTTTCCTGTATCTTTTAGAATTGATTTGAATGTTCTCTTTCTAGCTTTTAAAGCTCTCAATGATCTGGGACCAGAATACATCACAGAACCGTTTTTGTTTTATAATCCCGTGTAAGCTGTCAGGCCTACTTCTGCCAGTCTTTTAAGTTTAACCAATCTCCTTCAGAAAATAATTGCCAGGTCAGCTTTTCGATCTATGCTCCTAAACTGTAAAGTTCAGGACCTAAAACTATAAGGGATGCAGATTCAGTTGACACTTTAAATGGCAACTCAAAACCTATTTACTTAACCTTGCCTTTTAATTGACAGCTTTTTTTCTTTTATTTTCTTGTTTGCTCTTTATACCATTTTAATCACATTGAACTACATTGTCTATATGAAAGGTGCTCTGTAAACGTTATTATTATTTAAGTCTGTTAACAAGAATGAACAATTTAAAACATTGTAAATGTACTGTAACAGGACATGGAAATATAAAATAACTTTAAAATAGTTGTAAAAATGAATTAAAATTATCAGTATTCAATTTAGTTTGTGACAAAATTAGTAGAACTTAATAGAGCTGAGATTCACTTGAATGGATAAACATTATACTCAGATCATGGTTACCCTTTCAAATTAAAACATTCTATGTAGACATAATGATGATAATGACAGGCTTCAGAGGTCAAATGGTTAACACAATAATCAGCAGCTCATTATTTATGAGCCTCGACAGCTTCAGGCTCATCTACAACAATAACAGAACCCTTTCCTGGCTTTGTTCTTCCTTGGAAGATGTTGCACTCGAGGCAGTAAGCCTTCCAGCACAACAGATGCTCTTCAGGAGATAACATTCTGTAACAGTCAGACAACTTCAATAGGTAGAGATAAAAGGGAAAAACACAAGCAGTGGAAATCTGCAGTCAGAACTGAAAATACACATCAGGTTATTCTGAAACAGAAAGATATCATTTAGGTGTGCCTTCTCTGGACAATAGTGAGTGTCTGAGGCAAGCTCAATGAACAATTGTATGGTGCCCAATAATTATAAAGTACAAGAATTATAGTTACTCTATCAACTAAATAAGACCAAGAATAAGTCTGCAAATTATGCTAGAATGTGGTAATGTAATGTTATCATAACAGAGCTAACAGGTTGGACACACAGTATAACCAAGCAAATATCGAGCTTTCGTGTGACACACCTGGCATGTCATGTATAACTAAGATATCAGAGAGAATAGTTTAGAAACTGGATAAATTAGCACTGAGACTCCATTTCCCTGTGAGGTTGTGCCAGTGACTACTTCTCTGTTAATCATTCTCATTTGGAAATCAGCCAGCCATTTCCACACCTAACTCACTTTAACGGATCTGGTGTGTTCTTTGCTTCAGTCAGTTCCACAGCTAATGGCATTACAAGTTGTGCGCTCAGTGCTTGCTCCCATATGTTTCTTCAATTAGAGTTCCTCAGTTAAGTTCTTAGATCCAATCTGAGAATCTTGCTGAACAGCTACGGAATCAAAACACCATGACAGGCTGAAATTGAAGATTTACACCAATGGAAGAACAAGGGTGCAATAGCATGACAAGAAAATTTGCTAAGTAAAAATAAACGGAGAGTGAAAAGTTATTTTTCCAATTTTACAGCTGAATTCCATGGCGGTTGATGCTAGGACAACCTTTAGTTAATATAAATTAAACACTTGGACTTAGTTATCAAAGTGCAGCTTTCAAACTTGTAGCTCAAACAGACACAGTGAACAGTGACAAGGTTAGTGTCAACTCTGAGGGGATGTAGTCAGGCTAATAGAATGGATAGATTGGGAGAAGAGAATGCAGTAATGCAGAAAAATGTGACGTGTTATATTTTGCTTTGGGAGAACTAAAAGAGACAAAAAATTTTTAAAGGATATTAGTTTGGGGATGGGGGTTGTCTAAGGCTACATATGTATCATTTGTTGAAAATAGTGGAATAGGTTAAGAAAGTGGTTAAAAAATTTGGGATCTCAAGCTTTATAGAACACAAAAACAAGAGAGTCACAATGAATATTTAAGATCAGTGTTTCAGTCACAACTGGAGAATTATGCCTGTTCTGGGAATTTTACTTCAGGAAAGGGGGAGAGACAGAGGAACTTTACTCAGATGATTCTAGGGATGTGGGACTTCAGTTATGGAGATAGATTGAGGAACCAAGACTTCGATGCCTTGGGCACAGCTCCTATCAGCCTTATACTTAAAGATGGTATTTGCTGTACCCGATTGCTCCTTCACCACAGCAGCCTTTTTATATAATACATGCTGTGATGCCAGTCTTTTCAATCGTCCAATAACTAGGTTCACTTGTAGCTTGTGATTCCACTGAGTCAGACAAACAGATGTCTGGAAGTGCAAATCTACAGAGGTTCTCATGTCCCCTCATCCCCATAAAACAGTAAGACAGAGGAGCAGAATTAGGCCATTTGGCCCATCGTCTGACCCGCCATTCCATCATGGCTGATTTATTGTCCCTTTCAACCCCATTCTCCTGCCTTCTCCCCGAAACCTTCGACACCCTGATTAATCAGGAACTTATCAACCTCCACTTTAAATATACCCAATGACTTGACCTATACAGTCGTCTGTAACAATGAATTCTACAGATTCATCACCCGCCTGCTAAAGAAATTTTTCCTCATCTCTGTTCCAAATGGATGTTCCTCTATTTTGAGGCTGTGCCTTCTGGTCCTAGACTCCTGCCCTATAGGAAACAATCTCTCAACATCTCTACATAGGCCTTTAAATATTCAATAGGTTTCGATTAGATAACATCCCTGCCCATTCTTCTAAACTTCAAGTGAGTATGGCCACAAAGCCATCAAACCCTCTTCATTTGTTAACCGTTTCATTCCTGGGATCATTCTTGTGAACCTTCTTTGGAATCTCTCCAATGCCAGCACATCTTTTCTTAGATAAGGGGCCTAAAACTGTTCACACTACTCTTAAGTGCAGTCTGGCCAATGTCTTATAAAGTCCCACCATTACATCCTTGCTTTTATATTCCAGACCTCCCAAAATGAATGCCAACATTGCATTTGCCTTCCTTACTACTGACTCAGTCTGCAAGTTAACCCTCAGGGAATGCTGCACCAGGACTCCTAAGTTGTTTTGCATCTCTGACTTTTGGACTATCTTCACCATTTGTTTTGCTCTGCCATTTCTTTCTTCTGTGCTTTAATACACTAAACGAGAAGTATTATTTCTAAGATATCATCTCCCCTGCTGGCACATTCCAGGCACCAATCACTCTGCATCAAAAAGATGCCTTGTAATTCTCCTTTAAACTTAATTTAAAGGTAATTGCACCACATATGAAATGCTGGAGGAACTCAGCAGACCAGGCAACTTCTATGGAAAAGAGTAAGCAGGCCAAAACCCTTCATCAGGACACCTGATAATTCAAGTGCAATAGCGAGAAGCAACTTCAGCTAATAGCTATTACACTCCATTCCAATTAACATCCCAATAAACACCTCTTGTAGCCTCTCCAACCTCTCCACAATCTTCCTGTAGTGAGGAGTCTGCAACTACACATATTCCTCCAAATTTTTCTGTGGTTGCCTTATGCCTCCTGAATTTTATACTCAGGCCTCCACTGAAAGCCAGTGTCAAAGCTGTGTTCATTGTCATGTGACAAATATATTATGCACAAATGCAACTAACAACTGAATCAAAGCAGCATTACTGGCACTTAGCATTATTTCAGTAGCATTTACTAGAATAACATACTGTAAGTTAAATGTAAATTATATACAATTTTAATAAGAAATAACATAATTAGAACAGAAATTGCAGTATATGACAAAAAAATGGTCAAAGTGTTCATAGCAATGTAAATGATTACTGTTTGGCCAGTTTGTTCAAGAATCCCATAATTGAAGGGAAGTAACTTCAATGGGACTTAAGGCTTCTGTACATCCTACCCAAAGACAGTTGCAAAAAGTTGTCATAGCCCAGACGGCGGGGGGAGGGGTCTTTGATGATGGATGATGCCTCTTAAGGTAGTGCCTCCTGTAGTTAGCATGGGGAGGGATGTGCTTACTACTTCTTACATTCCTGCACGTTCAAATTGCAGTGCCAGATCATGATACAATTGACCAAGATACTTCCAGCATTACATCCGTAGAAGGTTGTCAGAGTGTTTAGTAAAAAGCTGAACTTCCTTAACTGCATAAGCTGCTTTACCACCTTATCCACTTGAAACCATATTCACGGAGGTACGCACATGCACTCCAAGATCCTTCTGTATGTTAAATCAGTATGTTACCATTTACTGATACTTCTCTCCCACTTTCGACCTTCTAAAATGCAATACATCACACTTCTCTGGATTAAACTCCATCCACCATTTCTCCAGCCAAATTTCCAAATTAACTCATGCTTTGCAAATCTTCCTCTGTGGTCATCAAATCAGAAGAAAATGAGAGCAGATACTTGGGGAGAGAATACAATTTTTAATAACGGGATCTAGATCACAACACTACAAATGGAGAGGCTCAAGTACAAAAGGATGCACAGCTTTTCAGAGCCAGACCAACAAAGGTAGAGGGCCACAGGACTGAAGCTATTTACAGAAATGCGATGGATCATGCCATCTGAAGAACTTTTGCAGGACTTTTGACAAAATCCCGTATTGTAGGCTGACCCAGAGGTGGGGTAACATGGACCCTTCAAGCTGCTTCATGAGTTGGAAGCCCATGGAAAATAAGGGCAGCTGTTTTAAAAGTTTGGAAATGTTATATGTTCATCTTTTCCAAATGTGTTCAACAACATGCTTCACAGATATATTCAGAGATATGGAATCTGCTGAGGAGATTTAACAGCATAGATGAAAAGCCTATTGAGAGACTATAACAAAGCAGTGCCATTTTCATTGACTCTGGTGAGAAGTTAGAACTGGTGTAGTCCAAGCCCGCATTTATTCTCAGCACTTGGACGAACTGGACTTGGGAATCAGTTTGCTGATGCCTTAAGGTTAAGAGCTGTATCAGAAAGTGTGATTCAAGTTCAAGTTCAAGTTCTGTTTATTGTCATTCAACTGTACATGTGTACATCACCAAATGAAACAACATTCCTCTGGACCAAGGTGAACAACACAGTTTATGTAACAGTAAGTAATAGTACCAACAATAAATGAACAAATAATAAGGTGCATATGCAGTATGATACAAAAGAAAAAGAAATAGTATCATGCTACTGATGCTTCATATGTGATGAAACCAAATGACAAGATCCATACGTGGTGGCAGGGAGTTCAGTAGTCTTACAGAAGAAGCTGTTTCCCATCCTAACAGTTCTTGTCCTAATGCCACAGTTTCTTCAGCCTGATGGTAGGGTTTCAAAGAGATTGTTGGATGGATGGGAGGGATCATTAACAATGTTAAGGGCCCTGTGTACCCAACGCTCCAAATAAGTATCTATAATGGGTGGACGAGAGACCCCTATAATCCTCTCAGCAGTCCTCACAATCCATTGTAGGGACCTGTGGTCAGATCTCTTGCAATTCCTGCACCAGACGCTGATACAGCTGGACAGGACACTCTTGATGGTGCTCTTGTAAAAATTGTTAAAATGGGGCAGGGGAGAGCCTCACTCACCTCAGTCTCCTCAGAAAGTACAGACACTGCTGTGTTTCCTTAACCAAGGAAGTGGTGTTGAGGGACCAGGTGAGATCGTCTATTATGTGCACTCCCAGAAACTTGATGCTTCTAATTCTCTCCATGGAGGAGCTATTTATGTGCAGTGAGGAGTAGTCTGCCTGAACCCACAATCATCTCTTTGGTTTTGTCCATGTTGAGACTTAAGTTGTGTTGGCTCACCTCCTCTTCGTATGCTGTCTCGTTGTTGTCGTTGATGAGGCCAGCCACTGTTGTGTCATCAGTAAATTTGCTGATTTGGTTTGAACTGGATCTTGCGATGCAGTCATGTATCAACAGCATGGACAACAGCAGGCTGAGTATGCAGACCTGGGGAACATTGGTGTTGAGTGTTTCTGCCAATACAGACTTTCAGTCAAGAAATCTAGGATCCAGTTACAGACAGAGTGGCCTTTCTGTTAAGAAATCTAGGATCCAGTTACAGGGAGAAGTGTTGAGACCCAATAAGGACAGTTTACTCACTGGCTTCTGAGGGACGATCATATTAAACACCGAGCTGAACTCAAACAGCATCCTTGCTCTTTGCACCAGAAGAGGTACCATTTTGCAGGGCAGCACAGGACAGGATGAGTGGAGTGCAGAGGCCATGGCATTATCGCTGCACAGATTTGAGCGATTAACGAACTGAAAAGGGTTCATTGTAGCAGGAAGATGGGATTTAATGCAATTTATAACCAGCTGCTTAAAGCACTTCATTACTGTTGAGGTCAGTGCCACTGGACGGTAGTAGTTGAATCAGAGTCAGAATCAGAATCAGGTTTATTATCACCGGCATGGGATGTGAAATTTGTTCACTTAGCAGCAGTTCAATGCAGTACATAATCTAGCAGAGAGAGAGAGAGAGAGAGAGAGAGAAAATAATAGACAAAATAAAACATAATAATAAATAAACAAGTAAATCAATTATGTATATTGAATAGATTATTAAAAATATTCAGAAACAGAAATACTGTATATTTAAAAAATGAGGTAATGTCCAAAGTTTCAAAGTCCATTTAGGAATTAGATGGCAGAGGGGAAGAAGCTGTTCCTGAATCACTGAGTGTGTGCCTTCAGGCTTCTGTATCTCCTACCTGATGGTAACAGTGAGAAAAGGGCATGCCCTGGGTGCTGAAGGTCTTGAATAATGGACACTACCTTTCTGAGACACCGCTTTCTAAAGATGTCCTGGGTACTTTGTAGGCTAGTTCCCAAGATGGAGCTGACTAGATTTACAACCTTCTGCAGCTACTTTTGGTCCTGTGCAGTAGCCCCTCCATATCAGACAGTGAAGCAGCCTGTCAGGATGCTTTCTACGGTACAATTATAGAAGTTTTTGAATGTATTTGTTGACATGCCAAATTGCTTCAGACTCCTAATAAAGTATAGTTGCTGTCTTGCCTTCTTTATGATTACATCAATGTGTTGGGACCAGGTTAGATCCTCAGAGATCATGACAACCAGGAACTTGAAGCTGTTCACTCTCTCCACTTCTGATCCTTCTATGAGGATTGGGATGTGTTCCTTCGTCTTACCCTTCCTGAAGTCCACAATCAGCTCTTTCATCTTACTGACGTTGATTGCCAGGTTGTTGCTGCAGCACCATTCCACTAGTTGGCATATCTCACACCCACTCGTCACCACCTGAGATTCTACCAACAATGGTTGTATGGTCAGCAAATTTATAGATGGTATTTGAGCTATGCTTAGCCACACAGTCATGTGTATACAGAGAGTAGAGCAGTGGGCTAAGCACACACCCCTGAAGTGCACCAGTGTTGATCATCAGCAAAGAGGATATGTTATCATCAATCCACACAGACTGTGGTCTTCCGGTTAGGAAGTTAAGGATCCAATTACAGAGTGAGGTACAGAGGCCCAGGTTCTACAACTTTTCAATCAGGATTGTGGGAATGATGGTATTAAATGCTGAGCTATAGTCGATGAACAGCATCCTGCTGTAGGTGTTTGTGTTGTCTAGGTGGTCTGAAGCCATGTGGAGAGCCATTGAGGTTGCGTCTGCTGTTGACCTATTGTGATGATTTGCAAATTGCAATGGGTCGAGGTCCTTGCTGAAGCAGGAGTTCAGTCTAGTCATGGCCAATCTCTCAAAGCTATAGACCAAGGCAGGTTACTGTTGCCCTCTCGGGCGCTGGGATCAAAGAAGCCTGAGGGGACAGTGAACTGTTCCAGAGAGATGTTGAAAACCTCTATTAGAACTCCATTTAACTGGGTAGCACAGTCCCCCAGAACCTGACCAGGTATGTTACCAGGCCCCGGAGCTTTATGTGGGTTGACCCTGGCTAGGGTGTGATGAAGACTTCAGGATGACATTTATTGGGTAAAGGAATAGGAAGATAGACATTTAGTGTGGATATGCAATGTAATACATGTTTGGGAAAAAGCAGCCTCCAAGGGGAATATATCATCAATGAAGAAGGTAAATCAATTGAGAAGGCAAATAGTTCAAATACCCAGTTCATTGAAAGTAATTACGCAGGTAGAAGGCATTACATTCACAGGCAGTATTACTAGAAAGCAGCAAAGTACACAGAATAAATAGTTAAAATGATGATGTATACAAAAAAAGTAAAAATGCAATTAAGTACCATAAACAGACTTCTTCATAGAAAAGGAATCGCAACTACAAAACTTATTCAGTGCTCATTAAGACCAGCTTACACCTCGTACTGGTGCACCTGGTAAACAATATTCCTGGCCCGAAGAAGGAAGCTGAGGTCCTCAAATCATCAGACAACCACGATGGTAGCTCAAGCCTCTCGGGCCTTCCCCACAGTGCCAGATTCTGTCATTCCAGCCTGCCCTTTGTGACAGACTCTTGGATACACACTCGCCATCTGGAGAAAAGCAGGCTTTTACATGATGTAGTCCATCACATGATGAAAGTCCTGCTTCATTGGGAATTATTAGCCAGGAGACTATTAGCACCAAAGCTCCTGTTTAATTTGAAAATTAATAGCTTTTGTTCACTCACTCATTGACCATGAGGCATTTTAAAGAGAACACAGTGTTGAAACCATACAGTGCTAGCTTATTGACTTCATAAAGTTAAATGCAAATAGTCAGAGATTAAAATAAATTAATGCCCAGGAACAGCTGAACACATGTTACGTGTCTCAAACAGCTGTCTGCTGTCATATGAAGCTTTTAAAGCTAGCAAAGCTCGCCAAAATTAGCCCAGGGGACCAAAGAAATAATGAGAATACAAAGGAGACACTGCCAGTACTTGCAATAGATTGAAGCAAATTAGTGCTACAAGTGAAAATGATTAATTGAAAGCCTGACCGGTTATTGCATCTATTTCTTTCACTGATTGCTTATTATTTTAACTTACTGCTGCAGTCTCTGGCTGGTTATGGGAAAACAAGGCAAAATGAAGGGAGACGTAAGACATCCTTATTCTGAATTCCCACATTGGCCCAAGGGAAGACTAATTTTATGTTGACTAAATTATGTTAAAATCTAAAGAAGAGATTCCAGCAGAGAGCCTCACCTGCTGCGAACTCGCAAGAGTAAAGGCTGATTTATACTAATGTGTCACATCTAAGCTGTAGGTACCACGTACCCTATGCCATACCTATGCCGTGGTGACTCATGCGTTGTGGTGATGCAGACCGTAACAACTGTTATTGGTCCGCTCAGTAGCTTTCCATTTTCTCCTTCGCATTTCCGGTTGCTTCTTCCCCGCCATGTCTGTACACCGATGCAAAATACAGTAGATGAACCAGATCGTCAAATCTACCTGCCGACATGCGAAAATGATTTCCTCGTCCATGTCTCTCACGAAGAAACTCAATACAGCGGCATAGAAACCCCACTGCCAACTAGCGTTCTGGCGCACACCAACGCATGCTCGCTACGGCGTAGAGCCTACACAGAAGTATAAATCAGGCCTACGGTGTAATCTATGGCGTAGCCCATACACAGAGGTATAAATCAGGCCTACGGTGTAATCTATGGCGTAGCCCATACACAGAGGTATAAATCAGGCCTACGGTGTAATCTATGGCGTAGCCCATACACAGAGGTATAAATCAGGCCTACGGTGTAATCTATGGCGTAGCCCATACACAGAGGTATAAATCAGGCCTATGGTGTAATCTATGGCGTAGCCCATACCCAGAAGTATAAATCAGCCTTAAGATGGAAAGGTGTCTTCCACTAATTTTCATCCATTAATAACATCTAGGAGAGGGGTTGTCTCAATTTTCAGTGAACACTTACATCAGGCCATATCTATTTTTTTCATAAAATTACCTGTATGTTTCATTTTTTAGTTTTCAATATAAAACTGTTCATAACACCTACTGGAAGTTATTCAGTGAAGTGTAATAAGAGTCATTGAATCATAGAGCATGCTGACAGGCCCTTCAGCCCAACTCAACCATGCTGATCAAGCTGGCCCATTTGCCTCTAAGCCTTTACTATCTATGAATCTTTCCAAAACCTTTTAAACATAATTGTATCCACCTTTGCCATTTCCTCTGGCAGCTCGCTATAAATGTTCAGTTCATTCTGCATTAAAAATCGGACTCTCAGCTCCCTTTTAAATCTTTCCCCTCTACCCCTGTCCTGTATCTATGCTCCTCGTAATGTTACAAACCTCTATAATGTCACTTCCCATATGCTTTGCTTCAGAGAACACAATGCCAGTGTATCCAATTCTCCTGATAACTCAAACCTTCAGCCCCAGGAACATCCTTGTGAATCTTTTATGCACCTTCTTCAGCTTAGTTACATCCTGACTGGCGCAGAACGTTCCAACTGTTGCATGGTAGCAGAGTGGTTAGCATAATGCTTTACAGCACCAGAAATTGCAATCTGGGTTCAATTCCTGCTGCTGTCTGTAAACAGTTGTATGTGTGGGTTTCCTCCTGTTTCAGAGATGTGCACGTTAGGGTTAATAAGTTCTGGCCATTTTAATGTTGGTGCTGGAAGACTTGTGGGCTGCTCCAAGCACATCCTAGGACTGTGCTGGTCATTGACACCAATTATGCACTTCACCATACGTTTAGATGTGTTCATGTGCATGCGGCAAATAAAGCTGATCTTTATGTCCCAATTCTTGTACTCAGTCCCCCACTTGAAGAAAACCGGCAAGTCCTATGTCATCTTCGGCTCCCCCGAGCACCCTGGTTTTCACTGAGCATACCCTGCCTTGCTTTGACTTCCCAAATTGCATCATTTTGCATATGTCTGAGTGAAATTTCATGTAATGTTCTTGTACCCACTTCCCTAGTTGATTGAGATCCTGCCATAACCTCAGGTAACCTTCTTCACTGTCCAACTTCAGGGAGGCTGCAACCGATGGCGACTCTACCAACGTAGAGGAGTACACAGCAACAGTGACCAGCTACATCAGCAAGTGCATTGATGATGTTACTCTGTCCAAGACCATCACTATACGCGCTAACCAGAAGCCATGGATGACCACAGAGGTGCGTGCGCTGCTGAGATCCCGCGACTCCGCCTTCAGAGCAGGCAACAAGGCAGCTCAAACAGTAGCGAGGGCCAAACTGTCCTGAGCCATCAGGGGGGCAAAGTGTGCACGTGCCCAGCTAATCCACAGCCACTTCCAGGACAGCGGCGACACGCGGCGCATGTGGAAGGGCATCCAGGACATCACCAATTACAGGACAACATCACCTGACTGTGCAGGTGATGCCTCCCTCCCAGATGCGCTGAATAACTTCTATGCCCGGTTTGAGGCGGAAAATGACATGGCGGCCAGGAAGTCCACCCCTCCTACGAATGACCAGGTGCTGTGTCTCACCGTGGCCGATGTGAGGAGAACCCTGTACAGGGTCAACCCACAGAATGCTGCTGGACCAGACGATATTCCTGGTAGAGTGCTCAGAGGATGTGCAGACCAGCTAGCAGATGTTCTCACTGACATCTTCAACATCTCCCTGAGCAACGCCACCGTTCCAACATGCTTCAAGGCCGCCATCATCGTCCCCATGCCGAAGAAGTCTTCAGTGTCCTGCCTCAATGACTACCGTCCCATTGCACTTACATCCTGTGGTAAACTATGTATATCTGTCTGGACACGCCCTTCTGCTGACTGCTCCTGTGGCTCCTCCCACAGACCCCTGTATAAAGGCAATTCGGGCACTGCTGTTCCCTCAGTCTCCGACATGTCGTGCTCCCTTTTCGCTGTTAATAAAAGCTTATCGTTCACTTCCAGTCTCCTAGAGTTATTGATGGTGCATCACATCCATCATCATGAGGTGTTTCGAGAGGCTCATCATGAGGCATATCAAGACCCTGCTGCCCCCCTCACTGGACCCCCTGCAGTTTGTGTACCGTCCCAACCACTCAACAGATGACGCCTTTGCCACCACCCTCCACCTGGCCCTAACCCACCTGGACAAAAAAGACACATACGTTCAGATGCCATTCATAGACTTCAGTTCAGCGTTCAACACAATCATCCCTCAGAAACTGATTGGAAAGCTGAGCCTACTGGGCCTGAACACCTCCCTCTGCAACTGGATCCCAGACTTCAGTCAGTCCGGATCGGGAGTAGCATCTCCAACACCATCACACTGCGCACAGGGGCTCCCCAGGCCTGTGTGCTCAGTCCACTGCTGTTCACTCTGCTGACCCACGACTGTGTTACAACACACAGCTTAAACCACATCATCAAGTTCGCCGATGACACGACCATGGTGGGTCTCATCAGCAAGAACGATGAGTCAGCTTACGGAGAGGAGGTGCAGCGGCTAACGGACTGGGGCAGAGCCAACAACCTGTCTCTTAATGTGAACAAAACAAAAGAGATGGTTATTGACTTCAGGAGGGCACGGAGCGACTACTCCCCACTGAACATCGATGGCTCCTTGGTAGAGATCGTTAAGAGCACCAAATTTCTTGGTGTTCTGCTGGCGGAGAAACTCACCTGGTCCCTCAATGTCAGCTCCATAGCAAAGAAAGCCCAGCAGCGTCTCTACTTTCTGCGAAGGCTGAGGAAAGTCCATCTCTCACGCCCCATCCTCATCACATTCTACAGGGGTTGTATTGAGAGCATCCCGAGCAGCTGCCTAGTTCAGAAATGGCACCGTCTCGGATCGCAAGACCCTGCAACGGATAGTGAGGTCAGCTGAGATCATCAGGGTCTCTCTTCCCGCCATCACGGACATTTACACTACATGCTGTATCCGCAAAGGAAACAACATTATGAAGAACTCCACACACCCCTCATACAAACTCTTCTAAAAGGCTCCGAAGCATTCGGGCTCTCACGACTAGACGTTGTAACAGTTTCTTCCCCCAAGCTATCAGACTCCCCAAAATCCAGAGCCTGGACTGACACCTTGCCCTATTGTCCTGTTTATTATTTATTGTAATGCCAGTACTGCTTTTGTGCACTTTATGCAGTCCTGTGTAGGTTTGTAGTCTAGTGTAGCTTTCTCTGTGTTGTTTTTTTACGTAGTTCAGTCTAGTTTTTGTACTGTGTCGTGTAACACCATGGTCCTGAAAAACATTGTCTTGTTTTTACTGTGTAAAAACATCATCATACCAGCAGTTATGGTCAAAATGACAATAAAAGTGACTTGACTTGACTTGACTTGACTTGACTTGATCTCAGCACCAACTTTGGAGTCACCTACAAATTTATTAATAATGTCAGCTGCATTCTCATCCATATTGTTAGTATATATGGCAAACAACAGGAAACCCAGCACCAATCCTTATGTCATACTATTGATGACAAACCTCCTATCTGAAAAACAACCCTCCATTACCACCCTCAAATTTTTTACCAAGTCAGTTTTGTATTCGCATACAAGATGTTAGAGGAGCTCAATGGGTCAGTCAGTATGCCTGGAGAGAAGTAGCCATTTTATGTCAAAACCCTTCCTTTTGTATGCAATTTGCTAGCTCACCCTGGATTCCATGTTATCTCCCCTTCTGGACCAGCCTACCATATGGAACCAAGTCTATTTAGCCCATGTCTACAGCTCTGCTGTCACTAATTCTTTTGATTACCTCTTCAAAAAACTCAACAGAATTTGTGAGACGTGATTTCCCATCACAAAGCTATGCTATCTTATCAGTCTTTGACTTTCCAAACACTGATAGATTCTGTTTCTCAGAATCCCCTCCAGTAACTTTCCCATCACTGATGTTGAGCTCACCTGGTTTTAGTTCCCTGGTTAGCCATCCTCCAGTCTCTGGTACCTCACCAGCAGCTAAGGAAGATACAAATATCTCTGTTGGAGTCCCACCAATTTCTTCCCTTGCTTGCTACAATTTCCTAGTATACACTTGGTCAAGCCTCAGGGATTCATACACCTATTCACCTTCATGCACCTCAAAACCATCAATACCTCCTCTTTCATCATGTCAATATGTTGTAGAACATCACTGTTCTGTTCTCAAATTCTCTTAGCTTCCATGAACTTCACCATGGCAAATACAGACAATAAGCACTCATAACACCTCATTCATCTCACATGGCTCCATGCACAAACCTCCACACGGATCGTGAAGGGAACCATTCTTTCCCTTGTAGCCCCTTTGTGCATTATAAACTATAAAACCTCTTAAAATTTTTATCTGCCGTATCTTTATCAAATAAATATGTTGGGCTGTATTCTCCCATATAATAAACCAATAACCTCTTGCAATAGTGACAAAGTTTCATACCTGGTGGGACTATTGTACAATCTAATTGTTGAATACCAGGGGCTATGATTAAACAAAAAACTCTACATGTTTTCTATTGAAGTGGATGCTATTTTGTTTTATCTTAAGAGTATACCCAATCTTATAATCAAGCTTACACCATTCCTTCAGATCTTGGTCTTTAAAGCTGACTCTTTTCTTGACATATTTATATTATTGCTGATGACATTACTTTTCTCTTGCTTAACATTTGCAAGACAGTTACTTCTTTAACAGAACCCCGTAGCCACAGAATTCCTGCATCTCTGAACTTTAGTCATAATATTGAGCATGGACAGTTGATTGAGCCTGCCAATGGCTGTTACAGATTTGAAGAAGGAAAAGATGTTTAAGCATGAAAGGAAAGGAGTCATCTGGTACCCACTTGGATTTGGCCTAGAAAACAAAACTTCAGACCAGTCATCTTGGCCTAGTACTGTGGACACCTGCTCTCACTGCCTTAATTTCTCGACTTATTCCAAGTACTACAACACAACATGCAGGGACAATGGAAATGACTAAACTTAGGTAAACTTAGATAAAAATTGCCTGATTATCCAGATTCTAATCCCTTCGATGAACTAAGCAGGCTTGGGCTAAGACGATTCTTTTAAATGGATCCTTTCATTTCCTGAAGCTACTGTAGATATGAAATCATCATGTGAATTGCATACTAGTTCTTAACAGCACCATTTTTAATTGCACCTGTCCCATGCAGATTAGATGTCTGTCTGTTGATCTTACAAATTCCAGTGGGATCAACACTTGAAGTCATTAATGGCTGTGTTTATTGCCTGGCATTTGGTCTTTGGTCTCCCTTGTTCCAACAGTGTTTTCATCCAATTAACAATTTATGGTTGGTACACTTCTAGTCAGCAGCTGTACCTGCCAACTAGAAAAAAACTTTATTTGTAAACTATGTAAAATGAAAAATTGCAAAATCAGAGATTTTTTAGATGCTTACCATAGTGGATCAATGCAACTTACCACAGGGTTATAGACTATATTTTCAAAACATCACACCTATTGCTGAGTTCTCAGTATTTGTTCCGTCACAAAATGGAGACACAAATGGTCAAAGAAATAGAATTATCATGGCCTAATCACAGCATCCTAAAAAATGCCAACAAAACAATATGGTTCCAGGCTATGGATACAAAAAGAACTCTACATTGGACACAGGCCATTACCAGTGGAGAGTTCCAGCAAGGGCATATTCCAGTGGATCTGTACCCCAGTGGAAAATTACCTCCAGTAATGAAGCAAAGTTGACTCTTAAATGGCCCAACAAGCCACTTGTAGATGTATCATTATTGCCACATTGAACCAGAGAAATGAAGGCAGGTTGATCACTTGCTATCAACCTAGGCATCATATTCGGACACAACGAAGTGTTAAGCAGCCCACTGACCCTAACAAAATCTCCCACAAACACTTGGAGACTGGTGTTAAAATTCTGAAAGTTATCCCACATACTTGTCAAGCAATTCTTTTATTCATCCAATGGATATGGGCTTTGCAGCCTGAACCAGAATGTATTGCCTATCTCGAATTGCTCTTGAGAAGGGAGTGGTGAGCTGCTAAAGTCTTTGAGGTGTGGATATACCCACAATGCTTTTAGGGAGGGAGTTCCCGAATTCTGACCCAGTGAAGGAAGAGCAATATTTTTCCAAGTCAGGTTAGTTTGTCACCTGGAGGGCAACTTTCAGGTGGGGCCATTCCCATGCCTTTGCCGCCCTTGTTATTCTAGCTGGAAGAGATTTTGAGTTTGGAATGTGCTGTCTCAGGATTCTTGGTGAATTGCTGCAGTATATCCTGAGGAATGGTATACATTGTTGCTATTATGTATCAGTGGTAGAGTGAGTGAATGGTGGATGAAATGCTTAATAAGAGGGGTGCCTTGTCTTGTACGTAGTTGAGCTTCTGAACTATTGGTGAACCTGTACTCATCCACGCATCACCCAAGATAGTTATCCTCACAGAATCATACCTTATGATAATGTGCCAGATTCCTTCAACACATTTCCTGGTTATGCCCACCGGCAGGATCGATCAGCCAATGGCATTAGTACAATGTTATATAGGTGGAAGGAAGTAGCACTGATATCCTCAACGTTGACTCCTGACCCATTGTATTGTCATAGTAAAAGAAGCCATTTCTGATGGCCATCCTCCAACTCTCTCAATTCTGATAGATCAGTGGTCCTCCAAGTTGAACAACATTTGGAAGAATACTAAAGGTTACATGAGCACTGAGGTACTCTGAGTGCAGGTCCTCAATGCATGAAAATACAAATAGCAGAGCCCTGCAAACATGATGTCCTCTTAAAGTTCCAACCATGACAGTAGCTGGTCTTCAATCAGTTTAATTCCCTCCAGATGATATAAAGGAGCAGCTGGGAACAATGGATGGAGATGATAGATTCAGCTTGTTCCAGGCTATAACACTGAACACATCCCTCCCAGATTCTGTGCCTACAACCAAACAGCTCCATACAATATGGGTACATGACTAGTACATATTGTTGAGAAAAATGATGAATTAATTACAGCAAACTATCATTCAATTAGTTTACTCTTAATCATCATAGAATGATGTAAAGTGTTCCCAAGACGGCTCTCTATTGGAATCTACTCACCAATAACATTTTTACCAATATCCAGATTTGGTTTAGCAGATTGTGGATTCCAAACTTGAGTACCTGCTCTGGAAGGACTACAGTGGTCCAGGAAGGTGGATTATCAATGCCTTCCCAAGGGCAGTTAAGAATGGGCAGTAAATGTTACCCTTGTTAATGGAGCAAAGATTCCAGAAAATGAATAACTAATGCAAAACTCTCAAATATCTGCACCAGTGTGGATCTATACCTCAGTGGGCCACCCCATCACAGGTCAGCTGACCAGAGAACCATCCCTCTAGGAAGATACACTCCAGAACGTAAGAAATAGGAGCAGGAGTAGAACACCTGGCCCGTCGAGCCTGCTCGGCCATTCAGTAAGATCATGGCTGATCTGGCCATGGACTCATCTCCATCAACCTGCCTTTTCCCCATAACCCTTAACTACTCTACTATGCAAAGATCTATCCAACCTTGTCTTAAATATATTTACTGAGGTAGAATCCACTGCTTCATTGGGCAGAGAATTCCACAGATTCATCACTCTCTGGGAAAAGCAGTTCCTCCTCATATCTGTCCTAAATCTACTCCTTTGAATCTTGAGGCTATGCCCCAAGGTTCCAGTCTCACCTACCAGTGAAAGCAACTTTCCTGCCTTGATCTTATTTATCCAACGTCTGTATCCGATAGCCTAGGGTCACTCAGTCGACTGAGAGAGGAATGGAAAAAAGCAAATTAAATAGGGAAAGAAAAGCACAGACAATAAATAATCTTATGAAAATATTCTCTCTGTAGAGTAATTAACAAAATCCTGCAAGAACAAGCACACAACAGTCCTCATCATGTGCCAGTCCAGCGTTAGATGAATGCAATCCAACTTGTCTTCCACTGAGTGAATACTGGTGAGCAGCACCAACAGGAGAGGCCAGGTCCCAACCCAGCATAGATGCCCACCACGTCACACCACCTCCAGTGTCCCCTTCCCTGGGGGGCTGCAGCAGGCATCCCTGTGGCACGAGGGCCTGTTCTGGCATTATAAATATTGATCAATGTAGGTGTAGGGAAGAGCTGTTGATTGCTGATAACTGGAGAAGGTGCATTAACAAATCTATACTGAGAGAACAGAAATATATTAAACTTCATGCATGTTGTAAGCAATTCAGCTATTAAAAGCTATAAGCCAGTGAAGCTAAAATAAGTCTCCATTTTACACAAACCAGTGTATCTACCTTCACAAACAATGGGGTCCTAGATCCCAAAGCAAGCCAGGCCTGAGCTCTAACCTTGCTCGCCTCATAATAGTACTTACTTTAATGTGGGAGTTTCTGCATGCTCTTTTTGTCCTGTTTTGTCCTAAGTCTTGTGGTCTATTTGTCTTAATAAATAAATAAATTAATGTACGTTTACCAGATTGTAATTGTGCACACAAACATAGAAAATATCCAGTTAAAGATTGGAGTGTATTTGGCTATCAGTGAATTCACCAGTGATTCCAAAATTCATGTCAGAATTACAGCAAGGATCTATTGAGACATGCAATCATGTATGCGTCCCAAAATAATTTAAATGTACTGTACAATAAATGATGCTTTAATTAAGTGTGAGGATTTCTTCCAGATTATAGCTTTTATTCTTTTAGTATTGTTGTATTATGTCACAATCCATCCATTTTGCTTGCTGTTTATATTTTCAAGTTCGTGTCCATCACACAAAAGGAATCGATTTTAAAACAGCCCAGGTTGTACGAGTGGAAGCAACTGCTCGGAGGTGAGGAAAAGGGCAGTAGATTTTATACATTAATACTTCAGTGGTGGCAACTTGTACAGATTTAAAGGTATAACAGTGAAACTTTTGCCCAGAAATTGGTCTTTGCTCTCACTGTGTGCAAAATACACAGCAAAACTTGCCAAAAAAATGTCGTCAAATTGTGGAGCAATAAATTAAAAGTGGTCTCATTGCATTTGCACATATAATCACACACTAACATAGCAGCTGTGTATTTCCCACTGAGAGAGCACGCAAAGCTTCAGCTGATGCAATTCTGCCACACAGGCAGATTGAAGTGAAGCTGCAGAGGAGACTGTTGTGGAGGTGGGTCAAGAGGTAATGAAAGGGGGATCTGGTTTTCTGAACACACCAGCAGCAATGGCCAGTCCACTGTAAGATGTGACCTGATCAAGGGGCCAGACTACTGTACAGTACAGCAAGCAGCTAAGAATTGATTTGCACAGAATCTGAAAACTGCTGTGTTCCAGACCAAACACTACTGACCACTTAATTGCCATCTCTTTTGTAAACCTTGGGCAAATTTGCTCCTAGATTTGCAGTGAATTAACAGCTTAGATCAGAGGTTGTCCTCACCTCCACAATCAATGACTTGTGACATTATTAGGCTCACGTGCCAGGTAAATGTCAGACTCATTGAGAGGAATGAACATGAAGCACCCAGGCCAATTTCCCATTGGAAAAAATTCATTTAGGTGCAATCACCAACACCATCTACTGCACATAAGGCCACTTTAATGCCAGTTGTGCACATAAAGCGCATGTGGAAATCAGCCCAGTAAAACCAGACTAAATGAATGGGCACCAACAAACATGTTAGACTTACTGGATTCAAATAACTTTAATAAATCTTGCAAAAGAAAGATAAGTAGAACTAAATAATAACTGTAATAACTGTGCAGTCAAAAAAACCCAAAAATATATAAATAGGATAAAATGCAAGAACTTACTCATAAAAATTAAAAAAAAACCGCTGATGCTGGAATAACCAGAAGGTGCTAGAAATACACAGGTGGTCATGCAGCATCTGTAGAAAAATAAACAGAATTTATTCTTTAGCACAAAGACCCTTCATTGAGACAGAGAAGCAAATAGCATGGGAAAAGCCCTTCAGCTCACTGAGTTCACACTGACCATCAACACAGAAACATAGAAACATAGAAAACCTACAGCAAAATACAGGCCCTTTGGCTCACAAAGTTGTGCCAAACATGTCCCTACCTTAGAAATTACTAGGCTTACCTATAGCCCTCTATTTTACTAAGCTCCGTGTACCTATCTAAAAGTGTCTTAAAAGACCCTATCATATCCGCCTCCACCACCGTCGCCGGCAGCCCATTCCACGCACTCATCACTCTCTGAGTAAAAAACTTACCTCTGACATCTCTTCTGTATCTACTCCCCAGCACCTTAAACCTGTGTCCTCTTGTGGCAACCATTTCAGCCCCGGGAAAAAGCCTCTGACTATCCATATGATCAATGCATCTCATTATCTTGTACACCTCTATCAGGTCTCCTCTCATCCACCATCGCTCCAAGGAGAAAAGACTGAGCTCACTCAACCTATTCTCATAAGGCATGCTCCCCAATTCAGGCAACATCCTTGTAAATCTCCTCTGCACCCTTTCTATAGCTTCCACATCCTTCCTGTAGTGAGGCGACCAGAACTGAGCACAGTACTCCAAGTGGGGTCTGACCAGGGACCTATATAGCTGCAACATTACCTCTCGGCTCCTAAATTCAATTCCACGATTGATGGCCAATACACCGTATGCCTTCTTAACCACAGAGTCAACCTGTGCAGCTGCTTTGAGTGTCTTATAGACTGGGACCCCAAGATCCCTCTGATCCTCCACACTGCCAAGAGTCTTGCCATTAATACTATATTCTGCCATCATATTTGACCTACCAAAATGAACCACCTCACACTTATCTGGGTTGAGCTCCATCTGACACTTCTCAGACCAGCTTTGCATCCTATCAATGTCCCACTGTAACCTCTGACAGCCCACCACACTATCCACAACTCCTTCAACCTTTGTGTTATCAGCAAACTTACTAACCCATCCCTCTACTTCCTCATCCAGGTCATTTATAAAAATCACAAAGAGTAAGGATGTCAGAACAGATGCCTGAGGCACCCCACTTCATGCAGAATATGACCTGTCTACAACCGCTCTTTGCCTTCTGTGGGCAAGCCAGTTCTGGATCCACAAAGCAATGTTCCCTTGGATCCCATGCCTCCTTACTTTCTCAATAAGCCTTGCATGGGGTACCTTATCAAATGCCTTGCTGAAATCCATATACACTACATTTACTGCTCTTCTTTCATCAATGTGTTTAGTCACATCCTCAAAAAATTCAATCAGGCTCGTAAGGCATGATCTTCCCTTGACAAAGGCATGCTGACTAATCCTAATCATATTATGCCTCTCCAAATGTTCATAAATCCTGCCTCTCAGGATCTTCTCCATCAACTTACCAAACACTGAGGCAAGACTCTCTGGTCTATAATTTCCTGGGCTATCTCTACTCCCTTTCTTGAATAAAGGAACAGCATCCGCAACCCTCCAATCCTCCGGAACCTCTCCCGTCACCATTGATGATGCAGAGATCATTGCCAGAGGCTCAGCAATCTCCCTCCTCGCCTCTCACAGTAGCCCAGGGTACATCTCATCCCGTGCTGTTGGCTTATCCAACTTGATGCTTTCCAAAAGCTCCAGCACATCCTCTTTCTTAATATCTACCTGCTCAAGCTTCTCATTCTGCTGCAAGTCATCACTACAATCGGCAAGATCCTTTTCCATAGTGAATACTGAAGTAAAGTATTCATTAAGTACCTCTGCTAGTTCCTCTGGTTCCATACTTTCCCACTGTCACACTTGATAGGTCCTATTCTTTCACGTCGTATCTTCTTGCTCTTCACATACCTGTAGAATGCCTTGGGGTTTTCCTTAATCCTGCCCGCCAAGGCCTTCTCATGGCCCCTTCTGGCTCTCCTAATTTCCTTCTTAAGCTCCTTCCTATTAGCCTTATAATCTTCTATAACATTACCTAGCTCTCTGAACCTTTTGTAAGCTTTTCTTTTCTTCTTTTCTGGATTTATTACAGCCTTTGTCCACCAAGCAACTTTTTGCACAAATTCCATTTTACTCCCTCCCCATTCTTTTCCCAGATTCTATCACACCCACTCTACTCACCTGCACACTAGAAGCAATTTACAGTGGCTATTTAACCAACTGTACATATTTTCTTATACATGCAGAAACTGGAGTGATAGGAGGAAACACAAGAGGTCTGAGGGAGAATGTACAAGTTCCACAAAGAGAACACTGGAGATCAGGATTAAAATGGAATCACAGGATCTAGGAGACCACAGTTCTATAAACCTGTCACAAGGAGAAAGGGAAAATAGTTGCTATTCTGAAATTATTTTCACTGTGAATGATAAAAAGCTAATGAGAGAAGATGCATTGAGGCCCAGTAATGAGTAAAGTTTCTCTAAGGAGAAGTTCCACTTTATGTAAAAATTACACATACCACGCAATTTAATAAAAAGCCAGTTCGGATAACAATATCAAAATTGGCATGCTGTAAAACTAGCTGTAACAGTTGCAGGCACGTTGCAATGCAGCAATAGAGAATTACACATACTAAGTAATATACATGTTTGTTGAATGCTATTGAAATACCAGATAATAAATTAGAAAGAGACCAAAATAAGGCTTGAATGAACCTGGATTTTCTGGTTCCAATAAAAGAGATTTGTCAAGGTGTTTAAAATTTTGTAGGCATGAGAAAGGGAGTTAACAGTAAACTGACTCCAGGAAATGAAAGACATGGAACAAAGGGACAGTTATATATGATGAAAGATTTTGAATAAGTAAAGTGAGAAACCTTTTTCCATGAAGGGGCTTGGACTGTACCACAAAAGTGAATGGTTGAAATAGTGCAGAGGTGAAAGTAAGTTGGTACAGGATGGTTCAGCAAGGTGGATAGAAAGTCACTAAAGCATTCTGTACTAATAAGTACAATAGTCCCTATCAGTAATATATCTAAGTTATTTCTCCATTGAAACACATATCAAATGATTGACTTAATACTACATTCTCCCAACCACCTTAATGTCTATTGGAACTAGCTCCGCTATGATCGTTTTAAAGGTGTTGTTGTAAGGGACATTTAAGGAACTCTTAGATAGGCAGATGGATGAAAAATTGCAGAATATTGGTAGCTCAGGTGGGCTATTTGGAAGTCTGGTTGATTGCCAAGCTTGGCAAAATGTTTGCAGTCATTTGAGCTCCATTTGAGTAGTCATCATCAGTGTGCAGTTGAGGGTGTTCTCTGCTCAGAAAGCCCACTCCTCCGGGGTCTGAATGAATATGGATTAGATGTTGTGAACTAGTTGGCTGGTTCAAAAGACCATGAACAGTTTAGCAGCAGAAGATTCTGATTGGCTAGCTTTGAGGGAGGTCCATTGGAAGTGTTCACTTTGCTGTCCAGATCCTGAGATTACTGGCGATTCATTAATTATAGACATCATTGTTTCCCCTTTCTCCATAAGGGTTCAGATACCAGATCTATGTCAATGTGTTTGTTGATGGATCCTTCTGTAGAGAATCATGCTTTGCAAAATTCTCATTCTTTTCCTGTTCTTGCTGGAGTCAAGACTGGCTGCTGTCCAGTTGAAATGGTGCCCTTCTTTGACTTCATGAGCTGATTCTGGAGAGAGTGGGTCATGCCTTCTGCTCACTAGCTGATACACGTGTGGTCTGCTTGATAGTCTGCTCCCTGTTTGACCAATGTAGGATTTGTTGCAGTCACTGCACTGGATTTTGTAGATAACATTTGTTTTATCAGTTACATTTTGTTGCACTTTGAGTTTTGATATGTTTCCTCCTCAAAGTTGCAGTTGGTTTGCGAGCAACTGTGACGTTGTGGGACAGCGAAACAAACATTTCTAATGGACCTCCCTCAAAGCCAGCCAACTGGAATCTTCTACAGCTAAATCGTTCACAGTGTTTTGAACCAGCCAACCAGATCACGATGTCTAATCAATATCCATTCAGACCCCAGAGGAGTATATAAACTGGCATTCTGAGGAGGCAAAACCCTCAACTGCGCACTGATAATGGCCTCTCGATTGGAGCCATAACATCTGCAAACATTTTGCCACGCTCGGTGATCATTCAAAGCTCCAGGCAAATGGATGTTAGAAAATCGGAGGGCTATATCAGAGAAAAGGGTTAGATTGATCAGTTAAAGGTTAGTACAGTATCGTGGACCTGTTCAGTTCTATGTTTTTTGTTCTGTGTATCTGCTCAAAGATTTGTCATAATTTTCAAATCGTGGAATGATGGGCAGAAGGAAGTGAGATGTGGAATTTGATTTTCATTGGAGGTGAAGAGAAGAACTCTGTGCCAGCTCATACCATACTCAACCACTTCCCTGCAGGAGGTAATAGAGTGTAACAGACAGTGACTTGGAGCCAACGGATATATGGAGGACTTTCAGAGATGAGGAAAACATTTCTTTCACTAAGATGGAAATATCAAACTGAGATAAATATTAACATGACATATTAACCTGAGGCACAGTTCATTTTGTGGGCTTTGTCAAATGTTGCACGACACACAGAACAAAAGCCTGCTGAGTATGCTTAGTGGTGCAATAATATTATTTGTAATTTGTGAGGGAAATGAAAGTCAATATTACACTTGCTGACAGTGGACTTTCTATTTTATTGCATGCAAACAGACAAAGAAAGGGAACCAAAACTGAAATCTCTGCTTCTGTAGTTACCAGAACATTTGTTTATCTTTGCTGACAGATAGATTTAGCCCTATGTCTTGCAGGAGGCAAAGCAAGAGAACAAAAACCTGCAGGAAGATTAATTGCATCATGGAACATGGGAATGACATTGCTGGAAGGTCAACACAGAATGGCAGAGATATAACGATGAACAAATATTCTGGGATTTATAATTTCTGGAATCTCTGCTACTTATTTTATCCCCTTGGGATTTACAGATTTATTCTGTCAATTCCTAGTACTCTTCTTTCAGAACTTAATTAAAATTTCTCCTTTCATTCATTATAGCATTTTTCATCCTCACTTTCATCTAATTTACCAACTTATCTGCTCACCATGATCTCTCAGGCTGATCACATTCTCCAGACGTGATCTGGGTACCCACCCTTGGAAGCCAAGGGTTCCATCTGGTATTACGCAGCTGTTCTTGCAATAGAGTGTGGCTGCATTTGATATCACAGAGTACTTCGTGGAATTTCTCACTGTAGTCAGCAAGATGATCAGCTCCTTACAAATTACACTAGTCAGTAATTCGTGTTTTGCAAAAGCCTATCACATCCCAGTAGTAGAGGAGCACTGCTTTCTGTGTGATTGCCAGTTGCTAAGGCCAATGGTTGACCAGAAGCAGAAAAATTAATGTTCCAGGGCTGAAGAAGGCCAGAGACATATGTGCTCCATCCTACTGAAAACGCCAGTATTTCTTTCTTCCAATAACTTCAGATGGAGATTGTAGAGTCTCAAAAGAGATGGCAGATGCTCGCATGCTCACAGAGATTAAGTCTGCCTTTATTTTAATTAAACATTATGCAGGCAATTTCCTCAGGAATTCTCTTGAGCAACTGCTGTAGTCAAGCAGAATATTGCCAGAAACACCTGGTAGAGGTGCAAATGGATTTTACTGATCTTGATGGTTTATGTGGAGAAGCCCTGAGGAGATGTACCTCCACAGATCTCTTATTTCTCCTGAAATTCCAAATAGGGACAGTTGCTGGATAAAGCTGATGATAAAGTGTACAAGAGGTAACTGGAGGATAGAAAAAGTGGTGTATCTCGTAGTTATTACGTTCTCTTGGTGTAACTTTTGATTGTCTCTGTAGGTACATCAGGAATTCTAGCATTCTATTTTATTAAAATTTTCAGATGTTTCTTCAAAGAACAGCTGCAGGAAAAGAACTTGTGTATTTAGTACTTGAGTAATATTGTGAATATGTTCTTTATTAAATACTCTTTGTTTAAATAATTCATCATGGGTTTTATATATATGTAAAAGTACACATGTGGCATATGTCATGATACTATCACATCACATGTACGCGTCTTGGTAAAAGTAAAACAATGAATATACATGAGTTACTCCTGAGATCTTGACTTAAAAAATTGCAGCGAGTGTTCTTCAGAAGGGAAGACATGGTCAAAATGTAGAAGACAAAATGTAGGACTCAGATGAGCTCATGTGTTCATAGACTGGCAGTACCATGTGATAATAAGCATAAGTAAAAGAAGAACAAAAATGTCTGGCTACATGATGGATGTGGTTAATTGCAGCAGTGAGAAGAGAGTATATCCTGAGTGGTGAATGTCCCTGTTGATGGATGCTTCTTTCCTGCAACAACATTTTACGTAGATGCGTTCAGTAGTTGGGAGGGCTTTACGTGTGATGGACTGGGATGTATCCACTACTTTTTGTAGTATTTTCCATTCAAGGGCATTGGTGTTTCCATACCTGGCTGAGATGGAACCAGTCAATATACTCTCCACTACACATCAATAGAAGTTTGTCAAAGTTTTATATGTCATGCTGCATCTTTGCAAACCCTTGAGGAAATAGAGGCACTGCTATGATTTATTCATAATTGCACTTATGTACTGGGCCCAGGACAGGCCCTTCAATATAATAACACTGAGGAATTTAAAGTTGTTGGCTGTCTCCATCTCTGATCCTCCAGTGAGGACTGGCTTATGGGCTTCTGGTTCACTCCTCCTGAAGTCAATAATCAGCTCCTCTGTCTTTCTGACATTGAGTAAGAGGTTGTTGTTATGTCACCACTCAACCAGCTTTTCATTCTCCTTCCTATATGCTGATCCATCATCACCTTTGATTCAGCTTATGATAGTGATGTCAGCAGCAAAATCAAATATGTTGGAGCCATCTTTATCTATACAGTCGTAAGTGTAAAATGAGTAGAGTGGGGAGCTTGTGGAGCACCTGTGCTGATGGAGACGGTGAAGGAGATCCAATCCAAACTGACTGGAGTCTGCTAGTGTGGAAATTGTGGATCCATTTGCACAAGGGGGATATTGAGGCCATTGTCTTGAAGCTTATTGATTAACTTTGAGGGAATGATGATATTGAATGTTGAGCTGTAGTTCAAAAAGAACATCCTGATGTATACATCTTTGCTGTCCAGATGTCTCAGGGTTAAGCAAAGACACAATGAGATGGTATCTCATCGGCTCTTACCCTTGTTACTGATCATCAACCACTAGAGTCCATTTTCAATCCACAGAAGGGTGTTCCACTAACAGCAGCAGCAGAAATGCAGAGATGGTCTTTGTTTCTTGGAGGACGCAATTACAAGATTGAGTTCAAGAGGACAAGTAATCATGGAACTGTTATCCTTGGGAACAGAACTACCCGAAAAACTGACAAAAGAGGTAATTTCTCCTTAACACAAATTGAAAGACTCCCTAGTACAGAAGAACTGATCCAAAGGAAATCAGAAAAGACCCTATTCTTAGGTCTGCATGGCCACACAATATGGTTGGAATGTGCAGCAGAAATTCCAGTTCCCACATTTTTACCAGCACTGGGATGAACTTCCCCTTTATGGTAGTTGTCTTATGTGGGGATTCAGAGTTGTTGTACCATCCAAGCTGAGAGCTAAAGTGTTGGAGGAGCTACATGTTGGTCATCGAGGCATGGTCAAAATGAAAGCGTTGGCTCAAAGGTTTGTGTATTAGCCTGGGAAAGATTGGCAGATTGAGCAGCTTACCATGCAGTGTTTGGGATGCCAACACACCCAGAAGATGCCTAGAACAATGCCTCCCCATCCCTGGGAATGGCCTGCATTACCCTAGCAGAGGATTCATGTCAATTTTGCCAGACCATTCATGGGCACAAATTTCTAGGTAGTAGTGAATGTAGCTAGAAAGTGGCCAGAAGTGTTCCCAATAGCCTCTAAATCAGCCTTGAACATGGTTGGTGAGAACCTTATCTCAAGGTCTGTTGTTCCAGAACACTTAGTCAGTGACAATGATCCACAGTTTGTTGTGGAACAGTTTCAATCATTCCTGAAAATGAATGGAATAAGACACGTTACATCTGCACCATACCACCCAGCTACAAATGGCTTGGTGGAAAATTTGCCCAGAGTCTAAAGAAGACACTGGGAACAATGTCAATGGAATACAATACACTGACACTGAATCAAAAGTTCGCCAATTTCCTCCTTGCATATCGCAGTGCAGCAAACTTCACAACCAACAACTCACCAGCTATGCTGTTACTCGGTTGTCCCTTGTGTTCATGTTTGGATCTCCTCAAACCTAATCTCAGAAGGAATTTGCAGGACAAACAGCTGAGGTAAATTAAAGGCTCCTCAAACAAGGAGGTTCCATGCTTCATTCCTGGACAAGCAGTCTTGGCGAGGGATTACAGAGGTGATCAAAAGTTGGAACTCGCAAAGATTAAAGACAGACTGGACTACCATCCAGGGTAGTGGAGATTACATCTGATGTCATCTGGAGGTGACGTGTCAATCAGATGAGGAGAGCAGAGTCATTTGCTAGAGAAGAAAGGTAGCCAAAGCTGTCAGAACCACTTCCTGCAGTTCCAAAGCCAACTTCTACAACCACCATGGAGGAGGCCACGGAACCTGAGATGGTTTCACAGCCACAAGCGTTCTCACCTGCCAAACAAACTGATCCCCCTTTTCAGGAAAGACATTAGCCTACAAGAGTAAAAAAGCCTCCATTGAGATTAAATCTTTAGGCCTGAATGGGACAATTTAAAATTTACTATGTGTGGATGTCTATAAAGTAGTTGTACTTTCTAATGTACTGTGTACGTGATTTGAGATGCATTCTATATTGAATTGGAGTTTGCACCTGAGCAGGAAAGAGTGTTGTGTATTTAATATTTTAGTAATATTCGAGTAAAATTGTAAATATGTTGTTGATTAAGCATTCTTTGTTTAAATAATTCATTGCAGGTTATATGGAAAAATATGCAAATGGCATAAGTCATGATGCTACCATGTCACCGTCATACATGCGCGCCTTGCTAAAAGTTAAACTCGGAATCTATACAAGCTATTTCCGGCTCCGTTTTAACCTTTCAATTTAGTTTACTGTTTTCAAGTTACAAAACCTACATAACAGACCCCAATGCAACCTGCAAGTATGATCCTGAGAACAGATAAAGGAAACAAAATATTTGGCCATTCATCTCACTTGCGCAAATGGGGCCATATTATTCGGATTTTGACTAATATATTTCCCACAACCATCAGAAAGACTGGTTTATTTGAGACTGATAATTTTGTTGTCAATTTCAGGTCAACATTATTTCCTAAGAACAGGAGTAGAACAAAGGTGATGATACAAAGGTTGAAGGTGTTGTGGGTAGTGTGGAGGGCTGTCAGAGGTTACAGCGGGACATTGATAGGTTGAAAAACTGGGTTGAGAAGTGGCAGATAGAGTTCAACCCAGATAAGTGAGATGTGGTTCATTTTGGTAGGTCAAATATGAAAACAGAATATAGTATTAATAGTAAGACTCTTGGCAGTGCGGAGGATCAGAGGGATCTTGGGGTCCGAGTCCAGAGGACGCTCAAAGCCGCTACGCAGTTTGACTCTGTGGTTAAGAAGGCGTATGGTGTATTGGCCTTCATCAATCATGGAATTGAATTTAGGAGCCAAGAAATAATGTTGCAGCTATATAGGACCCTGGTCAGACCCCACTTGGAGTACTGTGCTCAGTTCCGATTGCCTCACAACAGGAAGAAAAGGTGCAGAGGAGGTTTACAAAGATATTGCCTGGATTGGGGAGCATGCCTTATGAGAATAGGTTGAGTGAACTCGGCCTTCTGCCTTGGAGCAATAGAGGATGAGAGATGACCTGATAGAGGTGTACAAGATGATGAGAGGCATTGATCATGATAGTCAGAGGCTTTTTCCCAGGGCTGAAATGGTTGCCACAAGGTGCTGGGGAGTAGGTACAGAGGAGACGTCAAGGGTAAGTTTTTTACTCAGAGAGTGGTGATTGTGTGGAATGGGCTGCCAGCAACAGTGGTGGAGGTGGATAGGGTCTTTTAAGTGGCTTTTAGGTAGGTATGTGGAGCTTATTAAAATAGAGGGCTATAGGTAAGCCTAGTAATTTCCAAGGTAGCGACATGTTCGGCACAGCTTTGTGGGCCGAAGGGCCTGTACTGTGTTTAGGTTTTCTATTTTTCTAACAGCCCAGACTTATTCTATGTAGGAATCAGGAATGCATAAGTAATCTATTTGTCAAATGTAATTTTGGTCTGTGAATATTAATTGCTTCTTTAATGTTCTCACTGCTTTAAGAATGATTTCATGTGACCATTTACTGGCTAGTGTTGAATGGGATTTGGAAACAGAATGTTATAAAAGGAGGCTATTTGAAAGAAAGCAACTGTAAGATTACCCGCTGTTTTTGTACACTGTTACATGAATAAAAATCCTCTGACTATAGTTTAACTTACTGCCTATTTCCAGTTCCTTAATGAATGGAGTTACTAAGACAGCATGGGCCAGGCAGTATATAAGATGGAGGCTTACAATTTTGTACAAAAATGTAAACTATACAAACAGATTTTGCCAAAAAATAGTAACAGAATTGCCAAGGTAATTAGCTAGGCTTCAAAGAATAGCTTGACATTTAGAACAAGGCCACTTTTGAATCAGAGATAACACAAGCAGTGCTAGATAAGGAAAAATTACATTACAATTTATTTGGACTTCTTGACAGGGCTTCCATTCTTATCACATTCATCTAGTTTGCCTTGAAGTTTATTGCCATCTATTAATGCACTGTTCATTTCTCCATTCATCCTGAATGCTACATAAACTTATCACCCTGTTTATTTTAAAAGTTATGAAATACTGAATGAATCTTTTAATATTGTAAAGGTTATCAGACAGTGGTTTGAAAGATAATTAAGCCTAGGTATAGATTTTCTGAGAAGGAGGTGCAGGTTATTAAAACAAAAAACTCTGAAAGGCCATGAAAACCAGAAGCTAGAGAGTGAGTTGAACTGAAGCTTAATTTTGACCTACATAACAGTTTATAGTTGGCTGAGCCTCTGAGCCTGTTTGAGCTAATTTATATAACAGTTTAACACTGCAGCAGATTTGCAGGCCCCAGGTTGCTGAATACCAAGCATGCAGAATAATCACAGGTGCGAGGCATTCCCCTCACTGGGCTCAATCCAACATGATGTCATAGCGCCAGTACCTTTAACTTATGGCTTGAGCACATAGTATAGGCTGATCCTCCAAAGCAGAACACTGGTGCATGGAATGTTAAACTGAAGCTTCTTCAGCCAACTCTGGAAGCTGTCTCATGCCATCAGTTTGAAGCAAACAGAATGTTCTTCCCTTAGTGATAACATGACCGCAAATCATCTGATTGCTATCAGACTGGGTGCTTGTGTCAACCTACTGAATGATAACAAGGTGCATGTCACTCTCAGTGCAATATATGAATACACTTCAAAATTAATCCTTAGGTCATAAATTGCCTTGGGACATCCTTATGTGCAACATGCCTTATAAATGCAAGATTTTTTAAAAAGTTATTGAACTTTGAGAGCTCTGAGCAATTAGAATGCTTTTATCAGAAATAACTGGGAATGCTTTCATCATAAATAAGCGAGGAAGAGTGAAGATCTGGAAAACAATTAGGTTTTCATTGATCACATTAAACTATTTATTAGGGAATGGAACTTTTGACTTGGCCTCCATGTTTGTTTAGTCCTAACTAAACAATCATTTTGAATCTTAATATCTTCAGAGCAATGAAAAATAATGAGTACAATATTGCATGAACTCACTTTAAGAATGCCACTTAAAATATTCTGTTGAAAAGTCTCAGTCCTGAAATGTTAAGTTTTGCTTGTCTCTCCACTACCATTGTTAAAAGGATTTTTTTCCGATGAAATTTGACAATAAAGTCTAAATGCTCCAGAGTATAGGGGTACCCATCTCTTTTCCTGTTGTTGGTGCCTGACACTTTCGTCTGGAGGGAGGGGTGGCAGTCTGAGAGGTAAGCATAATTTACAAGAATAACAAAGAGTAATAGTAGATGACACAGTGAAAGCTTCACAGGGCTGAAGAGAAGAATACAAAGAAAGAAGATAAGCCTCAGGTAAAGAGGGAAAGAGAAAGTGCAGCGAAAATATTGTTTTGGTTGGTGCATGAGTAACACAATGGGAAGGTAACCTGGCCTTATCAAAATATTATCAGAGAAGCTTTTGTAAAAGCACTGAGTAAATTTGTTTATATTTTTGTACAATAACATCATAAGATTATGCAAATTGCAATGGAACAGAACATTGTATAATTTGCACAGTGTTATCCTGATGGAAATGACACATGATTCCTTTGTTTTTTCCTTTCTTCCTCGAACACAACATGCTTGCCCAAGCTTTTCTTGATCTGTCTTGTTAAATTTGTCACGTTATTTATTTGTCCTTAAGTCAGTCTTTTTCCTCCATTAGTATTTGTCCAGTGTGTAGAATCTCTGCTATATTCCCCCTAACCCTCACACTGTTGCCCATACAATATCCTTTAATTTATTATGACTGCTCCCTTGAATCTTCAGTGGATATTTCAACACACTACAATCTTTATATTTTTCTTAAATTGCTAATCACCAATAATTTTCATATCAGGCAATGCAAACACTTCCAATATTTGTGAATATCCTATATAAACTGACTATATTTTATAATATATCAGAATCAGAATGAGAATCAGGTTTGTTATCACTGGCATGTGTCATGAAATTTGTTAACTTAGTAGCAGTAGTTCAATGCAATAGATAACATAGAAAATAAATAAATAGATAGATAGATAAATAAATAAATAAATAGATAGATAAATAGATAGATAGATAGATAGATAGATAGATAGATAGATAGATAGATAGATAAATAAATAGAGTGGATCAATTGCAGCATATGTATATTGGAGATTAAAAAATTGTGCAAAAACAGAAAATATATTGAAAAAGTGAGGTAGTGTACACGGGTTCAATGTCCATTTAGGAATCGGATGACAGAAGGGAAGAAGCTGTTCCTGAATTGCTGAGGGAGTGCCTTTAGACTTCTACCTGATGGTAACAGTGAGAAAAGGGCATGCCCTGGGTGCTGGAGTTCCTTAATAATGGACACTGCCTTTCTGAGATACCACTTCTTGAAGATGTCCCAGGTACTTTGTAGGCTATTACCCAAGATGGAGCTGACTAAAATTTACTACCCTCTGCAGCTTCTTTCTTAATACTCTTAAAATAAATTAGTTCATATTATAAAATGCTTTTGCAGGTCAATTCAAAAGCAAAAGACAGAGAAAAGCTGGAAATACACAGCAGACTAGGCAGCACCTGTTTACCGTTTTCTTTGAATTGTGGAAGATTGCCAGCATTTTCTGCTTCAGCTTTACCTATCAGGAGTCTTCATTCCATAAACTCAAAAACAGTTTGACATTCAACGAGGATTCAGAATCTCAAAGGCATCTCAGGGGGTAATGCACGGGGTCTCTGTTGAGTGCTGCCAGGCAATTACATCAAGGATCTCTGCAGTATACAAAGAACGATGTCACCTTTTCTGCCTCTGACGTTATTGTGTCAGTGACACATGTGCAATTCACAACCAGAAGAGCCCAGTGAATCTTACAATTGGTGTCATTTGACAATGCCGCCAATCTTATTCCTAAGGTGTTATTTTGTCCCTTCCCACCACTACAACCTTCTCCTCAATTTCTGTCAATTTGTGTATTCTTGTGCACAAAATATTAACAAAATATGGACAGATGAAGCAAGAGATTCAGAAGGCAAATAGAATATTGGCTTTTACTGCAAAAAGGTTGTAGTTAGAAACCTCATTGCAACTTTTCACGTGGACAATGCAAAATGATATAGTCACATTGGAGGCAGTTCTAAAGAGGTTCACAACACTAATTCTTGGCACAAGAGGAATGCCCTATTACCAGCAGGAAAAAATCAGGTTTATATTCTTTGGAGTTTAGAAAAATGAGGGGTGATCTTATTAAAACATATAAGATCTTTAGGAGGCAGAACAGAATATGTGCCAAGCTGTTTCTACTTATGGGAGAAGGGCTCATCATTTAAAACTGAGGGGTATGGGAACTGCTTTGAGCAGAGAGTGGTGAATCACTGGCATTCTCTACCATGGAGGGCTCTGGAGCCTAGATCATGGGGCGGGGAGAGGATGGAATTATGAAATAAAAGAGAATGTTAAAAACACCCAGTTGGTCAAACAACATCTGTAGTGACTGAAAAAAGAATTTAAATTAGCATTTCAGGTTATTAAAAACAGAAAATATGGAAACACAGCAGCATTTGTGAAAAAGGAAACGAGTTAGCATTTCTGCTTGATTATCTTTCATCAAATATTTTCAGCATTTATTTTTATTTCAGAATGACAGCATCTGCAGTATTTTGGTTACTGTTGTGTATTGTCAACCTTTCACATGTTGGCTGCACTTCACATTTTTAATGTCTTCAGAGCAATATGGCACTGCATAAATACCAAAAAAAACCTCTCTTAAGATAGTTGGATTTTGTTTAAATGTGTGTACAATGTCCTGTGTATGTTACTCAAAATGGCTTCTTTGGGGAGTTACGAGCAGGAATGCTTCTTTGTCGGATAAGTGTTTCTCTCGCTGTTGTTTCGCTTTAGAATGGCTGATATGGTAATTGTATTCATTTGTTAATCAATGGGGAATGTTATTGTGTCTTGTGATGCTGGGAACTTGGGGGAGGGGTTTTCGCGGGTTTTTTGGTGGGAGGAGGAGGCCGAGGAAGACGCCGAGGAAGGTGGACGTGAGCTAGACTGCTCGTAAGACCACCGGGGTGGTCCCAGGTGTGACGGCTGGATGGGTCGATTGGTTCGTTGATTGAGCTCCAACGAGTGCACTAAACAGACTGAACTTTGATAAGTTGGCGCCTTTTGTTTTTTTCCTTATATATATATATTGTATTGCCTAATACTCTTTTAATTTTAGTAAACTCTTTAAAGTGTATTTCATAACGGTATTTGTTGTGGATTTGATACTGTTGGCGGGCGCGAGACATAAACTTGATTCTCACAGCACCTGCGTGTACGGGAGGTGGGTTGGTGAGTGGCTGGATCTCCTTTTCCCCTAGACATATACCAGCCTGTTGGATAAGTGTTACATTTGTGGGGAGCTCGTCCCGGATTGGATTGTCAGGGGCTGTGGAATCAAGCAGGCAGCAGAGCGGAGATGGACAGAGATAAGATTTTTTGTTGGTGCCAGTTTGAAGGTGTACCAGTACAGTACGCATGCGTAGTGAGCGGAGTGGATTTTCGAGTTTCGGGAGACGCGATAGTGTGGGGTTTAAGTTCAGTGAAGGGTATTGGGCAGGTAGAATTGGTAGCTAGACGGTGTGGTAAAGAGGTGGAGTCGAGCTGGGTGTTGGTTCGTACGAGTGCTGAAGTCAGGACGGTGGAACTGCCGGCGACGGTCAGTGTTCCGGGGGAGGCGGGGCCGTGGGGGCTCCACTCCTACAAGGATGAGGCTGAGGAGATATCGGAGGGGGAGCTAGAGCTAAAGGTGGACCCCAGAGAGGTGCCTGGCACTAGTAAAGGGAGGTGGAAGGAGGGAGTCATGACTAAGCCCCGCTCCCCAGGTAGGGTGGAAGCTCGGAGCTGGCAGCCACACTTACCTCCCTGGTGGGGGTGGCCAAGAGGCCATGGCTGAAGCTGGGGGTGTTCTCCAGAGCCAAGCCTACTCTGGACGGGGAGGTGGACTATGAGACCTGGATCGAGCATACGTCTTTGATGTCAGAGGAGTGGCCAGGCTCGGAGGAGGAGAAGAGGCAGCGATTGGTGGGAAGTTTGAGGGGTTTAGCAGCCAAAACCGTCCGGGAGTTGAAAGCTGAGAAGCCTAGGGCCTCAGTGGAGGAATGTATAGAAGTTTTGGAGGGAGCGTTTGGGTTGTCAGGGGAACCCTGGCTGCTTTTAGCAGAGTTCCAACGCCTGGAACAATGGAGAGGGGAAAAGCTCTCCGAGTACATATTTAGGATGGAGGGGATGCTCTCGGGGCTGTGGCGCCGGGGGGTAGTGAAGGCGACTGACGTGGCTAGCATGAGGATGAGTCAGCTATTCAGTGGCTCTCTGGAGGAGGACAAGGTGGCATGGACTATCCGGCAGGCTTATAGGAAAGGTCCCCCTCCATCGTTCGGGCAACTGATTAGAGAGGTGTGAGAGGAAGAGAGAGCGTTGGGGCGGAAAAGGGGCGCAGGCCTACGGGAGCGATCCTCAGCGATACAGGAAGTGGTGGCTGGGTGGAGGAATGACAACCCCCCGGGGAGTAGGGAACCCCCTTTGGCGATCAGTGCAGTGGATTGGGAGCAGGAGCCATCCTGGGAGAGGAGGGGCGGCAGGCAGTGTGTGCTTTAACTGTGGGAAAGAGGGGCATTTCAGGCGGGACTGTGGAAAGCCGAGGGTGTGCTATAGCTGTGGAGAGGAGGGACACTTTAGGTGGGATTGTGAGAGACAAGGAGTCCCGCGGAGGACAAGCCCCCCACGACTAAAAAGGGAGAGGTGTCGGGAAACTTAGGAGAGGCTCAGTGAGGGAACGGACTGGGGCCTCTGGAGGAACACGTTCCCAGAGATCAGCCGGAAGACCACCGGGTGCTCACGCCTCTATTCCGGATGGGCTGGTAGGCCCCCGTGCCAGTGTGGGTCTACGGATAGAGGGAGTTTACGCAAAAGCCGTTCTTGATATGGGATCGCAGGTGACCTTATTGTACCGGTCTTTCTACAATCAATATCTAAAGCATTTGCCTGTAACCCCATTTGACGCCCTGCAGATTTGGGGTGTGAGCGAGGGTGACTACCCGTACGATGGGTACCTATCGGTGAGATTGGAGTTCTCGGAGGGCAATGTGGGAGTGTTGGAAGCTATTGAGACGTTGGTGTTGGTGTGTCCTGACCCGGTGGAAACCGGTGGTGCTGCCCTCCTGGTGGGGACTAACTCCCCCGTTGTGCGACAGCTCCTGGGAGCTTGTAAGGAGGAAGGGGGGGAAGACTTTCTGGAGACCCTCTCGGTGCATCCAGTGTTTCGAGCAGTGTTCGCAGAAGGGGTTGCCTCCCAAGGGCTGGACCCGGAGTATAAACGAGGGACGGTGTGGTGTACGCAGGCGAGGCCCAAGGTGATCCGACCCGGGGAGATAGCACTAGTGATGGGGACCCCCAGATTCCCAGGAGTGCTGACGGGAGAAGCCCTGTTAGTAGATGCCCCAGACGACCTTGAAGGGGAGACTCGATTTCCGGCGGGGGCGCTGGTGAGGCCTGAAGTGCAGAGACCAGGGGTGGTACATGCGAGGCGTATATCTATAAGTGTCAGGAACACCACGGCAAGAGAAATCACCTTTAAGAGGGGAATGCCGCTGGCCCATCTGTTCCCGGTGACGGTAATGTCTAGTGCACCAGTGAGGACCCCTAACGGGGAGGAATCAGAGCATCGAAGGGAGCTGACTGCTGAAGCCTTTAACTTTGGGGATTCCCCTGTGTCGCCAGAGTGGAAACACCGGCTAGTGGAGAAGATGCTGAAGATGGAAGCTGTTTTTTTCTCGGGGCGAGTTTGATGTGGGCTGCTCCAAAAGCACTCGCCACACCGTCCGGGTGATGGAGGACACCCCGTTCCGAGAGAGATCCCGGCGGCTGGCTCCGGCAGATGTTGAGGACGTGCGACAGCACTTGTGCAAGTTGAAGGAGGCCGGAATCATAGCTGAGTCCCGAAGTCCTTATGCGTCCCCAATAGTGGTGGCACGGAAGAAGAATGGGCGAGTGCGCATGTGTGTTGACTACAGGACGTTGAATCGGCGAACTGTCCCTGATCAATATACTGTCCCAAGAGTCGAGGATGCGTTGGCCTGCTTGAGCGGTGCGAAGTGGTTCAGTGTGCTGGATTTAAGAAGTGGGTATTACCAGATCCCGATGAGTGCGGCCGATAAAGAGAAGACCGCTTTTATCTGCCCGCTGGGGTTCTTTCAGTTCGAACGAATGCCCCAAGGCATATTGGGAGCCCCAGCCACCTTCCAGAGGCTCATGGAGAGAACTGTGGGGGATATGAATCTGTTAGAGGTGCTGGTGTACCTGGACGATTTGATAGTGTTTGGATCGACTTTGGAGGAACATGAGGAGAGGCTGTTGAAGGTGTTGGGCCGTCTTAATGAAGAAGGGTTGAAGCTTTCCCTGGACAAATGCCAGTTCTGCAAGTCGTCGGTTAACTACATTGGCCATATCATTTCGCGAGAGGGAGTGGCTACTGATCCAACCAAGATGGAGGCCGTGACCACCTGGCCAAGACCCCAGAAAGTGGGTGCTCTGCGCTCATTTTTGGGGTTCTGTGGGTATTACCAGCGATTTGTGAAAGGATACACCAAAGTGCGTCACCCGTTGACTCAGCTGTTGTGTGGCTATCCCCCGGTGGGAAAGAAAAGGAAGGGGGACCAGAGACAGGATACTGGAGGATACTGGAACCCGGCGGAACCTTTTGGCTCGAGATGGGATGATCAATGTGAAGAGGCGTTCTGATCTTTGAAAAGGGCGCTGACCCAGGCCCCGGTGTTGGCTTTTGCCGATCCCCAGAAGCCATATGTGCTGCACACGGCTGCCAGCCGAGAGGGTCTCGGGGCTGTTCTGTACCAGGAGCATGGCAAAGCATTGAGGCCGGTAGCCTTTGTCAGCCGAAGCTTGTCACCATCGGAGAGAAACTATCCCACTAACAAGTTGGAGTTCCTGGCGCTAAAGTGGGCTGTGGTGGACAAGCTGGGCGATTACCTGTACGGAGCCAAGTTTGAAGTGAGAACGGATAACAATCTTCTCACTTATATTTTGACTTCGGCGAAGCTGGATGCCACAGGACATCGGTGGCTGGCGGCCTTGTCGGTATATGATTTCAGCCTGAGGTACTGCCCCGGAAGCAAGAATGTCGATGCAGATGCATTGTCTCGTCGGGAGCCGGGGGAGGAGGAGAGGGATGAGGAGTGGGAGAGTGTCCCTGCCCCTGGAGTGAAGGCGATGTGTCAGTTTGCTATCACCGTGAAGGCCGAGGGAAGAGGGAGGCTGGAACGAGCCGTGGACCATTTGGGGGTTTTTGACGACGCCATACCCCTAGTTTACTGTGACCTGACCGCACTGCGGACTAAACAGTTGCCGGAACTGAGTCTGGGGGAAGTGGCAGCTGCTCAGCAGAATGACCCGGGTCTTGGCACTGTGTGGTGAGCGGTAGAGAAGGGGGATGTGGCGTGGGCCGAGAAGGAGAAACACCCATCTGTGCCTCTGTTATTGAAGGAGTCGGTTGAAGTTAAAGAACAAAATCTTGTACCGGGTAACGGCGCCTCCGGACCAACCCCGCTGTTGGCAACTGGTCCTGCCGGAGGAGTATCGCCAGGCTGTACTCTAGGCCTTACATGATGATTTTGGACACTTGGGGGTGGAAAAGACCTATGGATTACTCAAAGACCGGTTCTACTGGCCCCGGATGAGGGGGGAAGTCGAAGAGTACTGTAGGGGATGCAGTCGTTGCATCTGGAGGAAGACCCTGCCAGTGTTGGCGGCTTCACTGTCGCACTTGCAGAGTGCGGGACCTCTGGACCTGGTATGTATGGATTTCCTGTCAATTGAGCCTGACACCAACAACACCGCGAATGTCTTAGTCATCACCGATCATTACACTCGCTATGCTCAGGCATTTCCCACTAAGGGTCAGAAGGCGACGACAGTGGCGAAGGTGTTATGGGAGAAGTATTTCATGCATTACGGCCTTCCCAGGCGAATCCATAGTGATCAGGGGCGGGACTTTGAGAGCCGCCTTATCCATGAATTACTCACTGTGCTTGGGGTTGAGAAATCCAGGACTACCCCTTATCACCCACAGGGAGATCTTCAGCCAGAGAGATTCAACAGGACCCTGTTGGATATGCTCGGGACGCTGGAGATTGGGCAGAAAAGCAGGTGGAGTCGTCATATTGGACAATTGGTTCACTGTTACAATTGTACTCGCAATGATGCTACAGGGTATTCGCCCTATTATCTGATGTTTGGGCGGGAAGTGAGGTTGCCCATTGACGTGTGTTTTGGAGGTGGAGTGGGTGAATTACCCGGGAAGTCCCATCTAAAGTACGTGTCCAACATGAAGAGGGAGTTACAGCGGGCGTACGAGTTGGCCGAGGCGGCGGCTACCAAACAAAATCAGAGGAATAAGATGCGGTATGATCGAAAGGTGAAGTTTGTCCAATTATTGCCAGGCGACCGGGTCCTTTTACGGAATTTGGGACTCCCTGGTAAGCACAAGTTGGCAGATCGATGGGCGGCCAGCCCCTATGTAATAGAGAGCCAGATGCCGAACCTGCCAGTTTACCGGATGAAACCTGAGGATGGGAACAGGACTAATAAGGTACTCCATCGGAATCACCTGCTGCCACTGGGTCAAGCGGTGCAGGTGGATAAGGAGCCCGAGTGGGAGGTTACGCCTAGTACAAGGACTCTGTGAGGGCACGGAGAATGGGAAGAGCCCGCTGCTGAAGAGCGGGGACGGGTCCCTCACCCGGGAATGGCTATCGATTCAAAAGAGGACGACTCAGATGAGTGGGCCCTGTTCCCATTCGCTGGTGCTCCAGTACCAGGAGAGGAGGCTCCTGGCCCTTCCCATACTGAATTAGGTGAGAGGAGGGAAGGTCTTGAGGGTCAGATGGAGAGGCAGCCTACATTGGAGGGAGAGAGGGTGGAACCCGAGCGTGAGCCGGAGAGATCTCAGGTGAGGGAGGACCCCTGTGAGGAAGAGGGTGCGGGTCTGTCAGGTATACCTGGGGTGTCCGAGACAGTGGGTTCGCAGGTGACGAGGGAGCCCAGTGGGGCAGAAGGGGTATGGAGATCTCAGAGGATTAGGCACCCCCCCGGAGCGGTTGGCATATGTGCTACCAGGAGAACCAAGTGTGATTTCTACTGCTCTGGGCAGTTATGTCACTGCTTTCTGCACCTGGGTTGGGTTTTGTGTGTTTCAAGAAGCATTGGGGAACTCTAGTAATGCCATGAGGGCATGACATTTGCAGGTGGGGAGAGAATGTACAATGTCCTGTGTATGTTAGTCAAAATGGCTTCTTTGGGGTGTTACAAGCAGGAATGCTTCTTTGTCGGATAAGTGTTTCTTTCGCTGTTGTTTCGCTTTAGAATGGCTGATATGGTAATTGTATTCATTTGTTAATCAATGGGGAATGTTATTGTGTCTTGTGATGCTGGGAACTTGGGGGAGGGGTTTTCGCGGGTTTTTGGTGTGAGGGGAGGCCGAGGAAGACGCCGAGGAAGGTGGACGTGTGCTGGACTGCTCGTAAGACCACCGGGGTGGTCCCAGGTGTGACGGCTGGATGGGTCGATTGGTTCGTTGATTGAGCTCCAACGAGTGCACTGAACAGACTGAACTTTGATAAGTTGGCGCCTTTTGTTTTTTTCCTTATATATATATATATATTGTATTGCCTACTACTCTTTTAATTTTAGTAAACTCTTTAAAGTGTATTTCATAACGGTATTTGTTGTGGATTTGATACTGTTGGCGGGCGCGAGGCATAAACTCGATTCTCACAGCACCTGCGTGTACGGGAGGTGGGTTGGTGAGTGGTTGGAACTCCGTTTCCCCTAGACATATACCAGCCTGTTGGGTAAGTGTTACATTTGTTTTTATGTTTCCTATGAATTAAATTTATCTTTCTAAATTTCTTTTTTGATCACTATACTTTCTTCAGTTCATGATTCCTCATAACATTGAATGAAAAATTTTCTGCCATTATTTGGATAAACAAGAACACATCTTTATACATTGTGCACTTGGTGTTGGAACACCAGCTTACCTCATTGTAACATGTTATATTATCGCTATCGTTTATTTTTAACTTTCTTCCTTCGCTATGAAGTCATCTCTTAGCTGAAATTCGGACTCTCTTGTTTAGCCAGTGCCCTCAGTCACTCACCTCCTTCCATGCTGAACTGCATTGCGTTGCCTTTACTTGGCTGTGAGGCGAAGGAACTGAGCTGGGACAAGGTGCCCTTTCACTCAACACACTGATGTATTGAGCAGCAGCTGCTCTATTGCTCTCACTGAAATCATGCAGTTTGAAAGAAAAAAAAACTTGTTTTGCAGACTGTATTGAAGCCAAATTTGGGAAACTTGTTTCAAGATACATGAATGAAAACAACTCACTGAATGCAGAGGCTCCAAGAAATTGGTTCCAAGAAATAAAATGCAAATCAGCAGAGGGAAAGAGTGCTGAACACAAGGAATGAGCATTTAATTTCATTATTCAGGTTCAGAACTAAACTTAGTTAGTTCTCCAACAGTAAATCTGACATTCATATTTACTGAGACAGAAACAAATGTAAAAGAAGGTTGACGGTTGCAAATTGAGATTGAAATTCTCAATATGAGATTACTGTTGCCTGGATGCCCACGGCACTAGTAAACTTCCAGTGATTAGGTATGTTTATCCACCCCTCTGCTAAATATGTTCATGCAGCCACTAATATATCAATTACTGGTTAGGACAGAACTGACTGGAAACTCAATATCAAAAACAAACAGCAGAAATTTTTAAAAGTACATGACTAAGTGCTTCTCTAGCCCTGAATTGGCTTGTTCCTTCTTTTTAAACATTAGGAAATCACTGTGTTCATTTATAGAACTAAGAGCTTTTTTAACTCTTTATAAAAGCAGATACATTTGGAGTGAATGTTAATGCAACTGCACACTGATAATTATCTGTTTTCTAAATTTACATAAAAACAATAAAAATGAAAATTTAAAAAAATCTGTAGATGTAAAAAACACAAAATGCTAGAAAAAATACCAAGTCAGGCAGCATCTGTGGACCCTTCATTTTCCTGAAACTGTAACTCTATTTCATTTTCCACTGATGTTCCCTGAGTATTTTTAGCATTTCCTGTTTTTATTTTATATTCCATAAAAGGAAAAAAATCCACATTAGTTTGATGTTAGTAACATTCGACCACATCAATGGGGTAGTTGGGGACATGCTGGTGAACTTTAGAATGGGTGTGCTTTAACCTTGACTAAGGTCTTCAGACTAAGGTCTTCAGGTCTTTGGCATTGAGGATTCTTAGCTTTAGTTCTCCTTTGTGATTTTATTTTTGCCTGAGAGGCTTCGGAGAAAAATAATGCAGTCCCTGAGCAGCACAATGATTGAAGGGTTTTGTGAAGATTAGGAATGGTATTATGCTTTAGTCTTAGAAATGTTCTTTGATTTGTTCAAACTTATCAAAGTGAAAGAATAGCGATGAAGATATTAGAGCTTGTGATTCTCTTTCATTCACTGCTGTATTACTTCCAGTAACATTTGCTAAATCGACACATTTTAACAAGATTTGCACTGCTCTCAAATTGAATGACATGCTGTTGACTGCGTTGTATTTATACATTGAGGCTATGAAAGACAGTAGTTGGTGGAACCAGTCCTCAGGCAGAACTGCATTTGCCCTTGCCAGTTGGGCTGGGTTAATCTGGTTAATATCCCATGTGAACCAGTACAGGAAATGAGGTCTCAGGATTGGGGTTTCACTGCTAAAAGAGACCCTTAGTTTTGCCGGGGATTGATTAGGAACTCAATAGGTTCAGCTGAACTGAGTGAGTGAAGATGAATACCTTTGTCTGATGCAGTAGTTCATTAGACATAGGAACAGAGTAGAACTGGATTGGGAGGGTGCAGGTTTGTGATGGTCTATCATGGGAAAAAGAAGGAGAAATGAAGAGGACAGTGCATTGTTGGCTGACAAAGGAAGGGAAGGGCTGTTTGTACACTCCAAGAATTATCAGGGAACATAGTTTCTACCTGATTATAACGAGCAACCAACTTCTCTGAAGATATGGTTTTCCAAAGAGGAATTAGTATAGGTTTATGCCTGTACAATTGCTGTGAAGGTCACAGTGATCCTTAATTTCTTTGTCTCTGTTTCCTATTAGGCTGATGTGGTAAGGGACAAGGGAGACCCAGTTGATGTAGTGTACCTGGACTTCCAGAAAGCTTTTGATAAAGTCCCACATAGGAGATTAGTGGGCAAAATTAGGGCGCATGGTATTGGGGGCAGAGTACTGACATGGATTGAAAATTGGCTGGCTGACAGGAAACAAATAGAGATTAACGGGTCCCTTTCAGAATGGCAGGCTGTGACCAGTGGGGTACCGCAAGGTTCGGTGCTGGGACTGCAGCTGTTTACAATATACATTAGTGATTTAGATGAAGGGATTAAAAGTAACATTAACAAATTTGCTGATGACACAAAACTGGGTGGCTGTGTGAAATGTCAGGAGGATGTTATGAGAATGCAGGGTGACTTGGACAGGTTGGGTGAGTGGGCAAATGTATGGCAGATACAGTTTAATGTGGATAAATGTGAGGTTATCCACTTTGGTGGCAAGAACAGGAAGGCAGATTACTATCTAAATGGAGTCAAGTTAGGAAAAGGGGAAGTACAACGAGATCTAGGTGTTCTTGTATATCAGTCAATGAAAGCAAGCGTGCAGGTACAGCAGGCAGTGAAGAAAGCTAATGGCATGCTGGCTTTTATAACAAGAGGAATTGAGTATAGGAGTAAAGAGGTCTTTGTGCAGCTGTACAGGGACCTGGTGAGACCCCACCTGGAGTATTGTGTGCAGTTTTGGTCTCCAAATTTGAGGAAGGACATTCTTGCTATTGAGGGAGTGCAGCGTAGGTTCACAAGGTTAATTCCCGGAATGGCGGGACTGTCATATTTGAAAGATTGGAGCGACTGGGCTTGTATACACTGGAATTTAGAAGGATGAGAGGGGATCTGATTGAAACATATAAGATTATTAAGGGATTGGACACTCTGGAGGCAGGAAGCATGTTCCCACTGATGGGTGAGTCCAGAACTAGAGGCCACAGTTTAAAAATAAGGGGTAGGCCATTTAGAACAGAGATGTGGAAAAACTTTTTCACCCAGAGAGTGGTGGATATGTGGAATGCTCTTCCCCAGAAGGCAGTGGAGGCCAAGTCTCTGGATGCATTCAAGAGAGAGTTAGATAGAGCTCTCATAGATAGCGGGGTCAAGGGATATGGGGAGAGGGCAGGAACGGGGTACTGATGGTGTATGATCAGCCATGATCACAGTGAATGGTGGTGCTGGCTAGAAGGGCTGAATGGCCTACTCCTGCACCTACTGTCTATTGTCTATTGGTAGACATCACTCTTGTCCCAAATTTTCAAACATCGCTACATCTGAAAGTGATAAAGATTCATAAACACAACAGATTCTCAGATGCCGGAAAACCAGAATAACTAACTAACTCACGCACCACACACACACACACACACACACACACACACACACACACACACACACACACACACACACACACACACACACACACACACACACACACACACACACACACACACACACACACACACACACACACCAGATCAGGTAGTATCTATGGAAGGGAATAAAATAATGATGTGGCCCTTCATCAATACTCAGGCCATCAGATGATGGAGGGTCTTGGCCTGAAAAATCACTTCCTTCTTCTCCATAGATGCTGCTTGACCTGTTTAGTTCCTGCAGCCTTTTGTGTGTGTTACTAAGTGAGGGGAGTTTGGCTTCTTCTTCTAGGCTGTTATGGTAGTGTAGTGGTTAGCACATTGATTTACAGAGCCAGCTATCACTAATTAAGGTTCAATTCCCAGACTCGTATGTTCTCCCCATTAACATGTGGGTTTCCTATGGCTGCTCTGGGTTCCCCCCCTATTCCATACACGTATGAGTTTTGTGGATGCTGTACTGTCACTGGAGGTGTGGCGACGTTTGTGGGCTGTTCTCAGCACAATCTGAGGATTGTGCTGGTTGTTAACAGAAACGATGCATTTCACTGTATGTTTCAATGTCTCAAAGTGAATGTTCTCTAATTCCAGAATATCCTTTCTTAGACATGGGGCCCAAAACTGTTCACAATACTCCAAATGTGGTCTAACTAACACCTTATAAGTCCTCAGCATTATATACTTGTTTATTTATTGAGTTACACTGCAGAGTGGGCTCTTCTGGCCATTCGGACAACCCCCAATTTAACCCGATTTAATCACAGGACAATTTACAATGACCAATTAACCTACCAACCTGTATTAATTTTCGACTGTGGGAGGAAACTGGAGCACCCAGAGGAAACCCATGCAGTCATGGCGAGAATGTACAAACTCCTTACAGACAGTGGAGGGAATTGAACCCAGGTTGCTGGTACTGTAAAGCATTGTGCTAACCACTACCCTTCTTCCCACCCCATTATTCTATTCCTTTTTAAATGAATGCTAACATTGCATTTGCCTTCCTTACCACCAATGTAACCTTCAGGGCATCCTGTACCAGGACCGCCAAGTCCCTTTGCACTTCTGATTTCTGAATTTGCTCCCTATTTACACATTAATCTAAGCTTTTATTCCTTCTACCAAAGTGTATGCCCATACACTTCATTACATTGTATTCCTTTGGCCACTTCTTTGCTCAGTCTCCTAATCTGTCCAAGTCCTTCTGCAAACTCCCTGCTTCCTCAACACTTCATTTCCATCCTTAAAGTTGGCCACAAAGCCATTAATTCCGTCATCCAGATTATTAGCATATAATGTGAAAAGTAGTGGATCCAACACGAACCCCTGTGGAACACAGGGTCTGTAGTTACCAGACGCCAGCCAGAAGAGGCTCCATTTATTCCCACCCTGCTTTCTGCCAATTGGTCAATCTTCTATCCATGCTAGTGTCTTTCCTGTAATATTATGGGCTCTTATCTTGGTTAGCAGTCTCTTGTGTAGCATCTTGTCAAAGGCATTCTGAAAATCTGACTCTCCTTTGTCTATACAGCCAGTTATTTCCTCAAAGAATTCCTAAAGATTTGTCCCCCCCAAGTACCCTGGAACCTTATCCTTAATAATGGACTCCAACATTCTTCCCAACCACTGAAGTTAGGCTAACTAGCCTATAATTTCCTTTCTTCTGCTTTCCTCCCTTCTTGAAGAGTAGAGTGTGATTTGCAATTTTCCAGTCTGTCAGAACCATTCCAGAACCTAATGATTCCTGAAAAATCATTACTAGTACCTCTACAATCTCCTCAGCTATCTCTTTCAGAACCCTGAGGTGTAGTCTATCTGGTCCAGGTATCTTCAGACCTTTCAGCAACCCAAACATCATCCCCTTAATAATAATTACACTTAGTTCTTCCCAATCTCGAATTTTTGACATGCAGTCAGTGTCTTTTACAGTGAAGACTGATGCAAAGTTCATCAGCCATCACTTTCTCCCTCATTATAACCTCTCCAGCATATTTTCCAGTGCTTCAATGTCCATTCTTGCCCCTCTTTTACACTTTATACTGCAAATCAGAAAATTCTTTTTGATATCTTTTTTATATTATTGGCTACCTTACCTTAATATTTCATCTTTTTTCCTCTCATGGCACTTTTTAGTTGCCTAGTGTAGATTTTTAAAATCTTCCCAATCCTCTAACTTCCCACTATTTTTTGCTATATTATATGCCCTCTTTTTCCTCCTTTTAGACTGCCGTTCTTCTTTGGGATGAACCAATCCTACATCTTTCGAATTACTCCCTGAAACTCCAGACACTGCTGCTTGACTGTCGTCCCCCAAGTGTCCTCTTTCAATCAGCTTTGGTCAGTTCCCCTCTCATGCTTCTGCAGTTATCCATACTCAAATGTAATACCGACACATCCAATTTTAGCTTCTCCCTCTCGTTTGTCCTAATGTTTCGTTATTAGTCTTCACTTGATGGTATTTTTTGTTTGATTCCAAAATTAGGACATTTTTACCACATTAAAAGGCAAATTTCTACTTTCCAAAATGTGAATCCAAAGTGAATATTTGTGAAAAAAGATTAAATAGAATTCAAAACTTTAAGTAATCTAGAACCAAAATGTTCTGTTGGTGGTTCTGTTCTATTTCGACACTTTGCTTACTCAGGGCATCTGTGCAATATGACTCAATGCAGAATACTTTAATTTCCTTACAATTGTGATTCATTTCAAAGTCTTTTAGGGGAAACTCCTTACGTTGATTAGTTCAATCACTTGACAAGTCCCTTGGACCTATATGAAGCTCTTTTTTGGCTGTGACTTAACTACTTTGAACCCAAACACTTAAGATTAGAGAGCCTCTAACACGGTCTGTTTATTTGCAAGTAGATTAATGGTTATACTCCAGCTTTCCCATAGACAACGCTTACTATGTCTTCTGCTAATTAGTTATGGTGTTAAAGTGATCACTCTGGCATCAACAATTAAACATTAAAATCAATGGCACCAAATAAAACAGTTACTGGTTTAGTACCTATACTCCTAACATATAAAATCATGATTTCAATGTTCAAAGTAACTTTATTATCAAAGTACTTAAAAGGTGTATGTCGTCATACACAACCTTGAGATTAATTTTCTTGTGGGCCTTCACAGTACAAGACAAAGAAGTAGAATTGAATCAATGAAAAATACACACAAGACAGACAAATAACTGATGTACAAAAGAGAGCAAACTGTGCAAATACAAAACTAAAATGAAACAAATAAATAAATAAGCAATAAATATTGAGAACCTTCAAAAGTGAATTCATGGGTTGTGAGAACAGCTCAATATTGTGCTTGGTGAGGTTACACCCTCTGGTTTAAGATCTTTATGGTCGAGGGGTAAAAACTGTTCCTGAGCCAAATGGTGTGAGTCCTGAGGCTCCTTGATTTCAGCAACAAGAAGAGAGTGTGGCCTGGATGGCGGATGTCCTTGACGATGGACAGTGCTTTCCTGGGGCAGCACTCCTTGTATATGTACTTAATGGTAGTAAGGGAAAGCCCTGTGATGGACTGGGCTGTATCTACTACTTTTTGTAGGCATTTCCGTCCAAGGGCAGCACCCAGCTATTTATTTATGTCTCTCTGCAAATCAAGTTACAATTTATACATGTGAAGGAATTCCAAATGCAAAGTCCTTGCAAGTTTAAATCCTTAAATTAGATATTGCATGTGTTTGGATCTGATCTCAGCATGAAAGTACAGAGCACTTTAAAAAACTACTTGTCATTAACTCAGGTAAATTTAAAATATTCATACAAAGTTGTCATTTGTGGAAAGAGATGTCATATTTTTGTGAACTGTATGGTCTAATTCTACCTTGTAATTTGATATATTTCTTTCATAAATATTTTTCAGTTAAATTTTATAATCTACCTCATCAGCCTCTCGTGGTAAAGCTCAGTGGGGACTAAACTTATTTTCTAAGTGGGGAGAAAATTCAAACATGAGCAGTGTAAAGAGACTTGGGAGTCTTTGTGCAGGATCCCCTTAAGGTTAACTTGCAGGTTGAGTCAGCGGTAAGGAAGGCAATGTTAGCATTCATTTCAAGAGGACTAGAATATAAAATCAAGGATGTAATGCTGAGAATGTATAAGACATTGGTCAGACGTTGGAGTATTGTGAGTAGCTTGAGGCCCACTTATGTAAAAAAAAGATATGCTGACATTGGAGGTGGTCCAGAAGAGGATCACAAGAATGATTCGAGGAATAAAAGGGTTAAAGTATGAAGAGTGTTCGATGGCTCTGGGCCTGTATTCACATGAGTTTAGAAGTATGAGGGGGAAATCTCATTGAAACCTATTGAATATTGAAAGGCCTAGTCAGAATGTGGACAGGATGTTTCCTGTAGTGGGAGAGTCTAGGATCAGAAGACACATTGTCAGAATAAAGCGATATCAATTTAGAACAGAATTAGTGCAATGAATGCAGGGAAGATGCCAGGTATTCCTTGAGCATTCCCTTTCTTATAAACACACATCTGCTGGAAGGTGGAGTGTAATTCTCAGTCACAGTACAAGGCGGAGTTGACATTAGGCACCGACAAAGTGATGTGTTTACAGTAAATTGTATTCTACATCAAAGAGAATCCTATAATCCTTGAAAACTTACATGTTGTCTCCACATACAGATGTCTGGCATAAGAGAATGAAACGAAACTGGCTGCCTTTGAACCAAAGTAAATACCATGCACGGCATAACAAATTCCTCTCTATCATTCTTTATGTCACAGGTCTATTTATCTATTCTAAGCACAAGTCGTAGATTTCAGATTGCTATTGCTTCAGTTCTCAGCTTGATGGTTTATTATGACAGAAAAAAAATTGATGAACTGTGTAACCCATAGAAAAAGTAGAGGTATCAGCCTTGTCTCCATACTCCAGGAGAGAGTATTAATAGACAGATCAGGAATGCAACAGGAGCTGAACTGTAGTCATGAAGGGACTGAGACTGTACTGTAACTTTCAGGAAGTAACAGGATGATGAGAGTAATAAAAGGTTTGCAGGCTTCACTGATTATGAAATGGAGCAATTACATCTCTGGGACTAAAATGGCCAATGAGCTGAAGGTATTTGTGGACATATACCCAGCTAATCTCAAGGGGCAGATGGGATCATGAATCGTTACATATATAGAATGCGGATTGACTGACTAGAAAATCAGATGGTTCTCAACTGTCACTGCTGTGTAAGGAGGCCCACCACTTACTAAACTGCATAAGCATGTGGTCCTCTGACAGATTTCAGGATTGATTGTACACTGGGCCTAAATTTACTAGGAGGGCATTGCTCAAGCAGTCAGCATGAAATTCATTTGAAGCTTTAATTTACAGGAACAGGTGATGCAACCTGCTGCAATAAATAATAAATAATTTGATTAATGTGTGTGCTAAATTTGTAAGTCAGTAACAAGGGCTGACTGCTTAGTCTTGTACCACATCTCATAGCCTGCGGTGTGAAGATAGGTTCAATAACTTTGGCCAATAATCTGCCAGTTTAAATTCCCTACAATTACATCAGGCAGCATACTTCTAAAATATTTCATTGGCTGTGATTCCTTATGGAACATCCAGAGCTTGTGAACAGAGCCAAACACATTCAGATGTATATAAATGCAATCTGTTTCTATGTCTACAAAACCAGGATTAGAATAAAAAAAGACCTCCTGTACTAATGTTGGAAACCTGAAGCAGATAATTTCCTTTAAACGGAATTATCTGTTTCAGATTATGTGTGATTGTGTAATTTCCAGTATTGATGGACTTTAGATAGACACGTGATAAACTTCCAGTATTCTTTTTAAGTTGCATTTTTAACCTTTCTAGTTCTGTGATGTACTCTTTTGGGTGCTGAAAGGGTTCTGGCATTCAACAAAACAGATGTCTCTCATTCTAAATTTCACAATAAGATTTCCCTTGTTCTGTCACACAAGTTAAATTTTTTTTTGTATTTATGATATGATTGGTTAAGTAGTTAATAGAACTTTAGTTTTAAAAATTGGGCAATATTGAAAATATTTAAAATTAAAGTCAAATTATGTTAATTATATAGAATTAATAACAATAACATTAAAAAAGAGTAAATAACTTCATTGCAAAAAGTTTAAAAAAATAAAAGGTAATCTCAATGAAACATTTAACTTCTGAAGGAGATTGACAAGAGAGTGTATTTCAGGCCAACTGAATTTAAAACAAGACTCATCATGAGGGAAGGTCATCTAGGAGTGACCTGTGGAGAAATTTTCACTCACTAATTTGTGATTCTTTGGAATTCTAAAAATACTCAATAGGTCAGGCAGCATCTTGGTGAGAAAAGCACAGCTAACATGTTGTTTTCATAACATTTCAGCTTCACAATCTGCTGAACATTTCCAGAATTTTCCATGTTACCATAGCAGAAGTAAATAAGTTTATCGCATTAATGTGATAATACAATGTCATCAATCTGATGTGTGACCTTTGTTTCACTTCCTCAATAAATGCGTTTTCAATTTTTTTTTTGGGCTTCAACATCTACAGATTTTTGCTTTTTTCGTTTGTTTCAGCTGGGTCTTTGTCGAGCCCCATTGCCACTCACAGAGTCATGTGGTGTTAATAGTGGTTCAGGGGTACTGTTGCACTTCCATTGGCACTGCCTGTCTATTCCTTCAGCAAGGATCCTGCTAGTGGCTCTGAAACCAGAATGTATCAGAGAGTTCATGGAATAAAAAATGCCAACAATGCCCCATCTGATTTGATACATAATCTTGGCTCACTGGGAAAGCTTTTGTGGACTGGTTTTTATTTGAAATTCCCAGAATTTTATCAGAACTTTCTCCGCTAGCTTATGAAAATTAGCAGGAAACTTACAAGAAAACCTGTTTAATTTCAAGAATAAGGGAAAGGAAATTGAACTCTCTATTTTTCAGTATAGATTTGGCCATTTACTATTAGCGAGAAAAAATTATTTTGAAAATTTATGACCAAAAGTCAGTTAAAGCTTTCTTGAAGTTGCTCATGTAATGAATTATTATTTGAGTAAGCATAAAGAGAGATGTTCCTCTTTAATTGGTGCCTGGAAAAACTCACTTCCCTAACAAATGAAGAGAATGTGTGTATGAGATAACCCAGATGACCAAACTAAGCAAAATTCAAGCTGTTATAACAATTGCCAATTTGCTGTCTACGTTAAGGGTGGTGACACATTCTTATATTATTAGTTTCTTCTGGTGAGGTGGGATTTGATTTGCCAAGAGGCATGGAAGCATTCATTTGGGGGGGGGGGCTAAAATATAAAAGCAAAGATGTCCTGCGCCTTATAAGGTGCCAGTCAGAACACATTCGGAATATTGTGAGTAATATGGGGCCCCGTATCTAAGGAAAGATGTGTTGACCCTGTAGAGACTCTAGAGGAGGTTCACATGAATGATCCCAGGAATGAAAGGGTCAATATATGGGGAGTGTTTGATTTCTCCGGTCCTGTAATTGGAGTTCCGACAGATGGGGAGAGGAGGGAATTTTATTGAAACCTACTGAATACTGGAAGACATAGATAAAGTAGATGTGAAGAAGTTATTTCCATTAGTATGAGAAATTAGAGGGTGCACATCCTCAGAATAAAGGGAAGTATCTGTAAATCTGAGGTGATAAAGAATTTCATCAGTCAGAGATTAGTGAATCTGTGAAATTCATTGCTACAGAGGATTTATTGAAGTATGAAATTAATAGGTTCTTACTGAAGGTGGCAAGGAGAAAAGTGAGTTAATAAAAGCAGACTCAAGGTGTGAATGGCCTGATTTATCTCCTATTCTCTCTTATCTTTTAGTCTTATGGCAGACAATAAACGATGAAAGACTGGTAGTTAAAGGAAGATAATGCAAAATTGCACACCATATAATAGGAATTCATGATGGAAGAGTTCCTCCAGCATTTTGTATGTGTTGCATTGAACAGGAATTCATGCTATTGAAAACTATTTGAGTACCATTTGTGTACTTCAGGACTATTTGTATTTTTACTTATTTTGCAATTATAATAGTTTTAAGAAGACTATGAGGAAGAGGCAATTGAAGGTGCCTTTTATGTTGGGAAATCTGAAATACTAGAGAGATATTTTTCTTATTTTGTTTGACTTAGTAAGTCTGTTAAATCTCATCTTCCTAGCACAGTCAAGGTGGTACAGTCAGCAGTGACAAAGCTAGAATTCTGCAAGGGAACAGCAGCGTATTATTCTGAAGACAATATGCTGTGCATCCACAGTACAACACTGCCCTATCTCTCTCCTCCACTACACCCTTTCCCCTGACCCACTGTCTTCATCTCTATCTCAATGATCTCCATGTCAAAGTAATTTTTACTAAAGGCCCTTTGAAGACATGTTCTATAAACCAAGAGTTCCAAATACCAAAATAGCAGAAAATGATGCTTGCCTTTAATCTGGAAGCATTTCCTACAGGACTATTCATTTACACTCTGAAGCTAACTCTGTAAATAGAAAGTTGCTATGATTGGCAAAGCATATCTGAAAGGCTTGTGGAAGCAGATTTAAAAGTGAATCAGGATATTCTGAAAATAGGAACACTTACAGGACTATGGGAAAGGAGCAGAGGAGGGGGATAAATAAGTTGCTACTTCAAAGTACTGACAGAGACATGAAGGGGTCAAATGGCTTCCTTCTGAGTACTTTGATTAAATTTCAATTATTTGCTTGTGCTCTTCTACAAAACTCACCAGAAAATCTACAGAAATAACTCAAATTCAAACTCAAAGGTCTTCCGACACCCTTAACTGCAAACATCCAAATACTTTTTAAATGATAAACCATTCATCATCACCAGCAATTTTAAAAGAGCAGCTGCCTGGACTCCAAAGACTGGCTCTGCACAATCTGGTATTGTGTCCAGCGCTAACTCAGTTTCATCAGCAGAGGGCACGAATATTCAGCATTTGATTCTTCTGCTTCCGTATCAACAACTTGCATAATTTACCGACATGCAATAACAATGCATCATGCTAGGTTTTCTGTTGACCTCTTCCCCTGCTTTCTCCGCTGCCTTACCCTCATCAATTACCTTCATCACTTCCTCAAAAACTCAATCCAGTTTGTAAGACCTGACCCCACACAAGGCCATACTGACTATCATTAATAGCCCCATGCTTTGCCAAATGTAAGCAAATTGTGTCCGAAGAATCTTCTCCAATAATCTCCCGACTTCTAGCTTATGGATTTTTGGTTTGCCTCTGTTGCCTTTCTTGTAAAAAGAGATAACACTGGCTACTTTCCAGTTTTCTGGGACCGTGTCTTTGGCTAGAGAAGATACAAAGATATCTGTCAAGGCCTCAACAGTCTCTTTCCTTGCCTCACTCAATATCTAATGATAGATTGCATCAGACCCAGGGCAGTTGGCTCCTTACTGTTCCAAGAGCACACAATTCCACCTTAATATCAGCACAGCCCCCCCTGACTTCCTCATCATCCTACTCCTTAGTGATTACTGATGTGAAGTGAACACAGTATGTTGATAGGCCGACTGGGGGAATGCCATACTAGATCTAGTATTAGGTAACGAACTGGGTCAGGTCACAGATCTGTCAGTGGGTGAGCATCTGGGGGACAGTGATCACTGCTCCCTGGCCTTTAGCATTATTATGGAAAAGGATAGAATCAGAGGGGACAGGAAAATTTTTAATTAGGGAAGGGTAAATTATGAGGCTATAGGGCCAGAACTTGCGGGTGTGAATTGGGATGATGTTTTTGCAGGGAAATGTACTATGGACATGTGGTCGATGTTTAAGAATCTCTTGCAGTATGTTAGGGATAAATTTGTCCTGGTGAGGAAGATAAAGAATGGTAGGGTGAAGGAACCATGGGTGACAAGTGAAGTGGAAAATCTAGTCAGGTGGAAGAAGGCAGCATACATGAGGTTTAGGAAGCAAGAATCAGATGGTTCTATTGAGGAATATAGGGTAGCAAGAAAGGAGCTTAAGAAGGGGCTGAGAAGAGCAAGAAGGGGGCATGAGAAGGCCCTGGCGAGTAGGGTAAAGGAAAACCCCAAGGCATTCTTCAACTATGTGAAGAACAAAAGGATTGCAGGAGTGAAGGTAGGACCGATTAGAGATAAAAGTGGGAAGATGTGCCTGGAGGCTGTGGAAATGAGCGAGGTCCTCAATGAATACTTCTCTTCGGCATTCACCAATGAGAGGGAACTTGATGACGGTGAGGACAATATGAGTGAGGTTGAAGTTCTGGAGCATGTTGATATCAAGGTATTAAGGGAGAGGAGGGGTTGGAGTTGTTGAGATACATTAGGACAGATAAGTCCCCAGGGCCTGACGGAATATTCCCCAGGCTGCTCCACAAGGCGAGGGAAGAGATTGCTGAGCCTCTGGCTAGGATCTTTATGTCCTCATTGTCCACAGGAATGGTACCGGAGGACTGGAGGGAGACGAATGTTGTCCTCTTGTACAAAAAAGGTAGTAAGGATAGTCTGGGTAATTATAGACCAGTGAGCCTTACATGTGTGGTGGGAAAGCTGTTGGAAAAGATTATTAGAGATAGGATCTATGGGCATTTAGAGAATCATGGTCTGATCAGGGACAGTCACCGTGGCTTTGTGAAGGGTAAATTGTGTCTAACAAGCCTGTTAGAGTTCTTTGAGGAGGTGACCAGGCATATAGATGAGGGGAGTGCAGTGGATATGATCTACATGGATTTTAGTAAGGCATTTGACAAGGTTCCACATGGTAGGCTTATTCAGAAAGTCAGAAGGCATGGGATCCAGGGAAGTTTGGCCAGGTGGATTCAGAATTGGCTTGCCTGCAGAAGGCAAATGGTCGTGGTGGAGGGAGTACATTCAGATTGGAGGGCTGTGACTAGTGGTGTCCCACAAGGATCTGTTATGGGACCTCTACTTTTTGCGATCTTTATTAATGTCCTGGATGTGGGGGTAGAAGGGTGGGTTAGCAAGTTTGCAGATGACACAAAGGTTGGTGGTGTTGTAGATAGTGTAGAAGATTGTCGAAGATTGCAGAGAGACATTGATAGGATGTAGAAGTGGGCTGAGAAGTGGCAGATGGAGTTCAACCCGGAGAAGTGTGAGGTGGTACACTTTGGAAGGACAAACTCCAAGGCAGAGTACAAAGTAAGTGGCAGGATACTTGTTAGTGTGGAGGAGCAGAGGGATCTGGGGGCACATGTCCACAGATCCCTGAAAGTTGCTTCACAGGTAGATAGGGTAGTTAAGAAAGCTTATGGGGTGTTAGCTTTCATAAGTCAGCGGATAGAGTTTAAGAGTCACGATGTAATGATGCAGCTCTATAAAACTCTGGTCAGGCCACACTTGGAGTACTGTGTCCAGTTCTGGTTGCCTCAGTATAGGAAGGATGTGGACGCATTGGAAAAGGTGCAGAGGAGATTTACCAGGATGCTGCCTGGTTAAAGAGTATGGATTATGATCAGAGATTAAGGGAGCTAGGGCTTTACTCTTTGGAGAGAAGGAGGATGAGAGGAGACATGATAGAGGTGTACAAGATATTAAGAGGAATAGATAGAGTGGATAGCCAGTGCCTCTTCCCCAGGGCACCACTGCTCTAGTGAAGTTTAAGAGACTACTAGACAGGTATATGAAGGAATTTAAGGTGGGGGGGGGGGTTATATGGGAGGCAGGGTTTGAGGGTCAGCTCAACATTGTGGGCCGAAGGGCCTGAAATGTGCTGTACTATTCAATGTTCTATGTTCTAAGTACTCATTATGAACCTACTTACTCTGGTCCAAGTGTAAATTTTCTCCATTCTTCATAAACAGACCTATTTCCTACCTACTATCTTGCTCCTAACATACATAATTATGCCTTAGGATTTTCCTTAATCCTACTTACCAAGGACATTTTACCGTCCCTTTTAGCTGTACTTGGTTAAGTTCCTCCCTGCTCTGTTAATTTTCCTCAATCTTGAACAATTACATTTTTCTAAACTTTACATATGCTTTCCCTTTCTTTATGCCTAAACTTAAAATATATTTTGTTATCCAAGGATCTGGAATCTTGTCAGCCTCATGTTTTATCTTCACAGGAACATGCTAATCAGCTGGTCTCCAAAAGACTCCCATATGACACTTGTGGATCTACCTTCAAACAATCCTCTCCTAGTCTACTTCCCCAGTTCTGGCCTAATACCATTATAGACAATAGACAATAGATGCAGAAGTAGACCATTTGGCCCTTCGAACCTGCACCGCCATTCTGAGATCATGGCTGATCATCTACTATCAATACCCGGTTCCTGCCTTGCTCCCATATCCCTTGATTCCCCTATCCATAAGATACCTATCTAGCTCCTTCTTGAAAGCATCCAGAGAATTGGCCTCCACTACCTTCCAAGGTAGTGTTTTCCAGAACCCCACAACTCTCTGGGAGAAGAAGGTTTTCCTTAACTCTGTCCTAAATGACCTACCCCTTATTCTCAAACCATGCCCTCTGGTACTGGACTCTCCCAGCATTTGGAACATATTTCCTGCCTATCTTGTCCAATCCCTTAATAATCTTATATGTTTCAATCAGATCCCCTCTCAATCTCCTTAATTCCAGCGTGTACAAGCCCAGTCTCTCAAACCTCTCTGCGTAAGACAGTCCAGACATCCCAAGAATTAACCTTGTGAATCTACACTGCACTTCCCCTACAGCCAGGATGTCCTTCCTTAACCCTGGAGACCAAAACTGTACACAATACTCCAGATGTGGTCTCACCAGGGCTTTCTACAAATGCAAGAGGACTTTCTTGCTCTTGTTCTCAATTCCCTTTGTAATAAAGGCCAACATTCCATTAGCCTTCTTCACTGCCTGCTGCACTTGCTCATTCACCTTCAGTGACTGATGAACAAGGACTCCTAGATCTCTTTGTATTTCTCCCTTACCTAACTCTACACCATTCAGATAATAGTCTGCCTTCCTGTTCTTACTCCCAAAGTGGATAACCTCACACTTATTCACATTAAACGTCATCTGCCAAGTATCTGCCCACTCACCCAGCCTATCCAAGTCACCCTGAATTCTCCTAACGTCCTCATCACATGTCACACTGCCACCCAGCTTAGTATCATCAGCAAATTTGCTGATGCTATTCTCAATGCCTTCATCTAAGTTGTTGTCGTAAATTGTAAACAGCTGTGGTCCCAATACCGAGCCCTGTGGCACCCCACTAGTCACCACCTGCCATTCCGAGAAACACCCATTCACCGCTACCCTTTGCTTTCTATCTGCCAACCAGCTTTCTATCCATGTCAATGTCTTACCCCCGATGCCCTGAGCTTTGACTTTACCTACCAATCTCCTATGTGGGACCTTATCAAATGCCTTCTGAAAATCGAGGTACACTACATCCACTGGATCTCCCCTGTTTAACTTCCTGGTTACATCCTCGAAAAACTCCAACAGATTAGTCAAGCATGATTTGCCCTTGGTAAATCCATGCTGGCTCGGCCCAATCCTATCACTGCTATCTAGATATGCCACTATTTTATCTTTAACAATGAACTTCTCCACCACCGATGTCAGGCTGACAGGTCGATAGTTGTCTGTTTCCTCCCTCCCTCCTTTCTTAAAAAGTGGGATAACATTAGCCATTCTCCAATCCTCAGGAACTGATCCTGAATCTAAGGAACATTGGAAAATGATTACCAATGCATCCACAATTTCCAGGGCCACCTCCTTTAGTACCCTAGGATGCAGACCATCTGGACCTGGGGATTTGTCAGCCTTCAGTCCTATCAGTCTACTCATCACCATTTCCTTCCTAATGTCAATCTGTTTCATTTCCTCTGTTACCTTCTGTCCTTGGCCCATCCATACATCTGGGAGATTGCTTGTGTCTTTCTTAGTGAAGACAGATCTAAAGTACTTATTAAATTCTTCTGCCATTTCTGTTTCCCATAACAATTTCACCCAATTCATTCTTCAAGGGCCCAACATTGTTCTTAACTATCTTCTTTCTCGTCACATACCTAAAAAAGCTTTTGCTATCCTCCTTTATATTCCTGGCCAGCTTGCGTTCATACCTCATTTTTTCTCCCCGTATTGCCTTTTTAGTTAAGTTCTGTTGTTCCTTAAAAATTTCCCAATCATCTGTCCTCCCACTTACCTTAGCTCTGTTATACTTCCTTTTTTTTAAATGCTAGCAATCTCTGACTTCCTTTGTCAACCACTGTGGCCCCTTTCCCCCCTTTGAATCCTTCCTTCTCCGGGGGATGAACTGATTTTGCACCTTGTGTATTATTCCCAAGAATACCTGCCATTGCTGTTCCACTGTCTTTTCTGCTAGAATATCCGTCCAGTCCACTTTGGCCAGCTCCTCCCTCATGGCTCCATAATTTCCCCTGTTCAACTGCAACACTGACACCTCCGATCTGCCCTTATCCTTCTCAAATTGCAGATAAAAACTTATCATATTATGATCACTAACTCCTAATGGCTCCTTTACTTCAAGATCGCTTATCAAATCCTGTTCATTACATAACACTAAATCCAGAATAGCCTTGTCCCTGGTCGGCTCTCGTACAAACTGTTCCAAGAATGCATCCTGTAGGCACTCTACAAACTCCCTATCCTGGGGTCCAGCACCAACCTGATTCTCCCAGTTCACCTGCAAGTTGAAATCCCCCATAATTACTGCGACATTACCTTTGCCACATGCCAATGTTAACTCCCTATTCAACTTGCACCCAATATCCATGCTACTGTTTGGTGGCCTGTAGACAACACCCATTAGGGTCCTTTTGCCCTTACTGTTCCTCAGTTCTATCCACACAGACTCTACTTCTCCTGATCCTATGTCCCCCCTTGCAAAGGATTGAATCTCATTCCTCACCATTAGGGCCACTCCACCCCCTCTGCCCACATTTCTGTCCCTATGATAGCACAAATACCCTTGAACTTTCATTTCCCAGGTCTGATCTCCCTGTAGCCATGTCTCCGTTATCCCAACAACATCATAGTTACCCATTCGCACCTGAGCTTCAAGCTCATACGCCTTATTTCTGACACTTCGTGCATTCAGATATAGAATTTTTAACCCAATTCTCCTCTCTCTGTTTGAATCATTGCCTATTGTGCTTAAACCAGCTCCCTGAACTCCCATCGGGCTATACGCCCCTAGAATTTTGTTGTCCTTCCTAAATTTACTTATTCTTTCTGCACATTTAACTCCATGTTCCGTCAGACCATTCCTCTGTACATGTGTCCTCCTTATCACTTGTTCCGCCTCACCTTAATATTCCGGAACCGTGTAGTCCCCACCTGTCCTTTATTCTTTCTCTCACTATCCTCTCTCACATTCTGGATCCCCGCCCCCTGCAAATTTAGTTTAAACTCCCCCAAGAAGCACTAGCAAACTTCCCTGCAAGAATGTTAGTACCGCTCCAGTTCATGTGTAAACCGTCCCTTCGGAACAGATCCCACCTTCCCTGGAACAAAGCCTAATTATCTAAAAACTTGAAGCCCTCCCTCCTGCACCATCCTCTCAGCCACGTATTAACCTGTATAATCTTTCTGTTCCTTGCCTCACTCGCACATGGCACAGGTAACAATCCTGAGATTGTTACCCTTGAGGTCCTGCTCTTCAGCTTTGCACCTAACTCCCTGAACTCCCTACGCAGGACCCCCTCATTCATCCTACCCAAGTCATTGGTCCCTACATGGACCACAACATCAGGATTCTTGCCTTCCCTCTCGAGAATAACCTGCACCTGATCTGAGATGTCTCGGACCCCAGCACCAGGGAAGCAACATACCATCCGAGACTCCCGATCTTCCCCACAAAATCTCCTATCTGCCCCCTGACTATAGAATCCCCTAACACTACCGCTCTCTTCTCTTCCCTCCTCCACTTCCTAGTCGAGGGTCCAACCTCAGTGCCAGAGACAGGACCACTGCAACTTGTTCCTGGTAGGTCATCCCCACCAACAGTATCCAAAACCGTATACTTATTGTTGATGGGAACGGCCACAGGGGTGCTCTGCTCTCTCTGTCTGCTCCCCCTGCCTCTCTTAACTGTCACCCATTTGCCTACCTCCTGTCTTTTCGGTGTGACTACCTCCTGATAACTCTTATCTATCTCTGCCTCTGCCTCCCGAATGATCCGTAGTTCATCCAGCTCCTGCTCCAATTCCCTAACTCGGTCTGATAGGAGCTGATAGGATAATTTAACACTTTCACCTGAGAACCAGTCTTAACCTTGTTCATGTTATCATAAAACTTATGGAATTATGATCACTGTACCTAAAATGCTCCCGATTGAAACATCAGTCATCTGGCCATGGTCATTTCTTATCACAAAGACTAGTACTGCCCATTCCTAGCTAGGCTGTTTACTTCAGGACACTCTCTTGATGTACATAACACATTCTTTTCAATCTAAGCCCTGGCACTAGGGGAATTCAATCAATATTAGGGAAACTAAGGTCACTTCCTATAACATCCATGTTGTTTATACAGTTTTTCCATGATGTGCATGACAAGCTCTCACTGGCTATTAGGAGGCTTATAGTATAAGTACATCACAGAGACTGCACCTTTTTATTCCTAAATTCTATCCATATGCCTTCACTGGATTAGCACTCCAGGGCAGCATTGACAAACAGTTTTAATAGTGGGTGCCCAAACTTGTGGTAATCTTCCAAAAACTTCTCTCGCGTGTCATGGAAATTTTGATCAAAGATTATCATTGATTAATGAATTCGTAACTATAACTATGGACTTTTTTTTAAAGGAAAGGGGATAAGTCTTGTTGCTTGTTTATGTGTATTCCTTGCTTTACTATTAATGAAAGTATAACAGAAATAGATTGAAATAAATGAAGTATTTTAGAAAACCTGTTCAAAAATTATTCACATTAATCATTCAAAAGGACAATTGAAAATTAAATAGTCATGGAGGTGCAGTATTTCTCATTATTATCACTGAGTAACCAGTGTTCACTCATAAACAACAGAAGGAAAATAAACTTAAGTATGAAAAGCCAATGTCAACTTCCCCATCTCTTTTACATTCCTTTATATCATCTCTGAAAAATCATTACCCTGGAACGTTGAGCTATCAGTCCTATCCTTGTTTCAGCTAAGTTTCTGTGATGGCTACAACTAAACAATTCCATGTACTAATCCAGACTCTTGAATAGGACTAGTATCATGGAACCACTGATACTAGACACTAACTCTGACTTCCAATCAATTAATGGGAGATAGAATGTTTTACTTTATAAAATACTTCATGGAGACAAGAATGGTGTCTCCTGTAAAAATGCCCATCCCTCTTCTCAGTTTGTCTCCATCGCATCTGTTCCCAAAATACTGCTTTTCTTTCCTTTCCAGGACATCAGAGATGTCCTCCTTCTTCAAAGAACAGGGTTTCCCTTTCTCCACTATCGATGCTGCCCTCACCCGCATCTCCTCCATTTTTAGAACATCCACGCTCACCCCATCATCCCACTGTCTTTAACAGTGGTAGAGCTCCTCTTGCCCTTAACTACCACCTCATGGGCCTCCACATCCAACAAATCATTCTCTGTAACTTCTGCCATCTCCAAAGGGATGCTATCACCAGACATATTTTTACCATCTCCCACCACCATTGCTTTCCACAGGGATGGCTCCCTTCATGATTCCTTCATCCATTTGTCCTTCTCCACTAATCTCCCCATTTATCCCTGCAAACAGCCAATGTTCTACGCCTGCCTATTCACCTACCCATCATCTCCAATCAGGGCCCCAAACAATCCTTCCAGGTGAGGCAACACTTCACCTGCAAACCAGCTTGGGTCATCTATTGTGTCCAGTGCTCCCAATGTGGCCGCCTCTACATTGATGAGGCCCATCGTAAATTGGGGCACCACTTCATCGCGCACCTTCGCTCCATTCACTAAAAGTGGAACTTCTTGGTGGCCAAACATTTTAATTCCAATGCCCATTCCCGTTCCAACATGCTGGTCCATGGCCTCCTCTTGTGCCACGATGAAGCCACCCTCAGGTTGGAAAAACAACGCCTTATATTTTGTCTGGGTAGCCTCCAATCTGATGGCATAAATATTAAATTCTTCTTATGGCAAAAAAAATTCCTTCCCCCCCCCTCTTCTATTCCCCACTCTGCCACCTTACCTCTTCTCACCTGCCTATCACCTCCCCCGGGTCCCCTCCTCCTTTCCTTTCTCCTATGGTCCAGTTTCCTATCAGATTCCTTCCACTCCAGCCCTTTATCTTTCCTACCCACCTGGCTTCACCTATCATTTGTAGCTATTCCCCTTCCCCTCCTCCCAACATTTTATTCTGGCATCTTCCCCTTCCTTTCCAATCCTGAAGTAGGGTCCTGGCCCAAAATGTTGTTGAAGGGTCTTGGAATTCAAACATTAACTCTGTTTCCCTTCTCACTGATGCAGCCTGACCTGCTGAATATTTCCAGCAGTTTCTGTTTTCAGTCCGCCTTTCTTCCATCTGCAGTTTTTCTCATTTTTATTCCCTCTCTCGTTTACTCTAATTTCTCTTTCTGATAAACCTTCTATAAATGTAACCTGCTGTTGTGGTCCATCCACTTCACAGAGACGAAGGCTACAAAGTGAGCAAACACTTGTGAATGGTGCAGCTTGCTGATGTTCACCTTTATTCATTTTCTGATTTTTTGAGTACACTAATGAATCACAATCCAGACCTGCTGTGGTTCTCCAAATCGATCTACTCAGCTTTCGTAAAGCCCATGCAACAATTGTTAAAATTACTTCAAGATCATAAAAGATCTTAGGACCACTATGTGCATTTATTCCTGTGTTTTATTGCCTTGGGGTGAAAATGTATCAGTTATGGCCAGCTGTCATGAATATTATAATGGCTGAGAACACCTTTGGTGTGTGCTGGCATTGCGATTTCACATAATTTAACCCGGGGTGTAGGGCTATTAATACCATGTGTAGCTAATCCTGGCAGCATTGGTTAGGTTTCTGGTCTAGTAGAATGCAAGTGAACAAATAGGTTTCTAGTGAAATTCTATCACTATTATATCATTCCCTTTGGGTTTAGATTTTAATTTACTGGTTTTATTAAACTCAGCTTCACAAATTCCACTCAGTGGGATTTTGCAGCCTCTTGCTGTTAAAACTATTCTGCTGTACTTGAAAACTGATACCCCAGGGTATTGATAATGAGATCAGGCCCTCTGTGGATTTATTATCTCTGGATCAATGTGGCAAGAAAGAGGGAAAAATGGAAACGTGAAATAATGCAAGGTATTAACAGAGAAAGGCAGCTAAATCAGTATCTGCAAAAGAAATATGACAAATTAACATTTTATCAATACACTCTGTGACCACTTTATTGGGATTAAGTATCTCCTGTATCTAATGAAGTAGCCGCTGAGTGTACGTTCATGGTTTTCTGCTGGTGTAGTCCTTCCACTTCAACGTTCAGCGTGCTCCTCTGCACACCACTGTTATAATGCATGATTATTTGAGTTACTACTTTCCTGTCAACTTGAACCAGTCGTGCCATTCTCCTCCTATCTCTCTCATTAACAATTTTGCCCACAGAACAGCAACTCACTAGATTTTTTTTTTGTTTTTTGCACTATTCACTGTAAATTATGGAGACTGTGTACATAAAAATCTCAGGAGACCAGCAGCTTCTGAGATACTCAAACCACCCAATCTGGCACCAACAATCATTCCAGGGTCAAAGTCACTTAGATCACATTTCTTCCCCATTCTGATGTTTGGCCTGAACAACAACTGAACCTCTTGATCGTGTCTGCATGCTTTTATCTATTGAGTTGCTACCACATGATCAGCTGTTTAGATATTTGTATTAACAAGCAGGTGGACGGGTGTACCTAATAAAGTGCCCAATGAGTGTATATTCTATCCTTTCAGCTGCTGATTAACCTGTTTGTAATCCTGAGACATTTATTAGCCTAGATATTATCAACTCTATATAGAGTAAACTGACATAATGTGATATATTTATGGCTCAGTATCTAATTACAGGCCTATGCCTTCTGAACAGGAGCAAATGCTTGAAATGTATTACATCCCACCATGGTGGAATAGACCAGATAATATTAATGACATAACCCCATGTGTTGTGTTACAATTCATCTGGATTTGTAGGATTGTTACAAAGGGATTGTCATTTTATTTCACAATATCACTTTTTGGCATTCAGAGTTGCTGCTGAGGGAGATGAATCAGAGTCTTGTCTATCTACTAATAAAGGACCGCAGAGACTCTGTAATCTGAGACACCAAGATGTACATGAATCAAAACACCAGAAATGCAAAAGAAACCTTAAGGGAAAAAAAGCTGCCTGTCAGGACACATAATGAGAATGAGGGGGAATATTATTTTAGAAAGGATTGGCAGACTGCACCGTCTTTCTTACGGTGCTATCCTTCAAAAGTTTGTCTATTCACTAGCCATTCTAATTAAAGTTCAACTTACAGAGATAAAACTAAGAAACAGAAACTCAGGTTAAATTACATGGTAGTGAAAGATTAGCATACTGCTGAAACATTACACGCACATGCTGTATGGAAATTTTACATTAAACCCTAACACTACTGTAAGCTGGACCCTGTCCATTCCAGACCGTTATACTGTACATGTCCAACATCGCATGTAGGAGCAGACATTCTGTTCTTCATCTCTTTTTTTGAAGAAGTACTTCATATTTCCTGCACTTCAAAATATTTAGAAAACATTATCCATCCATAAAATATGGCAGGAAGATTTAAATGGTTCTATCTTTCTGATCAGAAAGTAATACATTGTGCAAATTTATGTTTTATACTGTCCTGCTTGAAGGTACTTTAAGGAGACAATGACAGATCTAGAACTTCTGACAGGACCCTCAGTCAAAAATCTTGTAGGAATCAGTGAGAGAAATGAAAACCAAATTTGCATTGGAAACAGTAAAGAGTTAAAATAGATGGTTAATAAAGAATGATCAAAATGTGTTCATAATCAATAGTGCTAATTAATGAGCTTTTAAGAAAAGATCATTTAAGAAATATATCTATGGGTGTCATTTTGGAACAGAATGCTCTTATATTACCATAATGCTTTACAATTATAAGAAGAGGCAGCACAGTTCAATTCCCACCCCTGCTATAAGGAGTCTGTACATTCTCCCCGTAACCATATTGGTTTCCCCCTGGTACTCTGGTTTTCTCTCACATTCTAAAGTTAGGGTTAGTGAGTTCTGAGCATGTTACGTAGGCACTGGGAACGAGATGACACCTGCTGATTTGATTTGACACAAAAGAGCAACACATTTTGCTGTTTGCTTCAATGTTCATATGACAAATAAAGTTAATCTTTATCTCTTGTTACTAGTTTGGATCAGTGCCTATGTTGGCTGTTAACTTTTCAAAGTGAACTGGCTGTGAGTAGATTCCATTGATGCTGCTCTATGTTTATGGACATGATGCTGAGATACATCCAAGGATGTGCTGGGACCATCACCAGTGATGTAAACCTGGGGTCATTGTGTGTTTTGGAGCTTTCAACATCTGACTCTCTCACCCAAGTGCAGCCTATAAAATCAACATGGTGTTTGGGAAAGGACAGGGGAAAATTCCTTGCATTGCTTGTAGTAGGAGAAAGTATTGGGCAACTTTTGGAATTTTGCTGACATATCACCTGTTCTTCAGTCATTAAAGAAAACCAGCAGCTAAAAAAGAAAGATGTTTATTTATAACTTTACAGTGTTTATAGTCCATGCATAATTGTATCTCTGTGCTGTGGCACTCAGTAATCCGTCCTACAGGATTTCTCAGAGTGATTCAACAGTGCAGATGTCCAAAGTAAACAAGGCAGCTCTGTACAGAAAAGCAGCAATTGATCTTTATGAGCATATTTACAGAATTAGGTACAACTGGCATTATTTCATTTATGTTTTGCACCAAGGATGGAGTCCAATAATAGAAAGCTGAACCATGCTCTAGTTGGAACTTAGTGGAGCACAGTCAGCCCAAAGCAGAATCAGAATATTGAAATATTTGGTTGCAGACAATTATTATTATAATTGAGCAAGCAAGACTGCAGATGTTTTGTAATGAAGCAAACAATCTCAGTAACCCTGATTGTTCTGCCAAGTTGGACATGCAGCTGAGAAAAGAATATTAAAAACTACATTCTCTGCAGTTGTTGTTCCTCTCCGCACTTTGAGGTGCATTGGGTGGCAACCAGGTCATTTCTCTAGCATTAGTATTCAGCTCAACGCTCAATCCAACATGGATGGCAAACATGCAAGAAACTGGCCGGGTTCAAACCCAGGATCACTCACTTCGAAGTCCGATGTGGATGCCATTACACCACTGGCCATTCTCTACAGTATTCCTCTCTAAATTATTTTGACTATTAAATCATAAAGTAAAAATAATCCATTTTCAACACTTGATGTTGGTGGTCATCAAGTTGCTGTTAGTAACTTGCCTTATCACCGTTGACCAATCTGGCCACTAACATCATAACCAGCTGGCATGATTGAAGCCAGTCTATAACTCTGAGAAATTGGGCTATGTCTGGTGCCTGCTGTCGCTCCAGAAGTCTGAGCAGCTTATGGCTAAACATGGATAAGAGAAGACATTCATGAGTAGAAAGACACAAGAACTATTTGTTGATGTTTATGTTGGAGGGCTTAAGCAGAATCGAAAAGAGATTTATTATCATTATCCTATGACGTGAAATTTATTGTGTTGTGGCAGCAGTTTAAAGCAAAGACAAAAATATCTATAAATTACAAAGATAAATATAAAGTTAAGAAAAAGAATAATGAGTAAGAGTTATGGGTTCCAGGATCATTTAGAAAATGATGGGGAAGGGGAAGAAGCCTTTCCTAAATCATTGAGTGTAGGTCTTCAGGCTCCTGTACCTCCTTCCTGATGGTATAACAAGAAAAGGGCATATGCAAAATGGTAAGGATCCTTAACGATAGATGCCACCATCTTAAGGCACTGCCTATAAAGGATGTCCTTGATGGTTTTGCCTGTGTTGTATCTCCCTGTCTAAAACCCTGTGCAGCCTCTTGCTATCTTGTGCATTGGAGTCTTCACACCAATCTGTGATGCAACCAGTCAGAGTGCTCTCACCATACATCTCTAGAAATTTGCTCAAGTCTTTGGTGACACACCAAATCTCCTGAAACTCCCACTGGCATGCCTTCTTTGTGATCGCATCAGTGTGTTGGGGCCCCAGATAGACCCTCTCAGATGTTGACGCCCAGAAACTTGGAAGCTGCTCACATTTTCCACCACTGACCCCTCAATGTGGGCTGGTGTGTGTTGTACCAGCTTCCCCTTCCTGAAGTCCACAATAACTGGCCTGACAGATTTGAACAGTTATCTACAAAGTAATGTTAAAGAAGACATTATCTCTAACATTAGTGGTAGTTGAACTAGAATCAGAATACAGAATCGGGTTTATTATCCCTGACATACGTCATGAAATTTGTTGTTTTGTGGCAGCAGTACAGTGCAACATATTAAAAATACTATAGGTAACAATATAAAAAAAGGGTGCAAAAAGAGAGCAAAGTAGTGAGGACCATTCATGAATGGTCCATGGGTTCATGGACTGTCAGAAATTTGAAGGTGGAAGGTAAGAAGCTGTTCCCTAAACATTGAGTGGGTATCTTCAGGTTCCTGTACCACCTCTCAGGTGGCAATAACGAGAAGAGTGCACATCTTCGATGGTGACGGTCCTTAATGATGGATGCTGCCTTCCTGAGGCACCGCCTTTTGAAGGTGTCATCGATGGTGGGGAGGCTAGTGCCCATGATGGTGCTTGCTGACCCTACATTCCTCTGTAGCTTTTCTTGATCCTTTGCATTGGAGCCTCGGTACCAGACAATGATGCAACCAGTCAGAATGCTCTTCGTGGTTGCAGATCAACGCTGTGAAGCTTTCATTACCTAATATCAGCAAAGCACAGCACCAAACTTGTCAATTTTTCTTAACGATTGTACTATGAGTTTCAGTTCAGCATGTTAAGAACTAAGTTATCAAATTAAGGGTGCAAAAGGGTATTGGCTTAAAGCCAAATTATCGATTCCTACTGCTACTCCTCTTTTAGATTAATTATTTTAAAGTTCAATTTTGATAATCTTTAAAATCAAAAATCCAAGGGATTTTATTTGAATGTTATTTTAGCAATTTACCGAATGATATATTTGTAGGCAAGATATTGTAACAAATGTAATAGCTCATTCCCAACTTTACTAATGGGATACCCTATTAGTAATGAACTCCATTCTTCTGAATTGTTTATTTACGATAAGGAAGTGTTTCATTTAGAACATGTATCATCCAATAGAATTCTGATTGGAGGACCTTTTTGTATTTTACAAAATTTGCTGTACGTAATGTCACTCAGCCATGAGACTTAGACTTAACGTTATAAGTAATTAATTTATTTATGTTTCTCAGGGGCCAACGTCCGCACATCCTTCAAGAAAGTAAACCCTTGCAACACTTCAGGCCCTGATGTGTACCTGGCAGGGTACTGCAAACCTATGCCGATCACCTGCCTATAGTGTTCAAGTTCATACTGCAGGCTGAGGTTCCTACCTGCTTCGAAAGGACAGCAATTATTCCAGTGCCCAAGGAGAGAGGGGTGAGTTGCATCAGCACTTTCACTCAGTAACACGGCAGGCCTGTGAGGCTAAATGGCCTACTCCTGCTCCTATTTTCCTGCTTCCTTATTCTAGATGCTTCAAATTAATAATTCACTACTCCGCAGTCTATTTTCCTGTAAAACAGATTAGTGGAGGCTCCCCAGCCCCCAAGCCTAGTTAAATGGATATCCTGTCCCCAGGCAAATTGCTGCCATTTTCCTGGGAGGTCAAATATTGGGTGGATGGTAAATTGCTGCAGTGAGCAGCCCATGTTAGCTCCTGTAGCTAACTACTAACTATGCATTAACATAATGTAGCCTTGTCGATAGATCAATGCCGTTGACAGGAATATCAGTGTCCCACCAAAGTCAATGACTGCCTGGACACCAGGTCAGCAGTGACCCTGATCTCTCTGTTGACTGTTGAACTCATTGGGGAAGCTGGTGGAAACAGTGCTTACAAACAAGATGTCAGTGTCCAGCTCTGAGCAGGCAATATTAAACTTATAATTCTGACCCCTAAAGCTAAACTGGAAGGAATAAGTGGCAAAGAATTTGAGGATTGTGTTGTCTTTGTGAGCTAACCACGAATCTTACACGGGGTAAAATATGGGTGATTAGGACTGAAAGTGGCAAAACACTAATCGCTAAAGTTTAGTAACAGCATGGCCTGTTACTAGGTTCAGATATGGCCCAAGTGCAGAGTGAGAGACACTGAAGCAGGTTGATAGTTCACAGACTTTAATGTGAACAGTGTTAAAGGGGAAATAAAACAATAAACGTTAGCCCAAACAGGCCATTAACTAAAACTCTCAAGTGGAAAAGGAAGCCTACACTGTGGCTGAAAAGAACACCTAAACATTAAATGAATATCGCTAGTCTTCAGAGCCGGTTGACCTGACAGTCCAATTTCACAGGGAAGGCCGAATGCAAAAAGGCAGTGAAGCGTTGCTGTGCTCTGTCCAAGTCGCGACAAGCACTATGATGACAAGTATGGAATTAAATACTATCATGATTAAATAATAATTAGCTGACACGGGCATATTCACATTTCACTGGATGCTTGGAACATGCCCTCGGAAGTGTCCTGGATCACCACATTAGAGGCAGGAACCTGTCCTCTGGCGCCGCTCTCATTCCTCCTGAAACAGGCGCACACGCCTCACTTACATAGGCTCCTCCATGGACTAGATGCTAGGTGATGAGGGAAGGGGAGAGAGCGAGGAATGATGGTGATCAGGCAGCATGTAGAAAGTCTGAAACATTCTTTCCCTGTGCCACTCAGTCACCCGGTCATCAATTCGAATAGCCAGATTAATCAGGTCATCCAGACTATCCTGCTCGTCCCGGACTGCAAACTCATGCTGGACCCCTGTGTTCAGTCCACACTGGAAGACGATGATGAGAGATCTCTCATTCCATCCTGCCTCTACTGCAAGGGTATGGAATTTAACTGCATAGGCGCTCACCGTTCCCCTGCCAAGAGTTGGTGGGCAGCCTCCTGACCCTGAACTGGAAGATCAAAAACCCTCCTTAACTCCGCCATGAAATATTGGAACGACTGGGTTGCGGGGTATTCTTGCTCCCATAAAGCGTTGAGTGGAGGCTGAGTGGAGGTTCATCAAGAAGATTGATCATATACGCCAGTTTTTTTACATCATCACCAGAATGACCAGGCTGGGCTTGGAATGATAGCTTGCATTGGGTAATAAAATTCCTGCAACCATCGGGATGACCAGAATACCTGCCTGGTGGTGGAATACTCAGTTCCTGTACGGTCATGGGAGCCAGCTCTGTTCTGGGCATGGGAGTGGGAGCATTAGTAGCAGAGATTGTCAGGGCAGCAGAAAAGGAGGACCTGTGAGATGCTGGGAGTGGGACTGAGACGGCCTGAAACTGCTGAACTGAGTTGGCGAGAATGTTAATGGCTGTCAGCTAGTGCTGGCGGTCCACAGTAAGTCCAGCGGTCCAAGTGAGACTGGGCTTGTCGGCACGAGATTATCTGCCTCATTGCCTCCGTAACTTCACTGTGAACAGATTCCATTGTCTGTTGCCTGTCTCCTACCTGATCAATGAATCTCATGGCCAAGGTCAGCTGCTGTCTCTGTGCTGGGTCCATCTTTGTGTGTGTTCGAGATTTGCTGTTATCAGGTTCAGACATGGCCCAAGTGCAGAGTGAGAGACACTGAAGCAGGTCGATAGTCCACAAACGTTAATGCAAACAGTGTTAAAGGGAAAATAAGCCAAACAGGCCCGTTAACTAAAATTCTCAGATGGAATTCTCAAATGGCTTTTTCCACTGAGGCTCACTTTTAACACTTAAGAAAAACTTGGACAAGTACATGGATGAGAGGTGTATGGAGGGATATGGTCTAGGTGCAGGTCAGTGGAACTAAGCAGAAAAATGGTTCGGCACAGCCAAGAAGGGCCAAAAGACCTGCTTCAGGTTCTATGGTTCTATGGAAAACGAAGCCTACACTGCGGCTGAAAAGAACATCTAAATATTAAACTAATACCGCTAGTCTTCAGAGTCAGGGAAGGCCAGATGCAAACAGGCAGTGAAGCGTTGCTGTGCTCTGTCCAAGTCTCAACAAGCACTACGACAACAAGTATGGAGTTAAATACGATCACAATTAAATAATAATTAACTGACACGTGTACATTCACCAGTGCAATTGCTGCATCTAATGCCGAATCCATAGTTGTGACATGGCCATTTTGATCACTTTGCTCTAATACTGACATTTTTTTCTAACTGTGCTTTCTTCTTGTAAAAATTGTGTATAATTTATGTTTTTCTTGTGACTGCCTCTTATATGATCCTTTGTGCCTGTGACACTTTCACAGCATGTGCTCGTACATGTGAAAATAAACTTGACATTGACTTTGACTGTATTGAGAAAATATAATTGAATCAGTTGATCTTGTCATGTTAGCTAGTAAGTGGTAGCATCTGTAGCTTTCTTTTTTCCCTCTTTTTCCTTCCCTTCCCTCCACCATTGCAAGATTACCATAAATCACAATAAATAGATTGATAGAATGATTGAATAAATGAATGGATGGACAGATTGAACTGAATGAATTAGTCCAGAAGAGGATTAACAAGGTAATTTCATAGGTTCATTCACTTTCAGAAATCTGATGGTGGAGGGGAAGAAGCCATTCCTAAAACATAGAGTGTGGGTCTTTATACTCCTAATGGCAGTAATGAGAAGAGACATGTCCTGGATAGTCAGAGCTCTTAGTGATGATTGCTATTTTAATGATGCACTACTTTTTGAGGATGTATAATAAATCTGCTTATAGTCTGTTTAAAATGCCATCATTTTGTGGTCCACTGCTGCTGACAAAACTTGAATTTGCCTTATTAGCAACTTGTGAAGCAGATGGCATGTGAGTCAAGTCAAGTTTATATACATGTATATAGTTAAATAACAATAATGTATATAATCTCATAATGTATATAGAAATAAGACATTTCTCTATGCATGGTGTAAACCACACTGTTACACGTAACACACAAAACACATGATAACTTTTGAAGGCAAGGATAAAATCTAGAGATGAATCACACATACTTAACAAACAAAAGCACATAAATTAAATGGTGTAATGTGTGGAACAGATTAACTCTCACTTCAACGGCGATGTGGCAGGGAGTTCAGAAGCATAATGGCCTGAGGAAAGAAGCTGTTTCCCATCCTGACCATTCTTGTTTTTATGCATCGGAGTCGCCTCCTTGATGGTAGAAAGTCAAAGAGGATGCTGGATGGATGGGTAGGATCCTTAATAATATTAAGGGCCTTGCAAATGTGAGGCTCCTGATAAATGTCCCCGATGAATGGTAGAGCGACTCCTATGATTCTCCCTATGAATATGAATTTCTCATGGTGTGCTCTTGAAGGACTGGACTGGATCCCCAGGAAGAGGCAAAACAAGAGGCTAGATCTCGGAATACCAACAATTGACTCTGCTCTCCTCAGTTGATCAATGTGTCGTTTCCAGATGATGTCAGATGAAAACTCCACTGTGTAGGAGAGTGGTCCAGTTCTGTCCTTAATCTTTCCAAGAACCTATTTTTGATCACCTCTGTAGTCCCTCACCTGGACTGCTTGTCCAGGGTTGAAACATTGAACCGCTTTGTTTAAGGATCCCTCAATTTCTCTGTTATTTGTCCTGCACACTCCTTCAGAGTTTGGGTTTGAGGAGAGCCAAGCTTGAATGCAGGGGATGATCTTGAGATAGCATAGCTGGTGAGATGTTGGTTGTGAAGTTTGCTGTGTTGCGATATGCACGGACGAAATTGGCGAGCTTCTGATTCAGTGGCAGGGCAGAGTATTCTGCTGACATTGCTAGCTGTGCATTCTTTAGGCTTTTCACAAACTTTTCCGCCAATCCAATTGTAGCTGGGTGGTATGGTGCCGATGTAATATGTCTTATTCCATTCATTTTCAGGAATGACTGAAACTGTTCCACAACAAACTGTGGTCCATTGTCACTGACTAAGTGTTCTGGAACACCGGTTCTTCAGACCTCTTTGTAGTTGCACTCACTACTACCAAGAAATTTTTGCTCATGAACAGTCTGGCAATATCGACATAAATCCACTGCCAGGGCAATGCAGACCATTCCCAGGGATGGAGAGGTGCTGCTCTTGGCATCTTCTGGACCTGTTGGCATTCCAGACAGTGCATGGCAAGCTGCTGAATCCGCTGATCTATCCCAGGCCACTACACAAAACTTTGATCCATTTTGACCATGCCTAGATGACCAACATGTAGCTCCTTCAACACTTTAGCTCCCAGCAACTGTCAATCCCCACATAAGGCAAACCCCGTCAAGGGTAAGAACACAACAAGAACAGTGAAGAACAGGCCCCTCAACCCAAAATATCTACACATGTCACCTCTCAACCTCCAACGCTCTATTGAAAACAATCCAAGTTTGTCCACATTTATAATATAATCCAGGCAACATCCTGGTAAGTTTCTTATGTAATTTCTTCAAAGCCTCCACACCTTTCCTGTAGCGTGGCTACCAGAACTTCACACAATACTCCATATGTGACAAGTTTAAAGTTTTATACAGCTATAAGGTGACTTTACAGCATTTGTATTCAAACCCTGAGGACAATGAGGTCAAGCATGCCACGTGCCTTCTTTACTTCCCCATCCATTTGTGTTGTCTCTCCATTGGAGCTATGGACTATGGACCCTGCTTTGCAGCCCCTCTGCTCATTCTCACTTTCTGGAATTATATTTTTTGTCCGATTTAATTGTTTAAAATCTGTTGGTATTCTCACTTCCAAATTTCCCTTTCCTAAAGGGGTAAAGTCTCATCAGATTTTGCAGTTGTCAGCTCTACTCTAGCACTAGGTCACACTGTAGTTTTCACAAAAAGCAACAAGCTAGATACTTAGTGTTTATGCTCCATACAAGCCTCCTCCCAACATCCTTCAACATCCTATCATTATATGCTGCTATTAATTTTATGTCTACCCATTTTTCTAAAGACCACTATCAGGCCATCTCTCTGCTTACTCATCGAGTCATGCACATGAAGATAGGTCATTCAGCCAATTCTTTTCAAGCTTCAATAGCAATTATATTAGCCACTGAAAATGAGTCATCTTGTCCCGTTTATTTTGAGCATAACCTTCACCACATTGAGACTATTAGTGCAAAAAAACAGTGTTACAGAATATTGTATAATACTTGCATCCCCTGGTTTATCATTGCACTCCCAAATAAGGAGAAAAACTTTGCATTGAAATTTGTATTGTGCCACATGGGTGTTATCTGATGGGCAAGACAGTGTAATCTTGCATAAATTTTAGAGACAGTCTGTACAAATTTGATTTTTGGATTTCTTTCAAAGTTCAGAACTGCAACACAAATTAGATATCTCTAAGCCTTTGCCATTTCTCTCTCTCAGTTGAACTGGTGGCCTTTGCACATCCTAGGCAAGAGAGTTTGCAAGTTTTTCTTTTACCATGGCCAATTAGCTCGAACATGTTGGAACATTTGAGCTACGTATTAATGTTGATCTATTTTCATTCCAGTTTTCGGGAACAATGACCCATCCAAGTTTTAATCATGAAATCATGGATGACATGGGAGGAGCAGGCAAAGGCTTGCATTGCAAAACAACTACTCAAATAGCTGAGGCAAATGCCAAAAAAAAGACCAAAACTTATGTTGGTATTTTCCCTCAATGCTACCCCTTGGGATAATCTAAACTACCACAGAGCCCAAAGAAGCAAATCGAGAGTTCTGCAGATACTGTAAAATTTGAAGTATAACCATATAACAATTATAGCACAGAAACAGGCCATCTCGGCCTAGTCCGGCCGAATGCTTACTCTCACTTAGTCCCTCTGACCCGCACTCAGCCCATAACTCTCCATTCCTTTCCTGTCCATATACCTATCCAAATTTTTTTTAACTGACAATATCGAACCTGCCTCTACCACTTCTGCTGAAAGCTTGTTCCGCACATCTACCACTCTCTGAGTAAAGAAGTTCCCCCTTGTGTTACCCCTAAACTTTTGTCCCCTAGCTCTCAACTCATGTCCTCTTGTTTGAATCTCCCCTACTCTCAATGGAAAAAACCTATCCACGTCAACTCTATCTATCCCTCTTGTAATTTTAAATACCTCTATCAAGTCCCCCCCTGAACCTTCTATGCTCCAAATAATAAAGACCTAATTTGTTCAACCTTTCTCTGTAGCTTAGGTGCTGAAACCCAGGTGACATTCTAGTAAATCTGGACATTTAATAAAGACATAAAATGCTGGAAATACTCAGCAGGTCAGGCAGCATCTGCTGAGAGAGAAATTGAGTGAAGCTTACAGGTCAAAGCAAACAGTAGCGAGAGCAAGGTCTATGCAAGAGAGGGAACCATTAAGAACAGCAAGTTTCATTGCAAGTAACTTTCACTTGAGTCAATAAAAAGAAATGGGGTTCAACAGAGAGGTTGCTGTGAGAGCACCCATTGTTGACGTGGACAGTTAGAGTGGGGAGCAGAAGCTTTGGCTCAAAAGGCTTCAGCGAAAAGAGGCAGAGGCATTTTTGTGTGTGTGTATGTGTGTGTGTGTGTGTGTGTGTGTGTGTGTATAAAACCCTTCCATGTTTGGATGCTTAAGAAACTTAGGTTTCAATTTGATGACCTGGAGTTTGAGTTTCAAACACTGCAATGTATCAGAAAGGGGAGAGTTTAGGAGACAATCATGCCTACTAGATTAACTCCTAAATTATTCAATCTATGGCCATTGCAAATGAGAAAGTAGGGGGATACAAGAGATGGTGCTGGAGGAGCCTGAGCCCTTGAACTTGCCCAACAGGTTTGCGATTTTGTGTTTGTTGCTCGCATTTCTAGCCTCTGCAGATTTTCTCTTGTTTGAGGTTTGAGATTGTTGTTCCCTGTGAGGGTAAGTGTGGGGACTGTAGGAAGAATGAGAAACTGAACCATGACATTGTGGTTCAGGGAGCCATTCAAGAGGTGGCAGGGAAGAGAAATGTACAGTAGAAATGGTATAATTAAGGAAATAGACACAATTCTCTGTTGCAAGGATCAAGAATCCTGAGGGCTATGCGTCTGCAGATTTTCTCTTGTCTGAAGGGTATGGTGTCTGTCTGGTGCCGGGATTTGGAACAACTTATCTGACCTTTTGGTAAGATGGTGGCATGCTTGTTCACAGCAGCCTCTTCAGGTCCAAACAATGATGTAGTTGTTTACCCATTATGTCTTCTCTATGATCGCAAGACCCTGTTGGATATTAAGAATACCAAGTGCGGCAAGTCCACCTCACTAATGATTTGCTGGAGAGCAGAGGAGTTGCTCAGCATGGACGTATTGCATACTGTGTCATCACCTGCTAAAGCCACCGTCAGAAGAAGCCATCAGGTTCGGTGTGTGCTCCAACGAATGGTGCAGATGTTTGTCTTAACTTTTTTCTTCTGATTGCAAGATCCTGTTGGACAATGGTAATATAAAATACTGCAAGTCCAGTTCATTGGCTCATTGGTGAGACAGATGGCGGAGGAGCTGTATGGCCTCAGTTGTTATACAGACAAGGTCTTCATGTCACCTGTTATAGCTACCATGGGAGGAGGAGTCAGAGGCAGTGTGGAAGAAAATAGTGTACAGTGGGAGAGCTGGAATTCATGCTGGGATCTATGACGGGCCCTACAGAGTTTACTCCTGCAAGACAATCTGGATTGCCTCCGGTTGCATCTGGGAAGGAGAAACTGCTGTGTGCTTGTTCTTGCTGAAACATGGCTCCAGGAATACATCCCATGCACAATCAATCATCAGGCCATGCCACTTAGGGACTTGTTCTAATATTACTTTGTACACATACTCTGTATGTGCTATGGTAACTATATGTGCAATGTATTGGGTATGGCTATATGTACTGCGTATTGAACCTTGGCCCTGGAATGCTGATTCATTTAGCTGTATACATGTGTATGAGTGAATGACAATTAAGCTTGAACTTGAACTTGAAGTTGACCTGCAGAGGAATTTGGAGTGGGAGGGGAAAGATTCATTTGTCGAGGTCCATATGGATATATCGACATTGAAAGGTATAGGAAAGAGGTTCTGTTGAGGCAATTTGAGCAGCTGGGGACAAAATTAAAATGCAGAACAGAAAAAATAATAATCTCTGGATTGTTACTTGAACCATGTACAAATGGGCAGAGGATTAATAAGATCAGTAAACTAAATGTATGGCTGAAAGATTGATGTGGGAAAAGTGGGTTTGAATTTGTGGGACATTGGCATGAGTACTGGGGTAAAAGGGATGTGTTACAATGGGATGGGCTCCACCTGAACCATGCTGAGACCAGGAACCTGGTGAATTACATAACTAGGGCTGTGGATAAGGCTTGAAGCTAATTAGTAAGAGGTGGGGTGGCCTTCATCAGTTTGAAAAAATAAAGAGAAAGTAAACTGGAAGAAGAGTCCAGGAGGGATTATGTAAAGTCTACAAAATTTAAAAAAATGCAAAAAGAAGTTTAGAGCAAGGTAAGAATTTAACTTCTGGGAACACAGAGAGAAAATTGGAAAGGGTGATGAATATAGGACTGAAGGTGTTTCATGTGAATGCATGAAGTATACAAAATAAAGTAGATGATCTTATAGCACAGTTAGAAATTGGCAGGTACGATACCTGGGGCATCAGTGAGTCGTAGCTGAAAGATGATCACAGTTGGCAATTTCACATCCAAGGATACATATTGCATCAAAAGGACAGGCAGGAGGGCAGAGTGAGTGGAGTGGCTCTGCTGGTAAAAAAGTGAAATCAAATCGGTAGAAAAGAGCGACATAGGATCAGAAGATGTAGAATCCTTGTGGGTAAAATGAAGAAACAGCAAGGGTATAAAGATACTGATGGGTATTATATACAGGCCCCAGGATGTGGGGTACATATTACAATGGGAGATAGAAAAGACATGTAAAAAAGGGCAATATTATGATGGTCATGGGAATTTCAATACGCAGGTAGATTGAAAAATCAGGTTGGTGCACAATCCTAAGAAAAGGGATTGGTGGAATGCCTAGAAGATGGCTTTTTATAACTTTTCTCTTTGTTGAGCACACTACAGAAAAGTTAATGCAACACACACAAAATGCTGGAGGAACTCAGTAGGCCAGGCAGCATCTATGGAAAAGAGTACAGTCAACGTTTCAGGCCGAGACCCTTCCTCAGGACTGGAGAAAGAAAGCTGAAGAATAGATTTAAAAGGTGGGGGAAGGGAGAGAGAAACACAAGGTGATAGGTGAAACCTGACGGGCGAGGGATAAAGTAAACAGCTGGGAAGTTGAAAAAGCAGGATCTCCCAGTGGCCACACATTTTAATTCCACTTCCTATACCCATTCCACTATGTCTATCCATGGCCTCCACTCTCATGATGAGGCCTCACTTAGGCTGAAGGAACAACACCTGATATTCCATTTGGGTAGCTTCCAACCTAATGGTAGGAACATCAATTTCTTGCACTGCTGGTAATTTCCCCCCCCCCCCCCTCCCCTGTCACTTCACCATTCCCATTTTCCTCTCTCACCTTATCTCCTTGCCTGCCCATTACCTCCCTCTGGTGCTCCTCCCCACTTTTTCTTTCTTCCATGGCCTTTGATCTCTTTCACCAATCAACTTCCCAGCTCTTTACTTCACCCTTTCCCCCTTCAGGTTTCACCTATCGCCTTGTGTTTTTCTCTCTCCCCTCCCCGCACCTTTTAAATCTATACCTCAGCTTTTTTTTCACCAGTCCTGCCAAAGGGTTTCAGTCTGAAGCATCATCTGTACTCTTTTCCATAGGTACTGCCTGGCTTGCTGAGTTCCTCCAGAATTTTGTGGGTGTTGCTCAGATTTCTAGCATCTGCAGATTTCCTCTTGTTGGAGAAAAGTAAATTCTGACTTTGCTGTTGTGTAATAAACCAGATTTTATTACGGAGCTTAAGGTAAGGTAAAGGAGGTAGTGATCATAATATGATAGAATTCACTCTACAGTTGGAGAGGGACAAGCTAAAATCAGAAGTATTGGTAGTACAGTGAAGGAAAGGGAAGTACAGAGGTTTGAGAGAGGAGCTAGCTCAAGTTGATTGGAAGGGAACACTAGCAGGGCTAACTGCAGAACAGCAAAGGCTGGAGTTTCTGCTTTGAGAAGCACTAGCAAAGAGCCCATGCACCCAACATTCTCTGGGTTAAAAATAAACTAATTCAAATATCTCCTATACTTTCCTCCAATTACTTTAAAATTATGCCCTCTGGTACTTGCAATTTTCGCCCTGAGAAAAAGGCGTTGTCTGTCAATTCTATCTTTGCCTCTTATTTCATACACTTATATCTAGTAACCGCTTATCTATTTTGCTCTATAGCTCACTCAATCATTCCTCATAAGACATGATTTCTTAATCCAGTCAGCGTCCTTGTGAGTCTTGATGAAGGATCTCGTCTCGATCCTTCGTCTCACCAACTATTTATTCCCATCCATAGATGCTGCCTGACCTGTTGAACTCCTCCAGTACACTGTGTATATTGCTCTAGATTTCCAGCATGCTCATTACTTCGCGTGTCTAGCATCCTTGGTCAGTCTATCCTGCTGATGAGCGTAACCGGAAAATGATTTGAAAGAAGCTGGCAGAGTATCTGTAAGGTATGATTCTGTGAGGATGAATATCATGGGCAATGCCTGGATGAGTACAAGTTAGAAACACAATCAGGTTTAATATCGCTGGCATATGTCATGAAAGTTGTTGTCTTTGAGGCAACAATGCATAATAACAGATACAGTATATATATATGTACACACATATAAAAATAATTAAATAAGTAGTGCAAAAATTTTTTTTTAAAGTAGTGAGGTAATGTTCATGGGTTCAATGTTCATTCAGGAGTCAAGTGGCAGAGGGAAAGAAGCTGCTCCTGAATCGAGTGTGTGTCTTTAAGCTCTTGTACCTCCTTCCTGATGGTAGCAATGCGTGCCACCTTCTTGAAGGCATTGCTTTTTGAAGATGTCCTGGATACTACAGAGGCTAGTGCCCTTGAAGAAGCTGACTAAGTTAACAAGTTCTGCAGTTAATTTCAATCCTCTACCCTCCTCCTCCCCACCCCCTACACCACACCAGATGGCGATGCAGCCAGTTAGAATGCTCTGACAGTACAACTGTAGAAATTTGTGAGTGTGTTTGGTGACATACCAAATTGCCTCAAATTCCTAATGAAATATAGTCACTGTCACATCTTCTTTGTAGCTGCATTGATATGCTGGGTCCAAGATAGATCCTCAGAGATATTGACACCAAGGAACTTGAAATTGCTCACTCTTACCACTTCTAATCCCTCTATGAGAATTGGTGTGTGTTTTCTTGTTATCCTATCTGACATCCACAATCGGTTCTTTGGTCTTACTGATGTTGAGTGCAAGGTTGTTTCTGTGACACCACTCAACTAGCTGATATATCTCACTCCTGAACACACTCTCGTCACCATCTGGAATGCTGCCAACAATAGTTGTATCATCAGCAAATTTATGGATGGCAGTTGAGCTGTGCCTGGCCACACAGTCGTGGGGAAAGAGAAAGTAGAGCAGTGGACTAAGCACACATCCCTGGGAGACACCAATGTTGATTGCCAGTGAGGTGGGGATGTTATTTCTGATCCGCACAGACTGTGGTCTTCCGGTTAGGAAGCCGAGGATCCAGTTGCAGAGGGAGGTACACAGAACAGAGAACAGCCTAGTTCAGGCCCTTCAGTCCACAGTGTTATGCCAATTTTTTTATCTACTCTAAGATCAGTCTAACCCTTCTCTCCCACAGTGCTCTCATTTTTTTTCATCCATGTCCCTATCTAAGAATCTCTTAAATGTCCCGAATACGTCTGCCTCTACCATCACCCTGAGGCAGGACGTTCCATGCACCCACCACTCCATGTAAAACTCCTGTCTTTGACATAACCCCATATTCTCCTTCAATCACCTTAACATTATGCCCACTTGTATTAGCCATTTGCAGCCTGGGGAGAGGTCTCTGGCTGCTCACTTTATCTATGCCTTTTATCAACTAGTACACCTCTATCAAATGACTTTTAGTTTTCTTCACTCCAAAGAGAAAGGCCATAGCTCAATCACCCTTTCCTCATGCTTAGAGCCATCATGTGCATCCTGGTAAGTCTCCTCTGCACTTTCTCTTCAGCTTCCTCATCCTTCCAGAACTGAACATAAGTGCGGTCTAATCAGAGTTTCATAGAGCTGTGGCTCTGAAATTCAGTCCCATGACTAATGAAGGCCAAAACAACATCTACTTTCTTAACCACCCTATCAACTTGCGCAGCAACTGTGTGGGACATATAGATGTGGATTCCAAGATCCCTCTGTTCCACCACATTGCTAAGAATCCTCCCATTCACTCTGTGCTCTTCCTTCAAGTTCATCGTTCCAAAGTGAAGGACTTTTCTGGGTGGAACTCCAATTAAACTTCTCAGCCCAGCTCTGCACCCTACCAACGTCCTGTTATAACTTTGAACAGCCTTCTTCACTATCCTGAACACCACCAGTCTTGGTACTGTCTGCAAGCGAACAAACCTACTCTTTCATTTTCTCCTCCAAATCATTTTTGAAATTTACAATGATCGGGGCTCTCAGAACAGATCCTTGTGGAACACCACTACCACCAACCTTTAGGCAGAATACTTCTATCTGATAAAATGTTCTGCCTTCTATGGGTAAACCAATTTCGAATTTAACATCACAAAGTTTCCCTGGAACCCATCCTTCCCGAATTTCTGAATGAGCCAACCACTGGGAGCGTTGTTGCTTGCCTTATTAAAATCCATACACACCACATCCACCATTCTCCCTTCATCAACTTGTTTTGTCACTCCCTCAGTTTAGTTCAGGAAGATGCTGCTAGGGTCAAAAAAATATTTGTGATTTTATGGGAGACTGAAAGACTATTCCATTTCTTTTTTATTATGTTCTCATGCATTTTTATTATCTGTCAGGAGCTCTGGGACATCGCGAAAGGATCTGAAAGGCAAGTCCTTTGCTTCTCTATTGACTCCTCCAACCTTCAGACACCTCTGAAATGGCACTCCTTAACTTTCTCCATGTTCAGGAGAATAGCCCCAGCTTCCTGTCACTGGTAAATAACCTCTCCTAGACCGTCACCTTGTTGTGACAACAAAACCAGCATGTTTTCTGATGCCTGACACCAGCATTTACTCTTTTGCAAACAACCAGAACAGTATATTGTTAAAAATTAATTTCTCTTGGTTTATTATTTTCCTTATCCCTATCAAATCTGCACATTAAGTACTTTCTAGAATTTAGTGTAAGCAGCAGGGTTCCTGTTCACTGTAGCAGGTAAGGACTGAAGCTGTGTTTAGGAATATGGACTGTTTACTCCACCCAGTTACTGTTTGAAAGACTGTCCTTTGGTTGTTAGACAAAGACCTTTGAGCTGAGTGAGATGTGTTTACGCTGTTCCTATCAAAGGGTCTTTCATCTCCACAAAGCAAATTATTAACACATTCCATTGAAGAGGTGGGGGTGGATGCAGCCCTGGAGAGGGAGAAAAATTGCCTAAAATGGAGCAATTTCTTTCACAAACACTTTTATGATAGAGAATGGCTTACAGCCAAGGACCTCATGCCCAGTGAAGCACTGCAAACCGATTGTTAGACTGCAGCAGTCCTGTAGGCAGAGCCTTTGTGCGTAGGAATTTCCAATTATAAAGCCAATGGTGTGGGAGGTGTAGGCTTCTCCAGACTCAGTCAGATGGGTGTGTGTACACAGTTTCGCCTGAACCTGCACCAGAGCTCGTTTTTGCATAGACGAATGAACAACAATTTCTGTTCCAAAGTGGATTCAAGGTCAGGAATGTGTGGAATTTTTGTATCTTCAAGGTGGAATATACTGTGATTTAAAAAAATATGCCTTCAATTAATTTTGCCGCCTTTTTAAAGAGTAACATATAGAAATGTACTTTACACAAGAAAGGAAGCATAATAATTTTGCAACTACTGAATTCTATACACAATCTGCATCGAAAAGCTTTTCAGAGCTTTCAAAAGTATCTCAGTTTTCAGATCCAAGGTCAGCTTGACTTTGTAGTGTGGGGCACCACAGTTGATAGAAACTAAACTGAAATGAAGTGAAAATGTCAACAGTCAGAGCAGATTAGTGAGATGATTGCGAAAGAAACTTGTTTTCTGAACTCAAATAACTATGGAGATGAAACTCTAAACATGCACAGTGTATTGATGTGAACTGCCTTACTAAACCTCACCAAGGCCACATCGTGACATTTCATGAGTGTGGGCTGCCACACCTCCACAACAATTGGAGGTGGTCATGATGGTGGTCCCAGGGATTGCTATATGGTTGAGGGTTGTTTGTGCCGATAGCACCCCAGTCCTGATGGAAATGGTTAAGGATGCAAACTGAGCAACACCTTCAATACCCTGCAGAAGGAGCACAGTCGAAACACATTTTTCAGTACGGTCTTCAGTAGGATTCCTCTTCACATCAAAGGTAGTCACAGTCAAATCTATCGTCGTCACATCCCCACCTTTATCTGACCGCTGCATCCTTTGAAAGATACACCTTCAATTTTTCATCCGCACCTCTGGCTCTAAACTGCACATTTGCGGGAAGGCTTAGCTTTTCCATAGCGGAATTTTTTAGGCTTCTCTCACTCACCTGACTCTCTTGGTGAACTTCAGGACACAATGTGCTCTGTCGCCTGCTTGGCTGACCTCACTTGCTGCTAGTTCCTTCCCTACTCAGGTAGTCATTTTTTTCATCAGAACTAGTGTCTCTTTTTTAGTCGCTCATGGTATTCACTTACACTCTGTGTTTAGACGATAAGACCACAAGACAAAGGAGCAGAATTAGGCCATTTGGCCCAAGTCTGCTCCACCATTCAATCATGACTGATCCTTTTTTCTTCTCCTCTTCAACCCCATTTCTTGGCCTTCTCCCGTAACCTTTGATACCATCCAATCAAGAACCTATCAATCTCTGCTCTCAGCGACCTGGCCTCCAGAGCTGCGTGTGGCAATAAATTCCACAAATTCTCCACTCTCTGGCTAAAGAAGTTTCTCTGCATCTCTGTTTTGAATGGATGCCCCTCTATCCAGAGGCTGTACTCCCTTGTCCAAGATTCTCCCGACATGAGAAATATCCTTTCCACATCTACTCTGTCTTGGTCTTTCAACATGCGAAAGGTTTCAATGAGATCCCCCTTCATCCTTCTAAATTCCAGACACAGAACTATCAGGCATTCCTTGTATGATAACCTTTTCATTCCCAGAATCATCCTTGTGAACCTCCTTTGGACCCTCTCCAATGCCGGCACATCCCTTCCAAGATGAGGAGCCCAAAACTGTTCACAATACACTCGACCCTCCTTATCCGCGGGTTCCGCAAGCGCGGATTCAACCAACCGTGTATCGGGAAAACCTGGAAGTTCTCTCTCCAGCACTGGTTGTTTAAACATGTACAGACTATTTTTTCTTGACATTATTCCCTAAACAATACAGTATAACAACTATTTTACATAGTATTTGCATTGTATTAGGTTTTATAAGTAATCTAGAGATGATTTTAAAGTACAGGAAATCCCCACGTTATGAAGGAATTCCGTTCCTGACTCCGTCTTTAGGTCGGATTTGAAGTCGGAACAGGTGCACCTGGTATTATTTAGTGTCAGTTAGTCAAACGTTTGTCTTAGTATATAAGTATATATTTTATCTTTCTATGCATATAAAACACTTAAGAAACATATGTACTTCAATAATTAAACCACTGCATTGCTTAGTAAAAATTGTAGCTTTCATTGGGGCAGGGTCTTTCACATGCTCCATTAAAATTGTTCCAATCATTGACCGACTGTAGTCTAACGCTTTTCCAATGACCGATGGCGTTTCACCTCTTTCTGTTCGCTTTATTACTTCCACTTTATTTTCAATAATGATAGTGATTATTTTCATAAACAGAAACACTGCAGATTCAGAGCTGTGCCAGGTCCTAAAGACCACCTCACTGTGACAGGTTAAATAAGGGACTTGAGCATCCGCGGTTTTTAGTATCTGCAGGGGGTCCCAGAACTAATCCCCCACAGATAAGCAGGGCCGACTGTACTCACGCCGACTTGTGACACCACCTTATGTTTGTCCTTAATAAAGACAAATAGTAAATGCCAACACTGCCAACATTTATTTACTGAAATGGCTCTAGCTTCACACGATTGCATACAACCAGCTCATGGCTGCAGCTCGATCAGAGCGCGGGCATACAGGTCTCCAACATCAGTTCCGGTTCCAGGTGAACTGCCCACATAGCACACTGGGAACTGAAGTTTTTAATTATGTACAAGAGAGAATTGTGCGAAATCTAAGAAGACTTGCAACAACTTCTCTTTCTGCAGCTGCAGCTGTGGATGTGAAAGAGGAACTCTGAGATATGAAGACCCAGAAAGCTGCACTCTTTACTTGGAATCCTCTAACACAGGCATGGGCAAACTACGGCCCGGGGGCCATATGCGGCCCGTTAAGCTTTTTAATCCGGCCCACAGAACTTGATGAAATTATATTAATAAACCTTGTTAACGTTTTTTCCCCACAATTCTGGCGTTTTCCCAATAGATGACGCACTCTATATACATTGACCTTTGTTGAGGTGCAGCGTATTACTCCACATTTGCGCTTTACTCTTTGTTCGGCTCGACCTATTTGTGTGAACAGGCTTTCAGCATCATGAACATCAACAAAGCCAGCCACAGATCCAAGTTAACTGACCAACACCTCAGATCCATCCTGAGAATCGCCACAACAAAACTAAATCCAGACTTTGATGCGCTGGCTAAAAAGGGAGACCAACAACACTGTTCCCACTGAAATTAAAAATAAGTTTCTTCGTTGTGTTATGTAAAAAATGCATTTGAAAATATTTTTTTCAATAAGCTTTACATGTTACATGTCATTTCTGTTAAGTGATGGACATGAGTAGTGCGCAGGTGCACGTACGTTCTCAAAATAAAAAATGCGCTCCAGATCAAATAACGCGCTTCGCATACTGGCGCACTGTCACTGTTCTGTCCTTGTGCGAGTCGTTGTTGAGTTTTGGTACAGAGGACAATTGAATAAGAAGGAGCAGGACAAGTAGACCTGCATCTCCTACTGTTTTTGAAATAAAGACAGTCAGGAGGAGAGTGATGATGATAATATCTTGAAGGATAACAGAATTTTCAGTGCTTTAAAATAATAACTGTTACTATTTAAAAAAGCTGTATTTTATTCATTTAATTTTCAGTGTTTTAAAAGTCATTTCAATAAATAGCTAAATACCATGGGACTTCAAAGACAGATATTTTGTTGTAATGCATTTGTTCATTTTCAATTGAAATTAAAGCACATGTTTTCTACATATCACATGATATTTTATTTTCTCTTATGAGGTGTATTACCAAAACACTCCGTCCATCTGCTCCTGGTCCAGTCCCCCTGTCAAATTTTAGAACCCTTTGTGGCCCACAAGTCAAAAAGTTTGCCCACCCCTGCTCTAACATCATCTTCAGATCCAGAGTCCGCCTTGTGGAGTAGGATGAGACAAGCTTGTGCTTCTTCCAAAAGATTCATAGGGGGAGCTCTGTGATCCACAGCCTTCAGGAAGAGGATGAATCAGTGACAAGTCAATGAGTGGGAGGTAGATAGTATCCCCATCAATTCTGGAGTTAGGCAGGGTTGCCCACTCTCTCCTGTCTTGCTTGTGTGCTATGTAGCTGCCTTTCATACTTTGCCAAATCCATCTGGAAGGATGACAGAATAAGAGGGGTGATATTACCAGCCAACCTCCCTGTAGGCAGATGATGCTTCCATTTTCTTCTATGCTATGCATCCAGAGGTCAGTTATTTAAAACAGAGTTGAGGAAGAGCTTCTTCTCCCAGGGAGTTGTGGAGGTGTGGAATGCATTGCCTCGGAAGACAGTGGAGGTCAATTCTCTGGATGCTTTCAAGAAGGAGCTAGATAGATATCTGATGGATAGGGGAATCAAGGGATATGGGGACAAGGCAGGGACTGGGTATTGATAGTGAATGATCAGCCATGATCTCAGAATGGCGGTGCAAACTCGAGGGGCCGAATGGTCTACTTCTGCACCTATTGTCTATTGTCTATTGTCTATTTTCCACTCGGGTCTATGATCAGTTCACAGCTTGATCAGCATCTGCAACTAGTATGAATTTCCAAAGGGGGCCAGAGTTAATTACAGGAGGAATGAGACCATGCTCTTTGATAACTGATCCAACCAACCCAATGTCCCCTTCACCTTCAGGCCTGACTACCTGAAGGTACTGATGGTCCGGTTCGGAGGGGCCAAGGTGCAGAACAAGAACTGGCTAGATTGGATTGAGAATTTAGGTTAATGGAAACAGCATACTCTGTCAGTAACTGGGGAGTACTTGGTTATCAAGTGTTCTCAGGGGTGCTGTACTTGCCTCAGGTGTAGCGCCTTTTCCCTGGCTCCGCTGCCTCAGTAATCACCCAGGATGCTTTCTAGTTTATCTGAGTGTCCAAGATGGAGAGAGGCCATCAGGTCATGTTGCATAAATCCGCAGAGAATAGGGACAAAAAAGTACCCGATGTTGCTCACATCCTGATGATTTATTTTGTGTGCTGCTGTACCTGGTGGTGTCTGAACCAGAAATACATAGGCTACATTCACTGCCCTGCGCCTGCTTCTACCTGTCCCTGGTGTTATGGAAGATGGGCCTGGCCCCCGTCAGCTGGACGGTTCCTGGTAAACAACTTAGAGCACAAGTCCGCCAGGCAGTTACCCATGCAGAATGTATTGCAGACACCGCAAGACAGGGACTTTAGATTCTGTGTGCTTGATCTCTGAGAAACGGTCCAAGCCATCTGCCAGGCTTCATCACCAGATCTGACCAACAAGCACCAAGACCTTGCTTGACTGGTAGCGAAAGAAGCTCTTCCTGTACAGATGGTGTTTCATGCCTAGTATATGGAATGGGGAAGAGCTGATCACCCACCTCTTTTCAGACTGCAGTTTGCTAAGCAGGTGCAGTAGAGGACGCCCTGATCTATGGACTGTTCCCAGGGACACACACTAAGGCAGACATCGAGTGCTGCTGAAAGGTCCTTGGTGAAGGATGCCCATTTGTCTGCCCGAAACCTGTTGATCTTCCAGCACAGGGAGATGCTCCTCATTGGCAAAGTCCAGGCTGCAGTACTGCTGAGGGACACACTGAAGCTCGGTGCAGCCAACATTAAGGCTCTGTGGGAAGGGCCACAATCTAGTGTCCTTTCACTACTGCATTAGGGCAAAGTTGGACAGGGGAACCCCTCTAGCAATGAAAGGAGTATCGCCTCAGGAAGTCCTGTGAGTGGTGGCGGTGCTACGTTTACTTGTGTTTTTTGTTTCTTCAAAGGTTTACACTACTGAATGTAGTAACCATGAATGTAAAAGCTTTTTTGCACTGTTGATTCCTTTGTATACATTTTTATTTTGAATAAAGTTTATTTTTGAAATAAAAATGATAGAAAAGAGCACCTGTCTCTTCTGATACTGGCTGATTTGAGGGATGTATAATTATACTTGGCATTTGACATAAGAAAATGTAGAGAACAAGAGAGGCCAGTGCAGTTATAATGACAGGAAATGCTGCCAGACAGTAATTTACTATTGCCTTAAGGTATTCTTACTTTTGAGGCATTTGTGAAAATACTGAACATCACAATCTGAACCAGTGGTTGCATTTTTTTCGATACATCAAACTAAAGGAGTCATTCTGTTGAACCTAATTAGTAACAAGGGGAATAGTTTCTACTGAATGTCATCAGCTTCTTATTGAAGAACTATGCACAATAAGCATCAGTGCTCGCTTTGAATCACAAGAATCTGGCAAAAGCGAGCCAGTGCAACTTGCCAAGTGATGCAGGTGTTGGGGAACTGTTTACTGAAAGTATCACAGCCAGCAATACACTACATCTCTTTAGCTGTTTTCATGGACAACAGCTATTGCAGGCAAAAACATTCTCATGGCCTTAATGAAAACTTTATCTGTTACTGCTATAAATAGAACCATTCCTGGACATGGTGAGATAGAGACTAAAAGGAAGGAGAATTTATGGAAATGACAGGAAGTCAAACCAGCCAGCAATTTAATTCTGCCTCTGGGCACTTTTTGGTGAATGCACATTTTTGTAGTCAATTCTAGCAATTATAAAACAGTCTGAGCACGCTTGCACTGCAACACTGCCCACTGTACAAATGTTTCATGGACATTTTTACTTAGCAAAATAATTCCCTACTTACAGTAAACAACCTACAAAGTAGTTAAAGGTGTTTTCAAATGGAGGATGATAATACTTGATTAGGTCTCAAGGCTGCTGTAGTATTTCAAAACTCAATTAACTGAAGAAGTGAATTTGTCAAAAGTATTAGTGGTGAGATTTCAGAGACAGAATTTACTTAATAGGGTCACATTACCCTTTTAATAGAACCCCTACTCTGGACTTTGGACTAGATCTACTCAAAGCGAGCAGTGGAAAATTATTGGAGAAGAAAGTATATGCATTTTCTCAGTGCAGTGTTGCAAGCTTCCTCACAGGTTAAGACGGCCTCCCCGAAGCAGGTGGAGAGAGAAAAGTGGCTTGTCTTGTAGCTTGTTGTGTTTTGTGTTGTGCTGCTGAGCCTTGAAGAAATGTATATATCTATTATACAACTTGTTCATCTTCCCCTTTATCATTGGTTGTTGGCTTCATCTATTCTTGCAAATCCCTTTCATCTTCATTTTGCAATTGTCTTCCCTGACTTTTGTTTATGTAAGTATTTTATTTTATTTAGAGGTACAGCATGGAATAGGCCTTTCCATCTCTGAGTTGTACCGCAGCAACCCTCAATTTAACCCTAGCTTAATCACGGGACAATTTACAATGACCAATTCACCTACTAACCAATATGCCTTTGGCCTGTGGGAGGAAACCAGAGCCCCCGAGGAGGACATACAAACTCCCTACGGAGGATACCAGTACTGAACTCCAAACTCCGACTGTAATATCTTTGTGCTAACCACTATGCTACCGTGGCACACTTTTACCTGCAGGTTGGTACATCCCATATTAATTATTGGTTCATATTCATTCATCTATGTATCTTGTTAATTAAATCTCATAGCATGCTATTCTACTTGTTATGGTCATGCCTATCCTGGCATTGAAGTCACCCATCAGGATGAGCTTCTCGCTTGGAGATGTTGCTTTCATGATACCACCAAGGTCAGCATAGAAGCTCTCTTTGATTTCGTCACCACATGAGCATTGATAACTGTGACATGTCGAGAGCAGTTGAGCAGAAAGCGAATGGTGATCAGTCATTTATTGACGCAGGTCAACAGTGTTGGCATCTGAGGCTGGAGTAAAGCCTTGATGGCTAATCTGATCCCAGGTATTCAATCTTTGTTTTCTGGTTTGCCTTTCCTGAAGAAGGTGTAACTGTCCTTAAGTCTTGCTCAACGCAGTGATGTCAATGACGTAACACGCCAGCTCTTGTGCTCCAACGGTTATTCTTCGCTCAGGCCTATCACTGTTATCATTATCCAACGGAGTTCAAATGTTACAATCTCCAGTAATCATTTTAGTTTTCATGATTGTCGACCGCTGTAGGGGTAAGGCTGGAACAGTGGCATGCTAACCAGGTATTTTAGGACAAGTAATGTTTGGGACTCCTTCCCTCATCTGAGGGTGAGCAAGGGCTGCTCAGTCACCAGGATCGCACCAAACTCCTCTGCTGTTCTGGGGTGAGAGTCGAACGGCCTGAGTCCACAGGTCACCTATAGGCATCTTTGGAACTACCACTGCCAGTGGTCACCTCCGCCTGCCCCTCCCCCATCACCACAGGACTTAGTAAGTTTGAGGAACGACAAGCTGCACAAAAGAAACTGTGTGGGAAAGCTTTAAAGGTGGAAAAACCATTGCACTGAGGCAGTTCCAGTCTCTCGACTTCAGAGTCCCTATTCCAATGGTACAAGTGCTCATTACAATTGGAGGCCTCCTTGGTTGCAGTGGATGGTCACAATGTCTTCTGTGCCTCGCCATGCCCTTCACTCTGCATGGAGAGCTGCAGAACCGCCTTCCTGCCCATTGGTGATCTCATCCACCAGTTCTCCAGTACTGACCTGGTATGCTACAATAAGCATATCCCTGTCTCACTGGTGTTTGAGGCAAACTGGCTACCCTCGCCTGCGTTAGCCCGCCTGTCGAAGTGTACGGGGTGTGGCCGCTGTCACGTGCAAACAGCTACTTGGAGTGGAGTGCTGGACTGATCATCAGTCCTCACACAGAGGAAATCCAGTGCTACGCTGACACCAAAGACTTTAAGATGCTCTTCAGTGCCATCAAAGCAATTTATGGACCTCATAAGAAATTCACCACACACATTCAATCAGCAGGTGGCACAGTTCTGCTCACAGAGAAAACTTCAGCTATTTGTTCAATAGGCCCTCTAAATTAGACTAGGCTGCACTTGATCAGATCCCCAGGAACCCACTGCCAACAGCCTCAACCTCCCTCCTACAATGGTTGAGGTCAAACTAGCCATTGCTCACTTAAATTCTGGAAAAGTCTCTGGGAAGGACAGAATCCCTGCCAAGACCTTCAAGTCAATGGGTCCAATTTCACTAAGGGCCTTCTGTGACATTCCGACAAGCATCTGGGAAGATGGACTTGTCCAATGAATTCAAAGATGCTTTCATTATACCTCTTTTCAAGAACAAAAGCAGCAATGTTGACTGTGGTAATCGGCATTTCTCTGCAGCCGATCACTGGGAAGATCCTAGCCCATGTCATTCTCAACTGCCTGATTACTGTAATATCAGAGAACAACCTGTTCGAGACTCGGTGTGGGTTCCACCCTGGAAGAAGTTCCACCTGTTGATATGATGTTTGTTGTCCATCAGGTTAAAGAAGAATGTATTGAACAGAACCTGGATCTCTACATTGTCTTCATAGATTTAAACAAGGCCTTTGACATGGTTAACAGAGAAGCACTCTGGACAATCTTGTCAAAATTGGATTACCCATACAAGTTCATCAATCTTACTCATCTCTTCCATGATGATATGATTGGCCTTGTCCTCTCAAATGGGGAACCCTAGAGCTGTTCAAGTCCCAAATGGCATGAAGCAAGGTTGCGTGTACTGGCCCCTGTGCTGGTCAGACTCAACCACACTGACAGGGACCTCAAACATAGTGTGTACTTACAGTGTACACTTGATGCATCATTGTTCGATCTGTATTACCTAAAATCCAAACCAAGTCAGTTAAAAGAGTGCTCCTCGAAGCACTTTATGCAGGTGATTGTGCTCTAGTGACCCACACAGAGTCTGATCTGCAACTGGATTTTGACAGGTTTGCAGAGGACTTGTGTCTGTCTGGCATCACATTCAGTCTGGACTAAAAAGAGACCTTATTTCAGCCTGCTCCTGGGTCTGCCGCTGTGGCGTCTTCCATCAGCATCGAAGGCACGACACTGAGGGTAGAAAAGGAATTTAAATACCTCGGCAGTATCATCTTCAGTGATGGCTCCTTGGGTAAAGAAATCAATGCCAGGATTTACAAGGTCATTCAGAGCCTGGGCTGCCTGTGATCACGTGTGCTAAGCCAGCACAACATCCAGATGTCCATTAAGGTCAACTTGTACAGGGCTGCTGTCTTCACTCGTTCATGTGTGGTTGCGAAATGTAGACTGTATACAAAATGCACTCAAGCTGCTGGACCACTTCCACTTGCGCAGCCTGAGATCCTTTATGGGTGTCCACTGACATGACCGTATCACACACATGGAAGTCCTCAATAGGGTAAAGACTACCAGTATTGAAGAGGTGATCACAGAAGCATGACTTTGTTGGACTGGACATGGAGGACTCCAGGCTCCCTAAGCAACTGCTCCATGGCCAGTTATCACGAAGCAGAAACCGTAGTAGACCAAATAAGAGGTATGAAGGTTGTGTGAAAGCCAGCATTGCTTAGAGCCGGCTTGCTCCCCAGCACCTGGAACATAGGGCACGAGACAGAACTGGTCGGCTTGCTTTGGTTAAACTTGCTCACGGCAACTTAGAAGATAGGCCTGGAGACCACCTGAAAAGCAGATGGATCAGGAAAACTCCCTTGTCTCCACTGTGAACATTCAAGAGATGGCCTCTACATTCACTTCCAAATACACCACAGATGAGCTGTAGAAACGCAGTCATCATCATGGAAGCCAACATCAGTCCAATAAAATTGTGTTAAAGTATACGGGAGCAGATGGAATAGTAAGTGATGGCCTGGCTTTTGTCTCCAGGCATGCTTTGGAGAGGGACGTTGAGTATCCATACAGGCTAGAGAGAAAGGTTCGGGTCAGATGGCCACTGACCTCACTAATACATCCCCTCCTGGTTATTTATACATCAGTTTGCCAACAGCTCATGTGTACAAAGGTCACCTCCCTGCCTTTTCAAGCTGGAAAACTGTGAAGGAAAATACAGAAGTGCAAAATTCATTTATCTTGGTATTTCTCTGAAGAACAACTTAATTCACACTCCTTCAATATTAATAAGGAGTTTTTGGATATCTAAGAGACTCCGGCTTTGAAGCTCCATTAGATGATTCACATCAGTCCTACTTTTAATAAAACGAGCTGGGTAATTCGTAATCTGCATTCATGTTGACCGTATTCATTACCACTCTTTAATTTTGCAGCAAACAGTTATCAGATTTCCAACATTTCACTAATTTAGATTTTGTCCCTTTCTTGCATTAAAGTGAGCTTGAATTATTTGGATAGTTGTCCCTCTTTAAGCAACATATGGCATCAATTTACTTAGAGTGCTGGACTGCAAAACATAAATTGTTATTAATATAATTTTATGTGGTATCTGTTACACATGCCCTACTAAGCAAGGCACTGATATTCCAGACAAGTTCATGCGCAGCGATATTTTTGATGTGTTTGAGAAATGCAGTTCTTTGAAGTGTTTTTATCTAACTTAAGGATCTTTATATTATCCTTGAAGAACTTTAATATATTAGCTTTATTTGAACAAAGTTTTGTCAATATTATTTAGATATTCTGTGATATAACTATAATAAAAGTTTCAGGATACTTGTGCAGGAATGATGAAATGATACTTTTGATCTGTTCAAGCTTGTAATAGGAGATGTTCACTGAAAACATAAATGTGAACTAACATTTGATGAACAGGTTAAATCACAAATAATTGTGATAGTCATGCATTGTGAAAATGGTTTGGTAGAGATGTGACAGAGTTAGTCTCCCCAATTGGTAGCCTAGTGCACTTGCCTTCAGTACCTTGTTTTACAACTATTTATGCCATCCTTGTCAACGGATCTTAATCCATATGGGACAGTAACAACATCTCCTTCTCACTGATCATCAGCACAGATGCATCTCAGGTCTGTGAGCTTAGCCCCCAGCAGCTAACCACCTTCTTACACGCACACAACTGTGTGGCTAAGCACAGCTCCAAAGCCATCTATAAATCTGCTGACGACACCACTGTTGTTGGCTGAATCACAGTTGGTAATGAGTGAGGGTACAGGAGTGAGACAGAACATTGAGTAGTGCCACAATAACAATCTCAGACTCAATGTGGAAACTAATTGTTGACTTCAGAAAGTCAGGAGACCACATAGAAGTTCTTGTTGATAGGCCAGAGATAGGGACAGTAAGCAGATTCAAATTCCCAGCTGTTGGACAACCTGCCCTGGGCCCAGAATACCAATGCAATCACAAAGAAGGTGCAGCAATGCCTCCACTTTCTTTGAAGTTTAAGGAGTTTTGAAAGAGAAACAAGAGAGAAATTGCCTTTCAACTCACGAGAGAGCATAGGCCATCAACTTTTTTGCTGTTGATGTTTCTGTAGCAGGCAGTTTCTTTTTAACGAGGTCAAGTTGCTCAACCCAGCACAGATGGAAAGCGTGCACGGGAGCCGGCTGGATTCAAACTCGGGACCTTCCGTCCCAAAGTCCACCACTGATGCCACTATGCCACCAGCTGATGCAAGGAGTTTTGGCAAGGCTCTAATTACTCTAACTTCCACAGAAGAACCATTGAAAGGATCCTGACGAGTTGCGTCATAGTCTAATAGAGTAATTTCAATGCACAGGGACTCAAGAGGCTGCAGGGATTTGTGGACACAGCCCTCCATCAATGGAGGTGGTGCCTTATAAAGATGGCATCTATTATCAAGGACTCCCCCACTAACCCTCTCACTGCTACCATCAGGCGGGAGATACAGGAGCCTTATGCTCCTGCACCACCAGGTTCAGGAACTGCTACTTCCCTATATCCATCAGGTTCTTGAACCTACCTGCACAGTTCTAATCCTACCTCAGCAAAGACACACTACAGTCATCTCTTACACAGCCATGGACTCGTCTTTCATGGTGCCTTTGTTTATTTTTACACTGAGATCTTGCTTTTGCTCAGTTTTTTTTCTCCACAAATCGTGTATGATTTATATTGTGTCTTTGTAGCTGTGATGTGGCTGCAATCAAGTTTTTCCTTGTACTTTACCTCAGTGTACTTGTGCACAAGACAATAAACTCAACTTAAATATTATAGACAATAGACAATAGGGGCAGAAGTAGACCATTCGGCCCTTCGAGCCTGCACTACCATTCTGAGATCATGGCTGATCATCTACTATCAATACCCGATTCCTGCCTTGTCCCCATATCCCTTGATTCCCCTATCTATTGCACCTCACTCATTTTATGAAAGATTCAGTCAGCTCAACACTCGGTAACTAAATTGTACTCATTAAATTTTAAGAATTGCCGTTAAAACCTCTACAATATTGGCAGGTTTGAATGAGTAATGATTATGTTCAGAACATAGACCAAAGGAAAATTCAGTGTTGTGCAAGTGCAATTAGAATAAGGACACGGCAGGGAATGTCAAGCAGATCATCACAGCTCAGGGAAGAGCACCAGCTCAGCAACTCTGCTTTATCGAGGGATGGAATTCAAATATTGCATAATCAGAGGAGGCTGTTTTTCAACTAGGGTTGATTAGGTACAACGACACCATCAGACCTACCACCTAATGGATCTCCAGGAGAACATTCTTTCATTCTCTGTTTGCAGTGAAATCACAATGTATTTTCTTTCCATCTTAACTACCTTTCAAATGTTTTTTTGAAACAAGCAAACAGGCAGGTAGGAGATTATTTAGACAAAGAGGAACTCACTTTAGGATAGATTTATTGTCTGGTTGCATAACAGAGTATATGAAGGATTCAATATTCCAAATGAATACTAGATTTGCAGGTCAGATTGCTAAACCAGACATTTTTCAGATGCCAGATGCTTCTACTTCAGTCATTAAATACAAGCTTCATCTGTAACAGAGCTCTATCAGCAGTCCGAACTTCAAAGGAGCCTTCAGCTGCTGTGGTCACTGTGAACTAACCTCCTTGAATGCTGCAGTCCGAGTCATGTGCTTAAGATACCGATTCACTGCCTATTCTCATTACCTACTTTTTCTTCTGTAGTAATTACTCCAGATTTACCTTCTCTGTTGCAAAAAAAAAGAACCAAACAAAAGTATTAATAATAGGTAATGCAATCAAAATAGTAAGATATGCATACAATTTTTAAACTTTCAATTTTGTTTTTATCTTGGTCTGAATTAGTCTGAATAACCATGGAGAGAGATGTAGCAGGAACAAAGAGCAAGTGGGCTGCTGCAATAATCAACTGGGGCTGTTGATAATTGTTCCAAGACAACTATATATAAAGTATATTGGGCCAATCTAAATTGCTGCCTGATCTTGGCTCTGAATGAATCGTGCAATTGCACTTAATTACTGCATTCTGCTGGCCACTCTGTCCAGTGTATTATCATTGCAATTAAACGTTCTCGATGTTTAATCATGCATTAAATTTACAAACCTCCACCTTAAATGCACCCAGTGATTTGGCCTCCACAGCCACCTGTGGCAACAAATTCCATAGATTCACCACCCTCTTGCTAAAGAAAGTCCTCCTCATCTCTGTTCTAAATAGACTTCCCTCTATTTTGATGCTGTGCTTCTGGTCTTAGACTCCACCATCAAAGGAAACATCCTCCTCACATCCACTCTATCTAGGCCTTTCAACATTCGATAGGTTCCAACAAGATCCTACCCTTCACCCCAATTCTTCTAAATTCCACCATGTACAGGTCCAATCACAATTCATATGATAACCCTTTCATTACTAGAATCATTCTCATGAGCCGCTTCTGAACACTCACCAATGTCAGCACATCTTCTCTTAAATAAGGGCCAAAAACTGCTGACAATACTCCAAGCAAGGCCTTACCAGTGCCTTGTATCGCCTCAGCATCACATCCTTGCTCTAATATTCTAGTCCTCTTGAAATACATGCTAACATTGCAGTCATCTTCCTCACCACCAATTCAACCTGCAAACTAACCTTTAGGGAATCCTGCACGAGGAATTCTAAATCCTTTTGCACATCAGATTTTTAAATTTTCTCCCTGTTTAGAAATTGACTATGCTTTTATTCCTTCTTACACAAGTGCATGTCTATACACTGCCCTCTCTTTTGCTTTTATGTTGACTTTGACCTCTTGTCAGCTACAGTTGTGTCATCCTGCCTTTAGAATACTTCCTTTTCCTTGGGATGTATCTATCCTACTCCTTCCAACCTGCTCCCAAAAACTCCAGCCGTTGCCGCTCTGCCACTTTCCCTGCTGGTGTCCCCTCCCAATCAACTTTGTCCAGCTCCTCTCTCCTGCCTCTGTAATTCCCTTTACTCCACTGTAATACTAAAACATCTGAGGATATTTGTCACCTTCAGGTTCAGGCATAGCCTGTCCCTTTTGTACAGTTGTCATACCTTCCCCAGAATCGATCCCAAAGATCCATAAATCTGAAAAGCTGCCCCTGCACCAGTTCCTCAGCCAAATCATCCTATTCTTTTCCTCACTCACGTCTGGCACAGGCAGTCATCCAGAGATTATTAACCTGGAGGTCCTGCTTTTCAGTTCCAGCTCTCTAAATTCTCTCTTTAGATCCTCCTCCCATTTCCTTCCTATGTCATTGGTATCAAATGTACCTGGACATTTGGATGCTTTTCCTACCCCTTTAGAATGTTTTGGACACAAAAAGGCCTACAAAAAGCGGTGGATAAAGTCCAGTCCACCACATGAAGAGACAATATGGAGGACTGCCACAAAAGAGCAGCATCCATCATCAGGAACCCCCTTACTTCTTGCTGCTTGTGGTGAACTATATACCTGTCTGGACACGCCGCCCCCCCCCCCCCCCCCCCCCGCTGACTGCTCCTGTGGCTCCTCCCACGGACCCCGGTATAAAGGCGATTGGAGACACAGCCCTGGCCTCAGTCTCCAGGATGTAGTGTGGTGGTCAATTGCTGCTTGATCTTTCTTCCAGCCAATTAAAGACTATATCTCGCCTCATGTCTCCGAGAGTTATTGATGGTGCATCACTGCTACCATTAGGAAGGAGATACGGGAGGCTTAGGTCCCCACACCACCAGGTTCAGGAGCAGTTATTACTCTTCAGCCAGCCAGCTCCTGAACCAGCACAGATAACTTCACTCACTCCAACACTCAACACAACCTATGGACTCACTTTCAAGGACTTTACAACTCAGTTTTTCTGGTTGGTTAGTTAGTTAGTTATCTATCTGTTATTTGTTTATTATTTGTACTTTTTCATATTTTGTTTGAAGTTTGTCTTCTTTTGCACATTGGATGTTTCTCAGTCCTTGTATGTAGTTTTTCAATGACTCTATCATATTTCTTTGTTCTACTGTGAATGTCTGAAAGAAATTCTAGGCATTTTCTAGAATAGGTTACATGGTTGGCACAACATAGTGGGCTGAAGGGCTTGTAATATGCTGTAAATTTCTATGTTCTATGAAAATGAATTTCAGGGTATTATATGGTGATATATATGTAGTTTCATAATAAATTTACTTTGAATTTGACTTTTGATCTGGAAGTTGCACTGGGCTGCATCAAACTCAGATGTGAGTAGCAGCCTCTGGTGTCTCTTCAACCTTTGTGTGTATGTGTTGCCATGCTGAGTCCAGCAGCGGCTCTGGAACATACTGTGGATGCAATAGAGAGACCCAGGAGGGAAATTGCCTCCCAGGTGCCAGAGTCAGGGGCATTTGGCCAATGGTGTCTCCATACCAGGCCTTGATGCAGTAAGTCAGGATATTGTCCGCTGTGCATCTGTAGAAGTTTATTAAAGTTTCAGATGACGTGCCAAATCTATGTGAATTTCTAAGAAGGCAGAGATGCTGCCATGCTTTCTTTGTAAAGGAAGTTTGTAACTTTTAAAAAGATGAAACAAACCATTAGACCATAAGACATTGGAACAGAATTTGGCCATTTAGCCTATCGAGTCTACTCCACCATTTCATCATGGCTGATTTATCATCCCTCTCAACCCTATTTCCTGCCTTCTCACTGTAACCACATCCATACTAATTAAGAACCTATCAATCTGTGCTTTAAATATACTCAATGACTTGGCCTCCACCTCCATTTGTGGCAATGCATTCCACAGATTCACCACTCACTGGCTAAAGAAATTCCTCCTCATCTCAGTTGTAAACGATTGTCTCTTTATTCCAAGTCTGTGCCCTCTGGTCCTAGACTCCCTCACTATAGGAAACATCCGCTCCACATCCACTCTATCTAGGCTTTTCAATATTTAATAGTTTTCAATCAGATCCCCCACTCATTCTTCTAAACCAGTGACTACAGGTCCAGAGCCATCAAACAGGCCTCATATGTTAACCCTTTCATTCCTGGGATCATTCTTGTGAATCTCCACTGGACCCTCTCCAATGTCAACAGAACCCTGAAACAATTTATTATTATGGCCTTGAAAAATGGTTCAAAATGGGAGAATATTCATAGTCAGATTTCTGTAAGTCAGCTCATTTACAGTATAATAGGAGGAGACCCTGTATTAGTTTTGGTCTTTCCATTCAAATGCAGGTAGAACAAAAGTATTATCACAATGGAAACAGGTTTCAAACAAAATATATTAGCACAACACATTTATGTATAAAGTAGAATGTTCTGTATTGAAGCCATTCACCCAATCTGTGTGGCATGAGCAGTGACATAAGCTAAGCTGTCCAGAAATTTAAATGACTAATCAACAGTTTCAATAATATTTACTGTATATTAATCAATAATATATAGGCTATACTCATTATCTCTTAGCCAGAAAGGCCAAAAGCCTGTCTTCAGAACATATTCTGTTTTTGAACGCAGTAATTATCTGTTTTACCCAAGTCTGTACATTGTAAACGCTAATTACACAGTCGAAGTCGCGGCACAGCATATCAGTGGAAGAGCACACAGATTGTTACAACTGACGTAACAAGATGGCAGAGCCACTGGAACACAAAGACTCTCCTTCTTGAAAGACTTCAGTAAAACAGATTCAAGATTCCAGAGAAACCAGAGGTGGCTCTTGCCTCTGGATCAGAAGGCTAATGGTTTTGATTTCTACTCCATAAATGCAATAGCAAGTGAGCCTTTTGGTTGAGGCGATGAACAGTGGCTGCACCTGTGGCCTCTCAGAGAGTGGTAAGAGATTCTACATAGCAATTTCAAGGGAGACCAGGAGAAAATTCCACTCGTTATCTTGCCGAGTATTTACTCATCCGCCAGCATCACTAAAACACGATTTCCTTCTCATTATCACAATTTTGTCTGTGTATAAGTTAGCTGCTCTGTTTCCCACATTACTGTGGAGATCCCTGCTCATTCAGGTCATTCTGACAGGCTACATCACTGTCTGGTATGGGGTGGGGGGGGGGGGGGATCTACCGCAAAGGATCGAAAGAAGCCAGAGAAAGTTGTAAAATTAGTCAGCTCCATCTTGGGTACTAGCTTCCATAGTATCAAAGACATCTTCAAGGAACAATGTCTCAGAAATGCAGCATCCATAGTAAGGATCCCCCACACCCAGGACATGCCCTCTTCTCATTGTTACCATCAGGAATGGAGGTACAGAAACTTGAAGGCACACACTCAGCAATTCAGAAACAGCTTCTTCCACTCTGTCACCCAATTCCTAAATGGACATTGAACCCATGAATACTTCTATTACTTCTGTTTGTGCACTATTTTAAATTTAACTATTTAATATGCATATATATTCTACGGTAATTGACTTATTCCCTCCCCCCATATTATCCTGTACTGCTGCTGCTGTTAACAAATTTTACAATATATGCTGGTGATATTAAACCTGATTCTGATTCTGAGATTATACTTCAGAAAACATTCAATTAACCACAAAGTGTTTGGGAGCATTCAGTACTTATGACAGGTGTTATTACAAACGCAACCCTTCTGTTTTGTTTTTCATTTTTCTGTCAAGTGTTTGACATTGTAGTAAAGCAAGATGTCTGGCAAAGTTGGATGTTGTCATCTGCCAGAAAAACGGATATAATTTTAGGTATAGCATCAAATGTGCACCCTATATGAATATATATTTAAGGATTACCTGAATAACAAGTCAAAACTAATTTAGCATAAATTTTAATATAGAACTACACAACTGACAAAGTGAAAAACAGTAATAACTGGTACATCTTGGAACACATACCACATATGCTTGCAATCTCAGCTAATGGGAAGAATTGAAAGCATTAAATGGTTTATCTGGTAGTGAATTAGATAATATAAATCATTGCAACTTTGTACAGTATATACATTAGCCTATTGCAATACGGTCACTGTATCCATAGTTATTAAACTATAAAGGAATGAGCTTTCCAACTTCCTCTTCTGTTTGTAACAATGTATGTTTCTATAAAAGAAGAATATTCTTAGAGCTGTACAGAGTTAGACAGCCAATTGATGATAATTATACAAACTATCGAGGTGTAACGTGGTTATAAAATGCATCAGTGCCAAGTTCCTGAAGAAGATGGCGCCTGCGAACGATGCGGCCAAGGATGAAATCCTTCGGAATGTTCATGAAACTACTTCTTTCACTTCTTTTACATCTTCTTTTCTTTCAAATGTGGCTCTGCCACTGTTGGAGCCTGTGATCTATATTCTGATGGTGATCAAGCGATCTGGTGCTTTGCTGTCTCTGAGGCTTGGAGCAAAGTGTGCGGCCTCAAGGCAGGGCAAGAGCCCATTCTCACTGATCTCGCTGATGAAGACGCTGAGGAAGACTCAGTTCGTTTATCGGCCTCTTGCCCACTGCTGTTGGAGGAAGGTGTCTGCGTGTGATGGTCTCTCTCTTGCTCTCACTCACTGTTCCCAAAGGAAGGTCCCTGCATTCAAATGGTCTCTCTCTCTCCCTCAATGCTGCTGGAGGATGGTGCTGGAATTCAGGTCCTTGGGCAAGGTTTAATCAATGTGGTTTGTGAGATAGACACTGAAGTTCAAGTTATGATGTGCTTCTGGTTTCTGACCACTCTTTTTTTATTGCTACTTTGGTTGACTGAACCAGGGCAGTTTCCGATAGTGAACACTGAGCTGAATGGAATGTGCCTAAACTCTTCTAACTTCGTGTTTAATATTCTGTGTTTTAGCTCTTTCGTTGTTGCTGTTTGTGCAATTTTTCTTGTGGGGGTGAGGATTGATGTTTTCCTTTGAATGGGTTCCATGGTTTTCTTTGTTTCATGGCTGTCTGTGGCAAAACGAATCTCAGGGTTGTATACTGCATTCATACTTTGACAATAAATGTACTTTGAATCTTTGAATTTTTGAATAACTGAATTGCTTAAAACAAATAGACCACACATGAGCAGCAATTATAGATTTGCCCACAAGTTATGACCAGCTTTCTAAATAAGCTTCAAACAACAATTTGAATTTATATTTTGTTTGTAGTGGACAGAAGCATCATATTTTCCTTTATAGAGCTGAAATATAAAAGTTAATATCAACAGGAGGAAAATATATTATGCAGTGACCTAAATTTAGTCAAGGAAATGTTTTAGTAAAGTATCATGAGGAAGAGGTAAAGGTGGACAAATTTAGGGATCAATTTCCTGACTAAGAAGTTAAGGAAACACAGGTGCTAAAAGGTACACAGGCAGAAAGAGGATGTTGTATTAAAGAAAATGATAACAGAAATGTTAATGAGTCAAGGTTATGAAAGAAGTTTCAACAAGGAAGGGTACTTGTAGCTCCTGGGTAAAAGCTTGAAGATTTAGTCTTGAGTTTCCCAGAGTTTATCCAATGGAACTGCCTATCTCTAAAACTGATGTGATATTAATTCATGCTAGAGGCAAAAAGAAACTGTTTTGTTTTGCTTTTATGAAGAATAGGGTAGCATTTAGCAAGTCAATATGACAGGAAAATACATAAGTATGTAGGGAATAGAAGCAGACAGACAATCTGGCCCTTTGAGCCAGTTCAGGCATCCAGTGCATTCATAGCTGCTCTGATCTTTGGTCTCAACTCCATGCTCTTGATCCTTTGAACACTTGATTTTCCATGTAGTCCAAAAATTGACCTATCTAAGCCTTGAATATACTAAATGATTCAGCAACTGCAGTTCTCCAGGGTAGGGAATTCAAAAGACACACAACCTTCTGAATCCAAGTTGAAAAGAATCCTTACTATAGCCTTAATTAATTCTTTATTTTGAGACTATGCCCTCAACTCTAAACATCCTCACAGCATCTACCCTGCAAAGCCCTTCAGATTTTGTATACTTGAAAGTGATAACCTCCCATTATACCAAGCTCCAGAGAATAGAATCCCATTCATTTAAGAGCCTGTGTAGATACATTGGTTTAGTGACATGGTGTGCTGAAACATTTACTTCAGCACAATAGTGTAAAGCAGGGCAAAGTGATGTACAACAACCATAAGAAGAGGTGATTGTTTCTAAAGTACTGTATATTTGTTTCACAAGTCTGCAGAACAGTTTATTAATTCATTCCCCCCCCCCCCCCGGGACTTAAAATAATCTCTTCTGTAGTCAATGCTGAATTGAGAACTATTATAGAAAATGTAATATGTCTGTGGTATTTGTATTGCACCGCAGTATTTTGTGTTTTTGAGAAAAGCATTAGAAGTAATCAGCACATTGAAAATTAAACACATTATGATTCACAAAAGCTTTCTGCAAAACAGACCATATAACAGGCAAGTGCTAAAGGGAGTAACAGAACTAATTATAGACACAGGCACAATCAGCTGTCATTAGAGCTTGTCTAGAACCACACAAGCTCATGCTGGTGTGGCCTATGTGTGTGGCGGAGGGTCAATGGTTCACTCACAAGCCTTGGCTTTCTCTATAGTTCTGGCGGCAAATCACATTATGTTCAATTTGTTCTTTCATGACATGAATGAGGAATCTGCTGAATAGTTAATGCAGAAAGTACACACATTTACCTGAGGGAATCTTAAATTTAAGTCAAGTGTAAATTATCTTTAAAAATATTTCTGGGGTAACTATATTGTTAAACACGAGTAAATGCCAAGAATGCTGTTCTCACAGTTGACTGCTCTGCCCTGTGAGGCCAATAACTTCAAGTGGATAATTGGAATAGCTACTTATGGGATTTTTCCTTCAGTACATAGGTATTTCTCACTGACAAACCAGCAACTTACTCTGAAAAATGAAATTCGCTGGTGGGTTGTTTTTGATCTTTTAGATAAATAAGAATTTGGGGCACTATTAATTACAAATGTGTCCTCCAAATTTCAGATCCAATCAAATCAGCCAGAGGTCTAATTGCTTTCAGCCCCACTGCACAGGCAGTCTTCCTATCGGATATAGTACCTGTCATCTTAGTGCATCATCAGTACACCTCGCTCCAGGTTATTGGCTCCATCAAAATGTCCAGGACTGGTCTGATTAAGTATCCGTAGAAACTCCTGGTGGTGAATGTAAGGTTGCTGCATGGACGTAGAAGAGTAGGAATTTGTGTCTAATATGAGTTTGGATCTCCATTCTTTGCTTCATATTTCCCTGATAAGACGGTGATGGGTCTTGACTCGGCAACAGTAAATGAATAGCGAGCTATTTCCAAATCACGTCTGGAAAGGAAAATAAAGTCTGATTTTAAAGATAGCAGAGGAAAGAGGGGCTGTTTAAGTTACAGCTTTCTCAAAGTCACCTTTTATTTATGAAAGGGCTCTTGACTTACAAACTTACGGGAGCTCAGGGAACAGCCAGCTGAGTAAAAATTAGTGACTGGGTTTAGGTTTAAAGCAACCCAGTGTAGTATATTATAGTTAAAATGATACAGGATGAAAGACACTGGGCTAAGTGATCTGATAGCACTTGAGCCAATTACTCTTATTTGTCCCTATCTGCTACAGCAACTGGTTCGTCATTCTTTAGGTCAATAGAGAGCCAGTTGTGGTTTTCACCATCTGCTACAAGGGGGCCAGCCGCTACAATCACAGAACAGATACTATCATTACTTTTAATTTTCCCAGTGCCTTCTGAAGAACAAAATTTTGAAAAGTACATTTATGTGCTGCGGTACAGTATAGAAGGAACAAGAATCCAATTTATTGTCACTGACTTACTTGACATGAAATTTGTTGTTTTGCAACAGCAGTGCATTACAGAGACAGAAAGATGTTCAGTAAATGTCACTTCTAATTGCAATAAAAGGAACAGGGTAAAAATCAACAGTAATTGAAATTTAATAAAATGCAGATGCTGGAAAATTGAAACAAAAACAGAAACTTTGTAAAAGAGAAAGAGAGCTAACAATTCAGGTCAAAGAGCCTGTTTCAAAAAAATTTGAAAGAGCGGAAACAAGATAGGAAAGAAGAGTAGAAATCAAATCTTCTGTGGACAGGAGATGCCGACAGTTCGCTGGTGGGTTGTTTTTAAGCTCCTTCTACCACTTACACAAGACATCCGTGTGCTCCCAGTACATAGACTCGAGGTTCTCGTGGCCATCCTGAATGCTCCTTCTCCACCGTGAGCAGTCATAGGCCAAAGATTCCCAGGAGTCACTGTAACACATCTAGCATTGCTGATTGTCGATACATTTCTGGGAATTGGAACCCCTAGGTAAAGTGCTGGGAGCAAAGTGTCTGCTGATTAGGCTCCTACAAAGAAACCACTACACTTACTGTGTTATATGTGCCACTGTCCAAACAAACTGTCTTTGCATGGTAAAACATGAAGCTGCTTCCATTGACCTGGTTTGCATCCTGCACCATTTAATGTGCAAAGGAAAGGGCAAGGGCCTGCAAAAAGTAGAAATTATGTGTTGCAGAAACACAGAAAATGAAACTTGTTATTAGATTATCCGAATTTTATCAGGATTTGGTACTTGACACATAATTGACTTTAAAATCTATCTTTGTCCTTTTGAACAAGGATCTACAGGACTGTGCAAGAGTCTTGGGAACATCTAGATAGCTAGGGTGTCTAAGGCATTTCAACAGTACTGTATTCGTCAACGTGGACCAGAGAGCAGGTTTGTAAGGAGCAAAGAATGTTGGGATTGCTGAGTGCGGAGCAGCACAGGAGGGGTGTGGGACAGGTGGCAGTGAAGGGGTGCCAGGGATGGGGGGTGATACAGGTGCAGATACACCAAGCCTCATGACACCAGGCAAGGTAATTTGATTCCAAATAATTGGTTTATTGATCATTACAGAATGTCTTTCTGGTGCTTCACAATCCCTCCCCTCTCCCTTCCCCTTTGTCCAACCATGATGCCCCTCTCCCTGTGCCCCCTTCCCACTCTCAGTCCACAATAAAGACCCATATCTGAATCAGGTTTATCATCACACGCATATGTCACAAATTTGTTTTTTTTGTGGTAGCAGAATAGTGCAACACAAAAAATTCATAAAATTACTGCAGTGCTATGTAAAAGTCTTGCTATATATATGTGTCAAAGACTTTTGCACAGTACTATACAAGACAGATCAACTGAACAGACTGCCTTGTTTCCAATTTCTGATTGCTCTCCTTCAGAAGGAAGCTTTCTTTTTTAGTTTTAAAGGATAGTTAATATGACAGAACTGGCAAAAGTACACGGTTAATGGCAGCACCCCAGACGGTGTTAGTGTACAGATGGATCTTGGAGTGCAACTCTATTAGACTTTGAAAGTGGATAATCAAGTGGTAAAGGAGACACATGGCATGCCTGCTGTCCTTGCTCAGAACATCGAGTGTAAGAATTAGGAAGTCAGGCGGCAATTGTGTAAAACTTTGCACTTGGAGTATTGTGTGTCTTTCTGGTCGTCCCATTACAGGAAGGACGTGGAAGCTTTGGAAAAGTTATGGAGGAGCTTTACCAGAAAGCTGCCTGGAAAGAGGGTACGAGCTAATAAAGAGGTTTTATAAAATTGGGTTGTTTTCTCTAGAGTGTTGGATGCTGAGCCGAGACCTGATTGAAGTTTATAAAATTGTGAGAGGATTGAAAGGGAAATTGGTCAGAATCTTTTCACAGGGTAGAAGTGTGCAATACTAGAGGACATGCATTTAAGGTGGCTGGGGTGGAGAATTAGGAAGATGTGTAGGACAATATCTTTATACAGAGAGTGGAAGATGCCTGGAATGGCCTGCCTGGACTAGTGGTGGAAGCGGATGCTACATTCATCATTCGCAGACAGAAGAAATTATAATTTGGCATTATGCTCAGCAGAGACTTGGTGGCTGAGAGGCCTGTTCCTGTGCTGTACTGTTCTAAGCACAATCAAAAATAATAGCAACAGCCACTGAATTCCACATGGTGCCAGCAATTCTATGGTTGTAAATACTGGAGCAAACAGGAAATAGGAAAAGAATAACAATTTAAAAACTTAAAATGGAAATAGCCTGGCCACTCCTGGTTGTTTAGAAATGGCAGAAGTGACTCTGAGCTGATGCAAGCTGCTTCAAGAGCCTTTCATTTAATACACAGAGTTGAGTTCTTTCAGCTGTTGTCTCACTGGATCTTATTGTGGGTGTGTTAATTAGGGACACTTAATTAGTGCTTCTGCCAAATGCTTCAACATGCTGAGGCTTGAAAGACGAGAGTTAATCAGTGGTTGTTCATGCTGAAGCTCGGAAAGATGTAAGAATTCATGGTGTTAACCTCTTCAGAACTATGACATATGAGTGGCACTCGCTAATTCTCAGATATTGGTGAGTTGGACTCGCAGCATCCTAAGTGAAATAGTGATGTCCACAATCACAGTCAAATTGTAAAGTTGGCAGCTTAAAATCTACCCAGTCTACTCCTGCCAAACAACTATTACCTTTTAAATTCACAGCACATCTGAGGTTGGTACTAAAGGCAATATGGCATGGCCTACAATTGGCCTGTGGGACTTCCCACCTGCAGGAGATCACAGAGTTGAAAGACAATGTGTGCTGAAGTCAGCAGCACAGGAGCTTGAGTCTAATACACACAAATCAGCCAGTGTTGTGTGCACCAAACAGAAATTCAAATGAATGTCTTCCTTTATGTGAAGGCTGGCTAGAAGTACTGAGTAGAATGCAGCAGTTTAAACACAGAGAGCAATTTGCTACTCCAACTGTATAGAATCAAAGGCAGATGTTACAACTTTTTTTCCAATAGACATTTTGTGAATAAAGACATTGATGACTCATAATGCTTCTGCAAAGAGACCTTTTTCCCCATTTACATCCCTCAAGTCAGTAAATTTGATACTTGTTATGCCCGCTCAATTTCTAATCAGTTCTGGCATTTGCGATTGAAATCTGTGACATTCAGATTGTCAGGACGATTCCACAGCGGCATAATGCAATGCATAGATGATTTTTGACTTGGAGGCAGCTCTCCCTGGTTTCAATACTTGCAATATTTCTGGTTATAATGCACATTATGCCTTAAAAGGTCAAGCTGTGCAGAGGCACAAAACTTTGAAATTGCAGGATATCAACCATGATGTTTGGAGTGAATTGCACTTTGCTGGAAGCAGTGCAGGTTCAATCGAGTGTACAACCTCCTCCTGTTGTAGGTTAATATGAATTCATGAGTCTATAAATCACCATCACAGCAACACGAGTACACAGAGGAGAGTTTGTAACTGTATTTTCCACTTCTGGACCTTCCCAGATGGCTTTAAAATGTTCAAGTGAATCAAGATGTGAAAGTTTCATTGGACGTTCTGTAGGAAACACGGCAAAGGAACAGAAGGATCTGCAAACGTATGTGTGGGCATGGAATCTGATTGGTCAGGAGAAAGTGAGCCCACACCTTCACCTCAGAGAATGTCCCATTCATCTGCCCGTAATTCAGCAGCAATCATTGAAGGAGGCAAGAAATAAGAGAGTATGATTGCAGAGAAGTTAATAAAGATCTCCACGTAATTGATCGTGTGATATGGGACAACTAATAAAAGATTTACCATGATATAGTACATTTCACAAAATTGGAGCATTTTAAAATGCTTTACCATTTAAGGAGTACAGTTGCTGTTGTAACTTCAGAATCATGGTGATCAACTTGTGCACAGTAATATCTCATAAACCACAAAATAATGACCATATAACTTGTTTATGAGTAACAGATACAGAGAAAAACTTGTCTTGCATACTGTCCATACAGATCAATTCATTACAACAGTGCATCTGGTACAGTAGTACAAGATAAGATCACAAAAGAGTGCAAAATAAGGTTTAACAGCTATAAAAAAAAGTGCAGATCTGGTAAACAGCAAGGTGAAAGGTCACAACGTGGTAGATGTTGAGGTTTAGGGTACTAGGCAACCATTCAGTAGTCTTATAGCATCAGGGAAAAGCTGTCCTTGAGCTTGGTGGTATATATTTTCAGGCTTTTGTACCTTCTGCCTGACGGGAGGGAGGAGAAGAGAGAACATCTGGGTGGGTGGGGTCTTTGACTTTGGTGTCTGGTTTACCAAAGCAGTGAGAAATGCAGACAGAGAGAGCAGTCTGCATGTAGCCAACGTACTGTATAGCTGTGTAAAAGAAGTGAATGCTTAAAGTGATGGGTGAGGCACTGGCAAAGGAGAGACGCAGCTGGTAGATATGACATAGTCTCTTTATGTGACAAAATGAGACACAGCAGGCATTGTATTGAGACCCTTGCAGAGGAAGAGGCCTGCTCGACCCAACATAGTATGGCATTTTATATGCTGAAGATCAAAGGACAGATCTATATTTACAATGGATCAACAATGCTTTTTTTGAATTATGTATAACTTTCACTAAACCTTCTTCGCACCCCACTACAGTCACCCGAATGAATGTTAAATCAGCATTGCCAGGTCTTCCAATTAACTGTGGTTCATGGCTCTTAGGAACCCATTGTCCAGAGCTGCATTATAAAGTTAATCTACAGAGTATAATCAGGTCTAAAGATTGGTTGCTGAAGTTAATATTTTGCTATACACCCTAATTCCAGAATATGCCCTAACAGCCCCTCCTCTTGGTCCTCTGGACAAAAATTAATTTGTACCAGGAAAGGCCAGCCTTAAGTAGGATCTATTCAAATGGGGCAGTCCTGCCTCAGAATTCCCCCTCCCTCCCAATTACTTTATGTGCATCTACATAGACCTTATCATCCCTAATGGCTACCTACAAGACGCTAAGCAGAGAGATTGTTCCAGAAATCTGAACAAAAGTCTTTAATAATGCAGATTCATCATTTGTACTCCTGTTGCATCCTTCCTGTTTGGATGATTGCAATTTTATCTTCAACCCTTTATTCTAAACGTCTCACTTTCCAGGGCACCAGCATGATAAATGTATCAGACTCACAGTCCCTTTCGTGGATGTACGGGAGGAGTTGGGGTGATCTCTATTTGAATGACTGCGAGGACCTTTCCATAGTGGCACCCCCTTTTAGACTGGCCTGACTGCTGAAAGAGCCCAGCTCGTTTGTATTCACTCCCTATTCAGACTGGGGTGACTGCCTTCAGACGCCGTGTGCAATTTCTTTTTCTCAGTCTGCCTTGCAGTTGTGAAACCTGATGTTTCTGCTGTAATTTGGATCCCTTCCCATCTATTTTCCCCAATATCTTTTCTATTCTATGTCATACAACGAATCATCTGCCTTCATTACAGAGTACCATCACCATTGTACTTTAACATGCTATTCACGGCTTCCCTTCGTGCTCTCTTGGTGTCCTCTGCCTTTGCGTTTGCTGTGGGTCTGTTTCCATCAGCTGTGGTCAGGTCTGACGCAGCCGGCTGGTGTTCGTCACTTGGGTTCTCTGTAATGACTCTGTTACTGGTTACACTTGATCTCGTGCTTAGCCTGTGGGGGGGCGACAAGGAGGCGAGTCACATGCTTTAACCTGAGTCCAGTGTTTCCACTGGCTATCTCATCGAGTCTGCACACAAACACAAGTGTCATTTGTCAGAAGTACCCTACCTTTTCAGGCAGCACCCTCACCACCCGGCTGCGGGAGGACCATCTCCTTTCCCTCTGGCTCTCTCTGATCAGCAATGTGCTGCTGTTGTTTTGCTCGGTCCTTCAACATTTTACCCAGGTTACAATGTCCTTCACATCTCCGTGTAATCTTACTAAATTGGCAGTTTCTGTGCACCTGTAATATCTGTTGCTTCATGGTCTTCCACTGCTCCGCTCACGTTTGTGTCTGCCCACTTGCTCTCTTTCTGCTGAGCCTTTACTCCCTCAGGCAGCTGCACTACTTCCAGCAGCTACTGCCTGTGCTTGGCTCCTTCCCTTCGGACCTCCTGACATGATACCCACACATCGCCCTGTCTCTACTCCCTGCTCGGGGCTGCTGTCTCTCTGTGGGCCATTTTAGCTGTTCTGTGGGTCACACATGTTCTCTGTCCCTGTCTCGTCTGTGTTGTTTCTCCTTTTCCTGAGTCTATGATAGTTCCTGCCTCACTCAGTGTGTCTATCCCCAGGTGATGCACCATCAATAACTCACACTGAGACGTAGGCGAGATATCGGCTTTTATTGACTGGAAGAAGGAACCAGGAGTGAGTGTCTATCATACAAGGTCCTGGAGACTGAGGCCGATCTTCAGGCCGCAGGTCTCCTTTATACAGGGGCCTGTGGGAGGAGCCACAGGAGCAGTCAGCAGGGGCGTGTCCCGACAGGCACATAGTTCACCACATTCACCCCCCCTTCGTTTGAAAAAGTCCTCATGTAGCGAAGGTTCTTACAAGTCAAGCCGATCAGGCGGTCGAATCTGTCGCTGCGATCTACGTAGCACCGGCTGTGACCGCATAGGTGCCGGCAACATTGGCGATTGCACAGGGGCCGGGGGTTGCGCGTGTTCTTGCCCACTAGGCGCCGGTGATCCCTCATGCATGTGCGAGGCGCCTGGTATAAATGCGTACGAAACGCCCGATATACAAGTGTCGTGAGGAGTCTGTGTAGGGCCTGGTGAGTACGGTGTCACCTCTGGTGCAGGGTTCACAGTTACCGGAGAGCCTTCAGGGTAGTGGTCTGCTGCACCTGCGGGTGCCAGGCCGCGGATGGAGACCGTGTCCTCCCGCCCATCAGGTAAGACCACGTAAGCATACTGGGGGTTCGCATGGAGAAGGTGAACCCTCTCCACCAGCGGGGAGTATTTATTGCTCCTCACATGTTTCCGGAGCAGCACTGGCCCCGGGGACGTCAGCCAAACTGGTAGGGTGGTCCCAGTGACAGACTTCCTGGGAAAAGAGAATAGGCGTTCGTGAGGGGTGGCATTGGTGGACGTACATAACAGAGAGCGGATAGAGTGCAGTGCCTCAGGGAGGACCTCCTGCCATCGAGAGACCGGCAACCCTTTGGACTTGAGGGCTAAAAGTGTGGCCTTCCACACTGTGGCATTCTCCCGCTCTACCTGGCCATTACCCCGGGGATTATAACTCGTGGTCCGACTGGTAGCAATGCCCCTAGCTAGCAAGTACTGGCGCAGCTCCTCACTCATAAAGGAGGACCCTCTATCACTGTGGATATAGCAGGGATACCCGAACAGAGTGAAGAGCTGGCGCAGGGCTTTTATGACGGACGTGGCAGTGGTGTCGGGGCAGGGGATGGCAAAGGGGAACCGTGAGAACTCGTCAATAACACTGAGAAAATAGACATTGCGGTCAGTGGAGGGAAGGGGGCCCTTAAAGTCAACACTCAGGCGTTCAAAAGGGCGGGTGGCCTTGACAAGTTGTGCCGTGTCAGGACAGTAGAAGTGCGGTTTGCACTCGGCACAAATTTGGCAGTCCCTGGTCATCGTCCTGATGTCCTCCAGGGAGTACGGCAGGTTCCGAGCTTTCACAAAATGGTAAAATCGGGTGACCCCCGGATGGCAAAGTTGTGCATGAAGGGCGTACAGCTGGTCGAGCTGTGTGCTAGCACATGTTCCCCGGGATAGGGCATCAGGGGGCTCATTGAGTCTGCCAGGCCGGTACAGGATATCATAGGTGTAGGTGGAGAGTTCTATCCTCCACCGCAAAATCTTATCATTTTTGATCTTGCCCCGCTGTTGGTTGCTGAACAGGAACGCAACCGAGCGCTGGTCGGTCAGCACAGTGAATCTTTTGCCAGCAAGATAGTGCCTCCAGTGCCTAACAGCCTCCACTATGGCCTGGGCTTCTTTCTCCACCGCGGAGTGCCGAATTTCAGAGCCTTGGAGGATGCGAGAAAAGAATGCTACTGGTCTGCCTTCCTGATTAAGGGTAGCAGCCAGAGCGAAATCGGAGGCATCACACTCCACTTGGAAGGGAGCGGTCTCGTCCACTGCATGCATCGTAGCTTTGGCAATGTCCGCTTTAATGCAGTTGAAGGCCGCGCAGGCCTCAGCAGAGAGGGGAAACGAGGTAGACTTGACCAGGGGGCGAGCCTTGTCTGCGTAATGGGGGACCCATTGGGCGTAATAGGAAAAAAACCCCAGGCACCGTCTTGAGGGCTTTGAGAGTGGTGGGAAGAGGGAGCTCTAACAGGGGGCGCATACGTTCGGGATCAGGCCCAATAACCCCATTTTCCACGACATACCCAAGTATAGCAAGGCGGGTGGTACCAAAAACACACTTGTCCCTGTTATAAGTAAGGTTCAGAGCTGCGGCCACTTGGAGAAACCGTTGGAGGTTGGCGTCGTGATCTGGCCTGTCATGACCACAGATGGTGATGTTATCCAGATAGGGAAATGTGGCCTGCAGTTGGTACTGGTCCACCATCCGGTCCATTTCCCTCTGGAAGACAGAGACACCATTCGTGACACCGAAAGGGACGCGCAGGAAGTGATAGAGCCGGCCGCCCGCCTCGAAGGCGGTGTAGGGGCGGTCCTCTGGGCAGATGGGGAGCTGGTGATAAGCGGATTTCAGATCTATTGTCGAGTACACCTTATACTGAGCAATCTGGTTGACCATATCCGCGATGCGGGGTAGGGGGTATGCGTCAAGCTGCGTAAACCTATTGATGGTTTGACTATAGTCCACCACCATCCTATTTTTCTGCCCAGTCCGAACAACAACCACCTGGGCCCTCCAAGGGCTTGTGCTCGGCTCAATGATCCCCTCCCTGAGCAGCCGCTGCACCTCCGACTGAATGAAGGCCCGGTCCCCCGCGCTGTACCTCCTGCTTTTGGTTGCTACAGGTTTACAGTCGGGGGTCAGGTTGGCGAACAGCGGTGGGGGAGGGATCTTGAGAGTGGAGAGGCTGCAAGTGTCGGTAGCGCAGCTGTTGGCCTGGTTCTGGATGGGATGTGTGTGTCCGTGTGTGTGTGTGGTCAGTAGCGAGGTATGTGAAGAAGTCCCACAAAACTGAGGATTCTTGACAGTGAGTGGTGGGAGGGGCCCGTCGTATACCATAGTCACACTTTCGAGATGGCTCTGGAAGTCCAGCCCCAATAGCACAGGTGCACACAGATTAGGCATGACCAGCAGTTCAAAGTCCCGATATACTGTGCCTTGCACCACCAAAGTCGCTACACAACCCGCCCGGATGTCTGCGGACTGCGACCCAGAGGCCAAATGGAACCTCCGACTGACCGGCCGCGTTGCGAGTCCGCAGCGTTGCACTGTGTCCGGGTGAATAAAACTCCCAGTGCTGCCCATGTCAAACAGGCATCCAGTCCAATGCCCCTCCACCTGGATGTCCATCATGGATCTTGCAAGCTGGTGTGGGGCGCTTTGGTCGAGAGTCACAGTGGCCAGAGTTGGATCGCCGTCGGGGTACCCGGTCAGCATCGGAGGGTCGGGGGCGGGGCATGCTGACGCCGACAAAGATGGCCGCTCACATCCGGGGTACCCGGTCAGCATCCGAGGATCGGGGGCGGGGCGTGCTGACGTCGACAAAGATGGCCGCCCACATCCCGGCATGCAAGATGGCGGCCCCCACGTTTCACCCGCAGCGCTGCACTCCGCTCGAGGTTGAGACTTACAGACCTTGGCGAAGTGGCCCCGCTTTCCGCAGCTGGAGCAGGTCGCTTCTCGCGCTGGACAGCGTTGTCGAGGATGTTTCTTTTGGCCACAGAAATAACAAAGCACGAGTTTCTTACGGGCCACAGCCGTGGTCTGGGTCGGGGAGCTCGTGGAATGGCGACTGGCGGCGGCGTTGGCGAATTCGCTCCCGGGAGCCGGCGGTGGCGGGGTCTGAGGCGTCCACGAAACCGGCGGGGAATCGCGCGACTGGACAGCGTCGGCATTATGCCGCGCAGCTTCTAGAGCATTGGCCGTCTCTATCGCCGAGCTTAAGGTAAGATCCGAGTTCTCCAGCAGCCGCTGGCGCATGTACACTGACCTCAGTCCCGTCACAAAGGCGTCTCGCACCAGCAGCTCCGCATGCTGTTCTGCCGTGAGCGTCTTGCAGTCACAAGCTCAGACGAGTGTCTGTAGTGCTCGGAGAAACTCAGCGCACGATTCGCCAGGCCGCTGTTGCCGGGTAGCTAAGCGATGTCTTGCGTAGACGGTGTTCACCGGCCGCAGGTACTGTCGTTTGAGGGCGTCCAGTGCCCCTTCGTAGGTCGGCAGGTCCCGGATAAAGGAGTAAACTTTGGAGGAGACCCTCGAGAGTAGGATTCTGTGCATAACGGCGGGTTCAGTCGCACGAAGCTCCGCCAAGTACGATTGGAAGCATGCAAGCCAGTGTTCAAAAGCGAGAGCTGCGTCAGGGTCTTGAGGGTCCAAATCCAACCGGTCCGGACGCAAAACGGGTTCCATGTTTTAAAACTTCCAGTCAATAAAATTGATGCACCATCAATAACTCACACTGAGACGTAGGCGAGATATCGGCTTTTATTGACTGGAAGAAGGAACCAGGAGTGAGTGTCTATCATACAAGGTCCTGGAGACTGAGGCCGATCTTCAGGCCGCAGGTCTCCTTTATACAGGGGCCTGTGGGAGGAGCCACAGGAGCAGTCAGCAGGGGCGTGTCCCGACAGGCACATAGTTCACCACACCAGGATAGAATCTTCATTGTTTGGGCACATCCAAAATTCTCCAGGAAGCTGCACTCCCTCAATGTCAAGTACCTGGGGGTGATGCATCTCTCTGCCCTCAGTGTTTCACCTCCTGCACTGGTAATGTAAATCAGCATAAGGTAGATCAGTTATTGGTGCTGACAGCCCTGTGTCCACCAACATTTCACATTGCTGGCCCTCTAATAAACCTCTTGTGTACATCTGTGGGTGACCATCACTGTCGGCTATTTGTCTGACCTCACCAGCTCTACAACCTGGTCAGCAGCCAACTTGGAAAGAGAGGGTGCTGCTGTGGACTTTGTCTGCTTTGGTGAGTGGTTTTCATACTTTCCTCTTTTCTCGGAGCCTGAGAAGCCACAGATGTAACAAATCATCTCCTTTACCCTCCCCCATCTATTCCAGCAGTTCCTTGCTACATTCTCCAGCTGTCAGCACACAAAGCAAGTTCTCTGTGGGGTCACAGTGGCTGCATTCACAACAGCCACTTTACAACTTCTCTTCCCCTCTCCTCTGGTCTATCTCACTGGCCCATGACACAGTCGCAGAGTAGATCAATCCCACCACGATCCTCAAATCTAAAACTTCCCGGAGGCCTGAACTTCCTTCAGCATTTTCATCCCTCCCTGGATTATCCAACCCTGAATACTCCTCACGTGCTGGATATTTACATTCTGTTCATCAGCGCTCTCAATCACTGGCATTTTTGTTTCCCTGTTATCCTCAAAAGTGGATAACAGGGGAATCTCTCTTCATCGTTGGGGCTCTCAGTAGTTGCCCATTTACCATTCCACACGTTCTTTGCCACATATTCCCACAAATTCCTTGGGCACTTTATTTTTACCAACATGTGTCTATCTTTAGGGTGCATTTCCTCAAGCTTGCACCAGAATTCTGAATTCACACGTGTGACTTTAAGTGAGGACAACTCTGACAAAGTGCTCCATTTCTCCCCGGGAGTGGAGGGCTCAAGAACGGTTGTAATCAGGGACAAGGGCTGGCTTGTGTCTTCAGGGTTCTTAGCTTGACATTGCCTGACCCAGTAGTTGCCATCCTGACAGATACATCTGGGTAAAACCTCTCCCTGAAATATCTCCACACTGATCCCACACAACAAATGGCAGATCCTAGTTCAGCAGTACATACATGTACTCTGCAATCTGCCATTTCTGTGCATCTGAACTCATGATGTCTGCTGTATTTCTTTGCATCTAACTGTTACACTAGGATACACGCACTCACTTGCAAACGCGTCTGCTGTAATACAGTACCCGGAACGAGTCCCCAACTTTGCAACTGGTGGCCCTGTCTCACCAAACTAACACACAAAATTTAGTCTCTTTCATAAACACACATGCACACACACACATACACGCATTACTATTACATCTACCAGTTCAGCTCTCCACCACGTTTGTAATACCTTGATATCCTGTAGTCACTGATCCAAACAGGTCTATTTGTATTTTTTAAATTATTCACCCGCTTCGACTGCTCGGATGGCTGGCCACATTATGGGTTGGAAGAAGGTATCCCTGGATGAGGCCCCAAATGTTGTGTGAACAAAGTCGCTGGAGAGACGCAGCTGCTAGATGTGAAGTAATCTCTTTATTCGACAAATGAGACACAGCAGGCATCATATTGAAACCCTTTCAGAGGAAGAGGCCTGCATGACCCAATATGACATGACATTTTATATATATAAAATATATAAAATGTATATTTTATATATTTTATATATAAAATATATTTTAAATATCAAAGGACAATTCTATACTTCAAGTATATCTACAGTGCTTCCTTTGAATTACATATAACATAACTCCTTCTTCGCACCCACACTACAGACACCCAAATGAATGTTAAATCAGCATTGTCAGGTCTTCCAATTAACTGTGGTTCATGGCTCTTAGGAACCCATTGTCCAGAGCTGCATTATAAAGGTAATCTACTGTCCATATTCAGATCTGAGAATTGGTGACTGAAGTTAGATTCTGAAGTTAATGTTTTGTTGTACACCCTAAGTCCAGAAATGCTCTAACAGTACTCTAACCAAGTACTTGCAGTATCTATCTGGGCAGGGGGCTGGTTAGATGGATTGGCCTAAGTAGTTTTATCTTTGACCCTTGGTACACAATGGGTTGAATGAGACTGCATTATAAAATTTCCTAATAAACTCTTCCCTTCACCAACTTTTCTCCCTTTCATGAGGAATCCTAGTTTTTCCATGGGTTTTATTGACTAATTGTTTCCTTTCTCTGTGCAGGATTCAACATAGGTTGGTTTGAGACTAAGCTGGTTGTTTTCTCAGTGAAAGGTATGCCCTTAGAAGCTTGATGCAGCTTCCAAAAGAGGAATCTAGGGTTCTGTCCAAAATAGGTTTCAAGCATATGAAAACAAGAAGAATAACATTTAATCCAATTAGTTTGCACTGAAGGTTTATGACACTATCCTTTAAACAGGGGATTTAAGGGTAAGGGGAAAGGGCAGGTAGGTGGAGATGAGTCCATGGTTAGTCCTGACGAAGGGTCTTGGCCCGAAACGTTGACAGTGCTTCTCCTTATAGGTGTTGCCTAGTCTGCTGTGTTCCACCAGCATTTTGTGTGTGTTGCTTGAATTTCCAGCATCTGCAGATTTCCTCGTGTTTGCTGTAACAATAAATGAACTTGAACACCCCACCATAATCCCACTAAAGGATTTTGAAGCAAGAGCAATAAATATCGTTGGCCGCTAGGAATGCTGGAGCGGGCTGTCAACCAACCTCCCCCCAGCGTGTGCTACAATACTGCAAGTGCAGTCTGACCAGAGCCTTATAGAGCTTCAGTATTACATCATTGCTCTTATATTCTAGTCCTCTTGAAATGAATGCTAACATTGCACTGCCTTCCTCCCAAATGACTCAACCTGCAAGTTAAACTTTAGGGAATCTGACATAAGGACTCCCAAGTCCTTTGCACCTCTGATTTTTGAATTTAATCCCTGTTCAAAAACTAGTCTACACCTTTATTTCTTCTACCAGAGTGCATGATCATAGACTTCCCTACGCTACATTCCATCTGCCATTTCTTTGCCCATACTCTCAGTCTGTCTAAGTCCTTCTCCAGACTTCCTGCTTCCTCAAAACTCTCTGTCCCTCCCCCTGTCTTCACATCATCTGAAAATTTGGTCACAAAGCTATCAATTCCATCATCCAAATCAATTACACATAAAGTGAAAAGAGGCAGCCCCCAGATCGATCACCATGGACCACCAATTTTGCCTCCATGTTGTATTTCAACTCATGCAACTGACTGCAATTTTTGCCCTGTGGTCTGTCTGTCCTTCCTCACAGTCTCACCACACACTACATCTACTTGTATACCAACTGCCCCATCCTCAGCCCTATCACTCCAGTTCCCATCCTTCTGCCAAATTAGTTTAAATCCTCCCCAACAGCACTAGCAAACCTGCCCACAAGGATATTGGCCACCCTGGGGTTCAGGTGTAACCCATCCTTTTTGTACTGGTCATACCTTCCACAGAAGAGATCCCAATGATCCGGAATCTGAAATCCTGCCCCCTGCACCTCTTCCTCAGCCACCTATTCATCTTTCCTTTATTCCTGTTCCAGCCCTGGCATGCTTGTGGCACTGGGAGTAATCCAGACATTACTACCTTGGAGGTCCTGCTCTTCAGCCACTTCCCTAACTCCCTATACTCACTGTGCAGGTCCCCTTCCCCCTTTCTATCCATGTCATTGGTGCCAACGTGCACCACCACATCCAGCTGCTCCCCGTCCCTCTTGAAAATATTTTGCAGATGCTGTGTCATACACTAGACCATGCAGGTTAAAGGCCAAACTTGCAGAAAATAGGACATGTACAAAGGGCATGTCAGGCAGACAAAAATCAATCGATAGCGCAGGGAAGAGAAAATAAGATAAAAAAATAAGTTGCAGTTTCAAAAAAGTGAACAGATTTGCTGCCATTGATGAAAAAATCTAATAATGTTGAGAGTGACACAGGATGGGTTGCCTTAAGATCTATAATGTGAAAACTAACAAGAGACAGCCAGTATGGCTTACACCAGAAGTGAATGACAAGTAAATTAAAATGGCATTGGACACTGTCTCAACTGTTTCAATCATTCCACAAAATGAGTTTGAATGGCATTTCTAAGATACCGAACTGAAGCCTGCAGATATCCAACTAAGAACTCAAACTGGAGAAAAGATAATTCCCTTGAGAATGACATTTACTCACAGTGAAATACAACAAACTACAAGCCACATTGAGTTTGTATGTGGTAAAAACAAGTGGGGTTGTGATTTGTTGAGACAACTACAACTTAATTAGAGATCCATCCACAATTTGCATGGCACATTTCCTGCAATAGAATCAACTGAAAGTGAATTAAGAAAGGTACTGGATGTTGCCACAGCAGTGTTCATGGATGGCATTGGAAAACTCAAGCAGATCAAGGGTAAAATGGTGTTAAACAAAAATGCTACACCCAAGCTTTACAAAGCCCTCCCAGTTCCATATATCATATATATATATCATATATTATATATAGCCAGCCGGCTGGATTGCATGGAGACTGAAGAAATTCTTTCCAAGGTTGAGTGGAGCCTCTGGGAAATGCCAGTGGTCCCAGTATCTATGAAGAATGGGTCTGTCAGGATCTGTGGCGATTTTAAGGTCACCGTCAACTCAATGCTGAAAGTAGGTCAATACCTTCTACTGATGAATATCTTTGCAAACTTTTCTGGAGGAAAACACTTTACTGAGGTGGACTTATCTGAGGTCTTCCTACAGATGGAGAAGAGTCCAAAGTGTTTCACACCATCAGGGCTTTATTTCTTATTTTTGCAGTAGCATCTACAACTGCACTCTGGCAGAAAGCCATGGACCAGGTGCTGCAAGGTTGTCCAGGCACCCAGTGTTACCTGGATAAAATTATTGAAACTGGTAAGAATGACAAGGAACATCACAAGTCAGTGTTAAAAAAATTAGAAGGCTATCGGCTCAGAGCACAATGCAATAAGTGTGAATTCTTTAAAACACGCATCACTTACTTTGGTCACACCATCGACGTACAAGATTACAGACATGTGCTGAGAAAATTCAAGCAGTGGTGGATGACCCAAGGCCAAAGGACATGTCACATTTGAGGTCCTTTTTGGTATTTATCGATTAATATAGCATGTTCCTGCCAAATCTGGTTACTGTGCTCAAACCCTTGATCTCTTTATTATACATCAGGAATAAATGGCAATGGACAAAGCAGTGAGAGGGGGACTTCCAAAAGGCAAAGGAAATGGTGATGTCAGAGACTGTACTCACACACTATGATCCACGTGGTCCAGTGAAGCTTGTCTGTGATGCCCCACCTTGCAGTCATGTCTCATGCCATGAGTGATGGATGTGTACACTCCATACTTTGCAACACATTCCCTTACAACTGCCAAGAAAAATTGCACACAGATTGACAGAGTGGCCTTGACTCTGGTTTGTGGTGTAAAACATCTCAACCAGTGCCTGCATGGGTGAGACTTTACCTTCATCACTGATCATCAAGGACTGGTGTTCATTTTCAATCCACAAAAGAGGGTTCCCCTAATAGAAGCAGCCCCAATGCAGAGACGGGCTCTGTTTCTTGCAGGACACAATTACAAGACTGAATTCAAGAGGACAACTAATCATGAAAATGCTGAGGGATTGTCCCATTTACCCTTGGAAAAAGAAATACCTGAAATATTTACAAAAAAGGGCACTCCGCTTGACCCAGACTCCCTAATGCAAATTGAAAACCTTCGTATTACGGCAGCAATGATCCAAAGGGAAACCATTAAAAACCCAATACAATCTTGGGTCTACATGAAAACACAAAATGACTGGAATGTGCTGGCGAAATCCCAGCTCCCCCATTTTTACCAGAGCTGGGATGAACTTACCTTTGGCGGCAGTTTCTGAATTGTTGTACCATCCAAACTGAGAGCTGAAGTATTGGACAAGTCACATGCTGGTCATGTGGGTGTTGTCAAAATGGAAGTGTTGCCTTGAAGCTTTGTCTGGTGGCCTGGGATAGATGAGCAGATCGAGCAGCTTACCACGCATTATTCAGGATGTCGACACATCCAGAAGACGCCAAGAGCAGCACCTCTTCATCCCTGGGAATGGTCTGCATTGCCCTGGCAGAAGATGCATGTTTTGCCATAAATCAAAAGTTCAAAGGTTTATTTATTTATTATCAAAATGCATATCCATATACAACTCTGAGATTTGTCTTCTCCAGATAGCCACGAAACAAAGAAAGGACATGAAAGTCATTCAGAAAGAAATATCAAACCCACTTCCCGCACAAAAAGGAATGGCATGCCAATCGTCAACCCTCAAACACCCCCCTCCCTCCGCACAAAACGGAGCAAAGACATTGACCCCAGAACCTCACCTCCCCCACACAAAATGCAACAAGAACATCGACCCCTCAAGCTCGTTCCCCCGCACAAAATGGAACAAAGGCATTGACTTCAAAGTCCCCATTCCCCCGCACAAAATGCAACAAGAACATCGAGCCCTCAAACCGGTTTCCTCCGCACAACAAAACAGGAAGGAATAAGCAAAACACACAAGTCTGAAAATGTCCACAGTCCATAAATGCAATAGTGCAATCCATAAGTGCAGAACCATGATAACATCCTCCTTCATCATCAAAAGAGAGGGATACAGTACCAGATGGGAGGACTGCCTATCTGCCACAGCAAGCCACACAGTGATAGGCCACTCATAGAATCTTTCTCTGGCAGCGATCAAAAGAAAGTCAGTCAGCAATGAACTCTCGCTCGCCTTCTGCATTTCTCAATCTTCCTCAACGTTTTAATTGGCAATTAAAGGACACTTTAATGGCTTCTTTGCTTATTGGTCATATTTGCTTCATAAAAGATGAAAGCATGTTTCAAGAGTTGTTATTTGCAAGGGGACTAGAAACAGCCACGAAGGAGGAGTCAGTATTTTGGGTTGTTGAGTAACATTTTAAAGAGAAGGACATTCTGCTTATCAGCATTCTTGATTGTGCAACAGATGGGGCACCATCAATAACAGGACACCACCTCGGGGTTATGAAAGAACCTGCAAAAAGCTGTACCTAATGTATTTACCATTCACTGTATAATTCAGATAACATTTTGCCACAAAAAAAATCCCAAGTGATTAGCTGAACAAATCATTAAATACTGTTATCACAGAAGTAAATAGAATGAAGTTTCATGCCGACCATTCTCAACTATTTTGAGAGCTTTGTATTGAGAATTATGAACAGCTTCAACACTGTTGCACGCAGAAGTCGGACACACAAAATGCTGGAGGAACTCAGCAGGCGAGGCAGCATCCATGGAAAAGAGTAAATGGTTGACATTATGGGCAGAGACACTTCATCAAGACACACAGAAGTCAGATGGCTCCCAAAAGGAAACTGCCTGAGCCACTTTTATGTGCTTTTTTGAAACTGTGATAAAATTTTTCAAGCCTCAAATGCTTCATTCAGTAATCAACTCAAGAATATTAGGCATGACATTGTTTACCTGTTAGAATTAGTAAAGTGTAATGAAATCAATCTTCAGTTGTAATGAAACGATGTGAATCTTATCAAAGTCAAATCTGTCATCTGCAGGTTTCTGTCCAAGTTAACCTTATTTAAGTGCAACATTGGCTGTTGTGACTTTTTCCAATTCTGAGTTGGAGGAGAATGAAAGAATACCATATGATGACCTTTAAGTATACTGTCCCTACCAGGGTGAGCCACACATAGGCGCGTCAGAGAGATTTCAGGATTTTCTCTTGATCCAAATTCCAAATTGGGTAATAAATCCATTCCTGAACATTTTGTAATTAGGAATCAGCAAGAAGGATGGAGGAAGAACAGATTTTACTAAGAAATGACTTTGAGCTGAAGACAAGGTTCAAAAGAATCGTATCAATCCTTTTGGTTGCAGAAATAAATCTCTTAATGCTGTCCTACACTGTGAGAAAAAGTCAAGATCTTCTTTATTGCCTTTACAACATCATACTTAGAGGGGTGCAGTTTCAGTGCCATTGCCCAAAATCTTTAAGAGCAACAAAAAAGACTGCAAGTTACTGAAGGTGGGGATCTGAGACTCCTTCTGAGTGGCATTCAGCCTGATGTTGAGAAGCTGATATCACTGCACCAAGCCTGTCCATCTCATTGAACAGTGAGAAAGCAAGGAAGTAGTGAATATTAGGGCTACCAATGTGTGCTCTAAAATCGGTGACAAAAAATATTTTTACAGTAGATGATAAAGAAGTAAGTTTATTTGTAGCCTTCAATAGATTTGGATAATTTTTGCAATTGTTTGTCAGTGCTTTGAACCTGGAGTTCCTATTTCTTTCACTGTACATCGTAAATCAACATCCTTGATAGACTTTATGTAATGGTTAGGAAAGGGGGGAGGGGTCACTGGATTGGGAGCCAAGGGGTTGTAACCCTAAAAAATCCAGGAACCACTGCTCTAGAGTTTACAGGGAATGGTGTGAAAAACAAAAAAAAACATCCAGTGAGCTGCAGTTCTGTGGGTGAAAACGCCTTGTCTGTGAGAGCAGTCAGAGGAGAACGGCCAGATTGGTTCAAGCTGCTAGGAAGGCAAGAGTAACTCCAATAGCCATGTATTACAACAGTGGTGTGCGGATTAGCATCTCTGAACGCATAGTACGTCCAGCCTTGAAGTGGATGTGCTACAGCAGCAGAAGACCATGAGCATCTATTCAGTAGCCACTTTATTATTAGGTATAGTAGGTTCCACATAAAGTGGCCACTTGGTGTATTTTGTAGAGCTGCTGGAGTTTTATATTCTGCCACAGGAGGTTGGGACAAAGGCTGGATGGGTGGTGTGTTGCACGGATGGAAGGAAGGGCTTTGGTTCCACTTATCCACACAGTGGCTTGCCAGAAATCTTACATGAAATGGGGTAGACATTTGAATTTGGTACTGGTGTTAAATACGCAACCTAGCAAAGTCTGTGAGTTGAAATTTTGTTCAAGTTCAACGAAAACAAGGAGGGTAAATTTCTGGATCCAGCTGTGAGAGTAGAATCATTTATATTTTGTTTAAAATCTCGTCAAACATGATTAAATACAGTATAAAATTCACATCCTTGGAGTCACTGAAACAAAGCATGATGATTTAGATGAAGCCCCTTGGTGGGATTGTGTTCTGGTACAGAAAAGAAGACAGAAAAACAAGTAAAATTAGTAACAAAACTGTTTGCAGAACTTAATTTCAGAAGATAAAAGTACTAACAATACAAGAATTGGATTTATGTCCCCATAAATAGGACAAAAACTGTGTGAACTTAAGACGCTTTTACAGTATTTCTGCATCTTGACAGCTACAGATGCAGCAAATAAATTCTGAGAAATCTGTCAGGAATTCAACCCCTTTGAGCCTTGGTCAACTGCTGAACAACTTGCTTTAACAGGTGAGACCAATCCCTTTTCACAAAATAGTTCTGGGTTTCAAAAACCACAGCACAAACTGGTTTTCAAAGAAAGAAACAAAACATAGTTTTTAAAGTCAATTATCTGGCTAATACAGCTGTCTCCTCTTCCTTCCATGCTCGCTGCCAAAACAAAGAAAAAGACTGGTGTCTTAGCTCGTTTTACATGACCTGACCTCAGACTACCGTTTCCATGATTTTTTTTGTCAGGAAAGAGTGAAGGAAAGAAAGAGAAAGGAAGGGAAACACTCTCTGAATGGGGAAATTCCTTTCTGTGCTGCTGTTGGACAGAAAGCAGTTAGCTGAGCCATGATTTGCAGTCATCAAGTGGACTGAACACAAAAACACCAGAATGAAGCAGCACAAAAGCCGCTGGTAGAAGATTGGCAGATCATTAGTGTCCATCTAAAGGCAGGTCAATATAAGTGACAGGGTCAACCATGCAACTATACCAAGGTTAGCTTTACAAACACACAATTTGTGGCAACATTGCACCAAAAGAAAATACATTTTGGGATCTTAGTATCTGAACGTGGTGCATGTTGCTGAAATACCCCTAAAAATTTCAGGTAAATAACTGCAGATATGTTTTAGATTGTTGATAATCTAAAATAATATAGTCAAGTAAGTCATGTAGGTGTTTGGAGGGCTGGATAATCTCCTGTGGTCAGACACACATTGTTCCCTTGTCAACAACAGTCATCTAGAACTGGCTTCACTCTCTGGAACTCATCCAGGATAAACAAGTTCCCTCCCTGATGGGGACTCTGTAGCCGCCCAGTATTGGGAGACAGTCTAACTTTTGATATGCCAGATTGTAGGATGAAAATTGTTTGCTGAACTATTTTCATTACTATTGAAATTTAAGGAGCATTTTCAAAAGGATCTGATGCTTCTTTAGAAGAAAGGCATTAATATTTATGTCATGCCTAAACTGCATTTTTTTCTGAAAGAAATATCTCTTAGCTTCTCTGTGTTATTTGCATCTGCGATTTGCATGGTAGACTTGCATGGAATTGTAAAAGTAAAATAACAGCAATGCTTGTCAAGGCATTATTTCTCTCTCTGTGTATAGAATTATATACTCAGCAGCATACCGTTGCAACTGGAATATCAAGGGTTAAGTCACACTTCCTAACCAAACTTCAAAGAGCAATGCAAGATATGTTGGCACAACTGCATGCAGAAACATGCACGAACAAAAGAATCAGTCATGACACTCTCAACTTTTTGCAGGCATAGTCAGTGATAATGGGATTCTTACCACTCCAGTTATAAAAAGAGGGGATTAGTATGTAAAATAAAATAATCCTGTACTCTATAGTTGCTACTCAATGAATTTTAAAATGTTCATTAAAAATGCCATTGTATGTGACAAAATTTGACACTGTTTTGAATAAATGGCAGATAAAAAGTAAACAAGTCTTTTTTATTGTTTAAGTGTTAATCATGTCAAGTTTCTTTGCTGTAGACAGCTGCTCTGTTATCACTGGGAGAATGATGACTTACATTTTCTACTTTTTCCTTCCCCTTCACAAAATGCCTACATTTTATTGGATAAACTTTTCTCTTTGTTATGATATGAAGCTCCTCAGAATGGAACAGGACAAATGATTTAATAATCCATTGCATGGTCATTTTAGGTACAATGGTTCAGTGTGTTTCATCCTGTTTCATAGATAATGCAAAGATAAAACAAATCATGACAAAGGGATTTACTCCCAAATATTGTTCATTTGAAGTATTTATATTATTACCTCTAACTGACTTCATTAGTTATACAGCACTTTGTTTCAATGGGACTGGTAAACAGTCCCATCAAAGTAATTACCGAAAATCTAGGGCAGGTTGGTGTGTGTAAGACTACCTTTAAAATTTAGCCTGAAAACAAAATTACATTTATAATCATTTTATGGTTAATGGAGAAGTGAACATTTATTTATGCCAGTATTAACATTTTTTTGGCATAACCTTCAAGGCTTGTGAAATTTTGAGCAGATCAGACAGATTCGTAAAGAGAAAGAGTTAAATTTCAGGTGAATGTCACTTCATCACATCAGTTTTGTTGAGTATGTCCAATATTTTCAATTTGCTTTTCAGATTTCTGGCAACCACAGAATTATGATGTTGTAAGAATGACTGGAATCCGGTTCACATGCCAATATCTCCTTTTTCCCTAACCAGAGAGAACATACAACTTGCAGTTAAAGTTGGATTTTACTGACACCCTTGTAACTCTAAATTCATAGAATGACCACCAGTATATAACAACAATCTGAGAATTCTCTCTTCCTAGAATGGGTACAGCCTAGTAAAAGCACATTTTTTATCCTCAAATGGTAAGAAATAGCTTCTATATATATATATTTCTTCTATTAGTACTCAAAGCAGAATGAAATCTTAAGTAAATTGATAGACAGCTACATAATGCCATTGGTATCGGTTTATTATTGTCACATGTACAAAACGCTTATGTTGCATACTGTATTTACATACAAATCATCAAGGAACCAGGACTAATTCAGAATCAGAATCAGAATCAGGTTTATTATCATCGGCATATGTTGTCAAATTTGTTAACTTAGCAGCAGCAGTTCAAAGCAATACATAATATAGAAGAAAAAAACAAAATAAAATAATAATAAATAAATCAATTACAGTATATGTATATTGAATAGATTAAAATTCATGCAAAAATCAGAAATACTGTATATTAAAAAAGTGAGGTAGTGCCGAAGGGTTCAATGTCCATTTAGGAATCAGATGGCAGAGGGGAAGAATTTTAATTGCATATGTGCAATTAGCAATGTGCCATTAGTTATGTAAGTTATCCATCTTCCAACCTCATAAATCCAAAGCCAAAAGGATAGGAGAATTCTGGTAATATTGCTCTGAATTTGTTATTATTTATAACCATTTGTAGCAATGGAAGATTCCATTTAAGTGCAAAGGAGGAACTAAAAGTACATTGATAAGTCACTGAAGCCCAGATTTTGTTTTTATGTCACCATCTGTATTGTATATTAATGTTCCTTAATACCACAAACCTTCTTAATGTGCAATTACAAGTATCATTTTATTATCCATTTGTGCAGCATGTTTTGAGAGAAATTTTTGTCTGCTCTCAGCATTGGCAACAACTAATTAGTGGAATAAATCTGGAAGTCATTGGAATGCCATGAATCATCTAGCCTTATAAGTTTACTTGTAATCTATCTCGCTTCAAGTCTTTTTCCTAGCACCCAGTGTTCAAGCTATTACTGTGCTTATTTAGCTATACGTAATCAATTTGTTGAAACTAAGAGCAAAGTATACCTAACAAGATGCATTGTGAGCACCTTCTCCCTTTTATAAATCATACTGTTTTTTGCATTGAAGTTATCTTTCTCTCAGACCACAATTCCATAGAATGCTCTAGTTCATTGAAATCTAAAGAAGCTAAGTCAAAGTATCAACTGACTGCAGTAGGAAACAATAATACATTTAAAACTGCGTCCTCATTTATATCTAGTCATTGTGCAGAGCTTGAGGCCATCATGCTGCTCAACTTGACAGTTGAAAACCCTTACGGCATTTTTTCCATCTAAGACATCCCTCGGTATGTTGACCTATTGTAATGACCAGTAAATGCCTCGTAAATCTTTTTGCCTCTAGTAAATCAACCATGTTCACTCTTGAGATAAGCCAAGGAGTAACTTTAAAATACTCCACGCTGCAACAAATCCTAACACGACAATACCTTACATATAATCTGAAAACTCAAAAAAGAACACTTGTAGTACAGTTTTAATAGTTCATGATATTTTTTAATGGACTCTAACCATAGTGTTAGCCTGTTGCTATGGTACCGATGCAAGTACTAAGTTCTGCACTGCTGGTACCTTGTTACTCCCACAGTAAGGAAAGTGGGTCTCTGTGCACTTCAGAAAAGATCAGATAGGGATACTGTCAAGAAAGTGACTCAATTAATGTAGCAGACAAAATTTACACCCTTGTGATAGGCTGTTTCAATGTTACCAATAGAGTGCAAACTGTGTAAATTATCTTGTTGCATATTATTTTTATAGTCTACTTTTACGATGAACAAAATTAACTTTCGTTACTCATCTATTATTAATCAGCTGTTTTGAAAACACAGACTGGAACATGTTTGGGGAAGTGGCTACCTATTACCATCACATTAACATTGATGAATATGCAGGATCTGTGACTGGCTATGCAGAGAGATGCATTGGGAATGTCACCATTGTAAAGCACATGTGAGAGCAAATCAGAAGCCACAATTGACTGGGCACTGCTGAGAGATGCTGCCTTCAGTTTGAGGAATAAGATTGTTCTTAGGATAGCAAGAGCTGCACTTCCCTGCACATCAGGAAGGCAAAACAGGATTGTTCACAGAGAATTTACAGTTATTTCTGTGACACCAGAGACGCGATGCACATGTCCACAAGTCCACAAAGTCCACCCTGCATGTCAATGTCAGTGACACCTCTCTTCCTGATAGTCTGAATGTCTTTTACACACTGTTTGAGGCACGGAATGACGTGCCGGTGGGTAAGGTCTCTCTTCCACCATGGAGCAGGCACTCTGCTTGGCTACAGCTGACATGAGGTAGACTCTAGCCAGGGTCAACCCATATAAAGCTGTGGGGCCTAATAACAAACTGCATCTGGTCACGTGCTGAGAGACTGTGGAGCCAGTGTACAGAGTTCTAAAAGACATCTTCAATATCTCTCTGGAACAGTCCACGGTCCCCTCAAGCTTCAAGGGAGCCACCATCATCCCAGTGGTAAACTGCCTTAACGACAACCATCCAGTGACACTGACCTCAACAGGAATGAAGTGCTTTGAGCAGATGGTTATGGACTGCACTAAATCCCATCTTTCTGCTACATTTGGCCCTTTCTAGTTCACCTATCACTGAAATTGGTCCACTGATGATGCCCTAGCCTTTGCCCTCCATTGCATCCAGTCCCACCTGGAAAATGGTGCCTCATATGCCAGAGTGCTGTTTATTGAATTCAGCTTGGCAGTTAATAGGATCATCTCTGAGAAGTTGGTGGGTAAACTGTTCTCGTTGGGTCTCAACACCTCCCTTTGTAACTGGATCTTAGACTTCTTGACAGGAAGGGCACAATCATTCTGTGTTGGAAGCAACATCTCTAGCTTGATCATGCTGACCACTGGTGCACCCACAGGGCTGCATGCTCAGCCCGCTGCTATTCACATGGCTGAATTCACACTCAGTGATATTTATTTATCTACTTTCAGAAAGTGGATATTGCTGACAAAGGGCAGCATTTATTGCCCGAACCTAACTACCCTTGAGAATGTGGTGATGAGCTGATTTCTTTAATTACTGCAATCTTCCTAGTGAAAGTACCCTCACAGTGGTAGTTCCAGGAGCTAGGCCCTGCAACAATGAAGAAGCAACAATATATTTCCAAGTTGAGATACTCTGTGTGACTGGAAGAAGAACCTGCAAGTGGTAATGTTCTCACACGCTTCTTGGCAAAATGGTCACGAGTATGAGAGATGCTGTGGGAGTAGGAGTTCTTGTCAAGGCAGTCAGGAAGAGTAGCTATGCAAGTAGTTGTGAAGCCTAGCCTCTTTTGCTACATTACAATCTTGAAAAATGTTCAGCATATCACGTATAAGGATGCATGTATAGGTCTACATGATTCAATGCATTAAGTTCTGTAAGTTTGGTTCACCTTTAAATCTTTAATCATGCCACAGTATGACATTTGAAAGACATTAACAAAACAGACATCAAGCTTCTCATGCAGTAAACTTCTTGTGTCAAAAAATACAACAGTAATGGACCAAGGGGAAGCTAGCAATGAGAAATCCAAAAGATCGCAACCATGCACATGCAGACTCTGCAGCAAAATATAAGATAGTCCCGTCAGGCAGGCTCCATTTCTTTGTTTGCTAAGACAATGGATTTCTCAATAGCTGATCACATCCCTTCCTAATAGGCGATATAACCTTGCACCTCCTCTTCCACAGAATTTAATTCTACCACTACCACACTGCAAATGAGAAATCCCAACATTGTAATATTCAACCCAGTACACTCTTCCTATTGTGGCAACCCAGGAGCTACCTGCCTTCCTGCCTTTGCCAGCTTACTTCATAATCGAGGACTCAATGGAGGAAAGGCTCTTTGTACACTTTAAAAAAGCAAGATGTGTTCCTGTATCTACAGTGCCACCATCCCCCCCCCACCGACACACAAAAAAAATATTAACTATTTAGTGGCCCACTAGGTATAGTTCTTTTCCATTCATTCTTTCTGGTCTCTGGCATTAAGAATAGTCTCCAAAATTTCTTACTAGATTTTTTAATTTTTAAATTTTCCGTCTGCTGGATCCTGCTCCTTATCGAGTCTCCTTGTTAGGGAAATACTAGTTGGACTGAGTTGTTCACCAGATCTTGGCAATTTACTTGCAAGTGTTTTGTCAACATGTGAGGAGACATTGCCAGTGTGCTGTTGAGTGTGGTGTGTCCTCCGAATGCTTGGCCTTTATATACTTTCCAATCAGCTGATTGGATGTCATTTTGGAAACTCAGTTGTGATGTGGAGAGGAAACCTCGGCACTCCTTGGCAGTGTGGCAAACTTTGTACGTTGTGGTCAGGAATTTTGCCCACATCAGCTCATAAATAGTATCGAGGTCTGCGCATCTGTTTACAGAATTCTTGGCAGAAAACTGCACTTCTAAATGAATTTCTTGCATGTTCATTTGTGGCATGACTTTCACTGATGCCCAGTCAAATTTGTGCCCCTCTCGAATTTCATGGGTGCAGACTATGCAAAGCTGGTTGTGCCGCTTTACAGCCAATTGGTATTTATGGATCCTTGTGAATAGTTTTCTCCCCATTTGGCCGACATAGATCCCACACTGGATTTTGTAGACTGCTTTGGTCTTGTCAAATAGCTTGGTTCATTCTTTTAGCTTGCAAAGTACTCCCCTCAACCTTGCTGTTGGTTTGTGCATGAGGACCAAGATGTGACCAAACGTGCTGTTAATAGAACATAGAACATAGAACAGTACAACACATTACAGGCCCTTTGGCCCACAATGTTGTGCCAACCCTCAAACCCTGCCTCCCATATAACCCCCCAACTTAAATTCTTCCATATACCTGTCTAGTAGTCTCTTAAATTTCACTAGTGTATCTGCCTCCACCACTGACTCAGGCAGTGCATTCCACGCACCAACCACTCTCTGAGTGAAAAACCTTCCTCTAATATCCCCCATGAACTTCCCTCCCCTTACCTTAAAGCCATGTCCTCTTGTACTGAGCAGTGGTGCCGTTGGAAAGAGGCGCTGGCTGTCCATTCTGTCTATTCCTCTAAATATCTTGTACACCTCTATCATGTCTCCTCTCATCCTCCTTCTCTCCAAAGAGTAAAGCCCTAGCTCCTTTAATCTCTGATCATAATCCATACTCTCTAAACCAGGCAGCATCCTGGTAAATCTCCTCTGTACCCTTTCCAATGCTTCCACATCCTTCCTATACTGAGGCGACCAGAACTGGACACAGTACTCCAAGTGTGGCCTAACTGGAGTTTTATAGAGCTGCATCATTACATCGTGTCTCTTAAACTCTATCCCTTGACTTATGAAAGCTAACACCCCATAAGCTTTCTTAACTACCCTATCTACCTGTGAGGCAACTTTCAGGGATCTGTGGACATGTACCCCCAGATTCCTCTGCTTCTCCACAGTACCAAGTATCCCGCCATTTACTTTGTACTCTGCCTTGGAGTTTGTCCTTCCAAAGTGTACCACCTCACACTTCTTCGGGTTGAACTCCATCTGCCACTTCTCAGCCCACTTCTGCATCCTATCAATGTCTCCTATCTGTTCTTACACACATTCAAAATATCTCGGAAATAATGGGTTGACTGCCCCAAGAACATAAAATTTTAGCTGTGCAAAAACTGGCTGTAAATCTGGCATCACCAACTCTTCCTGGCTTCTATCCATGAAGATCAAAAGGGGCACAAATTCTACTGGACATCAGTAAGATTCATGGTGCAAGCGACAAGTGGCATGTAAGAGAATTCCTAGAAGCGCAGTTTGCTGCAAACAATTCTGTAAACAACCACATAGACCTTGATCCCATTTATAAGCCAATGTGGGCAAAATTCCTGACCACAACAAATGAAGTTCACCCCACCGCCAATCAGCGACAAAATTTCCTCCTCACATCGCAATTGAGTTTCTGAAATGATGTCTAATCAGCTGATTGAAAAGTATATAAAAGCGAAACATTTGGAAGATACCACAATCGACAGCGCTCTGACGATGTCTCCTCACATAGTGTTGAATCATTTTGAAGTAAGTTGCCAAGAACGAAAACATCTTGTATTAGAGGGAGGTTTTTCACTCAGAGAGTGGTTGGTGTGTGGAATGCACTGCCTGAGTCTGTGGTGGAGGCAGATACACTAGTGAAGTTTAAGAGACTACTAGACAGGTATAAGGAGGAATTTAAGGTGGGGAGGTTTAAGAGTTGGCATAACATTGTGGGCCGAAGCCGAAGGGCCTGTACCGTGCTGTACTATTCTATGTTCTATGTTCAACCCAAGCACCAACCACCCTAGCTACACATCTTCTGTATTTCCCTAGTCATTGTTTAAATACTTCAATTACAGAATAGAACGTCGGCTGATATGTATGTCTTGTGGGATTCATGCTGTCTTTTTTCATCAATATTGCTAATAGTGGGTGGCAGGGTGAAGTTTTTCCCTCCACTAGCCTACAGGTCACCATGGACAAGGTGCAGCACCTACTTAGACCCCACCCCACACTCTCCACAATCAGGGTCAGGTGAAGCCATAGGAGCAGATGTGGATGGTGGTATGAGCAGCTGATGTGTATCACAAGTCCTAGTTGTGCAACTAGTGACGCCAGGCAATCAGACAATCTCCAAAGAGTATTGATTATGGCTGGGGTCACCATCTTGTAACGACATTGCCCAGAAGAAGGCAATAGCAAACCACTTATGTAAAAAATTTGCCAAGAATAATCATGGTACAGATGGAAGACCATAGTCGCCAGTGGCAGATGATGCATAACATGATGATGATGATTTTCAATAGGGCTGAATTAGCTGGTGGATGGGAGGCTTTTTGCACCTGCAGGCATGTTACTTCTCAGTTACTGTGGAGCTACTGAGCAAACCATGGTGACAACACGTAGTAGAGACTTCGAGGTTTATGTTGTGCATTTAATATTTAAGTGATATTTGTGTGTGTCAAAATGGTTGTTATGTTGCAGCTAGTGTGGTAGTGCAGTGGGTAGTGCTTGAGCTCTCACTTTTAATTCCACAGCCGGCTAGCAGTCTTGTGAGAAGGAGAGCTGAGTGTGTAAGTCTCTCCCTGCCAGTACGTAGCCCCTCCAACAGCAAGCCTCATGTAGTGTCTCCTCGCTAGTGACACACAGAAACTGAACTCCTTTTGGACTCAGGCTTAACTACAGAGGACAGGGAGGAGGTCTGGCCCCTGCACACGTAGCAAACAGGCCCACCACTGTATGAATGTGCCCTGGTGCTCGTGAACCAGAACCCCAGCTAAGGGTAAATAGCCCCACTGCCTTGTGGGCAGCCTCAAGAAAGGTGAAGGCTGCATGAATAAACCCAGGCAGCAAGTTTGGAGTGGAGCCCCTAAGGCGACTGAATGTCGTTGAACATCCTTCCGGCATCACCCGCCGCCAAACTGGTGCCAAACGTGATGCTTCATAAACTTTCCTTTGGACTACACTGGTGAGGCTGAGAGGAGAATCTTGAAGACTGGGCTTCTTAGGATCTCCAGACCTTCCGCCCAGGCTTGTGGTGATGATCAACATCATCCATTGTCCCTAAGACAGACAGATGCCATGTAGGTATATTTTGGTTGATTAAGCATTCTCATTCAGTTAATTAATTAATTATGTGTTATACATGTGGCCTCTGTCGGTCGTGGTCAACCATGGGTACTGTTATATGTAAAAATACATTAATTGCATACATGATCACACTACCATGTGAAATGTGTGCGCTTCAGTTAAAGTAAGCTTGAATTACACCCATATTTCAGACTCCCACATCTTCCTTTGAATTAGTTTAATGTTTTGAAGTTACAAAACATAAAACCTTTCTTGACCACTTAGGTGTGAGTCAGAGACAGATGACAACAGAATGTTTCAAATTCCTATGCCACCACTCTGGTTTGCAAGACTCTGCGCCAGCACATGGAGTAATTTTGCATATTTAGCATGTGATCCTTCTCAGCACTTCAGCTGAAGAAATGAAAATTAAAAACTAGATATAATTTAAATCCACTTTCAAAAACATTATAACGATACAGAAAGGCTATCAGCACATTAATATTGAAAAAGATGACATTGCGTACTTATTGAACATTCTTTTCTGTACTTAATAGTGTACCAATATTCCAAATAAAACCATTTTACAAAATAATTACAAATATAGAAAAAAAATGTGTTTCCTTGAGTTAAAATCTGTTGGTGAATAAGATAAATAAATACTATTTTTCAGTGTTGATTACATCTGCTCTCCACAAAATTCAGTAAAATTAGGAATGGCATTTAGATGATTTCCCCATGATGTATTTCATTCTTAGTGGTTTAATCACTCATTCCTAAACATTCCCAGTATATATAGCATCAGCTCAAAATAGTGTCAAAATAGTGCCAATTTACTTAGTTATTAAACCATAGAGCTCAACTTTTAGGGATGGTCTAACTCAATTTCCTAATCTTGTTTTAAATGTGCAAGCCCAAAAGAGTTGTGGTTTAATTTGCAATGTTCCTATTCTGGTTTTGTGATAAGGACATAATGCTGAGTGCTTCCCCATTCAAATGTAGTGAGGAACATAAATCACATGTATTTGCATAGTAGGTATGAAATAAGTACTTCACTGAGATCTAGGGTCTGTCTATTTCAGTTATAGTTAACAGTTTGATAAGTGTTCATCACTGCCTGTGAACATTTTTGACACTGAAATTTTATTTCAAGTATAGAACATCAGTTCTTTTTTCACATTTTGATTATGTAATAATGATAATTAATTTATTAATGTATTTTAAAGTGCTTTTTTATCCAGTTTTTCTTCTCTTTCTATATCAATCTGTAATTGATTTGCTATTGAAACACACAATTCCTTGTTCAAACCTTATGTTCATTCTCCTTGGTTCCTTGCCCCATTCATGAAGACCTCTGATACTCTGTAGAGAATGTTGCTTAGTTTCCATTTTTTCAGTGCTGTAAACCTGCCTCTCATTACCAGCCTCCTTCCCGCTCTGTTTCTAGCCTCCATCAATCATGCTTTCTGTTTCACTGTTCCCTTTTTTCCCTGGTGTTGATCCATGGAAAGATGGCCCTCAGAAGGAAGTTGGACGAGCTTGAGGCCTGGTGCAGGCAAATAACATCTTCCTCAATGTCAACAACTAGTGCTATTGACTTCAGAAAAACTCACACTACTCACACCCCTCTTTACACAGCAGCAGAAACTGCCAGAAGTTTCAAACTCCTGGGAGTGGACACCTTGCACAACCTCTCACAGTCTCAGAACACATCCAACGCAGTTGTGAAAACTCACCAACACCCTTGCTTTCTGAGGAGGCCGAAGAGAAATGGTCTATACTCATGCCATTCTGCAAATGTGCAGTAGAGCACATCCTAACAAGCTGCATCGCTGCATGGTACGGAAACCACACTGTGGCAGACAGGAGAGCTCTACAACAGGTAGTCAAAACTGTCCAACGAATCACTGGCACCAGCCCACCCACCATCAAGGCCATATATACAGAAAGGTGCTGGAAAAGGGCCAGTAATATCATGAAAGATCCCACTCATTGAACTGTTTGTCCCACTCTCATCAGGGAGGAGGCTACATAGCATCTTTCCACAAGGAGTAACACTGATTAAGACCTCCACCCACTAACCCACCCCTCCACATCCCAAACACCAGTACTTTATCATTTCTTCTCAGTCAAATATGTACAGACACTCCTGCGAGTAGCATCACTTTATGGACATACAATCAATGTATGTAAGCTATATTATGTATTTATGTTATTGTGGCTTTCTTTTCATTATCATTGTGTTCCTTGTCAAAATGCTTTTTCCTATGCTGTATCAGATTCAGAGTAACAATTATGTCATCCTCTTTTACACCACTGCACTGAAAGTTATATTAAGCCATCTTAAATCCAAAATCTTGAATCTTAAATGTTGCACTCCCAACAATCCATTTTACCAATCACTCACAGACTGTGAATAGGTCTGTGATATTCTTTTGCTCTGGCTGAGATATCTATCATTGCTCAACTTTGCAGTCCACCCCGATCATCGAAAAGAAAGGGCACCAACTATCTCACCCTCACCGACCATTGCTCACATTTTCCACAATGTACCCAACGCTTTACCAGACACTACTCTCTCTGCAATTACGACCTTATGCTGGACAAGATAATCAATATCTTCATTCTAATGCCTTGATGGCATGCCAGCTCTCCATTATTGTCTGCCAAATGAACCACATGCTATTTTTGTACTCTTTTCTTTATCTTAATACTTATTTGTCCTGCTCTAATATTTGACTGCATGATTTTGACTCATTCCTATTTCAAAACCCTTTGAAATTCACTGGTTCAAAGGTTCAAAAGGTACACTTAATGTCAGAGAAACGTATACAATATACATCCTGAAATGCTTTTTCTTCACAACCATCCACGAAAACAGAGGAGTGCCCCAAAGAATGAATGACAGTTAAATATTAGAACCCCAAAGAACCTCCCAGCTCTCCCCTCCCACGCATAAGTGGCAGCAAGCAACAATCCCCCTCTCCCCACCATCAAAAATAAAGCACACTCACTACCAGCATTCGAGCATGAGCAAAGCAGTAGCAAAGACACAGGTTTGCAGTTACCCCAAAGACTTCATTGTTCACCCGATAATTCGACATGCTGCAGGCTCTCTCTCTCTCCCAATAAGGGAGAAAGAGGTGACTCCATTTTCCAATGGGTGGGGAGAGATAACAAACAACTCGCAGGTTTACGATGTTAAAAGTTCATTACGTTGCTTTTATCAAGCTCCGTTCCTAAAGATTGCAAGGATCCCGGGTCCCTAGGCACAGAGCAGATGTTTCGATTCCCCCAACGACACACAGATCTCCTGTGGCAACACTGACCCTTGATTCACCTGTCTCCAGTTACTGGAGATCCCAGGCTCCTGAATCCGTGCCAATTCTTAGGCTGAGACTTTGGCATTCAAAATAGCAGCCAAGTGAGGAACCCTGAGAGCGGGTCCCATTCCTGCAAAGAACCGTAGTCAGCATGTAACTCCAAGTCAGGGTCTTCAAAAGAACCCTGAAAGGAAAAATAGAGATATTAAAGATAAAAATAGAGCTGTTTTCTAAGATGCAAGCAAAGGAGTCGCCGTTGGGTGCCATAACTACTTAGCTCTGCCTCCTCTTGTACCTCAGTTCTGCCTTTTACAGAGTAAGTTCCACAGCAAGTGGACATAGTTTCTAACCAACTTCAAGTGCCCACACAAAATAACAGTCTGGATTGTTCTCTTTAGCAAATCTAATTCCACCTTTGCTGGGGTCAAAGATCTTGCTCTGCCTAGATCTGCCCATAGGTAATTGTCTGAAGCCTAGTCAAGAAGCAAGTTATTCATCTGTAATGTTAACTCAGGTTTCCTTTCTCTAGTAACACGTTTGCTCAACTAGACACTTACTACAACTCTGATCTACATTTCATATCTCTTAGATGATTCTTTGTTTATTTTCTCTGTCTCTAACTTTTATCAACCACCTACATCAGCCAAATGGCTGCATCAGCAGCTTACCACTATATCAAGGCAATTCTGGAAGAACTCAGCAACATCAATGGGCTAATGGAAAAGAGGAGACAGTCGACGTTTTGGGCCGAGACCCTTCCTCGGGACAAAGGAAGCTCCATAGTAAGTGAACATAGCTTCTAATCAACTTCAAGTGCTCCATACAGAATAACAGCCTGGATTTTTCCCTTTAGCAAATCCAGCCCCCCCACCCCCTGCCCCTTTGCTGGGGTTAAAGATCTTGCTCGGAAGACCAGCTTCTGCCGATTTTCTTGTGTTTGTGGCATCACTATGTCAACTCTGCCCTCACCCTATCAGAAATACTCCCTCTGTGCTATCCACCCCACTTCTCCTCAACATAAATATATTTTACGCATCCCCTCCCCAGTTCTGACAAAGGTCCTTTGACCTGAAATATTGACTTCTGCCATTTCCATGGATGCTGTCTGACTTGCTGAGTTTTTCGAGCTTTCGCTGTGCTCATATGATATGAGATGCTACAAGTTAGAAAAGGAAGATAGGGTGGCTACTAAATATTCTTTTGTCTCAGTTCATCAGAGTCAGAGAGTCATTAAACACTACCGCACAGATGGGCCCTTTGGCCCATCTAATCCATACTGAACTGTTGTGTTGCCTAGTCCCATTGATTTGCACCTGGACCATAGTCCTCCAAAACCCTCCCATCCATGTACTTATCTAAACTTCTCTTAAATCTTGAAAATGCATCACATCCACCTCTTCCACTGACAACTTGTCACTACCATCTGAGTTAAGATTCCCCTTAAATATTTCGCCTTTCACCCTTAACCTATGTTAACCCAATCTCAATGGAAAAAGTCTGCCTGCATTACCTCTGTCTATACCCCATATAATCTGTAACAAATCTCTCCTCATTCTCCTGTGCTCCAGGAGATAGACTCCTAACCTATTCAACTTTTCCTTATAAATCAATAAGTTAGTGTAAATTTAAATGAAAATTCTGGAGGCAAACTTTCAAAACAAAATCAAGGTCTGGTCTCAAACTGACTAGAATATCTATTAAAATATCATTTGCCTCCGGAAAGCATAGAGATGGCACTGCATTTTATGGTCATCAGTCTGTAAAACATCTGCTATTTAACGCTGGAATTATATAGTACATTACATAGTACATGCTGTAATGCTCTGGTCTATACAACATAGCATATATTTACCATGAGTTAAACTTCCAAGAGATTTACTGGTAATAATATTCCATAATACTTTAAAATATTGTTTTCATCAAATGAAACACCTGCATAATCTTCTTTTCCAGTTCTAATCTTCCCTCTGGTTTCTAGTTATTAACTGCTGTGTAAATATGGAGTGGAAAGGAAACATCTGTCAAAAGTATCTTATGGAAACCCAGCTATTAAATCCCTGCACAGCAAAGTGGGAGATGCAAAGAGACTTAAGCAGTCAGGTAGTCTTCCGCTGTCTTTTATTTGGATAAAAATCTGTTTTCTGGAAAACATCCTTCACTTTCTTCCAATCATGATAAGAGGCTTTTCTGGGGATATAAATGAGAGCAGCATCCAAGACCTTGTCTTCTCCCCTTTGCTTCCTGCTCCAAAATGGTGTCCTCTCGTGTTTTGTGTAAAGGGAAAAAGGAAATGGATTAATTTGCGCTGGTCTTTTAAGTGCAAGCAGCCTTGCACCCTCACAACATACTGGAATATTTCTTGTCCAACGGAGTAAACAGACTCAAGATCATAAAAGGGGTCTTTTAAAATATTTTAAACTCTCATAGCAACTGGAAAACTTTAATGGGATATTCTTTTTTTTCCACTCATGGAAACAATTTTTGTTGGTGTGGGCCTGGCAGTAGTTCAGTTCCTGAGATTTTTTAAGTTTCAAAGGTTAAAAAACTTGGCCACCAGTTAGTGTTTGATTTAAAGGCAGATTTCAGTGGTGCTTTGTTAATTGCACTTTTTTATAGTGGGGTGTTTTTTTTTAGAAGAAAATCCTTTGGTAGTATGCTATTATAATCAAACTGCCACGATAATTTACCCTTCGTCTCTCACATATAAACACTTAATTCTCAAGGCGCAGTGAAAATTCAGTACAAACCACATTTCCTTAACTAAGCCCCACACTGAATTTTAAAGGAAAACATTTACAATGCATGATGTTAGTCATGGAATATTAATTTAATTTCACTGAAAGTGCATATTGCTTGTATAAAAATAATTGCAGTCTGCCATATTCAAAGCAAAATAGCCAAACGTGAAAGATGTAAAAATCAAAGTTCAAAGTACAAAGGAAAGTTTATTATCAAAGTACATATATGTCACCATATACAACCCTGAGATGTAAAAGACAATGAACTATGCAAATCAAAAAAAGAAAAAAAAAGCAATAAATATTGAGAACATGAGATGAAGAGTCCTTCAATGTGAGTCTATAGGTTGAGGAAACAGTTCAATGATGGGGTGAGTGAAGTCATCCCCTCTGGTTCAAGGGTCTAATAGTTGAGGGATAGTTACTGTTCCAGAAACTGGAGGTGTGAGTCTTGAGGCTTCCTGTACCTTCTTCCTGGTGACAACAGTGAGAAGAGAGCATGATATCGATGGTGGGAATTTTTGAAGCTGGATACTGCTTTCCTGCAACAGTGCTCCATGGTCAATGGTGGGGAGGGCTTTACCCATAGTGAACTGGGCCATATCCACTCATTTTTGTAGGATTTCTGCTCAAGGGCATTGGTGTTTCCATTCCAGGCTATATGAGGCCAGTCAACATACACATCACCACACATCTACTGAAGCTTGTCAAAATTTTAGATGTCATGCTGAATCTTCACAAACTTCTAAGGAAGTAGAGGCAGTGCTGTATTACGTGCTTACATTATACTTACATGCTGGGCATAGGATAGTTCTTCTGAAATGAGAACACCGAGGAATTTAAAGTTGTTGATCCTTTCCACCTCTGATCCCTGATGAGGACTGGCTCATGGACTTCCAGTTTCCTTCCCTTGAAGTCAATAATCATCTCCTTGGTCTTGCTGACATTGAGTAAGTGGCTGTTGCTCTGACACCATTCAACCAGACTTTCAATCTCCCTTCTATTCGCTGATTTGCCACCACCTTTGATTTGGCCAACAACAGCAAACTGAGCAAGCTAAAGTCACATATTTAAGTCAGAAAGCTTAAATATGGCATTGGAGCTGTGCATAGCCCACACAGTCATAAGTATGAAGTGAGAGGAGAGGGCTAAGCACACAACCTTATGGTGCACCTGTGCTGATGGAGATTATGGAGGAAATGTTGTTACCAATCCAAACTGACTGGAGTTTGCAAGTGAAGAAATTAAAGATCCAACTGCACAAAGAGGTATTGAGGCCAAGGTCTTGAAACTTATTGAGTAGTTCTGCGGGAATGAAAATATTGAATGCCGAGTTAGTGTTGATGAAGAGCATCCTGATGTATGCAACTTTGCTGTCCAGATCTGCCAGGGTTGAGTGAGGAGCCAATGAAATAGCACCTGCTGTGGCCCTGTTATGCCAGCAGGCAAACTGGAGCAAATCCAAGTCACTTCTCAGGTAGGACCTGATATGTTTCATCAGGAACTTCTCAAAGCACTTCGTCATTGTGGATTTAAGTTCTACTGGATGATAGTCATTGAGACAGGTTATGGTGATTGATGATTATTTGGGAGAATAGTGATGAAGTGAACCCAGCCATCATTACAAAACCCATATTACCGGTCCAAAGTCCTGATTATACTTGGAAGCAATGACCAAGTGGCAGGGGAGATGTTATGCAGCAGAGGCTTATATTGGGGGTGCAAGGAGTAAGAGGCTATGTTGTGACTTTATAGAGGATGTATATAATCATGAGGGATATAGATATGTTGAATGGATGCAGTCATTTTCACAGAGTAATGTGTCTAAAACTAGAGAGCACAGGTTTAAAGTGAGAGAAGAAAAATTTTAAATGGGCCAGAAGACAGCTTTTTCATGCAGAGGAAGGAGGGTATATAAAATGAGTTACTGGAAGATGTGGCTACTATTACGCTAGTTAAAATGCATTTGAACATGGACATTGACAGGGAAGGTTCAGAGGGCTACCTGCGGAAGGCATCTTTATCGTCCATTTGTGCCGAGGAGCCTGTTTCTGTGCTGTACGACACAATGACTCTAACATATGAGTGCTGAGTCTGCTGGGATGATGTTCTGGAGGAAAGTATGGTCAGGGAATTTGAGGCCCCACCTTTAATCATGGACCTGGAGAAGCACTTACACTTGTCCAGGCCACAGAGAAACAACTGGACTTCTTCTGACACCGATATCACCAGTCATCGCCTTTAATGAAGACTGTGAAAGTCTGCACTGAACTCACTCCTCACAACTGTAGGTAGGGTTATTGCAACAGTGGGTTATAGATGGAAATTGAGAACTCAGTAGAGAACTCCCAACTTATAACTTAACTATTTACCTGCTCCATTCCTGCTGATAATGTTAAAATCTGGTCTTGCGTGCAATGCCAAGTTTCTAATTCGAAGTACTAATATTATCATTGAATAACAGTATTTGTATTTTTTTTCACAAATCCATCCAAGATTACTAGCTGCCTCAAAGTCGGTCTGTAGTCAGGGACAAAAAGGTGTGACTGTGAGTGAGGTGGTAGTGGGATTCAAGAGACAGTGCTGGAGAAGCCTCAGTCCTTGAGCTTGTCCAAGATTCTTGTTCCTTGTGTGGATGAGAGTGGGGACTGTAGCAAGGATGGACAACCTAACTGTGGCACAGTAATTCAGGGAACCATTCAAGAGGGGAGAGAGAAGAGAAATGTAGTGGTAATTGGGGATAGTATAGTCTGGGGAATAGACAGAGTTCTCTGTCATGAGGATAGAGCATCCTGAAGGTTGCGTTGCCTGCCTGCAGATGAATTTGCATTGGGAGGAGAAAGATCAAGTTGTCATGGTCCATGTGGGTACCAGCAACATAGGTAGAATGAGGGAAGAGGTTCTGCTGGGGGAATTTGAGCAGCTAGGGACTAAATTAAAAAGCAGAATCAAAAAGGTTGTACTCTCTGGATTACGACCTGAGACATGTGCAAATTGGCATAGGGTCAAGAAGATTAGAGAGTTAATGCATGGCTCAAAGATTGGTATGGGAGAAGTGGGTTTGAATTCTTGAGAAATTGACACCAGTATTCATGAAGGAGGGAGCTGTACCAATGGGACAGGCTTCACCTGAACTCTAATAGGACCTGGATCCTAGCAAATTGCATAACTGGGGCTGTGGATAGGGCTTTAAACTAAATAGTAGGGGGTGGGTTCAACAGATTGGAGAAGTAAGGGTGAAGTAAAAGAGAAAAGTGTGGATAAAGATAAAAAAGCAAAAAAATAAAAAATAGAAATGTAAGAGTGGAGTGAAGAAAAGTCAAATACAAAAGAGAAAAAGATCACAAAGTTTTAGAAGGGCATTTTAGTGTAAGGGCATTTTATCTGAATGCCCATAGTATTTGAAACAAAGTCAGTTAACTTGTGGCACAAATCAGTACAAAGGGGTGTAAATTAGTGGCCATTTAGAAACGTGGTTACAGGATGGAGAGGAGTGGGAATGAAATATCCAAGGATATTAGGTAATACGGAAGGATAGGCAGGAAGGTAAGAGTAGCACTTTTAATGAAGGATGAGATAAAGATGATAGTGAGAAACTAGAAAAGATCTAAGGAGCAGAATGTTGAATCCATCTGGGTAGAGATTAGGAATAGCAAAGGGTAAAAATCACTGGTGGGAGTTGTCTATCGGCCACTGAATAACAACATTACAGAGGCACAGACAATAAACAGAGAAATATCTGGGGCTTATAAGAATGGAACAGCAGTTATCATGGGGGACTTTAACTTGCACAGAGATTGGGTGAATCAAGTTAGTCAAGGCAGTCTTGAAGAGGACTTCATAGAACGCATATGTGATGGATTTCTTGAACAGCATGTTACTGAACCTGCAAGGAAATGTGCCATCATAGTCCTGTGCAAAGAGACAGGTAAAATTAGTGATCTTGCAGTTGGGGATGCTCTAGGGAAGAGTGATCACAGTATGATTGAGTTTCTCCTACAAATGGAGGGTGCAATAGTTCGACCAAACACCAGTGTATTATGCCTAAACAATGGAGACTACAATGGGATGAGGGGGGATTTGGCTTGTGTAGTGATGCACCATCAATAACTCTCGGAGACGGGAGGCGAACGATAGGCTTTTATTAGCTGCAAGAGACCATGATTAGTAGCAAGAGACCATCACACAACATCCTGGAGACTGAGGGAGGAGCAGTGCCTCCAATCGCCTTTATACCGGGGTCTGTGGGAGGAGCCACAGGAGCAGTCAGCAGAGGGGCGTGCTCAGACAGGTATATGTAGTTCACCACATGTAGACTGGAAATACAGGCTATATGGTGGGGTGGTTGAGGATGTGGGACGGTGCTTAACAGAAGTATATTCCTGCTAAAAGCAAGGGTGGGGAGAGCCAGCCTTGGATAACTAAGGAAATTTAAAAAAGCATCAAACTAAAAGCTTGTGCGTATAAACTCGTCAAGAGTAGTGGGAAACTGGACGATTGGGAAGAGTTTAAAAAGCAGCAAAGAACACAAAGTGAGCAATAAAGAAAGGGAAGATAGATTATGAAAATAAACTAGCATAAAATTAAAAAATGGATAATAAAAGATTTTATAATTACATAAAGTGGAAAAGGGTGGCTAAAGAGAACGTAGGTCCCTGGGAGGACGAGAACAGGGAATTGATATTGGGTAATGAGAAAATGGCAATGGGTTTGAATGACTATTCTTTTTCAATCTTCACACTGGAGGACACATCCAATGTGTCAAAGAGAGACGTTATAGATGGGATGGGAGGTGAGGACCTCGATACAATAGCTATCACTAAAGAGGTAATACTGAGCAAACTTGTGAGCCTGAAGATAGGTAAGTCCCTTAGTCCTGATGGAATGCATCCCTAAGTACTAAAAGAAATGGCAGAAGTTATAGTAGAGGCTTTGGTGATAATTTACCAAAATTCTCAGGATTCTGGGCAGGTCCTGGCGGATTGGAAGACAGTGAATGTCATTCTGCTGATCAAAAAAGAATGTAGGCAAAAGTCAGGTAACTATCGGCCAGTTAGTTTAACATCTGTAGTTGGGAAAATGCTTGAAGCTATCATTAAAGAAGAAATAGCGAGGCATCTGGAAAAAAATGGATCCATCAGACAGATGCAACATGGATTCAGCAAAGGCAGGTCCTGTTAGACAAACTTACTGGAGTTCTTTGAGGATATAACAAGTGCAGTGGATAGAGGGGAACAGATAGACGTTATTTACTTGGATTTCCAGAAAATGTTCAATAAGGTGCCGTATAAAAGACTTATCCATAATATAAGGATACATAGAGTTGGGGTGATATATTAGCATGGATAGAGGATTGGTTAATTATTAGAAAGCAGAGAGTTGGGATACATGGGTGTTACTCCGGTTGGCAACTAGTGGTGAGCGGTGTGTCGCAGGGGTCGGTGCTGGGCCCGCCACTGTTCATGATATACATTAACAACCCAGAAAAGGGGACAGAGTGTAGTGTATCTAAGTTTGCTGATAACACTATATTGAGTGGAAAGCAAATTGTGCAGAAGATATGGAGAGTCTGCAGAAAGATATAGATAGGTTAAGAGAAGGGGTAAAGGTCTGGCATTACAATGTTGGTAAATGCAAGGTTATCCACTATGGATGGGAAAATGAAAGAGTAGATTACTACTTAAATGGTAAAAAAATTGCAGCATGCAGCTGTGCTTGTGCGTGAATCATAGAATGTTAGTTTGCAGGTACAGCAGGCTATCAAGAAGGCAAATGGGATGTTGGTCTTCATTTCTAGAGGGATAGAATTTAAGAGCAGGGAGGTTATGCTGTAACTGTACAGGGTACTGGTGAGGCTGCACCTGGAGTACTGTGTGCAGTTCTGGTCTCCATACTTGAGGAAGGATATACTGGTTTTGGAGGCAGTGCAGAGGAGGTTCACCTGGTTGATTCCAGAGATGAGAGGGTTAGACTATGAGAAGAGATTGAGTCACTGGGACTGTACTCGCTGGAGAAAAAGAGGAGATCTTATAGAAAGATATAAAATTATGAAAGGGATAAATAAGATAGAGGCAGGAAAGTTGTTTCCGCTGATGGGTGAGACTAGAACTAGGGGACATAGCCTCAAGATTTGGGCAAGTAAATTTAGGATGGAGATGAGGATAAACTGCTTTTCCCAGAGAGTGGTGAATCTGTGGAATTCTCTGCCCAATGAAGCAGTGGAAGCTACCTCAGTAAACATATTTAAGACAAAGTTGGATAGATTTTTGCATAGTAGGGGAATTAAGGGCTGTGGGGAAAAGGCAGACAGGTGGAGATGAGTCCGTGGGCAGATCAACCGTGATCTTATTGAATAGCTGAGCAGGCCAGATAGCCTACTCCTGCTCCTATTTCTTATGTTCTTATATAAGAGTTGGTGAGCTATCTCATGACTAAGGCCCAGTAGCACTCACATCTATCATAATGAAATGCTTCAAGAAGTTTGTCATGGCTGGAATTAAATCCTGCCAGAGCAAGGACTTGGACTCATTACAATTCACCTACAGCCACAGTAGGTCTGCAGCAAACTGACTCTCCATAAAACCATAAGACATAGGAGCAGAATTAGGCTATTCAGCCCATCATGTCTTCCCTGTCATTCCATCATGGCTGATTTATTATCCCTCTCAACACATTTCTCCTGCCTTCACCCTATTACCTCTGATGCCCTGACACTAATCAAGAACCAATCAACCCCCACTTTAAATCTACCCAATGACTTGACCTCTACAGCTGTTTGTGGCAATGAATTTCACAGACTCACTATTATCTGGCTAAAGAAATTCTTCCTAATCTCTGTTCTAAATGGATGTCCCCCTATTCAGAGGTCCTAGACTCCCCCACTATAGGAAACATCCTTTCCATATCCACTTTATACTTGGCTCACTTGGCTTTGGGGCACCTAGATAACCATGAGACTAATGTTTATCAATTGCAGCTCGGAACCATCATCCTCACAACAAGCTTCAATACATGACCCTCGGTATCCTTGACTTCCTCATTGAGAGACCACAGTTGTCAGAGAAATTAAAAAATTCACATCTTATGTAACTAATAATAATTCTGATTCTGATTCTCCCCTTGAATTTCTCAGCTACAGCAGAAGAAAACAAACAAATAAAACACACAGATTGAAAGATGGAATTTTCAAAGATTAACTTTTTAGAAAGATAAAGAAAACAATTCAAGAGGGATAAAAAGGAACTTCTGCATCTCCATGATACTTCATGGATCAGTGCAAACCTATTCCAAGACTAAACTCTTCAATATTTTGTTTCAAAACATAGTCTCTCCTAGAATGTAGTATCTCAATAAAAGTATTTCACTTAATTTCAGCGTTCAAGCTTTGTTATTGTTATGTGTAGAACATAATGTAGGTTCTTTCACTGAACTTGCAGAACAGGATGTCAACCTCTGAGCTTAGAGCAACAGTTTGACCACAAGCAAAAACATTTGCTAGCTCTTCCATGTAGATGATTCAATGCTACACTGCAGTTGCTGAGGGTGACAATGATGTTAAAACTCATGTGGCATAACTTGCACAAACTCTCTCTGAGGCAAGGCTTAACTGATGGGTTGAACTCTTCTTCAGTGCTCCACCGACCTAGGGCCACTGCTGGAGAGAACAAGTATCCTTTGCTTTCCAGAGACGTGTTTCTGAATCCCCTGAAAATATCCGACAGGCCTAATGCCATCATCATTCTCTCTTCTTTCCTCACCTATTGCACAAAAGATACAACAGCTTTAGTGCATGTACCACCAAGCTCAAGGACAGCTTCTATCTTGCTGTTGTCAGACTCTTAAACATACCTTTCGTATAGGTAAAATGAACGCCTGATCTCCCAGTCTACCTTGTTGTGCCCTCTGCATGTTACCTATGTTTATATGTTCTCCCTGTGACTGTGTGGATTTCATCCAGGTGCTCCGGTTTTCTCCCACATTTCAAAGACATACGGTTAGGGTTACTGAGTTGAGCATGCAATGTTAGTGCCAGAAGCGTGGAGACATTTGTGGGCTGCCCAGCACAACCTTTGCTGATTTGATTGATGTAAATGATGCATTTCCCTGCATGTTTAGATGTTTCAATATATATGTGATAATAAAGCTAATCTTTAAGAAGAATCTCTTCTTTGATCAGCCTGCATGACATGCAAGCAAGTGCTTCTCACTGTACCACAGTACATGAAGCCAATACCAAAACCATCTATCCAACTCATCCCAATAGTTACCTGCCCAACACTTCTCATCATCTGCTGATTGTCTCATTATGAGCCTGACTGATCTGCTTGACCTTGCCCTGCACTCATTCATCGTCTAACCGTATCCCAGCCAACATCATACGGGTGGACCATGCCCTCACCCTGGTAACTCCTTATAATCCCCACCTGGCAACATTCTGTGAGAGCTCCTGCACATATCATTTTCTGACAGCCCACCACCACAAATTGACATCCCACAAAATTCAGCCCAGTTACTTACTCTGTATGGTGGAAGATCACAGACTAACATCTACTGTACAAAATAATGACTAGACCATTGAAGCGTTCATATTGAGTGAATGGATGGTCATTGTGAACTCCATGGGTCTCAGAGACTGATTTCATGCTCTACCCCTCTATGACTCTCCACTGAGCCAAGGTGGAAATCTGATCCATAGCTTGCTTGAGAAAAAACTACATCTGCTTTCCCAGACTCACCCATCACTCAAATGTAAGAAATGCATCTGGGTCTGGGATTCAGCATTTGCCTGAGGTGCTTTTGGAAACAAGGGGGTTTCTGGCGGACAAATCCCTCACCACAAACATGCTGCTTCTCCTTCTCGAAATGGCATTAAGTCCACTTAATGAATCATTCACTTTTGTGCCTGGAAGCTTCACTTGAGATGGGGAGCAGCCTTATTTAATAAAGTAAATAAACAAGTAAATTGTTTTCAGCTAAACATAAACCTTTAAACAAACCAAATATTGGTAGTGAGAACCAGGTTTTTTACATGCACAAAATAGAAATCCTGAACAGTGATCTTAAAATATACCAACTTATGACAATGGGCAAATAGTTTAATCTGTTATTATAACTAACAGCCTTTCTGTTATCAGTGGGTTAAAAGAATTTGAAAATATTATATCAAAACAGCCATAAATATTTTCGGTGAATAAACTGTACTGTGCCAATGAATTGTTTTTTTTGTTTCAGTTCCACAGAAACTGCCATAACAGGCTATCAACTCTCACTACTCTGATATTATATTCTCAACTAAAGAATACATTCCCAGTCAAATATAAGCTAGTAGTGCCTTGTTGTTGATATGAATAAGAGAGCTGCAGACTATAATCCCCAGTGAATGTGTTCAGTAGTAACTTAAGCTGCAATCGTATGATAAGCAAAATAAATACTTCAATAAAGATATAGATACTCAAAGTGTATTTCTTATCTAGATTTCTGCTTTGAATTTTAACATAATGGTAAATCAGCATTGTAGGCATTGTTCGATTTCCTGAGGACAGTGAAATTTAACCCACATCTCCAATCTTCATGGATGGGCAGATCCTCATCATCATGGATCTATGGAACTGAGGGGCAAGAACGATGTTCTACTCTTTTTGCTACTTTACCTGTGGCAAATGCATCTGTTGCAGCAGGCTGCAATAGCCCTGTCTTCATAGTGTTGATGCATTCCATCCTGTGGAGCAGTAAACTCTCTGAGATAAATTTCAAACAAACCAAACATCTTTACACTGAACATCCACAAGAAAGTGCAAACGAGCTGCCTGTGTCATCAAGATCAGTACCTTCATCTTAAACACAAGAGAGTCTGCAGATGCTGGAAATCCATACCAAAGTGCTGGAGGAACTCAGCAGGTCAGGCGGCATCTACAGGAAGGAATAAAGAATTGACGTTTTGGGCTGAGGCCTTTCATCAGGACTGGAAAAGAAATGGGATGAAGGCAGAATAAGGTGGGAAAGGAGAAGCTAGAACGTGATAGGTGAAGGCAGCTGAGAGGTGGGGGAGGGGTTGAATTGAGTGGGAAGAGGTGATAGGTGGAAAAGTCAAGTCAAGTCAAGTCACTTTTATTGTCATTTCGACCATAACTGCTGGGAGAGTACACAGTAAAAATGAGACAATGTTTTTCAGGACCATGGTGTTACATGACTCAGTACAAAAACTAGACTGAACTATGTAAAAAACGACACTAGACTACAGACCTACCCAGGACTGCATAAAGTGCACAAAACAGTGCAGGCTTTACAATAAATAATAAACAGGACAATAGGACAAGGTGTCAGTCCAGGCTCTGGGTATTGAGGAGTCTGATAGCTTGGGGGAAGTAATTGTTACGTAGTCTGGTCGTGAGAGCCCGAATGCTTTGGTGCCTTTTCCCAGACGGCAGGAGGGAGAAGAGTTTGTATGAGGGGTGTGTGGGGTCCATCATAATGCTGGTTGCTTTGCGGATGCAGCGTGTAGTGTAAATGTCCGTAATGGCGGGAAGAGAGACCCCGATGATCTCACTATCCACTGCAGGGTCTTGCGATCCGAAATGGTGCAATTTCTGAACCAGGCAGTGATGCAGCTGCTCAGGATGCTCTCAATACAACCCCTGTAGAATGTGATGAGGATGGGGGTGGGTTGGAGATGGACTTCCCTCAGCCTTCGCAGAAAGTAGAGCCACTGCTGGGCTTTCTTTGCTATGGAGCTGGTGTTGAGGGACCAGGTGAACTCCAGGAAATTTGGTGCTCTTAATGATATCTACTGAGGAGCCGTCGATGTTCAGTGGGGAGTGGTCGCTCCGTGCCTTCCTGAAGTCAACAACCATCTCTTTTGTTTTGTTCACATTCAGAAACAGTTTGTTGGCTCTGCACCAGTCCATTAGCCGCTGCACCTCCTCTCCGTAAGCTGACTCATCGTTCTTGCTGATGAGACCCACCACAGTAAAAAAAGGTAAAAAGCTGAAGAAAATCTTCTTTCCCGATGTCTAGGCCTAATTCAACATGGATTGGAGAAAAGCATATCAGAAGCTATTATGAAAAGAACACTGAAGAATGAGGTGCTGCCATGATGAAGCCACAACACAATGTTATCAGGAACAGGTTCAGATTTTTCAGTAAAAGCTGAGTGATTCCACAAGCAGTCAGATATCAACATTCTTGTTATCTATTCACTGAAGATAAGTAAGCAAGAAGAGGTTCTACTGAAATGCCTACTCTCAATGATGGAAGAGCTCTGTATCCAAACTGGTGTTGTCCCTGCACTGATTTTGTTTAGGTACATTTATTCCACATAACAATCATGACAGTATGTTGTGTGCAGACCTAACGGAAGCACATGGAATAAACTTCTCGGAGTTCTCCCAATATTGGAATAGTAGATCAATTGGATTTTTACTGGAGGCTCGGGTTTTCCCCGATATTCAAAATAAATGCTGGTAGTTTAATAGCTGTCTGTAAATGTTGTAGATGCCAAAGGACAATAGAATCAAAGTGGGGTTGATGTACATGCGTGTAAGTGGCAGGGGCACAGGAAAATAGAGTTAGTGGGAAGTCAGAGTAATAGGATTGTTTCCTGGGAGTTGTCATGGACCTGGTGGGCCAAATGGTTTCCTTCTGAGCTCTGATGAGAATAGGGTGAGAAGTTTCATACCCTGGCCATTGACAAAGCACAACCACAACAACGACAACAACAACAACCACAACAACGACAAGCCAGCAGCTGTACTTCATTAAGAGTTTGAGTAGATCTGATAGGTCACCAAAGTCTCCAGCAAATTTCTACATACGTACCATGGAGAGAATTCTGACTGCTTGCATCACTGTAAGTGCCAATGCACAGGATGAAAAGAGGCTGCAGGTGGTTGTAGACCCAGCCAACTCCATTATGGGTCAGAGCCTCTCACCATCAAGGGCATCTTCTAAAAGCAGACCATCAAGAAGATGGCATTCATTATGTAGGACCCTCACCATCCGGGTTATGTCCCCATATCGTTGCTACCATCAGGGGAGAAGCATAGGACTGACTTTATCAGTCTTGCTTTGTGTGTACTTTTCATTGATTGATTTAATTGCATTTCTCTGTTCTACTGTGAATGCCTACAAAAAATGAATCTCAGAGTAACATATTGTTACCAGGTTGAGATATGGCCCAAGTGCAGAGTGAGAGACATTGAAGTAGGTCGATAGTTCACAGACTTCATGTGAACAGTGTTAAAGAGAAAATCAAACAATACACGCTAGGCCAAATAGGGCCATTAACTAAAACTCTCAAAGGGAAACAAACCCTACACTGTGGCTGAAAAGAACACCTAAACATTAAAGGAATATCACTAGTCTTCAGAGTCAGTTGACTCGACAGTCCAATTTCACAGGGAAGACCAAATGCAAACAGGCAGCAAAGTGTTGCTGTGCTCTGTCCAAGTCGCGACAAGCACTACGATGACAAGTATGGAGTTAAATACTATCATGATTAAATAATAATTAGCTGACATGTGCATATTCACAAGCTCAATTGCTGTATCTACTGCGCTGCCGAATCCGTGGTTGTGACACATATGGTGATATATACATACTAAGATAATAAATTTACTTTGAACTTTGAAGACCTTGAGGAAACCATGCTGAGTATGGCCTATTTTGTCATGTGACTCCAAGTATCCTGAGACCTCAACAATCGACTCCAACATCTTCCCAACTATTGAGGTCAGACTAACTGGCCTATACTTTCCTTTCTTCTGCCTCTCTCCCTTCTTGAAGAGACAATTGACATTTGCAATTTCTAGTCTTCCAGAAACCTTCCAGATTCTAGTGATTCTTGAGAGATCATGGCTAATGCCTCCACAGTCTCTTCAGCCACCTCCTTCAGAACCCTAGCATGTATACCATCTGGTCCAGGTGACTTATCTACCTTGATCTTTCAGTTTTGCAAGAGCCTTCTCTCTAGTGTGGTAACTTTACACATCATGCTCCCTGACACCTGTAACTTCCACTACACTGCTAGTGTCTTCCACAGTGAAGACTGATGCAAAATACTTATTCAGTTCATTCACCATTTCCTTGTCCCATATTGCTACCTCTCCAGCAGCGTTTTCCAGTGGTCCAATATCCACTCTCACCTCTCTTTTACACTCTATGTATCTAAAGAAACTTCTGGTATCCTCTTTAATGTTGTTAGCTAGCTTACTTTCGTATTCCATCTTTATCTTCTTGATGACTTTTTTAGTTACCTTTTGTGGGTTTTTAAAAGCTTCCCAACCCTCTAACCTCCCAGTAATTTTTGCTCTATTATATGCCCTCTCTTTGACTTTTATGCTGGCTTTGACTTCCCCTGTCAGCCTCGGTTGTGTCATCTTGCCTTTAGAATACTTTTTCCTCTTTGGGATATATATATCCCATGTCTTCTGAATTGCTTCCAGAAATACCAACCATTGCCACTCTGCCATCATCCCTTCCAGTGTTCTTTTCCAAGCAATTTTAGCCAACTCCTCGACCTAAATTCCCTTTCCTCCACTATAACACTGATACAACTGACTTTAGCTTCTCCTTGTCAAATTTTAGAGTGAACTTGATCATATTATGATTACTTTCATCTTAAGGTTCTTTTACCTTAAGCACTCTAATCAATTCTAGTTCATTGCACAACACCCAATCCAGAACTGCTGATCCCCTAGTGGGCTCAACCTCAAGCTGCTCTTAAAAGCTATCTCGTGGGCACTCCAGAGATTCCCTCTCTTAGAATCCAGCACCAACCTGATTTTCCCAATCTACCTGCATTTTGAAGACTCCCATGACTATTGCAACACTGCCCATTTTCTAACTCCCGTCGTAACTTGTGGACCTCGTCCTTACTACTCTTTGGGGGTCTGTATACAACTCCCACTAGGGACTTTTTACCCTTGCAGCTTGTTATCTCTATCCACAATGTTTCACCATCTTCCAACCCTATTTCACCTCTTTCTAATGGTTTGATTTCATTTTTCACCAACAGGGCAACGCCACCCGTTCTGCCTTCCTGCCTGACCTTTCAATACAATGTGTATCCTTGGACATTGAGCTCCCAGCCATAATCTTGTTTCAGTCATAATTCAGTGATCATACCAGCAAATCTGTAACTGTGCTACAAGTTAATCGACCATATTCCGTATACTGATTGCATTCATATATAACACCTTCAGTCCTGTACTCATTCTTCTCATATTTGTCTGCCTTTTACGTTACACCACATCCTGTTGACTGCAAATTTCTCCTTTTATCAGCCTCTCCTCACTACACAATACCTCAGTTTGTAAACCAGCTAGCTACCTCATCTTCAGCACTATCATCTGTCTTTCCTGTGATACTTCTTGCATTGAAATATACACAGATCAGGACATTAGTCGCACCATAGTTAACCTTTTAATTCCTATCTTCGTCTCTGCTTCCACAACCTCTCCACTAACTTTTCTGGCGTTCTTACTCCCATCCCCCTGCAACTCTAGCTTAAACCTAACCATGCAGCATTAACAAACCTTCCCGCTAGGATATTAGTCCCCCTCCATTTCAGGTGCAAACCATCCCTACTGTACAGGTCCCACCTTCCCTGGAAGAGAGCCCAATGATCCAAAAACCTTATGCCCTCCCTCCTGCACCAACTCCTTAGCCACGCATTAAACTGTACAATCTTCCTAGTTCCAGCCTCACTAGCACTTGGCATGGGTAGCAATCCTGAGATCACAATGCTGGAGGACCTGTCCTTTAACTTGGCAGCTAACTCCCTGAACACCCTATGCAGAACCTCGTCACTTGTCTGACCCATGTCATTGGTACTGAAATGGACCACAACTTCTGGTTGTCCACCTTTCCACTTAAGAAGGCTGAGGACTCAGTCTGAGATATCCCAAACCCTGGTATCCAGGGTGCAACATACCATCTGGGAATCTTGTTCTCGCCCACAGAACCTCCTGTCCATTCCCCTAAGTAATGAAACTCCTATCATCACAGCTGCCGGTAACTGGTGGTGTTCTACAGGGGTCTGTGTTGGAACCGATACATTTTACGTTATATATCAATGATATGGATGATGGAATTGATAGTTTTGTTGCAAAGTTTGCAGATAATATGAAGATAGGCGGAGGGGCAGGTAGGTTTGAGGAAGTAGGAAGGACTTAGATGAGTTAAGAAAATGGGCAAGGAAGTGGCAGATGGAATACAGTGTTGGGAAGTGTATGGACATGCACTTTGGTAGAAGAAATTAAAGGGTTGACTCTTTTCTAAATGGAGAGAAAGAACAAACAATTGAGATGAAAAGGGACTTGGGAGTCCTTGTGCAGGATTCCCTAAAGGTTAATTTGCAGGTTGAGTCTGTGGTGAGGAAGGCAAATGCAATGTTAGCATTCATTTCAAAAAGACTAGAATATAAAAGCAAGGATGTAACGTTGAGACTTCATAAAACACTGGTGAGGCCTCACTTGGAGTATTGTGAGCAGTTTTGGGCCCATTATCTTTGAAAGGGTGTGCTGAAACTGGAAAGGGTTCAAAGGAGGTTCACGAAAATAATTTCAGGATTAAATGGCTTGTCAGATGAAGAGCGTTTGATGGCTCTGGGTTTGCATTCACAAGAATTCAGAGAATGAGGGTGACCTCATTGAAACCTATCGAATGGTGACAGGCCTTGATAGAGTGGATGTGGAGACGATGTTTCCTATGGTGGAAGAATCTAAGGCCAGAGGACACAGCCTCAGAATAGAGGGGGTTCCTTTTAGAATGGAGATGAGGAGGAATTTATTTAGCTATAGAGTGGTGAATCTGTGGAATTCTTTGCCACATGCAGCTTGGAGTCCAAATTTATATGTATAGTTAAGACAGAGGTTGATAGATTCTTGATTGGTCAGGGCATGAAGGGATGCAGGAAGAAGTAGGAGATTGGGGCTGAGAAGAAAGTTGCATCAGTCATGAAGAAATGGTAGAGAACCAACTCGATGGGCCAAATGGCCTAATTCTGCTCCAATATCTTATGGTCTCATGGTCCTTTCCTCGCCTTATGGTGCAACGGGCAGCAACCTTGCTGTTTCTTTAGCATTTTGTCTGTTTTTTACGAGGCCGAGTTGCTAACTTGATGCTCAACCCAGAACAGATGAAAAACGTACAAGTATCAGGCCAGATTGGAACCCAGGACCACTCACCTCAAAGTCCAGTGTGGATGCCACTACACCACTGGCCAGCTGGGTTTTTGTATGAGGGGTTCAAAAGGGTGTGCTTGGAAATGTTTATCAACTCTGCAGAGAATGCTCAAATAGAACACACTGGAACTGCAGCCAGTCATCTATTGAAATTAAGTGAGCAACACACACAAAATGCTGGAGGAACTTAGCAGATCAGGCAGTATCTATGGAGGGGAATAAATAGCCGACATTTTGCACCAAGAAAAGCTCATTATTTCTTAAACCTAGCCCTTTATTTAGTTAATCCTTATTGAAGTTGCCAATATATTCATGTGGAGTTAACCTGCCATTATGTTTTTCAAAGAGACAGCACTCTGAAAGTCATCCCATACATGAAATAGAGGACAGAAATCCACTGATCTTTGAACTATATCTTTGGTGAAATCCACAGTAACCTGGCCAGGTCATGTGAACAGGGACATTCCTTCAAATTACAACCTAATGACGAAATACTCTGAATATTTGGGCAGGTTAGTTTTCAGCTTGTTGGAACCTGCAATAAAAACTTAAAACCTGAGCAGCCAGAGTGTTATTAATATGTGGAAAGAGAACAATTGGAATGTGTAGAATGGGAAACTGCGCTGTCAGCAATTAATGTTTTGAAACACAGCAACCCAAGGTCTTTTTCTCCATGCAGGGTGTGGCTCCAGATAAGCAGCATGCTTGGGGAATTTAACGGGTCTGAACTGAAGTGAAACGTGCATATCAGTTTCAGGTAATTTTCCAGACCCCTGCTGTCTCAGTCTCCTTAAAACTACCGGCTCAGCAGAAAGAAGAAGGGTTACATTCCATTAACTTTTTTTTTTGCGCTGCTTAATCCTCCCTCTCTCTCATGTCCTTGCTCGCAATAAATATTTTCTCCTGCTCTGGCTCGGCCTCCCACTTCACTCCCTCATGTCTGAAAGGTGCAGACAGATATCTAAGTTAGTCACCCTTTGCTGACAAAATTACACCAAATGCTGAAGACTGAGATTAAAAAACACAAAAATGCTGCTAATACTTAGGTCAGACAGCATCTGTACAGAATGAACATTTCAGCTTGATGATCTGAAGTGCAAGTGCAATAGGATCTCCATCTTCCTGGCCAACGTGACCTATAACTCCAGGAACTCTCTACTTCTTCGCTGTGTTACCGGTGTTTCCTTAAGCTCCCCTGCCCTTTCTATCCTCACCTCCAGTAACACATGCTGAAAGCGTACAAGTATATTGGTCTGCCTGAATGTGACTCTCTCTTCCAGCTTGCCTTCTTCCTGGGTACAATATCAAACAAGTTAAGATTTAGTAATCCAAATGACATCTGCTGTCGACCTGTTACTTCAGGAGGCAAATTGGAGTGGATCTACTGTGATAGGAGCTGATATGTTTCAACACAGCCTCTAATCACTGTGGATGTAAATGCCACTGGGCAGTCGTCACTGAGGCAGGCTACCACTCTCTTCTTGGGCACCGGTATGATTGAAGCCTGCTTGAAGCAGGTGGGTTCCACACACTGTCGGAGCAAGAGGTTCAAGATATCCGTGAACACACCAGCCGGAGTTAGTAATCTGGATCAGTGGTATAGAAACATAAGTTTAGATCCATTATAGTAACTGGATAACTTAAATAAAAGTAGTTGTACAAATCTGTTTCTGTGGCTATTGGATTGGAATCTGATTTACTAGTACCCATCAGGAAGGAAGTCTGCCACCTGTGTCTTATCAGTGACCTGAGATTCACAAAAATGTGGTTCATGCTTAACTACCCTGTCACATGGCACACAGTTAAGGACATTCAGAGTATGTGAACAATGCTTTTCTATAGGTTGTGGGCATCAATTATTTAATGCTCTCCCCATTGTCCTTTCATTCTCTACAAACATTAGTTTATGCGAAGTTACCCCACTAGTCTAACCAGCCCTGAGGTAATTGCAGGGGAATATTTTGCAACAAATTAATACAAAACCAGCAGCAGCCAGCTACAAAAGATATTTGAAACCAGCTATAACAGACTATATTTCCATACCAGCCGGTTAAAATAGATGTTTATGAGGAGTATCTGTTTTAAATATACAAAACAAATAAAGCTAATACATTTTGTGTGGGTTTGGGATTAATTGGGGGTGCCCAATGGAGGTCGGGGAAGAGAACTGCTTTAGGGTGTGTGCAGAGGTTAGTTGGTGATCATTGTTGAGATATAATGGTGCCTGTTCACCAGGTCAGTCAGGCTTCAAATTTCTATTTGCATTACTCCTGAGCATGGACTTGGGGTTCCTAGTACATTCTGATTCTCCAAGACAGCATTACTAGCAACCTGACTTTCCAGATTAAGTTAAACTATTTAGGATAATTATTCCACATTAATCAAATATAGAGGCATGAACCAGAACAGGGAGGAACCATCCACCCCTATGTTTCTCAATGATGTGTGGTGGAAAGGGTACTGACTGGCTGCATTACGCCCTGGCATGGGAGCAACAATGCCTTTGAGCAGAAAACCCTATGGAGTTGGATTCAGCCCAGTATGTCACAGGTAAAGTCCTCCTAACCATTCAGCACATCTACATGAAACATTGCCATGGAAAAACAGCATACATCATCAAAGATCCCCACCACCCAGGCCATGCTCTTTTCCCATTGCTGCCATCAGGTAGAAGGTACAAGAGCCTCAGGACTCGCACCACCAGGTTCAAGAACAGTTACTACCCCCCAACCATCAGGCTACTGAACTACACTCATTCTATTTCTGATGTTTGCAGAACTGATAGTCTCATTTTAAGGACTCCTTATTTTGTTATTTCATACTCTCTCATTTCATGTTACTTCATACTTGTTATTTATTGCTGTTTACTTATATGTGCATTTGCACAGTTTGTGGTTCATTGAGCCTGTTTACAGTTACTTTTCTATAGGTTTGCTAAATATGCCCGTAGGAAAAAGAGTCTCAGGGTTGTGTGTGGTGACATGTACGTACTCTGGTAACAAATTTTACTTTGAACTTTAGAGTTGCAGAGTCATATAGCACAGAAATAGACCGTTCTACCCACCATCAATGTTTTTATGAATGTCATAATAATTCTTGTGAAACAAACCTATCTTTAGGCATCTTTGGAACATTCATACCAAAGGCATTTCAAGCCTCTTTCAGCACAGAGCTAGTTTCAACCAGGGCAAGAACAAGAAAGGAACACAGTATTGTGGGCAGGAGTAAAGACTAAAGACAAGGTGAGACAACCAACTGGGCTCGTTGCCCACCTACACTTTCTCTGGATTCAAAGGTCCAAATGAGCTCAGCTTCCACACCCGTGAGACAGAGTGATCTCTGAACGGTGCCAGCTCACAGCCATTCAATCTCAAAGACATATTCATGGAGTTATAGTAAAAGGAAATGGGCCCTTTGGCTCAACTAGTCCATGCTGATCAAATTGCTTACCTCAGTTAGTCTCATTTGCCTACATTGGGCCACAACCCTCTAAACCTTTCCTATCCACAAAACTGTCCAATATTGTTTAAGTGTTACACCTGTGCCCAACTTAAATATTCACCGTGGGCCTTCAGACTCTTGTTTCTCCTTTCCTCTCCCTTTGGCACCTTGTTCCATATTCCCCCTACCCTTGGTGTGCAAGATTTGATTCTCACATCATTTGTACCTCACATACTGCCACACCACTATGATCTTGTTTGACACTTTCTATTGCTGAATACATTTAATAACCAATGAAATACCAAACAAGTACCACCAGACTAGACTTGCCCAGGCATCGTCCCTGAAAAAAATAGCAGAATTTGTCACTGAAATGTAGGTTGCAATTGATACCAGTACTTGGATTGAAGCACAAGAAGAGTTTATTCATCATGTATGCTAGGAAAGATCATTTTTAACCAATGAAATAGATAAATATAACTTCTAAAAAATTAATTTATTGGAATACTAATAAACGTTTAAAACATTGCATGTCCCTTTGTATAGCCACCATCAAGAAGGAGGGACAGGAGCCTGAAGGCTCTCGCTGAATATTTTGGGAACAGCTTCTTCCTCCCTGCCATTAGATTTCTGGACATTGAACCCATGAACACTGCTTCAATACACAAGAGATCCTGAAGATGCTGGAAATCTTGAACAACACAGACAGAAAGCCGAAGGAACTCAACACGTCAGGCAACATTTACAGATGGCAAATAACAGTCGATGTTTCCAGGCAAGATTCTTCACCAGATGAAGAGTCTCATCCTGAAACGCTGGCTGCTCATTCCCCTTCATGATGCTGTCTGGTTTGCTGAGTTACCCCAGCTTTTTATGTATTGCTACATTTTTTACCACTTTTGTGTTATTTATTTATTTTTGTAACACAGTCATTTTTATATATTGCGCTTTTCTACTACCTGTACACTGCTGCAGAGTGAGTTTCACAACATATGTCAGTGATAATAAACCTGAATCTGGTTCTAAAATCACATGTCCATGTTTTCATTTAGTCTTTTCAGAAGGTGAAATGAATGGGTTTGCTGTTTGAATGCCAAACTTCCTTTGGAATTATTCCATCCAACAATCTCTTCAGCGGATCTTTACTCCAATGGGGAGCTCAACGTCAGAACAGAATAGGTTCAAGACATCCCAGATATGAAATGACTGAAAGCTGGCTATATGCTAAGGGACTTAAGGTTACAGGTAAGTGTGATTAGTTTCTGAACAAGAGTAAGAAAGCCGAATTCTTTGATAAAACATTGTTTTATTAGCCCAGCTATCTGACGTGGATTGGAAATGGAAGACAAAGCCACTGCCTACCTAATTGACTAGTGAGCTGCAGTAGGCTTGTGAAATAGTCAAAACATGTTGCTAAGGGAATGTCAATTTCTGATCTGGTCTGTTCTGCATGTGAGGTTGCCATAAGAAATTTAGATCATTTGGAGAATAATCACCACAACATAGGAAAGAGAAAAACATGTTGATGGCAAGTTGCATATATTCTTTCACTGCACCCACTACATATGCATTAGTTTTTCCCTCCCCAACTCTCCAACTTATTTACAGAGGTCCTCAGAGCAGAATGCAGTTACACAAGAAGTCACTTCTATGTGGAATAAATGCATACATACAGCCAAACCCAGCCTTACCATCAAGCACTACGTACAGGTTCAATTTTCTCTAAGTGCTGTCTGTCAGGAGTTTGCCCTTTTACATTGAACTACATTTCCCAGTCACAGCTTTCCTCATATTGGCACAAGGAACAACTCTTGCCTTCCTGTTCTTGCTTCCATACCACACACTATTTGATAAAGTTGCCTACACATCTATAATGCAGGTAGAGTATACCTGTATCATTTTCTTGAGCTTAATTATTTACAATTTAAATAGGAAATAAAAAAATAGAAAACCCAAACTTGCAATATCCATTCTAAGGATCTTGGCTTAGTCTCAGCAAACTTATCCTTAACTTAAAAGGCATGTTATCAGAAATCCACTCCAAAACTTAGGCCATCTAATCGAGGCGAATACTTCATGTTCTTTGCTGTCAGGTGTATTACACTTAGGATAAAAATCCTATAATCCATTCGAAGTAAACCAGAAAAGTCTCTATGGATTCATGGACGATATTTACTTGTTCAGTAACATTAGAGAAACAAACTGTTTCATCTACTTACACTCAATGATACTTGTGAGAATTGCAATGTACAAACTGGCTGCAAAAGTTCCCTGTTTTCTAAGCTTTAAATATAGTCACTAACTAACTTTAAGACTTGGGTTTCATTCACCTTAATGCTCATGCTAACTATGAAAGTAGTAAACTGCAGTTGCCTGAGTTGTGTTGTGTGAATTATCTAGCTGACTGATTCACTGTGCCAAGTTTCAGTTGAAGATCAGTCTCAGTTCAAATGCATAATACAAAGTATTTCATTTTAAACTTTTTCTGAAAATGATCTACAAGAGTTAACAGTTTGGAATTTGTTTGTTGTATTACTTTGCTAACTTTTTAAGTGCTTATTTTTGACTGGTTATGCTTATAAAGCAATGGGTTTCAATTTTACCCTTGGCATACTACACATACAGTATTAGTGGCTGTAGCAGTACTGACCTATTTTGAAGCCTGACCTCAGAACAGAGAGGATTTAGTGCATGTTAATTCAAGTAGTGTCTCTATTTTCTCTCTAACTACCACTGTCAGGTTGACATCTTTTTTAAATGCAAAGGCGGCTGTTCAGAAAGGAAAGAAATTGCTTAAGGTGCTGCTATTTTTTTCCTCAGATGCACTGGGTAAGGCTTGTTGCTCAAAAGCACATTGGAGCTAGTGTTCAGAAATTGGTACTCATATATATATATATATATATATATATATATAAAAACACAAAATACTTTTTTGTATTTTCTTGTATTTTTATCCGCACATGTTTACATTTTGCTCTTTTTTACTCCGATGCCAAGCATGTAGATGCCAGAAACAGGGAGAACTTTTGTTCTGCCAGGCCATGAAATTTAAGCAAATAAAATAAAAATAACGGATAAGAGCAGAAAATCCAGCTTTGCCCCCAGAATATTCACAAATGACTGTATTGTTTTTGAGCCGGTAATGGTATAAATTTCATTATAATTGAAAATTCAATCACAATAGGGAGTAGACACTGTACAATGTGTAACAGATAGCCAATGTTACCAGCTTGTTATGCTCACACATGGAGACAGGACTACACCGCTCTCCCACACATTGCGAGAGAGAGAGAGATAAAATGCTTAATATTACAAAGTCTTGAGAACAGAAAGCTAATCTCTGTCTCTGTTTGCTCACACATTAAGTTATTGCTCAATTTGTTTTTATAGCTAGTCAGCTGTACAAATATAGTTGGCAACTATTAGTGAAAGTGCCCCACATAACAAGTAGACTTAAGCAGTTACTATTTGCTCATTTATAGTGGTATTGGAAACACTTACTAACCCAGTTAATATTTTCTTATTAAGTCTTTGATAAGAAAAAAGCTGATTCTGAAAATGGATTTACAGGTTATACATCCTCGATAGCTCAATGGATAGATGCGTGGTACAGAACCATTCAAGGAAGGCAGGTTGAAGGTTTGATTCCTGCTGTGCGGCGCGATAATTGCCAACGAGTATGGTGCCACAACTTATCTCGAAAGGAGGAATACAAGTAGCTGGTGCTCCTGCTCCAACTGGAAAGAGTGTGTAGACCAGGTCAGGAAGAGATGAGATCCAGCTGTGGGAGCACCTGTCAGATATTCTGTTGACACTCACCAGTAACAAGCTGCTGCTTGAGTGACATTCCAGAGTCCTGCTGGCACCACTGAAGCATAGTCAGCATAGGTGTGCTGCTCAGTCCAAAAGGCCACAAGACATAAGAGCAAGAATAAGGCAAACAGCCCATCAAGTCTGCTCCGCCATCCATCATAGCTGATTTAGTGCTCCTCTCAACCACATTCCAGCCTCCCTCCCCAACAACGCTCCAACTTTTCTCCTCTTCCCATTGCCTTTCCTTCTACCATCCTCTTCCAGTCCTCCCACTGCCCCCAACCAATGTCTCCAACATCCCCCCATCCTCTATCTCACAATATCTCAGGCCTCAGTCGCTTCCCCATCTTATTTCCACGTCTGTGCTCTTCCCCCTCACACACCATAGCTCTAAAATGGCTTCCCCATCCTTATAATCATGATCTAGAGAGAAGACGACAAAAAACTGTGCACAAACCTAGCAACTTACGACCAAGGACGTAGGGGCTTAGTTGCAACTGAGTTTTGGTGCATTGTTAGCAGCCCAAGTAGCTGCAGTTCCAATTCAGCAATACCACCCTGGCTCACTTCATGCAAAGCATAGCAATTACGAGGAGATTTCTTTTAGAGCATCATTAACTTGAAGCTGTATCAGAATGCAGAAACTAACCAAATCACACAGAGGCTTGAAACACATAGCTGGTGTAATTATCAGAACTGACTATTACCTGGAACTCAAATCTCAAGATTAAAATTTGTAAGTTATGATAATAAGTATTATGTGTATGTCAGGAAACGTACGAGGGGTGATTGATACGTTCGTGGCCTAGGTTTACACACTTAGTCCAGCAGTCATGGAGCTTACGGATCTTGGACCTCCAAAAAGCTCATTGCATGCACATGCAGTTCAACTCTTTGAGTGATTATGCAGAAAGTTTGAAGTTAATAACTCATCTCCTTCTACCTTAGGCCACAAACTTATTAATCATCCCTGATGAGTTATTAACTTCGAACTTTCTGCATAATCACGCAAAGGGTTGACCTGCATGTGCATGTAATGAGAGCTGTATAACTCATCTCCTTCCACCCTAGGCCACAAACTTATCAAAACCCTTGCTGTAGGCACTTTCTGGAGGTCTAAGAACTGTAAGCTCCACGACTGCTAGGCTAAGTGTGTAAATGTAGGAGGGGACTATTTTGAAAAATAAATGTGCTAGGTTTTCTAAAATTGACTTTTTCTACCTTAGGACACGAACTTATCAATCAACTCTCGTACTTCTCAAAGATAATCTAAGATCTCGCATTTACAACTGACCAATAAAGCTTTCTATAGTGATCACTCTGACTTTTATTTCTCATTCCATTTGTAAAAGAGAATGGTCTTTTTATTGGAAATAACAGCAGATGGTGATTTATGACTACATAAAACTGAACTGACGTAGATCAGTTCTCATTCACATACGGGAGCTTCTAACAGCAAAACCTTTCCCTCCAATCTGTCTCTGCTCTTCACCCCAGCCAAATCACAAAACTAACGTCTGGATAACATCAAGCAACTCTTTTCTTATCCATGACTGTCAACTGATTAGAAATATTTGAGAAATATTCCTCTGTAAAAAACTGAATATTGTACAGTAGATTCCAGTTAATTAGGACACATCAGGGCTAGTACATTTTAGCCCGATTTAAGTGGCTGCCCCAATTAACTGAAGTTTCACAGAAATAGTTAAAAAGGTAAAAAAACAAAAGACAAACTACCTTTTAACCAAGTAAGAAATTATGTATTTAAATGAAATACAGAACAATTTAGAACATTACCATATTACTACCATACTATAAAACTGTGTAATAGTTCCTAATAGTTACCAATGGAGGATTTCATTCAGTGTACACTGCCATGTTCTTTTAATTGACTGTAAATGAAAAAATTAGCGCAGACACTAAGTGCAGAAATGGACTGCCTTCAAATTTCAAAGTAAAATTTATTATCAGAGTACATACATGCCACCATATACAAACATGAAATTCTTTTTCTGCAGGCATACTTAGCAAATCTATAGAACAGTAACTGTAAACGTCAGGAACTCTAAGCTGTAAATAAACTGTGCAAGTGCAGATAATAAATAAATAGCAATAAATAATGAGCATGAAATAACAAGCTAAAAGAGTCATAGAAACATAGAAAACCTACAGCACAATACAGGCCCTTCAGCCCACAATGCTGTGCCAAACATGTACTTACTTTAGAAATTACCTAGGGTTACCCAAAGCCTTCTATTTTTCTAAGCCCCATGTACCTATCCAGGAGTCTCTTAAAAAATCTTACTGTATCTGCCTTTACCACAGTCATCGGCAGCTCATTCCACACATTCACCACTCTGCGTAAAAGACAGACACCCTGACATCCCCTCTATACCTCCTTCCAAGCACCTTAAAACTATGCCATCTCATGTTAGCCATTTCAGCTCTGGGGAAAAAAGCCTCTGACTATCCACACAATCAATGCCTCTCATCATCTTGCACACCTCTATTAGGTCACCTCTCATCATCCATTGCTCCAAGAAGAAAAGGCCAAGTTCACTCAACCTATTCTTGTAAGGCATGCTCCCCAGTCCAGGTAACATCCTTGTAAATCTCCTCTGCACCCTTTCTTTGGTTTCCACGTCCTTCCTATAGTGAGGTGACCAGAACTGAGCACAGTAACTCCAAGTGGGGTCCGACCAGGGTCCTAAATAGCTCTAATATTACCTCTCAGCTCTTAAAATCAATCCCACGGTTGATGTATGTTAATGCACCGTATGCCTTCTTAACCACAGAGTCAACCTGTGCAGCAGCTTTGAGTGTCCTATGGTCTTGGACCCCAAGATCCCTCTGATCCACCACACTGCCAAGATTTTACCATTAGTACTATATCCTGCCATTATATTTGACCTACCAAAATGAACCACCAGAAACTTATCTGGGTTTAACTCCATCTGCCACTTCTCAGCCCAGTTTTGCATCCTATCAATGTCCCGCTGTAACCTCTGACAGCCCTCCACACTATCCACAGCACCCCCAACCTTTGTGTCATCAGCAAATTTACTGAACCATCTGTCCACTTCCTCATCCAGGTCATTTATAAAAATCATGACGAGAAGGGGTCCCAGAACAGATCCCTGAGCCACACCACTGATCGCCGACCTCCATGCAGAATATGACCCATCTACAACCACTCTTTGCTTTCTTTGTGCAAGCCAATTCTAGATCCACAAAGCAAGGTCCCCTTGGATCCCATTGCTCCTTACTTTCTCAATACCTTATCAAATGCCTTGCTGAAATCCATATACACTACATCTACTGCTCTACCTTCATCAATGTGTTTAGTCACATCCTCAAAAAATTCAATCAGGCTCGTAAGTCACGACCTGCCTTTGACAAAGCCATGCTGGTGATTCCTAATCATATTATGCCTCTCCAAATGTTCATAAATCCTGCCTCTCAGGATCTTCTCTATCAACTTACCAACCACTGAGGTAAGACTCACTGGTCTATAATTTCCTGGACTACCTCTACTCCCTTTCTTGAATAACTGAACAACATTTGCAACCCTCCAATCCTCCAGAAACCTCTCCCTTAAATGAGTGTAGCTACTGTATATCCTTTTGTTTCAGAGCCTGATGGTTGAGGGGTAGTAACTATTCTTGAACCTGGTGGTATGAAACCTGAGGCCCCTGTACCTCCTACCTGATGGCAGCAGCGAGAAAAAAGCATGGCCTGGGTGGTGAGGATCTGTTATGATGGATGCTGCTTTCCATGGCAACGTTTCATGTAGTTGTGCTGAATGGTTGGACAATTTTACCCATGATATACTGGGCTGAATACACTACCTTCTGTTGGATTTTTTGCTCAAAGGCATTGGTGCTCCCATACCAGACCATAATGCAGCCAGTAAGCACACTTTCCATCGCTCATCTATGGAAGTTTGGCAAGGTTTTTGATGACGTGCCAAAACTCCACAGATTCGTGAGGAAATAGTGGTGCTGCCACGCCTTTCTTCTCAAATGTGATGGGTCCAGGACCAGTCATCTGAGATAGTGACACCCATGATTTAAATTTACTGAATTTAAATTTAAATTTAAACTTACCTCTCCACCTCTGGTCCTCCAATGATTACTGGCTGATGGACCTCTGGTTTTCCATTCCTCTCTTGAAGTCTACTATCAGTTCTTTGGTCTGTTACGTATCCCGTAACTGGATAACTTACCAGCAAAGATAGAGAGGTCTGTTGAAGTCTGTTGTCACTATTTTCAAACGTTTTATTCGTAAAGGGACACAAAAGTAGGGTTAATACATACATTCAGATAGTGCACATCGTCAACTTTCAATCTAAAGTGCGGGTATAGTAATAATCATCATTAAGAAGTGAGCTCTGCTGGTGTCTAGGGGTTAATAGATTGTCCGTTGGAAATATAAAAGTCACTCTGAAAGTCTGCAAGCCCTTTGAAAATCGCTGGGTTTTGCGTGGGGCGACCGGGAGAGAGAGATTGGGGGGAGAAGAGAAAGAACTTGCCGAGTCTTGATGAAGCTTCCGTGAAATCAGGGGAGCATTGGTTTCCTCTCCCCGATGTTAGTTAAAAGCGGTTTTCTGTGATTCCAACCACAAATTCCAATCCTGGATTCTAACGCACGTGGCTTCCTTCAGAATGGCTTGCTGCTGCTGCTGGATCACTCTCTTGTGTCTTCTGGGTGCGTCTGAGGGGGCTGTCCCCCTGAGACTCTCCTTTATACTTCCTCACGGGGTCGCAGGTGTCAATCAGGTTGGGATGATGCAATCTTTCTCTCAACCAGCCCACCTCGCCCGAGGGCTTTTCCCGTGGTCTCCATGAGACAATAGTTGCTGGCATCTTATTCTGTATCCCTGGTGGGACGAGCAATTTTTCAAGTTTCTCTCTCTCTCACTTTCTGGGTCTACTGACCCCCCCCCCCCTCAACGGGTGCTCTTGCGATTCTCACAAAGGAGGGGGCTGGGATCATAACAGGTCTTATTGCCATTGAGTGAGAGGTTTTATTATTACACCACTCAACCATACTTCCAGTCTCCCTTCTGTATGCTGATTCATCACCATATTTGATACAACCCACAACAGTGGTGTCATCAGCAAACTTCATACAATGCTTTTGATGACTCCATGTTAGAAATCTTCATTTTCATTGTACTATTCAAGATTATTTCAAATTCTTCATAATTCCTAACTTGTTGAAGTAGTGAAATCGTTTCATTTTCACTCACGGCTGTTTCTGTCATCTCCAAGCATGAATGCCTGAAACCACAGTGAGGAAAACTGATCCAATTTGTCTTACTGCTTATTTCTTGCCAACCATTAGGGACAAAAATCACTGCTTTTGGAACACAAGCAAACGCAACTGACGCTATTTAAAACCCGTTCCCTCTAAGCATGGTGTAGTGCCTAACGGTCACACAAGTGCACATGATTGATACTAGTTAGAAACTGTTTGGCAACAGTCTCCTGCCGCAGTTAAGCAGCATAGAGCCCTGAAGAAGCAAAGGGAATCCCAGCTATTTTCTTCTTGGAACGACGGAGGATGAGAGGCAACCTGATACAGGTGTATAAGATGATGAGGGGCATTGATTGTGTGGATAGTCAGTGGCTTTTTCCCAGGACTGAAATGGGTAGCAGGAGAGGGCACAGTTTTAAGGTGCTTGGAAGCAGGTACAGAGGAGAAGTCAGGGGTAAGTTTTTTAATCAGAGAGTGGAGAGTGCATGGAATGGGTACCGGTGACGGTGGTGGAGGCGGATACGATGGAGTCTTTTAAGAGACTTCTGGACAGGTACATGGAGCTCAGAAAGATAGAGGACTATGGGTAACCCTCAGTTATATCTAATGTAAGGACATGTTCAGCACAGCTTTGTGAGCTGAACGGCCTGTATTGTGCTGTAGGTTTTCTATGTTCTATGTTCTATTTCTCAAGTAGTTTTTGTTATTTAAGAGTTGTCCCAAATAAGCAGCTGTCCCACTTAACCAATGGCCCAATTCACCAGAATCCACTGTGCACTGACAAATGGTAGCAGAAATGGATGAAGTTTTCCAAATATACAATCATTAAACAAAATCTAAAACAGGGATTCCCAACATGGGCTCCACGAACCCTTCAGTTAATGTTAGGGGCTCAGGGCATATAAAAGCTTGGGACCCCCTGAATTAAAATGCATAGTTTGGATCAGGTATATCCACAGTGAATTGTTCCTAATTGTTCCATCTTGACAACCCAAGAACCAATCTAGTGAAACTTTGCCACACCACCTCCACAACAAGAGATTTCTTCCTCAGCTCTGGAGAAAAACCACTTGCTGCATCAACTGGTATAGCTGGAGCGACCTAGTTTCTTTGCACCTGGGCTGATGCAAAACTGGGCTGAGATGTGGCAGATGAAGTTCAACCCACATAAGTATAAAGTGGTTCCTTTTGGTAAGTCAAATTTGAAGACAGAATAAAATACTAATGGTAAGATCTTGACAGTGTGGATGATCAGCTAGATCTTGTTGTCTATGTCCTTAGGACATTCAAAGCTGCTGCGCAGGTTGACAGTGTTGTTAAGAAGGCATATGGTGTGTTGGCATTCATCAACCGTGGGATTGAGTTCAAGAACCGTGAGGTAATGTTACAGCTATATAAGACCTTAATTAGACCCCATTTGGATACTGTGTTCAGTTCTGGTCACCTCCTTACAGGAAGGATGTGGATACTACAGTGAGAGTGCAGAGGAGATTTACGAGGATATTGCCCGGTTTGGAGAGGATGCCTTATGAGAATAGGTTGAGTGAACTTAACCTTTTCACCTTGGAGCAGCGGAGGATGAGAGATGACTTGATAGAGGCATATATGATAATGAGAGGCATTGATTGTGAGGATAACCAGCGGCTTTTTCCCAGGGCTGAAATTGCTAACATGCAGGGGGCATAGTTTTAAGGTGCTTGGAAGTATGTACAAGGGGGATGTCAGATGTAAATATTTCACACAGAGAGTGGTGGGTGCATGGAATGTACTGCCAGCGAAGGTGGTAGAGATATGATACAATAGGGTCTTTTAAGAGTCTCTTAGATAGGTATATGGAGCTTATAAAAATAGAGGGCTTTGCAGTAGGAAAATTCTAGGCAGCTTCTACAGTAGGTTACATGGTCAGCACCAGATAGTGGGTCAAAGGGCCTGTAATATGCTGTAGATTTTCTATGTTCTCCTCCTTTTCTAATTAATCACCATTGATCTGACTTGGACAAAGTGGGTAATCTCATACTTAACCTACATTGTAATGCATCTGCTATATATTTACCCATTCATTCAACTTGCCTGTATCACAATGGATCTTCCTCACCTGTTCACCCAGATTTATGTCACCCACACACTTCCATTTAATTTTACATCTAAATCATTAATAAAATTAACCATTGAACTGTTAGGGTCCAAGCACTGAATTCTGTGCTACCCCACGACTCACTGCCTACCACTCAACAAAACAATTAATTCCAACTTTCTCTATCCATGACAGTATGTCACCCCCAATACTGCGCGCTTTAATTTTGCACACTAATGTCTAAGCACAAAAAAACCTAAATAAAACCTGTCAAAGCTGTTCAATCACCTGCTCTATTGACTTTTTGCTAACATTATAAATGTAATTGATATCTGAACATCTTTTAAAAACTGTGTGCTCAGGTGTAAGTGTAGATATAGAGTTTTGTTTTGTCCACCCTCTCGTCCACCCAGCAATGCAACTCATCCCAGCTGCCTTAACTGATTAAGGGGTAGTCAGTAAACTCTATTAATGTAATGAATTTTGTTATGTCATATCTGGATATTTACAACACCAAATTATTTAAAAATGCAACACTACAATAGAGCTAGGACTGTGATACAAAGCTAAAAATAGGGGCAAATGTAGAAGATGTACCTGTGTAGACATGTGTCTGGACTCTAGTCCCAAGGTCAAATATAACTCCAAGCATGCAAAAGTAGTGTCTGTGCCACTAATATTTGCCAGGGGAACAGGGTCTATGGCATGGAAAATTAGGGGAACAGGGTCTATGGCATGGAAAATTATCTCCATATTCCCACTGTTTTGTTGGAGGACATTTCTGCTGGCCTAGATGGTTCAGTGAATGGAGTGGTGAAAACTTCAGCTGGAGATGGAGGTGCATCAGAAACTGTGATCATGTTTCCAGAAATCACTGAAAACAGCATATAGCTGGGAAGTAGAAGATGGCCAAAGATAGATCTTAGGGGTTTCCTAATTCTAATGGTGTGGAAGCTGAAAGGCTCCATTACAGACTCTATTATTTCTATAGCATCTCTGATCTCTGCCTCCACCTCTGCCTAACCTGTTACTGGAGTTCTCATCCATGCTTTTGCTACTTCCAGCCCTAACTATGTGGATGTTTCTCTGGCAGACCTTCTGACCTTTAACTCTGCTGCTCAGACTCCTACCTGTACCCACTTCTCTTCCTTTTTATTAACTGACTTACAATTCCCTCCAAGGTGTTAATATCCCAGCTTTAAAATTCTCAAACTTGGTTTCAAATTCTGTGATGTCTCACCATGTAAGTACTTCTGTAATCTCCACAGCCCTACACGACATTTGCACTCCTACAACTCTAACACCTGGAGGGTCTTCGGTGGTCTTCATCATAACACTGAGATCCAATGCTTTCAGCTTCTAGTTCTTGAGCTCAAGAGTTCCATTGAGATGACTCTCAAACGTTCAATTTTCAAAATCCTGCTCAATGCATCCTTGTCTAAGGCTCTTTCTTTGTTTGAGAATGATGAGCTTGCTGGGGAGCAAACAGAAACATCATTTCAACCTGTGCCAGTCATGAACACTGGGTAAACAAACCGCTTATCTTTGACTGGTCAGATTCCTTTGAACTGCTTGCTTTGATCCTTTTACCTTACATGTTTCAAAGTAAGTAGTATTTGGCATTAATTTATGAAGCTATTCATTTACAAGGCAACTAATACCTGAAGGGGGCTGTATCCTAGCAAAATATAGTACCACTACTAAATGCGTAAAGTCCAGAATGGAAAAGCTTATTTTATTTATAAAAATGCATTGTTTGACACCAAAGGGGTACTGCCGTGCTTTCTTTGTAATTGCACTTCAATGCTGGGTGTGCCCAGGAAACATCCTTCAAAATGGTAACACCAAGGAATTTGAAGTTGCTGACCCTCTCACCACTGATCCTCTGGTGAAGACTGGCTCATGGGCCTCTGGTTTCCTCCACCTGAACTCAATAATCTGCTCCTTGGTCTTGCTGACAGTGACTGTGAGGTTGCTGTTGTTGCAGCACTCAGCCGGATTTCCAATCTCCCCCCCAATTTGTTGATTCATCACCAACTTTGATTCAGCCTAAAGCAGAGGTGTTATCAGCAAGCTTGAACATGGCATTGGAGCTGTGCTTAGCCACACAGACAGAAGTGTAAACTGCATAGAGCAGGGGGCTAAGCACACAGCCCTGTGGTGTGCATATGCTGATGGAGATTGTGGAGGAGATGTTGTTGCCAATCCAAGTTTACTGGGGTCTATCAGTGATGAAATTGACAATCCAATTGCACAAGGATGTATTGAGGCCAAGGTCTTGAAGCTTATTGATTAGCTTTGAGGGGATGATAGTACTGAATGCCAAGTTGTAGTTGATAAAGAGCATCCTGATGTATGCATCTTTGCTATCCAGATGTTCCAGGGTTGAGTGGAGAGTCAATGAAATGGCATCTACTGTGGATCTGTTGCACCAGTAGTCAATTTGGAGCAGATCCAAATTGCTTCTCAGACAGGGATTGACATGTTCCATCACCATATTCTCAAAGTACTTCATCACTGCAGATCTAAGTGCTACTGGACAATAGTTGTTGAGGCAGCCTACCACATCCTTTTTAGGCACCGGTACAAGCGAACCCTGCTTGAAACAGGTGGATACCTCAGACTGTCGAAGACAGAGGTTAAAGATCTTAGTGAACGTTCTAGCCAGTGATCAGCACAGGTCTTTAGTACTTGGCCAAGTACTCCATCTGGGCTGGATGCTTTTTGTGGGTTCACACTCCTGAAGGATACTCGAACATCAGCCTCAGAGGCTGACAGTTTGTGATGGTACCTCCATGTTTCGACTGACAACGTGAACATTGAAGGAATTGAGGTAATCTGAAACGAAGCCTTGTTGTTGCTTAATTTTACTTTATAAGAGATGAAAGCATTTAAGCCCTCTCACAACCGTTGAACATCCTTCATTGATGTAAGTTTAGTCCGATCATTCACGTGAAATACTAAAATGTTTCCCATAAATGTTGCCTTACCTGCTGAGCATTTAAAGCACAGTCTGAGCCTGATCTTACTTGTCTGAAGTACAAAAGTCACTGATCCTCCAAGGAAACCAACCTAACCATCCATTTCAGCTTCATCCCTGAGCACAACATTTGTATTTTATTCAATTTATTTTTGAAATATATTTTTGAAATCCATGCCAAGTCTAGCATTTTTTGCCTATCTCTAGGGGTCACATAACTATTTTGAGTGATACAGTGCCAATAATTATTTGAAGTGGTTTGGAACAAAAAGTAAGGCATGCTGGATGGGAGGTTTCAACAGAAAGGTGGCATGACTTTTTGGACAGCAAAATTCATTCTTTTTTGTGATAGATCTGAGGCAAACAGCCTTTACTGTTGGTGTTACCTATACCATTGAAACCAATGGAAGGAAAATTGAACAATTTTCTGTTTTTCTGAAGATGCACTCTGCCATACTGTGAAGATGAGAACATATGCCACTTACATAGGATCCCTTCAGAATTACTTTGGAACTTGAGGAATTGTCTTCATAAGGAGTTAAGTCAGAATCATCTGTTACTTTCCTTAATCAGTCTGCCTAGTTAGCTGTGAGAGCAAGCCTTCAGTTTGTTGGTTTGATTTAACGACAAAGCACTTCTGAGAACTAAAAGTCATTGACCTATGTTTCTGACTTATCCTATTGAACTTGTAACCGAGTAGAAATTGGCCTTCTCTGGTAATTATTTTTCATCTTGTTATGTCTGAAAGAAAGAACATACATTGCATTGTAAAATGTTACAGGAACGTAGAATGTTAATATTTAAAATCCAAAGACAGCAATGCTATCAGAAGTACCATCAATATAGTCCGTAGTGCATTTTTTTCTAGTGAAAGTTTGTGTATGCTAGGTATCCAATTTCAGTGATGAAAGCGTAAGACCAGTAGAGTATTATTGCCACTAGAAATATTATAATTAATAGAACAGCTGTAACATGCCACTACATAGCTCACAACTGCCAGCTATAATTCTCAAATGAAAACAAGATCACAGCTTGAACATATCAAGTCTCTTTCCAGCTCAGTACCAAATATATTCCTCCACTAATGTGAATTTTCGTTTCATGAAACACATAATGGCAGTGTTTTTTCTAAGGATGCCACAGTGATACAGCTGGTAAAGCTTCTTCCACACAGTGACCCAGGTTCAATTCTAACCTCCGGTACTTTGTGGCGTTTGCACATTTTCCTTATGACCACCTGAGTTTCCACAGGTTGTTCTGGGTTCTTCCCACATGCCAGTATATGCAGCTTGGAAGGCTATTTGGTCTCTGTAAATTGCCCCTAGTGTAGGCGAGTGCTAGAATCTGGAGGGAGATGATGGGAATGTGAATAAAATAAAATGGAATTAATGCAGCATTTAGTACAGCAAATGTATGTCTTATGGTTGTCATGGATTCAGTGGGCCAAATGGCCTTTTTCTGCTCTTCATGTCTCAATGAAATTCGGTGATATATCAAGATGACTACATCACTCCAATTATTATGGCTGTAACTTTCATTAAAGATTACCTTCAGTTGAAGCCATTTTTCAGTCCACATGTTACTGACACAAACTTTAAATATCCACACTACATTGACATTCAGTTCCATTTCCTTAGCCTGGTACATGGAGTTGCTGGAAAACACTAACTTGCCATTTTCCTTCAGATCTGTAACATTGTTCCACATTTGTTCCAAATCTTTAGAATATTGCAGCAAGCATTCATTCTCTCCCTTCATTATAAAAGATAATACTGAACTGCATAAACAGTTCTTGTAAATTACTACTTTTTTATAATCCATGAATTTCTAATCATTCACAATACAATACAATGGCAGGAATAGATCATATGAAGTCTGATCCACTATTCATCAAAATTGTGTCGTCATCTACCTCAGCACTATTTTTCAAAATTATTCCCATATCCTTGTATTCACTTAATATCCAGAAATCTACCAAATTCTATTTTGAGTGAACAAATGACTGAATTCCGTAGACATCTAGGGAGATATGTCCCTCATCTTAAGCTCTTCAGTTGTGAAGAGACTTGCTTACTCCTGTAATCAAACTCTTTTGTAATGAAGATTATCATAATATCTTATTGTACCTGCATTTTGGCCTTCAGTGACTTATGTTCCCTTGAGCATTAATTATCCAGCCTCTCATCACCACACAAATCCTCTGCTTTTCTATTTTGTGCACCAAAGTGGATGACCTCAGTTTTTACGATGTTGCATTCCATCTGCCACCATCTCACACATTCAGTCAGTTTTTCCATAACGCCTTGAAGCATCTTTACTCTTCTCCTGCACATGCAATCCCATCAAACCTGGGGAAAAAATGACAATTTATCAGCTAAGTCAAATTGTTGATATAGATTGAGACCAAAGCATTGATCTTCGTGGTATATCACTATCAACCTATGAAGGACCCATTCTTTGCTTTCTATCCAATAACCAATTCTCAATCCATTCGGTTCGTTATCCCCCCCTTCATGAGACCTGACCTTGTTGACCAATCTTTAGAAAATCTTTCAAAGTCCCCTTTTCTATTACACTAGTCACATTCTTAAAGAACTCCAACAGATTAGTCAAATGTAATTTTTCTCTTTATCAATCCACCCTGACTCTGCTGAATCTTATGATTCTTTTCAAACACTCCTATCCCTAAATCCTTCAACGTTGAGTCCGCTTTTTTCCCAACACTGGCATTAGGGTAACCAGGCATTGGTTCCTTGATCCCCCTCTCACACTATTCTGAAGCATTTGGGGGTCACATTTGTTAACCTCCAATCTACAGGAGCAACTCCAGAATCCAATTTACCTGCCAAAGAGAAAGGAAAGAAGTAGGTATTAATCCATAGTTGGTCAAAAACATTTGCTACTGGTCACTGCTGGACACATCAAGACAGGAAACTGGAATTTTTACCTTCTAATGTATATTAAACTGAGGCTTTTAAGGCATTGGTCAGATCGCATTTGGAATGTTCTGAGTAGTTTTGGGCCCCTTATCTAAGAAAGGAGGCGCTGGCATTAGAGAGATTCCGGAGTAGGTTCATGAGAATATTCCTGACAATGAAAGGGTCCAGATCAGGTTTTTGAGAATGATCTTGGGAAAGAAAGGGTTAACGCATGAGGAACATTGAAAGGTTCTGGGTCTGTACTCGCTGGAGCTTAGAAGAATGAGGGGTGATCTTACTGAAAGCTATCAGATATCAAAAGGCCTGGATAGAGTTTTCTGAGATGTTTCCTATAGTGAGGGAGTCTAGGACCAGGAGGAACAATGTCAGAATAGAAGGATGTCCCTTTAGAAAAGAAATGAAAAGGAATTTCTTCCAGAGGGTGTTGAATCTGTGGAATTCAATGCCACAGACAGCTGTGGAGGCCTAGTCATGGGTATATTTAAAGCAGAGATTGATAGGCTCTTGATTAGTAAGGGCATCAAAGGTTATAGTAGAAGGCAGGAGAATGGGGTTGAGAGAGATAATAAATCTGCCATGATGCAATGGCAGAGCAGGCTCGATGGACTGAATGGCCTGATTCTGCCCCTATGTCTTATGGTCTTGCGGTCTCTAAACAATATAAATAGTGCACCAAAAGGTGACAGTAATTTATGACCCTTGTTTGGCCCATATATTCAGACAACATAAATTGCTCTAATTCCAATGGAGAATCACTGAGGAGGGTTTTAAAGTTCAGCAAATGACTTGTAGTTTTGCATTGCAAGGGTGAGAGATTGCACTAGGATATTAATTCATCAAATAACTGCCTCATATCCATAATATATAATATAATGCAGCTTTGATGCTAGGTTTATGTAAAATATACCCATTTTATAAACATTGTAACAATCATATATTGAGATCTACAACCCAACAATTTTATGTTTGTCTTTTTAAGAGAGGAAACTGGCCCAGCTAGAAGCAGGTGTTGGAGGATAGTGAAACAATTATCTGAGCATGGGATTAGGCCAAGGTTTCTGACCTGCTGTGTGGTCTGTAGAAAATAGTCTGAAGAGCGCCGCAGGAGTCTCAGGATAATGAAACAATGGCATAGTCTCACAGTTGGCGTTAAAGTGATTAATTTTGTTTGGAAATAGAACTTCATGATTTATTACTGTCAGAAGTAATGAGGCTCAATGTGCCAATTATTTCCATTAGTGTACTTCGCACAGGACAGCAACAAGGAAGCACACGAGCACTAGGCTGATAACTTATTATGGTTAAAGTACATGAATTCATTGACAAGGCAACTCGATGTAGTTCAACATTCAAATTAAATTTATTATCAAAGTACACGTACATATACAGCCCTGAGAATCACTTACACGCGAGCATGCTCAGTAAATCCAGTAACCGTAATAGAATCAATGGAGGACCATGGGTGTAATGAAAAGCTTACCTGCATCACCATTACAGACAGATAACATTAGAGACAAAACATTCACATAAAAGCATAAATTGAACGTAAATTACACAATTTTTTTATAAGAAAGAGGACAATTAGAACAAAATAAGAATGTCAACTTTAATGATCAAAATGGTCATCGTGTTGTTAAACTATACTCATTAGGGTTGTGCCAGTTGGTTCAACACACACAAATACGAGAGGTACTGAGTGAGGCAGGTTGCATCAATGGAAGGAAATGGACTCAAAACATTGACGGACCATTTCCTTCCATAGATACTACCTGACCCATTGAGTTCCTCCAGCGCTTTGTGTGTTACAAAGGGAAAATATCATTGCGCTGTTCAGTTGTCTCTGTCGAGTTCCCTGCTTTGACAGTGGATGTAGAATGATTACTCTAAATGGAGGAGCAGGTAAATAGTGCAAAGTAAGTGTTTGTTCATTGTAACACACACAAAAGACTGGTGGAACGCAGCAGGCCAGGCAGCATCTATAGGAAGAAGTACAGTCAACTTTTCGAGTGAGACCCTTCGTCAGGACTAACTGAAAGAAAAGATAGTAAGAGATTTGAAAGTGGGAGGGGAGGGGGAAATCCAAAATGATAGGAGAAGACAGGAGGGATTGGGGTGAAGCTAAGAGCTGGAAAGTTGATTGGCAAAAGGGATACAGAGCTGGAGAAGGGAGAGGATCATGGGATGGGAGGCCTAGGGAGAAAAAAAGGGGGAGGGGAGCACCAGAGGAAGATGGAGAACAGGTAAGGAGTGATTGTGAGGGGGCAGAGAGAGAAAAAAAAGGGAGAGAGAAAAAAGGAGGGAATAAATAAATAAATAAAGGATGGGGTAAGAAGGGGACAGGGGCATTAATGGAAATTAGAGAAATCTATGTGCATGCCATCAAGTTGGAGGCTACCCAGACAGAATATAAGGTGTTGTTCCTCCAACCTGAGTGTGGCTTCATCTTGACAGTAGAGGAGGCCATGGATAGACATATCAGAATGGGAATGTGACGTGGAATTAAAATGTGTGGCCACTGGGAGATCCTGTTTTCTCTTACTAACTTTTCTTTCAGTTAGTCCTGATGAAGGGTCTCGGCCCGAAACGTCGACTGTACTTCTTCCTATAGGTGCTGCCTGGCCTGCTAAATTTTGCGTGTGTTGCTTGAATTTCCAGCATCTGCAGATTTCCTCGTGTTTGCATTTGTTCATTGTTACAAGTCTTGTTATATGGCCTATTTGCATCACAGTTAAATTATACCAAGCAATATATTTCAGGCTTGGTGAAAGTGCCAAGATGTGATCACCACATGAGGAATGAAGCAATCATATAGAGTAGTAAGTAGAACTCAGATAATTGATTTGATGAAGGATAAGATTTGCAGATGAAAAGGAAACAGAGTTATTTAAGAAACCAGATTGGCCCCAGATTATGCTGAATTTTCATGTATTTCTGTAAAGTGAAATTTCTTTAATTGTTGGCAATGAAAATAGAACAGCAGAGCACAGTACAAGTTCCTTGTCCCATGATGGTGTGCCAACCTAGCCAAACCTACTCTACAATCAATCTAACCCTTCCGTTCTGCACAGCCCATTACCCTCCAATTTTCTTATATCCATGTGGCTATCTATGAGTCTATTAAATGCCTCTATTCTGGCACACTCTACCATCAGCCCTGGGAGTGTGTTCTCTATGTGAAAACCCTATCTCTAGCTTTTCTACTAGGCTTTCCTGGCTGGCTGTCAATCAAGTTGCCTCTCATCCTCTCTCATTTCAAAGACAGAAGCCCTAGCTCACACCAGATGTGGGAAGGTGTATGCTGTCCAATAAACACTGCTTAAAAGGGATGAAAACATTATCTGAAGAAAATTTTGTCCTTAGTTTTTTCCAAAATACTGCTATCTATGTGACGGCACAGTGAACTAGAAACCAAACGTTTGGTTCTAGAGACAAGTTCAGATAAATAGATGGGCAATTTTAAATTCAAATAATTAAATCAATCTGGAATCTGACACTAGTGACAGTCTGATAAATACAAAAATAGTCGAAAGTCAAAAAACTAATCTGTTTCCCAGTTCCCTTCCAAGAAGGCATCTGCCATCATTATCCAGCATTTTCTCCTTCTAAGTGGTCCCCTTGGAACTTCTTTCTACTCCAGTTGATGAAATCAATGAAGATCCTGACATAAATAGGGCAGGAGACAAATGATCAGGTGGGTGTGTCTACGATTCACACTATGATGAATCGGTGTAAGCAAGCTCTGAAATGAGGGTGCGGAGATTAAAACAGTTACTTGGTGACACAGGACAAGATAGTACAAAGTCAGCATGGTTTCCTTCAGGGAAAATCCTGCCTGACGAACCTGTTAAAATTCTTTGAGGAGATTACAAGTAGGATAGATAAAGGGGATGCAGTGGATGTTGTATATTTGGACTTTCAGAAGGCCTTTGACAAGGTGCCACACATGAGGCTGCTTACCAAGTTAAGAGCCCATAGTATTATAGGTAAGTTACTAACATGGTTAGAGCATTGGCTGATTAGTAGGAGGCAGCAAGTGGGAATAAAAGGATCCTTTTCTGGTTGGTTGCCAGTGACTAGTGGTGTTCCACAGGGGTCAGTGTTGGGACTACTTCTTTCTATGCCGTATATAAATGATTTAGATTATGGAATAGTTGGCTTTGTTGTCAGGTTTGTAGATGATATGAAGATTGGTGGAGGGGCAGGTAGTGTTGAGGAAACAGAAAGACTTAGATTAGGAGAATGGACAAGAAAGGGGCAAATGAAATACAATGTTGGAAAATGTATGGTCATGCACTTTGGTAGTAGAAATAAATGTGCAGACTTTTCTAAACAGGGAGAAAATCCAGGAATCTGAGATGTAGAGGGACTTGGGAGTCCCTGTGCAGAACACCCTGAAGGTTAACTTACAGGTTGAGTCAGTGGTGAGGAAGGCAAATGCCATGTTAGCATTCATTTCAATAGGTCTAGAATAAAACACCAAGGATGTGATGCTGAGGCTTTATAAGGTACTGGTCAAGTCTTACCTTGGGTATTGTGAACGGTTTTGGGCCCTTCATCTTAGAAAAGATGTGCTGGCATTGGAGAGGGTCCAGAGGAGGTTCACAAGGATGATTCCAGGTTTGAAAGAGTTATCATACGAGGAACATTTGATAGCTCTGGGTCTGTACTTGCTGAAATTCAGAAGGATGAGGGGGGATGTCATTGAAACCTTTTGAATGTTGAAAGGCCTAGACAGAGTAGATATGGAAAGGGAGAGTTGAGGACAAGAGGGCACAGCCTCAGAATAGAGGGACGCCCTTTCAAAACAGAGATGCAGAGAAATTTCTTTAGCCAGAAGGTGGTGAATTTATGGAACTTGTTGCCACATGCAGCTGTGAAGGCCAGGTCGTTGGGTGTATTTAAGGCAGAGATTGATAGGTTCTTGATTGGACATGGCATCAAAGGTTATGGGTAGAAGGCCGGGAACTGGGGTAGAGGAGGATTAAAAACAAGGATCAGCCATGGTTGAATAATGAACAGACTCGGTGGGCCAGATGGCCTAATTCTGCCTAATGTCTTATGGTCTTATGATCTCTTAAGTGCATAATTATAACCATAAAACAATCACAGCACGGAAACAGGCCATCTTGGCCCTCCTAGTCCGTGCCGAACCCTTAATCTCACCTAGTCCCACCTACCCGCACTCAGCCCATAACCCTCCACTCCTTTCCTGTCCATATACCTATCCAATTTTACCTTAAATGACACAACTGAACTGGCCTCTACTACTTCTACAGGAAGCTCATTCCACACAGCTATCACTCTTTGAGTAAAGAAATACCCCCTCGTGTTTCCCTTAAACTTCTGCCCCCTAACTCTCAAATCATGTCCTCTAGTTTGAATCTCCCCTACTCTCAATGGAAACAGCCTGTTCACGTCAACTCTATCTATTCCTCTCAAAATTTTAAATACCTCGATCAAATCCCCCCTCAACCTTCTATGCTCCAATGAATAGAGACCTAACTTGTTCAACCTTTCTCTGTAACTTAATTGCTGAAACCCAGGTAACATCCTAGTAAATCGTCTCTGCACTCTCTCTAATTTATTGATATCTTTCCTATAATTCGGTGACCAGAACTGCACACAATATTCCAAATTTGGCCTTACCAATGCCTTGTACAACTTTAGCATTACATCCCAACTTCTGTACTCAATGCTTTGATTTATAAAGGCCAGCGTTCCAAAAGCCCTCTTCACCACCCTATCTACATGAGACTCCACTTTCAGGGAACTATGCACTATGAATTATGTGGTGGAAAATGCAAATTTTTGGACGCAGGCCTGATTATTGATAGGCGAGTAACTGGGGTATATAGTGTACTTAGCAGTTACATAGAACTTAGTGCAATGTAGCACAAGAACAGACATTCACCCTGTGATATTATACCAAACTAATGCTGCTTAATTACAGTAATCTCTTCTGCCTGCGCTCAGTCCATGTTCCTCCGTTCTCTGCATACCCATGTGCCTATCTAAGAGCCTTTTAAACTCCTCTGCTTCCACCACCACCCCAGGCAATGCATTTCAGGCACCCACTCTGCTCTGTGTGAAGTTCTTGCCGTATTCATCTCCTTTGAACTCTCCCCCTCTCATCTTAAATGCATGCTCTCTAGTATTTGACAGTTCAACTCCAGGAAAAAGGACACTGTCTGTCTACTCTATCTATCTCTCTCTCTCTCATTAATTTTATAAACTTTTATCTGAGTTACAGAGCAGTGGAATTTGATGATGTCTGCGCTGGCCCCTGATCAGCAGTGTGAAGTAACCAAGCTTCTCGAGGCAGTGTGCTTCCTTTAAGCACATCTCCTTTAGATCATTCACCTCAGCTGCTTACTCCTCCTCCTCCAGTCCATTGTGTTCCTGGGGCCATCTTGGGCCTCAGCAGTTAAAGGACACCGCTCACTTCCTTGAATGATGGAGTCATCCAGCTTGAAGAAGGTCCTTCCACTCACCAAGTCCACACTGGCTATCCAGCACCCATTTTTATTAACTCAATTTTATTCTCCCACATTCTCACCAACTATCCACATAGACAAAAGAAATAACTTACAGTGGCCATTTAAGCTACCGATCTGCATGAGTCTGGATTGTGGGACACTGCTCTTCTCAACCCTTGTTCATGATAGCCTCTCAATCATCAGGCTAAAAAATTAGGTAACTGGTGTTGATTTTATTCAGACATCACTTCAATAAAGCTGCCAGCATTCTTCAGGTACAAAGATGCAGTAATTTAAAACTAAGGTGTATAGGATTTTTTTTCTCAAAGAACATGGTAAATCTCTGGAAGTTCTGTCACCAGATAGTTATGGGATATATATCTATATATATCAAATAGGGACATTTAAAGTAGAGGTAGGTATATTTTCAAAGACTGGGAAATTCAGAGTTATGGTGAACCAGTACAGATGAGGAGATGAGGCCTGGAACAGATCGACAATGTTCATACTAAATCGAGAGTCAATCCTGAGGAATCAAGTGGTGTAATTGTATCTTATTGTGTCCGTGTGATTCGTTTCCATCACCACTGCACCCACTAGCTCAGTTAAGTTGCAGAACACTTACAAAATGAGTTCTTTCTGTTCTGTGCGAAGAGAAAAAATAACATAGTAAGTGTTGTATAGTCACTGGAATCAAGTACCACCTGGTAGCAATTTTTCCTCATTTCTGTGCTGAATGTTGAGATTATGATCTTTGGTTTGAAAAAGGGAAACATTATCACTGCATGTGCACTGCAAAGCCCTGTAAAATCAGAAACATATTGAATATCACTGGCATATGTCATGAAGTTTGTTGTGTTCCAGCAGCAGTGCAGTACAACACATAATAACTTTTTTAAAACTACAGATTACAATGGGACATACATATTTAAAAAAATTATGCAAGTTGTGCAAATAGCAAAAACAAATAGTGAGGTAGTCATGGAGTCATAGAAAAGTACAGCACAGAAACAGGCCCTTTGGCCTATCTAGTCCATGCTGAACTATTTAAACTGCTTGCTCTCATTGACCTTAGCCCTCCATAACCCAACCATCCATGTACCTCTCAAACTTCTCTTAAACATTGAAACTGAACTCACAAACACCTCTTGCGCTGGCAGCTCGTTCCATATTTTCACGACACTCTAAGTGAAAGAGTGTTCCCTCGTGTTCCTGTTAAACTTTTCACCTTTCACCCTTGACCCATGACTTCTAGTTACAGTCCTGCCCAAGCTCAGTGGAGAAAGCCTGCTTACATTTACCCTATTCATACCCCTCATAATTTTGTACACTTCTATCAAATCTTCTCTCAATCCTCTACATTACAAAGAATAACCCATGTAGTGTACGTGGGTTCATTGACGATTTAGAAATCTGATGGGGAAGGAGAAGAAGCTGGTCCTAAAACATTGAGTAAATGTCTTCATACTCCTGCACCTTCTTCTTGATGGTAGCAGTATGAAGAGGGCATGTCCTGAGTGATGGGGCTTGTTATTGATGGATCCCACCTTTTGGAGGCATTGCCTTTTGGAGATGTCCTCAATGCTGGGAAGGTTGGTGTCCATGATGGAGCTGGTTAAGTTTACAACTTCCTGCAGCTCTTTCCAATCTTGTGCAATGGCCCCTCCATACCAGACAATGATGCAATCAGTTCAAAAGCTTTCCATGGTACATCTGTAGAAATTTGCAGGAGTCTTTGGTGACATACCAAATCTCCTCACACTCTTCATGAAATATAGCCACTGTCATGTTATCTTTGTAATTGCATCAATATGTTGGGTCCAGGATAGGTCTTCAGAGATGTTGACACTCAGGAACTTGAAATTGTTCACCCTTTTCACTGCTGATCCCTTGATGAGGACTTGTGGAAATTCCCTTGACTTCCCCTTCCTGAAGTCCACAATCAATTCCTGACGTTGAGCGCAAGGTTGTTCTTGCAACATCATTGAACCAGCTAATCTAGCTCACTATTCTACACTTCCTCATCACCAACTGAAGTTCTGGCAACAATAATTGTGTCATCAGCGAATTTATAGTTGGCATTTGAGCTGTGCCTACCTAAATATTCATGGGTGTAGAGCAGGAGTTCCCAACCTGGAGTTCATGGAGCCTTTAATTAATGTTATTGGTCCATGACATAAAAAAGGTTGGGAACCCTTGGTGCAGAGAGAATAGAGCAGTGGGCTGAGCATGCATCCTTGAGCTGCACCAGACTGGATAGCGAGGAGGAGACGTTATTTCGAATCCACATTGACCGTGATCTCCCGATGAGGAAGCGAAGGATCCAGCTGCAGAGAGAGGTACGGAGTCTCAGGTGTTGGAGTGTATTGATTAGTACAAAGGGTATGAAATGTTGAATGCTGAGCTTTGATCAATAAACAGTCACCTAATGTAAGTATTGCTGTCGTTCAGATGGTCCAAAGCCGAGTGAAGAGCTAGTGAAATTGCATCTAAAATAGACCCATTGTGCTGATAGGTTTACGTAGGCCAAAGCTTTTGTAGGTTTCTGTGAGATTACTTCCGATTTTAAAGTCTAGATAATACGTGTCCGGCTATAGGACAACTTCAAAATCCCAGTCTTGAAGTGAAAGAAATGAGCCTTCCAGCAGTCAAGCTGTTGTCACTGCGATGTGCATTGAGACTCTGCAACCCATCTACAAGATTGTTCTGCAAGAAAAGAATTAGGATGTGTAGTTTTTCAATTCATATATCATTTAACTTTGCCTTGCTATAAACAGAACTCAAAACAGCGGCTCTGTTTAACTTCATTCTCAGTTAGGTTAAATCACAATTTTCTCTGTGCAGCGCTGTCATGTTGGTGCCGTCATTTGTTGGATGCCCTACCATGCCTCACATTTTGGCCTTATGATATCAGCTGTTGTATGTTTAACAGAACTGTTGAGCAGACAGCAGGCAGTGATGGAGTTGGAACATCTGCTGATATGTGCTGTGGACTGGTGCTGGCAAGAGAACCCAATGCATTTTTCACTACAGTTCTGGTACTCTGATAGCTCTGACTGTATTCAGCTGCTATTATTGAAGTGCACACAAGTAGAAATAGACCTTCTCCCTCAGATCTATTCTTCAGGCAACTGAGATCGTCTTTCAGAGTGGACTTCCTGAGGAAAAATAAGCTATATGCACTCCAGAAAACCCGCAGAAGAAAAAGCTAAATCTTATTACTTTGCACTATATAAAAAGTAAGAACTTCTTTTTCAAAAAATATATTAATCAATTTTTCAAAATAAACTTAAACAATCTGAATGCATTCATGATAAACTACTAAAATTAACATTTAATATTTCACAATTATAAATATTACAGAATCATGTTGAAAACATTTGGAGCTTAAATAATCACTTATGAGAATTCATAGTCCTTTGAGCATAGTAATGTTATGTTCATGATTATAGCTAAAGATAAATCAAAATATCTTCTCTTTTATACTTTGAGGATAAAATTCAAAGAATAGTTGTTACTTTTTTCAGTTTACAATGAAGGATTTTTATTCTTCTTGGGAAGGACTTCTGGCTGCCTTGCATTACCATGCAATAGATAGGCGTGACCCAGTGAAAATAAATGGAATGGAACCAAAGGAAGGAAATTGGCATATATAAATAGAGAAAAATGAACCGTCAACACACAATGGGATAACTGAATTGTTGCTCTGTTTTGGTTGACTTACAACATGGAGACTGCTTTCAATCGAAATTTTGACAAACAACTTTAGCAAATTAGACCACGCATTTGTATTTGCATAGTCATTTCACAAAACATTTGGTTACCTATGCAGATATACTGCATAACTGTGCTGTTTTTTCTTGGGAGGAAGATTTTTCAACTGCTTTGTTTTGATTAGAAACTCATTTCCTTCAGTTATGAAAAGAAATCCTAAACTTAATATGTAGAATTACCTTCTCTTTCAAATACACTAGTAGGGCAAACTATGAGAAATTTAGTTAGAAAGTTTAAGTGAGTTGACTTAAATCTTGAATGATTAATGGACAATGAAAGTACAAGATCACTTTGGATTTCTGAGTTTAAAAAGTTAAATCCTATTTATCAGTAAAATAGCTCAGATTAAATATGAAGATATTGTCATTGAAAAGAGTTGAATATATGACTTGGTTCCTTGTCCTTAAAGTATGCTGTTATTTATTTCCTAGCCACTTGAGAATAAAGTTTTGTTCTACAAAGATCAAAAGCATTATTTTATGAAACAGCACGGAAGGTCTTTTAATGTTAAACTATTCTGGTGTTTTGTTCAAGTAGATTTGTTATAGATTTACTTTCAATGAGATATACAAAGATTTAAATAATAGCTGATCTTAAAATATAATCAAATCATTCATGTTGTGATACTACCATCATGTTTTACAGACCTTGAATGATAAGCCTGCTAATTTTATTTGCATCAGATTTAAAGTTTGAAACTTATTTGATGAGTTAATCTCTTATATCTTGATTTCTTTTTTGAACTCTTCCTTTTCTTTATTTTTGATGTTTTTGGGAATGACTGCATTGCAGGGAGTAAATAATAATTATGTAAAATTATATTAAATGTGTTTCCCTCAGAAGTTTTCAACATTTTCCACTTCAAAACGTTTTGTTTCTCTGAAGACATTTTACAAATAAGACAGAATATAACTTAGAGCCAGTTAAAATATAAATGTACAGTTTACCTGACAGCACAGTGGATCATTGATTGAGCTTATTGCAAAAATAAGCAGGCCTAAAATTTGGATCACATTGCACTTTTTTATCACAATTCAGTTTTGATTTTTCACAGATGATATCACACTCATTTCTTTTTCTGCGTGAAATTATGCCTGCTGTGCAATTGGTTCAACAGGTTTGATACTGTCTTAGTTTCAGAACTGAATTACCCTACCATTCATGCAATACCCATTTCCACCCTGCTGACCTAAATTGGAGCTCAGAGCTCCAACCTACTGAAATCCTGGAACGAAGCACCTCATTGGAAAGAGAAGCCCTTTGCATTTAGTTGTCAGCTAGTTGACAGCAAGCTGTCCAACTTAAAGACTGACTTCAGGCCGCTCAGACAGCTTCCACAGTGTGCTTAGACTAAAGGTTTTTCTGCTGAGATTCTCATTCAACAGGGGCTCTCCCTTACTGAGGATGATTACAATAATAGCTGGACACTCAAGTTATATCTTAATCCTCAAGAGGCAAAGCCATACAGACCAGTGAAGCACCTATTTCCAGAGAGTCGTCAGTCACACTACATCCTACCTGAAGGTATCTGATGACCAATGTGTTCACAGGCTCAGAGTTTCTACAGTAGTCATCAGTGAAATATGTGACTTTCTATGGAAGGACTTTAAGCAAGCTTTTATACCAGGACAGCTCTCTCCACAGACATTGATTCATCACACCCTGGCTGCAGACAATATCCAAGCAACTTCAGCCAACCATTGCCATGGTCTCACAATTTGTTGCAACCCCCCTCCTCCATTGCATCAGAAAAATTACCCCAGATTTCTGCTCATAAACAAATTATTTTACTTGCTTTGAGTTCAGTGAGGACAAGGTAGCAGCAGGCAGCCACTGACTGCACTCGTTTGTCCATAAGAGCATGGACAGTTTTCTGTGCTATACCTTTCTACAATCCCTGGATTCCACGATTGAGAAATCTCTAAATAACCCAGATCATTATATGAATAGAAGAAAATCCCACCCCTTCAATAAGCCTGTTGTTGTAGCACAAAAAGATACATTTCCTCTGTCAACATGAATCTAATATATATATTCCTTTTGCTGAAATGAGTATAGAGACATAGAAAGCCTACAGCGCAATACAGGCCCTTCGGCCCACAAAGCTGTGCCGAACATGTCCTTACCTTAGAAATTACCTAGGGTTAAGCATAGCCCTCTATTTTCCTGAGCTCCATGTACCTGTCCAGGAGTCTCTTAAAAGACCCCATTGTATCCACCTCCACCACCGTCACCGGCAGCCCATTCCACGCACACACCACTCTCTGCATAAAAACATTACCTCTGACATCTGCTCGGTACTTACTTCCAAGCACTTTAAAACTGTGCCCTCTCATGTTAGCCATTTCATCTCTGAGAAAAAGCCTCTGACTATCCACACAATCAATGCCTCTCATCATCTTATACACCTCTATCAGGTCACCTCTCATCCTTCGTCTCTCCAAGGACAAAAGGCCAAGTTCACTCAAGCTATTCTTGGCATGCTCCCCAGTCCAGGCAACATCCCTGTAAATCTTTCTTGCACCCTTCCACATGTTTCCACATGTTTCTTGTAGTGTGGCAACCAGAACTGAGCACAGTATTCCAAATGGGGTCTGATCAGGGTCCTATATAGCTACAACATTACCTCACAGCTCCTAAACTCAATTCCACAATTCATGAAGGCCAATGCACCATATGCCTTCTTAACCACAGAGCCAACCTGCAGCTTTGAGTGTCCTATGGACTTGGTCCCCAAGATCCCTCTGACCCTCAAATGCCAAGAGTCTTACCATTAATACTATATTCTGCCATCATATTTGACCTACCAAAATGAGCCACTTCACACTTATCTGCGTTGAACTCCATCTGCCATTTCTCAGCCCAGTTTTGCATCCTATCAATGTCCCGCTGTAACCTCTGACAGACCTCCACACTATCCACAACAACCCCCAACCTTTGTGTCATCAGCAAATTTACTTACACATCCTGCCACTTCCTCATCCAGGTCATTTGTAAAAATCACAAAGAGTAGCCAACCCAGAGGCACACCACTGGTCACCAACCTCCACGGAGAATATCACCCATCTGCAACCACTTTTTACCTTCTGTGGGCAACCAGCTCTGGATCCACAAAGCAATGTCCCCTTGGATCTCATGCCTCCTTACTTTCTCAATACCTTATCAAATACCTTGCTGAAATCCATATACACTACATCTACTGCTCTACCTTCATCAACATGTTTAGTCACATCCTCAAAAAGCTCAATCAGGCTCGTAAGGCAAGACCTGCCTCTGACAAAGCCATGCTGACTATCCCTAATCATATTATGCCTCTCCAAATGTTCATAAATCCTGCCTCTCAGGATCTTCTCCGTCATCTTACTAACAACTGAAGTAAGATTCATGGTCTATAATTTCCTGGGCTATCTCTATTCCTGTTTTTGAATAAAGGAACAACATCCACAACCCTCCAATCCTCTGGAACCTCCCATACTCATTAATGATGCAAAGATCATTGCCAGAGGCTCAGCAATTTCCTTCCTCACCTCCTGCAGTAGCCTGGGGTACATCTCGTCTGGTCCTGGAGACTTATCCAACTTGATGCTTTCCAAAAACTCCAGCACATCCTCTTTCTTAATATCTACATGCTCAAGCTTTTCAGTCCACTGTAAGTACTCCCTACAATTGCCAAAATCCTTTTCCATAGTGAATACTGAAGCAAAGTATTCATTAAGTACCTCTGCTATATCCTCTGGTTCCATGCACATTTTTCCACTGTCACACTTGATTGGTCCTATTCTCTCACATCTTACCCTCTTGCTCTTCACATACTCGTAGAATGTCTTGGGGTTTTCCATAATCCTGTCTGCCAAGGCCTTCTCATGGCCCCTTCTGGCTCTCTTAATTTCATTCTTAAGCTCCTTCCTGCTAGCCTTATAATTTTACTAGAACTCTTCTATCATTACCTAGATTTTTGAACCTTTCGTAAGCTTTCTTTATCTTCTTGACTGGATTTTCAGCAGCCTCTGTACACCATGGTTCCTGCACCCTACCATAACCTCCCTGTCTCATTGGAACGTACCTATGCAGAACTTTCTGCAAGTATCCCCTGAACATTTGCCACATTTCTTCCATGCATTTCCCTGAGAACATCTGCTCCCAATTTATGCTTCCAAGTTCCTGCCTGATAGCCTCATAATTCCCCTTACTCCAATTAAAAGCTTTTCTAACTTGTCTGTTTCTATCTCTCTCCAATGCTATGGTAAAGGAGATTGAATTGTGATCACATCATCTAAAACATTGCAAGGTTTTCAGAACTGTATAATATTTGAAGAGCTTTAATAAAGGTAAAAGATAGCATTGAAATTATATGTGGGGTGAATGTCCTCAACTAAAATACAACAACTAATAAAACCACATCTCCAGAGCTTTGAAAGGAAAGAAATATACACAAAAATTCACAAGACCAGGAAATACATGATCTAATCAGCAGCAAAAGCCCCTGCCGTGGAAGAGATTATCAACTTGTGTTTCAAATCAAGGACTAGAATCAGCAAAATATCCAACATGCTCTCAAATTACAGTACTGAAGTAATTGTTCCCGACTCTGTATGAATGCCATTTCCTGGATTTCAGTTTTTGTTGAATATTTTGCTGCAGAATTAAACACAGAAATTTCTGCAGACTGTTGGCTGTTTTATCATGATCTCAACAAACTCTTTCTGAAATAGTTCAAAAGCTTGTCTGCTGCAATTCACCTATATCAAAGCAGGTCCACGGCTAATGCCATTTCCCTGGCCCCACTCATCCCTGAAGTATCTGGACAGCAAAGACACTGACTAAAGGCTGTTGTTTATTGATTACAACTCTGTCTTCTCTACAGTAATTCCAAGGAAACTGATCTCCAAACTTCTATACCTAGGACTCAAGTTTACAACTGAATTCTTGATTTACAATATTTGATAATATTGGATTTATAGAACTATATAAATGTACTTTGAATCTTTAAACCTTTGAATCTTTGACCTTTTGGCCATCAGACCAGAATCAGTAAGGATAGGCATCAATACCTAACATTGATGCCCCACAAGGCTGCAACCTCAGCCTGCTATTCTACTGCCTATACACACAACTGTGTGGGCAGATTCTGCTCTAACTCCATCTACACGTTTGCAGATGACACCACCACAGTAGGCTGTAGCTCAAGTAGTGATGAATCAGAGTACAGGAAGGAGGAAGAGAACCTCGCGACATGACAACAACCTTTCCCTCAATGACAGCAAAACAAAAGAGCTGGTTATTTTCAAGACGGGGATAATGCAGGTGCTCCTGTTTACATCACCAATGCTGTGATTGAGAGGGTTGAGAGTTTCAAGTTCCTGGGAGTTGAACATCACTAACAGCCTATCCATTTCCAGCCATGTTACTGCCGTGGCCTCTACTTCCTCAGGTGGATAAAGAAATTAACAATGTCCCCTTTAACCCTCATCAATTTTATCAAAGTACCACAGAAAGCATCCTATTCAGATGCATCACTGGTTGGTATAGCCACTGCTCTGCTCGTGAAAGCAAGAAACCGCAAAGAGTGCAGACACAGCTCAGAACATCACAAAAACCAACCTCCTCTCAGTAGATTTTTTTCTACTCTTGTCATGTCTTCAAGATAGCCATCATAATCAAAGATCCTATCCACACCAGACGTTCTCTCTCTCCCCCCCCCCCCCCCGCCATCACATCAGGCAGAAGTTACTAAAGCCTCCACCTCCATGTGATCTTGCATCTTACTATCTACTCGAGCTTCACTTCCTCGGTACTTTAGCATTTCATTCTGAACTCTCATATTGGTTTACCTTGCCCTACCTCCGTGCATCATTGTAATGAATTGATCTGTGTAGATGGGATGCATGACAAGTTTTTCACTCTACTTTGCTACATGTGACCATAATAAACCACTTATATAACATAGAGTTAGAAAGTTTAGTACATTTCAATTAATAATTAACTTTCCTATCACAATGCAGAAGGATGCCATTCAGCTTACTGGGTCAATGCTGGTTCACAGGGCAAAAATCACATTAGTCCCTTTTTCCTCCACTTATTCCCTTGAATTCCTGGAATTATTTTCTTTCCCTTTGATTTCTTTGTTTTCCATTAATCTATATAAATAGGCTACTTAAGCAGTTGCAGTTAACTTATCAGAACATCTTCAGGATGTAGGCAGAAACCAGGGCAGCAAGGTGACCGATATAGTCAAAGGGAGACTAAAAATTTAGCTCAGACAGCAAAGGTCCCTTGCGCCCTTCTCAACCCTTCCATCGGGCAGTAGATACAAGAGCGTGAAAACATGTACCACCAGACTCAAGGTCAGCTCCTATCCCACTGCTATAAGACTCTTAAGCAGACTTTGCATGGTAGACAAAATCTTGACTCAATTATCTACTTTGCCATGACCCTTGCACCCTATTGTCTACCTGCACTGCACTTTCTTTGCAATCATATCTATAACACCTATTCTGCATTCTTTTACTGCTTTTCCCTTTATAATACATTGATGTTTTTTTTTCAAAAAGATCTGTATAGGTAGCATGCAAAACAAAGTTTTTCACTATGTTTTGGCATATTGACAGCAATAAACTGAATATCGTTACCAATTAGCCAAGTTCAGTATTTCACTCATGCCCTTGGACCTAGGAAGCATTAACACTCAATGATGCACCACTACGCTGTTCTGCATGGGGCTGGCTTTAGTGTGTTGTTTCCTTTCCTGTCATTTCCATGGTTACCTTCGCTCACTGGTGCCGGATGTTTCTCCACAAGTTTCTAACTCATGCCCCAAGGCCTGGAAGAAATGGAGTTCACAATGACGCACCCTCAGCTGGACTGTGATCTACTGAAGCGCCTTTCCACACAGGGGGAATTCTGCTGCCAAGAATCCACAGAACAGACACAGAAGTTGATTATGGTGATTTTGAGAATAAGATCTAAAATCATGAAGCTTCTGTCAACATTTGTGAAGTGAATGTAAATCTGTGCAATTGGAGGATAGGCTGGTGACTTTATTCACTTGTCTTGTTCCTTGCTGATGCCACTAGTTCAGTTGGAGCCACTGATCCTAATCTTTCTCTGCATGGATGAATGGTACCCTCTGAAATAAAGGGTCAGAATAAATGAGAGGTGTTATAAAAGTTAAGTGGAAATTGTTCGTAAGATGCTTTGTTGAGAGATGGAGTGAAAGTAAGATGAGAATAATAAGTTTCTGAATGTAAGGGGAAGTTTATACAATCTCTTTTACTGAGGACTAACCCTGGTTACCTATGTCCCTGTATTAAACTTGAGTCTCAGATTCTGACAATATACAGTAACCTTTCTGGTATAAATTCCCAACTACTTAGCTATTGTTTAACTCTGCCCTTGCCTTGGCTATTCTACTGCTCAAGTCTTACCACCTTTATTGTTTATAACTTAACCATTGCTTTGATTTTGACTGATCTTCCTGCCGTCCACCCTCTATAAATTCAAGTTCATATGCCTGCTGACATAAGGTCTTATTTAACCCATCTATAGCACTTTCTCTTCCACTTCCTCCCTCTGAGATATCTCACTCCTCCATTCCTAGCCTCTGAACTTCCCTCATTTTAATTGAACTACCTATAGCAATGGCACCTTTATTTCACAAGGCTCTAAGCTCTGAAATCCCTAACCCCCTCCATCTTTCTCACTGAAACTTCTCTCTGACCAACAGTTTGATCATCTGGTTTACTATTTGCTTAGACTACGAGGGCAAATTTGCTGTTTCTACGTAATGCAAGTTGCCTTTGAGATGTGATTAGGAAATTATACTGGGAGAAGTCAATGATTGTGCCAATAAATAAGAGGAGAATGAAGCTACAACTCGTTGAATGGAATGAGAAAGAGGTGTGGAGAGTGTCCTTAAGACCGTGGGTGAAAGGAAAAATAGTTGACAGCATGGGAAGAATTGAGAATTGTTTTGTAATGTGTCACTGAGAAAGAAGTGGAAAAGCAAAAAAAAAATGCATGCTTTCAACCAACAATAGGAAGGGTTAGGAAGTCTGTGGAACTGGCTTGCAGGGTACCACAGTCAGCATGGAAGAGCTGGGCCAAAGGACCAGGATCCATGTTGTAAGACTTGATGATTCAACCCACTGACTTTCTCCAGCAGATTGTTTCTTGTTCCAGGTTCCAAAATCTGCAGCCCTTTGTATCATCAAATGCATAAAACTGTGTTCAGCCATGTTGCTCTTGTGAGGCAATTGAACTTTTTTATGCCTTTGCCTGCCTATCATTCCCATCTCACCCGGCCAGCTCTTGCTCCAGCTCTTCCCCCTCCTGTTTATACTGGCGATTCCTCTCAAACTTTCTTTCCAGTCCTTAATGAAAGGTCTCAGCCAGAAATGTCCACTTGGCCAAAGCCCTCCATTGATGCTGTTTGTCCTGTTTCCAGACCTGTTTTGCTCCAGATTTCCGACCTCTACAGCTTCTCTTGTGTCTACTTTATGCTTTGTCTGTTCTGTTTGGGCGTGTTGCACTATGACGTGCAACATGCTTAATTGCTATTCCACCACATTGATCCCAAGACATCATCTAAGAAGAGAAGCTTGATTCTATTTGTCTTGAAAAGTCCTTTCCAAAGGTTTTGAATACATCATTCTGGAATGGCATAATACTTGCCATTATAGGCTGCATGAGCACAGTGTGACAGGGACTTGTTCACCCGTGCTGTTCTTCCCGAATTGAAGTATATATGTTTTACCTGATGCAATTATGTCTAATGTATAAAAATTAATATATCCTTAACAATTTCCATTTTTATTAATATATTACTAATTTATCGATTAAGTTTTGAGAAGGTTAACCAAGAAATGTTTTTGCAGGTAGACAAGGACCTAGTTAATTTTTCAAAAATGCTACAGTGCACATGCCTCTTTAAAAGCAAGGACCCCAGTTCTGTGTTCTTATTGTATAGAAAATGAAATATCATACTGTATATATTTCTACAGGACCAACTATAAAGATATTGGTATAAAACTTGGTAACAAAACTGACTTGTTTATACTCTTATGAGTATTATGACCTTAAAATCTGATTTTACTTGAATAATTTCCTTGACAAAAGCTAAGTCCCTAAGGGGTAATTAGTGATTGACAGGCAGACATCGAACAACAAAGCAGAGATGATCTAAAAGACTCATGCACTTTTTCAGATTCTTCATTACAAGATATAGACCAGACATTTGTATCTGTAGAACAATTATTCAACATAGTTTAAAAAAGCGCTTGAGGCTTTCTTAGTTGCTCTCAATGCGGCAAATGGAAGTAAAATCTAAGCCCTGAAGTTTCCAACATATTAATAGGAAAATTAATCCTTTTCCCAACAATGTCTAACAGATATGATTCACTGAAGCAACCATTCATTTAACAGCCCATTGCATGTATACATTTCTGCTTGAAAAATAATGCCATAACCCAAAAGGACTGTCATGAAGGCGGTTAGACTATCGCTATCTGTGCAATTGAGGTGGAGCTGAAAAGGAGAGTCACACTGCTAATGGGAAAATCCAGGTCAAGATAGTCCTAGATTTCTTTTTAAGGGATGAGTAACACAGCTAATAAGAAGGCTAGGATCCAAATACTAGAGTCACCAATATAAGTTAGGTTGACAGAGTAAATGGTGGAACAATGTCTGTCCACATATTTTTGGTCTCCCATTTTCCTTCGAGTAAATTGATTGATTCCAAGATTCCAGCAAGGAGTTGGAACTAAAGGGAAAAAAACCAGAAATATGGGAAGAACTCAGCCATTCAATTTATTTCCTGCATTTGCAATTTCAATTGATTTGGATTCAAAGGTAGTTTGGCTCAGTGACGAGAATTTTTCTTTCTTATAAGTCCATTGAATGGCAGCATGGGTTATTGAAATTACAATTTTCATTCTTTGGTCATCTATTAGAAGAACATGTTAATCACTAGACACAATTTTAATGTTTATACAAGTTTACAGTAGTGTATCAGGAGTTCTAGTTTGCTAAATAATATAATTTAATGATTGCCATTTGTTCTAAAGCTTTTGGTTTTTAAGGAACTTTAAGTTCCGCATGCTCAGTGTGATAAAGTAAAACAAAATGAAATCATAAGTTATCTTTTTTAGAAATGTGAGAGTGATTTCACCAGTTTAAACAGGATGTTTGTAAAATTAGGTCTTTACAGTATTTCTTAATGATGTCACTGAAGCAAATAATAACAAGAAATTACTGAGCCCAAGAATGCAGAGTGCTAAGTTGCATCAAATTGTGCATTATATCTGTATGCCTGCCATGATCATTTCAAATGATTTTGCTTGGTCTTGCGTCATCCCTTGCCACTGGTGGTTCAGACAGTTCCATCATAAACATCCAGTCTGCTTCTTAATGGGGTTATGAACACTTCCTGTAAACAAAACTGCAACTGTGATAGTGTCATGTACAGTATGTGAATATTATTGCAACTTAAATTGAAAACAAGTGACACTGAGGAAGAGTATGTTGCAGAGATGTTCTTCAGCTGATGCTTCATTGCAGTTTACACTTAAAATTATTATTTGATCTAACCACATATGCTGGTTCATTTGAACAAAATAGGTGAAGAACCATTACAAACTGCAATAATCAAATCTTGCAACATTGCAATTTTTGAGAGATTAGATCAGTATGTTTATAGAACTTATAGATTTTTTTTCAGATCATTCATAGGACCCAGGTGGTACAGGTAAATAGAGTCATAAAGAGAGCTTTTGGCACACAGGCCTTCATAAATTAAAGTATTGAGTACAGGAGTTGGAATGTTATGTTGAAATTGTATAAAATGTTGATGAGGCCTAATTCAGAGTAATGTGTGCAATTCTAGTCACCTACTATAGGAAAGATGTCAGTAAGATTGAAAGAGTAGAGAAAATTTACAATGATGATGCCAATACTTAAGGATCTGAGTTACAGAGAAGGGGTGAACAGGTGTGGACTTTATTCCCTGGAGCAAAGGAGAAGGAGCAGAGATTTGATAGACATACTGTATACAAAATTATGAGGGGTACAGACAGGGTAAATGCAAGCAAAGCTTTTTTTTCCACTGAGGATAGGTGAGATTAGAACCATAGAGGTCATAGGTTAATGGTGAACGTGAAATATTTAAGAGGAAACTCTTCACCCAGAGAATGCTATGAGTGTGGAATGAACTTCCAGTGAAAGTGGTGGATACAGGGTTAATTTCAACATTCAAGAGAAATTTGGATAAGTACATGGATGGAGGACTATGTTCCAGGTGTGGGTTGATGGGACTAGGCAGAATTACAGTTTGGCATGAACTAGATGGGTTGAAGAGCCTGTTTCTCTGCTCTTTGACTCAGTGACTCTATCATCGGCAAAGTCAGCATTTATTATTAATAATCAGTCTTCTTCAAGAAGGTGCGGGTGAGCCATCTACTTGAAATGCTTGAATTTGTATACCAAAGGCATTCATATACAACTGTTAGTTGAACTTGAATATCAAAGGCATTCATATACAACTGTTAGTTGAACTCGTATATCAAAGGCATTCATATACAACTGTTAGTTGAACTCGTATATCAAAGGCATTCATATACAACTGTTAGTTGAACTTGTATATCAAAGGCATTCATATACAACTGTTAATTGAACTCGTATATCAAAGGCATTCATATACAACTGTAAGTTGAACTTGTATATCAAAGGCATTCATATACAACTGTTAGTTGAACTTGTATATCAAAGGCATTCATATACAACTGTTAGTTGAACTTGTATATCAAAGGCATTCATATACAACTGTTAGTTGAACTCGTATATCAAAGGCATTCATATACAACTGTTAGTTGAACTCGTATATCAAAGGCATTCATATACAACTGTTAGTTGAACTCGTATATCAAAGGCATTCATATACAACTGTTAGTTGAACTCGTATATCAAAGGCATTCATATACAACTGTTAATTGAACTCGTATATCAAAGGCATTCATATACAACTGTAAGTTGAACTTGTATATCAAAGGCATTCATATACAACTGTTAGTTGAACTTGTATATCAAAGGCATTCATATACAACTGTTAGTTGAACTTGTATATCAAAGGCATTCATATACAACTGTTAGTTGGACAGTAACAGGATATTAAGCAAGAGAAAAAGGCATGGTAACATTTTTCTCATTCAGGATTGTGGATACTTGGATGAGAACTTGAAATTTGTGATATTGGTTTGTCCATCTTGTCATTGCCCTTCTTACTGATAGAGATCCAGGAATCAGTTAAGCCATGATGAATTCTAGTCGATGATACGCATTGCACACAGTGAACTGGATGTGAATTAGGAGGGCTGCGTTGTCCTGGATAATATCCAGTTTCCTGGGTCTTACAAGAGATACAGTCTCCAGAAAGGTGGCAGGTCAGGGGATGAGCCACGCTTTAGAACTGGCATTGGAATCGGCTTATTATTTCATGTGTACCATGAGAACAATGTGATACAGTGAAAAGCTTTCACTTGTGTACCATTTAGACAAATCATTCCGTTAATGAGTACAATGAGGTGGTATAAAGAAAAGCAGAATAAAGAATTTAGTGTTACAGTTACAGTAAGTATTACAAAATGCAGGGGCCGCAATGAGGTAGACTGGGAGATCAAGAGTTCAAATTTTAGCATCTGAGTAATTCATTCATAATTCTGATAACAGTGGGATAGAAGCTGTCCTTGAGTCTGGTGGTATGTTCTTTGTGATGGGGGGAGGGGAAGGAAGGAGAAAAGAGAACAGTTATATTGGCTGCTTCTCCCAGACAGCAGAAAGTTTAGACAGCCAATAGAAAGAAGGATAGTTCTTGTAATAGACTGAGTTGCTTTCACACCTCTGCAATTTCTAGTGGACTTAAGCAGAGCAGTTGCTTTGAAGCATCCAGATAGGGAGCTTTCTATTACCACCCACTGATCTAACCATGGTTCTTGAATGTCCAGTTCAGCTAAAATTCTAGTCACATCGTGAGGATATCGATAGCGGGGGACTCAGAAGTTGAAAGTTCAAAGTAAATTTATTATCAAAGTGCATACCATATACAATTTTGAGATTCATTTTCTTGAGGGCATTCACAGTAAATACAGGAAACACAATAGAATCAACGAAAGACTGTGCCCAAGAAGATGGACAAACAGCCGATGTGCAAAAGACAACAAACTGTGCAAGTACAAAAAGAAAGAAAAAATGTTAATAATAGTAATAATACTAGATGTCGACAAGGAAGCATTGAACGCCTGGCTCAGAGTTGGAGTTGGATCTCTTCAGAAAGGATCCTTGTGGCAATACAGGACCAGGTAGTTAACACAAAAAATGAACAACAATACAATAAAAGGCCAACAGTTTCAAGATGATAAATGTAGAAAATGGCATGAAAAAAACAGGAACAATCCAACACATTACAGGATCTTTTGGTTGTTTAACTCAATCTGATTACTTACACAGGTACAATCAAGAGGTAACCATCATTCACCAAGATTGTGCTTTAAAGTGCAAACGCATAAAAGTCACACTTTACTATAAATACAAGCCTGATCCAGTTTTAAAGTCAGAGTACCACAAATTACATTATGACCAATCTGATATTACAGATAGGACAATCCATAATAACCACCTGGATATAATAATACACGATAAACAAGCAAGAACAACTTATTTAATAGATACAGCCTTTCCAAACACTCATAATTTACAGAAATCAGTAAGTGAAAAACACCAGAAATATGCTAAATTAGAAGAGGAAATTGAAAGACTTTGGAACATGACGGGTATATATTGTCCCAATATCTACATCTGGTACCATCCCAAAGGCAGTACACAATAGCATTAAACAATTAGGACTACACAACAATATCTATATAAATCTTCAGAAAACAACAATACTAAACACCACTAGAATAGTCTGAAAGCTCCTAGCCATTGACAAATGAGTGTGCTTGCCCATGCCCATACATCAGGCTTTACCAGATTGAGCAGAGAAAAAAATAAATAATAATAAATATATAAGCAATAAATATTGAAAACATATAATGAAGGGTTCTTGAAAGTGAGCCCGTAGGTTGTGGATTATGAAGCAAGTAAAGCTGAATGAAGTTATCTCTCTGGTTCAAGATCCTGATGTTTGATGGGTAATAACTGTTCCTGAGCCTGATTATGTGAGTCCTGTTGCTCCTGTACTTTCTTCCTGATGGCAGCAGCGAGAAGAGAGTATGACCTGGATGATGGCAGACTCAATGATAATAATATCATTGTTATAAAAAGATTATTGGATGACTCCTTACCAGAAACATTCTTTGCCTTATATTGTCATTACTTGAGAGCTGGGTCTGCTGGGAAACTTCCATAGATGCACAGTGAAGACTTTCCTAACTGGTTGCACCATGGCCTGGTATGGAATCACCAACGTCCAGGATCGGCAAAGGTTACAGATTTTGGTGGATACAGCCTGGTCCTTCCCACCATTGAGCATATTTACATAAAGCACTGCCATAAGGGAGCAGCATCCAGCACTGAGGAAACCCCACCATTCAGGCCACGCTCTCTTCTTGCTACAATCACGTCAGGTAGGAGGTATAGAAACCCACAGCATAAGGTTTAGGATCAGTAATTTCCTACAACCACCAGGCTCCTGAACTGGTGTGAATAACTACACTCACCACACCTCTGAACTGATTCTACAACCCAGAGTCACTTACAAGGACTCTTAACAATTTTTTCTTGGTATTTCTTTATAAGGAAAAGTTGTCTTTGTTTGCACATTGGTTACTTGTCAGTCTTTGTTTATGTATAGTTTTTTTGTAAATAATATTGTATTGCTTTATTTGCCCGTAAATGCCTGCAGGAAAATGAATCTCGAGGTTAGATATGGTAACATATGTACTTTGATAATAAATTTTACTTTGACTTGATCTAATTTGTTGTTTGAAGGTATGTTTAACTGTGTCTATAGCAATCTGATGCTGCTGTTTTACAGAATATACTTGGTTTTTAGGCCTACCCATTGCATATTTAGATATATATAATTATCTGGAAATTCCACAATTCAAGAAATGTGAGGAAGGACAGATCTACCAAAAAGGTGCCTTTCCAGAATCGCTGGAGGTCCAGGAGGAGCAGGAGCAGGAATGTTTCTGCTCAAATTAACAAGAGGCCGAGAAGCTTAGAGGTGAGGTGCAAGCCCATAATACTGGTCTTGCTGATTAAAGCATCAAGAAAGATTGAAATATTGAGTAAATGCAGAAGGCGAGCATGTGTTCAGTGCCGTCCAGCAAGTGTTCGTTTGCTGCTGTCAGGGAAGTGGCTATATGTGATGGTCTTTCGCTCGGTGCTTACGCGGGAAGGCCGCTGAATTCCAGTGGTCTCTCTCCCTCTCTGCCTCTCTCTCCCTCACTGCTGTCGGAGGACGATACTGAAGTTCTGGCACTGTGATTTATGGATTGGACTGTTAGTTCATTAGCATTCTTTCCATTTTATGTTTTTATATCCTGTATTTTCATCCATTTTTCTTCTTGCTGTTTGCATGATTTGTTTGTTTTTTTTTGTGCATGGGGGGGCTGATGTTCTTGCTGACATTTTCACTATTTCTTCTTTTCATGTGAGGGTATTTGAGGTTCTTGTTGCCGTTTGCATGATTTTTTTGTGAGTGTTGTGGGGGCGTTGATGTTTTTCTTTGAACAGCTTGCATGGTTTTCTTTGTTCTGTGGCTGTCTGGAAAAAATGAATCTCAGAGTTGTATACTCATACATACTTTGATAATAAATGTACGTTGAACCTTGAACATTGAATTCAGAACCCCCATGCCATGGTCCTCTAATCCCATGCCCCTATCTCACCTGCCCCTTTCCTTGTTTCAGTCTCAGCCAATGCTCTGTCTACAGCCTGAAACCAAGAAGACATAAAATGAGATTATCTGTTAAAATCAACAGGACCTTAGCACTATTCATAGAACCATAGAACACTACGGCACAGTACAGGCCCTTCAGCCCTGCATGTTGTGCTGACTCATATAATCCTTAAAAAAACTACTAAACCCACACTACCCCATAACCCTCCATTTTTCTTTCATCCATGTGCCTGTCCAAGAGGCTCTTAAATACCCCTAATGTTTTAGCCTCCACCACCATCCCTGGCAAGTCATTCCAGGCACTCACAACCCTCTGTGTAAAAAACTTACCCCTGATGTCTCTCCTAAACTTCTCTCCCTTAATTTTGTACATATACCCTCTGGTGTTTGCTTTTGGTGCCCTGGAAACAGGTACTGACTATCCACCCTATCTATGCCTCTCATAATCTTGTAGATCTCTATCAAGTCCCCTCTCATTCTTCTACTCTCCAAAGAGAAAAGTCCCAGCTCTGCTAACCTTGCTTCATATGACTTGTTCTCTAAACCAGGCAACATCCTGGTAAATCTCCTCTGCACCCTCTCCATAGCTTCCAGATCCTTCCTATAATGAGGTGACCAGAATTGAACACAGTACTCTAAATGTGGTCTCACCAGAGATTTGTAGAGTTGCAACATTCACACTCCATGGAACTCCAATCACAATGATCTTCACCACTTGCTGCTGCAAATATCAAAGTCTAAATTCCAGCAGAAGTACAAAATATTCCTGACATGGCCTCAAAGTATTTGCTGTCCTCTTTAACTGAACATCTACCTGACATCGTGCCCTCTCCAAATGAGCCTATTATATGTCAGTAAAGAGACTGTAAGGGGGAATGCAAACATTTAAGTGAACTGGTGGAAGGATGAAACAGAGATTGAGAAAAAAATGACAGGAGTCTAGACTCTGTTCGAAGGGGTGTGGAGACGGAAATCTTCACTTCATTTTAACACATGGATAGAGGCCCCTTTCTTCAGTTATATACTGCCCTGAGGAGAATGCCGTTTGTCTAGATCTGATTATCCTACCACCAGTTCATTTAATTTTATGTATCCCTTTGCCAACTTTTTACCAAGGTAAATAAGTTTACAGTTTAGGTCTTATAATCCCGAAGTACAACTGTCACAATGTTGAATCTCAAGGGCAGCTGCCTGAAAGCATCATTAATTTATTCATGTATAGTCATAAGAATCCGGCACTTCATTCAGGACCCACCTAGAATAGTCATAAGATATTAAGTGACACAAGTGCCAGGCAAACTCCAAGAAACTGAGCAACAGTTATAGGGACTAATTGGCAATAAAGTATGGAGCATCTTTTACCTCTTGTCCAGAAACAAGCTTGCAGGGCTCATAAACCCAACTGGATTAAATTATAAAGAAAATGAGCAGCTGGTACCAGCTGTTCTTCATGAATTGCCTGTGATCCTTTCACACTATCCTGGAATCCAGGGATCATTCTATCACCCCTTTGTCACCTAAACTTTAATTGAAACTACTTCCACACCATCTGATCAAAAGCAAAGTGAATGTAGACATTGGAAAGCTGAAATTAAAACATAAATTGCTGAAAATACTCAGTATATCAAGGAGAAGTAACAAAATTACATTTTATGTTGATGATAGCTCATCAAAACAGTGGTTCTGGCTAAAAAGACAAAGGAATTTGTACAATACGTATATTCATTTCTCAACCCTGCAATCCCTGTTTGCACAATTCTACAATGGTAAAAGGAATTACAGTATAAACCTGCATTTAAAGGGTTAAATATATCATAGGTAGGTGTAGTCTGCATTTCCATGCACTACCACATTGCACCATGACCCAAAATATCTCGCTAGGATTCTAAACTGAGCTTAGCTAAAATGAAAAACAGCAGTCTGAGATGGCAGATGTACAGTATAGGCATTGTGGAGGCAATACATTCAGTACTTAGCTCAAACATATTTTTATGAGTGCACCATTGTTTACGGCCAATAATTTTGTTTGCTGTCTGAAAGATATCAATGGTTGGTTGGTCTCACAATCAAAATACCTCTTTCACCATATTTCACTTAGAAAGAAGTGAAGAGGTCAGAGAACGGAGACTGTGGTACAAGCCGTTAAGTGCCTTTGTCTCCATGTTGAATAGGAGCTGTGATCAATGGATCATATTTTATTCAGTGGTCAAAAGCCTCCCTTTCCCCACAATTTTGTTTTATCCTCTGCACAATATTAATAAAATTTATAGCCTGAAATAATTTTAAAATGTTGTGTTTTAATTTCAAAGGAGATAATTACAATGTAAAATGTGCCTGCATTAAATTTAGACCCAGTTTCAATTAATCACGAATCAGAATCAGAATCAAGTTTATTATCATTGGCACATGTTGTGAAACTTGTTGTTTTGCAGCAGCAGCACATTGAAATGCATAATAATAAAAAAAACTATAAATTACAATAAGAAATATACTGTGTGTGTATATATATATATAAAGAAAATTAAATTAATTAAGTAGTGCAAGAAGAGAGGGAAAAATACTATGGCAGAGTTCATGGGTTCATTGTCCATTTAGAAATCTGATGGTGGAGAGGAAGAGCTGTTCCTGACATGTTGAATGTGTGTCCTCAGGCTCCTGTACCTCCTTCTTGATGGGAAGATGGCATGTCCTGGGCGATGAGAGCCCTTGATGACAGCAAAGATGCTCTTTATTAACTACATCTCAGCATTCAGTACTATCATCCCCTCAAAACTAATCAATAATCTTCAAGACCTCTTTGTGCAGTTAGATCCTCAATTTTCTCACTTGCAAATCCCAGTCAATTCAGCGTGGCAACAATATCTCCTCCATAATCACCATTAGCACAGGTGCAGCTCAAGGCTGTGTGCTTAGCCCCCCTGCTCAATTTGCTTTATACTTATGACTGTGTGGTAAGCACAGACCAGTGCCATATTTAAATTTGTTGGCAATACCACTGTCAGCAGAATCAAAGGTGGTAATGAATCAGCATATAGCACAGAGGTTAAAAACCTGGTTGAGTGGTGCCAAAACGTCAGCAAGACCAAGGATCTGATTATTGATTTCATAGAGAATCAGAGGTAGAGAGGTCAGTAACTTAAATTCCTTGGTGTTATTAGTTCAGAGAATCTGCCCTGGGCCCAGTACATAAGGGCCATTACAAGGAAAGAACAGCAGCACCTCTAATTCCTTAGAAGCTTGCAAAAATGCAGCATGTTATCTAAAACTTTTACAAACTTCTATAGATGTGTGGCAGAGAGCATATTGACTTAGTTGCATCACTCATGGCCTGGTATGGAAACACCAGTGTCTTTGAATGGAAAATCCAACAAAATGTTGTGGATATGGCCCAGTTCATCATGGTTAAAGTCCTCTCCATCACTGAACACATCTACATGGAGCGCTATCTCAGGAAAGCAACGTTCATCATGAGCGCTATCTCAGCAAAGCAACACCACCCAGGCCAACAGGAAGAAGGTACATATAAGTCTCGGGAGTTACACGACCAGGTTCAGGAACAGTTACTATGCCTCAACTATCAGGCTCTTGAACCAGAGGGAATAACTTCACTCAACTTCGCTCACCCCATCACTGAACTGTTCCCATAACCTATGGACTCACTTTCAAAGATTCTTCATCTCATGTTCTCAATATTCATTGCTTGTTTTTTTATTATTATGTTTTTGTATTTGCTCTAATTTTTGCTTTTTGCACATTGAACGGTTGTCCTTGCTGTTACGTGAGGTCTTTCAATGATTCTATTGTGTTTCTTAGACTTACTGTGTATGCCCACAAAAAATGAATATCAGGGTTTTATGTGTTGATATACATGAACTTGATAGTAAATCTACTTTAAACTTTGTTGAATGTTGCATTTTTGAGGCATTGTCTTTCGAAGATGTCCTGGATGTTGGCGAGGCTAGTGACTATGATGGAGTTCCATTGACTTCTCCTTCCTGAAGTCCACATTCAATTCCTTGCTCTTACTGACATTGAGTGCATAGTTGGTACTGTGACACCACTTGACTGACTGATTTGTCCCACTCCTGTATAACTCCTCGCCACCATCGGAAATTCTGGCAGCATTCGTTGTGTCATTGGGAAAATTATAGATGGTGTTTGAGCTTTTCCTGCACATATAAAATATAATGATTGCCAAAATACTCATAACCAAACCCCTTGAGTCTGCCATCAATCAAACTCAATGGGTTGAATGACATAATTCTGTTCCTATGTCTTATGGTCTAAAATGGAACTTCTGAATATATCCAATAAATGAAAAACAGAGCTGGAATCCAATAGAAATATAAAGGTTTTCTTCAGCAGTTTAGCTAAGCTGGCTTAGTTAATGACAAATATTCTGAAGCTTGATCTGGAGACTCGAGTTTAAACCCCACCATCGAGAAGCTGAGGAATTTAAATTCAGGTAATCATATCCATCTAGAGCAGAGGTTCCCAGACTGGGGTCTACAGCCCCTCGGTTATTGGTAGGGAAACCCTGGTCTAGAGAGACACTAACAGCATCAATAATGGTAACCATGAAATTATCAGTCATTGCAGAAGGCCCTCTGGTTTACTGTTGTCTTTCAAGGGAAGGAATCTCCTTTCCATACCTCGTTTAAACTATTTGTATGATGACAATATGAGTTTCTAGACCACCACGATGGTCTTCTAATTCTTCTCTCAGGGTACAAAGGCATGAGCAATCAGTACTGATCTGACCAAATTCACTTCTCTTGAGTACATAAGAACAAAATTAATGCTGGACTAATGTTTATGTATAAATTCAGTTTTACTCATTTTGATTTTAAAGAATTTGGTTGAAATCCTGGCCTTTGGTGCTGCCTGTGTGGAATTTTCCCGCAAACGGTCAGGTTTGCTCCCACAACCAAAACTACGAGGCTGTTAGGTTAATTTACCACCGTAAATTGCTTCCTACATTGAAATGAATAGTAGAATCTGAGGGGAATTGATGGGAATATACGAGAATAAAGTGAGAATGATATAGGATTTGTGTAAATGTGTGTTGATGTTCTGTGTAGGTGTCAATAGGCCAAAGAAACGTTATGACAATTCAAGACAATAAGTTAAATTTGTTCAACATTAATAGATGCAACCAAGGATGAATTTTCCTGTTTCATCATAGTTCATTTAAAATAATATTATGATCTGAGAAACACAAGAGATTGTGCAGATGCTGGAAAAGCACAGCAACACACATAAAGGCTGGAGGAACTCAGCAGATCAGGCAGCATCAATGGAGAGGAATAACTGGTCGACTTTATAAGATGAAATTTTTGTTCCCTTAAATAGCTTACATACATCCACTTCAATTTCATTTTGGATAGCCCATTTCTAGTAGTTGAATGCTTTCCTTGTGCTTCAAGGACCCGAACAAGGGAGCACTCAAGATGTGGTCTAACAAGAACAGTGAAATTTGAACGGCATTGTCTGCCTTGTTTTCTGTGGTTTTGGCTGTGTTGTTTAATGTGCTTTTGGCTGAGATAATTACTGTTCTGCATTGGTTGGACATACTTCGAGTTGTAAAAACTTCCAGATCTCTTTTACTTTTATTATTTGCAATGTCAGTACCACTGACATGATATACAATAGATATACTGTATATACTGATCTATTTTCCTTCCTGTATGCAATAAATTACACATGCCTGCATTGTCTCACCCAGAGCCAGCACTTCTTAGTGAAACACAGCTGCTTTTTGTAATTACATGGCCCCTTGCAGCTGAATGTGGTTTGCAAACTCAGCAAATTAGCATTCAGTTTCCAGAAGCAGATCACCTATGAATTAAAAGCAATGTTAAATCCTGGGCAAGCTATTGTACAGGTAATTTTCAAGTTGTTTCTTGACATTTATTTCTACTATATACATGGATAAATGTGACATTAATAGTTAAGGAGCTGATTATGTCCATTGAAGTCAGTTTTGGAATATAAGGCAATTATTTTGATCGCAAATCCTATTTTGAATGTAAAACATAGAGAAGCCCCCCCCCTCCGTTATTCATGTGGTTACATTAGAGTTGTCAACTTTGAAATGAGAATCTAGCAAGATTAATATACCCACCAATTAGCCATAACTTTCTAGTTTTCTGGATATTAATTTTGGAAAGAGGTTTTTTCATTTTGTTTGAGATACTTGTTTTTAAATATAAGGGAGATGTTATGATACAAATAATACTCAGATAACTCCTAGTAAATTTTATCAGCAGGAAGCAGCATTCAAATCACACCATAGCTCTATACTTTTTGGTACTCAGTTGCATTAACAGACCTTGAATGAGCCATTGATGGAGCAGTGAGAGCCAAACCTAACATAACACTCTTAAACTTATGCTCCGGACTCTTGATATCACACTCCTAAAAGCCTTGCACTGGTTATTTGTTCCTTAGTTTTCAAACAGACTCACGCAATCCACCTTCTATAGATCCTGTTAAATTCCCCCTAAATTCCTCCTTCTCCAGTTTAGGACACTAACCTGCGGACCTATCCTAACCTTTTCCATCACTATCTTAAGCTAGTAGAATTATGGTTACTACAGCCAAAATAGTCCCTGACTGCCACGTCAGTTACTTGCCATGTCTCATTCCCAATGAGGAAATCCAATATTGCACCCTCCCAAGTAAGGCCCTCTATATTTTAATTAATGAATATTTCGGGACATATTTCTCAATTTCTGCCCGTTCCACCCCATAACACTCTGGATGGCCCAGTTGATACTGGGGAAATTAGAACCTTCCAATAATAATATTCTTATAAAAATAATCAATTTCTCTACACCTCTGTCCCTCAAGTTCTCACTGTCTTCTGGGGGGGGGGAGGTATAATAGTATTCTATAAAACAGGCTCATTGGAGTGACCCTCCCCTGCTTGTTTCTATGTTCTGACAGGACGTTTCCTCAAGAGGGTCATCTCTGTGTGTTACACTTATGTCCACCCTTATCAAAAAGGGTATAGCCCTTCTCACTTACCTGTACCTCTGTGACAACCGTAGCATCTGTATCATGGAATATTTAGCTACCAGGCTTGTCCTTTAGTTAGCCATATTTCTGTTATGACTATAATATCCCAGTACTCAGAGCCAATCCACACTCCGGGTTCCTCTACCTTACCTCTTAAACCTCATCCCTGTCATTCACTAATTCTTAGAAGAGCAGTAAGATTCAGAGTTTGGCTTTTCTGAATGCATTATTCAAAATCTTGTCCTAGGGACTTCCTGGATGCTCACCTAGGTTCACTGGAGTGTGCTAAAACTAAAATGGGAACAAACAGCCAATCAAACAAGCTTGTTAGAAGTGTCTGACTCGGTGGCCATTTTACGGGTGTGAATAGCGCACTCTGCAAACCCGCACAGCTGTGGAGTGTGTGATCACTGTGAGAATTGGAAGAAGAGCTCAGAAGGCATAAAGTAAGATTTACAGATCAAGACCTGAAGATTAGAGTAGATGTGGGTGGTCTGGCAGCCTGCCCCTATAAACAGCTTTGTACTTTCTGCGAGCAGTACTTTTTGTAATGTCTTCAGCAGTATAATGGCATTGGTAGATAGAGAACGGAGACCCAATGTGAGCAAAGCACTGAGCAGCACCTGTGGTAAATAAGGCTAAAGGCTGTCAGAAGGAGAGCTGCCTGTGGGACGTAGGGTCAGCAGGCTGTCCAAAATGGGAGGATGAGGGAAAAGGCATTGTAGTAACAATGGCAGAGATTAGCTTTGTTTGTTACATGTTCAACATTGTATGCTGAAACATGTCATTTGCATCAATGACCAATATGTGCTAAGTATTTGCCAATTTGACCAAAATCTGCAGATACTGGAAATCCCAGCAACACACAGAAAATGTTGGAGGAACTCAACAGGACAGGCAGCATCTATGGAAAAGAGTAAACAGTCGACATTTCAGGCCGAAATCCTTCATCAGGACTGATGGTGTCTCGGCCTGAAATGTCAGCTGTTTACTCTTTTCCATAGACACAGCCTGGCCTGTTGAGTTCCTCCAACATTTTGTGTGTGTTGCTGATAATCAACACTGGCACACCTCAAGGATGTGTGCTTAGTCCATTGCTTTACTCTCTGTACACCCATAACTGTGTAGCTAGGGATAGCTCTGTAATCTGTAAATCTGCTGATGAAGAAGATATACAGGAGCAAGACAGATCAGCGGGTTGAGTGGTGTTGGAGCAACATCCTTGTACTCAACATCAGTAAGATCGAAGAATTGATTGTAGTCTTCAGAAAGGGTAAGGTGAGGGACCACACAGCAGTCCTCATAGAGGAATCAGAAGTGGAAAAGGTGAACAATTTAAAGTTCCTGGGTGTCAACATTTCTGCGGATCTATCCTGGGCCCAACGTATTGAAACAGCTACAAAGAAGGTACAACAGCAGCTTTATTCTATTAGGAGTTTTGATGATTTTTTGGTACATCACTGAAGACACTTGTACGTCCCTACATATGTACCGTGGAGAGCATTCTAACTGGCTGCATCACTGTCTGGTATGGAGGGGGGTGGGCAGCAGTTACTGCACAGGATCAAAACAAGGTGCGGGAAGTTATATAGTCAGCACCATCATGGATATTAGACTCCCCAGGGGCCAGGGCATCTTCAGGGAGCGATGCCTCAAAAAGGTGGTGTCCATCATTAAGAACCCTCATCACCCAGGACATGCCCCTCTTCTCAAAGTAACCATCAGGAAGGAGGTACAGGAGCCTGAAGGCACACACTTTCAGAAATCGTTTCATTCCCTCTGCCGTCCGATTTCTGAATGGACATTGAACCCATGAACTCTACCTCACTACTTTTTTCTCTCTTTTTGCACTGCCTATTTAATTTAACACACACACACACATTCTTCTTACTGTAATTTACAGTTTTTATTATTATTTTATTAATTTTTATTATTTTGTATAGTAATGTACTGCTGCTGCATAAGAACAAGTTTCACAGTTTAAGCTAGTAATATTAATCCCGATTCTGATTCTGAATAGTAGGGGGCCAAGCAGAAATCCCTATGTTACCCCAATATTCACAAACTTCCAATTTGAGGAGGGTATGTTTATTCACGTTCTTTGCTCTCTGTCCAATAATCAATGCACAATCCATGTTAATATATTGTCCCCAGTTCCGGGTATTCCAAGCTTGTTAATCATTCCCTGATACAGGACTTACCTGAAGTTCACCCAAAGACTCAAATACATCACATCCACTGGTCCTTCATTACCTATTGTACTAGTCACAGTTTTACAGACTACGCCAGATTACTGAAGCAGGATTTTCCCTTCTGAACTGCATATTGACTCTGCTCAATTTTAACATTTATTTCAAGTATTGTACTACCATATTCTTCATTTTAGATTTACAAAAACATCTTACTTACTACTAACTTTAGGCTAGCAGGTCAGTAGTTCCTTCTTAAACAGTGTAGTCATATTGGCTACCCTCCAAACCAGAAAAGCAATTCCAGAATGTAAAGAACTTTGAAAGATGATATCCAGAGCAACCCATAATCTCTAAAGCCACCTCACTCAACACTCTGGGATGTATATCATCAGGTCCGTGAGTGCCTGGCTATTTGTGTGAAGTTAATAACTTGCCTCGTGGCTTCTCTACAGGTAGAGATGCTGTTCAGCAAATAAAAGTGTAGCTGGGAGTTTGACAATGGTAGAAATTGATATAGGAACAGGTACTAGAAAGACTAGCAGCATTTAAAATTAAGAATTCACGTGTTCCCCAATTGTCAGGGGAAATAACCGTAATCTTTGAAACATTTAGAGGTTTGAGGATGTGCCAAAGCAAAGGAAAATGCTAAGATAACAGCCTTGTTAAAAAAAAAAATGTTTGCAGGTATAGAGCCAATTTCGATGGAATGGTCAATTTAATTTTGCCAGCATAGAAAATTCTGGAAACAATAATTGGGTACAAATAGTAATCAGTTGGACAAGAATGAGTTGATAAGAGGGAAGAAAGCATGTATTTGTAAAAGGCAAATTTCGTCTAACCAACTTGATCAAGTTTTTTGATGAAGCAACAGAAAGTTAATGGGGGAGTATAGTTGATGTGGTGTACTTGGGCATCCAAAAAGCTTTTGACATGGTGCCATATAATAGATCTGTTTTCAAGACCTGAAGCCTTTAGAATAACAGAGACTTGAACAGCCGAGGTAGTCGGCTAAGTACACAATACAGAGAGGAGTGAAGTTAGCTGTTTTGGTCACATGGAGTTGGCTGGAATTACTACTCAAACTATTGTTTCATAAATGAAGAGCACTTGGCTGTCCATAGTTTCCAGGTTTGCAGATAAAACAAAACTTCCAGGCAGAATGAATTTGAGAAGGATTACAGTAAACTTCGAAGAGATATAGATAGGTTTATAGAATAGACAGGTAAGTGGAAGATGAGATTTTATGCTGAGAACTGTGAAACATTGACAGTCTACATTTAGTACAAGAAATTCTACAGATTCTGAAAATCCAAAACAACACACACAAAAGACTGGGAAACTCAGCAGGTCAGGCAGCATCCATGGAAATGAACAGACATTTGTCCTGAAGAAGGGTCTTGGCCCAGAACGTTGACTGTTTGTTCTTTTCTGTCACCCAACCTGCAGAGTTCCTCCAGCATTTTGTGTTAATTAAGTGCAGTTCCAAAAGGAATTCAGTAATAGACAGTTTGGGGATATTTACAAATTTTGCTGAAAATGGCACAGTAGGTTTAGAAGATGTTTAGGAAGTATAAGGGATCCTGGACTTGCTTAAAGGAGGCATTGAGTGTAAGAGCATGAATATTAAGTTGGACCATTGTAACCATTGGTTTGGCCACAACTGGTTAGACACTAAACTTTAGCAAAGATGTGAAGCTTCTGGAGAAGATGCAAAGAATTTACCAAAACATTTCTAGGTATTAAGGATTTTTTGGTTATGTGGATATGCAGTTAAATATGATAGAGATAATAAAAATTAAGAGCATACATTCAGAGAAAGTGTTAGTTTAACGTAAACTCTAAGAACATTGATCGTGTGGATAGTCAGAGACTTCTTCCCAGGGCTGAAATGGCTAGCACAAGAGGGCACAGTTTTAAGGTGCTTGGAAGTAGGTACAGAGGAGATGTCAGGGGTAAGTTTTTTACGCAGAGAGTGGCGAGTGCAAGGAATGGGCTGCCGGCGATGGTGGTGGAGGCAGATATGATAGGATCTTTTAAGAGACTCCTGGATAGGTACATGGAGTTTAGAAAAATAGAGGGCTATGGGTAACCCTAGGTAATTTCTGAGGTAAGGACATGCTCGGCACAGCTTTGTGGGCTGAAGGGCCTGTATTGCGCTGTAGGTCTTCTATGTTTCTACGTTTCTATCTAGGAGACATGGAATTGCAAATGATGGGAAAATTAATCAAACTTGTTTATATCTAACAAAATTTAACCAAGAAAACAATGCCTGGGATGCATTATTGAGGGCAATATTGAGGCAAACTCAATTGAAGAATTCAGAACGGAATATGAGAAGAAAAAAATTACAAGACTATGGAAAAGAGAGCAGTGGATTGGAACCAGTTGCCATGTTGTTACTAGTATAAACTAGAAAAGGTAAATGTATGCTTTTGATAGTGTAATGAGTCTATGATTACATGATTCAAAATGAAGGAATTGCATGCACGAATGCATATTGCAATGTGTGAATGTATTAGTCATTGCAAGTGGGTGGAAGATGATTGGGACTGAAGGTTTAAATTACCAGTTTTTTCTGATCAAAAAGCAGATAAGGAACTGGTGGAGGGGCCATGTAACATAAGTGGTTAAGTCTGAATTAATTTCAGTGACACAAGAGAATATAATGAGAGGCAAGCAGGCAATTAAGTTATTAGTGTCTTAAATACAAGGCTTAGAAAGAGGGAGTAGTGTCTGAGCTCCTTGATACCAACTATATATTGTATTTCTATATGGAATGGTCTACTGCGGATGTGCTGGAGTTAAGTGTAATAATGTTTAAAAGTCACTTGGGAAAGAACTTGAATAGAAGGGGTTTTGACATATGAGCCAAATGTGGGCAACTTGTAGAGCTGGTGGGGGGGGGGGGGGGTGGGGAACCACAATCAGCAAGGACAAGTGGCACTAAAGGGTATGCTTCCATGCTTTATTACTTTGTGACGCTATGACTTTTACTGTGGTGTGCCGGAGTATCTAAACTCGGTTCATGTCAAAAAGTTAATCAGTTCCATGCACAGAAACACAGGCTATTCAACTATTTGAGCTCCCTCCGCTATACTCAACAACATACCTGGTCTTTGAGTTCAATTCCTGCTCTCTCCCCTACCTTTTAATGCTTCTTGTATCAAAAAAAAATCTTTTGTCTGTTTAAATACATTCACTGACACGTCCTCCACAACTCCCTGTGGTAGTAAATTTCATAAGTTCGTTATGCTCTGAGAGAAAGAATATATCCTCATATTTGTCCTAAATCTCTTGTCCAGTACCCAAAGAAATAATGTCTCAAACCAGAAACCCACTAGTGGAACCACATTCTCTGCATATCCAGCCTGTCTGGCCCTGTAAAAGATTTGTAAGTTTTAGTTAGTTTACCACTCGTTCTTCTAACTCTGTTAAATATAAACTTAGATTACCTGATATCCCATTACACAAGTTCTGCCATACAAGGAACCAGTCTGATAAACATTTATTGCATTCTTTCCATGTTGTGTATTTCATACGTAAGAGACCAAATTGCATACAGAACTCAAAAAGCGAACATAAGACATAGAAGCAGAATTAGGCCATTCAGCTCAAGAGTCTGCTCCAGAAATTGATTACAGCTGCTTTATTTTCCCTTTCGATCCCATTCTCCTGCCTTCTCCCCATAACCTTAGACATGGTCTCACCAAGAGTTTGCACCATTACTGTAAGATACTGTAAGATATCCCTTCCCTTGTACGGAAAGCCTCTTGCAGTGAAAGCCAACACACCATTTTCTTTCTTGACTGCTTGCTGCACCTGATATTTACTCGTGGTCACTGTTGTACAAGAACATCCGAATCTCTCTGTACATCAGAACTTCCCAATCCTACACTATTTAAACAACATGTTGTTCCTGTTTTCCCTATTGAAGTGGATAACTTCACACTTACCCACATCACACTGCATCTGCCATGTTTCTCCACCCTCATTCAATCTATCCACATCATACTTCCTTGATTCCTCCTGACAATACAGTCTCACACGATTTAGTATAAAGGCAAATTTTGAAATATTAGACTGTTTCCTCATTCAAATATTCATATAAATATAACTATACCTATATCTCTATATATTGATCCCTGCAGTACAGAGCTGGTTATCACTAACCACACTGAAAAAAACCACTTACTCCATCCATCGATTTTCAATCCATGCCAACACTGAGCCCCTATTCCATGCATTTTAATTTTATTCATACTTTTTATGTGGTACTTTATTAAAGGTTTTCTGAAAATCTAATTAAGCACATCTAGCATCTTCATTTCATCTAGCATCTGCATCTTCTGTTCTGCTAGATCTATCTTCTTGAGTGTGCTCACCATTCTTCACTGCATCAATAGTTAATGCCACTGTCTCACAGCTCCAGAATTTGATCTTGACCTCAGATGCTGTTCGTCTGGAGTTTGCAAATGCTCTCCATGTCCATATGGGTTTTCACAAGATGCTCCAGCTTCCTCACATGTTCCAAAGACATGCCAGTAGGTAACTGGATGCTGTAAATTATCCTTTACATTAGGTGAGTGGTAAAAGAAGTAATGAACACTGATAGACATGTAAAAGAGAATATGTTGCGAATATTGTATGTGAGAAATGTACAACTTTAGAAGTATGTGAACATTCATTCCGTAATGATCACAACATGTTTGAGTTCAATTTCATATTTAAAAGAAGAATCATGAAATAGCTACCAAGATTCCGGTTTTATGAAAGGTTGATTTCAGTTTGATGAGACACAGGCTGCTCAGAGTAAACTAGAAAAGTAGATTGGAAAGTCAACTGATAAAAATGCTATTGTAGATGAAAACAAGAAAACTGATCAGCTGAAAGGAGAAGTTTTGACAATACTTACTCTAAAGGCAAAGAGATTACATGTGGGCTATCTCAAGCACAGTGCTAAGTCAGTGATGGGGTTTTACTAAAATTATTATAAGCAAAATACAAACATTTGTAACAGTAATGAAGAAATAATGGAATTTAAGTGTGTGAAGTTTTTAAGACAAGATTTGTCCATTATAATTTTTTTAAATCAAGTATGAGAATATTTTTGAAGACCTGTTAAAGGCTTCTTGACTTGCAGATGAATTGTTTATTTTGGAAAGTTATGCATATTGCTTGGCTACGAAAGGAAGATGGGGATTATAATAAGTCAATTAGCTTAATATTTGTTGTCAGAAAATTATTAAAATCAGTAATGAATTATAAAGTGGCTGAATACTTTGGAAGTTTTTGACAGATCAGTTAAAAATTTCCAATGAGTCGGATATGTCTGGCAATCTTTTTTGTATCTAAGGTTGTGGACTGTGAACATTTACGTATGAGTTCAAAATGAATTACAAGGAAGCATTTGATAAAGTTTTTCATAAGAAATTGTAAGCTAAGATTACAGCTCATGGAATTAAAGTGAGGAAGAGGAGCTGTTTAGCCAGTTTCCTGACCACATGCAATAGAGTAAAGATAATAGAAGATAATGATATCAGCAGGATATGACTCATGATGTCCCTGTGGATCTGTGTTGGGTCCTAAACTACCCGTTGTATTTGTTCAGGACAAGTGATAGGCTAGAAAGACATATATGCAAGTTCTCCACTAGAATAGTATGTATTATAAGTAGAGCCTTTTTTTAATTCATCCTGTATTTTTGGATATTAAAGGATCAAGGGACTTAGTGTTCATGCACAGAAAGTGTGCTGTGGTAAAATATTGCCATGATCTTAGTGAATTGCAGGGCAGACATAAGGAGTCAATAGCTTGCTTCTGCTTTGAGTTCTCATGCTGTAACATTCACAGGATGTACTGTAAATATCATAGGCGTGCCACTAGATAATGGCCAAAATATAACAGCTGAGGTGTTGCTGAACTGCCTTCTCGAACTTCAACATTACGTTTGGTGAAGGAGCATCAATACTGTAAGAAAGGGAGCGTCCATCCAGGTGTGATGCAGTAAAGGTCACTGTTTAAAGGTGATATTGAAGGTGAATTGCTACAGTGTATCTTGTAGACTCTTTGATCAGTACCCATAATGCAAGGATTGGGGAATGGATGTTTAGGACGTGGTTATGGGCAGGGTGACACAATCACTTTTCAGTGTGAGTGATACGGATCAGGGTTCAATTCCTCCATTGTCTGCAATATCTTGTTTGTTCTCCACGTGACCATGTGGGTTTCAAAGTTCAAAATTCAAAGTAAATATATTATCAAAGTACGTATATGTCACCATATACAACCCTGAAAATCATTTTCTTGTGGGCATACTCAATAACCATGGAAGACCACATCAACTGGGGCGTTCATTCATTGTGTGAAAGTCACCAACCTGTGCAAGTACAAAACAAAAGAAATACCAATATTAAGATAAATAATCAGTAAATATCAAGAACATGAAATGAAGAGATCTTGAAAGTGAGTCGATAGTTTGTGGGAACATTCCAATGATGAGACAAGTGAAGTTGAGTGAAGTTTGGTTCAAGAGCCAGATGGTTGATGGGTCATAACTGTTCCTGAACCTGGTGGTGTGAGATCTGAGGCTCCTATACCTTCTTCCTGATGACAGCAGTGAGAAGAGAGCATGTCCTGGGTGGTGTGGGTCACTGTTGAGGTTGCTGGGGTCTCCAGTTTCCTCCCACATTCAAAACATATATGATGCCATGTTGGTGCTAGAAGGGAGGAGACACTTGTGGGCTGCCTCCAGCACTGATGTGAATTGACGAATTTCACTGTATGTTTCGATGTACCTGTGACAAATAAATCTAATCTAATCTGTTACCAATCAGGTAAGCAGCTTTGTCTAATGCTGTCATGCTGCCTGTATGTTACACATATCCAGGCTAGTGGAGAGTTTTCCATCACAGTGCTACTGAGGTCTTGCAGATGCTAATAAGACATTGTCAAATCTGGAGATGAGATGATGAAAACTTAGTCTCAGCTTTTTTTCCTGTACCCACAGTATATACGTGGAGGATTCAATTAATTCTTGGTTCATTTTGAAGATGGAAGTTAAAAATTACATGCAGATATTAAGAGATTAAGCTTTGATTAGCAGAACTCAGTATGAGGATATCTACTTTCTAAATAGTACACAGCATGAACAAATACTCTTTGTCTAGAGACCAAAATACAAAAATGAACCACAACACAAACAAAATGCTTACCTTTTTATGTCACACTCTAGAATGCAAATAGGACCAGCTAAATAGTATAGTGGGCACTGTGAATACTGTGTAAACTGTTTTAGAGGGAATGTAGAATAGATTCCTGGACTCTAAGCATTCAACAATTGGAAAATCTTGGGATTATGTTACCTGGAATATACAGTATAAGATAATCTAATCAAAGTTTAAGTTATTAAGGGATAGCGAAGATATATGGAAACTAATTCTGCTTGTTAGAAAGTTGAATTCTGTCTTAAAAATTGAGGAAGTCCATTCAAGATTAATGTTTGAAAGTACTTGTTCAGACAAACAATGTGAGCTCTTTTACGCTCTTCCACAAACAGCAACTGATGTTAGGTCAATTATCATTTTCAGTTGGATTTTTTTTAATTTAGTGGTTTTGCAAAGAGATACAGTATATGGCAAAGACAAATTTATTGAGTTAGAGTACAGATAACTTATGACTTCAATGGATGGCAAAACGAACTCTGAGAAGTTAAGTCTGTCAAGGTAGCCTCCAACCTGATGGCATAAACTTCAATTTCTCTGACTTCCAGTGATTTATCCTCCCTCCTGCTTCTCTCTTTCTCCTTCCCCATTCTGGTTCCCTTCTCACCCCTTCTCTTGTCCTCCCCTTTGCATCACCTCCTGGTAGCCCTCCTCCTTCCCTTTCTTCCATGGTCCACTGTCCTCTGCCCATCAGATTCCTTCTTCTTCAAACCTTCACCTCCAAGCTTCTTACTTCAGTCCCCCGCCCCCATCCAGCTACCTTCCCCTGGTTTCACCTGTCACCTGCCTGTTCGTACTCCTTTCCCTCTCCCCACCTTCTTATTCTGACATCTTCCCCCTTCTCCTTCTCATCCTGTTGGAAGGTCTCAGCTCAAAATGTCAGCTGTTTATTCCCCTCTATAGTTGCTACCTCTCTTGCTGAGTGTGTGTTGCTCAAGATTTCCAGCATCTACAGAATCTCGTGTGTTTATTAATTGGTCTAATTCCAGTCTTTCTGCTGTTATATTCTTATTTTCTTTGATCACCCTCAAGAATAAAGGATGGGCTACCCTCAAATATCCATTTTCCTTTTTGTAACATTGTTCATTATTATTCGCAATGCTGCTTATACCACACTTTGAGTATTGCAAATGGATTTGGTTATCACACTGCTGGAACTGTATGGCAGGATTAGAGAGAGAGAGAGAATGCAGAAGGGACACACTGGGATGTTGTCTGGAATGGGTGGCCGTAGTCATAAGGAGAGATTGGATAGGTTGGATTTATACTCACTGGAACATAAGAGGCTGAGGGGTGTTCTTATGGAAGTTTATGCGTCAGTCATTTTCACAGGTCGGGGGAGCCTGGAACTAGAGGGCATGGTCTAAGGTGAGAAGAGAGAAAATTAAAGAAGTTCTGAGGGGGAAGCTTTGCATCTCGGGAAAAAAGTCAACACTTTATATCATTTACAGTTTAAACAGTTTATGTTTTTTCCATTGTTAATTTTTTTTGTTTGCTCATACTTTATGTTCTGTAGAATAAAGTTAGGCACTTGCAGTTTAACTTGCAGCTTTCTTTGCTGTGGTATCCCCATCCTCATTTTATTAATCCTACTCCAGTTTATGATGTTTCCTTGCCTAGATTAGTCCTTTAAGTATTTTACTTAATTAGTAGTAGTAGTAGTTTCTCGAGTCCGAGGAAGATGGACGTGTTGCGCAGTCAATGTCTGTGGGCACGCATATGACTACTGAGGCTGAAGTCCGAAGCGCAGATACGGTTGCAGATGGGGCTGCTCTCCCATCACCGTATGACTTGTGAAGAGAGAAAGAAGACGAAGATGCACAACACAAGGACCTGTGCATGAAAGATATTGTAGTGAAAAAGCCTTAGCATGGAGACAGTCCCACTCTCTCGGCCTCAGAGGTCAGGATCCACTGCACAAAGATCATTACACATGGTGGCCTCTTGCTGCAGGAGTTGCCGGACAATAGATTTTACTTAATTAATGGACTAATTAATAGACAAGGAAACATCATAAGGATGGAGCAGGATTAATAAAATGAGGATAAGTTATTACAGATGGTCTCTTTTGTGCTGTTGATTTATTGGTCTTTTTAATTGAGACGACCTATTTTGTGGTGTCGATTTAATTGTTTATAGCTAGAAACTAGCACTTCTAACGTTAGCTGAGTTTTGGGGAGGCAGGTGGAAAAATGAATTAAAAACTGGGATACAAGTACACAGTCCCATGAAAATGTTGCCACAACTAGTCAGAGTGGTGAAGAAGGTGTATCACTGTGTATGTTGGCCTTCAGTTGTATTGAGTATGGGAGTTGGGATGTCACATTCGGTTATTCCAGCTTCCTTCCAGTTCGGAGGATGGCGGGATAGTTGTGATTTCAAATTGGGTCAGATTAAAATATTAGAAACTTAAGACAATGTGGTTGGTCCCCTAACATTGCTTCATCTTGAATTAAACCAAGATATTTTATCCAGCAGTTTCTCAGGTAGGTTGTTTTAATGTTCTGGGACTTTGTGGTGTTTGTAGGTGGAAGTATAATGTTCAATTAACCTTAAACCACACACAGGGAACTGTTTACTCAACCAGTGGGTGGTAATGAGTTTGCTGCCAGCACTGCTTGCAAAAAAAAACTAACTTAGCTGTTTCCATACACAGTGGTATCTTCCAAATAAAAGATGTAATTACCTGTAAGCAACAAGTGATGAACTTCTCATGTTTATTTGCTGGTATCTTTGGAGTGTGGTCGATCTTAGTAATAACGTTTGCCTAAACAATATTCTGATTTATCTCCCAGCTAGTTGTACTGTAAAAGATCTGAGCACATAGAAAGCACCCAGAGCAAGACAGCCTTTTTCAGCATTCTAAACTAATACGAGAAGAAGGTGAACTTTAAGTTAAAGTCAAGAGGTGAAAGTTGAGTTTGCTGTCACGTGCACAAGGCCATGTATGCACAGGTGCTATGAAAAATTTCCTTGCAGCAGCATCACTGGCACGAGGTGTCAATATGATTTTTCATAACGTTCTGTTGTATTTCTTTTTTACCTGTAAATGCCTGCAAGAAAATTAATCTCCGAGCTGTGTGTGGTGACATTCACATACTTCGATAATGAATTTACTTTGAACGTCACAGTCTTCAGAAGAAAAATGTACATTAAACACAAATTAAGCACATTTTTACAAGAAAGAGCAGAATTAAAATGGAATAAAAGTCCATTTTAGTAGGAAATGATCAAAGTGGTCAGTGTTTCGCTAAACTCCAGTGATTAGGACCTTGTCGGTTGTTCAAAAATGAAATGGTTGAAGGGAAGTAGCTGTTCATGAACCTGGTGGTGTGGGACTTTACCTGTATGTCCTGCCAGTGGTAGCTATGGGAAGGTGGCATGGCCCAGTTGATGGGGATCTAAATAACTCATTTACTAGGAATGACAAAAATTTCATTCCACTACCCTCATAGAACAGAACAGATTTTTCAGTATGATGACTTTTTCATCAGAACAGGGGCCAGCTAGAGATGAAGTAAGTTTTCAGTTGAGGTGGGGTGGGGGGAGGAAGAGGGGACAGAAATAATCAGAGGATAGGTCTGTAATAGAGTTGAGATCAGGAGTGATTGGGTGACACGTATAGTAGCAGCACCAGCTTAAAGAGGGTGACAAGTTATATCTGGAGTAGGTATTACACCGAGCAGCCCATCTTATTCTCTGCTACTGCAGACTAGTTTTATTTTGTCTACTTAACTGCTTTAAGTTCAGTTAAGTCACAAGTTTTAGCCTAATTAGTAAATGGTTCCATCAAAGCATAACATCTGGGACATTGTTAATACAAAAAGGTGCTATGTCAATGTAGGAAGTGAACAGCTTGTACACAGTTTCCAGCTTGACAATAAACCTGATCAAAGCTGCCATTTTCTCCTGTCTGTTGCAGACATACTGAGGCTAATTTAACACCAGTGTCCCTTCCTGTGAGCTCTGACATCTCAGTTTATCCCTGGCGAGGCATGGGGACCTTTGCTGTGGCATTCAAAACAGTTAGCTACCTGGTGTAAGGACAGTGGCATAATGGCTTACCCAGCATGGACAGCCTACCATCCCTGACGTAAATTTAAAGCAGCGTGCTAGTGTGAGGAAAATTTCACAACTGTGTGAAGCCTCTTGCAAGGTTTGATGAAGAGTAATAATTATGCTTTTGCTATTCTAATTATTCCTGTTCACCACAGATGTGAAAACCGGTAGTGCTAGTTTTATGTATAGTAGATAAATAAATAGTTGCATCTCAGATAACATGGAGAATTGGCATTAAGAGCTTGCTTTACTTTTACCATTATATTTTGTGGAGACAAGAGAGAATGAAGAAACTGGAATCCAGAACAAACAGTGGATAGGGGTCTGGCAGCATCTGCAGGAGAAAAAGGTGTGAGTTGATGCTTGGGATTGAGACCCTGCCTCAAATAAGGATGCCTGTGCATGGCAGCTCAAGGGGGTTGGAATACAGACAGTGATAGGAGGAACCAGAGCGGGAGGGGATGATGGGCAGATTGTAGCAGGTGCAGGAAGGGATGGGAGAGATAAACAAAGGGAGAGGACAACAGTATAGACGGGTGAGGGTGCGTGGGAGGATAATGCTGGGGTTTGGGTTACCTGCAATTTAAAAAATATCATTGGGTTGTAAGTGGAATATGTGATGCTTTTTTTTTTCTAAGTCGCACTTGAGTCTTGTAGCAATGTAGAATGCCAAGGACAGAAAAATTATGTGGGAGTGACAAGCAGAGTTGAAATGACCTTCAACATATTGTGGCCTGAGTGTAGATGCCCTGCATAATGGTCTCTTCGTCTACAGTTGGCTTCACCAGTGTAAAAGAGGCCACGTTCAGAGCAGAATGCAGAGGAGGAAGTGGACATCTGACTCACCTGGAAGGGCTGTTTGGCTCCCTGAATGATGCTGAGGGACAAGTGTTACACCAGCAATGTTTGCAAGGGAAAGTGTCAGGGACAGGGAGAGGGTGCTTGGGGAGAGATGAGAGGTTCAGGCAGTCCAGAAGAGAGTGGTCTCTGCAGAAAGCAGAAAGGGGAAAATGTGGGTGGCAACAGCAGAGGGGAAGCCTTCCCTTCAGGTTAAGGATGAAATTTTCAGAAGCTATAGAGCTGGTGGTCAAGAACAGATGAGTCCAAGGTGGAGGAACTGAAAAAAAGGATGGCATTCCTACAGGAAGCAGGATGAGGGGAGGGAGAGTCAAGGTAGCTGTGGTTGTTGATGGATCTACAGAAGATTTCAGTGGCATGTCTGTCTCCTAAGAGAAGTTCAATAAAAGGAAGAGAAATGTGTGGTGTGCCAGAACAAGCTTGGACAATGGACTGTTCCATGTTGCCAAAAAAGACAATAAAAAGAATATATGTGAATGCCCATGTCTACCTTGGAGCAAGTGGGAGGCATCAAAATCAAACGCATTAAAAACAAGGACAACTGAATGAAAGTGTTGATAGAGGGTCTTTAGACTTTCCTGATGGTGGTTGGAAGTAGATAGTCCAGATGACCATTACAAAGATCAGCAGACTAGTACCAGCCAATTAGAAGTTATTAAAATGGTAGAGGGTTCGAGAGGTGACACAGATGCAAATGTGAAGTAACTGGATAAGGGAAATAGGATGAAGAAAAGAGCTTAGTGGTGCAAGAGCTGGCAGAGTCAAAGGGCCTAGCAGGGCAGCTTGTTCGAGGTAGAAGCCAGCAGTGTGGCTTTGGGGGACCTATGAATTAGAAGGCTGTGGAAGGAACCCTCTCCTGATGTGGTTAGATCTGTAACAGTCCAGGAAATGATGGCCTGTTGCTTGTTAGTGGGATAACGATCCAGAAGGAGATATGGGGAAGTATCAGAAAACTGCCACCTGGCCTCTGCAAGGTAGAGGTCAAAGCACCCGACTACCGTGGACTTTGTCTTTGATGACTGGATTGGGATTTGCCTGAAGTAAGCGGAGTGCTGCATGTTTGTAGGGATGAGGTTAGAGTGGTGGAGTGAATAGAGAGATCAAGGTGGCCAGTGTTACGTCAGCAGTTGGAAGTAAAAAGATAATGAGAGGATAAAGAGTAAGAAGAGGGAATCCAAATGGAAGGGGAGCTCTGAAGATAAAAGGGTGGGGGGGTGGGATCATCGATGGGAGGGTCTGAGGATCTCTTGAAGTAGGCATGGTGGTGGAGGCAGAGAGAGAAGGTCTCCACATCATGTGAGGCCCCAACCCCACGATGGTACAGACATGGGGGTAAAAAGTAAGGACTTTGCTAAGAAATAACTGCTCTACATCAGAGACATAGAAGTCAGGAGAGATGACAAATACATATTAGGGTTGGAGCTAGGGTGAGGTGTGGGCTTGGAGAATTATGGGGAAATATGTTACTTATTAAAATATTACTCATTGGAGAGAAGGAGGATGAGAGGAGACATGATAAAGGTGTACAAGATATTAAGAGGAATAGATAGAGTGGATAGCCAGTGCCTCTTCCCCAGGGCACCACTGCTCTAGTGAAGGTTAAGAGACTACTAGACAGGTATATGACCGTGATTCTCTAAATGCCTATAGATTCTATCAGAATCTTTTCCAACAGCTTTCCCACCACAGACATAAGGCTGACTGGTCTATAATTACCCGGACTCTCCCTACTACCTTTTTTGAACAAGGGGGCAACATTCACCTCCCTCCAATCCTCCGGTACCATTCCCATGGACAACGAGGACATAAAGATCCTAGCCAGAGGCTCAGCAATCTCTTCCCTCGCCTCATGGTGCTGCCTGGGGAATATACTGTCAGGCCTTGGGGACTTATCTGTCCTAATGTATTTCAACAACTCCAACACCTCCTCTCCCTTAATACCTTAATATCAACATGCTCCAGAACTTCAACCTCACTCATATTGTCCTCACCGTCATCAAGTTCCCTCTCATTGGTGAATACCAAAGAGAAATATTCATTGAGGACCTCACTCACTTTCACAGCCTCCAGGCACATCTTCCCATCTTTATCTCTAATCGGTCCTACCTTCACTCATGTCATCCTTTTGTTCTTCACATAATTGAAGAATGCCTTGGGGTTTTCCTTTACCCTACTCACCAAGGTCTTCTCAGGCCCCTTTCTTGCTCTCCTCAGCCCCTTCTTAAGCTCCTTTCTTGCTACTCTATATTCCTCAATAGCTCCATCTGATCCTTGCTTCCTAAACCTCACGTATGCTGTCTTCTTCCACCTGACTAGATTTTCCACCTCACTTGTCACCCATAGTTCCTTCACCCTACCATTCTTTATCTTCCTCACTGGGACAAATTTATCCCTAACATCTTGCAATAGATCCCTAAACATCGACCACATGTCCATAGTACATTTTCCTGCAAAAACATCATCCCAATTCACACCCGCAAGTTCTAGCCTTAGAGCTTCATAATTTGCCCTTCCCCAATTAAAAATTTTCCTATCCTCTCTGATTCTATCCTTTTCCATGATAATGTTAAAGACCAGGGAGCGGTGATCACTGTCCCCCAGATGCTCACCCACTGACAGATCTGTGACCTGACCCAGTTCGTTACTTCAGAGGGAAATATACTGACATACTTAAATGAATACCTCACGTGTATAGCACCACTCCCGAATTTGGAAAATTAAATTCATAGAGCAATGTTTGTTGTTTGCCTTTTGTCGTCTCACTTCAGACAAGCAATTTATTTGGAAGATGAGCAGGCTAGTCTAATTATGGGAGTAGCGTCTTTGAGGAAATTACTTCACTACTTCTGCATTTATTTGGAAAACTAACCAGCAAATGTTGATGACATTAGTAAAGACATCTTGTGACTACACCATCAAATATATTAAGTTAAACATGAAAGGTGAATTGTGTTCTGTGCAGGCTAGTCTAATTATGGGAGTAGCGTCTTTGAGGAAATTACTTCACTACTTCTGCAATTCTGAGCTGCATAATTACCTTCATTTGCAAAAATCAAAAGTTAATATCAACACTTCTATCAAGAGCAAGGAGCCAAAAGTAATTATACTAATTATAGAGCAAAACTCTGAAAAATAATGTCATTTATTTTCACATGCATGCGAAGGAATTGTTCAGTATGCTAAAACACAGAGGACCAAGACGTCTGATATCCATGTGAAAAATCTACTTTCCTTCCTAAAGAGTGAAGATATCATACAACCATATTTCTTTAATTTAGTCCTACTGCAGGATTAAAGTAAGTATTCTTGTCTCTCTTCCAAAGATATTGACAGATTAAGCAAAACAAGATTAATACTGCTTCCATCACAAACATACACAAAGCTCAGACCATTATTATATCCCAATGTTAAACATTTACTGCATTAAGTTTCTCCCATGTGAAACCTGAGCTCATATCTTTTGATAATTTCTTCCCTAAGTTCCCTGGTGCCCACTTTAGCTCACATTATCCATTAGATCCAGATGAGTGGGATGAGAACACTGCCTCAAGAACTCTTGCAACAATGTCTTGGGACCGGGATGATTAACGTCCAAACGCTACAACCATATTTCTTTTTCCAAGTATGGCATCAACAACTGAAATGTTTTCCTGTTCATCTCCCTCTCAACACACTGCTGACCACCCAAGTCATTACTTGTCTCTATTGTTAGCCAATATTTTTAACATTTCTTATTTCACAGGTGTTGTCACACGTTTTCACTAAATTTTTCAACAAAGAACTCTAGAGTCCCATGTCTTTAAAATGCATTTTATCACCACCAACCTGGTTTTCAAAGTCATCTGAAGTGTGGTTGCCATTAAAATCTGCAGCCATTGTTCCCTGCAAATCTGTCTCTGAACCCCATAAATCAACCTTCTGAACTTACACTGCATTAAAGTGGCTATTTCATCATTCATTTTGAGTTTTATTCATTACATGTGCCTTCCTCTTTCATGAGCAATAATTATTGCCCTTTGCTAAAGATCTTTGAGATCTTAAACTGCTGCAGTCCTGTGAAAAAGCTGGAACTTAGTAGAAATGTTCAAGATTTAAATGCAACATTAATGAAGGAACAACAACATTCAGAATTTCCAAGTTGAGATGATGATTGACTTGTAGGAAAACCTAAAAGTAGCAATTTTCCCATACACCTGCTGTCCCTTTTGAGGAAAGGTTCGACAGGATTAAGAAGGTAAAGATGAAATACAAAGGTAAGCTAGCCAATAATATTAAAGAGGATACCAAAAGTTTCTTCAGATATATAAGGTGTAAAAGAGAGGTGAGGGTGGATATCGGGCCACTGGAAAATGTTGCAGGAGTGTTACTAATGGGGGGGGGGGGGGAGGAAATGGCAGATAAACTGAATAAGTATTTTGCATTAGTCTTCACTATGGAAGGCACCAGCAATATGGTGAAAGTTCCAGGTGTCGGGGTCATGAAGTGTGCAATGTTACCATTACTAGGGGGAAGGTTCCTGTGAAACTGGAAGTTCTGAAGGTAGATAAGTCAACTGGACCAGATGGTGTACACCCTAGGGTTCTGAAAGAGGTGGCTGAAGAATGTGGAGGCAATAGTGATGATCTTTCAAGAATCACTAGATTCTGGAATGGTTCTGAAAGACTGGAAAATTGCAAATGTCTCTCCACTCTACAAGAAGGGAGGGAGGCAGAAGAAAGGAAATGATAGCCAGTTAGTCTGACCTCAGTGGTTGGGAAGATATTGGAGTCGATTGTTAAGGATGAGGTCTCAGGGTACTTGGAGGCACATGATAAAATAGGCCATAGTCAGCATGGTTTCCTCAATGGAAATTCTTATCTGACTAATCTGTTGGAGTTCTTTGAAGAAACAACAAGTAAAATAGACAAAGCAGGATCAGTTGATGTTTGTACTTGGATTTTTAGAAGGCCTTTGACAAAGTGCCACACATGAGGCTGCTTAACAAGATATGAGCCCATGGTACTACAGGAAAGATTATAACATGGATAAAGTAGTGCTGATTGGCAGGAGGCAAAGTATGGGAATAAAGGGAGACTTTTCTGAAATGCTGCCTGTGACTAATGGTGTTCCACAGGTGTCTGTGTTGGAACTGATTTTTTTAATGTTATTTGTCAATGATTGGGATGATGGAATTGATGACTTTGTTGCAAATTTTGGAGATGATATGAAGACAGGTAGTTTTGAGGAAGTAGAGAAGTCTGAGAGAGATTAGGAGAATGGACAAAGAAGTGGCAGATGGAACACAATGTCGAGAAATGTATGGTCATGCACTTTGGTCGAAGAAATGAAAGGGTTAACTATTTTCAAAATTGAGAAAAAATACAAAAATCTGAGACACAAAGGGACTTGGGAGTTAAAGGTCAATTTGCTGTTTGAGTTTGTGGTGAGGAAGGCAAATGCAATGTTAGCATTCATTTCAAGAGGACCAGAATATAAAAGCCAGGATGTTATGTTGAGACTTTGTAAAACACTGGTGAGGACTCCCTTGGAGCATGTGAGTAGCTGTGGACCCCTTATCTTAGAAAAGATATGCTGAAACTAGAGAGAGTTCAAAGGAGGCTCATAAAAATGATTCCAGGATTGAATGGCTTGTTATATGAAGAGCGTTTGATGGCTCTGGGCCTGTATTCAGTAGAATTCAGGAGAATGAGCAGTGACCTCATTGAAACCTATCAAATGACAAAAGGCCTTGATAGAGTGGATGTAGAGTGGATGTTTCTTCTGGAGGGAGAGTCTAAGACTAGAGCCTCAGAATAGGGCAGTGTCCTTTTAGAAAGGAGATGAGGAAGAATTTCTTTAGCCATAGAGTAGTGAATATGTGGAATTCTTTGCTACAAGCAGCTTTGGAGGCCAAGCCTGTATGCTTATTTAAGGCAGAAGTTGATAGATTCTTGATTGGCCAGGGCATGAAGGGATAAGGGCGGTATGGGGCGGGAAAGGCAGGAAATCGGGGCTGTAAGAAAAATTTAGATCAGCCATGATGAAATGGGTCAAATCGCCAAATTCAGCTCTTATATCTTATGGTCTTATGGTAGTATAGGATTGTCTTGTAGCTACTGGAGTTCTGAAGAATGAGACAGAACTTGATGAAACATAGTGGTGGATATTCATCCCAATATGATCACAATATATAAGGTTTTTAAAGACTTTATGTTGATATTAGTTCATAATTGCCACATTTACCAACATACAGTGAAAAGCTTCTGTTGTGTGTGATCTAGATGAATTATGCCACATGTGAATACATCGAAATAGCAAAAAGAAAAACAGACTGTAAAATATAGCATTGCAGTCACAGAGAAAGTGTATTGCAGGTTGATAGTATCGGAGTATGAAAGTTGCATTGTTTGCTGTGTAACCAAAACTATGTAGTCAGCTTTGAGCTTGCTATTTGCTATGTATGTATCCAATTTAGTAGGAGAATGAAATCTTAGGAATGTGGAAGACAATGGTGTGTTAATGAGAGGCTAGCTAAGAGATGTAGATTATGTAATCAGTTTTGAGCTTTTTGCTATTTGCTATCTGCATCTCCTGGTCATTTGTGGGGCACGAAAACCACGACAACAGTAAGGAGTGAGGGCCACAGCAAGCTATATTTGTCAATCAGGAAGTCATTTTTAGTGAACTAGATTCTGATAACAGCGTGATAGAAGCTGTCAAGAGTCTGATGGTGTGTACAGTACTCTCAAACTTTGGTATCTTTTACCTACCTGGAGAGGGAAGAAGAGAGAATGACCAGGTTGGAAGCTGCCCTTGAATATGTTCAAGGACACCTTGCTCTCCCAAGGTGGCAGGACTTGTAGACAGAGTCAATGAAGGGATGCAGAAGTGTGATGGACTAGGCTGTGCCCTCAATTCTCTGCAATTTCTTGAAGGCTTGGGCACGACAGCTGTCTAGGATCCATATCAAATGCTTTCTATGGTGCTTCTATTGTGGAGAGGGTATTTCCTCTTGGAGAATCTAAGAATTTAAACTGAATCACTGTTTAAAAATATGGGATCACGCATTTAAAACAGAGATAAAGTAATGTTTTTTCCCCTCAGAAGGTTGTGTGACCGAGCTCTCTTAAAGGGCAGTACAAGTAGATTATCTGAATATTTTTAAGGTAGAGGTAGGCGGATACCTGATAAGCAAGGGAACTAAAGTTTACCATGCATAGAAGGGTGTTGTGGGATTGAGATTATAATCAACTTATTTAAATAGTGGAACAGACTTGAGGTCTGATACTTATATCTGTGCGTTTGTCCTTCTTGATACTAGAGGTCACAGGTTTTGCAGTTGCTGACAGAGTAACCTACACTATACAGTATTTTGCTGATGTTTACTCCACAGCCCTCTGCACCTGGGAGGGAGTAAATCAAGGACCAACTTTATTCACAAAATACATTTTCAGGCATGAGAAATGTGCTGTGATGTGTTGGCACAACGTGCAAAAAAAAAACAACATTCAACAACTATATGAATAAAGAATTAAAAATTAAATATATTAAAAATTAAAGGTATAGAAGATGTCTTTTAAGGAGGTTAATGCAGAGATATAGAATACAGTATGCATAAATACATAAATAACAGATGTAAATAGCATTATAAAATGTGGTTTCAAGTGTTTTCAATGCAGTACAGTGAGGGTGATAGGGGTGGCTAATTATAATGGTTGATCAGATTAACTGCCTGGGGGGAGAAGGGGTAAAGTTTTTTGTTTTAAGATGGGGTAAAGTTTTTTAGTTTGAACAGCCCTACAGTGACAGTTTGCGGGGTGGGCAGTGTACACAATGATTTTTTTCTGCTTGTTTCTTTGTCCTAGACACTCACAGTGATAGCAGGCTGCCGCCAATCACCTTTTCACTGTAGTTTTTGTATATTGAAAGAGAGTACTGCACCAAACCGGACAGCAATGAGGGTACTCTCTATGATGGCCTCAGTAATGGAGTACCAGTTCAATGGGCAGCTTTATCACTGATAAAACTCTTTGAAGGTTGTTGGTGCACAGTAAGTGAAGAGTTATGAATGGTTGAAAGTCAAGGAGGTGTCAAGAGGAGAGTCCAGGTAAACATGACTATCTGCAGGAATTTGGTGAATGATTGATCCTACTGTGATTGCACAGACATCGATACCTTATGTAAACATGATATCCTCCCTGATCCAATCAAACACAGAAGAACCAATGCTGAAAGGCACCAAAGTGCACTGCAATCAGCCCTCTTCCCAGCTCAATTTTCCCTTACCTTCATGGTAGCCTAGTGGCACTGTGCCATGATTGCCATGGAAAACATACTTGACAGGGCTGACTCACCTCCCATCAACCACTGCAGGAAGGACATGGCAGCTGAAAATACAGAATACTGCTGCTATGAGGAAGTCAGGCAAAGTTTTAATGAAAGAAAATGTGTTCATACTGTCCAATTACTTTTATTTTGAAGTTCCCATGATTGGGTGTTGCTGCTAAATGCAGGACTTACAGTACTCACTCAAAAGAATGAACTCCATTTTCTTGGCATCAGCGTATTCCTATGTGATCCACATGGCTTTGGAAACTTAGCTCCCAAAAAATTTTTAGATGTCAGTACGTATCATATTCCCCCAATATTTTGCTTTTAAAAATGATGTTATTCATAAAACTAGCAGAAAAGGGTTCAGAGAATTGCACGTAGACTAAATATATCATGGAACAAATTCCAAAACCATCAAAATATGTCACCAGAGAATTTTAACACATGGTAAATATGTAAAAGCCTATTGATAGTTAAGAATTCATGTCAGGCTATTGATAACTAAAACTTTCACAGTGGAACCAAAGGAATTCTTTGAAGTCAGAAAGGCTAAGCACTTTAAAGAAGATATTAGTCAAGTTGCTTTTAGCTAGAAAATTCTTTAAACTATCTACATAGGTTTTTATTTGATAGACTGGCTCAGGGATTTGAAACTGAGGACAGAATAACAACTTCCTGACCACTTTGATGTTACAAACAACAGCTGAAACAACCCTGTAAGGAAGTAACTGAACAGGATCTTCCACGGCATTCAATGCTATAAGCACAAACTAAACTAAACTAATTCCAAATAAGCTGGGAATTTTGTGCAGGAAGTGGCTGAACAGGATTGTATGTGATAGAAGTCTAGTTGTTTCCTTTAATTTTAATTTTAATTATACTTAAGATAGTGTCTGACACTCTCACCAAACAGATTAATAATGATGCATTTGTCATGAACAAAAAAGAAGGAAAGCAAAATTGTTCTAATTTATAATGGGTCGATTTGGCAAAAATATACACTCAGTGACCACTTTATTAGGTACCTGCTATACCTAAATGACCAATGAGTATATGTTCATGGTCTTCTGCAGCTGTAGCCCATCCATTTCCAGGTTCAGTGTGTTGTGCATTCAGAGATGCTCTTCTCCACACTACTGTTGTAACGCGTGGTTATTTGAATTACTGTTGCCTTCCTGTCAGCTTCAACCAGTCTGGCCATTCTCTTCTGACTTCTCCCATTGACAAGGCATTTTTGCCCGCAGAACTACTCGTCAGATATTTTGTTTGTTGCATTATTCTCTGTCAACTTTAGAATCTTTTGTGTGTGAAAATCTCAGAAGTTCAGTAGTTACTGAGATACTCAAACCACCCCATCTGGTATCAATAATCATTCCACGGTCAAAATCATTTATATCACGTTTCTTCCCTATTCTGATGTTTTTTTCTAAACGACAGCTGAACCTCTTGACCATGTCTGCATGCTTTTATGCGTTAATTGACCAATTAAGTCAAGTCAAGTCACTTTTATTGTCATTTCGACCATAACTGCTATGTACAGTACATAGTAAAATGAGACAACGTTTTTTCAGGACCATGGTGTTACATGACACAGTACAAAAACTAGACTGAACTACGTTAAAAAAAACACAGAAAAAAAAATGACACTAGACTACAGACCTACACAGGACTGCATAAAGTGCACAAAATAGTGCAGGCTTTACAATAAATAATAAACAGGACAATAGGGCAGTAAGTTGGTGTCAGTCCAGGCTCTGGGTATTGAGGAGTCTGATAGCCTGGGGGAAGAAACTGCTACATAGTCTGGTCGTGAGAGCCCGAATGCTTTGATGCCTTTTCTCAGATGGCAGGAGGGAGAAGAGTTTGTTTGAGGGGTGCGTAGGGTCCTTCACAATGCTGTTTGCTTTGCGGATGCAGCATGTAGTGCAAATGTCTGTAATGGCGGGAAGAGAGACCCCAATGATCTTCTCAGCTGACCTCACTATCCGCTGCAGGGTCTTGCAATCCGAGATGGTGTAATTTCCGAACCAGGCAATGATGCAGCTGCTCAGGATGCTCTCAATACAACCCCTGTAGAATGTGATGAGGATGGGGATGAGAGATGGACTTTCCTCGGCCTTCACAGAAAGTAGCGACGCTTCTGGGCTTTCTTTGCTATGGAACTGGTGTTGAGGGACCAGGTGAGATTCTCCACCAGGTGAACACCAAGAAATTTGGTGCTCTTAACGATCTCTACTGAGGAACCATCGGTGTTTAGCGGGGAGTGGTCGCGTCGTATTAAGGAACAGCTGTACAGGTGTACCTAACAAAATGACCAAAGGTTGCATACAGTATTTATAATTCAATTTTAATATAATTTAGAGATAATCATTATGACACTTTATCAGTGGTATCAATGGTTGAGAAGTCTTTCAGATTATTTTGGATTATAGGGGCAAATAGGATAGGGACCCTTTTCTGCAAGATGTTTGAATAATTGTAGTCAAGCAAATAAGTGGGTTCTGATCTATTGAATTCAAATGACTTAGTGATTGCTCTGTTGGAGGTTACATATTTGTCAAAGACAAGTGACTGGTGAGAAGTCTGACCGTGGTCAGGGGTTTAATGTGAATAGTTGACAAAATTCTTGTTTCTTGTAAATGCTCCTCAGAAACTGCTGAGCAAGCCCACTGCTGCAACAAAAGAAGAAACAAATGGCATTCACTGTCAGAAAAGAATGAACTACTTTTAGAACTTGTGAGATGGAAAATGAGCAGTTCGGCTGCTACCCTGGTACTTGGAGGTCTTGCTTTAATTCATGGGAAGTGTATCACCTAGTTAATTTGACCTGGAAAAAAAAGTTTGAAAGAATAACGATACGGTCTACATTTTTGCTCGCGATATAGCTATCAAATTATTTGATTGAATACCATATCATAAAGTTATTCTTAACATTATTCCTTTACAAGATAAATATGATAAATGCATATAATGGTTACTCTTTTTCATAATGTTGTTGTTCAGTGAAATTTTGACATATTTCCATGGGGGGCACATGTACATTTAACATATTAAATAGTTACTACAGTGTTTATTCATTAACTGCTGAAGCATAAGTTATTCCAGGTGTGATCAAGATAGCTGCTGAGCTTGCTTAACTTATCTGAACACAAGAGAGTTTGCAGATGCTGGAAATCTAGAGCAACATACACAAAGTGCTGGAGAAGGGCAACAGTTCATGCAGCATCTATGAAAATTAAGAAACAATTGACATTTCTGGCTTAGACCCTTCATCAGGATTGGAAAGGAAGGGGGAAGATGCCAGAATAAGAAGGCTGGGGTGGTGGGGGGGGGGGGGGGACAAGCTAGAAAGTGATAGGTGAAGCCAGGTGGGTGGGAGAGGTGATAGTTGGAAATGGTAAAGAGCTGGAGAAGAAGGAATCTGATTGGAGAGGAGAGTGGATCATGGGAGAAATGGAAGGAAGAGGAACACCAAGGAGAGGTGATAGGCAGGTGATGAGAAGTAAAGAGGGAAGAGGAAGACAAGAGTGGGGAATTGAAGAAGAGGGAAAGGGGAGGGCAAAAATCACTGGAAGTTGATGTGGCAGCAACAACCTTGCACTCAGTGTCAGTAAAACCAAAGAATTGATTGTAGACTTCAGAAAGGATATGACAAGAGAACATGGAACAGTCCTCATTGAGGGATCAGAAGTGGAAAGGGTGAGCAATTTCAAGTTTGTGGGTGTCAACATCTATGAAGTTCTTTCCTGGGCCCCACGCAGTTACAAAGAAGGCATGACAATGGCTAAATTTCATTAGGAGTTTGAGGAAGTTTGCTGTGTCACCAAAGACACTCGGAAGTTTCTAAAGATGTCCCATGGAGAACATTCTTACTGGCTGCATCACCATCTGGTATGGGGTTTGGGGGGGCACTGCTCAGGAGTAAATGTTGTCAGCTCTGTCACAGGCACTAAACACCCCAGCATCCAGGGCATCTTTAAGGAGCAATGCTTTAAAAAGTCAGATACCATCATTAAGGATGCACATCACCCAGGACAACCCCTTTCCTCATTGCTACCATCAGGGAGGAGGTACAGGAGCCTGAAGGTACAGCTTCTTTCCCTCTGCCATCTGATTTCTGAATGGATACTGAATCCATGAACTCATTACTTTTTTCCCCTCCTTTTGTGCTATTTATTTAATTTAACTTTTTAAAAATATATATACACTTCTAACTGTAACTTACAGTTTTTATTATTATGTATTGCACTGTACTGCTACTGCATAACAACAAATTTCATTACATATGCCACTGATAATAAACCTGATTCTGAAACCAGTGTTCATGCCATCAGGCTGGCGGGCACCCAGTCAGACATTAGGAAATTCTCCTCCAGCCTGAGAGTGGACTTATCGTGGTAAAAGAGGAGCCAGCGGACTGATATGTCGGAATGGGGATGGGGATAGGAATTAAAATGGTTTGCCACCAGAAAAACCTGCTTTTTACAGATGGAGCAGAGGTGCTCCGAACTACATCAGATCTCACCAATGCAGGGGAAACACCCGATACAATAGAAGACCCTTACAGATTCAGTGAAGTGTTGTCTCTCTGGGAAGGAATATTTGGGGCCCTGAATGGAGCTGAGGGAGGAGGTGAATGAGCAGGCGCAACACCTCTGATACTTGCAGGAATAAGTGCCGGGGGAGGTTAGTGGGGAGAGGCAAATAGACAATGGAATCATGGAGGGGGCAATTCCAGCAGAAAGCAGTGAGTAGGATGGAGGTAAAGATGTGCTTTGTGGTAGAGTCCTATTGAATATTTTAACTGAAGTCGCACAGGACTTCAGCTCTTGGCTTAGAGAGAAGATCAACTACTGTTACGAGATACTACTTATCTAGAAACCACACGTCTAGGAATGATGCATGTGCTCAAGATCAGAGCCATCCACCTTCAGTTCTAATATTCACTGCAAAGTTCAAGTCTGATAACATATGAGTAAAAGTTAGATCCATAACAAATTAGAGCAATTACACAAAGTAATGAGGCAACGGCCAAGAAATTGCACTTAAACAATTCCCAGTGACAATTTGTAAGAATTCCATAAAATATGTAGCCATCAAATGCAAGGCTTACAGTCATAGAGTTATGGAGCTCCACAACACAGAAACAGGCCCTTTGGCCCATCTAATTCATGCTGAACTGTTATTCCTTCTGAACCCTTCAAACCCACACTGGACCATAGCCCTACATACCGCTCCCGTCCATGTACCTATCTAAATTTTTACTTAAATGTTGAAATTGAACCCATAGCCACCACATCAGGAATTATATTGTTGGTTTTCGTAATGTAACACCATGCCAGGCCATTTCAATGTGGTCCAACCCTTTATGATCTGTTGGAAGTGTCACAGCATTTGACTGCGATCTTCATCAGAGGCAGATGAAAATCCAAACCTCCAGTGGCTAATTAAAGAATGGATGCTTCAGTGATGGGAGAGAGATGGATAAGGACTTTCAAATAGTCAGGGGCACATGGACAGGCTGTTAATAAGGCTTCTGCACCTCCTCTCTGACTGTTATACTGTTAAGAGAGCATGCCCCAGATAGTGAGGGTCTATGCACCAGTCAGTGTAATTGAGTAAAGAAGTTGGGACACTATTATACAGATATATATGTTGTTGGTGCAGCACTAATTTGAGTACTGCTTCCCATTTTCATCACCCTGTTGCAGAAAGGACATAGTTGATCTTGAAAGAGTGTAGAAACGATATATGAGGGTGTTGCCAGGATTAGAAGGCTGGAGTTGTAGGGGGAGATTGGCCGAGATATGTCTTATTGCTTGGAACGTAAAAGAGCAAGAGATGATCTTATAGAAGGGTTCAAATTGGAACAGGGATAGATAAGGCAGACAGTAAGTCTTTTCCCCAGAGTATGGAGTGTCCAAAACTAGGGGCATAGATTTAGAATTAGAGGGGAAAGGATTAAAAGGGGCAATTTTATGCACACAGAAGGTGGTGAGCAAATGGAACCAGCAGCCAGAGGAAGTGGTTGAGACTGGTTCAGTAGAATTATTTAAGAAAAACTTGGATAGGTATGTACATGGTGGGGAGGTGTCTGGAGTGATATAGGCCAAACGTCAGAAATTGAGACTGATTAGATGGACAGTGTATTGTCAAGGCCTCGTTGGGCTGCATCCCTGCTGTATTGCACTATGACCCTACGGATCTATGACAAGTAATAGGAGTGACCAACAGCAGTGTTGGTTAGCAGAAGTTTTCTATTGCAGATTAAGCCATGAAATAGAACTAGGTCTTACCTCTCAAATTTCAGGCAGGGAAACACAGAAAAAAATTCCAGTCCAAAAGCTGTGTATTGTTCAAGAGAAGACTGACGTGGTGACAGCAGGATAGGATTCTATGTAAGAATGAACTAGAAACCCAGAAGGGCCCTGCAACTTTAATTATCAACCTGATCTTTGTAAATGACACGTGCTTTTGTCAGTGCTGTAAATCCTGGGCTATAATTATAGTACTTTTCCTCTTGATGTAATTTTTCCTGAATTCTCATTCGAATCTTGACAGCTGAACAGTACCAGAATTGCATAGTGCATGCAATTTGGCATTCATTGCTATGAAAATAGCATGCATTTGCTATGCTTACAAATTTTATGGGGACTGGCAGGAGTCCTCCATGCTTAAGGTTTGCCCAGCACCCAAAATGCAATGATAACTAAACAAACCGACAATGAAAATCTAAGAAACATTGTCTGAATGAAAGGATTTCTCTGCAGGTATTCATCTTGACAAAAGCAATGGGACTAAGATGACCTTGGCATGTTGCATGTTGTGTTAGCTGCAAAACACCATCTTTCCTAATAGGCACTCAGTTGATAGCTGGGTGGAATCTTTCCATTGTTCATGGAATGATGACCGGGAAAGTGTAAAAAAATTAAACATGTTCATTTGCTGCAGATGTGAGTAACAATGATCTCCTGCTGTAGGATTAATAAGTAATTATAGTCAGCTAACATATTTGTTAACCCATTTTGGAAGATACTATACAGAAGACATTTATTTTTCATTATTTCAAAATACTTGGAGGAGCATAATATATATAATAGTTTTGTTGATGTCTGAAACCTGGGTTAAAGTTATCACCGGTTCATTTCACATAAAAGCAGCATGCACTGAAGCTTGGCAGCAACTGATGAACAAAACGTTTAAAGCTTTGCCAAGCACAGAAATGGTCAACCAGGTTCATGTATTTAATTAAAATACTTCGCTTTAATACAGACAGATGGTGAAAAAAACAAGTTAGACTGTCAGGAAGGGCAGGCAAATGACAGGACTAAATTGCAGCCAGCAGGGTGAATATCAGTGCATTATGGATACAGAATCAAAAAGGGTAGCACAAACAGTATTGAAAGTGTTTTGTCTCAATGTACAGAGTATAAGAAATAAGGTGGATGATTTTGTTTCGCTTTTACAGATTGCCAGGTATGATGTTGTGGCCATCACTGAATCGTGGCTGAAGGATGGTTGTAGTTGGGAGCTGCATGACCAAGATTACACATTGTATCGGAGGGATAGGAAGGTAGGCGGAGATGGTGGCATGGCTCTGCTGGTAAAGAATGGCATCAAATCATTAGAAGGATGTGACATAGGATCAGAAGAGTTGAATCCTTAGGGTTAAGATAAGAAACTGCAAGAGTAAAAGGACCCTAATGGCAGTTATATATAGGCCTCCAAACAGTAGCTGGGACATGGACTACAGATTACAATGAGAAAAGATGAGTCAAAAGAGCAATTTTATGACATTCATGAGTGATCTTAGCATGCAAGTCAACTGGGAAAATTAGGTTGTTAATGGATCTCAAGAGAGTATGTTTGTTAAATGCCTACAAGATGGCATTTTAGAACAGTTTGTCATTGAGCCTACTAGGGCATCAGCTGTGCTGGATTGGGTATTATGTAATGAACTGGAGGTGATTAGGGAGCTGAAGGTAAAGGAACCCTTAGGAGACAGTGATCACAATATGATTGAGTTCAACTTGAAATTTGATAAGGAGAAAGTAAATTCTGACATAACGGTATTTCAGAGGATAAAGGAAATTACAGTGGTATGAACAAGGAGTTGGCCAAAGTAAATTGAAAGGAGATACTGGTAGGGAAGACAGCAGAGCAGTAATGGCTTGAGTTTCTGGGAAAAATTAGGTATGTTCAGGATAGGTGTATTCCGAAATTAAAGAAATACTCAAATGGCAAAATAGTACAACCATGGCCAAGAAAGGAAGTCAAAGCTAATGTAAAAGCAAAAGAGGGGGCATACAACAAAGCAAAAATTAGTGAGAAGATAGAGGATTGGGAAGCTTTTAAAAACCTACAGAAAGCAACTAGAAGAATCATTAGGAGGGAAAAGATGAAACATGAAAGCAAGCTACCAAACAATATAAAGGTGGATAAAAAAGTTTTTTTTAAATATATAAAGAATAAAAGAGAGATGCAAGTTGATATTGGACTGCTAGAAAATGAGGGCGGAGAAATAATAATGGGTCAAGGAGATGGCAGATTAACTGAGTATTTCACATCAGGAAAATTGCAAATGTCACTCCACTCTTTAAGAAAGAAGGTAGCAGCAGAAAGCCAATTATAAACCTGTTATCCTGACCTTAATGGTTGGGAAGATGTCAAAGTCAATTGTTAAGGATGAGATTGTGGAATACTTGGTGACACAGGACAAGATAGGTGAAAGTCAGCATGGTTTCCTTCAGGGAAAATCCTGCCTGATGCACCTGTTGGAATTTTTTGAGGGGATTACAGGTAGGATCGATAAAGGAGATGCAGTGAATGTTGTATATTTGGATTTTCAGAAGGCCTTTGACAAGGTGCCACACATGAGGCTGCTTACCATGTTAAGAGCCCATGATGTTACAGGAAATTTACTGGCATGGTTAGAGCATTGGCTGATTGGTAGGAGGCAGTGAATGGGAATAAAATTATTCTTTTCTGTTTGGCTGCCAGTGGCTATTGGTGTTCCTTGGGGATCGGTGTTGGGGCCACTTCTTTTTGTGCCGTATATCAATGATTTAGATAATGGAGTTGATGGCTTAGTTGCTAAGTTTGCAGATGATATGAAGATTAGTGGAGGGGTAAGTAGTATTGAGGAAACAGGAAGGCTGCAGAAGGACTTATACAGATTAGGGGAATGGGCAAGAAAGTGCCAAATGAATTACGATGTTGGAAAATGAATGGTCATGCACTTTGGTAGAAGAAATAAATGTGCAGCCACTTTTCTAAACGTTGAGAAAATCCAAAAATCTGAGATGCAAAAGGAAATGGGGGTCCTTGTGCAGAACACCCTGAAGGTTAACTTGTAGGTTGAGTCAGTGGTGAGGAAGACAAATACAATGTTAGCATTCATTTCAAGGGTGGTCTAGAATATAAGAACAGTCTTTATAAGGCACTGGTGAGGCTTCACATTGAGAATTATGAACAGTTTTGGGCTCCTTACCAAATAAAAGGTGCTGGCATTGGAGAGAGTTCAGAGGAGGCTCACAAGATGAGTCCAAGAATGAAAAGCTATCATCTAGAAGGACGAGGGAGATCTCATTGAAACCTTTCAAATGTTGAAAGGCCTAGACAGAGTAGATATGAAAAGTATGTTTCCCATGGTGGGGGAGTCTAGGACAAGAGGGCACAGCCTCAGGATAGAGGGGTGTCTATTTAAAATAGAGATGTGGAGAAATTTCTATAGCCAGAGGGTGGTGAATTTGTGAAATTTCTTACCACAGGCAGCTATGGAGGCCAGGTCATTGGGTGTATTTAAAGCAGAGATTGATAGATTCTTGATTGGACATGACATCAAAGGTTCCGGGGAGAAGGCCAAGGAGTGTGGCTAAGGAAAGGAATAAAAAGATCAGTCATGATTGACTGGTGGAGCAAAATTCTGCTCCAATGTCTTACGGTCTAATATTGGTTTATTTACATTGGCCATGTGTAAATTGATAATTTTTTGCAAATAATTAAGATGATTTTCCTTTTATTTGTGCCTGCGAAAAATATTATTGACTGTGTATTAAATACAAAGCAAGGGATAATGATGAATTATATTATCTTCCTGCCTCCTTTAAACTCAAGGCATCAAGGCTTCTCAGTAACGCGGGTGTTGCTCTTGAATAAGTAACAGGTCCAGGAAGTCTGGAAGGTGTATGGGAAGGATTATTCCTAATGCTGCTATTCTCCACACTTTTTTCTTTATTTGAGGAATACACAGATTCAATTTGGTCCCAAAATGTTAGCATCATACACTTTCTCAAGAATAAGTAAGAGAGGTTTGAGAAGTTCACTTTCCCACAGCCAGCCAAAAATCATCTATCTGTTATTTTAGATGATAGGACATAGGAATCTACAGCACATTACAGCCCCTTCAGCCCACAATGTTGTGCCGACCATGTAACCTACTCTAGAAATTGCCTAGAATTTCCCTAACGCATAACCCTCTAATTTTCTAAGCTCCATGTACCTATCTAAGAGGCTCTTAAAAGACCCCACTATATCTGCATCCACCACCACCACCACCGCTGGTAGTGCATTCCATGTACCCACCACTCTCTGTGTGAAGAACTTACCCCTGACACCCCCTCAGTACCTATTTCCAAGAACCTTAAAACTATGCCCCCTTATGTTAGCCATTTCGGCCCTGGGAACAAGCCTCTGACTCTCCACATGATCAATGCCCCTCATCATCTTATATACCTCTATTAGGTCACCCCTCATCCTCCGTTGCTCCAAGGAGAAAGGGCCAAATTCACTCAACCTATCCTCATAAGGTATGCCTTCCAATCCAGGCAACAGAAATATCTTTCTCCATTAAAAGGGGCCATATCTACAAATAGAGTCCACATTATAACCAGATGCAGGGTCCAGCTAGAAGAGGAAAGGTACAACTTGGAGTATTGTTTACAGTACCGGCCACCACAATGCAACTTGGATATTGTAACTATAAAGAGAGTGCAGAAAAGAGTCACCAGAATGTCGCCTGGAATGGAGGTCTGTGGTTGTAAGGGGAGACTGGATAGGTGGATTTATCAGGTAGCTCAGGGGTGACCTTATGGAGGATTATAAAATGATAAAGGGCGTTACTGCAGTTGAATAGGTGGTCAAAATCTTTATCCGAGGGTGGGGAAGTCTAGAATAAGAGGGCACAGGTTTAAGATAAGAGAAGATAAACTTAAAGAAGATCTGCGAAGCACACTTGCCACAGAGGATGCTGAGTATTTAGAATAAGCGCCAGTAAAGATAGGGATGGCAGATATGTTTACATTTAAGAGGCATTTGAACAGGTATTTGGATAGAAAAGGAATAGAGGAACCTGAGCGTGTTGCTGGCAAATGGGAGTAACATAGATAGGTGTATATGACAAGGTGTCTGTATGATTCTACGATTCTGTTATCTTGCAATGGGAGGAAACATCTAATATGCTTCTCCATTGACAACTGGCACAGACTATTGTCAGAAATTTGCCTTTCAGAAGTAACTGCCTGATCTTTAATTGAGGAAACATCTCATTAGATATAATAATATGTAAACTGCTTTACAGGGGACTTGGGAAAATGAACTTCTATATTCCAAGCCAAATAGTGTATTGCTGCTTTGATTCAGATTTTAATATTTTATTTGATTTTTAAAATCAGGTCAGAGTTACGTTAAGCCAATCCATAATCATAGCTCTCACTCCAAAGTGAATACCAGTGTATATAACTGTCAAAAGAAGATTTTAACATATCAGATTCTCTTAATTTATTTACCTTTGTGTCAGATTTCATAACATCATGTAATTAGTTGTAAAATATTTTCAGAGAATTTTATTCCCATATTAAATTTAATCCAATAAATATTATTTCAGTGAGTTTTATCAGATTGTTTGCAGTTATACACAGGTGCATATAAACATGTATTTCTTATATATGTATGTATATATATTATATATATAAAAAAGTGTGTGTGTATATCTATATCTATATAATATATATATATATATATATTTATAGAGAGAGAGAGAATCATGCGGGTGTTTCTGTAAGAGGAAGAAGAATATATATATTTACTGTATATGTCTTGTGCTTTCAGTTCAACACTGTCTTCTCGCAATTTAAAACTGGCAGTGAGTACAAGAGCAAACACGAGGAAATCTGCAGATGCTGGAAATTCAAACAACAACACAGACAAAATGCTGGTGGAACACAGCAGGCCAGGCAGCATCTATAGTGAGAAGCGCTGTCGACGTTTCGACGTCCTGACGAAGGGTCTCGGCCCGAAAGCATTTTGTGAGTGAGTACAAGAAATGTTTTCCCTGACAGCTTGGTTTGAAGCAGGCTGGGTTGCAAGTAGCTGGTGCAGGTTGAAAAGGCAGATCGCCATGCTAATCTAAGATGCGTTCGATGTAAATCAGATCCATTGTTCACAGTGGAGCAAGGGAATGCTGTGTTACAACAGAGATCTCTTTGTTATGGTGCATTCGTAGGTAAGGTAAGCACACCAGAGCAAAATGTTCTAAAGTATGGATACAATATCCATGGACAAAATTCATCAAACTAGTAAAGGAAATTAACCAGTTGTGACAATACATCTACTTGCTAGTGGGAAAGATATTTCCTGGTAGGTAAAGCAAAGCAAAGATAAATGAGCTTCAAAGTTCAAAGTAAATTCATTATCATATATGTGAGCAAATACAACCCTGAGATTCATTGTCTTGTGAGCATACTCAGTTAATGAAAGACCTCATCTACAGGGCAGACAACCAGTGTATAAAAAGTGACAAACTCTGCAAATACAAAAAAGAAAGAGAAAAAAGAAATATTAACAAAAATAATAAATAAATAAGCAATAAATATCGAGAACATGAGATGAAGAGTCCTTGAAATTGAGTCCATAGGTTATGCAAACAGCTCTGTAATGGGGCAAATGAAGTTGAATGAAGTTAACCCCTCTAGTTGAAGAACTTGATGGTTGAGGGGTAATAATTGTTCCTGAACCTGGTGGTGAGGTCTTAAGGACCTTCTTCCTGATGACAGCAGCCAAAAGAAAACTTGACCTGGGTGATGGGGGTCCCTGATGATGGATGCTTCTTTCCGGCGACAACACTCTATGTAGATGTGTTCAGTGGTGAGAGGGCTTTACCCATGATGGATTGGGCCGTATCCATTCAAGGGCATTGCGTTTTTATACCAGGCTGTGATGCAGCCAGTCAATATACTCTCCAAACTACCTGCATTTTGAAATCCCCCATCACTATCATAGCATTGCCATTTTACCTGTTTTTTCTATCTCCCAGTGTAATTAGTTCCCCATGTCCTGGCTACCATTAGGAGGGGTGTTTGTAACCCCAACAGGGTCCTTTTAAGCTTGCAGTTCTTAACTCTACCCACAAGGATGCTACATCTTCTGATTCTATGTCACCTCTTGCTAAGGATTTGGTTTCATGTTTTTACCAACAGAGCCACCTCACCCCCCTCTGCCATACACAACCTTCCATTGTGTTAATCCTGCATGGCACATCTTTCCTGAAAGTGAGGGTAGAGCTGGGAAAATTGCCAGTACAAAGCCATTCAGCTCAGTGGCATCAGCAACCACAGGAGTACTGGTAGTCGTGCTTCCAAAAAGTCAGCCGCTCATTGATGCATTTCTGTCACCATAAACCTCTACAACAGCTGTGGCTTCTTCATCGAGAATTTTCACTTACTGACTTCACAATGTTGCTGGGTCAAATAGTGTCTGATTGCTGATTGATTGCAAAACCTCACTGTTGAGGCTTCAGCAGGTTACAGATTCATAAGTTATTCAACTAATCAAATGAAGGCATGTCTTGTGCAAACTGATTATTACAAATTATGGGAGAGCAGTGTTGAACTGAAAACAAAGAATGCAACTCTGTCAATCATATGTTGATATGCACCTGTGTATCAGTGCAAAAAATAGAAAAAAATTACAGCAAGAATGTTTATGCCAGAAACATTCATTGAAGTAATATTGGAATGAAATCCAGTCCAGATGAAGGTCTTCGCCTGAAACATTGACTGCTTATTCCCCTCCATAGATGCTGCCTGACCTGCTGAGTTCCTCCAGCATTTTGTGTGTGTTGCTCTGGAATTCCAGCATCTGCAGAAACTCCTGCGTAATTGAAGACATCTATTCTGGTAAAATTGCATCACCTTTTTATCCTTAGAGTCATTTGTAAGCAAATCTGATACCCAGAACAGAGCTGAGCATCACATTTTCAGTCTTATATCCATTGCCAATGAAGCCTGTTCTGAAAATCAAGTTCCATAACAATCTTTTTGTCACTGACCACCAACTGACTTGGAGAGAGCTTTCTGTTCTGTAAGGCCACGTCACTCCATTAAATTAGGTGACTTGTTATCTTCTCTCCAAAACGAGTGTTATTATGCACAGCTTCGAAAGGATTATTTTCAATGTATCAGGTTATCTTCCTGATTTCATTTACTTTAATATCTTTAAACTTACCATGTGCATGTCAGACTTAATAACATACTGTAAATTTTTTGAAAATAGTATTTTTTCAGAATTTTTTTTTGCTTCATTTTAGTTTATTGCAATGAATGCACGGTAGCGTAGTGGTTAGCATGGTGATACTATAGCTCGGAGCGTCGAAGTTCAGAGTTCAGTCCCAGCATCCTCTGTAAGGAATCTCTGTTCATCCTCTAAGTGGGATGCATGGGTTTTCTCCAGGTGTTCCAGTTTCTTCCCACAGTCCAAAGATGTACCAAGTAGTAGGTTAATTGGTCATTATAAATTGATAAATTGCCCTGTGATTAGGCTAGGGTTAAATCAGGAGATGTTGGGATTCTCAGAGATTTTTGAGGTAGTGTGGCTTGAAAGGGTCGGAAGGACCTGCTCCACACTGTATCTCTAAATAAACAAATAAATAATTGTTTCAATTATTTTTCTCTCGTTTCCAGCAATATGAAAGAAATTGATATGAAAGGAGAAGGGAGTACTGAATTAAAAGTATTATATATGAATGCACGAAGTATAAGGAATAAAGTAGATGAGTTTGAGACTCAGTTGGTAATTGGCAAGTACGATGTTGTGGGAATAACTGAGACATGGCTTCAAGCAGACAGGGCCTGGGAAATGAATATTCAAGGATATACATCTTATCGAAAGGACAGACTGACTGGCAGAGGGGGTGGGGTGGCTCTTGGTGAGGAATGATATTCAGTCCCTTGCGAGGGGGGACATAGAATCAGGGGATGTAGAGTCAGTATGGATAGAACTGAGAAATTCTAAGGGTAGAAAGACCCTAATGGGAGGATCTACAGGCCCCCAAACAGCAGTCTGGATGTAGGGTGTAAGTTGAATGAAGAGTTAAAATTGGCATGTCGCAAAGGTAATGATACAGTTGTCATGGGGAATTTCAACATGCAGGTAGACTGGGAGAATCAGAATGGTACTGGACCCCAAGAAAGGGAGTTTGTGGTGTGCCTCCGAGATGGATTCTTAGACCAGCTTGTACTGGAGCCTACCAGGGAGAAGGCAATTCCAGATTTAGTGTTGTGCAATGAACCGGATTTGATCAGGGACCTCAAGGTAAAGGAACCATTAGGAGGTAGTGACCATAATATGATATGTTTTAACCTACAATTTGAGAAGGAGAAGGGAAAATTGGATGTGTCAGTATTACAGTTGAACAAAGGGAACTATGGAGCTGTAAGGGAGGAGCTGGCCAAAGTTCAATGGAACAATACCCTAGCAGGGAAGACAGTGGAACAACAATGGCAGGTATTTCTGGGAATAATGCAGAAGGTGCAGGATCGGTTCATTCCAAAGAGGAAGAAAGATTCTAAGGGGAGTAAGGGGCAGCTGTGGCTGACGAGGGAAGTAAAGGGCAGTATAAAAATAAAAGAGAAGTATAACATAGCAAAGATGAGTGGGAAACCGGAGGACTGGGAAGCTTTTAAAGAGCAACAGAAGATAACAAAAAAGGCAGTACGCCAAGAAAAAATGAGGTACGAAGGTAAACTAGCCAAGAATATGAAGGAAGATAGTAAAAGCTTCTTTAGGTATGTGAAAAGCAAAAAAATAGTTAAGACCAAAATTGGGCCATTGAAGACAGAAACGGGTGAATTTATTATGGGGAACAAGGAAATGGCAGATGAGTTGAACAGGTACTTTGGATCTGTCTTCACTAGGGAAGACACAAACAATCTCCCAGATGTAATAGTGGCCAAAGGAACTAGGGTAAAGGATGAACTGAAGGACATTTATATTAGGCAAGGAACGGTGTTGGATAGACTGTTGAGTTTGAAGGCTGATAAGTCCCTGGGACCTGATGGTCTGCATCCCAGGGTATCTAAAGAGGTGGCTCTAGAAATCGTGGATGCATTGGTAATCATTTTCCAATGTTCTATAGACTCAGGAACAGTTCCTGCTGATCGGAGGGTGACTAATGTTATCCCACTTTTCATGAAAGGAGGGAGAGAGAAAACAGGGAATTATAGACCAGTTAGCCTGATGTCAGTGGTGGAAAGATGCTGGAGTCAATTATAAAAGAGGAAATTACGACAAATTTGGATAGCAGTAGAAGGATCAGTCCGAGTCAGCATGGATTTATGAAGGGAAAATCATGCTTGACTAATCTTCTGGAGTTTTTTGAGGATGTAGCTATGAAAATGGACAAGGGAGAGCCAGTGGATGTAGTGTACATGGACTTCCAGAAAGCTTTTGATAAAGTCCCGCATAAGAGATTAGTGGGCAAAATTAGGGCACATGGTATTGGGGGCAGAGTACTGACTTGGATTGAAAATTGGCTGGCTGACAGGAAACAAAGTGTAGCGATTAACAGGTCCCTTTCGGAATGGCAGGCGGTGACCAGTGGGGTACCGCAAGGCTCGGTGCTGGGACCGCAGCTGTTTACAATATACATTAATGATTTAGATGAAGGGATTAAAAGTAACATTAGCAAGTTTGCTGATGACACAAAGCTGGGTGGCAGTGTGAAATGTCAGGAGGATGTTATGAGAATGCGGGGTGACTTGGACAGGTTGGGTGAGTGGGCAAATGTATGGCAGATGCAGTTTAATGTGGATAAATGTGAGGTTATCCACTTTGGTGGCAAGAACAGGAAGGGAGATTACTATCTAAATGGAGTCAAGTTAGGAAAAGGGGAAGTACAATGAGATCTAGGTGTTCTTGTACATCAGTCAATGAAAGCAACCATGCAGGTACAGCAGGCAGTGAAGAAAGCTAATGGCATGCTGGCTTTTGTAACAAGAGGAATTGAGTATAGGAGTAAGGAGGTCCTTCCACAGCTGTACCGGGCCCTGGTGAGATCCCACCTGGAGTATTGTGTGCAGTTTTGGTCTCCAAATTTGAGGAAGGACATTCTTGCTATTGAGGGAGTGCAGCGTAGGTTCACAAGGTTAATTCCTGGAATGGTGGGACTGTCATATGTTGAAAGATTGGAGCGACTGGGCTTGTATACACTGGAATTTAGAAGGATGAGAGGGAATCATATTGAAACATATAAGATTATTAAGGGATTGGACACACTGGAGACAGGAAGCATGTTCCCTCTGATGGGTGAGTCCAGAACTAGAGGCCACAGTTTAAGAATAAGGGGTAGGCCATTTAGAACAGAGATGCAAAGAAACTTTTTCACCCAGAGAGTGGTGGATATGTGGAATGTTCTGCCCCAGAAGGCAGTGGAGGCCAAGTCTCTGGATGCATTCAAGAGAGAGTTAGGTAGAGCTCTTATAGATAGCGGGGTCAAGGGATATGAGGAGAGGGCAGGAACGGGATACTGATTGTGTATGATCAGCCATAAAAACAGTGAATGGTGGTGCTGGCTAGAAGGGCCGAATGGCCTAATCCTGCCCCTACTGTCTATTGTCTATAATACACAGATACATACAAATATACACAGCACAGATACAGTTTCATGTTGATACCATTTGTGATTAAGAAAGCAACATATTTCCTACACTTCATTGTAATTTCCCATGGATTTTCACAAATAATTTCTACTAAACTTTACTAGGAAAACTGGAAAATTTAATCAGCTGCTGTGAGCTATGGGAATAATGTTATCTTGAAATTTCATTTCAATGAAAACATGAGACATGAGAAACAATTGTTGTTTATAAGCAGTAAAAACATTGCCAGCATCTTTCTGGTAATAAGGGGTTCCCTAATGTATGCTTTCTGAGAATATGTTTTTTCAATCTATGGCAGCAAATAACTGGCTATCAGTAGTAAAATTAATCTTTGATGCCTGCATTTGAATCCTGGGATGTGAGAAGCAACACACACAAAATGCTGGAGGAACTCAGCAGGCCAGGCAACATCTAGGAAAAGAGTACAGTCAATGTTTTGGGCTGAAACCCTTCGGCAGGACTGCAGAAAAAAAGCCAAGAAGTAGATTTAAAGGGTGGTGGAGGGGAGAGGGAAACACAAGGTGATAGGTAAAACTTGAAGCGGGGTGGGGATGAAGTAAAGAGCTGGGAAGTAAATTGGTAAATAAGACCAAAGGCCATAGAAGAAAGAAAAGTGGTGAGGAGCACCAGAGGGAGGCGATGGGCGGGCAAGGAGAAAGGTGAGAGAGGAAAAAGTGGATGGGAAATGGTGAAGCGGAGACCTGGGGGCATTAGCAGAAGTTTGAGAAATCAATGTTCATGCCATCAGGTTGGAGGCTACCTAAACAGAATATAAGGTGTTGTTCCTCCAACCTAAGTGTGGCCTCATCATGACAATGGAGGAGGCCATGCATGGACTTATTAGAATGGGAATGGGATGTGGAATTAAAATGGGTGGCCACTTGGAGATCCTGCTTTTACTGGCAGACGAAGTGTATCAGCATTAATCTGCAGATTTTCTCTTGCATATGAGAAGCAGACCACATTTCTGAAGATTGCCAAAATTATGAGGGATTGTCAACAATCACTCTCAGTTGGCAAGCAAAGGCTTTGGTGATGTCACTGAAGTAAACCACTCCCTGCAGCTTTCCTAGTGCCATTGACGGCGAAGGTCCTGTACACTGGGTCTCTTGAAGGATAGGATATCACTAAAGTACAGAATATATGCAGATGTGATAAAGCAACATAATAATCATTGAAGGTAACAGCAATATCACTACCCTAACATGGAAAGGTGAGAAAGAAAGAACTTAGAAATCCCTTTGCTATAATTTAATGGTCTTAAAGCCACTGTGTCTGTTGCCCTAAGTGGCTGTTCTCAAAACAGCACTGTCAGGTTTCCCTGTCTCATGACAGGCTGTGTAAATTTCATCAAACCTAATTTTACAGATTTATTGTAAGATCTTGCAGTTGCCAACACGTAATTTTTGCCACTGCAACTTTGTCAAATGATTGTTGTGACACGTCTATTGTGGTAGTGTAGTGGGTAGTGCTTGTTGCTCTCACTTGCAGCTTCCACCACTGGCTAGCAGACTCGCGAAAAGGGGAGCTGAATACCTAAGTCTCTCCCTGCCAATAGATAGCCTCTCCAACAGCAAAATTCATGTAGTGCCTCCTCGCTGGCAACACACAGAAACTGAACTCCTTTTCGGACTCAGGCTGAACTACAAAGGATGGGGAAGAGGTCAGGCCCCTACACGTATATCGCGCAGGCCTGCCAGTGTGTGGACACACCTCAGTAATCGTGAAGCAGATCCCCTGCGATGGGTAGATAACCCCACTGCCTTGTGGGCAGCCTCGGGAGAGATGAAGGCTACGGGAGTAAAATGAGACAGCAAATCCGGAGTGGAGCCCCTGAGGCTCCTGAACATTACTGAACGTCCTTTCGGTAGCTCCTTCAGCCAAGCTGGTGCCAAACATTTTGCTTTGCTTTCTTTTGTACTACACTGGTGAGCCCGAGGGGGGGCTCCTGATGACTGGGCATCCCAGGATCTTCATACGGTCTGCCCAGGCTTGTACCCTGGGGAGAGGTCAGCTCTACAACAGACTGACCCATAACGCACACCCATTGCCATCGTCATCATCAAATAGTGAGAGGAAGATGGAGGAACAAGTTCATGAAAGAATTGCAAAAATATGTTGAGGGGTGTTCATGATAGCAGTCCAAAATCTCAGCAATGTTGCAACAGCTGCGATACCTTCTGATATACTTGTGGTGATATACGCTTAAACCTCAAAGACAGAACATGGCTGCTCTCATTAAGAAAGCCAATGAGTTCTAGTTTCGATATAAAATTAGCAACTGAGACAAAGCCTGGGCTCCTCACATTTGTTGCACAACATGCATTGTCCATCTTAGAGCTTGGCTCAGAGGTACTGGGAAGTCAATGCCATTCGCTGTCCTGATGATATGGCGAGAACAGAAGGATCATGTGACAGATTGCTACTTCTGTCTGACCAGTATGTCTAGTTTCTCTGCTAAAAACGAGGAATCCATTGAATAACCCAATATCCCATCAGCCATGAAAAGCTTCCAGTACCGCAGCCAACAGAGATACGGAGTCCAGAGGAGGCAGACGAAGATGCTATGATGCACGAGCCAGGAATGGAAACAACATTGACACTGATACTGATTTTGAACTCTTTATGTAGAGGGAGCTTCGTCTGATAGCTCAATCTGAGTTAAGGGACCTGGTCAGAGACTTGGTTTTGTCAAGGGCAAAAACAGAATTACGGAGTCCAAGACTGCAAGAATGGATTTCGATATTTGAGACAGATGTTTCCCAGAATAACTGATACCAAGATTAAGGAAGGCATTTTTGGTCCACTTATCAAACAGATCATCAATGACAGGCAATTCAGAGAATTTGTAGAGGGACTGAAAAAAATTGCATGGAACTATGATGCATAGTTCCCTGAAGGTGGAATCTCATGTGGATAGGGTGGTGAAGAAAGCTTTTGGAACGCTGGCCTTTATAAATCAGAGCATTGAGTATAGGAGTTGGGATGTAATGTTAAAATTGTACAAGGCATTGGTGAGGCCAAATTTGGAGTATTGTGTACAGTTCTGGTCACTGAATTATAGGAAAGATGTCAACAAAATAGAGAGAGTACAGAGGAGATTTACTAGAATGTTACCTGGGTTTCAGCACCTAAGTTACAGAGAAAGGTTGAACAAGTTAGGTCTTTATTCTTTGGAGCGTAGAAGGTTGAGGAAAGACTTGGTAGAGGTATTTAAAATTATGAGGGGGCTAGATAGAGTTGATGTGGATAGGCTTTTTCCATTGAGAGTAGGGGAGATTCAAACAAGAGGACATGAGTTGAGAGTTGGGAGCAAAAGTTTAGGGGTATCACGAGGGGGAACTTCCTTACTCAGAGAGTGGTAGCTGTGTGGAATGAGGTTCCAGTATAAGTGGTAGAGACAGGTTCGATATTGTCATTTAAAAAAAAATTGGATAGGTACATGGACAGGAAAAGAATGGAGGGTTATGCTGATTATTGTTGGACTCTTAATCAAGAAGCCTCAGACACTCTGTACAAATGAAAATCGTCAACAAAACATTTTTAGGTTAGTTGAACTGTTGCCAAGTGTCAACACCAATAAGCAATTAAGCGCATTACGTTTAGTAAAAATTATTTTCTTTATTCTCCGAATTCCTACATGACCAAATAGTCTGAAATTACATTTATAAGACAATAAGACAAAGGAGCAGAAGTCTGCCATTCAGCCCATCGAGTCTGTTCCCCCATTTTATCATGAGCTGATCCATTCTCCCATTTAGTCACACTCCCCCACCTTCTCACCATAACCTTTGATGCCCTGGCTACTCAGATACCTATCAATCTCTGCCTTAATACACCCAATGACTTGGCCTCCACTGTTGCCCATGGCAACAAATTCCACAGAATCACCACCCTCTGGCTAAAAGAATTTCTTCGCATCTCTGTTCTGAATGGACGCCCTTCAATCCTTAAGTAATGCCCTCTCATACTAGACTCCCCCACCATGGGAAACAACTTTGCCACATCCACTCTGTCCATGCCTTTCAACATTCAAAATGTTTCTATGAGATCCCCCCTCATACTTCTAAACTCCGAGCAGTCAAACGTTCCTCATATGTTAACCCTCTCATTCCTGGAATCATTCTAGTGAATCTTCTCTGAATCCTCTCCAATGTCAGCACATCCTTTCTTAAATAAGGAGCCCAAAACTGCACACAGTACTCCGTGAGGTCTTACTAGTGCCTTATAGAGCCTCAACATCACATCCCTGCTCTTATATTCTATTTCTCTAGAAATTAATGCCAATATTGTATTCTCCTTCTTCACCACCGACTCAACCTGGAGGTTAACCTTAAGGGTATCCTGCATGAGGACTCCCAAGTCCCATTGCATCTCAGAACTTTGAATTTTCTCCCCATTTAAATAATAGTCTGCCCATTTATTTCTTCTATCAAAGTACATGACGATACACTTTCCAACATTGTATTTAATTTGCCACTTCTTTGCCCATTCTCCCAACCTGTCCAAGTCTCTCTGCAGACTCTCTGCTTCATCAGTACTGCTGACCCCTCCACCTATCTTTGTATCATCAGCAAATTTAGCCAAAAAGCCATCTATTCCATAATCCAAATTGTTGATATGCAATGTAAAAAGAAGCGGCTTCAACACAGACCCCTGTGGAACACCAATGGTAACCGGCAGCCAACCAGAATGGGATCCGTTTATTCCCACTCTCTGTTTCCTGCCAATCAGCCAACGCTCTATCCATGTATGTAACTTTCCCGTAATTCCATAGGATCTTATCTTGTTTAGAAGCCTCATGTGCGGCACCTTGTCAAAGGCCTTCTGAAAATCCAAATACACAACATCCACTGCATCTCCCTTGTCTAGCCTACTTGTAATTTCCTCAAAAAATTGCAATAGGTTTATCAGGCAGGATTTTCCTTTAAGGAAACCATATTGAGTTTGGCCTATCTTGTAATATGCCTCCAGGTACTCCGTAACCTCATCCTTGACAATCGACTCCAACAACTTCCAAACCACTGATGTCAAGATGACAGGTCTATAATTTCCTTTTTGCTTAGTTGCCCCCTTCTTAAATAGTGGAGTGACATTTGCAATCTCCCAGTCCTCACGAACCAGGCCAGAATCTATTGACTTTTGAAAGATCATTGTTAATGCCTCAGCAATTTCTACAGCTACTTCCTTCAGAACACGAGGTGCATTCCATCTGGTCCAGGAGATTTATCTACCCTTAGACTATTCAGCTTCCTGAGTACTTTCTCTGTCGTAATTGTTACTGCGCATATTTCTCTTCCCTGACACCCTTGAATGTCCGATATATTGCTGATATCTTCCTCAGTGAAGACTGATGCAAAATGCTCGTTCAGTTCCTCCGCCATCTCCTTATCTTCCATTACAATTTTTCCAGCATCATTTTCTATTGGTCCTATATCTACTCTCACCTGTCTTTTACTCTTTATATACTTGAAAAAGCTTTTAGTATCCTCTCTGATATTATTTTCTAGCTTCCTTTCATATTTCATCTTTTCCCTCTTAATGACCTTCTTAGTTTCCTTTTGTAAGCTTTTAAAAACTTCCCAATCCTCTGTCTTCCCACTAATTTTAGTTCCTTGTATGCCCTCTGCTTTGCTTTTACTTTGGCTTTGACTTCTCTTGTCAGCCACAGTTGCATCGCTTTTCCATTCGAAAATTTCTTCTTTTTTGGAATATATCTGTCTTGCACCTTCCTCACTTCTCACGTAAACTCCAGCCACTGCTGTTCTGCTGTCCTTCCCGCTAGTGTCCCTTTCCTGTCAACTTTGGCCAGTTCCTCTCTCATACCACTGTAATTTCCTTTACTCCACTGAAATACCGACACATCAGATTTCAGCTTCTCTTTCTCAAATTTCACAGTGAACTCAATCATATTGTGATCACTGCCTCCTAAGGGTTCCTTCACCTCAATCTCTCTAATCACCTCTGGTTCATTACACAATACCGAATCCAGTACAGCCGATCCCCTACTGGGCTCAACAACAGCTGTTCTAAAAAGCCATCTCATAGACATTCTACAAAGTCTCTCTCTTGAGATCCAGTGCCAACCTGATTTTCCCAATCCATTCGCATGTTAAAATTCTCCACAATTATCATAACACTGCCCTTCTGGCAAGCCTTTTGTATTCCCTGTTGTAACTTGTGTTCCACATCATCCACATCACTGCAGCTGTTAGGAGGCCTGTAGATAACTGCCATCAGGGTCCTTTTACCTCTGCGATTTCTTAGCTCAACCCATAAAGATTCTGCACCTTCCAATCCTATCTCACCTATTTCTAATGATTTAATATCATTTCTTACCATTAAAGCCATGCCACCCCCTCTGCCTACCTGCCTATCCTTCTGATACATCATGTATCCTTGGACGTTCAGCTTCCAGAGACATGCATCCTTCAGCCACATCTCAGTGAAGGCCACAACATCATACCTGCCAATCTGTAGCTGTACAACAAGATCATCCACCTTATTCCTTATGCTACGTGCATTTAAATATACAGTATTTGGTACTTTTTGCTTTGATTGCACTGCAACTCATCTCAAATTTGCCCCATCTCCTGCCTGTCCTTCCTGACATCTCTACTGCTCACTATCTTAGATTTATTTCTGTTTTCCCCCTCCTCTGCTCTGTTATTCCGGTTCCCATCCCCCTGCCAAATTAGTTTAAACCCTCCCTAACAGCTCTATTAAACCTTCTTGCCAGGATATTGGTCCCCTTCGGGTTCAGGTGTAACCCATCCTTTTTGAACGGGTCATACTACCCCCAGAAAAGATCCCAATGATCCAAGAATCTGAAGCCCTGCCCCCTGCACTAGTCTCTCAGCCACGCATTCATCTGCCTGATCCTAGTTCAACCTCAAGTGGTCTTTCATAAACAAAAAAAGCAAAATTCTGAGGAAGCAACACCTTTGAAAAAAAAATGCTGTCCAGTGATCTATTGGTCATCAAGACTTTTAGCATGAATGAAGAGAAATTTAACTGAATGGTTATATAACTACCATTAAACTGGACCTAGTTCTAGTCACTGCGCTTTTGGAAGAATCTGAAGGTCCTTGACCAGAAAGCAGAGGAACTTTTTAGAGTGGTTCCAAGAATGAAGTGTTCTAGCTGCATCTTTGGATGGAGGAAATTCAAAGTTCAAAGTAAATTTATTTTCTCGTAATTTTTTTTATTGAAGTTCATCATCAAACAAACATTTCTATAAGCTGTATTTCAGACATTGTACATTTATATCCTATAATCATATATATCACAAATCTCCACAAAGTATTTATCTGAGGTATACACTTACAGAAAAGAGTGGAAAGAAAAAACAAGCAAAATGAAAAAACTATGTACAAGTAGGGAGTGATTTTTTTTTTACAACAGATTCATCAATTTGTGAGAATAAAATCAGGCCTATGAGGCATTATGTAGTTAAACCATTTTTCCCAGTATGAATCAAATTGTTCAAGCTTGTGATTAACAGATGCTGTTATCTTCTCCATTTTGTAATTTCCATCCACTTATTTAAAGTTGGGCCCTCCTGTGATAACCATTTCCTAGTATGAGTCTTTTTACCAGCCACCAACAGTATATTCATTAAATATTTATCTCTTTTCAACCATTCTTGAGGTATATATCCAAAATATATGGTCTTACCCGCAAAGGATATTTCACATTTAAAGATGTCTTGTAGGGCATTGTGAATCCTCCTCCAATCATTTTTGATAACAGGGCAGTCCCAAAAAATATGATAATGATTTGCATTTTGATTTCCACAATTTCTCCAGCAAACAGGGAGATTACTATCATAATGGGATTTCTGAGAGGGTGTAATAAAATATCTTATCAAGTTTTTCCATCCAAACTCCCTCCATTTCTGTGAACTGGTACACTTGCATTGATACCTCCATATTGTTGTCCACTCTTCCTCAGATATAACTATCCCTCCTTCCTTCTCCCATTTTGTTTTAATGTATGAAGTCGAATGTGTTTTAAGATTTGACATTCCCTTGTACATGCTTGAAGTGATTCTACTACTGTTATCTGAATTATATGCTTTTCTAAAGAGCTCTATCAAGCATGTACTTGCCTTGGTTACATTTTTAAGTATCTTATTAACAGATTGTCGCATCTGTAAATACCGATAAAAATCTTGTTTTTCTAATAAGTGTTTCTCTTTAAGCATTTCAAAACTGAACAGTGTTCCTTCTTTCATTATGTTGCAAAGAGCTGTTATTCCATTAGCTGTCCAGACCTTAAATCTAGCATCCAATTTATTTGGTGTAAAATCTGAGTCATATGCACACCATTTAAGAATTGCAATATCTCCCTCTGGATTATATTCTGTCATAGTAGTTTTCCATATTTTAAGAGTCAATTTCACCCATGGATTATCAATAGCACTTATGTACTTTTGCAGGTTGTTATCAGCCAAAATTGCTTGTATGGGGATGGGAAGTACCCGCTCCTCAATGTTTTTCCATTGAGCGTCATATGATGGGTTGCACCAACATGTCACAGCTCTCAACTGTGCTGCAAAATAATAATCTCTAAGAGAAGGTAGGCCCCCATTCCCTCCTTTTCCTTTGCTAATTGCAAAGTTTTGAGATGAACTCTAGGCCTTTTACCCTGCCAAATATACCTTGATAACATCTTGTTCCATTCATTGAATTGATTTTGATTAATCTCTATTGATAGGGTCTGAAAGAGATATAACAGTCTGGGCAGTACATTCATTTTAATAGACTCAATCCTTGAATTGAGACTGAAAAAAGGAATCAGGTTCCATCTTGCCACATATTCTTTAATTTTTTTATATAAAGGCTGATAATTACATTCTGATAATTTTGCCAAATCTTTTGGCATAATGATGCCCAAATATTTGAAAGACTCTGTGTGCCATGCCCAGGGGTATCGACTTTCAATTTCTCTTGGTGGGCTATAGTAATATGAAAGTAATTGGGTTTTATCTATGTTGATCTTGTATCCTGATAATTGACCATATTGTTCAAAGGATTGCATCAATTTAGGTAAAGAGTATGTTGGTTGCCCTAGATAGATCAAAATGTCATCCGCATAACAAGCCAATTTATGCTCTGTCCCTTTAATAGTAACTCCCCTGATACCTTCATTTTGTCTGATGTCTTGAGCTAATGGTTCCAGATATAATGTGAAGAGTAGTGGTGACCATGCACAACCCTGTCTTCTGCCCCTTTCTTGGGTAAGACTATTTGATATATATCCATTGATTTTAATCCTAGCAGTAGGATTGTCATATAGTGTCTGTATAGCTTTAATAATTGTGTCTTGGAAACCAAATCTACGTAAAACTCTGTAAAGAAAATTCCAAGTACTCGAATCAAATGCTTTTTCAGCGTCCACGCTTATCACTATTACTTCGATTTTATTTTTTTGTATATGATCCTTAATGTGAAGTATATTGTCCTTCGTATATTGTCTTGTGTCTGGCATTGTTGTATAAAACCTGTCTGATCGTTACATATCAGTATGGGTAGAAACTCCTCTAATCGTTTGGCCATGATGGAGGTAAATAATCTATAATCTACATTAAGAACGGATATTGGTCTAAATGACCCGCATTCCATTTTATCCTTGCCTTCTTTCAGTATAGCTGAGATTATCGCTTCCTTCCAACTGGGTGGCATTTGTGCCTTTTTTAGAGCCCAGTTCAGTGTGGGGAATAAAGCAGGAATTAACTCATTTTTAAATTCTTTGTACCACTCTGTCGTATACCCATCTGATCCTGGTGACTTGCTTAGTAAATTTATTTTCAAAGTATGTACTGTATACATCACCGTATACTACCCTAAGATTCATTTTCTTGCAGCATTCACAGTAGAAATAAGAAATACAATACTACACACAAACTCTTAAACAACCAATGTGAAAAAAGACAAACTATGCAAATAAAAAATTAGATAGATTGATTGATTGATTGATAAATATATAATACTGAGAACATGAGTTGAAGGGTCCTTAAAAGTGAATCCATAGGTTGTGAAATCAGTTCAGATTTGAGGTAAGTGAAGCTATCCTTGCTGGTTTAGGAGCCTGATGGCTGAAGGTTAATTACTGTTTCTGAAACTAGTGTGGTGGAACCTAAGGATAATCTACCTCCTTCCCAATGGCAGAGGCAAGAAGAGAGCAGGTTGTTCTCATTGGAGTACAGTTGGAGGAAGTGTTGATAGAGGTATACAAGACTGTGGTAGCTTAGTGAAGGTAGAGCTAGAAAGGCTGCTCCAGTTAGTTGAGAGTGTATGAATAAGGGGACAATATTCAAGATGTTCAGTATGAAATATAGGTGTATTTTTCTTATGCAATGTATGGATCCCTTGAAATTTTGGAAGTGAAGATGATCAGTGATTTCAAAATGAGGTATTATTTGACATAAATAGGGCTACAAGGATTAATAAGCTGATGCACCATCAATAACTCTCGGAGACATGAGGCGAGTTATAGGCTTTTATTGGCTGGTAGAAAGAACAAGCAGCAATTGACCACCACACTGCATCCTGGAGACTGAGGCCGGGGCGGTGTCTCCAATCGCCTTTATACCGGGGTCCATGGGAGGCGCCATGGTCTATGGGAGGAGTCATGGGAGCAGTCAGCAGGTGGGGGGGCGTGTCCAGACAGATATATGTAGGTCACCACATAAGTGTAGGGGATTAACTTGATTTCCCTTCAGAGAGCAAGCATAGAACCAATAGCCCAAATAGTTCCCTTCTGTGTTGTTAAGCCTCTTATATTTCTACATGCCTTCATCCTTGGCTGGCTATTCAACTTTGGCTGCCAAAGTAGCGTAGCAGTTAGTGCGACGTTTTTACAGCACTTGGAGCTTGTAGTTCAATTCCAGCACTGTTCCATAAACAGGTTGTACCTCCTCCCCTGAAATGTGTGGGTTTTCTCCAGGCCCTCAAGGTTTCCTCCCAGAGTCCAAAGACGTACCAGGTAGACTAATTGTTTGTTGTAAATTATCCCATGGTTGGGTTTAAGTAAATTGGGTTTGTCCGGCGTTGCTGGGACAGCATGGCATGAAGGGCCAAGGGAATTACTCCTATCTGTATCACTAAATTAATTTAATTTAACCTTGGCTGGTGTCATTTTTGTCTTACTAATTCGGGAAGTAAATCTTACCCTTGGTACAATTAGGCAGGAGAATGGTGATGAGTGGTGCTTTACAAGAATCTGTGCTGGCACTACCACTGTTTTATTGATACAGATGCAGAAATTCCTTAAATAACTGGAAACGGGAAGATAGGATTAACATTTCAGAATTTTAGGATTCTCAGAACTGCACTCAAAATCTCTTCCATTCATTTTTGTCTCATGTGTTTCATCACATATGGAGTTTATTAAAATTGTGTAAACTGGCTGTAATCCAACAAAATCCACATGTGAAAATTTCATTTTGCTAGCTTGCAGATGTACTGGCAGGACACTTATCACAGTGAAATTACTTTAAGGGTGTGGTAAAGTGATCTGTACCTCGTGTGCAATTAGTATGCATATTGTATGAATTGGGTTAGATGTATAGAGTGTGAAAACCGTATATAAGCACAAAATGAAATTGCGGAATAATAATGTGCCATTCTTGTGTCCTGTTTTCATTGAGATCTGTGGCTAATTGATGTCTTACCTCCATTCATATGCCTTGGCTCCAATCCTTTCATGCTCTTGTAAAATGTTATCAACCATAGATTTAACGTTAGTAACTGAGCTGAAATGTACTACATTTTGGAAAAAGTTTTGTAATCCCACCAGCTTTTCTGTGAAAAAAATTCTAAATTCCCTCAGTGCTTTTCTCTGATTTTAAGTTTGTGTCCCACTGAATTGGACTCTTCTATCTGCAGAAAATGTTTTTCTTTATGCACCTTAACAATCCATTTCAAAAATCCTTGGTGAAGTCATCTCACAACCTTTTATTCTTCGGGAAATATAGAATCTCTCATCACAGTGCAGTGCTCTTAACATCTGGACATTCAGTATCACATTTATTCCCGGAGTTACTTTTTAAACAGCTAACACCCAAAATGGCATTCAGTATGCTAAATATGCTCTAATCAGTACTGTAAAGCTATGGCTAATTTTTCTTCCTTTTATATTCTCAATCTTTCTTTATATGGATGAATATATCTTTTTTGTCTGGCGACTGTAAGTTTTATGATCTGTGTACATTAATGTCACTATCTCTCTAGACATGCATTGTTTCTAGCTCTTTGTTATTTAGGTAATCCATGGAGCTGTAATTTTTTGCTTTAAGATGAATATCGTACTTCGCAAAGTGAAATCTGTCTGCCATAAATTTTGCTCACACATCAATTCTATCAAAGTCTCTTTGTAAAATAATAGTGCAGTGCTCCCTTCTACACTCCAGATGACCTATCTGTTTGTTACTGAAAATTATGAATATATAGCCTCTGTTATCAAAGCTGTTCATAAATATATTGACCAGATGAAACCTTAACACAAATCATTGTGGGCAACCACAAATCACTTCCTTTGTATTTGGCACATGTACTAACTCATAATTTCTGTTATCTATCACTTACGCAATTTCTTAAACAGTTTAATAATTTGCATACAATTTCTTGAGTTTTGTCTTTATCTACAGACTTTTATTTAGAATCATACTGCATGCCTCTTGGAAGGCCAAGGAAGGTCATCCGCGGGTATTCCCCTTCATACCAATTCTGTTATTATCTTGAAGATCTAAACTATAGGTGAACTGTATTTCACAAATCCATGTCAGTTTGCTCAAGGTGTTCTACATGTTCCATTACTGTACCTAATCACTTACCTAAGGTAAACAATGCAACAATTATCAGCTACACGACCATTATAGGTGGAGTGTGTGTATGCCTTTGTATGATATGTATATATTACTGATGTTTGATGGAAGGTATGCACGCTTGAGCAGTGTAGAATATGGAATGTTCCCTAAAGCAAATGCCATGTGAAAGTATCTGTGTGCCCTTGAGAATTACACATGTGAATGTTCAACGTATGCGCGTGCATCGTTTATGTGTTCTGGTTATTCGGGTGTGTGACATACTGTACATCCTTACCTTGTTATCCATGGCAAGCAAGTTAGAAGTTTGTGATTTCAGAGTTCACAGAGTTAATATGGTTCTTTGGCATCTGCAAATTTTTCCATACACTGTTTATAGAACAAAAAATGACCCACCCTTTGAACCAAATTGGCTATTTCCTGCAGAAACAAAGCTACTAGGGCATCCTGTTAAATGCCTTATTGAAACAGAGAAACATGGGACTTTGTAGAATTAAAGTCAAAAATTTTTTTGATCCATTAGTTATTTTTCTTCTGATTATGAAATAGAAAAAATTAAATCTGACAGCCTTTTTGGATACCAATACTTTTAATTTAAAACGTTGGGAACACAATATGGTATGTATCAAAAGGTAAGGCAGCCTCCAAAATTCATCCTAATTGGATATAGTTCCCCTTGATGTGGTCACTCCTATATCATTAGCTATGCTTTTCATAAAAGAAGAAAAGGGTACATTAAACATACAAAAATATGTTTCTCATTTATACATAGTATACAAAACTAAAATGTTCCCTTTTAAGTCTGTTTTTGAAAAGGGATCAGTGAGATTTAGATCCTACGTTTTATTTGGGCAGGAAACAGCTTTGAGGAAAGATTTTATTGTTTTCACTCAATAAAAGGAAAAGCCTGATTCTGGCACCTCAGATTAAATCTGTGAGGGCCTTTAATGCTGTTATTGTACTCAGATGAGTATGTTCCCTAGGTGAATGATGTTTTCGATCAAACTTTGCTCCAGACCTTCTCTTTTACTTGCTGCCCCAGCAATTAACTTCGCAAAAGAAGATTGTACAGCTTTTAAATGTAAACCTAATAAGGCTGTAGAGTGGCATAACAAGGCAAATTTTAAAATATTACTTAGTCTTAACAGTTTTTTCATTGCATACTTTGGAAATCAATTCTACAAACATCTTGGTCGCCTGGTAACACTGATCCCTGGCCCTGAGCAAGTATCTCAAATCTCAGTTGCCAGAATCAGGTTTACTATCACCGGCATGTGTCGCGAAATTTGTCAACTTAACAGCAGCAGTTCAATGTAATACATGATAATATGGAAAGAAAATATATATACTGTAAATCAATTACAGTAAGTATATACATGCATATTGAATAGATTAAAAATAGTGCAAAAACAGAAATAATATATATTTTAAAAAGTGAAGTAGTGTTCATGGGTTCAACGTTCATTTAGGAATTGTATAGCAGAGAGGAAGAAGCTGTTCCTGAATTGCTGAGTGTGTACCGTCAGGCTTCTGTACCCCCTACCCCTCAGTAACAATGAGAAGAGGGCATATCCTGGATGATGGGGGTCCTTAATAATGGACATCGCCTTTCTGAGGCACTGCTCCTTGAAGATATCCTGGGTATGATGGAGGCTAGTACGCAAGATAGAGCTGGCTAATTTTACAACTTTCTGTAGCTTCTTTATGTCCTGTGCAGTATTTGCACCCCCCCCCCCATACCAGACAGTGATGCAGCCTGTCAGAATGCTCTCCACATCCATAGAAGTTTTCCAGTGTTTTAGTTGACAAACCAAATCTCTTCAAACTGCTAACGAAATACAGCCGCTGTCTTGCTTTCTTTATAACTGCAATGATATGTTTGTCCCTCCACTTCTGATCCTTCTAGGAGGATTGGTTTGTGTTCCCTCGTCTTACCCTTCCTAAAGTCCACATCAGCTCTTCCATCTTACAGACATTGAATGCAAGGTTGTTGCTGTGACACCACTTAACTACTTGGTATATCTTGCTCCTGTACACCTTCTCATACCCACTTGAGTTTGTACCAACAATGGTTGTATCATTAGCAAATGTTTAGATGGTATTTGAGCTATACCTAGCCACACAGTCATGTGTATATAGAGCATGTGGGCTAAGCACACACCTCTGAGATGTGCCAGTAATGATTGTCAGTGAAGAGGAGATATTATCACCAATCCACACAGATCGTGGTCTTCCAGTTAGGAAACTGAGGATCCATTTGTAGAGGAAGGTACAGTGGCTGAGGTTCAGTAACTTATCAATCAGGATTGTGGGAATGATGGCGTTAACTGCTGAGCATTTAAGGCTGTGACTGATACGTGATTGAAGGCTGTGTGAAGAGCCATTGGGATTGGGTTGATCAATTGTTTTGATAGGCAAACTGCAGTGGGTCCAGCTCCTTGCTGAGACAGGTGTTGATTCTAGACATGACCAACCTATCAAAGCATTTCATCACCGTAGATGTGAGCGCCACTGGACGATAGTCATTAAAGCTGCTCACACTACTCTTCTTAGGCACTGGTATAATTGTTGCCTTTTTGAATCAGCTGGGCACTTCTGACTGTAAAGTGAAAGGTTGAAAATGTCCTTGAATGCTCCTGCCAGTTGTTTGACACAGGTTCTTAGAGCCTTACCTGGTACTCCATACGAGCCTACTGCCTTGTGAGGGTTCGTCCTCCTTAAAGACAGCCTAACATCAGCCTCTGAGACAGAGATCATGGGGTTATTAGGTGCAGCAGGGATCTTCACAGCTGTAGTTATATTCTCCCTTTAACAGTGGGCATAGAAGGCGTCAAGCTCATCTGGTAGTGAAGCATGGCTGTCATTCACGCTGTTGAGTTTCGCTTTGTAGGAGGTAATATTCTACAAACCCTACCAGAGCTGATGTGCATCTGATGTTGCCTCCAACTTCACTCGGAACTGTCTCTTCACCCTTAAAGAAGCTCCTTTTGTACATTGCGGGACGGTTTGGTTCTTTGTGCGAGTCACGGCTTTAGCCTTTTATTTCACTAATTTTGCCTAACTTGAACTGATGGAGATTTAAGACTAGCCATACAAATACCATGTGAACCTGAGGCACTTTATTATACTGCTGTAGTAACTTTATCTGATACACTTAATCGCATGGATGCACTTTATTTCTCTGTGACGGACAGTGAAACTTCAGCCTTTTTATGAGCCATAAGCTAAAGATAGTATTATGGCACTTTATTCAATCTGATGGTAACTCAGGAGCTGTGTTTTCTTTTGAGATTGGATGTACCTCTCCATGTAAAATGTTTTTAATAAAACTTCTGTTTGTTAATAAAATTTGTTACAACTTTAAACTACTTTGTCGTACTTGCCTTCCTGTACTATGGCTTGGTAGCTACTAATGCAAATTCTCCAAACCACAGGCAGGAAAACTTCAGCAACACACACAAACTCTCCCAGCACTTACATGGTTCCACTGAGCAAGCCACATTATATTATTCCCTGTATTAAATTTTGCGAACAGGCACTTTATTCTGGGCTTGGTCACAGTAAAATATCACCATGTAAACAGAGGAGGAAAAAATTTTCTCAAAACCTCTTTGTACTGAGGATTCCCAAGAGTCAGTGGGGATGTCACTAACTTCTGGGAATCCTTAATGCACAGCTGATCCATGGATAAGAAGTGTTCTGGATGGAACTGAGCACCTTCAGTCCGTGCAATGGGAGTACGGTGAAGCCCCACCGTAATGTCATCGTGAGATGCATCAGGAAAACAGGCTTGGCCCACACTGTATCAACACCAACCATCAAGCAACCAAACCCGTTTGATTCTTTCCACATTCCCATTAAGTCTGCTCATCACCCACTGCTCCTACCCTCACCCTTGTCCTCCTCCACTAACCCCAGGTTTTACTGCTCACCCACTGAAGTTACAGCGGCTAACTAACCCACTGACATGCACCTTTGTTTGGGATGTGGGAGACAATCCGAACACCTGGAGGACAGCCATACAGTGACAGAAAGAATATGCAGCCTGCACAGAGACAACATTGCTGGAACACGGAGCTGAAAGGCAGCAGTGGCATTAGTTCTGGCACAGAGCAACCCAATATAAACCGTGGAAGAAGCACACTGCCCCATTCCTCAGCACTGCCAAGTTTCCCCTGCGTAACCGATGACTTTATTGGTCACCCTATGATCCATGTGGAGTGGAATCAAATCAGGGGGACTGCCCAGTAAAACTTCAGAAAGATTGGCACTTGCAAATAATGTGCTACTTTTCGAGTAATAAAACATCTGAGTTCATAACAAAGAACATAAAATAATTTGTTCAATTGCTGTTTTGAACGTAGAGCAGCACGGCAAAGTACAAGCCCTTCAGCCCACAGTGTTATGCTGACCTTTTAATCAACTTTAAAATCAATTTCAACTTTCCTTCCACCAGAGCACGTCACTCCCCATTGTTCTTTCATCCATTTGCCTTTCTAAAAGACTCTTCAATGTCCCTAATGTGTCCGCCTCACCACCAGTCCCAGCAGAGCGGTCTTGGCACTGACCCCTCTCGGTGTCAAGGCCCTCCTCTGTCATTTCTCCTAAATTTTCATCCGCTAACCTTAAAATGGATGAACTCCGATGCTAGCAGTTGCCATGCTGGGAAAAAGGCACTGGTTATCCACTTTATGAATCCTCTTATCATCTTATGCACATTATTAAGTCATCTCTCCTTCTTCTGCACTCCGAATATAAAAACCCTTGCTCGCTTATCCTTTCAACACCTTAATACAGTCCTACCCCTAAGTAAGCATCTCTTTTTCTTACAGTAGAATACAAATACATGGAGAGTAAAATGTGTTTGTTGTTATTAAACAAAATCATTCTCACTTGCCCTACACTAGTGAAAGTGTTCTGATTTTTATCAAGAATTCTGAACTATGAAGTTCACAGGGTTTATCTTGGGAAAAAATCAAATTCCATCAATATAATGTTTTCCAGAAATACTACTAATATCTCCCTAGCCGCAAGTGGAAGGTGCCAACATATACAGTATGTTCCACACAGTCAAACATAAGCAACAAATTGCTGGAGTACATTTATCCCTTTACTGAGACTTGACACTCTAAAATACACTGCTCCACTATTGAGATACAAGTGCAAAAACAGATCAAATTAAATTTCATGTTAAAGCCTAAGAAAGGATTGATCTGTTTCTCTTTTTTAATGAACTAGATTGTTTCAAGAAAGAATCACCTAATTTTCTTCTCCTGTTTTCTTCTATTTATTTGCAATCAAGAAAAACAAATTAATATACTTTTCCTTTAGGTTGCTGATGGCATGATTGGAATAATGTAAGACGTAAGGGATGGACGTTTCTGGGTATGTGGGAGGTAGAATGGAGGGGAATGTGGAAATTTAATCCCAGTCATGCAAAAATAGAATGTTTATTACTTGTCAAAAATACCAGTTATTATTACTATGGTTAACAACTTAAATTAACCAATGCTGCTCTGAAGAAAACCAAACCCTGAATAACCATTCATAATTAGAACCAATAAATCATACAGCACTAACTTTTGATTAAAAAAAAACAGTTCCAAACAGGGGAGAAAAGGAGCAGAGATGAATAAACTCCTCTTGGGCTTCCAGCTGGGTACAGGTATTGATTATAACTGATGTTTTGATGGTAAACTCTGGCAGAGTTTGTTTCTCTATTGTTAGGGAGACAGATTCTGTGGGCATGAAAAAGAAACACGGATGGTAGTTTGCCTCCCAGGTTCAGTATCTCTGATGTTTCTGAACGCGTTAACAGTATCCTGAAAAGGGAGGGTGAACAACCAGAATTCATGGTACATACTGGTATCAACAACATAGATAGAGAAAGAGATGAGGTCCTGAAAACAGAATACAGGGAGTTAGGAAGGAAGCTGAGAAACAGGACCTCAAGGGTAGTAATCTCGGGATTGATGCCTGTGCCACGCAACATTGATTATAGGAATAGAATGAGGTGGCAGATAAATGCGTGGATGAAGAATTGGAGTGGGGTCAGGAATTCAGATTTCTGGATAACTGGGCCCTCTTTTTGTAGAGGTGGGACCTGGGAAAAAAAAACAGGTTGCACTTGATTCTAAGGGCAACCAATATGCTTGCAGACAGGTTTGCTAGTGCTGTAGGGAGTGGTTTAAAATGATATGGCAGGAGGATTGGAACCAGTATGACAGAGCTGAGGATGAGCCAGCAGGTTTGCAAGTAGATGATGGGTGTAACATGAATGTAAGGAAGGACAAGCCAATGATTGGGTACAAATGCAGACAGAGCAAAGAGTTAAATTGTACCACAGAGGCAAAATTCAAAAGGGCGAAGATCGCAAGACTGAAGGTGCTATATTTAAATGCACGTAGTATTCTGAATTAGGTGGATGAATTCATGGCACAGAGCCTGGTCAGTCTGTTGTTGTGAGCACCACAAAGTCGTGGCTGAAAGAAGGTGATAGTTGGAGCTTAATATCAAAGGATATGCTTTGTATCAAAAGGACAGGCAGGAAGGCATAGGCAGTGGTGTGGCTCTGTTGGTAATCACATCTTTAGAAACAGGTGACATAAGGTCAGAGAATGTTGAATCTATGTGGGTGGAGCTAAGAAACTGCAAAGGTGAGAAAAAACATTATGGGAATCATATACAGCTCTCCAAATAGTAGCCAATATGTAGGGTTGAGATTGCAAAGAGAGCTGGAAAGGGCTTGTATAAAGGCAATGTCACAGCTGTAATGGGAGACTTCAAGATGCAATTGGATTAAGAAAATCAGGTTGGTGTCAGATCGCAAGGGAGAGTATTTGTTGAATCCCTATGAGATGTTTTTTTTAGAGCAGCTTTGTTTGAGCCTACTTGGGGAAAGGCTATCGTAGATTGGGTGTTGTGTAATAATTCAGATTTTATTAGGGAGCTTAAGTTAAAGGAACCTTTGGGAGACAGTGATGATAATATGATTGAATTCATACTGCAGTTTGAGAGGGAGAAGCATATGTCAGATGTATCAGTATCACAATGGAGTAAAGGGAATTACAGAGGCATGAGAAAGGAGCTTGCCCAGGTGGATTGGAGAGGATACTGGTAGGGATGATGGCAGAGTAGAGATGGCTGAAGTTTCTGGGAAAAGGTCATAAGGCGCAAGATAGATACGTCCCACCGAATAAATTCTCAAATGGCAGTGGGAGGCAACTGTGGCTGACAAGGGAACTTAAGGACTAAAAGCAAAGGCAAGGGCAGATAATATAGCAAAAGTGAGTGGGACATTGGATGATTGGGAAGTTTTTAAAATCCAACAAATGGCAGCTAAAAAAGCCATAGGAAGGGAAAAGATGAAATATGAGGGCAAACTAGCCAATAAAATAAAGCAGGATATATAAACAGTAATATAAAGAGTAAAAGAGCAAAAGAGAGTGATATTGGACCTCAGGAAAATAATGCTGGTGAGTTAGTAATGGGGGACAAAGAAATGGCAGCTGAACTGAATAAGCACTTTGCATCATTCTTCACTGTGGAAGACACAAGCAGTGTGCCAGAGGTCTGTGAGTGTCAGGGAGCAGGAGCGAGTGCCATTGCTTTTCCAAAGGAAAAAGTGCAGGCAAGCTGAAAGGTCTTAAGGTGGATAAGTCACCTGGACCAGATGGACTACATCCCAGAGTCCTGACAGTGGTTGCTGAAGAAATAACAGATGTATTGGTCATGATCTTTAAAGAATCCCTTGATTCTGTAATGGTCCCGGAGGACTGGAAGATTGCAAATGTCACTCCAATCTTTAAGAAGGCAGGAAGCAAAAGAAAGGAAATTATAGACCAGTTAGCCTAAACTCAATGGTTGGGAAAGTGTTGGAGTCTATTATTAAGTTTAAGGCTTCGGGGTACTTGGAGACTAATAAGGAAATAAGTCAAAGTCAGCATGGTTTCTCCAAAGGGATATCTTGCCTGATAAATCTGTTAAGAGTTCTTCAAGGAAGCAACAAGCAGCGTGGACAAAGAAGAGGCAGTGGATGTCATTTACTTGGATTTTCAGAAGGCATTTGATAAGATGCCACACATGAGGCTGCTTAACAAGATAAAATCGCATGGTATTACAGGAAAGATACTGGCATGGATAGTAGAATAGCTGATAGGCAGGAAGCAGTGATTGGGAATAAAGGGGTCTTTTCTGATTGGCTGCCAGTGACTAGTGGTGTTCCTTGGGGTCAGTATTGGGATCACTACTTTTCACCTTGTTTGTCATTGACTTAGATAGTCGAATTGATGACTCTGTGGCCAAGTTTGCATATAATACAAAGATAGGCAAAGGGGTAGGTAGGGCTGAGGGAGCGAAGCAATTGCAGCCGGACTTAGAAAATTGGAAGAATGGACAAAAAACTAGTAGATGGAATATAGTGTCAGGAAATGTATGATAACGTAAAAGAAACAAAAGTGCAGACTATTATCTAAATGAGGAGAAAATTCAAACATCATGGGTGCAAAGGGACATAGGAGTCCTTGTGCAAGAATCTCAGAATCTCAGGTTAGGTCTGTGGTAAAGAAGGCAAATGCAATGTTGGCACTCATTTCAAGGGGAATAGAATATAAAAGCAAGGAGATAATGTTGAGGCTTTTTATAAGACACTAGTCAGGTTGCATTTGGAGTATTATCAACAGTTTTGGGCCCCATATCTCAGAAAGGATGTGTTGTGATTGGGGACAGTCCAGAGGAGGTTCACGAGGATGATTCCAGGAATGAAGGGGTTTACATATAAGGTGCGTTGGCAGCTGTGGGCCTGTAATCATTGGAATTCAGAAACATATGGGGGAATCTCATTGAAACTTTTTAAGTGTAGAAAAGACTAGATAAGGTGGATGTGGAGAGGATGTTTCCTATGGTGGGGGTATCCAGAACTAGAGGGCACAGCCTCAAAATTTAGGAGTGATCCTTTAGAACAGATAGCCGGCTGCTGGCATAGTGGCATCAGTGCTGGACTTCGGAGTGAAAGCTCTTGTGTTCGAATCCAGCCAGCTTCCTTGCACACTTTCCATCTGCGCTGAGTTGAGTGTCGAGCTAGCAACTCGGCCTCATAAAAACAAGAAAGCCTGCTAAAAAAATGCTGTCATGACGGCATCCTGATGACTCCACTCGGAGTTAAGGGCTTTCTGCTTCTTCTTCTTTAGAACAGAGGTAAGGAGGAATTCTTTTATCCAGAGAGTAGTGAATCCGTGGAATGCTCTGCCACAGACTGCATTGGAGGCCAAGTCCATGGGTATATTTAAGGTGAAAATTGATAGTTTCCTGATTGGTCAGGCTATCAAAGGTTATGGCGAGAAGACAGATTATGGGGTTGATTGGGATCAGCCATGATGGAATGGGGGAGCAGACTCATGGACTGAATGGCCTCATTCTGCTCCTGTGTCTTATGGTCTTACCACATTGAGTAAAAGATAAATGCATTTTAATCTTCTCTAAACCTTCCCCCTTCCATTTTAAATCTATGCCCTCTAGTATTTGACATTTTCACTCTAGGGTAAAGACTCTGACTATACCCTGTCTATGCTTCTCATCATTTTATCCAGTTCTGTCAGGTCACCCCTCAGCCTTTGACACTCCATAGATGTTTGCCCAATTTCTCTTTATAGTTAAATGTATAAAATCCAGCAACGTCTTGCTGAACCTCGGTTGGATGCTCTCCAAAGCCTCCGATCCTTCTGTAATGTGGTCACCAGAATCTCACACAATGCTCAAATATGGCCTAACCAAGGTCTTACACAACTGTGACATAACTTCCTAACTTTTGTACTCAAAGCCCCAACCAATAAAACCAAGAATGCCATAGGCCTTTTTTACCACCCTATTTGTGTTGCCACTTTTACTGCAACCAAGAGATAGAAATGTCATGTGTAGTGAAGCATACAGTGAAATACATCATTTGTGTTAATAATTAGCACAACCTGGGGGCAGCCCGCAAGTGTCGACACATATTCTGTGGCCAACATAGTTATGCCCAATGTCTGGCAAAACACCACAGAGCACAACTAGCAGCTACACAACAGCAACAGAACATTCCTCCCTCCCACTGACCGGCCCATGGGACAGGCCTTTGAGTCTCTAGTAGACTCAAGGACAACAGGCCTCTGACTTCCGCAGTGGACTTCAGACTCGTAGAGCCAGAGCTACGGCCACCAGGTCTCGACTTCGGAACTTCCGATCGGCTTTTGTTCTTCGATCTTCGGTATTGGCCCCAGAACCAGCTGCTGATGGGACCCCTGAATTCCAGGCCTGAAACTGGTGAGATGCTGCACATGATGGGACTGCTTCTGTACAGTTTGACTCTATGACAGGATTGATTGTAGTATACCAAAATTCCCTGGTTTCCAGAGAGATTGAAGAGGTTTTGATAACCACAAATTTAATGCCAATATTCAAGAAAGAAGGGAGTTAGAAATTTGTGAGCTACAGGACAATGCCAGAAATTGTTGATCATTGGAAAAATGCTGGAACTTGTTATTAAGTTGGTTATTGAAACTAATGTAGAAAATCATAAGGTAATTAACTTGTATCAACATAGACCTATGAAAGGGATATCACATTTGACATCTTTGCTTGAGTTTTTTTGAAAATGTATATGTCAGGATGTACAAAGGGAAACCAACAGATGTACTGCATTTAGTTTGGCCTACATGTGTTCTTTTTTGTTACTAAAAATGTTTAATTTAATGAAGAGGTCTGTGAGAGTTAGGAAATTTATTGTTTATCTTGACATACGTGGCCTCAATAGTATGGATGATGAAAGCGTTGTTACGTTACCACAGCAGGTAAGAAATGGTAGTCTAATATCTCACATCAGAGGTTTAACAAGAAAGTACTATAGGGTCAGAGAGTATGGTTACTGTGAATAAAATAAGTTTTCAATTGTCCCTATACCCTGGAGTGATTTTTGGAAAGACCTAATACTTGGCCAAGGAAAAAGAAATTATAGTTGAGCTTGAGGTATTTGCGCTGTAATTCATAAAAAAAACAGAGAGTTGGTTCACTTACTAAGTTTCTCATGCTCACAACTAAAGTTGGCTGTTGTACTAAAGAAGTGAGATCTAAAAGAGATGATGGAATAAAGCCCAAACATCAAATACATTTATTTGGCTGGAAGGGCTAAGGGCAATTACTTATGTTGTCGTTTCGACCTTCACACTGATTTTAAAGTGCAGCTAAGTTGACAAGTTAGACAAAATAACTTGAAAAACTGGTTTCTATATCATATGGCTTAATAGGGGCTCAATGCAGTAATTTTAAACCACAGGCTATGATTTAGCCCAATTGTTTAGAATTGTTTTGTCAAATCCAGCCTTCGATAATACATTGGAACACACCTATCTTGTATTACACACAATACCTTATTGTCAACTGCAACAAACTGAAATCTCAGATATGTCAGCTGAGCCGACTGGCACGCCCATGTAAATCAGCATGCTGTTGAAGTGGTACTTTCCCTTGTGAAGAATGTTTGAGACAATAATATAGTGAAGTGTAAGTTCTTTCAACTGTCTGCTCTTTCAATTTTGTACGCTGCATTTGATGCTCACAATCTGGTCTCTTTTACAACGGAGAAATCAAATTCTGATTTGGGGACCACCTTGAGTAATATCCCTTTTCAGTCTGCTAGGTGATCCTAAACTTTCAGTTCTTCATTTCTCCATTCCATTTCACTCTGACCTCTGTCATTGACCCCTTACATCGCTTCAAAGTAGCACAACCTATGCTCAAGGGACAGCATCTCATCTTGTAATGTGGGAAATTACAGTCTTCAGAACCAAACACTAAAGTCAGCAGTTTAAATAAACAGCAATTCTATCTTGCAATTCTTGCAATTCCAGCAATCTGACTACGGAATGCTCATTTCTGTAAACAGTGCTGACTTATTTATAAGAGTTAGGATGGTGATGCTAAAGTCTCGCTCTGTTTCTCTCACTTTATGAAGCAGGTCGAGTCTATCGGTTATGCCCTCCAACAGCGAGGTTGTTGAATGTCCCTAGTGATGCAGAGTCCCAAGTCAAAATACAACAAAAAGTTTGGTTTTCTCTCAGGGTTGTTCAACATGGAAAAGTACCATTCTGAGGAATTGCGATTGGTACCAATCAAAGAGCTAAATGGGTTTGAATAGTGAACCAACATATAATTTATGTACAAACTCTTCTTTGGGCAAACACAAAATTATGTGGATTTCATTTTCTTTTTAAAAAAAAATCTTGAATAAATTTATTCAGCTATTGGCTGTTTTTAACTACACTTTAGTTTTGTAAAAGATATACCAAAGATTTAGCATGAATTACTAAACAAAAGATGAACAAATGGCCTTAAAATATATCAGCGCAAAGTTAGATGCGCTTTCAAACTCTGGAATCTCAAAGGATAATTTGTCAACTTGGTGTGAGCATTTGTTGGAGAAGGGCATTTGTTCTGTAGCACATTCCTCAACCTCACCTGGCATTCATCTGCATGTATTTTGAGTAGGATCATTTAATTCACTCAGCTGTGGCGAATAATCTCACTCCAGGCAAAAACAACAGTGGGCCCCAGAACAGCACCACTCCAGTGTCAATATTCTTGCAATTAACATTAATCGGTGAATTGATAGGTTTAGCTAGAAGCTAGATTTAAACAGTCTCTTGTAATATGCTTCTGATTTCAATTGGAATTCTTAGATCTGGATCCCTGTTTATTCCAGTCCTGTTCATAAGGGTGTGTCTCGAGATTCAGTGAAGAGTGGCTTTCCAAATGTGGAATACTATCTTGCTAGCCATGAGTAATAGGAGGTACTCAGGATCCAGGCCTGATTATTGGCTTGAACTCCTGATGAGACAAAAAAAAAGCAGCAGTGAAGAACTGGCTGTACAATAACCAGTCACCATGGTACCTGCCTAATATCTTGAAGACAAATGCTTGCAATATTTATTGCTAACTCCATTCACTGTATTCTTGAGGGAGTGTCACCAGAGGTTTCAGACTTGGATCAGGATTGTGGACATGCAAAATAAATGAACCATATAGTCAAGGACATGACAATAATGTAACACTATAAGAACAATAAATTAATTTTGGGTTCTTCCAAAGCAAATGGAATTGTTTTGAAAAAATAAAAATGAGAAATTATAATAACAAATTCTATTCATTTCACCATTATCAGTATTAATAAATCATCTTTTGTGCTTTACCTTATACCTATGTCTCTGCACAGACTTTTGACGTGTGCAGAGTTCTGAGGGTTAGACTTACAGCAATGAAGTCTACGGGCACCATGGTAGCGCAGCAGTTAGGATGATGCTACTACAGTTCAGGGCATCGGACTACGGAGTTTAATTCTGGTGCCAACTGTAAGGAGTTTGTACGTTCTCCCTGTGGTCGTGTGGGCTTCCTCTGGGTGGTATGGTTTCCTCCCGCAGTCCAAAACCTATCAGTTAGTAGATCAGTATGCCATTATAAACTGTACTGTGATTAAGCTAGTGTTAAATAAGCGAGTTGCTGGGCAATGTGGCTCGTTGGGCTGGACAGGCCTGTTCCATGCTCTATCTCTAAATAAGAGAATAATGAGGAAGAAAGTGACCCAACTCAAGATGACATGCGCAACTCTGGTGAGGCAATGGAGGGGGTGAAACTTGCAAGTGGTGGTGTCCCATGCACCTACTGCCCTTGTTGATGTTGGCTGAGATCATGGGGTTGGGAGATGCTGTCTGAGTAGCTTTAGCATAAGACCATAAGACATAGGAATAGAATTATGACATTCAACCCATCAAGTCTTCTCTGCTATCCCTTATGGCTGATCCTGGATTCCACTCAACCCCATACACCTGCCTTCTCGCCATATCCTTTGATGACCTGACCGATCAGGAAAATATCAACTTTTGCCTTAAATATACCCACGGCACTTGGCCTCCACCACAGTCTGAGGCAGAGCATTCCACAGATTCACTATCCCTGGCTAAAAATTCCTCCTTACCTCTGTTCTAAGAGATCACTCCTAAATTTTGAGGCTGTGCCCTCTGGTTCTGGATACCCCCACCATAGGAATATCCTCTCAACATCCTTTCAACATTTGGTGGATTTCAATGAGAACCCCCTGCATTCTTCTAAATTCCAGCGAGTACAGGCCCAAAGCTGCCAAACGCTCCTCACATGTTAACTCCTTCATTCCTGGAATCATCCTTGTGAACCTCCACTGGACTCACTCCAGTGATAGCACTTCTGTTCAGAGATATGGGACCCAAAACTGTTGACAATACTCCAAGTGCAATCTGACTAGCCTCTTATAAAGCTTCAGCATTTTTTCCTTGTTTTTTATATTCTATTCCCCTTGAAAAAATCCCATTATTGCATTTGCCTTCTTTACCACAGACCCAGTCTGTAAATTAATGCTTTCTGGTAGTCTTGCAGGAGAACTCCTAAGTCCTCTGAAGTTTGAACCTTCTTTCCATTTAGATAATAGTCCACTCTATTGCTCTTTTTACCAAAATCCATTATCGTACATTTCCTAACATTATCTTCCATCTGCCACTTTTTTGCCCATTCTTCCAATTTGTCTAAGTCCTGCTGCAATCACATTTCTTCCTCAGCACTACCTACCCCTCCACCTATCTTTGTACAATCCACAAACTTTGCCACAAAGTCATCAATTCCATTATCCATATCATTGACAAATAATGTGAAAAGTAGAGTCCCTAGACTGACCACTGAGGAACATCACTAGTCACTGGCAGCCAACCAGAAAAGGCTCCCTTTACTCCCACTCGCGGCCTCCTGCCTGTCAGCCATTCCTCTATCCATGCCAATATCTTTCCTGTAGCAGCATAGGATTTTATCTTGTTAAGCAGCCTATGTGTGGCACCTTATCAAATATATTCTGAAAATCCAAGTAAATGACAGATTTGTTAGGCAAGATTTCCTTTAACAGAAACCATGTTGACTTTGACTTATTTTATCATTAGTCTCCAAGCACCCAGACACCTTACCCTTATAAAAAGACTCCAACTCTTTCCAGCCACTGAGGTTAGTCTAACTGGCCTATAAATTCCTTTCTTTTGCCTTCCTCCAAGAGTGGAGTGACATTTGCTATCCTCCAGTCCTCCAGGACCATGCCAGAATCAAGTGATTATTGAAAGATCATGACCAATGCATCCGTTATCTCTTCAGCAACCTTTCTCGTGACTCTGGGTTGTAGTCCATTTGGCCCAGGTGATTTATCCACCTTAAGACTTCTTTCCTTTGTAATAGCAATGGCATTCACTCATGAGCCCTGACAGTCAAGGACTGCTGGCACACTTCTAGTGTCTTCCACAGTAAATACTGATGCAAAGTACTTATTAAGTTCATCTGCCATTTCTTTATCCTTCATTACTACCTCCAACAACCCCGATTAACCCTAGCCTAGTCACGGATCAATTTACAATAACCAATTAACAAACTAACCATTTCGTCTTTCGGCTGTGGGAGGAAACTGGAGCATCTGGAAGAAACCCAGGTGATCATGGAGAGGAATTATAGACTCCTTACAGGTGATGTCAGAATTGAACTGTGAACACTGACGCCTTGAGCTGTCGTAGCGGAATGCTAAGGTCTATGTTACCGTGGTGAGAAAACACTGTACAGTAAAGAGCTGCAATCAATTTCTCCGTTCTTTGTGAGCAGGATGCACCTGGGCTATTTTCCACACTGTTGGATAGATGCCAATGCTGAAATTATACTGGAAAACCATGGCTATGTTGAGTACTAAATCAGATATGATGTCTTGTCCCATAACCTTTAATGTTTCCGGAGCACTTTGCCAGTTCTTGTTGTTGCATGGAATGAATCATATGGGCTAGAATCGTATTTCTGTGTTTGTGGTGATCTTTGGAGGACTCCATGATGAATCTCCTGCCTGGCACTTCTGGCTGAAAAGCTGAATGCTGTGTTCTGCCATTGGTGAGAGTGGAGATAAACTTAGAGCTATCTCCTCCCATTTGCTGCTTAATCATCTGTCGTCATTGGTAAAGAGATGTAGTCAGATTGCAGAGCTTTGATCTGATCATTCTGGCTTCTCCCCTTCCCTTCCAGTCCTGATGAAGGGTCTCGGCCTGAAACATTGACTGTTTATTCTTCCATAGATGCTGCCTGGCCTGCTGAGTTCTTACAGCATTTTGTGTGTGTTGCTTTGGATTTCCTCCATCTGCATATTTTCTCCTGTATTTGTTCTGATCTGTTGCTTGCAGGGTTGTTTATCTCTGGATTTTGCTTTACCAACAACAATCCCTGATCTTATTTTAAAAGGATAAGTGTTTTATATAAAAATATATATGCTTTCATGTGCTGTCTCAGTACCATTGGTAACTAAATATGTACCGAATTAAACAGCAAAATTCCATAAGCTACAACAAAATGAAAAATAAATCACCATTTTGTTGTTTTTTTGGTGATTGCTCAAATAATTCAGGTATTTTAAGTCCATTTCAATAAGCTGAAATGCCTGAGTGTAACACCCTATCAAGGAAACACTTCTAAGATGTGGACTAAGGAGTCACCTTAGAATGAGTTTGCAAGTCTTGATATTTGGCTCCACATTGCAATTGCAACACAGAAGCATATTTGATACCAGGATCAAGCCTAATATCAAGCCCCAGTACATTAGACCCTTGAACAACTTCCAATCCCCAGTACATTTGACGTTAAGAAATTCAGCAAGTTGATGCAGAAGCCTTTCTGATATGTGCATTAGTCTCATCATTTTAGCCATTACCTGCTAGAAGAACTGAAAATCATTTTCAATGAATTCAATTTTACTAAAAATCTCACAATAACTTCATTGTACATTGACTATAATGGTTTTTAATGTTAATATGTTAATTGAATTTTGAAGGAAAATAACAGAAAATAAGTTTAAGCAGAGGGAGACATAATTATACTGAAATTATCAAATCTTATTTAACTGCTAAATGATCTTTTAATTCTTATCTATCCACAGTGTTTCTCTGATGTGCCTACTTCTCTACATTTTGACTCAATAAAAATGTTGATTATTTTTGGTTTAAGCTGATAACAAAGCAATTAAACCTTTTTAGAAAAAAATCAGTTTTTATCTTCTTTTACCACTAGAACTCTGTACCGGCAATAAGTACCAACCATGGAGAATGTATATTTTGTTTTCAGATGCTGGTGCACTTAACTTTTAGGGTTCAGATATAAAATACTGATCAATTCCATCTGCCTGTGAAATACTCTTGTCAGTAACCTGACAATGATTACAAAAATAGTAGTAAATGCACAGGAGGTTGTGCATGGTTAATTCAGTATTTCCATTAATTTACCTAATGAGGTAGGCAATGAATGAGAGCCCCAAACCACTATGAAATATGATGGTAAGCCAACCAAAAATAACAAAGAGGATATCAAAATATTCTTCAGATGTATAAAGAATAAAAGAGAGGCAAAAGTATATATTGGACCTGTGGAAAATGATGCTGGAGAGGTAGTAATAGGGGTCAAGGAAATGGCAGATAAAACAAATACGTATTTTGCAACTGTCTTCACTGCAGCATGCTGGAAGTTCAAGAGTGTCGGGGGAGAAGTGAATGGAATTGCTACTACTAGGGAGAAGGTGCTTAGGAAGCTGAAAGGTCTGAAGGAGTTAAGTCACCTGGACCAGATGGACTGCACCCCAGGGTTCTGAAAGAGCTGGCTGGAGAAACTGTGGAGGATTTGGTAATGGTCTTACAACCACCACCAGATTTTGTCATATTTCTGAAGGACTGGAAAGCTGAAAATGTCACTCCACTTTTGAAGAAGGGAGGAAGGCAGAGGAAAGGAAACTATAGCTTAATCTCAGTGCTGGGAAGTCGTTGGAGTTGATTGCTAAGGACGAGGTCTTGGAGGCACATGATAAAATGGGCTGTAGTCGGCATGGTTTCCTTAAGGGAAAATCTTGCCTGACAAATTTGTTGGAATTCTTTGAGGATATATGGTTATAAGTAACCAGTGGGGTAGACAAAGGAGAATCAGTTGATGTTGTGTACGTGGATTTTCAGAAGACCTTTGACAAGGTGTTGCACGTGAAGCCTTGTTACAAGATAAAAATTCCATGGAATTGCGGAAAAAATACTAGCATGGATAGAGGATAGACTGATTGCCAGGAGGCAAAGAGTGGGAATAAAGGGAGTCATTCCTGTTTAGCTGTCCGTGACTAGAGGTGTTCTGCAGGGTCAGTGTTGAAACCAATTCTTTTTACATTATATGTCAATGATTTGGATGATTGATGGTTTTATGGCCAAGTTTGTAAACAATATGAAGATAGGTGGAGGGGCAGGTATTGTTGAGGAAACAGGGAAGCTGCAGAAGTATTCAGACAGTTTAAAAGAATGGGGAAAGAAGTGGCAGGTGGAATACAGTGTCAGGAAGTGTATGGTCATGCACTTCGATAGAAGGAATAATGGCATAGACTATTTTCTAAACAGGTAGAAAATTCAAAAGTCAGATGTGCAAAGGGACTTGGGAGTCCTCATACAGAATTCCCTAAAGGTTAACTTGCAGGTTGACTAGGTGGTGAGGAAGCCAAATGCAAAGTTAGCTTTTGTTTCAAAAAGACTGGAATATAAAAGCAAGGATGTAATGCTGAGGCTTTATAAGGCATTGGTGAGACCTTACTTAGAGTATGCGAGCAGTTTTAGGCCCCTTATCGCAGAAAGGATGTGCTATCTTTGGAGAGGGTTCAGAGAAAGTTCAGAAGAATGAAAGTGCTAACATATGAGGAGTGTTTGATGGCTCTGTACTCAATGGAATTCAGATCTCATTTAAACCTGTTGAACATAGAATGGTCCAGAAGGTGTGGAATTGGAGAGGCTGTTTCCTATAGTGGGATGTCTCGAACCAGAGGGTACAGTCTCAGGGGAATTAAGGGTTATGGGGAAAAGGCAGGTAGGTGGAGATGGCCAGATCAGCCATGATCGTATTGAATGGCAGAGCAGGTTCGATGGGCTAGATGGCCTACTCCTGCTCCAATTTCTCATGTATAGAGGGACGGCAATCCATGTTATTGGATCTATTTAAGGTGGATGTTGATAGGTTCTGGATTAGTCAGGGCGCAGTCTCACAATCGAGGGACATCCATTTAGAGTGCAGATGAGGAGGAATTTCTTTAGCCAGAGGGCAAAGAATATGTGGAATTCGGTGCCATAAGTAGCTGTTGAGGCCAAGTCATTGAGAGTTTAAGACCGAGGTTGATAGTCAATATGCGGAAGTTTATGGGGGGGGGGGACAAGGCAGGAGAATGGGTTTGGGAGGGAAAATTGATTAGCCCTGATGAGATAGCAGAGCAGATTTGATGGGCCAAATGGCCTAGTTCTGCTCCTATCTCTTGTGGTCTTGTGGTCATTTTGTGCTGAACTGCTTTGAGGAATGGCTTGTTTTGCTTCCTGGGTCTTCTGCAAGCACAAGCCTCGCTTTGAATATCACAGCAAGAAGCATCGGATTTCTGCACACATTAAAACAAGTCTGAGGGGTTTTTTTCTCTTAAAGTACTGGGACTGTTAATCTTAATCATTTCACATAGATTTACTAACTGAAATACTGAGAAGACTCAGACAGAAAGTCTCCTGGGGTTACATTGTTAAGTCATGAGTCTAAACAAAGCCATATTCAGAATGTAATTATGCAGTGACCTTTTACTGATGAAGCTACATTAAAAGCTGCACTGAAGTAGAAAAAAAATGAAAATAATTTATTTGATTAATCTCCCCTCATTCATTGCTTTGAACCATCTCGGCTAAAGACATTTCAACTAACTATTACCATTGACTATTAGTTACATACCAGAAAATGCAACAAAGCAAATATTATAAAGCAAATACAGATTATTGAGAATACACAAGTGCTGATTATGAAATATAGTTTTGATCATAATTATGTTAGTTGTAATGGAAAATTATAATCAATTTTCCTTTTTTGTTGTTAAAAGAGAGAATTTAGAAGACTAGTGTGTTATTTGTATGAATCACCACAACCAAACAGCTGGGTTTTAATGAATTTCTGTAATTGTGCAAAGCATTTGCTAATCTTATCATGAAAACTGTGCCTTTTGTCAAGAATATACATTTGAATTTGAAAGTAAGTGACTTCGGTCTTTGCTGATTATACGCCCAACGCTTGTGTAAAATTGCACACATTATTAAATTAAAGGACTCTAAAGATATACAAAAATGATCTTTGGATAATATGAGACACAATGACATTAGTTAACACAGCTTGCCCGTTAAATTTAAATCACTGTTAATAGCATTAAATGTAAATACAGTCAATATTTCAAAAGGACATGCCTGCATTTAGTACCCTAATTACATGTAATTTGAAGAATATAAGAAATTTATAATTTTTGGTTAAGAAAATAAATATGTATCAGTGTCCTTTGTAGGGCTGCACAAACCAAAATTAATTTTACCCAATGTAAGTCATGTTAGCAATCATTTCCAGGTAAAAATACACAGCAATTGGGAAATTGGATAGCCAGACATTTCTTGATGGTAATCTTTTACTTTTGTTCAACATCAATGGCAGATGTTCTCCATTGTAGCCAATGAAACTGTCAGTAATATTCATCACAAGTGCCTTGCCACAGGAAGGGAGCTGCACTAAGGGGCTAACTCGAGCTATTTAAGACCACATTCACTCAATGACAAGAAATTCTTCAGTGTTCACTTCTGATTCATTTAAAGCCATAACAACAACTGACTATATCTGTATGAAGAAACAGAATGCTGAAGAACTGAGGAATTCTCAGTGACAGTAGGACAAGAACAGAAGAACCTCTTGTGCCACGAAGAGGCCACCCTCGGGGTAGAGGAGCAACACCTTATATACCTTCTCGGTAGCCTCAACCTGACAGCATGAATATCGATATCTCCTTCTGGTAAAAAAATTTCCTTCCCCCACTCCTCTTTTTCTATGCCTCACCCTGGCTTCTTGCCTACTCTCACCTCCCCCGGGTCCTCTCCTCCTTCCCTTCCTCCTATGGGCCACTCTCCTCTCCTATCAAACACATTCCTCTCCAGCCCTTGACCTTTCCTACCCACTTGGCTTCACCTATCACCTCTAGCTATCCTCCTTCCCCTTGCCTCACCTTTTTATTCCTCCTTCTTTTCCAGACCGGAAGAAGGGACTAGGTCTGAAATGTCAACTGATTATTCATTTCCATAGATGCTACCTGACCTGATGAGTACTTCCAACATTTTGTGTGTGTAGATTTAATATTTGTTGCTGCTTTCTGACTGCCATGGGCATCTGTGAACTGCCCTAACTATAGTAAGGCAAAAATGTCACCAAATGCAGTGAACTTAGTGTGTTCCAGTTGGGAAACACACGGTTCATACTTTAGTGCTTTCGTCTGGATAATAAACTCTGTAATATAATTGCAGCTTCCTTCTGAATAATTTCACAATATTGGTTTTGGTTTATGATTGTCACATTCCCGAAATACAGTAAAATGCTTGCCTTGCATACTGTTCATATAGACCACGTCATTATACAACGTATGCAAGTAGGACAAGGTACAAGAGTAACAACAGAGAATAAAGCATAAAGGCTACTGAAGAAGTGCAGTGCAGGTAAGCATATCTCTGGAGAAGGTATGACCTGTACAAACGGAACCAGTTGCACCTGAACCTGAGGGGGACCAATATTCTCACAGGCAGGTTTGATGGAGCTGTAGGGGAGGGTTCAAACTAATTTGACAGGGGGATGCAGTTGGCTGAAGTAAATTGGGATAAGATGCTGGCAGGGATGATAGCAGAACAGCAATGGCTTGAGTTTCTGGGAAAAATGAGAGGGTATACAATAAAGCAAATTTTAGTGTGAAGATAGAGGATTGGGAAGCTTTTAAAAACCTACAGAAAGCAACTAAAAGAATCATTAGGAGGGAAAAGATGAAATATGAAAGCAAGCTATCAGACAATATCGAGGTGAATAAAGAAAGCTTTCTAAAGTATAGAAAAATTTAAAAAAGAGATGAGAATGATTATAGGACTGCTAGAAAATGAGGCTGGGGAAATAATATCAGGGGACAAGGTGATGACTGATGAACTTAATGAGTATTTTGCATCAGTCATCAATGTGCAGTGTGGTAGATGTTGAAGGGTGTGAGGGAAGAGAAGTGAGTGCAGTTACTATCACAAGGGAGAAGGTGCTCAAAAAGCTGAAAGATCTAAGGGTACATAAGCTACCCACCCGGACCAGATGAACTACACCCTGGGGTTCTGAAAGAGGTAGCAGTAGAGATTGTGGAGGCATTAGTAATGATCTTTCAAAAATTTTTGGACTCTGGCATGGTTCTAGAGGATTGGAAAATTGCAACTCTCACCCCACTCTTTAAGAAATGAGGAGGGCAGCAGAAAGGAAATTATAGACCAGTTAGCCTGACCTCAGTGGTTGGGAAGATATTGGAGTCAATTGTTAAGAATGAGGTTATGGAGTACTTGGTGACACAGGACACAACAGGGTAAAGTCAGCATGGCTTTTCCTCCAGGGGAAATCTTGCTTTAACCTATTGAAATTCTTTCAAGAGATTACAAGTATGATAGATGAAGGGGATGCAGTAGATATTGTGTATTTGGACTTTCAGAAGGCCTTTGACAAGGTGCAACACATGAGGCTGCTTACCAAGTTAAGAGCCCAAGGTTTACAGGAAAGTTACTAACATGATTAGAGCATTGCTGATTGGGAGGTGGCAGCAAATGGGAATAAAAGGATCCTTTTCTGGTTGGCTGGCAGTGACTAGTGGTGTTTCACAGGGGTCAGTGTTGAGACCACTTCTTTTTATGCTGTATATCAATGACTTGCAGTAAGTAACAGATGGCTTTGTTGCCAAGTTCGCAGATGATACAAAGATTGGAGGAGGGGCAGGTACTGTTGAGGAAACAGGAAGGCTGCAGAAGGACTTAGACAAATTTGGAGAATGTGCAAGAAAGTGGCAAATGAAATACAATGTTAGAAAATGCATGGTCATGCACTTTGGTAGAAGGAATAAATATGCAGACTATTTTCTAAACGGGGAGCAAACCCAAAAATGTGAGATGCAGAGGGGCTTGGGAGTCCTTGTGCAGAATAACCTAAAGGTTAACTTGCTGGTTGAGTCAGTGGTGAGGAAGACAAATGAAATATCAGCATTCATTTCAAGAGGTCTAGAATATAAGAGCAGGGATGTGATGCTGAGGCTTTATAAGGCACTGGTGAGGCCTCACCTTGACTATTCTGAATAGTTTTGGGCTCCTTATCTAAAAAATGTGCTGGCATTGGAAAAGGTTCAGGGGAGGTTCACAAGGATAATTCCAGGAATGAAAGGGTTATCATATGAGGAAGGTTTGATACCTCTGGGCCAGGGCCTGTACTCACTGGATTTTAGAAGGATGAGGGGGATCTCATGGAATCCTTTTGAATGTTGAAAGGCCTAGACAGAGTAGATGTGGAAAGGATGTTTCCTGTGGTGGGAGAGTCTAGGACAAGAGGGCACAGCCTCAGAATAGAGGGGCGTCAATTTAAAACAGAGTTGCAGAGAAATTTCTTTAGCCAGAGGGGAGTGAGTTTGTGGAATTTGTTACCACTGGCAGCTGTTGAGGCCAGGTCGTTGGTGTATTTCAGATGGAGATTGATCGGTTCTTGATTGGCCACATCATCAAAGATTATGGAAAGAAGGCTGGGGAGTGAGGCTAAGGAGGGGAAGAAAGAATCAACCATGATTGAATGGTGGAGAAGACCCGATGGGGCAAATGGCCTAATTCTGCTCCTATGCCTTATGGTCTTATGGTCTTTTAATAAAGTGCAGGATTGTAATGAGGTAGATTGTCAGGTTATCTTATGGGACAAGGGGCGTTCAAGAATCTGATACTTGAACTTGGTGATACATGCCTTCAGTCTTTCTTATTTTCTACCTGATGGAGCAGGGGAGAAGAAAGAAACCTGGAGTGAGGGGGTCTTTAATTATGCTGGGTGCTTTAGTGAGGCAGCCAGAAGTATTTTGACAGAGACATAATATGGTGCTAATACTTGGCACTATGATGATTTAACACTCCAAAAATAGGTGGAATCCTATTTCTAGGCACACATAAATAGAAACAAGGAGCACCATTATGGACTTCAGTAAGGCCTTTGACAAGGTTCCACACGGAAGGTTAGTTAGGAAGGTTCAATCATTAGGTATTAATATTGAAGTAGTAAACTACTGATTTTACTCAGTACTCAGCTGGATGGGAGATGCCAGAGAGTAGTGGTGGATAACTGTTTCTCAGGTTGGAGGCCGGTGACTAGTGGTGTGCCTCAGGGATCTGTACTGGGTCCAATGTTGTTTGTCATATACATTTATGATCTGGGTGATGGGGTGGTAAATTGGATTAGTAAGTATGCAGATGATACTAAGGTAGGCGTTGTGGATAATGAAGTAGGTTTTCAAAGCTTGCAGAGAGATTTAGGCCAGTTAGAAGAGTAGGCTGAACGATGGCAGATGGAGTTTAATGCTGATAAGTGTGAGGTGCTACATTTTGGTAGGAATGATCAAAATAGGACATACATGGTAAATGGTAGGGCATTGAGGAATGCGGTGGAACAGAGTGATCTAGGAATAATGGTGTATAGTTCCCTGAAGGTGGAATCTCATGTGGATAGGGTGGTGAAGAAAGCTTTTGGTATTCTGGCCTTTATAAATCAGAGCATTGAGTATAGGAGTTGGGATGTAATGTTAAAATTGTACAAGGCATTGGTAAGGCCGAATTTGGAGTATTGTGTACAGTTCTGGTCTCCAAATTATAGGAAAGATGTCAACAAAATAGAGAGAGTACGGAGAAGATTTACTAGAATGTTACCTGGGTTTCAGCACCTAAGTTACAGAGAAAGGTTGAACAAGTTAGGTCTTTATTCTTTGGAGCGTAGAAGGTTGAGGGGGGAGATTCAAACAAGAGGACATGAGTTGAAAGTTAGGGGGCAAAAGTTTAAGGGTAACATGAGGGAGAATTTCTTTACTCAGAGAGTGGTAGCTGTGTGGAATGAGCTTCCAGTAGAAGTGGTAGAGGCAGGTTTGGTATTGTCATTTAAAGTAAAATTGGATAGGTATATGAACAGGAAAGGAATAGAGGGTTATGGGCTGAGTGCAGGCCAGTGGGACTAGGTGAGAGTAAGATGGCCTGTTTCTGTGCTGTAATTGTTATATGATTATATGGTTATATTTTTGCAAATCACTGGGGAGGACTCAGTAGGAAAACTGTTTCATAAGGAAGGATATCAATCGTGGTTTTGAGGAAGATGAAGAAACTACTTACTGCACTGAGGGACAACTGAGGAGACAATAAAACTAGTGACCATTACAGCTAGGGAGAGAAGAGTCATCACTGCTTAATTAGGAGTGTTCAAAGTTCTGAAGGGGTTTGAGCAAACACGTAAGAAGCAAATGTTTCCTCTGCTGGTTTCCACTATTAATGAGTGATGGAAGCTACCATGTGGGGGAGGGATGAGAAAGAAGTGAATCTCTAATACCAAGGAAGTCAATGAAGTGGCCTGGTGCTCTTAAGTACTGTAGTTGTGTATTGGCAGGTCTCATTCGTTAACTGATACCACATTAGAGTTCGTAGCAAGGACTATTAGCTCATGGTTGAGATGTTGCAGATCTACAAAAGTCTAAGACTGGAGAACCTGGCTTCCAGGCAGACCACTCCTCACTCTCTGATCAAGTGGCTGGCAGAAATGTGGGGCTTCAGCCTCTATCAGAAATTTGATGACTAACAAAATTAAATGGTCTGGCAAAGGTGGTATGCACAGCCACCATGATGATATATCCTGTTTGCTTGAAAAGATTGCAGGAAACAAAAAAAGGATGATTCAAACCTTTGATAATTTCTGGATTTGGGGACCAAGTAAAATACAACAGGTCCAGGAATGATCTCCAGGAAGCCATATCACACGCAAAAAGCTGCAATTCCAAACCAAACTGCAATCAGAGAAAGATGCCTAACAGCTGTGGCACAGCTTGAATGTTATTACTGCCTACAAAGTTAAACCAAGCCACAAATATGACAATCAGGTGAGCTCAATGCTCTTTATGCTCGCTTTGACTGACAAAAGATGGAGACACCTTCACGAGCACCCATGGTCCCCAATCCCACTGTAATTTCAGTCCCTGACTCCAACGTGAGAGCATCCTTCTGAAAGGTGAACCCACTGCAAGCATCTGGCACAGAGATTCTATTGCATTTCTTTGTATTTACTCTGAATGCCTGCAAGAAAACGAATCTCAAGATGATGTATGTACTTTTATAATAAACTTATTTTTTGTATTTTTTATTGATTGTTAATTGCTGAATCCAATACGTAATTGCCCAATGCCTAGAAAGATATAATTAAGCACAGCACTCGAGTAAAATCTTGTTTTACTTTCTTCCCCTGTCTCCAAAACTTAGGAGCTGGAGCCAATTGAAGCATAAATCCAAGTAAAAAGTACTTTTGGAAGATTGGAAGACCACCAAGTTGTGCAGTTGTTTAATTAAAAAGGAAGGGAATAGTCCAAGTAGTTGAAAATCAATCAGTATAAAATCAGTGTCAGAAAACTATTGGCAAAAGGGCTAAAAAACAACATACAGAATGAGCATGGATCTTTAAGACAGTAGATTATTTACTAGTCAAATCAATTCTAAAAATAATTATTTGCATTGTAGGTAACAAAACTGGTGTAACTTAAATGGATTTTAACAAGATGATTGGATTCGCACGTGCACAACTAATTCTGGCATTGAATCAGTTTGAAATCTGAAGTGTTGCTCTCAAGGGATTCGAGGGAAAGTGTTACTTTCAATCAAAAGATGTCTCAGTCGTCAAAGTGTAATGGCTGACAGATGTTTTAGTGACTGGAAAGTTGTTTGTAATAATTCTGCACAGGGCTCAGTTCTGAACCCTTTGTTTTGGCTGTGTATATTGATGAATAGTACAAAAATTTGAGTTGTTAACTATATTGATGATATCAAAATTGGTATTTTCCCCCTCATTAATTGATGGCATATAGGAGTGAAGGAATCTGGAAGTGCATATCCAAAGTTCCTAAATGTGACAAGTACCTAAGGTGGTTAAGAAAGCAGATGTGAAATTTGCCTGAGGTATAGAAAATAAGAACAAGATTAACATTCTGGAATTGTACAAGATTTTACTTAGGCCAAAGTTGGAATTCTGCTCTGCATGTTGTCAGAATTTTCTGATAACATCAAAGATAATATTGAGAAGAAGGTAAGAGCTAAAAAAAATATTTGTTCTGAGAAGTTGGTGAGGCTTGAGTTATTTTTCTTAGAAAGGGAAGCTGAGGTTAGTTTAGTCTGTGGATTCACGTGGCACTTGAAGTGATGTGATCTTTAGTATTAAAAATCATGAGCTACAATTTTACAAGACAGCTCTTATTTTACTGCCATTGATGTGACGGGCCAAATTACCACTTTCTGCGATATACAATACTGTGCAAAAGTCTTAGGCACGTACATTTAGCTAGGGTGCTTAAGACTTTAGCACAGTACTGTAGTATTTTATGTATTGTACAGTACTGCAACCACACACAAAAACAAATTTCATGACATTTGTGTGTGAGGATATGGGTCTCTCTTGTGGACTGAGAGATAGAAGGTGGCAGGGCGAGGGAAATCAAGGTTGAAAAAAGGGGAAGGGAGAGCACCAGAGAGATATTCTTTAATGATGAATAAACCAATTGTTTGGAATCAAAATACCTTGCCTGGTGTCTGGGTATGTCCTCACCCATGCCACCCCACCCTGGTGCTCCTTCTGTGCCACCTGCCCATACCCCTCTTGCAGCACTCCACTCTTGCCATTCCTAACACCATTTGCTCGCTCTCTCCTCCACGCTGACAAGTACAGTACTACGCAAAAGCCTTAGGCACCTTTGCTATATATATGTGCCTAAAACTTTTGCACAGCATTGTAAGTTTCCATATTTTTATAAATCTGTGATGCACTCGGAATTATGGCATCATTAGGAAATGGTGGGAGGGGGGCAGATAGGAAAGCCACAGTAAATCCTGCTGTTGAACAACTTCTGGAATGTATGATCATGGGTGTGGAGCTGACAAGTTGAAACCCATCTATAGTGCCTCCTTCTAGTCAAATACACTCCTGGCAGTAACTAGTTGGCTCAGCTATGAACAGTATTCATTCAGGTAAGGACCCAGGGTGTTGTTTGATTTAGAACCAGCAGTAAAGCAGTAAATATGTACATTTCACTAAACATAATTTAACTCTGATTCTGTAACTATGTTTGTTGCTGGAAATTGCTTCCTTTTGTTTTTTGCTCCTTTTATCCAACTGAAAAACAAAATCCAATTGAAATACTGTACAAGGAATATTCAGGACCAGCACAGGACAGGTTTGACTTACTGGATATGTCTTGCTGTGTTAAGTGCCATGGAGGTAGTCTCACAACTCATTTACATATTAGCTAGACTCTATAATTTTTAAGGAAACCACAACTTTACCTGCTAAGTTTAAGAGTTTAACTTGCTATCTGCTTTGAAACCTGTCACCTATTTGTGTCCCTATAAGATGTTAGATTGAGATTTTAGTGATTCAGGGTAGGTGTGGCATTGATTCAAGAGAAAATTAAGAATCTTTATTTCTGAATCAGGGAAGCGTTTCAGGAATTGACACTGCTCGATAGAAATGAGGGCGGTGCTCTGTATGCGGGTAAAGACCAGAGAGACTAAATGGTCTCCTTCTATGTCATAAAGAAGTATCAGGAATTGGGTTTTTCTTGTGTTGCCACCACCTGCTGCTGAGACTGAGCGATAGGGGAGGGGAAGACAAAAATACTCGGGATTCTCCAAGTACTGAACTATATTTTGCCATTAGTTCAGTACTATTCTACTGTGGCTAGAAATTCTAGATTAGAAAGCAGGTTCATTGATGTAACTGCTCCCACTATCTCTAAAAGATGAAGTTTGATTGCCTCTGAAAACAATGTACAAGGCAAAGTTTAAATTGAACCAGGAAAGCAGTGCAGAAACCTGTTACAATAACTTAATGTTGGGTTAACACCCTTGTGTTACTCATTGGGTTTACACCTGTTTATGTGGCTAGACAGAGACCAATTTTGAATGCATTTAACAATAACTATCAAATCAAATAATGGAACGATATCCTGGTGAAAGACGACAAGGTAACTATCTGTAGTATAGAAGGAAGAGATACAGTATAGGCAAAACAGTCCATCTTCTATAAAACAACATTGAAAACAATGGTACCAGTGGTGGATAAGACATGGTGGATCTTGGCAGCTCTGTTCCACTTCCTTTCCTCAGAAAATCCCTCAAACAACTTTTCACACACCACCTAATAAGAATACCGTGTATGAAATCCACTCTGTGGCCACTTGATTAAGTACACCTCTACACTTGCTTGTTAATGCAAATATCTAATCAGCCAATCATATTGCAGCAACTCAATCCATTAAAACATGCAAACTTAATCAAGAGGTTCAGTTGTTGCTCAGACAAAACAGAATGGGAAAGAAATATGATCTAAGTGACTTTGACCAAAGGAGTTAATGTTGGTGCCAAACAGGGTAGTTTGATTATCTCAGAAACTGCTGATCTCCTGGGATTTTCACACAGAGCAGTCTCCAGACTAGCATTTACAGAGAACGGTGCGGAAAACTAAAAAAAATCCAGTGAGCGATAGCTCTGTGGGCAAAAATGCCTTGTTAATGACAGAGGTCAGAGGAGAATGGCCAGACTGGATGAAGCTGACAGGAAGGTGACAGTACTTCAAACAACCACATGTTACAGCAGTGGTGTGCATAAGAACATCTCTGAATGCACAACCCATCAAGCCTTTAAGTGGATAGGCTACATCAGCAGAAGACCATGAACATATACCTGAGTTCAAGAGCCATGAGGTAATATTACAGCTATATAAGACCTTAGCTAGACCCCACATAGTAGTGCTCAGTTCTAGTCACCTCACTACAGGAAGGATGTGATTAGTATAAAAGAGTGCAGAGGAGATTTACAAGGATGTTGCCTGGATTGGAGAGCGTGCCTTATGAGAACAGGTTGAGTGAACTTGGCCTTTTCTCCTTGGAGTGATGGAGGATGAGAGGTGACCTGATACAGGTGTAGAAGATGATGAGAGGCATTGATAATGTGGATAGCCAGAAGCTTTTTCTCGGGGTTGAAATGGCTAACATGAGGTTGTATAGTTTTAAGGTGCTTAGAAGTAGGTACAGGGGGGATGTCAGGGGTAAGTTTTTCACACAGAGAGTGGTGGGTGTGTGGAATGCACTGCCGCAACAGTGGTAGAGGCAGATACAATAGGGTCTTTTAAGAGACTTTCAGAGCTTAGAAAAATAGAGGGCTGTGAGATAGGGAAATTCTAGGCAGTTTCTAGAGTAGGTTACATTGTCAACACAACATTGTTGGCTGAAGGGCCTTAATGTGCCATAGGTTTCTATGTTCTATGTTCTTGTGGCCAATTTATTAAGTACAGGAGGAACCTAATAACATGGCCACTGAGTGTAGATTAGAATATGAATAGATAAGTCTAGCTTATTTAACTAACATGAAAGTCCTTCAGGATGAAAAGAAAAAGAAATATATTCAATCTACATTTGCACTCAAGTAGAAATATGCTTACTTTTTGATGCTTTATACCCTGATTTATAACATCCAAAATTCCTGTACTAAAGTGATTATAGTTTTACTACTTACTAAATATATTTAATTGTATTTGCATCCTATTCTTATGAGCATTACTTGAGGCCCTCCATTGATCAAGGTTGACCACGGATGTTGGGTCCCAGCTTATGTGATATACAAACCTGTGCAGTAGAATATGGAGACAAAGCCTCCCCCTCTGAATCCAGCAGAGACCGATGCAGTCAGCTCTGAATTCAAAGTAGGACTGTGTTAGGGACGTTCCAAATTACTCCTCGCGGTTTATTCCCCAGCGGACGTTTGAGATCAGAGATTTACTTCTCCTGAGTGAGACGTCAACAACAGCTGTAGAGCCCCATCCATCCAAAGTGATTGGTTTTAAGGCATTTGCAGAAATGGTTCCACTGGGCTTAGTAGAACTTACATTTTGTATTTTAAAGTACGTATTTCTGACTGTGTAACCTTGCAACAATCATTTCCTTTGTAATAAATAATGTTTTATCTTATCTTATCTACGTGAACGCCAGGAACTGGACTTGGCTGTCAGAAGCTAATTGAAGTGCATGCCACTGGGAGCAATTAATAGGTAGTGGGAGCGTGCCCCCATTACTACCCCCAACTATAACAACCATAAGGTTGCATTATTTATATAAATAATAACAACCTGAAAATTCTACTTTTTATATTTGTCTTCTACACACTGAAAGTGGGTGGATTCCAAGGGGAAAGTTTGTTGATATGATGCTGTCTTTTTCAACTCAGAATCTGCTTATTTCCACAAGAGTTCCCATATTCCTCTAATGAATCTAGTGCAAAATTATTTTAAGCTTTTAATCCACTTCCAAGAAAATATATAACAGAAGCATGCATTTTTTTCTTCAAGAATATGTTTCACCAACAAATGATAGAAGTTAGCTGCTGTTCCCAGTAAAAGGGAAAATAAGCTGTGTTGCAACGGCTAAAAATGGCTTATTTTACCTTATATGAGGAAAAATATATAAATGCAGCTGCAGCTCAGTCAGTATCACACCTACCTCTCAACCAGCTCCGGAAATAACAGTACAAGTATTTAGTCTGACAATCCACTTTTACTGAGGGACTGCTAAACTGTTGTAGACGTTGTCTTTCCAAAACCAAGTGCAGGGCCATTTACGTATATGCATGTACTCACAGTCCTCTCTGCATTAGGGGGTCATTGACTCATACCTGAACTCATTTGGTATTGGTGTGCTTGGTCTGCAGCCATGTTACAATGACATAAAGCATGTACAAACGTTAAAGAATTTGCCATGCAAATAAGGCACAGCTGCTTTTAATGTACCTACATTATGCCTTAATGAATTTGTGAAGGTCTATCACTAAATCTATAAGATCGCAAGTTTCTATGTCCTGGTGTCCTTGTCAACACCTATCCCTTGAAATATGATTAAAATCAGTTATCTGATCATTTTCTGATCACTGTTTGCAAGAGTTTGCTGTTACATTTCCTATTTTACAAGAGACCACACATCAGGGAGACATAAGTTGTAAACATGTTTAAGATGTTTCAAGGTTTCAAAAGTAGTATACAAATACATCTTTCAATTTCTATATTTAAAAAATGTGAGTCATGTCCTCAAAATACCCTGCTATTCTCTTTTTAAAGTACTATTGTATTAGCAAACTGTAAAGTATGTTGAAAGGATAAAATAAATAGAATCTCGTGGAGTTATGTAATTATGGTATCATGAAGATTCTACAACCCTTTCTTTATAATTATATAATTCATTATTTGCTTTGCCAAATACAGGATTCCAGGAAATGTTCATAGCAATAAGTTTAGTGTATAAGTTTGTCTGCTGCCAATATTATGAAATCATCGCAGTAGTTGTAAAAATAAAGGAGGTTGTAACCTTCTGCGCACACCCACCCACACTGCCGTTTAATCAAATACTTTTGGTGGGAAAACTAAGACCTTTAAACTTTCACTATCAGACTCAATGCACACTGTATTTTTCTGATTGCTAAAAACAATTTGCTTTTTAAATTTTCAAAAAGCACAATATGACAGCAGCAAAAAATTCTTAGTGTAATTAGCTATTCTCTAGGCATGCTGATTCCAGAACTTCCACAATCATTCTTTTGTGATTGCTGGCTTCACTGATATGTACCACATTGCTAGAGCTGCACTAAAGCATTGTATTTCAGATTAGTCTGGCATAGCTGATGAGAAATGTACACAGAATGTGCCTACTTCTGACTAAAAGCAAGGAATTTTACAGCAAAATATTACAACTGGGTTAAGGAGGCACATTGTTGCATTCCAATTTTCAAGTGATACAGCAGGGACACTGCAGTGCTCTCCCATGTCTTATAGAACATCTACCATTCCTTGCATCCATAAATTCTCCACTCTCAGTGAAAGGGTCAGACAGGGAGTTGGTAGATGGTTCCACAAAGCCATTGAGAAACAATACACCTGCAGGCATGCGATGATATCAAGTAGCAGGTGGCTCCTCGATAGCATTAATAAATAATGTCAGCAGATTTCTTACCCATCCCATCAATCAGGAATTAATGCATGGCAGCATTTAAGATGTCAGGATAATTATAAATTTCAAGAGTCTCTGAAGATATATTCATATATAATGGAAATACATGTAATTCATCAGACCTGATTGCAACAGTTCACCCCTCACTGTGCCTACAAACACATTAAATACTTTCTAGTTTTGCTTGAAATAATATTGAAATGATATATTCTGAATCTCTGGAAGTAATTTAACTGTATCTTCCATGCTTTGAAGTACTGTAAATTACATTTAGTAGAATATTACATCAGTAAGAAAATTGTAACTGTACAATGAAGTCTACGTTCCCAGTGCAAAGCAATTTAAGGATGAGTGGTGCATGTTGTTAGATAAATAATACAGCAGTACATTTGCACAAGGATGAGCAAACAGGAATGAAATACTGAGCAGACAATCTGCTTTTTAATGATTGTAGTACTGAATTTTTTTCTTTTTGTTTATCATATTGAATTAGGGATAAACCTGAGCAAAGACACTAGGAAAACTCTCCTGCAAAGATTTTGCTAAACGATTTGCACTTGCTACATTATTAGAGTCAGAATCAGGTTTAAGATCTCTGTCTTATAAAATGTGAAATTTGTTGTTTTGAGGTAGGAGTACCTGGACAGACATAAAAATTACTATAAATTACAAAATAAATCAATAGTGAGGTGGTGTTCACGGACCATTCTGAAATCTGGTGGTGTGGCCAGGATAATTTTAAAAACACAAGAGATTCTGCAGATGCTGGAAATCCAGAGCAACTCATACAAAGTGGTGGAGGAACCTGGTATTTTTTGAGTTGCAAGAGAGGAATAAACAGTTGATGTCTGGGTTGAAGCCCTTCATCAGAAGTGGAAAGGACGGGGGAAGAAGCCAGAATAAGAAGATGGAGGGAGGAGAAGGAGCACAAGCTGACCTGTGATAAGTAAATCCATGTGAGGGAGAAGGTGAGTGGGTGTGGGAGGAGGAATGAAGTGAAAATCTGGGAGGATTTCGGTGAAAGAGGTAAAAGGCTGAAGAAGAAGGAACTGGATGGGAGAGGAGAGTGAACCATGGGAGAAAGGGAAGGAGAGAGGGACCCAGAAGGAAATATTGTTTCAAATTATTTTCATAACAATTTGCTTGTTCCCATTGAGAAATATGGCTTATGGTTGATGAAAAATTAAAGCTGGTAATGTCTGTTCCTATGAGCAAAATATTGATTTTTGGAATTCAGACTAGTAAGTTACCTAGTTCAATGGTCAATCAATATTGTGCTTGCTGAAATCAGCAATACTGACAGCTAGAAAGCTCCAAGGAGAATAAGAAATCCATCAGACAAAGCTGAAATACATCTGTTGGATTAATAAATCTTCCCTTTGGGAAAACTAGACACATGAAGATACAGCAGGAGAAAACTGTGTAACAGAGTTGGTGGATGTGATACTATTAGCATACAATTTTCTGTGGTTTAAGCAAGAAAAAGATTCCTACAAAAAATTAACTTGAATGAGATGTTGGAAGACTTGCTACAGCTGGCAAATGAATTTTTTTACTGGCATTACTTAAATTTGCACGTGGAACCATTTACTTTAAAACAAAAAATTCTAGTCTTTTTAAATTATTACACTTAGCTGATGTTTTTTATAACAGGTCCACATATGGCACAATACTTTAATTTACACAGGGAATATTTATATGTTAGAAAACAAAGAGTAATATGCTCTACTTCCTCTTTGTAATACACTCTGAAAATTTTCACTTTACCAGACCATCACAAAACTGTACTTATTAAACCACTAATTTTACATATTCAAAAAATACAACGTTCTATTATATTATTGGATCACTTACAATTATGCTAATATCAGTCATAGCCTTCAGTGACTTGACTATATGACATCAAAAGTAGAATTAAAGGCATGGTAAGATCCTATTTTATTTAGTAAGGATTCTACTATGTCTAGTCCAAAACATGTATGTCTACAACTGGAATGCATGTACAGTACTAAGTTCAAATGAATGAATTAAAGCAATCACAATTAATGCTAATGATTTACATTGATTATACAAAGAAGATTAGTTTTGTTTTATTCTTTGATCTATATAAATCAACACGGTATTAAGGAACCTTGGCAACTGTTATCTTTAATGTTGATAAAGAGGGAAACAATTCAGTGCATGTAGAGTCCCACCTAACACAAAGAAAGATAGCTATGACTAGTGGAAATCAACAATCACAGATTCAGGAGAGCAATGCAAGTGCTCCTCAGATAAGCATTTTCAGCTGTTTGATCAATGTTATGAGAATGCTAAAAACAACAAAACACTGAAGATACTGAAAATCTGAAATAAAAACAGAAAATGCTCAAAGTAATCACGAAGTCAGGCTGCATTATTCCACACATAGATCAAGATCAGTGACAATTGGTAAGCAATTCTCATGTCCCAAAAGTGCCAGTGTCAAGTACTCATTAGAGTTATAAATGTGCTTAAACTGTTTGTGTCAGTGGGCAGCTACCTCTGGTGAATAAGCTTTAGTCTATGACAGATGTTATCAGAGATCACAGTCTTTGATGTAAGTCCTTGCCTCTTGCATTCATGTGCTGGACCTGATCGTCTTCCTTAAGTTTGCTTCATTGTAACCTAAAACTTTTTTTGGTGGATATTGCGAAGCTCTGAGGGGTTCTGGTTCGACCACCTCAACAACTTCTTCTGGCAGCTTATTCCAGGTCCTCACTACCCTCTGTGAAAAGACATTATCTCTCAGGTCTCTTTTAACTATCTCCACTCTCGTCCTGTATCTGTGCCTTCTAGTTTTGCACAAATAATCGTAATGAAAATATTCTTAAATTGCGTATGAAATATTACTATATTAGAATCGGTCTTCCTTAAGAATCCATCATCACAAGATTACTAGCCAACTCTAGTTCATCGCACATGACCGGATGTAAAATATACTGTTCCTCACTGGATTTACAATTGTTCTGTTGACTTGTCTAGAATATATTCCATGAACTTATCCTCAAATGTGGATAATTACAACAAATATTTTCTTTCAGTTGTTATTTTTTATCTCTGCCCAAAGAGATTCTACTTCCTATATTTCTGGACTAACATCTTTTCTCACTGCTGTTCTGTGTCATTGTTTACATTCAGAATGACCCATCTCCTTCTGCACTCTGCCTACAATTCTGAACCACCAGGCCTCTTCCATGATCAGTAGGTCACATCCTTTGATCCCTGTTTGTTATATTAATTCATGTTTCCTGTGTTGACTTCACCATTTTCCCCATTTTGATCCAATTCAGTCCTGCACATCTTTACACTCGAATATTACCCTAACTCTTCTCTTTAGCTGTCTAAATTTCCCTCATTCCATCAACGCTATTACCTCATCGCACCATCGTACATCCACATTCTTCTCAACTATATTTCTTTAGCTTAATGGTAATTGACAAGTAACTTCATTGCCTGTAAAATTAAATTGCAGTTGTTTTTGCTGGTCCATAGCACCCATGGGTGTTTAATGCTGAGCTGCAAGGTTCCGCTTAGCACTAAAACAGTGCCTTACAACACAATGGAGCAGGTACCCATGAGTAAACACTACTTTGTTCATTCAGGGAACATTCCGTTCCCTATCTTCTTTCAGTACTCATTCCAAACATTGTACATCATGAAAGATTGTGTTTAGCAGGAACAGGTATCTTGATGTGAAGCCATGAAACTTCAGAGAGTATGGAATTAATAATGAGGACTCGTAGATTGTTCCACCTGACAGCATATTCATATGGCTCCAACTCTGGCAGAGCTCTCCTGTAGACAAGACAAAACATACCAAGGATTGATGAAAGATGAGTCACAGCTGCTGGTTAATTGTTATATTCATGAAATTATACCAATGTCAGACTATTGACTCAAAGGGCAATATTCCCACCTTGAGCACCAATTGATGATGAGGAGAAACATACTGGTAGAATGACATGGGATTGTCTAAGTTTTGGTGGTTATTATGCTTAAGTTTTTGCAAATAATTCACCTGATTTTTTTTTTGTAACACTGAACTTTGTAGCAATAATTTAAAACTGGTGGTTTGTTAAATCATTTTGGAATTAACTGTATAATATAGGAGACAGTAAAAAAATAGGTTGCCTTCCATAAAATTCAGAGATGAGTGATTATGCATGTTTAATATTATAGTGATAGCTTACAAATTACTCACTTATTGAATATAGTTGCACAATTTATTATGATCGGAACCTGAATTCAGGATCACTCTTACTCTAATCCCATCATGAGTAGCGTACCATGTCTACAGCTTAACACAAGCATTCCTACAGTCTTACATATTGCAAATGCCCAATTTTGCTGCATGAACTAAAAAGTTAATATGTAATATGCACTGTTAATGATTGCATCAGAGTGTGACATTTTATATTTAATATTGCAGGAGACAACTCATTTGAAAAAGGCAATTTATCTCACAGGTAAGAGCAGTTAGACAAATGCCAGTGGTTTATTTTATGAAAGAATTTCTATCTGTTTCAAAGCAGAACATGTTGGAATAAACTCAACAAGTCAGCCTGTCTCTGAGGAAAGAAGAAAGAAGTTGACATTTCAGATCAAAAATCTTTTTATCTGAATTGTTTTAAAGCAGACATGGCCAGAATCATGGAGCAGGGTGGAATTTTTGACACCAGAGTCTGCAGATGCTGGGATTTGCAGCAAAAAACAAACTACTGGAGGAACTTAAATGGGTCAAGCATCATTTGTGGGAGGGAGGGACACAGGAAGGAATTGTTGGCATTTAAGGTCAATACCCTGATTCAAGACTGAAGTGTTAACCATCTTTCTTTCCCCAGATGCTGTATGACCAGCTGAATATTTCCAGCAATTTTGAATTTATTTTAGTTTCCAACAATTATGTCTTATTCATTGTTACTTACATCTGATTAATTACAGACACATCTAACTAATTGCAACAAGAAGTATAACCAAAAACAATTTGAAATTGATGAATTCCAAACAATTTTCATTGTGATCATGACATGCACCCCATCTTCATCAGTTGTGGTAAGTACGGTCTAGAAATGTTCAATCACATTTTAAATGCACAAAGTTATTTGCCTCATACAGCAAAAAACGCACTATGATATTACCTTCTGCAGGAATTTGCAAGATAGCATTTGATAATATTGAAGCATTGATGAAGTCAAGAATAGAATTGAAAATTCCATAAGGCAGCAAAGCAAATCTATCCACATCCATCCTGCCAGTCTCCCAAATATTAATTTTTATGTAAGGAATGTCCATAGGTCAGCTGTTCATAGCCAGGGAGAGCCTGAAGTGGTATATGGACCACGTACAGATAGATTAGTTAGATTTGCTTGTGCAGGCATGGTGGGCCAAGTGCCTGTTCCTGTGCTGTATTGTTCTTCGTTCTATTCACTCTCCCCACCTGCTCCACAGAGATTTGCAAATCGCGCAATGGAAAGTAACTGATAAGTGTGTACTGTCTGAACCTCTAATTCGGAAACATAGCTGAGTGCTTAATGATCCCTAAATAAGAATTGCTTTGTAAAATAGGTTAAAGTTTCATTTTTTTCATCAGTACTAAATTTAATCCAAGTGCATTCAGTTTACACTAGTTGGAAAGTTTTCTACAGGTAGACATTAATATAATTGCCCAGCACAAATAATCCTTAGTTAAAGGAAAGGAATGTAAAGAAAAAGTAGGTGTGTGATTAGCGGTTCTTTATATAAGATTTCCATGAAAATGTTCCATTTTTGCTTCCTGCCTTCTATTGAAGCAGAAGCTAGATAAGAAATGTGGAAACCAGGCTGGGATACACTTGAAAACCTGCTTCAAATTCACTAAAAGCTGCATTGCATAACTGACTGGGGTAACACTTCTAAATCCAGCTTAGTAAGCCCATCTAATGTTCTTGAGGAAAAGGAGAGTACCTCTGCAATGTCATATCCAAATTGGGTAAAGCAAACAGCATTTAAATATTTCATGGTTTGTTCAAAGTTACTAAACTGCTGAAACACTGTTTGAAAATCAAGTGACAACAGAGGCCATGGCTAGAACAGAGGCCATTTTGAACTTCCCATATTTTTGCTTAGGGTAAAACTAGGAGGCTTTATTGTTCAAAAGGAAATTAGATGATTATTTCAAACTGTGGTTTCAATCTCAACCATCAACAATTTCCTCCCACTTACTTCAAATCAAAGGTGTAGCCTTTGGAACACACGTGGGTCCCACCTATGCCTGCCTTTTCATTGGCAACGTAGACCAGTCCATGTTCCATGCCTACACCGACATCACTCTCCAACTCTTCTATGCTACATTAACAACTGCATTGGTGTGGTTTCCTGCACCCATGCTGAGCTCATCAATTTCATCAGCTTTGTCTCCGACTTCCACCCTGCCTTCAAATTTACTTGGTGCATTTCTGACACCTCTCCCCTTTCTGGATCTTTCCATCTCCATATCTGCAGTCTGATAACTTTTTTAAACCTACTGACTCTTGCAGCTATCTGGACTATACCTCTTTCCACCATCACTTGTAAAAATGCCATCCCCTTTTCTTAGTTCCCCGTCTGCACCACATTTGCCCTCAGGATGAGACTTTACATTCCAGAACAACTGAGGTGTCCTCCTTCTTCCAAGAAAGAGGTTTCCCTTCCCCCACCATCAACACTGCCCTCACCCGCACCTCTTCCATTTCACGCATATGTGCCCTCACCACATCCAACCCCCACCCCACCAAGGATAGGGTTCATCTTGTCCTCACCTACCGCCCCACAAGCCTCTGCATCCAGCACATAATTCTTCATAACTTCTGCCATTTCCAACAGGATCCCACCACCAAGCACATCTTTCCCTCCCACCCCACCCCACTTTCTGCACGGATCACTCTCTACATGACTTCCTTGTCCATTCAGCTCTCCCCACTGATCTCCCTCCTATCACTTATCCTTGCAAGCTGAACAAGTGACAACCTGCCCCTACACCTCCTCCCTCACTACCATTCAGGGCCCCAAGTAGTCCTTCCAGGTGAGGCAACACTTCACCTGTGAGTTTAATGGGGTCAGCTACTGCATCCAGTGCTCCCGGCACTGCCTTCTGTATATCGGTTAGATCTGAAATAGATCTTCCCATCCCCATTCCGACATGTCAGTCCATGGTCTATAGTGGTGATGAGGCCACACTCAGGTTGGGGGAGCAACACCTCAAATTCCATCTAGGTAGCCTCCAACCTGATGGCATGAACATCGATTTCTCAAACTTCTGGTAATTGCCACAACCCCACCACCACCTTCACCATTTCCCCATTCCTGTTTCCCCATCCCATCTTCACTTTTAACCTGCCCATCACCTCCCTCTGGTGCCCCTTCCCCTTCCCTTTCTTCCATGGTCTTCTGTCCTCTTCATTCCAGCTCTTTATTTCACCCCCTCTCCCTCACCCAGTTACTTCTTACTCCCCTCCTTCTTGTTCTGACTTCTCCGTTTCCTTTCCAGTCCTGATGAAGGGTCTCTGCCTGAAATGTTGACTGTTTACTCTTTTGCATAGATGCTGCCAGGCCTGCTGAGTTGCTTCAGCATTTTGTGTGCGTTGCTTTGGATTCCAGCATCTGCAGATTTCCTCTTGTTCGCAGTTTAATTCTTCGTATTTTTCCAAGCTGATGCATTAGTGTGTCCTGCACAACTGTTTATTCACAGATGGTTGTACACAAGGTGGCTTGCACCTCTAAACATTCAATTGGTGATAGACAATTGCAGAATTTAACTAAACTAGATTGCACTTTAATTTAACTAAAGTGTAGAAGAGAGTGGATATGGGACTGATGGAAAACAATGCTGGAGAGATAATAATGGAGGACAAAGAAATGGCAGTTGAACTAATTAAGTATTTTGCATCAGTCATCACGGTTGAAGACACTAGCACTATGGTGGAAAATCCCAGGCACGAAGTGAGTGAAGGTACCATTACTAGGAAGAAGATTCTTAGGAAACTGCAAGGACTGAAGGTAGATAAGTTAACTGGACCAGATGGTGTGCACCTTGGGGGTCTGAAAGAGGTGGCTGAAGAGATTGTGCAGGCATTAGCAATGATCTTTCAAGAATCACTAGAGTCTGGAATGATTCTGAAAGCCTGGAAAATTGCAAATGTCACTCCACTGTTCAAGAAGAGGGAGAGGTAAAAGAAAGGAAATTATAGGACAGTTAGTCTGACCTCAGTGGTTGGGAAGGTGTTGGAGTCGTTTGTTAAGGATGTGGTTTCGGAGTACTTGGAGGCACATGATAAAATAGTCTGTAGTCAGTATGGTTTCCTCAAGGAATATTCTTGCCTGACAAATATGTTGGAATTCTTTGAAGAAATAACAAGCAAGAGAGATAAAGGAGAATCAGCTGATGTTATGTACTTGGATTTTCAGAAGGCCTTTAACAAGGTGCCACACATAAGGCTGTTTAACAAGCTATGAGCCCATGGTATTACAGGAAAGATTCTAGCATGGATAAAGTGGTGGCTGATTGGCAGGAGGGAAGGAGTAGGAATAAGGGGAGCCTTTTCTGTTTGGTTGCCAGAGACTAATGGTGTTCCACAGGGGTCTGTTTTGGGATTGATTCTTTTTAAGTTATATGTCAATGATTTGGATGATGAGATTGATGGCTTTGTAGCAAAGTTTGCAGACTATACGAAGATAGAAAGAGGGGCAAGCAGTTTTGAGGAAGTGTAGAGACTATAGAAAGACTTAGATTAGGAGAACAGACAAAGAAGTGGCAGATGGAATATAGTGTCGGGAAATGTATGGCAACGCACTTTGGTAGAAGAAATGAAAGGGTTGACTATTTTCTAAATGGAGAGACAATACAAAAACTGAGGCACAAAGAGACTTGGGAGTCCTTGTGCAAGATTCCCACAAGGTTAATTTGCAGTTTGAATCTGTGGTGAGGAAGGCAAATGCAATGTTAGCATTCATTTCAAGAGGACTGGAATATAAAAGCAAGGATGTAACATTGAGACTTTATGAAGCACTGGTGAGGCCTCACGGAGTATTGTGAGCAGTTTTAGGCCCTCTGTCTTAGAAAGGATGTGCTGAAACTGGAGACGATTCAAGGGAGGTTCATAAAAATAAGTCCAGATTTGAACTGTTTGTCATATGAAGAGTCTCTGGGTCTGTGTTCACTGAAATTCAGAAGAACTAGGGGTTACCTCATTAAAACCTACTGAATAGTGAAAGACCTTGATAGAATGGAATGCTTCTATGTTGGGAGTCTCTAAGACCAGAGGACACAGCCTCAGAATAGAAGGGCGACCTTTTAGAATAGAGATGAAGAGTTATTTCTTTAGGCAGAGAGTGGTGAATCTGTGGAATTCTTTGCCACAGGCAGCTGCAGGGGTCAAGTCTTTATGTATATTTAAGGCAGAGGTTGATAGATTCTTGGTTGGTCAGTACATGAAGGGATACAGAGGGAGGGAGGGAGGAGACTGGGGCTGAGAGGAAAAACGGATCAGCCATGATGAAATAGCAGAGCAGACATGATGGGCCAAACAGCCTAATTCTGCTCCTATGTCTTATGGACTTACGGTCTAAACAACCACACATCTGATGTAAAAAAAAATCAGCTGCCTGATTTTTGAAGTCTGAGACGAAGGTTTATTACTATTGTTCATTCTTGACCTTTGTTATCACCCCACATCACTAAGTAAAATAAAAATAAAATCACAATATTTAAAAAATCTTTTCCAAATGTACTTTGCATTTCCTTTTTTCATTGACACTAGGATTTAGATTCCACAGCATTATAAGAGTTCACAATACACTTTGCAGAAGTGCAATTGGAAATGGCTCTGCAATATTAAGAGGGGAGGTGGACATGAAAGTCCTCATCACCACTTTGTCCCACGTGGCTAGAGATAAAATGTGTTGGGAAGAATTTTGTTGTTATGCTTGACTTCCAGCAAGTATTATAAAATTTAGTTGTTAGACTGAGAATTCATATATCCTATTAATTAATCCGTATAAATTAATTTTTAATTGAGAAGTTCAGATATTGGTCTTCTGTAATTATTATGAGGATGAATATAGTTATAGTCTTGCCTGAGGCCTTTCCACAAATTCAGCCTCTCTGTCTGAGAAAGGGAAAAATCTCAATATCAATCCTCATATTTAAGTTATTTTAATCCTTGGAGTAATGATTTCCTCCTACAGAATATTGAGAAGACCAAAACTATTACTTCAAATCCACTCAACAAATTTAATTCCCTAGCAATTCCCTCTCTCTGGCAATTGTCTGAGCTCATTCAGACTTATCGCCATCTTTATTTTTTTCAGAACTCTGAAATGAGCTCCTGCACATTCTCAAGATCACCGAAATGTCACCTGACTCCATCCTGCTTCAGCTAATCTGCTGTGGAAACTTTTATCCATATCCGTATCATCTCTTGATTCCAAAGCTCCAGCACTCTACTCTCCTTCCCAGTGAACTTCAGGCATCCAAAGTTCTGCCACTTAAGTTCTATTCATCATTAATCAAAAAGCAGATGGTAGAGTTCTGAAATAAAACATATAATACTGTAACCACTTGGCAGGTTAGGCAGCTTCCATGGAGAGAGAAATAAACTTAACATTTCAAGCTGATAATAATATTCATCAGCTGGAGCACTATCACTTTCTTTCTCCATTGCTGCTGCCTGACTTGCTGAGTTTTTAGATTTAATCACTATGTTCCATTCATCCAAATACCTGCGCTCACACCAAACATACACTTTACTATTTAGTATGCCTCAGTTTTAAAATGCATGTCTGTTTTAAATCATTAATCTTTACTATACAAGTTTCTCCCAGACTTACGATTTCCAGATATATATAACCTCCAGCAATATCAGTCATCGTCCTCATTTCATTTGTTTCACCATTGGAAACCAGAATTTCTCAGCCAAGGCCTTAAAATTTGCAATTCTTCCATAAGCCTATCCAGATCTTTAACTTTCATTTCTACTTTACTGCAGTGAAAGCACATGAATTTTCACCCAGCTGGTCTACACCAGGCCTTATCTGTACACAAGTCCTCCCTACTGTCATTAATGGAAGAGAGTATAGGATTGGAGGCTCAATGAGGACCCAAACTGGATTCAATTTTGTCCATAAGTCCTTTAAATACACTAGCGAGCTCTTCTAAATAGTTTCAGAAACTTGGTCTTCCAGGAGTTTCACAAATCAATCACGAAAATAGACAATTTGAGGACCAGTTCAGATAGGGTTTTAAATGAACTCCTTATTCTCCTATCGGAACAAAACCTTGTGCATTTCAGCCAAATATATGTATACCGCACTGAGAAGATGTGTTCTTAAAAAGAATGAGACCTGCATGTATAGGCTTTGGAAAATGAAATCAAGGTATCCAGTTCAACTGTGACAAAGCAAAAATCTCATTAATCACAATAATTCAAGTTGACCAATTGACCAATTGACCAATTGATCATTGACCAATCATTGAAAAAAAGAAGCCAACGTGCATAGGTCAGTAGATAGTTATACTTCCATCAAGTTCAAATTTATTGTCATTCAACTGCACACTGTATGCACAGTGATTATGCAGCAAGTTTGAAGTTAATAACTCATCGGGGTGATTGACAAGTTTGTGGCCTAAGGTAGAAGGAGATGAGTTATTAACTTCAAACTTTCTGCATAATCATACAAAGAGTTGATCTGTATGTGCGTGTAGCGAGAGCTGTATCTCCTTCTACCTTAGGCCACAAATTTATCAATCACCTATGCTGTGGACACTTTCTGGAGGTCCAAGATCCGTATGCTCCACGACCGCTGGACGAAGTGTGTAAATGTAGGAAGGGACTATGTTGAAAAATAGATGTGCTAGGTTTTCTAAAATTGACTCTTTCTACCTTAGGCCACAAACTTATCAATCACCCGTTGTACTGCACAGGACCAAAAGAAGCTGCAGACAGTTGTAAATTTAGTTGGCTCCATTTTGGGTACTAACCTATAAAGTGCCCAGGAAATCTTCAAGGAATGGTGTCTAAGAAAGGCAATGTCCATTATTAAGGACCTCCAGCACCCAGTGCATGCCCTTTTCTTACTGTTACCATCAGGTAGGAGGTACAGAAGCCTGAAGGCACACACTCAGCGATTCAGGAACAGCTTCTTCCCCTCTGCCATCCAATTCCTAAATGGACATTGAACCCTTGGACACTACCTCACTTTTTTAATATATATTATTTCTGCTCTTTTACACAATTTTTAATCTATTCAATATACATATACTGTAATTGATTTAGTATTTGTTTTCCTCTTCTTCCATATTATGTATTGCATTGCATTGCTGCTAAGTTAAAAAATTTCACGTCACATGCTGGTGATAATAAACCTGAATCTGATTCATTTAGTTCTAGGTTACTACTTTCAAGTCGCAGTAACACTGTTAGTTTGAGAGTTTTTAGTTAGTGGCTCTGTTGGCCTCGTGTTTACTATTTTCTTTTGTTCTGTGCACTTCTCATTAAATTTCAGTGAACTGTTCATCCTGCTTCTGAATCTCTCCCTCTGCACTTGGGCCATCACTGAACTCCTGTCAAGTAATCTGGGTGCAATTGAAATCTGAGTGTGAAGAATAATAAATAATTTTTAAGCTACAGTTGAATCAGCAAATGCACTTTTCTGACTAGGTTAGGCTATTAATCTGCTCAGTGCTTAATAACTACTGTCCGGGTACAGATGTCTTAATGTTTCCTCTTCAAGTACAACTAGTCATGTCTTTGTACTAGGAGTAGCAGTGATCTTCTTCACATTTCTAGGGAGAAAGTCATCCCTCCTGTGTTTGACTATCTAGCGAGAATTCCGTACATCCTATCCCCAAAAAGTCCCTGCTGCTTGGAAGTTTCATATTAATCTCAGGACCACTGCATCTGTGGTATGAAGCTATCAATAAGATTTGGGAGGATGAATGATTGGCTGTTTACAGAGTGGGGTATAGAAAGCACATGGTCAGTCATACTAATTTTCTTTCTTAAAAATAAACTTTAAATCATACCTATAATCATCTTCATTGAAGTTGAATCTGCAGTACGTCTTATCCCATTAATTCCTGGTATACACAATAAAAACACAGATTCATTCTCATTATTCACACATTGATGTGTTTCTGGTTCCTAAGGTTGTCATAGCCGGGTGTGGTAGTGGGGATAAGCTCCCACTACCTACAAAGTGCTCCAAATGGTGTGCAACTCTAACAGCCTCTGACAACCAAGTCCAACTCTTGGCCTTCATATGTAGCTTAGCTTCTACACCCAGCGGTACTGTTTCTACTGACAAAAAAAGGAGAAAGGCAGACCACTGGCGCCTCAAAACCAGTTGCTTCAGGCAGGTGAGGCTCGTCAGCCTTGGACGGCAGCCTGCCTAGAAGGAAAACTCTGATTTTAAACCTCCGTTGCCTTATGGCCATACCAACCCATGGGAAAGGCTTTGGGAGTAAATCCCGAGGAAGAAATCCAGAGCAGGGGTCCCTAAGGCAGTTTGGTGTTGTTTACAACTTCACTCTGACGCCCTCTGCGATGATACTGGTGCCAAGCTGTATCAGCACTTGCCCTTCCCTTGGACTACATCAGTGACGTGGAGGGAGGGAACCCGTTGCATGGGCAAAAATGGTTCTTCAAATCTTCCCACCCAGGCTTGTGCCCTGGAGTGGACAAAGTCCACCAGAGACACAAACCCATGATCCCCTGGGATCGACAGCTGCCTACTATGATGTGTTCCTGATTCAAATCAAATAATACTGGTTAAATTGGAGGACAAAGGGCATATTTTACAAACCTATGACAGAGCACAGTATATGATACTTTATCCAATGCTTGGAGTGTGTGAAACACCAAACCAAACACTGTATAAATTGTCTAAAATTATCACACTGGACTATTGAGGTCGGTGACCAGTGCAGTGCCTCAGGGGTCTGTTCTGGGACCCTTACACTTCATGATTTTCATAAATGACCTAGTTGAGGAAGTGGAGGGATGAGTTAGTAAGTTTGCTGATGACACAAAGGTTGGAGGTGTTGTGGATAGTTTGGAGGGCTGTCAGAGGTTACAGCGGGACATTGATAGGATGCAAAACTGGGCTGAGAAGTGGCAGATGGAGTTCAACCCAGATAAGTTTCTAGTGGTTCATTTTGGCAGGTCAAATATGATGGCAGAATATAGTATTAATGGTAAGACTCTTGGCACTGTGGAGGATCAGAGGGATCTTGGGGTCCGAGTGCATGGGACACTCAAAGCAGCTGCCCAGATTGACTCAATGGTTAAGAAGGCATACGGTGTATTGGCCTTCATCAATTGTGGAATTGAATTTAGGAGCCGAGAGATAATGTTGCAGCTATATAGGACCCTGGTCAGACCCCACTTGGAGTACTGTGCTCAGTTCTGGTCACCTCATTACAGGAAGGATGTGAAAGCCATAGAAAGAGTGTGGAGGAGATTTACAAGGATGTTGCCTGGATTGGGGAGCATACCTTATGAGAATAGGTTGAGTGAACTCAGCCTTTTCTCCTTGGAGCGACGGAGGATGAGAGGTGACCTAATTGAGGTGTATAAGATGATGAGAGGCATTGATTGTGTGGATAGTCAGAAGCTTTTTCCCAGGGCTGAAATGGTTGCCACAAGAGGACACAGGTTTAAAGTGCTGGGGAGTAGGTACAGAGGAGATGTCAGGGTTAAGTTTTTTTTACTCAGAGAGTGGCGAGTGAATGGAATGGGCTGCCGGCAACAGTGGTGGAGGCAGATATGATAGGGTCTTTTAAGAGACTTTTGGATAGGTACATGGAGCTTACAAAAATAGAGGTCTACGGGTAAGCCTTGTAATTTCGATGGTAGGGTCATGTTCGGCACAACTTTGTGGGCCGAAGGGCCTGTATTGTGCTGTAGGTTTTCTATGTTTCTAAGTTTCTAAGTCAATGCTTACACAGGAGAAATGAAAATTACAGCCCTGAAACAGATCATGCAACACAAATATTCTGTACTGATGTTTATACTCCATCAGATCTCCATATAATTCACTTGATTTCAGTTTTTCAATGTCTTTTTGATTATCTTTTTAGTCTTCTTTTCATCTGATTTCCTTTTGTATCTATTTGCCTTAATCACTTTGTGCGGTAGTGAGTTCAACAATATTTTCTAAGTATTGTGTGTAATTATGTTTTCCAATAATTCCCCAATTCAGTTTGGGTATTTACAGCTTCTAATTTTAACTGACAGACAGACAAAGATGGGAAAGTAAACACAATTAATTTTTAAGAAAAATTTAGGAACAAGCTCAGCGTGACTGGCCACGAGCTTTCCATCCCCCACTCTGCAAGCAATTTAGTCTTCATCCTTGTAAATCCTCCTGGTAGCCTTCTGCCACCAGCTCTCTTGAGACAAGAGAACTTTGAACGTACAATGCCAGATGAAAACCAAGTTACTGGAAATGGATGAAACACATCTGGTTGCTATTTGTGAGAAAACTGTGACCCTGATTTGGACTGTGATTTTATAAACCTTTGAAATCAAAACCAATGGTCACTTTATTAAGCCTTGCACTATTTAAACCCAAAATGAAATATTAGACTGATTTTAAAACATACTGCACAATTTGAACTAGTCATGTGATGTCTTTTAAAAATGTATTCTAACATTTTTGAACAAAAACATGCAAATAATTTAACTAATATTATTGAGTCTAGATTTCTTCCCAAGTGACAGGCTGAATGGAAATAAAAGCTTGATGCAATTTGTACTGTATATTAATCAGAATTTATGCAACATTTATATTCTTTGTGTTGTCTGTACCTACATGTCTGAGATGCTAGTGCAAACAAGTTTTTCACTGTACTTGTACCTCTCCATACTTGTGCATATGAGAATTTATTTGTTCCCAACCAGGAGGTGGCTGAATTTCAGCAGCCATCCAGTGACAGTGATCTCCTGTAAGTTTAGTATACAGTATGTTTTGGGAGAATATGTCACTGCAGGGTAAATAATAGCGAGAATTTAAGGGGACAAACCAGATAAAATCATTATGGAAACACATTTTAAAATTATTACTTCAAGAAACTGTCAGATATGAGAACTCCAAAGTGTATAGCCAACAAGATATAATGGCTTCTAACTTTACATCTTTAGTGTAAGAGTATGTAGAATTGTTTATGCATTAAGCTGGTGTGTTGGCTATAAAGCCAGCACAAATGGGCTCTTTACAACTATTTGCTCTCTAAATTTTCAGTTGGTTACATATTTATCTTTCTGAGATCTTCATCCCTTAAAGCTTTAATAACACATTTAAAAAAAAAATACGTATCAGTGCCATTTGAGATTTTACAGTCGAAAATCTTAAGATTGCACCAGGTGTCTGATTCATTCAAGCAAATGTGTATGAAATATTCTGATGACTGTGCAAGAAATCTGATGTTGTTCAGCTGACTTCCTGGGAAAGTAGCCAGATATGAAGAGCTATTATAATAAGCAATAGTCTTGACACTAAGTTCTGATGTTCTCAGTCAGGAAAATAAAATAAAAGTCTTCCAAAGGTAACTAGAGATGAGAGTGTAATAGATAAAGGCGCAAAATGGGTGAAATGATAACTCAAGACATTTCCTACATCACTGCATGTTTAGCACCCATAAATCTAGAATATTTATGTAGTCCACAGACCACAATGTATTTCCATTTAAGATTAAATATTCCAGCTACATTAAGTTTACTTCTTCCTGCACTGAGAAAATAAGCTGCAAGGCAAACTAATGGACGTAAAAAACTGACAATTAAAGTTTTTTATCTACATTAAAGGGAATACAATGATAGTATATGCCCCTGAGAGAATGAAGTTGGGGGAATAGTTATGTAGTTCAAATAAATGGAAAAGGAGCTAAATGTGTATTTTGTTTCTGTCTGTATCGTAGATATAGTGAAATTTCCATTAATGATAAAAAACAGTAAAGGAATTACATTTTGACTAGACAAAGTAATGGGCTAAAGGCTGATAAGTAGCCTTTGAACCCAATGAATGTGGACACAGGTTAGAATCCTTCAAATATCCATAGGTTTGGGGTAGATAGTGAAGGACAGGAAAACTGCAAATTATATCTTTATTCAAAAAGAGTCAGAGTCAAAAAGAGGATAGATACTAGACAAACACAAAGAAATCTGCAGATGCTGGAAATTCAAGCAACACACACAAAATGCTGGTGGAACACAGCAGGCCAGGCAGCATATATAGGGAGAAGCGCTATCAACATTTGGGTCTCGGCCCGAAATGTCAACAACGCTTCTCCCTATAGATACTAGACAAACTGGCTTAAGTTATTATTGGAAGAATGTTTGGATTTGTCTATTAACGAGTTAATCACAGACAATGGAAAATCATATTCTAATTAAACAGGGACAAGATGGGCTCATATTTTAAGGGGTTGCAGTATGAAAGTGGGAAGTCATCGCAAACTGTAGAAGACACTTATGAGGTCACATCTAGAGTACTGTGCACAGATTTAGTCTCTTAATTTTAGGAAAGATGTACTATCTTTGCAAGACTGTTTATAGAAGGTACTCAGGATGATCTAATGGGTATGGAGAGATTGTTCAAAAAAACTTCAAAGTTCAAAGTAAGTTTATTGTCAAAATACATACATCAGCAGGTACTACCCTAAGATTAATTTTCTTGTGGCCATTCACAGTAAATACAAAGCAACACAATAGAATCAATTAAAACAGCACTTGACAGAAATATAAAAACAAAGTCAAGAAAAAATGTCAAAACAATGTCAAAAAACAAGAAACTGTGCAAATACAAAAAGAAAAAAACAAAATAATAATAATAATAATAATAATAAATAAACAAACAAGCAATAAATATCGAGAACATGGGGTGAAGAGACCTTGAAGAAGAGTCTATGGGTGTTCAATGTTGGGGTGAGTGTCATCGTTATCCTCTCTGGTTCAAGAGCCTGATGGCTGAGGGGTAGTAATTGTCCCTGAACCTGGTGGTGTGTGTCCTATGGCTCTTATACCTCCTTCCTGGTGTCAGCAACAAGAGAGCAGGGCCTGGTAGTGGGTGTCATTGCCGATGGATGCGGTTTCCCTCAACATTGCTCCGTGTAGATGTGATCAATGGTGGGGAGGGCTTTATCCATGATTAACTATGCTGTGTCCACTACTTTTTGTAACCATTTCCATTCAAAGACATTGGTATTTCCATAACAGCCCATGATGCAACTAGTCAACTGTACATCAAACATCTATAGAAGTTTGACAGTTTTAGATGAAATGCTGAATCTTCATAAACCTCTTATAAAAAAAGTGGAGGTTCTGTCACGCCTTCTTTGTAATGACACCTTAATACTGGACCCATGCTGGAAATGAGAACATCAAGGAATTTTAAATTGCTGGCCCTCTCCACCTTTGATCCACTGATGAAGGCAGCTGCCTATTTGGGACAACTCTTAAAGAACAAAAACTAATTGAGAAAATAGCCTGGATTCCTTTAATTTATTTTGGATCTAATGCTGCTTAACCGGGGCAGGATGCCGTTGCCAAACAGTTTCTAACTAACATCAGACATGTGTGCCAAACAGCAAACTGTGCTTAGAATGAACAGTTTTTAAAATAGCAACAGTTGTGAGCACTTGTGTTCAAAAAGCAGTGATTTTTGACTCTGACAGTTGTTAAGAAATAAGAGTGCAGAATTGTTTTACTCACTGTGGTTTCAAGCATTCAGGCTTGAAAATGACAAAGAATTTGAAGGTATCGACAATCATCTTGAATATTACAACGAAATGAAGATTTGGAGGATGCAATCAATGATAGCATTGTATGAAGGCAGTGAGTTATCTGGACTTGGTGTCTGCACTGATTTTGATCATTTACAATTAATCAAAAGAATGCATACACTGGATGAATTCCTCTGTCATTAACTATTAGGAACTAATACGCTGTTTCATAGTACTATAGTAGCATTGATAGTGGTCTAATTTGTTCTGCATTTCACTTAAATACATAATTTATTACTCAGTTAAACAGTTACAACTTTTAACTATTTCTGTGAAACTTCAAAGGTTCAAAGGGTGAATGTTAATATCAAAGTATGTATGCAGAATACAGTTCTGAAATTTGACTCTTCAGATAGCCATAGAATACAAAAAATCATATAAGTAGTCGAAAGAAAAAGATCAAGCCACACAGCACAAAAAGAAAAAGAAACAAAAAGAAACCACTCTTGCACAAAAACTAACAGATCACCCAAACCCCCAGCCCACCAATCAACAACAAGAAAGAATGGGTGAGAACACAAATAAAAAACATAGTGTCCCCTTTGTGGGCGGTGGCTCGAACCAGTAGCCTCTTCAATGGCAGTGACTCAAGTCAGTGGCCTCTCTGATGGCAGCGACTTGACCCAGCGGCCCTTCCAACAGCAGTGGCTCGAACCAGTAGCCTCACCAAGGGAAGAGACTTGAAGCAGCAGTCTCTCCATCAACAGCAACTCAAACCAATGGCCCCTCTGACAGTAGTGAATTGAATCAGTGGCCTCTCTAACGGCAACAAATTGAACCAGCAGCCTCTCCAAAGAAACCAACATGAACCAGCAGACTCTCCAAGAACTGCTCGCTCTCCTCCGCATTTACCTTGGTGCTTCAAACTTCCTCAATGCTCTAATCAGTGAGAGCTATGGTCAATAATGGCCCCTCGTCTCATCTCCAAGTTTTTCCTTCTGGTAGCTCATGGAGTTTTCTCAGGAACAGCAGAGCACTAGCTCACTTGATTGAACTACGGACTGTAAGTCCCAGGCTCCAACAGTTTCAGAAACAAAATTAAGATAAAAAGAATAAGTAGAAGACATAGAAAAGCTGAACGGATTGATTATCTGGAAAATGTCGCCCAAGGAATCATTGTTTGCTGGCACCATCTGGCACCAGAAGTCAAGATGGCACCAGCCAGTTGGAGGTAGCCGCTCACTTGGGCCACAATGTACTGGTCCTGATGTGTCCCATTTTACCAGAATCTACTGTATGTACACAGTGGCATCCATGTTTCATTTTGATTTGACTATTTCAATAATTTGCTAAAAATCTTTATTTTCCAATTTTTGATCTCTTCTGTTCCCAATAGCACTAATTCATTATATTTGTAGCTTTGTGGGTTTAATCTATTTCTGCAGGTTTTCTGTGCTTCTTACATCAAATATATTATGAGAAGGTGTGTGAAAGATCAGCAGATTCTTCAGATGTGTTGGTACAGTTGACCAAATAATTTCATTCAGTATTCACATATCTGAATTGGTTTGGGAAATGTTACTATTTCAAAGTTCAATATAAATTCATAATCAAACTACATATACTGTATGTCACCAAATACCACCCTGTGGATAATTTTCTTGCAGACATTCAAAGTATAACAAAGTAGTACAATAGAATCAATAAAATCAATCAAGTTTTCTAAAATCTGGGCTGGTTTCTCCTTTATATTTTGTTTACCTCTATGAATGCCTCTGCTGAGATCAGGTAACTCTCCACAGGACCTAGGACTTACACAGTGCTCCTCACCTGGACAGAGTAGTTATCATGAAGAGAGATGCACTAGAAGAATATGGATTCCATGTGTCAGATTTTACAGTATACTCTATTTTTTGAGTATCATAAAATCATGATGCAAAAAGTATTTAATTTTAAAAAATGAAAAAAGCATTTATTTATATTAGAGGAATTTACAGATTACATAGCGTCTGAGCCTTATATTTTTATCCAAATTTTAGTATTAGATTATGATGATTATTTCCTCCTATGTCTGAACTATAGAAAGAAATAAAACAGAGTTCAATTCATAAAGATACTAAACAGACTAGTACATTTCTTGTTAAAATTTCTTGACACAATTCTGAAAGACTTAATCATGATGTACAATTGAGAGAGCATGATATTATTCAGTCTTTCATTTGCAGTTCACAACTTACTTGTGTACTCATACAAAGTTTCCTGTTGCACCTCTAAGTCAAAACCCTCCCTTTTAATCAATGCTTTGAAATGAATATGGTATTTTTCAATGTTGCAAAACGAAAGATCATCTTTCAATTTGTTCCTACATTCTTCCACTGCAGTTTATTGCATACCAAGAGTTGTTAGTTTTATGTAAAATTTAAAAACATGGTCCCAGGAACATGTGAAGGCCATTTCTAAAATGCATTAAGAAATGTGATAATGATCTGTTGGCATAGGTCATTGTAACCTGAACAACTATTTCTTCAGAAAATTCAAAATATTAGTGGAATAAATAATACAGAACAAAAACTTATTTTTGAAAAGCATTTCCATCAAAGCACTGTCAAAGATTGCACACGTGCTCCTAACTATTACTTTGAACGGTTTGAATCAGCACACTGGTTAAGGAGGAATTTTTTTTTAACCATATTCAACATGTTACTGGGTAAGAGGCATGCTTGTCAGTAAATGAACCAAAAATTAGCTCTAGCTATAGAGCAATGTTAAATTACTTCAGTACATTTTGAGTTTCCAAATGACCGTAAGGCATAGGAGCAGAATTAGGCCATTCAGCCTATTGAGTCTGCTCTGCTATTCTGTCAAGGCTGGTGTATCAAAGATTCAAGGTTCATTTATTAACAAAGTATACAACTCTGAAATTCTTCTTCTCCAGATAGCCACAAAATCAAGAAAGAATAACAGCACAATCATCAACCCATAAATCCCTTCTCACTACACAAAAAAATGATCAAAATCAGAACAGGCACATCAAAGCCCCCAAATCCCTCACTCCCGCACACAAAAATGCAAGAACAATAAGAACAATCGGGCAAAAAACGCAGAATGTAAAAAGTTATAATACTGAAAAAAGTCTATGTCCAAGTCCATATCCAAAATGCAGAAAATCTGGGTAACATCCTCCAAGCACAGCGGCAGGCCTTTCCCACTCCAGCAGCGAGCGATCCCACCAGCAGTCAAAAGGCAGTGTCCCCTCTTTGGTAGCAGAGCGATTCCTCAGCAATCAAAAAGCAATGTCCCCTCTCCAGCAGCAGATTGATCTCCCAGCAATCAAAAAGCAGTCTCGTCTCTCTGCAGCAGAGCGATCTCACCAGGAATACAAAGGCAGTCTCCCCTCTCCAGCAGCAGAGCGATCTCTTAGCGATCAAAAGGCAGTATCCTCTCTCTGTAGCAGAGTGGTTCCTCAGTGATCAAAAGGCAATCTCCCCTATCCAGCAGCAGAGTGATCCCCTAGCGATCAAAAATCAGTCTCTTCTCTCTGTAGCAGGGCGATCTCACCAGGGATAAAAAGGCAATCTCTTCTCTCCGGCAGCAGAGCGATCTTACCAATGATCAAAAGACAGTCTCTCCTCTCCGTAACGGAGCAATCCCTAGATATAAAATAGCTTCTCAATTCCATTCTCCTGCCTTCTCCCCATAACCTTTGATGTCTGACTAATCAAGGACCTATCAATCTTTGCATTAAATATACTCAGTAATTTGGCCTACAACCACCTGCAGTAATGAATTCCACAGATTCATTATCCTCCTGCTGAAGAAATTCCTCCTTACCTCTGTTCTAAATGAACATCTCTCTATTCTGAGCCTGTGTGCTCTGATCCCTGACTCACCACTATAAGAAATATCCTTTCCACATCCACTCTATCTAGGCCCCTGAATGTTATATCAGTTTCAATGAGATTCCTCCCTTACTCTTGTAAAGTCCAGTGAGTACAGGCCCAGAGACATCAAACACTCATATACTAACCCTTTCATTCCCTGAATCCTCTGAACTCTCTCCATTGCCAGTGTAACTTTTCATGATAGGTAAGAGGCAAAAACTAGCAAAAATACTCCAAATGTGGTCTGACCAATTCCTTATGAAGCCTCAGCATTACATCCTTGGTTTTGTATTCTAGTCCTCTCAAAGTGCAATCCCCTCCCACCCAGTCCTTCTAAATTCCAGTGAGTACAGGCCCAAAGCCATCAAACATTCCTCATATGATAACCCTTTCATTCCTGGAATCATCCTTGTGAACTTCCTCTGAACTCTCTCCAATGTCAGCACATCTTTTCTTAGATAAGAAGCCCAAAACTGTTCAGGATACTCAAGGTGAGGCCTCACCAGTGCTTCATAAAGCCTCAGCATCACATCCCTGCTCTTGTATGCTAGACCTCTTGAAAGGAATGCTAACATTGCATTTGCCTTCCTTACCACCAACTCAACCTGCAAGTTAACTTTTAGGGTGTCATGTACAAGAACTCCCAAGAACCTTTGCACCTCCGATTTGTAAATTTTCTCCCCAGTTAGAAAATATTCTACGTCTTTATTCTTTCTACCAAAGTGCATGACCATACACTACCCTACTTTGTATTTCATTCTGCCACTTATTTGCCCATTCTCCCAATCTGTCCAACTCCTTCTGCAGACTCCCTGTTTCCTCAATACTACCTGCCTCTCCACCCATCATTCGCAAACTTGGCCACAAAGCCATTAATTTCATAATCCAAGTCATTGACATTTAAAGTTGAAAGAAGCGGTCCCAATACCAATCCCTGCAAAACACTACTAGTCAGGGCATCCAACCAGACAAGTCAACCTTTGTTTCCAATCTATATCTCCTGTTAGTCAGCCAATCTTCTATCTATTCTAGTATCTTCCCTGTAATAGCATGGGCTCCTATCATGTTAAGCAATCTAATGTGTGGTCCTTTGTGAAAAGCTTTCTGAAACTCCAGGTAAACAACATCCACTCTTTCCTTTGTCTATCCTGCCTATTATTTCTTCAAAGAATTGCAACAGATTTATCAGGCAAAATTTTCCCTTATGGAAACCATGCTAATGTTGACCTACTTTATTATCTTTAATAATGGACTTCTTTCTGACCTCTGAAGTCAGGCTAACTAGCCTCTAATTTCCTTTCTTATGCCTCCCTCCCTTCGAAAAGGGTAGAGTGATATTTGCAATTTCCCAGTCCTCTGAAGCCATGCCAGAATCCAGTGATTCTTGAAAGATCATTACTAATGCCGGCACAATCACTTCAGTTGCTTGCTTTGAAATCCTGGGGAGTAGTCCATCTGTCCAGGTGACTTATCTACCTTTAGACCCTTCAGCTTCCCAAGCACCTTCTCCTTAGTAATAGCAACTGCACTCTTTTTGCCCCCTAACACTATTGAATTTCTGGTACACTCTTAGTGTCTTCCACAGTAAAGACAGATGCAAAATATTTATTAAGTTTGTCTGCCATTTTTTGTCCCACATTAATATCTCGCCAGCAGAACAATAGCCACTCTCATCTCTCTTTTACTGTATATATTTGAATAGACTTTCAGTATCCTCTTTTATTTTATTGGCTAGCTTACCTTCATATTTCAACCTTGTTTCCATTGACTTGAAGCAATCCTATAGTCACTCCTCTGCCTCCCATGACTACTTCTTTGTTATCCTTACCTCTGGAGCTTTGCTCTTTAGCCTCTGCCTGTATGCAGATAGGGCAGCCAAGTGATCAGATTTCCCAAAATGTGGACTAGGCATGGAATGGTAGGCATTCCTAGTTGTAGTATAGAAGTGATCAAGTGTGTTGGGACCCCTAGTGCTGTGATATGGTGTTAATAATTGGGCAGAGATCTCTTCAAACAAGCCTGATTTAAGTCTCCAACAATTATTTGAAAAGCATCGGAGTCGGCTGTTCATTGTTGGCTGATGGTGGCATAAGTGTATGTTGAGTCCCTGCTGAACCTCGGCCTTTGGTGGCATGTAATCTGCAGTCAGGATCATGAAGCAAAACTTTCTTGTAAATAGAATGGTGGGCACTTAATCATTAGATGTTGCAGGTTGGGGGAACAAGAATGCGACGATGGCTGTGTCTGAGCACCACAAAACACAGACCCCGCGCCTTTTGCCTTTCCGAATCAGCAGATGAGTCCATTCAATGTATCAAGAAGCCCTCAGGTCTTATCAATGTATCCAGTATGTCTGGAGTGAGCTATGTCTTCATGAAACACAGAACACAATTCCTCATTTCCCTCTGATACAGCAATCCTTGCTTTAGGTCCTCAATCTTGTTCTTCAGCGAATGTACATTTGCTAACCAGATGCCAGACAGAGGAAGTTTCATGCCCCAGAATTTTGTCTGGCTTGGAGTCCTCCCTGCTTCCTTCTTATCTGGCTGTGGCAATGTACAGTCATAATCTTAAAAGAGCTGCACCTGCATGCTTGAGTGTGAGTCCACTGAACCCTTCAGAAGATTATGAAATCGCAAGCTCATTGAGACGGTTCAAAAGTATGCTACTTAAAGGGAAATTACAGGCTGCAGATTGCAGTGAAAGTAGTTCAGAAGTATATTAAGAAACTTTGTAAGCTGCCTGCAACACATGGCTGTGTTTCAGCAGTTCCATCTTGGATTCAGGAGAACTCTTGGTTTTACAAGCTTTAAGGAGTGATTAACTGCACGTATGTGGCATTCTGTCTCCTCAAAGCTACACAAACTGAAAGGGTGTTTCTGGTGTAGGATCACAAATTTTCTCATGGTTAATGCCAACTTTTTCAGGAGCTTTCATGATTCTTTTATTATCAGGATGTCTGAAGTATTCACCATACTTCATCAGTGCACTACAGAGTGTTCACTTTAAGGAGATAAATGTCCTTTCACACTTCTTCCAGCTTTTGTTATTGATCTGAGAAATCAGGGGTCATATAAGTAAATGAGTCTCATGGGGAGTGGAATCCGAGTTTCAAGATTCCATTTCCTGCAGTGACCTGGTATGCCCTGTAGTACATTCAAGAGTGGATCCCTAACTTGTGTGCTAGGAAGATTGTCTTAAGGTAGAGTATTCTCCACAAAGCAACCATTTGTTATTACCTTTTTGTTCCTCTAAGTGATTAATCTCTTTCAGTTAGATAACTGTTAGTTTTCCAGGGGTCACCCATTCCTGATGGGAAATAAACATAAATGATATCATCAGGAACCTTAATAACAAGAGATCCTGCACATGTTAGAAATCCAGAGTAACATATACATATTACAGATGAAGGATCTCAGCCTGAAACATTAACTGTTTATTCCATTCCATAAATGCTGCCTAACCTGCCGAGTTCCTCCAGCATTTTGTATGTGCTCATCAGGAACCTGGCTTAATAAGCTGATCGTTGTACTGCTTGTCAATTCGTTTCATTAGGTCCTTGCAATACTCAATATCCCCATAATATGGCCAGCAAGTGCAGAACTGTGCAAAAGTCTTTGGCATATACAGTATATATAGCTAGGACACCCAAGACTATTGCACAATACTGTACTTGACAATGTGGAACGGATATGGAGTTTGTAAATAAGGTTGGAGCAAAGGATGTTGGGAATGTTGAAGGTGGAACACCACAGGAGGGGTGTGGGAGAGATGGCAGAGAAGGATTGCCAGGGACAGGGGATGGCGGGTGCAGACAGACCCAGCCCTGAGACTCTAGGCAAGTTCATTTGATTCCAAACAATTGGTTTATTGATCATTACGGAATATTTCTCTGGTGTTTCCCGCTCCCTCCCCTCTCCATCTCCTTTTCCCAACCATGATGCCCCTCTCCCTGCCCCCTCCCCACTCTCAGTCCACAATATATGCATGTCTAAGACTGGCTGGTGGCGCAGTGACATCAGCGCTTGACTCCAGAACGAAGGTTCCCAAGTTTGAACCCAGCTCCCAGGCATGTTTTCTATCCATGCCGGGTTGCATGTAGAACTTGCGACTCGGCCTTGTAAAAAAAAAACAACTGCGCTGTGAGAAGGACGTGGGGGACCACTCACAGAATCTTTCCTCCAAGACAACCACTTGAAAAAAAAGCGGTTGCCGAGGCTCTGTGGCAGAGAATGGCATACACAAAAAAAAGACTTTTGCACAGTACTGTAGATATTATGTGGTCTGTAGGCCCTAATAATGATACAAACAATGATATTCTTGATTTGAAACATGTAACAGCAAATTACATCTATGGCTATCCGTATTTAGTAACTTAATCTCATTTCCCCCACATATATCAAATCATCCTTATTAGTCTGACTCTAAGAAATCAGAACTCCCAGTGCAACAGTAATAATGAATTCCACTACAGTTGTGATACCCAATGACATTCTATAATTGTTTAAATTTATTAACTTTCTTACCTAATGGTGTGCTAATCGATTAGCATGGGTCATAGCTTATTGCTGCAGGAGCACTGAGTTTGCAATCAGTCGCTATCCACTTGGCAAAGAGAAATGTTGGCGCCATTGTTGCCTGCAAAGTGACACTTTGTCTCACAGGATTGACCCATGGTCATTTATGCATGCCACTTTCTGCCCTTCAAGCACTGCACATTGTTGATCCAATCACCTGGTGATACAATTAATAATATTATTTAATGTCACAAACTTCAAAATTCTACTTTGCTTATGCATATTGAATACCTACAATGTCAAAAGTATTGAAGTGAGAACAAATGAGAAACCCAAAAATGTATTTGCACTACAATAGTTAATCTCTTACCTACAATCATTTGTAACAATAAAGTTATTCTCCTACTCTTTGTAAAAGTGAACTTTACTTTAGCACCTGCATTCCATAGATATTGAAGTGGCATAATTTGTAATGTTATGGTGATTTATAGATGATCAGATACTGGCAAGGGAATACAAATGTGGAATAAAGGGAGTAGTATACACTACTCCTAGCCTTCACGTGTGGCATAGTTCTTATGCCCGGCGGAGCTGTTCTCACTGACAGGAGAAGGGGCAAAGGTGGACCACTGACGCCTTAAAACCTGTTGCAGATGGGGCTCGTTAACCACGCACCCATGAGAAAGGCTCTGGGAGTAAACCCAGAGGAAAATCCGGAGTCAGAGTCCTGAAGGCGGCTGACTGCTGTACCCAGCACCGGCACGACAACTCCTGCGATGCTGCTGGCGCCAAACGGTATCGAATCAACTTTCGTCGTTCCCTTGGACCTGTCATCAGCATGGTGGGGGGGGGGGGGGGTCCCACTGTATGGGCAACAGATGGATCTCCATATCAACTCTGCCCTGGCTTGTGCCCTGGAAAAGCCACTCCCAGTGACTACCAGAGGCGCAGTACCCATGGTCAATCATGACCGACAGGGGCCACCACCATACATTCAGTGACGTAAGAGCTTAATGACTTATATTATGTTCCATTTTTCAAGTCAATCCTCTTCATCCCTGCTGCACATTTCATAAAAGCCAGGAGCATGAAATCCATAATACAAAAGATTTCAAGAACGCAACAACAGAAGTCAACTGAAACAAATTTAACAGTTTTAATAGGATCCATAAACATGCAATGTTCTACAATGCCTACAGCCAAGATACTTAAGCTTCTTGTTTCCAGTGGGTTAGTCAGTATATAGTGTTGTGATGGAAATAACTGGTTCTTTGAGTCTCAACAGTAGAGGCCTGGACACACACAGTTTTAATAATAAGGAATTTATTATTAAAGGGGAAGTCGGGTCAACACAAGCAACTACAATACACAGGAAGCGGTGTGGGGACAGGGTACAGTTACACAAACGAAGAACAAGGGAAAAGCACTACAACAGCTATCCCCCTTGACCTTGGATAGCCGCGGCTCCCTTACCAGGACAAACGATAGACCTTCCCAAACATAAATCAATGCACTTACCTTCAATGAGGTGGTCTGTAAGAGAGACCGAGCCAGGGGCAAGTATAACCTTTTATAGCATGGGGCTGGGCGCAATAATCCAATTAAGGTGACCAATAATTTAGGTGTGCATTGATTAGTTGGGCGGGACCAAATGTTGATTGGCATGTGGTGTGTCCTCCGACCAGCCAGGTGGCAGAGCATCTGTCACGTGGCCGGTATCTCTGGATACAGATAGTCAGGCAAGTCAACTGTAAGAAGCTCACTCCTCAGAAGCCCTGTCTGGGGACTGCATTGTCTTGGCATGAGCAGCAGCAGTCTGAGATAGCCGAGAAAAGGCACATATGAGATTGGCCCTGTGGGAATGCCAGTGTTGGAAGTGCACGTACTTGTCATCTTGGCACAAGATAGAAATTGCATGATCCACAGGGCCAACAGCACTCTCCCAAGAACAGGAATTGAAAGCAAGCTAGCCAGATTACATTGTTGTTATTGTCTGCAAACCTGGATGGCAACAAGCTGAGCTCCATGTGATGCACACTGACTTGGTCTTCATATACACTTTCTTGGAAGCTGAAACCTACTTGAACAGCTGTTAAAAGGAGGAAACCTTTCTGCTACTTAGCAGCTTTTGCAGGCTTGCCAATCAGTAGAGCAAGGGATCAAGCATATCCATGTCAACTGCATCAGTCTCCCACGTGTGCTGCTTTCTTGCTCCACAAACAAATCTTCCAGAGCATTATTAGCTTTCCCAAAGCTCTGTTTTATCAAATATGTTGCCAAAACTCTACTCTAGCCTAGTTATACTTTGGTTCTTCAGCCCTTGTTAGCTCCATTGTAATAAACAGGATCGAGTTGGAGCCTAGAGATGTCAAGCTCACTGATGTTGTGTTCTTCTCCTTTTCCTCTTCTTTCTCAGGATGTAAGAGAGAAAAGACCAGGTAGTGTGACCTTCTGAGAGTCTGCAATGACAAAAGGATAAGAATATGAAAACATTGAAAATTTTAATAAAACTGCAGATACTAGAAATCTAAAACAGCAACAGAAAATGTGGGAACAACCTAGCAAATCAGACAGTAACATTGGAAAGGGAAGTATTTTAGTTCTGCAAGGTGGAGTGCTCACCAAACATACAGAAGCAAAATACATTATGCAATGAAGAATATGATAGAGCACTCTATATTCTTGCTTACACAATAATATCCTCAACTCCAGCAGCTGTTAACCCATCTGTTGCATTCAAACCTATTAAATGGACTGCCCTTTCCACTGATCTTAATAGCATCTTAAACTATAAAGGAAAAGCTATTTTCATGTCTTGTTAGGAGATAGTTAACACAGTGGAATAAATTGTGAATTCTGCTGTGTAGGTTATCTGTGCTGTGTTGTGGGGTTGTGCAGGTACATGCATTGATGTTTGTATGTATGATTATAATACATAAATTCATTTGACTTGCCACCCAAATTAAGTCAAGGAATTTGTTCCAGCATTGGGGATCTCTATTTACCGCTGTTGTTTTGAATGATTCTTCCCAGTGTCAACTCAGCACAGGAGTCCCTGATCACCTCTGACTATCGAACATTTTTTGATTTTGTTCACTAGAATGTTGGTTATTACCTGTATATATCAGGACTTGAGGTGGTGTGATATCAACAGAATCACCTTTCTCTGCCGTGATCCTACTGATAGCAGAACACTTCAAATGCTCAAAAAGACCACCAGCTGTACTGTGTTTTAATGCCTAGGTGTGTTTTATCAGTAAAACCCTAACATTACTTGGTTCCACATCAGTTTTATAGGTGTGCATTACTAATCATACAGCAGGAAATCAATGCACATGAACAACTCACAAGACATTCATAACCTGATGCACAAGAAGCATGGCTGAAAATTGGATAAAAATAAACAGAAGAGCTGCAAAAACACTCAGCATGTCAAATGCATCTGTGTATGGAGAAACAGTCAAAGTACTAGATCTGTGATCCTTTTTACCTGCATTGTAATTAACAGGCATGCATTTTCACAGCAGTATCATCACATTTTTCAAAATCATCTCTTGGGAATGGGCATCATGGTACCAACATTTATTGTCTATCCCCAATTGGCATTGAAAAGTTTCTTGTTCCTTAAAGGTTAAATGCTAATAGAGCTTCAATTTGAGGAAAAAAATCTCTAAACAATAGCAAAATGATTCAGATGCTGAAAATCTGAAACAAAACAGAAATGCCTTATTTACTCAGCAGGTCAAGCAGAGAGAAAAACAATAGAAGTTCCAGGACCTTTTAACGTATCTGGGAAAGGAATGATATTTAAGTTGCAAAGACGATGGTGAGATCAAAAAGGAAGCTCATGGACTGGGTGGAAATGAAGAGAGATATAGATAAAGTAGTGAGGGAAGCAACTGCAGATGCTGGACTCCAGAGCAAAAAAAAAAGAGCTAATTGAGGAACGCAGCAAGGCAGGCAGCTTCTACAGAAGGAATTGTACAGTTAACATTACACGTCAAGAGCCTTTATAGTATCTAGAATTGGGTAGTGATTGAAAGAGAGTAGTAAAAGTTAGGGATAACTTGAGGATTACCATCTTCTCTGCCAGAATACCTAATATATTCCACATACAATAAGTATAAATTCATAAAATGCTTAATTTCTTCCCCATTCCATCGACCTTTGAAAGATAACACATACTCTTTTCTGTTGGTTTCCTGTCACCACCTCTCAAAATCCAGCAATATTTGCAATTACATTGTGGTAAGTTAGTAAACTATAGCCCATACAAGTAGTACAACAATACAGTCTTAACTTGTAAAAGGCAGATTTCCAAAAGCCTGTTGAAACAGTTCAATTAATTTTTAAATGCCACAAGCTTTAAATTAACGCTTCTAGCAGTGTGCTCTGTTGAGGTCAGCACCAAGTGGTGAGAGAGGGAAAAAAGAGAATGGGCAACCCTCGTGCCTTCTTTGACATTGGTTTTGAAAAGCAACCAGTGGGCCGCATTGTATTCGAGCTAAGGAGCGATGTTGTTCCAAAAACTGCAGAGAACTTCCATGTGCTTTGTACCAAGCCAGAGGGTGACAGCTTTAAGGGATCAATTTTTCACCGAATAATTCCTGGCTTTGTGTGCCAAGGTGGATATTTCACAAAAGGCAGTGGCACAGGGGGCAAATCCATCTAAGGTAATAAACATGAAGGTCCAGGAATACTGTCAATGGCAAATGCTGGGCCCAATACAAATGGATCACAATTTTTTACCTGTACTGAGAAAACTAGCTGGTTGGATGGAAAGCAAGTTGTGTTTGGCCATGTGGTAGAAGGCATGGATGCCGTAAAACAAATGGAATCAAAGGGATCGCAGAGTGGAAAGACGGGTGTTATTGTTCGCATTCTTGACTGTGGAACAATGTGATGAGAACATTCCTACGGTGGCTGCTCAGTCTTTTCTCCATTGGTACATTGCAATGAAGGTGGCAAAATCCAAATCTCAAGTTGATTTGTGTAATCGTATATTTCCAAGTTACCTGAGGCTTTTGCCCAGGTTGAAGCCCAAACCATCGATTTTCAGTTATCTTTGGCAGTGCTTAGCTTTTAACTTTTTCATGAGGTATAATGGAATTATTTGTTTATTTTAGCCTTATACTAAAGCACTTCATTCAAATAAAATGTACATTTGCTGACCAATAAATAAATAAATAAATCCCACAAGCTTTTTGGGCATTTGGGCCAATTGTTTGCACACATAATAACATGGCTGCTGGAGCAGCATAAAGTACAAACAATTTGATGGACAGGTTCCCTTTGCTAAACCAAATAGATTTGGGCAGAATGTAAAATTCACAAGAAATTTGTGTGCATTAATGTACTTCATTTATATTTTCTTCATTTCTAATGCATCAGATCAATTTCTGCTGTGCTCTAGGTCATTGCAGCAGCCAAAAATGGAATGGTCTCTATATTGAAAATTGTTATAGCTCGTATGTGGAGCTCACCTAAGCGTACATGGCCAACTCTATGTCCTACCCATTTGTCGCTAACTTCTTGTTCTTGATGTACCTCTTCAGTCACGTATAGTGCCCACCTATGAACTCGGTTCTATTAAATCATCAGTGACTACTGAAGAGAAACCACTAATTGCATGATTAATTGTTATAAATAAATAACAGGTCGTTCAGTTAATTCATTAAATGCTGTTCACTATCTGTTTTGCTAGGATATTACTGGATATTTTTCAAGAATTTAAAACTCATTAATTTACCTTAGTAATAAATGTTCAATATTAAACCTTGACTCCCTGAAACAAAATTGATTTTATGAGATAATCCCAAAAAAGTGCTTAAGGCATGTATGTGAATGCTAGCATACTCAATAAAAGTTAAATTTAGCACAGTAAATTTAAACATAGACTTAAGGAAAATAATGTAGTGGGTCATTATGAAATTCATGACCCAATTGATAAGATTACATTCTCAATAACATACTGCTGGTCTCTGAAATGGTTAGAAAGAAATTCCACACCAGTGAAAGAATTTCAAGTATCAGAGTATTCATTCCTACATCAAGGACTTAGCAGGTATTTGATCTGCAAACACTACAAGAGAAATAAATAGGGGAAATTGAGTGGAAGCATTACTGCGTTCCTCCTTATCTGAGCAAACTGTTCCAGTAAACATTAATGGTTTTTGTGTACTCAACAGGAAAATTAAGCACCATGCATTCCTACACCCAAAATATTCTTTGATATTTAATATGTTTTTTAAAAATATGCTTAACTTCAACCTTTTTCCAAATTTCTCTCCTGGAATTGGGATACATCAGTTAAAATTGCATGCAATCCCTCTTTGCAAACTCAGACAAAGAATGTCACTAGATTACTTAACAAAAGCAAAACAGAACAAGTGATCTTGGTCCTTTCTTATAGAATATTCAGGTACACCAAAGACCAAATATGTATCATTTCATCACCGTCAGTTCTGCTAAAGTACTTCTAATAATTCTTACATTCCCACTTGAGTCTTAGACAAGACTGGATCATTCAGTTTGTAATCATAATTAAAACTAGAATCTTGCTAATTTGAATAAAATACCTTTAATGCATACTTTAAATTCTCAAATATAAGAGTCATGGTTTTGGTTTCTGTAAAGCACAAAACAATAAACAAAAAGTTGTAAAATACATGAAAAAGCACAACATAACAGTTAATATAATGATAAAAAGGTTATTGTTCTTTATGTCAGATTATTTCTTATAAAACTCAATCCATCACCTAGGATTTTGTTTCAGCATGAACAAATAGAGCCTAAAAGTAACTCTACACACATATTTCAGCAACTACATTTTGCACATTATTTTAAACATTATTTCATGTATCGGTCTCCAAATATGGTTCTTTTCCTGCTTGAACTGGTCTCTAACTAAAGTTCTAAAAGCAATTGTCTTGAAAGTTCGTCGACATATAGACTATGCTTTACAAGTGCCATTTCCTTTTTTCCCAGAACATTTACAAACATTTTTACGAATGTTCAACTGAACCTTGAGCCTTTTTTAAAATTGTAGGAAAGTTAAAAACGTTAATGTGGATTGAAATCATAAAAATATCATAATGCACAATAGGTAAATCAGGCTCTAAAAGAATAGACAGAGCTTGGCACATTTTATTTGTTTAAGCATATCAACATATTAACTTGTCTTTAATCTTTCAGACACCAATGGTATGCTTGCTAAGATTATCTGAAAGTCCAAAGGCAGCCTGTTGTTAATGAGTAAACCCTTCAAGGAGTTTCAATGAAACGGAATGGAAATTCATATTAAAATGACTAATTCTTGCTGTTAAATGAACAGTGATGTCAATGAATTATGTGGCTAATACATACCAGATTAACAACTATTTTTCCTATATCTTTGAATAGCTTTCATGCTTGAAATGAAATTCTACAAATTACTGTACTCTTTGCATTGGTTCAAAATTGCTCCAGCTCTATTTCCTTTAGCTGATGATGTATTTCCTGACTTCTTACCACTTCTTCTTAATTTCTCTATTTGACTACATTGATGATCCAACAGGATTTTTAAAATCAAAATAACACGATACTTTTTTGCATTTTACTATTAAGACAGAGGAGGAAGAAATACAGAAAAATATTGCTAACTCTCAGAACTAATGGCAGCTCAGTATTTGAACTGTGCACCACTTAGAGAAAATTTAGCATCTACTTATTATTAATTACTATTTTCAACATTAGTGATGAGAACATGTGTAACTAACTAAATGTTAGATGCATCAAACGTTTTTTGTGGAGTAAGCAAGTCCCAGATCCAATAAGGCCAATACCACATTCAACAAAACTAGTGTTAAGATTTCAACAATAGTTGTTTACCAATGGTCAGAATAGCTATGACTCAATTTTTTTAGTCAACAGACCAGCCTTTGAGAGCCTTCAGAATCAAATAATTTAGCTGCATCATTACCCAGCTCTCTCGTGCAAAGTAACAAACCATTGTCAGCCTAAGAATTGTACTTGGGACATAAATCTTTTTTGTTATTGCTTTTTTTATGCATTTTCTACATCACTACAGATAAGAAAAAACCCCAAACCAAAATGAAGAAAATTAATACAGTGCAAAAATAAACATACAATGATAATATGATACAAAAAAGATAATTGAGAAAGCACCCAAATTGAAGTCATGTAAAATTAGTATCCTCCCCAAGCCCCGCAACAAAAAGAACTCCAGACCAACCACAACACAATATAGAGAATATGAATCAGGACAATCAAACCCCCAAAACTGTAAATACACTTGAAAACAGAAGATAATAATGCCTACTACCAAAAAAAAAAGAGTTGAAAGCAAAGGACTGAAAAAAAAACCTTAATTAAAAGGAAGGTTATGAAGGTACTCAATAAAAGGTCCCCAGACCTTATGGAACTTCATATCCGAATTAAGAACTGAATAATGAATTTTTTTCAAGGTCTAAGCAGGACATAATATCATTAAGCCATTGAGCATGTGTGGGTGGGGCAACATCTCTCCATCTAAGGAGGATTAAACGTCTAGCCAGGAAAGAAGCAAAAGATAATATTTGACACTTAGTTGAACTCAAACGTATACCTGTCTCACCGAATAACCCAAACAGAGCAATTAAAGGGTTAGGTTCTAAGTGGTGATTCAGAATATAGGACAAAGTTATGAAGACATCTTTCCAAAATTTCTCTAAGCTAGGACAAGACCAGTACATATGAATAAGAGAGGCCTCGCCCCTTTTGTATTTATCACAAAGAGGACTAATATTAGGGTAAAATCAAGATAGTTTAGATTTAGACATATGGGCTCTATGAACAATCTTAAACTGTAAAAGGCAATGGCGAGCACAAAGAGAGGTTGAGTTAACCGATTTGAGAATCGAGTCCGAAGTCTCATCAGATAAAGATATTTAAATCATGATCCCAAGCTATTCTAATTTTATCCACAGGGGCACGCCGTAAGAATGCTAATTTACCATGAATAAATGAAATTAAACCTTTATCCAGTGGATTAATAGAAATAAATAAATCCATAACATTTTTCTCAGGCATTTCAGGGAAGTTAGGAATTAAAGGATTAATAAAGTGTCTAATTTGGAGATATCTAAAAAAATGGGCATTAGGCAGATTGAACTTAGCAGAGAGCTGTTGAAAAGATGCGAAGCAATTATCAATAAGAAGATCTTCAAAATGTCTAATGCCCTCCCTATACCAATCATGGAATGTTGAATCATACATAGTAGGTAAAAAAAAGGTGATTATGTAAGATAGGACTAGAAGAGGAAAAACCATAGAAAGCATAAAATTTCCTAAACTGAGCCCATATTCGCAAAGTGTGTCTAACAAGAGGATTAACAATTAATCTAGACAAACTACTAGGGAGTACAAAGCCAAGAATTGCAGAAATAGATAAATCTTTAGTGGAACTCAACTCCATTGCCACCCAATTAGGGCACTTGGGTTGGCCATGGAAAAAAGACCAAAAGGTAGCACAACGTATATTGGCTGCCCAATAATATAAACAAAAGTTAGGTAAAGCCATGCCACCCTCTTTTTTAGATTTTTGGAGATAAACTTTATTAATTCTGGAATGCTTATTCTTCCTCAGATATGACAAAATAATAGAGTCTAAGGAATCAAAAAAAGTTTTAGGAATAAAAATTGGGATTGATTGAAATAAATATTAAAATTTAGGGAGAACATACATTTTAACAACATTAATACGACCTACCAAGGACATAGATAGAGGTGACCATTGTGACAGACTGTTTTGTAGTATATAAAAGATTGGCAAAATTTTCACGAAAAAGATCTTTAAACTTCCTTGTAACTGTCATCCCAAGATAAGTAAATTGATTATGAACTACTTTAAAAGGGAGGTCACAAAATGCTAACTCTTGTGCTTCTTTATTAATTGGGAAAAGTTCACTCTTATGTAAATTAAGTTTATAGCCAGAAAACTGGCTAAACTGATCAAGAAGTGAGAACAGTGGAGGTAAGGATGTAGACGGATTTGAAAGAAGAAGTAATAAGTCATCAGCATAAAGAGAAACTTTATGCTCAACACCCCACCCCCCCCAAAATCCCGGTCAATTCAGGACAGTTTCGAAATGCTATCACCAAAGGTTCTATAGCCAAATCAAAGAGAAAGGGACTTAAAGGGCATCCTTGACGGGTGCCACATAAATCTAAGAGTATTTGTGAAAATCAGAAAATGATTTCAACAGTACTTCATTACTACAGAGTACTTATAAATGTATACTATATATAGAAAGAGATGTGAAACTTCGCAAAACTCCAAATTTTTAATTTTACTATAATGGTCCAGTTTCTTTTACCAGTGAGATTTAAATGTGGAGTTTTTATTGTTTTTTTCTTGCCTCTTATTTAAGTGATTCAATTGTTTCAAAGTTTAAAAACTTACAAGATTCTCAAACATTTTGAAAACTTAAATGATAAACCTCTTATGAAATTATCCATAAGTATAATAATACAGGTCACATAATTACTATATGTTATTATCCAGTATTACAACGCAGTAAAACATAGTGTCATTAACACTGCAGTCTAGACAGATTAGGATCAATTATGTGAATAATGAAACTCCTGAAAGGAACTAGCAAAAATCACACTCATTTCCAGAATAAGAACTCAAAAGCAATTTGGCCTACATTTCTCAAAATAATTCATTTCAGAATAAACAATTTAAATCAGACTAACATATTTTGGATTTTTAATAATAGCTTGACATATTGTTGATATTCAGCAACTGTACTGAAAATAAGTTATAGCCTTGCCAACCGGCCTATTTTCATAAGAGCGGACATTGATAATTGTATCTCAGGTCTATGTGATAAGACAGGAACAATTCAGTAATGGAATGTCAAGATTTCTCTTCACCATGTTTTCACAGTTGTACAATGTTTAGATACCAGCCAGTAATAGAACCACCAGCACCTGCTTTGCACACCTCATCCAGCTAAATCTTAAAGCTTATCTTAAGAAATTAGGAAGCAAGAAATCTTTTAATTCTTATTATCACAAATTTTCCATCAGCGAGGGTATCCGAAGCAACAACTGTGACCATGCTTTCTTCAGTATTATATAAATCTTATGGTGCAAGTCTTATAAAATGATCTGTATCACAATGCTGCTTATTTTTATCTGTTGAAAGTGATCCAATGGCTCCCTGTCATAACTAACTTTCAGAAATGCTTTAACTAGCTTTCAAATTTGCAAATTAGGATCACTACAAGTCACTTCACACACATTATGTTGCTTCTACCCATTTTATTGTTTTAAAACATGATTTCTGGGGGGACATTAAAATATATATTCTGCTTTCTTAACTATGTGGCCAATCTACATGTGAGCCTCATGTGTTAGTGCTATTATTTCTCTTGAATCTATTTATGTGTTGTAGATTTTTTTTGTATTTTTAGTGTTGCAGTTTTCATTAATTTCTGATCACATTACAGGAAGGATGCAGTAGCACTAGTGAGACTGTACAAAAGATTGACAAGCATGTTGTCAGGGCTGGTAACTACTATTTGTAGAGAATGACCTGGATTGGGGTTCTATTATTTGTAACAAAAAAGACTGAGTAGTGGTTTAACAAATGATTGTGAAAAGTTAAGTCCAGTCAACATGAATATGAAGGACCCATCTCCTGGGGGTCATAGATATTAGAAGCCATTGCCTAAGTACTTCAGTTAATTGGTAAACCATTTAGAAGAATTAATTTTCAGACCCAACATACTGGTAACTCCACCATGAACAGTCCCAAACCTGGCTGCAAAAGGAATAATTAGGGTTGGGCAATGTGCTTGTAACCCCATCCCAAAAAAAAACCAGAGCTACAGAAACACCAACAGAAGCTCCCCATCCCTGAAAGAGGAAGGATCCTCACCTAGAAAATGTAAGAGGTCAAACACCTGGGGACAACTTGGAAAGGTGAGCCCAGGACAGAGAACTCCAATGAGCTGCTGCCCCAGTAGGGGTAATGGGCTTAAGTAAGTGTACTGGTGATCTAGAAATCAGTGCAAAAAGGATGAAGGAGTCCTGCAATTCTGTATTTTCTAAAACTTCCTCAGAGGGTAATCATATTTAAAGTAAAAAGGAAAAGATAAAACAAATGGAAGTAAGCACTGGAACTTTAAGAGAAAAATTGGACCACTGAATGTGCTGGATGCAAAACTGGCAGCTGAAATTTAATGCAGGTGAGTATGCCCATATTGGAAGAACAACTGGACAACATGCATCGCATAAATGCACTTTCAGCAGACAAGAGTGCTAGGAGAATTATCAAGATGATGTTAAACATAACCATTCAATGTTTGTATCAAAGGCAACAAATAACTAAAACAGTAAGAAATTTCAAAGAACATAAGGCCAAACTATAAATTATCTTAGTAATAATCCATTATGAATAGTGAAGGTTCTGATTGGCATTGAATAAACAATATTCAAATTATGCACTAACAGAAAAGAATTACAAGGTTGTCTATGACAGGCAGTGTTCTGTTATAAAATACTAGAGAAATCTGAGCTATTTGGACTACAAAAGGAATCATCAAGAGCTGTTACCACACAAACTTAAAAGGTTGTAAAAAGAATTAAAAACATTAGCCTCAAATAAAAGCTTACCCAAATTGCAATATTATGGATGTTGTGGATTCCACATTATCAGGCCACTAATGTAAAGGGTCAGTGAATTGCACTATACTGAGAAGTGTGCAGGACAAAGCACTCTACTAATTTAAATGTTTTAAAAAAATGTTCAAATATTCATTGCTACTGTTTTCCAAATAAACCACATACCCTTTAACCTGAAAAGTACCACAGTTAATAATTTTTCAGAAATCAAGTTTATCACACATTTAATGTAGAGCCTTAAGTGTTAAATTACATTAATAAAACTTGGGCTATTTAGCATCAGTATCAGGAAATTACCTTCTATGCAAAGACTAATGGAATAAACAACCAGGTACAGTATAAAAACAAAAACTATGGAAGCATTTAAAAAACTGTAATTGCCACAATAGGGTGATGCTATTGTCTTTTATTAAATGGATGACTTACCATTGATTGTTTTGTATACCTCTCCCACATTTATCTTGTAATTTTGCAATCTTCCTAATACACACTTGAAACATTGGTTTTGCTGGTCTGCCATTGTGCTCTGTGTTCAATATCAGAGATCAGAGGATATGGAGGGATCTTGTACTATTTCCAACAAATGCTTAATTATGAAAAGGATTCATTGTTCACTCTGCAGCTTGCTGTCCCAGAATACTTCCTACATAAGGTCATGCTCCAGTTGGTAGGGAGCTGAATCACAGTTTTGTATAGTGCTTAGGAAAACGTATGTAAAGCTTGAAATATAACAATCCTGTTCTCACTGTAATTTGGATGTGACCTGATGCAGGTTGCTGTTTATAGATTAAGTATGAACCCATCTTCGATATTTTTCACCCACTAGCTAACAGATAGTTCCCTGACTGAGATAAAGTAATAAACAAGCATTGGGGGTTTAGGGATTCATTATGAAAAGGTGACTTTCGTGTCCTGAAGAGAAAAAAAAGAGACCATTACCATTATCAGATCTTATTGCACTCACACTTCTGCATTGATTCATTTTCACTCTTGGTTTTCTTGTTAATACCGCACATGAGTTGGACAAAAAACAATGGAAAATAATACAAACATGGTATCCACATGCTGAAAAAATGTAATTGAGAAAAAGTGTTGATCTTATCAGGCAAGGATTTTACTTTATGAGCAGCCTGAAATGTAATGGATAAGTGTTGGAACATGATGAAAATTGCAAGCATGATCACTTCTTCTGGCAGCACATTCGAGGTACTCACTACCCTTATAAATCTTATAAATCCCTTCACCCTTACCTCTTACCTCTGCTTCTCATTTTAGACTCCCTAACCTGGGGAAAAGTCTATAGCTGTCCAACTAATCTATACCCCTCATGATTTTTAACCTTTCATAAGTGCACCCTTCATTCTCTTGCACTCTAGGGAATAAAGATCAAATATGACCAGCTTCTTCCTATAATTCAAGCCCTCTAAGTCCAGGCAGCATCCTTGTAAACCTCTTCTGCACTTTCTGCAGCCTATAAATGTATTTCTTGTAACAAGGTGACCAAAACCATACACAATACTACAAGTGTGACCTCACCAGCAAGTTATATAATGTCACTGCTCCTGAACTCAATGGCCTGGCTGATGAAGCGCAGTGATCTAAACACCTTCTTCACCACTCTGTCTACTTGGCCAGCTTCTTTCAGTGAACTGTGCTCCAAGATCCCTCAGATCCACATTTGTGCACTGCCTTTTCATTGACTGTACAAGTCCGACCCCAGTTTGGCTGTTCAAAATTCATCAACTTAGTTCACCCAAGTTGAAATCCATTTGCCATTCCTCAACCTAAACTGATCAAGATCTCTTTGCAATTCACTGTAATCTGCTTCACTATCAACAAGTCCCCCTGATTTAGTATCATCAGCAACTTTCTAATCATATCATGTACATTCATATTCAAACAATTTATGTGAATAAAGAATAACAGATGTCTTAACACTAACCCCTGTGACCCCCACAAGTCACAAACCTCCAGTTGGAGGAGCAACCTTCAACCATCACCCTCTGCTTCTTATCATTGATTGAGCCAATTCTGAATCCACTTCAATTGGATTCCATGCAACCTCACCTTCCAGATCAGTTTGCCATGCAGGACCTTGTCAAAGATCTTACTAAAGTCCATATCAAACTTATTCACTGCCCTACCTTCATCCATCTCCTCAGTTACCCTTCCAAAAAAATCCAAAAAATTTGTCAGACATAAAACAAAACCATGCTATTCCTGATCAGCCCTTGACTATCTAAGTGATGGCAGATCTTGTCCCTCAGAATTCCCTCCAGTAACTTCCCTACAAATTAAATCAGGTTCATTGGCCTGTCCTTGCCACCCTTCCTGAACAATGGAACAACATTAACTACCCTCAGTCGTTTAGAATTTCACCAGTGGCTAACGATGAAGAAAATATCTTTACAGAGGCTTTTGCAATTTCTTCCCTGGGGTCCCATTAGGTCTAAGGCTCTGGAAATTTGCCCAGGGTCTTGGATCATATGTATATTACAAGGAAGTGGGTATCTGCACTTGGAGACTGCAAATACCTCTTTCCTTGCAATATAAGTATGCTCCAAGTTGTCACTTTTTATCCTAATTTCTTTGGCATCCATGATATTCTCCTTCGTAAACACTCAGGAAAAACAGAAATTAAACAAACTCAGCCATCTTATGCAGCTCCATACATAAGCAACCCCAATGATCTTTAAGAGCACCTAGTTGCTCCCTAATCACCCATTTACCATTATTATAAATTTTAAAAACCTCATGGGATTCTCTTTACCTTGTCTGCCAAATCTATCCCATACCCTCTTTTTCTTCATCTGATTTCCCTCTTAAACTTAAACTTCTATATTCATCAAGTGGGTTCCTTCATACCCAGCTGCCTAAATACTTCCTTTTTTTGTCCTTACCAGCACCTTGATGTCTCTCATCAGCCTGGGTTCTTTGAACTTGGTATGTCCACCCTTCATCCTGATGCTCTAACAGGATGTCTACTCTTTATCTTAACTTAGTTAGAGCATATGCTGTCCCTTCTCAGCACTACAGAAATCCTCCTCCATATACAGGTCAGATGGAAGTATTGCCTGAAGATTGACACAGACTGTATTTCTGATTAAATCCAAGGCAGAGGAATGGGTTGTGATTGTAATGGATTTAAAGAGCAGGCAGAAGTTCTGCCCCAGTGGTGATGTGGACAACAGGGAAACAATGGATGTAGCAAGCATAAATTTGCTACAAATGACCTAATTGCATAGACATGATCCTACTTTTACACAGATGATACTTGCCTTGTGTTGTGTGGCATTATAAATCTGTTTATTAGCATAGAATCAACAACTCTGGCAGTTCAAAACCCATGAGAGACCGCAGAGCAATCTGTGTGGCCTGGTGCATGATTTTTAAAAGACCAATATACAGGAAAGCTAACAGAATATTATTATTTATCACAACGGGATAAATTTATGCGGTTATGCTTTCGTATTATGGGTGTTTACTGAGACCACATCAGGAGTACAGTGTGTAAGATTGATGCAATGATGTTAATACATTGCAAGGAGTTCAGAGATTTGCTGTAATGAATGGGTAGGGGGTCATTGTTTAAAAATAAAAGATGGCTATTTCTGACAGATGAGGTAAAAGTTATTCTCCTGGAAGGTTGTGGGTCTACGGAGTTCTCTTACTTAAAGGGTGGAGGAAGCAGAACTGCATAAATATTTGATAAATATGGAGGTGAAAGGTTACTTGAGGTAGTCAGAATGTAAAGCTGAAGTTACAGATCAGCCCTCATCTTATTAATTAATGAGCAAAATGACCTCCTCCTAGTTCATATATTTATATGTTCGTATAAATCCATATTTCAAAAAATATATATACAGGTATATACACACACTCAGTTTGTTATACACCTCTATGAACTAGCAAGTCTTCTGACTCGACCTCAAAGATCTCAAACATCCACAAAAGCATACACATCTATCCCACTGAGGCTGCCTATCTTACAAGCTACCCATCTTACAAACATCAGTGTCTTAACAGAAATTAGTGCAGTCTATTACTCCACAAAGCTTCAAGAATTCTACAAAAATCTGAAATCCATTTGCTCAAGAAAATTGAGACAAAACAGCTCAGAACAGTCACTGTTGCCTAGAATATTGTCGAGGCTAAGGAATTCAGGGTGACAGTGATCTTAACCTCTGCAGGTAGAAGTCTCATCATCACTTAAAAACCCTAGCCTCTAATGATAAGTTGATGGCTCCCTGAACATTCATGGGATATTGGGTCCATAAACATGTTTGCTTCTCCTACTTCCTCAGTATTCCTTATACAGCATACACAGCAGGAGTACAGCAAAAGCATATTCAGCAAATAGAAACTGTTGAATAGTAACAGTGAAACCCACCCAAAGAATTCTGCTATTTTAGAGTCGTAGCATCAAACACAAGTCCTTAAGCCTATTTGTCCACCATGATCACCAAGCAGCCATATATATACACCATTATATCTCCACAAATTCCCTGCCCCATTTAGACTAGGTGTTATTTACAGTGGCTAAGTAGTCTCCGAACCAGAATGTGGTGGGTAATTGGAACACGCAGACAGAGCGTGCCTACAGTCAGGTTCAAATGCAAGTCTCCAGATCTGTGAGGGAGCTGTGCTAACTGCTGCAAAGGAAGTTTTTTGGAGAAAGGTAAACTTTCGTTCATGTTCTTCAAGTGAAAAAGCACATCCAACTTCATCTGCCAAAGTTCCAAGCATACATTTTACAATGGCATCGCTCTGTGTCTGAAGCACCTGATAAACATCTGGCATATATTACAGAATACCTTGTCCAGAACTGCTGCATGCACTTTGCAATATACATATAGACATACAATTTAGGAAAAAGACTAAGCCAATTAGCCCCTTGACCCTGCTGCACAACTTAATAATAGCATGGCTGATCTGATTATAACTTTTAACTCCACATTTTTCTCTGCCTTGATAAGCTTCCAACCACTTGCTTATTCAAGTATCTATCCACCTCTACCTTAAGAATATTCAAAGATACTGTGTCTGCTGCCTTTTGAGGGAAAACCTTTCACCTCATCTCTGTCTTAAAAGGGCAAAGCCCTATTTATAAACAATAACTGAAGTCTCACATTCTTTCACAGAAGATAGATGTGTTTCACCACTTTGTAAAATCCTTTATATTTCAATCAAGTTGTCACTCGCTTTCCAAACTCCAGCAGTTTGAAACATTGCCTGTCCAAACTTTTACTCACAAGGCAGCCCACCTGTTCCAAGTTTCAGTGTGATAAACCTTCTCTTAAATACGGAGATCAATTGTGCACACGATACTCCAGATGTGGTCTCAACATTGTTCTATGTAACTGAAGCATAATCTCCCAACTTTTGTAAGTAATTTACCTAGTAATAATGATAATATTCTATTAAACTTCCTAATTACTCATACCTCCATACTAGCCATTTTTAGATTATGCACCCCATCCCTCTATTTTCACTCGATATGGTTCTTTTGATTTTTCTTGCCAAGACTTTCCCTATCCACATCCCTGTGTAATCTTCAATATTCTCTTTCACATCTTACTTTCCTACCTATCTTTGTGTCATCAACAATTTGAAGACCCATATCTTTCATATGGAAATATTCTATCTGTGCAGAATTATCAAAGTTTTCTGATATTAAGCATCAAAATTCTGTTCTACACACTGAAAATCACCATTATGCAATTCTTTTTCTAAGTACTTGTTATTTCCTATTTTAAAAGTAATAGATAAGTGCAATTTTGTTACTTTAGACATATTACATCTACAGAACATTAAGGAAGAGTGTTATCAAAATTGAGCATATAATGAGAAATATTGTTTTGCCCCAGTATTAACGTAAAGAAAATATCAACAATTAATCATTAGATACTTCAGGATTGGAGATCTGTAATGGTTCATGTGTTGCTGCCTCCAGGACAGCAAGGAAATTGTATCAAATGCAACTGTTGCTTAGCTATCCAATGTGCATCAATAATCAAAAACATTACTGCAGAATGCATATCTTTTCTGAACAACCAAAGACTCACATGGGAAATGCAGAATCCTATGATTTTTCAAAAATAATCATATAACCATATAACAATTACAGTATGGAAACAGGCCATCTCGGCCCTTCTAGTCTGTGCCGAATGCTTACTCTCACCTAGTCCCATCGACCTGCGCTCAGCCCATCACCCTCCATACCTTTCCTGTCCATATACCTATCCAATTTTTTTTTATGACAATATCGAACCTGTCTCTACCACTTCTACTGGAAGCTCGTTCCATACAGTTACCACTCTCTGAGTAAAGAAGTTCCCCTCATGTTACCCCTAAACTTTTGCCCCTCTCAACTCATGTCCTCTTGTTTGAATCTCGCTTACTCTCAATGGAAAAAGCCTATCCATGTTAACCCTATCTATCCCCCTCATAATTTTAAAAACCTCTATCAAGTCCCCCCTCAATCTTCTACACTCCAATGAATAAAGACCTAACTTGTTCAGCCTTTCTCTGTACTTAGGTGCTGAAACTCAGGTAACATTCTAATAAATCTCCTCTGTACTCTCTGTATTTTGTTGACATCTTTCCTATAACTCAGCAACCAGAACTGTGCACAATACACCAAGTTTGGCCTCACCAATGCCTTTCACAATTTAAAAAATTACATCCCAACTCCTATACTGAATGCTCTGATTTATAAAGGCCAGCATACCAAAAGCTTTCTTCACCACCCTATCCACATGAGATTCCACCTTCAGGGAACTGTGCACCATTATTCCTAGATCACTCTGTTCTACTGCATTCCTCATGCCCTACCATTTACCATGCATGTCCTATTTTGATTAGTCCTACCAAGATATAGCACTTCACATTTATCAGCATTAAGCTCCATCTGCCATCTTTCAGCCTACTCTTCTAATTGGCTTAAATCTCTCTGCAAGCTTTGAAAACCTACTTCATTATCCACAACACCACATATCATCTGCATACTTACTAATCCAATTTACTGCCCCATCATCCAGATCATTAATGTATCATCATTAAGAATCATTATTTAAAGGGATATTGCATCAATGCATTTAATAGTAAATCTTTATATGGTACTCCATTAGCATTACATTTCTGTGATATATTCTGCTTGCCCTTTGGCAGCACTTAATTGCTAGCTATTCAAACTATTACAAATTCAGTGCCATAGTTTCAAGAGTCCACCTCATCTGACTTAAATGGCTCCAACCACTCATTCAATAGTTAAATTCCAACCCATTTTCAACAACTAATCCTATAGAAATAAGAGTATTGTAAATAGAGTTATAGTTTAAGTTAAAGTTATCTGGTGGCTTCACAATTCTCAGAATCAGCATCAGGTTTATTATTCTTTATAGCTACATCAATATGTTGGGACCAGGTTAGATCCTCAGAGATCTTGACACCCAGGAACTTGAAGCTGCTCACTCTCTCCACTTCTGATCCCTCTATGAGGATTGGTACGTGTTCCTTCATCTTACCCTTCCTGAAGTCCACAATTAGCTCTTCCGTCTTACTGATGTTGAATGTCAGGTTTTTGCTGCGGCACACTGCACTAGTTGGCATATCTCACTCCTATACACCCTCTCGTCACTACCTGAGATTCTACGAACAATGGTTGTATCATCAGCAAATTTATAAGGAATATTTGAACTATGCCTAGCCACACAGTAATGTGTATATAGAGAGTAGAACAGTGGGCTAAGTACACACCCCTGAGGTGCACCAGTCTCAGACATGTGGTAAGAAATTCATCCTGATGTAAATTAAGCTCTCAGGGACAACAATGCTCTTCTACTGGGATCATCAGATTGAAATCTGTTTCTTCCATTCAAAAAATAATCTTGAATTCATCCTACCACTCTTGGTCTCCTCATGGTGTAAACAAGGGTGCAGGATAAACATTTTGTGTTAAATGACAGAATTATAGTTACTAAAAAGGTACAAATTTATCAAAAATATTAAAAGCTGTATTCATTTTATGAAGTATTATACTTGAAGCTATAAAAATAATAATAATCTACCAATGTGACTAATTCACATGACATTACAGTGAATAATGTGGCTTTTACATCTATTCTCCCTTGCCAAACTAAAATAAGGCTTTCCAAATACTATTCCTGACAATATCCCTTTAAATAATGGTTCATTTATTTCTTTTGAAGACGTCCTATGATGTGTTGACCTACATTTTGCAGACAGGGCTCTGCTTCATGTTTTAATAACAAATCCTGACTAGCTGCAGGCAGCTATCTGTCCTGCCTTGTTAATAACACGCAGACCCAGGAAGCCGAATGAGCAAACTGAAGTACACTAGAAAAAAAGACATGACATGTGCCTTGAAATAAAGTTATTTCAAAAATATTTTAAGGTTTTAAAAAAGGTTTAGAGAACAACATTTAATTTTTGGAGAGTCAAAATATGTACTTGTGTCAGGGAACAGAATTTGGGGGACAATTTGACTTTGACAGAATGACACTTGTTTAAAATTCACATTGAATTCCAGGTCTGCCTATTGGCAGGAGATAAGTTAATCTAAACGTGTCAATCATTCAGATTACATGATTACAAAGAAAAAAAATTTCTGCCAGGAAACATTTTTATGAAAAATGGACCTAGCTTCATCATCAATGAATTTCAAAAAACAAGGTGAGGTTTAGATAACCGGATGTAACATCTCCATATGTTCTTTAAACACACGTCTGACTTATATTGTTCAGGTTTGCTTGGCACTATTTTGATGTGGAGCCCTTTTATTGGATGCCCCATTTAGCTCAGTCTCCTTTCTCATTTAGACAGAATCCGGAAGCTTTTTGATTGAGGGAAAATAAAGAGTTTAACAGCACAACCGGTCATGTCCTATAGACATCTCATGGTGCAATTTGTGTGTTCTGGCTTATTTTTCCTCTTCTACAGCACTGGAGAACAGAGAATTGCAACACCATAACCACCTTTCCAACTGAGGTTAGAAAACACAGTGTAGGAAAAGATCAAAACTAGGATGTTCCAGGCCTCGGTAGCTTGATACTATATTCAGCAGTGAACGGAACACAAAATATTAATTAAGTTATATCTTAAGATTTTTAGCTAGGATAGATGGAAGGAAAGAATCAAAAGACTAGCAATTACAATATTTAATGCCCGGATATCTTAAACCCTAAACTTGCTGACAGACCAGCTGGAAGCACATGTGCCTGCCTGACAGTATAAAAAAGAATTTACAGAAGTAACGTAGACACTCAAACTCAGGGACAATGTTTGACAAAAAATAATAGATACAGAGAACTTGCAATCATCTCTGGAAATAATTGAATCAACAGAAAGCCAAAGAGCTGCTTTCATCATTGCCAGAGAGACTTGCTGTCTGTGCTAGCAGCACATATATTTCGCTTTGTTTACTGACAATTTGTGTACCATATATGCTCAAGGCTTTCTCAAAAGGGTACAATCCTTTATAGTGCTGTTATATCTTGAGTGATGCAAGATGAATTGACAGCTAGTGATAATACATTTACCAACTTCAACCTTCTCCTTGTGCATCTGATGTTTATATTTTCCCCAGGGTATCAATAAGGCACCAGAATAATTTACTTAATGTTACAGTCTATATACATTTCATAGTTATTTCAATTGCATGCCAATAAAAAATGTTTTGCTAACACTTCAATTTTATGGTTTTATTGTAAAACAATATTCTTTGTATCTAAGTTCTCAAAATTGGATAAGTATGTTAAATCCAAATCTGTAGTATAATCAATTACAATTATAAATTGTTCTGCCAGAATCTCTACGAGGCAATGAAAAATACAATTGTCAGAGCTAACAGATGGTCTTCTAGTGCCAAATGAAGGCCAGTGACTGCTGCTGTTAATGATGTGCAATATTTTCAGGATCTTAGCAAACCTCTTTGATTTCTGAAACATTAAAAATTATTAGTCTTTCTTCTTGTCAACAAATTTAAACAATATTTGAGTTTCCACCGTGAGAAATCTTAAGCCATTTGGAAATGTTGGGAGTGAAGTTCTTTTTGTACAACATAGTCAATATGCTCCAAGTATCAATGTCAAATCAGAACTCCCTTGTTCCTCCTGCAAACTCTTTTATGTGTGGCCAAAATGCAAGTTTGCCAAGTTACTTAGATGCCTCGGAGCTTAAAGGACAAATGAAAACCTCTGAATCATGAGAATGCAAAATGAATGGAGGGCATTTTGTATTTACAAATAAAATATTTTCCAAAACAAGAAAACCTAACCTAGATTTCTGGACCCCAAGTGCATTAAATAAAATACTTCTAACAAATGAAAATAAAAAAGTGGCATCATTTACATTGAAGAAGGTTATCAGGCATTACAGTGGGATCTTGATCAGCTAGGTAGGTGGGCTAAGGAATAGCAAATGCATTAGTAGTTTACTTGCAGGCATTCACAGCAGAGCAAAGAAATATAATAGAATAAATAAAAGCCACTGACAAAGAAGACAAACTGCACAAGTACAAAAATAAATCAATAAATACTGAGAACATGTATTGCAGAGCCCCTGAAAGTGAGCTCATATGTTGTGGAATCAGTTCAGTGTTGAGGTGAGTGAAGTTGTCAATGCTGATTGAGGAGCCTGATGTTGGAAGGGTAAAAATTGTTCCTGAACCTGGTGCTGAGCGAAGGCTCCTGTATCTTTCCCTGATGGCAGCAGTGAGAAAAGAAGATGGCCTTGATGATGGATCCTGCTTTCTTGTCACAGCACTCCTTGTCGATGTGCTCAATGTTGGGGAGGGCTTTTCCTGTGATAGACTGTGCTTTATCCATACATTTTGTAGACTTTTCCCTTCTTGGGCATTGATGTTCCTATACCAGGCCATGATACAACCAGTCAGGATATGCTCCACTGTACATCTATGGAAGTTTGTCAAAGTTTTAGATTACATGTCAAATCTGCACAAATGCCAAAGAAAGGAGAGTCACTGCCATGTCTTCTCTGTAATGACACTTACATGGTAGCCCCTGGAAAGATCCTCTGAAATGATGATGTCAAGGAATTTTAACTTACTGACCCTCTCCACCTCCAATGCCCTAATGAGGACTGGCTCATGGACCTCCGGTTTTTTAGATCATAATACCATGAAACATAAGAGCAGAACTAAGCCATTCAGCCTATCGAATCTACTCAGCCATTCCATTATGGCTGATTTATTATCTCTCTCAACCCTTCTCCCCATAAAATTTGAGACCCTTACTAATCAAGAACCTATGGACCTCTGTTTTAAATGTACCCGATGACTTAGCCTCCACAGCCGTCTTCCTCTTCCTGTAGTCAATAAACTGCTCTTTGGTATTGCTAATATTGAGTGAGAAGTTGTTGTGCGGCACCATTCAACCTCACTGTCAATCTCCCTCCTAATATGCCAATTTGTCACCATCTTTGATTCAGCCATCAACAATGGGGTCATCAGCAATCTTGGAGGTGTACTTCGCTCCACAATCATAAGTATAAAGTGTCTAGGAAAGCTCTAAGGACACAACCTTGTGGTGCACCTGTACTGATAGTGATTGTGGAGGAGGGGGTCTACAAGTGACGGAATCGAGGATCCAGTTGCAGAAGGAAGCATCAACGCTTAGGTCATGGTTCCCTGAAAGTGGAGTCAAATTTACCCAGGGTAGGAAGAAAGGTATTTGGCATGCTGACTTTATCAGTTATGGCACTGTGTTTAAAGTTGAGAAGATATGTCACAATTTACCAGGTGCAGGTGAGACTGCATTTGAGGTATTGTGTTCAGCTTTGGGCATCCTCTGGTATTAAAAAATGTCATTACACTGTAAAAAGTGCAGTAAGGATCAACAAGGATGCTGCCAGGACTCAAGGGACTGGGTTTTGGGAGAGGTTGGATTTTTCCTTGGAGAAGTTCTGCGCTGTGGAAAGGAGAATCGTATTGAGGTGTATAAACTCCTGAGGTGGGGGGGATAGATGGGGTGAATTAAAAATTAAATCATTCTTTTTCTTATGGTTGGGGTATCAAGAACTAGAGGGTTGAGGTTTAAGGTGAGATGGAATTATGTAATAGAAACTTGAGGGGAAAGTTGCTTTTTTTTAAAAACAGAGGATAGTATGTCTATGCAATGAGCTGATAGAGGAAGTGTTTGAGGCAGGTACAGTAACAAAAAGAGACAGCTAGATGTTAAGAGACAGTTGGATGATAGATGTTTAGAAAAATACAGGTCATATGTGGGTAAATGGGACTAGCTCAGACAGCATCTTGCTCCATGCAGACCAGTTGTGTTGAAGGGCTTGCTTCTGTGCTGTATGGGTCTATGACTCTAAAACTGAGCTGCACGTTTGAAACATTTGATGGTGACTAATTAACTGATTTTAGATAACCTATTACATTAGACATTTTATCTTTCAAATATACCTAAATTTCCTTCATTTTTAAAGATCTGAATTTTGCTTTCACATTTCTGCTCCCATTTGAGAGCCCAGCTGTAGTTACTGTTTTACTCCATTTTCACTCAAGCTAAAGGAGAACATCAAATGGTCATTCTCCATTGCCAGCTCAAATTTTGCTAACTATTCATGGTTGCTGAGCAGGCTTCATGAAGGTGGTTCTTCTTGAACTGCGAAAGTTCATGAGACAACAATTAGGTCTGATTGAATGGATGCTAAGCCGCATCAGAGTATTATTAAGAGTTAATTTTTTGGCTGTGAGTATGGAATTACATTTGGAATAGATGGGGTGAGGTTGCTTGCTAAAGATCATTTGTAAACCAGATTAGCTTTTTCCAACAATGTGGCAGTTTCACAGTTAGTACTATTTTTTAAAATATTTCAGATTTAATTAATAGACTTTATATTCTCCAGCTGCTGTGGTGAGATTTGAACTTATCTCCAAATCATTAGTCTAGGCTTCTGAATTGCTACATCAGTAATTTAGCTGATATGCTATTATACCCCTAAACTCTCTTATAATACAGACCATTATTCTTTGAAATTAGAAATACCAATTTGTTTCACAGTAGGATGATTCATATTGCATTATGGAATTGTAGAACTACTTTGAGTTCCAGATGTTTACTGCTGAATACCATAGCTTTCAGCTCTACAAGGGCTTTTCAAAATTATCTTCCCTTCTTCTATTCTCCTGAAAGCACAAACTTCTACTGGGGTAAAGTTTCATGAGCACCAGCTGCCCTCTGGTTTATGGCCCAAGTAATTATTCTTGATATTTGAGCCTGAACAGCGCTTGTCCACAGGTTATTCAATCATTCAAGGCAGACTAACAAATCTGATCCTGTCTTCATTTGGTCTCAATAAGTACGCACCTTCCAGAAGAAGTCACTGGATAGCAATAAAGAGTTTGAGCCTTGACCTGGCTAAATTTTTCCGTCTCTCTTTAGCACAGAAATTCTTGGGCTGATCGTTGCCAATTTTGACCTGGTGCCAATCTGGCTGAAATGAAGTAACTTGGTTCAAACACAAGATCAAAAAGTCAGATTCCAAAGAAAGCACTGAAGAGCTGGTCTGTGTATTTAATACATTGCAAAAGAGATACGAATGTGCTTCAATGTAGAAAGAAATATCAGGTTTCAGTTGGTGCTAATAAATCAGTTGAACTACCTTTGTAGAGTATTCCAGCATCTTAAAATTTAGTGGAAAAGTAGAAAGTATGTGAAATTCGAGGTATTGAACAAAGTTGTTAAGCAATGAGATTATAAAAGTCTTATGTAATTTTTGGGTGATCAGTTCAATAGAATGTGCCTTTTTGGATAATGAAGACATGCTCTTATTTTGAAGTCCAGACTTTATTTTAAAGCAAACAGATGATAGCTACAGAGAACTACTCAAGGATCCCGGTGCAGAGAAATCCAGCTGTCCTTTGCAGATTTGTGCTCCAGAACAAATTTCCCAACAGTGTGAAAAATTGCTCCAGTCTGTCCAATTTACAGAAAGTTAGACCATTCTACTTGGGCTAAATAACTGGCCATTCAGTCTACTCATCAGCAAAGGATGCAATCCTGAATGTTGTTACCCATTCACTCCCTCTTCAGATTTGCCACAGCCGGTTGGCTAGACTTCATCACAGCTTTGGCCCACGTATTGAACCAAAATTTGAATTCTAAAATGGAATTGAAAGAAAATGATTTGATATCAAAATACCCTGGTAAAACTGGAGTCAATGGGCATCAAGGGGAAAACAACCTATGGCAGAGTCATATATCACACAAAGGATACCAGAGATTAATTATCCCAGCATCAGGATTTCACTGTGAACTCACCAGTGCTGTGTTCTGGTCTAATTACCTTCAGTTGCTTCAGCGATGAGCCTCCTTCCAATATGAGCTTGGAATAGGGGATGGTCTCTGCTGATTGCACTATGTTTCAGTGTTAACATTCAATGGTAATACTATCACCATGATCACCACCATCCTGGGAATCTCCAATCATCCTAAACTCACTGCACCAACCACATTAATATTGTGACTACTATAATAGATCAGAGACAGTGTACCTTGCAGTGAGTGACTCAGCTCCTGATACCCCAAGACCTTTAGGCAATGTACAAGGGACAAATCAGTTGATTGACGAAATACTCTCACTCGCTGGGGTGAGTAGTGCAGATGCCTCTCAAGAAATTTGACACCATTAGTACAAAGCATCTCTTTCTAAACGTCCATCCCCTTCACCGCCAGTGCATAGTGGATCTATGTGTGCACTATCATACTGTTCACTATCTACAAAATGAACTGCATTTATTCATCCATCCAGACTCTCCAACAGCACCTTCCAAACCAGGGTCCACTATCACTAAGAAGGAAAAGGAGAGCAGGGTCATGGGAGTACCACCACCAGAAAATTCCCCTTCAATCCACACACTATCCTGACTTGGAAACATATTGCTATGCCTTCATCTTTGCTGCATCTATATTCCCAAACCTCCTGCCAATCAGAATACTCAGAAGTACCTTTACAATCAGACTACAATGAGTTAAGAATGCAGCCCACTATCATCTTTTGAAAAACAATTAGGAATGAGAGATAAGTGCTTGCATTGTCAGCAATCTACATATCCCAAAAATTTTAAAACATCTCATCAGATTGAAGCCTTAAGATTAATCTGGACAACAAATAGGAAACTCAAATAATGACTTTTATTTAAAGTGTTACATAGGACAAGTGTGAAAAGAAATCCAGTTAAATGTAATTGCATTTATACAGAGTGATTATAGGCTGATTAACAGCAACAAAAGTTTGACATTCCATTTGATGATGAGTAGACATTCATTTGATTTATTTTTGCTGTAATTTACATTAACACAATTCAGTTCTAAAATATAGAAATGCCATGTAAAATATGTTGAAAGTATCTTAACGGGCTGCATCATAGTTGATATGGCAATTCGGATGTATAGGAACAGAAAAAAGCTGCAGAGGGTAGTGGACTTAGTCTAGTACATCAAGGGTACATCTCCCTCCGCCACTTAAAGTATCTACATGAAATACTGCCTCAAGAAGACAACACCTATTATCAAACATCCCTCTAATTTGGACCATACCACCTTCTTGTAGCTATGATTGGGCAGAAGCTTCAGAACCGGTAGTTCCCTTCAATCATTGTGTTGTTGAATCAACATGAACAACCCGAACCATTAATTCAGTTTGGTAATGCTATGACCATTTTATATTACAATAGCTTCAATAGGAGTTACCTTCTTCCCATCACAGAACTGCAGCATGTCTGTAATAAACTGGAGAGGGAGAACTTCTCACAACTGAATGCTACTGGTAAGATTTTCCCTTTGAGCATATTATCTGTACATAATCATACAGATATAGCACAAAGAATAACTACTATTGGGAAAATATACTACACAAATATTATACAAACATCAAAAAATGGGTTCTTAGAAATGTAGCAAGCGAAAAGGATGGCAATAACAGCTCCTAAACACAAAAACTCAAGAAAGTGGGAGCAGGAGTGGCTCCAAGCCCATCAAGCATACCCTGAGATCCAATAAGATTATGGTTGATTTATACTATTTTACTGAGGTTCCAGACTGAGAACATTCTTCCTGGTTGCATCACAGCCTGGTTGGAGGTTCTAATGTGCAGGATGCAAGAGGCAGCTGAAGGGCGTAGGTTCAGCCATTTCCATCATTAGAACAACCTTCCCTACCATTAAAAACATCTTCAAGAGCTGGTGCTTCAAGAAGGTGACAGGCATAAGGATCCTCACCATCTGGGATGCAACCTATTCTCATGACTACCATTAGGGAAGAGGTATATGAGTTGAAGACCGGTGCTCAAACATTCAGAAGCAGCTTCGTCCTCTTTACCCAGGTTTCTGAATGGTCCATGAACCCATGAAAATATCTTGTCATTCCTTCATTTTGTCCTTTTTATTTTGGAATTCACAGTCATTTTATGTCTTTGTACTATACTGCTGCCATGAAAAAACAAATTTCACATCATCTAAGTCAGTTAAAATAAATTTGATTCTGATTCCTTAAATGTAACTTTATAAACACAGCCCTAGTAGAGCGATACACATGTTATATTAATGTGAGCAGATGTTAGAGTGATAAAATGCCAACGTGGTCATTGGACACTAATTCTACTCAAATTAGCTGTAACATAGAACATTTTTCTAGTGCTGTACTGATAAAAAAAAACATGGCCAAAGAAAGTGGATAAATTATTAAACAGGGAATCATTAGTAAAACATATCAGCACAAATGAATCCATTGATTAGAAGAACTCTACAATGAAGAACTTCTATTATATAGCTGACATTGTTAAACTGCAGGCACAATGAAAATATTTCTCTGTGATATTCTTAAAAAAAAAGTACTCTACAGCTAAATGGCCTGCATATGACCTGGCAGGCAGCAGAAAGCATCCTATACCCTCTTACTTGTTAAAACCAGGTTACTCTGAACGCTATTTTTGCCGTAACTATAACACAGGTCATACCCTCGCAAGAGGCTAAAATTAGATTGAAGAACAAATTTAAGGAGGCTGCACCCTGTTGAGCAAATACAGATGCATTACCCTATATAGACAAAATGATTTACTGTGCAGCACTCAGTGCATGTTATGTGACCTGGGATCTTAAATGTGCAATTTATCATGGCTCTAAGTAAATTCACCATATGGGAAAGTAAAAAATGTGTAAATACAGGAAAGAAATTGCATTGTTTAAACTAAAAATGGATATGATCATTAATGACAGTTAAGAACTATAAATATTTTGATATTTATCTAATTCTATAACTGGATCCTCTAACACGATCCTATAACTGGATATTTCAGATCTTAAAGAAAGTTCACCTTCTCAAGTGATTTTCCACATTATTCTAACAATTAAGCTAAATATAATTAAAGCTCTTTGCATTGTATTCCTTCTTGAATAAGAATGTAATAAGTCTTCATGACTTTGCTTTTTGGTAATACAAATTTTAGCTTCTATGATATAAGCACCTTGTCTGAAATTCATTGTTAAACATTTATATTTATTTTAAACATTCAGATTCTTTACTCACTGTAGAAAAAGTCATTTAAAAGTTATTGTATTAAATAGAACTGAAGATTTAAGTGTAAGGTTGTATGTCCATTTAACAATTAAAATTGTTAAATAAACAGTTCTCAGCTTCTTTTTTTGAATTTTAAGAAGAATATTTTGTCTTCAAACTATAATTGTGAGGATTACTTGGTGGGACCAATGTAGCACAGAACAAGTTATATATAATTTTAATAATAAAGTCAATGTTTATGACTATGTGCACTGATGTAAATCACCCACAGGCAAGCTCAATAACGTTACCAAGGCAATTTCTTTAATTAAAGCTGGACATACTATTCTTTAGAACAAAATGTTCAAAAAGAAAAGAGGATAAAAAGCAGATGAAACTAATCCTTTAAAATTCTTTTCAAAAGTACTTTAGGACTTGTTAAAAATATCCAGAAATGAACAGTTATTCAGGGTTGAAAAAAGAAGTCAATTCGTTAGGCACATTCATTTGAATGTGCTCAAATGAAAGCTAAATAATGCAAACTTTTTACGAGTTTCTAATTATCTCAAAGTACTTACATATCTTCATAATGTTTACAACTGGCCCCCTCATTACAGAGGGTTTGTGTTTTTTGAATAACATCCACATCCTGATTTCCTCTAAAGTGAAACCCTAATTCCCATTGAACACTATGTTATGGAGAAGCAATCCTATGGTTTTTTTCTCTGAAGTAATGATAATATTTGCAGCTGCTAGTTGCCAGCAGGAGAGCACTTAAGAGATTGTCTTGTCAGTTTCCAAAGGATATTGTTTAAGTAAGCAGCAGCTGCACTTGGTGACACAAGGGATTAGAGATGCTGTACCATGCCCCATAGGACAGCGTTTGTATCCACCATCAAACCTTTGTAAAATATCAAGTTTTGCATCTAGCGAAATTCCTTTAAGTGGTTGCTTAAGTTTACAGCTTGCACTTAAGCTCTGTTTGAAAAGGTAAGTGGGTAAAAAAAACTGTTAGACAGCAAAATAAACCTACCATGCTTAAAAAAAACGTTATCTGTGCAGTTGAAAATTAAAATAAACAAAATAAGTTGTACCTTTTCATTTTATATTTAGGTCTTTAGTAATTTTATTGATATTCCCCACATAATTTTTGGAGGGGTGAATTTAATTCTCCAGCTTGGATTTTTTGAGTACTGGTCTGTGAATTGCATAATGGCAAATGTAGTAGGTAGGCCTCCATTAGTCTTGATAGACCATGGAATTGCGCCTTGGAAAGTTTCCAGAGCGCAAGCCTGGGCAAGGTTTTTTTTTTCATGGAATACCGGCAGTTGCCGAAGCTGTGTCTCCCCTCTCCACACTACCAATGTTGTCCAAGGGGAGGGCATTAGAATGGCAAATAGTTGTACTGCTTTGGCTCTACTGCCATTACTGCATAGTTTTCAGGAGTATGCCACTCAATTCACTGTCGTCCTCCAATGTTAGTCATAATAGAAGTGAATAACGCGTTTTCTAATTCATTTCTCTATATCCAGTAATATCCTTACTTCCAGGCATTTCTTTTATTTTGCAATTGGATTTCCTTAATTAATCAATTTTCACCAAATACTTTCAGTGAATGATAGATGAAAACAACTTAAAGTTCAAAGTAAATTTATTATCAAGGTATGTATAAGTCACCATATATTACTGTGAGATTCATTTTCTTGTGGGCGTTCACAGTAGATACAAAGAAACACAATAGAATCAATGAAAAACTACACACAAGCAAAGATGGACGACCAATGTGCATAAGAAGACGAACTGTGCAAAATAAATAAATAATTTTTTAAAACAACATGAGTTACAGGGTCCTTGAAAGTGAATCTGTAGATTGTGGAATTAGTTCAGTGTTGAAGTGAGTGAAGTTATCCATGTTGGTTCAGGAGCCTGATGGTCGAAGGGTAATAAATGCTCCTGAACCTTGTGAATATTTGAGAACATTAAATAATATTCTCTGAAGTTGTTGCAGTTTCACCCTTAAATTAATACAGGAACATACCAGCAGAAAGTCTACTGTCCTACCTATATATATATATAAATATATATATAAATGTATTCTGCCCTGCATTTAACCTTGCTTCTTTACTACACATTATCTTGCTGTAACCAATCTCATTGTAAAAACTACGAATATTCAAATTTGTGGTTTTAAATTAACTGGAAGATGCCATGTAAAAGGTCTACTGCCATTTTAGAGACTTTTGTGGTTGAAGTAAACATTGTCATCCATTCACAAGGTGTAATGGTAAGTTGTTATTCTGGTATATTGTAAATGGAAAAAACTAAATTTGGCAGTAATGGTATGGAGCAAAACATAGTTGTACACTACACATGTTGATGTTTCAGATGGCCTGCATTTAGGTAAACAGAACATATAAATGCCACTAGAATAACTGAATGTAAAAGCTGGCTAGTATTTGAATTCAGAATCTAATTATAAAAAGATGACTAACAGATTTGTGTGAAAATTATATCATCAAGGTCACAAATTATGCAACCATTTTACTTGGGGAATTGACAAATACTGTTCAAACTACCTATTGTCATCAAACTGATCAGGCAAACTTATCAGACAAACTCAACTGCCCAAACAGAAACAGCATATGCACTTGTTCAGAGGCTCACAAATCACTCATAATATTTCCATCCAGCCGTGTAAAGTATCTACTGAGCATTTTGGGATAGCACTCTGAAGATGAACCACTGATTATATTCCACCAAATAATGTAAGGCTAGGTATATTATGGTAATTATTCGGTATATTTTTATGATCTTGCAATTTAAGTTTTAACACCTGCTTGGGCATTCAATCTCTGTCATCAAGTTCCATATCAATTTTATATGTACTAACTGGACAACATGAGTGGTCACTGAAAACAAATTGTCATAATTATAATATGTGAAGGCAGAAGACTTTAGTATCCTCTGCACCTGTGCTTTGGCAAGGCATATAAGAGAAGAGCCTTTACAGGAATTCAGACTTAAACTATTCTTCATAAATGAAATCAATATGTGACAAGATGAACTTAGCTTCATTCTCTTTCTAGCTTGATGCACTTTTATCTGGAAATTGGACTACTCTAAGTGTTAAGTTTGTTTAAATGATGTTTAATTTGATACTAAGTTCAATAATGAGTTGTATATTTAGGCTAGCTAACAATGTTAGGCATTTCACCTGGCATATTTAAATGAAATACCTAGCACTTATTTCCCCAAACCCTTCTAAGAAATCGGCCTAACTGTCGTATATTCTCTCATTTAGATTTTCTTTAGTAGTGAATTTAGTGGTGAAATAACAAGGTGCAGAGTTATCCAATAACCAGAAGCCAGGCAGCTAGGCAGATAAAACTGCCCACAGTCTTTCATTTTAATTTACCCTCTTGAGGACTGCAGTCAGGAAAAAGGAAATAAACCAATAGAAAGTGAGGCCCAGTGTTCCCTTGCAGAGCTGAAAGAACTAAACGAGAAGCTTTTAGTCCACAAAGTAGGAGAAGAAATAACCAAAACATACACTGACTCAGCAGCATAATCTTCTGCATGGCCTGCTACAACAAGCACAGTGCACATCACCCCTTTACTCAGGGTGATTTCAGAAGCTTAACTGATCCTAACAAGATCCTGTGACAACCAAAGCTGGTTGTCTTCAGAATAGCAGTACAAAATGCAGTAGCTAAGACCTGACTAGTACATTGATTATTCAGCTGCTTCCTTCCTTTCTTAGTAAAATCAGCCCTTTCAACTCTCTCTTGCTTTCAGTGCCAGTGCAAACACAACATTAATGATCATTTTTGAAAGAAATTTGGACAGGCACTTTAAGAAATATCAACTTGTAGAGTAAATTAAATACATGGGTTAGCTCTATGAAAAGGTCTACACTTTATTGACTGACAGACCATCTTCTATAAATGCACAGTGGAGAGTGTCTTGACTGGTTGCATGACGACCTGGTAAGGAAGTATCAATGCTCTTGAATGGAAAAGATGACAAAAAATATTGGATACGGAGGTTCAGATCCTGCAACCCACCTATGGGTCATAGGGGCGCTTTTTGCATGTCTTGGGCTGGTGAGGCCTGGCTATGCCCATCCCTCTCCAGGCCAGACCACACCCAATGCCCTCCAATTTGGATGCTCGCCATGGTTTCGAACACGTGGCTGTTATAGTTCTTCAGGGAACTCATCCACCCTGGCTGGTGACTTCTTCGACAAGGTCCTCCACCCAGTGGTGCCGTGTTAACACCACCCCCTTACATCATTTAACCCGCCAGCTGAAGCAGTGTAATGAGGTGTGCTATTTGGATGCAGACGTGAAAGATTTAGGAGATGGATGAGGACCGGTGATGCGCGTCCACCCTACGAGGTACAGTGTAGCTGCCAGACATAACAGGTACAACATCTTTCCAGAGCCCCCTACACTCACTGTAGCCCAGTGCATCAGAGGTAATGACATCCCTGCCATTCAGCACATTTACAACGAATGCAGCCACAAAAAAAAGCATCATCAAGGACATCCAGGTCATGCTCTCTTTTTGCTGCTGTCATCGGGAAGGAGGTACAAGAGTCTTAGGTTCCACCCCATCAAGCTTAGGAACAGTTATTACCCTTCAACCATCAGGCTCCTGAACTAACATGGATAACTTTACTCACATTAACTCTGAACTGATCCACAAACTCTGGAGTCATCCAATCACTTTTAAGGACTCTAAAACTTGTGTTCTCAATGTTCTTTTTATGATTATATATTTAATTTTTATTATTATTTGTTTTATTTTATATTTGCACAGCTTGTCTTCTTTTGCACATTGTTGGTCTGTCTTTGTGTGTAGTTGTTCATTGCTTCCATAGTATTACTATGTATCTACTGTGAATACCTACAAGAAAATGAATCTCAGGATAGAATATAGTGGCTTATATGTACTTTGATAATAAATTTACTTTGAATGTTGATAACTATTCCAATTCTATAAGTTTACTATGTAACTATCAATTTTGTATCTCAATTCCAGTTTACCCACATTTCTCCTGCTGCCCTTTAAATCCTCACTGTACAATTCTTTTATATTTTGTATGTAATTTACATAACTTACAAATGACTATAAAATGCACATTGCACATTTAGACAAAGATGTAATGTAAAGATTTATACTCCTTATATAGATGGAGGATGTAAGCAATAAAGTCAATTCAATTCAAGGTTCTTTTGGAAACAAGTTTAAGTCTTCCATACTTTTTTGTGACAAATTCTTTGTGATTTCAAATTCAAAGTAAATTTATTATCAAAGTACATATGTGTCACTATATAGAACCCTGAGATTCATTTTCTAGTGGGCGAACTCAATACATCTATAAAATAACTAGGGTGTTCGACCAGAGTGCAGAAGACAACAAACTACAAATACAAAAGAAAAAAAAAAATAATAAAAATAAATAAGCAATAAATATCGAGAACATGAGATGAAGTATCCTTGAAAATGAGTGCATTGGTTGTAGGAACATTGCAATAGTGAAGAAAGTGAGGCTGAGTGAAATTATCCCATTTGCTTCAAAAGCCTGGTGGTTGAGGAGTAGGTAGTAAATGTTCCTGAATCTGGTGATGCGAGTCCTGAGGCTCTTGTACCTTCTTCCTGATGGTAGTAATGAGAAGAGAACATGTCTTGGATGGTGGGGGTCCCTGCTGATGGATGCTGTGTTCCTGCAATAGCATTTCATGTAGATGTGTTCAATGGTTGGGAGGGCTTTATCCATGATATACTGGGCTATATCCTCTACTTTTTGTAGGATTTTTCATTGAAAGACTTTGGTGTTTCCATACCAGGCTGTGATGCAGCCAGTCAATATACTCTCCACTACACATTTATAGAAATATGTCAAATCCAAGATCTTGCATCAATGTGATGAATTTGGACAAGAGTACAATAGTCTATTAGCCAACTAAAGACCTGGACTGATAAAGTGGATTTCAAATCCTACCATGGTGGTCTAGATTTTATCTAGAATAAAATTTTATTTTTAGTAAGTTAACAACTAAATTAGCAACTTATGGAAGAAACAAAATGATTTGCTCAACTATCCCACCAAATCTGTGACTTCAGACCAAAATACCCTAGCAAATAATTTCTTTTAAAGGTAATTGAGTGGTAGTGATATTCACACAGCCTACAATGCTTCTTTTGCTCCTCTTATTAGACTGGTACCATTATATACTAACTTTCATACATTTTCTCAACTACTAATATGGATAGCAAGAAATGACAAATGATAGAATTCCCAGAATGGATTTTGTGCCCATTTGTTCCCTAATGCCAGGCGACTCTGGAACAAAAAAATTGTAGATCCAATTAAAATAGACCTCTGCTGACAATAAATTTATTCATCTTTAAGCACTTTACTTGGGAAAAAATATTGATCTTATTTCAATGCATTGTACCAACGCATAATGAAAGATTTTCTACAATATATTTCAGGTGAGCTGCTCGTAGAGTGTATCTATGATTGAGCATTTGCCCAGAGGTTTAAGGGGATCGTAACTGTACATAAACCTCTAAATATGGCTTAACCAAAGTTGTATACAACTGCAAGACAATATACTGACTTTTATAGTTAGTGTCCCATCAGAACATGGTAAGCCTGCCTTTCCACTTCTTTTGCCACTTTCAGGGATCTTGCACTCCAAGATCCCTTGATACATCAATGCTCCCCAGGTACTGCACAGTTCACTGTATACTTTCCTCAGGCTTTTGACCTCCAAACCTTTAGCACATCACACTTGCCCAAATTAAACTGCATCTGACACTTCTACCTCCAATTTTATGAACAGATCTATATCAGGTAGTATCCTTTGACAATCTTCCTCAGTATCTGCAATTCCACCAAATTTTGTGAAATCCAATTTATATATAAGCAGATCTCTCAGCACTGATCCTTGTGGAACACTGGTCATAGATTTCAAATTAGATCAGCCAAGATTACTTTATGATAGAGCAGATTCGAGGATGTCCTTCTATGGTTGTGTATACTCTTGTAACTGAATTGTATCGTTCCCATTCCCATTGTTTCTTATGGGGATCTCCTGTCAAATAACATTATGAATGCCTAGATTGTAGCTTCTCCAAACTGACCGTTCAAAGTGATCAAGTTATCTTTCCCTCCTCAAAATAGCTTGTCAAAATCTAGCTCAAATTTCTCAACTGAAAATGTTTGTCTCTGTGTGAAGTTATTGACCTGAAAGATTAACTCTCTTTCTCTCACCTTCGCCTAGCTTGCGGAGCAGTTCCAACGTTTTGTAGCTTCATTAAAAATATATGTGTTAGAATTTACTGCGGGATACTACCATCTACGCCTCTAGAGGAACGCATGGATGGATGAATGAATGAATGAAATGACTGATCAACTCACAGAATGCTCTCCACCGTTGATTCCTACGTCCAACTAACTTGTCGCTGTGGAGTAGGAAGTTGGTTAGTGGCCAGGGAAGGATAGGGATCTTTCTCCATATAAGGGATGGGGACGGGCCGACATCATGAAGCAGCTAGGGTGCTCCTCCCCTTGGTGAGAGGAAAAAAAATAGAAAACTCGAAGTTTGTCGGTGGGTCCTGCCCCGTGGCTGGACGAAGAGAGATGCAGCAGAGGCCGGCTAATAAACTCGTACGGTAAACCCGGTCCGGGGGAGGAGACGCGGGCAGTTTTGAAGAGCACAGCCGGAGCCTGAGTGCTTGTGCGAGGAGGGAGGATGTGAGTGCGACTGTGGAGCTGTAGAGATTGTTTCGCCCTCCTGAAACAAAAGCCGTGTGCGTTTTTGGGCCGGTGTGAGGTGGAGCAGCACCCGGCTGTACTGTAGGAGGCCAACTATTGCTCCATTATACTGGCGCCCATGAACTGAAGCAGGACAAAATGGCGGCCGCAGCGGGGACGGTGACGGGAAGCCGGGCGGCTCTGAGCGCCGACCCCACCACGGTGACCGGCAGTCGCAGCAGCAAGAGCGCCGAGTCGAGGGAAGAAGAGCTAGGCTCTGCCCAGAGGCAGTTCGCCTCTTACAGGAAACACCTCCGTAAAGTCAAAAGTGTCGACTTTGATGCTTCGGTGGAGAAAGAGGCGAGTGGCGACCCGTGTCCCCAGGCCGAGTCCAGCGCTGAGCAGCCCGCGCACTTCAGTGGGGACACCGCGGGAGGATCAGCAGTAGCGTATGGAGGCTCGGCCGGGGCTATCCTCATGGATATAGGCGCTCCTTTCAGGTAAGGTGGCTCCTGCAGCTCAGGTAATGCTCCTGGGTTGGGCGAACGTGTGGTGGCTGCGCTTGGAGAAGCGGCACGGCTCAACGCTGCTCAGGTGTCCCACATGCAACTTCGATGTAAATAAACAGTGTGTCCTAAACCTGGGCGTAACTACAGGTGATCACTGCTTTGAGGTTCTGTCTGATTTGTTATTGGGTTTTTTATGTGCGCAGGACTGATTTTATTTTGTCTCTGCGTGTCCGTATCGTGTTTTTTTTTTCGCCCGAAAGTGCTTAGCAAGCCTAGTTTCCTGTCCAGATTTTGAATGTGTTGTCGGTTGTTGCATTGTCATATGATCCTCTTTGATCAGTCGAGCAATCTTCCTCCCTTCAGTGTGTGTGTGGCTCCGCGCTTGAGTTCCGTTCACTTGATAAGTTAGCGAACGTGGTGCTGAAGTTGTAAAGGTTTACTGCCGCTTTCTCATGGATGCAAACAAGACTTGGTAGCATTGCATTGTACAACTACGGGCCGCTGTGGATGGTTAACGGACAAATTAATAATTTACAATTTAAGATAATTTTTCTTATAATGTTCATTAACACTTTCTCTAACACGCCTGCTTTAGTTTCATACCACATATCTTCAACGTAGTAAATTGCTTGTAGCACGTGAACAGAGGCACGCGTTTATATTCCCCCTGGTATGTTGCCTTTCAGACACTAGGCGTCTTAACATTTGTACCTACGTGCGGAACTGTGCAGTGTGTGTGTGCGTGTATATCTTTGATGCTTGCGGTATCGTGCATTTGATATAGAGCATTAAAACAGCGATTCTAATGCAAAAGGGATAATATAAAGAGACGTCTTATCTACATTACAGCATTACTGGCAAACGTAATTGGCTAAACAATAGAAACATTCTGATAGAAATGTAAAATGCATTGTATAAATGTCTTCAATTTAAATAATTGTTCATTGCCAGCTTTTTATTGATTGGAATTCTAAAACCTCTTGCCGTTAGTAGTGAAATGTATTAACTAGTAAAGTGATATCAGATTAATATCTATGTTCTTTAAATCAATATTTTACGCTGACTTCCAAACATGTTTCAGATTTAGCAAGGCACTTCAATCTTAAATACTATTGAATGGTTCCCCAGTGCAATAGGCTCTTTACCATATTGTTATGATCTTGCACCGTATTATATCCCTGCATTGCAGTTCCTCTGTAACACTTTATTCTGCATTCTGTTATAACCATATAACAGTTATTATTAACTGTTATTATTTTACCTTTTACTACCTTAATGCACCGTACACTGAATTTTGATCTGTATGAACAGTACGGGTCAACTTTTTCACTGTATCTCAGTACACAAACCAATTTAAATTGTAGTCCTAATTTCTGTCTATTGATGAGCACAGCCTTTGACAAGGTCTCACATGATAGCTGTCTAGAAGTTTAGATTCCGTGGAATCCAGGAAAAGCTGGTTAGGTGAATTCAAAACTGGCTCAGATCAGTGGGTGGTGGTTGAAGGTCCTTTCTTGGAAAGGAGGCCAGTGACAAGTGGTGTGCTGTAGGGGTTGGTCTTGGCACCCTTGTTATTCTTTACTTTTATAAATGGTTCGGATGCAGGTCTATAGGGATTCATCAGTAAGTTTGTGGATGACACAAAATTAGCAAGTGCTATATTAGGAAAATATAGCACTTGGGTAGAGTAGAAGTGTGGATTAAAGGAGGATGTTTTTCATTTGGGGAAGTGGGGTGAGTTGGAAAGTTAAGCCAGTGTAGGACTTGCACTATGACTGTTGGGGTACGATGTACAGGTGCACAGTTCACTGAAAGCAATGTCACAGGTAAGCTAGGTTGAGAGGAAGATGTTCAGCGTGCTGACCTTCATCAGTCAGGACATTGAATAATGGAGTTGTATAAATCATTGATAAGGACACCCTTCAAGTAACTTTTACAAGGATGTTGACAGAATTAGAACACCTGAGTTATAATGAGAGGTTGGCCAGTTTAGGATCTTTGTCCTTGGGAAACAGGTAAAATGAACCTTGTAGAAATCGTATAGATTAGGTGGGTGCTTAACAGTCTTTGCCAGAGGTAGGGGAATCCAAAATGAGTGGGTATAGATTTACAGTGAAAGGGGGAAAGATAGGGGCAGTATTTCAGTCACAGGGTGGTGGGTTTATGGAATGAGCTATCAGAAGAAGTGCTTGAGACAAGTACAATAGTATCATTTAAGAAGCACTTGGATAGTTACATGGATAGGCAGGGTTTAGAGCTGGGATTCCCAGTCTCTTTTATGCTATTGCCAAATACCATAAGCAAGGGGTCTGTGGACCCAACTTGGGAACTCCTGGCTTAGAGGGTTATAGGCTGAATGCAAAGAATTGATACTACCTGGATTAGCATGGGTTCATTAGGGTGACGGGCCTGTATCCCTGCTGTATCATTCTATGACTTAATAATGGGACACTTGTGATGATGAACAATATTTTGGACAGAAGTCAAGTTCTGAGATGGTTAAGGTGGAGGGATCAAGTGGAAGTTTTGTGAAAACAAATTAATCAAAACCAATAAATCTGGAAATGGTTTAGTTTTGCTAAAAGTCCGGTGGTCTCAGGGTTTCTTGCTTTTTAATTTTCTCTGCTGTTCAGAGAGGTCATAGTTGATCTATTTTGGTAAGTACTGCACTTGGTTAGGAGGGGTTTTGAGTATATGGGCAAAACAGGTAAAAGGGATTAGCTTGACGGCACCATGGCCACATAGTGATTTGGGCTTTAGGGCCTGTTTCAATGCTATATGAAATACAAACTACTCTAATATATTGATCCCATGTTCTTTTGATTTACTAAATGTGCAAAATATCCTGAGTCTGCCTCTGCTGATGAGAGCATTTACTACAGTAAAAGAATTTCGTTTCAAGTCTGATGCCTTCTTTTAAGACTGTGACCTTAAGTTTTACACATCTCAGCTTAAGAAAATGTGTCTGCGTTTATCTTGTAAAGTTTGTATGAGAATTTTGAGGTTTTAGTAAGATCGCCTTACATTCTTTTAAACTCTGGAGAATATAGTAATAGGGTAATTCTCATCTCAGGAATCAATGTGTTGAATCTATGGCAACTAATGCTACAAAACAACACCCTTTATCATATCAGCGCATGTGATGATTTTAATACCTCAAAATAGGTTGAGAAGTTGCACCAGATTTACACATGACTTGCATGCCCTATAGTACAATCATTATAAAAGGACTAAAGGTTGATCGTAATGTAGTAAGAATATGTATGACTCAGCATTTAATAATTGTGTACTGCATTCAGTCAATGGGTGAAATCTGAAAAGTTGTTTTACATCAAATTCTTAACTCCAATTTTTGTATGAATGGGAACATTTGGTTTTCAAGATTTGCTAATGGCAAACTGAGTGTTTAATTTTGCTTGTAAATGAGGTAGATTGTTTTTCTCCTTTCAGTGTTTACGTGTAGATATGCAATTCTATTTCTTTCTGTACTTGCTGTTAGGTTTGTTCTAACCCAATTCTTGCTGTTCTTGCCCACAGTTCTATTTCCGAAGCCCCCACCCCCCCCCCCCACCCCGCCCCCAGTAACTAGAAAATGCTTCTTCTGTCTTCACTTTGGATAAGGAATTTATTTTTAGTGATATACTGTCCCTTGACGGCCAGCCCTCTGGCACCTTGTCGTTCTTTATGACTGATTTGTTTATCACTCATATTCCTTGCTTCCTCTCCCAGATTTACTGGAGGAGAGGGTATAGTGGGCTGCTTGAGTCATATTTCTCACTTTTCAATGTGCTAAGTTGTGTCAGGCATTTTGGTGTATTTGACAAACTGCCAAATTTTGGGTAATATAACAATCTAAGTTATTTCTTGAGTATTGTTGGGCTATGTCAGAAACTTGGGTGAAAGTTCATCTGTATTTTGTAGTCAGTTCAGCAGTAGAAATGAATACAATGTATGTAAAAGTGAATAAAGTTTTTTTATTTACATTAGGCGTGTTTTCTGGTGTTTCAACTCTAGTTAGGACCTAATTGTAGTGATTAAGTGCCTTTTACTTGTAAAGTTGATAGTGCCTTCTGTGAACCAACATCACAGATGTCTCTGTCGGAGGACTAATGCTAATCCATTAACAGAATAGTTAAATTATCTGCTGTTGTGATTGTTTGGATGTTTTGCTATTTAACTTCCAGAGATGGCTGTTAACTTCATTCTCTTAACAAGAAACATGGCCATCGAATTCAAACTTTATGCAAGAATCTGAGGACATTCAGTGATTGTGGGCTGAAACAAGTATTTACTTCATAAATTCTCCAATGGTGGATGTTCTTTGTTGATCATAATTTCTCTTGTAGTTGAGTTTTACAAGTAGTTAAACTATAATATATTAAGCTAAGTTATATTTTCATATTTTGAAACACATTTAACTTGGTAGAAATTTGTTTTGTTCCAAATTATTGCAATACTTGCAAATTCTGTTATTGTTTGCCATCTTTAGTATTATACTGGTATTGATATGCAAGTGTAGAGAATTGTCTCATGTTCACAATTTCCTTTGAAGTGTGAAGCAGATTTGAGAAGCTCAATATCCTGTCTCTGTTTTGAAGTTCATCATCAAAATGGCACAACTGTTTTTCACACAAATAAATGTACATTAGCATTTACAAATAAATAGATTTTTCTTTTGTAACAGACTGCTATATACTACTTGTATTGAAAGGTTAGATGGTTTTATTGATGAGCAGCAGCTTATGTTAGGCTTTCATGAAGGGTGTTCTGGTAATAAAAGGATGTAATTTAGTTGACAACTGTTTGAGTGTACAAGTACAAGAGATTCTGCAGATGCCGGAAGTCGAGAACGCATGCAAAATGCTGCAGGAACTCAGCACGTCAAACAGCATCCATGCAGAGGAATAAACAGTTGACGATTTGAGCCAAGATTCTTCATCAGGACAGAAAGGGAAGGGGAAGAAGCCAGAATAAAAAGTGGGGGAGGTAAGAAGTACAACCCAGCAGTTCATAGGTAAAATCAGCTGCGGGGGAGGGGTGGAGGAGTGGGGGGAACGAAGTGAAAGTCTGGGAGGTGATAGGTAGAAAATGCAAAGGAGGAGGAGTGAGGAGAGGGGAGGGACACCAGAGGGAGGTGATGGGAAGGTGAGGAGGAGTAAGAGGGAGCCAGAATAGGAAAAGAGGGAAGGGGGAGGATGGAAAAATTACTGGAAGGTAGAGCAATTGATTTTCATGAGGCCTACTCAAATGGATTATGAGGTGTTGCTCCTCCAACCTGAGAGCCTGTTTGTGGCTCTAGAGGAGGTCATGGACTGGTATATCAGAATGAGAATAGGAGTAGTATTAAAATTGGTGGCCCCTGAGAAATTCCACCTTTTTGTGTCAGAAGGAGCAGAGACGCTCGACAAAGTGGTCCCCCAATTTAAGTTGGCTCTCCTCAATGTAGAGGAAACCCAGATACAGCAGCTGACCCTGACAGATTCGCAGGTGAAGTGCTGCCTCATCTGGAAGGACTGTTTGGGGCCCTGAATGGTGGAGAGTAAGGAAGTGTAGGAGCAGGTGCAGCACTTGTTCCACTTGCAGGTGTAAGAGCCAGAAGGAAGATCAGTGAGAAGGGACAACTGGACAAGGAAGTCGTGTACAGAAATGTATTTTGATGTTGTTAATAGGTTCATGTGTACTTTGATTATAATGGCATTCTGAGTTCTTGCATTAAAAAAAAATGAGCAATTTAAAGTGCTGTTAAAGTTTACCTCAGACTTCTGCATTCCTAGAGTGTAACGAATTGTCTGAAGTGTGGCAGTTTGGATACTAAAATAAATTTGAAATGCAATAATACTTGACACATTATCTGCTTTTCTACACACCGGCTCACCTGTTGTGTTTTTAGTATTTTCTGTTTTTATTTTATAATTACTGCAGCTGTACACTTTTTTAAGTAAATTCCCTTAGTTTTCTTTTCCATATGGTGTCTCCCTTGAAGTAAAGACCAAAGTCCTCTTTGCCTTCCAAAGTAAAATATGGCTGCTAACCTGAAATTGAATAAACATAAAATATTTTCCAACATTCAGCATTCTTTTTCAGTATGAAAAGAAACAAAATTACTGGTTGATGTTATGATCATTCAGCAACATTGCCATCAGTTTTTTTTTTGGTCCTGTTGGAGCTTGGAATTGGGTAGTCAGGCCCTAGAGTCTAGAAGGAATATTACTTTCATTTAGAACCACATTTGTTTTCAGTCCCTGGGCCACTCTTTCTACCTGTCTGCTGCATTCCAGCCTGTTTTCCCCCTTGCTGTACCATTGCTGCTATCTCTCAAATGTTGCACACATTTGCCACCGACAGAGCAATGAAATCAACAAACAATTTTTGTTTTTATTGCGAGTATGTGAAGATTCAACCCCAAATCCTAGAAATGTTTTTTTAAGTCAACTCAGCTTGCTGACACATTTTTTGAAGTCCAATATGAACTAAGCAGCTCTGTTAACTCTCTTCTGCCCTTGAATAGTAGTGCTGCATTTGCATGTTTTCTAAACCTTGTAAACTTTGATAGTCCACGCATCTATTTCTTAGGGTGGAAAATATCAGCTGCAGGAGGTTTATTAGGCCTAATGCCCTTAATTTATCTAAAACCTTTCTAAAGTATACGATCTCACTGGTATCACTCCGCTCTTTTATTTTTGCTACTTTTACAGGTACTAGGCAAGCTGACAAACAGTTCTAGTATATGTCAGGACAGATTTATAATATTTGTTTATCCTCTGCGCTATTTCCTGCTAATTTATTTTAAAAACTTATTTCTGGTGACTCAAAAGGGAATAGTGTGATATCAGGAAGAGCTCTTATCAGATTTTTATCTTGATGGAAACATGGGAGACTGCAGATGTTGGAGTCTGGATCAACACACACGCTAGAGGAACTCTGGAGGATAGGCGAATGACAGGTCTCAGCAGGACAGGAAATAAGTACTTCGACCCAAAACATCAACTGTCCGTTTCCCTGTATTGATGCCGCCTGTCTTGCTGAGTTTCTCCAGCATTTTGTGTGTTGCTTTTTTTAAAATATGAAATTCTGACCTGAAATATTCTACTTCACTTTAACTGAAATTTTTTTCTGTTCAAGATGGTTACACTACATTTGTTAGCTTGAAGGAAGGAAAAGATATTACAAGCTTGTGTAGCTATAAGTGGGAAATGTTTGGATAGCTCCACAGAACTAATCTAATGAAAGCACAAAATAATAAAAGTTGGCTGAAAATTATTTCCAACAGTATAAATAAAGCTATTCGCCCATCCTCCTGAGTTACTCCAGTGTGTGTTGATCTAGACTCCAACATCTTCAGTCTCCAGTGTTTCCATCAAGATAAAAATCTGATAAGAGCTCTTCCTGATATCACAGTATTCCCTGTTGATAGCAGAAATAAGCTTTTAAGATGATCCAGTTTGTTAGTGTATCATTAAAATGGGTTCCTTGTAGTTCATAAGAAAATAGTGTAAAATGGTGCCTGGGTTCCCTTTTTGATATAGCAAAAATGTCAAGTTTATTTAGTTTTAGAGAGTGCTGATTTATGTGAACTTGCCAGAAATGAAATCAATAGATTTGTAATTTGTACATTTTAGTATTTCAACAAAATTCTTCATGGATGCTTTGAGGGTTCATTAATAACCTTTTGCACTAAATGGTGAATTCTGTAAGAGGAAAGGAAACAGGATCATTGCAGAAAGTTCGCTCCTCTACTTTTCGTTTGTGCTGTCATGTTTGAAATTGTGCATCATAAATGCAAGATGGCTACCCAGAGATACTGTGTCTGAAAGGAAAAGTTATATCGAGGTGTATTTAATTGTGGAATAAGAAGTTGTATGTTTTGCTGAATTTTTGATTCTATACTATTTCTCTTTTACCTTGGTTCTAGGAAACTGTTTTCTAGGTCTGCATATGCCAGTTTCAGTATAGGAGCTAAATTTAGTAGTAATAGTACAATGAATTGGTCGTGGTTTACACATTAATATAACTAATACAAAAGCAATGACATCGTACTATGACTAGCACAATAATTACTGTATGCTCATGATTTTCATTTGCCTACATTTTTGAAAGTGTGTAGCCTTGCCTATTCAATGTGCATGTTTTTGTGGGTGTTTTAGAACAAATTTGATTTCTCAACTTATTCTCCTTTTTTATGATTTGAAGACTTTTCATGTAAATAAAATGGGGTGCTGAGGTGAGTGTGAATTGGTATTGGCAGCCATTCTCAGATTTTTGTGGGTTAAGTGTTGTATTGCAAATATTTTCCCAGTGGCCAGTGATAAACACAGACCAGTTATGCAAATGAATCTATCTGGCACTAAGAGAGAGTAGGAATGGTCAGTTCCTGCTTTTGGAAATACCTTGGGCTTGTTCATTGTGGTGGTGTAGGGTGTGGTGTCATCAGGTGGAAGGTACAGGTGCCTCAGAACTTCACTACTAGGTTCAAGAACAGCTGCTACCCTTCAACCATCAGGCCCTTGAGCAAAGGGGGATAGTTACACTCATTCCATTTCTTTTGTTTCTGCAACCGATGGTGTCACTTCAAGGACTCTTTATCCTGTTTATTTATTGCTATTTATTTATATTTGCATTTACTCGGTTTGTTCACTGATCCTGTTTACTGTTACAGTTACTGTTCTTACCTGGCGGGGAATTGTTGGTAATCAGGACGGCCGGGGTTCAGGACGAGGCTATCCCATTGCACTTTGGGTGTGCTGAAGTCTGCAATATCCCCAAATGCTGGATACTCGATTGCATAATTTGTGGTAGTGGGGGACTACATTCTTTTTATAACATGGAGCTTAGAAAAATGAAGGATATGGGTAACCCTAGGTAATTTCTACCGTGAGGACATGTTTGGCACAGCTTTGTGGGCTGAAGGGCCTGTATTGCGCTGTGGGTTTTCTATGTTTCTATAGATTTGCTAAGTATGCCTGCAGAAAAAGAATCTCATTGTTTAATTTGGTACTCTGATAATTTACTTTGAATTTTAAAAGATTTGCCTTGTTAATAGTTCTTAAATAACTCTGTAATTGTAGTTGCCTGAGAGAATGCTATTGGTCTTATCTGCCACAAACAACAGGATAATAAACAATGTTTCAATAACACAGGATGTATGCAAAGAAGGTGACTCATTGTCAGAAATGTTCATCTAATAAACGGCATGTTAACTTTTAACAGCTACTTGAACAGTTCCTGGAACAGCAGCCATTAAAAGTCCAGCCGTAATCAGGCTCTCATCAGAGACTCACTGCATTTAAAGGCCTAAAAGCCACTGTATGGGCTTACTGATTCAGTTGGACTTGTACTTCAGCAAAAATGTGTCTTGTGCCATATACTGTTTGATGGTTCTAATTTTTCAAATAACAGTTCTCAAAGTTATTCATCTGGATCTGCAAAAATTGAAGTAGTGACAGAACCCTGTGATTTCCTGTGCTCAATGAATTAATTAATAGAGCATCTAGATAATTTGTTTTGTATAATTTTAATAAGCTTGCTTCTCATTCTGAAATACAAAGCTCTGAATTTCAGACAAATTTTATTCAATTGCATCTAAAAGGATGCTCCAGTCATTCCAAAGGTCAGGCAGAAATCTATGCTGGATTCTGTCCCGAGGCATGAACCACCTCCCTTCATTGTTGAGAGCACTTTATGTGTCAAGTATTCCGGGTGTGATTTTTTTTTTGACAGAGCCCATCATAATTGCAGTTACACTTCTGTATGCTACTTTAAATATTGCTCTGCCAAATTGTGCTTTGCTGGTTCTATTAAATATTGCAGGATGTTGCTTTTTTAATTAAAATAGCTTTAATTTTTTCAAAGAGTGTGCTGTTTTGATTATTTAAATTGTGCTTCAGGTTTCATAGATGTTGCTAGTCAGAACAATATTTCTACTTGTTTATAGCAAAAATGCAAAGTTTATGTTTGCTAGAAATGTGAAGGTGGTGTGACAGGATATAAAATTATATAGGTCAATTTGCCCTGGGTGTATGAGTCTCTATTCCTGACACTTTGGCACGTTGGTAACTCATTCTGATTTCAAAGATGAGTTCACTTTGGAGTTTGGTTCAGACTGTTTAGTGTGACTGAAGCTGAACAACTGATTATATTGCAATTAAATTATTTTTATAATGTTTAGTTTAATAAACAGTGCAGTTGGGTTAAGTGAGTTTCATAAAATTGTGGAACTTTGATTTTCTTCATTAAGGGAAATGTTCAAATTGTGAGCTTGTCTCCCTGTTATTTGAGTTTTCTTGCACAGGGGAAATCTGTTTCTCTAAATTTTTTTTATAATACTTAAACATTTTACCTTAGCATAACATTAATTTATGAATGCTTCAAAATCAGTGGCTAACTTTGAAAAATGTAACAGTCTGGAAAGTGGTTATGATTAGGAATTTCCTGCCTGAGAAAATAGTTGTGGCAGAGGCCGTGAGTAAATTTTAAGAGTGTATAGTATAACCTTTGATTTGCTATACTCTGTGATAATATGAACCTAGAGTAGGTATAGGTGATGAAATTGATTCCTTTTTAACTGGGATGTACACAATGGATAAAAAGATGAACATGTGTTTATCATATGGTATTGCATATTCTTGATATTTGTTCTTGGGGTGGTATACCTGCAAATATGAAGCTGCAGATCCTATACTCAGAACAAGAACAAAACAAACTTTGGAAGATCTCAGCAGGTCAGTTCAGGCAGCATCTGTGGAAGCAGAGGATGTTGCTTGATGAGTTGCTGTATCAGACAGCTTTAAGCAGAGAATTGGTAATTTTGCATGTGAGTTATCTTCAGAGGGTCAGAGCTGTGTTAATGCTGATCTTTGTGTCCATATTGCCCACAGTTGGTGATACAGTAGTATTAGAGATTTCATGGAAGGTTTAGTCTTAAAATGGGGTTGGTTTGGAAGGCTAGGATTATATTATTCTGAAATGCAAGTCGCTATTTAGTCAGAGCCATTTTCAAAGTTCAAATTTAATTTTAGAGAAATGTATACAATATATATCCTGAAATACTTCGCAAACATCCACGAAAACCGAGAATGAACGACAGTTAAATGTGAGAACCCCAAAGTTGCCCCCACCCTCCACGCGAAATCAGCAGCAAGCAACAATCCCCCCCCCCCCCAGCAAAAAAAAAGTGCATCGGTACCGTCACCAAGCCCAAGTGTGTGCTGAGCAATAGCAAAGACACAGACCAAAGTTACCCCAAAGGCTTCGCATTTCAACCAACATTTGACCAACCACAGGTTCTCTCTCTCTCCCTGGCAAGGGAGAGGGAGGTGTCCCCCATTTTCACAGCATGTGTGACTTTTTAAAAACTTGATTCCATCTGAAATTGCACTTAGAAATTAGATTTTTCAATGTATTATTAAGAGAGAGTTTAATATTTTGATTTTGACAGGATTGTGCAATGGAGATGAGGTTTGAAATATAATTTTTGTGGGTTTGATTTCTCAGGGCAAGTAATACTTCAGTTGAACTTTGCATACAATGTATGCCTTTTCCACTTTTCTGGGCCCTTTTCATTCTGTTCAGTTTGGATCAGTGATATGGTTGCATTCTGTGAAATTTGTCAGCTTTCATGCTGCAGACGGTGACGAGAAGTAGAAAATAAGATATTTGTCATTTCATGATCTTTAGTGCAATTCTGAGGGAATGTACTTTTTGTTGTCTGCTCCCTTATGCGCATAAAATCGTGTAATCCTATTTCATACAATTTTTTTAACTCCAGTGTTGTAGACCTTCTTAGTGATATTGATTCATAGGAAATTTATTTCAATGGAACAGTGACTGCCATTCTTTCTCATGCATATAGTTCAGCCCATCATATCTTCAGACTTTTTTAGCTCCTACCTTCTGCTCTTCCTCTGTAGTGTTGCAAATATTTCTTTCTCATCCCTTTATCCATTGGCCTCACTGCAACATGCCCCCACCGCATCTGCAGGCAGTACATTCCAGGTACCAATCACAGTTGCATAAAAATGTGTTACCCTTGACTCTCGTGTGTGTCATGAGACATTGAAATTAGTCCTTTTCCCTACTGACCATTATGTACTTATTTTACACGAATACTATATTAATGTTGTTAATTGATCTCTCATTCTCATCAGCACCACTAGGTTCCAAACATTAGGAGCAATTTACATTGTCTATTTAACCTAACAACTGGCACACTTTGGGAAGTGAGAAGAAAATTGAACAGCTTAGAAGACCCCATTTAATCTCAGGGAAAATGTACAAACCACATAGCCGAGCCTGAGGTCAGGATAGGGCCAGGTATTTGGGACTGTGAAGCATCTCTACTGGCTGCTCCACTGCCATCCCTTGCTCTTCCCCCTTTATTTTGTATCTGTGACCTCTATTCTTTGCCTTTTCAATGGTGGAAATAAACTGCTGCTGCTCACTATGTTCAGATCACTCATAATTTTAAATATCTCTAAGTCTTCCTTTGGCCTTCAAAAAAAAAAATAGCTTTTTACTTCCAATTGTAGTCATTTATCACAGGTTTTTTTTTTGAGCTGTAGAATCTTTTGCATCTTTTCTATTATGTGTTGACCAGAATTGAGAATGGTACTCCAGTTGAGGTTGGACCAGTTTTTTTTTATATAGAGGTTTGGGATAATTTCTCTTTTACACACTATTGATTTAAAAACCCAAAATCTGTATGCCTTATTATCTTTCTGTATTACACCTCTTAGAATGGTGTCCTTTATTCTGCAATGTCACTCATCAGTCTTCTATAAAGATAAATAACTTCACATTAAACTTCCTCTGCCCATTCTACCACTTTATTTCCTGCTGCAACCTTTCTCAGGTTTTAATGGTAGTAAGGTTTGTGTGATCTGCAAAACCAGAGATTGTAGATTGCATCCCTGAGTGTGGTTTAGTATATAGATGTTAAAAAAGCAATAGACCTGATACAGGTTTTTTGAGAGAGAGATATTTACCTTCCTTCATCTGTGAATTGATCATGATCTTTTTATTTCGGCAACTTTGTATCCATACTATCATTATCCCTTGTATCGTGAGCTCTGACTTTTTTGATAAAGCTTGTTACGTGGCACCTTAACAAAAAAATGTGTAAGTCCAGTTGATTTGTATATTTAATAAAGAGGGAGAATCCCCATGAATCAAGACCATAGACATCTTTAACTATTTATGGAGTTCTGTTTTGAAAGAAAAGTACTTTTGTGCAGTGTTTTAGATCATAAAACAAAGAAGCCTGAATTAGGTCATTTGGCCCATTGAATCTGCACTGCCATTCCATTTTTGTTGATTTATTATTCATCTCATCCCCATTTTACTTGATTCATGAAACCCGCTGCTAATTGTGCAACAAAAAGATCAAGTGTATCAAAATGTGGCTTTATTTGCAGTTAGCTTATAATTCTAAATCACAAACAAGAGAAAATCTGCAGATGCTGGAAATCCAAGCAACACACCCAAAATGCTGGAGGAACTCAGCAGGCCAGGGATCATCTGTGGAAAACAGTAAAGTGGGCGTTTCAGACTGAGACCCTTCATCAGGATTGGGAGAAAAAAGACGAGGAGATAGAGCAAGAAAGTGGCGGGAGGGGAGGAACATAACATAAGTGATGGGAACAGGAGTAGGCCATCTGACCTATTGAGCCTGCTCCACCATTCAGTAAGATCATGGCTGAACTGACCATGGACTCATCTCCACCTATCTGCCTTTTCTCTGGAGTGTTAGTGAAATTAAAAAGCTGGGAAGCCTTCTGTCCTCCCCCCCCCCCCCCCCCCCACCCCAAGATTTCACCTAACACCCTGTGGTCTTCCTCCTCTTTCCCCCCCCCCCCCCACTTAGCTGTGATGAAACTGCATCTTTAGACTGTACTCAAAATGAAAGCAATAATTCAAAAATGTTTAAATACTGTTACAGGATTGTTTTATCCTGATGCTTCCTAATCATTTGAATTATTAAAGAAATGCTATAAATTGATATGCTGGATAGGAAACAGACTATCTTGCCTTATTGCAGGAGTGTGTTTGTTGAAATTAATAAGGGCATTGCATGCCTGTTTGAATCGATGCATTTCTCTGCTCTGCAGCTGTAGAGGAAGCACACGAATAGATGTTTTTGAAAACGCAGTTTGTTTTTGCAACTGAGCCACTGCTCAGGGATACTGTATTTGGTTTATTTGTCTCGGATTAAGCAAATTCCAGATTTGGTTCTTTTCGCTAATTTTTAAATTCCATGTTTTAAGATGGTAGTCTTTTTTCAATTGATCAATGAAATGAACCTTGTGTTTTTAAAATATTAAATGCTAGATGATTTTAAATTAAATGTTCATGCTTTGCCATGAGAATATAATTATTTTGAAAATGTGTGCTTGCTTCAGTTTGGCATGAAACAGTATATGTGACCAGATTAACTTGCATCAAAGAAGTTGTTCAGTTGAAAAATTACTGATGTTTGCAGAGAAACCACACCACTTAAAGCTGACCCATGTTTCTAAATCCAAGACTGACTTTCCTGTGTGTCTTGACTTCTATAGTTCAACCAATGCTATATTTTTAAAAAAAAGAGTTGATGTTTAATAAAAGGTTTTGTGCAATGTGTCACTTCAGGCACACTATTTAATAGCAAATGTTGACACATGGTAGACTGTTACAGATTATTTGTATTCTGCCTTAGATTTTAGTCAATCTTGTTTTTGCGTAAAAACAATTCATCCTGTAATTGAGGGTAATCTGAGAAAATATGACTTGCATTATGGCCGGGGTGATCAGCTTGTCGATGAGCACATGGCTTCATTATAATTGACATGTTAAAGATATGTAGTTGTTGGCTGGATTTATTTCCAAATGCAGGATTTCTTAGTATTCAAAACACTGACAATTGAGCAATCTTGGTAACATTATGACATACTCAGTTTTTTCCAGACTCTATGATGTTAAATACGACTGCTCATTTTTTAATCCACCTCTTTAGATGTTAGACAGTTGTATAAATTTTGGAATAAAGTACGTGGGGAAAGAAGCATATATGCTAGTGCATAGACCATAAGACATGGGAGCAGAATAAGGCCATTTGGCCCGTCGAGTTTGCTCCGTTATTTCATCATGGCTGACTTATTATCCCTCTCAACCCTTCTGCTTTTTCCCTGTAGCATGAAGAAGCGCTTCAAAACCAAAGCCCATGTGAGTGGAAAGGCAGCATTGTAAACAGACAAGATCACTGGATTTACTAGTGACTTCATTCCTGTGTACACTGTCTTCTCCCTCCCCACGCCGCACATGTGTACACGCGTGCTCACTCACATTAGATTTGTAAATTTGCTTGTCTGTACATTGCGACAGTCGCAACGCAATGATTTTTACTCCCTCACATCCTAGGACAGATGTAAGATTTAAATAAATTCAATTGAATTCACTCCTGTAGAGTTTGCCTTCTCAAAATTTTGTTTTTTCAAGCTTGTCTTGATGGCTACTATTTCCACCATTAAATTTTACTCCTCTTTCTCAGATGAAGTATCTCCTTTTCACCTGTGTTTATACATGATCTGAGGAGGTTACCAAGCATTGTTTTAAAAGCTTGTTGATTCAGCTTTTTGCTGTGCTGTTTTACTAATAATAAAACTGTATTGGTAAAGTACAAATGTGCACAAGGAGTTGACTAAGGAGTACAGAGCCCCTCAACCCTCTGTGTTCACCTCAACTATACTGCTAATCTAATTAATCCCACCTACACGTTGCCTGTATCCCTCATTCTCTGCCTGTGGCATATCTAATTGCCTTTTCAATATTTGCTTCAATCGCTTACCATGCCAGAGCCTGTCAGACACCTATCACTTTTGTGGCTTGTTTAATTTGCCTTGCACATCTCATTTTAAGGTGAGAAGTGGGAAGTTTATGTTTTGTGACATTTTCAGCTGTCTATGCTGTTCATAATTTTGTATGTTGTGATGAGTAATTGGGTCTTTAGGTCAGATATACTGGAGAACTAGTTGTCTTGCTGGATTGAAGCAACGAATATTAATTCAATTTTAAGTATTTGATCTATTTTTTTTACAAAGTAAATCATTGACAATGGGTCATAAATTAGACATCATTTTGAACCCCTCAGTTCCTCTGGTTTCCAGGTGGTACTGAGATGTATACTGGATTTTTTTAATATATAAAGACTGTTAGTCATTGTTACTGGAGGAAACTACATTTTTCTTGTGTTCTACTTGTTGGTTAATCCTTGCAGTTTTACAATGGTGGTGTTTTGAATGTTGAACTACAACTATAAAACTTAACCTTTTGATGAATGAGCTGATTCTTCTTCAGGTACATTAATGAGAATCCATTTCATTTGTATTAACAGTGTAAGTACTTAGCTTATACAGCCCTCAACACTTGATTCTTGTTGCATGGTTGATTAGTTTGCACATTTAAGCCTATCAGAAAATTATATTTAGCAGATGAGGGAGTCTAAACTTAAGTAAGTGTTGACTTGACTGTTGTATCGTAAGTGTTTTCTTGCATGTTCCAGCAGCATTTTGGTGTTCCACTTGTGCTTGGTTGTTATGGATTTGGTTTAACTCCCATGTCACACAATGATTTTGTCATTGGTGTCTGATAATTCTGCTGAAGCATTTGTAGATGAGATCTAGTTAAAGAATGGCTTCATACTAAATTTTGGAATATAGGTATAAATGATGAATAAAGGATTTCTAAGTGCTAAAGTCTGAAGTTTTGAGAAATTGCAGTTTTTGTATGGAATCTTCAAAAGAATAAGTGAAAGCAGAAAACAAATTGGACAGTTAAGTTCTAGTAAACATGTTGGGTCTTGTATATTTGTTCTCACTTGCAACAATGACAATAAATCCTATTAAAGGGAAAAGTAAAAATATGCTTGGCCCCAAATGATACTTTTTTTTTGTAATTGGACTGAAATAAACTTCAAACCACTTGGCAATACTTGATACGATGGAAAGAAGTTTTGGAGCACATGCAAATCACTTGATTTGAAAGCATGTGAAGTTGTCCTTGGTATTTCTATATTCAGTTAATCTTGTGACTGGTTTTGTGTATGTTTGCATTTTGTGTTTCAGATCCTTTTAGTATAACATGGAGTATTTGTTCTAGTGGAAGAGATTGACAAAATTGACAAAAACACTCCCAAGTTTTGAATAGAAATAATTTTCTGTGTGTTTGCATGTGATAATCCCAAGCACTGCCAATTTGTCATTTGTCTCTTTATAAAAAGCAAAGCCCATTTTGCCGCAATGGGAAATATTTCTGACACCACGCAATAAATACGGGTGCTATCGTTCGGGTTGCAGAAATTCAATTGTACTGGTTTCACAAATCGCTATCCAAAAATTTGAGATGCAGTAAAACATTCACTCTCGTGGAATTTGTGTGGGTGGGAGGGGGTGTGGTAAATAAATCAACACGAAGTCTGCTTCTTTTTCAATTCACATTTCTTGACATATGCTCAGATTATGGAGCTTCGTAATACTACCCATTCTCTAGGGAAGCAACCAAAGGTATGTGTGGGTTGCTTGTGATGTGCCAGAACCTAGTTCAAGGACAGGCAGCCTGCTTGAAATCTCTCCCATGGTGTAGAGAGAGAGAGAGACTTCCAAATCTGCCTGTCAGCTTGCTGCCTAAAGTTATCCTGATCCAAGTAGCTATGTCTTGATGATCGTGCAGTGTCAGCAACTGAGTGGCCCAGAATGAACCCTGCCTATGAAACAGCGGGACGGGAGGAAGAAAGTTTCAGTTGGTTAAATCACACCATGGACTTTGCCAGCTATAAAATCTGGCAAGGACATTGAATTCTCCTTGAACAGAAAGCTAAACTGCTGGGGGAATTCTGTGGATCAGACAGCAACTGAAGAGGCAGAGAGAGAGAGAAGGTCAGTGTTTCAGATCAAGATTCTGCATAGGGACTGAATGTAGAGAGGAGATTGTTAGTATAAATAGACCATCCTCCCCCTCTGGTACTTTCCCCTGCAACATCCTTACTACCATTCAGGGGCTAAAACAGCCTTTCCAGCTGTTAAAGGATAACATACACCTTACCTATTGCATTCAGTTCTTACTTTGTTCCTTCTTGTATGTCAGTGAAATCAAGAATAGACTAGGCTGCTGCTTTGCTGGTCATCTGCACCCTGTCCTCGTTGGCAATTCTGAGCTCCCAGTTGTATGCCTTTTTAACTACAGCCCCATTGCTACACTGAACAGGCTGAGGCCAAAACAAATTGGAAGAAAAATGCCCCTTATTCTGCCAATTGTATGAATATCTGAATTTTTCAGCAACTTGCGCCTCCTGTCTTCCCCTCTCACCTGGTCAACCCAGGTTCTCGCTATCAACCCTGTCGGTCAGTCACTTCAGTTGCAGCCCCAACTGTATGTCACCCACATGCTTTATCCACTATGTGAAAAAGTCTGCAGGTGCCGGAAATCTAAAGCAACACATAAAATTGTGGAGGTCGGCAAGTCAGGCAGCATCTATGGAAATGAATAATAGACAGTTAACGTTTCAGGCTGAGACCCATCTCTAGTGCTTTATCCACTAGGCTGCCTATTCTCTCTAACTCTATCCATCATTCCTTCCATTATCTAGTTCTGTTATCACTGTACTTATCAGATTCCAGAATCTGCAGCCCTTTGTTTTTTTTCCCACTTCTGACATTTTACACCTCTGTCTTGATCTCTACCTCTCCCCTCCTGGCTTCATCTGCCCACCACCTCATCAACTCACTTAATTCCACCCATTAGCTGTCTTCTACCTTGCACCATCCTCACACCCTCATCTCTATGTTGGCTCGCTCTCCTTTGCACACTCACTCCTGATGCAAGTTCTTGACCTGATTGTTCCACTCCCTCCACTGATGATGTCTGATCTGCTGATTTCCTCCGGAAGTTTTTTGTTTTTCCAGAACTAGTATGTGTTTTTTTTTGTCTCCTTTGAATGGCTGATAGTCAGAAAACATTTATTGTTTGAATGTGTTTTTAAATATTTCAGGGTTTGGGTTTGGTTGGAGAGTTTGTATTGAAGCATATTTACATTCCACAACTGGGAATGGTGTTCAAATTCAGTGTTGTTGATGAACATGGAATAGTGCACTAGGCAGTGAGGAGAAAATGTCAGCAGTTTGGGAAACTCAGACAGTTCCTTACCAGCAAGCTCCAGCCCATTGATTTGCTGGTTAGAATGTCATGGGTATTGCTGCATCAACAGATAAACAATATTAAATCATTGTCATGTATCTCTTGGATAAAACAAAGATCCTGATCGTTAATTTTCTTCCTGCAGTGTGCTTCTGCCCAATCAATGAGATTCTGCACATTTGTGATGTTTCGATAGTTGGGTGTGTGGCTAGAAAGAAGTATTTTACAGTAGTTGAGTCAAGGTTTGTAGTAGTATTTTAGTAAAGAATTGATCATTTTTGTTACAGATAGCTTAACATCAAATTTTACACATCTAAAATTTTAATACGTATGGATTGTAATGACAATTCTTTCAATCAAGTTTGAAATACCTCTAGATTCTGCAGATCTTTATATTGATTATAAATCGTTTATTTTTGCAGTCCTTTCATGTGGTATCTCAATGCTTTCAAGAGTTCAAAGAAGCCTATTTATGGCAACAAATCAGCAATGTATTTGTGAATTAATATGCTAACTGTATTCCGGTGTGTTAGAAGTTTTTGTGTACATGCTACATCAGATGCACTTTTTTTAAAAATGGTGGCTGATTAGAGCTATTTCTATTTGTCCTTTTGCAGTGGTTTACATTTTCATTTTCCTATTCTTTTTGAGCTTCTAATCAGTTACAATGATCAGATTTAGATCCCAATAATTATTTTAATGTAAATAGCAATTAAAATTAACACGTCAGAACTGAGAAATTATACATTTTTCTTTACTGGCAATTCTGTACATAAACAAATTCCCACATAATCCGTACAATTTATTCCCAAGTACCTTGTCAGTTATCTTGCTCCATATTAGTAATAACAAAATCCTTTGATCCATTTTAGTTGAGAGAAGGGTTCATAAAATAAAATAAATTCAGTTCCAAAAGCAGCATCCATCCATCATCAGGGGCACCCAGCACTCGGGTATTACTCTCTTCTCGCTGCTGCCATCAGGATGAAGGTACAGGGGCCACAGGGCCCACATCACTAGGTTCAGGAACAGTTATTACTCCTCAACCATCAGGTTCTTGAACTAAAAGGGATAACTTAACCACTCACCTGTTCCCACAACCTTAGGACTCTTCTTCTCATGTTCTTGATATTACCTATTTATTTATTATTGTGATTTTTGTAATTGCAGTTTCTTGTCTCTTGCACATTAGCCGTTTTGTGTGTGGTATTTCATTGATTCTTTCGTGTTCTTTGGCAGTTACTGCAAGAAAATAAATCTCAGCGTTGTATATGGTGTGTGTGTGTGTGTACACTTTGACCTTTACAAATGAAAGAGAAAGACTATGTGATACAAAATCACTGAACAGATGGTAATTTGTCTTGCTGAAACCTTATACTGAACCTTGATTCTACAATATATATGTTCTTGGAAGTCTGCGGATTTTCAACTTTGTTATTTTCAATATTTATTCTTAAAATCTTTTCTGGTTATACATACATATGTTGTACTTATCACTTATGTAGAGAAATTTCAGTTCATCTGATGTTCAGGGAGTGTTCTAATGAATCACTTGAGACTGGAAACAACTAACCTCTTTGATATTGAGTATAAAGTTCCTCACCATGCCTTCGGGCGCATCGAGCGGCAACCTTGCCATTCCTTTAATGCTTGTCTGTTTTACGAGGCCAGGTTGCTAGCTAGTTGCTCAACCCAGCACGGGTGGAACTTGTGCAAGGAGCCAACCGAATTCGAACCTGGGGCCTCTCACCTCGGTGCGGGTACTTCTACACCACTGGCACAGACATTGAGTATGAGCTTTCATAGTAGTTACAGTATACACTACACTACAAATCCATGTCAGGTCTGCCTTCATGCCTTCTTTATCAATTGTGGAAAGACACTTAATGTTAAACGTTTTTTCAGCCTGGCATCAGTATGGTGTTTTGTTTATGTACCTGTCATTACTGATGAACGTGCGGACTAAATGAGAATAGTTGTTAGTAGTTATGTGTTAATTAAAAGTGTTCTGTAGCACACCAAAATACTTGTATCAGCAGCATGTCTAATTGTTTGTAATTGGCTAAGGCATTTAGTACTGATCAAGAAATGAGTAGAAACTCTTTGAATGCATGTTTTTGTTTGCCAAGATGTATAGGCAGTGGATTACAGTTAATTGGGACAAGTCTGGATCAGTACACTTTGGTCCAATTAAATGGCTGACCCAGATAGCCAAACTCTTATGGAAATAGTTAAAAATGTAGATTTTTTAAAAAGACAAACAACCATTTAACTGGCTAACAAATTATGTATTTAAATGAAATACACAACAAATTAGAACGCTACCAATACGACTGCAGTACTGTAAAATTGTGTATTAGTTCCTAATAATTATTGATGGAGGATTTCATTCAGTGCTATTTCTTTTAATGAACTGTAGATGAACAAAATCTGCATAAACACCTAGTGCAGATAATGGATTGCCTCAGCACAGTGCTTTCGTGATTGCATCCCCGATCTTCAATTTCACTGTAACATTCAAGATGATTGTCGATATCTTCAAATTCTTTGTAGTTTCTAGCTTGGTGAAGTTGTGAAATTGTTTCATTTTCACTCTTGGCCATTTCCAGCATTTCCGAACCTGAATGCTTGAAACCACAGTCAGCAAAACAGTTCTCAGTTGTCTTGCTGCTGATTTCTCGCCAACTATCAATGATAAATATTGCTGCATTTTTTAATACAAAGTTGCATAGAACTGATGCTAAACCTGTTCATGCTTGGCACAGTGTAGTGGCTAATGTCCACACAAGTGTATGTGACTGACACTAATTAGAAACTGTTCGGCAACAGTCTCCTGTCCCAATTAAGTGGCATAGTGTCCCAAATAAAAGGAATCCTGACTATTTGATTAGTCTTTGTTCTTTTAAGAGTTATTCCAAATAGTGGCTGCTTCTATTAACCGATGACCCAATTAACTGGAATCCATTATATTGGTTGTCAGCTGGTAAAAGGATGTATTTTGCTTTTTTCTATGCTAATGTTGTGACACAATTATAGCAGCAATTTCTAATGAGCTTTAGATTCAAAAGCATAAAAACTAATTGTTTTCCTCAAAAGTAGCTAATCCAGTCCTTCCTGCCATTTACCCTGTAACAGTACAAGGAAAATGAACTAAATACTGTAAATCAGAATTGGGTTTATCATATAACATGACAAAGTTTTTTTTTGTGGCAGAAGTACAGTGCAAAGACATAAAAATGACTACAAAAATAAATAGTGTGGAAAGAAAGAATAATAGTTATCATGGACCATTCAGAAATCTGATGGTAGAGGGCAAGAGTCTGTTTCTGAATTGCTTAGTATGGCTCTTGAGGTTAACCAGCTGCCTGATGATAGTAACGAGAAGGGGGCTTTCTCCATTTGTGTCCTTAGTGATAGATGCCGCTGTCTTGAAGATGTCTTTGGTGGGGAGTGTTGTGCCTATGATGGAGCTGGCTGTGTTGACAAGGAATTTTTACCCGTAACCATTAAATCTGAAATGCCTGTCCTACTGACTTTTCATTCAAAGTTAATGTTACGCCCCTTGGTTCAGGCAAGCTAAGCATGTGGTCTTGTCCTTGGTGCAGATTACATTTTGTATGTCTGGAAACTTTTTTTAAAAAATTGATTTTGACAATTGCTATGCCATCTTAAGCATTGCTAAGTGCTTGTTAAGTGGAGCAAGTACACTGTCTTGAACTTGTTACAGTTTAAGTAAATATTTTTGATAAATTTTCAAATTGTGAATAGCCCCTACTAGTAAGTTTGCTCATGACCCAAAAGTTGGGGGTGTTGTGGATAGTCTGGAGGCTTGTCCGAGGTTACAGCAGGACATCAATAGGATACAGAACTGGGCTGAGAAGTGGCGGATGGATTTCAACCCAGATATTTGAAGACAGGATATAATATAAATGGTAAAGCATTTAGCAATGTGGAGGATTTGAGAGATCTTGGGATCCGTGGCCGATAGGACACTCAAAATTGATGTGCAGGTTGACAGTGTTGTTAAGAAGGCATATGGTGTGTTGGCCTTCATCAACTATGGCATTCAAGAGCCGTGAGGTAATGTTACAGCTGTATAAGATCTTGGAGTAGTGTGTTCAGTTCTGGTCGCCTCACTACAAGAAGGATGTGGATGCTATAGGGAGAGTGCAGAGGAAATTTACAAAGATGTTGCCTGGATTGGAGGGTGTATCTTATGAGAATAGGTTGAGTGTACTTAGCCTTTTCTCCTTAGTGACAGAGAATGAGAGGTGACCTGATAGAAGTGTATAAGATGATGAGGGGTATTGATCTTGTGGATAGCCAGAGGCTTTTTCCCAGGGCTGAAATGGCTAACAAGAGGGGTCATCATTTTAAGGTGCTTGGAAATGGGTACCAAGGGGATGTCAGGGGTAAGTTCTTCACACAGAGTGGTGGGTGCATGGAATGCACTGCCTGCGGCAGTGGTGGCGACAAATACAATAGGGTCTTTTAAGAGACTCTTAGATAGGTACATAGAGCAAGGAAAAATAGAGGGTTGTGTGCTAGGGAAATTCTAGGCAGTATCTAGAGTAGGTTACCTGGTTGACACAACATTGTGGGCCGAAGGGCCTGTAATGTGCTGTAAATTTCTATGTTCAAGAGAACTGAAAAGTAGATTTGGCTTGTCATTATTGATTGGTATATGGGTTCTGAAAGGCAGATGTGTAAGGAATGATGGAACAAGTGCATAGATGGGCTGAGTGCAAGTAGGTGGGACTAAGTGAGAGTAAGTGTTTGGCATGGACTAGAAGGGACAAGATGGCCTGTTTCCGTGCTGTGATTATTATATGGTTATGGTTATATGTTTAGTGTATGCAATATTCCTTGATCATTGCTTTAATACTTGTTCTTGAATACATTTTCTTGTTACAAACCTCTTAATAGTTGTGAAATTGTTTGAACTACTAAGATAGCTAACGATGAGAAAAGTTGGCAACGTAAGTTTATAATTATTTTGCTTGTTTCAAAGCCATATGGAATTCCAATAACCTCAATTTAAAACACATTTTTAAGGTGTATCTGGTCTAACAACTTATAGCAAGAATAATAAACCCATTACTCACAGTTCAACAAACTCCTATGTTTCAAAAGCTTTGGAACATTGTGTCAGTTGCCAGTTGAACTTGCTGCAAGAAGTTGGGACTAGAACTTAATGCAAATACCTTTTCTAAATGAAATATTAATGAACAAGCTCAGAACAATGAAGCTGTAGAATTGTATACTGAGTAGCAATATTTACATTAGAATCCCAACACTGCGTATGCTGGAACCTGGAGTAACAATGTGCTAGAGGAATTTGGTATGTCTTTCAGAATCTGGTGTCAAGGGTGTGTAGGGAAGGAATTGTTGATTATTTTGGGTTGAAACCTTACATCAGGACCAAGTTTTTCAGTTCCTCTTTTTAATTTTATTTTCCTCTTTTCCTTCCTCTTTCTCCCTCCCATCTGTCACCAAGCATGGGATGCCCTTGCCACCTCATATTTGCAATGGTTTGTTGTGCTGAAAGAAGGGAACAATATCTATTGATAATTTGGCTCAAGAGTCACATTTCTAATAAAATTTGTCCCAATTCAGATATTTTCACTGGGACTGCTGATCTTACTTAAAAATAGCTCATTTGTTCTCTGGTGTTAACATTGCAGTAAATAGACTTTCATCAAGTTTTATGTCAACTATTGTGATGGGTTCTTTGTCTAATATAATAATTTTATTCTGATTTAACCTTTTTCCAAAGAATTCCAGATAAATGTCTAAATTCTGCTTGGGAATTGTTCTTCCCTATGTTGCCTCTGCTCTTTTGCCCGTGACTTTGTGCCCTGTGATTCTTGACTCTGCCAATGGAATAGTCTTTTTTTCACTTCATTGGGCTCTATGACATTGAATATCCATCAGTTCACCTTTCAACCTCCTGGGAAGAACAATGTAATCAGTTCCATTCCTAGCTCTTTCATGGGATCCTTGTACTTGCTGATCAATTTCTTTTGAAAGAAACTAAATCTGATTCCATCACCTCTTTAGGCAGTAGTTTCCTCTTGTATATATGTGTAGGCAATAGAAGTCATCCAGTTTGTCAGGAGTTCAGTAATCACTTGTGTCCAGTCTATTAGCTTTGAAAAGTCATCTCCTTTCCTGAAGTATTTATTGATAGTTTTCCCTGTTGTTACAATTGGAGTTTAGTATAGATGTGAAAATTGCTGAAATATGTAAATACTGAAGTAAAAGGCAGTTTTGTCCCAGTAAAGTAGTATGAGCACAGTGCACAGAGCACAGTGGAAAAAGACTGTTTGTCATGTGAAATATAATTATGAAATTTTGATCTTCAAGTGGGTGCTTAGAATAATTGTGGCAGATGATGTGGAAAGGATTTAAAGCACATGCTTTATTTAAGGTTTGAGTTGTTTGAAAGGGTTTGAGATTGAGGACATCAGAAGACGCTTGTTTATCTGTGTGATGAATGGCGTAAAAGTATCACGGAAATGTAATGCATGTGCTAACAGTTTTGCCACTGTCTTTGATGGTGTGGTGTAGTTTATGAAGTCTTGGAGGATGCATTTGATCGCATTTTTAAAACCAATCTTGTATTTCCCTACCAGTCAGGCCTAATCTTCGTCTTTTAAATTGTTTTATAAGTAATTTAAGTCACTCCGGCAGTTCTGTGTAATCTTGTACAAGCTTGAGTTGAATTCTGTTTTATTGTACCTTTTAGAACAACACTGGCTCTGAAATATTTGTAACTCTAAAGTTGTTTTGCCAATTTAAACTTCAGCAAGACTGTTTTGCAGAGTGGGTGCTGCTGAAGGTTTTTGTGTGGTTAGCTAATGCCAAGTTTTGAAACCTGGCAACTAGTTTTAAATAAAAGAACTGTCTTGACAATAAATGAAAAGATTTTTCCCATTGTTTTACTAATGTATCTTTTGAGTATTCCTACACCTCCCTCCTAACCTTATTTCCACTGGAAGTAATCTCGAAGTATCTATATTTATTGTATAGTAGTCAAAATCCAAGGTCTAGCTGTTTTTATTTCTTTAAGTGCAACAATTTACATAGTAGTATACCTTTTAGGTAGCTATAAAAGCTGCAAATGGAATTGCAGTAATCTTGTAATTTTGCTTTAGGAACCTTGTTCCTTGACAGATTTGAGACAGAATTTTGGTAGTGTTTTATCCTATTTGCTGATTTAAAGATGCACATCAAACTTACTAAACTGGGTAAATACTTCTGTAACAAAGTATTTCTAAATTTTCGTATTTAATATTTCTAATATTCCTAGACAAGTATAATTTGGAGAAGATAAATTATAACAACTTGTACTGAATACATGATGGAAAATATAGTTTTTTTTTCCTCATATATTCCAGAGTTAAGGAAATCACATGCCCAACCAGCATTTAATTTTCCATCCCTAATTGCTCTCGAGAAATTGATGATGAACTGCTGTAGAGGTTGAGGTGTGACTATACCTGCAGTGCTGTTAGGGAGGGAGTTCCAGAATTCTGGCTTGACTGTAGTCTAGAGTGAGCTTTAGCAAACAGAAGTCTTGTTGAAACCTGCAGCTTTCTCAATCTAATATCATGCAAATCTTTTAAGTTTAGCTTTGAGCAAGTAAACAGCTATAGCAGCGTAAAATGTGCGTCTTACCAAGTTTCCTTTTCAGTCCAACAAAAAGTAACATTAAGCAATGATTTCAAATATAATTAAATACTTAATTTTGAAATGTGCTTGCATGTGGAATTTATTGAGCAATAAAATAACATCCAATGCTAAAATGAAGTTTGGATAGTTGGATGTCAGTGCAGTTCTTCTAGAAGTTACGATTGAAGTTTCAGTAGGTGGTGAGATTCCTGTCACGTAAAACAAAGGATCAAGCTGATCTCGTGATGCAAAACTATTGCTGTAAATGTCTTGGGCACAGCAAATTGACCCAAATTGACCCAGTACGTGTGTGTGAAAAGCTTACTGTGCACGATTACAAATTAGAAGCAGGAGTGGAGTTATCTTGAGCCTACTATGCATTTGGTAAAATCATGGCTAGGATAATCTAATCTAATCTCAGCTGCATTTGTACTTGCCCACAATTGTTATTTATCCCCATTGCTCAAATTTCTATCTAATATTTGTTTCTACTACCCTTTTGAGGAAGGTTCCAGACTTGTGATCTTTTTAAGTAAAGAAAATTTGCCTAATTTCTGCTTTAAACAAGTAACCCTGTCACCCTTCATCTCTAACCCCCCCCCCCATTTAAAACAGTGATCCCTATTCACATTTCCAAACCCCAGTGGATATATCTATTCTCTAACTTTTTTCATTAGAAAGATCACTTGTTACTAGTCTAAAACTGAACTTCTGAATGCATTAACATCCTTCAGTAGAGGTCAGTACTTTATACATTGTGTTCTCTTTCTGTGTCCCTCCAAAGTTCTCGTCAATGCCCAATATACCATGATGCACTGTAAGGCATTAGTTTTGCATTTGATTCTCCTGGGGATAACTGATAACTTTCTCTTCCTGTACACTAGGCTTTGTGATTCATGGACCAGGGCATGCAAGTCTATCTTTCTCCATTTAGAAAACTGCACTTGATTTTTTTTCCCCTTCCAGACTGGCAGTTTCAGTCTAGAACATGTGGTGCTCCATTTGCGAGGTCTTAGCCTGTGCATTTTACCTTTTGCAGCCTCTTTCTGCCTTCACAATTTATTTTCCCATCTATTTTTGTGTCTCAAGCAAGTAATGGAAGAGGTTCTGTAGAAGCTGGAAATCTTGCAACACCCACATGAAATGCTGGTGAAACTTAGCGAGTCAGCATGGATGCTGTGACTCACTGAGGTTCCTCCAACATTTTGTGTTGCTTTAGCTTTAAAACAAGCTGCCTTGGTGTATATGAATTCTAATAATCTTTGTAGCATACACTGTCAACTTGAAAAAGATCTGTTTATGTCTATTCAGTTTCTTGTTTGCAAACCAGTCTTCCGCCCACACTACTATGTTACATCTTGCACTTAGAGCTTGCATTTTTCTGCCCTGATCTTTTATGGGGCACCTAATAAAATGGCTTCTGAAAATTTGATGTGTTGTACTGTATCTCCTGATCTTCATTTATTACTGCTTCTGCAAATTGGTGAAGCGTGATTTTTCTTTCACAGACCGTGTTCACTTTGCTTGATTATATTGAACGTTTCTGAGTAACATGCTATGCCATCTTTCATCATAATGCATTTACCCTCTGACAACTTTTTTTAAGATTACCAGCTTGATTCCTGCTTATTGTTTCTGTTTTTAAATAAGAATTACATTTTACATTTTTCAATTTTGTGGAACTGTATCAAGACAGGAATTTTTGGAAATAATCGTAATGTATCACTAATTGACTTCTAACACAAAGTATAGTGCTGTTGGTCCATCTTGTAAGGAGCTTCTTGTACGAGGCATGGGCTAAGTAATGAAATATCAAAGCATAATGTACAAATTCTAATTCCTTTCTTATACAAAAGTGACATTTATTTTTTTTGTGTTCTGTGTGATCACACTCATAACTTGAGAAGTAAATCCTATTATTCCTTCATAGTTCCTATGTTCGCATTGGATTCATAAGAGATTAGTAGTGATTTAAGAATATTTATTTACATTACTGGAATTTATTCATTTTAGTAGGTAAAAAGAACAATTTGTGTTCCAGGAAACAATCCAAGAAATACATTTGCTTTGAAATCACTTGGAGGGGAAAACCTAATGGATGCCCATGTCACTGTGTGCATGCCTCTTCCTCCTGACTTCTTCACAAAGCTAATTGCTTACAAAGGGAGTCAAATATTCCTCTGTATTAGTACTTCATTTTTCTAATGAGTATGAACTATTGTTTAATAATATTTGAGGATTTAAAAAGAAGCTATCAGAGAAGTCTAATAGGAAAATTCTTTGGATTTGTGGATGTATATAACGAACAATAAATGTCAGATTTGGCAAATACTAAAAGTAGTGTAATTATAAGCAAACCAGTATATAATTAAAGCAACCAGGAAAAAATGTACCATAAATTCAAATATTTAATGTTTGCTTCACTGCTCCGTGAAAACCTAATGAAGACCTTTTATCTATCCTTTTTGCATGCCATTTATGGCCTAGTGTCAATGCATAATTTGTAGAATGGAAGTGTTTGCAAATTGGGCTTTTTTTCCAAATAAAATGGTAACCAATCTTGGACTCTGGCCACCTTGTTAAGTACAAGAGTGGAACCCAGTATGGTCTTCTGCTGTTTCCCATCCACTTTGAGGTTCGATGTGGCATGCATTCACATGCTCTTCGCGCCACAATGTTGTATCAGATAGTTATTTCAGTTACTATTGCCTTCCTGCCAGCTTGAACCAGTCTGGCCATTCTCATTAACAAGGTATTTTCATCCACAGAACTACCACTTGATGTGATTTTTAGGTTTGTTGGTGGGTTTTTTCCCACCATTCTCTATAAACTCTAGAGATTGTTGTGCGCGAAAATCTCAGATCAGCAGTTTGAGTTACTCAAGCAGCCCGTCTGGCACTAACAATCATTCCGTGGTCAGTCACTTGGGCGTCATTTATTCTGCATTCTGATGTTTAGTCTGAACAACAACTGAACCCCTTGACCATGTCTACATGCTTTTACGCATTTTGTCGCTGCCACATGATTGGCAGATTAGATAAGGAGCAGGTGAACCGGTGTACTTAATAAAATGGCTGCTGAGTGTATATTATTTTGCCAGCTGTTTTGTGAGCTGGTATGCATCTGAACCCTGCATCAAAGGTTTTCTTAGTGAGACACCAGGTGTTTTAACTAAATGTAATGTCACTTGCAGTTTTAAATCTTTGCTAGGTATAGACTGGTATTATGGCATTAAGTTGAATCCAGGTGCAACGTTGGTGATTTGTGGAATCCATAAACATTCTTGGGGTTTTAAGTTTTTTTTCTGCTCCTTAGCTGATGTTTAAATATCATTAATCTTCAGTGTGCCCGAGATCAAATAACCTCAGGTTTACAGTGTGCAAGTTATACATATGGTAAACTCTGGTTGGAACCATGAGAAGAGGACAATGTAGGCCCATCACGGTAATTAGAACTGTTTAAAAAGTATAATTTGTCAATAGAACAGATGTTTGCCAACATTTATATTCCCCTTGAGCTTTTGCCACTCCTATTCCCATCTTGAGTATCCACATCCCTCGAGAGTTTAATTCAAACTTGTTTATTGTCATTCTTCAATACATGAGTGTAAAGGAGAACAAACTGCTTGTTGTTCCAGATCTGTTGTAAAAAAAATCCTACAGTAAGCATAATGGGAACACTTTAAAAAAAAAATGCAATAAATATAAAATCAGTCCTATAAAATATTACACCCTATAAAAATCCTGTGCCTTATACATGCTATAAAATCCTATAAATGTAAATCCATTTACTGTGGTTCATCTTTCAGTATTTTTAAAGTTATGAGCTATCTACTTTAATCCTACTATCATCATGACAATATTCTTTGAAGAACTAGAGCTATTTTATTTAAGACTAATTTAAATTCTGATTTGTGTTTTAAGAATTTCAAACATCATGAGGGGTGATCTCAAACACTGTGTGGGTGGGATCTCATTGAAACCTACTGAATGTTGAAAGGACTAGATGGGCTGGATGTTTCCTATGGTGGAGATATCCAAAACTAGAGGGCACAGCTTCAAAATTGAAGGGTGACATTTTAGAATAGCAGCAAGAAGGATTTTTTTTTGCCAGATGGTAGTGAACCTGTGGATTGCTTTGTCACAGACTGCAGTGGAGGCCAAGTCCGTGGGTATATTTAAGGTAGAAGTTGATAGTTTCCTGATTGTTTAGGGCATCAAAGGATTTGGTGAGAAGGCGGATGTATGATGTTGAGGGATCTGAGATCAGCCACGATGGAATGGCGGAGCAGACTCGATGGATTGAATGGCTTAATTCTGCTCCTATGTCTTATGAGAGTCCTTCTAAAGAGAGACCAAAACATATCAGCAAGTGCATTGTGAGTGATGTACTTGATCTGTCAGTGTTTGCTGTTGGATATGTGTTTTATGCCTTTAGTATGTGTATACAGTACAACTCAGAAGGACAGCTCCTTAGAGCTGTATTCTGTATACATACTTTGAGTATGGCACATGTTCCAATATGATGTGAACAGCATTCACTCTAGCATTGAGTAGACGTTCTGCACCTATCAGTTTGTTATTCCTTTTGTTTTGTTTCATCAATCAATCTGAGGACAGTGTTCCATATAAAACCATCTCTGGTGTTGAATAGGCAGGGGGCAATGAATTAGTTGCTTTTGTACTGAATAACTGGAGAGAACAAAATTCAATTTTATGCCCATATTTTCACCTTGCCCTTCAGGAAGTCACTAGATGGAATGGGAAAGATTTCGGCTGGAAACATCGACTGTACACTTTTGCTAGGTGCTGCCTGGCCTGCTGAGTTCCTCCAGCATTGTGTGTGTGTGTGTGTGTGTGTTAGATGGAATGGGAAGACCAAGTGTCTTGTCTTTTGAGCCTGGGTGACTGTAGCCAATTCAGTGTTTCCCCTTTTAGTCCTGAATGAGATGGATTATCTTACCATTGAACCTGAGGCACTCTTTATTTGCAAGCTATTTTCATGATTCCACCTTCTATGTGAGAAGTACAGAAGCAGGTAATACTTGCATTAAAATCATCAGTTGGCGTGAACTGTAGTTAGAAATTGTTACTTTCAAACTTTTTGTAAGAGTAGTGTCTTTGGAACTTTAAATGTTTTTTTTAAAATGCCACATAAAGTAATTTATAGCACTGAAGAACAGCAGTTGGCTCATGTCCATGCTTTCTGAAATGGAATTTGGGTCTTACAATGTAATTCAATTCAGTTGATTGTTTCTGCATTTCTCTGAATTGTTTATTTATGTTTTTGCATGTCAACATTCATAAATATATGAAGATCCTTTATTAGCAGAAATGTTCTCAACTCTTTGAGAAGTTGCATTTGGGAGAATGGATGAGACCCAGTTGCACATTAGAACCTTTTTGAATCCAACAAGAACCGTTGCATTGTGCAAGTGGATAGGGAAGCAGGAGAGATGGAGAAATGAGTAACTGTTGTTCCTGACAGTTTCTTGGAGGGGAGGAGAATTTTGGTAGGCCTCATTATGCTCACTTGAAATTGGCATAAAGGACCATGAGGTTGCACCTGAATTGATAATTGATACAGTATCTGTTATTGTTTTGCATGTAAGTGAATGGAGTTGAGAAAGCATCTGCCCAGTTATGGAATATACAGTGAGTCTTCAGTTTTGATCAGCTGGTCAGCCCTGCCTTGTATGCAAACTTGCACGTCACTTCCTCTGATCTGTTTGCCATAAAGTTCAAGAGATGCAGCATGGAAATGCCCTGTGCCCCATGATGCCATAACAACCATCAAGCACCTAATTGTATGGATGCTACCTGACCTGCTGAGTTCCTCCAACATTTTGTCTATCTGTTGATATCTATATGTATCAGTGTACAGGTATTTCTTGTACAAGTGACTTGTGCTATTACAAGGTACAAGATTCTTTAAGGTACACGTTCTCAACGTTTATAATTTCTATGCCCTAAAGCAGGACAGTTTCTGTCCCTGGTGCGTTTTCTGAAATGGAAAATGTCCCCTCAAGGCCACAATCCTCAGTGCACTCATACTCCGATACAGCTGATTATTGTCAATTGTATTTACTATGTTCAATTGCTAGCTGAAATCTTTCAGGCACTGGCATTCTAAATGTATCTTAGAATGCCAGTGCTCCTCGTTCTCCCCCCCCCCCCCCCCATTCATCTTTTTCCACCACCACCTCCCTTTTCCTTATGAAAAGTGTGCTGAATGGCCTCACAAGCTGACTCTTGGAGTAATCTCACCAACCACACCTTTATTTCCCTGAAAACTATTCTGTCATCTCCTATTGAAGCAAGAGAATACTTGAATCAGGAGACTCGTGTTACTGTAATTCACATGGATGAGGGGAAATTTGCATTAGCCAATTAACCTAGCAACTAGTATGTCTTGGGAAATGGGAGGGAGAAAGCTGTGGCATCTAGGAGGAACTTGTATGGTCACTGGGAGGTGATGTGTACTCCACGCAGATAGCACTGGAAATCAAAATCGTGTCTAGGAGCTGTGAGACAGCACTTTACCACTGTGACCGACTGGCTCTCCTGCTCTCTCTCTCATCTGCTAATCCTTCAATTGCCTTCATTATTGTTTACTTAAAAATGCTCTTAAGGATGTGCCTTTAGGCTGCAAACCCCCACTATCCACCCCCAGATCATCACAACTATGCAGGACTGTTTTTAAATCCCCTGGAACAGAAGGGGATAACCAAAATGCACAACAGGAAGCTAACTCATCAGCAAATGTGCCCATGTGCTGGATTATTAATGTGTTCTTCAGAAAAAATCAAGTGATTTTTGCCAGCTAGAAAATGGAGACTATTCTCATTAAACTGTAATGATAATGAGCATACACAGATTTTGTTTTCAGTAACACTATCATAAAATTAACCTTGTAGGTTCACTTCCTGTGACTGGTGATAAAACCTACTTTGAGCAGTGCTTTCTGCTGAACTATTTGCACACCCCCACTGAGAATGGTTTTGGTAACCTTGAGCTTTTGAGTAAATTAGTGATAATACTCCACAGTACCCAGTGTATATACCAGCATTGTTTTACTGTTGAAAAAAGCTTCAGCAATCTACTTGGTAGGGTTCATTTATTTTGTTTAAACCCGTTGCCTTAAACTGCTTGTCAATAAGCTTCCTTTTGCTCTGTTGGGTTATAGCTTGCACATTAATGTGTTCCTGCTGTTTCTCTGAGGGCCCCTAGTGTCCAAGGTTACAGTATTTTGTAAATCCAAGTGTTCAGACATTCTATAAATGTACTTAATGTATTAGGATATCTAGTAATTCGCCAGCAGAACAATTATGGCTTTGTATTAGGTTTGGAGAATAGTTGAACTAAAAACTTGTTAGTATTTCTGTTGAGACTTGTTTTGCAATCTGACTCTTGCTGTATGGATATTACTGGTGATCTTGCCTTAAGAAACAACTACAAATCCTATTGATCTGTATTAATGATTCTGAGAGAAGCAGGTTGCCCTACCCCACCCTTGGAAACTCTTGCCATAGAAGTATGCAAGAAAGGTAGTTTCAGAAAATGCGCTGTAGTTGTCTAAAGAGTAATAGATATAAAGTGCAGTATTTATAAACACTAAACTGGCTTTGTTATTTAGCTGAATTTCTACATTTTTTTCTTCAGTCGGGACATCGAAAACAAGGAGACACTCAAGGGGTTAACAAAGATGGATGACCGCCCGGAAGAGCGCACAATTAGGGAAAAGCTGAAGGTGACTTGCATGCCAGCCTGGAAGCATGAATGGTTAGAAAGAAGGAACAGGCGAGGACCTGTAGTAAGTACAGTGATATATCTTGCAAAGGAATGTTTTTTTTTGAGCAAGAGAAGGTTCTGGCAGAGACAGTTTCTGCATTATTCTGTGAAAAGTGCAAATGATTATTTCTTTAATCTGTTTGTTTAAAAGAAGGAAGGGATACAAATTAAAATTAAGATTGCATTTTGTATTGTTGGGAAGGGAGGTGGGACTTGACCAATATCAAAATGTAAGCTTTCATCCACATTTAGAGTCCCATAATTTCAATTTTTAATTTTCAAATGCTTGTATTTCAGTTCCTGCCTTTTGTTCTTTTGCAGACCCAAACTCACTCACTTTCTGAAACCTGATTTAAACAAAAATAGTTATAATCGTACTTTTATTTCCTGCTTTACTCTGAGAATTCTTCAGTCTGAAAGATATTTGGTATGACATCAACTTCAATGCTGCTAGCTCTTGCAATTAATATCAGGTTAAAAGTAGCATTAAATTGGGGTAAAGGAGGTGTTGATTCCACAGACTGATTGCGTTGCAGATATAAACTTAAAGCCTTATCACAGTGCCCTCTACTGTTATTTCAGGTACTTGTCCTAGTTTTCATTGAAATAGGCGCAGATGTTTGTTTCCCTTCCCTTTTGGTATATAAATTTTGTGTGTTCGTGTACATAATTATAAAAATGCAGATTATTACCATATTATTAAAATTAATTTGCTTTTAATTTTGTAGTCCAGGATAGTTGTATCTCATGCCTACATGCAGTTGATGGAAATTGCAAATGACTTACTAAATTTAATTTAAACGTTTTTTTTCTTTTGTACTCCAGTTCACTGGAAATAAATTAACTAGGGTCACTTTTGTTTTTCTTGCAGATTGTGAAACCAATTCCAGTGAAAGCAGATGGGACAGAGTTTGGAAAGCAAGCATCTGACTGTCAAACAAATGCAAATGTCTCTCCACAAATGCAACAAAGAAGGCGCAGTCCTTCCCCCAGTAGTTCATCATCATCAGCCACATCATCATCATCATCTTCAAAATGTGTTGTAAAGTCCGAATCTCCTGGTGTAAGGAGAAAAAGAATATCACCAGTTCCTGTAAGTGCATGAAAAAAAATTCTGACTTTCCTGACCACAGTGAAATGGTATTTAAATGTACAAGTGTCTAAAATCAAATTGCCACCTGTCAAATACTGAATATTGTGTCATAACTTTATCGAAATTAGCCTTTAAATTCATAATGTATGAGCTAATCATCTGCGGATGGCCAAATTCTATCACAGTTTCAACACTCAAAGCTGATTTTAAAGGAGCTAATATTTCGAGGACTGAGTTTTAATCTTCTTCCAGCCGACTAGAATTTTTAAGTGTTGCGACTTTCTCGGGTGCATTAAAATTTATTGAGATGTTCAAGAAAATTTGTGAGTCTGCTTGATTGGTTAGATCTGACATTTTCCGTGGACAACGTTGTAATATTAAGAACTAATTCAAAAATATGCTGTTAAGTCTATGATGAAATATTGTTAATTTTACATTGACAGGGTGAAAATGAATGTCCCTGGCTTTTTGGTCTGATTTTTTTTTAAGAACTGTTCAACTGTGCTAAAGTTGCCTTTTGAAATCAGAATTGCATAGGATGCACAACGTGGAATATAAAGCCATATGACACACGATTTATAGTAGCCCAGTGACCATTTTTATTCCTTATGGCAATGTGGTTAACATTGATCAGAATCTGAATTGTTATCATGAAATATGACATGGAATGTGATGTTTTGTGGTAGCAGTAGAGTGGGTGCATAAAATTACTATAAATTACAGAAGTCAGTCAATAGTACAAAAAAACAGAATAACATGGTGCTGTTCATGGACTGTTCAAAAATCTGAAGAAGGGGAAGAAACTGTTCCTTAATCATTGAATACGAGCTCTACCAATGAAATATGTATGCCATTAATGTACTTTATTCAAGATTCCATGATGCATTTTGGCAGGGTTGGGGGGGGGGATGTCAACGTACACACAGAATTAGGAGTGAACCACTTGGCCTGCTCCACTCTTTAGTTTGATCTTTGGTGAACTGTTTGCTACTTCAGCTCTTGTTCCATCTACTTCCACTAGCCTTCCACCATCTTATTGACAAAATTCTCTGCTCTCTTAAAATACTCAAGATTCAGCTTTCTCCACCCTTTGAGGGTTCCAAAGACTAAAGAAACTTGAGCTGTCTTTGGTTAAGTGGGTAACCCATTATTTTTATTCAGTGATCCCAAGTTGTAGGTTCTCCCATAAAAGGGAATAGTTGTACAACAAAAAAATAGGACTTTCGGCCCAGTTAAGTGATGGGGTGAGTGAATTTATCCCGTCTGATTCAAGGCCCTGATGGTTGGAGGGGTTTTAAATGTTCCTGAACCTAGTGGTTTGGGTCCTGAGGCTCCTGTACCACCTTCCTGATGGCAGTGAGAAGAGAGCATGACCTGGATGATGTGCATCCTTGTGGGATATGTTCAATGGTGGGGAGGGCTTTACCTGTGATGGGCTGAGCTGTATCTAATATTTTTTGTAGGATTTTCTGTTCATGGGCATTCATTGGTGTTTCCATACTTTGCTTGCATCAACTGCATGAGTATCAGCTATATTACTGAAGGACATTGGCTAAAAGGCTATGAATATACACCATTATTTTTATATGGTTTGGCCAAGTTCCATTCAAGTATTGCTTTTTGCATCGTACAAAAGAAAGCTGCAATTGCTGGATACTGAGTGGAAAATGCTGGAGATGCCCCAGATGAAAGCTCATCGACCTGAATCATTAATTCTGTTTATTTTTCCACAAATGTTGACTTATTCCTGAGTGTTATCAGAATGTTGGAATGAGTAAGCAAATTCTTCCCAGTATTTTCCATGAACTGCTCGATCTTGGATTATTGTGGGTCTTGATGGGAGAATGTTAAAAAGAATTCTATTTCTAGCTCACAACAGTATAAAACATCCTCTGTCCTTTTTCTTTTTTAAAAAAACCCTACTTGTAAATGGTGCTGCAGAAAAGTTGAAATAAACTTCATAGTTGTATATCCTGTAACCCTTGGAAAATAATAGCAAGGCACATTTTACGACTAAATTGCTACTTGCTATTCAGAGCAAACTACTGGTTTTATTAAAGAACAACAACACACACAAAATGCTGGTGGAACACAGCAGGCCAGGCAGCATCTATAGGGACTTCCTGATGAAGGGTCTCGGCCCGAAACGTCGACAGCACTTCTCCCTATAGATGCTGCCTGGCCTTCTGTGTTCCACCAGCACTTTGTATGAGTTGTTGTTTGAATTTCCAACATCTGCAGATTTCCTAGTGTTGGGTTTTATTGAACAGCTGACTTGAGCTATAAAAATGCTCGGGTTCCTTTGCTTGTACATATACCTGATAAGGTAGATGCCTGTGAAGAACAATTGCTTTCTTAGATTCTAAAGAAGAATTCTAAAATCTGGCTGTGGTGGAAGTTTTTTCCAATTCTTTTTTCTTCTGTAGTTTCAGAATGGACGCGTAACACCACCAAGAAGAGCTCCATCACCTGATGGCTTCTCACCTTACAGCCCCGAAGAAACTAACCGTAGAGTCAACAAAGTAATGCGTGCTCGCTTATATTTGCTGCAGCAAATAGGGCCAAACTCCTTCCTCATTGGAGGCGATGTTCCTGACAATAAGTACAGGGTCTTTATCGGTCCTCAGGTCAGTTGGAACACAATTGTTAACATTTTCATTTTCACCTTTAGAAGAAATAACTGAGCATATTTATAGCCTTCCTTCTGAAGGTTTTATAAGAGATTTTGGGCTGTAGGTGTTCCAGTTGCAATTGTGTAAATTGCTCACAATTACCAATTTGCTTATCAAAGCAAAGATAATCATATTGCATGGCTCTGAATGATATTGTTTTACAATGTACATCTTTCCTGTAGGTACGTGACCAAAACTGCCCACAATACTCCAAATTAGGCCTCACCAATGTCTTCAACACAACATCTCATCTCCTCAGGTCTTTGATTTATGAAGGTCAATTTATAAATTAAAGCTTTATTTACAATCCTATCTACCCGAGCTGCTACTTTCAATGAATTGTAGACCTATATTACCAGATCCCTTTGTTCTATTGCATTCCTCAAAGCCCTAACATGCACTGTATAAGACCTACCCTGGTTGGTGTGCAACACCTCGCACTTGTCTGCATTAAATTCCATTTGCCAATTTTTCCAGCTGCTCCAGATCCCACTGCAAGCTCTAATCTTCCTCGCTGTCCGCAACTCCTTCATCAGCAAATTTGCTGAACTAGTTAACCACATTATCATCATTGATCTAATGACAAACAACAATGGACCTAGCACAGATCACTGCACTAATCCACTGGTCACAGGCCTCCAGTCAGAGAGGCAACTTTCTACTACTACTCTCTTCTCCCACAAAGCCAATGTCTAATCCAATTTACAACCTTATCTGACTGAATCTTGACCAAACTCCATGCTGGACCTTGTCAAATACCTTACCAAAGTCCATGTAGGCAAAATCCTCTGCCTTATCTTCATCAACCTTTCTAGTAGCTTCCTCGAACAACTCTAAGGTTGGTTAGACACTACCTACCACACACAAAGCCATGCTGATTGTCCCTAATCAGTCCCTGTTTATCCAAGTACTTGTATCCAGTCCCTTAGAATACCTTCCAATAACTTTCGCACTGGCCTATAATTTCCTGTCTTATTTTTTGAGGCGGTCTTAAACACTGGAATAATATTAGTTCTCCTCCAATACTCTGGTACCTCGAAAAGGATTACAATTGATGTAAAGAGCCCCTGCAATTTCTGCACTTGCTTCCCACAGGATCCAAGGGAATATCTTGTCAGGCCCTAGGGATTCATCCACCATCATTTACCTCAAGATACCAAACACCACCACCTCTGTAATCTGTATGGTATCAACGTCCTCACTGATGCTTTGCCTCAAAGCAATGTCTGGATGGAAGACATCAAGTTCCACAAAAATTACCCAAGACAATGATTTACTATTTAGTTAAATCTGCCAAATTCTTGCTGTTTTTGAACGCACATTCAGTTTGGTAAAGTTAAATCCTCAGTCCCAACTTGGAGGGTGTAGGTAGGGGAGATCTATATTCTAGGGGAGGATAGAGAGGAAGGCATATTGAAGACTTGAAGATTTTCTGGCAAAAAAATTAACTTTTTACTATTAAATTTAACTTCCTAGCCTTGAGCATTTTGCTAATTTGATCTTTTGTAGACTTGCAGTTGTGGACGTGGAACATTTTGCATTCATGTGCTGTTCGTTATGTTACGAGTTTTCCAGTTAGAGCCCTCTGATTCAATGTTGTGGAGAAAGACTTTGAAAAATTTTGAGGTAAGTGGAACTTTCAGATTTCACTTACGATTTTTTTGATTGAATTCTCATAATCTTTAAATTTGTGGATCAACTTTCATAGCCCCAGAATATCCAATAGCACTTTCTAGCCAGAAAGAAGTCACTAATATTGCACAAGGTCCAAGTTCAATGATAAATGACTGGCTGACTCACAGGTTGTGGGATAAATACTGGACAGAAAATACTGAACATAGAAACTTGCTTACTCTGCTACAAAATTGTGGTGCAAGATATTTTGTGCTTGGCTATGCAGGCTAGCTAGCTCTCAGAGTGCTACCTCACCTGAAGTGCAAACTTGTACGCTTTGCATTGTTAGTTTTTGCTTTACCTTTCCAGAGATAGATTAGTTTATTTTAAAAAAACACTGCCAGTGCAGATATTACAGACAGACTTGCTAAACATGTTATGGAGTGTTTTAATTACTGGGCAAAAAATGCATTGGAGAAGAAAACAGTATTTGGGATGCTACCGCAAGCCAGTTTGGGGGAGGGGGAGGAAGGACTAGGGAAAAATTTATAGTTCATTGGAAGAGAACTAATAGATGCCAATACTTAATATGGTTGTTTTCATGAACCAGTCAAGGGCTGCTGGATAATGTAGGACATCAGAGTCCGCTGACTTAATACTGATCAAAATAAGTAATAGAAATAATCTGTTTTACTGTGTTCTTCTTCACTGTGCCAAAGTAGGCTGTTCCCATGGGAAGCCAATTGATATATCAAAATTTTGATAGTGCTTTGGGCCAATAGGAGTTGGATTGGGATTGCTGGAGAAGCAGCAGAAGATCTTATCCTAACGCATAAGATATCTTTGGGGGGGGGGGGGTGGTCATAGGTTTTGGCAGTACATGGTAACTAGATTCAGTTAATGAAATGTGAGGGAAAAGTGCCAGACTTGATGCAGGCCTTGTTGATTACAGTGTATGTACAGTCTCTGCTCGGGAAGAAGGAAATGATGTGGAAAGTTGTTGTCAAGCTTGTGCAATAGGATTGGTTTTAACCAAAATATAATGAAAATTTGTTGTTTTTTTTTTCAAAAGGTGGAGAGTCTGTTTCAGAAGTACCACAATAGACGGAGCTCCCGTATCAAAGCACCATCACGTAGCACCATACAGAAGTTTGTTTCCCGTATGTCTAACTCGCATATATCTGCTTCATCCAGTACTTCTACATCCAATTCAGAAAACAGGTTGGTATTGAAATGAATAACTTTAAAGGGGTCTGGAGAATGGAATAATTACTTCCAAATTAATTTGTTAGGACAAGAAAAGTTCACCAACTGTATAGTCTTAATTCTTGTTTTGACAAATTAATTTGAAAGCACCTTTTCTTTTGTCCTTTTGAATTCTATTTTTCTTGTTGATTCTTGTTTTAAATGTGCAGTTTCATTTCTTGTTTAAATGTGCACATCTAATCTTTATATTATGTGAATGAGGAGATGCGAATTAAAGTTTAGTTTCTGCTGTTTGGTTGGCATTAGGATTTCTGAGTTTTAAAAGTGGTTTTAATTCAAAAGAAGCACCTAAGCATGAGAATTGGAAAATTTCAGGAAGCTGCATAATCACTGACTGTACACAGGTTTTTGGATAATAAATTTCTTACGTTTGACCCCTAAATAGCTGACCTCTCATCTTAAGACTTTGACTTTTGACAAGCTCTTCAGCCAAGAGAAGCAGCTTCTCCACATCTTTAAACATGTCCTTCAATGCAGTTACCCCTTATTCTTATAAGCACTGACAGATCAAGGTCTATTCTGCTTTGTCTCCTTGGAGGACAGTTATTTCATTTTGGAAATCAGTCAAGTAAACTTGTACGAGTTTCCCCCTCTTTCGCACCTTTCTTCTATCCCTCTGCCATCTCCACCACTCCACATTTCTGTCTAAGCAAACTCCAAATCCCAAGGGTTGTATATTCTTAGTTTGCAGTAATGACTCAAACCAAAGTTGTCTCAGTGAACTATACGAAGCCCAGCCATTGCTACTTGAAATTAAACACATGTCCATTCAACACATTCTGCTTCATTCTTTAAGTTATAAGAACATGGAAGTGGAATTTCGGTATTGTTGATTAAATTTTAAATAAAATTTAAGATCTATTGCTGTTTGTGTTTATGTGGAAATGTGATTGGAATAGGGAAATTGACCTTTGCATGCATACATACAACCTTAATAGACGAGAAGTTTTGGAATTTGGTAACTTCATGAAACTTTAAAGTTGGGATTTATTTCTTTTTATATATAGCTTGAAAGATGAAGAAGAACAGATGTGCCCCATTTGTCTTCTGGATATGTTGGATGAGGAAAGCTTAACAGTGTGTGAAGAAGGCTGCAGGAATAAACTTCATCATCACTGCATGTCAATCTGTAAGCTTATGACTTTCTTCAACTTTTAGCTTTTAAGCAGAGTAAAGTAAATTTATTATTACATTTGTCACCATGTACAAATCTGAGATTCATTTTCTTGCGAGCATACTCAATAAATCCATAATGTAAATGATGGAAGACTACACCAACTTGGGCATTCAGCCAGTGTGCAATAAATGCCAATACAAAAAGAAAGATAATAATAATTAAACAATAAATATTGAGAACAAGGTGAGTCCTTGAAAGTAAGTACCTAGGTTGTGGGAGCATTTCAGTGATGGAAGTGAAGTTATTCCCTTTGGTTCAAGAGCTTGATGGTTGAGGAGTAATAACTGTTCCTGAACCTGGTGGTGTGAGTCCTGAGGCTCCTATTCCACCTTTCTGATGGCAGCAGTGAGAAAAGACCATGTCCTGGGTGGTGTCAATAAACTTGAATATGGCATTGGAGCTGTGCTTAGCTACACAGTCATAAGTAGAGTCGGGAGCTGAGCACACAGCCTTGTGGTGCACTTGTGCTGATGGAGGCTGCGGAGGAGATTTTTGCCAATCTGAATTGACTGGGAAATGTGACAATTTGAAAACAAGTGGGAATATTTTCATCTGGAGCTCAGTAGATTAGCTATTTATTCTGGATTCATTCTGAAAGGATGATTTGAATTGGAAACTCAAAGAGATTTACGGTGGTCTATTTTCTGAATGTATTTAAAAATGTTTTAAAGTAATGGTGCATTGAGTTTTGTTGGGCTTTATTCCAGGGGCTGAAGAATGCAGAAGAAACCGGGAGACGCTGATCTGTCCTCTTTGTAGAGCCAAATGGAAGTCCCATGAACTTCACAGGTAGTGAAATTTGCTTCATGAATTAGGTTTTTGTTCATATACCTCTAATACCCTCACCTCATTTTAATTCTTGCCTATTTTTGAATCAATTTTCCATTGATGGTTTTGTGACACTTCCTCAAAATTACTACCTCTGGTTAAACCTATTCTGTATTTCCCTCTTGGCATTCAGGGGAAGTGATGTTAATGTTGAAATTCAGGAGCTCATCAGATCTTGTGAAAAGGTCACATCTGAGATTTAAAAATATCAAGCAGCAATTTTGGATATTATCTGTTATTCAAATGTTGAAACTCTTGTATCCATAACCAATTTGGAGGAAAGATAAAGGGAACTGAGGGGCAACTTTTCTACAGAAAGAGTGATGGGTATGTGAAATTAACTGCCAGAGGAGGTGGCAGATTGCAGTTCAGTGTTTAAAAGACAATATGGTTGGTACATAGATGGGAAGGGTTTGGAGGGATATGAGCCAAACGTAGGTAATAGAGACTAGCTGAGGTAGGCAATTTGGTCAGCGTAGACTAATTGTGGTGAAGGATTTGTTTCTATATTCCATACTGACTCCACTCTGACTCTGATTTGTCTGGCCACCTCAAAGATGCCTGAAATTTCCTTTAGTAAATAATAGCAAAACTATTGGTACATTGATAAATGCGATAACTGACAGTGGAAACCAAACAGACTCTGTAGCCCTCACATTTAGATGGCAATATAAAGCTGGTGTTAATGGTCTCCACAGGGTGGAGTTTTGGGGTATTTGCAGATGAAGTTAATACAGAACTGTTACTGATGTGAATTTAATCTATTAACTCATTCATCTTTGCATAAAATAGTGAAAACGACCCTTGATCAGTCAGATGTAACTGAGTGTTTAACAACGTACTAAACTGAGCAACCTCCCTCACACAAAATCTCATGTTCTCAGGACATTTCAAAATTCATTATTTTAAATGGAGTTTGATGTACAGATGTGTCTGATCAAACGTTTATGTCCAAATCTTTATTTCACCTTCACCAGTTCCGTTGGATGAATTTGAAACTGATGTCAGAAATAAATATGTGCACTTGAAAAGAGACCAAATATTTGTAAAGATCAGGAACAGGTCAGCAGCAGTCTGCAAAATCCAAGCTGAAAACGATGCAACAGAATCTGGAGTTCAAAGGTGTCAAAGATTCAAAGTATGTATGCAGTATACAGCACTGAAATTCATCTTCCCAGAGACAGCTACAAAACAAAATCAATCATGGAACCTGTTTAAGGAAACCCCAAAAACTCACCGCATGTGTTTTTTAAAAAAAAAACAAAATTGCACGCACAAGCAACCAAAAAAAAGTGAACACCACAAAATATAAAACATCCAACCTACAGAGACATCGAAAGAGTCCAGGCATTCAGTTCAGTTCAGACTAGCGCTGTCGTTCGTTGTCTGCAGGCTACTCCGGTCGAAATCGCAAAAATAGCAAGGAAAAAAAAGGAAGGACCAAAAATACATCATATCGTGAGCTATAGAGTCCAATCCACAAACCGTGTTGATTAAACCTTGCCTGAGACCCAGGACTGTGGCACCATTCTTCAACGTTGAGGGAGAGCAAGAAACCATTCAAACACAGGGACCTTCTTCCAGGAGTAATGAGCAAGAGTGATGAGAGTCCGCTGCACACGGAAACTTCGCTCCAGCAGCAGCGTAAAAGAGGTTGGTAGACGATGCTGAACGCGCTCGCCTTCCACTCTTGCCTCTGATTTCAGTGTTCCTCGACGTTTTAATTGGTGAGAAATGAAGTCGATAATGGGCTCCAGGCTTCTTGTCTTCAAGGCTGAAAACCTCACCGAACACCCTCAGCGACAGCAAAGTGCCAGATTGCTCAAATGGCCCAAAAACAAACCATCGAAATGCAGATCATTTCAACAGTAGCAGAACCACATTCGAAAGAAAAAAAAGTGAAAGAAGTAATTTTGTGAACTGTCTGAAGGATGCTGCCCTTGATCACTTTGTTCACTGGCGCTGTCTTTTCATGTGGATGATCTTTGTTATTTATTAACCAGTTCTTCCAGAAATGCCAATTCCCATTTCTGTTTCAAAATTATACCCAAAATTTGTTCAGTGTATCTTAAGCAAAAAAATATTTTAGTGAGCATGGGAGTTTAGCCTGATCTGGTTGGTATAAGGAGGTATAAGATTTAATTTTCTTTAAATTTAGTTGGTAAGCTACAAAACAGCCCCAATTACACTGAACAACAATTTTTTTCGAAGGTGGTGCTTCCTCAGAGATTCTTTTTATTTGATAGATCACTTAAAGTTGAACTTGCTTATAGTTTCAGACTGCTTGTAGGAATTTGGAGAAACTAGAAATTAACTTCTTTTGAATATAATGGATTTAATTGCATAATGGTGCTGATGCTTTGTAATAGTTCAACTAAGCTAAAAATGTTTTGTTGATGATCTTCATTTGTACTGAAGTTCTCACTTAAATGTCCAACAGTAATCAGCCAGTTGCCTCGATGCTGTTTCTCCAAAACCACAATGTCCTGGTGAATCCTTTCACAATACTCATCACAGACAGCACCAAGATTTGCAGGAGAGAAGTCTAAATGGGAATGCAGAAATTGAATCTTTAGTGACATGTTGCACTTCATGGTTTCAGCTTAAATTGTGGGCAACATTTTAATTAACTTGAATTATGAATTGAAATAACAAATATCAGCAATTTTTAATAGTGTGTGACAGGGACATTTCATGGTGATTTTCATGATTAGCTGCCAAAAATCTGTAAGATGTACACAAATGTATTTGGGAAGCAAAATCTTTGTCCAGCGTTATTTGTAAAAGTTACTACTAAAATTATAGCCTGAATTTTACAAACAATGCTCCACCATGCCCAATCTCTGCTCTTCAGGACTACATTAGCTGCCTGTATCCAGGTTAGATGGTCTTGTCCAGCTGACTTGGAGGAATCCTACTCCCAGTTCTATTAGCCATTAAAGCTGTCACGATTTTTAAATGTTTCTCTTCTGAATTTTCAAAACTTTTTGTAATTGTTATCATCCTCTAATACAAATGTTGGTATTTCTCAGCAAGGTACAGTTCTGTTGACAAGTCCACTAACAACTGTATTGACAGAGATGCCATTGACTGTCAGTAAAATATTTGGGATTCTTATGGATATTGGCAAATATAAAAATCCCAGATTTGATGGAATTTCATTCCTTTAATATTTTTGTCGCAGGATTTTACAAGACAGCTTTGTTTTTTTTTAAAGCCATGAATCTCAAAGTTCAATGCAACTTCAAAATTCGCCGCAGGATGCAGCTGCACAGAGACGACAACAGGACAGTGACTTTAGTCTTCATCATTATGGTGTCCAACAAATTCCACATTCTTACAAGGAGCTGACAGAACCTTGGATTCAGGTGAGGAGATGTCAAAGAATTACTTTTACTTTTATTCATGAGGAGAGTTGCTGCATTTTATTGAATGCATTGAAAATTTTAAACACATGCCTTATGAAAACTTTGAAACCTATTATTGAATTTCTGTTATAAATTGCAATATTTATCATGAACTAGCTATAAATGTTTAATAATTTTAATTGATAAGAAAATTTTTTATTTGAAGTATGTGCATTTAACAATTTAGATTTTTATCTGTAGTTATGCTGTCCACTTTCTTCTTTAGGTTTTTGGAATGGAACTTGTCAGCTGTCTCTTTTCTCGGAACTGGAATGTACGTGAGATGGCATTAAGACGTCTTTCACATGATGTTAGTGGTGCCTTGCTCTTGGCAAATGGTGAAATCCGTACTGGAAGTTCCACTTGTAGTAATGGATCTGACACTGGATCTAGTTGTCTAATAGGAGCCAATGGATCATCTCAGACTGATATCTCAGGAGATGTGGTGGTGGAGTCATGTTGCAGTGTACTCTCTATGGTCTGTGCTGACCCAGTCTACAAAGTATATGTTGCTGCTCTGGTAAGATATTAGTATTTCAAATGTACTGTATACAATGCTTAGTCAATAAAATATAAGAACTGGATGTCAGCTCCAAAATGTATTGTGCAAATCGTCTCTCAAAACCCAAAATTAGATCTCAAACAAAAACTTGTACAGATTATTTTATTGTAGATATTTTGTTACTTGTAAGCAACATACACACAAAATGCTGGAGGAACGTAGCAGGTCAGGCAGCATCTGTGGAAATTAATAAACAAGTCGACATTTCAGGCTGAGACCCTTCTTCAGGACTGGAAAGGAAGGGGAAAGACATCAAAATAAAAAGGTGGGGCAATGGGAAGGAAGGTAGCTGGAAGGTGATGGGTGAAGCCAGGTGGGTAGGAAAGGTAGAGGGCTTGGAGAAAAACAAATCTGATGTAAGAAAGGGAAGGAGGAGGGGTCCCAAGGGAAGGTGATAGACAGTTGAGAAGAGGCCAGATTGGGGAAAAGAAAGAAGGGAGCAGTGGGGGGGCGGGGTGGAGAGACGACAATTTTTGTTTACCTGGATGGAGAAATCAATATTCATGCCATCAGGTTGGAGGCTACTCAGGTTGTTAATTGAAACTGGTAGAAAGCAAGCTTAAAATAATTTTGGAATTTGTGATTTTGCTTTTCTTTTGGGTGGTGGAGAAACAATGCTGAGGAGTTACTTGATGTTACAGTCAGGTTGAAAATTAAACATTTAACATCCTAGTAGGCTGTGTAGCTGCTTCCTAATTTAGTGGAAACATTAAAATTTCAGTTTTCAATTGTCCACATCAGAGTAGTGGGCTGAAGAAAATAATCTGGCAGAAGTTGTCAGTCTTCTATTTCCAATCCAACACATCTTTTTGTTTTCAAACACTAATTTACCGATTTTTTTTTTACTAATTTCCTGTTAATATGATTTATCTTTTTAATCTTTTTAAATCAGTTTTGTCACCAGTATTTGCTCATTTCCCCCTCTGGGCAAAATAGGTTGAGGCTGCTTATGCTTATAATTTTAATGCAACGAGAATTGTGTTCATCTAAAATAGAAAGTGGAACTGCATTTTTCAACCAGCTATAATGTAAAGGACACTTAACTATTTATAAAAGTTAAATAGTAGAAAATAATAGATCTTGTGTATATAGATTTCAAAAGGAAGTTAGCTTATGCTGTGTGGGAAGCTTATTAATAAAAGTCACTTGTATGCAATGGAGTGAGACTTGTCATTTTATATGAAATAACATTGTAAAGAGTCATAAGACATTTTGCAGGGGAATTTATTTGAGCCATATTAAATGTTAGAACAGGTGAGCAAAAACCAAACCAAATAGATGGGTTTTAATAAAACATTAAATTTGTAAAGTGGGGTAGGGAGATGGAGAGGTTTAATGAGGGATCTCAGATCTTGGGTTCTTTGCATTAGTAGGGAAAGCCATCTTTCAGCAACAGGATTAAAATTGTGGATTGTCCATGGGTGAGCATGGAATTTAATTATTGCTAATCTGTATGACAAAATTAAAGAGATGAGGAGCAAGGCCATGGTAAACGTTTTTAAATTGCTTCTTGAATAATTAAAGCTGCTGTGCAAAGCAGGTAGGATGGTGAATGTAAGACTCTGAGTTGTTAGGTAGGGTAGAAAGCATAAGGATGAGTTGGGGTAGGAGTTGAATCGAGTATTGTTAAAGGTGGAAAGCGGTGGTTTGTTGGCAGAAGCTCATCCATAGGTCAGTTTAGACACCAGGGGTTCAAATTAACTAGTTCAGCATTGGACACTGACCAAGGAGAAGAGTTGGACGAGTGATTGGGAAATGACTTTGCAGTAATTCCCAAAAGGTGGAAATGTGTGCTTGCTTAGTATTGGAAGACAGACCAGTAGAATGACATTTGGGTGACGATGTGTGGCCTGGAGGTATTGAGAAAGTTAAATGCATCAGCAGTATTGTAGAAGCCACCAGTGGATAATATTAATGAGGGAAGCATATTGATAAATCTGGAGTATGCATGTAAGTGAAAAGGAAAGATGTTGGTTCTGCATGATCAGCAAAAGTGGGAACCAACTGAGTATAGTCCCAATACAAATGAATGACTGGCGAGGCATTGGATGTCAGAAGCTGTAGACACAAAGGGAGAGGGAGAGCTGGTTTTCTGTGTAACACCTAATATTATTTGTAGCTTTGGCAAGAGATCTCTAAAACCGGAGAACATATTTTTGAGATAAAAGAATCTTGTACTTAGAAGGGAGCTGAGAGAATTTTTAAAAAAAACTCGCCTGGATGATGGTTCATTGTGGAACACAGCATCTGAGAATGTTGTGGTACAGAAACTCTCACGATTTGTGTCTACCAAATACTTGAATCACCACAGCAAAGGAGGCTGTAGGCTGGAAAATCAAATTAGGATAGATTGGTTCTTGTTGGCTGTTAGGCCAAAACAGCCTAAGCAGTATGACTCTGACAACAAGCTGTTTTGCTATTATAACATGGTTAATGCCATATTGGTACTTTGATTTGAGCTGGCATCCTTTTTGGAATTCTGGGAAAGGTGGCTGCAGACATTGGAAGCAACAGTGGCTCTGGATAAAAAGCAGAGGCTGGAATTAGTGTGTTAATTTGCAAGGATAGAGTTAAGGAATTGGACTTTGCAAGGGGGAGTAATCACTGCAAATTAAATGGTGAGGGGGGACCAGAATCAGAGGCCCAGGAACTATTAACAACATTAAGTAAGGTGGAAGATGCAAAGGAAAGGTAAGTACAGGTGTCCCTCGCTTTATGAATGTTCGCTTTACGCCACTTCACTTTTATGAAAGACCTACATTAGTAACCTGTTTTTGCATTACGAAGAGGATTTTCGCTTCTACGGACATTTTTACCGTATAAATTAATTAATTATAAATTAAATTTCACTTTACGCCATTTCGACTTAAAGGTTTCATAGGAGTGCTCTACCTTTGTGGGGGGGGGGTGGGGAGGAGACACCTGTAATCAAACATCAGCCATAACCAGGAATGACTCAAAGTGTCATCTATCGTTTTGTCTTTACGTTTGTTACTTGACCCAGTGAGTTTTTGTTAAATATGTAGAATACTAAATAAATATTAGGCTTCTAGATATCGTAGAATAAAGCTAATACCTAATTTTGTGTTTCACACTTAATAATTATGTAAATAGTTCTCATTTACTAAATTTAAGGATGCAGCAATTTTAAGGAAGCTCAAAAGAACTAGAGCTGTTCTCAGATAGCAAGATTTAGACATAACAAGCATTCGGAACAGCTTTGAGGTAAATTGATGCAACTTCCAATGATTAATGCGTCAAATGCTTGAGGGGGATAATAAATTAGCCATGATAGAATGGTGGAGCAGACTTGAATGGGCCAATTGGCCTATGCTGCTGCTATATCTTATGGAATGGATTTAAAATTGTATTGCTTGATAATTTTGTTCAGAAATCATTTGGTAGAGATCTTCTGATAAAATATCTTTTTTTAGAACCATATCACTTTGGGGCACTTGTCTCTGAGTAGATTCTAGCTTAAACATTGCATTTTGCTGACATCCCAGTATTGCAGTTCAGTTAGCATATATTCAGATAAAATCTTTTCTCTATTCAATTGGTTTAAAAAGTAAGCATACATGACCCAGAAAATCTGGTGTCTTAGCAAGTGTTTCCAACACACCCCACAGATGGTACATAAAAGAGGAAGTTTATATTCTGATATCGAGCAATTCAGAATGGAAGATGGCTGTGACAGAAGACCGAAAATCATAAATTTTTAATTTTATGCTTTACATATTGTATATTTTGGAATACCTTGCTTACTATCTGTTGATAGAAAAACAAAGTAACCACTTCCAAGTTAATTTTTTTTTGGTATGGGTGTCATAATTTGTTTATTTTGTATTTTGCATAGTGAAATGATTAAATTAAGCCCTGACTTCATGAGTCCTTGACTTGTGAAAGATGGGAATCATTTTAACTAAGCAATTTTCACTTTTTAGGTTAAAAGGGTGAAATTTGAAACTTCATATTACATTTTCAACGTTGTCCTTTTGAATTCTTAGGCCTTACTGAGGCTGACATTTGCTTGTGGCATTTTGTCTAGAGGGGTTGGCATGCAGGAACAACGAAAAGCATTGTTCATTTAGGTTTGTAACCACGTGTAATACAGAAAGGCTTTTCTGTTGCACATTTGTATGGTGCTACATGCTGTAGTAAATAGGAGCACTGAGGCATATAAAGACAACATGTATTAAAATTATTGGTTGCTATTAGAATATGTCAGTCATACGTCAAGTAAAATATTTTTACATAGAAGACAAAGAGCTACCCTTATCTTTCGACAAGACTACAGTCATAGACATACATTGAGCTTGAATACAATCAGTATTTGTGCAAAATGATCCTCTATTAATGAAGAGACCAGTTGTGTCTGCTGTATCCTCTAACCCTATGCAAAAATAGAAAACGCAACAAACAGCATTGATGGGAAGAGAAACTGAGTTAAATGTTTAAAATCAAGGACTCTTCATCAGGTTATTCCTATACTATGGTGAAGTGGATAACACCAGAATGGAAGTCATAAGGGACTACAGTTGCTGCGGTCTGGAGCTAATAAATCAAGCTTTTGGAGAAACTCAACAGGTCAGACAGCGTCTGTGGAGACAAAAGGATAGTTGAAGTATTTTAGGGAAAATGAAAGCAGTTGAATCTTGCCCTGCTCTTCTGGATAATAGTGAAAAGTGACTAGAAGAGGATGATGTGGTCAAAAGTGTCAGACAATGGTGATGATTTGCAGGAGGAATAGATTATATGTTGGCATGTCAAAATGAATTTCATTCATTAGACAAGATTTGTACCAGTACTGTTAAATGCAGACTATGGCCACTACATTGTGTAACTATAATACGATACACATTAATTTCCACTTGTTCAATATTTTTCAGTATTTAAAATTCACTGTGCTCCAAGTCATTAAAGGCTTACTTTCATTTCCCCCACCCCTCAAAGATATTAACAATAGGCATGTGGTTCCACAAGTACTAATAACTTCTTGCATCATGATCAAGTGATTTGTTCATGTTTTTAAACAAGTTCATCTATTTGGGTACTATGTATGCACAATCTCAATATACAAATACTTTTAAGCAGAATGGCTAGGAATCAACCAGGAGCAAGGACCTATCTGAAATGCCCCCGCATGCTAAACCAAATTTGTACATTCCCTGTCAAATTGAGATTCCCTTAAGATTCCACAGATCTTGATGTTTTTTCAGTTTCTTGTACTTATTATTGTATAAAATTGTTTTGAATCATAATTCGATCTGAAAGCAGTGGTTGTAAATAAAAATTAAACTGTTCCACAGGTTCTTTTGTTATTGAAACAAATTGTGCAATGGAAATCCTATTGTTTTCTGCAGTTCTATATTACTATAATGCAAATTGCGCAGTCGTCTATCGCTGTTTTTTAACTGCTGTTCCTGTTCTAGACTCCTTTTTCTTTACAAATTAAATATTTGCTGTTAAGTTGTGAAGTTATATCTTTTTTTTAAAAAAAAAAGAGTCCTTTTAGCTCCTGCATCAATCTGTGGCTTCCCTCTTCGTAGTGCAGGAGCCATTTGAAAACTGCGAGTCTGGAGTGAGTTTTCCTCATAACCCTTAATTCCCCTACTATGCGAAAATCTATCCAACGTTGTCTTAAATATATTTAATGAGTTAACCTCCACTACTTCATTGGGCAGTGAAATCTACAGATTCACCACTTTCTGCAAAAAGCAATTCCTCCTCCTCACCTCCATCCTAAATTTACTCCCCCAAATCTTGAGGCTATGTCCCCTAGTTCTAGTCTCACCTACCAGTGGAAACTATTTTCCTACCTCTATCTTATCCCTTTAATGATTTTGTATGTTTCTATAAGATCTCCTGTCAGCTTTCTAAATTCCAGCACATACAGACCCTAGTGACTCAATCTCTGTTCATAATCTAACACCCTTAACTCTGGAACCAACTTGGTGAACCTCCTGCACTGCCTCTAAAGCCAGTATATCCTTAAGTATGGAGACCAGAACTGCACACAGTACTCCAGGTGTGGCCTCACCAGTGCCCTGTACAATTGCAGCACAACCTCCCTGCTCTTCAATTCAATCCCACTGGCAATGAAGGCCAGCATTTCACTTGCTGCCTTGATGGCCTGCCGTACCTGCAAACCCACCTTTTTGTGATTCATGCATGAGCACACCCAAGTCCTTCTGCACAACAGCCTGCTGCAATTTTTTACCATTTAAATAATAATCTGCTCTTTCATTTTTCCTTCAAAATGATGCCCTTGCATTTACCAACATTGTATTCCATCTTTCAGTCCCTTGCCCACTCATCTAACCTATCTATATCTCTGCAGACTCTTCTTAACTTCTGCACAATTTGCTTTCCACTCAATTTAGTATCATCAGCAAACTTGGATATGCTACACTTGGTCCCCTCTTCCATACCGTTAATGTATATCATGAACAGTTCTGGGCCCAGCACCAGCCCCTGTGGAACACCGCTTACCACTGATTGCCAACCAGAGTAAAATCCATGTATCCCAGCTCTGGTTTCTATTGGTTAACCAAATCTCTATCCATGCTAATACGTCACCCCAATTCTATGCATCCTTACCTTATGGAGAAGTCTTTTTATGCGCCTTCTGGAAATCCAAGTGTATATAACTCCATCCATTCCCCTCTATCCACTGTGCTTGCTATATCGTCAAAGAACTGTGGTAAATTTGTCAAACAGGGCTTGCCTTTGCTGAATCTATGCTGTGGGGCTTGCCTGATGGATCCATTTTTTTTTCAGATGCCTCGCTATTTCTTCTTTAATGATAACTTCAAGCATTTTCCCAACTACAGATGTTAAACTAACTGGTCTGTAGTTACCTGGCTTTTGCCTACATCCTTTTTTGAACAGTGGTGTGACATTCACCTTCTTCCAATCTGCTGGAACCTGCCCAGTGTCCAGAGAATTTTGCTAAATTATCACCAAAGCCTCTACTATAACTTCTGTCATTTCTTTCAATATGCTGAGATGCATTCCATCAGGACCAGGGGACTTGATCTATCTTCAAGTTTGTTCAGCACTACCTCTTTAGTGATAGCTGCTTTATCAGGCTCTTTGCCTCCCATTGCATCCATATCATCTCTCTTCGGCATGTTAGACATGTCCTCCACCGTAAAAACTGACATAATATAGTCATTCAAAGGCTCAGCCATTTCCTCACTACCCAATATAAATTCCCCCTTATCCTCCTCCAAGGGACTTGTGTTCATTTTGGCTACCCTCTTCCGCTTTATATAATTATAAATACTCTTACTGTCAGTTTTTATATTTTGTGCTAGTTTATTTTCAAATTAGGTACTTGACTATTAGGAGTGCAAGAGAATGCTTCAGAAGGAAGTCAGGAGGGCCAAAAGAAGACATGAGGTTTCCCTAGCAGATAAGGTGAAGGTGAATCCTAAGGGCTTCTACAGATACATTAAGAACGAAAGGATAGGAGGGACAAAACTGATCCTCTGGAAGATCTGAGTGGTAATTGTTGTATGGAGCCGAGACAGATGAGGGAGATTTTTAGATCTGTATTTGCTTGGGAGACAGACATAGTCTATAGATGTGAGGCAATGCAGCAGCAAGGTCGTGGACCCTAAGCAGGTTACAGAGAAGGTGGTGTTTGTTGTCTTGAGGCAAATTAGGGTGGAGAAATTCCCCAGGGTGTGATAAGGTGTTCTCTCGGACCCTGTAGCAGGCTAGTACAGAAATTGCAGGGACCCTAGCAGAGATATTTAAAGCATCTTTAGCAATAGGGGAGGTGATAGAGGATTGAAGGATAGCTAATGTTCCGTTGTTTGAGAACGTCTGTAAGAATAAGCCAGAAAATGATGGGCTGGTGAACCTGACCTCAGTAATAGGAAAGTTATTGGAACCTGGTATAAAAGTATTTGGATAGACGGACTGATTAGGAATAGACAACATGGCTTTGTACGTGGTAAGTCATGTTAAATAAATCTTAGCTTTTTGAGGCAACTACTTGGAAAACAAGTCCTCTGTCAAAATCCCACATAGGTTGGTCAAGGAGGCTTAGTCCATTGGCATTCAAAGTGAGGTAGTAAATTGGATTAGACTTTGGCTTTGTGAGTGAAGCTACAGAGAGATGGTTGCCCCTCTGAGTAGAAGTCTTCGACTAGTGGTGTGTCACAGGGATTGGTGCTGGGTCCTTTGTTGTTTATCATCCAAATCATTGATACCTATTAGAACATGGTACACTTAATTAGCAAATTTGCAGATAACACCAAGATTGGGAATGTAGTGGACAGCGAGGAAGACTCTCAAAGTTTGCAGCGGAATTTGGGAATACAGATCCCAAAAGTAACATCACTCATGGATAGGATTGCAAAGAAAGCTTTTGGCACATTGGTCTTCATAAATCAATATATTGAGTACAGGAGATGGGATGTTATGTTGAATTTGTATAAGGTGTTGGTTATAAAGTGCTAATTTTATAGCACTGTGTGCAGTTTTGGTTACCTACTTACAGGAAAAATGTAACTAAGATTTAAAGAATTCATGGAAAATATGCAAGGAAGTTGCCGGGATTTGGTGTGAGTTATAGGTTAAGGTTGAATGGGCTAGGACTTTATCCCCTAGAACATAGAAGATTGAGGGAAGATTTGATAGAGATGTACATTGTTGGAGTGGTTCAACTTTGACTCAACAGGCTTGGGTAAACAGAGGTAAATAAGAAAGAATATTTCTGCTTTTTTCCCTTTTAATACATGGCTGGGCTGCTGAGAATGGATCCAAGGTTCCTTGTGTGAGATGTGGGAAATTCGGGAGACGGTAGAGTCTGCTTGATAACTACATATGCATGAAGTACATCAAGCTGCAACTTCTTTGAAACCATGTTAAGGAATTGGAGCTGCAGCTCAATGTCCTTCAGCTCATACGGGAGAATGAGGAGGTGATAAATAGATGCTACAGGGAGGTAGTCACATCCAAGCTGGTGGAGGCAAGTACCTGGGTGACTGTCAGGATAGGGAAAGGGAATAGGTAGAGTGCGCTGTACCCCACAGAACGGAGCCTTGATGAAGGGTCTTGGCCCAAAACGTCTACTGTACTCTTTTCCATAGATGCTGGCAGGCCTGCTGAGTTCCTCTAGCATTTTGTGTGTTGCCTGTGTTTTCAGCACCTGCAGATCTTTTCTGGTGGTTCCCTAAAAGTTGACCTGCTGATTGAGTCAGTGATAAGGAAGGCAAATGCAATGTTAGCATTAATTTCCAGAATACAAAAACAAAGACGTAATACTGGGGCTTTATAAGGCATTGGTTAGACCGTACATGAGAATTTTGAACAGTTTTGGGCCCCTAATCTGAGAAAGGAAGTGTCGGCATTGGAGAGAGTCCGGGAATGAAAGGGTTAACATATGAGGAGCATTAGATGGCCCTGGGCCTGTACTCTGAAGTTTAAAAGAATCTCATTAAAACCTATTGGCTATTGAAAGGTCTGGATAGAATGAATGTGGAGAGGATGTTTCCTGTAATGGATGAGTCTGGGACCAGAGGGCACAGCCTCAGAATTGAGAGACGTCCATTTAGAACTGAAATGAGAAAAAATTTCTTTAGCCGGAAGGTGGTGCATCCGTGGAATTACTTGCCACAGATAGCTGTGCAGTGCAAATTGTTGGGTTTGTTTAAGGCGAAGGTTAATAGGTTCTTGATTAATCAGGACGTCAAAGGTTCTGGGAAGAAGGCAGAAGAACGGGGTTGAGAAGGATAATAAATCAGCCATGGAGCAGACTCGATGGGCCAAATGTCCTGGTTCTGCTCCTTGGTCTTATGGTCTAAATTATAAGGGGTATAGATGGGATAAATGGAAGCAGGTTTTTTCCACTGAGGGTTGGGTGAGTCTAGAACTAGAAGTCGTGGGTTAAGTGTGAAACATGAGATATGTAAGGGGAAGATGAAGGGGTGCTTCACTCAGAGTGGGGCGCAAGCTGTCAGTGCAAGTGGTGGATGCAGGGTCAATCTCAACATTACAGAATTTCGGATGGGTACATGGATGAGAGGAATATGCTGGGCTATGGTCCATGTGCTGATCAATGGAACTAGGCAGATTAATGGTTTGACACATAATAGATGGGCTAAAGGGCCTCTCTCTGTGCTGTATTGTTCTATATTTAGCTTCTAAAGGGCTCAGTGGTGTAGCCAATCCTGTATCCGTCTTCAGATCTACCTCAATGCAAATATACATTGTATTCTAGTAAGTATATATTGGTAGTCTGGCAATAGTTATCTTCAATTTTCTTGCATTTTTACAGTTGCGTTGTGGATAGAAAATGGAATATTCTCACTACAAAGAAATGCACATTTAATTTTGTACAATGCTAGTAAAATTTTATGTTTCTAACATCTGTCAGCATGGTTTTTGGAATGTTATGTCTTGTTTGTAGAGTTAACTAGTGATGAGAGTGAATGCTGCAAAGGTTCATTACAGTAATTCTTGGTTCAGAGGGATCTGAATAGTTCGAACAGACTAGTTTCATCCAGAATTTAGAATGAGGGGTGAGTTCAGTGGAAAAGACAAACTTTTGATGTGACTGGAGAGAGCAAGGATGATGCATCTTGTAGCTGCCTGTAACCAGGATTTGCAATTTCCAAATAAAAGGCCAGCTGTTCAGGGCCGAAATGAGGAAGTAGTGAATCTCTACATTTCTCTGCCCAAGATACTGAACATATTTAAAGAGAAAGATGGACAGAATCTTGGATGTTAGTGGAGTTGAGGGACAGAGGTAATGTGAAACATATTATTGAATGAGAAGGCAGGAAGGCCTAAACAGCAGACTATCACTTGACAGGTGTTGCTGCAAGTGTCTTAAATTAGTAAAGCATGTAACACGTACAAGTAAGCTGGATGAACTCAGCAGGTCGGGCAGCTTATTTGTACGTGTTATTTGACCACAGCATCTGCAGTATACTTTGTGTTTTGTAAAACATGTAATGCTGCCATGTTAGAGCCTCCAAATATTCTGGGCAATTTAATTTTTTTTTAGTATATCATCAGCTTGGTAACTAAATTTTGGTACTAAAACTATTCTTTTTTATAAAAGTCTACTTGGTTTAAAACATGCATTGATTTATAATATGTATACTAGTTTAAATTGTATGGGTTTTTTTTAAACAGCATTAATTGGCCAACAATGTATAAACAACTATATAGATGGAAAATTTAGTCAATAAACCCTTTCAGGCTCCTATCAAAATATTTTCACAACTTGGGTTATTGATGTTGACTCAATTTTCTATATGTTCAGAAGCTTTGTAACTGAAGTTCTTGTTTTAATTGTTTTAACCAGAAAACCTTGCGAGCCATGTTAGTGTATACACCTTGTCATGCAGCGACAGAAAGGACACGACTTCAACGGCTTCTTAGGCCAGTGGTTGAAACTATATTAGTCAAATGTGCAGATGCTAACAGGTAATGTAATTTGGGAATTGCATATTTCACTATTTAGTAGATAACACTACATTAACTTACATTTTTAATCAAGCAGTACTCCTGTATTTTCTGCATGGTGGGAGGAATATTCCAGCATTTCTGTTTTAATTCCTTAATTGGCATCATTTAATATCCTCTTTGCCATTCACTCTAAAATTGCCTTTATGATTCCTTTGCTCTGAATTTAGTTGATTCAGACCATTTTCTTGCTGTCTTTAAGTATTCCATTCAGATTTGGAAGTATTTGCAAGCCTATCTGTAATGCCACAATTATATGAATGTTATTCTCTTTCCATTCCCCCACCTTCTGCTTTCCCAACTACAATTATTTTTCTGCGAAATTGTAGTGAAGTATACATTAATTAATTGTAAATCTGGATACTTTATAACAAGTTTGTCTGATATCTTGATGACACTTAAGTCATCTAATCCTTTGATCCTCGAACAAAAGTATTTTGATGCCAGGATACAGGTATGTGGAGACAATATCTTTATAATCTGGTTGGTTAATTTGGTTTTGTACAAAACAAGCAATATGTTGCTTCTGACACATGATATAACTGCAGTGTTTCTTGTTTCTAAACATTATTTATGCTTAGAAAGCATATAATAAATAATTCTGGCAGTTATTCAATGACCGTTTATTTCAATAATCCAAGCTTACTTTTGTTTCTTTGAGCCTACATTTTATTCCAATAATTATATAAAGTTATAATTTAGTTTGGAAAAGCAGTAGGATGTGCAAAACTAATAATATTTTGCATTTTATTTATAGTCGTACAAGTCAACTTTCTGTATCCACTCTGCTGGAATTGTGCAAAGGCCAGTCAGGGGAGCTTGCTGTGGGCAGGGAAATTCTTAAATCAGGCAAGAAATATTTGCTATTACAACTATTTTAAATGATGAGTATTGTGCACAGATGTGTCTTCATTTTTCCCTTTTAATTCTGCATAGCTAAAAGAAGGATGTCTGTTAATCACTTGTTCAAAGCTAAACCACACAGATGTGAAAGTTACTGTGGAATGACTGAATTTGTATTGAAATTAAGAATGGATGTTCTTGAACATAGTATTTCATGTGATTGGTTGTACATCTACTGAAGCTGATTTGCATTGAATATAACGTTGTTAACAAAATGAAAACCATATCTTGACCATATTTACAATTGTTTAGTCTTCATCATGTGCTGGTTTCCATCTTAGAATATTAAATCAAACCAGGAGGAAATTGCTGATGTCTTACAATTTTACGCCAAATTTTTGAGAGAGAATTGTACTATTTAATTTGGAAATATAAAACTGCTAGAAACAACAGATTGCCGTTTATCATAAGTTCTTTTAAAAAGCTATCTATGGTGAAATGGAATTTGAGCTGTGCGGGTGGTTGGGGTGGGGGATGTGGTGTTGCCATTGCATGTTTTTAACCTTCATCTAGTTGTAAGCAAAAATAAAAACACTCTGGCAAACTGATTTTGAAAATTAACTCCTATTGGTAACATGTGTTATTTCTTCTTGCATAGGGTCCATTGGAGTTGGAGGTGTTGACTATGTCTTAAACTGTATCTTGGGCACCTCAACAGAGTCCACAAATTGGCAGGCTTTGCTTGGTCGCCTGTGTCTTATTGATAGACTGTTACTGGAATTTCCTGCAGAATTCTATCCCCACATTGTTTCTGGTGGTGAAGGTCCGATTGCTCAAACAGAACTTGTGCTGGAAAGGTAATGGTCAGCTCTTTCAAATTCCTTTCATAACCTCGTGGCAGCAGAGTACACCCCATACTTTATATTTGAGGTGATAGATATTAAGAGTAAATGCTACCAAAGAAAATTGCATAGGCTATAGCTGGTCTAGTAGTTCTCATTTTTTAATTATAAAATCTATGTAGATTGGGGTAACTATTTTTGTTTATTGTAAAATTTATAAACATTGATTTATGTAAATTGTCAAAATTGATCAACTTTGAAGTGAGCTTTTGTGTAAAGAGCCAGAAAACTAATGGATTCATGCGTTTGAGCAAGGCACTAGTTTCTGCTGCTAAATGACACAAAGGGGAGGCTTATGTACTTTAATTAGGCTTGTCAGCATATAGAGTAGAGTAAGGAATTGCAAACTTATGCCTTTTGTAGTCCTTTTTTCTGACCATTGATAGCCCATGTGTAGTGTCTTACAAATGTTCTCTGGGTGTCGTCATAAACACGAGATTCTGCAGATGTTGGAACTCCAAAGCAACGTAGATAAAATGCTGGAGGAACTCACAGGTCAGGCAGCATCTATAGAAATGAATAAATAGTCAATGTTTTGGGCTGAGACCCTTCTTCAGAATAGAAAGGAAGGGGGAAGATGCCAGAATATGAAGTGGAGAGGTGGGGAATGGACAGGAAGGAGTACAAGCTTAGGAAGTGATTAGTGAACCCAGGTGCGTCGGAGGAGGAATGAAATAAAAATGGTAAAGGGCTGGACAAGAAGAAACCCGATAGGAGAGGAGAGTGGACTTTGGGAGAAAAGGAAGCAGCAGTGGCACTGGGGGAGTGAATAAGCAGGTGAGGAGACAAAAAAGGGTAGGAGGGGGATCCAAATGAGGAAATAAGCAAGAGGGGAGGTTGAATGGGGAAAATTACCAGAAGCTGGAGAATATGCCACAGGTTGGAGGCTCCTTGATGGAATATAAGGTGGTGCTCCTCTAACCTGAGAGTGGCCTCTGTGGCAGAAGAGGAGGCCATGGACCTACATGTCAGAATGGGAATGGGGATTGGAATTTAAATGGTTGGCCATTGGGGAAAACCCTGCATTTTGGGATGGAGCAAAGGTGCTTGACAACCTTGTGCCCCCCCCTTTCTGGCATGCTTCACTCCTCTCCTATCAGATTGCTTCCAGCTCTTTACCTTTTTACCGCCTACCTTCTTGCAGCTTCTTACTTCAACCCCTCCCCACCCTCCTGACTTCACTTATCACCTCTTTCCCCTTCCCCACCATCTTATTCTGCCATCTTTCCCTTTCCTTTCCAATTCTGAAGGGTCTTGACCTGAAATGTTCAAGGTTCAAAGGTTGATTTATTATCAAAATGTACAACTCTGAAATTCTTCTTCTCCAGATAGCCACAAAACCAAGAAAGAAACGAACGGCAGCACGATCATCAACCCTCAAATCCTCCTTCCCACACAAAAAATGAGCAAGAACAGAACAGGCTCGTCGACCCCCATAATACCCCCTCCCCGCACACAAAAGTACAAGGAAGATTGGGTGAAAAACATGGAATATATATATACAAAAAACTAAGACGGGGGTTGGGGGGGGGAGGTCTGTTGTCCAAGTCCATATCCAAAATGCAGAAAACCTGGGTAACGTTCTCCAGTCACAGTGGTAGGTCTGTCCCTCTGCAGTAGCAGAGCAATCCCACCAATGATCAAAAGGCAGCCTCCCCTCTCCAGTAGGAGGGCGATTTTTCTCCCAGTGATCAAAATGCAGTCTGGGTTGACTGTTTATTCATTTCCATAGATGCTCCCTAAGTTGCTGAGTTCCTCCAGCACTTTGTTTTGCTCTGGATGTCATCAGTGATGCAATGTCGAGTGATAGATTAAGAATGGCAAGGATCACGGGTTCTTACCATTCAGATCCAGCAGGGTGAGTGAAGAATAGAAATACAGTAGTGTAGTGATGGGGTTATGTTAACAAGGAGATGGGCAGGACAATGTTTATAGTGGAGCACTGAGTGAAGAAATTGAGTTAATGTGAGCAGGCAATACTGAATGCACTGTTTAAATGATCAATATGGATGGCATGCAAAACAAAGTTTTCCCTCTGTACCTGGTTAAATGCCATAATAATAGACCAATTTAATGGTCTATTAGAGACCATTAATGGGAAGAGATTTCATTTTTTTATATATATATGTTAATAGGCTAAGTTCCATGGAATCAATTTGTATACTCATGCAAATAAACTTCATGGAAAGTTTAGCTGTGAACATAAGTTCAAAGCGGGTTCTTTTATGAACTAGATAGAGAAGTGATAATGAATAGCTAAAATCCGGAGTGTTCAAAAATCCCTATCCAGGTTCAATGTTATAGTTCCATCCAGCAGCAATTATGGTCCAAAATACTATCAAAGTTGTCTGGTAAAATTAGAAAGTTGAAAATGAGTGAAGTTTTTCATTTTTTTAAAAATAAAAAATTACTTTGAGGGGATGTCTACTGATGCAGTAGAGTGAATGTTAACTTTTTTTCTTTGTAAGACATAAGCACCCCCAAATTAATTTTGCTGTTAAATGGCAGTGCACCATGTGAAGATTATAGAGAACAAGAACAGTCAAATCTTTGAGTTGTTTTGTTATCTATTATAGTAACCTGTAGTTTCCTTATCTACTGATGGTGTATTCTGGGTAGCTCCAATGGATGAATACTTTGTATGAAAATCCACTGGTCCATGACTCCAACTCTGCATTTGTTCTTATTAAGTAGGTTTTTTAAAAAAAACTTGCTGCATTTTGTTCTGTTTTATTTTTCAGATACAAGAAGCTACTGTCACTTTTGAACTTCGCACTGCAGTCGATTGACAATTCCCATTCAATGGTTGGGAAGATGTCTCGGAGAGTCTTTCTCAGTGCTGCACGAATGGTTGCAAGGGTGCCTCATATTTTTTTAAAACTGATACATATGCTGAGTGTTACCAGCTCAACTCATTATACACGTATGAGGCGGCGCTTGATGGCTATTGCGGAGGAGATGGACATTCTTGATGCCATTCAATTAGGTATAGAGGACCTACAAACTGTGGAAGGAAGACACGATGACTTTGTAGAACCCTCAGCTCCACATAACTCACCAAATACTACAGAAAATAATTCCCCAATCAACACAGTGCAGTTATCTGGAAGAGTAATGAAAAATATGTTGAGTCCTGATCATGACGTTAAATCTGGTGTTAAACCAGATGAAATGGGAGAGATGACAGGAAATACTTCAACAGTAAGACTTCCATTGAACTCTGTGTCCTGTGAACAACCAAAGACAGCCATTCAAGCATGTCCCAGGCCACTGAGTCAATGTATCAATTCATCAATGACTCCATTACATCATTCCCAATCATCCTTCCCATCTTTGCCTTCTCCTTCATTGTCAAATCCTTCAGTTGGACAACAAGCTATTGAAAGTTCCAAATTAAGACCTCAGGGTTTTGTTCCTAGCAAACTTGCGTCGTCTTCCCCAAAAGCACAGCGTAAATTTTTACTTCCAATTCAGAACAATTGTTCTAAGGATATTACTGGAGCTAAAGAGACTGAAAAGCTTTCTCCAGTTTTTACCCAGGCACAGCCTCCTGCATCCAGTCAGATTCATAGACCAAAACCATCTCGGCCGTGCCAGAACGAAGCAGGAAAATTGCCATCTGACTTGAGTAAAAGCAGTATGATGCTTGAACTAAAAGATCTGACGCCGAGTGACCACTCTGGCAGCAATCCAGTTATTCCCAGTGATGAAACTGTTTTCACTCCTGTGGAGGATAATTTTCGCCTTGATGCTTCAGCAGAGCTAAACTCCAGTATGGAAGATTTGCTTGAGGCTTCGATGCCTGCCTGTGATAGTACTGTTACATTTAAATCTGAAGTTGCAGTGCTCTCTCCTGAGAAGGCAGAGACTGACTGTACCTACAATGATGATGTTAACCAGAATCAAAAATGCAAAGAAAAGATGGAAGCAGAGGAGGAGGCGGCATTAGCTGTTGCCTTGGCTATGTCTGCATCCCAGGATGCCCTTCCCACCATTCCTCAGCTGCAAGTTCAGAATGGAGAGGATGTTATTCTCATTCAGTTAGATGTAAGTGTTTTTCATGTTTAATCTTTCTCCTTTAAAATGTTCTGGTATTCCTATCACTTGTTTTCTGGAGAAGTTTTCAAGCAGATTTTTCAAACCATTTTCATTCTAGATTTGGAATATTTTCAGTGTACAAAATAAATGGCCAATAATTAAAATTCCTTTGAACGATCTTTCTTTTCACATGGCAAAATTATTAACTCATGACTTAACTGCATTCCTCCATGAGATGCTGGGAAGGTGAGGAGCCAAAGAGGCTTCAGATGAGATACTGCTAATTGCTGACCTAATATGCAGTCTAAACATAGAAGTGGCATTAAATTAATACATGGGGGGGGGGGGGGGTGGAATTCTTTCTTCTTTTAACTGCCACCACCTCTCCCTCTTTTTTCCAATTTTCTTCCCACCTGGTCATTCTCTTTTATTCCCATAGAAAAATGCTTACTGATATTATCGGAGTAACAGGTACTGTAGGTAATTCAGATGAATTAGTCTTGAATGTATACACTGATAATACATGGTGGAGTTCTGTCAAATCTCAGGCCAATGTATTTACATAGCATTTGTACTAAATCCAACTGCTAAACTGTTCTCAGTTGTTGGAAATCCTAACATCCAAACAAAAAGAAAAAGCCAATTAATGTGATATTTGTAATTTTGGAATCTAAATTGTAATTTACAATTAAATATTTCATTTTTAAGTATTTTATCTTTTAATTGTTCAACCTGTAGACACCAGAAACCTTACCTGGTCATACCAAAGCAAAACTTGCTTACAGAGAAGGTGTAGAATGGTTCAAAGGTCAACAGATTGGACTGGGGGCCTTTTCTTCATGTTATCAGGCACAAGATGTGGGAACAGGGACATTAATGGCTGTGAAACAGGTAATTTTCAGATATTCCTTATTATTCTGGTATGCTATTGCTAGTAGGAAGATGTGATGCATTTAAAATTTGCTCCAATTCAAGCAGTACTTTAATACTCAAAATTTGGCAATTACTTCAATTTTTTATGTCATGTCTTTTATTTCTTCTTGTAGCTTAATGTAATGTAAAATATTGCTTACCTTAAAGGGCAGTATATTAAAGCAATTTATAAAAACAGTACTTCCATCTCCATAAAAAGATTAATTTATATTGCAACTCACTATTTTCTACAGATATTCTTTTCAAATTTTGTAATACGGTGAATGCAAAGTTCTCCCTGAAAGCATCTGGGGACTGGTGTTTAGACTTATCCAAACCCTATAACATCTCATGGCATCAGATCATGATAAGAAAACCTAATTATCACATACTGTCTTACCTCAACAGATGAATCGGTGTTCTTCCATACTGGGTGCCGAATATTCAATTGCGGTAACACTGAACCCTGAAGGTTCTCAGTTGCAAACTAGTACTGTGACCACTAGTGTCTGAACCAACTAGGGATTAATCTACTTGACTGGTACTCTCTAAAGTGTAGCTGTCGAGGATAGCATTCGGAGAAGTCACCTTTTCACGACTCTTGTGGGACAAGGTTTCACCTTCACACCAAGGATACCCTTGATTGTAGTAGTGTGGGGCACTTGAATCATATTTAATAAAATCAATTATGGATAGAATTTATCTCAAAGTTGGTCATCCTTAAAGTATAATGGATCTTAGCAGCAACAGAGGTACACACAGTCAGACCCGCATGATTCGTTCTGTTGGCTCTCATTCTATCAATACTAGTTAGCTGAGAAGGTCTATTAATGTAGAAGGGCATTCCAGGCATACCAAAAAATTAAGGTGCCAACCTAGTGAGCTGCAAATTCAGGATTACGTATACTAGACAGAAACATGGTATGCAATAGACGGAATGAAGTGATCTCAGCAATTGATGAGATTGAAGCAATGCAGTGGACCACATCTAGTCTGAATGGTTGTAAACGCCAGGAATAAGAGGCTTCAAGAACGCCTCCATTCTCAGATTTAGTAGTTCCCAGCAAGCAAGCTCTGAAGATAAAACTGGAGCATTCACAATTCTGGTTAGCCAGAAATCCTAGACTGATTATCTCTGCTTTCTCCTGAGATTCACATCATAATAGAAGCCATTCTTCAACAATACAATTTATCCCATCATCAATGACCAACTTTCCATCATAAGTTTAGGACATTAGGACATGGGCTGATAAGTGACAATTATGCCGCAGTATAATGGACCAAAGTAGCTACAAGAAAAGGTCAGAGGTTGGCTATCTTGTGGTGAATTTGCTGCTCTAAAGCCTTTTCAGCATCCTGAAAATACACCGAAGAGTTGGGGAATACTTTCTTCATTTGGACAAATGTAGCTTATGTCTCTCAGAAGTTCGATGCCACACAGGACAAAGTGACCCACTTGATAACACACCATCAACCAGTCTGAATATTAATTTCTTCCTCCATGATAAAATGTTGTACACTCCATTGCACTTGTTTGTCTAGACTTCTGCAAGAGCACCTTTCATATTCAATGTCATTACCACCAAGGTAGCAGGTGCATGGGAACACCACCTCGGGATAGTGGGCTATTTAAAAGTTCCCCACAAAGTTGCGCACTACTCTGATTTTGAAGTATATAGCTGGTCATCGCTGAGTCTAATTCCTGGGACTCTGCAGTCAACAGCATTTGGAGACACCAGAGAATGACAGTGGTTCAAGATAGTGGTTTACTGCTGTTTTCTAAAGGGCAAATAGAGAAGTTAGATTATGCTGACTTTGGCAGAGATGCCCAAACTCTAATAAAAAGACTAAACTGAAAAGTGGGTGGCACATTGTGATAACATAAGGACAGGAATAGTGGTTGGAAAGCTGTCTTAAAAAAAATTTGGTTTTAAACAAAATGAATTTGCATTCATCTGGTGGTTTTCATTTTGATCTGCTGTCCTTTGTAATGTTGGAGTATGAAACTTAATTTTGTTAATTCAGAGTACTTAATATCTTTTCTAACTTTGCTAAACAGGTGACTTACGTCAGGAACACTTCTACTGAACAAGAAGAAGTGGTACAGACTCTAAGGGAAGAAATCCGTATGATGGGACACCTTAACCATCCTAATATTATTCGGATGTTAGGTGCCACTTGTGAGAAGAGTAATTATAATTTGTTTGTTGAATGGATGGCAGGTAAGAATTAATATTTCTTTTAAAGCCTCCCAAATTCTCAATATTCTGAAGTAAAGTCATGTTTTCAACTGGCTTACTTTTTTGCTGACATAGGAACGTTGTCATTATTCAGTTTATTTTGATGCCCTTCTGTTGATTAGCATTGGAGACATTCTATCAAATATCCATGAAGTTAATAATTTTAAAAAACTGGAAATATGAAATAAAAGTAAAAAAGTGTCTGGAAAATGCTGATGTTGGAGGCAGAGAGGCGTTTAAGAAGCTCTTAGGCACTTAAATATGCAGAGAATGGAGGGATATGGAAGATGTGTGGACAGAAGGGCTGAGGTACCATTAGCTCAGTTTAATACAAGATCATTAGCCAAAGGCCCTGTTTCTTATGCTAGAAACATAATTCAGGCAGCATCTGTGGAGAGTCAACATCTCAGTTTGAAGACTATTTGTCAGGATGTTAGGCTACATCTAAAGCCTTTGTTGTCCTACAACAAGCAACTAAGAGAAACACTTCAAATGGAGTTTAAAAGAATAATGGTGAAGAATAACCCTGACTTGATTGCATCATAGCCTGACGTGGAGACACCAATGCCCAAAATATTACACAGTGCATTGAGCTAGAAGGTCAAATAATAATACAGAATAAAGTGTAAAAGCTGTGGAAAAATTGCAGTACAGGTGAACAATAAAGTACAAAATCATAACAGTGTGATAGAAACTGTACTTGAACCTGGTTGTACACATTTTCAGGCTTTTGTATCTTTTCTCCAATGGGAGAGAAAGAGAAATCCATAGTGTGTGGGGTCAGTATGCTGGCTGATTTATTGAGGCTCTGAAAGGTATAGAAAGAGTTCATAGAGGGGAGGCTGAACTCACGGAGGGGAGGCTACTTTCTGTGATGGGCTGAGTTTTGTTCACAACTCTTCAGCTTCTTGAAGTGACTTGTAGAGCAGTTGCTATACCAAGCCATTGTGCATCCAGGCAGAATGCTCTTTGGTATATCAATTTTAAAAATTGATGAGAGCCAAAGGAGACGTGCAGAATTTCATTAGCTTCCTTGGGATGTAGAATTGTAGTAAGATTTCTTGACTGTGATATCACTGGTGGACCAAGATGGGCTACTGATGTCAACACCTAAGAACCTGAAGCTCTTGATCTCATTGCCGTTGATATAGACAGGAGCAGATGCACTGGTCCCCTTTCTGAAGGCAATAACCAGCTCATCTGCCCATCACTCTGCCTGTTCTCCATCTCCCTCTGGTGCTCCCCTCCCCCTTTCTTTCTCCCTAGGCCTCCCATCCCATGATCCTTTCCCTTCTCTAGCTCTGTATCCCTTTTGCCAATCACCTGTCTGGCTCTCAGTTTCACCCCACCCCCTCCGGCCTTCTCCTATCATTTCACATTTTCCCCTCCCCCTCCTACTTTCAAATCTCTTACTATCTTTCTTTTCAGTTAGTCCTGACGAAGGGTCTCGGCCTGAAACGTTGACAGCGCTTTCCCTATAGATGCTGCCTGGCCTGCTGCATTCCACCAGCATTTTGTGTGTGTTACAATAATCAGCCCTTTTGTTTTATTGACATTGAGGGAGAAGTTCTTGTCACGATCCCATGTCACTATGCCCTTCCTGTACTCTGACCTGTCATTATTACAGTCATTACAGTGCAGGAATTTGAGTAGAAGGCTTAGGATGTAACCTTGTGAAGTGCCAGTATTTAAAATTAAATTAAATTTGCATCTTATTTGTTGGAAGTAATGCTTTGAATTTAACATTGAATGATTTTGGATACTTCAGCTCATGAATGTTACATTTTACCCTCTGACAAAGTTATATCTGTAAAGTTCCTTTCATGATCTCGGGATATCCCCTAGTAGTCAATAAAGTAATTATTTGAAGTGTTGTCACTCTGTAAGAAACTCAGCAAGCAGATAAGTGTTGCATTACATAAGCAAAATCAAAAATTGCCATTTTTCATTTGACAGACTGAGAATATGATGAGCTTCAGAATCTTCTCACATGGCAATTTTATCTCTTAGGTGGATCTGTTTCTCATTTGCTGAACAAGTACGGTGCTTTTAAGGAACAAGTTATTATTAATTACAATGAGCAGCTGTTAAGAGGTTTGGCTTATCTTCACGAGAACCAGATCATCCACCGGGACATCAAAGGTAAGAATGCCTTGATCCTTGGCCAAGTACAATGGGTTCAAAAGAAAAATATATGTAACAAGAGCAGGTCTTGTTCTAAGCAGCCATGCTTTGAGGTGCTGTCAGAACAGAGCATGATCTTGTTCTGACCTTTTGATTTAGAACCTTTGAGCCATATCCAATAACATGTTTACTCCTTTTAAAAATGCATGCCTGTCAGTATTTATAAATAACTGAGGTTTCTTTGGCATGTACAGTACTGTGCAGAAGTGTTAACTACATGTACACAGCTAGGCTGCTTGTAACTTTTAACAGTACTGTATATTATGTCCTTCCACTTATTACTATTGAGCTAAAACAAAGCTAAGTACTCTTATTTTTGTTTCCCAGCCACCTTCCTATTTTAACCAGTATACAGTACTGTGCAAAAATCTTAGGCATTTTACATTATAGTACTATATATTAGATATTTATAAGGATATTTGGGATTGTGACTTGGAAATAACATGTTCCCCCGCTGATTACTGTACTAACTCTCAGCGTGTGGTTTCCTAGGTGCCAATTTGTTAATTGACAGTACAGGACAGCGACTAAGAATAGCAGACTTCGGAGCTGCAGCCAGGCTGGCATCAAAGGGCACTGGTGCAGGTGAATTTCAGGGACAGCTGTTGGGAACCATTGCGTTCATGGCACCTGAGGTGAGATGAACTGTAAATTTCATTTGCTATTTGTATTCATGTAGTACTTCAGTTGCAGTTTCTCTGTAGTCACTGGTATTTGAATAATCCTTTAAGAAATATTGGGGGTGCACCTAGACATTCTTAAGTCATTTGTGTTATTTTGAGAAAACAATGCGAAAAGTTCTGTTGCAAATTCTTTTAGTTTGTTTACATTTTCCAGCTTGTTATCCATTTTTTTCAGACTAGGTGCCAATGTTCAGAACCACCGTGTGGTCTAAAGAAAGTGTATTTGTGAATACATTTGGGGAAATCTGGAATGTATCCATCCTCATTTGCAGAACAATTGTATTGCTTGAACAAATTGGACACTTTTTTTGGAGGTCACCAGGAGATGCTCATGGAGTGAGCACTATTTTAGATTTGCTCCATAACCTTTACTTTTTTAATCTATGATCACCCTTATTTAACTTATTTTTACCTACACCAGAAGATTCTTGTTGCTTTCTTGGACTTGCATTTAAGAGTGTACTGTGAGTTTTGAAGAAATGAGTACAGAAATGGCTTTAACATCTAAAGGGTGAGACCCTGGGAAAGATTCTAACGGCAATGGAAAGAAAAAAAAGACCGATCCTAAACGTATTGAATTGACTCATGATACATTATTGGAGCTCTTAAATGAAAAATTTGAAGAACAACGACAAACTTTCAAAGAAGATTTAAAGGCTTTTCAGGATTCCCTGGATAAGATTGGTCATGAAGTTAAACAGCATGAAACTTTAATCGCAACTCTGCAAGAGGACGCTCGGATGCGAGACTTGAAAATTGAGAATCTGGAGCAGAAATTAGCTTTGGCAATTAAACAGTTGGAAATACTTAAAGCCAAGAGTATCAATTTTGAAAATCGATCTAGAAGGCAGAACTTACACATACTTGGTCTCCCGGAAGGTATCGAACAAGGGGACCCCTCGAAGTATTTCGCTCAACTTTTAAAGGATGCATTCCCTTCTGTTTTCCCAGATAGTCCTCTGTTACTTGATCGTGCCCACAGAATTATGCGCCGATCACCAAGTTCTTCATCTAACCCACCTGTTGTAATTGTTCAATTTAACATGCACATAGTGAAAGAGCACCTTATTCGTGTGGCTTGGCGTTTAGGGATGGTTAAATTGCGAGAATTCCAATTTCGGCTTGTGGAGGATTTTAGCCCAGAAGTGATGAAGGCATGGCTCGCTATTAAACCTTTGATGTCTGAATGTTAAGAGAAAAACCTAAAACCAGCACTTCTATACCCTGCGAAACTTAGAATCTCGCCTTCGAATGCACCACGACGTGTTTTTCTCTCCACATCTGATGCTCGAAGCTTTCTGGATGAGAATTATCCTACTGCTTCGGTTTCTCGTCTCTAATAAATGTATGGTTTTGATCGTTACAAGATAATTTTTGTGTCCAAAACCAGATTTTGTTTCTGGTTATTGGTGTAGGTTTATTTTACATTTTATATTCCTATTAAAGCTTTTCTTTATCGACATACTAATTTTAAAAATTTACTTACTTTAACCATTGTATTTTATTTTTTGGTCATTATTATTCTCTGAAGGTGAATTTTTTTAACGTTTTGATATATATCTTTTTTTCATTTTTTGTGTATCTAAGATGGTGGATTCTTTTTTAAAATACTTCTTGCTTTTTTTGATTTCGCCATTTTTTTTGTCGTCGTCTTCCTATAATGCCTTTCTTATCACATCCTAACTTTTATTTGTTCAGATTTTAACCCGATTTATAAGTTACCAGTGTTCATAATTGAATTTTCCAAAATTATCATCTGAAGAACTTATATTAGAAACACTATTACGGATGCAGAAATTAAAGGTGTTATTTCCTCTATGAATTCCGGGAAAGCACCACGTCCAGATGGGTATACAGTGGAATTTTTAAAGCTTTTTTCCTCTACTCTTTCTCCTTGGTTATGCAGGGTTTTTGAAGAAGCAATTAGACTAGGTAAACTACCACAATCTTTTTATACAGTTTCCATTTCTTTAATATTGAAAAAAGATAAAGACCCTACTGACTGTGCATCCTATAGACCAATATCTCTATTGAATGTAGATTCTAAGATCTTTTCCAAGTTATTGGCGACTAGGCTGGAGAAGGTATTACCTCAAATTATCTCGGAGGATCAAACTGGTTTTATTAAAAATCGTTAATTCTTTTTTCAATATTAGGAGATTATTGAATAAAATTTTTACTCCTTCACGCAGTACCTCAGAATATGTCATTTCATTAGATGAGGAGAAAGCATTCGATAGAGTCGAATGGCCATATTTATTTACTGTGCTTGAGAAGTTTAATTTTAGTCCCACATTTATATCCTGGATTAAATTGATATATCATACTCCAGTAGCCTCGGTTTTTACTAATAATCAAAGATCTCCCTTTTTTCATTTATTTCGGGGTACCAGGCAAGGCTGTCCTCTTAGTCCATTATTATTTGATATTGTTCTGGAACCTTTGGCAATTGCTATTAGAGAATCACCTAACATTTTTGGCATTACTCAAGGGATAGATATACATAAGTTATCATTTATACACAGATAATTTGTTGTTATACCTTTCTGATCCTGAGAAATCCATTCCTGCAGTTATATCATTATGGCTCAGTTTAGTAATTTTTCCGGGTATAAATTGAATCTTAATAAAATTGAATTGTTCCCCTTAAATAGACGGGTTCCAATTTATGGAAATTTACCTTTGAAATTATTTAATGACTTTTTTTATATACTCAGGGATTAAAATTACAAAAAATCATAAGGAGTTATTCAAGGTTAATTTTTTACCCTTAATTGATCAGATTAAATGTTTACTAATTGGTCACCATTGTCTTTATCTCTGATAGGTTGGATTAATGCTATTAAGATGATTATTTTACCCAAGTTCTTATATATATTTCAAGCAGTACCAATTTTTGTTCCAAAATCCTTTTTTGACCATGTTGATTCAAAAATTTCCTCATATATATGGCAGAATAAAAATCCTAGATTGGGTAAAAGATATTTACAGAAGGCAAGGAAGGAAGGTGGATTGGCATTGCCTAATTTTAGATTTTATTATTGGGCAATTAATATTCAATATTTGAATTGTTGGTTAAGGGATTGGGATTTATCTCCTAGCCCTCATTGGGTAAATCTGGAAACTAAATCTGTACAAGGATTTTCTTTGGGTTCTATTTTAGGGACTTCTCTTCCCTTTGCTCTTTCTAAATTGCAGAAACGAATTGACAATCCAATAGTTAAGTATACTTTATGTATATGGTTTCAATTTCAGAAATTTTTTGGGTTGTATCAGTTTGTTTTAGCAATTCCTATTGTATCCAATTTCTTTTTTCATCCCTCTATTATGGACCAAGCTTATTCAGCTTGGAAGACTAAAGGTATACTACGATTTTCTGATTTATTTTTGGATAATTGTTTTATGTCTTTTGAACAATTATCTAATAAATATAATTTGCCTAGATCTCATTTTTTTTTAGATATTTACAGATTAGGAATTTTTTAAACACTACTTCCTACCTTTCCAAATCTTGTTTCCGGGTATTTTGGAGAAATTGTTAGAACTAAATCCTTTTCAGAAAGGTGTAATATCAAATGTTTACAATATAATTATGAAAATATGTTCAGAGCACGTTTATAAGATTAAAAATGATTGGGAAAAAGAACTTAACCTTACTATCCCTATTGAGAATTTGGATAAAATTCTTCAATTAGTTAATTTATCCTCTACATGTGCTTAAACATTTATTGATACAGTTTAAAGTAGTGCACAGGGCTCATATGTCCAAGGATAAATTGGCTCGTTTTTATTCCCATATAAATCCTATATGTGACAGATGTCATTCTGAGATAGCTTCTTTAACTCATATGTTTTGATCATGTCCGCTTTTGAAAAAATATTGGAAAGACAATTTTGATATTATTTCCACAGTATTGAACATTGATTTGCAACCTCATCCTATTACTGTAATCTTTGGTTTACCAATGATAGTCAATTAATTTATCATCTTCTGCTTGTCGGATGATTGCATTCCTTACATTAATGGCTAGAAGATCTATTTTGTTGAATTGGAAAGAAATTAATCTCCCTACCATATTTCATTGGCTTTCTCAAACTATGTTGTGTCTAAATTTGGAAAAAATTTAGAAGTGTCATATATGACCCTTCTGTTAAATTTGAAAAGACGGAGGCCATTTATTCAATATTTTCACATGGTGTAATTCAACCCTGTTCCAATCCTATTTGTTTTTCCGGTTTTGATTTTTTATATATATAGATAAACAGCCCATATTTATTTTCTTCATTTTTTTCCTTTTTCTCTTTATTAGTTAGTAGTTAGTTTGTTAGATTAGTTTTTCTTAGGGCAATAATTTTGTTTTTCTCTTTTTCTCTTTTTTTTCTCAACATGATATACCTAGTTTTTGTTGTTTCGTTTATATGATAGTTGTATCATTCATGATTTGGGAAGACTTAACTATATTGTACTTATTGCTTGCGTTTCCTTTTATGTTCATTTTAATTTTGTAATCCCAATAACTATTAATTAATCTTGTTGATATTAATAAAAAGATTGAAAAACAAAGAAATGGACACTTTTTACCCCTATTTTCAACATTCTTAGTGTGCTGTTACTTATTCCCTAGTTAGATTTACTGGGAGATGCAGTCAAAATCACATTGACAGAAATCTTAAGTATCTCGCGTATGTTAATAATCCAAATTGTGATTGATTTAATCCTACTAGAGCAATGTTTAATTTTTTATTTTAAAATGCCAGCCAGTACTTGGAGAACTCTATGATATGATGTACTGGATCCTTTAACAAATTTGAAAACCATAACATTGTTTGTAACTTCTGTCTTTTTGTATTAAACCTCAGACTCTCTCACTTGCGAGCAACTATGGGGAATACTAGTAAAATGCAGGCAGCTTTCTTTGTGTTAGGGTACATACACATGTCCTAATGAATTGGATGCAGTGCAGTTACCTTCAGAACACCTGTTGACATGAGTTCTCTGCAACTTCTGCCATCTCCAACAGAATCCCACCACCAAGCACATCTTGCCCAACACCCGCCCCCCACACACACCTTTCTGCTTTCCGCAGGTATTGCTCCCTACGCCACTCCCTTGCCCATTCATTCCTCCCCCGTTATCCTTGTAAGCAGAACAAGTGCTACACCTTACCCTACATCACCTCCCTTGCTACCATTCAGGGCTGCAAACAGTCCTTCCAGGTGTGGCGACACTCCACTTGTGAGTTTGTTGGGGTCATGTACTATGTCTGTTTCTCCCAATGTTTGTCTGCTGTATATCGGTGAAACCTGACGTAGATTGGGAGACTACTTCGCTGAGCACCTACACTTCGCTCCCCCAGGAAAAAAGTGGGATCTCCTGGTAGTCACCCATTTTAATTCCACTTCCCATTCCAATATTTCTATCCATGGCCTCCTCCACTGTCGTGATGAGGCCACACTTAGGTTGGAGGAACAGCACTTTGTATTCCATCTGGGTAGCCTCTAGCCTGATGGCATGAACAAAGATTTCTTGAACTCCAGTAACAGCCACCCCACCTCTTTCACCATTTCCCATCCCCTTTTCCTTCTCTCACTTTATCTCCTTGCCTGCTCATTGCCTCCCTCTGGTGCTCCTTCCCCTTTTCTCTCTCTTCCATGGCCTTCTGTCCTCTTCTATCAAACTCCCCCGTCTCCAGCCCAGTATCTCTTTCACCAATCAACGTCCCAGCTCTTTACATCATCCCTACCCCTTCAGGTTTTACCTATCACCTTGTGTTTCACTCTCCAGTCGCACACCCCACCTTTTAAATCTATTCCTCAGCTTTTTTTTTCTCCAGTCCTGCCAAAGGGTCTCAGCCCGAAATGTCGACTGTACTCTTTTTCCATGGATGCTGCCTGGTCTGCTGAGCTCCCCCAGCATTTTGTGTGTGTTGACATGAGTTCTTAAGAAGGATCTTAGACTCATAAAATGAACTTCGTTTTATTTTCCACAGGTGCTACCTAACTTTTCGCTACTTCCAGGATTTTCTATATTTCAGATTTCCAGCAGTGGCATTTTTTTGTATAAGATATTCTTAGTTCAGTGGAGAATGTTGCATGCTTCATGAAAGATATATTGCTTACCAAATTGCTTTATTGGAAGTATTTAAAGTAAATCACATGCTGTATTAATCCTAATCCATTGTCTCTTTAGGTGTTAAGGGGTCAGCAATATGGCAGAAGCTGCGACGTTTGGAGCGTTGGTTGTGTTATAATAGAGATGGCTTGTGCTAAACCGCCTTGGAATGCAGAGAAGCACTCTAATCATCTTGCTCTTATATTTAAGGTAGAGAAAATTATAGAAGTTATCCAGATTAAATTTTGAAAAGCTGCATGCATATTAATTGCAGTGAAGTACGATGCAGTAATCCCTTTTAAAGTATTACAAGCTCAGTGATGCCAAGCATTAGGAAACTATTCCCGCTACTCAGTGGGAACTTGAGGAGCGTGTGTGTTGAGAAATTGCACGTAGTTGTGAGAACAGTATGGCAGTGCTAGTGGGAGATTTCGATTTTCCTGGTAAATGCTGGGCCACTCAGAGTACAGAGGATCGGATGGTGCTGAATTTGTGAGGAACATACTTGGAAAGGAGCAGTACTGGACCACTTTGGGGAATGAGGGGGCCATGTAACTCAAGTGGTACCTGGGGAGCACTTTGGGTCCAGTCACCACAAGTCCATGGATTAAAGTCCTGAAATGGAGCAGGGCCAGCTTTGAAGGTTTTAGGCAAGGTCTAACTGAGGTTGACTGGGTGAATGTTTAAAGGCAATGGAAAATTAGGTGAGTGAATAGTTTTTAAAATTATCATGTCAAGAGTCCAGGGGCTGGGCTTCCCCTTAATGGTCACATGAGGAAATCTGCAGATGCTGTAAATTCAGGCAACACGCACAAAATGCTGGTGGAACAGAGCAGGTCAGGCAACATCTATGGAGAGAAGCACTGTCGACGTTTCGGGTCAAGACCCTTCATCAGGACAGTCGTCACGAAGGGTCTCGGACTGAAAAGTCGACAGTGCTTCTCCCTATAGATGCTGCCTGGTCTGCTGTGTTCCACCAGCATTTTGTGCATGTAGCATCCCCTTAATGTTGAAGGGTTGAGGTACCAAATTTAGAAAACTCTGCTCTGATAAGGAAAAAGAAAGATATGTACATATTTTTTAAAAAAAGTTTAAACCAGGTATAATAGGGAAATTGGGAGGGCAAAAAGAGTGCATGAGATGGAAGTTGAAGATAATCCCTCACTTTTTTTTGCTGTGTTTCGGCACTTTTTTTTATATACATACATATGCCGCAAAACAAAACATTTCACGATATATGCCAGTGATAAACCTAATTCTGATTCAGATTCCCAAGAGGTTATTCAGTTATGATAACAGAAGGAGGGCTCTGGGGGAGACTAGGACCTCTTAAGAACCATCGGGGCCATCACTGTGGGAGATGTTTGAGATTATAATGACTATTTCTCCTCTGTGTATACTAAGGAGAATATCATGGATGCCAGAGAAATGAGGTAATGAGTAGCGAGGTCTTGGATCTTATGAATATTATGGAAGGGGATGCCTGCAACCTTGAAGCACAATAAACTGGGCAAATCGCCAACACCTCACCAAATGCACCCCTGGACCTCGTGGAAAGCCAGGGAAAAAATAACATGCTGGGCCTCGTAGAGATATTTGCTTCATCGTTAGCTAATGGCAAATTTCAGAACACTGGTACAATTAAGTTTTTCAGGAAGGGCAGTGAGGATGAGACAGGGAGCTACAGGAAGGTGAGCCTGACTTCAGTTGATTGAAAGGACTGGAAGGAATTCTGAGGGACAAGATCTACCATCACTTGGATAGTTACAGTTTGATCAGGAATATTCGGCATGGTTTTATGTGTGGGAGGGCAGGTCTGACAAATCATCTGGAATTTTTCAGAGGTAACTAAAGGGATAGATGAAAATAAGGGAGTGGGTGATGTGTCAATAGGCCTTTGACAAGGACCTGCATAGCAAGCTGATCTGATAGTTAGACTGCATGGGATTTAGGGGGAGCCAATGATGCAGCTTCAGACTGGTTCAGTGATAGGAAGCAGAGGGTAATGGTTGAAGATCAGTTCTCCAGATGGAGGCCTGTGAATAGTGGGATGCTCCAGTGGTCAGTGTTATTATTATTCATGTCAGTAATTTGGGTATGAATGTTCATGGCAAAATTAGCAAGTTGTTGATACTAAATCAGGGCGTTTTGTTGATACTGAAGCAGATTACAGTCAATTTCAAAGAGATCTTGATTGATTAAGGAGAAGGGCTGAGGAATGGCAAATAGATTTCAGCTGGGGTGAACTGAGCTGCTGCATTTTGCCAGTCAAGCTGGGTAGAACATGTTCAAAGAATGGCAGAATACTGACGAGTGTTAAAATTAAGAGGCATTTGGATGGCTACATTGAGTGGAGGGTTATGGCAGGAGGATGATGTGTTCTGAATGAACTGGTTGGGCCAAAGGGCCTGCTTTCATAGTGTATTTACTCTGATTATATTTTAATCATGACCAAAGGGAGGAAATGGTCAGAGCATTGAATAAAACCAAACTAGCATTTGGTCTATCATACCAATTAAGGATATTGCATTACAATTTAAAATTTTATAAACCACATTTGCACAAGGATTGTTATTTTCAAATTTGACTATTAATGCATACCAGGAATTATGTGTAAATGTTGCATTTTGTCTTCAATTCAACAGATTGCCAGTGCAACGAGTGCCCCGACAATTCCAAATCATTTATCCCCAGCATTGCGAGATGTGGCTCTCAGGTGCTTGGAGCTTCAACCCCAGGATAGACCTCCATCACGGGAGCTGCTCAAACACCCAGTATTCCGAACATGGTGAAGAATACTATGGGGGGGGGGGGGGGGGGCGGGAGACAAAAGCTGTGCAAGAGAAAACTACTGAAACAAAGAAAATGCCCAAGTGTTGTCCTGCAGTATGTTGTAGAGCTATATAAGCAGATGAACTGGCCTCAAGTTTGAAGTTAAAGCAGCAAAGCCAAACGGAGCCTGTCTCAGGAAATGACTACCGTGCAAGGAGTTATACTTCTAAATAGTATGCAGATGTCTTGTTCTTGCTTGTAAAAGTTGTGCCTTTTTATTGATTAGACTTGTCCTTGTTGGCCAGAAATGGTTTTTGGATCTGCTGTAGGGCAGTTGAGAGAAATTCTTCATTGGAGTACTTCTTCAGCCAATACTAGCAGCTGAGGGGCTCCTGTGAGTTTTTGCTGTTTTTAAGCTGCCATTGGTTATCTTCTGAAGTAACATGTCAACACTACCAGGCTCTCCCCTTATTAAGCTTATGTACAGAAGTTCTGGTAAAGGATTTATTTCTGGGTTTAATGCTGAGATATCTGGGGGTAGAGTTTCCACTTTGAGCGCAATCAGCTTATTCAAATGCAAATTGCGCATAGAATTGCACTGAGTTTGAAATTGGATGCTATTTGCTTGGGTTTCAGATCAATGAAAGTAAAGTCCCATCATCAACCAGCACAATCTGTATCATTGTAAACAGTGACTTTTTAAAAAAATTTTGTGTATAAAAGATGTGTTTAAATGTGGTAACATAATACAGTTTTCATACAGATGAAAATAGTTTGTTTTAAAGTATTTTAATGTGTCCCACCCCCATTTATGAGTAGCCCAGGTTTAAATCACTGAAGATGGCTTTGATAATTTAATTGTTAAATATTAAAAATCAGTTTATTGTTTAGTTTTAAAAATGTCTATTATTGCCATCGTGCCTTAATTGTAAGTGCTTTCTTGAAGCATCACAAACACTTGCCATATTAATAAAGTCTCTGGTTTTGTGGGTGGAATCAGATTTGGAATGCTATTCGAAGAAACTAGCAGAAAGGATTGCAATTTTAACCAGACTTGAAATTTCTCAGTCTTTTATTCTTTTGTGGTCGTCTTCAGTACATTTAAACTAGGAAAAATGTGCGCTGCCTAGGGGAAATTCTACCCTTTATTACCTTCAGCAATCCATTTAAGTACTTGATTATAGGTTTTCAATGTGAAGACAGTGAAGTTAGAAAATCATTTCAGCTGATTGGCCAATTTGCTAGGAAGGTGCCTACTGTATCTTTGTCCAGTTTTAATGGACAAGTTGTTTTACTAGTATTTGAAATAATTCTGGTAATTACTTAGGGATTAATTTGTTTAATATTCAGGGAAGGGTAATTTTTGAAAAACAAACTTTGTAAAAAAATTTCGCCATAATTCAGCTATTGAGTTACAAAAAATATTGAAAATGAATCTTGTAAAATGCTAAACAAGTTGCTTTTGGAATTCCATTGTCAAATAATCAGTGTCCCTTATAAACTGTTTAAACCTGAGCTCAGTTCCTGTTAAATATTGAGAATCTACTGCAGTTTCACTTGTGCTACTTTCTATTCAACTTCAATATGTAAATATTTAAATCAGTTGAACTTCAGTTTTGTTAACTGCTGTATGATTCTGGGAGGTTTGCGAAAAGTCTTACTACTTTACGCTTCAGAACAAAAAAAGACAAAAAAATTATTTGATCCTTGGTCTGCAGATTTCTTTCATTCAAAGGCTTTCATTCATTGTTATCATATTTAATTTTCAACTTGATTTTTCCCCTTTGTAATATCTTAATATTTAAATTTTAGTGCAAACTGATGTGCCCTTCCCTACAGAATAATCATTTTAAATGTTAGCCCTTCATTCAGTGATCTATTGCAGGATAGAGGTGATTTAATGCTAAGAAACTTTAGTTGATTAAGAAGTATGTTGAAAAATTACATGCAACACCTTTAAGTTTTTAAGTGTGTGAATGTTTTCATCACCTCTTTTTCCTTAAACTATAGAGAAATGTAAGTTTGAATTAGCTGCATCACTTTATTGAGATCACCTGAATTGTCGACTGCTCTTTTTTAAGATGTTTGGAAAAGAAAATGCATATTGCTGTATGTAAAGTAGCACTATTGGATTGAAAACAATTGAAAATATCATATTTTACATCAATCAGTATATTTTAAAATAAAAATTAATTCTGATTGACATGATCAAATTTTAGGTATGTATTTAGGCTGAAAAAAATGGCATTTTACGTGGACATTTTATAGTGAATCTAAATATTTTGTAAATGTTTCAAGAAGTGGTTGGCTTATAAAAGCTTGCATCCTAAAGATGTTGTCATTTGGGTATTTTAACTCTTCCAGCAATAAGTTTTGATTGTCTTTACAAATTTTTAATTATTGTTACCACTGTAACTGTGGCAAGTTTGGTAAATAAAAATGTTTGTGTCAAATTAACATACAAGGGTTAGGGGGAAAAAACATAAGATTTTAAGTGTCAATGATGTGAGGGATTTTTGTCCCTATTTTCAATTATTTTTTAAAAGTCCACTTATAATGTGAAGCCCTGAAAATACTAATTTTTATAAAGATTGTGTTAATATTATGTTACATTCCTTATTGGTTAGAAAGGTGCTTTTATTGCTTGAAGAGTTAAAAGGAGTACAGAGGTATTTGTAAGCACACTGGATACTACTGGCTCCTTATGGTATTGACAACTTTGAATTGTATTGTGGTCCTTTCAAGTCAATAAGTTTTATGTGTTTTCTCGTGAGCTTTAAAAGATGCACACTTGCCATTTTATACTGGAGATGTTTTTGTCATATTTTCACTTTCTGACAAAGGCATTAAACTGATGAACCTCAGCTAATCAGTATTACTTCATAGATCTCAGCATCTGGATTGTTTTTAAAAAGTTGATGCTTTTTATTTTCAAGATGTGTTTTAATTGAGATTGTTTGCATTGCCCTCAGCTTGCTGGTAAATTGTGATGTATTTTGTGTAATTTTCTTTTATTTTATGCACATGTGATGTAATATTCTTTTTCTTTGGATCAGAGCTGGATTGAAAATGTTATGTGTAATTATTTGTGCTGTTCTTATTGTTATTTGGTACTTCTTAAATTGTAAATAACGTCTACTGCTGTTTTATTCCAGTTTCTACTACCTCAGGTGTCCTATAGTTCTTCTACCAAAGTACACTTTCACAATGAAACTATATTTGCTATGTGACTGTAATTTCTAAAATTTCTAGGTCTTAAGGGCTGACTTTTATTAGCACCTTGCTGTGCAAGCAAAATTTTAAAAAATCTCTAGGGTTGAAAAAATTTGGTTAAATGTATCCTTTGTAATTTTAAATATATCAAATATTTTAATTATTGAAATTTTTACCCCATTTTAAAACATTTTATAGCATAATTTGGACCTATTTTGTTGTTATTTTGTCTTTCTAGTAAATAAAAGTTTTTTTGGAAAAACGTTTTCTCTTTGCTTTTTGTCCCTCACATTTTTAATTATGAAGAATCTTGTTTAAAGTCAGAGGATTAATCGGTGAACTGCAGACAGATGTAAGCATTTGTTTTTGAGTGTCAACATCAGGGATTCAAGTGCCAAAACAGTGATTTTAGCAAAAAAAAACCGTAACCTTGTTGATCTAGAACAGCACTTGAGGCTATGCTGCCTTTTGAATGAGGCATTGACCAAAGCCCCCATCACATGCTCATTCATACAGACACATTTCATCTCACTAGTTTGTGACCTGGTCAGTATTTATTCTGGCTGTAATATGTTGTAGGGTTTGGAGGAGACTGATCATTTGTGTGTTATTACTTACTGGCTGAGTGAATAACTGTTAACTTCCTACACCTACATGGACCAAGTCTCAAAGCACCCTTTATGCAATATGATTACTGATTGCCATGGTGTATCCCAACAATTATTAATTTTGCACTGATCAAATTATTTTATGAATACATTCATTCTCTACATTTGTAGAATTGCATGAGGGTAGTTCTGATTTTTACTCCGTAATTAAAAACAAAAATATTACAATCATATTTTTCAAAACTTGTAACATTTACTTTTATATTAAGCTAAACTTATTAAATCATATATTTAACCCCATGGTTACAATGTGGCTTCATTATTTTGGTCTTCATCAGTGGCAGGCCCTCGGTGAGTGGCTGGAGAAAGTGCCTAAGACGACTGCTACTCTACCATGACAAATGCCTCTGCTATTAACCTAACATGAAGGGAGGGAGGAATGGGTCAGATGGCTAAAGGGGAAGGAGTGGAAAAATTAGCTGGGAACTGATTGTAACTTCAGAGGAATTTAAAGATGAAGGCTTGGCCATGAACCTTAAAATGCCTCTTAAATTTTGCTACTGTATGTACTACCAGCCACTTCACCCAGCAGCATGGTTCAGGCATTTACCAACCCTCTTTATTAATAATTTTTTTTTAAACTTCTTAAATCTTTCGAACTTTCCCACCCCCTCACCTTAAAGCCATGCCTTCTGGTATTTGACATTTCTACTCAGTGGGGGGGGGGGGGGGGAGATTAGCTACCAACCTGTCATAATTTTATGTACATCTATCCTTCTCTGAAGATCCAGAGAAAATAACCTCTTTATATCTAATATTCTCTAATCCAGGCATCACTTACAGAGAGCCTTACCAGTTATAATAGCCAAGTGTTTCAGATAGACCACAGGCTAAAAGCCAAAATTTCACCGATTAACCAAAATTTAAGAGTAATTTAAAAAGGCAATATGAAGCAGGCTGTGAGTTTGGAAATTCATTTATACAAAGAATTATATATATACTATATGCTGCTGCAAGCAATAAGTGAACAGATTTTTAATTAATTGTGTTGATTAACAAGCAAGTTATCAATGTGCGGCATTACTAATGAGTCAGGATAATCTCATAAACTTAATCAAATGCCATTAATGAGAAAAGCACAATCACTGACATGCTGGTGAGGTTTTTACAGTTGGTAAGGAATCTGGAGTGCCCAAGACCCACCACTGGAGCAAATTGTAAAAATGGGCCATCTCAAATTGAGAAGGATTGCTTGAGGAGACTGCTGCAAAGCTGCACATTTGCAAAACGTTTGAATAATGCTGGAATGATGAAATATCAGCACATTCAGACAATTATTGGGAGCCCAATAAGAATATGAATTCTATTAAGATGCCATATAAGCTAAGATACTAAACTGCATGCTTGTGAAACTGACTGGAGTGAACGGCCATGCCCAAAGTTGTTATATCTGAGGCAGACAAAATAATGCAGTTATCTGGAGACTAAGTCACACAAAATCAGGTTGTGGTGTAAATGATCTGTAATCCATTTACCCATGAAAATCAACAAAAATAGCAGTATCTGATCATCAAATAAAGAGCTCCATTCATTATTGTGTTAGAGTCTAGGCTGCTATGAATAAAATGGTGTAAGCACTGGCTCACTGGTTGCACTATCATGTTGATTGTCACAAGCATAAAAGAAAATGTGCCTTTGGAAAAGCAGTTAGGAACCTGCATAAGCTCATAAGTTGAACCAAAGGGAAAAAGCATTCTAGCAACAGAAAATACCTCAAGGCTGATGCTAATGACCTAAAAAATGTTTAAGGTCAAGATCTTAAACCCAGCACAAAGCTCAGACTTACAGGGTAACAGTGATTCCATTCGCCAGCTAGACCACTTAACAGTAGGTGTTCCAACACACAAGAAAACCTGTCAATGCTATCTCATAGTCACAGTTATACAGCAATAACCAATGGTGACTGTGATGCCTGTCTACTCTAATCCTACTTCTCCACAATAGACCTGTATCCTTCTACTCCTTTCCTATCCAAGTTACTGTCCAAGTACCTTTTTAAATGCAGTAATTGTATCTGCTTCTACCATTTTCTCTAACATTACTCTTTGCAGATCTCCTTCACTTCTTAATTAAACTTATACCCTCCAGTCTTAGACTCCCCCACCCATGGAAAGAGGTCCTATTTATGCCCCATTTGATTTTGTGTAAATTTGGGTTCATTCTGGGCGGAATCAGCGGTATGATTACAAGTAAAGCCTTTCATTCCACACAGTATTGTGATAAATCTTCCACACCACATCTGTCGCCACATCCTTTGTGTCAATGTGGCAATTGGAACTGTACACAGAAGCCAGTGTTATGTACAGCTGCAACAAGACATTCCAACTCTTGTAGAAAGAAAAATCCCCTCAAGCCGCAGAGAGGATAATTAAATGTTGATTTCTTGAACTTCTGGTAAATAACCCCTGGTAAATTCTTGTTTCCCTCATACCTCTTCTTACCTGCCCATTACCTCCCTCTGGTGCTCCTCCCTCTTCCATGGTGTCCTGTCAGATTCCCCCTTCATCTCTTTTTCCAATCAAGTTCTAGCTCTTTATTTCACCCTCCCCCCACTTCATATCCTGACCTCTTTCCCTTCCTTTCCAGTCCCAGTGAAGGGTCGTCGACTGTTTATTCCCATCCATAGGTGCTTCCTGGCCTGCTAAGCTCCTCCAGCACATTGTGTTTATTGCTCTAGATTTCCAGCACCCTGTGTCTTTAATGGAACCAACCTCATCATCCTCTGCCAGGCCAACATCCCCAGCAGCAATCATGTTTACCCAGCTCTAGTAGGCAGGCCAATTTGGTACATGCGGACATCAGATTCCTGAAGCAAGTGATCCATTCTAGGTTCACAAGTAAAGGTTACCAAGTAACAGGGAAATGTTTCAAGGATATTCTCAAAGCTTCTTTGACAACATGAGTCATTCTTACTGACTCATGAGAACCCTTAGGCTCTGACCAAACAGCACACAGAGCAAGCATCTAGAACGTTGCAAAACATGAATCATCTTGTGAAGCATGCAGAAGCCCAGTATGAACAGTGGAAGGTGCCAATCATTCCACACGATCCTGTCAAGCAGTTCCTACCCCACATACGGCAGAGATTGCATATTCCACATCGGCCTCATCAGTTATCTGGGGTTCTGCTAAAATGGAAGAGAAGCAAGACATCCTCCATCCTGAGAGACTGTAAGAAGACAATGGAAAAATGTCCTGAAGTCTGGAAATAAAGCAAAGCCAGGGTTGCTCTTTGGAGTAGTGCAGAATTCGCACAATTCCTTCCACATCTCAACACAGTGTCCATACTTTGGTATCATTCATTGAAGAGGGACATAGAAAAGAATAGGGAGTAAGAAGCAACAACATGCATATGAAGACTGCTAGAAAAATTTAGCGTGAGGAGCTCCTTTTGGTTGTCACAATGTGCATGTGTTGAAGATGTGTCAAGATATATTGTAGGTGTAGTGATAAGTCACATGATAGATGGCACATAAGTGAAACTGATGTCTTTTGCTTAACACACCCTCTCAAGAAGCAAGCAGTCATGATTTCAGAAGGAACCTCTTGAAATTGTTTGGAATTAAGGAATTGTAAGTTTTTATTCAGCAGAACCTTTATTCTGAAAGGCAATCAAGTTTACCGTCACTGCAATTTCTCTGCAGAAGCAGTACAACACAAAGACATAAAATTACCATAATTTTCAAAAACAAGTAAATAGTGAAAAACAAATGAATGACGAGGTAACGTTCATGGTTTTATGGACCATTCGGAAATATGGTGGCGGAGGTGAGTTTGTTCTTAGGACTCCTACACCTCCTCCCTGTGATAGAGACATTAAGAGGGATGTCCTGCACAGTGAAGGTCCTTAGTGATGAATGTCACCTTCTTGAGGCACTGCATCTTGCAATTTTTCTTGATGGAGGGGAGGGTTGTGCCCATGATGGAGTTGGCTGAGTCTACAACCCTCTGAGGCTGCTTGTGGTCCTGTGATTCAGAGCTTCTATACCAGGCTGTGACGCAACCAGTCAGAACACTCTTCATTAAACATCCATAGGAATGTGTAAGGATCTTCAGTGACATGCTGCACTGAATCTTGTCAAACTCCTAATGGAGATGACAGGCTATGGGCTGGGCTGGGCTGGGCCGGGCCGGCTAGGCTGGGAGATGCCCTCTTCTCATTGCTACCGACAAGGAGGAGGTACATGTACCTGAAGACACACTCAACATTTCAGGGAACAGCTTCTTCTCCTCCACCATCAGATTTCTGAATTGATAATAAACCAGTGTACACTACCTCACTTTTTTCTCTCTCTTTTTACACTATTTACTTAATTCATATATATATTTCTTATTGTAATTTATAGTTTTTTAAATGTGTTGCAATGTGCTGCTGCAAAACAAAAAACCTCATGACAAATGCCAGTGATAGGGAACCTGATTCTGATTCTGAAATAACGTCACTGGAGGGCCTTTTTCAGAATTGTATCTATGTGTTGAGCCCAGAACAGCTCTTCCGAATTGTTGATGCCCAGGAACTTGAAGCTGCCCACCCTTTCAACGCCGATACCTCAATGTGGGCTGATGTGCATTTTCCAGACTTCCTCTTCCAAACTCCACAATCATTTTCTTGATCTTGCTGGCAAGGTGGCTGTTGTGACACCACTCATATCTGCCAACCTATTGCACTCCTCTTCACCAACTGAGATCCTACCAACAACAGTGGCGTCATCGGCGAATTTTTACAATAGATGGCATTTGAGGTCATTAGCCACTACTAATGAGCATTATATGTTAAATCATCTGCCTCAAGGATGTGTCATGTACCTGTGGGTATCTGGTACGTCACGTGACAGTGGTGTTGAAGCTATACAGGACTTACGGTAATTGTCTTGTGATGGTGGAGTGACGTCATTTTCCTGCCAGTAAAGGTCATGTGACAGTTTTTCAACATGGTATAAAAGGAGGAACTCTCCTTGTGAGGAGGGGCAGTTCGTGGCTGGATTTGCTATTTTGACTCCATGCCACTGCGTGGTCCAATATTATGACGCAGTTTGGTTGAAAGGTGGAGTTTTATTTAATGCCTAAAGTTTAAAAGGTCATTGCCGGCAGTTTCTTTATAATAATGCCAGTTAAAAGTCGGTGGAGAGTGAAGATCGGAGTTCGGGAGTTAAAAGATTGAGGAAAGTCGATTTCGACAGTGAAACAGGTTTGACCTTGTTTGATCCTCATTCGGAAGGAATTCGTTAGCTATCCCCGTGCTAACCCCTGCAATAATAGCAGAAAGGGTTGGGTACAGTTTTGTCAAGTAAAGGTCAAGTGCCTTAAAGCCGTTTCATTTTCATCTTCGTAAATTCTCCCGTAAAAGTATAGTTCGACTGGGAGCCGCAACAACACGACGTTAAAGAGAATTTAAATAGTCTAAAAAGTCTCTCCTTTAATGGACTGTAAACATTTTAAACTTTCACAGTACTACTTTGAAGAACTGTTTTTGCAACATTGCTTTAAAAACTGTTTAAGCTGCCGCACAGCAGCTGATTTCCGGTTGCGTTAGCTGTTTGTTTACTTTTGGGGTTTGTTTTTCAGTGTTTAATAAATGTTTTATTCGTTATAAAAAAAACCCACCTCACACATATTTATTGTTGCTGAATCCGTAACAGATGCAAAGGTAAACAATCCTTCTGTATCAGTAAGACAATACTACTGAGTATAGGAGTTGCAAGCTCTATGCTGAGGTTGGAAATAAAAATCTGATCTATGCTATGTGATTCTTTGGTGGTTTATATGATTCAGTCCAACATTCAGCACAGTCAGTAGTGCACGTTGTTTGGTCACAGGACAGGGATTCCCGCAATCTGATTTAGCCGTTTCAAGTCGTTATGGGTTTCATTTTATAAACCGCCTTAAATTGAAGTGCTGAAAGTCCCACCCAGATAAAAACTAGTAATTCAAATTTTAACTAAAATTAGTTATAATAAAAACAAATTTATACCTGCTTGAGTTCTGGTTTTCATTATGTTCTCATTCATGTTTTGGTTTATCTTTCGGAGTTTGTATTATTCCTTGATAACAGATACTAATAATGTAGAGCAAACACAAGGAAATCTGCAGATGCTCGAAATTCGAAAAACACACACAAAATGCTGGTGGAACACAGCAGGCCAGGCAGCATATATAGGGAGAAGCTCTGTTAATGTTTCGGGCCGAGACCCTTCGTCGGGACTAAATGAAAGGAAAGATAGTAAGAGATTTGAAAGTAGTGGGGGGAGGGGGAATGCGCAAAGGAGCATAAGTTATCTATGATACGTAGATGTTTGTTTTCATACTATACAGCAGCACCATCTACTGGTTTTGTGGCTTGCTCTATTAGTTGCAAAGTCAGCATTGGTTATTTTTCACATCAGCTATGTCGTAATTAAATCAAAAGATAGTATCTTAGGAAAATTGTAAATACAGTTGAGAAACTGTTTTATTTAAAATTGATACTAATAGTAGCTGAAATCAGCTAGTTATTTAAAGAGAGAGTGCGAGTTTGAGAAAGACCTGGGCTTCAATACCTCCTTGACAATTTGGATCCTGGATTTCCTCAGTTGAATACCCCAGTCAATTTGGATTGTCAACATCTCCTCCACATCTCCTTTAACACAGGGTGCACCACAGGGCTTTGTGCTCAGACCCCTGCTCTACTCCCTTTATACTTACAACTGCGGAACTAAGCATTGCTGCAATGCCATGTACAAGTTTTCTGATGACACCACTGTCATGAGCTGAGTCAAAGGAGGTGATAAATTGGCATATAGGAAGGAGATTGAAAATCTGGCTTTGTGGTGTCATAACAACAACCTCCTACTCAGCGTCAGCAAGACCAAGGAACTGATTGTAGACTTAAGGAGAGGGAATCAAGAGGTTCATGAGCCATTCCTCATCAGAAGATCAGAGGTGGAGAGGGTTAGCAACTTTAAGTTCCTAGGTGTTACTATTTCAGAAGGCCTGTCCTTGGCCCAACACATGTGCAGTTGTGAAGAAAGCAAAATAGTGCCTCTACTTCTGTCAAAATCCGTGGAGATTTGGCATAACAAAACTCTAAAATTTTGACAAACTAGTATAAATGTGTAGTGTAGTGGAGAGTATATTGACTGGCTGCATCATAACCAGGTATGGAAACAACAATACCATTGAATGGAAAATCCTACAAAAAGTAGTGAATTCAGCCTAGTACGTCACAGGTAAAACCCTCCCCACCATTGAGCACATCTACATGAAGCGCTGTCGTAGGAAGGCAGCGTCCACCATCAGGGATCCCTACCACCCAGGTCATGCTCTCTTCTCACTGCTGCTATAAGATATAAGCTTCAAGAGCCTCAGGACTTGCACCACCAGGTTCAAGACCAGTTACTACTCCTTAACCAGTCCCAGAACCAACAGACACACTTTCAATTACTCTTCATCTTGTGTTCTTGTTATTTATTGCTATTTATTTATATTTGCATTTGCATTGTTTGTTGTCTTCCAAACTCTGGTAGAATGCCCTAGCTGGGTGGTCTTTCATTGATCCTGTTATAGTTCCGGTTCTATAGATTTGTAGAGTAAGTTCACAAGAAAATGAATCTCAGGATCGTATATAGTGACATACATAGATAATAAAATTGACTTTGAACTTTGAGAGAAGGTAAGATAAATGAATTGGGCAGAGACCAGTGAGGAAATAAAAGGGAAATAAGAGCTGTGAGGGGAACAAAGAGAACAAGATTAGGAGAAAGAATGAGTGAGAGAGAGAGAGCAAACAGCAGAAAAAATAGAGACAGAAAGGAAGATAGAGAGATGGGTGCAGAAAAACAGAGCAGAGAGAGGAGTAATACAGAAGTAGAGATGGGGAGGAAGGAGCAAGAAGATCAACAGAGAAGGAGTTTGGGGTGAGATTCCTAACCAGTTGCATCACCATCTGGTATAGGAACTGCATCTGACCACAAGTCCCTACAAAGGATGGCAAGAACTGCTGAGAGGATCATCAGGGTCTTTCTTCCACCTATCAGGGTCCTTAGAATCAGAATCAGGTTTGTTATCACTGGCATGTGTTGTGAAATTTGTTAACTTAGCGGCAGCAGTTCAATGCAATACATAGAACCATAGAACATTACAGCACAGAAACAGGCCTTTTGGTCCTTCTTGGCTGTGCCAAACCATTTTTCTGCCTAGTCCCACTGACCTGTACCAGGGCCATATCCTTCCATACACCTCCCATCCATGTACCTGTCCAAGTTTTTCTTAAATGTCAAAAGTGAGCCCGCATTCACCACTTCATCTGGCAGCTCATTCCACACTCCCACCATTCCCTGAGTGAAGAAGCCCCCCCCCAATGTTCCCCTTAAACTTTTCCCCCTTCACCCTTAACCCATGACCTCTGTTTTTTTTCTCCACTGGCCTCAGTGGAAAAAGCCTGCTTACATTCACTCTATCTATACCCATCATAATTTTATACACCTCTATCAAGTCTCCCCTCATTCTTCTACACTCCAGGGAATGAAGTCCTAACCTATTCAACCTTTCTCTGTAACTCAGCTTCTCAAGTCCCAGCAACATCCTTGTAAACCTTCTCTGCACTCTTTCAACCTCATTAATACCCTTCCTGTAATTAGGTGACCAAAACTGCACACAATACTCCAAATTCGGTCTCACTGATGTCTTACACAACCTCACAATTATATTCCAACTCTTATACTCAATACTTTGATTTATAAAGGCCAATGTACCAAAAGCTCTCTTTACAACTCTACTTGTGACGCCACTTTTAGAGAATTATGTATCTGTACTCCCAAATCCCTCTGTTCTACTGCACTCCTCAGTGTCCTACCATTTACCTTGTATGTTCTACCTTGGTTTGACCTTCCAAAGTGCAATACCTCACACTTGTCCGCATTAACCTCCAACTGCCATTTTTCTGCCCATTCCTCCAACTGGTCCAAATCCCTCTGCAAGCTTTGAAAACCTTCCTCACTGTCCACTACACCTCCAATCTTTGTATCATCAGCAAATTTGCTGATACAATTTAACACATTATCATCCAGATCATTGATATAGATGACAAATAACAATGGACCCATCACTGATCCCTGTAGCACACCACTAGTCACAGGCCTCCACTCAGAGTAGCAATCCTCCACTACCACTCTCTGGCTTCTTCCATTGAGCCAATGTCTAATGCAATTTACTACCTCTCCATGTATACCTAGCAACTGAATCTTCCTAACTAACCTCCCATGCGGGACCTTGTCAAAGGCCTTACTGAAGTCCAGGTAGACAACAGCTACTGCCCTCCCTTCATCCACTTTCCTGGTAACTTACTCGAAAAATAGATTGGTTAAACATGACCTATCATGCAGAAATCTATGCTGATTGTTTCTAATAAGTCCCTGTCTATCCAGATACTTGTAGATCCTATCTCTTAGTATTCCTTCCAATAATTTACCTACTACCGATGCCAAACTTACCAGCCTATAATTTCCCATCTTACTTTTTGAGCCTTTTTAAAACAACGGAACTACATGAGCTATTCTCCAATCCTCCGGCACCTGACCTGTGGATAGCGACGTTTTAAATATTTCTGCCAGGGCCCCTGCAATTTCAATACTAGTCTCCCTCAAGGTCAGAGGGAATACCCTGTCAGGTCCTGGGGATTTATCTACTCTGATTTGCCTCAAGACAGCAAGTACCTCCTCCTCTTTAATCTGTATAAGTTCCATGACCTCCCTACTTGTTTGCCTTGTTTCCGTAGATTCCATGCCAGTTTCCTTAGTAAATACAGATGCAAAAAACTCATTTGAGGATCTCCCCCATTTCTTTTGGCTCCATACATAGCCAACCACTCTGATCTTCAAGAGGACCAATTTTATCCCTTACTATTGCTCTTAACATACCTGTAGAAGCTCTTAGGATTATCCTTCACCCTGACTGCCAACACAACCTTATGTCTTCTTTTAGCCCTCCTGATTTCTTTCTTAACTATTTTCTTACTCTTTTTATACTCCTCAAGCATCTTATTTCCTCCCTGTTGCCTATACATGTTATATATCTCTCTTCTCCTTTATCAGAGTTCCAATAATCCTTGAGAACCAAGGTTCGTTATTCTTATTCACTTTGCCTTTAACCCTGACAGGAACATACAAACTCTGCACTCTCAAAATTTCTCCTTTGAAGGCCTCCCATTTACCAATCACATCCTTGCCAAAGAACAACCTGTCCTAATCTACGCTTTTTAGATCCTTTCTCATTTCTTCAAATTTGGCTTTTTTCCAGTTTAGAACTTCAACCCAAGGACCAGATCTATCTTTAACCATGATCATAATGACTTTATGATCACTGGAACCAAAGTATTCCCCTACACTCACTTCCATCACCTGCCCTAACTCATTCCCTAATAGGAGATCTAATAGTGCATCCTCCCTAGTTGGTACATCTATATAATGATTTAGAAAACTTTCCTGAATACATTTCACAAACTCTAACCCATCTAGACCTTTAACAGCATGGGAGTCCCAATCAATGTGTGGAAAATTAAAATCCCCTACAATCATATGTTATGAGTGATGAACAGACCTGATGAACAATGGGGTACAGAGTTAACCATTCCCAACCCCCCTCCTGAGAACTACGAACTATTGCTGTTATTATGCTGCTATTGAGAGAGAGAGAGATGAAGCCCAGGCAAGAACATTTGCTACAGATAAGAGGGGGAGAGAGACTGCTGATTTACTGTATTATGACTCTTCCTGGATTATTTACCTTCCACTACAAGGACTTTACTTTGCTCGTTAACATTCCTCAGGAGATAGCAGGAGTGGCCTGATTTGATGGACACGGTCATTCAGAGTTGATGGATAGCTGAGACCCTGTGAGTGGGGATAAAGAGACAGGTCTGGAGAGACACACCAGTGGACACTGACTGAGTGTTGGGAACCCACAGAAAGGTGGGGGTTTTGGAGACCGAACCAGGAGATTGATCAGTAAAGCTCACAGTGTTACAGCAGGGCTGGTGGGGATTTGTGTGTGTGTCCACTCATGCCAGAGTGACAAGTCCGCCACAGAAGAACGGTCTGGCTGAAGAACAGAGGAGTCATAACTGAATGACCACAATGATACGACGGATTAAGAAAGCAACGGAAGGTTTGGCTGCTGTAGCTGTTACATCTCGCTCGCTCTCTCTCTCTCTCTCAACAATTTCAATACAACAACCATACCCACCTCAGCATTTATGAACTGAACGCTATACTTTCCTATGACAATTCATTTACCCCTAGACATCGATAGAGCTTGTTTATTATTGGTTATTATTATTCCTACACTTTTAGGTTTATTACTGCTAACTTGTTTTATATGTATATTTGCATTTTTGATATTGTATTGTGTAGTTTACTAATAAACACCTTTAGTTTGGTACCACCAGACTCCAACGGATTCTTCTTTCTCTGCTGGTCAGACACCCAGTTACGTGGTACGTAACACATAACTTTTTGTCTCCTGCAGTTGTCTGTTATCTCTCTATATAATATATATCACTATAGAAAGAATAAATAAATAACAGTAAGTATATATACATATATTGAATAGATTTTAAGTAGTGCAAAAATAGAAATAATATATATTTTTTAATAAGTGAGGTAGTGTTCATGGGTTCAATATCCTTTTAGGAATTGGATTGCAGAGGGGAAGAAGCTTTTCCTGAATCACTGAGTGCGTGCCTTCAGGCTTCTGTATCTCCTACCTGATGATAACAGTGAGAAAAGGGCATGGCCTGAGTGATGGGGTCCTTAATAATGGATGTCACCTTTCTGTGGCACCGCTCCTTGAAGGCGTCTTGGGTACTGAGGCTAAGACTCTTGACTACTGAGGCTAGTACCCAAGATGGAGCTGACTAATTTTATAACTTTCCATAGCTTCTTTCAGTCCTGTGCATCACAGTTATGGGTGCAGAAGGAATAGGGAAGTGGGCTAAGCACACACCTGAGATGCACCAGTGTTGATCATCAGTGAGGAGGCGATATTATCACCAATCCGCACAGATTGTAGTCTTTCAGTTAGGAAGTTGAGGATCCAATTGCAGAGGGAGGTACAGAGGTCCAGGTTATATAATTTATCAATCAGGATTGTGAGAATGATGTTATAGTTAACAAATAGCAACCTGACAGAGGTGTTTATATTGTCCAGGTGATCTAAGGCAGTGTGAAGTGTCATTGAGATTGCATCTGCTGAAGACCTATTGTGGTGATAGGCAAATTGCAATGGGACCAGGTCCTTGCTGAGGCAGGAGATCATTCTAGCCATGACCACCCTCTCAAAGCACTTCATCACCGTTGATGTGATTGCTACCATTGTCAGTGGTCCGTCCCATCCGTCCAATGATCTCTTTGACCTCCTTTTATTGCGTAAGAGGTACATCGGGCACTAAGACAATAACATTTGAGGATAGGAAACAGCTTCTTCCCCCAGTCCATGAGGCCACTGAACTCCCTGCTGCCACCCAGATTTAATCAAGTATGAAGTGTCAGTAGCATTGTACCATTGACTTTCTAGCTTGTGTCATGAAATGCACCTTATAATCTGTGGTAATATTACTTTGTGTTGTGTGTGAGTGAGTTGTTTCATTTGGTGGTTTACATGTGTACGGTTCGATGACAATAAACGAACGTGAGCTTGAAACTGGGGGGGGGGGGGGGGGGAGGAATGAGAAAGAGAAGCCGAGAGGGGAAAGGAGAGGGAGTGGGAGAAGAGATTGTTCAGTCATGAAGCATTGCAGAACAGCTACAGACTCTTACCCCACAATTGTCTGTACTTGGTGGCCCATATTCCGCTAAGCTTCGCCCTTCCATTTACTTCTTAAATAATATTGTTCCAGTGGTCATCTGGCAGCTCATTCCTTATACTCAACACCCTGTGAGGAAAAGTTGTCCCCTAGGTCCGTTTACATCTTTCCCCTCACACCCCGTCTATTGTATAAACGGGAGCATAAATGAAGGGATGAGGGTGTGTTTTGGGGGGGGGGGTGCTGTTGAGAGGTGTAGGAGGAAAAGGGGGAGCAGGAAGAGGGGTGTAGGGGAATGTGAAGGGGGGAGTAAAAGGGAAATGAGAATGAAGGGGAGGGGCTGATTATTGCCGAGGGGACTGGGGAGAGGTTAAGTAGCAGCTACGGTGCGAGGGAAAGTTCAGATGTAGGGCCGGTGTGAGCGGTCCCGGGAGGGGCGGCCCGAAGCCGGGGCTCGGCCGGGCTGTGGCTGCCGTTCCTCCGCGATGCTGCGGCGGCTCCTCTCCGTCTGGAAGCGCTACAAGTACCGGCTGGTGCCCTGGATCGCGCTGAACATGGGCAGAAACCCCAGGTAAGGAAGGCGGCTGCCCGCAAACAGCCGGACCCGAATCTGCGCCGCGGGGAAACGGCGAACTGCGCATTTAAAGGCCAAACCATGGAGCAGAAACATTGTCCAAAAGCAGCAATATTCTAATCCGTATAACACAGGGTTGCAATAAAGTACAAAATGGGTGCAACAACGTTTATAAAGTACTATATGTCAACATTTAATTAGCGTTAAATGTTGCATTTATTAACATATAATTAGTAAGGATATTCCGAAGTTCTGCAGCAATGAAATGCATTTCTAGATTCTAACACAAACATGGCAGCCATGCGAGAAAGAAGAGATGCACGTCCCAAAGCAGAAGGACAGTGTCCGCCGCTGGGTTGTGAGTGGCGGCGTTGTGTGAGCGCTTTACGTGGGTCTTACGGAAGGAAACCCGCGCTGCTGGAAATCTGAAATAAAGCCGGCAATGCTGGTCTGGTGGCATCTGCGGGGTGTATGTTTCAAAGTGACCAAAGTTAATGTGGGTGGTTTGGAGCACAGTACACATCAGTTTGTTGCATGAAAGTTCAAAGTAGATTTATTATCAACGTACATCTTTGTCACCATATACAGTCATGAGATTCGTTTTCTTGTGGGCATATTCAGTAAATCCAGTAACATAATAGAGTCAATGAACGACTGCACCCAACGTGGCAGACAACCAATGTGCAAAAGACAACAAACTGTGCAAATACAAAAGGAAAAAAATAAGAATAATAATGAAAAATAAATATCAAGAACAAGGGATGAAGAGTTCTTTAAAGTGAGTCCTTTGGCTGTGGTAACAGTTCAGTGATAGGGCCAGTGAAGTTAGAGTACAGCACAGAAACCGGTTCTTCAGCCCATCTCGTTTGTGCTGAACCATTTAATGTGCGGATCCCATCGACTTGCACACGGACCATAGCCATCCATACCCCTGCTATCTGTGTATACATTCAAACATCTCTTCAACTTTGAAATCGAGTTGGTATTCACCACTTGCCCTGGCAGCTTGTTCCTAGTCTCATGACCCTCTGAGTGAAGAAGTTCCCTCTTGTGTTCCTGTTAAACTTTCACTTTTAACCCATGACCTCCAGTTGTAGTCCCCCCCCTCCCCCGCCTCGGTGAAAAAGCCTGCTTACATTACCCTACCTATTACCCCTTATAATTTTGTATACCTGTCAAACCTGCCCTCAATCTTCTATGTTGCAAGGAATAGCCTAACTTGTTGAATTTTTCCTTCTAGCTCATGTCCTCCAATCCTAGCAACAACCTTATAAATTTTCTCTGTACACTTACACCCATATTCACATCTTTCCTGTAGGTAGGTGACCAAAACCGGACACAACACTCTAAATTAGGTCTCACCAATGATTTATCTAACTTCAACACGTTCTCTGTGTAAGACCAACCCTGGTCGGTCCTACTGACATGCAACATTTTGACTACATTAAATTTCATCTGACTGTTTTCCAGACCATTTTTCCAGCTGGTCCAGATCCCACTGCAAGCTCTGATAATCCCCCTCACTTTCCACTACACTGCCAATCTTGGTGTCAACCATAAATTTGCTGATCCAGTTTACCACATTATCATCCAGATCATTGATATAGATGACAAACAACATGGGACCCAGCACCAATGCAGTTGCAAAAAAAGCACGATAGTGACTCTACTTCCTTACGTCTGAGGAGATTTGGCATGACATTAAAAACTTAGACAAACTTCTGTAGCTGTGTAGTGGAGAGAGAATTGACTGGCTGCAATGTGGCCAATGTCTTTAAATGGAAAATCCTACAAAAGGTAGTGAATTCGGCCCAGTACATCATGGGTAAAGCCCTCCCCGCCACTGAGTACATCTACATGAAATGCTGTCATAAAAAAGCAGTATCAATCATCAGAAATCTTCACCACCCGGGCCGTGCTCTTTTCTCACGGCTGCCATCAGATAGAAGGCACAAGAGCCTCCGTCTCACACCAAGTCCAAGAATGGTTACTATCCTTGAACAAAAGGAAATAACTACACTCACTTGCCCAGCTATTAAGATGTTCTCACAACCAATGATTTCTCTTTAAGGAGCCTTTTAGAAACATAGAAAATAGGTGCAGGAGTAGGCCATTCGGCCCTTCGAGCCTGCACCGCCATTCAGTATGATCATGTGTTCTCATTATTTAGTGCTATTTATTTAGCATTTGCACAGTTTATCTTCTGCACTCTACTTAATTTTTCACTGATCCTGTTCTAGTTCCTATTCTATAGATTCGCTGAGTATGTCCACAGGAAAATGAATCTCGGGGTTGTATGTGGTGATGTGTATGTACTCTGATGATAAAATTTACTTTGAACTTTGAACTTTTTGAACTTTGATCTCCGCGGCACTCCACTAGTCCCAGTCACCAGTCAGAGGCAACCATCTACTACCACTTCCTAGCTTCTCTCACAAAGCCAATGTCTAACCCAATTTACTACCTGATTTTGGACACCAAGCAACTAAACCCTTGTGACCAAATCCCATGCGTGACCTTGTCAAATGCCTTCCATGTGGACAACACCTACTGCCTTGCCTTCATCAACATTCCTAGTAACTTCATCAAAATGTCTATAAGATTGGTTAGTCATAACCTACCACACACAAAGCCATGCTGACTATCCCTAATCAATCCTGTCTATTCAAATAGTCAAATGTCTGGTCTCCTAGAATAACTTCCAATAACTTACTCACTACAGATTTCCAGCTCACTGGCCTATTCTTTCCTGGTTTATTTTTAGAGCCTCTCCTTCAACAGTGGAAAACATTAGCTACCTTCCAATCCTCTAGTACCTCACCTGTCACTAAGGATGGTTTCAATATCTCTGCTAAGGCCCCTGCAAATTCTGCACTTGGCTCCCACAGGGTCCGAGGAATTTACCATAATACAGCAAAGACCATCTCCTCTGTAATCTGTGTAGGTTCCATGTCCTCGCTGCTGCTTTGCCTCACTTCTATAGACTCTGTCTCACTCTCCCAAGTAACTACAGATTCAAAAAATCCATTTATTATCTCCCCCATCTCTTTTGGCTCCACGCTTGATTACCATCCCAATCTTTCAAAGAACCAGTTTTATCTCTTGCAGTCCTTTTGCTCTTAACATATCTGTAGAATCCCTTGGGATTCTCCTTCACCATGTCTGCTAGGGCATCCTCATGTCTTCTTTCAGCTGTGCTGAATTCTTTCTTAGGTGCTCTCTTAGACTCCTTATGAACATCACTTGTTCCTACCTGCCTACACCTGCTATACATTTTTTTTCAAGGTTCTATAAATCTGGTACCTTTGCCTTTTATTCAGACAGGCACATACAAGTGTTGTATTCTCAAAACTGCTCTTTTGAAGGCCTCAGATTTACCAAGTACATCTTTGCCTGCCCCAATCCACACTTGCCAGATCCTTTCTCCAATTTAGAATTGCAATCTGTGCACCACACCTTGAAATTAAAGGCATTATAATCACTAGGTGCAAAGTGTTCTCCGACTCAAAGTTCTGTCTTCAGCCCTGTCACATTCTCTAATAGGAGATCAAGTATCACATACTTTCTCACTGGGACTTCTATGTACTGATTAAGGAAACTTTCCTGTACACAGTATGGGAGTTCCAGTCAATATGTGGAAAGTTAAAATCACATACTCTAACAGGAGCCTGACCTGGGTGGTGGGGGACCCTGATGATGGATGCCGCCTTGCTGAGACAGTGGTCTGTCTAGATGTGCTCCATGCTTTGGAAGGCTTTACTTGTGATGGACTGGGCAGTATCCACTACATTTTGGCCAGTCACCCATGATGGTACAATTGTGTCGCTGGCTACAGCCCCACAGAGGAATTCTTTTCTTCACTTGAACAGGTTAGAGAGCACGGTATCATTGAATATTACCCACCAACAAGTTATTTACTATCCTAGTTATTTGCTATTTATTTATTCCACTTTTTATTTCTCCTACAAATTAATAATCTCACTTTGTCCACTCAGTGCTCTGATAGCAACCTTCTTTCCTTCTTACAATCTCTTTGAAGTTTTACTCACAGTTTGTTCATTTGCTTGTATCAGCGGAGTCAGATTTTTAAAAATCATTCTGTAGTATGAGTAAATAAGTGTGATGTCTCCATAGGATTGTATTTGACCATGGGTATCCCTGAGTATACATGCACAGTCTGAGAAGACCCTCTCTCCATGCTGACAATATCTGCCCCAGACTGTCAGTTTATTCTGTCATACCTCATTGAATGTCTGCTGAAAATTTAAATGAGCTGCTTCCATTGGCTCTTATTTTGGAAGTATGTATAAATTATAATTTCATGTGCCCTTGAAGTGACTCTTTTAATTCACACTGATAAGTGCTGACGGCAAAAATATACACCAATGTAAGTGAACAGACTGCTTCATCCTTAATCTTGCTAATACAAACGCATGTGATTGAAGATAAATCAGTTATAATGGCCTTGTGTTTGAAGTTGAGGTGAGGTTGTGCAATTTCATTGAGTCATACAGCTCAAAATACCTTTCAAACCTTCTTAGAAATGTGAAATGCTGGAAATACCTTGCAGGTGAGGCCATATCTGTGGGGTAAGGATCAGATCATCATTTTTATTTTTATTTTAGACTTCCATCATCTGCAGATTTTATTGTTGACCTTCAAATCCATTATGAAGGATTATCAGATTAATCTCACTCATTTTTTCCCCTCAAAGTATCTCTTTTCCATGATATTGAATCTGGTTTCATCCTATTTGCAGATTGTACGTTACACATCGCAACCTGCTGAGCAAGTCACATTTTACCTTGCATCCTATTGTCAGTCACATTTAAATCAGTGTCATTGGTAACTGATCCCTCTCCCACTGGAAGCAGTTCCTTTTTATCTTTTTCTCTATCAAAACTGTTCATGATCTTGAGAGCCTCTATCAAGTGTGTTCATAACCTGGTCTGTGGTTCCAGTTTTCCCATATAACCTGGTCTGTGGTTCCAGTTTTCCCATACAACTGGTCCCTGATCCTTACTGCCATTCTGGTGAATTCTTCCTGCATCCTCTCCAAAGCCTGGTACTCTTTTTTTAAATGACCACATAACTGGATACAGTCCTTTTGGGATCTTAGCAGTGTTCTTTAACTTCCCTAGTCTCTCTTTATCTGTTTATTATTTAGAGATACAGCGTGGAACATGATCTTCCAGTCCTTCAGCCGTGATACGCAGCAGTCCACTGATTTTAACCCTGGCCTAATCATGACACAACTTACATTGATCTATTAACCTACTATCCGGTAGGTTTTGGGACTGTGGGGGGAAATCCATGCACACACAAGAAGGAATGTACAAGCTTGCTTACAGAGGATGCTGGAATTGAACTCTGATGGCCCAAGCTGTAGTAGAGTTGCGTTAACCAGTCGCGGTGCTGGTATTTAAATCCCAGGCGGAAATGACGTCGGAGGTGCATTACCAAAGTCTCCCCCTGCATGCTGGCTATTTGTGAGCCGGTTCGCCTGAGCAGAAAGTGGGTCGCTATATAATCCCCCCCCCCCCCCAGAACCGGCGATACACCCCCCAATGTCCTCAGTCTGGGTCGGACTCTGTTTGGGAGGTCTGCCTCTGCGCCGCGGTGCCTGAACCTCGACCGGCTGCGCCAAGACCACATGGGCTGGTTTGAGTCGGTCCACCGTGAAAACCTCCTCTTTCCCCCCAATGTCCAGAACGTACATGGACCTGTTGTTGTTGATCAAGGTGTCCGCCCCTTCGTACAAACACAAATTTACAATTTTGCTGTTCTTGGGTACATGGGCCGGGGTCAGTCCGTGCTGTGAAGTCGGTATGGGGGCCAGGTTGTCGAGCCTTTCGCGTATCCTGTCCAGGACCTGCTGCAGGTTCTTCCTCTTGCCCCCTTGGGGCTGGTATGAACTCTCCTGGGATGGCCAGGGGTGCGCTGTACACCAACTCGGCCGACGAGGCGTGCAGATCCTCTTTGAGTGCTGTACGAATTCCAAGCAGGACCCAGGGAAGCTCGTCCACCCAGTTAGGTCCTCTCAGGCGGGCCATGAGAGCTCACTTCAAGTGACGGTGGAAGCGTTCCACCAGTCCGTTCGACTGTGGGTGGTAGGCAGTTGTGTGGTGTAACTGCGTTCCCAACAGGCTGGCCACAGCCAACCACAGGCTGAAGGTGAACTGGGCGCTTCTGTCGGAGGTAATGTGGGCTGGTACCCCGAAGTGTGCTACCCAGGTTGCGATCGGTGCTCGGGCGCAGGAATCGGCAGATGTGTCGGTGAGCGGGACCGCCTCTGGCCACCTCGTGAACCGGTCTACCATAGTTAGGAGGTACCGTGCTCCTCGGGACACTGGTAGGGGGCCCACGATATCCACATGAATGTGGTTGAACCTCCGGTGGGTGGGTTCGAACTGCTGCGGCGGGGCTTTAGTGTGCCGCTGCACCCTAGCGGTTTGGCACTACGTGCACGTTCTGGCCCATTCACTGACCTGCTTGTGAAGTCCGTGCCACGTGAACTTGCTGGTGACCAGCCGGACGGTTGTCCTGATAGATGGGTGCCCCAAACTGTGTATGGAGTCGAAAACCCGCCGCCTCCAGGCTGCCGGGACGATGGGGCGAGGTTGGCCGGTAGCCACGTCACACAGGAGGGTCCTATCAACTGGGCCTATGAGAAAGTCCTGCAGCTGCAAACCCGAGACTGCAATCCTGTAGCTGGGCATCTCGTCGTCTGCCTGCTGCGCCTCCGCCAGTGCTGCATAGTCCACCCCCAGGGACAGGGCCTGGACAGCTGGTCTGGGGAGTGCATCCGCCACGACGTTGTCCTTCCCCGAGACATGCTGGATGTCCGTCGTGTACTCCGAGATGTAGGGCAGATTTCGCTGCTGGCGAACCGACCAGGGATCAGACACCTTCGTGAACATGAAGGTCAACGGTTTGTGGTCCGTGAACGCAGCGAACGGCCTGCCTTCCAAGAAGTACCTGAAATGTCAGATTGCCAGATATAGTGCCAACAGCTCCCGGTCGAAGGCACTGTACTTGAGTTCAGGTGGTCGTAGGTGCTTGCTGAAGAACGCCAGGGGTTGCCAGCGCCCCTCGATGAGCTGCTCCAGCACCCCATCGACTGCTGTGTCGGATGCGTCCAACGTGAGTGCGGTCGGAACGTCCGTTCTGGGGTGCACCAGCATCGCGGCATCTGCCAAGGCTTCCTTGGCTTTAACGAAAGTGGCCGCGGCCTCCTCGTCCCAAGTAATGTCCTTGCCTTTACCCGACATCAGGGTGTACAAAGGGCGCATGATATGGGCTGCTGAGGGGAGGAAACAGTGGTAGAAGTTCACCATACCAACGAACTCCTGCAGGCCTTTGACCGTGTTGGGCCGGGCAAAGTGACGGATCGAGTCTACCTTGGCGGGCAGAGGTGTTGCTCCGTCTTTGGTAATCCTGCGGCCCAGGAAGTCGATGGTATCGAGACCGAACTGGCATTGGGCCGGGTTGATCGTGAGGCCGAAATCACTCAGACGGGAGTAGAGCTGGCGGAGGTGGGACAGATGCTCCTGACGACTACTGCCGGCTATAAGGATGTCGTCCAAATAGATGAACACAAAGTCCAGGTTGTGTCCCACCGCATCCATTAACCGCTGGAATGTCTGTGCGGCATTCTTCAGGCCGAACGGCATTCAGAGGAACTCGAACAGGCCGAACAGGGTGATGAGTGCTGTTCTGGAGATGTCTTCAGGGTGCACCGGGATTTCATGGTGTCCCCGGACGAGGTCTACTTTGGAAAAGATTCTTGTCCTGTGCAGGTTTGCTGCAAAGTCCTGTATGTGCGGCACGGGGTAGCGGTCTGGAGTGGTAGCCTCATTCAGTCTGCGGTCATCGCCGCATGGTCTCCAACCCCCGGCTGCTTTGGGCACCATGTGCAGGGGGGAGGTCCATGGGCTGATGGACCTCCGTACGATCCCCAATTCCTCCATCCTCTTGAACTCCTCCTTCCCCAGGTGGAGCTTTTCCAGGGGGAGCCTTCGTGCGCGGGTGTGGAGGGGTGGTCCCTGGGTCGGGATGTGGCGCTGAACCCCGTGTCTGGGCATGGCTGCCGTGAACTGCGGTGCCAGAACCGATGGGAAATCCGCCAGGACCCTGGTGAATTCGTTGTCCGACAGCATGATGGAGTCCAGGTGTGGGGCCGACAACTTGGCTTCACCCAGGGAGAATGTCTGGAAAGTCTCGGCATGGACCAGTCTCTTCCCTTGCAAGTCGACCAGCAGGCTGTGAGCTCGCAAGAAGTCCGCCCCCAGGAGTGGTTGGGCCACGGCAGCCAGTGTGAAGTCCCACGTGAACCGGCTGGCGCCAAACTGCAGCTGCACTGTGCGGGTGCTGTAGGTCCGTATCGTGCTGCCGTTTGTGGCCCTCAGGGTGGGCCCTGGCTTCCTGTTGCGGGTGTCATACCCAATCGGGGGCAAGAAGCTGATCTCCGCTCCGGTGTTGACCAAGAAGCGGCGTCCTGACTGTTTGTCCCAGACGTACAAGAGGCTGTCCTGGTGGCCAGCCACCATAGTCATTAGTGGCAGCTGGCCCTGGCCCTTGCAGGGCGGGCGACAACGGTGGGCTTTTGTGCCCCACCGCTGGTGGTAGAAACACCACTGTTCACTGGCCTCTTCACTCCTGCCTCTGTGTTGTGTGCACCCCCTGCCGGGCCTGGTCTGGTCCACTGTTGGGCGCGTGGCTTGGTAATCTGACCGACGGATGCCATGCTCTCCCTCTTGGCTTTCCACAGCACGTCTGCCTGGGCCGCCACCTTCCGGGGGTCACTGAAATCTGCGTCGGCCAGCAGCAGATGTATGTCCTCGAGCAGTTGCTCTAGGAACGCTTGCTCGAACATGAGGCAGGGCTTGTGTCCGTCAGCCAGGGCCAGCATCTCGTTCATCAATGCTGACGGCAGTCTGTCTCTCAAACCGTCCAGGTGAAGCAGGCGGGCACCCCGCTCACGCCGCGAGAGGCCAAAGGTCCCAGTGAGTTGCGCTTTGAATGCTTCATATTTGCCTTCTTCCGGGGGCGACTGTATGAAATCCGCAAGCTGGGCAGCCGTCTCCTGGTCAAGGGCGCTCACCACGTGGTAGTAACGCGTGGAATCAGAGGATATCTGCCGAATCTGGAACTGGGCTTCTGCTTGGCTAAACCACATGAGTGGTTGCAGCGTCCAGAAAGTCGGCAGTTTTAGCGAAACTGCGTGAACAGATGAAGAGTTGGTCATCTTTGGTCCAAATCCCGTTTGGACCGTCGGGGTCACCAATGTAGTGATGTGCTGCACACAGCGCTGAAATAATGACACGCAGTCGGTAAGTCGTTTTGAGACTAGTTTATTCAAACTCTGCAGCACTGGCATTTAAATCCCGAGCGCCCGCCCTCTCCGGGCGGAAATGACGTTGGAGGTACATTATCAACGTCTCACCCCGCGCACTGGCTATTTGTGAGCCGGTTCACCTGCGCAGAAAGTGGGTCGCCACAAGCTGACCTTTTAACCTACTTCACGATCAGGGCACAGGTTTAAGGTGCTGGGGAGTAGGTACAGAGGTGATGTCAGGGTTAAGTATTTTTACGCAGAGAGTGGTGAATGTGTGGGATGGGCTGCCGGCAACGGTGTTGAAGGCGGATACGATAGGGTCTTTTAAGAGACTCTTGGATAGGTACATGGAGCTTAGAAAAATAGAGGGCTATGGGTAACCTTGGGTAATTTCTAAGTAAGTACATGTTCGGCACCGCATTGTGGGCTGAAGAGACTGTATTATGCTGTCGGTTTTCTATATTTCTATGACCAATCCAACCTTTCCCTCCTGCTTAGTCCTCCATTTTTCTTTCATCCATGTGGCAACCCAGAAGTCTCTTAAATGTCCCTAATGTATCTGCCGTTATCACCACTCCCAAAGTATGTTCCATTCATTTGCCACTCTGTGGGGGTGGGTAGGAAAAACAAACTACCTCTGAATGCTAATGTAAAACTTCAACTGTTTATTCATTTCCACAGATGCTTCCTGGCCTGCTGAGTTTCTCTGCCATTTTGTGTGTGTGGCTTTGGATTTCTAACATCTGTAGACATCCTTGTGTTTATGATTAACTATCTCTGAAATCCTCCCTGTACTTTCCTTAAATCACCTTAAAAGTATGTCTGCTGATAATTTCCATTGCTACCCTGGAGAAAAGGAGCTTGTTGTTCACTCTGTCTGTGCCTTTTATCATCTTAGTTAGTTAGCTAAGCCCTACACGCGTACTGGGGCATGGGTCCCCGACAGTAGCTTGCCAGAGTCCTCTGTCCCGGGCCAGAAGATTGGCTAACTTGCAGGAGCAAGGAGTGGGAATGAAGGGGCTTTTACTCATTGGCTGCTGGTGACTAATGGTGTTCCGCAGCGGTTGATATTGGGACTGCCTCTTTTCACATTATATGTAAATGATTTAGACAATGGCTTTGTGGCCAGGTTCATGGATGAAATGAAGATGGGCAGAGAGGCAAGTTGTGTTGAGGAAGCAGGGAGTTTGTAGAAGGACTTGGACAAACTGGGAGAATGGGCAAAGAAGTGGCAGATGGAATATAGTGTTGGGAAGTGTATGGTCATGCACTTTGGTAGAAGGAATAAAGGTGTAGTCTGGTTTCTAAATGGGGAGAAAATTCAAAAATCAGATGTACAAAAGAACTTGGGAGTCCTTGTGCATGATTCCCTAAAGATTAACTTGCAGGTTGAGTCGATGGTAAGGAAGACACATCCAATATTAGAATTTATTTTGAGAGGACTAGAATATAAGGCAAGGATACAATACTGAGACCTTATAAGGCATTGGTCAGACCGCACTTGGAGTATTGTGAGCAGTTGAGGGCCTCTTATCTGAGAAAAAATGTGCAGCCATTGGAGAGAGTCCAGAAATGATTCTGGGAATGAAAGGGTAAATGTACTAGGGGTGTTTGAGGGCTTCATGACTGTACTCATTAGAGTTTAGAAGAATGAGAGGGATTTCATTGAAACCTATTGAATATTGAAAGGCCTAGATAGAGGGGATGTGGAGGGGATGTTTTGTATATTGAGGGAGTCTAGGACCAGTGGGCACAGCCTCAGAATAAAGGAATGTCCACTTAGAACAGAGATGAGGAGGAATTTCTTGTGTTAGAGGGAGGTGAATCTGTGCAATTCATTGCGATGAACAGCCATGGAATCCAAGTGATGAAGTATACTTAAAGTGGAGGTTGATAGGTTCTTGATTAGTCAAGGCATCAAAGGTGATGGGGGAGAAGGTAACAGAAAGGGATTGAGAGGGGTAATAAATCAGTCATGGTGGATTAGCGGAGCAGACTTGATGGACTGAATAGCCGGATACTGTTCCTCGCCTTTCAAGTTGTCCTCTGGTGTAGCCTGCTTTGTGTCCGTTTCAAAGTAGTGTCGCCTCGCTTCTGCTTTCCCTGGGGATTCCATATTAGTGCTTTGCATTTGTAGATGATCCTTACATTCCATGTTCCAATGGTGGCAGCCTGGATGATACATACATAGGGGCAGGAGCTGGCCATCCAGCCTGTTGAGCTTGCTCCCCTATTCAATAAGATCATGGCTGATCTGGCCACGGACTCATCTCCCCCTACCTGGCTTTTCCCCACAACCCATAATTCCCCTACTATGCAAAAATCTATCCAACCTTGTTTTAAGTATATTTACTGAGGTAGCCTCCACTGCTTCAATGGGCAGAGAATTCCACAAATTCACCACTCTCTGGGAAAAGTAGTTCCTCATCATTTCCGTCCTAAGTCTACTCCCTGAATCTTGAGGCTCTGTCCCCTAGTTTTGGTCTCACCTACCAGTGGAAACAACTTTCCTGCCTCTATCTTATCTACCCTTTTCATAATTTTATATGTTTCTGTAAGTTCTCCTCTGATTCTTCTGAATTCCTGCAAGTACAATCCCAGGCGACTCAATCGCTCTTCATGGTTTGACCCCCTCATCTCTGGAACCAATGTGGTGAACCGTCTCCAAAGCCAGTATATCCTTCCGCAAATAAGGAGACCAGAACTGATCGCAGTACTCCAGGTGTGGCCTCACCAGTACCCTGCACAGTTACAGCATAACCTCCCTGCTCGTAAATTTAACCCCTCTAGCAGTGAAGGCCTTCTTGATCCCATTTGCCTTCTTGATAGCCCGCTGCACCTGCAACCAACCTTTTGTGATTCATGCACAAACAAGAAGGTGGTGTCTTCTAGGTGAAGATCCTTCCTCTCCTAGAGATGAAGTCTTTGGAGCTTATGTTGATGTTTTTGTTAGCACAATGCCTAACTCTCCTTTTGCATCTGGGCTTGGGACCATCATCTTATACACCTCTATCAGATCTCCTCTTTCACTCCAAAGAGAAAAGCCCTAGCTCACTGAACCTCTCCTCATAAGACATAGTCTCTAATCCAGGCAGCATCCTGGTCAATCTCCTCTGCACCCTCTCTAAAGCTTCTACTTGAACACAACACTCCAAGAATGGGCTAACCGAAGCTGTGACATTACTTTGCCACTCTTGAACTTCATGCTCTAATGAAGGTCAAGATACCACACACTCCTTAACACCCTATCAACTTGCATTATCCTAATATGTTATTCAAGCATGTGTGAAGACTTTTCTTTTACACCCCAGGTCCATCTGTTAAAAGCAGCAGCAAGAATGAAGGATACAGGATATCATTTGTGATTTCGGTCATTCTGATCATCATGCTCTGGAGGGGCAAGTGCAAAGATTGGACTGAAAGCTCACTAATTGGGAAATTATAGCCAATAAATTAGTGAAATAAATAAAATCACTGATCTTTAATCGTATATGCATAATGGTCCAACAAAATTTAATTTCTTTTGAAGAATTTTGTTCTGGGAACTTAACAGTTCGAGCTATAAGGATTCAGGGAGGTACCATTCTTAATTTGCAGATTGTACCTATAAGAAATGACAAGGATTGAGGGAATCTGTGTTTGTTAGATTCCTTTGCTGAGGATTAATAGTGTATGGTATTGCTAAAGTATACAAGTAATCCTCTTACTTTTCATTACAGGACAATACGATTTGTTCCAGAAGCATCTTTGGATAAAATTATTTCTGACTCTGCGATTGAGGACTCATTACAGAAGTTGTTTTGTGCTTTGCTCAGAGGAGATTTGTGCAATCAAGCTGAGTTTCTTAATATGCTGCCAGAAAGTATTCGATCAAAGTACACGGCTATATTAACTCATTCTCAATCTGTTAAAGAAACTGAAGGAAATCATATGGATTTTAACCCTGAAGGGGCAATGTTTGAAACATTTGGATTCATTATAAGAAGAGCAACAAGTTCACTTTTGTCTGCAGGAAGAGGGGTGTTTGTTACGACAGGAAAGGTGCCAAAAGGAACCGTTGTTTGCATGTATCCTGGTATTGTAGTCATCTTACATTTTCTTTTCCGTTTGAAATTACTGTTGTAATGTGATCTCTGATTTTTGCTCTGTAAACTGGAGTTGTAATGTTAGACAACTTAAGATATCACTTTTGTTTGTTGTTAAGGGCATGATCTTTCATTGCTCATACCTCCATTCCTTTCATTTTGTACAGGGTAGAGCAGGCCCCTCTGGCCCAATGAGCCACTCAGCCCAGCAACCCAACTATTTAAAACTAGCCCAGTCACAGGACAATTGACAATGACCAATTAACCTACTAATTGGTAAGTCTTTGGACTGTGGGATTGCACTTACTTCTGCCCTTTGTAATCTCCATTTTACTCAATTCTCCCTCCTGTTCTCATTTTGCAACTCATCTTCTCCTGACTTTCTACTCTTACCTTGTCTCTCCACTCTGTTCCTACGATTACTACTGTCCTTTCTCTGTCATATTTCTTCCCAACACCCTATTTACCCTCCTTTGCCACCCCTTTATCCTTCAGCCACTCTTGATCATTTCATCTTCTTCCCTTACTAATTTTCTTTCTCAGCTGAAGGGGTTTGAAGTCCAAAGTGTAAGAAATGGTGGAAGAGGACGTACTTCCTTCTGTAGCTGCTTCACACTGCTGGTGTGAGAAGATACACCAGGGTTTTGAAACTAATCAGCACAGGGACTTGGGAGTTCTTGTGCATCAGTTGCAAAATATTGGTTTGCAGGCGCAACAGGTTCTCAGGGGGAAAATGGAATGTTGGCCTTCATTGCTAGAGAGATTGAATTTCAGATCAGGGAGGTTATGCTGCAATTGTAAGGGTACTGGTGAGGCGACATCTTGAATACTACATGCAGTTCTGGTCTCCTTACTTGAGGAAAGATATACTGGCCTTACAGGTGGTGTGGAGGGTGTTCACCCCAGGATGATTCTAGAGAAGAAGGGCGTTAACATGTGAGGAGAGATTGAGTCACCTGGGACTACACTTGCTGGAATTCAGAAGAATGGGAGGTGATCTGGAAACATTTAAAATTATGAGAGGGATAAATAAGATAGAGACTGAAAAATTGTTTCTACTAGTAAGTGAGACTGGAACTGAGAGACATGGCCTCAAGATCTGGAGAAATAGATTTAGAATACAGATGAGGAGAGACTGCTTTTCCCAGAGAGTAGTGAACCTGTGGAATTCTCTGCCCAGGGAAGCAGTAGCAGCTACCTCATAAAATATATTTAAGACATAGTTAGATAGATTTTGGCATAGCAGGGTAATTAAGAGTTAAAAGGGAAGTGCAGGCAGATGAAGTTGAGTCCATGGCTAGATCAGCTATGAATCTTATTGAATGGCGGAGCAGGCTCAACAGGCTAGATGGCCGACTCCTGCCCCTATTTCTTGTGCTCTTAAGAGGTGATGGGGTTGTGGGTCTGTTACTAGTATTGGTAAACCGTGGTGGTTTTTGGCCTCAAAAGGTCTAATATATATGTGGATGAGGGTGGGGATAAAAGTTAGTGATTACCTGAAGCCCACTCAAGGGTGGCTGCCCAAAGAAACATATCCAGTGATCTTTATGGGGTGACAATGGGCCATGTGACCGTAGAGCCAAAAAAAAACGGTTAGAAGGCAGCACACTCAAATGGTATTGAGGGATAAAGCACAAAAGTGGCTTTGAAAGCTCTGGAATGCAAGAGGTTGTGAAATCGTAATATGGTTACTGGGGAGCGCTGTGGCAAATACGTAGCATGTCTGAAGTGAAGCCTTGCAGACATTAGTATGGCCAAGATGAATACTCACCTCCAATGTACATTTACACTAAAGCTTGTATCAGGATACCTAAGGCCCAATGAGCCTCCACATCGTTCTCCATAGCTTCCTCCAATGGGATCCTACCACTGAGCACATCATTCCCACCACCCTCCTCTCTGCTTCTCATAGGGATCACTCTCTTTTTTATTCCCTTGTCCTCTCATCCCTTCTCAGTGATCTTCCTCCTGGCACTTATCCCTGCAAGTGGGACTAGTGCTACACCTCCTCCCTCACTGCCATTCAGGGCCCCAAACAGTTCTTCCAACTGAGGTGACACTTAACCTGCAAGTACTGTGTCTGGTGCTCTGTGGTGCAGCCTCCTCTACATCAGTGAGACCCAATGCAGATTGGGTGACTGTTTTATTGAGCATGCTCACTCTGTCTTCCACGGGATCACCCAGAGGCTACTCATTTCAATTTGACTTGCCACTCCCATTCTGACACGTCTATCCTTGGTCCCTCTACTGCCATGATGAATCCAAATGCAGGTTGGAGGAGCAACACCTCATATTCCACATGGGTAGTCTCCAATCTGATGGCATGGACATTGAGTTCTCTAACGTTTGGTAATTTCTGCCCCTCTCTCCTTCTCCCTTTTTTCCACACTCCATTCTGGTTACCTTTTTAACCCTTCTCTTCACCTGCCCTGCACCTCCTTCCATTTCCCCTCCTCCTTCTATGGTCCTCTGTCCTCTCATATTCGATTCCTTTGCTTTAGCTGTTTATCTCTTCCACCTATCCCCACCCGCTCACCTGATTTCATCTCCCACACCTTCTCGTTCTCTAAGTTCAAAGCAAATTTATTATCAGAGTACATATATGCCACCATATACAACCCCTAAGATTAATCTTCTTGGGGGCAATCACAGTAAATCACAAGAATCACAATAGAATCAATTGGGGAAACATTAACAGATAACGGAGGAAAAAGAACAACAAACTTTTTTTCCTATTTGCACAAAGAAATAAAATAAATAATAATAATAATAAATAAGCAATAAATATTGAGGACAGGAGATGAAAAGTTCTTGAAAGTGAGCTCAGTTCAGTGGGAACGGTTGAATGATGGGGTGAGTGAAGATATCCCCTCTGATTCAAGACCCTGATGGCTGTGGGGTAATAACAGTTCCTGAATCTGGTGATGTGGGTCTTGAGGCTCTTGGATCTGCTTCCTGGTGGCAGCAACAAGAAGAGAGAATGGCCAAGATGGTGGGGGTCCCTGATGATAGATGCTGCTTTCCTGTGACAGCATTCCTTGTAGATGTGTTCAATGGTGGCAAGGGTGGTGAATTTGTGGCCATGTGCAGCTGTCGCGGCCAGGTTGTTGGGTGTATTTAAGGCACAGAGATTGATAGATTCTTGATTGGATTTGGCATCAGAGGTTATGTGGAGAAGGCTGGAAACTGGGGTTGAGGAGGAGGAAAAAAGGATCAGCCATGATTGAATGGTGCAGCAGACTCGATGGGTCAGATGGCCTAATTCTGCTCCTATGTCATATGGTCATTACCTGTGATGGACTACGCCAAATCCACTGCTGTTTACAGGTTTTCCATTCAAGAGCACTGGTGTTTCCATACCAATACTGGAATTTTGCAAAGTTCTGAGAAAGTAGAGGCACTGCCATGATGGCTGGATTCAGGACAGATCCTCTGAAATGATAACACTGAAGAATATAAATTTGCTGATCCAATCCACCTCTGATTCAACCCCCTGCCCCCAGTGACTTGCTGGTTTCCTCCTCCTGAGTTAATGATCATCCCTTGATCTTGCTGACATTGAGTGAGAGCTTGTTGTGGCACCACTTTTGATTTGGCCAACAACAGTGGGGTCGTTGTCAATTTAAATACGACTTTAGAACTGTATTTAGTCTCACAGGCAGAAGTATGAAGTGAGTAGAGCAGGAAGCTAAGTACACAACTTTGTGGTGATCTTGTGGAGGAGATGTTGTTGCCGATTTGAACTGACCGGGGTCTGCAAGTGAGGAAACGGAGGATCTAGTTGCACAAAGAGCTGTAGTCAATGAAGAGCTTCTTGATGTATGGATCTTTGCTGTCCAGATGTTCCGGGATTGAATGAAGAGCCAATGAAATGGCATCTGCTGTTGACCTGTTGTGACAGTAGGCAAATTGAAGTGGATCCAAGTTGCTTCTCAGGCAGGAGTTGATATTTTTTATCACCAACCTCTCAAAGCACTTCACCACAGTGGATGGAAGTGCTGCCGGATGATAGTCATTGAGGCAGGTCACCATATTCTTCTTGGGCACCAGTATAATTCAAGCTATATATTCTGGCTTCTGCCCCTTCCTTTTCAGCCCCAATGAAAGTTCTTGACCTAAAAGGTTGACTGTTTATTTCCTTCCATAGATGCTCTCTGACTTGCAGAGTTTCTGCAGTGTTTTGTGTGTGTTGGTCAAGATTTGCAGCATCTGCGGTACCTCTTGCATGTATTAGAATACTGTTTGAATATTACGGAAGTGTTTTAGTACTTCTGCATTGGAGTTTAACACCTAACCGAGGAATGGACTGGGAGCCTAATGAGGGGATTTCTCAGTAGGTGAAGATTTCTACCCTTTTCCAGATGGTAGCAGGCTTCCAGTTTTCCTTTTAGTAGAAAAGTGTATCCTCTACTGCCTCCCAGTGGAATTTTAAAGGCATTGTGTTACCATTGCTGAACAGTAGTTACAAAGCTTGTTTGGATCGATTACTTGGACAGTTTTTTTGCATTATAATTTATTAAAATAGATGCAGAGAAACATGTAGATAACACTTAACACTTAAATGTTCCTATTGCCAAGACTTACAGGAGTTTCCCCTCTATTTTGTGATTGGCTATGAAAACCCACTTATTGAGTGTGTGTGAGAACGTCTTTATTTTTGCACACCACTGTCCGTATTTACCTCCCTCCAAAGGCAGATGTCATGATGAACATGTAGAGCACATGTATAAAATAAACACATACATGTGAATTATAACCCAGAAGTTGCAAATGATGAAGGCTGTTATGCACGAATTGTGTGAAACATTCTGGGTTTTGTTCCCTGTGATGCTTGCTGATACAGCATCAATATGGTAAATGCCAGCTTTTTTATCTACTATATCTCAACAGGCTTTTCTAAGGTGTAGATTTAAAAATTTGAAGTAATTTGTCTGAGAGTCGTATACTATTTTCAAGAAATGAGGTGTGTGAATTCTGCTAATAAAAAGTAAAATTATTTTGGATTTCAGTTGCTATTATAAAATAGTTTTGCTACTGAAATTCAACTTCATAATTTTGATTATTCCAGTGCTTTTTTGACCATTTTCCCAACTTGCTCCATTTACAAATGTGAATTGATCCAAAACTGCTGGCTCTGTCCCAACTTAGACCAATCTAATCATTATTAAGAACCTGTGCTTGTTGATCTACATTGGCTCCCAGCACTGCAACATCTCAGTTTTAAAATTCTAATCCTCATTTTCAGATTGATTCCTGGCCTTGCTCCACCTTACCATTGCAACCTTCTTCAGGGTTCCTCCGCATCTGGTCTTTAGGTAATTTTCCATTTCAATCGCTGTACCATTGGGACCATACTTTCTAGTGCCGTGACCAGTTTTCTTAAACCCTGCTGTTGCTAGAGGATATGTGTAGATTCATCCTGTGGGTATCCTTCATCATTCTTGACCATCAACATCTACATTAAGCTTTGCACAGGGGATGCTTTCACAATCTGTTTTCATGTTTCTCGCAAGATTACTCTCTTATTTTACTTTCTCCTTCCTTATAAGTGTCTATCTTCTGTCTGTAAATTTTGAAATGTTCCCATCACTCTGACGTGTTCTCTCTGGAAAGAGTGTAGGTCTTTTTCCTGTTACCTAATATCACGTTTAAAGGTTATTATCAATAGTTGGACCACATTTCCTGCTTAGTACTTGTGTTCTATATGAATGGATACTTCTTGTATCAGTCTATTTATTATTTTAATATTAGCCATTCCATGCCATGTATTTTTAGTTTCCCAATCAATTGGAACCAATTTGCACCTCATTAGTAATTTTTTATTTAGGTTTAATATCTTAGTATAACATTGAATTGAGCCACTCTCCACCATATGTCTTCATATTTGCACCCAACTTTATGCTTCGCAGTTCTATTTGTGTGTGTGTGTGTATATACACACACACATATATACGTTAACAATTTAAGAAGCATATATTTGCACCCCACTTTATGCTTAGCAGTTCTGTGTGTGTGTGTGTGTGTGTCTATGTATATATATATATATACAATTTAAGAAGCAAATGGTTAATTTGATCACATTTAACTGATGTTGTTTTTATTATTAAAAGGTACTGTCTATCAGCAATACGAACCAATCCTTTTCCAGTCTATATGCAACCCATTCATCTTCCGGTGTATAGATGGTGTGTTAATTGATGGAAATGATAAAGGAATTTCTAAAGTTATTTATAGGTATGTCTTATTCATTAAGTGCAGATACTGTATTTTAAATTAACGCACAGTGGGAATTTATAACTAAACTCAATGATACTACAATTTGACCCTCTAGTCTAGATCAGTATAACATCCCCTAACACTGAAAACCTCCAGGATCTCATGACCACACCAAATCTAACCTCTTGTGAGTCCCAAATTTTTATCACTGCTGTGCATCCATTTTACCAGGGTACCTTGATGCCACACACAGTAAAATGCTGCTGTTCTCAAAGGCCATCGTTCACCATGCCTGATCTGTCAAGAGTAAGGACCATGGTGAGGTCTAGAATTAAGTGATCTTGGCAAATCCTAAATGGGGCAGCGGTGTGCAAGTTATTGGAGAGAAAGTACCACTTCATGGCACTGCCCACCATACCTTCCAACCACTGCTCCCTCTAAGCTGTGGGGGGTGCACGGCCGTACAGTAACTGAAATGCTCCCATGCACATAGCCTTTGTTGCATTGCAGCTGGTATTTTATATAATGTTTTGTTAAAGTGCCGTGCTGTTTTCAGGCCTTATAAAGATTGTTGGTCCGTAAAGCTGTTTTAAAAAAAGTTAGAGGGAGCGTTGCTTCCAACACTTTACCTAGGGTGATTAAAGCGATGCGGGCAAAATTGAAATTAGCATAGTATTTGTCAATTACTGGATAGCTACTTTTGTAGCAATTATATTGGAGCAGCTTCATCAAAGGTAACTAATTCTTTAGCACGGGTGGGATGTTTTCTGTCCCATTACCTCTGTTGTGTGGAATCACAATGTCGAATGAATCAAATTGGCTGAAGACTGGCTTCTCCAAATGTCTGAATCACAGCAGAGAACCAGGATGGATAAATCACTTGGGGCTTCTGGTTAAACGTACTTTCAAATACTTCAGCCTTGTCTTTAGCTCCATTGTGTTTGAGCTCCACTTTCACCACTGTTGTCGATTGGAGCCACTTTCATGTATTTGCTGTGTCATTATCCAGTACCATTCACAACCGAATGATGTAAGGCTGCAGAACTTTGATCTGTTGTTTGTCGGATATCATAACATACATTGTTGTTGTTCGGCATGCATTATTCTGTATTACAATTCATGTTGTTAAATGTTTTACCTATTGGACTGCCACCAATTTTACATTGTTGAAAAGTTTGAAGAAAATCTTACTTGCTTTGGAAAGGTATTTATCATAGAAACTAAATTTGCTTGGATAGTCTTGTTTCAAATTTCTACCTTTGTCTCCTTTCAGATCTTGCAGTGGACGGGATAGACTTGGTCCTTGTAAAACAAGTGATGTCACTTGGCTTACAGAAACCCCAGCCAATCCACTAGGTGTGGGCCAATATGTCAACAACTGTTCTAATGGTATGATGCATTATTTTAGTCAGTTTTTTGTTAAACACATTAAAATAAATGCATTGGAATCATGTAATTAATACTGTATTTGTGCACTTCATCAAAGAGCAAATGGAGATTGTTGGAGGGAACAGTAGTAATTGAAGTTGTGGGAATCTTGTACGAAATCAAGAGATGATGATGATGATGATGTCACGAAAATCAATTGATCATGATGGGGAAAAGCAGATATTCCCCTTGTACTCAGCATTAAGCCGGCCAGTGGTGCAGAGATATCAGCACCGAATTTTGAGGTGAGTGTCCTGGGTTTGAATCCAGCTGGCTCCCTGTATGCTTCCCATCCATGCTGGGCTGAGCATCAAGCTAGCAATTCAACCTCATTGAAAAACAGACCATATGCTAAAGAAACAGCAAGACTGCCACCCAATGTGCCACACAGTACAGAGAGGAATAAAAATACTCAGTATTAAAGGCCGGTGTTTTGCTCCAAGTGGGACTTTTCATACCCATTACCCGCCATTTATAACAGGCACATTGACTGGGGAAAACAAGGCCTAGAGATTGTTGTAGCAACAGAGCCTTGATAACCATTCTGACCTTTATGTTTACAATTTACAAGAAATCAGGCAACTAAAATTTTTTAATTGAGTAACTTTATCTGTCTTTTGTGATATACCTTTTAAACTTACTGTCAATACTTATACTGCTAAAATAAATCGTGATTCTTCTCTCAGATCCTCGACTTAGCTGATATTACAGACATCTCCATGATGGTCAACCTTGCCCAGTTTGTTATTAGCAAGGTTCCAGAACCTGATACAGTGGATTCGGGTCATGATTGCCTGTAAAAATCAGCAAAGCCACTTCCTCAGTCTTGCTGAGCATCAAAGCTATTAATTTTTGAATGCTTATGAACATCCCTGATAACTAAAAGCATTCAAGATCTATTACTAATGAATAGGCAGTTAAAAATATCATGACAAATAATTACGGATAATAAAATCCGTAATTGCCAGTTTTTCTTACTGGCAATTGTAAAACTTCCATTGAAGTAAATAGCCTGTGGATTCTCTGATTCTCTGCCTGTCCAACCTGGCACAAATTATAGAGAAGTACATAGATAGGGGGCATGGTAGCATTAGCAGTTAGCACAACAGTATTACAGGTTGAGGCATCAGGGTTCAATTCCAGTGTCTCTGTAAGAAAGTCTGTACGTTCTTCCAGTGTGCGCATGGGTTTGCCTCAAGTGTTCAGTTTTCCTCCCACAGTCCAAAGACATTGTGTTTAGGCAAGGGTTAAATCCATGGCTTGCTGGGCTGTATGGCTCAGTGGCCAGAAGGGCCTGTTCTGTGCTATTTCTCTAAATAAATTTGCAAACCAACCCCAAAACATGTGACTAATGAAAAGTTCAACAACTTATGCTTTGCCATTAGACATATTCACCAAATGGAATATGCCAATCTGTTCAGAAGAGTCTGATTATGTGTGCACTAATATGTCAAAAGAACAGAAGAAAACAGAGGTAGAGTAGGCCAGTAGGTTGTACAAGCCTTTGCCACCATTTAATATGATAGCGGCTGATCTATGCTGGTCTCAAATTGTGGCATCAAACATCTATCCAGCTCCACTTTAGAAACCTGGCTATATTCAGCTGCTATTGCTCATCAGGCAGAGAATTCCAGAGTTTTATCACCTTCCGTGAGAGCAAATTTTTATATGGCTCAGGAGTAAATGACTGGCTCCTTATTTTGTAGTTATGCTCCCTTATTCAAGACTTCCTCACTGGTAAAAACTTCTCAACATCTACCCTGTCAGGCTCCCTTAGGGTCTAATTACTAGGAGAACTCTTTCTTTCCAGAGGTTAGCCTAGTGAGTCTCTCTTAGACTGTTTATAATGTTACTATGTCCTTTTTTAAGGTAAGAGGACCGATCTTGTGTGCAATATCCCCGGGTGAGGCCTAACAAACCACCTGTACAATTGCACAATAAAAACTCTTATTTTTAAACTCCCTTTCCAATGCAGGCCAAAATACCGTTTGCTTTCTTAACTAGGTATTGGATCTGCCTGCTAGTTTTTGATACTAGAACACAGATTCCTCTCTAGTTCACTCATTTGCAGTCTTTCTATCTCTCTCCATTTAGATAATAATCCGCATTTTGATTTCTCTTACTGCAGTGTATGACCTCACACTTAAACACAGAATGTAGAGCAGTACAGCATATTCGGCCTACGATATTGTGCCAACCTTTTAACGTACTCCATGATTAATCTAACCCTTTCCTCCCACATAGCGTCCATTTTTCTTTCATGCTTTTGTCTGTTGAAGACTCTCTTAAGCATTTTTAAGGTATCTCCCTCTACCACTTTTGTGTATTTAATATTTCTGTGGTATTTGAGTAAACTTGTAAATAAATTGTTTAAGCATTCTTGTTCGTTTATGTAATTCATTGTGGGTTATGTGTAAAAATAAGTGAATTGCATACGTCATGATGCTAATCTGTAAGATGTGTGCCACTTGTTTAAAGGAAACATGAAGTTAGGTTCGCATTCCTGGCTCTCGTTTTCCTTTCAATTAGCTTTAATGTTTTGAAGTTACAAAACATAACATTCACCACCGCCCCCACCCCCCCATCCCCAGCAGTGTGCCCATTTACCTACCACACTGCCTTAAAAAAACACCTACCTCTTCCATCTCCCCTCTAATTTCCACCAATCTCATTAATATTGCCACTCTAGGAAGGACCTGGATGTTCACGCTATCAATGCCTATATCAAATTCAACTTTGTTTTGCAGCCTTTTGCCACTTGATCTATATCCTTTTGCAGAATCACAGGATCGTTAACACAAAATACCCATCCTTCTATTTTTGTATCATCTGCAAATCTGGCAAGTTTACATACAGTTTGTTCCTAAAGGTCATTAAAATAAATGCAAATAATTGCAGGTCAAAAACTGATCCTTGCAGTATTCCATGAGTTACCCCCTTCCAGTCTGAAAAGGACCAATTTGTTTTGATTTTTATGAGAAAGTCAGTTTTCTATCCAAACTTGCTGTTGTTTATGAGCCTAAATGCTAGCATTTAGCAGCAAAATTGATTAATGTGGAAGAGTATTGAAAAATCTGAGAATTATGTCTGAATTTGAGGATACTAGCAGTTTGGAGCTTCAGGCATAATAGTAAATATTCCTAGTTTTAAAGACTAAAATATTCACTTACCTTTTACTTGTTAGTATGAAAAATAATCCTGTCAACTGCTGTGTTGTAGAGAAAGAAGCCAATGTATGCTATCAGGAATTTGATGTCCCCAAAACCTTTCCTCTCGAGTTCCGTCAGTACATTCCTAACGTCAACTACAGGCATGATGCAGAAAGGTTGGTCCTTTTGATTACCTCTTTTTAATGCATCAGACATTAAGATTAGGAGATAAAAATCCAACACTTTCAACAGGAATTGCTACAGTGACTGCTTATTGTTGTACTAAAGAAGGAGAAGGATGTGAAGTATTTCGGATTAGTCACATATTTTCAATTTTTGTTCAATATCATTCTGTTTTTATATTTAGAAAGATGGTCAAGATTTCACACAGCAACATGACACAAAATGTAGTTGCGTTGCAGTTTTTAAAAAATTTGCACATTGAATGAAAGAGTGTTTCCCATCAGTGAGATTCTAGGGGTACTAGAGAGAAACTCACGTGAGCAGTCTAGAACAAGGAGGCATAACTGACAATCAACCTTAATAAGAGCTAGCGCTTTCTCAGAGAAAAGCTGGTGGACATCTACATATAATCCTCTTCCCCAAAACTGCTGGAAACTCTCAACAGTTTGGGCAGCTGTGGGTCCTGATGGTGGGTCTTGGATCTGAAATATGAACTCAGTTTCCAGACTGTTGAATGTTGTAGTATATTCTGTTTTTATTTCAGATTTCCAGCATCTGCAGCTTTTTCAGTTTGTTAGATCCTGCTCCTTTGCTAGATGCACATCAGGAGGCAATTGAAGAACGAGGAGAGGCAAGGAAGGTGGGTGGTGAGGGATTTCCAGATTACGCAATTGGCCTAATTGCCACTCATGGAAAAAGTGTTCCGAAATGGAGATGAGCAGGTTCAAACCTGAATGGTGTTTACAATTGTAAAGGAAGGGGGGTGGGGAAACACAAAACGATGCTAGGACTTAAACTCTATATGTTGGACAATGGGGAAGTTGTTGCAGGCAGAGCCCTGGAGAGTGTTAGATAGGAGCTGAAGGTTTGGATGAAGAATTAAATAATAGTGTTGAATGCACTGAGTTTTCACTAAAATCATATACGATGATTAGGAACTAGCAGAGAACATTCAAAGCAGTTGTTTTTGATGTTTTCAAAAAAAGTGATTTACATCATTTCATAGCTATCATCGTCTCTGATCATCATACCTTCTGCTAGAGCCTGAGCCAATAGCCAAGGTTGAGGGCAGAGATTAAGTTAAACTGTAGCAGGTTTCTGATGGGACCTGTTGCTTACTGGGGGAAATTGTTTGGTTTTATGGGGGTGGTAAAGGTGTGTTGGCATTGAAAGAGGGACAAGTCATGAAAACAAAGCTAGCACTGCAGTTAAAGCCAGGTAATTGTTGTGACGTAAATAGAAATTGTTTTGCCCTCAATCGCCCCTGAAGGAAAACAAGCAAACAGGAAAGACAAATACAACAGAGTCATGAGGCTGCAGATGCTGGAATCGGAGGCAAAAAAATGCTTCTGTGTGAGCTCAGTGGGCCAGACAGCACCTCTGGAGTGAAATGGACAGTCAGCCTCGTGGATTGAGACCGCTTCAACTCAACTAAAAAAGAAGAGGGAACTGGTAGGAGGAGCTGGAGAGAGTGGGAGTGGAGCAGAAGTAGGTGGCACCTGGTGGGTGGATCTAGAGTAGGTGAGATGTTGGATTGGCTGCTGGGAGAAGAGGAGGGTGGAAATAAGTGACAGCCACTGGAGGGTGGTAAGTGCAGGTAGCAAAGACCATAAGATATAGGAGCAGAATTAGGCCATTTAGCCCATTGAGTCTGCTCTGCCATTTCATCATGGATGATCCAACTTTCCTCTCACCTCCAATCTCCCGGTATCCCTTCATGCCCTGATCAATCAAGAATCTTGTAATCTCTCCCTTAAATGTACAAAAAGACTTTGCCTCCACAGATTCACCACTCTCCGACTAAAGTCGTTCCTCATCTCCTTTCTAAAAGGACGGCCCTCTATTCTGAGGCTGTGTCCTTTGATCTTAGACTCTCCGACCAAAGGAAACATCTTCTCCATATCCCCTCTATCAAGGCCTTTTACCATTCAATAGGTTTCAATGAGGTCACCCCTCATTCTTCTGAATACTAGCAAAACCAGGCCCAGAGTCATCAAACGCTCTTCATATGACAATCCATTCAATCCTGGAATCATTTTTGTGAACCTCCTTTGAATCCTCTGCAGTTTCAGCACACCCTATCTAAGGTGATGGGCCCAAAACTGCTCACAATTCTCCAACTGAGGACTCACTAGTGCTTTATAAAGTCTCAACATCGCATCCTTGCATTTATATTCTAGTCTTCTTGAAATGAAGACTAACATTGCATCTGTCTTCCTCAGCACCGACTCAACCTGCATATTGACTTTTAGGGAATCCTGCATAAGGATTCCCAAGTCCCTTTGCACTTCAGTTTTTTTGTATTTTTTCTCCATTCAGAAAACAGTCAACCCTTTCATTTCTTCTACCAAACTGCATGACCATACATTTCCCAACACTGTATCCATCTTCTATTTCTTTGCCCATTTTTATAATCTGTCTAAGTCCTTCTGTAGCCTCTCTACATCCTCAAAACTAACTGCCCCTCCACCTGTCTTCATATCATCTGCAAACTTTGCAACAAAGCCATCAATTCCATCATCCAAATCGTTATAACGTAAAAATAATCTGTCCCAACACTAACCCCTGTTGAACACCACTAGTCACCAGCAACCAGCCAGAAAAAGCTCCCTTTATTCCCACTCTTTGCTTCCTGCCAATCAGCCACTGCGCTAGAATCTTTCCTGTAATACCATGGGCTCATAACTTATTAAGCAGCCTGATGTGTGGCACCTTATCAAAGGCCTTCTGGAAATCCAAGTACACAACATCAACCAATTCTCCTTTGTCTATCCTGCTTGTTATTTCTTCAAAGAATCCCAACAAGTTTGTCAGGCAAGTTTTTCCCTTGTGGAAACCATGCTGACTATGGCCTATTTTATCATGTGCCTCCAAGTACCCTGAGACCTATCCCTAACAAACGATTCCAACATTTTTCAACCGTTAAGATCAGACTAACTGGCCTATAGCTTCCTTTCTTCTGCCTGTCTCCCTTCTTGAAGAGTGAAGTGATATTTGAAATTTTCCAGACTGCCAATCCTTGAAAGATCATCACTAATGCCTCTACGATCTCTTCAGCCATCTCTTTCAGAACTCTGGTGTGTACACCATCTGGTCCAGGTGACTTATCTACCTCAGACCTTTCAGTTTCCCAAAAACCTTCTCTCTAGTAATGACAACATCATGCCCCCTGACACCTGGAACTTCCACCATGAAGACTGATGCTAAATACTTACTCAGTTCATCCGCCGTTTCCTTGTCCCCCATTACTACAACCCCAGCATCATTTCACAGTGGTCTGATATCCACTCTTGCCTCTCTTTTACACTCTATGTATCTGAAGAAATTTTTGGTATCCTCCTTAATATTATTGGCTAGCTTACTTCTGTATTCCACGTTTACCTTAATGACTTTTTAGTTGCCTTCCGTTGGTTTTTAAAAGCTTCCCAATCCTCTAACTTCCCACTAATTTTTGCTCTATTATTTGCTCTCCCTTTGGCTTTTATGTTGCCTTTGACTTCTCTTGTTAGCCATGGTTGTGTCATCTTTCCTTTAGAATACGTCTTCCTCTTTGGGATCTATATATCCTGTGTCTTCAAAATTGCTTCCAGAAATTCCAGCCATTGCTGCTTTGCTGTCATCCCTGCCAGTGTTATTTTTTCCCAATCAATTCTGGCCAATTCCTTTCTCATGCCTCTGTAATTCCCTTACTCCACTGTAATACTGATACATTTGACTGTAGTTTCTCCTTTACAAATTTAAGGGTGAATTTATCATATTATGATCACTTGCCCCTAAGGGTTCTTTTAAACTAAGATCTCTAATCAATTCTGGTTCATTGTACAACATCCAATCCAGAACTGCTGATCCCCTAGTGGGCTCAACCACGAGCTGCTCTAAAAAGCCATCACATAGGCACTGTAGAGACTCCCTCTCTTGGAACCCAGCACCAACCAGATTGAAGTCTCCCATGACTATTGTAACATTGCTCTTTTGGCATGCATTTTCTGTCTCCCGTAATTTGTAGACCACGTCCTTACTACTGTTCTGGGGTATGTATACAACTTACATCAGTGTCTTTTTGCCCTTGCAGTTCCTTAGCTCTATCCATAATAATTCAACACCTTCCAACCCTATGTTACTTCTTTCTCATGATTTGATTTCATTTTTTACCAACAGTGCAACACTGCCCTCTCTGCCTTCCTGCCTGACCTTTCGATACAATGAGTGTCCTTGGACATTATACTCCCAGATGTAATCTTCTCTCAACCATGACTTCAGTGATACCCACAACATCACATCTGCCAATTTGTAACGGCCTCAAGTTCATCTATACTGCGCACAATCAAATAATACACCTTCAGTCCTGTATTCACCCTTTTCAATTTTGATTGACTTTTACATTGCAGCTCATCCTGTTGACTGCAATTTTGCCCTATCAATAGCCTCTCCTCGCTACACGTTGCCTCTGTTTGTAAACTAGCCACCTCATCTTCAGTACTATTAACCACCTTTCCTATGATAATTCTTGCATTGAAATATATGCAACTCAGGACACTATTCACACTATGCTCAACCTTTTGATTCCTAACTTTGTCTGTGGTCTTACTAACATCTGCCTCCACAGCCTCCTATCTGTTAATCAAACAAATGAATCGCCTATCACCACAGCATGTCTCTTCTCCCCACTTCTCTACCGAATCACAGAGGCAGACTCGGTGCCAGAGACTCGACCACTGTGACTTTCTTTTCTTAGGTGACTACCCCCCCACCCCCAACAGCATCAGAATCAGAATTGGGTTTATTATCACTAGTATGTGATGTAAGATTTGTTACTTAGCAGCAGCAGTTCAATGTAATATATAATATAGAAGAGAAAGAAAAATAAATAAAATAATAATAAATCAATTACAGTATATGTACATAGAATAGATTAAAAATCATGCAAAAAAACAGAAATACTGTATAATAAAAAAGGTGAGGTAGTGTCCAAGGGTTCAATGTCCATTTAGGAATTGGATGGCAGAGGGGAAGAAGCTGTTCCTGAATCACTGAGTGTGTGCCTTCAGGCTTCTGTACCTCCTACCTGATGGTAACAGTGAGAAAAGGGCATGCCCTGGGTGCTGGAGATCCTTAATAAGGGACTCTGCCTTTCTGAGACACCACTCCCTGAAGATGTCCTGGGTACCTATACAAGAGAGACGGGTTACACCTGAACTACAGGGGGACCAATATCCTTGCAGGGAGGATTGCTAGTGCTATTGGAGGGGGGGGGGTGGGGGGTTTAAAACTAGATTTCCAGGGGGATGGGAACCAGAGTGCCAGAGTAGATAGTGGATCAGGGGTGAAAATAAATTATGTTAAAGTTTCATGCAAAGTCACAAATAGAAGGGTTGTGTGTGGTGGTAATAATCTCCTGAGGTGTGTCTATTTCAATGTGAGGAGTATTGTGGGGTAGGCAGGTGAGCTGAGGGCGTGGAATGACACATGGAATTATGACATTGTAGCCATTAGTGAAACTTGGCTACAGGAGGGGCAGGACTGGCCGCTTAATGTTCCAGGGTTCCGATGTTTCAGACGTGATAGAGGCAGAGGGATAAAGGGTGGGGGAGGGGGGTGGCATTGCTAGTCAGGGAAAATGTTACGGCAGTGCTCAGGCAGGACAGATTAGAGGGTTTGTCTACTGAGGCCATATGGGTGGAGCTGAGAAACAGGAAAGGTATGACCACATTAATAAGGTTGTATTATAGACCACCCAATAGTCAGCAAGAATTGGAGGGGCAAATCTGCAGAGAGATAGCAGACAACTGCAGGAAACATAAAGTTGTGATAGTAGGGAATTTTAATTTTCCACATATTGATTGGGACTCCCATACTGTTAAAGGTCTAGATGGGTTAGAGTTTGTAAAATGTGTTCAGTAAAGCTTTCTAAATATATAGAGGTACTGACGAGAGAGGATGCAATATTAGATCTCCTATTAGGTAACGAGTTCGGACAGGTGACGGAAGTGTGTGTAGGGGAACACTTTGGTTCCAGTGATCATAACACCCTTAGTTTCAGCTTGATCATGGATAAAGATAGATCTGGTCCTTGGGTTGAGGTTCTAAACTGGAAAAAGGCTAAATTTGAAGAAATGAGAAAGGACCTAAAAAGCATGGATTGGGACAGGTTGTTCTCTGGCAAGGATGTGATTGGTAAGTGAGAGGCCTTCAAAGGAGAAATTTTGAGAGTGCAGAGTTTGTATGTTCCTGTCAGGGTTAAAGGCAAAGTGAATAAGAATAAGGAACCTTGGCTTGCTAGGGATATTGGAACTCTGATAAAGAAGAAGAGAGAGATGTATGATGTGTATAGGAAACGGAGCAAATAAGGTACTTGTGGAGTATAAAAGGTCAAAAAAAAATACTTAAGAAAGAAATCAGGAGGGCTAAAAGAAGACATGAGGTAGTTTTGGCAGTCAAGGTGAAGGGTAATCCAAAGAGCTTCAACAGGTATATTAAGAGCAAAAGGATAGTAAGAGATAAAATTGGTCCTCTTGAAGATCAGAGTGGTTGGCTATGTATGGAACCAAAAGAAATGGGGGAGATCCTCAAATGAGTTTTTTGCATCTGTATTTACTAAGGAAACTGGCATGGAGTCAATGGAAATAAGGCAAATAAATAGTGAGGTCATGGAACCTATACAGATTGAAGAGGAGGAGGTGCTTGCTATCTGGAAGAAAATCAGAGTAGATAAATTCCCAGGACTTGACAGGGTATTCCCTCAGACCTTGAAGGAGACTAGTGTTGAAATTGCAGGGGCCCTGGCTGATATATTTAAAATGTCGGTATCTACAAGTGAGGTGCCAGAGGATTGGAGGATAGCTCGTGTTGTTCTGTTGTTTTAAAAAAGACTCTAAAAGTAATCCGGGAAATTATAGGCGGGTAAGTTTGACGTCGGTAGTAGGTAAATTATTGGAAGGAGTACTAAGAGATAGGATCTGCAAGTATTTGGATAGACAGGGACTTATTAGGGAGAGTCAACACGGCTTTGTGTGTGGTAGGTCATGTTTAACAAATCTATTGGAGTTTTTTGAGGCGGTTACAAGGATGCAGTGGATGTTGTCTACATGGACTTCAGTAAGGCCTTTGACAAGGTCCCCCATGGGAGGTTAGTTAGGAAGATTCAGTTGCTAGGTACACATGGTGCTGTAGTAAATTGGATTAGACATTGGCTCAATGGGAAAAGTCAGAGAGTGGTAGTGGAAGATTGCTTCTCTGAGTGGAGGCCTGTGGCTAATGGTGTGCCACAGAGATCAGTGCTGGGTCCATTGTTATTCGTCATTAGTATCAATGATCTGGATGATAATGTGGTAAATTGGATCAGCAAATTTGCTGATGATACAAAGATTGGAGGTGTAGTGGACAGTGAGGAAGGTTTTTTTTTATTAGTTTTTTTTATACATTTTCTACATCGCTACAGATAAAAAAAACCCAAATCAAAATGAAGAACATTAATACAGTGCAAAAATAAACATACAATAATAATATAATACAAAAAAGGATAATTGAGAATGCACCCAAATTGAAGACATGTAAAATTAGTATCCTCCCCAAGCCCTGCAACAGAAAAAGAACTCCAGACCAACCACAACACAATATAGAGAATATGAATCAGGACAATCAAACCCCCAAAACTGTAAATACACTTAAAAACAGAAGATAATAATGCCTACTACCAAAAAAAAAGGAGCTGAAAGCAAGGGACCAAAAAAAAGACCTTAGTTAAGAGGAAGGTGATGAAAGTACTCGATAAAAGGTTCCCAGACCTTATGGAACTTTATATCCGAATTAAGAACTGAATAATGAATTTTTTCCAGGTCTAAGCAGGACATAATATCGTTAAGCCATTGAGCATGTGTGGGCGGGGCAACATCTCTCCATCTAAGGAGGATTAAACATCTAGCCAGGAGAGAGGCAAAAGATAATATTCGACACTTAGTCGAACTCAGACGTAAATCTGTCTCACCCAAATAACCGAACAAAGCAATTAAAGGGTTTGGTTCTAGGTGGTGATTCAGAATGTACGATAATGTTATGAAGACATCTTTCCAAAACTTCTCCAAGCTAGGACAAAACCAGTACATATGAATGAGAGAGGCCTCGCCCCTTTTGCATTTATCACAAAGAGGACTAAAATTAGGGTAAAATCGAGATAGTTTAGATTTAGACATTATGGGCTCTATGAACAATCTTAAACTGTAAAAGGCAATGGCGAGCACAAAGAGAGGTTGAGTTAACCGATTTGAGAATCGAGTCCCAAGTCTCATCAGATAAGGAGGTATTTAAGTCATGCTCCCAAGCCATTTTAATTTTATCCATAGGGGCACGTCATAAGGCTGCTAATTTATCACGAATTAAAGATATTAAACCTTTACCTAGTGGATTAATAGAAAGAAATAAATCCATAACATTTTTCTCAGGCATTTCAGGGAAGTTAGGAATTAAAGGATTAATAAAGTGTCTAATTTGGAGATATCTAAAAAAATGAGCATTGGGCAGATTGAATTTAGCAGAGAGCTGTGAAAAGATGCGAAGCGATTATCAATAAAAAAAAATCTTCAAATTGTCTAATGTCCTTCCTATACCAATCATGGAATGCTGAATCATACGTAGTAGGTAAAAAAGGGTGATTATGTAAGATAGGGCTAGAAAAGCAAAAACCATGGAAACCATAAAATTTCCTAAACTGAGCCCATATATGCAAAGTGTGTCTAACAAGAGGATTAATTATTAATCTGGACAAACTACTAGGGAGTACAGAGCCAAGAATTGCAGAAATAGATAAATCTTCAGTGGAACTCAACTCCATTGCCACCCAATTAGGGCACTCGGGTTGGCCATGGAAAAAAGACCAAAAGGTAGCACAACATATATTGGCTGCCCAATAATATAAACAAAAGTTAGGTAAAGCCATGCCACATTCTTTTTTAAATTTTGGAGATAAACTTTATTAATTCTAGAGCGTTTATTCTTCCACAGATATGACAAAATGATAGAGTCTAAGGAATCAAAAAAAGATTTAGGAATAAAAATTGGGATTGATTGAAATAAATATAAAAGTTTAGGGAGAACATACATTTTGACAACATTAATATGACCTACCAAAGACATAGATAGAGGTGACCATTGTAACAGACTGTTTTATAGTATATGAAAGATTGGCAAAATTTTCATGAAAAAGATCTTTAAACTTCCTTGTGACTGTAATCCCAAGATAAGTAAATTGATTATGAACTACTTTCAAAGGGAGATCACGGAATGTTAATTCTTGTGCTTCTTTATTAATTGGGAAAAGTTCACTCTTATGTATATTAAGTTTATAGCCAGAGATCTGGCTAAACTGATCAAGAAGTGAAAACATTGGAGGTAAGGATGTAGGTGGATTTGAAAGAAAAAGTAATAAGTCATCAGCATAAAGAGTAACTTTATGCTCAACACCCCCTCTCCAAATCCCGGTCAATTCAGGACAATTTCGAAATGCTATCGCCAAAGGTTCTATAGCCAAATCAAAGAGAAAGGGACTTAAAGGGCATCCCTGATTGGTGCCACGTTTGAGGTTAAATAACTGGGATTTCTGAATATTAGTCAAAACAGAGGCAGTAGGACACAGATACAGCAATTTGATCCAAGAGATAAAACTTTAACCGAGGTCAAATTTTTCTAAAATTGCAAAAAGGTAGTTCCACTCTATATGATCAAATGCTTTCTCCACATCGAGGGGAAATAACACATTCAGGAATCCCAGTTGGAGGGGAATATAAAATGTTAAATAAACGCCGAATGTTAAAAAAAGGAAGATGGTTTTTAATAAAACCAGTTTGATCCTCAGAAATAATAGAGGGAATAACAGTTTCCAATCTATAAGCCAAAACTTTGGCCAAGATTTTAACATCAACATTAAGCAAAGAAATCGGCCTATATGAGGAACACTCTGTTGGGTCTTTACACTTTTTTTAATAAAAGAATAATAGATGCCTCATTAAAAGAGGGTGGCAATTTACCGTAATTAAACGAATCAGATAATACTGAGAATAACTGAGGAGAAAGAAGTGAAGAGAATGATTTATAAAATTCTACAGGGAACCCATCAGGTCCAGGAGATTTCCCTGAAGACAATGCAGAAATTGCAAATGATATTTCTTCTGATGATATAGGCGCATTAAGTTTAGCTTTAAAATCAGATGAAAGCGAAGGAATATTCAGATTATTTAAAATGATCAACAGAGATATTCTCATTCAGAGATTCAGAGGAATAAAGTCGAGAATAAAAATTTTTAAATGCGTCATTGATTTCTAAGTGATCCGATGTAAAGTCTCCATTCCCCTTCCGGATCTTTGTAATATGTTGTTTGGCTTTGGAACGCCTCAGCTGATTGGCTAGAAATTTACCCGATTTGTCACCATGAATATAAAAGCGACTCTTACTTTCGAGAAGTTGGCGTTCGACAGGTTGAGTGGACAGAAGATTAAATTTAGTTTGGAGTTCTACACGCTTCTTGTATAGTTCAGGGTTCTTAGTTTGAGCATACAGTTGATCCAATTCTTTAATCTGATTAATGAGGTCTAATCAATCTGCACAGGACTTTCTATTAAGATTTGCTGTATAGGAGATTATTTCACCCCTCAAATATGCTTTCATGGCATCCCAGACAATCTGGGATGACATTTCAGATGATGTATTGGTTATCTGATCCTTAATAAATTTTAGAAAATCATCATCCGATAATAAAGCCGAGTCAAACTACTAGTGTTTATTCCTCTGAGGGAGACCAGGAAGATTTAAAGACAGAGTAATTGGTTAATGGTCAGAAATCAGTATACTCTGATAATCAGAAGAATAAGTTGATTATCAAGTAAAAAATAGTCAATTCTAGTAAAAGTATGGTGAACATGTGAAAAAAAAAGAATAGTCTCTCTCAGTAGGATGAAGGAAATGCCATATATCAGAGATACCATAATTAGAGAGAGAAGAGTGAATAGCTAAGGCAGATTTAGTAGGTGGTCTGGTAACAGAGGACGATCGATCCAAATTAGGATCTAACCAACAATTGAAATCGCCACCCAGTATAAGAGAGTATGAGTTTAAATCTGGTAGTGAGGAGAAAAAACGTTCAAAAAATTAACATCCATCAAAATTGGGAGCATATAGGTTTGCTAGTATAATTTACCAGAAACAATAATAAAATGGCCATTTGTATCAGATATCTTATTATGGAGTTCAAAAGGAATATTTGAGTTAATAAGGATGGAGACCCCCCCCCCCCCCCCCCAGCTTTGGTGAATAAAAATGCTGACCCGCCCACTTTGACAAAAGCCGAGAATTATAAAAACTACGAATATGAGTTTCTTGAAGGAAAGCAATGCCAGCTTTGAGTTGTTTAATATGTGAGATGACCTTCCTTCTTTTAACAGGATGATTCAATCCCTTTACATTCCAGCTCACAAGTTTAAGTGTATTAACCATTATCAATTGTTAGTGCATAGAAAGCAGCAGGCATATAAAAAATCAAGCAGTACAATAACAGTCTGGGAGCAAAAATGTAAACATAAATCTGTAGAATCAAAACAGAGACAAGTCCTGAATAACAAAGGAAAACAAAAGGAACGGTGAATAGTGTTGGAACTGGAGAATCCACCCCACCCTTGCAACCCAAAACTAGACGGCTACCTAAAAAAGCAGCTAGCTCTACCAAAAAAATTAACCCAAGTATGAATTCCAGTTCTGTGTCGTTAACAAAAGTTCCGTATAAATACTATAGCAAATAATAACTAATTTATGCACTAGAAAACAGAATTACAAATAGGAACAACTTCAACAGAAGTATAGAACTTAATACAAGGAAAATCAGAAGAAAACTAAAACTAACCTACCCGCGAAAAATTATAAAAGATTAAAAGAAAAAAAAAGGAAGGAGAAAAGGGGGGAAATTATAAATTCAAAGAGAGTACTTATCAACCATTTACAGAAAAAAAAGCAAAACTTAAACTATGAATCAACCAACAGGGAGGCCTTCAATAAAAACTCCAAACCTCCAAAACAAGTTAAAGTCAATTGTAGATCTCTACAGATAACTTATACAAAAATAAAATATATTACACAAGTACAATCTAAAATTCCACAGGGAAACATTAAACTTAGATTATCTATTTAGAAAAAACACACCAAGTCCAGGAAGAGATTGACTACAGCCCTTAGAGTTTCAATAGATAATGTCTGAATTATTCAAGTAAAGTCTGAGTTCGGAAAAAATAGTTTTACTTCGAGAAGTACTTAACAACCATTTTAGAAGGTCAGGCCGGTTCCGAAGAAGACAGGGTGGCCGGAAGACTTCCAACAAATGCCTCAGCCTCCTTCACTGATTTAAATCACTTATAATCTCCAGTAGTAAGCATAATTTGAAGATCGGCTAGATTTCGAAGAGAGGGTCTGAATCCGCGATCAAAAAGCACTTTCATTACACCTTTAAACTCAGCACGCATCTTCAGAATCTGGGGGGCAAAATCCTCCATAAAACGAATGACCATATTTTGAAAAGCAAAAGTACCTCTGCAGCGTGCCTCCATCATCAAACGGTTTTTCACCTGGTATTTTCACCCGGCCATGGACGGGAACCCAGAGTTGCACAGGGAACATACATCCTGTGAGCCCCTTCAAGCTCAGGTGGAGTCGGAAGAAATTCTTTCCCAAAAATCTCAGAGAAAATAGGAAAAAAAATCAACGGGAGAGCCCCGTTCGGTGGTCTCTGGCAAACCAAGAATTCGTAGATTGCAACGTCTGCTCTGGTTTTCAAGATCCACCATTTTGGAAAAAAGTTTACTATTCTTCTCCTCTAGGTTGGAGCAGAGAGTTTCAAGATATTGAACACGGCGTTTTAAATCTTCAAAAGTTGAGTCAATACGAGATAAATGTTCAGTATGTTCATCCACTCTAGCATTAATCTGATCCAATTTGGAATCCAGCTGGTTGAAAGAAGTTCTAAATTCATTTCTAAAATCCATTAAAATATCTTGTCGATGTTGTTCCAGAACAGTGAGAATGTCAGCCGGCAAAGCCGTAGAAGTTTCCTTTTTCCCGGTTTTAGTACTTTTGGTAGCCATTATAAGATAGATGTGTTCGCAGGCAGGTAAAGGAGAACTAATAAAATACCTAACTAAGGTTTAAGAAGGGAGACATATAGTGCAAAGATAGGAAGAATGATGGAGCAAAAGTTTGGAGCAACTAAACAATCGCCATCTTACCGGAAGTCCCCAGTGAGGAAGGTTTTCAAAGCTTGCAGAGGGATCTGGACCAGCTGGAAAAATGGGCTGAAAAATGGCAGATGGAGCTTAATACAGACAAGTGTGAGGTATTGCACTTTGGAAGGAAAAACCAAGGTAGAACATACAAGGTAAATTGTAGGGCTCTGAGGAGTGCAGTAGAACAGAGGGATCTAGGAATACAGATACAAAATTCCCTCAAAGTGGTGTCACAGGTAGATAGGGTAGTAAAGAGAGCTTTTGGTACATTGGCCTTTATAAATCAAAGTATTGAGTATAAGAGTTGGAATGTTATGGTGAGGTTGTATAAGGCATTGGTGAGGCTGAATTTGGAGTATTGTGTGCAGTTTTGGTCACCAAATTACAGGAAGGATATTAATAAGGTTGAAAGAATGCAGAGAAGGTTTACAAGGATGTTGCTGGGACTTGAGAAGCTGAGTTACAGAGAAAGGTTGAATAGGTTACGACTTTATTCCCTGGAGCGAAGAAGAATGAGGGGAGACTTGATAGAGGTATATAAAATTATGATGGGTATAGATAGAGTCAATGCAAGCAGGCTTTTTCCATTGAAGCTAGGGGAGAAAAAAAACCAGAGGACATGGGTTAAGGATGAAGGGGGAAAAGTTTAAAGGGAACATTGGTGGGGGGGGCTTCTTCACACAGAGAGTGGTGGGAGTATGGAATAAGCTGCCAGATGAAGTGGTAAATGCGGGTTCACTTTTAACATTTAAGAAAAACTTGGACAGGTACATGGATGAGAGGTGTATGAAGGGATATGGGCCAGGTGCAGGTCAGTGGGACTAGGCAGAAAAATGGTTCGGCACAGCCAAGAAGGGCCAAAAGGCCTGTTTCTGTGCTGTAATGTTCTATGGTTCTACTTTGTAGGCTAGTACCCAAGATGGAGCAGACTATATTTACAACCCTCTGCAGCTTCTTTCAGTCCTGTGCAGTAGCCCCTCCATACCAGACAGTGATGCAGCCTGTCAGAATGCTCTCCATGGTACAGTTATAGAAGTTTTTGACTGTATTTTTGACATGCCAAATCTCTTCAAACTCCTAATGAAGTATAGCCTCTGACTTGCTGTCTTTATAACTGCATCGATATGTTGGGACCAGGTTAGATCTTCAGAGATCTTGACACCCAGGAACTTGAAGCTGCTCACTCTCTCCACTTCTAGTCCCTCTGTGAGGATTGGTATGTGTTCCTTTGTCTTACCCTTCCTGAAGTCCACAATCAGATCTTTGGTCTCACTGCCATTGAGTGTCAGGTTGTTGCTGCGGCACCACTCCACTAGTTGGCATATCTCACTCCTGTACGCCCTCTCGTCACCACCTGAGGTTTACCAGCAATGGTTGTATCGTTAGCAAATATTGTCAGCCACATAGTAATGTGTACACAGAGAGCAGAGCAGTGGGCTAAACACACACCCCTGAGGTGCATCAGTGTTGATCATCAGTGAGGAGGATATGTTATCACCAATCTGCACAGACTGTCGTCTTCCAGTTAGGAAGTCGAAGATCCAATTTCAGAGGGAGGTACAGAAGCCTAAGTTTTGCAACTTCTCAATCAAATTGTGTGAATGATGGTATTAAATGCTGAGCTATAGTCGATGAAGATCATCCTGACATAGGTGTTTGTGTTGTCCAGGTGTTCTAAAGCTGTGTGGAGAGCCATTGAGATTGCGTCTGCTGTTGATGTATTGTGGCGATAGGCAAATTGCAATTGGTTCAGGTCCTTGCTGAGGCAGGAGTCCAAAGTGATAACCGGTTGTTGACAGAGATGGTTACAGGGATACTCTGCACTACAGAGGTACCCTTCCTGAGGGTCACCCAGTTTTCTGTGTCCTGCACCTTGGGTGTAACTACCTCTCTATATGTCCTGTCTATCATCCATTCAGCCTCCTGAATTATCTGGAGTTCATCCAGATCCAGCTCCAACTCCCTAAAGTGGATTGTTAGAAATTGCAGCTGAATGCACTTCTTGCAGTTGTAGTCATCAGGGACACCGGAGATCTCCCTGCCTTCCCACGTCCCGCAAAGGGAGCATTCCACTATACTGCCTGTCATCCTTACTGTCCCTAATTGAGCAGGCATAAAGAAGGGAAAAAACTGGAGCTTTTCTTTCCTTTGCTTTCTGTGAGTGAAACCTCTCTTTGCTGAAGCCTTGCAGGGCTAAAGCCTCAAGATCACCAATCTGATGACAGCCGCTGCAACGATGCGGCTGCACTTGCCCCTGTCTTCCTTTAACTTGCTTAATCTTGTTAATCAATCCCAAATGCCGAATGGCTGCTGGTCAAAGTTCTTTGTCACTGTATCGACCCGCTGCCGCCTTTTATCCTGGGGCAATGGACCTGATCAAAGCCCCCTCCTCTCAGAGCTTCCAATGTCAGGATTGGCCGCTGGCCCAACATGGGAATCGATATTTATTTGCTAAACACAAAGATAATTCCATATTTACAAATTATAGACAATGCTTTCTTTTGAAACTACATATAAACTTCACACCTTCTGATTTTGCATCCATCCCGCAGAAGCCAGCAGCGTCTGTACTGGGATCCACAGCTTTGTAGGAATCTATTGTTTCCAAACTGAATCCACAATACATTATGAAGGAACAGAAGGACTGGTAACCAAAGCCATTTCCTAAATGTAAATGACCTAAACCCAAAAATCACTCTGACAGTCCCTCCTCTTGGCCCTCCTAGACAAAAATAAATTTGTATCAGGAAAGGCCAACCTAGGAGTAAAAACACCCCCACAGGGGGCAGTATAGTCTTTTGTTAATGGACTTTACTGACCCATATAGCCGAGTTAGTAGTTGCCGCAGTCTCTCTGAGTTCCCCGGGTGTTTTAGTTCCGTCACTATACCCTGAACAGCAGTCAGTGCATCAGTTATAGGGTACTGTTTATGGGGTTTATACAAACCCTCCTCTATCTTAACTGGGTTTATCTGTACTCGATCACAATCTTGCTTGTGTTTACCCCACACTGCTGAGAATTGCTGGCTCCCCTCTCTAATGATCGGGGCAGCTGCCAGCCAGGTTCTGTATTCTATTGGTTGTACATGTTTGCTGCCCCTGATTTGTCCATAATATTTCTCCCTTCCCCGAATCTATAATGGCCCCTGCTTCCCTTAGGACGTCTATTCCAAGGATGGTGCCCCCGATATTTGGACATACCCAGAAATCCACTGGAAGCTGCACACCCCCCCACCCCATTTACTAGCTCTATGATCTGATCGACCATCAGTTTGGTCAGACTGGGCACCGATGGGGTGAGACATTGTGTGTCTGTTGTGATGTTCACCTGTTCTTCTTTCATCTTTCAGACACTGCCCCAACCCTGTCTCAATAGGTTGCATCTCTAGCATATCAACTCCTTTACCCTCCCACGTCTATTCCAACAATTCCTTGCCTTGTGACCTGGTCGCCGGCAAGCAAAACAAACTCTCTTGGACATCACAGCAGCGACATCCACCATAGCCACTTTACGATCTCTCTTGCACTTTCTTCGGTCTATCTCACTGGCCCATGAAACTATAGCAGTAGGTCGACCCCATTGCTGTCCCGAAATCTAAACCTTCCTGGTGGGCTGAGCGCAGGCCTTCCTTTATCATTTCCTGGATGACTTCTGATTATCCAACTCGGAATACTCCTCATACGCTCGATATTTACGTTCTGCATAATCCATGGCCGTCTCATCTGCTTGAATCACTGCCATTATCGTTCCCTGGTTACTATCACCTCCCCCCAATCGCTGCCTCACTTCCCCTTTAAAAGAGTGATATCTTTCTTCATTGGCGTTCCCAGTAGTTACCCAGGTCCCATCCCACAACCCCTGGGCCATTCTGTCCCACATATTCCTCAGGCACTTTGCCTTCACTAACACATGTATATTTTTAGGTTGCATCTGGTGAATTTCAACCATTTCCTTAAGTTGACACCAGAATTCCAAATTCCCACATGCAGATATAAGTGAGGGCAGCTCAGGCAAAATGCTGTTCCTCCCCAGGGTGAAGGGCTTATGAACAGTCGGAATTAAGGTCAAGGGCCGGCTCAGATCATCAGGGTTCGTAACCTGACGTTGCCTGATCTCAATAGGTGCCATTCTGGCAGATATATCTGGGTAAAACCTCTCCCCGAGTTATCTCCACAATAATTCCCATACTAGCAAAATATAAAAGATGGGTACCAGTTAAACAGCACTTACTTAAAGCCACAGTACTAGTCTGCAATCTGCCACTTTTGAGCACCTTAACCCATGATGTCTGCTGTATTCCTTTACATCACACTCATAAAACATGTACGTTAAAATGCAGCTCCCTGAATGAGTGAGTTTCCACACCCCCCACTCTGGTGTCCTGAATCGTCGGTAACCACACTTCGCAACTGGTAGCTCTGTCCCAGCACATTAATACACAAACTTTCATCTCTTACATAAACAAACATGTACGTGCACACACTACTTTTATGTCTACCAGTTCAACTCTCCACGTTCGTGATACCTCGTTTTCCCGTGTACCACCGACCCGAACAGATCCCAGTGTGTGTGCTAATTTTAGAAAATACTCACCCACTTAGACTGCTAAAATCGCTGCCCCCACATTGGTCATGAGGGTTTTCCACTTCTGACACCAAATGTTGTTGCATGAATGAAATCGCCGGACAGAGTTACTGGTAGATACAAAGCAGCTTTCTTATTTGAGTAAACAAGGTACAGCAGGCATCATATGGAGACACTTTCGGTCGAAAGGTCTGCTGGTCCAACGTGGGGCTCGATATTTACCATAGAGCATTACAGCACAGTACAGGTCCTTCAGCCCTTCATGTTGTGCCGACTCATATAATCTTTGAAAAAGTACTAAATCCACACTACCCCATAACACTCTATTTTTCTTTCATCCATGTGCCTGTTCAAGAGGCTCTTAAATACCCCTAATGTTTTAGCCTCCATTACCATCCCTGGCAAGTCATTCCAAGCACTCACAACCCTCTGTGTAAAAAGAAAACTTACCCCTGAAGTCTCCCCTAAACTTCCCTCCCTTAATTTTGTACATATGCCCTCTGGTGTTTGCTGTTGGTGCCCTGGGAAACAGGTACTGACTATCCACCCTATCTATGCCTTTCATAAGCTTGTAGACCTCTATCAAATCCCCTTTCATTCTTCTACACTCCAAAAAGAAAAGTCCCAACTCTGCTAACCTTGCTTCATATGACTTGTTCTCCAAACCAGGCAACATCCTGGTAAATCTCCTCTGCACCCTCTACATTGCTTCCACAACCTTCCTATAATGAGGTGACCAGAATTGAACACAATACTCTTAAGTGTGGTCTCACCAGAGATTATGACCTCTCTCCTCTTGAACTCAATCCTCCGTTAATGAAGCCTAGCATCCCATAGGCCTTCTTAACTACCCTATCAATCTGCGCAGTGACCTTGAGGGATGTATGGATTTGAACCCCCCAAGGTCCCTTTGCTCATTCACACTCTTAAGTAATTGCCCATTAATCCTGTACTCAGTCTTCTGGTTTGTCCTTCCAAATTGCATCACCTCACACTTATCCGGATTGAATTCCTGCTACCATTTTTCTGCCCAACTCTGCAGCCTGTCTAGAACCTCTTGTAAACCTTCAACAACCTGCAACTCCATCCACAACTCCTCCATGTCATCCACAAACTTACTCACCCATCTTTCCACCTCTACATCCCGGTCATTTATAAAAATCACAAATAGCAGGGGTCCCAGGACAGATCCACTTCTCCACTTGTCACCGACCTACAAGCAGAATACTTTCCTTCTACAACTACCCTCTGCTTTCTTCCTTTAAGCCAATTTTTTTATCCAAACAGCCAAGGTTCCACTTGTCCCATGCCTTATGACTTTCTGGATGAGTCTTTCATGAGGGACCTTGTCAAATGCTTTGCTAAAGTTCATGTAGACCACATCCACTGCCCTACCCTCATCAATTTCTTTTGTTACCTCTTCAAAAAACTCAATCAGGCTCATGAGGCATGATCTTCCCTTCACAAAGCCATGTTGACTATCCATGAGTAGACTGTATTTCTCCAAATGCTCGTAGATCCTATCCTTAAGAATCCTTTCCAGTAGTTTGCATACCACCGAGGTAAGACTCACCAGTCTATAGTTCCCAGGTTTCTCTCTATTACCTTTTTTTAAACAAGAGAACTACATTTGCCATTCTCCAGTCCTCCGATACTTCCTGTGTAGCCAAGGAGGATTCAAAGATCATAGCTATTGCTCCAGCGATCTCTTCTCTCAATTCCCACAACAACCTGGGGTGTATCATATCCAGCCCTGGGGATTTGTCAATCTTAATGTTTTTAAGAAGATCCAGCACTACTTCTGTAATCTCCACATTGTCCAGCATACAGACAGGCCTGCTCTATTTCGACCTCACCCTGATCAAGATCCTTTTCACTTGTGAATATTGAAGCAAAGTATTCATTTAGGACCTCCCGAACCTCCTCCGCCTCCAGGCACATGTTGAGCTCTTTATCCTTTAGCGGTCCCACCCTCATTCTCGTCATCCTTCTATTCTTCACATACGCATAGAACGCCTTGGGGTTCTCCTTAATCCTACATGCCAAGTCCTTCTCATGTCCCCCTCGTGCTCTCCTGTTCTTTCTTTAACTCCTTCTTGGCTACCCTATATTTCTCATGACCCCCTCCTTCTTCCTGCTTCTTATATCTAACATATGCTACCTTTTACCTTTTGACAAAACAGATATACTGTTTTGGATACTGTTGGGGGAGATCAGGGGAAGGCAGCAGCAGCCGAGTTCATTGCACCATGGGTGGCTCTGCGGCACAGGAGGGAAGGAAAAGGAGTGGGAGAGCTATAGTGATAGGGGATTCAATTGTAAGGGGAATAGATAGGCGTTTCTGCGGCCGCAAACGAGACTCCAGGATGGTATGTTGCCTCCCTGGTGCAAGGGTCAAGGATGTCTCTGAGCGGCTGCAGGACATTCTGGAATGGGAAGGTGAACAGCCAGTGGTCGTTATGCACATAGGTACCAACGATATAGGTAAAAAACAGGATGAGATCCTACAAGGTGAATTTTAGGAGATAAACTAAAAAGTATGACCACAAAGGTAATAATCTCTGGATTACTACCTGTGCCACGTGCTAGTCTGAGTAGAAATAGGAGGATATTTCAGATGAATACGTGGCTTGAAAAATGGTGCAAGGGGGAGGGATTCAAATTTCTGGGGCATTGGAACCAGTTCTGGGGGAGGTGGGACCAGTATAAACAGGATGGTCTACACCTGGGCTGGACTGGAACCAATGTCATAGGGGGAGCGTTTGCTACTGCTGTTCAGGAGGTTTTAAACTAATGTGGCAGGGGAATGGGAACAAGTGCAGAGAGACAGAGGAGTGTAAAATGAGGGTAGAAGCAAAAAGTAGTAAGGTGAAAAGTAAAAGTTGCAGGCAGGCAAATCCAGGACAAAAATCAAAAAGAGCCACTTTTCAACATAATTGTATAAGGGCTTAGAGTGTTGTAAAAACAAGCCTGAAACAAGCCTTTGTGTGTCAATGCAAGGAGCATTCGTAACAAGGTGGATGAATTGAATGTGCAGATAGTTATTAATGAATATGATTTAGTTGGGATCACAGAGACATGGCTCCAGGGTGACCAAGGATGGGAGCTCAACATCCAGGGATATTCAATATTCAGGAGGGATAGACAGGAAAGAAAAGGAGGTGGGGTAGCATTGCTGGTTAGAGAGGAGATTAACGCAATAGAAAGGAAGGACATTAGCCTGGAGGATGTGGAATCGAAATGCGTAGAGCTGCATAACACTAAGGGGCAGAAAACGCTGGTGGGAGTTGTGTACAGGCCACTTAACAGTAGTAGTGAGGTTGGGGATGGCATTAAGCAGGAAATTAGAAATGCGTGCAATAAAGGAACAGTAGTTATAATGGGTGACTTCAATCTACATATAGATTGGATGAACCAAATTGGTAAGGGTGCTGAGGAAGAGGATTTCTTGGAATGTATGCGGAATGGTTTTCTGAACCAACATGTCAAGGAACCAACTGGAGAGCAGGCCATTCTAGATTGGGTATTGAGCAATGAGGAAGGGTTAGATAGCAATCTTGTGCGAGGCCCCTTGGGTAAGAGTGACCATAATATGGTGGAATTCTTCATTAAGATGGAGAGTGACATAGTTAATTCAGAAACAAAGGTTCTGAACTTAAAGAAGGGTAACTTTGAAGGTATGAGACATGAATTAGCTAAGATAGACTGGCAAATGATACTTAAAGGGTTGACGGTGGATATGCAATGGCAAGCATTTAAAGATTACATGGATGAACTACAACAATTGTTAATCCCAGTTTGGCACAAGAATAAACCAGGGAAGGTCGTGCACCCATGGCTAACAAGGGAAATTAGGGGTAGTATCAAGACCAAAGAAGAAACATATAATTTAGCAAAAAAAAAGAGGCACACCTGAGGACTGGGAGAAATTCAGAGACCAGCAGAGGAGGACAAAGGGCTTAATTAGGAAAGGGAAAAAAGATTATGAGAGAAAGCTGGCAGGGAACATAAAAACTGACTGTAAAAGCTTTTATAGATACGTGAAAAGAAAAAGATTGGTCATGACAAATGTAGGTCCTTTACAGTCAGAAATAGGTGAATTGATCATAGGGAACAAAGACATGGCAGACCAATTGAATAACTACTTTGGTTCTGCCTTCACTAAGGAGGACATAAATAATCTTCCAGAAATAGTAAGGGACCGAGGGTCTTGTGAGATGGAGGAACTGAGGAAAATACATGCTAGTAGGGAAGTGGTGTTAGGTAAATTGAAGGGATTAAAGGCAGACAAATCCCCAGGGCCAGATGGTCTGCATCCCAGAGTGCTTAAGGAAGTAGCCCAAGAAATACTGGATGCATTAGTGATAATTTTTCAAAACTCCTTAGATTCTGGATTAGTTCCTGAGGATTGGAGGGTGGCTAATGTAACCCCACTTTTTTAAAAAGGAGGGAGAGAGAAACTGGGGAATTATAGACTGGTTAGTCTGACATCGGTGGTGGGGAAAATGCTAGAGTCAGTTATCAAAGATGTGATAACAGCACATTAGGAAAGAGGTGAAATCATCGGACAAAGTCAGCATGGATTTGTGAAAGGAAAATCATGTCTGACGAATCTTATAGAATTTTTTGAAGATGTACTCCCAGCATAGTGATTGATCCTTTCCTATTTCTGACTTCCACCCACACCAACTCAGTGGACAGTCCTTCTGCAGCGTCCTCCCTGTCTATAACCGTGATACTATCCCTGACCAGCAATGCCACTCCCCCCCCCACTTTTCTACCTCCCATCCTATTCCTTTTAAAACATCTGAACCCCGGGACCTGCATCATCCAATCCTGCCCTTCCTCCAACCATGTTTCAGTATTCCATATTTACAAACTATAGACAGTGGTTTCTTTTGAAACTGCATACAAATTTCACATCTCCTGATTCGCATCCATCCCACAGACGCCAGCAGCGTCTGGACTGGGATCCACAAGCTTTTAGGAATGTATCATCCCAAACTGAATCCACAATACATTATGAAGGAACAGAAGGACTAGCAGCCAAAGCCATTTGCTCAAGTTGGTTCAAAAACCATAACAGGTAAAAAACCTCTAAGTAATAAAAACAAAATGTTAGAAAGCTTGTGCTGTGTTCATTCTATACAATTGTGGTGTTTACTTTGCAACTTAAATGCTTCATCTGTTATTCACAAATTTACTGTTTTTCTTTTGCAGGCCTTTGCGATGTGTAGTTCTTGTGGCTCTTCGAGACATAGACGTGGGAGAAGAGCTGTTCTCCAATTACTACACTATAATAAAATAAGAACAGTGTACATACCTCTTCTGGTGCTTCAGTCCACCCTCTAGAGTTGGACTTCCTAGATATTGATGCCAAATTATTGAACTATTTCAACGTCCAAAACACCATTTTAATAAGTGATGAGATGCTCTACCATTTAGAGTATATTTTGAAATACATAACTTTTGTATAAAGTTTAATACTATTTTGTGTGTAATGTGGCGAGTATGCATGCACAATTGCCCTTCATCAGAGTTATGAGGGCAGTCTATTTGCACTTGTTGAGCTTTATCTTTCTTGTCAGGCTGCTAGAGCTCAGCAGTAAAGGCGGGTAACCAGGAGAACCAGCCCAAAACCACAAGAATAATTGAAGGTTACTTCATGTTTGTTGTATGGATCTATTTTTTTTAAGTGCAGAGACTTCCCTTAGCACTACCTATTGACTGATAACCATGCTCATTGATCTGTTTCTCTGTCGCTGTAAAGTGAATAAACGAATTAATCCCCCCCCCCCCCCCCCGTGTGTGTGCTTTTATTTAATTGACACATCGTTATACAGACACAACAAATTGATGACATTGTATGTACCTGAATGTCAGCAGATATCACCAGTAGCACAAGACAACTGAACAGTTACGAGACAACAGAGTTCGGAGAACGGGGGAGAGACAGCAAGAGGAAAGAGTGAATCAGTTCAGAGAAGGCTGACACGGACGCTAGCAAAAGGATGCTGCATGAATAATAGTGCACAGTACACAGTGAGAGATGCACAGCTAGCAAAAATAAAGTGAAAATAATGCGATGATGGCCTTCGTCGCAAATGTTAACAAATTTGACAGTGCTAATGAAGAGTGGGAATTGTATATTGAGAGGGTTGAACTGTATTGTAATGCGAATGACATGGATGAGGAAAAGCAAGTGTCCACGCTTCTTACCTTAATGGGTGCTAAAACATACGGGCTCTTACGCAACTTAGTAACTCCCGAAAAGCCAGCAAGCAAGATGTTCGATGGAATTGTTGCAACTTTACAAAATCACTTGAGCGCTAAACCGTTAGTAATAGCCGGGAGATTTGGATTTCACAAAAGGAACCAGTAAAAGGATGAAAACATTTCTGAATACTTTGCAGAACTGTGCAAACATTCCCTATGTTGTGACTTTGGAGATGGACTTTCTGACGTATTAAAGAACAGGCTTGTATGCGGCATGCATAATCAAAGCACACAGAAGAGGCTACTGTCAGAAACAGACCTAACCTTAGAACAGGCATTGACCATTACAATATCATTAGACAGCAGAAGAGGATGCGTTGGAACTACAGAAAAAGAGTTTAGAATGTGAAACACACAAAATGCCCTGAATGATGCGAAAATCTGAAAATGTTACCGATGTGGCAAATTGTCTCATGATGCAAATGACTATTGGTTCAAAGAAAGTTTGCAGGAAGTGTCACAGACAAGGTCACATGGAGAGTGTACAAGTCAGACAAAAAGCACAACCAAAGAGAAAAACCACACACTGAAAAGTTTCAAACACAGAACTAGACAAATGCACAAGTTGAAATTGAATGAGACAACGCTGAATACTACAAAAGTGAGCTGTCATGCCTAGAACTGCATAGCATTACTAAAACAGATTGCAAAATCATATAGATCACAACAGATGTGTTTGGTATAAAACTGAAATTGGATCTTGATCCAGGGTTAGCTCTGTCTGTTATTCCCGAGGCCGACTACAACGGATTGTTTTCTAAGCTATCTTGGTGCTTCTAAAGACCGTGTCTCCCGAAGGCAAGCTGAAAGTGTATGTAACATACAGAGACCACACACACCAGTTAGTGCTGAAAAGTGGAGGGCCAGCACTTTTCAGATGTACATGGTTGAGAAAACTCCAACTAGACTGGGTCAGAATCGAAGCCCTCCATTTGTCATCAACAGGCAACTGCTGTCTAAATGGTAGCACTAACTAGGGACTGTCACAGGCTTAATTCTAATGAGAAGGGGATTGGTAAACTCAAAGGCATGAAGGCCAGAACTGAACTGGATGAAACAGCAACACCAACATTCCATACAGCACGCCCATTGCTTTACACACTATGTCTGAAGGAGAGGCTGAACTTCAAAGCTTGGAGGCACCTGGCATTCTCTCCAAGGTTGACTGCAGCGATTGGGCCATACCCTTTGCCCTGATGATCAAGAAAGGGAAGACCAGAACTGTTTGCATATGTGGGGACTTCTAAGTGTGCTGTGTACTGTACAGTATCCCCCGCCACGAATAGAAGACATTGTTTGCTTCTTTGACATGTGGGGAGAGGTTTACAAAGATTGACTTGTCACAAGCCTATCTACAAGCGGGGATTGGGGAGTCAAGCAGGAAGTTGCTCACAACCAACACTCACAAAGGTTCCAGAATAATTGCCTCATCTTTGGCATCACATCGGCTCCAGCAATCTGGCAAAGAGCGACAGACCAGGTGCTCCACAATATCCCAGGAACACAATGTTACCTTGATGACATCATTGTGACTGACAAGAAAGATGAAGAGCACCTCCTGAACCTTGGTGAAGTGCTTACCAGGCTGAGTGAGTACGGTCTGCATGCAAAGAGAGAGAAATGTGAGTTTTTCCAAGAATGAAATCTCATATCGTGCACATGACATCGTCAAGCATGGTTTTACGTGAGTCACAAGAGAAGACTGAAGCAATGCTGCAAGCACTAAAACCAGAAAAAAAAGTCACAACTCAGGTCAAACTTGGGCCTTGTAAACTACTACCACCCGTTTCTCACAAATATTGCTACAGATGTGGTCCATGTGTGTACCAACAACATGGGTAGAATGAGGAAACAGGCTCTGCTAAGGGAATCTGAGCAACTAGGGACTAAAGTAAAAAATCAGAACCAAAAAGGTAGTAATCTCTGGATTACTACCCGAGCTACGTGCAAATGGTACATAGTCAAGAAGATTATAGAGTTAAAAGCGTGGCTCGCAGATTGGTATGGGAGGAGTGGGTTTGAATTCATGGGAAATTGGCACCAGGGACACGCTCCATCTTAACCATATGGGACCTGGATGAGTGAATCACATAACTAGGGCTGTGGATAGGGCTTTAAATTAAATAGTAAGGGGTGGGTTCAGCAGATTGGATAAGTATGGATAAAGTAAAATAGAAAAGGGTGGATAAAGAAAAAGCAAAAGATAAAGAAATGTAAGAGCGGAGTAAGTAAAGTCAAGTGCAAAAGAGGAAAGGATTACAAAATTTTAAAAGCACAGTGAGTGTAAGGACATTTTATTTGAAATAAGGTCAGTGAACTTGTGGCACCAATCAGTACAAAAGGGTATGATTTAGTGGCCATTAAAGAAATGTGGTTGCAGGGTGGAGAGGAGTAGGAATTGAATATCCAAGGATATTAGTAAATATGGATGGATAGGCAAGGTGGGGTAGCATTCTTAAGGATGAGATCAGGGCAATAGTGAGGGATGATATAAGATCTAAGGAGCAGAATGTTGAATCCATCTGGGTAGAGATTAGGAATAGTAAAGGGAAAAGAAATCACTGGTGGGAGTTGTCTATCAGCCACCGAATAATAACATTACAGTGGTACAGACAATAAACAGAAATATCTGAGGCATGTAAGAATGTAACAGCAGTTACCGTGGGGGAATAGATTGGGTGAATTAAGTTGGTTGAGGTGGTCTTGAGGAGGACTTCACAGAATGCATCCATGGTGGTTTTCTTGAAAAGCATGTTACTGAACCTACAAGGGAACGTGCTATCTTAGATCCGGTCCTGTGCAAAGAGACATAAAATTAGTGATCTTGCAGTTGGGGATCCTCTAGGGAAGTGATCACAGTATGATTGAGTTTCTCCTATAAATTGAGGGTGCAATAGTTTGATCAAAAAACCGGTGTATTATGCCTAAACAATGGAGACTACAATGGGATGAAGGAGAATTTGGCTAGAACACAGGCTATATGGTGGGTTGGTTGAGGAACAGTGGAAGACCTTATAAGAGATTTTTCATGGTGCTCAACAAAATTATATTCCGGTTAAAAGCAAGGACAGTAAGGGCGGGGAGAGCCAGCCATGGATAAAATAAAAGAAGGCATCAATCTAAAAGTTTGTGCACGCAAAGTTGCCCAGAGTAATGGGAAACTGGAAAGTAGGGAAGACTTTAAAAAGCAACAATGATCTAAAGCAAGCAATAAAGAAATGGAAGCTAGATTGTGAAAATAATCAAGCACAAATTATAAAAACATAGTAGAAGTTTTTATAATTATATAAAATGGAAAAGGGTGGCTAAAGTGAATGTAGATACCTTGGAGGATGAGAAGGGGGATTTGATATTGGTTTTGAATGATTATTTCGTGTCAGTCTTCATGGTGGAGATGCATCCCAGGGTGCTGAAAGAAATGGTAGAAGTTATAGTAGAGGCTTTGGTGATGACTTACCAAAATTCTCCGGACTCTGGGCTGGTCCTGGTGGATTGGAAGATGACCAATGTTCAAAAAAGGATGTAGACAAGAGGTAGGCAACTACAGGCCAGTTAGTTTAAAATCTGTAGCTGGGAAAATGCTTGTAGCTATCATTAGAGAGAGCAAGGCATCTGGAAAGGAATGGATCCATCAGGCAGATGCAGCATGGATTCAGCAAAGACTGGACAGTTTTGAGGATTTAACAAGCACAGCGGATAGAGGGGAACAGATGGAAGTTATTTATTGGGATTTCCAGAAGGCGTTCGATAAGGTGCTGCACAAAAGACTTCTCCATAAGATAAGGATGCACAGAGTTGGGGTGATATATTAGCATGGATAGAGGATTGGTTAACTAATAGAAAGCAGAGAGTTGGGATTCATGGGTGTTACTCTGGTTGGCAATCAGTGGTCAGCAGTGTGACACAGGGGTTGGTGTTGGGCCCACAACTGTTCACGATATACCTTAAGGACCTGGAATAGGGGACCAAGTGTAGTGTATCAAAGTTTGCTGATGGTACTAAATTGAGTGGAAAAGCTAATTGTGCAGAAGGAGAGTCTGCAGAGTGATGTTGCAGCATGTTGCTGTGCAGAGGGACTTGGGAGTGCTTGTGCATGAATCATAGAAGGTTGGTTTGCAGGTGCTGCAGGTGCGGCAGGCAATCAAAAAGGCAAAAGGCATGTTTGCCTTCATTGCTCAAGGGAATGAACTTAAAAACAGAGGTTATGCGGCAACTATACAGGGTACTGGTGAGGCCGCACCTGGAGTACTGCGTGTAGCTCTGGTCTCCTTTCTTGTGGAAGGATATACTGGATTTGGAGGTAGTGCAGAGGAAGTTCACCAGGTTGATTTCAGAGATGAGGGGGTTAGACTATGAGGAGAGATTGAGTCGCCTGGGACTGTACTCTCTGGAATTCTGAAGAATGAGGGGAGATCTTAGAAACATAGAAAACCTACAGCACAATACAGGCCCTTCAGCCCACAATCCTGAGCCAAACATGTACTTACTTTAGAAATTACCTAGGACAGGGGTGGCCAACCTTTTACATTCCACATGTCAATTTTTTCACACACGAGTTCATATGCACTATACAACTCTTGAACCCCCATTCAATTCTTGTAAAAATATGTTAATGTAGACATATTTAGCATTTTACATGATATATTGATTTAATATAAAAACAAGATAAACATTACTTACCTTAATGAGACTTTTAACAAATATATTTTGTCTTCTTTTGATTTTTCCCTTTTTCTTAATCACATATTCTTTCCGTAACTCAGACCCAAGCACAAGCTTCAATTTTCCTTCTATTTCAGTCTGATGTTGTGTTTTATAGTGTCCATTAAGATCATGTCTTCTATTCTGAGAGAAAGTGTTTTCACAAGCAATGTACAACAGTTTTCCTGACGGACCTGCTATAAATAAGAAATCATTTTCCCACTGTTCATTGAATTCATGCTTACTATCACTTTCTGCTTTTCTTTTGCTCATTTTCTTTGCACTGTGATGGGTAACGGAATGTAAAAACAAGGCTTGATTTTCGAAAAAGTACAAAACTGCAAATGTTCACAAAGGATGAACAAAGCACAACTCCGTAGCACACGAGTGTCAATTTTAAACTGACTGGCAAACACTGAGCGTCATAGAAAGTCATTCCTACCTGTGGCCATCAAACTTTACAACTCCTCCCTCAGAGTGTCAGACACCCTGAGCCAATAGATTGGTCCTGGACTTATTTCCATTTGGCATGATTAACTTATTATTTAATTATTTATGGTTTTATATTGCTATATTTCTTCACTATTCTTGGTGTGGTTGTAATGAAACCCAATTTCCCTTGGGATCAATAAAGTACATCTGTCTGATTGTCACCCTAGCACCTCAGGATCAAACAAGTATTCAATGTGTATTGAACAGTTATGGAATGACTGCAGACCAAAAGTCCTTCTTTCCTAGTTTGACTCATTGAACATTCTTTAAAATTGAAAACAGATTAATGTGAAAGAAGATAACATTCACCAAAAGATGTGCATGAAATAATAAAATCGCTAAAAATAATTGCTAAGTTTTAGATTCATTTTCAGTAAAACCCATTTCTAGCTCTAAGCTACTTCAATTCCATTTGTAGATTTTTTTCTCCAACTTTGTTTTTGGTTAATACATTTTACATGAGTAGGCTTACTTTTTTATTATTCTCACTGGGGTGCAATGATCCACTTCTAATCATCCAAAGCGCCACTTCTGACGCATGCACCATAGGTTGGCCATCCCTGACATAGGGTTACCCATAGCCCTCTAATTTTCGAAGATCTAGGTACCTACCCATCCAGGAGTCTCTTAAAGACCCTATCGTATCTGCCTCCACCACCATCGCTGGTAGCCTATTCCACACACCCACAGCTCTCTGCGTAAAAAAACACCCCTGACATCTCCTCTGTACTTACTTCCAAACTCCTTAAAACTGTGCCCTCTCATGTTAGCCATTTCAGCCCTGGGAAAAAGCCACATGATCAATGCCTCTCATCATCTTATACACCTCTATCAGGTCACCTCTCATCCTCCGCCGCTCCAAGGAGAAAAGGCTGAGTTCACTCAACCTATTCTCATAAGGCACGCTCCCAAATCCAGGCAACATCCTTGTAAATCTCCTCTGCACCCTTTCTATAGCTTCCACATCCTTCCTGTAGTGAGGCGACCAGAACTGAGCACAGTACTCCAAGTGGGGTCTGACCAGGGTCCTATATAGCTGTGAAATTACCTCTCGGCTCTTAAACTGAACCCCCCAGTTGAAGAAGGCCAATACACCGTATGCCTTCTTAACTACAGATTCAACCTGCGCAGCAGCTTTGGAGTGCCCCGTCTTCATTCAGCATGGCAAAGTGTATATTCACTTTGCTGGGCCATTCATGGACTCCACGTTTCTGATTGCTGTAGATGCTCATTCGAAGTGGCCGGAGGTCATGCCAATGACATCAAACACCTCAGAAAAGACTTTCTGCTCTGGGGACCATCTTCTCCAGAAATGGCTTACGTGAACAAATTGTGAGTGATAATGGACCAGTGTACACACCAGAAGAGTTCAGAAGAAAAGTGACATCAAACAGGTCAGTTCATCATCACTCAGCAATGAATGGGTGAGCTGAAAGGTTTGTCCAAACCTTCAACAAGTTCATTAAAGCTATGAACAAGGAGGACATTTGTCTACAGCAGAAGGTGGACAATTTCCTTTTTGTGTATCGGGACTCTGTTCATGTGATGACCAAACATCTGCAATGCTGATCGTGAGCAGGAATCTGAGATCTCACATAGACTGTATGGAGGGAATTGCAGAATAAACATTTCACCTGTTGCTACACCTAGATTCAAGCAACAATAAATATATGAGTTAGGCAGGGGTTTTTATAACAAATAACACGTTTATTAAACACTAAAAACAAACCCCCAAAAGTAAGCAAACCTCTCACGTAACCGGAAATCAGCAGCTGTGCGGCAGCTTAAACAGTTCTTAAAGCAATGAAGCAAAAACAGTTCTTCGAAGTAGTATTGCAAAAGTTCAAAATGCTCACAGTCCATTTAAGGGAGAGACTTTTTTAAGACGATTTAAATTCTCTTTCACATCGTGTTGTTTCAGTTCCCAAATCGAACTTTTCCCACGAAGAATTTACGTAGATGGACAAATGGAATGGCTTAAAGGCACTGACCTTTCCTTTACAGAACTGTTCCCAATCCTTTCTGCTATTTCACAGGGATTAACACAAGAACAGTCAACAAGTTCCTTCTGATTGAGGATCAAACAAGGTTGAACCTGCTTCACTGTCAAAATCGATTCTCCTCGATCTTTTAACTCCCAAACTCCGATCTTCACTCTCCACTGATTCTCAACCAGCAGTATCGTAAAGAAACTGCTGGCAATGACCTTTTAAACTTTAGGCATTAGATAAAACTTCATCTTTTAACTAAACTGCATCATAACATTAAATCACACAGTGGCATGAAGACAACATGGCAAATCCAGCCACAAATGGCCCCTCCTCAGGGAGGGGTCCTCCTTTTATACCCTGTAAAAAAAACCTGTCACATGACCTCTACTGGCAGGGAAAATGACATCACTCCACCATCACAAGACCATTACCTCAAGTCCAGTATAGCTTCAACACCTGTCATGTGATACGTACACCACTGTCACGTGTCACAGGTACGTAACACTAAGTAAATCAGCAAGGAGCTTCGAGTTTGGACAGGAAGTCCAAGTGCCTGATTACTGAGAAGACAAGTGGACACTCGGTAGGATAGCTACAGGAACTGGACCACTGATGTACACAGTGGATGTTGGAGATCAGACACGGAGATGTTTTGTAGACCAGATACTGGATGCTTAACCGAAGAACACTCCTGAGTTGACTACATCTAACAAGACTGACAAATTACATCCACCAGACTTACCTCTTAGTAATGATCAGGTCAACAACAGCAAATTAGCACCTACAGCAGAGAAAGTTGTCTTTGACAAGACACTTGCCAAAGAGGCAATGTGATGTATGGATCTATTTCTTTTAGCGCAATGACTCTCCTAGCACTACTTATTGACTGAATGTACCCATATGCTTTGATCTGCATGTTCTCTCGCTGCAAAGTGAATATACTGGTTAACTTCACCTCCTTGAGCACATTATTATTTAATTGATATGTAGCTGCACAGCCACATTTGGCTTCTGGTTGACATCCATTGAAACAGCAGTCCAGTGGTGGGAGAAAACAAAACTGGCAAGGTCACGATTTTTATCTTCACTGTGGCTTGTCCGTGCTTTTCAGAAGAAAATGGGAATAGCTACCTTCCCCTGGAATCTTCGTAGTGTGTATTCAGGTCTGTGTTGAGCAATGATCCAACCTTAAACCTGTAGGAGATATTTTATTCAAATTGAATTAACTATCTCTTTAATGAGAATGTCACTGTATAACCAAACAACCTCTTCCACACCAGAAGAATGCTTTGAAACAAAAAACTCCTACTAAAAACAAACTACCACTATCTGAAATAAAACCAGAAAATACTGGAAGGGCTTTCTGTATCCTGAATAGTTACTGATGTTCTTCTTTGTTTTGTGAATTGAATGACCATAAGACAAAAAGAACATTAAGTCTTTCCATCATGGCAAACTTATTATCCTTCTCAACCCCATTCTCCTGCCTTCTCCCCATAACCTTTGATGCCCTAACTAATCAAGAACCTATCAACCTCTGTTTTAAAAATACCCAATGACTTAGCCTCCAAATCTGTCTGTGGTAATGAATTCCACAGATTCACCAGCTTCTGGCTAAAGAAATTCCTCCTCATTGGACATTCTATTCTGAGGCTGTTACCTCCGGTCCTAGACTCTCCTAACAATGGAAGCATACTCTCCACATCCACTCTGTCTAGGTAGGCCTTTCAATATTCAGTAGTTTCAATGAGATGCCCCTCCCCCCATTCTTTTAAATTTCAGGAAATCTAGGCCTCAGGATTAGTCATCTAGTTGCATAAACACAACACTAACATATTCCACATGTACTATTGAAGTACCTCTTCTCAATTACATTTTATATATTTTTTTCAGGGAGAATGTGGTCCATTAATGTGTACGAAGTGGAGCAACAAGAATTTAACAACCTCTTCTTTAAATATTCCTAATGAATTGGCCTCCACAACTGACCATGGCAATGCTTCATCTATTGCTTAGGTTTTTATTTGGTTGATTTTGCAATGAATGTTTTTCCTCTAGCACCTTGAGTACAGATATAGGAGAAAAGCTTAAATAACGCCGGCATTAGAGCAGGTAGATCTCAAATACATTCTGTCTTGGCAAGAGCAGTGATACTGTCAAAGTGTTCATTTCAAACTGTATTCACGTCTTCCATCCCCATGCACAGGTTTACTTTTTGATCTCCACTTTTTGCTGATCCCTAGTTGTCTGCAAACTGTAGCCGCATTTAACATTTAACTTGTTAGCATCTTTCATGTGTTCTCTATGCTTTCAGAAGAACACAGGGAAATAGGAACAGGAGTAGCCACCTGGTCCTTCAAGTCTGACATCTTAACAATTACCAACTCATACTCAGTTTCATTAACGTCATCCCTACTTTTTCTAAACTCAAATCCTGATATAGTTTGTTTAGGTGTTGCAACAGGAAAACACATTCATATTAGGAATTGGTTTAATGTATCTCTTTGGGACTGCCTCTACTACTAATAAGTAGGAGGACAAACTTGTGCAATAACTGCAGTCTCACCAACAGTTCACAACTGTAAAAATTGTTTCTAAGTGTTAACCCTCTTTGCTTTCTACTTTTCTTGACTCATACACATCTCTATCCTTCTGTGCTCATTGGTAATCTTCCTCCACGATAAAAGACTGTCTTTGTATACCTTTTAGAGTCTTAGACTTATTGTATGTAATTACTGAGTCCAACTCATCCACACTTACTGAAGTAATCCCATTGCCTGCACTTGCCCCATTATCCTCTAAATGTTTCCTGTCCAGGTATCTGCCTAAATGCTTCATTGCATTTGTATTTGTATTTCCTCATTGCATTTGTACCACTTCCACTGGTTGTTAGTTTCATAGTTTGACCACCCTCCCCTTTGCATCATAACCAGTTTACCACTCTTTTAAACAAATGGATGTCCTCAAGTTTGAGGCTCCATTACCTTGGGAAAAAGACTGACCATTCACCTTACATATGTCCATGAGGATATTGGTACCCCTTCACCTCCGCTTCAAAAGTTAAGTCCTAATGACCAAGAACTTCAGTCCTCTCTTAATAACACTGTTACTGATCTTGGAAACTTAAATTGTTCATTTCATGTTTAACAAAAAGAATGGTGCCCCAGATTGTAGTAAAAAACACAGCAGCCTCATTAATGTTTTTGAGGAAAGGAGTTTTGTTCATACCTGGTCAACCTGCTTCAGGTTCCTCTCACCATGTTATGTGGGATATTCAAGAAGATCCCGTTTTTCTTCTCCTTCCAATAAATTTGGAGCATGCTGTAGATAGCACAAATGGTATTTTTCCAGTAACTTTATTAGGGTAGTCCAGGTTTCAGAAACATGATCATTGCCAACCAGTAGACTATGAAGTTTGTACCTAACCTGAGGTCTTGTTCTTCAAACGTTTTCCTCAATCAACAAAAAGTTGTGCAGGGATATTGAAGGTCATAGTAAGTCAAGGTATTTTTTAAGTGAGAGATGACTCAGTCCTACTACTACGCTGAATTGCACCCCTTCAGAACAGATTGAGCTGTCCTAGCTGAACATCACAGCATTTTAGGCCAGCAGCCATAATTGTTTTCCATCATAGTTTGCAACCTCTTACCCACAAGGTGCCATGTTGGAGAAAGTATAGCAAAGGGGTTACACACAAGGCAAGTGGTATGATTGACTTAATTGATCTCACAACCAATAATAAATCTTTCACATCTTACTGCTAGTGGTGGAGATAATCTAACAACCAATTCCCTCCTATTTTGGTACCCCTGCGTCAGCATTCCTCTTTCAGCACCCATGTTTGGACATCCTGCTTCTGCCCCACTGTCTCAGCACCTCACAGGGTGGTGCCCAGCATTTAATTAAAACTACTCAGGTGTTCTCTTAGCAAGAAATCCCCAGATAGAAAAACAAACATTAAGTAGGTAGGTCAAAAGTGCCTACAGCTTTGTATTTTTGACCACGGCTGACAAGTCTGCCTGCAATCTCTCACTCTCTGAAACATCACACTTTGTTTTGCTTTATTCCCATTTTCAATTTCCAGATCAAATTTAACCAGCATGACAGTCTGAACAGTTTACATTGCCCATACATTGGAGCCTTCAGAAAACATATTCCCAACATTAACCTTTTTCACTTCCATCAAAGTTGGTTGCATTAAAAGCAATCTTTTATTTGGTAAATTGCTTTGGCCTATCTGTGGTGTTGATGATCTGAACAATAACTAAATATACTCCTCGGAAACCAGGATGGCTTTTCCTTATTTTAGAAATAATGAAAACCTCTTTTAATCTACTGAAGACATGTAGAAATGAAATGAATGGAGCCAATTATCTATTATTCAGGTGACACAATAGCTCCTTGGGTGGCTCTAACAGTAGAATATTTTTTGCTGACCAGATTTAAAAGTAATTTCTCATCTGAGCTTCAGGTGCAACTTTCAAAGAAAAAAAATTGTCCTATTGCATTTGTTTGAAACTAAATTTTTTTCTAAGGTAAATTCTGACCAAGAGCAACCCAGCCAGCAGCTCGATGTCAGTAGCATCCAAACAAAAAGCAAGTTTTTGTCCCCCAATTACAGCATTACATTTTTAGTTAGTTTTAATGATACTTTAGCTGCTACCTAGTTACCAACATGCTCTCTTATTCATCTCAAGTTGTTTGGCCTGTAGATTCCCTAATGATCAGGTATAATGAATCAGAATGAGACTTATGCACATTAATAGCACAAGATGAAATGGCTCCCATCACAAAACAGTAAATGCTTCTGTAACAGGCGATAAAAGGCATTAGAAATGTAGTGGTACTAGAGAATCTAGATTGCATTTTGATGCAAAAATAAAATGCTCTATTCTTAAGTAGACCCCTGTTAGATGAAAACTCTAATTCTACAAAGCCAATTGTCACATTTTTTGGTTTAAGGGCAACAACTTATGTCAACCATTAAGAAAATATGAAAAACCTTTCTTAAGGATATATCAACTGCCAAAATGGAGCTAAGAATGTAAATTCAGTAATGCGGAACAGCCAAATGATGGGTTCATAATGGTCTATTTTGTTTTATCTTAAAAATAACATTATTGAAAATATTATCTTTTTAATCTCCAAACATTGAAAGCATACCTACTGCCACACAAAATTACCCAATGATGTTTGTAAAAGGATGATTAAAAAAAAAATCACCATCTATACACTCAATCATTTAATATATCAAAAGCTAAGTTTTAGTAGGAAGGTAGGCGATTGGGAACCAGCAGGAGGCAACTAAAAAAAACTATAAAGAAATGAAATATGAAGGTAAGTCAGCCAATAGTATAAAATAGGGCACAAAAGATTTTTCAGACTATGAGTAGAAGAGACAAATGTGGATATCAGACTGCTGGAGAGAATTTTAATAACCATTTTACATTAATCTTCACTGTGGAAGACATTAGCAAGATGCCAGAAATACAAAATTGACAGGGAGCGGAAATGAGTGCCTATTGCTATTACAAAGAAGAAGGTGCTTGGGCAGCTGAAAAGACTTAATTTAGATAAGTTGCCTGGACCAGATGGACTGCACTGCAAGATTCTTAAAGAGATAGCTATCTAGATTCTGGAGTGGTTCCAGAGTACTGAAGAATTGCAAATGGCACTCCACTCTAAGGAAGGGAGGCACAAAAATGGAATTTATAGGCTACTGAACCTGACTTCAGTGGTTGGAAAGATATTGGAATCTACTATTAAGGATGAGGTTTCTGGGTACTTGGAGGCACATGATAGGATAAGCCAAAGTCAGCATGGCTTCCTTTAGGGAAACCTTGCCTGGCAAATCTGTTGGAATTCTTTGAGGAAACAACAGACAGGGTAGGCAAAAGAAGAGAAAAAGACTGGTGGATCTTATGTACTTGGATTTTCAGAAGGCCACATGAATATGACAGGAAAGGTACTAAAATGGATAGATTAGCTGACTGACTGAAGGTAGAGAGAATAAAGGGGGCCTTTTCTGCTTGGCTTACAGTGACTAGTGGTTGCTCCAAGAGTCAATGTTCAGACTGCTTCTTTTCACATTGTGTGCCAAACAGTTTGGATTAAGGAATCAATGGCTCTGTGGCCATTTCTGTTCGATGTGAAGATGGAAGTGCAGGTAGCGTTGAGAAAACAGGGTTTTTCACAAATGGACTTAGTTTGGGGGAATGGTCAAAGAAGTGGCAGATGCAATATAAAGAAGTGTATGGTCAATAGTCAATAGGTGCAGGAGTAAGCCATTTGGCCCATCTAGCCAGCACCACCATTCACTGTGACCATGGCTGATCATACACAATCAGTACCCTGTTCCTGCCCTCTCCCCATATCCCTTGACCCCACTATCTATAAGAGCTCTATCTAACTCTCTCTTAAATGCATCCAGAAACTTGGCCTCCACTGCCTTCTGGGGCAGAGCATTCCACATATCCACCACTCTCTGGGTGAAAAAGTTTTTCCGCATCTCTGTTCTAAATGGCCTACCCCTTATTCTGCATCCTGGCAGAAGGAATAAAGGACATGGACTGTTTTGTAAATGCAGAGAAAATTCAAAAATCAGGGATGCACAGCTCCTGCAGGATTCCCTAACTGTTTACTTGCAGGGTGAGTCAGTGGTATGGAAGGAAATGCAATGTCAACATTCATTTCAAGAGGACGAGAATACAAAAGGATGTAATGCTGAGCCTTTATAAAGAATTGGCCAGACTGCACTTGAGAGTATTGTGAGCAGTTTTGAGCCCCTTTATCCAGTGAAGTATGTGTTAGCATCGGAGAAAGTCCATGAGGTTTATGAGAATGATTCCAGGAATGAAAGGGTCAACAGGTGTCAAGCATTTGATGGCTCTCGGCCAACACTCGCTGGAGTTTATAAGAATGTTGGGGAGGTGGGATCTCAATGAAACCTGTTGAATATTGAAAGGAGTGAATATGGAGAGTATTTTTCCTATAGTGGGTGAGTCTAGGACCAGAAGACACAGCCTTAGAATTGAGGGACATCCATTTACAACAGCGATGATGAAAAATTTCTTTAAGCCAGAGGGTGGTGAATCTGTGGGATTTTTATTTTTGCCACAGACAGCTGTGCAGACCAAGTTATTGGGTATATTTAAGGTGGAGGTTGATAGGTTCTTGACTTATCAAAGGTTATGACGAGAAGGCAGGAGAATGGAATTGAAAGGGATAATAAATCAGCCATGATGGAATGGTGGACAGACTTGATGAGCCAAATGGCCTAATTCTGCTTCTAGGTCTCATAAAAGTAAAATGTTGAATTACTCTGCTCAAGAAATAGTATAGTCAATTCCAATGCAGCTCTGTATACTCACAGGCATGTGCCACCTTGTGAACTTCAATGCTCAATATCATTTCCTATTTTCAGACAGATCAGGCACATTTTTCTGCTGACTAGAAACTATTGTTAACCATCAGAATGGTGGTAGTTGAGTCACAAATTTTCCACAGAGCTTTGTAAAATGGTTTACAGCATGAAATTGTGCCTTTAGAAGAATTTGAGAACAATGTACTTTCACATAACTTTAAAGTTATAGTTAATCAAAATAAAGATGAGACTTCCAGACTTTTTATTTCTGGAAATGGTATACACCACACATCAAGGTACAACAGAAGTACAAAATAATGCTGAACAAAAACCTTCAGTATTTATATACAAATATTAAAACAAAACACAATGTTAGAGCTTTCCTCTTTTATATCTTCAAAACTGAATGCTGTCTTGATTGTCAACAATGAACCCATTTCCCCACTGGCAGCTCTATTACTAACTACAACAGTAGTTGAAGAGGAGCTGTAGCACCAATTTTTCAGAACAGTATTGCTAGTGCTTTTATTTTATTAGAAGCATTTAAGTAGCATATCTATATTGATCATCAATACCACATTGCTTTCATTCTTCACAAACATTGTACAAACTCTCTCTTCTGCAATGTATCAACTTTTCAAATTTCTGTATACAATTATAGTTAGTTCAACTTGTCACTATTTTACCTTCAATAAGCAATTTTAATTCATACTCCAGACTTTGGATAAAGTATCATTAAATTCAACAACTGGGAGATATTCTCACTACAGATAATTATCTTCAGCCAAGAAGAAAAAAACTGTAGTATTTTAAAATGACCTATCCTTGATATTCTTCAGCCATCAAACAGGTAAAACCTTCAAGTAACTGGATCAGGTAATATTAGGAAACTAATCATTTAGACTAGGGAGAAAACATCATCTCTTTTCTTGGTGAAGCATTGCTATATTCACCACAGCACCAGTTACAGTTCTAAATGTATTAGTATATGAACAGACTTTTCAAAATGGAAAGGAAAGACAATCATCTTTGGCCAGCAGTCAACAAAGCTTGACAATAAACATCAAATCTTCTACATCCCAGTGGTTAAATAAGATTCTCATTTAGAAAGAAGCAAGCATCATTTCATGACACTTTAAACTTAAACTTCGAAGTAGTTTACTAGATGCATAAATTCTACATAATTACATTCTCTCAAATTATTGCCCTGTTTAATATGAACATAAAAACGGAAATTTACAAAATTCTAAAATATCAGTTCCCATTAAGAATTTGGTTTTAGTTTTGGTAGAGTATCATAGATATTTCAATGATCTTTGTTCAACGTGCAGGATGAAGGACATTTTTTTCTACACGCCAAACACATTTCAAAATATTTAAACATTGTAACAAGTAAATAACATTAGCCCCAAACAAAAAGGTTAAACAGTTTAAATTTTGGACTAAATGCTTTTAAATAAACTGTATTACTCAGTTAGAAGTTAATCAATGTAACTGGCAAGAGAATACATACCAATAAGGATTTTATTTTTTCTCTAAAAATCACAAGCAAATCAGTAATAGTAAATTTTAAATTAAACCCTGTAATAAAAAAAAATCACACACTACTGTTTGCCAAGGGAACCTTACAAAGTCTGAATGCATAGTTAATTTCTGTATTTATAATGCACTAGGAATGGTTTTAAAATTTCAAAAAGTGCAACTGATGCAAGTGATCAGTCATAAATCTGTGTGAACACTACTACAGACTAGCCTTTGCAAATCCAGTCATCACGCTCAAATATATAAATGAAGGGATATGTAGAGCATTTCCACAAGAACAGGACTGAGTTTAGTTAACATTAGAAAGAAAAATCCCACAGAAGACAAATGCATAGATCAGCACATGAACACAAGCTATAAGCTGATGACATGAATCAGAATTCCATGCTATACTGGCAAGAGCCAAGGCTACCCGTTACTTCTGTGTCTTGTACCTTTATGCCATTCTGTACTGTCTCAGAACCTAAAGCTTCATCTACCATACTAGATTCCTGTATTAAAAACTGAAAGCATAGTATGGCTTTACAGTCATACTCATCTACACAGAATATCAACTCAGTCTCTCAAACCACAGTATTCACTCTTGCGCATTTAAAATGGCAGTATTTGTGTAAAATTTCTGCACTAAGTTTTAGGGGATTGTGCAAATATAGGGGCAAGGGTGAAGATAGATTCTCCAGACAGAATGTAAATATTTACATTGTACAAAAGCAGTTCATCATGTTGTGTATCCCAGCTAATTAACCTTCGTCACACTTGCAAATCACTTGGAAAAACAGTAAAATCTTTTTCAAATATGGTGTAGCAAATTCTTGTAATTTAAAAAAACAAAATAATGTAAGATAGGTAGATACTCACTCAGCAGAGCCTAACTAAAATTTTAGCAGATGATGAACAATAACAATTACATTAATGACCTACATGTCAATTAGAAACTAGGAAGCAAAGCAATAAACACTAATGCAAAAACTACAAAATGAAACATGTGACAATAAACGTACTATAAATAGGCTCAAAGGACACTTATCTTTCTGGATTCCAAGTATCTTCTAATACTAAACCAGGTATGGAATTCCAAAGTTTCTTGATCAGAACTTGATATAGATCAACAACAATTTACAGATAAAAGTACCATTTTATTTCCTGCTGTGTAAAATAGATACTAGGTACTGTACACCTAATCAAATAATTACTATAATTTAAAATTCAATATTTTCTTTTTGTTTCAGTTCAACAAGTGCTTTATTGCAAACTTTTACTTAGAGAAATTGTGAAGTTTACAACAGACTAAAAATTTGGAATATATTACAAAATAGTAGAGCTTCAGTTTGGTTCATCAGGGTTTCACTGTATTACACTGTGGGCATGGATACAAAACATAATGAACTGCTGCAAGATGGCTTAAGTGTCAAACAGAATTGTGATTAAAAGTGGCAAGTCCCAAGTTGTGTCGAGACGGTTTCAGCTGCCCCAGGAAATCTCATAAGATATATAATGCACTGCGCAGTTTGAGATACACTATAATACAATCTTTAAAGTCTTTTAAAAAAACAAATATACAATTATCACAAAATTCAATATTTAATCTAATCAATAAAAGCTTGAAAAGTTTCTAAGCACAGAAATCTGGCAGTAGTTCCAACCCGTTTACAGATGGCAGCCATGCCCAACACTCGCAAGTCTGTAGGCTTCCTCCCACTTGTATTTCATCCATCAATTTTCTTCCAAAGGATGTGTTCATGGCACCATAAACTGAAGTGCTCTGTTTAAGTAAATGGATGAGAAGGCTCTATTCATGCAGGTCTTTGCACAGGTTGTGCACAGTTCACTTCCAAAATGCTACATTAGCCAGGGACAAGGCCAGGTACCTGTAAACATTAGTATTCCTCTATACCCACTACTGTGACAGTAGTGTGCATTCATGGAAGCCATTTCTATTGTTTCAGATTCCCAATGGTGGTGTCAGGAGGTGAAATGGTTCTTCAACTACAAAGGAGATGTAATAGCGTGAGAGTTCAGGACTGTGTCGTAAAGTTCAATTTTAAGTCCCCAACTCTGCTATATAACATAATCTCTCAAATTTCTACGTTACTAGGGACTGAAAATAAATGGCTATTTAACTCTTGAGAAATCAAGATTAAAGTTCTATAGGTAAAAAGACATCACTGATGTCATAGTAAAAAAATTCAAACTTCCAGTGAATGACTGAACAATCTCGATGGCTCATCCACCAAGCTCAACATTACTGCATACCACCATTTCAGAAGAAGTTTCAATGGAGTCACTCTGATTGGAGAGCCGTATGCTGGTGTAGTGCACAGGGATTAATGAAGCCACTTGCTTCACTACTAGGCAAGCTGCTAAAATCTGCAACAGAAACAGACATTTTGGCACTAGTGATGTGATGTGTGTGATTCTCAAAATCCACATCCAGGTTATTTACAGAAAGGTCATTGATAAAAGATTCTTGAACAGAAATCCCCATTTTCAATCTCTTTGCCGGTCTTTCAGGCTCATTGTTGCACATGTTTATCTGGTTTAAATCAGAATGGTAGAATCCAGTCTCGAATAAATTTAGACAGTCTGTGTCACCATTTGTAGGCAAACCAAGCGACTCGTCTATTAAAGCAGGCACATGGGTAGTTGGTCCCTTGGTGTGTAAACTCTCCACTGGATGAAAATTATACGAATCCAAACAGTTCACATTGGCAGCGCTGCAAGGTGTACTCACGCTGGTCAGTGCTAAAAGACAGAGAAATAAAATATAAGTCTTTCGGCTTTATAACTGTATCACAATTTATTTTAATTCTTGAAAAGACTGAAAAATTTATATACTTAAAAGGATAAATAAACAAACCTAACTATGAGATCACTTTTAATTTTCATTTACCATATTTACATTACATAAAGGCTTATGACCCACTAGTTATTATATGCACAGATAAGTACAAAATAGAGCAGATATTACCATCAAGATGTTTAAGCTGGATCCTTAGGAGGCACACTGTGCATTTTACATTTATTTAGAGATACAGCATGAAATAGGTCCCTTCAGGCCCAATGAGCCACACCACCCAGTAACTCATTTAGTCACAGGATAATTTACAATGACCAATTAACCTACTAACTGTTGTATCTTTAAACACCAGGGGGAAACCTATGTGGTTCACAGGAAGAATGTATAAACTCTTTACAGATGCTGCCGGAAATGAACCCCGAAGCATCCCGAGCTGTAACAGCATTGCGCCATCCTGACACCCATTCCAATTTATTTGTGTAGACCAGGCCTTTCCAGCCCAATGAGCTGCACCTCATCACAACCCACTTGTTTAACTCTAGCCTAGTCACAGGACAATTTACAAAGATCAATTGACCTACTAACCAGTAGGTTCTAACCGGCACGTCTTTGGAGCATGGGAAGAAACCGGAGCACCCAAAGGAAACACACGCCCTCACAGGAAATCAAGTACAAACTTCTTACAGACAGTGCCTAAATTGAACTCTTGACATCCCGAGCGTAATAGTGTCACACTAACTGCTAGGCTATTGTGGTGCTCTATTAATTGATGCTAGCTCAAATAACTACAAGGGTAAATTATATTCTGTTTCACATACTTTGCCTAAATATAACCATTATGGCCCTTTCCAGAGGCAGCTCAACTCCGCTGACTGTTCAGAAAGGAGGATGCAAGTTCACACTATAGATTTCAGCACTAAATCTGGCCTGGTAGCTTAGTGGACACAAAAGATTCAAGGAGGTGGAAACAAGTAAATTGAGATATAAATAAGGATTACTTTATACAAACAAGGCACAAATTAACAGTTTATTAATCTATACTGTGCTTCTCATGAACTAACAAATATACTTTCTTGATCCCCAAAGCCAATAATATTATTAGAGTGCTGCTTTTAGCAGATGAGTGAAAACAGGGAGAAACAAAAAAATGCTAAATTGTGAAATCCAAAATAATGAAGAAGCAATACACTGCAGATGGTAGAGAAAAATAAATGAAGTGCTAGAATTATTCAGCAGGTCAAGCAGCATCAGTAGTGAGAGAAGAGGAGTTAATTGCTCCAGATGATGATCTTTCATTAGAACTTGCCAGTTCTGATTCAAACTGGGAAGGTTATTTATCTCATATTGTTGAATTCAACAGCCTGTGGGATATTAACGTGCCCAATCACAATACAAGGTGCTGTGTTTGAGCCTACGTTGAACTATAAACATAACTCTTCGACTTCACTAGGTCCATCTTCAGACAGATCAGTGAACGTCGCAATGGACTCTTACAACTATATATCCGTCAAAGCCATTTCCTGCAAGGGCTCCATTCCACTCTCCTATTTGTCCAGCACTTATGTACCTATCCTGTTGATAATGTTTGCAAAACAAATGCTTTCCAAATGTCTTTATTTTTCTTAAATAGTTTCCTCTCCAAAATAGCTGACACAGTTCTCAAGTATCCATTTTGTTTTCCATTTGTCTGCATTTACTCTTCTCTTCCCATGCAAGTTGGATAGGGTTGCCTTCCTCTCAACTTCTCCCCACCAATCTTTACATTTAATAAACACTCTGTATTTTCCACCAGACATCTTCAACCCCCTTTTGGCATTCCAAAGGAATTTTTCATTCCACAATTTCTGGTTCACCTTTACTTCTCTGCCAACACCTACTCCTGTTCTAATAGCACAACACTATGCAATTGTACGAGATTGAACTTGGTACATTTCATAGGAACAGAGCACAGAAATGGGCCCTAATCACCCAACTCATCCATACCGACTGTGATGCCTATTAATGCTAATCCTGTTTGCTAACATTAGGCAAATATCCTTCAATGCCATTGCTAACCATGTACCTGTTCCAAATGCTTTTTAAACATTATAGAAGCATCTATGTCTATTAACTCCCCTGGCAGCTGGTTCTAAGCTGTGATAAGCTTACACCTCAGATCTCCTTTAAGTAGCTCCCCCTCTCACCTTAAAACTATTTCTTCTTGTTTTAGACTCACCTGCCCTGGGAAAATGTTTCTCTCTCTCTCTCCTATCTATATATCTCATGATTTTAGTCCAAATGGATAAACACCATTAAATTCATCTGCTTCTCCTTGTCCAACTCACTTAAATTTATGATGTCCTTGAGATTTTTTAGAACACAGAGCAGTACAGCATTGGCCAGGGCATTCATCCCATGATGTGGCAATTTTGATGACAATTTATACAGAATGCCCTCCTGTGTATCACCTATACTCCTCCATTCCCTTCATATCCATGTACCTATTTAAAAGCCTCTTACACTTCACACTTCCCCGTTCCTTTTACACTTTCCCTTCTAACCTTAAAAGACGTCCCCTGGTGATTGACTTTTCTACTCTGGTGAAAAGATTTTGTCTGTCGACATAATCCATGTCTCTCACAATTTTAAAACCTCTGCCATGTCTCGCCTTAACCTTCCCTGCTCTAGGGAAAACTAGTCAACTTTACCCAACCTTTCCTTACAATTCATATCCTCTAATCAAAATACTATCTTGGCAAACTTTACTGCACCCTCTCCATATCCTTCCTACAATGGATCAGAGCTAGAGAGAGTCAGCAATTTTAAACTCCTTGGTGTTGTTATTTCAGATGACCTCTCCCAGGCTCAGGGTGCAAGTGCAATTACCAAGAAAGTGCGCCTGCGCCTCTACTTCCTTAGGAGTTCGTGAACATTCGGTATGACATCTAAAACTCTGATAAATTCTATAAATTTGTAGTGTATTGACTGGTTGAATCACAGCCTGGTATGGAAACAGCAATACCCTTGAACAGAAAGACTTACAAAAATTAGTGGATATAGCCCAGTCCATCACCGGTAAAGCCCTCCCCACCACTGAGCAGTGTTGTCAGGGGAAGGCAGCATCCATTGAGGATGACCCACCAACCAGGTCATGCTCTCTTCTCGCTACTGCCATCAGGAAGGTGGTACAGGAGCCTTAGGACTCACACCACCAGGTTCAGGAACAGTTATTACACCTAACCTATCAGGCTCTTGAATCAAAGGGGAGAAAGTAAAGTCTGACATAGCAGTATTTCAGTGGAGTAAAGGAAATTACAGTGGTATAAGAAAGGAGTTAGGGCAAGTAAATTGGAAGATGTAGGCAGGGATGACAGTAGAGCAGCAATGGCTTATGTTGCTGCGAAAAATGAGGAAGAAGCAGGATAGATATATTCCAAGAACAAAGAAATACTCTAATGGCGAAACAGTACACCCATGGCTGACAAGGGAAGACAAAGCAAAAGAGAGGGCAAAGCAAAAATTAGCGGGAAGTTAGAGGATTGAGAAGCTTTTAAAAACCTACACAGAGCAACTGAAAGAATCATTAGGAGGGGAAAGATGAAATATGAAAGCAAACAATATGAAAGTGAATAGTAAATAATTTTCAAGTACGTAAAAAATAAAAGAGATGAGATTAGATATAGGAATGCTGGAAAATGAGGCTGGATGAATATTAACAGTGGACAAGGAAACTGCAGATGAACCAAATGAGTATTTTACATCAGGCTTCACAATGGAAGACACTACCAGTGTGCCAGGTGTTGAAGGGTGTGAGGGAGGAGAAGCGAGTGCAGTTACTATTACAAGGGAGAAGGCACTCAAAACGCTGGAAGACCTAAGGGTGCATAAATCACCAAGACCAGATGAACTGCGCCCCAAGGTTCTGAAAGAGGTAGTGGTAGAAATTGTGGACGCATCAGTAACGATCTTTCGAGAATCACTGGACTCTGATATGGTGCCAGAGGACTGGAAAATTGCAAATGTCACTCCACTCTTTAAGAAAGGAGGAAGGCAGCAGAAAAGAAATTATAGTCCAGTTAGTCTGACCTTAGTGACTGGGAAGATGCTGGAGTCAATTGTTAAGGAAGAGGTTATGGAGTACTTGGTGACACAGGAAAATCTTGCCTGAACCTCTTGAAATTCTTTAAGGAGATTACATGGGGATGCATATATTTTGTATATTTGGACTTTCAAACAAGGCCTTTGACAAGGTGCCACACATGATTACAGGAAAGTTACTAGCACAGTTAGAGCATTGGCTGATTAGTAGGAAGCAGCGAGTGGGAATAAAGGGATTCTTTACAGGTTGGCTGCCAGTGACCAGTGGTGCTTCGCAGGGGCTGGAGCTGGGACCACTTCTTTTTATGCAACATATCAATGATTTAGATGATGGAATAGATGGCTTCCTTGCCAAGTTTGCAGATGATATGAAGATTGGTGGAGGGGCAGGTGGTGTTGAGGAAACAGGTAGACTGCAAAAGGACTTAAGACAGATTAGGAGATTGGGCAAGAAAGTTGCTGCTATTTTCTAAATGGGGAGAAAATCCAAAACTCTGAGATGCAAAGGGACTTGGCAGTCCATGTGCAGAACACCCTAAAGGTTTACTTGCATGTTCAGTTGGTGGTGAGGAAGGCAAATGCAATGTTAGCATTCATTTCAAGAGGTCTAGAATACAAAAGCAGGGATGTGATGCTGACACATTATAAGGCACTGGTGAGGTCTCACCTTGTTTATTGTGAACAGTTTTGAGCTCCTCATCTAAGAAGTGACACTGGAAATGGGTTCAGAGGAGATTCCTGAGGATGATTCCAGGAATAAAAGGGTGGCCAGACGAAGACCATTTGATGGCTCTGGGTCTGTACTCAATGGAATTCAGAAACATGAAGGGGGATCGCATTGAAACCTTTCAAATGTTGAAAGGCCTAGACAGAGAAGATGTGGAAAGGATGCTTCCCATGGTGGGAGAGTCTAGGATAAGAGGGCACAGCCTCAGGATAGAGGGGTGTCCATTTAAAACAGAGATGCAAAAAAATTTCTTCAGCTAAAGGGTGGTAAATTTGTGGAATTTATTACCACAGGCAGCTGTAGAGGCCAGGTCGAAATGCCTTTGTTACCACCTTATCCACCTGCACAGTGAACTACAGACCCAGGTTGCAAGATCCCTCTGTACCTCAAAGGTGTCTACCATTAAGTCTATAATTTTCTCCATTCACTTGACCTCACAAATTTCAACATTTCACACTTGTCCAAATTAAACCCTAACTTTGGACAGTGTAAGGAATTATCAAAGAACACCATGAGATGTATCACCAGATTACATCCCACAGTGTTCTCTAACAATTTGTTACACATACCACAACTCCACCACCCTTTGCCTTTAAAACTGTATCAATTCTGGTAGGTTGTTCCTAGCATCATTCTTCTGCAGACTTTGCTTGTCTCGCTTGCTTCTGTCTCTCCAGGTAATCCCAGACAGCCTCAATGATGTTGAGATAAGTTCTCTGTGGAGGCCATACCGCCTGTTGCGGCACTCCTTGTTGTTCTTTCCGAAGGTAGTTGTTTATGACATTGGCCATGTGTTTGGCGTTGCTGTCTTGCTGCAGAATGGTGTTGGGACTGACCAGATGCCTCCCTAGTGGTATTGAGTGATGGATCAGCATCTGCTTGTACTTCCCAGAATTTAGGATTCCATCAATTCTGACCAAATCACCAACTCCATTTGTAAAAGTGTGACTAAACCTACAGGAAACCTCCACCGTGCTTCTCTGTTGACTGCAGACACTCATCTCTGTAGCACTCTCCAACTCTCCTTCAGACAAACAGCATCCTGACTTATCAGTACAGAGCATATGCACCACTGTTCAGCAGCCAGTCCTTGTGTTTTTGTGCAAAGGTGATTTAAAAAATGTATTTATTGAGATACAGCACAGAATAGACCCCTCTGTCATGGCTGGTTATTATCCTCCTGAATCCCATTTTCCTGTATCCTCCCTGTAACCTTTGATGCCCTAACTATTCAAGATCCAATCAATCTCTTAGATTTACTGAAGAAATCCTACCCCATCTAAGTTTCATGTATTAAGAAAATTTCGATCTATACTAAGAAAGTTAAAGTTCCCCTACTCATGCTAAGCTTGTAGTTTCAGAACCTTTCCATAATCTGTCTACATAGGTGTTCCTCCACCTCTTTGGTGGCCTATCGTAGAATCTCATCAGCATACTTGTACATATCTTATTAAATAGATGACTGAGCAACTTGCATGCCATTTCCGCTGTAATGAATGCCTTCATACTTCAGTATAAATATTCAGAACGTGGTGAATGCAAAGAGTTTATCCAAGTTTACCAATGTAAATAGTATTGTTACAGGAAGCAAAGTAGATTGGAACATAAATCTTATAGAGTTGTTATTATAGAGAACTGGTTATAGAAATACAGGACAACGCTTCTGGTTTTGTTATTTTAGATGTGATACAGGGGGAAGGGCAAAAAAAGAAATGGAATGTTTGCACTACTGATAATGGAGAACGTCACAACAGTACTCAGAAGATATACCAGAGGGGTTATCCACAAAGGAAATTTGGATGGCAGGATGAAGGAGGTACAAGGAGGCCATTCGGCCCATCCACTTCATATAAGTTTTCAGCAAGACACACCCCCTTGATTTTACCCATGGTTCTGCATATTCTTTCCTTTTGGGTACTTATCCAGCTCTCTCTTGAATAGTTCAATTGAATCTGCCTCTATTATCCCTAGCAATGCATTCCTGACCTTAAACACAAACATTTTCTTCATGTCATTTTTGATTCTCTACCAAACACTTTCTGTATCTCTCAGTTCTTGATCCTTCCATCAACAAGAACATCAATAAGTTCTTGGAATCCCGTTATCCAAGATCAAACAGTCCTATACTGACTTATATTTCTTATTGAAGAGCCTGGGGAATTGGAATGAGCAGTCGTAAAAAGGGAAGTTCCTGAACATGATGTTGAGCTTTGCATAAAATCTAGACATATGCAAATTAATAGAGGTGTCACTGCTTGATTCACATTGTTATGTCACAAAGATAAAAGCTTGGACACAAGCAACATTAGTATAAAACTTATTTGCATCATAAAAGTTCAAATGCTTTCATATTCAAGTATACTGATTTCTTAGATAATAACCACTGCTTGCAAATGATATCAAGTTTCTTACCAGAAAACTCATGTCCAGAGCTCATTAGACTATGCTGATCAGAAATTGATTCAGGTCTATTGACAGAAGAACAAATAGATGGAGAATGTATTGTTCGACTTAACATTCCCATCTCAGCCTCATCTACAAGGCGATCCATGTAATCCCTTAAAAAGAAAAGTTTTGAAATTAAATTATTGTATAATAAAAAGCTTAAATCCAATTATGATGATGTTATTCACTAGAACTGCCAACACACACATAGCTTTTGCACAGTGGAAAATACTCTTAGCTAAGAAGACCATAGACTAGACAAAGGAGCAAAATTAGGCCACTTGGTCCATTGTGTCTTCTCCACCATTCCATTATGACTGATTTATTATCCCTCTCAACCCCATTCTCTTTCACCCTCTGATGCCATTACTAATCAAGAACCTATCAACATGCACTTTAAATATACCCAATTACTTGACCTCAACAGCTATCTGCTGCAATGAATTCAACAGATTCACCATCCTCTGGCAAAAGAAATCCCTCCCCACCTCTGTTGAAACGGCTGTCCCATTCTGAAGCTGTGCCCTCTAGTCCTAGGCTCTCCCACTATAGGAAACATTCTCTCCACATTCACTCTATGTAGGCCTTTCATGTTGCAATGAGACAGGCCAAAGCCATCAAATGCTCCCCATACGTTAATCCTTTCATTGCCAGATCAATCTCATGAGTCCACTCCGGACCCTCTCCAATATCAGCATATCCTTTCTTATAAAAGGGTCCTAAAACTGCTGTCCATATTCAAAGTGCGGTCTGACCAATGCCGTATAAAGTCTTGGATTACATCCTTGCCTTTATATTTTAGTCCTCTTGGAATGAATGTTAACATTGTTCTTTTATGCCTCACCACCAACTCAACCTACAAGTTAACTGTTCGGGAATCCTGCACAAAAACTCTCAAGCCCATTTGTACACCTGATTTCTGAATTTTCTCCCCATTTAGAAAATAGTCTATGTCTTTATTTCTTCTTTCAAGGTGCATGACCATATATTTCCCTGCATGATATTCTATCTGCCACTTCTTTGCCCATGCAGCTACAATTATATTAGAATACTGGAATAGTAAATGAAGGGAAAATGGTTCACTGGTAGGTTTATTAATAACTGTAGAATAAAGATTTAAAGTAATTTCAAAAGAAATTAAGCTTAGAATTTTATTTTTAAAATCGTAATTCTTGTGATCTGGAAAGCATAGCCTGAAATGTTGACAGATGTTTGTGTAGCTTTCAAAAATGACTAGGGAAGGTATTTGAAAAGGAACAAAAAAGGGTAGACCCATTCAGTATTTGTGCTGTGCTTTATGACTCCTATCTAAACAAGGGTCTTGTGATTTTAATATACAAATTTTGACATTATATTTTGCAGAGAAGATGAACAAAAGGTATTAAACACCAAACATGAAACAGTTGTGAATAACTAGGATACCATATTTGAAAACTTGAAATCAACTCAAAGTTACTGATGTTAGGAAACAATGACTGGTGTTTAGGAAACTTCTCACATACAATTGAAAATAGTTATTTCACTCCACATACTAAAAACAACTGGACCAGGAATAGTTAATACAGATTCTTTAAAAATATTAGCTGACAAAAAACAAAGCAGAGCTGGTTCAGTGCTTAACTTGTCTTGTGTGATCTTTTAAAATGTTGGGTATGGAAGGAACAATTACTTTAAAAAAAAGAAAATTGGTAGAGAGAAAAGGCTAGAATACTTCAATTATTGGTTACTTATTGAGAAAGCAATTGCCAAGTTTGCTAATCAATGCAATAAAATACCCTAATAGGAACAACATCTTTAACTGCTGTCAAGCAATCAACAAGGATCAAAATAAGCCATAGGATTCTTAGCATAAACAGAGGCACATCTGGAGGAAAGTCAGGAGGTTTTAAATTATGCTTAATAAAGGGAAAATATTAACATAAGGTTAAAATAAAATGCAAAATAAATTTGCAGAAATATTGAACAATACAATAATAAATAATAGCTCAGCCTGCTCCATTATGGGCACTAGCCTCCCCACCGTACAAGACAGGCTCAGAAGGTAGCATCCATTATTAAGGACCCTCATCATCCAGGACATGTCCTCATCTCATTACTACCAAAGAGGTAGGGGAGTCTGAGAGACACATATGCAACATTTTAGGAAAAGCTTCTTCCCCTCTGCCATCAGATCTCTGAATGGTCCATAAATCTATGAACACTACCTCACTATTTTACTCTCTTTTTGCACTAATTATTTACTTTTTATATATTTCTTATTGTAGTTTATAATAATTTTAATGTGTTGGACTGTACTGCTGCAGCAAAAATTGTACAAGATGTAAGCAGCCATCGATCCCAGGGAATCATGGGTTTGCACCTCCAGTGGACTGTATCCTCTCCAGGGCACAAGCCTAGGCGGGAAGATTTGAAGAACTGGCTGTTGCCCGGGCAGCAGGTTCCCTCTCACCACGTCACTGATGTGGTCCAAGAGAAGGAGAAGCGCTGATACAGCTTGGCACAGAGGTTGCCAGAGTGAAGTTGTAAACAACATTAAACTGTCTTAGGGACCCTGGTTCTGGATTTCTTCCTCGGGGTTTACTCCTGAAGCTTTTCCCTTGGGTGGGTATGGCTTTACAAGATATGTCAGTGATAACATACCTGAAACTGAGTTATACACAGTTTTGGTACTCTTCACTATCTTGGTAACATGCAATTTTTAAACTATGCTTGTATTATGTTATGATCAGTGTGGGGACAGGTGGGGAGTCTGCAAGCATTAAAGAACCTCGGTGTTGCACCATGAGGTCAGGCCTTGTGTGTTTTCTGGGCTACTTGGTCCACTGATTCTTCTCCACCATGACTGATGTCATGACTGATTTACCTCATGGATATGGCCACCAGACACCTATTCAACCACACAGAGGGTTTTCAGCTGCTGACTGGACAGCTTCCCAAGCTCTGTTCTGAGTGTGTTGAAAGCTCAATAGACAGAATTTAAAAGATACCCTAACTAAAATAAATAACTTTACTACAAAATTTGTTGACTACATAGTAACTACACAGCAGTTTGTGATGCATTAGCAAATGCAGTTCTGGATTCCATGCATGGCAATATGGCAGTTCTAAAATACTCCAGTCCATATTAACGCGAACACAATCTTTGAATTTATACCCCAGCTGCACTCGGCTTTGGTTTACTTCAATATTGGAAAAAATGCTGCTAACATATGGCTTGGACACCACAATTAAATACTGGCCAACATTCTGCAGCAAGGAGCTTTAAAATCATTAAGACATAGAGGACTCATTAGGTATTAAAGATATTGATGGAAATCAGGCGAATCCCAGTTACAACTACCGTGGCACTGGAACCAAGCATATGCAGCTAAGCTGGGGGGGCGGGGGGAGGCAAATTTCACTCCTCATCACTGAAACAGGTACAAATCATTGGTAGCAGAAACAATGACTACATATGCAAGTATATAACGATGTTTACTGCTCGCACAGTGGATCATATTAGACTAGTTAAGTGTATTCATGTGGTAGCTGCACCTGTCCCATACCAAAGATATGATAAGACACAAAATGTCAAAGTAGGAAAAAATATAGTCTGCAGAATGAATTTGCTCCCCTATCTTCAAAACAAACAGACTAAACTAATTTGTTCAGCTGTTTAAAATCAAATTATCCAAGGCACCTAATTCTGAGCTAGTAGTTAGTTCAGCTTTGTGCATTAAAAGCTAGGTAGTTATTATCGTGGCAAAGTCAGGCTGCAACCACAATCTGCCACTCTTCTTGGATACGGGGGGGGGGGGGGGGGTTAGTTTACATGTATGGTGAATGCAAGACATACTGCAGTTTGCTGGGAGATTGCAAAACACAATGTTGGGAAGTGGGATGAATGTGAAGAGACATATCAAAGACAGATGTGTAGGTGTGGGAATGAGGAGGAGAATGAAAAGGGCCTGCCATAAGGAGATTTGGGTGGCACAGCAGATAGAATGAAGATGCGAGGCAAAGCAGTCTGACCTCAGCCTCCACTATCGCCAAAATGAGGCTAAATGCAGATTAGAATAGCACCTTATACTCTGCCTCGGTAGTCTACAGCCTGGTGATATGAACACCGAATTCTCCAAATTCCAGTAACTGCTCCCCCTCTGTCCTGTTTTTCTCTCCTTAAAAACCACCTTGTCTCAATTGCCCAATCTAGTGAACCTCAGAGGGAATTTCTTCACCCAGAAGAAATTGAGAGTGTGGAACAAGCTGTGAGGCTAAAGCGGTGGATGCAGTTCAACTGTAACATTTTTAAGAAATCTGGATAAGCATATGGATGGGAAATTGTATTGAGGGCTTTGTTCCAGATGTGGGTCAATGAAACTAGTCAGAAGAACGGTTAAATACAGATTAGATGAGATTGTTTCTGTGCTGGAGTGCTCTATGACACTATAATCTCTTTCCCCTTCTACCCATTTGCCCATCACCCACATCCCCCACTCACTGGTTTCACTCCCTTTTCTCATGCTCCACCTTCCTCTCCCATCTCTTTCAGCCCTTTTTCACTTCCACCGATCACTTCCCAGCTTCTGATGACACTCCCACTGTTCCCTCTTCCTCCACCCTTCACCCACTCTTTTACAGGCTATCTTTCTTCCACTTTTACTCCTGATGAAGAGTCTTGTTCCAAACCTTCAACTACCCATTTCCCTATAAACATGCCTGCCTGCCTGACTTACAGAGCTCTTCCAGCACTTTGCATGTTGGTCCAGATTGCAGCAACTGCAATCTTTGGTATCAACATATTAAAGGAGATTGACATAAACAAAAAGATTTGACCCAGGGAAACAATTTTTCCATGATCTGGAATACACTGGCTGAGTGTGCGTTGAAATGACATTTAACAGTGAACATCAAAAGATTGAATGAATGAAATGAACAATTCATAGGGCTTTGGGAGAGAAGATGATACCATACAGGTGAAGTTGGAATTTTCAAACAAAAATCAAGCTCCTACCAGCTTTTTCAATACTGATCTGGGGATTGAAGACACGTGAAACTTACAAGTTACAATATATAAAAAAACTGTAAATTTCAAATGATTGGTCAAAGTTTAGTTCCTTTAAGAAAATCAAGAAAGTCAGCAAAATTAAAATGGTCAGACTGCTTCAGGATTGTCAAGATGCAGATAAATGAGTTCCTCACACCAACTATCTTTACCTTAAGTCAGCTTTCCCAATAAGAGCTTCCAGCTGTTATCTGCCTACTGTAATCACATCATGTACTGTATCTACTTACGTAACTCCAGGATGAACATTGTACCTCTTCTTCCCAAATCTAGTTTGTTGAGCAAAATAGTCGTATCTTTCAGACTTTTTCCACATGTAGTAGAAAGCCACACATTCCCCTACAGAGCGGTTCTTGACCTAAAGATAAAAACCGACACCTTGATTGGAGGCAAAAGGCAAAGGTATAGAACATAGAATATTATAGCCCAGGCACAGGCCTTTTGTCCCATAATGTTGTGTCGAGCTAATTAAATGGCCAACTAATCTCTTCTGCCAATACAATTCATTTTACTCACATTCATGTACCTTTAGTACAAAATACTTTTCTAGATGTATCTACATGTCAAACCAAAAAAAAAATTGTGGAATTTTTAGGTTCCTACTTCAACCTATAGCTTCTTTAGACAGACCAGCTGAGAGTAACGAGCCTTCAGCACCCTTCCTTGGCTGTAATCAGTCATTTGTGTCATTCATTCCCTTGGTCTCTACAGTATCAGACGTTTCCCTTGTTATCTGCACCCCTCAGTTTAAACTATATTTTTAGAACTCTGATGAAAAGTCATCAATCTGAAACATTAGTTCAATACCTCTCCCCACACATACTGCTGGACCTGCTGAGTAGTGCCAGTATTTTCCATTTTTATTTTAGATTTGTATTATCTGCAAGCTTTTTTTCCTGTTAACTTTCATGGTCATTCTTCTGGCTACATTATTTAGATTCCAGGAAAGAAATGAGGGGTAATTTTGAGGGGTATTTGGATGGGTATTTTCAATGATAAACTTAAGATACAGATCACTTTCATGGGCAAGGTGCCAAAATTAAAGTTGATGGGCACAGATCTTGATAAAACTGTCTACTACACTGGCACCAAATCAACCTCTTGTGATAGAAGCTGCTATTTTTCCCCATCTGTGTATGGCTACACAGCTTCCCCCTGCCTAGTGATTTTTTAAAGATAGCTTTAAGTGTTAGCATCCTGATGAGGATTTTGGCATGAAACGTCAACTAATTATTCATTTCCATAGATGCTGCCTGACCTGCTGAGTTCCTCCAGCATTTTTTGTTTGCTGCTTGTTGAGTTGTTAGTACTGGGAAAAGCTGTGCAGCCCAAGAAGGAGAGATAGCCGGTTCCTTCAAATCCAACAGGTGGTGATGACAAAGATCATAGGGGTGTTTTGTCATGACATGAAGTTGGTGCTGACAGTCCCATGCAATGACCCACATTTGTATTTAGAGACTGCATCCTTTAAGCTACTCAGCAAGTCCTTAATGGCAATCTCTCTGCATTGAGCTGTCAGCAATTAATTGCTGCAACAGCACGAGCAGAGGGTAGGAATTTGTGCCAAGTTCTCAGTACAGTTACACATAGTCGGAGTAGCTTCTTTTAAAAAAGTACCAAAAGTAATAACAAATCAGAATCAGTGCTTCATGGGGTGGTGCTAATCAAGGCACTATTATAATTGGTTTTATTCAACATCAAATAAATGACAAAATTACAGAATTACATTTCACCAGGTTCATGGAATTAAATAATATTATGAGGAGAGATTTGTAGGCAAATCCATTATAAAATTAAATAATTATAACCAAATTGAAATAAAAATCATTGCATCTTTCTTGCCTTATTAGCTTGTATTAGGTGAAAATCTTTGCCATAAAGTCGAAGAGCAAGTTCAAAGTTTCTGCATTCCTCTTCTGTCCAAGCTGACCGATCATCTGTGGATAATAAAAATTGACATTTCCACATAAAAATTCCAGAATTATTTAAGTTCACAACTAAAGCATTTTAAACTTAAAGTATATTAATATTTTACCTTGTGCAATCTTTACATTTGAACGATAATTTCCAAGTGCTTCTTTAACAACGTAGTTACATTTTAGAAGTTCATAGAGTGCCTGTCAAAAGCATGCAAAAAGTTAAAATTCCTAATATAGAACAGTTTCAGTTCCAGCTGAAAATGAAATACACTTGGGAATGCGCCCAAGTCAAATTACTAAGAAATATTAAACTAATCCATTTTCCATAAACGTCCAGTAATATACAAACATAATTAACATATCTTCCATAGAATCAAACAGAGGCCTATCATAACTTTTATTTCTGTTCCTTAAATGCAAGACAAATAAAGAACTTTAATCACTACTATTTAGCTTTAGATCTTCTTCTTTAGCAGTTGCAGTCCCAAACTTTCTAATAATTTCAGAGAATTCTGCTCATTCATCTAGTACTGTATTCACTTCCTTAACAGAATTAAAATAATAGTATCGTCCTTGAATTGAATACCAGATAATGCCATCTCTGAGGTTTGATGCTTGATAATTAATGCTGGTCTAGCTAGTAACACTTCCTTTTAAACTCTCTTTGCTCCTCCTATTGCACTTTCTGTATTTGTAAGGTTCCTTTCTAAAATAAAGGCCTAACATTTATCAAAATGTGAAATGAAAATCATAGTAGGTGCAGAAAACACTGGAAACACTCAGCAGGTCAGGTAACATCTGTGGGAAGAGAAACAGAACAGACACTACAGGTCAAAGGCCTTTTGTCAAAAACAAGGAAAGAGAAAATAAGCTTGTTTTAACATGCAGAGAAATTGGGAAGGGATAGATAGCCTACAAGGGAGTATCTCTGATAGAACTAAGCCAAAGTTGCCTTGGGGACATTAGAGGCATCATCCATTCAATAGATTAATGAAAGCAGTTAAAAAGAGAAAAGTTGCCTGCTATTTTAACTTCCCATCCTACTTTTAAAATGATCACACTGTGTCTAGCACAGTTATAACAAAGCCCAACATAAGGCTTAGATGGTGTGGATGTACTGAGGATGAAACTTAATAGTAAAGGGATGAAGAGTAACTTCTTTAGCCAGAGGGTCTTGAATCTGTGGAAGTTATTGCCACAAACGGATGTGGAGGCCAAGTCATTGGTGGTTATATTTAAAGTGGAGATTGAAATGTTTTTTATTAGTAAGGGTGTTAAAGGTTATGGGGAAAAGGCAAGAGAATGGGGTTAAGATGGATAACAAATTAGCCATGATGGAATGGCAGAAGAAACTCGATGGACAAAGTGACCTAATTCAGCTCCTATGTCTTATGGACCACGTCTTTCTGTAGTACACTCACTTAATCTGTCGTCTCTCACTAGAATCCCCTTGTGCTCTAGTTTGCCTTTTTAAAAATAAATAATCCTTCAGTCTTCTTGCTAAATTCTGAGACTTACCTAAATTTCAGGCTTATAATTTCTTTGGCAACGTCATAATCTTTTAACTTTAACATCTCTTGGTAGACATAATTAACCACTCTCTGTTGAAAATTTTGCTCTAAAGTATTTATTAAATTATATTAACACTTTAAAAGTTAGTCATTGCTGGTTTATTGCCATATAATAATCAACAGTTTCATACCATTACAATATTCTAATTTTTGACAAATAGTGTTTCTCTTGTTTAACTCACCTTCTTCATTTAGTTGGGAATGTTACTATTCTTATGCACTTGGAATTATATTTTAGGAGATTCTACAAAAATTCTCTCTAATGAAATATCATTCAGTAAATATTCACCTGTTCATTGTCCCTTACATGCGTCTCTTCAGGTATAGTACCAACACCTTTCTCATCTGTAGATTTCTTAGCCACTTCATGCAAAAACTCCTTTACTGTACTTTCAGGAAGCAAATAGGGAGTCCAGAGTAACTGGTCCTCATTTTCATAGACTAGAAATAAAATACATGTTACTCTAAATTTAATTCTGAATAAAGCATGAATATATCCAGACACAATTAAAAACTAATACATAGGTGAAAGAATTTGATGATAAACATTCAACATTCCAAAACAGTTTCTCAGTGCACTCAACGCAATCCTACAATTTCTACCTTCTTTTTCATACAACATTCTGAAATGAATGCTCATAACTAGGAATGTGTCCTTCATTCTGCAAATGAAGAAATCAATTTTTCAAATAATTGTACTGGTGATAAGAATTTATATTTTATTTAAAACATTGATGCCATCATGAAAAGCTGGAAGAATTATATTTTAAATACGGAATTCTCACCTAGACATCACCTCTAACATAGCAGTATGCCCCAAGACACTTTATTGGAATGTGAACAGATAGGAATCAATAGCAGATGAAATCAGACTGGTTGCACAGTGTGAACTGAAAGGAAGTGCATCTTAGCTTTGGGGATCTCATGCAACCCAAATTAGCATGCAGGACATGATGAACTGCCTCCCACCAACTCCTGCTCCAGTTCATTTAAAAACTTCAAGCAATTCATATTTTCAACCTGTACTTAGCGGGTAGTTTTTTTTTTGATGGTGCTGAATGTAGAAGTTGTGCCAGCAGTAATGTCAAAAGGGCAATAGTCCTGGGGATTTCAATATACAGCTTCAGTAGATTGGGAAAATCAGGTTGATGCCGGATCCCATGAGACAGTATTTGTACAATGCCTGCGAATTGGCTTTTTAGAGCAGTTTGTGGTTCAGCCCACTCAGCTATTCTGGATTGGGTGTTGTGTAATAAACTGGATTTGATTAGGGAGCTTAAGGTAAAGGAAACCTTAGGTGAGTGATCATAATATGATAGAATTCACTCTGCAATTTGAGAGGGAGAAGTTAAATTTTGGATATATTACAGTGGAGTAAAGGGAATTATACAGGGATAAGAGAGTAGCAGGCCAAAGTTGATTAAAAAAAGGACACTAGCAGAGATGACTGCAGAACAGCAATAGCTGTACTTTCCTAAAGAAATAAGGAAGGTGCAGGATAGATAGATCCCAAAGAAGTAGTATTCTAAAGGCAGAATGAGACAAGCATGGCTGACAAGGGAAATCAAAGCCAACACAAAAGGCACAGAGAGGGAATATAATAGAGCAAAAATTAGTGGTAAGTTAGAGGATTGGGAAACTTTTAAAAACCAACAGAAGGCAACTAAAAAAAAAGCCAAGAGGGAGAAGTTGAAATATGAAGGCAAATTAGCCAATAATATCAGAGAGGATACAAAAGCTTTTTTCAGATATATAAAGAGTAATATTAAAGTGAGAGCAGATATCGGACCACTGGAAAAAGCCACTGGAGATAGTAATATAATCTGCCTTTTCTATGAAAGACACTAACAGTATGCTGGAAGTATGAGAATGTCAGGGAGCAGAAATGAGTGCAATTGCTATTACTGAGAAGAAGGTGGTTAGAAAGGTAGGTAAGATAAGAAAGGCAGATAAACTACACCCTAGGGTTCTGAAAGAGGTAGCAGGAGAAATTATGAAGGCATTGGTAATGATCTTTCAAGAATTAGTAGATTCTTATCTAAGAGGATTCTTTCAAAGAAAGGATATGCTGATTTGGAGAGCATTCAGAGGTGGTTCACAAAAATGATTCCGAGAATGAAATAGTTATCGTATAAGGAGCGTTCGATGGCTCTGGGCCTATGCTCGAATACAGAAAAATGAGGGAGGATCATATAGCCAGGTATTTAAGGTGAAGTTGATATGTTTTTGAATAGTCGGGGCGTGGAAGTTTACAGGGAGAAGGCAGGAAAATGGCATTGAGAAGGAAAATGCATCAGTCATGATGAAATGGTGGAGCAGAATCAATGCGCCAAATAACCGAATTCTACTCCTATCTCTTGTGGTCGTGGTGTAAGTGGTAGATGCAGGATCAATTGTGATACTTGAGAAGCTGGAGGAGAGAGGTTTGAAGGAATATGGACCAAATATAGGTAGATGGGATGAGGCAGGATACTGAGTCAGTCTGGACTGGGTGGGGTGAAGGACCTGCTTCTGTCCTACAGTATTCTTGACTCCATGACTAAACACATACCAAAATCTAATGTCTTAATACATTTATAATAAATTTTTAGTGGATAAACTAATTTTAAAAATAAATAATTGAAATCCTAGAAACAAAAGACTTGTTACAGATGGCAGACCAGATTATGTATTATAACTGCTTAAGTTGAGACCAGCGAGGTTTCAAACAATTACATCAGCAGTGAACCCAGTTGGAGCTTTGAACATTGGGATAAATCAGGAAAGGGAATAGTTATAATTGCACTTGATCCCGGAAGCAATCACACTTGCTTTGTTAAGTAACAATATGTAAATTTGATCAGTGGTCAAAGATGGGGAGGGAGGATATATGACTACATTTCACTCAAAAATGAGAATGAGAATACAGTGTTGCAGGAACTTCATCTAATATTTTTACCAGCAAGCAATAAATATTTTCTTTTTGCATGACAAATGAAAAAAAACCCACATATGACATCCTCATCTTCAAAAGGATTTTTCAAGAGAGCAGAACAGGAAATGCTGAAGGAGAGTTAATGGGTAAGAAAATGTAATCAACAACTACCAAAAGTATTTAAAGGTTATGCATCACCCATATGGTGCCAGGATTAAGAATATCTCTACATAGTTAGAGAAGAGTTCAAGAAAGGGAAATGACATTGGCAGACCTAAGAATGGAGTTATGCTGTGAAGATCAAGGACATGTAGAACAGAAGTAATCATAAGCTTACAGAGCAGTGTACTGACAGAGAAGGTTAAAAAGATTGTGTCTGCAATGGACTGAGACTTTTACTATTAAAATGCATCAAGAAAAATTGTTCAAACACAGAAAAATGCTAAAAGCTCAAGATTAAAGTCAGTTTCAGTCATTGTAAGATGCATCCATAGCAAGACAGAGATCACAGATAATTATTATGATTTCAAAAGAACAAGTTTTGAAGTTGAATAAGGCATATCAACTGGCTCTTTGAGCAATTGTGGATTGAAAAAATAGGAATGGCATAACCACAACTGTCAAGATTTCTCTAAGTTCCGACAATCAGAAAATAGAATCAACTACATGGAAAAATAAGGAACACACAAAAAAACATTAGTGAGAGCAGTTTTTAAATTTGAATATCTCAGATCTTCTGAAATTAAAAAGAAAATTGATCATGAATCTCTTAATTTCACATTAACAATGACATTCAAATATAGTCTTAAAACCGATTACATACATTAAGTCACAAGGTGTTACATATAAAAATATCTGGAAAAAAAATCCATGGGGAAAGTGTTTTGCCCAAAGCTAAGAAAACTGAATAATAAATTAAAAGACTGAGCTCATATTATTGTAAGTTGAGTAATTTCCCTGAGCTTTGTGCAGATTTTTAAAATGCAATGATGAGAAAACTGATGAGAAAGGTAAAACTGGCCATGAGAATGAACTGGCAAAAATATAACAAACATATTTCTTTGAGTTTTAATGAAGTTAAATGTTGGAGAGATTTACTTTGGGGAAATTGTGAAATAGAGTAAGTTAAAATCTGGGCTATCACACCAAATATTTTATGCTTTTGCTTCCATACATAGCAGTGAATCAATGGCCCAATAAATGAGGAAGTTAAAAACAACTAGTAAGGCTATGAAGTAATAAAGGGACCAGAAAGCAGGCAAATCTTCTGGACCTGAGAGTCTGCAACAAAAGTTGACCAAGCCAAACTAAAAGTGGTGGTCACAGTGAAAGTGGGCGAAGTGGACATCGAGCTCTGAAGAAATTAGGAAGTCCCTTGCTTTGGAAATATTAAAAATAGCAGCCATCTGTTTTACAGTTTAATCAGGTCATGGTCAATCTTTTAGCTTGGCATCAATTTCCTGCACTACCTCTTTATTCTTTGATTCCCATAAAGAACATAAACCTGTTGCACTCCACCTTTAATATTCAGCAATTCAGTTGGATGACTGTAAATATCTTCTAGTTTTTTTTAAATAAAGAAATTCTTTTCATTTCCATCCTGAGTGACCAAATTTAGATAACAAATACTGATTCTAAACATCCCAAACAGTGTACATCATCCAGTCATATAACCTGGCATGCTGAATGAGACTCATCACTCTTTCCTCTAAACTGTAGGAAATATAGACCCAGTCATCTCAAGGTAACCTGCCACTTCAAGAACCTAGCGTTTGGCCAAATCTTTGCTACAGTAAGTCTATCACAGCCTTATCCTTCCTTAGTTATGGAAACCAGACCATTACAATCTGCATTTGCCCTAATTTCATATGGTCAAATTCTGATTAGTATCCTCTTCAGAGTAAACCGAAGTCTAAATACACCACAGTCAATACAACCCATTTTTCTATTCTTCCATGTAAAACTAACAGATGTATATGGATTACTCATGAGGGAGAATATCACAGCATTGCTCAAGAGAACATATTGGACAGTTTGTCTACTATGACAATATGCGTAGAACTGAGAAATAAAAAACAAATGACCACATTAATGGGACTGTATGATAGATCTACTACAGTCATTCAAAGGAGCAAATCTGCAGAGATAACAAAGCTGCAGGAAATATGGTTGTGATAGTTGGTGATTGTAATTTTTAACATATTGGCTGGGAGACCCACACTGTAAAAGGACTGGATGGGAGAGAGCTTGTCAAATATGTAGAAGCCCCAACTAGAGAGAGCATGATATAGTAACTTCTCTTAGGGAATGACATAGGATAGGTGATAAATATCTTGTGGTTTATTGGAGAATAGTTGGGATCAAGAAATCATAATTTCATTAGTTTCAAGATAATTATGCAGAAGAATATGACTAGTCCCAAGGGTAAAATTCTAAATCTGATAAAAGCCCATTTTGCTGGCATTAGAAGGGATCTAGCAGACATGGATGGGATAGGTTGCTTTCCAGCAAAGATATATTTAGTAAGTGACAGGGCATACAAGTGAAATATTAGGAGTAAGAATCTATTATGTTCCTCTGTTCGAATAAAGGTAAGGCTTACAGGCTGAGGTAACCTTGGTTATCAAGTCATTGAGGTTCTGGCAAAGAAAAAGGAAGCGCATATCAGATATAGGCAATCAGAATCAAAAGCAGTGCTTGAGAAATGCAAGAGAACACTAAAAGGAAAGTTCAGAAGGGCAAAAAGAGGATATGAGGTTGCTCTGACAATGTGAGAGAGAATCCCAAGGGCTTCTAAAGGTATATTAAAGAGCAAAAGCACAGCAAGGGACAAAACTGGTCCTCTTGAATATCAGTGTGGTCATCTACGCATGGAGCCGAAAGAAATGGGGAAGATCTTAAATGGATGTTTTGTAACTATATTTACTTGGGAGACTGGCACAGAGACTACTAAACTGAGGCAAAAGAGTAGTGAGTAGCGAGTCCCACTAACACCACAACTTTATTATTTCCTGTCAGTCACCTTATCTATAGCCTAGTGTCACTTTATGGGCATAAAATCAATGTACTGTATTTAAGCTATCTTAACTATTTACAGTTGCATGAAAAAGTTTGTGAACCCTTTGCAATTTCCTGGTTTTCTGCATTAATTACTCATAAAATGTGGATTGATTTTCATCTAAGTCACAATAATAGACAAGCACAATTTGCCTAAAATAATAACACACAGGCAATTGTACTTTTTCTCATCAATACCATTAAAACACACACAGTCTAGGTTCAAAAATGTATGTGAACCTCTGGGGTAATGCCTTCTATAAAAGCTATTTGGAGTCAGATGTTCCAATCCACAAGATGAGATGGAGGTGTGGGTTGTAGAGGTGCCCTGCCCTATAAAAAAGTCAAAGTCAGGTTATTGATATAGTCTACTCTTCTCAAGAAAGATCTGTTTACGTACACCATGCCTTGAATAACTTTCAGAGGACCTTAGGGGGAGGAGTGTAGAGATGCATGAAGCCAGAAAAGGCTACAAAAGCATTTCTAAAGACCTGAGTGTTCATCAGTCCACAGAAAGAGAAACTATCTCCAAATGGAGAAACAGTACTGTTGCTACTCTCCCCAGGAGTGGGCATCCTACAAAGATCACACCAAGAGCACAATGTGCAATGCTGAAGGTGGTGAAAAAGAACCCAAGGATAACAACAAAAGACCTGCAGAAATCTCCAGAACTTGCTAAAGTCTCTGTTCATGCGTCTACTATAAGAAAAATATTGAACAAGATTGGTGATCATGGAAGGACATCTCAGAGGAAACCAATGCTCTCCATAAAAACATTGCTGCACATCTCAAGTTTGCAAAAGACCACCTGGATGTTTCACAACACTTCTGGGCAATGTTCTGTGGACAGACGAAACAAATGTTGAACTTTCTGGCAGAAATGCACACCACTATGTTTGGAGGAATAAGGGCAATGCACACCAACACCAAAACCTCATCCCAACTGAATTTTGAATTTACTTTATTTCTTACATCCTTCACATATAAGATGAGTAAAAATCTGTGTTATGTCTCCATCTAAATGTGCCATGTGCAATCACAGTAATTTATAAAAATAGAAAAGTCAATGTAATACTGAGTACACTCAAATCAGCGTGAGTTCATCAGTCTGATGGCCTGGTGTAAGAAGCTGTCCTGCAGCCTGTTGGTCCTGGCTTTTATGCTGCAGTACCACTTCCCAGATGGTAGCAACTGGAATAAATTGTGGTTAGGATGACTTGGGTCCCCAATGATCCTACGGGCCTTTTTTTTTACACATTTGTAAACGTCCTGAGTCATGGGAAGTTCACAACCTCAAATGCATTGGGCTGTCCGCATTACTCTCTGCAGAGTCCTGTGATTAAGGAAGATACACTTTCCATACCATGCAGTGATGCATGGTAGAAGGAGCAACATGGTTTGGGGCTGCTTTGCTGCCTCAGGGTTTTGGAAAGGCCAAGTCTCGACCTTAGCCCCAATTGAGATGCTGTGGCATGATTTGCAGGCTGTTCATGCAAGGTATCCCAGAAATATTGATGAACTGAGAGAGTTTTATATGAAGGAATGGTCTAAAATTCCTCCTCACCGTTGTGCAAGTCTGATCAGCAGCTACAGGAAATGTTTGATGGAGATTACTGCTACTAAAAAGAGGTTCAAGCAGTTACAAAATACTACGGTTCACATACTTTTTCCAGCCTAGACTGTAAATGATTAAACAAAGTGTTCAATACAGACATGAAAAGTACAATTATTTGTGTTATAGTTCAGGCAGATTATGTTTGTCTATTATTGATTTTAGATGAAGATCAGACCACATTTTATGAATAATTAATGCAGAAACCCAGGTAATTCCAAAGGGATCACAAATTCTTTTCTTGCAATTGTATATTTGTGTGTGTTTTTTAGTATTATGATTGTTTTCTTTACCTTCTGTGTTTTTTTTTTGTGCCTCACCATATCTGGAGTAACAATTATTTCATTTTCCTTACATTTGTTTATGGAAAATAACATTAAACAATCTTGACAGTACTGAGATTACAAAAGAGGAGGTATTTGCTGTCTTGATGTGAAATACAGTAGATAAAACCCCAGGTCCTTGTGTCCCCACAGAATTTGTGAAAGGCTAGTGCAGAAATCACAGGGGCTCTGGCAGAGATATCTGAAATGCCTTTTACCACTGGGGAGGTGCTGAAGGACTGGAGGATAGCTAATGTTCTTTTATTTAAGGGTTTAAGAACAAGATGGAAAATTACAGGCTGATGAGCCTGAGGTCAGTTATGGGTTAATCGTTGGCAGGTATTATAAGAGCCAGGACATTTAAGTACTTGGATACATAGGGCTTGATTAGGAATAACCAACATGGTTTTGTGCATGGCAGGTCATGTCTAAAAATCTTATGAGCTTTTAAGGTTACCAAAAATGCTGACGAAAAAAAGCAGGTGTATGTTGTCTATATGGACCTCAGCAAGGTCTTTGTCGAAATTCTGCATAAGGAGGACTTTGACAATGGTCTTTCTAAGGAGGTTAGGTCACTTGCCATTCAGGATGAAGTTCAAGTTTAATTGTTATTCGACCATACATGAACACCCACGAATACAGTCAAACAAAACAGCAGGACCAAGGTGTAAAACACAGTCATATACAGTACTAAGCGTACATAGCACATATAAGACAGCAGTGAAATACAGTCACATAAAATACAGTCCAAGTCCCTGAGTCTATGAGTGTTGCAGTAGTCTGCAGTTGAACACAATACATCTTGTTTTCTGCCAAGTGAACATTGGAGGGTAGCAATGACACACTATCTCGCCTCCAGCACTCCAGTGGAGCACACTGGCTCTGATGCCTCTCTTCTGAGCCGCTGCAAACAGGCAACACTGCAGCTTGAGGCCTAGTCCTTGCTTCAGCTGGGGCCACGCAGCTCCCCTGCAGTTCGCCAATAAATCAGAGAACTGGACTCGCAGCCTTCCAGATGATCAATGTCCATCAGGGTCAAGTGATCACAAGAAAAACAACTAAGACCATACAACTTCTTCGAGCACCCACTCCGACACCTCTCTGATCCAGGCAACATCATGATCCGCACCAAGTTCAGCTCCTTCAGTTTCACTGCCAACAATCTCTGTAGTACTAAGTTCTTAGGGTGCAGAAAGGTCTTGCAAACATAAAAAAATTCTTTCAACAAAGACAATATCACCTTTGGTTGGCCCCCAGAGGCCATTGCATCTGGCTGCACTGCCATCTTATCCGAGTGAATTGGATTCAAAGTTGGCTTAGCCGGAGTAGCCAGGAGTGGCAGTAGACAGCTGTCTCTCTGACTGGAGGCACATGGCTGTGTGCTGCCAGGATTGAAGCTGTTTCCATTGTACTTTACTATCTATATGAAAGACTTAGATGATAATGTAAACAGGATCAGCAAAACTGTAGGTGACACCAAGAGTGGGAGTGTAGTGGACAGCAAGAAAGGCTACCAAAGCTTGCAAAGTGATCTGGACTAGCTGGGGAAAATGGGCTGAAAAATGGCTGAAAGAATTTAATGCATTCAAGGGTAAGGAACTGCACTTTGGAAAGACCAACTAGGTTAAGACTTACACAGTACATGACAGGGCACTGAACTGTGTCATAGAACAAAGGGATCAGGGAATACAGATCTGCAATACTGTGAAAGTGGCATCACAAGTAGACAGGGTTACAAAAAGAGCTTTCAGCACACTGGCTTTCATAAATTAGATCATGGAATATTATGTTAAAGTTGTATCAGACGTTGTTGAGGCCAAATCTGGAGTATTGAGTACAGTTCTGGTCACAGAAAAGATATCATTGAAGTTGAAAGAACGCAGAGAAAATTATCAAAGATGTTGGCAAGACTTGAGGACCTGAGTTATAGGGAAAGGTTAATTCACTGAAGCACAGGAAAATGAGGCGAGATCATATAAATGAATACTAAATTATGGGAGTACAGCTTTTTCCTCTCAGTCTGGAGGAGACTATAGCTAGAGGACATTGATTTTGGGCAAAAGGTAAAATACTTAAGGGGAAGCTAAAGGTGAACTTCTTTACCCAGACGATGATGCATGTGGAAATAACCTCCAGTACACATTGTAGACTCAAGTCCAACTGTAACACTGAAGTGAATTTTGAATAGGTACGTGGATGGGCGAGGTATGGAGGTAGTGCAGGTAAATAGGACTAGGTGGAAGGCCATGCTGGCATGGATGAGATGGGCTGAAAGCCCTATTTCTGTGTTGTAGTACTCTGTGACTATGACTTTTCTTTCAAAATCCAAACCAACCCTGCCAATTATATCTGTAGATTCGCAAAGCTGACATTATTCCAACGCACTTAATTCATGCAGCTCCTTGGATTCAAAATCATAGCGATTATAGAAAAATATACTAATTTATTTGGGATCACCTGGAGAAAAGTCATTTGATCCCCCTGAATATTTTATAATATATAATCCATAAAAGACATTCCTCACCTTTATCTCCATCTTTATATTTACAAAGAGTTGATGGAATTTCAGCTTGATACTCTGAACCCACCATTATTTCCTAAACAAGAAGAATCCAATATCATTATCCAGTTAAAACATTTTACTATCCAGAAAGCAGCATAGCAATTAAACATTCTAATTTGATATAATTTATTGATACATTGTAACACCAGGTACCTTCTGCATTGATGATAAATATTTATAATTCAACATATTATCCTCTGCTGTGATTTTTTTATTGATTCAGAGCGCAGGACATCATGAGCAAGACTAGCATACAATTGCCATCTGTTATTTCCCCTAATGGTAAGCTACCTTCTTGAACCACTCCGAAGAAATCTTAAATCTGGGGAATATAGATCTTGAACATTACATGAAGCTAAGTTTAAACACAACAATTATTTTCTATCAGAAATGGCATATCCATGTCAGCTGTGATGTCTGTCTGAACTAATCTCATTTTTTGGCCACATTATGCCCATATCCCTCCTTTCCTATCCATTTAACCCTCAGATCATCTTTAAATTTGGCGGTGCAACACAGCACACAGCGGCCACTCCAGGAATGAATATCTGTTATCTGTAAGTAGGGGCAGTGTACAATCCTGATTTGATGGAGACGGACTTGTGAAGCACTGAGGAACATCTGGTGGAACTTTTGAGATGCCTGTTTTGCTGCCGCTGCTGCTGTGCGATCGGAAAAATCTCCGGGAGGAAGGTCCCGAATCCTCGGCTTTGCCTGTTGCTTGGCGGCTGGTGCCGGGGTTGAAGCACTCGGCAGAGATGGTGCTCGGTGTCAGAGGGCTGGTCGGAGGCTCGAAGTTTTCAGATGGACTCGGAGTTGGCTGTAGTCGGAGCTCCCAGAGCTGTATCGGCAAGCTGCAGCATGGGAGGTTCATGGCTGGAAGTTTTTTTCTTCCTTCTGCCATCTGCGTGAGATGATGGGCTGTCGGGACTTTGAGACTTTCTTTTAAACCGTGCATGGACTGCTCTTTATCAGATTATGGTATTGCTTTGCACTGTTGAAACTGTGTTATAATTATGTGGTCTTAGGTATTGTCTGCACTGTTAAAACTATATGTTAACTATAACTATATGTAACTATGTGGTTTTGTGTATGTCTTGTAGCTTTAAGTTTGTCTGATGGGTTCGTAGTTCCTTTCCGGGGAAAGTGCTAAGATGGTAGCGCGATTTCGATACACAGCAGCCTCTCTGGACTCTGGACTGGGGATTACCAAACGTTATGTGGTTTTTTTTATGTGGTCTGTTTTGTGCTTTTTCGTGATATAATTCCGGAGAATGTTGTCTCATTTTTTAACTGCACTGTATTTGTGGTTTATAAATGACAATAAACTGAATCTGAAATTTCTCCACTTTCACCTTAAACTGTGTTCTCTTGTTCCAGATTTCACTATCCTGGGAAATAACAACCTATTCCCCTCATAATTTTATAAACTTCTAAGGTCACTACTCACTCAGTGAAAATAAACCTGACATATCCAATCTCTCCATATAACTACAGCCTTCTATTGCTCACAACATCCTAGTAAACACCTTCTGCCTTCTCTTTATTGCTCCTTCCTGCCGTGAGGTAACCAGAATGGTATACCATACTGTTAGTGCCATTTAACAAATGTTTTCTGCAGCTGAAATGTGATGTCCCAACTCTTATAGTCAATGCCTCCGCCTTTGAAAGCAAGTATACCAAATGCCTTTTTTACTCTCCTTTCCATACACGTGGTCAAGTTTTCCCAGAGAGCTATGGATTTCCACCCTAAAATCTTTCTATACATCCATGTTCCTAAGGCCCTGCCATTTATTCCATGTCCTACCAGAATTTGACTTCACAGAGTTAACTACCCTCCACCACTCTACCCAAATTTCTAGTAACCCACAAAACTCAATCAATCCATTAAGGAATATATTTCTACCCTGAAGTAAGTCTTAAAATCAGATTAATTTCAAAGCCAGTATAAGATCAAAGCAACTTATTAGATGCCCTGATGATATAACAGGTGCTATATGAATTAAATTCAGCCCCTTTGAGAAAATTAACTCTGTTTCTTGACTTGAACAAAATAATTACACAGCATGAGTCTGGACTCACTAAAGCAGGTTGGAATTGTATAGAGTGGAATACACTGATGCAGACTAGAGAGGAAAAAAAACACGAGCCACTATTTCCACTCACTTATAATTTAATTCTATCTCCTCAATGAATTATGAAGTGAGATCAAAATAAATCAGATAAGTTAACCATGATTCAAAAATACTAGTCAAGCAGCTGTATGACTTGGAAAAACATGTAAAATGACCATCAGCTGCCAAGGTACTTTGTCTGAATATGTATTATTGCATTTAGAAGAGGAGCAAGAAGAAATCAAACAAACTTTTGAGTTATTACTTCTACATCAATAGGGAAACCGCATGTATTCTTCAACTTTAAATTTTGTTGAGTGGAAAAGGATTCAGAAATGGTATAGAAACCTTTGGGAAAAATAAATTACATTTATTTACAGGGGCTCTCCAAATTGTAGAAGACTAACAAATCTGCTCAAATTCTCCAATACATACTGTGAATTCTAGTTAATTCAGACACAGCAGGACCAGTACATTTTGACTCAATTAAGTGGCTGCCAGAATTAGCCGGTTTCATGGAAATAGTTAAAATGTATTGAAAACATACTACCATTTAACTGATTAACAAATTATGTATTAAAATGAAATATAGAACATATCAGAACACTAACAGTACACCACACTACTATAAAACACTAGTTGTTTATAGTTTTGCCTGAGGAATTCACCCAGTGTTCTTTTGATTGACCGTGAACAAAATCAATGCAGACATCTACTGCAGATAAGACTGTCATCATATAATGCTATCAACATTGCATTCTCCAAATCTTCATTTTTATTGTGTTCTAGATGATAGTGACAACTTCAAGTTCTTTATAGTTCCCAATTTGTTGAAGTAGTAAAATTGTCTCATTTTCACTCCTGGTCATCTCTGGCATCTCAAAGCCTGAATGCTTGAAACTGCAGTGAGCAAAACAACACAGAACTGCCTTGCTACTGATTTCTCGCCAACTATCACTGACTAAAATAACTACTTTGTGAACAGTCCCCTGCCCCAATTAAACAACCCAGTGTTCCAAATAAACAAAGGAAATCCTGGCTACTTCTATCCATTATTTTCTGTTCTTGAAGAGTTGTCCCAAATAAGTGGCTGCCCTGACTAACCAAAGGCCCAATTAACTGGAACCCACTATTTTTAAAATACTTTTAAAATAGCAACAGTAACTACATGTTTTGTTCTATTCATTAAAGATGTTATCCCTTCATAAGGCACTATTTAATGGATAGTGCCTTATGGCCCTATGTATCATTAGTGTTTCAAATCTGGATTAATTTCACACTGAGGCAATCTGGGTTAACTTCTTGAGAACTTAATGACCCTGAGGAATTTTTATGCAGAGTCAGAAATGCAGCTGAAGCTTTACTGTGGGTATTGGGGTAGATAATTCTGCAATTTTAACTTGCCTTCAAAAACCAAAGGGACAAACAAAACTTAAATATTCTGAAGAACATAAATTCAAAGTGCAAAATTTAAATATCTTACATTAAGCTTCAATTACCTTTTTCAAATCTTCAGAAGGAACACAATCATCTTGTCCTTCTTCATCTTCAGATTCTTTATCACCATCAAAGGCAGTGCTTGCTGTAAAAGGCAAAAGCAAATGTCACAGAAAGGCTAAGAATCTGTTTTGCGCTTCAAATATGAGAAATGTCATTCTTAATCAAGAACATCAGTTTTCCTTCTCAATTACAGATTTTCCACAATATTCAGAACTCATCCTCTGAATATGTTTTGATGCCATGTATTACACCCTCTATATCTTAAATGAAATATGCCCTCATAACGAAAAGGTTTTGTGTCAAGTGTTATTCAAGAGAGCAGAGTGCATGCATCTCAGTCCCAAATCTTCAGTCAAAAATACCATTGCTATAACTTATGATCATGTCTACAATGAAAACAACCTGTGAAAAGTTATCACGATTACACTATCAAGTCCTCTCAATGAAAGTGTACAATAAAACTTACATATGCTGTTTACATCAGTGTTTTTATAATGGTAAACATCCCTGTAAGGTTTTGATATAGATAATAGATTTTAAATAACCTATCATGTAAAATTGATTTAGCTTGACCAAAAGGCAGCTACATATGTCAAAGGAATTCCTAGGCACTGATGTAAATTTCTGCATTAACTCAACATGAAGCTCTCAGATACTGCCCTATGAAAGGCGATTATTTAAATTTCCATAGGTATTCAGCAGATTCCTGAAGAGCCAAGATTTTATTTAATCACACTAAAAACATTGAAAATTCGGTTAAAAGTATTGGCCCAAAGGTTAAATAAAACAATTACAAACTTTTCCCTCAATTTACTGATTAGATATCAAAACATCGTTAAGTCATCAAGTACACAACTGCTGGGGTTAAGATGTTACTTAAAATGCTCATGCCTAATAGCCTCTGAATTGGATATTTATTTCACCTTCTCACATCCCTCCCATGAAATTGAAGACACCACTGCCCCTAGGAGAAAATGTAACCCCTTAGACATTACTTGCTCAACTACATAGCTAAAAATTCTATTTACTACTATTCCGTGATTAAAGTCCAACAAAAGCAACCAGAAGTCGTCTTTTTTTTGGGAGTTGCAAAGTACAAAGAAAATCAAAAGCTACGCAGGTCCATTTTTTTTTCTGAGCACCAAAAAGTATTCCAGTAGCTACTTTTCTTCACCAATCTCTAATTAACCAATTAAATATATAATATACTAACACAATTTTGTTGAAACAGATTTGCTGACTCAATAAAGACAAAATGGAAGAAAAACTTACCGACAATTCTTTAACAAATCAACTTTTTCTATCAGTAAAATTAACTGCATCAATTAATGTTAATGTATAAAAAGGACAAGTGGTATAACTACATTACATTTAAAAACAGCTACCCAGTGGGACATTCACCTGAATGGATACTCAATTTAATAAACAGATGTCAGTACTAACAATTAACTAAGTACTAAGTCAGTACTAACTAAGAATAAAGCTTTGCTCAAATGATGTAGTAGCTGGAGAAGCTATAGGGATTGAAATGAGATTTGTAAATGCTAACTCTGCATTTTTATACATCGGGTCAGACTTATAAACTGGATGCCTTTTATATCTGTCTGGACAAGCACAATGTTAAGATACAAATTTTGGTGACAAAGACTACTTGAAGAAACAGTATTGAGGGCAAGAAAGAAGTCAAATGTTCTTTGCTATCTTAATTTGAAAACAAAAATATAAATATATACATCCAATGCATTAAATATATAGTTCTGAAGAACGTTAAAAAGAAAGGTCTTCTACAACTGAACACGAACTGCTCTCATCAGTTAGTGAATTGAAAGAATAACAGTTGGCCATAATTGTTCATATTTCAAAATCATTAAGAAATAGTATGAAATTTACTGAGGTCTTATTTTCCTTGAGTAAATTACTTGGAGCGCTTTATTCAAAGCCAGGTTCCAAAAAGAATACAATAAATTATTTTTGATATAATATTCAATGAGAAAGAAAAACTTGTTTACAAAATAAAGTGGGTATCAATCAAAATATATTTTAAACGTGCAAAAAAATGAAATAAATTGAAGTTTGTCAAGTGTTAACGCAACAAAGACCAGAAAGATCTCAAATGACCAAGACTTTCCATTTGAGAACCAAAGTAGTAACCATATCATTTCTTGAACAAGTAAATAAAATTACAGTTGGCTCAAGTGATTGAATGTCATCAACAAAATGAATTGGCAAAGACACAAGATCAGTACTCAAAAACCACCAGCACTCTAGAAATAAGTCTTACTGAATGGGTGCAAGAAAAAGCAATCTTTGAAATATCACAGAATCATGCACCATATATACAGATATTCTTATTTGTCAAGAATGCAACAATTAATAGGCCAAGAGGTTGGAACTGGAGGCCAAAAGCAGAAATGTAAGACAAGACACAATTTCACAATCTTGACCTCAAAACGCAAGACAGCATCTGGTTATATTTCCAAATGAAGAATCCTGAAATTGGTCCAGAGATAAGTAGAGAATATCTTAACTACATCAATCTCAAAAAAGAAACAGCAATAGACCAATATTAAAAAAATGTTGAACATATGCAGAAAACAAAGCTGACATCCCACACACCTAAGGAAAAGACAGTATCCGCTATAAAACTCGGTACAGAAAATGGGAATTTACAATGAAGTATAGATGGAGAGGGCTTTTCTAAGCTTGGAGTTAACAGCAAGTTAAACTAATTTTCTTTCCAAAGATGTTGTCTTACTTATTTCTTTCTCTTTCCAGCATTTTTCTGTTTAGAGGAGGGGAATACCGACAACTCCAATTGATCACAAGAAGTTCAAGGTAGAAAGATGAGTAGCTAAAAAATCCCCATTGTTCTGTAATAAAATAAAACCACATGCATACAAACATTTCTTGAATTCAAACAGTGTCATGTTTATGACTTTGGTTCCAAGTCATGAGAAACCCCAGAGTTCTGAAGCCAGGGCTTTCTGGATGGGGTTAATGCTCTGATGTGATAAGCAGTTCTGACAAGTCAATAATTCAAATGTAGATAAATCTTAGTGTTGTTGGGTCACAGAGAAGCTGTCACCTTAGATGGTGTCGTAAGGCTAAAATGAACATTGCATTTTAATATCATTTCTTTGAATGCAAAATTCAGAGGCTTCCTGTGTGTAATCAATCACATTGAAATAAAACATCAGCCAAGCTTCAAAAGAGCCCACAAAGGATAGATGCAGAAATAGCATCAGGTACAAAGATGTATTCAACAACCTTCTTTTCATCATGGAGAAAAGGTTTTTTTCTTGACTCCATCAGCAGCTGAGCAAGTACAAACACAGTGTAGTAATAGTGATAATACTGTCACAGATGCCTTCAAAGATAAAGATTAAGGAGAATGCAAGAATAAAATGTGGAAGTACCAACTAAAAATTCTTCACCCACTCTCATGCCAGGGGTTGAAATGGACTAACTTGGATATGTTAAGGACAAAAGACGTTAAGTCTGATTTAGGTAGTGCTCAAATATGGATGTAACTCTTCCAAATATCATCTGATTCATCTTCGAATGAAGTAATCCTTGGATAAGAACAGGAATCTGTATCGTTTGGGTCTCTGGACCTCATCTTAGCACAATAAATTGAAGAACCAATTACTTTGTTTTTGGACAGTAACACAACCAAATATCCACAGTTCCTGTTGTTTGTACAGGAAAAATCTTGCCATCACTGGAGAATTTGTCAACAGCAGTTTGTGTTCTCAAACAGGATTCAGCGCAAATAATGAATGATGGCTGACCAACTGCTGCACATTCCGGAAGGAGTTTCCTACATCTTCCCTTCAAAAGAAAAGAAGTTGTTGTGGCAAGTTTGAGGGAGAGGGGAGAAAAGAGTGGCAATAGTGAAAGGTGGAAAGGGGTGGTGTGGGAAAAGGTTTGGTGGGATTAGAATGGTGCAAGAGTAAAAGAAGTGACATCCTGGCATCAAGTTTGCTTGGCACTACATTGGATTGACTCCTCATACAAGGCAGCGCCAATAAGTTGAGCCACAGCAGGAGTGGTGACCTTAGGAGGAACCATATTTCTTGGCACCTGTGGAGCAGGCTTATGGTGGGGGCCAACTTACCTGGCTCCCAGACCTGACTCCTGCAATGGACGCTTTTCTTGGAGATTTGCAGACTCTCCCGTCTGGTACAGGAGGAGACTTCCAAGCATATAGCGCACAATGCCAGGTTGTGCTTCAAGCATAATTTCAACAAACTGAAGTGGCCATCTGCCACAACGAAGTCGTCAATACATTTTGTGTAATGTGTAAAACCAGCAGACAACTTGCTTGAAGATCAATAATCCAAGCTGGAAAACAAGAGAACACAGAACTCAACCAAGTGAGAAAATAGTGCCAAGTGTTTACATGCTACAAAGGGGAAATGTTACAATGCATGAGACAAGGAAAGAAGCTCTAAAATGAATGAAAGAAAATTATGTTAGAAAAATGCTATTACTCTTTAAAAGTTGACTTACTCCGAGAGAACGATGATCAGTATGCCCATTATCATACTTTTTGCCAAGAAACATGCAAAGAGTCATTTTGTTTAAAATGATTGCTGAAAGTAAAGATTTCTCTACGTTGACACCATCTTGGGCTTGGCAATAACTATAAAGCCATGCAAATAATTGTTTGCTTTTCCCCATGATAAACCTACAATTCATTCTTGGGGACAAAATTCCCAAAATCAGGTAAATATATACACAAGTGAAAGAATAATGGTCTTTCTAATAGTCACTGAAATGACAATATTTGTACATGGTCCCACACATCCACCAATAGTTCAGCTGAATGTGGAAGAGACTAGATCGCCAAATGTATTTTTTTTTTATAAACATAGTTACTATCCCTAGGCTTATGAAATTTAACAAAATCATTTTGAGGTACAAAATATGTCTGTAATTAGGCAAAGTCTGTTTAGAAAAAAGATGAAGTTCAAAGTACTTTCACATAAAATACTTCATTGCATTCTTTAAAAAAGTATCTCAATTATAGCCCATTATGTCAAGGAACTGTACACACTGTTCTTGGTTTTCACATTTATAGCAAAAACAAGATTGTAATGCATACTTCAATAAACACTGCAGCTTTTTAAAAAAATACTTTCACGTACAAGAAACTGACATCTGGGTTGGAATACTCTTCTGTGAACTTCACATGCAATACCACCCAAACAAGGAAGATAAATGCTTTGTCAACAGATATATTTATTGTAGTGATGGGTCTTGTACGATCTAACAACATATCACACATTAAGCATATTCATTCACCAAATGCCGTGAGAGAGGCCTTCAGGAAAGCTGCATTACAAAATACCAATCCAGTCAGTATGGAGTACACAGCCAAGGTTATGAATTAAGCATCAGATGATTTTGGAAGCTCTGTCCAGTTAATGGTAAAAATCCGAGTATATAAACAAAAAAGTCCTTCCCCAACACAGAATTTCTACCTCCAATAAAAATATTGAAAACTACTTATTAAGCATTATTTTGTATTATAATCTACAAGATGACCTGTCAGTAATCCCACTTTACAGATGACAGTAATGATGCTGAATGAGATCAAGTATAGTTACATGATTCAAAAACATATCTGCTAATATACATGTGCTGGTTTTGAAACAAAGATGAGCTGCAAGTATTGAACTATTTGTGATGCACTGATCTAATAACATGATCACTGATCTAACAAGATCACTGATCTAATAAGTCAGCTGCATGTTCTTTTACGTTGCTAATTGTACAACCTGTGAATATAACTGGAGACCCAAAGTTTTTGATAATACTTTTGTTTTTAACCCATAACTTACATCTTAAGTGTCGGGGAAATAAATCAGTTGTTTCATGAGAAGTTACAGATGGAGTCAAGTCATCAGCAGAAGACTGTGTTTCTTCATCATCACCTGAAAGTAAGTCTTTTGCTATCTCCTCCTGTTAAATCCAGATAAGAAAATATATTGGACAAAATCCAGCGTAAACATTAAAAAACATTCTTCAGACATACATGTATACATTGCAAAAAAGAGATGGAAATTATAAAGCTTGCCTTATCAAGAGTCATGTCAGGTAATTCATCAGCAAGTTCACTTGGAGAACTCCCTGGATTTTCATTTTCTAACACCGGAACAGGAGGATCATATCCATAGAGTACCAGCAAATCATCGAGTGGCATGTTGCTCTCCTGTTAAACAAAATTATTTATTCACTGTTCTATGGCAGATAAGGAATCCCTAACAATTTAGAATTATCAGTATCATTCACATTTTATTAACTATTTTAAAAATAATTTAGTAAATTCCAAGCAAACTAGATTTAGTAATACAAACTAGTTTTTAGAAATGAAAATCGCAAGATCTAATCTGCATTTCCATCCAAAAATACTTCTATCATTCCCACATGCAGACAGAGAGTTTGGAATGTAATTTTAAGTGCAAGACAAAAATAAACATAAGTTTGGAACAAAAAGCAAAAACAAAGGACATAAAACAGTCGCTTGGCAATAAAGATGAATTGTTATGGTAATAATTTCATAATAATTGAAAATAGGTGATCCAATATGAAGGATTCAAATCAGACCTTGCACATACTTAGGGAATATATTTCAGGAGGTTCTTCAAAACAAGCATGCATCTTTTGTTGGAAAACTAAGCAGTGAACCAAGCAACTAATGACTAGATGTAAAGTAAAATATAGCATTTTGACTGCACTTCAGTTAAGGGGATATTTAAGTTTCAATGTGATAAAGGACAGATAATTTCTTTAAAGATTGATGGAGAACAGATTTCATAACATTTAAAAATGATGAAGAAATGGCTGTGGAAAAATAAATTAGCCATTGTCCTGAACTGCATATGAGTTCTGCCTGAAAAGAGTAATCGGAAAGGCACATAAAAGTGCATCCCATATAATTCTGATTGATGCAGCATAATTGTTATTCTTACTAGGCCTGGTGATTTTTTAAAAAAATACAAGCTTTTATATCAAGATGTGAATATCACTGACAGGAAGATAATAAGCTGGCTCCTCTTACCCCCAAATATCCTTCATAAAGCTCTCCAATCTTTTTGTAGAAGATACTGCACATAATATTGGGTAAGGAACAGCCAGATTTAGACTCAGCACTGAAGGATCTGTAAAGCACTTTTAAGATCAGATAGCGCAGGACTTAAAGGAAAACTTGTCAGTGGAAATGTTCCTGTGTGTCTGTTTCCCCCACGTTCCGTGGTGGTACAAGAGTTTGTGGAAAATATTGCTGTAAATAGCTTAAGAAATTTGCTTACATTGTCAGTGATTCACACCGAAACCTTGGGGCAACACCTGTGTATAAGGAGGGTAGGGTAGGAGGTGAGTCAGTTGGTGGACAGTGTGGCACCCAAGCAGGCCAGTTGGTCCTGGATTGAATTGTTTGTAAACGAAAGGCTCTGGGGAGTCAGGAAGCAAGTTATTTGCTCAGGATGCCCAACCCCTGACTCACTCTTGTAGCCACACCAAACTTGGAGGGCAGGGGACTAGAAAAAAATGTCACTGAACATTTTGGGTAGATTTTTATTGGCTAACAAATTGAATTGTCTCTCATCAGCATATGCCTGAACAACATTCAGATGTCACGGCATGCAGGCATGATTAGTGATGACTGCAAATGGAATTGAACACGGTGCAATCATTAGCAAACTGCCTCGTTCCTCACTCACAAAGGTCACTGATGAAGCAGCTGATAGTACCCAGCCCCAGTGATTGCACTGGGAAACTGACCTCATTAAAAACACACACACAACCATCATATTCTATGCAAGGTAGAACTCTTGACTAATGGTGAGATATCCCTTTAAAATCTCTTGACTTTAGTATTACTAGGAATCTTAATGATAGTCAAATACAGTGTCTAAGTTATGAGTAGTCAGTCACATCATATCCATCGCTTGGGTCCATGTTTGAATCATGGATGTAGCAAGGCTGGAGCTAGGAACTTCAGGCAAAACCCAAAATGAACATTAAAGAGCAAATTATTGGCACGTAGCATTGCTTGCTAACTTTGTTGATAATAACTTTTGTCTTTGCTGGTAATTATCAGAATTGTACTTCTTCTGCATTTCTTTGACAGGATGCATCTCAACCATTTTATGCATTCTAAATTAGATGTTAACATCATAACTATGCTTAAAGAGCTTGCTAAAGGCAAGTTAATCCTGGAATCCATATTTCCATTCTGTATCTGGGATGCTAGTTAGTTCCAGAGCCTTTACTGTATCCAGGGATCTCAGCCTTTTTCCCCCCTAAGTGAATCAAAATGGCTAAAAATTGATTATCTATGATGCCAAATTCCTAGGGGGAAAGCTAATTTGGGGGCTCTACTCGGCACATTCCATTGAAGATGATTGCAAATGCATCATTATTGTTTCTGCTATTCATGCTGGGTCTCACTAACAGCAAGGATGGGGACCTTTCGGAGCCTCCTCTTCCTGTTATTTCTTGCATTCATGATGAGACGATTACAGAGCTTTGATTTTATCTGTTAATTGTGCAATCACTTACGTTTTCTATATTCCAAGCTGCTTTTGCTGTTTAGAATACAACTAGTACTATATCACAAGTTCACTAATATTGCATCTCATTTTTAAGCAAATTTAATGCTGCCCCCAAACATTTTTCTACATTTCTCGCATAGTTTGGACCTCTGGTTTGATGGTTATACATGGACATGACAGACAATGAAGCAAAAAGATGGAATGAAATTCTCTAGCCAATTGCACAGTATCTATCTCATGAGAAGTACTCCAGGGTATTTGGCTTCATGCATATTTTTAGATAGAATTTTAATGCAATAATCTCATATTTTACAGGATAAAACTTGCCCCGTTTAGTTCTCATATTTGACAGAAATTTAAAATTTAGTTATTGTCATTGTTGAGAACCAACTGCAACGCACACAAAATGCTGGAGGAATATAGCAGGTCAGGCAGCATCCATGGAAGGGAATATATAGTTGACATTTTGGGTCAAGACCCTTCATCAGTCCTGAAACTTCAAATGTTTATTCACTTCCATAGATACTCCCTGACCTGCTTAGTTCCCCTAGCATTTTGTGTGTTTTGCTCTGGATTTCCAGCATCTACAGAATCTCGTGTTTATAGTTTGTTGAATGACTTATTTTTTCACTTTGAACATTGAAATTAACATAAAAAGTCAATGTGGTTTTCCCTTTTTCCTAATTCCCTGTTCATAATCCATGTAATTTCACATTGCCCAAAAGATTAAACTGAAGGCTTGGGCCAAACCTCTCAGCCAAAAGCTTGAACTTCCAGCAATACATTGGAAAAAATCAACATAGTTTGACTGGCTTTGATATTTTTTCCCTGCTTTCAAGAGTGCATACAGACTCCATTTATATGGCTAATATTCCCACCGTCTAGTAGAAAGGTTAAAAGAAAAAGTTCCATAACAACATTGGTTTGTATCTGCTAAAAATATATATTTTATCCAATAACAGTAGTAATTATGACCATGGATATCAGCTGTTCTTACCTAGACTAGAAAAAGCAAATTCAGACACAGCACTAACATTACCAGCTCTCTTATCAAAGCATTCAATTCATAAGGACTGAAAATAAATGACATAGTCACACCCCATTAATAAATAAAAATTCTTGGTAATGTCCCTTTTGATGTATACAGATAAGAATAGGAAAACATTTTTCTTTAATGGGTATACACTCTGTACAGAATACGTTGACTTAGCTTTTCCTCTTCTAGCATGTTACAATTTTTTAGTGCAAGGTGAAAGAAACATGTTACTTTAAAAATTCCATTTATGAACCCTACCACCAGCTATTCTTAAACAGAGTAATAATTCATGATCATGGAAGATAGTCCTACATTACAAATCTTTACATTATTTTTACTCTATAAAGACTATTGATGAATTTTGTGACAAAGCAGCACCATTTCAGTTTCAAACAATTCAAATGTCAAGTTATTTACTGTTTAAAAAAATAGATACCCTTTCCAAATCTTCAATTTCTGATGTGAAATTCTTCCCTCCCTCTAACATTTCCTCTTCTTCAAGTGTTCGCTCATCATCGTAATCATGCACTAGCATTTCTGCTGTAGGGTCGAAATCATGATCCTCAGACGATAATGAGCCAACTATAAAGTAAAAACAATGAAATGAGTGTATACTAAATCTGTGATATATCTTATATTGTGTTCTGGCAAATCAATCACTTCACAACCTGCTTATACTAGATATCAGTATAAGTTTAAATGATTTGATTTAGATGACTCCAGATAGGATTTCTTTTGTCCAAGACTAAATTGGCTAATTCAAAAGATTTGGTTATTTAATACAAAGATTCAAAATCAGAATTCCTCTACAATGTACTCAATTCAATTCAATTTAAATAAAACATAGGACAGATCATAAACAAACATTAAAAGCAGCCAAATTAAGTTGTTGAATGGGAGGATAATGAAAAAAGCACCAGCAACAGAGCTTGATAAGTCTCACAATGGTTCCTAGTCACTGCTACAACACAACAGACTAAATGGCTCTGACAGCGTATGACTGCATGATCCCAAGAACCCCTTCTCCATTGGACCAGCTTTTTGCCAGAAAACGAGAGCATTGTACTCAGCAACTAAAAAAATCAAATCATTTGTTTTTGGTAGCTCATTGCCATTTTCATAAAACAGTGTATTGAGACTTTCATCAGTTAATACCAAACATAGCGCTAAGTACTGCAGTCTAATCTGGTTCACGAGTTTTAATTTCTATTGGTATCACTAAATACAAGTCACAAAATGAAGTACATTTAAACCTTTAAAATACATTCATCCCAAGTAGAGGAGCATCAATTATGGGATCTTGAAATGACATTAGCAAATGGAAGTGCAAGAAATCTGAAATATTAAACCAGTTTTCAGTTGACAATTCCTTCAGAACTTATGACTTCCAAACAAATGGCTTTTCATTTCTCACCAGAAGCTGTAATTCCACAATCATCCATATTTCCTGTACAGGAGATCCCACAATCAAAAAAAAAAATAGAAAAATGACGGTCAGATTAGCTTTCCCCGCTAAAAAAACCTGCATTGTTAGTTACCATATACAAAGATGAGAGGATGATCACAGCACAAAAATGAAAAGTAATTTCAATGAAGTAGATGCATTTTAGAAAGTTTGAGAGATAGTAGATAACCCTGAAATAAAATGAAAATATGAACTAGTTTCAAAAGCTGAAAACTCCAAAACCGGAGTATGGGATAAATTATGCTTTCTATGAAGCTGACCAGCACATTCCAAGAAACAACAAAAAGAGAATTAAGATAGCAAACCTATTCCACCTCCCCCAGGGATTCAAGTCAGTAAAAGTCATAAATTATGGAAGGAAATGAATCCCCTGTACACTTCGATTAGCAGCTCAAAACAAAGAGTTTTGGTCAAAAATAACGCGATAACCCTTTTTCATAAATGCATCTTTAGTTTACAGGAGTATATTTAGCCAAAGAGGAGGAGGAATCTTAATCTACTGTCAACCTGAATATCACCACCTTTGAAGCTGACTCAGCACTGGGACAGAGATGGAGATTTGGTAATAACAGGATATTTCACATAACGGGCAAGTTTCAATTTTCTTTCCTGTATCTATTATCCCAAATGTGCGTGCATGCTAGCAACGTAAAGATTTCTAAAATCAGCCAACATAGAAAGACATATGTCCCACTAATGACAACATAGCTGCAAAGTAAATATTTGGCAGGAAAACCCAAAAACAAGATTCCATGACTTTTGTATGACTGAAATCCATTTCAAGCTTAGGAAACATGTAACCGGGCTCATTAGGTAGCACATGATCGGAAGTGTTTTTACTCAAGGAAAGCATTCTAATCAAATTTGAATATACACATTTAAAAAAAAATCTATACACAAGTTAGTATATAGATTCCAAGCCAAAAATCCACAATAAGTTTACATCTTTGCACAAAAACTGAATTTCCATTTATACATACACTTTCTCTACTTTTAAGCAGAACAGTACAAATTCTTTGAATATTTAATTGAAACTACTTTTGAAATGAGAGATATGTGGACGCACCGTTATAGCGCCAAGGTGTTGATCAACAGACATCTGTTGGCTGACATTATTTTAACAAATTTCACTGTTAGCACCATAGCATTTTGCTTTTGATTTATATTAGTTAACATAAAAAAGAGGAAAATAACCATACCTAACACTATATTATGTTCAATTTATTCAATAAAAATACCCACATTAACTCAAATGGAAATGCACCAAAGTATTAGCAGATGCAATTCAAAACTGAAAAACTTGTATCCTAACCAGTGATAAAAGCTTGAGCAATAGTGACAAACCTATTACCATAATCTCCAGTGTATCCTCAGGCACTAAGAAGTGAAATTAATAATTCAAATTAAATAATCTCATAATAAACCTAACAAGAGCATCACTTGCCTCAACTTCTTGTGAATTAACTTAGCATGTCTTCTGGTTCCTCTCTCATTCGTTGAACAGTATCTTAAATGTTTCAGATTTGTAAGAGACAATCATCAGTATATATGCTGATTAAATGCCACAGCCAAGAAATTTAATAAAATACTTAAGTTTCTTTGCCTGAAAGAGAGGTCGCCATTGTTATACCATAATTTAAGATTTTAAATATCAACACTTTTGTTCTAACACTTAACCCAATATTTGGGTTGTAATTATGTTAGATTTTAAGACAGTTTGACATCAACTGAATTAATGTAAGGTAACAAAATGCCTGAGAGTTTATGGATTAAAATGAAATTTCAAATGTTAAAGCAAGGACTGCATGTTTTCCAGAATTCATCATACAACAAAAAGTAGGTTAATAAAAGTTGAATAATTTGATGAAATCTATTTGTTCTAGTTGTTGCAAAGGACATCTACAAATAGAATAAAAATTACCACTCAAAAAACACCATACCAAAAAGAAGATCATTTAAATGATTAAATGCATCCTCTTTAAATACATATATTTCTGTTGCATGCTTATGTTAACTGCAGGGTGGAGCCACTAATATTATACATTATTTTCTTTAAAACGAATCTTAAAAATTAGACTACAAAGGGTCACACCCAGAAGTAAAGTAGATCAGCACATACCTGGACTCGAACTTCCATAGGAAGCCTAAAACAAAATATTTCAAAATGCAAGGATTAACATAATATTCACATCTTGTCCATAAAATACATCACACAATGAACACTGGGGCCAAAGCTTTCTATTCACATCTTGGGGATTGGGCAAAAGGGATGTTACTTTGCAGAAGTACTCTTCTGCTCAAGTTTCTACTCAAACTTACTTGCACATCTGCAAACAAAACATGTTCATAACCCATGCAATTATGTAGTGTTTTGGAACACAGCTTGAAAACATGTATATTCACTAAAAATATTTATAGTAATGGCTTTCTCATTTCATTACAGCAGCAAAAAAATTGTTAACACCAATAATAAGGAATACAATCTGATCTAAAATAACTAGAAGTTACTTTGAAGATCTAATAGAACCATTTACCAATTGCATTGATGTAAATAAATAAAATTCCTCTTCAAAAACCAGGTACACAAAGCTTTGAAAATGTCTTAACAATAAATTCCAATCATCACCATGCTCTATTTTGCATGTGGAGCACACCTCAACATATTTCTCTATTAAAACTGTTTTCCCTATAACAGCTATGTAATCTCCATCCATTCTTTTGGAATAATTTCTATTTCTCCCTTGCCATTGACATTTTATAATTTCTTCTACTCTCAATCGTTATATTAAAAGGAATCACGGAGAATCAATTTGGATTAAATTCTTCAATCCTTGAACTGGTTTGGTAGATTTGGTGCAGGTCATGAAGGAAACAGTCTGGCAGAAATCTAACCAGAATTTTCTCATAATTTGTTGATCAGAGTTGAATATGTCCTGATATATTCTTTTTCCTTTGTAGCCATTAGACAAAAGCACCTAGTACTCCAGAATAACTGTAAGGGATTTCTGATTAAAAAATCTCTGCTTAGCTTTGGTCTTAAAAGTATCATCCCCTACTAGCTTTTAAATTGTCACATCTTTGCAGAAGAAAGTACAACATTTCCCTGCTTACAATTTAGTTGAAATTTGTGTTTCCAAAGTAAAATACTCTAAATGCTGAAAATCTGAAGCAAAAGCAAATGCTGGAAATACTGAGCAAATCAGGCAGTCACCTCTGGATAGAAGACCAAATGCTACCTGACCTGTCGTTTGCAGTACTTGGTTTTTAATTTTTAGTAAATTTTGCATAGAAACATAAACATAGAAAACCTACAGCACAATACAGGCACTTCAGCCCACGAAGTTGTGCCGAACATATCCCTACTTTAGAAATTACTAGGCTTACCTACAGCCCTCTATTTTACTAAGCTCCGTGTACCTATCTAAAAGCCTCTTAAAAACCCTATTGTATCTGCCTCCACCATCGTTGCCAGCAGCCCATTCCACGCACTCATCATTCTGAGTTAAAAACTTACCCTGATACCACCCCTGTACCTACTCCCCATCACCTTAAACCTGTGTTCTCTTGTGGCAACCATTTCAGCCCTGGGAAAAAGCCTATGATCATCCACACGATCAATACCTCTCATCATCTTATACACCTCTATCAGGTCACCTCTCAGCCTCCGTCGCTCCAAGGAGAAAAGGCCAAGTTCACTCAACCTATTCTCATAAGGCATGCTCCCCAATCCAGGCAACATTCTTTTAAATCTGCTCTGCACCTTTTCTATAAATTGAGGTGACCAGAACTGAGCACAGTACTTCAAATGGGGTTTGACCAGGGTCCTATATAGCTGCAAGATTACCTCTCGGCTCCTAAATTCAATTCCACAATTGATGAAGGTCAATACATCATATGCCTTGCCTTCTTAACCACAGAGTCAACTTGCGCAGCTACTTTGAGCATCCTATGGACTCGGACCCCAAGATCCCTCTGATCCGCCACACTGCCAAGAGTCTTACACTTATAAAATTACCTGCTGGTTGATTACTAACTTTTTTCTGCTGGTGTCTCCAGTTCAATGAAATGCCATTTCCATGGAACATTAAGTTTGTCTTCCGACTTACTCAGTATTTTGGCTATTTTCTTCTTTCCATTACAGATGAACAGCTTTTGTCTCAATCTCTCAGGCTAATGCTCTTCTAGCAATTTTGCTCATTCCCAGTTCTCCCATCTCACTCCTGATCACCTGTCATTGACTATTGCCACTTGCTATCCAGCTGCTGTATTCCCTCGTTAGTTTTGCATTTCCCCCATGTATCAGCAAAGGCTCTCATCCCACTTCCACATGGCCCCTAACCATAACGATTGAATTTTGACCATCTCCTTTTCCACTTTATCAGTTTCTTTGGAATTCCTGTCCCTTCACATCCTTTTTGGTCAGCTCCTCTCAGGTTCTGCAAAGATCTTTCACTTCTTCTCCCTTTTTCTAGAGATGTCACCAACTTTCTCTTATGCCATTTCTCGAGGAGTTTTGCTCTATCTCCCCCACATTTTCATTCTGATTCTCATGAACACAATTCAAAACAATGCCATATACCACATGCAGGTCAAGTTCTCATAAATTATCTATTCTCTAACTGTAAGCTTTTTATTTGACATTTCCTAGTAGATGATCCCAGTAAGATTCAAGCCATCATTTTCAATCTCCACCACCATCTCCATCTCCCGCTCCATAAGATTAAAGTAGAGCATTGATGAGCATGGCATCTGATTTGATCCCATGAACTTATCGCCCCATATTTGATCCATCACAAGATTATCTGACTCGTTTGCTTCAGAAGATCTGCTGTTGAGCCCTTACCTGTACTTCTGCGATCCACAACCATGACTGTTTCAGTGCTCCACAGATAAGTCTTTCTTTGCTGTTCTTCAGGAACTCATTCTACACTTGCGTGTAAACTTAAAAATCACACCAAGTCCAATTCAGCTATTCTCCCTGTACTCATTGACATAGACTTAACTCCTTGACAACCAATGCCTTCACTTTTAATTTTCCAAATCTGACTTTCAAATTCTTCTATGTTAAGAGTCTGTGTCCTCACCTTTAGCTTATTTTCCTAATTTTTTTAAGCTTCTTAAAAACGTCCCAAGATATTTGAGCTCCTCCACATCTATCCACTAGCAGGCTGAGTCATTAGTACTAAGAAATGAAATTCTCTCCCTGATCTTCAGGCATTTTAAAGATACTTTATCCTGGTCTTCTTACATTTTCTGTCCAATATGACCCCATCATTTCCCCCTTCCTCATTTGCTCTTTCTCCCCTTTCTACAGTCCTATTTCCTATCCTCAGTACCTTTTCTTCATGGTTTGTTTTCCCTTCCATCCCTTCATTACTCCTTCCCCCTTCTCTGACTTTACTCCTTACACCTTACTTCTCCTAACTTACTCTTCCACAATTTATCAGCTTCCACTATTGACAATATTCGTTATACTTACGCCCTCCTTGGCCACAGCTGGTCAACTCGTTTGAAGGGGTTGCAACATCTGTCCTTTCACTTCCTCCCTCACCACAATCTAGAGATCTTAAGTGAGACAGAGGTTCAGCTGCACCTCTTCCAACTTGATCCACTGCTCATAACATAGCCTTTACTATGCTAGAGAATCCAAGCATAGAAGAGGCAATGGTTTGTGGAAAATCTGCACTGTTTACAGCAGTCACATCAAGCTTCAGTAGCATTTCACTTTAACTTGCCCTCCAAATCCTACACTGTGATGTCCGACTTTAGCCCTCTACATCATTACAGAGGGCCCAAATACAAATTGGAACAACTCATACTAAGCAGAGGTCACTTACAACCCAATAGTATGGTATGAACAATTTCACGCAACACACACAACCCTGTCCATCTAGGTCTTTTCTCCTTTAATTTATCACATCTTTCCCATCCACCCCCAGTTCCATCAGCCCATCATTCCACTCATCACCCACCGATTTCTGCCCACCCTTCCCCTGTACGACTATATACAGGCAATCTTTCCTCCAGGACCTGATTCAGAGTCTTTACATACACTTTCACGGTTTTGTTTGAACCACTGTTCTTCCAGAATTGTTTTTGCCCCCTCTCTGTCTAACCCCGTTTCCCTGTCAACCCTTGTCCATGCTTTTTATCAACTCCGTTTTCCTCTGCTTGATGCAATTCTATCGATGCTACTCTTTCCCTATCTCTTCCTACCTCGTTTCCTTCCAGATCCACTTTCCTCCTTGCCCCTTTTCCCATTATGTCCATTCCTCTTACTCTTCTCCCAACGATTTATTTTTGCCATCTAGTCTTAAACGATCCCCTAAGTTCTGCTTTGGATTTATTTTCTCTCCCTCACCCTTCTCACTCCTTTACTTCTGCGCCCCGCCCGCTTTTTCTAACCTGCTCTGCATCTTCTGCCCGTTCGCACCCCTCTCTCTGGCCAGGATCCGCTGCGCTGCCTTTAACCGCTATCTAAAAGTTTTTCGGCCCGAGCCTCCGCCGGCTGAGGCTACTCATCCTCCAGCCGCTAACCCAGAGAACTGCGAAACGGCGTCTCGCAACCACTCCAGCTTCTTCCTAAACAACTCCGCCTCCTCGCCACCGGCCGCGGGCTGATGGACTGCGCCGGCTGAAGAATCTCAACGGGCCTGTCGCGGCGCCCGGCTTCGACATCACCCGCCCGTCCCTGCCCGGAGGCCAGCGGGCCAACCCCCCACATCCCTCGTACCCTTCTCCCCTCCCCTCCCCAGCCCACCGCAGCTACCCCGGTCCCTCCGTCTACCGGAGCGGCGCCCCAGTAGCCGGGCAGCGGCCGCCGCCGCCGTCTAACGCGGGAGCGGGGAGATGGCGGGAGCGAGGGGGTGTCTGCCGGTGCCGCGGCTGCTCGGCTGGCCCGCAGTGGCGGTCCGAGCCAGCGGTCGGCTCGGCCGTCTCCTTACCTCCGCCATGTTGTTACCTCTCCCGGAGAGCGAGCTGGCCAGCCCGAGACCCGGATGGAGCAGAAGGAGCTCTGCAACATTTGTTACCATTGGTGGAGCTGCCGACAAAATGTCATTTCAACTTTACCGCTCTGCTCCCCTCTCCCGTCCCGACACAAGCATCCCCTCTCCACCCAGCATCTCATTTCCTCCCCGTTGCCCAGCTACTTACTCCGAGCAAGTTTTTAAAAACAAAAAAAAATTAACGTTGCGTGCAGACGGAATGTGCGAAACATTTAAAAAGTATTTTTTTAAAAAAAACGAAAACAAAACCCACAGTCTTCTTGTCCGTTCGTTCGCTGAGCAAAGTGATCGCACTTAATTGCCTTCTTCTCAATCCGATAGTAATAATGTCATTTTTGTTTTGTATGTTCGCATTTATGTAGAAATTGGGTTTCAGGCTCCCTTTAGGTGAGCCCAGAGTTAGTTTTCCCCGACTCGTCATTTGGTTCTGTTGTTTCTGATAATTACATTTATGGAAATAGTTTTGGGAAATGACACCATTTTATTCATATACTTCTGAAAACAAATATTGTTCAAGGCGAACAATAAATATAACTGCATTGCGTCAACGCATATTATGTCAAAGTTTACCATAACCAGACAACATACACCTAATGGAAGAATTCCATAAAGGAAAGAACAGAAATATTTGGGGGTAAATATGCATAATTCTTAGGAAAAAGCAGGGCAGGTTGAGATGGTGGTTGTTACAAAGCAAGATGTCATAAATAAGGCAAAGAGCAAGTAAGGCTGAGTCCTTTAAAACATTGTTTTAAACAGAACTGGGTTACTATCTCTGACTTTAGTGCTACAAAGTCTAAAGAATTCAGGAAGCATACAGAAGGGCTTTACAGAAATGATTACAGTGATGACGGACTTTGGTTATTTCCATTACAAGAGAAACGGGACCTGACTTCGATGAGAGGAATTTAAAGGGACAGATAAAATAAAAAGACAGCAAACAGATCTGACAATAAGAAACCATTTTCTAATGGTAAAGGAGCCAAGAACCATGGGACAAGGAATGAAGGCACTAGACAAAAGAAGCAAGGGTAACATGAGGGAAAATTCTTGAACACAGTGAGTGGTAACCTCTGGGATACTGTGCAATGGAGGCAGATGCTATTGGAGCATTCAAAATGAATCTACATTAGTACACAAAAGGAAGAACTTTGCAGGGCAATGGGCATAGGCATGGAATGAACTGGATTTCTCTCACATAGGGTCATCTTAAGTATGGCCTTAATAGGAGTGGCTACATTCCATCCTGCAACCTTCTTGTATTATTGTTTGAACATTTGTTTCCTTGGAAATGACAGATGGGATCAATATAAATATAAAAGTATAAATGAAATGCAATTTCAGAATTTTGGTCCAAAAGTCCTTGGAATGCAGGGCAAGATCACAAACTAGATCTAACATTGACTTGGTAACAGCTGAACAGAGATTTTTTTTGACTAGGATATACAAAATTATAAGGATAGTGTGAATGCATGCAGAATTCACCCCCCAGATTAGCTGAGACTAGAACTAGAGGTTATCGGTTTAGCATGGAAAGTGAACTATTTAAGTGGAAACTGAGGAGGAATTTCTTCAATCATAGGGCGCTGTAAGCATGGAATGGGCTGCCAGCAGAGATGGCAGGTGTGGGTCAAATTGGAACACCTTCAGTGAGCCCAATCTTTTTTAAAATCAAATCAAACTTTATTCATAATAAGATATTTACAAGAATAAACTATTCAGTGCCTATTCATTCTTTACTTTCACAGTCAATATTTTCTGTACTGTTCTATTATATTCCTACATATCAATAGCACTGCTGCACTCATGGCACTTGGGGGTGGTAAACTATGACAATAATTGAGGGACTTCCTCACTCAACCTGGCCCCTCCCTCTCCAGTAGCAGAAAAACTCCACACTGCGGCCCTTCCCACCGACCCCTTGCAGAGAACGCACCAAGCTTCAGTGTGTCCGTCAGCATGTACTCCTGCAGGCTGGAATGTGCCAGTCTGCAGCATTCCTCCATGGACACCTTGATGTACTGACAGGCCATCGACCTTTGGGCAGACTGAAGGATGTTTTTCACTAAGCTGATGATCTCCCAGCCGCACGTAATGTCCATCTCTGTGTGTATCGCTGGGAACAGCCCACAGATCCAAGAGTCCTCTGCCATGCAGCCATGCAGGATGATCACAACATAGGCCTTTGTGTCTTTCTTCATTCCACAGGTCCAATCTTAACCCAGCGTCATTGGGAAAATGTATTTGAACACTAAATCTGTCATCTGTGTTGCTGCGATGATCCTCGCACTCTTTTAACTTGTCAGAAATATTAACAATCTGAAATAAACATCTCAAAGCACTGGCGACATAATCTGTCCTCATGAAATTCTCCAAATCCACTGGCAAGATGTAGACTGATGAACATCTCCAGCAGTGAGGCTCTGATCAATCTCCATCAGCACCATATTGGACAATGGTATTGTGTGCTGAGACACAACACTTTATTTGAGCTACGTCACAGAAAGAGATTCCCAGCAGAATAAAAAAAAAGGTTCTTCAAGGTTACTTGCAAGGACTTGTGGAAAAATGTAACGTTGCCCAAGATTGCTCATATTAGAAAAGCATGCAGAAAGCACTGAGCACTTGGCAGTTTTCCAATTTGACTATATGCTCAAACGACTCAAAGAGTGCATAATATTTCTAACAAGATATCATCCATCTCATTAAGTTATAGAACAAAGAACACAACAGCATAGTAAAGGCCCTTCAGCCCACAATGTTGTGCTGACCTTTTAAGTTACACTAAGAAAAATCTAACCCTTTCCTCCTGCATATCCCTCTATTTTTCTATAATAGCTGTCCCTTCTGGCAGAGTATGCAGATCCAGCATTTGATCCTTAAAAGCCTGGCAAAAACAAGTCATCCTCAACGTTGATGTTGTGCCCAAGAAGAGTAGATGAAAGTAGTTATGAAAAAATATATTCAAGCAACACTCACTGAGAAATTTCAATTTGGTGTTTCCCCTGATCCACTTGGTTCCAAACTTCATAAACATATTGGGTCAAATATAAATATAAAAACTGAATTCCAGGCGTGAAATGAGAGTGACTGACCTTAACAATATTTGACAATACCAGGACAATATTTGAACACGCGTGGCATCAAAACGCCTGGTAGAAATTGAACAGTGGGAATTGAAGAGAAAATTCTCCATTTGAATAATAGTCACTGTTGGAGTTCACAAGGAAGAACTTTAGACACAGCTCTCTTCAGTAGCCTCAGCAAATCCTTCATTCTACCAAAAAATCAGAATAGCAGTCTATGCCTGAATGCAGCAAAAATCAGATGATATTGTCATATGACTGATAAGTGGGAAATTACATTCATGTCATCTATGTAAAGCAAAGAACATCTTTAGCAAGAGAAAGCCTGACTACTTAATCTTGATATTCACGGATTCATGGATTAAAACCCCAGCTCTCTTTTGAACTTTGTGAATATTTATTCACCAGTTCCCCTGTGGAAATGGCAATAGGACCATCTTCACGTTTTCCATAACCAGGATATTCCAAACAATAAGCACACATTACTCAAAGTAGTGTTACTTATTTTTCACTATATTTGATAATTGTGACCTCCAGTTCTTGATCACTTACCAAAGGGATGGGAGTCAATCTATCACTCTTCTTTAGAGCTTACAATACTCATAATACTGACAAGATTTGTGTTAACTGCAAATTTAGAAGTTATAGTTTCTAATCATTAATATCAATCACAAAAAAGGAATGGTCTCATCACTGATTCCAGGGAAATGCCACTATTCATATTTCTCTAGTCAGAAAAAGTAACAAATACTAGTATCTTATATTGTCTGCTACTTAGCCTTCCTTCATGCTTCAATCTCTTTGATGTTTTGTACTTCAATACTGCTGATAAGCTTGTTATGTGGGACAAATGGCATATACACCACATTGAGTGCAGTACCCTCATCAACTCTATCCCTTATCAAATAGGTTAGGCACACTTTACATTTAACAAATCCATTTTCCTCTACCTATTAAACATGTCCTGGAACAATGCCTTGAAAAACTATCCAACCACCAAAATAAAACTGAGTGGCTTGTAACTGCTGGAGTTATCCTTGCTCCCTCTACTAAAAAGGGAAGTAATATATTTTGCTGTCCGGTCTTTTGACAGTAGCCCCATCTTCAAAGAACATTGAAGGATTATGGTCAACAACTCCTCAGTTTCCTCTTCTACTTTCCTCAAAATTTATTCATTGCATAGACCATTGGAGTCAATTCCATTGACCAAAGAGTCAACTGAGCAAGGCATTGACAAACTATGACCACAAGAGCAGGTCAGGGATTAGATCTCCAGAGATTAGATAAATGACTTCCTGAATCCTCATTGATTTTTTCCACCTTCTGAAAGGCACCAGTCAGGAGAAAAATGGGACATACTTCATTTGAAACTTAGAAACATAGAAATTAGTTGCAGGAGTAGGTCATTTGGCCCTTCGAGCCTGCACCGCCATTCAGTATGATCATGGCTGATCATCCAACTCAGAACCCTGTACCTGCTTTCTCTCCATACCCCCTGATCCCTTTAGCCACAAGGGCCATATCTAACCCTCTTAAATATAGCCAATGAACCAGCCTCAACTGTTTCCTGTGGCAGAGAATACCACAGATTCACCACTCTCTGTGTGAAGAAGTTTTTCCTCATCTCGGTCCTAAAAGGCTTCCCCTTTATCCTTAAACTGTGACCCCTCGTTCTGGACTTCCGCAACATGGGAAACAATCTTCCTGCATCTAGCCTGTCCAATCCCTTCAGAATTTTATACGTTTCAATAAGATCCCCCCTCAATCTTCTAAATTCCAGTGAGTATAAGCCTAGTCAATCCAATCTTTCTTCATATGAAAGTCCTGCCATCACAGGAATCAATCTGGTGAACCTTCTCTGTACTCCCTCTATGGCAAGAATGTCTTTCCTCAGATTAGGGGACCAAAACTGCACACAATATTATACGTGCAGTCTCACCAAGGCCTTGTACAACTGCAGTAGGACCTCCCTGCTCCTGTACTCAAATCCTTTTGCTATGAATGCCAACATACCATTTGCCTTTTTCACCGCCTGCTGTACCTGCATGCCCACCTTCAATGACTGGTGTACAGGTCTCGTTGCATCTCCCCTTTTCCTAATCGGCCACTATTCAGATGATAATCTGTTTTCCTGTTCTTGCAACCAAAGTGGATAACCTCACATTTATCCACATTAAATTGCATCTGCCATGAATTTGCCCACTCACCTAACCTATCCAAGTCACCCTGCATCCTCTTAGCATCCTCCTCACAGCTAACACCGCAGCCCAGCTTTGTGTCATCCGCAAACTTGAAGATGCTGCATTTAATTCCTTTGTCTAAATCATTAATATATATTGTAAACAACTGGGGTCCCAGCACTAAGCCTTGCAGTACTCCACTGCCACTGCCTGCCATTCTGAAAAGGTCCTGTTTACTCCCACTCTTTGCTTCCTGTCTGCCAACCAATTCTCTATCCACATCAATACCATACCCCCAGTACCGTGTGCTTTAAGTTTGCACAATAATCTCCTGTGTGGGACCTTGTCGGAAGCCTTTTGAAAATCTAAATATACCACATCCACTGGCTCTCCCCTATCCACTCTACTAGTTACATCTTCAAAAAATTCTATAAGATTCGTCAGACATAATTTTCCTTTCACAAATCCATGCTGACTTTGCCTGATGATTTCACCTCTTTCCAAACGTGCTGTTATCACATCTTTGATAACCAACGCTAGCATTTTTCCCACCACCGATGTCAGACTAACCGGTCTATAATTCCCCAGTTTCTCTCTCCCTCCTTTTTTAAAAAGTGGGGTTACATTAGCCACCCTCCAATCCTCAGGAACTAATCCAGAATCTAAGGAGTTTTGAAAAATTATCACTAATGCATCCACTATTTCTTGGGCTACTTCCTTAAGCACTCTGGGATGCAGACCATCTGGCCATGGGGGTCTATCTGCCTTTAATCCCTTCAATTTACCTAACACCACTTCCCTACTAGCATGTATTTTCCTCAGTTCCTCCATCTCACGAGACCCTCGGTCCCTTACTATTTCTGGAAGATTATTTATGTCCTCCTTAGTGAAGACAGAATCAAAGTAGTTATTTACTTGGTCTGCCATGTCTTTGTTCCCTATGATCAATTCACCTGTTTCTGACTGTAAAGGACCTACATTTGTCTTGACCAATCTTTTTCTTTTCACGTATCTATAAAAGCTTTTACAGTCAGTTTTTATGTTCCCTGCCAGCTTTCTCTCATAATCTTTTTTCCCTTTTCTATTTAAGCCCTTTGTCCTCCTCTGCCGGTCTCTGAATTTCTCCCAGTCCTCAGGTGTGCCGCTTTTTTTTGCTAATTTATATGTTTCTTCTTTGGACTTGATACTATCTCTAATTTCCCTTTGTCAGCCACGGGTGCACTACCTTCCCTGGTTTATTCTTTTGCCAAACTGGGATGAACAATTGTTGTAGTTCATCCATGCGATCTTTAAATGCTTGTCATTGCATATCCACCGTCAATCCTTTAAGTATCATTTGCCAGTCTATCTTAGCTAATTCACATCTCATACCTTCAAAGTTACCCTTCTTTAAGTTCAGAACCTTTGTTTCTGAATTAACTATGTCACTCTCCATCTTAATGAGGAATTCCACCATATTATGGTCACTCTTACCCAAGGGGCCTCGCACGACAAAATTGCTATCTAACCCTTCCTCATTGCTCAATACCCAATCTAGAATGGCTTGCTCTCCAGTTGGTTCCTCGACATTTTGGTTCAGAAAACCATCCTGCATACATTCCAAGAAATCTTCTTCCTCAGCACCCTTACCAATTTGGTTCACCCAATCTATATGTAGATTGAAGTCACCCATTATAACTACTGTGCCTTTTTTTGCACGCATTTCTAATTTCCTGTTTAACGCCATCCCCAACCTCACTACTACTGTTAGGTGGCCTGTACACAACTCCCACCAGCATTTTCTGCCCCTTAGTGTTATGCAGCTCTACCCATATCGATTCCACATCCTCCAGGCCGATGTCCTTCCTTTCTATTGCATTAATCTCCTCTCTATCCAGCAATGCTACCCCACCTCCTTTACTTACCTGTCTATCCCTCCTGAATATTGAATATCCCTGGATGTTGAGCTCCCATCCTTGGTCTCCCTGGAGCCATATCTCTGTGATCCCAATTATATCATATTCATTAATAACTATCTGCACATTCAATTCCTCCACCTTGTTACGAATGCTCCCCGCATTGACACACAAAGCCTTCAGGCTTGTTTTTACAACACTCTTAGCCCTTATACAATTATGTTAAAAAGTGGCTCTTTTTGCTTTTTGCCCTGGATTTGCCTGCCTGCCACTTTTACTTTTTGCTTCTACCCTCATTTTACAGCCCTCTGTCTCTCTGCACTTGTTCCCATCCCCCTGCCACATTAGTTTAAAGCCTCCTGAACAGCAGTAGCAAACGCTCCCCCTAGGACATTGGTTCCAGTCCAGCCCAGGTGCAGACCGTCCTGTTTATACTGGTCCCACCTCCCCCAGAACTGGTTCCAATGCCCCAGAAATTTGAATCCCTCCCCCTTGCACCATATTTCAAGCCACGCATTCATCTGAAATATCCTCCTATTTCTACTTTGACTAGCACATGGCACTGGTAGTAATCCAGAGATTATTACCTTTGTGGTCCTACTTTTTAGTTTATCTCCTAACACCTTAAATTCACCTTGTAGGACCTCATCCCGTTTTTTACCTATATCGTTGGTACCTATGTGCACCACGACCACTAGCTGTTCACCCTCCCATTCTAGAATGTCCTGTAGCCGCTCAGAGACATCCTTGACCCTTGCACCAGGGAGGCAACATACCATCCTGGAGTCTTGTTTGCGGCCGCAGAAACACCTATCTATTCCCCTTACAGTTGAATCCCCTATCACTATAGCTCTCCCACTCCTTTTCCTTCCCTCCTGTGCCGCAGGGCCACCCATGGTGCAATGAACTCAGCTGCTGCTGCCTTCCCCTGATGAGACATCTCCCCCAACAGTATCCAAAACAGTATATCTGTTTAGGAGGGAGATGACCTCAGGGGACTCCTGCACTACCAATGGTCTAATTAGGTAGGGCCAGAGGCTTGAATGGCTCCTGGATGTCCTTGCTGCCTAATGCTTTGATCATCTCAAAAATAGTCCCCAGTGTGAGCAATTTACTGCAGATTACACTGGTGAACACTGGTGCCTGCTTGAAACTCATAATTGTTGAAAAGCCACTGATCTTCTCCACGAAGAATCCAACATGTCAGCCCTCATAATTCAGCGATCTCCTCTTACATGAATGTCAATTACAGTTTTACTCTGGCTCCACAGAAAATGGTTGAAGTATTTCAGATACACAGCCCAAATGCTGTTTCAATATGCATTCTTATAGCTTCCTCAGTCAATAAATTTACTGCTCTTATTAACCTTCTGTGGTGTACAATAGAAACAGTTTGGCATCCTGGTTTTCACCTCCTCATTGTCTCATTTGACAACATGCGAGATTCCCCAGTGAGATTGCTCTATATCCTTATCCTCTTCTGACTAACTGTGACTCTGGGCAATGTTGAACAGGCATTCGGAGGCCTAGAGCTTTTTTCGTGAGGTCTCCCACAATTTGGACTCAGATGATCTGTTGATTTCCCACTGAAATCACTTTAGTACCATTTTGATTTGTCTGTGAAAACAAGGCAACATTGCCAAAACTCTTGTGGTGGGGTTGTTCCTCCTTGCACCTTGAAATTCTGTTCTAAGTGAAACTGCCTCATATTTCTGAAGTGACATCTCCATACTGGTTGCTATTCTACATTACGTCCAGCAGATCAAAAAATTTCATCTGAATTCTCTCATTCACTAGGAATGTTCACAATGCCTACTTCAAAAAAAAGTTCAGACTCTTCATCTTTCTCAGCTAGTCTTTGACCTCACCACAATCAGCAACTATTTCCTTTGGTTCCAGGTTACTCAGGTCACACAAAGCTCTGATAATATGAAAAAGTACTTACATGAGATGCTGTGTACAATTTATGGAGGAGACAGACTTAAAATCTCATCTATTTCTGCCCATAACACTAACAAAAATACAGCCTTCACATACTGTTGCATTTCTATGTTCTCACCGGACATCGACAATATTATTCACCTGCAGGAGTGTTTCCATTTATTTCACCTATAGCCATATCACTTCTGTGGTGAACTATGTGCCTGTCTGGACACGCCCCCTGCTGACTGCTCCTGTGGCTCCTCCCACAGGCCCCTGTATAAAGGCAATCTGAGGCCTGACGCTCGGCCTCAGTCTCCAGGACATAGTATGATGGACATTCACTCCTGGTTCCTTCTTCCAGTCAATAAAAGCCGATATCTCGCCTTACGTCTCAGTGTGAGTTATTGATGGTGCATCAACTTCATTTCTTTTAAGCTGTCTGACTGGGCTGTGTGGGATCATCACTGCTCTACTTAGGGAGTCCCCTCTTCTCATTTCCTGCTATTCCCTCAAGTAGCAGCATTCCAAACTCAATGTCAATGCATTGTTTTTAATGTTGCTGTTTGAAAATACAAATAAGATGAGATTGAGTTAACAATAGAAAATCCCTTACTGACAGCATTAAATTCTCGGCGAAGGTACAGTGATGTCACCAATGTATCAAAAAGTCATATGATGTGGTACATCTCAGGATTTCTCAGTGGCCAATCATTGTAATTCCAATCTCCATTTCTATATGTCAGCCAATTACTACCTCTACTGCTACCATGAGGCCACACTCAGGTTGAAGGAGCAACACCTCACAGTCCATCTGGGTAACTTTCACACCGATGGCATGAACACCGATTTCTCCATCTTCTAGTAATTTTCCCCCTACCCCTTCCCTCTTCTTCAATTCCCTACTCCGGTCCCCCATTACCTTTTCTCTTCTCCTCTCCTGCCTATCACCTCCCCCTATTGTCCCTCCTCCTCTTTCTCCCATGGTCCACTCTCTTGTCCAATCAGATTCCTCCCTTGCCATCTCTTTATCTTTCCCACCCATCACCTGCTAGATTCTCACTTCATCCCCCTTCACACAGCCACCGGGCTTCATCCATCACGTTCTCACTTGTGCTTCTACCCCACCCCCGCATCTTCTTATTCTGGCTTCTTCCCCCTTCCTTTCCAGTCCTGATGAAGGGTCTTGACTTGAAACATCAATTGTTTATTCATTTCCGTAGATGCTGCCTGACCTGCTGAGCTCCCCCTGCATTTTGTGCATGTTGATGTGGTACATTCCACTCTTAAGAGGTCACTTACATATGTCCCCTGTACAAATATAATGCATCTGGAAACATTGCAGGACTGCATGGTGAGTGGAATTAATTAGATAGCATTTTCAGACAGCTAATAAATGGCCATTTGTGTAGCATAACTTTTTGTGCTTCATGTAGAATCCTAATCAATGAACAAAGCAATGAATTTCACCGAAACACTAACTAAAACCAGAGGCACTGAAAGCACATTTTCCAGATGATAGTTATCCTTACTATGGAAAGGTGTACAGGATGTAGCTTGTTCAGCATTATATTTCAATCTCATTGGATCAAATGTCTGAAAGGATTGAACTTTCAAACAGTTTTCAAAAGTATGATTTTGATTTTAGAAAAGTATGAATATGAGGGACTTGCAAAATTTTAAAAGAGCTTGGCAGGCTAGAATAAAGAGGGTTTTTCCTCTGATTGAGAAGCCCAGGACCAGGGGTACAAGATAGGCCACTTTGGACTGAGATAAGGAGAAATTTCTTTACTTGGAGGGTGGTGAACCTTTAGAATTGTCCGCTCTCGAGAATGGAGTTGCCTCAGTCCTTGTGTTCATTAGGAATAGAAATGAACAGATTTCTGGACATTAATGGAGCCGAGGGGTAAGGGAAAAGTTTTCTGATTCGAAGATTAGTTATTATTTTAGTCAATGTCAGCACAGGAGGGTCAGATGGCCTACTCATGCTCCTTTTTCTCATAATCTACTGTTTCCCTTTAACAATTAAACCACTCCTTAAAACTACATTTCGGATCAAGCTTTTGACCACTAGCCATGATATCATCTTATGTGGCTTAATGCCATTGTAATGTTTGGCTTGTTAAAGTTGATATATTAAAGTTCATCTTGTTGCCATCTAGATTATCAACTTTAGTTTTAAGTCATGATTTAAGCATTATTTTTGTAACCTTCTTTGGCTTTTGCTACAAAAAATATATTTTTTAATGAACAAAGTATAAGTTGATCTCCACAAATTCAGATAGATTGCGAAATAGCAAATTCTCAGTTAACTTCTTTAGTTGGTTTCTCCACAATGGGTAATTTTGCAAAGCCCTATTGTTTCTTAAATACTCTCAAATGCTCTGAAAAGATAATAATAGCCTGTTTTGAACCACTTGTTGATGTTTGATGCAATTGCCCACTTCGAAGAGCAATTAGATTCAGCCATGTTGATGTGAGACAAGAACCAGACATAAATCAGGCCCAACAAGCTCATTCCCTTCCTAAAGGACACTTGTGAACCACTTAAGTTTTATTATAATCAGACACATCTGTGGTTGTTTTCATGATCCACAGGATGTGCTTTATTCATAAGTAACCCTAATAGAGTCCAAGTTTCTAGTTCTGGTGACTCTTTTTATATAATTGTCACTATATACAGTTTTCTCCTTCAAGCATTAATAAAAAAGGACTTAGATTGTGAGGGAAGACAGTTTCTACTCAATAGACATTTTGGATGGCTGAGTTTGGAAAGAAAATAAATAATTATATTTATAAATTATTGCCTATGACCCTAGGACATTGCATTGTACTTTATGGCCCACAAGTGCTTTTCAAATGTAATCTTTGTTGTGATGTAAGAAACAACAGTAAACTGACTGATAGATAATTTGCATTGTCATACAGACATCTGTGCCAGCTAATTATTTGGAGCTTGTATCTAGCTAGTGGTCTTTCAGCTCTGAATCAATTTTGTGTTCAACTCTTTCTCCAGGGACTGAGGCTAACACTTTAATATGGTACTGAGGGAATATGACATTGTCATCTTCTGAATCTTCTGACTATTCTGAAATTCTAGTGCTTCATCCCAATCACTCAGTATGGTTTGCCCCATTCTAATTCAATTACAGGGGTCACAGATTGTGTACTCTTTTTGAATTCAGTGAGTCCCCACTTCCTGTACTCCTCTCCCACTCACTGCTGCCTTGGCTCTGTGCTCTTTTCCACTCACTGCTGACCTGGTTCTGTGCTCTTTTCCACTCACTGCTAACCTGGTTCTGTGCTCTTTTCCACTCACTGCTGACCTGGTTCTGTGCTCTTTTCCACTCACTGCTGACCTGGTTCTGTGCTCTTTTCCACTCACTGCTGCCTTGGTTCTGTGCTCTTTTCCACTCACTGCTGACCTGGTTCTGTGCTCTTTTCCACTCACTGCTGCCTTGGTTCTGTGCTCTTTTCCACTCACTAATGCCTTGGTTTTGTGCTCTTTTCCACTCACATGCCTTGGTTTTGTGCTCTTTTCCACTCACATGCCTTGGTTCTGTGCTCTTTTCCACTCACATGCCTTGGTTCTGTGCTCTTTTCCACTCACTGATGCCTTGGTTCCTGTGCTCTTTTTCAACTCACCAGGCTGATGGTACCCACACTCTGTTTCTACTGACCAGAGCCCCTGTGCTCCCTGTCTACTCACAGGGCCCCAGTCCTCATGTTCCCTGTCAACTGAACAGGGTCCTGGTTCCTGTACTTCCCTTAAACTTAGATGATTATCTGGAAAATGTATTATAATAACTGAGCAACATCTTAAAAAAAGTGAATTAAAAGTTTCTTGAACCATTACTAGCAATAACATCGAATAGTCCAGAAATCTGCCATTTCTGCGCCACTGAAGTCCTGAATGTATTGTATTATCAGAGTTTTAAGATAATCATGATAAATTTGCACTCTGGAGTAAGCATACCACCCTTGAGATAAGACCAGCTAAGTCCTACTGGTGTCCTGAATCAGCAGTGCTGGACATGGCTTTGCACTGGAAAAAAAAGAGACTGCAGATGTTGCAATCTGGAGTAATAAACATCGCTGCTCGACCCATTGAGATCCCCCAGCAGACTGCTTGATGACCATGCTACTGCTTGAGGGATTTCTATGTACACAAATGCTATTAACATAACTGCATGTCCAAAAGTAATTTATTGATTATGAAGCACTTGAGTCTGGGAAAGCGTTACCAAAGTGCAAGTTTTTCTGTCATAGTAGACTCATCTTAATGGTGAACGTAACAAAGAGAACTAAGTTTACCTTGTTTTAAATTCCCTGCAGTATTTGCCCGTTGTCTTTCCAAAGTTCATAGTAAATTTATTATCCAAGTACATATATGTCACCATATATAACCCTGAGATTCATTTTCTTGCTGGCATACACAATAAATCCTAAAACCATAGTAGAATCAATGAAAGACCGAACCAATTGGGCATACAATCAGTGTGCAAAAACGAAAATAAGATGAAGAAATAATAATAATAACGGATAATTTGAAATTATATGCTTCTTCATCAGAAAGCTAAAGCAATTAATTCAAATAGTAGAACTATTTTTGAAAAATAGATAACTTTGGACTAGGGAAGTGCAGAACTTTAAACAGAAAGAAAGGTGCAATAGAGCTAATAGAATACAGAACAGAACAGCAGGATACAGTGCAACCGATGGAGGAATATGAAACATATAAGTACTTGGGATATCAACAAGCAAAGAAAATAGATCATAGAGGGATAAAGGGAAAATTTTCTACAGAATTTACTTCAAGGCTTATGAAAATCTGCCAAACAGAGCTCAATAGTAGAAACATGACAAAGGCAATAAACACTTCCACTAAACCCACATTAACACATTCTTTTGGCACAATATCTTGGTCTGAAACTAATCTGGAAAATTTACAAAGAAAAATAAGAACTGAAATGGCAAATTTTAGAAAGCACTATGTACACACAAACACACATAGATTAACACCACCAAGGAAAGAAAGAGGAGAGGCATAACAGATATAAAAAATGTACACGACAGTCAGATAAAACTTCTAAGGATATACTTCTATCAACAAAAGCAGGATTCAGCACTCCACGCCAGCATATGCAATTCTGATCAGAAGCATACACCACTAAATTTAAATCAAAGCACAACTCAAGAAACTGAAATTATCATCGTAGAAGAAAAAATTAACCAATAGAAGAGTCTGACCCTCCATGGAATTCATCTCCACAATCTGTGCAAGCGAGATGTGACAAGGAACTTTTGGACAGCTGGCTCAGAGCTGGAGACCTCTTCCCAGAAACAGAAGGGTTCCTAGTGACAACACAGGACCAGGTGGTTAGAACAAAAAAATTATCAAAAGTACTTGATAAAAGAACAACACATTCAAGATGATAAATGTAGAAATTGTCAAGAGAAGCTACAAACAATCCAACACATTCTAAGATCCTGCAACAGTTTAACTCAATCTGATTACTTACACAGGCACAATCAAGTGGCAAGCATCATTCAAAATCTTGCTTTAAAATACAAACTCATACAAGAAACCACATCTTACTATAATTACAAGCATGATCCAGTTTTAGAATCAGAGCCCAAAATATTATATTATGACTGATCCATTATTACAGATAGGATGATCGATAATAAACATCCAGACATAATAAAACAGGATAAACAAGAACAACTAATTTAACTGACATAGCCATTCCAAACGCACATAACTTACAGAAGTCAGTAAGTGAAAACACCAGAAATATGCTCAGAGGTCAAAGTAAACGTTATTATTAGAGTACAAACATATTGCCACACACAACCCTGAGATTCTTTTTCCTGCGGGCATACTCAGCAAATCTATAGAATGGTAACTGTAAACAGGATCAATGAACAACAAACTGTGCAAATGCAAATATAAATAAACAGCAATAAATAATGAGAGCATGATATAAAAAGATAAAGAGTCCTTAAAGTGAGACCATTGGTTGTGGGAACACCAGAAATAGAATAAGTGTAGTTATCCCCTTTTTCAAGTTGGTGGTGGGTAGTAACTGTTCTTGAACCTGGTGGAGTGGGTCCTGAGGTACTTGTGCCTTCTACCTGATGGCAACAGCAAGAAAAGAGCATGGCCTGGCAAGTGAGCATCTTTGATGATGGATGCTGCTTTTCTCTGGCAATTGTTCATGTAGATGTGCTCAATGGTTGGGAGGGCTTTACCCATGATGTACTGGGCTGAATCCACTAGCTTTTGTAGGTGTTCTCATAACAGGCCTTAATACAGAGAGTCAGCACACTTTCCACTACACAGCTATAGAAGTTTGTCAAGGTTTTTGATAACATCCCGTATCTCTGCAGACTCCTGAGGGGGTAGATGTGCTGTTGTGCTTTCTTTGCAATTTATGTCCTCTGAGACAGTGACACTCAGGAATTTAAAGTTACTGACCCTCTCTACCTCTGATCCTCCAATGAGTACTGACTCATGGACCTCCGGTTTCCCTCTCCTAAAGTCTACAATTAGTTCCTTTGTCTTATTGTCATTGAGTGAGAGGTTGTTGTTATTACAACACACAGCCAAATTTTCAATCTCCCTCCTGTATGCTGAATCATCACTCCTTTTGATGCAGCCCACAACATTGGTGTCATCAGCAAACTTGTATATCATGTTAGAGTTGTACTTAGCCACACAGTCACAAGTGTAAAGTAAGTACAGCAGGGGACTAATCACACTTACCCGTGGTACACCTGTGCTGATGGAGATTATAGAAAACATGTTTTTGCCACTCTGAACTGATTGGGGTCTGCAAGTGAGGAAATCCAGGATCCAATTGCACTAGGAGGTACTGAGGCCCAGGTCTTGGAGTTTACTGATTAGTTTTGAGGGGATGATGGTGTTAAATGCTGAGCTGGAATCGATAAAGAGCATCTTGATGTATGCATCTTTACTGCCTAGGTGCTCTAGGGTTGTCTGAAGAATCAATGAGTAGGCATCTGCTGTGGACCTGTTATTTGGTAGGCAAATTGGAGTGGATCCACTCAGACAGGAGCTGATATGTTTCAACACCAGCCTCTCAAAACACTTCATCACTGTGGATGTAAGTGCCACCTGGGCAGTAGTCATTGAGGCAGGCTACCACACTTTTCTTTGGCACCAGAATGATTAAAGTCTGCTTGAAGCAGGTGGGTATGACACACTCTCAGAATCAGAATCAGGTTTTGTTGTAATGTGAGTATTATTAAAAGTAAGTTAATACTAGTCGGGAAGCTGTTGGTAGCAAGAGGTGGGATCCGGGGTTGGCGGGGTCTTTACTTCCACTCTTTTTACTCCCAGTATGCATTGTATATAGTTCCTCCACCCAGGCCGCACGAGGTACCTGGAAACCTCTGTATTGTAAATATCATTTGCTGTCCCAGATAAAGATGCTCTTTTGGCCATCAAGTTGTCGAGTGGTATTTTTGTAAAGTAGAAGTTACCACAGGTTTAATATCACCGGCATGTGTTGTGAAATTTGTTAGCTGAGCAGCAACAGTTCAACACCATGTATAATATCGAAGGAAAAAGTAACAATAAATAAATAAATTACAGTGTATGTATATTGAATAGATTAAAATCGTTAAAAAACAGAATATATATTAAAAAAGTAAGGTAGTCTTCATGGGTTCAATGTCCATTTAGGAATTGGATGGCAGAGGGGAAGAAGCTGTTCCTGAATCTCTGAGTTTGTGCCTTCAGGCTCTGTATCTCCTACCTGATGGTAACAGTGAGAAAAGGCCATGCCCTGCGTGCTGGGGATCCTTAAGCCTGGACGTTGCCTCTCTAGAAGTTTTTGAGTATTTTTGTTGACATTCCAAATCTCTTCAAACTCCTAATGAAGTATAGTCACTGTTTTGACTTCTTTATAGATGCATCGATGTGTTGGGACCAGGTTAGGTTGTCAGAGATCTTGACACCCAGGAACTTGAAGCTGTTCACTCTCTCCATTTTTGATCCCTCTATGAGGATTGGTATGTGTTCCTTCGTCTTACCCTTCCTGAAGTTGACAATCAGCTCTTTCGTCTTACTGACATTGAATGCAAGGTTGTTGGTGTGACACCACTCCACTAGTTGGTATATCTCGTTCCTGTACGCCCTCTCATCTCCATCTCAGACTCTACCAATAATGGATGTATCATCAGCAACTTTATAGATGGTATTTGAGCCATGCCTAGCCACACAGTCATGTGTATAGAGAGAGTAGAGCAGTGGGCTAAGCACACACACCTGAGTTGATTGACAGCGAGGAGGAGATATTATCACCAATGTGCACAGATTGTGGTCTACCAGTTAGGAAGCTGAGAATCTAATTTCAGAGGGAGGTACAGAGGCCCAGGTTCTCTAACTTCTTAATCAGGATTGTGGGAATAATGGTGTTAAGTGCTGAGCTATAGTCGATGAACAGCATCCTGATGTAGGTGTTTGTGTTGTTCAGGTGGTCTAAGGCTGTGTGAAGAGCCATTGAGATTGCATCTGCCATTGACCTATTGTGGCAATAAGCAAATTGCAGTGAGTCCAGGTCCTTGCTGAGGCAGGAGTTCAGTCTAGTCATGACCAACCTCTCAAAGTATTTCATCACTGGTGATGTGAGTGCTACTGAGCAATAGTCATTAAGGCAGCTCACATTATTCTTCTTAAGCACTGGTATAATTGTTGCCTTTTTGAAGCAAGTGGGAACTTCTGCCTGCAGCAGTGAGAGTTTGAAAATGTCCCTGAATACTTCCACCAGTTGGTTGGCACAGGTTTTCATAGCCTTACCAAGTACTCCATCAGGACCTTCCACCTTGTGAGGGTTCACCCTCTTTAAAGACAGCCTAACATTGGCCTCCGAGACAGAGATCACAGAGTCATTGGGTGCAACAGGGATCTTCACAGCTACAGTTATGTTCTCCCTTTCAAAGCTGGCACGGAAGGCATTGAGTGCATCTGGTAGTGACACATCACTGCTATTCATGCTATTGGGTTTTGCTTTGTAGGAAGTGATGTCTTGCAAGCCCTACCAGAGTTGTTGTGCTTCTGATGATACCTCCAACCTCATTCACAATTGTCTCTTCACCCTTGAAATAGCCCTCCGCAAGTCATACCAGATTTTCTGGTACAGACCTGGTTCACTAGACTTGAATGCCACAGATCTAGACTTTAGCAGATGTCATACCTCCTGGTTCATCCACAGTGAGAGTAACAGGTTGAAGATAGCCGTGAACACACCAGCCAGTTGGGCATTACAGGTCTTCAGTACTCTGCCAGGTATTCTGTCCAGACCGGATGCTTTCCTTGGCTTCATTCTCTTGAAGGCAGCCTACATGTCATCTTCAGATACTGAGGCCAAAAGACCATCAGGAGACATGACGGTGCATGATGGTTCCTCTCTGTTCTGGTGGTCAAAGCAATCATAGAAAGCTTGGAGCTCATCTGGAAATGAAGCTCTGCTGTCCCCTATGTTTCTAGATTTAACTTAGTAGGAGGTTAAGGCCTTCAGAACCTGCCACAGCTGTTGAACATCCCTCGTTGATTAAGTCTAGTCCAGAATCTCCACTTCACCCATGAGTTGGCTTTCTGGAGATCATTCCTCATACTTGTAGCATTTCTGCTCTGCAGACTTGAATGCCTCTGGTCTGGCTCTCAGCAAATTCTGTATTTTATGGTTCATCCAGGCCTTCTGATTGGGGCAGACCCTGGGGATACACTCATCTACAGCTGTTATAATAAAGTCTGTTACAACCCTGGTGTAGTCATTCAGATCCACAGATGAGTGTTCACTGACTCAGGGCAATCCTGTAACTGATCTTCTGCCTCCCATGACCACATCTTAGTCTTGATCTCTGGAGCCTTGCTTTTTAGGCTCTGTCTGTATGCTAAGCACACAGCCTATAATCAAAACTTCTGCTAATAAAGGACGACCTCTGCTGAGTCATAGCTCAGATTATGTTGCTTTTTAATTGTTGAATTGGTTTTAGGTTCACGAGGATGGTTTTGAGGGCAGAGTGGGAGTTGGGGTTTGGTGGTAGGGTTATGCAGAAATTATTGGTGAGGCTGGAGTCTAGGTCTCCATTCCATGTTCAAAAAGCAGCAATACCGATGTGGGACATCCATGGTCGAATCTCAGACCTGCAAAGAGTGGATAAGCCCCCACATCCCCACTCCCATCAGTAAGTGAGTTGTTGGCGGGTTCTGCTGTCGCAGTTCCATGTGAGTGGGAGGAATGAGTTCTGATGACACTCTGGGTTCATGAATCCGTGAGACTGGAGTTTTGAAGCCTAGTGTTCGATGATTGGCATGTCCTGTGATCAGGACCGAGGACTGAGGCTTGAAGGTCGAATCGGAGGTCCGGAAGTCAAGGCCTGTTAGCTGGAGCAGAGTTTGTGAATCCCTACAGGTCTGCTGGGAAGGTCAAAGCCCAGTTTTTGCAGCCTTGAGCCCACGTCTGCTGGAGGTTGGAGGTGGAGGCCTATCCTTGGGTTAAAGGACTGTGTGTTTGCATGTGTGGGAGGGAGGAACAGCGCTAGCCTTTGCTGTTGTTGTTCTGTTGCTGTGTTATTCTGTCGAGCATCGTGAGCATGCTATGTCGGTGCCGGAATCTGTGGCTGCACCCAGTACACCCCTGGGTATGTTGGATGTTAATGCAAGTGATGTATTTCACTGTATGTTTTGATGTACAGGTGACAGATAAACTTGAATCTTGAAGCTATGATCTGTACTCCCAACTACATGCTTCGCCCAGATGCTGGCCTTTAGTGACGTGTGTCTATGCAGACCTTCAACCTTGCAACCTGACCTCAAAATGACCATAACTCTCAACATTTAAAACACACTTTGTTTTCCTGACATATGCACTAAAGGAAATAATCTCAGATTTTCCCACATTTGTTCCATCTTCTTATCTGCTCAAGTTACTTGTCTATACCCCCTTCAAGTTCAAGTTTAACTATCATTCAACCATACATGAATAACTCTACTGGGTGTTTTTTATAGACCACCCAATAGTAACAAGGACATCAAGGAGCAGATAGGGGGACAGATTCTGGACTGGTGTAATAATAACAGAGTTGTTGTGGTGGGAGATCTTAATTTCCCAAATATTGTTTGATATCTCCCTAGAGCAAGGTGTTTAGATAGGGTGGAGTTTGTTAGGTGTGTTCAAGAAGGTTTCTTGACACAATATGTAGATAAGCCTAAAAGGGAAGAGGCTGTATTGCCTCTTATTTCTGGTATTGGGAAATGAACAAGGTCAGGTGTCAGGTCTCAGTGGGAGAGCATTTTGGAGATAGTGATCACAGTTCTATCTCCTTTACCACAGTAGTGGAGAGAGATAGGAACAGACAAGTTAGGTAAGTGTTTAATTGGAGTAAGGGGAAATATGAGGTTATCAGGTAAGAACATGGAAACATAAATTGGAAACAGATGTTCTCAGGGAAATATATGGAAGAAATGTGGCAAATGTTCAGGGGATATTTGCGTGGAGTTCTGCATAGGTAGTTTCCAATGAGACAAGGATGGTAGGGTACAGGAACCGCGGTGTACAAAGGCTGTTGTAAATCTAGTCAAGAAAAAAACACACAAACACGAGGAAATCTGCAGATGCTGGAAGTTCAAGCAACACACACAAAATGCAGGTGGAATGCAGCAGGCCAGGCAGCATCTATAGGAAGGAGTATGGTCGACGTTTCCGACCGAGACCCTTTGTCAGGACTACATTCCACCAGCACTTTGTCTGTGTTGCAAGAAAAAAAGAAGAGCTTACAAAAGGTTCAAAAAGCTAGGTGATGATAGAGAGCTGGAAGATTATAAGGCCAGCAGGAAGGAGCTCAAGAAAGAAATTAGGAGAGCCAGAAGGGGCCATGAGAAGGCCTTGGTACAGGATTAAGGAAAACCCCAAGACATTCTACAAGTATGTGAAGGGCAAGAGGATAAGATGTGAGAGAATAGGACCAATCAAGTGTGACAGTGGAAAAATGTGTATGGAACCACAGGAGATAGCAGAGGTACTTAATGAGCACTTTGCTTCAGTATTCACTACAGAAAAGGATCTTGGTGATTGGAGGGATAACTTACAGTGGACTGAAAAGCTTGAGCATGTAGATATTAAGAAAGAGGGTGTGCAGGAGCTTTTGGAAAGCATCAACTTGGATAAGTTACTGGGACCAGACAAGATGTACCCCAGGCTACTGTGGAAGGTGAGGGAGGTGATTGCTGTGCCTCTGGCAATGATCTTTGCATCATCAATGGGGACGGGAGAGGTTCTGGAGGATTGGAGGATTGTGTATGTTGTTCCTTTATTCAAGAAAGGGAGTAGAGATAGCCCAGGAAATTATAGACCAATGAGTCTTATTTCAGTGGTTGGTAAGTTGATGGAGAAGATCCTGAGAGGCAGGATTTATGAACATTTGGAAAGACATAATATGATTAGGAATAGTCAGCATGGCTTTGTGAAAGACAGATCGTGCCTTATGAGCCTGATTGAATTTTTTGAGGATGTGACTGAACACATTGATGAAGGTGGAGCACTGGATGTAGTGTATACGAATTTCAGCAAAGCATTTGATGAGGCACCCATGCAAGGCTTATTGAGAAAGTAAGGAGGCATGGGATCCAAAGGGACATTGCTTTGTGGATCCAGAGCTGGCTTGCCCACAGAAGGCAAAGAGTGGTTGTAGATGGGTCATATTCTGCATGGTGGTCAGTCACCGGTGGAGTGCCTCAGGGATCTGTTCTGGGGTGCTTACTGTTCATGATTTTTATAAATGACCTGGATGAGGAATTGGAGGGATGGGTTACTAAATTTGCTGATGACACTAAGGTTGGGGGTGTTGTGGATAGTGTGGAAGGCTGTCAGAGGTTACAACGGGACATTGATAGGATGCAAAAATGGGCTGAGAAGTGGCAAATGGAGTTCAACCCAGATAAGTGTGAGGTGGTTCATTTTGGTAGGTCAAATATGATGACAGAATATAGTATTAATGGTAAGACTCTTGGCAGTGTGGAGGATCAGAGGGATCTTGGGGTCCGAGTCCATAGGACACTCAAGGCTGCTGCGCAGGTTGACTCTGTGGTTAAGAAAGCATAAGGTGCATTGGCCTTCATCAGAAATGGGATTGGATTTAGGAGCCAAGAGGTAATGTTGCAGCTATATAGGACCCTGGTGAGTACTTGGAGTACTGTGCTTAGTTCTGGTCACCTCACTATAGGAAGGATGTGGAAACCATAGAAGGGGTGCAGAGGAGATTTAAAAGGATGTTGCCTGGATTGGGGAGCATGCCTTATGAGAATAGGTTGAGTGAACTCGGCTCCTTTTCTTTGGAGTGACTGAGGATGAGAGGTGCCCTGATTGAGGTGTATAAGATGATGAGAGGTATTGATCGTGTGGATAATCAGAGGCTTTTTCCCAGGGCTGAAATGGCTAACCTGAGAGGGCACAATTTTAAGCTGCTTGGAAGTAGGTACAGAGGAAATATCAGGGGTAAGTTTTTTATGCAGAGAGTGTTGAGTGCATTGGATGGGCTGCCAGTGACAGTGGTGGAGGCTGAAATGATAGGGTCTTTTAAGAGACCCCTGGACAGGTATTTGGAGCTCAGAAAAATAGAGGGCTGTGGGCAACCCTAGGTAATTTCTCAGGTAAATATATGTTCGGCACAGCATTGTGGGCCAAAGGGCCTGTATTGTGTTCTAGGGTTTCTATGTTTCTAGATGTACATTCCTCATGTTCATGAGAAAACTAAAATAATACAAGAATGTTTAATGTAGGTAAAAAAAAAGCAATGACTAGTAGGGCAAATGTACATTCCTTACTGGAAAAGGCAGGATAATTTATACTTGCGTATAAGGGATGACCAGAGGAATTTTTAAAAATTGTAGCTGCCTCGTTGGATGTTTCCACAACAATGCTAGACAGATTACAGAATCAAGAGTCTCGTTAGAATGAGAATTAGAGTATATTTTAGTTAAAAAATAGTACTAGAGAAGTTAGTGAGCTTGAAAGCTGATAAATACCACGGTCCTGATGATCTGCATCCCAAAATTTTAAAAGAGCTGCCTCTGATTGTTCTGGTTATCATCTCCCCAGGTTCTGCAGATCTTTGAATTGTTGCTGTTGATTAGAGAATGGAAAACCTGAGAAAGAAGGCAGAGGGAAAACGTGAAACTATCACCCTGTTGGCCTAACTTCAGTGGTAAGGAAAATGCTGGAATCTGTATTGAATGGTGTAGCAGAACACTTACAAAAGAATAATAGGATTGAGCAGAATCAGCATGGATTAATGAGGGGAAGTCATGTTTGACAACAACGGTGGAGTTCACTGAAGCTGGAACTAGGATAGAACCAACATGTTATCTATTTGGACTACTTCTGGAAGCCCTTTATTAAAGTCCACACAAATCGTGAAATTATGGTGATGTTCTGAGATAGATTGTGAATTGGTCAAAGAATGGGAATATTAAGACCCCTTTCCATTTGACAGGCTGTGATTAATAAGCTATCACAGCGAACAATGCCTGGGACTTAGAAATTCAATATCTATGTCAACAATTTGTCTTAAGAACTGATACAAATTTAGATGGGATTGTGAGCATAGAGGATGATAAACAAGGGCTTCAATAAGATGGTAGCGTGCTTGGATGCAGTGGTCTCTCCAGGACCAACCAAGGGTCTTTTTAAAATGTCTTTTTTATGATCACAAGACGCTGCTGGACATTACAGACTTAAAGTACTGAAGGTCTACCCTATTACCAAGTTGTTCGTAAGGAGGAGCTGGACTTGGTGCGAACAACGTTGCTGCTTGCTACAGAAAGGAGTTGGAGTCAATGCACGAAGGCAGCGTGTGGTTTAACAGCGAGTGATTGTCATGGACATTTTTCTTGCGATTGCAATATTCTGTTGAACATTGGTAACTTAGAATGGTGCAAATCTATTTCACTGATTCATGGCAAGACCAATGGTGTGCGCACTGTGTAGCCTTGGTTGTAGTGCACACTCGGCTTCATGCTGCGATGTTGCAACTGCCCAGGAGCGGAGATGCCAGACGTGTTGTGATGCAACATGCTGGACTGGGGGCTGGCCTTCCTCTTGGTGCTGCCTCCAGTGTTCTCTCAGTGGAAGACCAGCTGGATTGCGTTTGTCAGCGGATTGTTGCAGTCTTACTCCAATTAAACGTTTTCCTAACTTGTCTGTTCCTACCCCTCTCCAATGCTATAGTAAAGGAGATAGAATTGTGATCACTGTCTGCAAAATGCTCTCCCACTGAGAGACCTGTCACCTGACCAGATCAAGTACAGCCTCTCCTCTTGTAGGCTTATCCACAAACTGTGTCAGGAAACCTTCCTGAACTCGTAACAAACTGCACCCCATGTAAACCCCTTGCTCTGGGGAGATGCCAATCAACATTGGGGAAATTAAAATCTCCCATCATGACAACCCTGTTATTACTGCACCGTTCCCTACTTGTCATTGCTTTTTTTAAACCTACATTAAAAGTTCTTGTATTATTATACTTTTCTCATGTTCCAATGAACATGATTTTCACGTAGGTTCAATTTAACATAATAAATGGCATCTATGACTTGATGGTTGTTCTGAAATGCATCTTCAAAATGATGAACTGGGAGTCATGCAAGAAAAAAAGCCAAAGCATTATTATAAGCAGATTTATTATGACAGACTCTGATGATTTGAAATTTGTTGTTTTGTGCAGCCCAGTGCAGACATGACATGACTTTGAACTATAAAAATAAATAGTGCAAAAAATAGGAATAACAAGATCATGTCCAAGGATTTCTGAACTATTCAGAAATCTGCCAGTTAAGGGGAAGAAGCTGTTCCTGAATCGTTGACTGTGGGTCTTCAGGTTGCTGTACCTACTCAGCCAATGGTATTAAAGAGAAGAGGGAATGTTACAAATGGTAAAGGTCCTTAGTGATGGATACCACCTTCTGAGGGGCTGCACCTTGAAGATGTCTTTGATGATAGGTAGCGTCATGACCGTCATGGAGCTGGCCGAGTCTATAATGCTCTGTAGCCTTTTACGATCCTCCCTAGCAGGCTGTGATGCAGGCAGTCAGAATACTCTCCACCATACAACTATAGAAATTTGTCTAGAGTCTTTGGTGACATACCAAATTTGCTCAAACTTCAGAAAAGTAGAGTGTTGATGTGCCTGCTTCATGATTGTATTGATGTTTTACACCCAGGAACTTTTTCTGCCTCAATGAGTGTGTGTGTGTGTGTGTGTGTGTGTGTGTGTGTGTGTGTGTGTGTGTGTGTGTGTGTGTGTGTGTGTGTGTGTGTGTGTGTGTGTGTGTGTGTGTGTGTGTGTGTGTGTGTGTGTGTGTGTGTGTGTGAGAGAGAGAGAGAGAGAGAGAGAGAAAAACACACTTCATTCAACAAGACAGTTACTGAATGAAATTGTAGTGTCATCTTGATGCTTTTATACGATTAAAAGTCTGGTGCTTGCTCATAAATAATGGTTAAGGGCTAAGGACTGTTCTCCTCATTGCATGGGAATCAACAAAAAGAGGCATGGGCTCAAAATCTGGTTTAGTATCACTGACCTACTGTATGTCGTTATGTTTGTTGTTCTGTGGCAGCATTACCACAGGTTACAAACAGAATATATAATTAAATATAGAGAAAGACAGCAAAATAGTATGGTAGTGTTCATGGGTCATTTAGAAATCTGATGATGGGGAGGAAGAAGCTGTTCCTATTGAGTGTGTACCTTCAGGCTTCTGTACCTCCTTCCTGATGGCATGTCCTGGATGGTGAGGGTTTTCAATGAGATGCCTCTTTCTTGAGGCACTATCTTTTGAAGATATCTTTGATGGTGGAGAGTCTACAACTCCCTGAACCTTTTTTGATCCTGTGTATTGGAGGAGATGTAACCAATCAGAATGCTCTCTACTGTACATTCACTAGAATCTTTGATGATATACCAAATCTCCTCAAACTCTTATTAAGTATATCTGCTGGCATGCCTGCCTCGTGATTATATTAATTTCGTGGAGCTAGGATATCTCTCTCTTCCCCCCCCCCCCAACCCCCCTCTCCCTCACTCAGATAGAAAAGAATAATGCAAAATAGAAATAATAAAACATAGAAATTGAATCATGTAGCTCAGTTCTGTGCTCGAACAAAAATCTATGTACAGTCTGCTGATGAGTTTGGACTTCTTAACCTGCAGGCTAGATGATTCAGAGGATGCCATGATAATAACAAAGGGAAGAAACAATGCTTTTGATATGCCATATCATTATGATAAGTTCAAGTTTGTGAAGGGGAAACATAGAGCCTGATCAACGGATGTTAATGAACAACAGGGAGAGATTTGCCTTTAGCATAAAGAATACGGAGGGACAAAAATCTGATTAAATGGCTTCCTTTCATGCTATTACCTTTCTATGATTTTATTCTCTGTATGGATTCCACTGACACCTCAAAACCTTTTAATTATATGAAGTTTCAAGTTATCAGCAATACCTGAGAAATTCCACTGACAGAGCAGTCCATTTGCCACTGAACTGATTACTGTATCTGTGCTTCTTTCTTGATACATTATGGCTCCAACAAATGTAATCTATTCTAGTGTATTGAAAGTATCTAGTTTCTGATCTCAACCTGATGTAACAGCATTTATACATTCTACAAATGGGGTCAAGCTGTGAACCATTAGTCGAAAGTTACCTGTTCCTCTGAAGCATGCTTTACAGGTGCAGATTGGTATGTATGGACAACGCTGGTTTATTGGATTCCCTAAATTGAGTGCTTCAGTTGTTTCAGCCAGATTTGTTTTATTAACAGCAAAGTATCAGAGAAGAATTTCCAAATGTTTTTCTGTTGCTAATTGGTCTAACTGTTTAATCTGGACTGTTGCTTCTAATTGAGAGATCACATGGCTTTTAGATAAGCAAAACAAAATATTGGAAGACAATGAGCATTACAATATTGTGTAAGACAGGCTGGAAAGAGATGTATGCTTTTTGCTATCTGTAATGGTTCATATATTACATTGAGACATGAGCTCCTCTGTCTGTTGTTTGCACTGTACTTTAGTTGTTTTATATTTCAGGGCTCCATCTGAATCTACAGTAGCAGCTTTAAATTATGTACAGGGTTACAGTATTGTAATGCCATAAATAACACTATCAGAACCTTAGCTATTTCTAGTCCTGCACATCAAGTCGACTTTCCCAGAAGACAAAACAAGCATACCACACTGGAGATGTGAATGATAATAACATTAGATTATTAGTAGCTTCAGCAGAAGTATCGTGTATGATCTTTCACTACCTCTTCTGAGATTCACTTAATCACAAGTGCTTTTCTTCAGCCAATTCTAATATTACCATGTGAAATCAGAAATAACTGTAAACTTGACATGTTGATGTATCCTTCTCAAGAAGAATCTAGAACCAGGGTTTATGGCTTAAAGTGAGATATGACCATTTTTTCTCTCTCTCAGAGAATTGAGAATATCTGGAACTTTCTTCCTTAAAGGATAAAGAAATTGGAATCAGAATCGTTTCACATTTTCCCGGCAGAGGTAGATAGATACTTGATAAACAAGAGGGTAAAAAGTCAACCACAGGTGGTTGTAAGAGTGGACCAGAAGTTACAGCGGTATCACATATGATCTTATTAAATGACAGAATAGGAATGAGGGGCCTTTACCCCAGCTCCTATTTTGTAACACATTTCTCATTATATGTTTACAAAGTTAAAAAAAATCACACCTAATGGAACATTCACAACCTACTTTTCCATTATTCTTTGTTTAACTCTTATTCTGCATTCTCTCCCTCATTTTACTACTTTTTAGTAAATTCTAAAATGCTCCCAATCTTCAGTCTTATTCCTCTGTTTGCTTCATTAGCTTCTTCCTCTAATCCAATTTTTCTGCACTTCTTACACTTCCATCCACCTGTGTTGTGTTTTCCTGAACAGAATGTTAAGAAGTTAAGAATTATGTATTCCTTCTGTTTTCTATTGATTCCTTCTGTCATCCAACTTTTAATCTAGTTCTCCAATTTACCATAGCCAACTTGTCCCTGAAACATAATTTGCTTTACTCAGATTTAAAAGTTCTTAACTCCAAATCGTAACCAAACCCAATACAAAATTCTATGATTGTTCTTCTGCAGAGCATCAAATAATGTAAGACCAGTTTGTTTCATGATTGTTTTTATGTATAATTATTACAGATTAAGTTCTCTACCTCAGCACCCTTGGGACTTGGCTGGGGTCTTACCACAGAACAGTTGGACTACAAAAATTGCCCTTGATTTTCTTCCTCTGAGCAGAACTGTTGTTTTTTAAATAGACTTGCTAGTACACATTCTAAGAACTGTTAAGGTTAATTAGATACTGATTAGGATAGATATCAATTTTAACTCTTAGTTAAAATTAGTTAATTAGTACAGATCTGTATTATAGATTCAAATCATATTGGACAACAGAAGCTGCTGGGCCATCTTATTTAAAACTGTATATGAATCTTGTTCTTTGTTAGGTTAGAAGGGAATAATAAAGTTGTGAAAAAAGTGACAAATAATCAAGGCATCAGCAAAGAGTTTTACATGCAAATATCCATTCCAATGAACTCAATCTTACCTTGTTTTCTCAACTTGATAGTGTATTAGATAGCTTTACATTTTTTGAAGGTTTAAAAAAAGTCCAGATGATAAACAAGTATTTGCACTACAGGCTCACTGTAAGCATACCACAGACCACATTATCTACATTAAAACAACTTAATTGAGTTACCCAATCACAAACCAGAGAAAATCTGCAGATGCTGGAAATCCGAGCAACACACACGAAATGATGGAGGAACTCAGCAGGTCAGGCAGCATCTATGGAAAAAGAGTACAGTTGATGTTTTGGACCAAGACCCTTCGGCAGGATTGGGGAAAAAAAGTTGAGGTCTCAGCCCGAAACGTCCACTGTACTCTTTTCCACAGATGCTGCCTGGCCTGCTGAGTCCCTCCACTATTTTGTGTGTGTTGCTTAATTGAGTGACATTGCTTTTTGTTTCTTTTTGACATCCTCAGGTAATTTGTCACATCAGCCAAGTCAATGCACACTAGAAAGAAGACCACTGTCACAGTCAGGTGGATTTCTTAATCCATGATTTTATTTTGCCCCTGCTACATGAAGATCAAAAGCTAGCTTCCAGTGCCACTTACTTCCAACAGGTGCAGGGTAACATGAACTGCACTCACATCCTTGGAAGCTCTATGTAGTAACTGTTCCCCACCCTCAGCTTCACCAGCTGTTACAACTTCCAATGACATCTCTTTGCAAGCTAATGCTGTTTCATTCGGCACACTAGCCATTAGCTGGAGAATCCACATGAGGTAAATTATATTCCTGCATAGAATATCAGACACACTAATTGAACATTCTGTCTCATTGCTCATATTCATGTGTGTACATTTGTACTTTAACTACAGGGCTTAAGTGAGCTAAGTAACTAGGGTATAGCAGTATTATGATCAAATTACTCTAATTGTATCTAAAGGTTTGGACTATCCGTGTAGAAATACAAGTTTGAATTCCACAACAGCTGGAGAATTTAAATTTATGACAGACATTTGGAATTAAAGCTAGTATCAGTTGAGACGACCATAAGATCACTCAACTGTAAAAATAAAATATTTTATTTGGTTCTTCAGGGAAGGTAATGTCCTGCCCTTACGTTGTCTATGTGTAATTCCAACTGCTCTGGTAATCAACTCAATTAGGCATGATCAATAATATTGGTTTTGCCAGTGATATACATTATCCAAAGAATGAATTAATAAGAATCAGAAAAATACCTGAATTAACTTCCAAAGTCTCATGACAAGCACTTCCATAAGACATCAATTGAAGTCATCATGGTACAACTCTGTAAGTCATGAATTTCCTTAGAATGCCTTAGAATACTCAATAGTGACCAATACCTACTGGTCTGTTGTCTTTTTCAGGCTGTTTCTTGAGCCCTGGCAGACATTGTATAAGAAACACTCTGTTGCAACATGTGGGAGAAAACATTTACTGTTGTGGCACTGTCTGCTCCTAGCACTTGCAATATATTACAAGAAAGCATTTGCCATTACCTGGACATTGAGTCTTTCTAGCTGTGATTTGGAAGAAGCCTCAGCCTTGACATTGTCCTCAGGCATGAGCTACTCTGCTTATGCAGAACAGACAATCTGACTTTGAACCTTGGCATATGAAATCATTCAACTGAGAATGAAAAAGAACACAGCATTGGAAGGAGAAAGGTATGGTTACGGTGATAGATGCTGTTTCATAGCCTTTACTTGGATGCTCAAAGGTTGTGTGGCCTCTACAGAGTTATGCTTGGCATCTCCTTGGGGATAGAGAGGACCATGGGTTTAGGAGAGTTGGATTCAGCTATTGAAGTCCATGAAGAATTCAAGATATTGACCCAAACAGGAATGATGTCCTGCTGAAACACTAAGCAGTTATGGTCTAAATTAAAATGCATGTCATCAGGCTTAATAATTTGTAGATTGATCCTTGAAAGAAGCACAAATTGAACATATCAGAGGGTGCAATGTTTGGGTGTAAGAGTGATGTGTGGGATCCATGGGATATTGGCACCATTTCTGGATTGACCTATTCTTAAAGCAGGCTAGGACACAAGTCCCAGAATATCTGGTCATTTTGAGTACAGACAAGAAATTTAAGGAAGTAGGTGGAAGGTTCCAGCTAAGTATGTATGTCCACTTAAAGGATAAATCATTGTCATAAAATAAAGAAGCAAATTTGTTAGAGCAGTTTCTAAGGAGCAGGTGCAGATGGGAAGCTTCAGATCTATGACTATTCCAGGGAAGGTGGGACTGTTCAATCAAATTGATTTGCAACTGAATTGGAAGGAAACCAATATCCTTGGGGGTGGAGGAGTTGCTAGTTAAAAAGTGTTTACGAAAATTAGGTGGTTAAATCCTCTGGGCCTGACAAGGTGTATCCTCAGACCTTGTGGGAGGCTAGTGCAGAAACTGCAGGGGACTCTAGTAGGGATATTTAAAACATCCTTAGCATCAGGTAAGGTGTTAGAGAATTGGAGGATGGCCAAGGTTGCTCCATTGTTTCAGAAAGGCTCTAAAACTAAGCTAGGAAGTTATAAGCAGGTGCAACTGACATCAGTAGTGGGTAAGTTATTGGAAGGTATTCCATGGGGCCGAATATACAGTAGATTCAGGTTAATTGGGCTATTAGTTAATTGAAGCAGCCTCTTATTTGGGATAACTGTTAAAGAACAAAAGCTAATTGAGAAAATAACCGGGATTCAATTTCTTTATTTGGGACTCTATGCTGCTTAATTGGTACAGAAGACTGTTGCTGAACAGTTTCTAACTATTGTCAGTCACATGTACTTGTATGACTGTTAGACACCACTCTGTGCTTAAAGCAAAGTTTTTAAATAGCATTAGTTACGGGTGTTTGTCGTCAGAAAGCAGTTTCTGTCACTGATGTTGTGAGAAATAAGCAGGTAGGCAATTCAGAACTATCTTGAACACTGCTGTTTCAAGCATTCAGGCATGGAGATGCCAGAAAAGGATAAGAGTGAAAATGAACCAATTTTACTACTTCAACGAGTTAGGAACTATGAAGAACTTGAAGGTATTAATAATTGTCTTGAATACTACAATGTAAATGAATATTTGGAGGATGCAACCATCAATAGCATTATATGAAGTCAGTCCATTATTTACACTAAGTGTGCTGATTTTGTTTATTTACTGTCAACCAAAAGAACTGTACACTGGATAAACTCTTCTGTCGAGGCACTAATTAATATACCGTTTTATTGTACTGTAGTAGAATTGGTAGTGTTTTCATTTGTTCTATATTTCATTTAAATATATAATTTGTTATGCAGTTGAATGGGTTGTCATTCTCCTACCATTTTAACTATTTCCATGAAACTTCAGCTAATTAGGGTAGTCGCTTAACTGGGCAAAAATTTATTGGTCCTGATGTGTGCAAATAAACGAATCCATTGTATAAATATTTGGATAGACAGGGACTGATTAGGGATAGTCAACTTGGATTTGTGTGTAATAGGTTGTGTCTAACCAATCTAGTTTTTCAAGGAAGTTCCCAGGAAAGTTGTTGAAGGCAAAGCAGTGGATGTTGTCTCCATAGACTTTAGCAAGGCATTTGACAAGGTCCCACATGGATGGCTGGTCAAGAAGGTTCAGTTGTTTGGCATTCTGTTTGAGGTAATAAAATGGAATAGACATTGGCTTTGCAGGAGAACCCAGAGAGAGGTAATAGATGGCTTCCTCTCTGACCTGAAGCACGTGACAAGCACTGTGCCACAGACATTAGTGCGGGGTTCATTGTTGCTTGTCATCTATAACCATGATCTGGATGATAATGTAGTAATCTGGATCAGCAAATTTGTGGATGACACCAAGGTTGGGTGCATTATGGATAGCAAGGAAGGCTATCAAAGCTTGCAGCAGGATCTGGACCTGCTGGAAAAACGGGCTGAAATATGGCAGATGGAATTTAATGCAGACAAGTGTGAGGTCATGTTGGGAGGACAAACCCAGGTAGGACTTACATGGTGAGCAACAGTGCTCACTATTTTCAGTGAGCACTGAAAAGTGCAGTGGAACAGAGGAATCTGGGAATATTGATCCCAAATTCTTTGAAAGTGACATCACAAGTAGATATGATTATAAAGAGAGCTTTTGGCACATTGGCCTTCATAAATCAAAGTAATGAGTACAGGAGTTGGGATGTTATGTTGAAATCGTATAAGGCATTGGTGAGGCCTGATTTTGGAGTATTTTGTGTAGTTCTGGTCACCTACATACAGGAATGATATCAAGGACTTGAGTACCTGAGTTATAGCGAAAAACCCATATAAATAGAGTAGGACTTTATTCTCTGGAGCATAGGAGATTAAGGGGAAATTTGATAGAGGCATATACGAAACTATGTGAGGTATAGATACGGTAAACGCAAGCTGGGTGAGACTAGAACTAGAGGTAATGGATTAAGGGAAACAAAAGGGGGAACCTCTTCACTCAGAGGGCAATGAGCCTGTGGAACAATTTGCAGCAGGAGTGGTGGATTCACGCTTGATTCCAATATTTAAGAGAAATTTGAATAGTATATGGATGGAAGGGTTATAGAGGGATATGGTCCAGGTGCAGGGCGATGGGGCCAGGCAGATTAATCATTTGGTATAGTGTAGATAGGCCAAGGATGCTTTTACTGTGCTATAGTGTTCTATGATTTCTCTCAGCTCATTTTGGACTGGCTTCTCTTATCAATCCCACCTTCCTGTACCCACCCCATTCCCCCCGTAGCTCACACAAATTAGGACACTAATCTCAGCTCTACTGTCAAAAATCTTAATTAACTATTGGTCCCTGAATGCCTACATAATTATTTAAATTCAAGTTTCTTCTTTCAAAATGATCTGCACCTCTCTCATAATGCATATAGTTTTCATCATATTGCATTTGCTTTCCCTAATGTTGATCTATTATGTGATTGCAAATTTCATGATAGCTTGTTTCTACGTTGATATATTTTTTCCAGAAACTGTTTCATTGCACTCTATGTATTCAATAAGTGATAATTTTACCTCTCAATGATGTGAAATTCCCCTATAATAATTGGTTACCTTTGCTTCAAGTTTCTCCTATTTCTTATTTCTGTTTGCTCCACTCCCATCAGGGAGGAGGCTATGTAGCATCTGTGCTAGTACCACTACTCAAAAAGTTACTTTCCCCAAGCAGTAAGGCTGATTAACTCCTCCACCCACTAACTCACCCCTGCACATCCCCCAACTATGACTATTTTATCGTTTTCAGTCATTCTCCTGATGTACAGACATTCCTGTGCCTAGCGTCACTTCATGGACATACAATCTATCAATTTACAGTATATAAGCTATCTCATATTTATATTCTTGTGATTTTTAAAAATTATTATGTTCTTTAGTTTATTGTTTCTTTTTGTGCTGCATTGGATCCTGATTAACAATTATTTTGTGCTCCTTTGTACTTGTGTACTTATGGAAGTGACATTAAACAAATTAATTCCCTCTCTGTGTGTTGTATCAGAGGCCAATCCAAAAATGGTGCTGCTATCCCATAGATCCCCGCTAATAAAGCTGAATATATGCCATTGGGAAACTGTCAGAATCCATTATTTAAGAGGTAAGAGCAGAGCATGTAGAAAACATGATGTTTTCTGATAGGGAAATAATTTTTGAGCAATTTGCTATGCTTTAATAATTTAACAAATAAAGTGGTTAAAATGGAACCAATGAAGGTAGTGTACCTGGATTTCTATAAGGGATTCAGCAAGGTACATATAAAAGTTACAACATATCTCAAGAGCATACAAACAAAAGAGTGGCCACCTAACAGAAAACATAGTTGAAATTAACAGATCATTCTTGGATAGGCAGTCAGTAATTAGTGTGGGGTCTGAACTATTTACAATCTATATTAATGATATGGACCAATGAACTTAGTGTAGTGTAGTCAAGTTTTCCGAAATGTGAAGTTAAGTGGATCAGCAGGTTTTGAGGAGTACGTGATAAGTCTTCAAGGTGATAAGGCCAGCATTGGCAGATGGAGTATAACATAGGAAATGTGAGGTTATTGACCTTAGAAGGAACAATGAAGAAGCAAAATATTATTTATAGAGAGTGAAGTTACATGTGCGATAGAAAGGAATCACAGCACAAGAAACACACAAACAAAGCATGTACGTATCAGGGAGTCATCGGGAAGTCCAGCAGGAAACTGAGGCTGAGGCTCCAGGGTTCAAGCCTATGGACTCACTTTTGTTTTGAATGCTGTCAGGTCCTGCTCCGTCGTGTCTGCAAGCTTTGTGATGACTTACAAGCTGTGTAATGAACTGAGGCTGAAGATATTCTACTCTGGGCTTTGGGTCTGTGAATGTACTTTTGTTCTGAATGCTATTGCTTGGATGATTTGTTTTTCTCTCTCTCCCTCTCTGTGCATTGGGTGTTAGGTCTTTTTTAAACTTGGCTTCTTTCCGGTTTCTTGTTTTGTGGCTACCTGTAAACAGACGAATCTCAAGATTGTATAACTTATACATACTTTGATAATAAATGTACTTCTGAATTTTGTAATCTAAAGGAATGAGAAGTGATTTAAAGATTTAAGAATCTTTGGAGACTGCCTGAGTAGATGTGACCTCTTGGGTCACAATTTCAGACAAAGATCACCAGATGCTGCAGGTGAAGTTTTAGTCTCCCTTTCACAGTATGTGTTAAAGGCATTGAGCTCATCTGGGAGTGAAGCATCACAGCCATTCATTATGTTGGATTTCCCCTCAGGAAGTAATGGCCAGAGCTGACATCTCTAATTTCAATCGGAATTGTTTTTTTCTCCCTTAGAATAGCCTTCCATAGGTTGTACCTGGACTTCTTGAATAGTTCTGGTCTACCAATCTTGAATGCCACAGACCTAGTCCCCAGCAGACTACAAACCTCTTTGGCCATCTGTAGCTTTTGGTTTGGTATGCTCTTGAAGGCACACACTCATCCACACTGGTCTTGAAGAAGTCAGTGGCAACTGTGGCATATTCATTCATATTTGAAGATGAATCCCTGAATATTGTCCACTCCAACTCTAAGCAGTCCCATAAGAGCTTCTCTGTGTCCCTTGACAATACCTTCTTGGTCCTCACCACTGGTGCTGGAGTCTTCAGTCTCAACCTATATGCCTGGAGTGCAAGTACAGTCAGGTGATTGGACTGTTCAAAGTGTGGGTGTGAGATAGCACAGTAAGTGATCTTGATGGTGGTATGATAGTGGTCAAGTGTGTTGGCTCCTCTGGTCCATAGGTGGTATGTTCGTGGTAGTTACTCAGACTTCTTCAAGCCCTGCAATGATCTGGATGTGCTGTTTCTTGACTGCTGATCATGGTGCTCAGCTCTTCCAGTGCCTGCCTAAGTTTGAGTATACACCACTACCAGGATAATGGCAGAAAACTGCCTATGAAAATAAAATGGATGGAATTTGACCACTAGATGTTCCAGGTTGGGTGAATAGGACAGGAGTGAGGCAGAACTGTCATATCTGTGCATCATGATGAGTTAATACTAAAGTATATTCCATCTTCTCTACTTTTAAAAAGACTGAGCTGTGCTGTCTTTGCAAAGAAAGGTGAAGCTATCAGGCTACAACATTGCATCTAAAATTGCAGAAGTGAGCCATGTTTCTCTGAATCAAAGTATACAGCAGTCCCTGATATCCCTCTGCTACAACAGTAGGAAATTGCTATTGCTTTGCCTGGAGTAATGAAGTTTGCAAGAATATCTGATGGGACAACTCTTAAATTATGAAGAGTATACACAGAGAAGATAGAAACTCTTTCTATTGGCAGAGCGATCAAGAATTAGGAAATAAACAACGAAAGTGATCGGCAAAAGAACAAAAAATTGAGGAATTTTGAAATGTAATATCCAGTCACAGTTGAGAATGAATGCCTTGGGTTAAGTGTGGACTGATTCAAAGACGTGTAGCATAAGTATCCAAAAGGAAAGCATTTGCCAGACAATGCGTGGAGGACAGAATAGTGAGTCCAGGTAGGTCATTCTTGGACGGAGCCTAGAGACTTTAAAGGGCCAAAAGATCCTTCAAAATGTAACTATTTTGTCAGTTATTAAAAGTTAAAGAATACTCATCAATATTTACTATTTCTAGATTTTGCCAGAGAAAATATCCTCCCTACACCCAGCTTGTTAAATTCTATCACAGCACTAAACTTCACAATAAAACAATCTTCCGTTCTTCTAAACTGTAGTGAAGTCAGCCTTAGTGTTCTATTTTCTGCTCATACAATATTCCCACCATCTGAGGAATGAAGCTGGTGCACTCTTGCTGCACTCCCCCAATGACAAGGATATTATTTTCTAGATTACTTCTGCCTGGCAGACCATTAGGTTTGTGCTTGTTTTGACCACTCGATCTTCAAACTCCTCAGAGGTCCAAGGGCTGTGATGATGCATGAAAGCCACCATCAATCTCTGCCTTTATTGGGAAGTGGCTCCTGGAAAAAATGGGAAATGATCCACACTTTCCAGGTGAAGGGTCTCAACCAAAACAGCAACCGTCCATTTTCCTCCATGGATGCTGTTAGGTTTCTTCAATTTATTGTCTATTGCACCGTATTTTCCAGGGTGCTGTGGAGAACACTTGTTGTCAGAGGTGGATGTTGTACAGCTTCCAGGAGGGGATGAACAAGTATCCCCTGTTGGCTGAATAACTGACTTTCTGGCTCCCAATGAAATACCTTCCCACCAAGACTTTACAGGTGCTGTCACTCACAATCCGCTCCTAATTGGTCCTCACTTAATTCATAGTGGTCTGCCCCTCGCTGCATTGCCCTCTGGCGCGGAGTGATCCAACCGAACAGCGTACCAGAGGCCGGGACCAGCTGGACCACGGAGCGGGGTCGGGGACGGACCACCAGGCGCCCCTCCGACAGCTCGACACCTCTCGCGAGAACTGGAGAACCGGCCGGAGCGCTCCTCTCCAATTGGGCAGGTCCTGCCCGACGTCACCCACAGAAAGGTCAACTTGGAGCTGCTTTCTTCCACAGCTCGCAGGCCCTTAGCAGTTCGAACGAGGGAGACGAGGCGACGCAGCCACCGGCGAGCCCCGGTCCTGTCCCTCCGTCCTCTCTCATCCTTCCCGGCTCCCTTCACCCCAGAGAGCTTCGACGCTCCCGCATTCTGCTGTCGGCGGTGACGTCAATAGAGCGACGGGGATTCGACGTCATCATAAGATGCCCGAGGTCGCCCAACTTTACGGATTGTGAAGGCACTGGAAGAGTTTGAGGATTTAATTTAAAATCCGCGAGGACCTGTGTTTGACTCTCGCCGCGTCTGCATCTACTGACGCTGATTTTCTTGTCCAACGTGTTTACATTTTTTTCTCTCCCCTCCAGAATAGCAGATTTCCGAAGTCTTTTCATTCATTCCGCTTTCCAAATATTTACAAACGTGAAACACTTCCGAGGCCTAATTATCGCTCTTTGGGAACAAGATTTGCGAAAAAAAACCTTTGCTGTTGTTGTGAAAACTTAACTTGCTGCTGCCGAGTACTTGTCAGAACTTCTATGTGTTCAAGCTGAAAATTTTCGAATTTTCGTTTAATTAGACTACATTATTGGTTCAGGTAACTCGTCGTCACTGTTATGCCGCGGGATATCTGCAGCAGTAAGTATTGCGCTTGATGTATTATGTTTTATATGCTGAATGTTATGAATGAAGTCTTCTACATTGTTGTATAATTATTACTGAATTACTTGATTGGCCAAATATGAAAAAGGCATTTTTGAAATTAAACAGTGTAATAGGTTAACATGTATACACGTTGGGAATTTTATGGTCCAGATCAATTGAGAAAACTTTATTTATGATAATTCTAATCTTTGTAGTGGTTTGTTTTTGTGTGCGTTTGACAAAAATGCAAAATTTTATTTGACCTATGAATGGAGTTTAATTGGGGGAGATCTTAATGGGCTAAGTTGGACTTAACATTCCAAGACATTGACATTTCTGAATTTAGGCAATTTTAATCTGCCAGATGATCAACATTTGACTTGTTTTTTAAATCTTTTTGACCAAGGTTATGAATTATCTACCGTTTAAAGGGGTTTATATGGCTTAGTACATTAATGTACTGATCTCTCATGTCTGGGACCTGGATTTGAGTTTAGCATGACCTGGATAGGGAAGTTAACTGTATGGATGGAACCTTCTTGAATGGCATTCAGTAATCCCATTTAGTTTCTATTGGGTATGTTTAATCAAAAGTACAGGATAGTTTTTTTAATAGGAAATTCACGTGTCTGTAATAGAAATTTGTATTATGGAAGTGATATTTAAGCTATCATTCTCATTTAACCTTGAAGATTATTTCTTTTCAAGTACTCTTTTAGGTTATTTTTAAATATTGTTAAGGGTTTCTGCTTTAATCATTCTCTCAGACAGTGCATTCTAGGTGTCTGCCACTCTGGGTGATTTATTTTTTTCCTTTCCTAATTGAATCTTTCTCAGTTAATTTATTTTTCAGTTCCTAAAAACAACATATGCTCCCTGTTCCAACATCTGGGGCCTTCATGATATTTAAAAAAAAAACCTTTAAGTAAATCATGTTTCAGCTGCTTTAGTTTCAGCCTAGTAAATTTCTCCTCATGATTCAAAATTTTAAGATTGGGTTTCATCCTTCAGACAGCCTGTTTCATTCATTTTTCATTCATGTTTCATTTATCTGACAAATGTTGAGTGGGAAAAGCCTCTTCTTTATCACTGTTGACCACAATTTATGAGCTCAACAAGGACAGAAAAAAATAATTATAATTTAGTTCAAGTTTTCTGGAAGTTTGGTGTTAGTTTATTAGGATGAGTTTATTAAATATTAAATTAGTGTTAATTATTTCCTTAAGTCAACTTTTAGTAGTGACAGTCTATATACTAAGGAAGAGTCTGTATTAGTATTTGGATTCGGTAAGAAAGGCAATGGTGATATGCATGTAAATTTAGTTAATTTTTACACCTTAAGTTTAGCTTCTAGTTATTAAGGTAACATATATAATCAAATACTCATTTAATTCTATGTCAAGAGGTGTTTGTTTAAGAAATGTAGATATCTGATTTGACAACAAATCATGCAAAAATTGCATCGTGTTAAATTCAGATTTTGGTGGCTGGGCATCATTAGCATGGCCAGCATTTATTGTCCGTCCATCATTGGCCTTGAAAATGGTGACAATCTGCTATCATGATCAGTCCTCTGGTGGAAAGAAATTAGCTATTTATTACATTTTGTTAAATTGAACAACATTAATTCAAAATTACTATCTTTAGCCATTTCTTTATAATTAAAAGAAAATTGTGATTACGTTTTTCTTTCCATGTGTAATTGACAGTACAACAAAGCTTCACAGCTAACTGCAGACGGTCATAGTTTTAAGGTTTGATACTATCTGAAATTGAACGTACTTCACTTTCAGCGAAGTTTTTAACGTGTTCCATTTTATTGATTGTGGTATATTTTAAACATTAATACTTCTGTGGTACTTGACTGGATGGTTTGATTTCAATTTAAATGCAATTTACATTTGTTAATTAATAGCATTGTTGCATATTTTAATTAGACTATTATCTTGAAGTATGAATTGATCGTTGCAGTATTTTGTGCTCGGCTATAAATATACAACTTTCAGCCATATATTGTCTGGAAATAAAGAATTTAACTGTCCCTTGTGCTCTTGTTATCATGATTAATGTGTTTCTCTTTTGAGAATTTTTGTATTGCTTGGTGAACATCAGTTTACACTAAACATGGTAATGTGGCTGATAGTTAATCTTTTTCAAATGTGATTTGGTGGGCTTAAAGAAGTTTAATATATGTGTGAATCTTAAGTTTTTAGTGCAAGGAGAGGATGTAACAAGTTTCAAAAACACCAGGACAATATGTTGATACTATGAAATTTTATGATGTTCCACCATCTGTATACTGCAAATTATGGAGTCTAGATATCACTTTACAACAATGAGGACTTCTCTTCATTTGTTGGTTAGTCTTAAGGTCCAGGAAATCACCATCTTCTGTGTAATTTAGTCCTTTACAGAACAAAATCTACAACTATGAAGCACATTTTCACAAAGATTTTTATAATCTTAAAGAGAAATGCATTACAATTCCATGAAAATGTTTGAATTTAATGTTAAATCTGTATTCCTATAGTTTTCAGACTTTTTGCCAGATTTATACAGCAGTAAATGCTGTTGCACATATAACTGGAAAAAATGAACCTTTGAGTGATCCTTATGTTGTGCTGCAATGAAAAGAAGCAGAGTCTTGTGGTGCTGTTGCTGGGAAGTTCACATTGTGGGATTCCTCTCTTTTTGGAGAAAGGTATGTTGCTGGATCCTCAATTGCTTTTAGAGCACTCCATTAGTTTTATAGCTAATTGTCATAATTAAAATGAATGGAAACATTTTATAGTGAAAATGAACAGGGTAATGTAAAGGCCCTTGTTATATTTAATTATTGGATTAGGGAACCAGCAAGTAGATTTTATAGTAATCGATTGCCTTCACTTTTTCAGGGATTTGCCATGAGGTGTTGATACCTTATTTTAAAATTCTGAGACATAGGACCTAAATGGCGCAGCATGACTTTGCTCCAGCCTGGCTTAATTTTCCAACTCCACCTTCATCAACCAAGGTATTGCAATACAGTTGTTAATTTTTAAAGGTTTAAAATGTTTGAATATTTCTGGACTTCTTTTCATCTAATTGCTTTTGGTGGACATAATGTACTCTTGCATGTGCACAAGTAAAATTCTCCCACTTTTGATTTGTTATAATGAAATTTGTGTTACTTGTTGAGATTTGACCTGGATTGTCATTAATAGAGTTGATTGGCCTGTTTGGCCCCATTGTCAGATTGCTCGAGCATCCACTTAAGCTGCAGGATAATGTGCTACATCTTAATTATGCTGAATTTTTTTTGCTAGATTAAGGTTCATTATTTAGTTTACATCAAACAATCACTTTGTATTAGTGCAAACAGAACCATAGCATATTTTGATCAAAAATGGAATTGACTTGCTCTACTTGTACTGGTTCTTTGCCAGAGAAACCAAACTTAATCCCTTTGCTCATAGCCCTGTCCTTTCATTTGCTTTAATTTCCAATATAGTAACAAGTGAACTTAAAATTTAATATGCACTGTGAGACTCAATGATGGTAGCCGTGGAATTATCAGATCATTGAAACAAAAAGTAACTTGTCTAGTTCAGCAGAGGTCTACCTCTTTGTATCTGGTTTGGCCCATACCTGGAGCAATGTTGTTGGCATTTAATGGTTCTCTTGCATAGTTGACCAAGCCATTGAAGAGTTCAAAAATTGTTATGTAAGTACTGCAACAATGGGGAAAAAAGAACTGGCTCGCCACCAACCACCATGGGATGGGCAATTAGAGGCTGGCAATAAATGTTTGTAATTAGTTGCGATGTTCTTCTCCTGTAGATGAATAACAACATGTCAGAATTAAGTTCTAATAACACTGAAATATATTGTGACATTTGTTTTTATGGCAACAGCCATAATGCAAGACAGCTAAGAATACAAAAAGTCAGAATAAAAAAAAGTAAATAGTGCCATAGAAGAATAGCAAAGTCATTTTTCTTTGAAGCTTCAGTAATTTTTGCTTTTACATGTTACTTGGTCTCTGCATAAAGAAATATTGTCCAATCTCTCCTTGATGTCTGATTGATAATTTAAAATTGGTGACTCCTTGTTGGTAATTGCAAAACAAGAGAAAATAGTTTTCCTTATTCTTGATGTTCAAACCTTTGACTCTTGGTCATTTCAGCTTCGATAAAAGTAATTCTGTGGTCGGTAGTTTATTTCTGGCACTTTTGGGCGCCACAGTAGCGTAGCAGTTAGTGTGATGCTATTACAACTTGTGTTGTTCCAGAGTTTAATTCTGGTACCATTCTATAAGGAATCTAAAGTCCCACAGTCTAAAGCCATATGGGCTAGGTTAATTGGTCGTTGTAAATTGTTCCATGATCATGTTTGTTGGAGGTTTCTGGAGCAACGTGGCTTGAAGGGCCAGGAGGACTACTCTGCTAAATAAACCAAAATAAATTAATAAATTGAAAGGAGGTAATTTTAAATAGGGAGATCAGTGGAAAGGAGGCTAGGCTCATCTTTACGCCTAGTTGTGCCAGAAGTAATGTGTAAAGAAGTGAGCTGGGGACAAATGCTGAGAGCATCGAACAGAACATTTCTTTAGAAAACTTGTATAGGAGACCCCTACTGTTCAGGTAACGGTAATTCACCCTTGCAAAATACACAACGAACTACCACAAAAAATGGGATTCGGAATAAAAAAATTCACTCTAAGTTTAGGTGGGTAAAATAGCAATTTTTAAAAGTTCTCATTTCTTGTCATATGTGCAGATGATACTCCTTTCCATTACAGAAAGTCACAATTCTGACTGTTTTCAGGGAATACTACCCCTATAAAGTCTGTAAGGTTCACTGAAAATGACTGTTAAGCTTGGTATCCGCAGCTGCCATACCTATATTGGTATCTCCAGAAACGCAGTTAGGCCATGTATGAAGCCAATGAGTTCCACAGAATTGAAGCGAAAGCAATATTTCACTTGCACAGGTCAGGCAGTTACCTTACCTTGGATAATTCCTAAGGGGTAGTATTGGAGTATAAAAGTTGCATTGTTTGCTGTGTAACCAAAACTATACAGTCAGTTTTGAGCTTGCTATTTGCTAAAATTTAGTAGGAGAATGAAATCTTAAGAATGTAGAAGATAATGGGGTGCTCATGAGAGGCTAGCTAAGAGATGTAGATTATAATAGTGTGTTAATGAGAGGTAGCTAAGAGATGCAGATTAGAACATGATTAAATCAATGGGTAGAAACAATAGTGACAGATGTACTTGTGATACGCAACTGTAGACCGATTGGATATGCTAATACAGCTAAACCAGGAGATTGCTATAAAAAATGCTATGTACAAGGATCGGTGAAAAATCAGCGACTAGCTCAATGACTGTCTCAGCTTTGATTTGCAAATTAAAGTTTAACTCTTCTTGAAGAATCTTCTGTGTCTCCTGGTCGTTTATGGGGCACGAGAAACCACGACAGTAGCAAGTACTTTGCTGTGATTTTATTGGAGTGGCTTCAGTGTTCCTCCTGGTTGAACACTGGAGCCATTTAGAATCTTAGTTTTAGTTTTTAATGCCCTTTCCATAATTAGGGTATCAAAGGCTGCATATGGTTATCAATAATTTTCAAGTCCTGGCCTAGGCTGCGTTAGACTATCCAGGATTCTGTTTGAAACGAATCTATGGGACGTTCTTATCTAGGTGCAGGTTGCATAACACATTGAGACAACCTGCTTGGTCGACTTTGGCAAATAGTTCGAGAATCCCTTCAGTAACCTAACTACTGATCGGTTTATATTTGTGCTCCCAGACTTGGTTTATAAAATCTGTGGAATTCAGGAGTGGTAACAGTATATATGGAGGCCATTTGGCTTATCAAATCTATATTGGCTTTTTGCAAGAGCAAGTCAGTTGGTCCTTCCACAAATTCTTGCACTTTCAGACAGTTATTCAAATTTTTTTTTGAACTTGTTGGATTAGAATGTAAAATTGTTATTTTTCTTATAGTTTAACTTGTGCTTGTATTTTAATCACCTACAGCATATACGTGTAATTGTTAAATGATTCTTTTCCGTAATTGTAATGTAGCTGTTTTTATTTTTCTAGAAGCTTCTCTGGCAGATGTCACACTACTGAATCTGTTTATTTCATAGGGTTATTATTATTATTGGAGCATGTTTTTTTTGTCTAGTCTAAGTTAGAATTTAGGAAAGACAACCAAGTCTGTGTTCTCATACACTTAATGAACAACTGTAATCATCAGGTTTTATGCCTCATTCTTGACTTCTGAAGAACTTTTGGATCACTAGGATCCAACAAATTACAGTTGACTCTGAATCCACTACCACCCTGCCAGTGCAACCTGATGCAGTCATTTGCAGAGGATTTTTTTAAATTCTCCTCTCACTTTTAATTCTTTTTCATTTGAACATTTTTGTTCTCTAATTCTTGACCAACCTGATGTGTCAGTAGTTTTTCTATATATATGTTCGTTGACTTTTCAGGGTTTTAAATAGTTTACCAGATCTGTTTAGCATTTCCTTTGTTTGAGACCAAATCCAGCTTTCCGAAGTATCCATGTAAAGCTCCTGAGCCATGGATTTAATTCGATAAATATGTACTAAGCCCTCACTTAAGACACTTTTTTCCCTAAATTGTGGTGCTAGAACTAGCCAGAATACTCCAATAATATCCAAACCAATGCTTTGAAAAGGTTCCAAGTGACTTGTTTGATCTTGTACTTCATGCCTCCATTATGAAGGCCAGGGTCCCATATGTTTTATCGACCGATTTTTGTCAGGCTGTGCACTAATAAAACATCATATTTCTCTGCATTAAGTTTTACCTGTCACCTCTTTACTTACTCTGCCTGCATCTCCTTAAAGTTTGTAACCACCCTCATTACAGATCAGTTCATCTCTAGTTTTGTGTTCCCACCCCTTTTTTGTAAGTTGCATGCTTGAGCAAACAAAACCCATAAACTAAAATCTAATCATTAATAAGTCACAAGAAAAGTAGGGCTTTTAGGATCAATCCTGGAGAGCTCTATACTCTGCGTTAGTCCAGAAGAACACTATTTTCTGCTACCAATTTTCTTTCCATGATAAAGCCCCATTTATTCCAGGGTCATCAAACTTGATGACAAACCCAATATGGCTTTTCATTGCATTCCTTTTGGAAGTCTATATATTACTACAACTACATTTTCCTCATCAACCCTCTTATTTTAAAAAAAAAACACATAAACCTGTCAAGCTAACTCTCTAACTAATATATTGTTTTAACCTGATGTCTCTAGTTATAAGGTTTTCTCTATTCCTTTTGTGAATCAGGGTATAACATTTGCCAATTTCCAGTCTTTGGGCACTGTCTCTGAATCTACAGTTGTTTGGTAGATGTGTGCAGAGCCTCTGTAATCTCCTCCCTTACTTAAGGAACTGAGCATGTATCCCATTTTGAATGGGTGATTTATCTGATTTACACAGCTAGTTTTTCTATTTCTTTATCAATTTTTAGACTATCCAAATTTCTTTTTTGTTGAGACTACCAACATTATCTGTACTGAGGAGGATAACTGTAAAGTGTTTATTTATTACTTCTGTCTCAATGAGTGATTTACTTTTCAGTATCTGATCAGCTCTTTCTGACCCCTTGCAGTTTTATTTTCACATAATTTATAGAATGTTTATGGAATTATGTTTGCTGCCTCTATTATCCAGTACTTCCTGTTTTATTAATTTTCTGCAAGTAGCTTTCATTGAGCTACAGTAAAATAGAGGAGTTGATTTCAGTTTCCTTGTTCTTGAACTCTTCTTCCATTTCTAAGCTGATGCACTTTTTAAGTTTCTGTTTCTCCCCATTCTGTCACTTTCAAAGATTCATACAAATACATAGATTATCAGCAGTTGATGTTTATCTTGAAATCAATTCCAATTCCTCTCACAGTTTCATAATGCTTCCAATGTTTGTGTTTCACAGTTCACTTCCCTTACCTCTGAGAAACAACCATTCACTATTTTCACTTTGCCAATTTTATGTCATTGTGGTTGCTGTCCATTGCATTCTTATACTTAAGTCTTGGTCGTGAGCCTATTTGATATTTTTTCATTAACCTTTTAGAAATCCACTGCTACCTTCTATCAGGTTGGGGAAGTGATTAGTTTTAAACAAATTAATGCCAGGTTCCTCAATTAATCCAGAAGTCAAAGTGACTGCTTTTTCTTTTTCAGATTATAGTTTTTAAGTTTTCCCACACCTGAGATTAAACTCACTGGCTTGTAGTTACTACAACTATTATTAAAACCTTCTTTAAAAATATAATTTTGTTTTGATTATTCAGTTCTTGTGCGCAGTCCCTGAATCTCTAGGGTTTTGAAAAATTATGGCTAATAATTCAGTAACTTCCATTCTTTCTCTCCAGCTACATCTCATATTAGCCAGATGATTATCCACTTTAACTACAGCTAACTTTTCACCACCACCTATTCAATTTTTAGCCTCAATGTATCTTACTGCAACTTCCTTTGCTAAGGCTCTAATGGCATCATCCTTGACAAAGGCAAAGGCTGATGTAAGGAATGCAAGTGGTGGCTTTGCAGCCCATTGCCTCTGAGTTGATCTGCTTTTTGATATTCACACTCATCAAATTAAGTACCTTCCATGGCACCCAGCATGATGGTACCCCTACCCCATAGTACTCAAAACTTAATAATAGTACTGGCCTGGTAGTTTCTTCCTGTCCACTGAACTTGTCTCTTCAAACCCTGATTCTGTTCCATCTCCCTTTCCCACGTACATCCAGGACATCGCATAGATGCTCCACCATTATCAACAATATGGAATTCCCTGGGTCCCACTGCCTCATCTTTATCACCAATCTTGTATGGGGCGCTGCTTCTTTCTGAAGCAAAGAACCAACCAGCTCCTCTCCAACAAATCTTTCAATGCCTAGCAGAACTTGTTAAGCTGAGCCACTTTTATTTTGACTCCTCTAGCTTTCTACAAATCACAGCTGTGGCCAAGGTTGCTCGGATGAGCCTTGGCCATACCTGTCTTTTTATTGGTTTTATGGAACAGCTGTTGTTCCAACACTGCTCATGTGTCTATCCTCAACCCTCTCTACAGCATTCAACACCTTCCTTCCGCATTCTTCAGCTTTATCACTATTGCCATGAACTTCACCCTGGCCTCAAATTCTCTTGGACCATTTCTGACAATTTTCTCCCTTTTCTGGATCTCTCTGTCTCCATCTCCAGTGGCAAATGACTCCCTCAGTTACTTTCTTCCATCTGGTTTGTATCTTTTCTGAAGATGAGGCTTTATTCTGTGGTGTCTGAAATCAAAAAGTTCTGTAAATTAATTATTAAATTATGTGTATATATTACCATATGCTACGTTGATCCATTTTCTTGCAGGTATTTACAAAAATACAATATAATTTTATGAAAAACTACATAAACTTGCAAAGGCTGACAAAAATGTGCAATAAAAGACAAACAGCAAAAGAAAACTGCTGATTTCTAATATGAGTTGTAGAGTCCCTGAATGTCTAGTGTGTAGAATCACTTCAGGGTCATGGTGAATGAAGTTATCCAGGGAGCCTGATGGTAGCTTCAGTAACGTAATAACTGTTCCTGAACCTGGTTGTGTGGGATCCAAGTTTTCTCTGCCACAAAGCTGGGTGGCAGTGTGAAATGTCAGGAGGGTGTTATGAGAATGCAGGGTGACTTGGACAGGTTGGGTGAGTGGGCAAATGTATGGCAGATGCAGTTTAATGTGGATAAATGTGATGTTATCCATTTTGGTGGCAAGAACAGGAAGGCAGATTACTATCTAAATGGAGTCAAGTTAGGAAAAGGGGAAATACAACGAGATCTCGGTGTTCTTGTACATCAGTCAATGAAAGCAAGTATGCAGGTACAGCAGGCAGTGAAGAAAGCTAATGGCATGCTGGCTTTTATAACAAGAGGAATTGAGTATAGGAGTAAGGAGGTCCTTCTGCAGCTTTACAGGGCCCTGGTGAGACCCCACCTGGAGTATTGTGTGCAGTTTTGGTCTCCAAATTTGAGGAGGGACATTCTTGCTATTGAGGGAGTGCAGCGTAGATTCACAAGGTTAATTCCCGGAATGGCGGGACTGTCATATGTTGAAAGATTGGAGCGACTGGGCTTGTATACACTGGAATTTAGAAGGATGAGAGGGGATCTGATTGAAACATATAAGATTATTAAGGGATTGGACACGCTGGAAGCAGGAAGCATGTTCCCGCTGATGGGTAAGTCCAGAACTAGAGGCCACAGTTTAAGAATAAGGGGTAGGCCATTTAGAACAGATGCGGAGAAACTTTTTCACCCGGAGAGTGGTGGATATGTGGAATGCTCTGCCCCAGAAGGCAGTGGAGGGCCAAGTCTCTGGATGCATTCAAGAGAGAGTTAGAGCTCTTATAGATAGCGGGGTCAAGGGATATGGGGAGAGGGCAGGAACGGGGTACTGATTGTGTATGATCAGCCATGATCACAGTGAATGGCCACACTGGCTAGAAGGGCCGAATGGCCTATTCCTGCACCTACTGTCTATTGTCTCCTACTCAATGATAATGTGGCATGACCTGGATGATGTATTTTCTTTGGATGCTGATTTCCATGTAAGTGTGGCAATGCTGGATGTTGATATACTCAGTGGTGGGACAAGCTTTTCTTGTGATGGACTGGGCTATATTCTGTACTTTATGTAGCCCTTTCTGTTCCTGGGCATTGATGTTTTCATATGAGACAGTGATGTAACCAGTTAAGATGCTCTCCACTGTTCATCTATAGAATTTTGTAAAGTATTTGGTGATGTACCAAATGTGCAAAAGTTACTCAAAGGAGGATTGGAGCTGTGCTTGGCCACCCAATCGTAAGTATAATGTGAGTGGTGCAAGAGACTAAGTGCACAGCTCCATGATACACTTGTGCTGGTGGTGAGCGTGGAGGAGACGTTGCCATTTCATATTAACTTTAATCTGCCATAGAGGAATTTGAAGATCCAGGGAGGTACTGATGCCCTTTTTCGGGAAATGTGGTTTCCCCTCTATCGTGGTTGTTGGTGCTTGCTAACATTTCTTCCATTTCCTGAATCTTTGCTCTCAACCCAGACAGATCAGAAATGGCATTCCCCCATTCTTCCTGTTTCACCTTACCAACCTCCATGATACTACACATCATCATTTACTATTTCTGTCATTTGCAATGGGATCCCACTGCCAATCACACCTTCTCTGCAAATGTAGGAGTTGCAACACTTGTCCCTACATCTCCTCCTCACCATTATCTATGGACTTAAACAGCCTTTCAGGAGAGATAAAGATTTGCATGTACCTCTTCCAACATTATTGACTCCATTGGATACTCTTCTACATTGGTGAGACTACCTTTTAGAGTAGGCAACTTTTTTGTGGAACATCGGTGCACTGTCTACAGTGGCCATCCTGAGCTCCCAGTTGTGTGTCATTTCAGCTCCTCTTCCCAATCCCACACTGACCTGTCTGCCTTCTCCACTGCCAAAGTGAGCCACACACAAACTAGAGAAATAGCATCTTGTTTGCTGTCTGTCTTCGTTGTCCAATTTCAGATCACCTACACTCCCTGTATCTCTTGCTTCCTCCGTTCCTTGCACCTAAATCCAACTGCTCCTTCTACCTACCACCCACCAGCCTCTGTTTCCCTACTTCATTCTCCTCTCATCCACTGGCTCCATTTGCTCATCCCCCTCATCGCCTGGGTCAACCTATCGCATACCAGCCCAGCCTCACCCCACCTTTCACCTCTTTACAATCCTTCAGTCTCGATCCTGATTCAGGGTCTTGATCCCAAATGTCAACCGTCTCTCTGACTTCATGGATGCTGCTAAGTTCTTACAGCAGTTCATGTTTACTGTTGAAAATGTTTATTATGGAGAAAGGGAAGCAGTTAATTTTTAAGTTTTCTTTTTGGCTTCCTGATTTTTATGTCTACTGGCCTTCACTGGAATTGCTGCACAGTTTAACAGAAACAAAAACCTGCTGAGTGATTTCTCTCCTAGGATAGAACTGTGCTCAACAAAAAGTTCCATTCAGAACCCAGCCCCATTTGGTGAATCCTCGGTTAGTTTGGTATTTTTCCATTCTGTGCAAACAACTTTACAAACAATTGATGACAAAGATGAAAATGGTAAAAAGAACTGATGACATTTGTAAATTTTGGCATGTATTTTTCTTGGGGTTGTTTGTTTGTTTGGGTGGAACAAACCGACAAGTGTCATGTCACAAATAGGACAAAATCTGCATGTGCTGGAAATCCGAGCAACACACAAGATGCTGGAGGGACTCTGCAGATCAGGTAGCATCTAAGGAAAATAGTACAGTCAAAGTTTTGGGCTGAACCCCAACCCCCCCCAAATGTCATGGTCTGTGTTCTTTCACAACTGGGGTTAAAGTGCTTTCTTCAAGCCTCCTTTTGTAAATATGAATTCTCTTCAGAAGTTGCAGGAAGTATTTTGAAGTACTACTTCATTCATGGTGTAAAGATGCATTGATAAGATCAGTATTGATTGCCCATCTCTAATTTCATTTGGTGAGCAGCTGTCTTAAGCTAGTGATGGGAAGTTAGATAGGTAGTTGCAGGTTATTAACCGGTTGATAATGAAGTGAAAGCAATGTATTTCCAAGTAAAGTTGATATGTGAGTTGGAGGAAAACTTTGATATTGTAAATCTCCCTTGCTCTTCTACATTGTAGAGCGGTTGCTGTAAACTCATGTGTAGAGGTTGCCGTCATTTGGGTCTTGGGAAGTTGCAAGTTTGTGTTAACGCTGCAGTATGATGCAAGGATAAAAGAGGGAGTGAAAATTTAAAGTGCCTGGAATGTTAGACATGCAGATTTTTTAGTCCTGCATGGTGTTGTGCCACTTGGTAAAAGTACATTAGGCAAATGGAAACATTTCATCACAATTCCAACTTCTGCATGGTAGATGAAAGGGGACTGACTCATTGATAATGTCCACATCTTGGTACCCAGCTTCTTACCTGGTTTTCTAATCTCAGTATTTATGACTTTAATTTCTGGTAGACAGTAACCACTATGATAATTCATTTAATTATAATGTAATTTAACTGTAAAGGAAAAAATGGTGTGACTTTCTCTTGATGGAGCCTGGTTATTATCTGGCACTTAAATTGCTTGTTAGCTCAAATGCCACTTCAGGATTTCTGTAGTTGCTATTTGGTTTGCTGTAATGAGAGCGAACATTACGTCATTCAGATGAACCATTAACCAACAGCTGTAAGCGCAGATTAGTTACTAGTTATCTCGTTGTGATTGTTTGATTCTTGTTGTCGACACATCGACTGATATATTTGTACAGATCTCTAGAAGTCTCTTTAAACCTATTAATTTAGCACTTTCCTTTTTTAAAAACCTTTTTTGACTAAAACTGTTAAACTCAGCTATCAGTGCTTTTTTTTACCTCAACCTCTTCTACTTTTTAAAAAATTTCTGCACAGCAATCACTTAACATTGAAAAAAATCCTGAAACATTTGTCCGACCGGAGAATCGTTATGATGTGAATCGCAGGCGACACAATTCTTCAGATAGTTTGGAATCTGCTGGGGCACGATCTGGTGGAGGTATGTTAATATATTAGCTAGTAAGTGTAGTGAGAGAATCAAATGTGTTTAGAGTACCACAGTTGAATATAATATTTTAAAATAATTATTGGAGTTAATACTTTACTGTAAAACTAATATTGAACATTTATTTTGGTTTGTATTTTGTTTCCGATGTTGTATTTCACTTTGTCCATACACCAAAGGGTTGTAGATTGTTAAATATGGGCAGACTTACCTGACCATACTTACAGATATGATTTTTATCTTACTGATGCTTTGATTTGTTAGGTATCAATTTTTTTGTGAAGATTACATTAGTTTTTTTGTTTGAAAATCTTATTCTGTATATGTTGTGTTAATGTGACAGACCACATCTTGGTATTCACCACAATATAACATTTGGTTTGATTCGTTTTGGACAGTGATCCATTGCAAAACCTGCATGACTAAAAAGATGCAAATGTGTGTTATTTTGCATCCTGTATTGAAATTGGATAAAATTAATTAGGTGGAATTAATTTAATTGTTCCTTCGTGTCTTGTATCTTTCAAGCCAGAAGTTATTAAGACTAGAAGGAATAAGGGAAGGAGTAGGCCACATAGTCCCTCAAACCATTTAATAAAATTTAAGGTTAACCTACCTCAATTCTCCTTTATTTTCATGTTCCAAAATTCCTCGAATCCTTAAATGATCAAAGTTTGATCTTTTTATTTCTTAATTGCACTCAGTGGCTGCACTCTACAGTTTGAAATTCCAATGAGTAATAATTCCGAGTGAAGAATCACCTCATCAGAATGTTAAGTGGGTGACACTTCTCTTCAGACTGAGGCCCCTTTGGTCAAGATGAGTTAACTACCTTATTTAGACTTCAGGAGTTTTTTTTTCAATAAACAATTTTGCTCATGCTAAATTCCAGAGGACAAGAAATACGCCTAACTAAATTGCTTCTCGGGGAATTGTTCTCTGAACCATCTCATTCCTGGAATCATTGTTGCAGTTCGTCAATGGGAAGTGCATTCTTCTTTGAGCAAAGCAGCACAGAACGGTTACACCACAGAAGGAGTCCATTTGGCTTTTTGTGTCTATTTTGTGTCTCAGCAAGTGCAAACCGGCTAATCTTGATTCCTTGGCCCTTTTTACCAAACCTTCCTCTATTCTTGTAGAGCTCCCTTTTCTGTGCTACAATTGAATCTAAGCACAAAGCACAGGGAGTGTAAATTAAAGCAAAGATTTTCACTTTGTTGGTTCTTTGTCAATTACCATTCTAGGTTTTTACACACACATTTGGAAAGCCGTGACCTAATTATAGACAGAAATGGCTTTTTGCAGGACAAGTTATATCTTTAAAAAACTTGATTGAGATTTCTTTTAGCAGATGACAAAGGTGACTGATGAGTGAAGGGTAATGGATTTGATTGAGCCATTTGACAAGGTCCCCCATGGTAAGCTGATCCAGAAGGTTATGGTGCATGTGGTCTGTCGTGACCTGTTGGTTTGAATTCAGAATTGGTGTCTGCAAGGTAGTGGTGTAAAGGTGCTATTCTGTCTGCAAGTTTTTGGTCAGTGGTTTGTACAGAAATGGGTGATGGGGCCTCTGATTAGATAGAAATTACTTGGATCAAACTATAAATGAATGGGGTTTGTACTTCTGCAGATGACACGAAGATTGATGGAGTTGTGGACAGTGTACAAGTCTGTCAAAGGATACAGTAAATTACAGATGAGTTATAGATATGGGTGGAGAAATGACAGGAGGATTTTAACCTAAGCAAGAACGTGCATACTTTTGGAGGCCTAATGTAAGCGTAAAGTATGTTAATAGCAGAAGTGTTAACAACATTGATGTACAGGTAGAGCTTGGGATCCAAAGCTTTAACCAATTAAAAGTGGTCGCACGAGTGAATTATCCCGCTTGGTGCAATAATATCAGTGCTGGACTCCGGAGCGAAGGTTCCCGAGTTCAAATCCAAGTCGGATTGAGCATTGAGCTGGCAACTCGGCCTCGTAAAAACAAGAATAGCTTGCTACGGGAACACCGTCCTGACAGTGCCCTGATAATTCCACTGCCGAGTTAAGGGATATTCTTCTTCTACACAAGTGAATTAGATGGTAACAAAGGTGTTTGGCATGCTTGCCTCATTGGTCAGGGCATTAAGTACAAGAGTTAAGAAGTTGTGTTGCAGCTACACTAAACTTTGGTTTGGTTGCACTTGAAGTATTGGGAATGTATTTATTACTGGAAAGTTGTGGAAAGGGTACAGAAGAGGTTTACTGGGGTGTTGCCTTGATTAGAGGTTATGGCCTTTAAGGAGGGGTAGGGCATACTTGGATTGTTTTCTCTGGAGTGATGGCAGCTGATAGACATTTCTAAGACAATAAGAGGCGTAAATGGGGTAGTCAATCAGAATCTTTTTTTCTATAAGGGTCGAAATGCTAAGTACTGGAGGACATGGTGCAATGTGGACTGGTGTATGTTACTGGTGTTCAAGAGTCTGTTAGATAGATACAAGTTCCTGTACTGTATTGTTTGTGTAGCCTAGTTGATCAATTTACTGATGGAATTTATTTATGTTGTTTGTTCTCTGTGGTTTTAAGTATCCCCTATCAGATCTCTTTGCACCCATCTCTATCTGAAGGTGACCCAACTCCAGCCAGTCCATAATCCTTGCAGTCATTTGGTAATTGTCTCTGAACCCTAATTTTTCCTGAAGAATGGCACCAACGACTATACTCCAAATGTACAGTAACTGAAGCAGAGTTGTATTATAAAACACAAATTCTGCAGATGGCTGGAAATCCAGAGCAATGCACACATAGTGCTGGAGGAATTCCAGGCAAGGCAACAGTTCACCTGCAAATCTGTTGGAGTTGTCTATTTTATCTGCTACTCCAGATATGGCCTCCTCTACATTGGTAAGACTTGATGTAGTTCGGGGGACCACTTTGTCGAGCACCCACACCTATAGATCTCTCTCCTCTTGTCCCCAATTGGAAATGTGCCCTTGAGTTTATTTGCCAGCATAATCTAAGACTTCCTTTTTCTCAGCATGGAAGTAAACTATAACCCTCATCAGTGTCATCTGCTGATCTCAACATAGTGCCATTCACTAAAATAGTGACTGAGCATCCAAGTAGATATAAAGAAAAGTGCTAGCCTTAGTACTGACCTCTGAAGACCTCCATATTCTCCTCCGCAAAAAAATGCACCTTTACTTTCCTTACATTCTTGCCACATAGGCAATTTTCTGTGAAAGCTGCCTCAGCTTTTACTATTCTGTGATCTTCAGTTTCGATGACAAGCCTTTTTGTAGCATCTAAACAAATGCCTGTTTGAAATCCGCATACACCATTTCAAATGTTTCCTTTAACTGTTTCTCTGCATTAGCAATCTGGAGTTAAATATAACTTAGAATTAAGAGATCCATGATGGCTTCCTTTAATCATTTGCACTTGTCCAAGTGACTACTTACTGTGCCCTGGATTTGTTTCTAGAACTTTTCCCATTACTGATGTTAACTGGTGTGTAGTTTACTTCATTTAATCATATATCCTTGTGATAAGCGAGTGCTGTTTTCTTATCCTCCAACATTACCCTGAATGATCGGAAACTATAGCTTCCATAGTTTCCTCTGTGTTTTTCTTGGTATTGACAGATGCATTTTGTCTGGACTGAATGATTTATCCACTTCAATTGGGACTAACCTTTCTTGATATCTTTCATGAATTTTTACCTGAACCAGAATTTTCCTTTGCTAACATCCCAAAAGCAACAACATCTTTGAAGGTTAAAGGGACCTGAAGACCTGAGTTACAAGGAAAGATAAGATTATTAAGGGATTTGACAAGAAAGAGGCAGGAAATATGTTCCAGATGCTGGGAGAGTCCAGTACCAGAGGGCATGGTTTGAGAATAAGAGGTAGGTCATTTAGGACAGAGTTAAGAAAAAACTTCTTCTCCCAGAGAGTTGTGGGGGTCTGGAATGCACTGCCTCAGAAGGCAGTGGAGGCCAATTCTCTGGATGCTTTCAAGAAGGAGCTAGATAGGTATCTTATGGATAGGGGAATCGAGGGATATGGGGACAAGGCAGGAACTGGGTATTGATAGTAGATGATCTCAGAATGGCGGTGCAGGCTCGAAGGGCCGAATGGACATTAGCACCTATTGTCTATTGAAAGGTTGAATAATTTGGGACTTTATTGTCTGGAGCGTAGCAGAATGAAGAGAGATCCTAGAGATAGATACAACAATGAGGGGTGTAGCTGGAGTTTTTCTTGTAAGGTTGAGTGAAACTAGAATGAGAGGTCTTTGGTTTGGGATGAAAGGGGAATATTTAAGGGGAATCTGAGGGACTACTTCACTCAGGGTGGTGCGAATGTGGAATGAGCTGCCAGTGGATGTGGTAGATGGGGGTTCAAGTGTAACATTTTCAAAAGTCTGGATAGATACGTGGATGAGAGGGCTATGGAGGGCTAAGGTCCAGGTGTGGGTAGATGGGATTAGCAAAAAACCAGGCTACAGTGGACTAGATGGGTCAAAGGGCCTGTTTCTATGCTGTAGTGCTCTATGACTTGAAAGAATTAAGTGTAGTTCCTCATCCTTCATAAAGTAAATTTCTGCTTTGGTCTCTGGTGGCATCACTCCAGACCTCCCACAGTTCAATTACGCTTGAGTTTGCTAAGTTTGATTCCAGTTTATCAGAGAGAGAGTTGAATTGTCCCATTTGGGGAAAGTAGTCCTTCCATAACTGATTTTTCCACATTGGTGTGGTCTGTATCTTTTTGCTTCATAACTATCCTATTGTGATCATTATTTACCATAAGACAAAGGAGCAGAAGTCGGCCATTCGGCCCATCGAGTCTGCTCTGCCATTTCATCATGGGCTGATCCAGTCTCCCCTTTAGTCCCATTCCCCTGCCTTCTCACCATAACCTTTGATGCCCTGACTACTCAGATACCTATCAATCTCTGCCTTAAATACACCCAATGACTTGGCCTCCACTGTTGCCCGTGGCAACAAATTCCAAAGATTCACCACCCTCCTGGCTAAAATTTTTTTTTCGCATCTCTGTTCTGAATGGGTGCCCTGCAATCCTCAAGTCATGTCCTCTTGTACTAGACTCCCCCACCATGGGAAACAACTTTGCCACATCCACTCTGTCCATGCCTTTCAACGTTCGAAATGTTTCTGAGGTCCCCCCTCATTCTTCTAAACTCCAAGGAGTACAGTCCAAGAGCAGTCAAACGTTCCTCATATGTTAACCCTCTCATTCCTGGAATCATTCTAGTGAATCTTCTCTGAACCCTCTCCAATGTCAGCACATCCTTTCTTAAATAAGGAGCCCAAAACTGCACACAGTATTCCAAGTGAGGTCTTACCAGTGCGTTATAGAGCCTCAACATCATATTCCTGCTCCTAAACTAATTCCTCTAGAAATGAATGCCAATATTGCATTCGCCTTCTTCACCACTGACTGAACCTGGAGGTTAACCTTAAAGGTATCCTGCACGAGGACTCCCAAGTCCCGTTGCATCTCCGAACTTTGAAATTTCTCCTCATTTAAATAACAGTCTGCCCGTTTATTTCTTCTACCAAAGTGCATGACTGTACACTTTCCAACATTGTAATTTATTTGCCACTTCTTTGCCCATTCCCCCAATCTATCCAAGTCTTTCTGCAGACTCTCTTTCCTCAGCACTACCAGCCCCTCCACCTATCTTTGTATCATCAGCAAACTTAGCCACAAAGTCATCTATTCCATAATCCAAATCGTTGATAAACAATGTAAAAAGAAGCGGTCCCAACGCGGACCCCTGTGGAACACCACCGGTAACTGGCAGCCAACCAGAATGGGATCCCTTTATTCCCACTCTGTTTCCTGCCAGTCAACCAACGCTCTGTCCATGTATGTAACTTTCCCGTAATTCCACGGGCTCTTGTTTAGCGGCCTCATGTGCGGCACCTTGTCAAAGGCCTTCTGAAAATCCAAATACGCAACATCCACTGCATCTCCCTTGTCTAGCCTACTTGTAATTTCCTCAAAAAATTGCACTAGGTTTGTCAGGCAGGATTTTCCTTTAAGGAAACCATGCTGAGTTCTGCCTATCTTGTCATATGCCTCCAGGTACTCCATAACCTCATCCTTGACAATCGACTCCAACAACGTCCCAACCACCAATGTCAAGCTGACAGGTCTATAATTTCCTTTTTGCTTCCTTGCCCCCTTCTTAAATAGCGGAGTGACATTTGCAATCTTCCAGTCCTCCGGAAACAGGCCAGAATCTAACGACTTTTGAAAAATCATTGCTAATGCTTCTGCAATATCCACAGCTACTTCCTTCAGAACACGAGGGTGCATTCCATCTGGTCCAGGAGATTTATCTACCCTTAGACTATTCAGCTTCCTGAGTACTTTCTCTGTCGTAATTGTGACTGCGCACACTTCTCTTCCCTGACACCCTTGAGTGTCCGGTGTACTGCTGATGTCTTCCTCAGTGAAGACTGATGCAAAATACTTGTTCAGTTCCTCCGCCATCTCCTTATCTCCCGTTACAATATCTCTAGCATCATTTTCTATCGGTCATATATCTACTCTCACCTGTCTTTTACTCTTTATATACTTGAAAAAGCTTTTAGTATCCTCTCTGATATTATTTGCTAGCTTCCTTTCATAGTTCATCTTTACCCTCTTAATGACCTTCTTAGTTTCCTATTGTAAGCTTTTTAAAAACTTCCCAATCCTCTGTCTTCCCACTAATTTTTGGTTCCTTGTATGGCCTCTGCTTTGCTTTTACTTTGGTTTTGACTTCTCTTATCAACCACGGTTGCTTCCTTTTTCCATTCAAAAATTTGGAATATATCTGTCTTGCACCTTCCTCACTTCTCGCCACTGCTGCTCTGCCGTCCTTCTCGCTAGTGTCCCTTTCCAGTCAACCTTGGGCAGTTCCTCTCTCATGCCACTGTAATTTCCTTTACTCCACTGAAATACCGACACTTCGGATTTTGGCTTCTCTTTCTCAAATTTCACAGTGAACTCAATCATGTTGTGATCACTGCCTCCTAAGAGTTCCTTCACCTCCATCTCTCTAATCACCTCTGGTTCATTACACAACACCCAATCCAGTATAGCCGATCCCCTACTGGGCTCAACAACAGCTGTTCTAAAAAGCCATGTCGTAGCCACTCTACAAATTCCCTCTCTTGAGATCCAGTGCCGACCTGATTTTCCCAATCCACTCACATGTTAAAATCCCCTACAATTATTATAACAGTGCCCTTCTGGCAAGCCTTTTCTATTTCCTGTTGTAATTTGTAGTCCACATCACTGCAGCTGTTTGGAGGCCTGTAGATAACTGCCATCAGGGCCCTTTTACCCCTGCAATTTTTAGCTCAACCCATAAAGATTCTGTACCTTCCGATCCTATGTCAACTCTTTCTAATGATTGAATATTATTTCTTACCATTAAAGCCACGCCATCACCTCTACCTACCTGCCTATCCTTCCGATACACCGTGTATCCTTGGACATTCAGCTCCCAGAGACATGCATCCTTTAGCCAAGTCTCAGTGATGGCCACAATATCATACCTGCCGATCTGTAACTGCAACAGGATCAGCCACCTTATTCCTTATGCTGTGTGCATTTAAGTCTAACACCTTAAGTCCACTATTTGGTACTTTTTGCATTGATTGCACTGCAACTCATCCCAATGGCTGCAAATTTGCTCCATCACCTGCCTCATCCTGACATCTTTACTGCTCACTACTTTAGATCTATTTCTGTTTTCTCTCTCCTCCGCCCCATCATTCCGGTTCCCATCCCCCTGCCAAATTAGTTTAAACCCTCCCTAACAGCTCTATTAAACCTTCCTGCCAGGATATTGATCCCCCTAGGATTCAAGTGTAACCCGTCCTTTTTGTACATGTCACACCAGAAACTTGAATCCCTGCCCCCTGCTCCAATCCCTCAGCCATGCATTTATCCTTCACCTCATTCCATTCCTACTCTCACTGTCACGTGGCACAGGCAGTAATCCGGAGATTACTACATTTGCGGTCCTTCTTCTCAACTGCCTTCCTAACTCCCTTCCTAACTCCCTATATTCTCCGTTCAGGACCTCTTCCCTTTTCCTACCTATGTACCATGACCTCTGGCTCCTCACCCTCCCACTTCAGGATATCTTGGACGTGATCAGAAACATCCCGGATCCTGGCACCAGGGAGGCAAACTATCATCCGGGTCTCCTGATCGGGTCCACAGAATTGCCTATCTGACCCCCCTAACTATCGAGTCCCCTATTACTACTGCCTTCGTCTTCCTTTCTTTACCCTTCTGAGCCACAGGGCTGGACTCTGTTCCAGGAGGCTAGGAGACTCCAGGACCTCCCACGTCCGACACCAAGAACAACAAGCTGCCCTCACACTCATACTTCCTCTTTCCTCAAATAACAGGAAAAACTGAAACCTAAACCTACCTTGCCTTGCCCACTTCTGCCTAAGCCCGTTGAGCCAAAGCCCTTCAGCCTTCACTCTGCTCCCGGCTCACTCCTCTGCCTGCAAAAGACGCTGCCCACAGTACAAGGCTGTGTCCTTTTTAAATCTTCATGCTTCACTGCCCGACATCACACACCTGGGAGGTCCTGACTCTCTTAACTCCGATGAGAAGAAGAAAAAATCAAAATGGCTCCCGCTGCCCTCCTGTTCTGATCCTTCGACTTCCTTCTCCAAAATTTATTTACCAGATATGTTTTCACTGACAATTGCCCCACTTAATTGGGCTTTTTTATGATCTCTCTTTCATTAATTATGACTTTTCAATATTTAGCAAATCTGCTCCTGATAATCTGTTTCAGCAGGTGCAATCACTTGGTACAAGATAATGCACATTGCTACCGGTTTGGTCTGATTGTAACTTCTTTACTCTTTAAATATGCTGTTACTGTTATTGTAGAGATAGTAAATATCTGCTTTCCTATTGCCCACTGTACTATTAATTTTCTGGGTTACGCATACAAATTCTCCAGAAAGACTTATTTTAAGTAATTGAACTTCTATTTTATTTAAATTTGCTCTTCTGCAACTCATGGATTATTTCACGTTTCCAAATGATTATTTAATCTCCAGTTGCCTACTCAGTTAACTTTTATTCCTTAGCAGTCTATTTGCCTGGCAGCTTGCTTTCCCAAATAGCTATATGTCATCATGCTGGGAATGGTCTTTTCCTCAAATTCATTTGCAGAGCTTTTAAGTAACTAAGTGCTGGAAGCTGATCCATGCAACTTCTCCATAGTTTGAACCTGTCTACACTAAAGCTAACATGTTTATTTTTATGGTTAACACAAAAAATCAATCCATCCATGTTAACACAGTACCTCTGATCTCATGAATTCTCATCCTGCATAACAAGCTTTTCTGGAGCAACTTAACAAAATGCCTTCTTGAAAATCTAGATGTACTACATTTGTCCTGCTAGTTACTCTTTATTTTGCACATTAATTTCTATTAATAAATTAAGTTGATAGAATGATGCACAATGACATTTGAAGCATTACAAATGCCAGTCCAGTCCTCTTGTTTGACTTGAGACTTGTCATCACTCCACTGGATCCAGTTGTCCTGGCTATGCACTGCAGACCATGTAAAATAGATTGATGTAATTGATCTCAAGAGCTTCAACCCTCCCCTTCTGAATGGCAATCTTTTGCAAATATCTTGAAGAACAATATATTGCAGGACTTTTCTTTACAGAATCACCCACCACATGAAAGTGGTTTATTATTTGCAGATTGGGAATAAACTATGTTTGATTTGTAGGAAACTTTGGAAGAAAAGAGAAGAATGGTTGGCGGTCACAAGCACGAGGCACCGAAACAGTAAATCAACGAAGTGGCTACCATGGAGGAAATTCCCGAGCTCGAAGTGGTACTTTTCATGGAGGAAAAGCCCCACCATTGCACGAGAATAACTTAACGGAAGATGAAAATGGAAAGAGGGAAGGAAAGGAGAAGTCCAAACAATTTGAGGCTGAGGATTTTGTAGGTTAATTTTTAAGAAATATCTTAGACTTCATGTTAATATCTTTTGTTCTCATTTATTTTGTAAATTCATCAAATCATACATATGTCATTAGTGGTTCCAAAAGGCCTTCACCATCTTGTTTAAAATGTTGTTCATGCATTATGTTGTGCAGTTATTCCAGAAACCTGAATGCAAGTTGCAATACATCCTGTAATTTAAATTTAAGATATTTTGTTTACTTTAAAAAAAATATGCATAATTTTGTGCTCCACTGTTGTTCATCCCCTATCAATTTATAGATAAGTGTTATGAGGGGCCATTTCTTTTGTGTTTTTAGGTGTGATCATTTCGTGTTCATGGCTATATTTGTAACTTGCATGCTTATGACCTTCTGTTTCCTGGCCAGCATTCTAAATGACTGGAAGCCTAACTGTACTTTCAAGAGTAGACCCCTCTGCCGTGTATAACTTTAGAATCTTGTTCTTTTTTTCTAAGCCACTGGAAACATCAGCAACCTTAAGACATAGGAACAGAATTATGTCATTTGGCCTTTTGAGTTTCCTTTACTATTCCATCATGTCTGATCAGGTCTCAGCCTGATTCTCCTGCCTTCTTCCTCTACTTTTGACGCCCTTATTAATCAAGAACGTATGAACCTCCGATTTAAGTATAGCCATAACCATCTGTGGAAATGAATTTCACAGATTCACCATCCTTTGGTTAAAGAAATTTCTCCTCAACTCTATTTTAAAGGGATGTCCTTGTATTCTGAGACTGTGCCCCCAGTCCTATACGCCCCCGATATAGGAAAAATCCTCTCTCTGGCCATTCCATCGAGACCTTTTAAATGGTTTAAATTAACCTTAGTTTTTGGATTTGTTTCTGTCCAGTTATTATTTTTAATCTAAGTATGGAGAGAAGCACAATGTTGAAGAGAGTAAAAGTATAGAATGATCTTTGAGCCATTTGATGAAAGGCAATTTGGAGTGAGCTATGGAAACAATCTAGGCATAAGATAGATAAGTACAGGATAAGACACTAGATTAATCCGACTGGATAAAGAGGCAGATATTTTTGAGTAGAAAAGAAAATAAACTACTAGAGGTGGAGGGATAGTTGATGTTTTTGGTTGAGACCCTGCATCATTATCCCTCTACCTCACAGATGCTGCCTGACCTGCTGAGTTCCTTCAACAGTTTGTTATTTTTGGTTCATGTTCCAGCATCTGCAGTCTCTTATGTTTTCAAAGATATTCTACATATTTGCTAGTCTTCATCAAGTCAACACTGAAAGGAGCACAGTATGATGAGATGATGAGATAAAGAATGCAGGTACAATTTGCAGTATTGTGCTAAGGTGATCACAAATGAGAATATACAAACAACCTGAACTTAGAAATTGCTTTGATCCCAGGCAATAAGAATATTGTTAATGTTTTATGTTTACGATATGACCTTGAGCTTATAACCTTGACCAGCATTTTCTAATCAAAGGTATTGTGGTTGTATATTGCAATACAAGCAAACATCTATGTCCCAGTGGCGAATTTTCTGTTTCATGTTAGCAAAAGAAACTTTCCTTCAGTCTGCTGCATATTGGTTTCAGTGGTAAGGCAGAATCTTTTAGGAGTGGTTTCCTGCTTTGTAGATTGTTTATTGCCTGCACCTACTACCCTTTGGGCCCTGTGACTGAGCTCCTGCCAAGGAACTTCAAGTAATGTTCCTGTCTATTATCTCCTGCAGTTTCTTATCTTATTTGACTCTGAGGTGATATTGCAATCCAAACTACCAACTTTCATTCTTTACTTTAAAATCTTTATTGATGCTTTTGTTGCCTTCCGGTTTGAAGATTTAAATGTTCTCCTGATTTGCTTTGTTTTGAACATCTTCCTTCATAAATGCACGCAACAGTTCTGCTTTGTATAACTGCTCCATGGCCTGGGCACACTGACCTAAACTGGTCTGATCAATGTCTGATTTGTAAAATAACCATTCTCTTATTTGAAATTTCCAGTTTCTTTGGAGAACTTTACTCTTCTTTACTTTCCATGCTTCACTCAGTACTGTTAGTGTTTACTTTCCATGCATCATGAGCTTCAATTGTCTTTCTTATATCTTTTCGTTTTTTAAAATATCTTTAAATTTTAAGCACTTAAGATCTTATGGTCTTGAATACCAGCACTATTTTTTTTGTTTTGGCTGTTGCAATTTGGATGCTTTTTGCTTGCCTGGAGGGCTTTGAGACATTTTATCTATCAAAAGTGTTGTACAAATGCAATGTGTCATGTACTTAAACATTCAGTGCATTTTACAAAATCAGTGCAACACCAAGGGAACAGCTGACATTTTGTTCCCTTTGTTTGATGACCAGTTTGTGTTGCAAGCTGTGAAGTATGACATCATGGATGTGCACTTCACAAGCACAATTATGCTAATTTAGACGCTATTAGAAGGAAAATATTTCACTTTGCTGCCCTTGGAGTGGATTACTCAATGCCTTGGGTAATGAAAAGATGTATTCTTTTGGAGCTAGAACACTTAATTTATTCTGAATGTTTCTAAGTTTGAGACATAGGTTTAAAAATATAAAATGATGGCCTTCAGGCTACTTTGTCTTCAGTGATGTATCGGCCATACTTATTCAGCCATATGTGTGAATTTGTTTTTCTGCATCAAAGACTTGGGTTCTTGTTATCTGCCTGCCTCTTAGTTTCTCTGGCTTTATTGTTAATTGGTTTTTCAAAATTTAAATGAAGGATATATAAAGGATAAATTGCAAGTCTAATTTGCTATCTGAAAAATTCTGGTTTGTGTGTGTGCATGTAAACCCATTCAAGTAAGAAATGGATTGAACACCTCCACCCCCCCCCCCCCCCCCATTCCGCTCTTTCTGTATCAACTGTGGAGAACGGGCACAAATCCAGCTGATTCATTTTGCTTATTTCAACTTCAAATATATTCTTTAATATGGAGGATATAAAATTTTATTATTTTTACAAAATCATAGACAATTGTGCAATGCAAATTTTAAAAAGAAATAGTCACAGGATGCAACTAGTCTGATTTACTGTGAACTTGTACATTCATGCAGAATATAACACATTGATATAAATCAGCATTTTCTGAGTTGTTCTAAGCACAGCAACGATTTATCAATGATACTATCTCAGGTGTCTGGCAGGGGTCCTATTTTCTGCTGCTATGATTTTTTAATGTGCTGTAACTCACTGAGAGATGCCACTAGAGATCTGCTAATATATTGAAGTTTAATGATACAGTAATGTTGGAAATTCATCTATATGTGTTTGTCACAGGATTTTTTCCTCGGCTGAAAGCTTGAAAATGTCATTGGAAAACAGGATATCAGATCATAAATTACCACAGTTCCAAAAAAACATCAAGCTTGAGTTTATACATAATCCTTCACATTAATTGTACTAAGAATCCAAATTTAGATTTGATGTTGTTGCATTGTTTTCATATTTGCTTTAAGCTGTAAATGTTATATTTAAATCTGCTTTTTGAAGGAGAATATGTTTAAACAAGGAGACAGGTAAATCATAATGCTTAGATAAATAAATTTTTGAAGCGTGGGGTATTGATGAAGCGCTTTTGAGATTGGAAAATTCTTTCAGTCATTTCGACTGTGTTTGATATCAACAAAGCCAACAAACTATTGGAAATGAGAAGCAGGAGGGAAAAAACCCAGCTTAATCCTGAAATCTAAAATTGAAACTGCTTTTGGCAGTTAATAGAAGTGCAGCAATTTTTGGTTTGGTAATTATTTTCCTGAGGCTGCCAGGAAAATGCAATGTGTTCCACGACTGGTAATTTATTCTGGAGAAAAGTTAAAAGGTGAAACACCTGAGTGATGTTTGTTGTTTGCTTGGGAGCTAGTTTCCATTTCTCTTCTGGCACTGCAGTGGTCAATGATGTCACTATAGGAAATCAATAAAGTAAGAAGGGTAGCTGAATTGTTTAGTTCCTTCAATTTCTAGTTTGTTCACATATTTGCATTTACAACGAAGGGGATTTCACTTTGAAAGCTGGACTTCATGGAATGCACCGGTATGTTACTGTTTATTGTAAGAGAGTTTGAGTACAAGAGCAAATATGTTTTGTTCTGTTGTTCATAGCTTTTGAGACTATCTGGAATGTAGTGCAAATTCGGTCTCCCTACCAAGAAGAAATATTTGTCTTGGGTGTAGTGCAACCAAGATCCACAAGATTGATTCCTGATTGGTTTGTCTTATTCTGAGCGGTTTAAGTTGACTGTTCAGAAGAATGAGAGGTGATGACATTAAAACAAAAATGTTCTTCCAGAGCTCGATTGATACGATGTAGGGTTGATGTGACTAGACTGTGGTCTCCTAAACCAGGGAATTTTAGGAGAATTTAGACCGAGCATGCGGAGTCATTTTGTCATCCAGAGGGTAACATGTCATTGAATTGTTTTGTCCGTACAAGGGATCTTGCAGTTCAGTTGCTGAGTTTATTCAAGAAGGGGTAGATAGCTCTGTAATGTTAAAGAAATAAAATTATGAAAAATATATAATTAAGACAACAAAGAAATACTGAATTGAAGGATCAATCATGATCTTATTCCTATTTCTAATTATTCTTGTTTCTGTTTTCATGTTCTTATGATCACGTTTCATTGTATAATTAGCCTTGCCCACTTTTGTGGGATGCCTAACAAATAACTTTCTTTTTGTCAGAGGATTGGGAATCTTCAGTTCTGTATTCTGTAGATTTGATGATATTAAACATTAAGTAGAGTCGAAGCTGAGGTTCATGTATTTTATTTTTGTGACTAGAGGAATTGATGTCTATATATAGACAAAACAGGCTTGAAGTAGAGGACCAGCCATGATTCTGTTGAATGGAGAGCAACTCGAGGCTTCCTTCTATTGTGATATTTTATGGACTGTATTGTTACTAAAATGCGTCATAACAGTCGAGCATTATGTTCATGTACTGAGGATTAGTGTTATTTTTTGTGAATTCTCAGTGTATTCAAAATTTATTTTTCTTTAATGATGTAGGTTGTAATGGAGAAAAAGGTGAAGCTACTTCCTTATTAAAGTTATCTTTCTTTTCCTCCATCCAGCCATCTCTCAATCCTGAGTCGAAAAAAGAACTTGGCAAGAACAAATCTATTGCAGGAGTGTGGGGTGAGTAACTGATTTTGTTGGCAATAATGTATTACATGAGCAATGTAAATAGACTGTGGATTCAAATGAGCTAACATTGATACAGAGGAAGGATATCAAAGCTGCAAGCATGTATACTGAAACATACACTTTTTTTTCCCAGGGGCTTGAAATATTTAACATTCAGTTTTATTAGCTAAAGAAACTGTAGTACAATAAGATGCATGAGGATCAAGTAGTCTACTGTGAAATGTGTCAGTGTCAATGACAGACTCCATTTCTATAGTTTAGATAACTTGGGTGGAGGGCCGTTAAACTAAGACCTTACTTAATCCTGCATTTTTTTTTTATGGAAAATAATTTTTTCAGTCACTTAAATAAAATTACAATAGCTGGTGATTAGGGATGTCACCTTACTTGTTGAATGTTGGACATGCCTAAATGTAAGGGCTGTTTTCTCTATTTAGATTCTTCCAGGAAATAATATAAAGTTTTCATAATCTATTTTCTATTTTCACATTGTATTTGCTATTATTCTATTTTCTAATATGTTTTAATCCTTATTTTCTAGTTGTAAGAGTAACAAGAAATATTGATATATAAAACAATTTTGAATTTCTCAAATAAGCCACATTACTACTTATTGTTTTAAGTCTGTGTAATATTCATCTTATCAATTATGCAAATGGTTAGTGAAATTTGTTACTTAACATTTCTTCAAAACTTCAGTGAAATTTCAGTCTTTTGCAGAATTCAAAATGCAGTGCTTTAGGAAATGAGTTGATGTCAATACATTAATAACAGTTTGAACTGCTGTCTGTTTTGTCTACGTCTCTGTAACAAAGAGAGATCAGTAGGTGGAAAAAAATGGGTTTGCTCCCCGAAGATGTGTGTTTCTTAATGGGCAGGAAAAGTCATTTGAAAAATGCATGCAAAATAGTTTTCAGTTGAATAATTAACAGTAGTATTATTTTTAAGACACAGAGCTTACTGTTTTAATACTTACAGTATTTTATGAAACTCAAAATAACAGTGAATACCCAGTTCTCCATCTTAAATTGATTTTTGTTTTTTCTTGAAAAATAGAGATACTGAAGTCCAAATCCAAGCATTTAGTTGACTAAATTTATATACACGTTTCCAAACAAAACTGAAATTCCATATTTTTGTTCATTTATTTAACAATGACCACTATCTATTTATTCCTTTTAGTCACAGTATGCAGATGTAATGTAATTCTCCTGTTATTGTAACATAGTTATCTTCTAAGATTCTAAGGAAATGTGTATGGTAAAGGTCTGATAACCCTCTATGACCATTCAGAAATCTCAGTAATTCTCCATTTGGCACCATTTCCAACATTCCCAGTGTCACACCAGGATCCAATAAGACTTGCTGGTTCCCATGTTTGCTGAGATTTGACAGATTCACTAGAAAAATATTGTATTACTGTAATATAATGTCTTTAAAAAATTTAAGGGTTTTTTGGGTATTAATCAACTGATAGTCCAGAGAATCTGCCAGTCTGGCACCACTACAGTACTGACTAACTTCCGAGTTAATAGAGTTTGACTGTATTGGTATTGAACTTCAGTATCAGATTTGCAGCAATCTGTGTTTTCAGAACTTTATTAATGTATTACAACTCTATTCCTCAATGACATACTTAATCTTCAAAAGGAAAGTGTAAAAAGAATAAACCAAAGTACCAATGAGTTGTGCCTGCTATTGTTCTCTGATCTTTCAGCATTGAATAACTATAGGATAAAAAGAAAGGTTAGGCTGTATCCTTGAGAAGAGAAACGGGGTAACATTTCAGTTCAAAGGTGCCTCATCAGTGGCCTGAACTGCTGAGTATTTTCAAGCATTATCTGTTTTTATTTGTGATTCCCAGCTTCTGCAGTTTCTTTAAAAAAAATAATAATAATTCACATGTTGAATAACCATTATTTTAGATCATCTTTGTTTAGTTGGTACCACCTGTAGTAGAGCTATGGGTTTACTAAGCTTCGATTGTGAAGCCTTTGATGCAAGGAACAAATTTTAAAATGAAACCTTTTGATGTCCTGAACACTCAAACTACACCTAAACCTTTGTCTCTTGTACTCATCTGTGTCCAACACTATGTCATGACAATTTGGTATTCAACTGCAGAGAGGTGTTTTCTTATACTCCAGTAAGATATCTTTTAGAATGTTTACGATGGTAAACAGATTGTAGAAAATGGAGGCTGTGAGTAATTGGTTGAGATTGATTGGGGAATGCTGGGTCAAAAGATCTCTGGCATATTTTTTGCTATTGTAAAGAAATGCAAAAAAATGTAACAGCATTGACAGTAACAATGCATTTAAAGGTATAGTTTTATAGATGGGAAGAGGAATTGCTGAAATTGTTGAATGGAGCTCATTTTGAGCAAGAGTAAAGTCACCCAGTTTGGCCTAAGAAAATAGGTCTTGTGTAATTGTCTTATTCTTGATCCAGAACTAATCTTTTTTCCTTCTCTTTGCTTTTGTTGGGGTTGGATCAGATAATGTACACTGGGTTAAAGTCACTTTGCTTCTTAATGCCTATATCAGGTTAAAAAGATCTTTTCAATTACATATTGATAAAATCCTGTGTTTAAGTTGTAGGAATTCCATAATTGTTGATAACAATTTCATTTTAAACTTGAAATATGTTTCTTCTTGCAGAAAACCCTCCAAATCCAAAATCTAGAACGTCTAAAATGCTGGTCATTAAAAAGGTCCTTAAAGAAGAACCAATACTACCAGGATACCCACTGACAGGGGTTTCTCATCCCCAGCCTGTAAAGAATGGGACAGGACCCAGTGTATATAAGGGATTGGTTCCCAAAGCTGCTGGCCCTCCATCAAAGGTAAATTGAGACAAAGCAACAATAACTAGTTTAATTTATGCTATGAACAGCTTCTTAGTATTTTCCCCCTTTATTTGAATAGTCAGTGGACTCCAGTTAATTGGGCCATTGGTTAATCGATTTCATCAAGGCTGATTTATTAAACCTCTCAACCACATTCTCTTGCCTTTGATGCTCTGACTAATCAAGAATCTATTAATCTCTGCTTTCATGTACCCAGTGACATGGCCTGTACAGCTGTCTGTGCCAAGGAAGTCCAGGTTCACTACCCACTGGCTAAAGAAATTCCTTCTCATCTTTGTTTCAAATGGATGTCCCTCTATTCTAAGGTTATGCCCTTCAATCCTAGATTCCCCCACTATTCCCCCTCTCCACATCCACTTTATTTAGGCCTTTTCACTATTTGATAGATTTCAATGAGATCACTCCCTTAATTCTTCTAAACTCCAGAAGGTACTGGCCCAGAGCCATCAAATGCTCCTCATACGTTAACTCTTTAATTCCTGGAATCATTCTCATGACCCACCTCTAGAACATTTCCAATATCAGCACAACTTTTCTTAGATAAGGGACCCAAAACTACTCTCAATACTCCCAAGTACGGTCTATGCAATGCCTTATAAAGCCTCAACGTTACATCCTTGCTTTTATATTCTAGTCCTCTTGAAATGAATGCTAACATTTCATTTGTCTTCCTTGCTACCATCTTAACCTCCAAGTTAACCTTAATAATGGACTCCAACATCTTCCCAGCTGTTGAAGTCCAGCTAACTGGCCTCTGATTTCCTTTCTTCTGCTACCCTCCCTTATTTAAGAATGGAGTGATATTTGCCAATTTTCCAGTCCTCCAGAACCATTCCAGAATTTAAAAATTGCTGCAAGATCATTTCTAATGCCTCCACAATCTCTTCAGCTACCTTTTTCAAAACTCTGTGGTGTAGTATCTATCTTCAGGCTTTTCAGTTTCCTAAGCTCCTCCTCCTTAGTAATAACAACTACACTCCCTTCTGTCCCTTGACAGTGTCCATAAGTGAAGACTGATGCAAAATACTTATTAAATTCATCTGCCATTTCTTTGTCCCCCATTACTACCTGTCCATTGTCATTTTCCAGTGGTCTGAAATCCACTCTTGCCTCTCTTTTACACTTTCTGTATATCTGGAAAAAAAACTTGCATCTTCTGTTATTTTTTAGGTTGCCTTCATTTTTCATCTTTTCTCTCCTTATGGGTTTTTTAGTTGCCTTCTGTTGGCTTTTAAAAAGCTTCCCAATCCTCTTAATTTCCTACTAATTTATGCATTATTATATGCCCTCTCTTGCTTTTATGCTGTCTTTGCTTTAGTCAAGGTTGCCTCATACATCCTTTAAAATACTTCATCTTTGGGATGTATCTATCTTATAACTTTCAAATTGCTCTAGCCCAGGGGTCGGCAACGTTTACCACTGAAAGAGCCAATATGGACCCATTTCCCACAGAAAAGAAAACACTGGGAGCCACAAAACCCGTTTCACATTTAAAATGAAATAACACTGCATACAACGGTTTTTTTTGCCTTTATGCTATGTATAAACAAACTATAATGTGTTGCATTTATGAAATTGATGAACTCCTGCAGAGAAAACGAAATTACATTTCTGCATGCAACAAAAACATTTTGAACTCCGAAAAAAAGACGTTGGTTTGAAGGTTACTCCATAGTTAGCCTACCTTGGATCGGAGAATTAAAAGAAAGCGCGCACTGGCGGGTGTCAGGCATTGGCAGTTGTGATGTATATTAATAGCGATAAAAAAAACACATTGTAGCGGTGTGCTACACGCAGCGCTAAAATAAAGACACTGCAGTCAAAGGTAACTTTATTCGAACGGAACAGCCTTGTTATAAAGCCTCCCTCAACCCGTCCCTGTGGGCGCGGATGCTCCAAAAGACACGCACTCACAAACCCCCGTAGGCTATCTCCCTTAGCCGGAATGTTGGCTAATTGTGAGCCGGTTTGGATGTGCCAGGAAATGGGGTCTCCACAACGTTTTTAGATTGTACAAGATCACCATAATCTTCAAATTTCGAATTACATTTCAAAAACTAACAAACCACGGGGAGCCGCAGCACAGAGATGAAAGAGTCGCATGCGGCTCCGGAGCCGCGGGTTGCCGACCCCTGCTCTAGCCATTGCAGTTCTGCCGTCATCCATGATGGTGTCCCCTTTCCATCAACTTTCTCTCTCATGCCTCTGTAATTTCCTTTACTCCACTGTAATACAGATACATCTGACTTTAGCTTCTCCCACTCAATTGCAGGGTGAATTCTATCATGTTATGATCACTGCCTCCTACAGGTTTCTTTGCTTTAAACCCCCTAATTAAATCTAGTTCATTACACAACACCCAACCGAGAATTGTCTTTTCCCTTAATGTGCTTGACCTTGAGCTGCTCTAAAAAGCCATTTTGTAGGCATCTACAAATTCCATCTCTTGGGATTTAGCACTAATCTGATTTTCCCAATCTACCTGCATGTTGAAATCCTCTGTGACTATTGTAACATTGTCCTTTTGACATGCCTTTTCTATCTCCCATTGTAATATGTACCACACATCCTTGCTACTGTATGGAGGGCTATATATAACTCCCATCAGGGTCTTTTTACCCTTACAGTTTCTTAACTTTACCCACAAGGATTCTACATCTTTATTCTGGCATCTTCCCCCTTCCTTTCCAGTCCTGACGAAGGGCCCTGGCCTGAAACATTTCTGTAGATACACTACCTGACTTGCTGAGTTCCTCCAGCATTTTGTGTGCTGCTTTGGATTTCCAGCATTTGCAGACTTTATCATGTTTATGACTTTCTCCATTTTTGGATCCTAATTCACTGCTTTTAAGGATTTAACTTGGAACAGAGCCACTGCACCATGTCTGTCTGCGTACCTGCCTGTCCTTTTGATACAATATGTATTCTTGGATGTTAAGCTCCCAACTATGATTTTCTTTCAGCCGTGATTCAGTGATGCCCGCAATGTCATACCTGCTAGTCTCTAACTGCACTACAAGATCATTGACCTTATTCTGTATACTGCATGCATTCAAATATAGGCCTTCAGTCCTGTGTTCTTCACCCTTTTTGAGCTTGCTCCAATGTTACATTTCAACTCATCCCACTGACTGCAATTTTGCCCTATCATCTGTCTCACAGTCTCACTACACACTGCATCTAGCTTGTACATGAACTGTCCTATCCTTATCACTCTGGTTCCTACCCCACCTGACAAATTAGTTTAAACCCTCCCCAACAGCTCTAGCAAACCTGCCTGCAAGGATATTAGTCCCCTCGGGTTCAGGTGTAACCAGTCCCTTTTTATACAGATCATACTTACCCCAGAAGAGATCCAAATGATCCAGAAATCAGAATCCCTGCCCGCTGCACCCGTTCCTCAGCCACACATTTATATGCTAAATAAATCTATTCTTGTCCTCACTGATGTGTGGCAGAGGCAGCAATCTGAAGATTACTACCCTGGAGGCCCTGCTTTTCAGCTTTGTAACTAACTCCCTATATTATCTATTGAGGGCTCCTCCCTTTTTCTACTTAAGGTGTTGGTACCAATATATACCATAACTTCTTGCTACTCGGATGCCCTCTCAGAAGTTGAGGACCTGATCAAAGACATCCCTGACCCTGGCACCTGGGAGGCAACATGCCATCTGGATGTTTCTTTCAAGTCCAAAGTATCAGCTGTCTACTATGGAATCTCCTATCACTACTGCACTCCTCTTCCCTTCTGAGCTACTATCACTCATGTAAATGCAGTCCGATTCAGATAAATGTTGTATTCTACTGTAAAGCACAATAAAAGTTTTTCTTGTATAATTATTTGACCTCTTTAGTTATTAAGATCTAAGAAACAACAGGTACTCAAGAAAATATTGTTGAGGTCATATCAATAATTTGGGTAAGAACTGAATCAGATTTAGAGGACAACAGAGGCTGAATTTCTTACAAATAGATATGAAGAAACCTATTTCAACTGAACTTCTGAAGTGTGGTAGTAAAAGGGTTATACAAGTCACAAAAGAAGGCAAAACTAATGGAAATTTTCAGAGCAAGATTTCTTAGACTCTCAATAAAATGAAAAAGTAACTTTGTGTTCTCGAAAACAAAATCAGAAAAAGAAAGTAAAATGTTAAACTCTTCAACTATTTGCAGTCATTTATCTACCTAAACCCTCCCAATATCTGAATTGATTCTATTATTCTTCTCTGAATTTCTGCCCTAAAGGGAACTGTCAAGTTTCCAATTTATCCAGCACTTTAGTTCTTGAAATCATTCTCGTTAATGGGCTTTTGTGTCCTTTTCGAAGTGATGCCCATAATTGGATGAAATTTTCCAGTGCATTTAGTACTTTTTACACAGTTGGGAAAATATGGAGTCTGTTTGTGTTCTGTGCCTCCAATTTTTCATCCTGTCATCCCCAATGCTTTTTAACTTTTCCAGCATTCCAAAAGAAAAATGAGCATAAGCATATTCGTGGTTTTCTCAGATTCCTTTAATCTGTAAACACAGAAAAAGTCAGATTTAAAGAGCAGATTTGGATTTGAGGGGAAAACTGAAACTTAAACTAGTTATCTAGCTACTTGCAAGAAATAGCTTGTTCTGTTTGATCTTTAATCTTGTATGTTTTAGTTGTTGTCATCAGTTGCTTATAATCTAGTATTTTTTTATATATATTACTCCTTTCACTCTTGCACTGTTTCAATCCTTCTCCCACATCTGTGCTTGCACACATTACTGCTTCATTTGTTTTTCTTTTTTCGATCTGTTTTTCCCATCTACCCATTCACTAGCTCTGGTTAATGGTTCTGTATGTAAATTGTTTGCCACCTGTTGATTATTTTTCAAATTTAGCCAGCACAGTGGAAAGGTTCAGCAAAGGAGAATAAACACGGAACGCCATTTGTCAGCTTCAACGCGCTCTTGAAACCTGTACCTCAGACCTTCAGTTCATCACCAAACTCTTTAAAGGAGGTATCTATCTTCCTTGCATATTAATTTTTGAATCTGTATATAAAGCAATTTGTAAATGCCCATTTGTTTAAGTTGATTTCCATTTGTGCTACACTTTAACAAACTTTTTATATTGGCTCAAATGTACTGGATCGCAATTTGCAAATCTTGCAGTTAACAGCCTTAAATTTATAATAACAGAATATCCTGGAAATACACAGCAAGTTGTGTAGCATCTGAGAAGAAAGAAATAATATTTACTAAGCAGGTTATCAATATGGGATGTTAACTGTATTTATCTTTACAGCTATCTAATGTTCTGAGTAGTTCCAATTTTTGTAATTTTCCAAGTTGCTGCTCTCCCAGGTGTTTTTCTCTTGAGTCAAATTTATTTTGTCTCGTCTCTCCTCTCGCCTCTCATATATTCTGGAAGACAGTTTTGATGATTGACATAATTGATTTTGGTTTGATGCTCACTATAGGATCTGTGCACAGTGATGGTGCAAAATAACTCATTAAATCTAAGTTATTACACTGCCAATTTTAATGTCATCTGCAAATTAATTAATCATCGTGACAATATTAGCTTCCAAATTGCAAATGTGGACAGCAAACAACAATGGACCCAGCAGTAATCACTGTGGCACACTACTTGTTACAGTGCTTCAGTCTGAAAAATAATGTTGCACTATTGCCAACTTGATTCTTGGTGTAGAATCTGGAACCATTAGAACCTCAGAATTCCATAGTTCTGTTAATGACAAAAGGTTTATTTTTTAATTTTGATTAAAAAAATCAAATGATGTTATAAAAAAATTTGGTTAACCAACATACTGTGTGATTCAGCCCAGTCTTCCTTGTATAACTCAGACTCTGTTGTTGTTGTTGTTGCATGCTCTTCTCTGATCTTGTATAATGTGTGCAAATGTTTCTTGTGAGTGTATTATCACTGGAGTGATTCTTGGGTTCAAAGTCCTATCCAGGTTCTAGTTAGTTTTCTCCAAGCATATGGAAACGTTTTATTAAAACTGTGGGTGAAGTTGCCATTTGTGCATCCAGTTGCTTCAGTACAAAACGTTCATTTTGATTAAACATGACATGTTCAATTGTGATTGCAGTCTGATAACATTTTTGAATATTTCTGTTGACCAGCTCAAAAGAAGACCATCTAAATCTCATTTCAAGTAATGTAATCAAGTATATCTCTGTCAATGCATTTTAATTATGTTGTTATTCATTTTTGAATTAACTTGATTCAATTTCTTTAAACAGAATAGTCGCTCAAATTCTTCTTCACCAATTGATATAGCAAGTCAGCCTCGTATGTTGAAACTGACACGCATGAGATCTGACAAAAAAAGTGAATTTCTGAAGACTTTGAAACAGGACAAGCCTGGGGAAGGGTATGCTGATGATGGAGATGATATCGATAAAGAGAAGGTAATTCTACTTAATGTAATTTTTGTACACTTATTATTCATGTTAACTTTGTGGACTTGTATTTTATCACTTATATTGGCTGTATGTTATTACTAAATGCAAATTTAATTGGACTGATATTTTCAACATACTAATTCAAAATTTGATGTTAGAATTGTTTATACATTTCTAGTATAAATCTTGTTTGGAGCTGTTTGATAATTAGATATTCAAAAGATAGAGCATTGTGCCATCAACAGCTATTAATTCAAAAAGTCAGGCAGAATCTCTTGTAGGGGCCATGGATGCTGCCTGACTTGCTGTGTTCCTCTGACATTTTGTGTGCGTTCATTAAGAATTTTAGCATCTGCAGAATTTCTTGTGGTTACTATTTGAAAATGGCTTCTTGTGTGCTGTGTGAAAAATTCTACTTTCCAAGATCCTATTCTGAACTCCTAGCTTTCGGACAAACTAGCATACACAAGGATAAAATTTTATCTAGGAATGAAAACCAGGCTACAGATTCTCCCCAGGTTATTAGTCAAGGGTGGTGGCAGCAGTGATGATTGTGCTCTGAGAAACTGATTTTTACCTGTAACATGAAGCTGCCTCTTCTCCACATGCATCAAGAAATGAGAGTTGAAAAGAAGTACTACAGTTTTTTAAGCCTCAAACTTTCCACCTGTTATGCCGCTAGTGTTTAGAGCAGCATTGAACTCCGATGGTGTTTAGGGCTTCTTTCATCTTGTCAGTAGGTTCCCCACTACTCGGTCATGCAAGTTCCATTTGGAGACTCAGGAATGCCATCAAACTGTGATGTAGAAGGATTCTTCTTTGGTGTTTCTTTAACAATTTTGTTTTACCAGTCAAGATAGTTAGCCCAGAGCTGGTCTCCCAAACTGGAGGACCGATGGACCACTCTTAGCCTGTCCTTTACTCTTTGACCTGTTTAGCATGAATGACCCTACCAAGCATAAAGTCCTGACTTCAGTCAACATAGCTTTCTGTGTCATTGAGGCACACAAGCCTCCAAACCATGATAGGGTTGTGGTCCTCCTTTTGAGGTTGAACCTCTAAAATGAATTTTATTCCATATCTCAAATTTTAAGGTGGTGATTTGTGAGTTCTGTTATAACTGAGGTTGTGCTGAGTTGATCTTTCTGTTGATCTCTCTGATCTCTATGCTATTCTGCCGTTACATAATCCTTTAGCATTTATCTTGACACACTTTAGTCATGTAATACCAAATTTAAACTGTTACAATAAATTGCAGAAAAGTTGCTGAAGTATTGAGAAGCTTAGTAAAACTCCAGTAATCCAGCATTGAACATTTTGGAAATGTTGATAATAGTTCACACATTAGTCCAGAACATGCACTGGGAGTCCAGAGAGAAAACGGAGTGTCTGGTCACAGCCGAGGTCTAGACTTTGGGTCCGATGTGTGACTGATGCCATATCTGGGTTTCAGAACAACAGAGATCAGGAATATGCATAGGTTTGCAGATCGAGCTGGGGTCTTTATGCTTTCACCTTTTAAACGCACTGAGTTCACTGGAAAGTTGTACTACAAGACAGTGTAAAAGAAAGTGTATTTGGGTATTCATAAGTGTATCATGCTAAAATCTACTAGTCTGCACCACCATAGTATCAAAGGCTCTATTATTTGATCTTTATTATACATGCCATATCCAGGGTTGTACAGCAGAAAATTCAAACAAATATTGAATTATATTAATCTGATAAATTACTTGTAGTAAACTTAAATTCTGCAAGGAGTAAAGACAGAAATGGCAAAAGCTTGGATCACGGTTTCATCAAGATGAGGGAATGTGACTTGAATAAAGATGCTATCTAATGACTGAGTTTGAGGTAATGGAAGTGCAGTAGATACTATAATGCTCCAATGATCACTTATTCCATTCTTTGGAAACCTAAATGCTCAGTGTCAGGGCTGCGAAGGCAATGTTCTCACATTAAAACATGTTGATGTCTTAAAGAGATGTTGTTAATTGAATTAAATATGTTCTTGTACTATGGTAAGAGATAGCATGCAGTAGTCTGGAAAATGTGCTAGTTTGGCTGCACTGAAGTCTCAAGTATGCTAGATTGTTATAGTAGCTAGCTTTTGCTAGATTTTGTATTGCATATATGGGCTTTTGAAAGTGATATGATCAGATACGAGCAAAAGGTTTAGTACTGAGATTAATATGTGAAACTCTGAAGTGTGGCACGAATGCCAAATTGGCTCAGTAAAAGGAAGCAGAAATGACTGTGTCTTTGTGTTTGCAGAAAATTTCCCAAAAGATTTGGTTTTGAGTTCATTACTCAGCTTTTGAAAAACGGAGTTGGCTTTGCATGTGTTGTGTTTGTCAATGATCCAAAACTTGGAAAAGCAATATATAATGATTAAAATACTTGAGGAATTGATCAGAGGGAAACCATGGAGAAGTACAGAGATATGTGGCAGATTGAGTTAAATCTGGAGAGGTGTAGTGATATACTTGTCCCTAAAATTGGCACTGTGTTGAAACGGTGTATTAAATCTGAAGATCTGCAGTGATGCACTTTGAATACCATATGCAAGGTGTGCACTGGCATCAATAGCATTACTTCGAAAAGCATAAATAAACTTGATGTCCATGTAGAGAAATCCATAAAAATGTTACTGCAATTGAAAAGGTGTATGGCTTACAGGGGCTAATAAATACAGCTACAGATAAAGACACCAGCATGATCATTTTAAAACTAAGCTGTAATATTGTAAATATTCCAGGCCACCACATTTAAGTTGTTTCAAGGAACAAAACTTTTGAAATAAAAGCAGAAGTAGTTCAAACAGCCCTTAATTCTTTTCTTGCATTCAGCAAGTGTACAGCTCACCTGTTTTTGTTTATTATTATTCATTTAAGGGATATGGCTTATCGGGCTGAGCCAGTATTTAGTTGTATGTCTCTAATTGTCGATCGAAGGGGATGGTGAGTTGCCTCCTTGACACGCTGTGATCCTTGAGGTGTGAGTATATCCACAACGTTTATAGGGAGGGAGTGTCGAAGGAACAGTTGTCTATTCCCAATTCAGATGAGGAGATTAGGAGGGTAACTTCCAGGTGTCAGTCTTCTCGTGCTCTTGCTGTCCTGGTCTTCTGATTGGTATGGGTCATGGGCTTGGAAAGTGGTGTTTAAGGAGGCTCAGTGATTTGCTGATAGGTGTTAGTGTACATTGACGATGGAGTGACCAAGTGGTTGTGGATGGGGCATTTTTAAAGGTTGATGCTGTATTCATCCAGACAAGTGGGAAATATTTCATCTTGAGCCTTGAAGATTGGAGATGAGCTTTGGGGAGTAGGGAAATGAGTTAATTGTCACAGGATTCCTAGCCTCTGACCTGCTTGTTGGCATATTGGCTATTTCAGTTTTGTTTCTGATCATCCATATTAATAATGAGGGATTAATTGATGGTAATAACATTAAATATCTGAGGTGCAAGCTGCATTTTCTTTTGTCGGATATTGTCTTATGTGACACAAATATCACTTGCTACCCATCAGCCCAGGCCTGTATGTTGTCCAGGTCTTGCTATACTTGGCTGTGGAGTACCTCATGAGTTGTGCACAGTGCTTAACACAGGACAATCGTCAGTGGACGTCTGTTCATATGACCTTTCATTCGATGTAAAATCATCAGCAGGCTTCTAGAGTTGCAGAAACTCCTGTGTTGTTCTCTAGCCAATGGTTATAATTGACCTAATTATTTTGATTGTTAATGATCCAGAGAATGAGAATTTAGATCTCTTTGTAGGAATTCCCAACTTTAAAAAAAATAATAATCATGGAAATGAAAAGCAAAATTTGTATTTCCAGATTTAAAAAGACAGTAAGTTGTTACTGCACCTGTTCATGGTCAGAAATTCCAAGTACATATGACTTGGCGCTTAAGAAATCTTCTCCAAGTGACAAATGACAGCTAACTACTTGTTATTATGCTCCCAAATTTTAAACTTACTAGCTACAGAACCTACTCAAATGTCAGTACATTTTATGACTTGGTGAGTTGGCCCTTTCCAGCCAGAAATGGGCCGGTCTTCTCACTGATATCTCTATTTTAAGAATTAATTATTCCCTGGAGTTTGAATTTGTATTGTTAGTTATTTGACATCTTGGGAAAAATATAGAACATAATATGGATTTTTCTAGATTTTCACTGAGACCAAACATCAAACCTAGTTAACTTTTCACTGATATTTTCATTGGATAATAAGGTTTCATTAATTTAGTTTGAAATAAGAAATTGCAGTGTTTTCTTCAGGATTCAGCTGATTTTTGTGAACTTGCAAGCAAAGTCTAAACTGTCTCTGGAGAGCCAAGATATTCTTGACTTCATAATTTATTGGTTTCTATATATATGTAGATTTACTATAACTGGAAATTAGAATATACATTTAAATTTTCGTTTCTTTTCTCCAGCTGTGTTTTGAATGAGACTTATTTCTATCATCCTGCAGCATTTTAATATTGATTATTTTGTGCGCACAAAAGGATCTGTTATTGCTAATAACCTATCAATCAGCTTGGCATCTTTTGTCTCCTTTACTATTTTAAAGTAAAATGCTATTGTGCAATATACTTGTATTTTTAAAGTGGAATTTTAAAAATTAGACTTTTTTTGATTGCTCCAGAAATGCACTGTTTTTTAAAAAAGAAATAAGAGGTAGCAAACTAGAGGTCTACAAGATGTTTTGTTTGCCTTGGTCCTCAGGATTATGAAATGTTTAACATGCAACACAACAAGAATACTCATCAGGAGAGAGACAAAAACAGAAATTTTGATAAAAATGGTGATTCCAGGGAAAATGGAAATGCTCGACTTCTATCCCAGGCAACTATTCGCTCTTCAGCATTTCCCCAATCTAATATTTTATCAAGTTCGCTGGAAGCTGAGCATAGGTATGTGTACAAAATCACAGACATTAAGCATCAATTTATCTATTGATTTAAATGCATTAAAAGTGCAGCTAAGTCAAAAGATTTGTATGTTGCTATACACTGCAGCACCTAAGCAGTATAGTGCCACCTGCTGTGAGTATGACTTTTGGCACTGTCTTAGTGTAATTTTCATCCAGTTGTTTTTGCTTTTGAGTTGTACTGTTTACACTGCCTAACCATGACCTGAGGTTATGAATGCATGTCCTCGTTTTCCCCCCCCCCCCAACTCCCCAACTCTACTTGCATGACTATGTACACATTCACCACTCCATCTGTCTCTTACAGACTGTAGCAATTTAACATTCTATCTCAGGACCTTATTTCATAATGACTTATTTTTTAAAGTCATTACCTTAGTGGAACTATTTTCCAATATTCTTACTTTTTCCAGTTTTTTTATATACAAACTGGTTTATGGTGTTTAATAATTATCTATGTTAAAATTGACCAATTCAGCGTTTGACATGGTATTAATTGAGCTTAAAAGTTCACACTTCTAAATGATTTGATCGTACCATACCTGAAACTACTAATGTTAACAAGTGGATGAATGATGAACTAAATACTGCAAGAGTCGTTAGATTGCAAGCAAAAAATGGACATACACAAGACCATAAGACAGGAGCAGAAATAGACCATTCAGCCCATTGAGTCTGTTCCGCCATTCCATCATGGCTGATTTGTTATCCTCTCAACTCCATTCTTCTGCCTTCTTCCTGTAACCTTTGACACCCTGACTAATCAAAATCCCATTAACCTCTGCTTTATATATACTCAATTACTTGGCTTCGATAGCCGCCTGTTCCAGTGAAGTCCACAGATTCACTATCTTCTGGTTAAAGCAGTTCCTCCTCATCCCTGTTCAAAATGGATGTCCCTCTATTCTGAGGCTGTGCCCTCTGGTCCTGGACTCTGCCACTTTAGGAAACATCTTCTCCACATCCACTTTATCCAGTCCTTTCAGTATTCAGTAGGATTCAATGAGATCCCCGATCATTCTTCGGAACTCCAGTACGTACAGGCCCAGAGCCATCAAACAATCCTGATACAGTAACCTTTTCATTCCCGGAATCATTCTTGTAAAACTTCTCTGGATCCTTTCCAATGCCAGCATATCTTTTCATAGATAAGCGGTCTAAAACTGTTCACAATACTCCAAGTGCAGTCTGACCAACGCCTTATGAAGCCTCAACCAGCAAATTAACTTCTGGGGAGTCTTGAACAAGGACTCCCAAGTACCTTATACCTCTGATTTTTAAATTTTCTCCCAATTTATAAAATGATCTAAGCCTTTACTCCCTCTACCAAAGTGCATAACCATACACTTCCCTACACTATATTCCATCTGCTGCTTCTTTCCCCATTCTTCTAATCTAAGTCCTTCAGCAGACTCCCTGCTTCCTTAACACTACCTATTCCACCACCCATCTTTATATCAGCTGGAAACTAGGTCACAAAGCCATGTAACGTGAAAAGAAGCTGTCCCAATATTGACCCATGTGGCACACCACTAGTCAGTGGCAGCCAATGAAAAAAGGCCTCCTTTATTCCCACACTTTTCCTCCTGCCAGTAAGCCAATCTTCTAGCCATTCTGGTATCTTTTGTGTAGGACCCTGGACTCTACCTTGTAATGCAGCCTCACGTGCAGCATTATATTATGATAAAAAATAAATGCCTTTTGACATTCTTTTACCTTAAGCTCCGTAATCAAATCTAGTTCGTTGCATAACACCCAGTCTAGAATTGCCTTTCCCCTAGTGGGCTCAACCATGAACCGCTCTAAAATGTCGTCTGATAGGCAATCTACAAATTCCCTCTCTTGGGATCCAACACCAACTGGATTTTCCCAATCTCCCTGTATATCGATATCCCTGATGGCTAACGTAACATTGACTTTATTACATGCCTTTTCTATTTTCCATTGCAACTTGTATAGCATATTCTGGCTACTGTTTGTGGGCCTGTATATATGTAGGGGCCTGTATATATGTAGGGGCCTGTATATATGTAGGGGCTTTTTATGCTTGCAGGTTCTTAATTCCACATACAAGGTTTCTACATTTTCTGATCTTGTGTCACCTTTTATCTAAGTATTGATTTTATTTTTTTTACCAACAGAGCAATGCCACCCTGTCTGCCACTTGCCTGTCCTTTTGATGCGAGGCATGTCATCGGATGTTAAGCTCCCAATTATGAATCTTTCAACCACAACTCAGTGATGCACTCAATGTCAAACTGCCAGTCTCTAACTGTGCTACAAAATAATCTACCTTAGTCCGTACACTGCGTGCATTCAAATGACACCTTCAGTCCTGTGCACATCACCCTTTTTGATTTTGCTCCCATGTTACACCTCAACTCATCGCACTGACTGCAGTTTTGCCTGTCATCTGCCTGTCCTTCCTCCCAGTCTCACTACACACTGCATCTACTTTTATTTAAGGATGTAATGCTGAGACTTTATAAACCACTAGTGAGGCCTCGCTTGGAGTATTGTGAGCAGTTTTGGGCCCTTAATCGTCGAAAGGATGTTCTGAAACTGAAAAAAGTTCAAAAGATGTTCCCAAAAATGATTCCAAGATTAAACAGCTTCTCATATGACGAGTGTTTGATGGCGCTGGGCCTGTATTCGTTGGAATTCAGAAGAATGAGGGGTGACCTAATTGAAACCCATCGAATAATAAAAGGCCTTGAAAGAGTGTATGTGGAGAGGATGTTTCCTGTGGTGGGGGTGTCTAAGAACAGGGGACAGCCTCCAAATAGAGGGGTGTCCTTTTAGAATGAAGATGAAGAATTTCTTTAGGCAGAGAGTGGTGAATCAGTGGGATTCTTTGCCGCAGGCAGCTATGGAGGCCAGTTCTTTATGGATACTTAAGGCAGAGATTCATAGATATTTGATTGGTCAGGACATGAAGGGATACGGAGTGGGGAGGGTGTGGTGGTGAGAGTGGGGGGTAGGCAGGAGATTGGTGCCGAGAAGAAAAATGGATTGGCCGCGATTAAATGGCGAGCATACTCAATGGGCCAAATGACCTAATTCTGCTGCTTTGTCTTTTGGTCTTGTACCAACTGCTCCGTCCTCGGTCCTATCACACTGGTTCCCATCTCCTTCCAGATTAGTTTAAACCCTCCCCAACAGTAGCATATTTGAAGCAGTATGACAGTGGGCACCTTAAGCCTGCTCTCTCATCTAGTAAGATCATAACTGAACTAATTAACCTTGACTCCACATTCTGTCTACTCCCCATTCTTGCTTCAAAGTTTCGGATTGAAGATTATTCAGAATTTTTTCACTGCTATTTTAGTAAGATGACTTCAAACATCACCACCTTTTGGACAAATTTTTCCTAAGATTTAAGATTATTTAATGTCATTTCCTGTACACAACTGTAAGGAAAACAAAATAATGGTTACCCTGGATCTGATGCAGCAAAAAAAGCACAGAAGATAAAGAAGATAACAATGACAATAAAAACACACAATAAATATAATTACATAAGATAGCTTTGGACTTGGGTTGAATATATGTCCATAAAGTGATGTTAAGCTGTACATAAGGAGACTGATGAGAAATAATAAAGTAGTATTGGAGGTGTTCATTGGCTAACATATTTGGGGAAAATATGTTAACTCATTATTTTAATCAGTGATATCTAATTGTAGATTATCCAAGAAGTAATATCCTCTGCACTTAATTTGTTAAACTCCACAGATAGAAGCCTAGCCTACCCAAACTTTCCTCCTAAGACATTCCAGTTACTAGTGTGGTAAACCTTCTCCAAAATGCTGTCAGTGCTCTCGTCCTTCCTAAAATAAAATAGACTTGTACATTACATTTTACTCCAGATGTGGTTATACCTTTGCTTTGTAGCATAAGTTCCCTACTTTTATATTACTTTTTTCAGTGATAATTGTAAGAACTTTCTATATTACTTAGGATTCTTGCATACTCCACAATGCAGAGGGACACCCAGTCCCTTTGTCAAGCTCAGCACCATTCAGATAATGTGCTTTTTAGTTTTCCTGTGAAAAGAAATCATTTCCAATTTTTCTGTATTATATACTAATTGCCATATTGAGAGCTGAAGATATAGGGGCGGAATTGGGCCATTTGGCATATCAGGTCTGCTCTGCCATTTCATCATGGCTGATTTCCCCTTTGTCCCAATTTCCTGCCTTCTCCCTGTATCCCCTCATGCCCTGACTAATCAAGAATCGATCAACCTCTACCTTAAATATACCCAATGACTTGGCTATCACACCCACCTGTGGCAACGAACTCCACAGATTCACCACTCTCTGGCTTAAAAATACTCCCAACCTCCATTCTAAATGAATGTCCCTCCATTCTGAGATTGTGTCCTCTGGTCATGGACTCCCCCAGCATAGGAAATATTCCACATCCACTCTGTTGAGGCCTTTCAACATTTGATAGGTTTCAATGAGATTCCCTCTCATTCTTCTGAATTCCAGTGAGTAAAGGCTCAGAGCCATCAAATACTCTTTATATGATAAGTCTTTCAATTATGGAATCATTTTTATGAACCTCCTTTGAAACTTTTCCAATGACAGCACATTCTTAGATAAAGAGCTGAAAACTGCTCACGATACTCCAAGTGAGGCCTCACTGGTGCTGTATAAAGCCTCAATGTTTCATCCTTTTGTATCCTAGACCTCTTGAAATGAATGGTAACATTGCATTTGCCTTCCTCACCACTGACTCAACTTGCAAATTACTTTTAGGGAATCCTGCACAAGAACTTCTAAGTCCTTCTGCACCTCAGATATTTGAAATTTTTCTCCATTTAGAAAATAATCTACACTTTCATTCCTTCTACCAAAGTGCATAACCATACACTTCCTGATACTGTATTCCATCTGCCATGACTTTCTCCTAATCTAAGCCCTTATGTAGCCTCTGCTTGCTCAACACATCTTTCCATCCACCTATCTTGATATCATCAGTAAACATGACAGAGGTATGAAAGGTGAGGAGTCATTGGTGCCAATATGTACCAAGACTTCTGGCTGCTCACCCTCCGCCTTTAGAATGCCATGGGCCCCATCTGAGTCATCCCTGGCTCTGGGGGTCTCTATTGCATCCACAGAATCTTGTCTCTATTCCTCAAATATGCCATCTCCTATCAGTACTGCAGTCCTCTTCACCTCTCTTCTGAACAGTGCCAGACTCAGTTGCTGCTGCTCCCTCTGGTAGGTTGTCCCCCTCAACAGTATTCAAAATAGAATACTTATTATAGGGGAGAGCGGCCACAAGGATACTCAGCACTGGTTGGCCGTTTCTCTTAATTCTCTTGACAGTCACCCAGTTACCTGCCTCCTGCAACCTAGGGGTGACTACCTTCAGTAGTTCCTATCTGTCACCTCCTCAGAACTCCTGTATGATCCAAGCATCATGAAGCTGCTGCTCCATTTCTTTAACATGTTCTCTGTGGAACTGCAACTCAGTGCACCTGTTGCAGATGTAGTTACCTGGGAGGCTGGAGGTCTCCCAGAATTCCCACGTCTCACACAAAAACAAATCACAGCCCCTGGAGCCATTCTCACTACATTAACAGTGCCCTGACAGACAAAGAATGAAGAAGAAGAAATTTATTTCGCCCAAGCCTGGTGAGCCAAAGCCACTCCAATACTGGCCCACTCATGCAATGGCCACTCCAACAGTGGCTGTTCCACCTGCCCCGCCTTATTTTTATTTGCTGTTTCTAATGAATCCCAGGGTGCAGTTCAACTCTGCAAATTGCCACGAAGAACTGATTTTTAATCTTCGGCTGAGGACCTAAGTGAAATCGCCACTTTTCATGCTCCTGTTCACTGATTGGTTCCAGTTTAGCTCTGAAAAGTACCGCGAAGCGCTGCCTTTTATATAAAAAAAAATCTTCAAGCGCAGATCTAAGTGAAGTTGTTGCTTCTCATGCTCCTGTTCATTGATTGGGTGCAGTCCAACTCCGCAAACTGCCGCGAAGCGCTGCCTGTTTAAATCTTCAACTGCCAACCTAAGTGAAATTGCCACTTCTCGTCCTCCATTTCACTGGGCACTGTCCAACTCTGAAACTTGCTGCAAAGCGCTGCTTTTTTAAAAATCTTAAGTGAAATTGCCATTTCTTCTCATTCTCCCATTCACTGATTGGACACCAGATATCTTGGATACTCTGTAGCCTCCTTGCGTCTATTTTGCAGTATGCGTTTCTGTCTGTTTGCGCTATCAGCAAACAGCAATCCCTTTATTGCCTTCATCCAAGTCATTTATATAAACTTTAAAATTGAGTCTGTGGCACTGGACCCTTGACCAAACTAATGAAGTCTTCCCCAAATTTAAGAATTTTTGGGAAATTGAAATCAATACATTAATCCTCTCATCAGTTACTACTTTTAAGACCCTCTGATCAAGTCTATTTATGACTCAAAGACTTGTCAGTCTGCAGCTCCTTCAAGTATTCATGACAACTTCTGTGGTGTTTGTAATTTCCCGAGTTCTAACTTCCCTTCCAGTTCCCAATTTTCTGCCTTTTCGGGGACTCTACTTGTATCCTTTATATTGAAGACTAATGTACAAATAAATACCTTCCCAATGCTTCTTTGTTTTACATTATTCATTTTACATATTTTCTTTGTTAGATCAATAATTATTTGCGTTTATTTCAGGGTCTGTGGAAGGTTTTTTAAATCTATAAACATTATAATATTTTCTATAATAACTATTCAGTATTTGAGCTTCCCTTTACAGAAATGTAACATTGAACTAACTTTATTTTCCTTAGGCTGCTCAAAGAGATGGGCTGGCAGGAAGAAAGTGAAAATGATGAAACATGTGCTCCGATAACAGAGGATGAGATGAGGGAATTCCAGGCCATTAGTGAACAGGTAATGACGTCTGTTCAACTCCAGCCAGAATCTGATCTATTCTCCAGCTCCCTTACCAGAATCAGTTTTATTATCACTGCCATTTACCGTGAAATTAATTGCTTTGTTGCAGCAGTACACTGCGAGACAAAAAATTGGTGTAAGTGACAAAAGATAATCGATGCGAAAGAGGAAACTGGCAGAGGTGAAGAAGCTGTTGCAGAAACATTGGGTGTGGGTCTTCAAGCCCCACCATAAGGGTTATAATGAGAATAGGGTATAGCTTTTGAGGCAGTACCTTTTTGAAGTTGTCCTTGATGGTGGTGAGAGTTGTGCGTGTGATTCAGCTGGCTGAGTCTGAAACACTGCAGCCTTGTTCAGTCTTGCACATTTTCCATTTCCCCCTCAGTCTTTTAACCAGCCATTCTGCTTTTAATGTACCTTGCCAGTTATTAATCAGAATGTGTTTGTTTTAATTTTTTCACCTATCATATCTTGCACCGAAGAGGTGCATTGTTTTGTAAGGATGCACAGGTTTCAGTTGTAAAATTTGTCACAATTGGATGCCTTAATTTTGACAAACATCGGTCTTTTCCTTGTAGCTCTGTCCTCCCATCATGTTACCACCTGTAGTAGCCATAACTGCCACCAAATCCTTCCCTGGTGTAATGCTGATTATTAGCTGATGTAATGGTCCTTGTGTTTGCGAAAGAGGCACTCTTATTTCAACCCTGCAAATTCTTCTCTTATTTTCATTGTTGCCTAGGGGATGGAAATTATGGAAAAACTATTTTCTTGTCAAGAAACTGCTCAATCTCCAATATTTTTCAACAATGAAAATCTGCATAGTTAATTTAAATAAATAATATTGAACAAATCTGTATTTGACGCACAATTTTAGTTTTCTAGTTGTGAATAATGGTGGACAATTCGCAGCTAAGTGGAGGAGTTGGCTTCAAGAAGGAGCAAATATTAACAAATATATATTGCAAATATTAGCAATAGCATGTGATGCCAAGGTTGAGGCTGAAGGTTTCAAAACCTTTTTCAGTCAGAGGTGCTGAATAGATACTATATTTCCGTTTTCTCCACCATCACGGAAGCCAGTTTTTAGCCAGTTTGGTTCATTCCACATGATTTCAGGAAACAGCTGAGAGCATTGGATGCAGCAAGGTCTATGGGACCAGATACCCTCGCTGTAGGAGGAAAGGTATGTAGTCTAGAATGAACCTTTGGTCAAAGCTATTCTAATACAGTTATACCAGCATGTTCAGCACACCACCACTGTAGAAAATTGACTGGTTATTTCCTGGCTCTGGAAATCAGGACGTCCAATTTAAATATGAGTCTATTGGTTCACATTCAATTATCATAAAATTGATGAAGGTCTTGATGATAGCACTCTCAAGTGGCACTGACCTAACACTGACTAGCTTACCAATGCCCAGTTCGGACTTTGCCAGATTTCACCACAGCCTTGGTTGAAGCATCCGCTGAAAGATTGTATTTCATAACTGAGAGTGACTGCTTGTGCCATTAAGTCAACATTTGGCCAAGTGTTTCATCAAGGTGCCTTGTTAAATCTCTCGTCAAAGGGCAACAGTGGGTGTCTAGGTCAGTAGAAGATGGTTGTATTTGCTGGAGATCAATGGTTCCAGCTACAGCACATCACTACAGGCAGTGTCTGGGACCAATCTCTTTTGTTTGGTAAATGGAGTAGGATCTATTAAACAAATGCCTTGGTTCCGATTGAATTCTCTCAGAATATTAAGCAACAAACCCAAGCTTCTATGGCTTAATTACTTTTGACTGCTTCATCAGTGATCTTCCTTCCCTCATTAGATCAGAAATAGAGATATTTTGCCATATTATATACAGAAAACAATTGCCTTTGCAGCTGTTCAGAAAATGAAGCAGTTCATGCGTACATGTAGCCAGAACCTTAACTTTTTGTCCTGAATTGTAATTAGTAAGTAGTGACTATCTTAATCAAGACAGAGAGAGAATTTAATTTCCAAGTCTCCTTCTCCTAATATTCAGAGTGTTACCGTTGATCAGAAATTCCATTGGACCAGTCGCAAGGTGGCTTAGGGCCAGCTCAGGTGGCAGTCACAGCTTTCAGGATGCCTGATAGTCTTTCCACCACCTACAAAGCTTAAGGAAGGACCATAATGAAATATTCTCTGCTTCCTTGCCAAATCACCCTAAAGACTAATTCCCTCCTCCATCATTGGCACATCTGCACCAATGTTGCATCTATAAAATCCACTGTGGCTACCTTTTTTTTTCCAATTCTGACCTTTCAGGTGTGCATTCTCTTCCAACAAACTGAAAAGCTAGCAGCTACACACACAGAGCTGAGCTGCATTGTTGCTGTTGGTTCAAATCCTTGAATCTCCTATGCAGCTGCATTGTGGGAGTTGCCTTCTCTAGTAACTCACCAATACCATCATAATAAATAATGGGAAATGAATTCTGGCTTTGCTTCCTCAAAAATAATATCTTTTGCTACAGTGTTGTTGGAGTGTTAGAACCGTAACAGCTATGTTCTAGAATTTTGTGTGGTCTGGGCTATTTTGGTATATGTTTCAGAATTCAATAATTGACTATTTTCTGGAATTTCTATTTCAAGTCAACCCAAGACTAAATGCTTCATGTCTCAAAGATATTCAGAGTAATACCCAAATGATTTCCTACTGGGAATTCAGTATAGGTGGGTTTTGCTTTTGTCAATCTTGCACTTTGCATTTTAATTTTTAATGCCATTTTATTCTCTTTTAGCTCCAGAAGAATGGCCTTCGCAAAAATGGTCTTCTGAAAAATGGTTTGATTTGCAACTTCACGTGGAAGAGCACTTACAAGCCTACTGTTAATGATGACACAGAGACGAGCAGCAGTGATACATCTGATGATGATGTGTGAGAGGTTAAAGAGAGACGTAAAAATGATTTGGGTATAATTATTATCATTGTGGTAAACTGCCAAAAATAACTGCATTAAAAGCAGTACAATACCCCACCAGAAGAAATTTGAGGGGGCTTCTTTGTTCAAGAATGGACATTGTTGGACTTGGCCTATTTTGAACTTTGCTTAATGCTTTGTAATGGCCTTTTGTAGTAATGAGGATTTCAGTTGGATTTAGCATTGATCTGCTTCATCACTGCTGATCACAGGATACATTACTACAATGTGAAAGAAAGTTATTGATCATGGGATAATTCACAGATCTAATAAACCGAATTGAAGTTAAAATTGTGTATTGTTCCATGGAGCTTTTGGCTTAAAGTTGTTCCATTTGTTGAGAAGCAGCAAATTGGAAAAACCAGTATCCTGCTTGCTGATTCATATTCATTACCAAAACTGGACTGTGAAAGTCCACTGTCTACAGAAAAACGGGTGATCTAGCATGTTGGTCAAAAGTGGATGCAGTAAACTCGTTGTTGCCTAAACCTAATGAGTGCTCTTGTACTGTTCCAATTCTTTCTCAAAGTTAACTGCTTTTCTAACCATTTGTAGTTTTTAATCGTACTTCAATTTGTAGAAAGAAGAATTCTGAGATCAAGAGCTTTATCTGTGCAACACAAAGCCTTGATATTCAGGGTGGACTGTACAAAGCAAACTATTGAAAATTGACTAGATTATTTTGATAAATTAGTTATTTACAAATCTTACCAAAAGGTTATGATCACAGTTGCTGGATCTATTCACTAAATGGAATAAAAACTGGATTTACAGCAAGTCTTTTGCTGGTCTGACTTTGTGCCAGGACTATTTTAGGAGTTGGTGCTCCTGCAATTTATTGATGATCTGCCACATGGGGCAGCTTCAAATTTCCAGTAAGGCAAGTTGGGACCTTCAGGATGTTTAATCTCCAGTTCAAAATTTGAGTACATACTCTAGATTGATCCTGCAGCGCTGTACAAAAAGAGCATTATGTTGCTAGGATTGTTGTCTTTTAGATGATGCATTGAATTTAGTTTGTTCTGGTGACAAAGATGCATTAGGGATTCGGTGCCAGTATTAAAAAGGCAGAGAATACTTCCAGAAGTCTTGCTGAAATTACTCTCTCAGCACTTCACAACAAAAAAACATAATTATTCACTTTTTGCTGTCTGCTTTTTTTTTGTAGTCAGCTGTTACTGTTTTACTAATTCTGTTGTGTTCAAAATGTTTTAATTATACGGAAGTTAGGCATGTGTTAAATTTTTATTGAATTATTACAATTTGAGTAGCATTGATTTCTTCAATGGTTTCAAAGAACCAAGCAGTGTATTGTTTGGCAGTAAAATAAAATTGTGTACTTTAATACACAGCCATGCAAATTGCTGGACAGGTACATTTATTAGGATTCTTAACTCAACAGACTAAATTATAATAGATCTTGGCATTGTTCTTTTGGGTTTTAATCTTTATACATTGAAAATAATATCATGATCATTGACTTTATCAAGATTTACAAGCCAAATTCTATTATTGCATGCTCAAATGGTATTTTTTTTAAGCAGAAGTCCAGCTCTACGAAATCCATGTGTGATGTTGATAATTCTGGAATTGGAGTCTGGAATTTTCACTGGAATTTTCACAGGAATTCTTTTGCTCATTTGCAATGATTTAGCCAGTAGGATCATAGAAATGCTTGAAACATTGTTTAAATTATACATGTTTTTCCATCGGTAGTTAGCTTAGTGTCTGTGGGAAAAACTATCTGATTTGCCAAGCATTCCCAACATTCTCCTTTTGCTCTTTGATTTCAGAACTGCATTGTATAGCTATTATGTACAGTGCCTTGTAAAAGTATTCGGCCCTTAAATCTTTGTTCACATAAATGAGTATTACAACCAGGGATTTCGATCAATTTAACTCAGAATTTTTATTTGTGAATCACATGCTTCTTTTCTCACAGTAGAACCCCCAAAAAACAAGGAAGGCTGTAAGGTATAAAGAACTAAAATTCAAAACCTGAAATGTCAGCTGATTAAACGTAGTCATAGCTCCACAGTTCTTAGTTGAACCACCTCACATCTATTCTAGCCAGTCGTCTTTTTCGATACGTCTCTTATTTGCTTTGCACACTGTAGTGGAGCAAGATGTATCTATTCCTTTTTGCAAAATTGCTCCAGCTGTGCCAGGTTAGTTGGGAAACAGTGATGGCAGCAATCTAAGACCACAATACCTTAAGACAAAGGACCATAATTAGGCCATTTGGCCCATTGAGTGATCTCCACCATTTCATCATACATGGCTTATTCATTTTTACTCTTAGCCCCAAACTCCTGCCTTCTCCCCATATCTCTTCATGCCCTGACCAATCAAGAATCTGCCTTAAATGTGCTTACAGACTTGGCCTCCACAGCTGCCTGTGGCAAAGAATTCCACAGATTTGCCACTCTATAGCTAAACAAATTCCTCCTCATCTCCATTCTGAAAGGACACAGCTTATTTTGAGGCTGTGTCTTCTGGTCTTAGACTCTCCCACCATAGAAAACATCCTCTCCATATCCACTCTATCAAGGCCTTTCACTATTGGATAGGTTTCAATGAGGTCACTTGTCATTCTTCTGAATTCCAGTGAATACAGAATCAGAGCCGTCAAACACTCTTCATGTGAAAAATCATTCAATATTGGAATAATTTTCGTGAACCTCCTTTGAACCATCTCTAGCTTCAGCACATCCTTTCGAAGAAAAACTGCCCAAAACTGCTCACGATACTGCAAGTGAGTTCTCACCAGAGCCTTATGAAGCCTCAGTGTTACATCCTTGTTTTTATACTCTTGTCCTCTTGAAATGAATGCAAGCATCTCATTTGCCTTTGTCACTGCAGACTCAACCTGCAAATTAACCTTTAGGGAATCCTACACTGGACTCCCATGTTCCTTTGCTCCTCAGTTTCTTGTATTTTCTCTCCATTTAGAAAATTGTCAACCCTTTTATTTCTTCTACCAAAGTGCATGACCACACACTTCCCAACACTGTATTCCATCTGCCACTTCTTTGCCATTTCTCCTAATCCATCTAAGTTCTTCCGTAGCCTCTCTACTTCTTCAAAACTAACTGCCTCTCCACCTGTCTTCATATCGTCTGCAAACTTTGCAACAAAGCCATCAATTCCATCATCCAAATCATTAACATATAACATAAAAATATTCTGTCCTGACACAGATCCCAGTGGAACACCACTAGTCACTGGCATCCAACCAGAAAAGGCTCCCTTTATTCCCACTCTTTTCCTCCTGCTATTCAGCCACGGCTTTAGCCATGCTAGTATCTTCCTTGTAATACTATGGGCTCATAACTTGTGAAGCAGCCTCATGTGTGGCATCTTGTCAAAGACCTGAAAATCCAAATAGACATCAACTGATCCTGCTTTGTCTATTTTGTTTGTTATTTTGCTAAAGAATTCCAACAGATTTGTCAGGCAATATTTCTCCTTGAGGAAACTATGCTGACTGCAGCCTATTTTGTTATGTGCCTCCAAGTATCCCAAAATGGCACCCTTAACAACAGACTCCAACAGCTTTTCAACCACTAAGATCAGACTAGCTAGCCTATAAATTCCTTTCTTCTGCTTCTGTCCATTCTTGAAGCACGGAATGACATTTGCAATTTTCCAGTGCTCTTGGAGCCATTCCAGGATCCAGTGATTTTTGAAAAATCATTACTAATGCCTCCACTATCTCTTCAACCATTTTTTTCAGAACTCTGGGGTGTACATCATCTGCTCCAGGTGACTTACCTACCTTCAGACCTTTAGGTTTCCCAAGAATCTTCTCTCTAGTAATGGCAACTTCATACACTTCATGACCCCTGGAACTTCCACCATACTGCTGGTGTCTTCCACAGTAAAGACTGATGCAAAATACTTATTCAGTTTGCCCACCAGTTCCTTGTCTCCCATTACTATCTCTGCAGCATCGTTTTCCAGCAGTCCAATATTTACTTTCTCCTCTCTTTTACACTTTATCTATCCAAAGAAACTTTTGGTATCCTCTCTAATATTATTGAAATCTAGCCAGAGATGTTAAAACTGATTAAGATCAGGACTCTGACAGGCCACTGGAGACCATCAGTTTTTTTCATTAGAAACCACCCATGGTTGCTCTGGCAGTGTGCTTTGGGTTGTTGTCCTGCTGAAAGATCAACTTCCTCCCCAGTTTAAGCTTTTTGGCAGAAGCTAGCAGTTTTTTTTTAAATCCAGCGTTTCTCTGTATTTAGCAGCATTCATCTTCCCATCATTCCTGACCAGATTTTCAGTCTCTACTGCTTTACACTGGATGATGCTACCTCCACCATACTCTACCGTAAGGATGGGGTTACTGGCTGTTGCGCAATATTAGATTTACGCCACACATACTGCTTATTGTTGGAGCCAAAAAGTTTCACTTTAGTCTCATCCGACCACAAGACCTCCTTCCACATCTTTGCAGTATCTTCTGGCCGAGCGAGGCCTCCATCGGTCGGAGTTGACTATGGATGTTGCGTCTTAGCAGTCCAGCTGTTGCCAATGTAGAAAGCTCCCCCTCTCCATGCATCTAATGAACCCAAAGGGACAGGCAGAGATGGATATCAGTTTGGTATCAGCAGAGTTGCAGGAATTGCCTCTTGGCACTGAACTCAATGTAGGACTGCCTTAAAGACTCCAGCTCTGGATTTTTCCCTGTGGGATTACTCATGAAGTCTTCCCCACAAGTAGGTGTACAGTAGCTGCAAGGCAGCTGAGGTTTGAAATCTGAGTTTTCCTACTCCTAGATGAGCTGCTAATGATGGCTGATGAGACCCATCTGCCAGAGAAGGCTAGTTTTAAGGCACCAATAACTTGCCTTTGCCCCTTCTCCTGTCAGTAGAAATGATTCTGTTGGGCTTAGTAGCTAAGCAACATTTGAAGGACAGGAGCTGGACTTGGTCGTTAGATGCTACTTGAGTCACACGTCATTGGAGCATTTAATAGGTAGTGGGAGCTTGTCTCCATCACCACCCCTGGCTATAACAACCTTAAAGAACCATCTTCTAAGTGATGTTTTACAAGGTCTTTATGGGCAAGGGTATGCTTTTTTTAAAGCCAGAGCTTTGTCCTTGCCATTCTTCCATAAATAACATTTTTGTACAAAGCCTTGGAGATTGTAGAGCCATGAACTTAATCTCCAATTGCAGCCACTGACTTCTGCAGCTCACTTGGTGACAGTCTCAATAGCCTTTCTTACAAGTGCCATTCTCTGACAACGAAGTCTAGTGGGACTGGCTAACCTTGGCAATATGGCTATGATTTCATATTTCTTCCACTTTCATGATTGACTGCTCTGAGTTTCAAGGTATGTTCATTGCCTTTGCAATGGTCTTGCACCTTACCCAGATTTGAGCTTCTGTATTATCATTTTCCTGACTTGTCTTGACAGTTCTTTTGTCTTCGTTTTGGTTTGGTCTGTTGAAAATCCACCATACTGTTCTTACAAAGAAAGGGAATATTTTTTTCTTATCAATTCATTAAAAAGAGGTGATCCTCCAAATTTCTACATCAACAAGTTGGGTGAGTAAATTGCATCTGAAGAAAGTTCACGTAATTACAAGGGGGAGGGGAAAGTACTTTTTCAGCCTTACAATTTAAAAAAAAATTTTTAGTAAATTATTGACAGGTTTTGTAATTTTTCTTTTGATTGGACATGATGTGTGTTTTGTGATTAGCTCAAAAATCCTACTTCAATATATTTTAAATTTAGAAAATGAGAGAGTGAAATGAGGGTTGAATACTTTTTCGAGGCACCATATGCTTTGGTTGTTTTCTCTCTCTTACAGACCTAACTAATCTATAAAGCTGGATGGTTTTATAAGCATTGAGGTTATCAATTTTTTAAAAAAATTTTCAGCTCTCATTTCTTGATGCACATGCCGATGATATGGCATTATGTTCTAGAAAACAAGAGACTATTTTCTGGAAAGAAGCCCACACAACTTGGGCAACTCACACAAAATGCTGGAGGAACTCAGCAGTCCAGGTGGTATCTATGGAATAAAGTACAGTTGCTGTTTCAGGCCGAAACATCAAATATACTTTTTCCATAGATGCTGCCTGGCCTGCTGAGTTGCTCCAGCATTTTGTGTGTGTTGCTCTAATTTCCAGCTTCTGCAGATTTTCTTTCTTTGTGCACAGTAACTTGGGGGTTTGCCTGTAACTTTTTCCTCTTTCCCAGTTGGATCTTTGACTTGAAATGTTAACTGTTCCCTTGTTCACAAATCTCTCTAACTTGCTGAGAGCTTCCAGCATTTTCTCACTATTCATTAACTTTTCTAAAATCTGTATTTTTAAAAAAAAATCTCAGGTATATCCCTCAGAATACGGGAGATAAAACTTTTGATTTTGTAGACAGTTGTTGCCTCATCAATGGTTTGTACAGTTACTGCAACCCCTCTCCCCCTCCCTTGCAATATCAAACAGCAGACAAGGAGTGGCTCAAACCAACCGTGCAAAATACCTTGAGCTATTGTTTGTTCTGTTAACTTGCACTATCATTGCCTCTCGTGCTTTATTTTCCCAATTATCAGCTTCCTAGACAATTCTTTCTCACCTTGGATCAGTATATTCCTACCTCGATTATAGCTCAATTATGGTACAGGTTGGAACCCAGGTATAGGAAATCTGTGAGTGAGGTGTAATTAGACATTCCATTTTAAGTGTGGCCTATGTACTGTTAGTTCAGTTAGACACTATGACACTTTGTAATGCTATTTGGAATGAGGCAAAGGTAAACTTATATCGAATTGCAGAAAATCTTACAGGGCTATGAGTGATATTGTAGATGTAATAAAACTGGAATAAATGTATTCCCCATAATATATCCTATTGAGAGAAACAATTTGTGCGTGAAATGATCAAACTATTGAAGAAACTGGAAACACAGACCTAGCCCTTTGCAAAATATAAGGTACAATCAGTCTTCAAATATACTAAGTAAATTTGAAGACTTTTAAACTACTTTTGTAGCATTAAACCTTGTATATGGTCAGAGGATTTTGACGATAGGTGTTAAGTATTAAATATATTGTGGAATGGAAGCTCTTCCTTAGCATCCATAGCAACAAGGAACCTAATCTGTTCCCAGGATTGCATGATGCACAATTCTCTTCCAGAAGTAAATTGATTTTATTGCTTCTGTGAGCAACATTACATGACAAAGACAGATAAAGCTTTGCAATATTTTGCTGCTCTGGTCACTTTTCTTTATGTGGGATTTAAAATTCAAAGCTGAATCAAGGGTTACAGCCAGGATTAATTTGAGCAACTGCAGACCATTCGGTGAGATTACTTTAGTGCTATGAGAATTTCAGGATTTCTTTCTCTGTCTCTCTCTCTCGCTCTTAAAATAAAAATCTTCCATTGCTCTTTACAAGTTATTCATGTTAGTTTGAAGAAATGAGGTTCTGTTCCATCATGCATCATGTTTATATTATATGTTGCAGCCTGTTATTAACATACACGTATGACTGAGTTTGGGATTTTCTAATGGCTCGTTCAGGAAAGTGGTATTAGAAGATGCTCTTATATTGCTATTGGTTAGTTTCCATTACAGATTGCTGGTAAATTTCATTGCATAATCACAACTTTAAATAATCTTTCATCTTGAGATCATAATACATTGCATTGATTAGGTGCAAGTTACTACATATTTTAGTTAATTTTCGATCATAATTGTAATTAGTACTACATGTTGGACTTCAAAATGTTTGACAACATTTTAAACTTGTACTTGTGTGCTTATGATTCTCATGCGTGAAAAAATCTTTTACAAATTTATACAAGCATTATCTAAGGAGCCTCCTTGTACTCAGAAAACTGGCTGGTCATCTCCCCACACCAATGCTTTACCCACTTGTCTTCACTCTGATTATTTATACAAGTATAAACCAAAGCCCTGCATACCAGAATCATTGCAACACCTAGGTTCAGATATTAGCAAACACCAGCACTTCATTACAAAGTTACATTTTCCCATTTCAAAGAAAAGAATCCTCATATCAGAGTTGGACTAATTTAAATAATTATTTAGTTGTGAATTAAGGTTTACAGAGAACAACACAGTATGGGCCCTTTAGCCAACAATATTGTGACAATCTACTCCACAATCAATGTAACACTTTACTCCTGCATCAACAATAACGCTCTATTTCACTTTCATCCATCTTAATGATAATGCGCTGTAGGAAGTTCAGCAAATGTATGTAGAATATGTTGATAATGACCTTTTCTGTTCATTCAGTCTGTTTGATAGCTGGTTGACTCCCGAAGTCCATTGCCATAAACAAGGCTTCTCATTCAGATTTGATAGAACACTGGGCAATGAGAATTTGATTCCCAATACAACAAAATAAACACCTTTGATACCAAAATATTGCATGAGAATGATTTCTTAGACATGGAAAATGATGACATTTTCAGGACAAAGCTAGTTATTTCAACAGGCATTACTGTCAATTGCAACAAAAACAAACCTGAAGGAACTCAACAGGTTGAGCAAGAATTGATGACTTTTCTCATTTATTTTATCATTGAATCAGTAATATAGTGATATCAAGATCCTCAAGCAATTTAGGATAACTTTTATTGTTTGACAATAAAATCTTAAACTATATTTGTTTTTATTAAAGTCTGAAACTATACTACATGTCAGTGTTATCAATGGAACATCTACCAACAGTGCAGTATATGAAAGGTGGTTCTGGTGGAGTGTTGGATGCTTGTCTCCCATTGTGGTCTAATATAATATTTTTGCTGATCATATTGGACAGTGAAGAACTGGACCTTTTTAATCTTCAACTGTCAGGCTTTGTAAATGACTTAGCCAGTCCAATGGATACGTGGAGGGTAAGCAGCACCTGTTGCTGGGGATGTTGGCCGGGGGGAGGGTGTTTACTTTGATTTGCTCATCCAGATGACTTTAGAAAATTCTTTGAGACACTAGGGCTATTTTTCAGTGCTTGGAGATCTGTTGTGGGTACTCCCAAGTGCCAGAAGCATATTGGAGGGGAAGGTGCACCATGCTACTAGGTCAACTATGAGCTTTGTCTTGATCTTCAAATGCCCCATCTTCAATCAAATAAGATGTGCTGCCTGTTTGAAAAAATGCTACCATGATGCATGGTTAGTGCTGAGATGACTGGGTCAATTAAGCTTGTATTCAGTTGTGTGATTTGTGCAATTTGCCACTGCTGAAGGACAAAATGCTTGATTTTTTTTGGGATGATCATTAATAGCATGTGACAGATGTAGTCAGCTTGGTTCATGGCAGTAATTTACTTAATTTTCAGTAGAACACTATAATAATCATCAGTAAACAGGTAATATTGCTGCTGATGAAAAATTGTTCAACTAGCAACCATCTGAAACTCCTCTGGTACTTGAACTTAGGTCCACATTAACAATTATTTTTTAATTGCCATGCAGTAGAATCTCAAACAATATGTGCCCAGATTGCATATATGACAATTCTGGATAAAAATGAGGTACATTTTCAGAACAATTACTCTTGTATTCTACATTCCTTTCCCTGATCCCTTTTACAGCCTCCTTTTCACACAGCTTGGTGGTGATCATCTGGATTGAGTTGACAGAGGTGATGGCTGGGGCAGATACAGTTACAACCTTTAAAAGGCATTTGGGTGAAGGGATTTGGGTTGAATGAATGCAAGGAAATGGGGCTGTTGTGAACGTGCATGGTGGCCAGCACAGACCAGATGGGCCAAGAGGGTCCATTTCTACGTGACTGATTCTATGCTATTTTCTGTATAAGCTAGTGCTGAAGATAAACAATAGACAAAAGGTGATGAAGCAGGCCATTCGGCCCTTCTAGCCAGCACCGCCATTCACTGTAATCATGGCTGATCATACACAATCAGTACCCTGTTCCTGCCCTCTCCCTATATCCCTATCTATAAGAGCTCTATCCAACTCTGTCTTGAATGCATCCAGAGACTTGGCCTCCACTGCCTTCTGGGGCAGAGCATTCCACATATCCACCACTCTCTGGGTGAAGAAGTTTTTCCGCATCTCTGTTCTAAATGGCCTACCCCTTGTTCTTAAACTGTGGCCTCTAGTTCTGGACTCGCCCATCAGCAGGAACATGCTTCCTGCCTCCAGTTAATAATCTTATATGTTTCAATCAGATCCCCTCTCATCCTTCTAAATTCCAGTGTATACAAGCCCAGTCGCTCCAATCTTTCAACATATGACAGTCCCGCCATTCCGGGAATTAACCTTGTGAAACTACCCTGCACTCCCTCAATAGCAAGAATGTCCTTCCTCAAATTTGGAGACCAAAACTGCACACAATACTCCAGGTGGGGTCTCACAAGGGCCCTGTACAGCTGCAGAAGGACCTCTTTACTCCTATACTCAATTCCTCTTATTATAAAAGTCAGCATGCCATTAGCTTTCTTCACTGCCTGCTGTACCTGCATGCTTGCTTTCATTGACTGATGTACAAGAACACCTAGATCTTGTACTTCCCCTTTTCCTAACTTGACTCCATTTAGATAGTAATCTGCCTTCCTGTTCTTGCCACCAAAGTGGATAACCTCACATTTATCCACATTAAACTGCATCTGCCATACATTTGCCCACTCACCCAACCTGTCCAAGTCACCCTGCATTCTCATAACATCCTCCTGACATTTCACACTGCCACCTAGCTTTGTGTCATCAGCAAATTTGCTAATGTTACTTTTCATCCCTTCATCTAAATCATTAATGTATATTGTAAACAGCTGCGGTCCCAGCACCGAACCTTGCGGTACCCCACTGGTCATAGCCTGCCATTCCAAAAGGGACCTGTTAATCTCTACTCTTTGTTTCCTGTCAGCCAGCCAATTTTCAATCCATGTCAGTACTCTGCCCCCAATACCATGTGCCCTAATTTTGCCCACTAATCTCCTATGTGGGACTTTATCAAAAGCTTTCTGGAAGTCCAGGTACACTACATCCACTGGCTCTCCCTTGTCCATTTTCATAGTTACATCCTCAAAAAACTCCAGATTAGTCAAGCATGATTTTCCCTTCATAAATCCATGCTGACTCAGACACTCAGACTGATCCTTTTACTGCTATCCAAATGTGTCGTAATTTCCTCTTTTATAATTGACTCCAGCATCTTTTTCACCACTGACGTCAGGCTAACCAGTCTATAATTCCGTTCTCTCTTTCCCTCCTTTCTTGACAAGTGGGACAACATTAGCCACCCTCCAATCAGCAGGAACTGTTCCTGAATCTATAGAACATTGGAAGATGATTACCAATGCGTCCACGATTTCTAGAGCCACCTCTTTAAGTACCCTGGGATGCAGACCATCAGGTCCCAGGGACTTATCAGCCTTCAGACTCAACAGTCTATCCAACACCGTTTCTTGCCTAATATAAATTTCCTTCAGTTCATCCTTTATCCTAGTTCCTTTGGCCACTATTACATCTGGGAGATTGTTTGTGTCTTCCCTAGTGAAGACAGATCCAAAATACCTGTTCAACTCGTCTGCCATTTCTTTGTTCCCCAAAATAAATTCACCCGTTTCTTTCTTCAATGGCCTAATTTTGGTCTTAACTATTTTTTTGCTATTCACATACCTAAAGAAGCTTTTACTATCCTCCTTTATATTCTTGGCTAGTTTACCTTCGTACCTCATTTTTTTCTTGGCATATTGCCTTTTTTGTTATCTTCTGTTGCTCTTTAAAAGCTTCCCAGTCCTCTGGTTTCCCTGCTCATCTTTGCTATGTTATACTTCTTCTCTTTTATTTTTATACTGCCCTTTACTTCCCTTGTCAGCCACGGCCCTTTTACTCCCCTTAGGATCTTTCTTCCTCTTTGGAATGAACCGATCCTGCACCTTCTGCATTATTCCCAGAAATACCTGCCATTGTTGTTCCACTGTCTTCCCTGCTAGGGTATTGAACTTTGGCCAGCTCCTCCCTCATAGCTCCGTAGTACCCTTTGTTCAACTGTAATACTGACACATCTGATTTTCCCTTCTTCTCAAATTGTAGGTTAAAACATAATATTATGGTCACTACCTCCTAATGGTTCCTTTACCTCGAGGTCCCTGATGGCACAGTATACAATAGTTTTCCATTTCTAGCACACTTTGCAGGAAGAGCAGATTTTCTAAATACTCAAATGAAGAATTTTGTATCTTTATTGTAATTACTGTAAAACTTTAGTTTCAATTTACTGATGTGAAACAATTTGCGGAACTTGTAATGAAACGGTAACTGTTACTCAGTGCCCGGAATGCATAATTACAAAGTGTCAAGTTTTAGCACTGTCATATTAGGCTATTAGGTTTAGTATGGACAAGGGGCTTTTCCACCTGATGCAGAAACATAGGAGATAGATTCCACCCCCCCCCCCCCACCAAACACCACACATACGCTGCCTTCTCTATTGAAAGCTAAGGTGATGGTGTGAAGGCCCAACTCCGCCTCGTACGCTGTCAGCAGTGATGCCCTGCGAGCAGCCCACGTCGCTGGCTTTCTGCCCAGAGGACGGTCAGTAAGCGAGGCCGCGCGATGGAGAGGCAGCCAAACTTTCGGCAGCAATAAGACTTTGCATCGAGTCCCGGGCAAGATGAGCCTTCGCATCTTGCTCTTGGCATCCTTGGCACCCATCATGCGCACCCAAGGTAAGCTACACAACATTAAGTCACCGAACACAAAGCAACAAGAACTGCGTGCGGTAGGGTCCCGTGAAAACAAAAGGGTCGTTTGCCTTTGATTGATGCGCTCTCTGTCTAATTAAACAACGGGTTACAATGTCATTCGTCACAGCGGACGAATGAGTGTCCAGTAGGCGGATCTTCCTGTAAATGGACAATTTTGAATAGTCATAGCCGATTTTGCATCGCTATTCGTTTCCAGGAGGATGGTGATAACATTTAGTGGTACGATTGAGGTCATTGTCCATTAATTTTGTCACAGGCTGTAGCTGGAGGGGCAACACGACCTGGTCATTGGCCAAGCATTGATTTGTGTGTTGGAATTGACTTCTGTAATTCGTCATCCAACCCCACCTTACTTGCTCACTTTGGATATGTTGTTTCAATATGAAGGTAACTTAAAAGTATTTTAGAACAGCGTGGAACCTCCCGTGTGTCGCTGTATTTTAAGACTATGTAATTAAATTGGCAGATTAAAATGTAACCTACCGCAGCCACCTTCCGAATTCCCAATCCCGCCACCTCCCGTGAGGCTTCAGTCTCGGGATACAGGGGGATAAAAACTGCGAATTGAATCAAATAGTTAGGGAAGTAAATGAGTTTAAAATATTGCGGAATGGTGTTCAGTTATCGATATATTAGGACTGTAGGATGAAGTCTTGTACGTAGAATTGACTCACAACTAGGATAAAAATCAAACATAGTCAGAGTTTACGAATGGTAATGCTGCACTAGCTACTGAAATCTCCGCGTTTTTATCCGTGCTGTTATAAGTAAGGCAAGTAACATCGAACCTTTACATCTTTTATTGATGACAAACAAAGCTCAATGACTTGCGGTGTCCCAAAAGTCATCACTTAGTTCTACAACGTAGATAAATATCAATACCGAATATCTAACACTATCAATGAACTACTTGTATCTGTACGCTAATAGATTATTTACAGATAAATACTTTTGAATTCCATTGATCTTCAGAATTCTTTAATCTGTACGTAATGACGACAGAACAGCAATGGCTAGAACGTCTGAGGGCACTTCGATAGACACATCTGAAAGATGAAGCATTCTGAAGGAAGGATAACGCAACCGTAGCTGACAAGGGAAGTTAGATGATTGGGAAGCTTTTAAAATCATAGAAAGTAACTAGGTAGGAGAGAATAATGAAAGAAGAGGTATAAGGAGAGAAAAGATGAAATACGGAGGTAAGGTAGCCAATCATATAAAAGAAGATACCAATGTTTTCATATATATAAGTAAATATGATGAGAGTGCATACCGACCATTGGGAAAACACCGGAGAGGTTGTATAGGGGGGCAAAGAAATGCTGCAAAACTGCATAAGTATTTCGTGTCAGTCTTCACTGTGGAAGACAACAGCAGTATGCCAGAAATTCGAGAAGGTCGGGGGTCAGAAGTGAATGCGGTTGCTATTAGAAAACGCTTGGTAAGCTGAAAGGTCCCAAGTCACCTGGACCAGATGGACTACACCCCAGGGTTCTGAAAGAGGTGGCTGAAGAGATGATCTTTCAGGAATCATTAGAATCTGGAATGGTTCCAAATGTCACTCCACTCTTCAAGAAAGGGGGGGGGGGGCGCAAGAAAGGAAATTACAGGCAAATTTGTTTGATCTCTGGTTGGGAAGATGTTGGAGTCAATCAGTAAGGATAAATTTTCTGGGTACTTGGAGGCACGTGATTAAATCAGCCAAAGGCAGCATGGTTTCCTTTAAGGGGAATCTTGCCTGACAAATCTGTTGGAGTTCTTTTGGGTAAAACACTGGCAGGATAGACAAAGGAGAGTCAATGGATGTTGTTTACCTCAATTTTCAGAAGGCCTTTGACAAGATGCTGCTTAAGATAAGAGCCCAAGGTATTACAGGAGAGATACTAGAATGGATAGAAGGTTGGTTGATGGGTGGTAGGCAAAGAGAGGGGATAAAGTGAGCCTTTTCTGGTTGGTTGCCCATGACTAGTGTTCTACAGAAGCTGGTGTTTGGACTGCTTCTTTTCACATTAACTGTCAATGATTTGGATGAAGGAATTGATGGCTTTGTGACCAAGTTTGTAGATGATAAGAAGATGGGTGGAGTGGCACATAGTGTTGGGGAAGTAGGGAGTCTACAGAAAGACTTGGCTTGGGAGAATGGACAAAGGAGTGTAGATGGAATATACTGTAGGGAAGTGTATAGTCATGCATTTTGGTAGAAGGAATAAAGTTGTGACTATTTTCTAAATGGGAAGGAAATTAAAAAATTGGAGGTGCAAAAGGCACCTTTTGGCAGTCATTGTGCATTGTTCCCTAAAGGCTAACTTGCAGGTTGAGTTAGTGGTAAGGAAGGCAAATGCAATATTAGTATTTATTTTGAGAGGAATAAATGCAAGAGCAAAGCGTAAGGCACTGTTGAGATTTCATTTGGGGTATTGTGAGCAGTTTTGAGCCTCTTATCTAAGAAAAGATGTGATGACATCGGAGAGGATGCACAGGCAGTTCACAAGAATGATTCTGGGAATGAAAGGGTTAATGTATGAGGAGTGTTTAGGTTTGTATGTGCTGGAGTTCAGAAGAATGAGGGGGTATCTCCTTGAAACTTATCTAATATTGAAAGACCGAGGTAGAGTAGATGTGGAGAAAATGTTTCCTATGGTGGTGGAGTCTAGTACCAGAGAGCTTTAGAATAGAGGGATGCCCATTTAGAACAGAAATGATGAGGAGAAATTTCTTTAGCTAGAGGGTAGTGAACTTATAGAATTCATTTCCACAGACGGTTGTGGAGCCCAAGTCATAGAGCAAGCTGTGGTTGATAGGTTCTTGATTAATCAGGGCATCAAAGGTTTTGGGGAGAAAGCAGCAGAATGGGGTTGAGAGGAACAATAAATCAGAAGCAGTGGAATGGTTGACAGATTCAGAGAGTCGAATAACCTAATTCTGTTCCCCCACATGCCTGGTCTCCTTCACGATCTCAATCAATGCAGGTGCACCACAGTGCTGTTTCCTTAGCTCCACTGCTCAACTCGCTTTACACTTTTGACTGTGTGGCTAAGCAGAGCTCCAATGTCATGTTCTTGTTTGCTGAGGGCACCACTGTCATAGGCCGAATCAAAGGTGGTGATAAATCAGCAAATAGGAGGGAGACTGAAAATTTGGCTGAGTGGTATCATAACAACAACAACCTCTCATTCAATGTCAGCAAGACCAAAGATTTGATTATAGACTTCAGGAGAGGGAAACCAGAGGTCCATGAGCCAGTCGTCATCGGACGATCAGAGGTGGAAAGGGTCAACAACTTTAAGTTCCTGGGTGTTACAATTTCAGAGGACCTGTCCTGGACCCAGCATGTAAGTTCAATTGTGAAGAAAGCACGGCAGCGCCTCTACTTCCTTAGAAGTCTGCCGAGATTCAACATGACATCTAAAACTTCACCACACATCTGTAGAAGTTTGTTAAAGAGTATATTGCCTGGCTGCGTCACGGCCTCATATGTCAGCACAGATACCTTCTCACAGCTGTCATCAGGTGAAAGGTGTAAGAGCCTTAGGACTTGCACCACCAGCTTCAAGAAACAGTTATTACCCTTCAACCAGCAGGCTCTTGAATAGAAGGGGTAACTACACTCACTTGCTCCATTGTTAAAATGTTCCTACAACCAATGGTCTCACTTTACAGACTCTTTATCTCATTATATCATGTTCTCATTATTTACTGCTATTTATTTTATATTTGCATTTGCACAGTTGTCGTTTGCACTCTGGCTGATCTTTCATTGATCCTGTCATAGTTGCTATTCTATAGATTTGCTGAGTATGCCCACAGGAAAATTGAATCTCTGGGATGTATATGGTGACATGTATGTCCTTTGTTAATAAAATTTACTTTGAACTGCAAAGATGCTTTCTCTTGGGCATCTCAAGGCACCCACTTTGCTTGATTCCCAAGCAGTCATCTCCTCCTGTATATGCTATCTATCTAGTTTTGGGTTTCCACTACTGTTTCAATGTGTGGTACTAAACAGATGAATTCAGGTACAACAGCAGATGGCTCCATTTACTGGTTCTGTACAGCAATCTTTGAAGTAGCTGTGCTGGATGGGTTAGCTTCACAGCACCAACAGTCTGTTTGGCCCACGTAGTCCATGCCAAACTGTTATTCAGTGTAGTCCCATTGCCCATAGCTCTCCATACCCCTTCTGCCTCTTAAATGTTGAAACAAGCCATCCGCCACTTCCACTGGCAGCTCATTTCATGCCCGCACCATCTACTGAGTGAAGATATCCTCCTCAGCTTCCCCTTAAACATGTTACCTTTTACCGAACCTTGGTGGAAAAAGCCTGCTTGCATTAACCCTATCTATGCAACTCATAATTGTGTATACCTCAGTGAGCATCATTCTCCTATACTCCAGGGAATAAAGTCCTAATCTATTCAACTTTTCCCTATAATTTGGGTCCACAAGGTCTGGTAACATCCTTGTAAACTTCGTCTGTACTCGTGCAGTCTTATTCATATCTTTCCTGTAGCTAGGTGACAAGAATTGCATACAATACTCCAAATTAGACCTCACCAACATCTTGTACAGCTTCAACAGAAAATCCTAACAACTTTACTCAGTACTTCGATCTATGAAGGAAGTGCACCAAGAATTTTCTTCACGACCCTATCTAGCTATGACATCACTTTCAAGTTCAAGTTTGTTGTCATTCAACCGTACACATGTGTGCAGTCAAATGAAACAATGTTCCTCTGGGACTGAGGTGCAAAACCATACAACAACTAGAGCACGGAAACAGGCCATCTCAGCCCTTCTAATCCGTGCCGAACGCTTACTCTCACCTAGTCCCACTGACCTGCACTCAGCCCGTAACCCTCCATTCCTTTCCTGTCCATATACCTATTCAATTTCTTTTTTAAATGACAATATCGAAACTGCCTCTACCACTTCTACTGGAAGCTCATTCCACACAGGTACCACTCTCAAAGTAGAGAAGTTCCCCCTCATGTTACCCCTAAACTTTTGCCCCTTAACTCTCAACTCATGTCCTCTTGTTTGAATTTCCCCTACTCTCAATGGAAAAAGCCCATCCACATCAACTCTATCTATCCCCCTCATAATTTTAACTACCTCTATCAAGTCCCCACTCAACCTTCTACGGTCCAAAGAATAAAGACCTAACTTGTTCAACCTTTCTCTGTAACTTAGGTGCTGAAACCCAGGTAACATTCTAGTAAATCTCCTCTGTACTCTATTTTGTTGACATCTTTCCTATAATTCGGTGACCAAAATTGTACACAGTACTCCAAATTTGGCCTCACCAATGCCTTGTACAATGTTAACATTACATCCCAACTCCTATACTCAATGCTCTGATTTATAAAGGCCAGCATACCAAAAGCTTTCTTCACCATCCTATCCACACGAGATTCCACCTTCAGAGAACCTTCAGAGAACTATGCACCATTATTCCTAAATCACTCTGTTCTACTGCATTCTCCTCAATGCCCTACCATTTACCATGTATGTCCTATTTTGATTATTCCTACCAAAATGTAGCACCTCACACTTATCAGCATTAAACTCCATCTGCCATCTTTCAGCTGACTCCTCTAACTGGCCTAGATCTCTCTGCAAGCTTTGAGAACCTACTTCATTATCCACAACACCACCTATCTTAGTATCATCTGCATAAGTACTAGTCCAATTTACCACCTCATCATCCAGATCATTAATGTATATAACAAACAATAGTGAACCCAGTACAGATCCCTGAGGCACACCACTAGTCACCGGCCTCCAACCTGACAAACAGTTATCCACCACTACTCTCTGGCATCTCTCCTCCAGCCACTGTTGAATCCATTTTGCTACTTCAATATTAATATCTAATGATTGAACCTTCCTAACTAACCTTCCATGTGGAACATTGTCAAAGGCCTTACTGAAGTCCATATAGACAACATCCACTGCTTTAACCTCATCAACTTTCCTAGTAACCTCTTCAAAAAATTAATTAAGATTTGTCAAACATGATCTTCAAAAAGCAGTACATATATCACATACAGCACATTATTTATTTAGAATACAGTACAGAACAGGCCCTTCTGGCCTGATTAGTCACACTGTCCAGCATTCCACCTATTTAACCCTAGCCTAAGTAATTTAGAATGACCAATTAATCTTCTAACTGGGACAGCCCGGGATGTGGAGGAAACTGGAGCACCCAGAGGAAACCCATGCGCTCATGAGAAGGATGTGCAAACTGCTTGCAGTGTCTGAATTTAGTGATGCTCTGAGCTGTAATTGCATCGCACTAAAATAAAATGAACACAATAATATCAATGGAAAATTTAAAAAGATCAGTGGATGTACAAGTTGACATCAAGCGCATATACGGCATGTAGTTCAATATGTAACAGTATAATGTTACTAACACTGTCATCAACAATGTGTACTGGGTGGTAGCAGGGTGTTCAGAAGTCTCACAGTCTGGGGGAATGAAGCTGTTATCCAACCTAACAGTCCGTGTTCCTGTACTGCACAGTCCTTCTGCCTAATGGCAGGAAGTCAGAGATTGCGGGACAGATTAAGATTTGTGTACTGGAAACGACAGTAAACAGTGTAAAGGAGAATGAAATAATTGTTACTCCGGATATGATGCTGCGTAAAAAAAAGTTAGGTTTAAAGATCACAATACAAAAAAACTAAGTTGATTGGACTGTACATTAATAATATTAAGTAATATTAGATGCAGGAGTGTGTGTACATAAGGTAACTTTGACAGGAAATGATAAAGTAGTGGAGGTTTTAATTAATGTTACTGCTTGCAGAAAGTAACTTTAAGTCTGATGGTTTTGGTGTGGATGCTACTTAGCCTCCTCCCTGATGGCAGTGGGACAAACAGTCTATGAGCATGTTGTGTGGCATCCTTCATGATATTGCTGGCCTTTTTCTGGCAGCTTTCTGTATATATGTTCTTGATTCAGGTAGGCTTGTGCCAGTGATGCTTTGGGCAGTTTTGATTACCCATGGTAGAGTCTATCAATCTGCCGCAGTGCAGTTTCCGTACCACTCTGTAGCTTCTCCTGCAAAGCCAACCTCAAATCCAGTTTACTACCTCATCCTGAATGCGAAGTGTCTGGATCTCTTGACTAACCTTCCATGTGGAAACTTGTTAAAGGCCTTGCTAAAGTCCATATAGACAGCATCTATTACCCTTCCTTCATCAACTTTCACGGTAACCTCAAAGCTCCTTAAGATTGGTTAGACATGATCTACCATGCACAAAGCCATGTTGTCTATCCCATCTATCCAAATATTTATATATCTGGTTCCTTAAAATAAATTCATTAATTTACCAACCACTGACGTCAGGCTCACTGGCCTATAATTTTCTGACTTATCCTTAGAGCCTTTCTTAAACAATAGAGCAGCATTAGCTATCCTCCAATCCTCTAGTACCTCTCCTGTGGCCATGGGTGTTTTAAATACCTTTGCTAGGGATCCTGCAGTCTTAGCACTAGTCTCCTACGAGGGCTGAGGATACACACTGCCAGGCTCTGGCTACTTATCCTGCATAATTTGCTGCAAGACAGCAAGCACCTGTAATCCTCTGTAATGACCTACTGCTGTTTTGCCTTAGTTCAATAGACTCTATCCAGCTCCTGAATAAATATTCATGCAAAAAATCTATTAAAGATCTCTCCCGTCTTTCAGCTTCATGCACAGATGACCATACTGATCTTCAAGAGGATCAATTTTGTCCCTTGCTATCTTTTAGCTCTTGATGTATCTCCAGAAGTCCTCAGGATACTCCTTCACCTTGTCTGCACCTTTTCTAGCAACAGTTGAATTCTATTCTACTGTAGTTAGAAGATAACTTTTAATTACTCCTCTACCTTTCCCACACCATTAGTCTGGAGTTTCCTCAGGTTGTGCCTTTTACTCTCTCCTTATTCTTATTCATATTGTGTCCGCCTACAACATCATCCAAAAACTTTTCAGGTTCCATGGCAGTGCCATGTAAAGAATGCTGTCTCCAGTAGTTGTTCTTTCTTTAAATAAAGTACTCCTTTTTGTTTTACATGGGATCTTGGGAAGTTATTGTTAAATGATTTTTCTGAGCTGCACATCCTGCAAAGTTAGTTATGTTCAATCTTAAACAAATCCCCTGACCCAGAAGTATCCGATGCTTACAATTGATTATACACTCACTGGCCACTTTATTAGGTACACTTCATTTATACAAATATCTAATCAGCCAATCATATGGCAGCACCTCAATGCATGAAAGCATGTAGACGTGGTCAAGAGGTTCAGTTGTTGTTCTGACCAAACATTAGATTGGGGAAGAAATGTGATCTAAATTATTTTGACTGTAGAATGATTGTTGGTGCTAGATGTGCTGCTTTTGAGCATTTCAGAAACTGCTGATCGGGGATTTTCATGCACAACAGTTTCCGGAGTTCATAGAGAATGGTGTGGAAAAATAAAAAAAACATCCAGCGAATGGCAGTTTTGTGAGTGAAAACGCCTTGTTAATGAGAGAGGTCAGAAGGGACTGGCCAGACTGGTTTAAACTGAAGGAAGGCAACTGTAACTCAAATAACTACATATTAGTGTTGTGCAGAAGAGCAACTCTGAAGGCACGACACATTGAAATTTGAAGTAGATAAGCTCCAGTAGCAGAGGACCACGAACATGCACTCAGTCATCACTTCATTAGGTTCAGAAGGTCCCTAATAAAGTGGCAACTGAGTGTATGTGAGCATCACAGCATCACTTACATCTTTTATATTTAGTCATGTGTCTGATTCCAACTTTGAAAACTGAGTTTATTCTGTCCTTGTTTCAAAATCCAAAATACCTAAATATATCTATCTGTACTACAATTTAATGTATGGATCTTGACTGACATCTGCTACAGATGTAGGTGTTTTAGTTGGTGATTTGTCCCATATATTTGTCACAGGTTGTCGTAAGGGTTGGGGTTACCTTCTGGGAGCTTTGATGTTTTCCATACCCTTTGTTAGGTGACATCATTTCCTGTGGTGTGTTACTTGCCACATCACCATGCTTGAAAGTTGCTGAGGTCTTGCTGGGTGCAGGTCTGTACTGCTTAATAGCTGATGCAGTTCACATTTTTCAGGCATTAGTAAACATCCCGCTTCTGACTTTATGACAGTAGAAATTTAATTGACGAAGCAGCTGAAGATGTAATTACAAATGTCCATGTACATAGATGCTAGTGTTGTAACTGTCCTGGGACAACCTGGCTAGAGACACAGATAGTTATAGTTCTGCAGCTCAAGACTTCAGTACAGCAATTAGGATGCCTACTGCCTTTTCTACGTCCAGTGCTCTCAGTTGGTCCTTAATATCATGTAGTGTGGAGTGAATTGAATTAGTTGGAACTCATGATGATGCCAAGTTCATTCAGTGGCTCAGCAGTTCATCAGTCTCTGTGCCATTCTAAATGACTTCGCATGTTTCTGCACCTTCCCACTGGACTGTGTATGGTATGATGTGGATTGTGGAATACCTTTTTTATCTGTTAAAGTAGAGTATTTACAAGAAGTTATGGTAAAATAATAAGTGACTAGATAGTTTTTTTCACCTCAGTTATGAAGAGATTCACTGCTCCTTCACCCAAGGATGCTCTGGCAGGGATTCTTCCTGTTTTGCATCTTTCATCTATACTCTCATGGGTTCTCTGTTTTGTACCAGTTCCATTTGCTAGACTACATGAAGTTCTACAAAACAACAAACTCTTTATTTTTTCATTCTCAGGATTTTTCATTTTCAGTTGGCATTAGCCCAAGAGTAACTGTAGTGGTACATTGTTAAGTACATTCTTTGTCTCTTTAAATTTCTTATTAAGTTTTGTACTGGTGCCTACCTCTTCCTTTCATTCTCATTGTAACAAAATGCCCTGTCACGTAATTTCACCTATTCTGTTTGCCTGTTCCATTTCCGCCCTCCCAGGACTTTGATTTTGTCGTGTTCTTCCAAAGATCCCTCATTTCTCAATGTTTCTCAAGAGCACATGTGCATTCCAAACAAAGTCATACAAAAGTTTTTAAAATGTGCTCAAAATTTCACCAGCTCCACAATAGCCATTCTTTGTATAAGTAGTCCATACTGTCAGTTCTTGTGAGTTATTTTTAAAGAGATGATGCCTAAGCTTGTCACAACCGTACAATAATGTAATCGTACATCAAGGCAACAGACTCCAAGTCAGGATTGCTGGTAGGTATAACTATCATACCACTGAGTTTCCGTAATTTCTCCTGCAGCATTCTTCCCTACAGATGAGGAGATTCATGAGAGTTATCCTAGGAATGAGGCAAATTTGATGGCTCTAGGCCTGTACTTGGTAGAGTTTAGTGGAATGAGAGGGGGATCTCATTGAATCCTATCAGATATTGAAAGGCCTAGATAGAGTGGACATGGAGAGGATGTTTCCTATAGTGGACCAAAAAACACAGCTTTGGAATAGAAGGTTGTCCCTTTAGAACTATCAGGAAGAGGAGGAATTTATTTAGCCAGAGGGTAGTGAATCTGTGGAATTCATCACTACAGATGGCTGTGGAGGCCAAGTCATTGGGTTATTTAAAATAGATGTTGATAGGGCTTTGATAGTAAGGGCATCAAACATTATGGGGACCAGACAGGTGAGTGAGGTTGAAGGGACAGTAAATCAGATAAAATGGAAAGGCTGAACAGACTTTATGGGCCAAATGGCCTAATTCTGCTCCAATGTCTTGTGGCCCACCCCCTCCTTTCTTTACTCCCAGATTACTTATCTATCAGAATCCAATTATGAAGAAATACTACTTATAGTTTTGTCTTTGAGGTGGAGAATGTCTCACTAGCAGTCTTGCAGTGCCTGCACATTGTCTGACTTGCCCTATTTACCAATGAATTCAGTGAAACCAAATATCAAAGTGTTTAAAGGAGGAGTGAGACTATGCTCTTGATTTCAGAGTGACATTTCTATCCCTGCTAAATATCTTAGTGGATTCCTTTAGCATTTTTTTTGGGTCAGTACTTTGTTCTTGCTCTCTGTACAGTAGACTTGGCAAAGAATAATGCTTCAGGGAAGCCTACAATTAGAATCGCTAGCAAACAAAACGGGCACATTCTCCAATCTGGTATTTCAGGTTTTACTGTTGGTGCAGGTATAACAGTACATTGTAAATGTCTCCAGAAAAATATGCTAAATCATATTTCAGTGTTATATGGTATCATAGTGAAATTAGTCCACTGACTGTACCACTCCAACAAGTTCCACTAGATAGCCCCACACAGTCATTACACAATACTGATGCAGACAAAAATTGAGTGAGTTTTATGTGGACATTTCAACCTCAATATTATTTATCAACATGTTATTCTGGGCCCACTTTATATATTTTACTTCCATTCCCCTTCAAAATACATGTTTACTGTTCATGAAACAATATCTACAGCCATTTTCACACAGCAAAAACTCCCAAGGCATGTCACAAGAATGAGAACAAAGTTTGTCAGGGAACAACAAAAGGGTGAACACGAGCTTGCTCAATGTAATAGCTTTTAAGATGCATGATAAAGGAGTACAGAGCAATAAAGTTTGGCTTTATTTGGCACATTTACTTCAAAACATAGTGAAGTGGTCAGTTTACATTGAAGGAAATCAGCAAGGATTGTGCTGGGCAGCCCAAAGTGTCACCACCCTTCTGACGCCAACATAGTACGCCCACAACTCACTAAGTGTACATGTTTAGAATGTGGGAGAATACCAGAACAGCCAGAGGAACCCATGCAGTCCTGGGGCAAATGTGCAAACCCCTGGCTGGTGAAACCTACAAGTTGACAAGTTTCAGTGTGAAAGCAAGTTGTGCAGTCAAACTAGTTTTATCATTGTGTGTTCTCCACTTCAGAGAATATCCCAATTGCACTTGATCAGTTTGTTTCTGTGCCCTTTTTAAAAGGAAGAGAAGATGCAACTTACTCCTTGGGGAAGTACTTTCATTTCAGCATTAGGCATGAGTATAAGGTTCATGGATGAGTGCTAAACGATATTGATTTTTAACCTATGTTCGTCTTTTTGTGGAGTATTTGTTTCAGGCCTCTCTGACCCACTCCCTTGATACTTTTTCTGAGACCTTGATAATCTGTATTGGTGCTGCTTCCTCTACTACAACTTCTGCTACCTAGTTTTGTCCTGCTGTCTCCTTCCCTTTCTGGATCTCTCCCTATCTCAGAAGATAGATTAGCTACTAACATCTGTTACAAGCCTCTTGAATCTCAGTTATCTCGATTATTCTTCATTTCATCCTACCTCTTCTAAGGACTTTATTCCATTATTCCTCTGTCTGCATTATGTCTGTTCAGGTGTTGAGACTTTCCATACAGGTACAACTTGAATGTCTTTCCCTTTTCCTGAACTGTCGCTTCTCCTCTACCACTGTTAACAAAACCCTTGATTGCATTTCATTCATTTCCTGCTCTCAATCCCTCCTCTTCAGGAGAGAACAAGAATACAGTTCCCTTGCCTGCCACGCTGTCAGTTTCCACATTCTCCAGAATTTCCACCACTTTCAAAGAGGTTCCGCCACCTGACATCATGTCACGGACTGTTCCCTTTGCAATCTGCTTCCTGGTTTATCGATCTACTCCTGCCAACCAACTACCTCCTTTTGACACTCTCCCTTCTAACCAGGGTGGATACAACATTGCCCTTTCACCTTTCTACCATCCAGGGACCAACCCCCACACAGTATTTCCAGGTGAAGCAGTGATTCATTTACTTTAACACTGAATACATTGCATTCAGTGTTCACAACATGGTCTCCTCTGCATTGGAGAAACCAAATGTCAATTGAGTAACCACTGCAGAACTCTTGCATCTGGTCTTCAAAGGAGACCTTGTGGTGACCCATTTCCTAGCGTATCCGAACCGACTCACAATTAGATAGCCTACGGGGGTTTGCGAGCACAGAGCTTTGGAGCCTCTGCGCCATGGGGGGCCGGTTGAAAGAGGCTTAAAAGTGAGGCTGAAGTTTTCGAATAAAGTTTTTTTCCTTCGACTGCAGTTACCGACTCTGTGTCGTAATTTTAGCACTGCGTGTAGCACACCGCTACAATTTTCTGAGGTGATCTGGCGAACGTGGAACTGGGCTTCGGCTTGCTGGAACCATAGGTCCGGGCGCTGTGTCCAGAAACCTGGCAGTTTCAACGAAACCGCATGAACAGAGGCGGCGTCGGTCATTTCCGGTCCAAAAATCGTTTGGACCGTCGGGGTCACCAATTGTAGCGGTGTGCTACACGCAGCGCTAAAATTACGACACGGAGTCGGTAACTGCAGTCGAAGGAAAAAAACTTTATTCGAAAACTTCAGCCTCACTTTTAAGCCTCTGTCAACCGGCCCCCCATGGCGCAGAGGCTCCAAAGCTCTGTGCTCGCAAACCCCCGTAGGCTATCTAATTGTGAGTTGGTTCGGATACGCTAGGAAATGGGTCGCCACAACCTTGAACATCCTGCTGTTCACCACTTTAATAGGTTTAAAGTGAGTGAGAAGGAACTTGAGAGATAACTGTTTTTTACACTGTGGGTGATGTGTATGTGGATTGAGCTGCCAGAGCAAAGCGGTTGAGGCAAGTATGATAATTTTTAAAAGACAGTTGGACAGGCACATGGACAGGAAAGGTTTAGAAGGTTAGGGGCCAAATTCTAGCAAATGAGGCACCTTGACCAGCATGGGCCTGTTTCTGTGCTGTACGTCCCTCTGACTCCGAAGTTAATGAATTATCTCAATGAGCCAAGAATTAGCAAATGAAGTTCAGCAGAAATAAACTGCTGAATGCAATTGGACATTTTGAATGATGTTTTATGACATGAAAGTTACAAGTTCAGGAATAAATGAATTTTGGAATACTAATACACTGATCACTAAAAGTTGTGCCACAGAGTACTGAAGTTATTTTTTAAAAATAAGCAAGCTAAGCAGTAAACTTTTATTTCTCAAAATTAAAAAAAAAACCTGGGAAAAAAGGGAATGCTGTGCTAAACCTGGTTAGACCATATTTAAGAATGCTGCATGCTAGTATTCACAATACTTAAAGGATGGGTGAGAGCACAGAAAAATCCTCAAAATTATATCAAAAATACATTTATCTATATATGAAAAGGTTTGTTTTTGATTACTAGAACCGCTGCAGATGATTATTTTTATCTAGTTGTCTTACAGTTTTGACCAAACATTTGGTTACCTACCACATTATCAGATTATTGGCTTGGTGTTGATTTTTGTCTGATAATCGCTCCTAAAGGTGGCTTGGATGTTTAATGGTTAAAATATTATATAAATGCAAGTTTAGGTATTGTAATCAAAGCAAACGCGATGGTAATTTTTGAAACATTATACAGTTGCCTCTTGGGTAAACTGTTTTCCATATTTTTTTGTAAATTTGCTTTATTTAGATTCATGGAGCACTGAAGAAGGTTTGTCGCATATTGCCTCTTTACTGGGTATTCAGAAGAGACCTAATTAATCCCATTCACCTGCTGTTTCCCCATAGACCTCCAATTTTATTCTATTTAAAGCTCTATCTTAAAAGGGATTGAATCTTTGAAGTCAGTGGGTTCACTCTGTTGTTCTCTATATGCAGTTTGTTGAACATTACTGCGGAGGCAGTAATCAGCTACACAGCCAAATGCACGGAGGATGTCACTGTGATGAAAACCTTCTCTGCACGTGGTTATAAAAAGCCATGGATGACAACAGAGGTGCGTTCACTACTGAAGGTCCGTGACACAGCCACAGATCGGGGGACAGGAGTACACTTCGCTCAGCCAGGTCTGCGCTTTCACTAGCGATCAGGAAAGCGGAAAGGGCCTACGCGGGCAAAATACATGGACACTTCTGTGACACAGGTGACATCAGACGGATGTGGCAGGGAATTAAAGCTCTGACAGACTACAAGATCAGGCAGAAAACTGATGACAGCGACGTCTCTCTTCCAGACAGGCTTAACAAATTCTTTGCATGCTTCGAAGTATCAAACACTACAGCAAAGGGGAGAGCCAGTCCCTTCTTACCATCTGACCAGCCGGCTCCAATCATTGATTCAGAGCAAACACGGAGGACCCTTGCCAGGGTTAACCCACGAAAAGCAGGAGGTCCTGACAACATCCCTGGACGTGTGCTCAAGGAATGTGCTGATGTATTAGCAGATGTCCTGACAGACATTTTCAACATCTCCCTTAGTCAAGCCATTGTCCCCAGATGCTTCAAAACCAGATTCAAGGAGAACCTGATCATTAAATTTGCTGATGATACCACAGTAGTGGGGCTCATCAGCAATATTGATGAAACAATGTACAGGGAGGAGGTCAAACACCTAGAGAGCTGGTGCAGTGACAACAACTTGATGCTTAATATCACCAAAACCAAGGAGATGATCGTCGATTTCAGACGGTCTCAGCCCGAGCACACACCCCTCAGCATCAGCGGCTCCACAGTGGAGAGAGTGGAAAACGTCAAGTTCCTTGGGGTGCAGATCTCGAACAGTCTCTCCTGGTCCATGAACACCACTGGGATTGTGAACCGGGCCCAGCAGAGATTGCACTTTCTGAGGAAACTTAAACAAGCATCACTCCCCACTAACAACTACATTCTACAGAGGCGTGGTTGAGAGTGTGTTGACCTTTTGCATCACAACCTGGTACTCCAGCTGCACTGCTGCTGACAAAAAAGCCTTGCAGAGGGTGGTTAGGGGAGCAGAGAAGGTTATTGGGGTCTCCCTACCTTCTGTCCACGACCTCTTTCAGAAGCCTCCTGAAGACATGGTACATCATTAAAGACCCCTCACACACTCTCCATGAACTGTTTGTTCTTCTGCCATCAGGCAAACGTTACAAGAGCATCAAAACAAAAACCACAAGGCTACTAAACAGCTTCCTCCCACAGGCAGTCAGACTGCTAAATAGCTGCTCCACCTGACTCTGCTTTGGAGACTTTTAACTTGCACTGGACACTTATAACTTGTTTTTAACTGACATGTGGCTGTTGTGTTGTGTTTTACTATTTATTGTTGTGTTTATTATTTAGTGTTGTGTTTGTTATGATTGCACTGCTCCTGGGAAATGCTGTCTCATTCTGCCCTGCAGAGCTGATATATGGTTAGAATGACAAAGTTTTTGAATCTTGAATTACAGACTTTCTGATATTAGTCAAAGGCCCAGCACCATTGTGAACACTCAAGCTGTCAGTCAAATCCTTACGATACAATGATGATCACAGAAATTCTGTTATTTTTGTAATGTTTTTCTTTTTGTCAATACTTGGGAAATTATTACAATTTCAAACCTTGATTTGAACAAAGAAACAAATAGAACATTCCTGGGGATATCAATGATTAACATTTTTTAAAATTATCCCAAGGTTATGATGTACTAAAAGTCACGCCATATGCTGTGATCATTAAAATTGAGTAAATGTGGCAGTTTTAGAAAGGGCCATACTTGCTCAATTTTATCCCAATGATTAAAATGTAAATCTTCAACAAGTGAAACAAATACTTTACCAGAGGAGCAGGAAGGAGTTCATAGTTCAAAGTAAAATTTATTATCGGAGTACATACACATCACTACATGCACCCTCGAGATTCTTTTTCCTTGGGGCATACTTAGAAAATCTATAGAGCAATAACTGTAAACAGGATCAATGAACCACAAACTGTGCTAATGTAAATATAAATACATAGCAATAAAAATGAAAGCATGAGTTAACAAGATAATTAGCCTCTAAAGTGAAATTATTGGCTGTGGGAACGCCAGAAATAAAATTAATGCTGTTGTCCCCTTCTGTTCAAAAGCCTGATGGTTGAGGGGTAGTAACCGTTCTTGAACCTGGTGGTGTGAGTCCTGAGGATCTTGTACCTTCTTCCTGCTGGGATCAGAGAGAAAAGAGCGTGACCTGGGTGATGGGGATCTCTGGCCTGGGTGGTAAAATGCTATAAAGATGCTTTATTTCTCTCTCGAAAGATGTGGTCTGATTTACTAAATACTTCCATTAATTTCTGTTGTCATTAGAGATTTTCAGCAATTACAATATTTGGCTTTTGAAGTAGGTGATGGATAACTGGCATACTGTGAGATGATAGAATTCCGGAGGAAAGTAGAGAATGGTGTTGAGCTCAGCAACATGCATTGAGCCTGAGAGTATGTGTAAAGGGGTTGCTGTGAAGTGATTAACAATTAGAACTGGTTTATGCACGATTAGTAGAAGTGCGATTTAACGTTGGTGTCAGGAGGAAAGACGTGGTGTATGAAGGTTTTCAATGTAAGACAATTCTTGCCTTAGGTCACTAAGTCTTCTTGTGTGCTTGTAGACCCCAGGTGATCACGTGATCAAGTGGAGTATTTACCACAACTCCTCAGCTCCATACCTGTCTTATAAACTTGGAATCTGAAAAAGTTAAGCTAAGCTCAATTATTAATCTTGTATGTTACAGGAGTCACAGAACAACGTGTTGATGTGCAGTTGGAAGTGGAAAACTCTACTACCCTCCAAATTGAGTGGGATTCACATCTGTTTTCCATATTTGAATGTGTTCTCCTTATCTTTGTAAAAGGAAGGAAGGAAGATGAAATATTCCTATTGCCAAGGTAAGGTAATGACTTAGTAGAGGAGTTTCATAGAATACTAATCACAGAAACAGCACCTTCATCCCATCTAATCAATGCTGAGCTATTAATCTGCCTAGTATGATCAACCTACACCTAGGCCATAATCCTCCATACTACTCCCATCCATGTTCCTATCCAAATTTCTTTTAAATGTTTAAATCATACCTGCATGCACCACTTATGCTGGTAGCTCATTCCACACTCTCACCACCCTCTGAATGAAGAAGTTTCCCCTCACATTCCTTTTAACATTTCACCTTTTACCCTTAACCCATGACCTCTAGTTCTAATTTCACTCCACCTCAGTGGGAGAAAACAGGCTTGCATTTACCCTATCTAATACCCCTTATACTTTTATACACTGCTATCAAATCTCCCCTCATTCTTCTACACTCTATGGAATAAAGTCCTAACCTGTTCAAGCTTTCTCTAATACTCAGGTCCAACAGTCCTGGCAACATCCTTGTAAACTTTCTCTGTGATCTTTCATTCTCATTGACTTCTTTCCTGTAGGTAGCTGACCAAAGCTGCATGTAATACTCCAAAGTGGCCTCCCCAACATCTTATTCTTCTTCAACGTAACATCCAATCCCCTGTACTCAATACTTTGATTTATGAAGATTAATGTGCCAAGAGCTTTCTTTATGGCCCTCTCTACCTGTGATGCCACATTCAAGGAATTGTGGATCTGTATTCCAGATCCCTCTGTTGTACCACACTCCCAATGCCCAACTCTACCCTGTGTAAATCTGTGAGGGGCAGCACGCAGCAAATGCATTCACATGCACACTGCCTTGTCATTGCATTGAGTGTGTAAATTTCAATGTCTTCCTCCTCTCTCTATTTTTATCATAGCTTGGCTTTATGGTGCCTTTCCTGCCAAACATGGTGGAATAATCCATTTCTTTAGCAATGTGCATGTGGAAATGATATGTACATGCTTGTATACTGTATTTGAAGTAGATACTTATGTTTATTTTGTAGTATGATTGCAATTACATCGTGGGATGCATCATATTCTGATTCATGTGTCAGTTAACTTTGAGGCTATTTGAAGATGGTATGTCCTGACGCTAAAAGAATAGGGTGGATGGCTCTTGGTAGGAGAGAGGGATAGATTGAGCTGCCAGGAGTTCACACAGGACAAAATAGTATGTAACTATAATTGTGTGTTCTGGTAGATGACTTTTTGTAATATTAGCAGTTTTCTTTTTGCTAAGTTGGATTTTTGACACACTGAATAAACAACCTTGCTTGGAAGTGCTAAGCGACTCCAGCCATTTTCTTTCTTCACCAAAACCCACAACTCACAGCAAAATCCTGTCCTGCTTTTGCTTCTCCCAAAGTGCAACACCTCACACTTGTCTGCATTAAACTCCATTTGCCATTTTTCCAGCTGCTCCAGATCTTGCTGCAAGCTTTGGCAGTCTTTCTCATTGTCCACTACACCCACAATCTTGGTGTCATTCACAAATTTGCTGATCTCACCAAGTTGCCACATTATCATCCAGATCATTGACATAGATGACAAACAATACAGACAGAGCACCAATCACTGCAATACACCACTCACCACAGGCCTCCGTTAGAGGGGCAACCATCTACTACCACTCTGGCTTCTCTCGCAAAGCCAAAATCAAATCTTTCTTACTGAACGCCAAGTGGCTGAACCTTGATCAACCCTAATGCGACCCCACCCATGCAGGACCTTGTCAACGGCCTTGCTAAAATCCATGTAGATAACATCTACACTCTTGCCTTCATCAACACTCCTGATGTTTCCCTCAATAAAGCTGTATTAGATTGTTTGCAAATTGGTTGAGAACTCTATAAGATTGGTAAGAGAAGTCATCATTAAGATTTCATACAAAATGATTTGCCAAGAGGTGATCTCCTTTCTCCCTTTACAGATATTGACTCATTTGTTCAATATCTCCTTTTTGATTGATCAGGATGTATTGTGTTTATTGTTTCATTAGAATTACATTTTCCTTTATTAAAATTTCAATTAGGAAAGCACACTTCAAATTAGTAAATAGTGTACGTGTATGGATGCATAACAGGCAATAGTGGTATTTTAAGAGTAAGTGACTTTGAAATAGCTAGATTAATAAGAACTAGCTGTTGGATCCTACTCAAGTTTAATTGCCATTTTCTTTGCAGTTTAACAATTCATTATCTGCTTGTATTTTAATTGCCCTTTATATGCAATATTCCTCAATTGTCTGTACAAAGTATAATTCTGAAAACCTCTCTGTACTTCTTTAAGTGAATGAGTGTCATTGGTTATTTTTTACTGCAGCATTGACTAACTGCTTTCTAATTGGTTCACCCTTATCTATTGATTTGAATGGTATTTTTCTTAACTTTGGGTTTAGGCTAGGCACCATCTACAGTTGCTCTCTTCTTCAAGTGGTGTTACGAACCCCGTAACTGGGTTACTTACCAGCAAAGATAGAGATGTCTGTTGAAGTCTGATGATACTATTTTTAACAGTATTTATTAGTAAAAATATACAAAAATAATATCAATGCAAATATACAGATAATATATGTTGTTAATACTAAATCTAAACGTGCGGGTATAATAATAAGAAATAAGCTCTATCGTTGTTTAGGGGATAATGTATTGTCGGATGGAAATATATAGTTCGTTCAGTTCATACAGACTGCAGCCTTTGGGGACCGCTGGGTTGCAATTGTTGGAGAGAGAGAGAGAGAGAGAGAGAGATTTGGAGAAAAACTTGCCAGCTTTCCTTTATGATTTCGATCCGTCAGGAGTCTCTTTGTCGTGGCCTTTCACTTGTGGCCTCTCCTTTAGCTAAACTGTTCTTCCATGATGAGGCTGCCACCCTGGCAAGGGAGGACGCACACGAGCCCCCACCAGCTGTCGCTATTAAACGCTGTCACGGGATCTCTAGTGTTTCTCCTGGTGCGTCTAAAGGAGTTGTTCCCCAGACCCCTCTTTTATCCTTACTCACGGGGTCTCAGATGTCAATCAGGTTGGGATGATGCAATCCCTCAACCAGACCACTCTGGTTGTCCCCTGAGGGTTTTCAATGAATAGTACAGTACTCAATACACAATTCCGTCTCCAAGAGACAATGGCTGTTATCAGTGGTTCCGTTCCGTTGATGTCAGGACACATTCCAAACCTTGTGTATTCTGGATGTCTCTCTCTCATTTCCTGGGTCTCAGACCTGAAATAATAGCGATTTTGCTATTCTCAAAAAGGAGGGGGCGACTTTGTACCCTTCGGCCCCTCAGAGTTGCTTCACCTTCGTAACAGTAGTAAAACCCTCTGACCATGTTTGTTTCATCATCCTTCTGTTCTATCAGCTCTTCTGACATAATCGTGAAGCAATGAGTTTTTAAGCCTCGTTCCTGACTTCAAAAAGAACTTTAGATTTAAATAATAGAATCCAACACAGTACAATCATACAAGTATTTTTCATCTCTAAAAGGGATGGTGTTATTGTTGGGTCTAACATGTTATAATGAAATGTGTCAAAGGGAGCATCATCGGAAAAGCAATAACAATTCTGAGGGGATGTGGTTATTGGAGAAGAAAGTGGGCAGCCTAGGAGTGAGCTCGCGTTGTCCTTGGAGTGCTAAGACTAGGTTGCATTATTCACTAGTACTCCTCACAGAAGGTGCAAATTAATCAAAAATGACAAAATTAATCAAAAAATCTCTCCTCCAAGAAAAATGGTAGAGATAGAAATATATTGTTATATTCCAAAGATTAATGACCCACTGGAAGAAGAAATTTGTTTCCATCTGCCTTGAATAGGTGATTCCTTATTCTGAATTAATGTTCCCTCTTTCCAGATACCTTTGCAAGGAGAAAATTAATGCTACAGTAGGAACAGAGTACTGAACATGAAGGGGATGAATGTGGCCATATATTTTTATACTTCATATCTAAAAAAAAAGATGTAATGTGGGAAATATGACTGAAATACAGCAGTTCTGAAGAGAAGTCATCGACCTGTAACCTTGACTCTGTTACTCTTGCCGCAGAGATGCTCTGACCTGGCCCGAATTTTTAGCACTGCCTGTCAGAATTAGTATTAGTATGTTCTTCACACAGATGCACTAAAATGCAACCTGGCCAAATTCTTCATTCTGCTTCAAAAATCAAAATACTGCAGATACTGGAAATCTGAAATAAAAATAGGAAGTGGTGGAAACCCCTCTGTGTTTGTCTGCACCTGTCGAAAAAGAAACAGCTGGCATTTCAGGTCAATGGCACTTTGTCAAAACTGGAAGAGAAAACAAGTGAGTCCCAATTAGCAGCAGGATAATGAAATAAAGTAGAAGGCAACAGGAAGCTCATGGCCACCCCTAAAGAATGTGGAGATGCTCCACATGGCGATCACCTAGCGCTTCTTAGATTTCTCCAGTGTAGTGGAAACCACATTGTGAGAACTGATTACAGTGAATGGGATTGGGAAGAAAGGCGAGCGAGTCTCTGTTTCACTGCTGTTTGGGATCTCGGGTGGTAGGAAGAGAAAATGTAAGAGGACACGTTTTTTCCCTTCTGCAGTTACAGGGGAAAGTGCCTTGAGAAGTGTTTGATTTTTGGTGGTTTTGATCTGAGGTTCTCTCAGAAATCAAGAATACAGCATAAAACTTGATGCTTCATAATCGTTTTAAGGCCACTATGAAGGAATTGGGGAAGGAGAGTAGCGAAAAAGAAGATGATGGCAGGAAAGAACAAAAAAGGAAAAAGACAGCAAGCCAACAGCAAACATTCCATTCAAACTTGTACTAATCAGATACATACTGACAACTAGAAAACATACTGAAAAATTTTATATACCGGTACATAGGTAATTATTTAAAAATTTAAACTGCAAAGAAATAACAATTATACAGTCTAATCTAACGCAAGGTACAGATGGAAGAGCAGATGAAGGCACTGTGATTAGAATGCTGAAAGGGTAGGAGACTAAAGGTTTTAAAGCTGTTCTATAGTATTCTTTTAACAGCCACATCCCTGTGCTGGTTGATTGATGTTGAGAGCACAGGTACACAGGTGAATCACAAGTTGGTGATTCTGTTTTAGAGTTGGACACTAAATAAAATCCCCACGGGTCTGTCAGTTTTGCTCTTGCACATCCAAAAGTGAAATGCTGTTTTGGGAATTTAATGTTAGTTTCCATTCATCATTCAACCTTTTCATAGGTTATGAATGCATTTCAATTAGATTTAGACAGTACTGTATTGTTCTTTTAAAATATTAGTTTAGAAGATAATAGTATTTTTGTTTAAAAAACAGTATTTAGTTAGTATAGTAGTAATTATATCCCATTGAAGCCTTCAGTAACCTTTACCTGCACATACTCCCCCTGCCCCCCAACTCCACTTTAATTTGGGAAAGAGATGAGAGCTTTTTCCACTTATTAAAAAAAAATTATTTTTTCATGAAAAATGGTGGAGTGGGAAAAATGTCTTATTAGAGGGAATTCCAATAATTCACGGCCAATTGAAAGAAGAAATTTCTTTTCCTCTGTCTTGATCTCTTACTCTGAATCAGTGTTCCCTCTCAGCACCCCTCCTGTCAATTCCTTTCAGCTTGACCTGAGCAGAAGCAGCAGGAGTGGAGTTCAAGGACCAAGAGTGGGAGGAAATATTTTCATTCAGTCCAAAGAAAAAAATTGGTGATTTACTGCCCTGTTTCTCTTCCTGTAAGCTGTTGTCCCATTGGGCGACCAGTTGTTGAAAATGAGAATCTGGTCATTTGTCCTCAACAAATTCTATCATAGATGTGAAAACTTAATTTAGCTGAGAGCAAGCTCTCTTGCACTGGGATCTCTCTGAAGTCAGTGCTGGGAGGATGCTAGGAGTGCTCAAATCTTAACAACGATTTAACCACCCTCACAATGATGACTAACAAACGGCGGATGTAAACACTTAAAAAAAAATTACTTCTATATAATAGGAGTGTATGGTTTTGGCATCTTTTCTGAATGATTACTGCACATTGTTGGCCACTCCAGTTTCACAAATAATTTTATTTTGTTGATATATAATGCAGAACAGTCCCTTCCAGCCCTTTGAGCCACGCTGCCCAGCAATCCCCCAGTTTAACCCTAGCCTAATCATGGGACAAATTAGAATGACCAATTAACCTACCGTGACACTGATAGGTGTAGTAACACTGATAGGAGTGTATTATAGGCCACCTAATGGGGAGCGTGAGTTGGAAGAGCAAATGTGTAAGGAGATAGCAGATATTTGTAGTAAACACAAGGTGATGATTGTGGGAGATTTTAATTTTCCACACGTAGACTGGGAAGCTCATTCTGTAAAAGGGCTGGATGGTTTAGAGTTTGTGAAATGTGTGCAGGATATTTTTTTGCAACAATACATAGAAGTACCGACTAGAGATGGGGCAGTGTTGGATCTCCTGTTAGGGAATGCGATAGGTCAGCTGACAGATGTATGTGTTGGGGAGCACTTCGGGTCCAATGATCACAATACCATTAGCTTCAATATAATTATGGAGAAGGACAGGACAGGACCTAGAGTTGAGATTTTTGATTGGAGAAAGGCTAACTTTGAGGAGATGCGAAGGGATTTAGAGAGAGTGGATTGGGTCAAGTTGTTTTATGGGAAGGATGTAATAGAGAAATGGAGGTCATTTAAGAGTGAAATTATGAGGGTACAGAATCTTTATGTTCCTGTTAGATTGAAAGGAAAGGTTAAAGGTTTGAAAGCACCATGGTTTTCAAGGGATATTAGAAATTTGGTTTGGAAAAAGAGGGATGTCTACAATAGATATAGGCAGCATGGAGTAAAGGAATTGCTCGAGGAATATAAAGAATGTAAAAGGAATCTTAAGAAAGAGATTAGAAAAGCTAAAAGAAGATACGAGGTTGGTTTGGCAAATAAGGTGAAAGTAAATCCGAAAGGTTTCTACAGTTATATTAAAAGCAAGAGGATAGTGAGGGACAAAATTGGCCCCTTAGAGAATCAGAGTGGTCAGCTATGTGTGGAGCCGAGGGAGATGGGAGAGATTTTGAACGATTTCTTCTCTTCGGTATTCACTAAGGAGAAGGATATTGAATTGTGTAAGGTGTGGGAAACAAGTAAGGAAGTTATGGAACCTATGACAATTAAAGAGGTGGAAGTACTGGCGCTTTTAAGAAATTTAAAAGTGGATAAATCTCCGGGTCCTGACAGGATATTCCCCAGGACCTTGAGGGAAGTTTGTGTAGAGATAGCAGGAGCTCTGACGGAGATCTTTAAGATGTCATTAGAAACGGGGGTTGTGCCGGAGGATTGGCGTATTGCTCATGTGGTTCCATTGTTTAAAAAGGGTTCTAGAAGGAAGCCTAGCAATTATAGACCTGTCAGTTTGACATCAGTGGTGGGTAAATTAATGGAAAGTATTCTTAGAGATAGTATTTATAATTATCTGGATAGACGGGATCTGATTAGAAGTAGCCAGCATGGATTTGTGCGTGGAAGGTCATGTTTGACAAACCTTACTGAATTTTTTGAAGAAGTTACGAGGAATGTTGACGAGGGTAAGGCAGTGGATGTAGTCTATATGGACCTCAGCAAAGCCTTTGACAAAGTTCCACATGGAAGGTTAGTTAAGAAGGTTCAGTCATTAGGTATTAATGTTGGAGTAACAAAATGGATTCAACAGTGGCTAGATGGGAGATGCCAGAGAGTAGTGGTGGATAATTGTTTATCGGGATGGAGGCCGGTGACCAGCGGGGTGCCTCAGGGATCTGTTTTGGGCCCAATGTTGTTTGTAATATACATAAATGATCTGGATGATGGGGTGGTAAATAGGATTAGTAAGTATGCCGATGATACTAAGGTAGGAGGTGTTGTGGATAATAAGGTGGGTTTTCAAAGCTTGCAGGGAGATTTATGCCGGTTCGAAGTATGGGCTGAACGTTGGCAGATGGAGTTTAATGCTGAGAAGTGTGAGGTTCTACATTTTGGCAGGAATAATCCAAATAGAACATACAGGGCAAATGGTAGGGCATTGAGGAGCGCAGAGGAACAGAGAGATCTAGGAATAATAGTGCATAGTTCCCTGAAGGTGGAGTCTCATGTAGATAGGGTGGTGAAGAAGGCTTTTTGAACGCTGGCCTTTATAAATCGAAGCATTGAGTACAGAAGTTGGGATGTAATGTTAAAATTGTACAAGGCATTGGTAAGGCCAAATTTAGAATATTGTGTGCAGTTCTGGTCACCGAATTATAGGAAAGATATCAATAAATTAGAGAGAGTGCAGAGACGATTTACTAGGATGTTACCTGGGTTTCAGCACTTAAGTTACAGAGAAAGGTTGAACAAGTTAGGTCTCTATTCATTGGAGCGTAGAAGGTTGAGGGGGGATTTAATTGAGGTATTTAAAATTTTGAGAGGGATAGATAAAATTGACGTGAATAGGCTGTTTCCATTGAGAGTAGGGGAGATTCAAACGAGAGGACATGATTTGAGAGTTAGGGGGCAGAAGTTTAAGGGAAACACGAGGGGGTATTTCTTTACTCAGAAAGTGATAGCTGTGTGGATCCTGTAGAAGTAGTAGAGGCCAGTTCAGTTGTGTCATTTAAGGTAAAATTGGATAGGTATATGGACAGGAAAGGAGTGGAGGGTTATGGGCTGAGTGCGGGTAGGTGGGACTAGGTGAGATTAAGAGTTCGGCACGGACTAGGAGGGCCGAGATGGCCTGTTTCCGTGCTGTGATTGTTATATGGTTATATGGTTACGTACCCGTGGGTATCTTGTACTTGTCACGTGACAGTGGTGTTGAAGCTATACTGGACTTAAGGTACTGGTCCTGTGATGGTGGAGTGACGTCATGTGACAGGTTTTTTTTTCAGGGTATAAAGTTCGTGGCTGGATTTGCCATTTCGACTCCATGCCACTCCGTGGTCCAATATTATGATGCAGTTTGGTTGAAAGGTGGAGTTTTATTTAATGCCTAAAGTTTAAAAGGTCATTGCCGGCAGTTTCTTTATAATACTGCCATTTAAAAATCAGTGGAGAGTGAAGATCGGAGTTCGGGAGCTAAAAGATCGAGGGAAGTCGATTTCGACGGTGAAACAGGTTTGACCTTGTTTCATCCTCATTCGGAAGGCATTCGTTGGCTGTCCCTCTGGTAACCCCTGCAAATAGCAGACAGGGTTTGGGTACAGTTTTGTAAAGGAACGGTCAGTGCCTTTAAGCCGTTACATTGTCATCTTCGTAAATTCTTTGGGGAAAAGTATAGTTCGACTGGGAACCGCAGCAACACGACGTGAAAGAGGATTTAAATCATCTAAAAAGTCTCTCCTTTAATGGACTGTAAGCATTTTGAACTTTTGCAGTACTACTTTGAAGAACTGTTTTTGCAACATCGCTTTAAGAACTGTTTAAGCTTCATCGCTTTAAGAACTGTTTAAGCTGCCGCACAGCAGCTGATTTCCGGTTACGTTAGTGATTTGTTTACTTTTGGGGGTTTGTTTTTCAGTGTTTAATAAATGTTTTATTTGTTATAAAAAACCCTGCCTCACACATATTTATTGTTGCTGAATCCGTAACACTACCAACCAGTATGTCTTTGGTCTGTGGGAGGAAACTGGAGCACCTAGAGGAAACCCACACAGTCAAGGGGAGACCGTACAATCTCCTTACAGGCAGTGGCAGGAATTGAATCCTGTACTGCAAAGCGTTGTGTTAACCACTACATTAGCATGCCACCCTAGTTCTATGTAGTCTAATACTTGCTGAAAGGTATCCAAGCATGATTGTGGAATGGACTTAGAAGAATACACCTCCATGTCATGCACTATATCGAATAATGCAATGTCACCAGCAATAAAAACACCTGTCTATTCCTGAATCAGAAGCCACGGCTGAACAGCTAAGTTCGGAACCTGCACAGGGCTCAGGCTACTGTTTACAGATCCAGTGACCTTGCAGCATCCAGTGAGGTCAAGTCAAACTTTAAAAGGCATTGAAACCGCCAAGTACAGATACAAATGGAGGTGGGGTGGGTTTTCATCTCTGCAAAAGAAGGTGTAAGGTAGCCCACAGGTCACCTTGGGCAAGGTGTAGCACCTACTTAGTCCCCCAGTCAGTGTCAGGTGAGGCCGTGGGAGCAGGTGGTGGATGGTCACGTGAGCAAGCTCTGGTTTCGTGACCACAGAAATGAGGCAGACAATCTTTGAAGAGTACCGATAATGGCTGGGGTCGCCTGTCTTGTAAAGACACTGCCCAGAAGAAGGCAATGGCAAGCCACTTCTGTAGAAAAGTTGCCAAGAACAATCGTGTTCATGGAAAGACCATAATCGCCTTTGTCAGCGACACAGCACATGACAGACAAATGGATACCATCAACAGATAGAGACACACTTCATTAACACCACTAACTCCTGATGTGTGGGAAGGCATCAGGCCCATCATTGAATATAAAGCAAAGGTCTTTTGCCTTGCAAACAGTGACACCAAAGACAGTCAGACTAGACAAGTACACATCAACCTCTCTGACCCTGAACACTGATACACCACAGGGATGTGTACTGAGCCCACTCCATTACTCTCTTTTCACCCGTAACTGCGCCACCAACTCCGTCACCAAATTTGCAGATAGCATCACAGTGATTGGATTCATTACAAATAACAATAAAACAGCATAGAGAGAGGAGGTGCAGAAACTGTCTGAATGGTGCAATAACCAGAGCCTTTCACTCAACATCAAAAAAAGACCCAAAGGAATGATTATCAATGTCAGGAAATCAAGAGGTAAGAACAACCTCCAATACTCATAAATGGTGAAGCAGTGGAAGGGTCTCCAGCTTTAAGTTCTTGGGAGTGAACCTCATAGAGCAGCTCTTTTGGACCACCAACACCTCCTGAACAGAAGGGAAGGCTCAGCAGTGCCTATACTGTCTCTGAAGTTTAAGGAGAGCACTCCTGCTGGTAGATGTGTAATTGACAGCATACTGACCTACGCCATGGCAGCATGGTACACTAGCTGCAACAAGATCGACCAAAAAGCTCTTCAACGAGTGATCAGGACTGCACAGAACATCACTGGGACACAACTACCAGATATGGAAACCATCTACAATTGACGCTGTCTACACAAAATCATGATAGGCTCATCCCACCCCAGTAGTTCCCTGCCTTCCGGCAGGAGATACAGAAACATCACTGTACAGACATCCAGACTGAAGAAGAGCTTTCTTTCCCCAGGGCTGTTGTGCAACTGAAAATGTTCCCCTCCACCCCCCCATTGTCCATAGGCACTTTGATTTCAAAGCTCTTTATTTTTTTAAACTTCAGCTTTAATTCTTAATACTACTTTGATCATTGTATTTTACAACAATGGCAGGTGCAATACTTGAATGGGGCAGCCATTGTTTCTTTTCATTTTAGAGTTGTTTGTTTTTAATTCGGTTGTAACTTAGGTGCCGTTCTAAAGAACTCAGACATTATCTTAATGTGTTTTTAGTGATTGAATTGCCAGTATGCTGTTTTGCACTGAAACAAGTGGCACTGACATCTCGTCTCAGCAACGACGATAAAGCGCGAACTAACTATCGTTATTGCAATATTCTACTTCATGCAAGCATTACTTTATAATTTCACTTTTCAAAAATAAGTTTTAAGGTGCAATAAAACTCTGCTGGCCCGGCAGTCAATTGTTCATAAATCTTTATATTTTGGCATTTGACTCTCTCGTTAGTTCAGAGTATAAGTCGGGGTTCAAGAATGTGAACAGAATGTGCAACCAACTCCTGGGTGTCTACACTGAGGGCTGGAGTCTAGAATGCTCATGTATTTCTTGCTCCTTTTAAGCTCATCATGTTTACTGGATAATTTATTACATTACTCTATAACAAGTAAATAAAGTTAAATATGTGTGTTGTATTATTAAAAGAGTAACATCCATTAGTTTGGCACTACAGAAGTCCCGAGGATACTGGATTATTGGAGTTGCTAAATGTTAATTCTTGTAGTTGATCAGTAGATGGCGCTACGACCCTTTCTATTTCTAGTTGAAGCAGGGCGGAAAAGCCAGCGTATGGATTTCGAGGCATTATCCAGTAGACTCAGAATAAATAGAAAGTAATTAAATGTGTATCCTGAATTTAATGTAATTCCTCTGGAGAAGAGCAGATTCTAAGCTGTGGCCCCTAAAAGAAAGAAATGAAGCAAATTCATTGAAATGTATATAAATTAGTCAAAACAAAATAATTTATAAGTAAGGTAAACTGAAGGAATAAACTGCTGGTGCTAGAAGCACAGGTGCTTTGAGTTTCAGACCTCTCTCTGAGGTACTTTGTGTTCTCCTAGCCCGTTGGATTTTGCTGTGTCTGAATAAGCGACTGAAAAAGACAGAATAAATAAGACATGGTAGTATTTTTAAACATGAGGTGTTACAAATGTGGGTTTAGGAGAAGGAAGCCAAGGTGCAATCAAAATGTAAATCATTTGGAAAAACTGACAGAAGAGGATTTAAAATGGTCATATTCCAGAGGTTAAAACATTACCTGTCAGCTTAGATTCTTTGATTGTTTGTGTTATGAAGGATGAACAGCTCTGCCCATATTTCCCCCCCCCCAGGAGAATCACAAGCCATTGCTGTTGCTATGCTGCTCATGTGAGAGAGAGATGAGGAGAAAATATGCCAGAACATCTGCTACAGATAAGAGAGGGGAGAGAGTCTTGTTGATTTACCAGATTTTGACTTCTGCGAGAGTTATTTGTCTTATACCATCCTGTTCATTAACGTTCTTCAGTGGACAGCCCGAGTGGGCTGGTTTGCTTGTCACAGTCATTCAAAATTGATTGATAGCTGAGACCCCGTGAGTAGGGATAAAAGTCAGGTCTGGAGAGACACCCTCCAGACACACCAGGAGACACACTAATGGACACTGATTGAGTGTTGGAACCCACTGGAAGGTGTGGGGCATCGGAGACCGAACAAAGAGATCGGTCAGTTAAACTCACAGTGTTATAGCAGGGCCGGTGGGGACTTGTGTATGTGTGTCCACTCATGCCAGAGTGACGAGTCCACTACAGAAGAATGGTCTAGCTGAAGGAAAGAGGGGTCATAACTGAATGGCCACAGTGACACAACGGATCAAGAACGAAAAGGAAGGTTTGACTGCTGTAGCTGTTACATCGCGCTCGTTCTCTCTCTCTCTCTCTCTCTCTCTCTGTCCAACGATTACAACTCAACAACCCTATCTACCTCAGCACGCATGAACTGAACTGAACTTTATATTCTATGACAATTTATTTACCCCTAGACATCGATAGAGCTTGTTTATTATTGCTTATTGTTATTCCTACACTTTTAGGTTTATTATTGCTAATGTGCGTTATCTATATATTTACATTATTGATATTGATTTGCTTATTTTATTAATAAACACTTTTGAATATAGTACCACCAGACTCCAATGGATTCTTCTTTCTCTGCTGGTTAAGACACCCAGTTACCGGGTACGTAACATTTGGAATTATTGATCCTCACCAAAGCTATCCATTTTTCTTTGAGGAGAATGCTATAGCAAATATATTTAGAAGGATCAAGGTGGATGTTGATGAGCATTATGTTTATTTTTCGGAGCAGTTGGTGGATTCCAGCCTGTTATATTCATGTAACATTGAGTAAGTTGCTGGAGATGATGGCATTGAGATTCTGATCTGAGCCCCAAGAACAAAACGTAACCAGAAAATGCTGGACACTGAATTGTTTTGAGATTACTAATCCATGTGCCATTTAATTTCATTTTGACTAAATTGTGCTAATCGTGGATGTCAATTATGCCAAATGATGTTACCGTACTGTTTTTGCATGGGAAATCAAACTCAAACCCCTTATCAAATAATCAAAACGTAAACCTTGGTAATATTCTGAGTAAGAATAGTTTCTTCTGAAATGTTCTCTCTTTCATATTATTAATTTTCTGTCTGGTGTATTTTCATAATTGCAGTTAATTCTGCATGGGACTTGTGGGCGCTGAGACCCAGTGTGTCATTTGCCACAATTTAAAATAGCAAGGCATGAAATTACGAAAGCTTGATTTGTCTCCAACTTCTGCATGATGAATTACCAGAACACCATACCCATCATGTTTTTCTTTCACATTAAAATCCATGTTTTTAGCACTTTATAGGTGGTAGCATGACTGTATATTTAATTAAACTCCTTAAAATTTCAGAAATGGAAGCCTGAAGCTAACAGATCGAAAACCTGGGACACTTTACACCATCAGCTTGACCTGTTTTAATGAAGAGACGGTTCTCAAATCTTCGAATGTCTCCATTGATACAGGTATCATATGTAGTCTCTAACAACTGTTTATAAGGGAGATCTGTTTTCTCCAATAAAACAGAAAATGCTAGGAACATTCAGTATTTGTGGAAAGGAAAGCAGCTACATTTTATTTGGAACACTAAACATTATCGCTGTGCATCTCTCAACAGATGCAGCCACCTGTCCTGAATTTTCTGTTCTGTTTGATTTCCAACATCCATGGTATTTTGCCTGTAGTTTGGCAGTCATGTTTCCAGATCTTGGCTATATCTTGTGTCTAGCCATCGCAATAAATAAAATAGGTATTAGAATAACTTTAGTTCATTAAATGTAAAGAAAGAAGAAACTCAAGGGCTGGTGAATTTGTGCTTGTGATTTCTATGGGTGTATATATTTTTAGAGATACAGCAGGGTTACAGGCCCTTTTGCCCAGTGGGCCTATGCTGTCCATTGACACCCATTTGACCAAGTAACCTCCTAACCTGTACATCTTTAGCGAGTGGGAGGAAGCCAGAGTACCTGGAGGAAACCCACATGGTCACGTGGAGAACGTACAAACTCCTTACAGTACAGCGGCAGGAATTGAACCTAGGTCGCTGGTGCTGAGATAGCGTTATGCTAACCGCTATGAATAGCAGAAATGGATCCTCTCTATTTAAGGGCTTCTAGAATATTTTAGTTCAATAATCTATGATGTTATAGCACATCTACTTTGTAACACTGCTAGAATCTGTGACTAAGTTAGGAGTAAGAAAAGTAAACTGTTTTTTTGAATAGAATCATGCCCGAAGATGTGGCGTGGATACCGAGGGTTCCTAGTACTTTGTTTTTATTACAGGTCTCCAGCCAAAACAGTTTTTTAAATGTACTATTTCTGTACTTCAGCATGTTTTTTTGCTTGTAACCTTTAATCCCCTGATACAATATTGTGATTCTATGGTATGCCTTGTGTTGTCTCTGGGCCATTGTGAACTGATAATATATCGTATATGCAACTATTCAGTAACAAGTAACCTAGCTGCCAATAGTGATGACTTGTATGCATTTATCTAAGTCAGAATAGGAGATATTCTTGTCGTTACTGCCTAGCGAAATGGAAAATATTGGATAATAGACCAGTAGAAGGGCTTGAGGAGCTACAATAACAATATTAAATGACATTTGGATAAGTTTATAAATAAGAAGGGGGTTAGCTTGGTGGGCACCCTGGTAAGCATGGACAACTTGGGCTAAAGTATCTGTTTCCATGCGATGTTATTCTGACTCTATAGAACCAAGACTAGGCTTTTCGCTTAGTATGTTAGCCCAATGAGATAATTTTAGCTTACATCCCTTAACACATTTGGTTAATGAGAATTTTATAAATTAAAATAAAATTGACTCAAAATAACATGCTGTTCAAGGCAGGGGTATCAAGCGTTTAGACTGTTGTCAAAATAATTCCTTCCCACTTAGATTGATGTTCTCTACTAATACTTCCAGAACTTTGCTGACCTCGTCCCCTAGAGCTGGACAGGTGTCTACGGGAAGTGAGGGAAGAGATTCCTGGGCTATTGGTAGAGTGGACAGCCAACACATTTTTCCCCCAGTGTGGCATCGGCCAATACTAGAGGATATCTGTTTAAGATGAGTGAAGGAAAGTGTAGGGGAGATGTTGGAGATTTTATTTTATACCAAGTAGTGGTTGGCTGGAGTGCACTGCTAGAGTGATGGTGAAGACTGATACAATAGGGGTATTTAAAGGACTCTTAGATAGGCAGTGGACAATAGGTGGGAAGGGTTAGATTGATCATGGTTTAAGTTAAAACATTGTGCCCCAAAGACTACATACTATGCTGTAAGTTAATTCCTTTAACTAAATCACAGAGGATCACTCCTAATTTAATGTTGGAGTCTAGGTACCATACTGGCAAGTTTATTCATAACTCCTACCATTGCCAAAGCTTTCTAAGGTATCCAGATCTGTCTGCCAGGTGTGATCTAGTCATGCTTTCTGACTCTAGACCCCCAACCCATTCTACTGAGTTTACTGTGTACTCTTGATTTGTTTCACTTATAACCTTCTACTTCAATTGCAAGTTCTTCTTTCTCTACACACTGGCGTGTATTAAACATTGCAGCTCTTGTCAAATTTGAAATAATTGTCATCTCAAGGTCATGAAAATTACTGCATACATCAGAGACATGTAACAACATTTCTGCTTTGCACTAAACGCCCATGTTGATTGAATTCCCAGCTTTACGCTTTGTTCACAGTGCATTCTGTAGACCAAACCGATGCTAAATCGGCCTATTCAAGTTGAGTGTAAACCTGTCATCATTTTAACAAGCCCCACAAAATTTTCCATTGATGTCATCTTTTAACTTGGTTACCCAGAAATCCCGATTGGACTTTCTTCTGAGCCACCTTCATTTGAGCTTTTATAACTTTAGGAAGAGTGAGAGTAGAGAAGCAAATGAACATTTTGATAGTAGATGATCAGCCATGATCTCAGAATGGCAGTGCAGGCTCGAAGGGCCGAATGGTCTACTTCTGCACCTATTGTCTATTGTCATAAGTTGATGAGAACTGTTTAAATCTCCGTCAACATCATTTTAGTTCCATTCTTCACTTCGAAGTTAAAAAAAAATATTTCGCACATAATAACATACTATGATGGTCTTTAGGAACCTTATCAATCCAACATGGAAAAGAGTGCCTTCATTGTAGGTTTTAAAGTTACAAAGAGTAGATGTTAATCAACTTTGGTACCTATTATTTAAAGTGCACTTTTTTTTTGCATTTCAGGAATAGAGCCAAGTATTCAACCTTTAACCTCACAATCCACATCAAGAACAAAGGCACAGTCCGATTCTGATGGTCGCTGGAACCATGCCAAGCTACTCAGCTCGTATGTAAGCTTATATATCGGTGTTTCAAAGTGGGATTATATGTAACTGATCAATTCTAACTATGTGTATTGGCGTTTTCGGTCAACATCACTTAAAATTGGTTTAAGTATTTTACAGCAGTAGGGAAAATGTTGAAATCAAACGTAAAACCTGGTGGTTAAAGACATTTATCAATTGCATATACAGGGGATTCTGAGACACAGCAGGACCAGTACATTTTGGCCCACTTAAGCAGCTGCCCCAATTAGTCTAGAAGTTTTATGGAATTAGTTAAAAAGGTATATTAAAAAAAAAGACACACTACATTTAACTGAGTAACAAATCAGGTATTTAAATAAAATACAGGACAAATTAGAACATTACAAATACTGCTATAGTACTATAAAACTGTGCATTAGTTCCTAATAGTTATTGACCGAGGTATTCATCTAGTGTCTGCTGCCACATTCTTTTGATTGACTGTAAATGAACAAAATCAGCAGAGACACCAAGTACAGATAATGGACTGCCTTCGTACAATGAGTTTGATGATTGCATTGTCCAAATCTTAATTTTCATTGGATTATTGTTGATACCTTCAAAATCTTAATTGTTCCTAACTTGTTGAATCAGAGGAATCATTTCATTTTCACTCCCAGCTGTTTCTGACATCTCTGAGCCTCAATGCTTGAAACTACAGTGAAAAGAATAGTTCTGGGTTGTCTGCTTTTTTCTTGCCATCTTTCAGTGATGAAAATCGCTACTTTTGAACACAAACACACATACAACTGACACGATTTAAAAACTGTTCGCATGAAGCGCAATGCAGTGCTTAATGGTCACGTGATTTCTATATATATTTAAAAAAAAAGAAACACCTGATTTCATGTTTTAATGACACGTAACTGACCTTAGTTTGAAATCATTTGGCAACAGTGGCATAGTGTCCCAAATAAACAAAGAAAACTCTGGCTGTTTTCTCAATTCGTTTTTGTTTTTTAAGATGTTAAGTGAAAATCAATGATCTGCTTAGGTCCTGCTGAAGGGATTTTGCCTGAAATGCTGACAATACTCTTTTTCATTGATGCTACCTGGTCTGCTGAGTTCTTCCATCATTTTGTGTGTGTTACTTCGATCTCCAGCATCTGCAGATGTTCTCTGTGACCTGGTTAGATCATCGGTTCTGAGACAGAAGAGAAATGAAAACAGAGGTGATAGTGTGACTGAATAGTAGGAAGTGACAAGTAGCGTTCCAGAGGGAAGTGATCTCTAGCATCTTCTTTATTAACTAATGAGTTGTTAATAGACAGACACTCAAGTTTACTGATGGCGTTGAAGTTGATGGTTGTTAGAAAATGATGAGGAACATTAAGTTACAAGAAAACATTGACATTCATTGAAAGTGGTGTCACAGGTTGTAAAGAAAGCTTTTGGCACATTGGCTTTCATGAATCAATGTATTGAGTAGAGGAGATGGGATGTTGAAGTTGTATAAGACACTGGTGAGGCTTAATATGAAATATTGCATGAAGTTTTCAAAGGTTCAAAGGTCCAATTTAATGTCAGAGAAATGTATACAATATACATCCTGAAATGCTTTTTCTTCACAAACATCCATGAAAACAGAGAAGTGCCCCAAAGAATGAGCGACAGTTAAATGTGAGAACCCCAAAGTACCCCCCCCAAGCTTCCCCCTCCCTTGCGTAAACAGCAGTAAGCACAATCCCCCTCTCCCCCCACCGGCAAAAAAAGTGCATCGGTACCGTCACCAAGCCCAAGTGTGTGCTGAGCAATAGCAAAGACACAGACCAAAGTTACCCCAAAGGCTTCACATTTCAACCAACATTTGACCAACCACAGGTTCTCTCTCTCCCTGGCAAGGGCAAGGGAGGTGTCCCCCATTTTCACAGCGGGCGGGAGACATAACAACAACTCGCTGGATTATGATGTTAAATGTTAATTTCGTTGATTTTTTGAGCACTGTGTCCAAAGATTGCAAAGACCTCTGGTCTTTGGGCCCACAGCAAAAGATTTTCCAGCCTCCCCGATGGCATATGAGTCTCCTGCTGTGACGCTGACCCTCGAACTGCCCGTCTCCAGAATTCCGAGATCTTAGGCTTCCAAACACGATCGAGACTCTCAGGCCAAACCCTTGGCATGTTGAATAACAGCCAGTCATGGAACCCCGAGAACAGGTCCCATTCCCGCAAAGAACTGAAGCCTGCATGTAACTCCAGGTCAGGGTCTTCAAGAGGACACTGAAATGGAAAAATAAAGATATTAAAGGTGGTCACCTACCTAAAGAAAGATGTAAATAAGGTTGAAAGAGCACAGAGAAAATTTACAAAGATGTTGCCAGAACTAGAAGACCTGAGGAAAGATTGAATAAGTTAGGACTTCATTCCTTGGAACATAGAAGATTGTGGGGAGATTTAATAGAGTTGTACAAAATTATGATGGGTATAAAGAGGGTAAGTACAAGCCGGCTGGCTGGGACTACAACTAGAGGTCATGGGTTAAGGGTGAAAGGTGAAAAAGTTTAAGAGGAGCTTGATGGGGGATCTTCACTCGGAGGGTGGTGAGAGTGTGGAACGAACTGCAAACACAAGTAGTGTATGCAAGCTCAACTTCAATGTTTGGTACATGGTTGGTAGGGGTATGGAGGGCTATGGACCGGGTGCAGGTTGATGGGAGTAGGCAGTTTAAATGGTTTGGCATGGACTAGATGGGCCAAAGGGCCCATTTCTGCGCTGTACTTTTCTATGACTCAGAGTAGTGACAGTTCAATTTCCATGAAGATAGGCGTTTACTTCAATCTAAGTATTTTCTTAAACTGATTAATTTTGGAGTAATGGAGCTCAAAATTTAAGGGTCTATGTAGCCAATTTACTTAAACATTGCTGTCAAATGCAAGAATATTAAAGAAGCAATACCACTCACTGTAAGAGGGAGTGATCCACTACAGCTGAAAATCTATCCCTGCTTCGATCACACTTGGAGTACTAGCTTTGTTCCTGCTCTGGACTTCCGAATAATTGGCCTTTAAAGGAGAGAGATATCAGATTCAGCAAAATATTTTCAGAATGCCAAGGGTAACGTTATGTTTTGTGATAATGTAATGCAGAGTTGTATTGACTGACATAAAAAGGGTAAGAAGTAATAGGATGTTAAAAGCAATTGTAGAATCTTTTTTGTCCAGGTATGAAATTTAAAATTTAATTAAGAGGGAGTTCAGAAACTTTCTTCCTCACTAAACGGTTCCCACATTTGTGTCTGTAGGAACTGTTTCAGGTTGTGGAACTGTTACCAACAGGTAGGAGGTACAGAAACCTGAAGGCACACACTCAGCGATTCAGGAACAGCTTCTTCCCTTCTGCCATCCAATTCCTAAATGGTCATTGAACCCTTGGACACTACCTCACTCTTTTTTTATTATACAGTATTTCTGTTTATTTGCACAATTTTTAATCTATTCAATATACATATACTGTATAAATTATACTGAATAAGATGTACTTATTCATTAATTATTATTATTTTACTTTTTCTTCTATACTATGCATTGTATTAAACTGCTGCTGCTGTTAACAAATTTCACGTCACATACTGGTGATAATAAACCTGATTTTGATTCTGGTCCAAGAGAGGGCATGAGGTAATGAGAAAGGTACTGTTATTCAGGTCCTACTCAATCTAATCATATTGGTCATTTTATATGGAGACTGGTTAAAACCACTTTAAAGTTTAATTTTTAAGTTTTCTGTGCTATTTTTCATTTGCTGTTGAATAACACTGACAACCTACAAGTTCTTTAGCTCTCACCAGTAGAGGCCAGCAAATCGTTTCCCTTGAAATCTCAAACCATATTATCACAAGAGAACTGGAAGACTGTTTTGTCCCATGCCACTATATTGAATCAAGTTTCTGTAAATCAAATTAGGGCTCTCCAGCTACCATCTCATTCACCTTCCAAACTGTACGAATCTTTCAATTAATTCCCGTCACAGTCGTGGGATGCATATTGATGTATGAGTGAATATATTCAAGCAATATTATCATTGGATAAACAACCCAGATGCTCACTCGATTAGAATTTAAAGTGACTAAAAAGAACACTGGAATAATCACCCTGAGTTCTGAATTGAGGGAATGTGACACCATAGTAAATGAGTGTGACAGCTAATTATGGTCTTTTATATATTATATACGGTTCAGTGTGCTGCTTCAGTTCTTGTATATTTAGTCTGTGTACTAGTATTTAGTAACAGCTAGGATATATTTGCATATGAAAAATTAGTAATTGAGAAGGAAAGGTTCAAACTAAATTTGACCTTCTCTCTACTCAACCTGTTGAACGTCAACTTCTTGAAAGTAAGAGTCGCTTTTATATTCATGGTGACAAATCTGGTAACTTTCTAGTTAATCAGTTGAGGCATTCTAAAGCTAAACAACATATCACAAAGATCCAGAAGGAGAATGAGGATATTACATCGAATCACTCAGAAATCGATGACATATTTAAAAATTTTTATTCGCGGCTTTATTCCTCTGAATCTCTGAATGAGAATATTTCTGTTGATCTTTTTTAAAATACTTTGAATATCCCTTCGCTTTCATCTGATTCTAAAGCAAAACTTAATGAGCCTATATCATTAGAAGAAATATCTTTTGCAATTTCTGCACTGTCTTCAGGCAAATCTCCTGGACCTGATGGGTTCCCCGTAGAATTTTATAAATCATTCTCTTCACTTCTTTCACCTCAGTTACTCTCAGTACTATCTGACTCATTTAACTATGGTAAATTGCCACCCTCATTTAATGAGGCATGTATTATTCTTTTATTAAAAAAGGGTAAAGACCCAATAGAGTGTTCCTCGTACAGACTAATCTCTTGCTTAATGTTGATGTTAAAATCTTGGCCAAAGTTTTGGCTTATAGATTAGAAACTGTTATACTCTATTATTTCTGATGACCAAACTGATTTTATTAAAAAACCGTCTTCCTTTTTTTAAACATACGGCGTTTATTCAATATTTTATATTCACCTTCAACTGGAATTCCTGAATCTCTCTTGATGCGCAGAAAGCATTTGGTCATATAGAGTGGAACTACCTCTTTGCTTTTTTTGAAAAATTTGACCTCGGTCAAAGTTTTACCTCTTGGATCAAATTGCTATATTTATGTCCTACCGCCTCTGTTTTGACTAATTCTCAGCAATCCCAGTTATTTAACCTTAAACGTGGCACCCGTCAAGGATGCCCCTTAAGTCCCTTTCTTTTTGATTTGGCTGTAGAACTTCTGGCGATAGCATTCCGAAGCTGTCCTGAATTGATGGGGATCTGGGGGGGGGGGGGAGGTGTTGAACATAAAGTTTCACTTCATGCGGATGATCTATTACTTTTTCTTTCAAATCATCCACATCCTTACCTTCAATGTTTTCACTTCTTGATCAATTTAGCCAGTTCTCTGGCTATAAACTTAATTTACATAAGAGTAAACTTTTCCCAATTAATAAAGAAGCACAAGTATTAGCATTTCGTGACCTCCCCTTTAAAGTAGTTCACAATCAATTTACTTACCTTGGGATTACAGTCACAAGGAAGTTTAAAGATCTTTTTCGTGAAAATTTTGCCAATCTTTTATAAACTACAATACAGAGTCTGTCACAATGGCCACCTCTATCTATGTCCTTGGTAGGTCGTATTAATGTTATTAAAATGTACGTTCTCCCTAAATTTTTTATATTTATTTCAATCTATTCCAATTTTTATTTCTAAAACCTTTTTTGATTCCTTAGACTCTTATTATTTTGTCCTATCTGTGGAAGAATAATCGTTCTAGAATTAATAAAGTTTATCTTCAAAAATCTAAAAATGAGGGTGGCATAGCCTTACCTAATTTTTGTTTATACTACTGGGCAGCTAACATTTGTTGTCTTATCTTCTGGTCTTTTTTTTCACAGCCAGTCTGATTGCCCTAATTGGGTAGCAATGGAGCTGAATTCCACTAAAGATCTATCTATTTCTGTACTTCTTGGTTCTGCACTCCCTAGTAGTTTGTCTAGACCGGGGGTCGGCAACCCGCGGCTCCGGAGCCACATGCGGCTCTTTTACCTCTGTGCTGCGGCTCCCTGTTGCTTTGGGAAATAATTGGTCTTTTGCAGCATCCGCGCCCATGGGGGCCAGGTTGAGGGAGGCTTAAAAGCAAGGCTGTTTAGTTCGAATAAAGTTATTCGACTGCAGTTTACTGACTGCGTGAGCACACCGCTACAACGTGTTTTTATCGCTATTAATATACGTCACCACTGCCAATACCTGACACCCGTCAGTGCGCGATTTCTTTAATTTTTCGATCCAAGGTAGGCCAACTATGGAGAATTCTAAAAAAAAGAAAAGTGACTGAAGAAAACAGAACGTTTAATGATACGTGGACAGATTCATTTGCTTTCACTGCTGACGAGACTGGTTTACCGGTATGCTTAATATGCAATGAGAAACTAGCAAACAACAAAAAGTCAAATGTTGCAAAGCATTTCTAGAATAAACACGCAGCCTTTGCTCAAAAATATCCAGATGGAGATGAGAGAAAAAAAGCCGTATCGGAACTGATGCGGAAGGTTGATCTGAGCAAAAATCATTTCAAGCAATGGATGAAGTCCGGAAAACCAACGACATACGCTAGTTATATTGCCACTTAGGAAATAGTCAGGCACGGGAAGCAGTTTACAGATGGTGAATATATAAAAGAATCTTTCATTAAGATTTCAGAACATCTATTCACGGACTTTAAAAACAAGAGTGAAATTGTGCAGAAAATCAGGGATATGCCCCTCTCTGTAAAGACTGTCAAAGACAGAACCATAAAAATGGCAGAAGACATCACAAGACAGCAAATTAAAGACATCAATTCAGCTGTGGCCTACTCGATTGCCTGTGACGAGTCTAAAGACAAAGGTGATATTGAACAAATAGTGTTGTTCTGCCGGTATGTAAACTCTGCCGGGCCACGGGAAGAACTGATTGAGTTGATACCTCTAAAAGACCAAACATGGGGGACGGACATCTGTGAGGCTGTCTTGAATTGTTTAAGAGCCAAAGGAATAAACCCACCTGGTGTCAGTAGCTACTGATGGGGGCACCGAATATGACGGGAACGCACAAGGGAATTATGGCTTTTCTGCAGAAGTCGCTGGACAGAAAGCTGCTGATTTTTCACTGCATCTTGCACCAAGAGGCACTGTGCGCTCAAACATTTCCTCCGGAATGCACAGAAGTAATGGATGTTGTCATTCAGATTGTCAATAAAATAATGGCAAAAAGTTTAAATCACCGTCAATTCCGTTTGTTACTGGACGAGCTGGAAAGCGCATATTCTGATCTCCTGCTGCACAACAAAGTCCGGTGGCTGTCCAGAGGGGAGGTGCTGAAACGCTTTGTCGCGTGTCTGGAAGAAGTGAAAACTTTCCTGGGCAGCAAAGGGCTGGAAAAGCTACACTTCATGGTAGACACGACAGCGCACCTGAACACGCTGAACACAGCTCTTCAGGGGAAAGGACGTACAGCCCTACACATGTTGGAGGATGTTTTGGCATTCGAGCGCAAGTTGACAGTGCTTGCCAGAGATTGACAGAAAGGCACTTTGTCTCACTTCCCCAATTTGAGAGAGTTCAAACAAGGTCACGACATGATAAATTCGGAGTATTTACATTCTGCAATCATCGCAATGCAAACATCATTTGGGAAATGCTTCTGTGAGTTCAGAGAGGAAAAAAAACACATTATCCTTCCCGGTCACTCCCCCAAGCATCGATTCATCTCTACTGAATACGACTGCATTGGCAGGTATGAGTAAACCTGATCTTGAGATGGAACTGGCCGAAATAGCCGACAAAGACATATGGGTGTCCAAGTTTAGACGCTTGACAGCAGACCTTGAAGATGTTGCCCGTCAGAAGGCCGTTCTTGCTCAGAATCACAAATGGAGTGATATTGAAAACCTCCCTAAACCGGACAAACTTGTGTTCGAAACATGGAATGCTATCCCCGACATTTATGTAAACATTAAAAAGTATGCGCTTGGAGTCCTGTCGATCTTTGGATCCACATATGTATGTGAGCAGGTGTTCTCCAACATGAACTTTATTAAAAACAAACATCGTGCACACCTCACAGATGACAGCTTGCGATTCTGTGTAAAGATGAAGGTGACGTCATACAGCCCTGATGTGCAGATGCTGTGCGCTGAGGTCCAGGAGCAGAAATCCCATTAACCAAGTATGATACATATTTTAATTGCCTATTATTTTAGGAATATTCATATTTTTTCATTGTTTAGTGAAATAGTCCTTTTATTTTTCAGGTTGACAGCTGGCTGATGTTATTTTTGGTTTGCTGCTGGCGGAAAATTTAAGTTCAGCGTTTTTCATAAATACAAGAAGAACTCAAATAGACATTGAGTATTTTAGTTAAAAGTAACCTTCAACCCAATGTCTTTTTTTCGGAGTTCAAAATGTTTTTGTTGCATGCAGAAATGTAATTTCGTTTTCTCTGCAGGAGTTCATCAATTTCATAAATGCAACACATTATAGTTTGTTTATACATAGCATAAAGGCAAAAAAAACGTTGTATGCAGTGTTATTTCATTTTAAATGTCAAACGGGTTTTGCGGCTCCCAGTGTTTTCTTTTCTGTGGGAAACGGGTCCAAGTGGCTCTTTCAGTGGTAAAGGTTGCTGACCCCTGGTCTAGACTAATTGTTAATCCTCTTGTTAGACATACTTTGTGAATATGGGCCCAGTTTAGGAAATTTTATGGTTTTTATGGTTTTTCCCTTTCTAGTCCTATCTTACATAATCATCTTTTTCTACCTACTATGTATGATTCAACTTTCTATGATTGGTATAGAAAGGGCATTAGGCATTTTGAAGATCTTTTCATCGATAATCGCTTCGCATCCTTTCAACAGCACTCTGCTAAGTTCAATCTACCTAATGCCCATTTCTTTAGATATCTCCAAATCAGACACTTATCAGTTATTTCCCAACTTCCCTGAAATGCCTGAGAAAAATGCTATGGATTTCTTTCTTTCTATTAATCCACTGGGTTAATTTATTCTTTATTCATGATAAATTAGTATCCTTACAGCATGCCCCTGTGGATAAAATCAGAATGGCTTGGGAGCATGACTTAAATATCCCTTTATCTGATGAGGTTTGGGACTTGATTCTCAAATTGGTTAATTCAACTTCTCTCTGTGCTCGCCGCTGTCTTTTACAGTTTAAGATTGTTCATAGGGCCCGTATGTCCAAATCTAGATTATCTTGATTTTACCCTAATATTAGTCCTCTTTGTGATAAATGCAAAAGTGGCGAGGCCTCTCTTATTCATATGTACTGGACCTGTCCTAATTTAGAGAAATTTTGGAAAGATGTTTTTATAACCTTATCTTGTATTCTGAATCACCACTTAGAACCTAACCCTTTAATTGCTCTGTTTGGTTTCTTGGGTGAGACAGATATACGCTTGAGTTCGACTAAATGTCGAATATTATCTTTTGCTTCTCTCCTGGCTAGACGTCTAATTCTCCTTAGATGGAGAGATGTTGCCCCACCCACGCATGCTCAATGGCTTAACGATATCATGTCCTGTTTAGACCTTGAAAAAATTCATTATTCAATTCTTAACTTGGATATAAAGTTTCATAAGGTCTGGGGACCTTTTATGGAGTATTTTCATAACTTTCCTCTTAATTAAGTTTATTTTTTCAGTCCCTTGCTTTCAGCTCTTTTTTTTGGTAGTAGGCATTATTATCTTCTGTTTTCAGTTGTATTTACAGTTTTGGGGGTTTGAATGTTCTGATTTATATTTCCTACATTTTGCTCTGGTTGGTCTGGAGTTTTTGTTGTGGGGCTTGAGGTGGACACTAACTTTACACAACTTCAACTTGGGTGCTTTCTCAATGATCTTATTTTGTATTATATTAGTATTGTATGTTTATCTTGCACTGTACTAATTTCCTACTTTGTTTTTGGGGTTTTTTTTTTTGTTTGTAGTGTTGTAGAAAATGCATAAAAATCAATTTAAAAAAAAAAGAGAAGGAAAGGGAAGAGCACATCAGCATCAAACAATGCTTTATTAGAATCTCGACTCTTTTTCAAAGATTCTCTGGGGACTAATTGGAGCAATATACTCAAAGAAAAAATAAATATTAGGGACAAAATATTGCTGACAATGATGGTCGGGGCTTGCTTTAAGATGTGCAGATATTAATTTATACATATTTATATATTGGTAGAATAGATTAACAGTTGCTTTTGTTGTGTATCATCTTTATGCAGATTTTTGAACAGTTTTAAACATCAGTTTAAAAGTCACTGCAGCTTGTACTTTATAGCCATGTAGTTTGACACAACCTGCCGTATCTCATCGTTTTTTATTATGTCAAAATTGTGCACATTGGGCATGGATTAGCATTCAAAATTAGAATTAGATCTGGCAAATGTTTTTGGATTTCTACTCTGCCGGAAATTGTGGAATGGTATAAAGGTATTAGAACATAGAATAGTACAGCACATTACAGGCCCTTCAACCCACAATGTTGTGCTGACCCTCAAACCCTACCTCCCATATAACCCCCCACCTTAAATTCCTCCATATACCTGTCTAGCGGTCTCATTAACTTACAGAATTCCTGTATTCTGGAATTAATCTAACTTTTGCAAAGATACAGAATCTCTTCTGCATAAAATAAATACATTTCACAGTTTTATAATTCATATTAACAAATGATAATTTTAAAGTTTCATTATTTGTATTCCATTTCTTTATGGTGTCACAAACAAGCTAGCAGCAAAACATGAGTCATTTTCAATGGCTTAGTCACATGTAAACAGCTGGTCACTATACAAATGACATGGAATGATCTTACAGACTTTTGTGTAATTCCTTCTAGTGGTTAAATTGCAAAACCAGTTCTCAAAGATGAGCTATGCTTCTGGATTAAAAATTTAAGTGTTTCCCGTAAATTGGAAGGATGTTTATGAAGTGCATGTGGAACCACATCTGTTTCAGTTTAGATGAAATATGATGCATTATATTCAACAATGAGTGTATATTGACATTTTTAGGTTGTGCAGTTGGTGTTTGTGTCAGCTAAGTGGAGTAAGTGGAGTTGCACTGTGTTCCTTTTGCTTCGAATTGTGCTGTGTGCTTTGGGCAATGTTGTGATGAACTTGATCATCGGGAGCTGGAACTAAATATGTGCAAGGGTATGCTGCAGCAACCGATCGTCTTTTATAAATGATTTGTCTGTTTCTTTCTTTCACATTTCTATCCAGGAGTCTGGTCAGTCACCGATTTCACCACCCCTTCCCTGGTTCTCATATTTAAATTTCTTCTTAATATGTTCGCTTTATACTATCCCAACAATTTAATATAATTTTGCAGGTTCATTACATTCCTACTGTTTAAATATTTCTCCAGTGCTGCTTTTTGACTGCTGGTTGCCAAAACTGAAAATCTATGTTCTTTTTTGAAAGATTAATATCGGACTTTAGCTGTGCCCCTCCTCTCTGCCATGTCTAAACTGTATGTCCCACATTGAATATGTATCCTGAGTAAACAGTCCTCAAGTTATGTTCTGCATATCACTGCCAGTGTCTTGATCATTCGTTTCCTGGACAGTTCTACTTGTGAAACTGGGCAGAAGACTGGAGCAGGCTACCGCACTGGAAGCTGTGTCAAAGTTCAAAGTACATTCAAAGTATGTAAACTGTGTGCAGCCTTGAAATCCATCTTCTTGCAGGCAGCCACAAAATGAAGAAGTACAATAGAACCCGTTTAAAAACACACGCACAAAAGAACAAACTGTGCAAACAATAAAAAAGTAAACAAGTAACACACAGAACATTAACTGTAGAGTTTCCAAAAGTGAGTCTGCAGCAAGGGAGGTGAGTGAAGATGGTCCAGACAGTAGCCATGGAGCTGAGCCTAGTGTTGATGGTTGCAGGCCGCAGCTACAGAGTTAGTTCAGAGCAGACATGAGTAAACCTCACAGAGAAGTGAGCTGAACATTCGCCCTTGATGCCTTGGACAAATCGAGCAAATAGTAAGGAAGAAGTAGACCAAGAAAAAGACATGGAACATGAGCTGCAGAGTCTCTGGAAGTGAGGCCACAGCCAAGGGGCCCGTTCAGTGCTAAGGTGAGAGAACCCTGGCCAGGAGCCTCATGGCTGCTGGGCAACGACTGCTCCCAAACCTAACGCTGTGGGACCCAAGACGGAGAGAGGGAGACCGATCAAACCCAGGCAGACAGCACTGATAACCTGCTCGCTTTCTGCTTTCATCCTCAATGATTTTAATCTTGCTCAATGCTTTAATCAACACGGAGCCAACAATGGGTTCGTTTTCTGCCACCACGCCTTGATGCAGTGCCTGCTTCCTGGTGCGGGTCACCCTAGCCGTACCTGCAGCCCTGAGAGTCTAGTTCGTCAAATCCCCCAGGAGATCACAAAAGTGCCAGATCATTTGGTCAGTTAAAAGGTACATCCTTAAAAAGGAAATTACAGGCTGCAGACTGCAGCAATCACAGATCAGAAGAAGTATATCCTGTAGAGTTTCTAGCTGTTTTGTGAACTGCCTGAAAAATGCTGCTGCTGGTCACCGGCACTATCTTGTAGAAGGAAGAGCTCTTGTGAAAATGAGGATGCAATTGTCCAGGAGACAATCGCCTGATATTGATTGGTGGGTTAATGGAGCAATGAGGTGGTGAAGCTGAAAGCTGGTGATCGGACTCTGCGAGTTAGAGGTCAGCTTGCCCTGCCACAACAGCATTGCACTTACGGAAACGAGGATGCAATTGTCCAAGAGACAATGGCCTGGTACTCATTGGAAAGCTAATGAACCTTTTCAGAAGTTATTAGTTATAGTTTGATTTAATGCAGTTTAACTTTGAAAGGTTTTCTTAGCAGAGCCAAAGTGGGACTTATGTCATGCCAGCATTTCTGTTTAGTGCTGCAGCATTTAAGTGTTATCTCATCGCCTTAAAGGATATTTTGTTTTCTTCTCTGGGTAGTGATGTGCTGACTGGAGCTGTGTTTGGTTGCATTGGTGGAGTAATCCTGATGTACCTGTCCTATTCCTTTTATAAAAAGTGGAGACGAGATGAGCGATTACGGGCATTTCTAAGGTAAGGTGTCTGGATTATTTGTATTTTACATTATTTTAGTAAATTATAGATCATGATTTCTTCTATTTGGCTGAACTTAACATTGCTTAAGGTTGTAGATAATTTACCTAAATATATTTTCGGACCAGGGTTATTCCCTATAATGCCACAAACATTTTACACCATGAGGAGGTTTCCATTTATTATTGCAGCCTGTCATTTGGTTTCCTTGATGTCAAAATGTGCTGAATTTTGGGAGACCAATGTTTATTTTTTTTAAAATCTAATTATGCCCACATTTCTGTTTCTTGCATTTCTGACTTGCTACATGTATATATAATGCGCTTGAACATGAAAGTTATACTGAAAAATATGAAATAGTTACAAAACAGCAACATGTTTAGGACTGGGGTGAAATCTGGGCAATCTCACTAGCTCCAATTCCAGGCCACCCGTCTTTCAAGGGATCGATTGCCTTCTCCCTTTCAATTAATCTGCAAATGGTTCCAGCTTTTCCCGATTTTCATTCGGGTGTGAAGGAAACAGGCAAACAAAGATCTGACAACTTGCATCTTGGGTGCTGCTGAATTTAACTGTGGTGAACTCAGAATTGAAGTGATACTTAGAGTGCTATGTAACACTACTAAATCAGCAGGTGAATTTTTAGACAATATGTCAAAAAGTGTCGTATTTCTCACTATGGAAATGATTTGTAACAATTTTATTGGGCATTGGTTTTGTTAGAATGAACCAGTGACTGAGGACAAAGTGCTTACGTATCAAGCTGGCATATGAATTGCACGCAGTTTAATGAACAGTAATGCAGTAAATGTCCCAAGGGCCAAATAAGCTATCCTGCTTCAGTTTCTCAAATGTAGGAAAGGAACTTAAATGATTGGGATAGAGAGAAATATTTAAAGACAGAGATAGTATTAGACATGACCATATAAATGCAAAAATATAAAACCTTACAAATTGGCTTTCAGTAGCTGTTTCTGCCAACTAATTTTATTTTGAATAGAAGTTCATTTAAATGCATCATCTAAGCTGTATTCTTTCCCTTATTGGCTATCTGCTTCACACAGCTGTAGAAAATTATGGACTGGGGATAATGAATGCCTATTAGTGACAGGAAGCATTAAGTATTGTTCATCTGCTTATTAGGCAGAAGGAGGCTTGATTTGAAATAAAAGTCAAATATAATTGGACTAAACCTGTCTTTACAGCTTTAGTTTAAGAAATAAACATGCAGAGCTCTTCATTATTGAAATGCATTCCATTATTGTTACATAAATTTTATTTTTTTTCACGCTGATTTTCAAAGTTATTAAAATAAAAAAGGAAGGATAGTCAGGCATGTGTGTAGCAAAGATCTAGATTTATGGCAAAGCTTTGATAAAATTAGTGCATTCATTTAACAGTTTTATAATATTGCTTTCATTCACTGACATTCATTCCAAAATCATTTGCTCAGTATTTGCAACGCTAATTTTAAGATGAGGCAATTTTGAACATTTTTCTGGCTTAATTTGCATTTCTATCTTGAAAATACATCCTTTTCATTTTGAATAAACTAAAATGCATGTACAAAGGCAATTTGTACAAAAATAATTTTTCTGATAATTTAGTGAAATAGTTCAGGTAACTTTATAAGATAGTTAGTTTTGTCATAATTGTGAGATTGTATTCCTTTGTGCTTGTGTAGATGTGTAGGGGGTAAAACCTGATTTAATTGCTTGGGGTTAAAGTGGTGGAGGCAGTAGTGAATCAAATAGAAACTAATGTTTGAATGTAATATGCTCATTCTAATAAAACAACATAAATGTTGGAGAACCCCAGCAGGATTGAGAGCACTTGAGGTAAGTATTTTTTAAAAAAAGTGCAATCAAACGAAACTCGGTTAGGATTGAGGTCAAGACAAAATCTGAATGGTGTGAATTTCCAAATAGTTAGGGAAGAAATAGTTGTAGCAATAATGATTAAAAACATGAGCCTCAGCAATGTGAATTTAGCTGAAGAACTGCAGGGTGGAAAATGTTCTCCCCTCTTCAAAAAAAAGAGAGACTGGAAAATTACAAATCAATTAGCTTTGCCTAAAGACTCAATGTACGGGTGAAATTTGTGAACATTTGGAAGGGCATAAGTTAATCTGGGACAGCTGGCATGCATCTGTAAAGTGATGGTCATGCTTCATTTAAAAAAACAAAGTGACAGCATCTAAGAAGTGTGTGTCCTATGATATGTGTATTAAGTAGCATATCAGAGTAGTTATGAAAATAAAAGCAAATGGTATTATTGCTGTGGTTAAATGAATGGATCGAGACAGTGGACCAAAGTAGATATTTTGAGGTTGGTAGAATGGGGGACGCGATGCACCTTACGGTATTGTTTATGTATATATGTTAGACAGGACAAAGTTAACAGTTTTTGAGTCCTAGGTATTTGTGAAATTTGGAGATTATGTAAATCTGTAGGCAGGATGGTGGTTTGGGCAGTTTGATGACAAATGATTTTTAATGCTGTAGAATAGACTATTGGGAGGAGGGAGAGAAAGAACATGGAATAGAGGTTAGTAAGATTCAAGGCCAAAATTTACTAGTACAGAGATGGAGGAAAACTGATGGTCCTTTAGCACTGTTGAGCAAGAACTCGATGGAGGTCAGCTGAAAGTATGATTGGAAGCGTTGCAACATAGATGCTAATTCAATCCTGTTAGTTTCTTGATGGTCATAGCATCATGGTCATACTACACAAGAATGGGCTCTCCAGCCCATTGTTTCCAATCCCAACATTTCTGGCAATCTTCAGTAATCACATTTGCCTGATTGCATCTGTGTCCTTCTACACCTCGCCTGGTCAAGTACCTGTCTTTTATGTCCCTTAAACAAAGAGGTATCTGATTCTAAAAGTGCAATCCATATCTCATCTAAACTTTCTCCTTAGATCACGTTTAAAACTCCTTCCCCTCTTCTAATCTTCTTCCCTATTGGTTTTATAACCATACAATTGGAAAACTTGACTCTCGACCTATCTGTATAAATGACATTATTATTTTATATACATCTATCACTCCTTTGCTTTCTTTGCTCTGGGGAAAACAAGCCTAGCCTATCTAAACCTTCCCTATAACCTATAAAGTCCCCCAACCTAGATAACATCCTGCTAAATCCCCTCTGTCCTTTCTTCAGTATAATCATATTCTTTCTACAATACTCCCAGTATGGGCTAATTATTATTTTGTAAAGTTGCAGCGTAATGTTCCGACTTTTATATTCAACGTTTCAACCTGTGAATGTTGGATTCACTTTAAAGCAATCCTCAATTTATCTTCTTTAGATGTGTACTGGAGAGTGTATTGACTCATGGCATAGTGTGGGAACACCAATGCCTTTCAACAGAAAACCTGACAAAAGGTAGTGGAACGTGGGTAAACCTCTCCCAACCACTGAGCACATTTACATGAAACATTGTTGTAGCATCCGTGATCAGAGATTGCCGCTACCCAGGTGATGCTCTCTTCTTGCTGCTGTCATCAGGTAGAAAGTGCAAGTGCCTCAGGACTTGCAGCACCAGGTTCAAGAACAATTACTACCCCCCAGTCATCAGGTTCTTGAATAGAAGGGATAACTACACTCACTTGCCCAACAATAAAATGTTCCTACAACCAATGGTCTCACTTTAAGGACTCTTTACCTCATTATCTCATGTTCTCATGATTTATTGCTCTTTATTTATATTTGCCTTTGCACAGTTTGTTTTCGTCTGCACTCTGGTTGATCTTTCATTGATCCCGTTATAGTTACTTTTTTTATAGATTTGTAGTGTATGCTCACAGGAAAATGAATCTTGGTTGTATATGGTGTACTTTGATAATAAAATTCACTTTGAACCTTCATGGCCACTTTTATGTGATTTCTCATTGTTTAAAGAGAGCAAGAGTTTTCCTGGTTAAAAGAGAGGCTGAATATAAATGATTGTGAATTTACAATTAACTGGTGACTTAGAGGACTAAATACTTTTGCTAGAAGAAAATAAATATTTCCTGCTAGTTTCCTGAAACATGATTATTCATGAGACTGTAACAAAAGTACTTTCAAAAAAGTATTTGGAAAGAAAAAGTGAAGTAAGGTATGGAGAAGGGGCAAGGAGCCTGGATTGGAAGCAGCAAATAGAAATTAAGCAAAAATTATGTTTTCTGTGCTACAACCTGAAAAGCTGACCTGTACTCAATTGCCTTACAAAGAAGGATATAAAGAGATATAAAGTAGCATGTGTATTTATTTGAAGAAATTTGGGAAGTCTTTGGCTGTGTGTGTAAAATTGACTGAAAAAAGTTTTTGTGTATTTTGGGAGAAGTTATGATTAGTCCAGGTTTTGAATTTCCTGCTATATGTTTGTGTAATTACACAAGAAATTGCCCGTGGTTTCAGTTTGGACTCTGGCACATGTCGATGGGTTACAGTCTGACTGAAAAGTGTTGATTACCAGCAGTGAGACGTCACATTTATGTAATTCAGGCAATATGTGGTGTACCATTTTAAACATCCAGTTTACTTATAAAGTTGTGTGTTAGCGTCATCCAGTCATTGTTATTGGCAAGTAAAGATACTACTTTAATGTTTACTCCCTAAACTGCTTTGCCTTCATTAACCATGGAGTTTAAAGTTTTGACTTCTACTTGTGTGCTTAATGAAAAGAAAACACCAAACATTCTGAATGGAGGCTGTAAGCTTTCTAGTCAATAATAAAGGTGAATCCTGAACTGCAAAACAAGACTGCTTAGAAGCACGATTTTATCAGGCATTTTTAAGTTTCTAGGATTGAACATCGCTAAAAAGGCTGTCTTGGTTCATCCATGTAGATGCCTTAAGAAAGAAAGTGCACCAGTATCTATACTCCTTAGGAGGCTAAAGAAATTTGGAATGTCCACCTTGACCACTTTTATAGATGCACCAAAGAAAGCGTCCTATCCATAGACACCATGGCTTGGTACAACATCTGCTCTTGCAAGACACTGCAGACAACTGATACCAGCCTCTTCCCCATGGACTCTGTCTATGCTTCTCACTGCCTTAGTAAAGTAGCTACGTTGTCCAAGTTCCCATCCACCCTGGACATTGTCTCTATTTGCACCTCCCGTTGGGCAGAAAATGGAAAAGCCTGAAAGTACGTACCAGCAGTCTCAAGGGCAGCTTCTGTCCCAGTGCTGCAATGCTATTGAATGGCTGCCTAGTTTGATAAAATGCAGGATAAATCTTGCAATCTACCTCATAGTGACCTTACACTTTATTGTCTACCTGCACTGCGTTTTCTCTGTAAGTAAACCACTTATTCCACATTCTGTTATGATTTTCCTTTTGTACAACCCCAACATACTTATGATGTCATGCCAAACAAAGGTTTTCACTGGATCTCGGTGCATATGACGATGGTAAAGTAATTTACCAATGTTAACATGCTTACTTTAAAATGTGAGGATAAATTTTGCTTAACCACATGATGCACTATCAATAACTCCAAAAGACTGGAAGTAGAGTAAATACTGAAAGGCTTTTATTAGCAGTAAAACAGAGCACGTCCATGCTGGATGACTGTGGGAGGAGCAGAGACACAATCACCTTTATCCAGGGGTCTGTGGGAGGAGCCACAGGAGCAGTCAGCAGAGGGGTGTGTCCAGACAGATATACATGGTTTACCACACCAGATCAATTATTAAAGTAAAATAAATAGAAATCTGAAACAGAAAATGCTAGCAGTACTTAGCATGTCAGGCAGGGAGACAGCACTTCAGGTTAATGATTGTTCATCAGAGCTGTTTCAGATTTCCAGCAAAAATACAGATGCAGGTTAACACCTCTATATGTATTTCTGTAGAGATTTTGAATAAAAGGTTTAATCTATTAATTCAGCGGACTCTAGCTATACGATCTGATCTTTTATTTTGAGGGAAGGTCAAGTACTCATTATAAAATAAAACATCTTATTTCAGGGACAGGGTCTGATTTGCTTAAAATTACCAAATTTAACTATTACACTGTACTTGCTGGTCAATTACATCAATTTTCTCAGTAGATGACAGAGACATTTTCCCATTTCCTGGGCAGTGATGTATCCTTTGTATCTTATCATTTTAATTCCATTGTGATTCAGCATCAAGCTGGCTTTTAGTTGCTTGTATGTCAGGTTTGGGTGTTCACAGAATCGTCAAATATTTATAGATTCGTTATCACAACACAGGATGGCCTTGGAATTAGAATAATTAGCACTGTCTGCTTCACCGCTATGTGATTGAGAGTGTATTTAACACAGTACAGAATGCAGTGCCGACAAACTCAAGTCCTTTCAATTCATTTGGGAAATTCATTCAAGCACTTCACGGCATGGGTCACAATTATGAATTCAACAACAGATGGGCTTCTGGTGAAGTGCTCCTTGCAGAGCAATGCGAGGGAGTTTAGGCTATTTATCCTTGACATTGACCATCATTGAGCACTCCCAGGAGAACCAGCTGCTCATAATGCAGCATTGGACTGGGGCTTTGATAGCTAAATAATATGCACATATACGATGATATCTTGAGCCTTGTCCCTTCACTCTCATTAGGCTCCCACTACCCCAGATCTGCTCAAGCCCCCACCTCTTAGGTTGGGTCCATGATCATTCATGTTTTCTCTCCTTCAGAGAAGAATTTGGTCGCAGTTGGCCAACCTTTGGCCCGAAGAAAGTGGTGCATCTTTTCACCACCAACATTTAAAATGGCAGGCTCCTCCCCCAAATTACAGCCGGCAAACCCCTAACCTGGCCATTTAATGCACTTGTCAAGAGGGCACTCGAATTTCTGTGTCTAAGTGGAATATTTGTTCTTCAGCTTTTTAACAAATTATTTAATGAAGTATTGCCTATAATTGGACAGTTTAATGCATTTTCCCTTTGTAGTTCTCAATGGTAATCATCATTGGTACCTAAGCCAACAGAGATAAAATGCTTGGTTGTTTTAGAACATCTTTTCTCTTATTGAATGGTTGCAGCACGTGTCTGAGAAATGAAAATCCATCTTTTCCGTTCCCTACTTCTAAGTGGATCGTAGAAAGTGATCTATGTTTTGTTCAGGATACAAGGTGTTGTGGGTGGAAGAGATATCTATTATTGTGCCCTAATTATCACTTGAACTAAGTAACTACTGAGTCCTTTCAGAAGAGTTATCTGTGTTGGTTGAAATAGGCCAGACTAGTTAAGATTGGTAGATGTCCCATCCCGCAAGTTATTTGTAAATCTGATTTTTTTAAATGAAAATCTAATTCTTTCAAGTTGTTCATTACTGAAACTGATTTTTCATTTCAAATATATATAATTTTTAAAAATTTTAATTTCCCAGCTGCTGTGGTAGGATTCAAACTTGTGCTTTCTGATCAGTAGTTCAATCGTTGGCTACAACTGCACTCGTATCTATTGCAACTTCCCCAAGGTATTTAGGGTAGAACTATACTTTTCCAATTTGAATGTCATTATGCTGTACATAGACACAACAACTGAAATGATATAAATTAGTTTTCCTCAAAGAAAATGACAGGCTTTAATGATTTGTTCATTCAAGGGATGTGACTTTCGTAGTGTGGAGCTCCCTTTGTGAATCACTGCGGTCCTTGGGTTATGGGTTCACCCGCAATGTTTTGAGTGAGAAACCCAGCAGAGGTAAAGGAATGGTGATTCCATTTTCAAGTCAGGATTCTGTGTGGCTCAGAAGACAACTTCCACCTGGAGGTGTTCCCATGTTTTTGCTGTCCTTGTCCTACTGGCTGGTGAGGTTGTGGGTTTGGAAGGTGCTGTCTAGGGGTCCTGGTAGGCTTCTGCTGTGCAAGCTGCTGCTACTGTGTGTCGAGGGTGGAATGAGTGAACGGTTGTGGATGGCGTGCCTGTCAAGTGGACTGCTATGTCTTGTGTGGCTTTTAGCTACATGAACCATGGAACCATAGAACACTATGGCACAGTACAGGTCCTTCAGCCCTCCATGTTGTGCCGACCCATACAATCCTTAAAAAAAGTACTAAACCCACACTACCCCATAACCATCCATTTCTCTTTCATCCATGTGCCTGTCCAAGAGGCTCTTAAATACCCCTAATGTTTTAGCCTCCACTACCATCCCTGGCAAGTCATTCCAGGCACTCACAACCCTCTGTGTTTTATAAAAAAAAACTCACCCCTGATGTCTCCCCTAAACTTTCCTCCCTTAATTTTGTACATATGTCCTCTGGTGTTTGCTATTGGTGCCCTGGGAAACAGGTACTGACTATCCACCCTATCTATGCCTCTCATAATCTTGTAGATCTCTATCAAGTCCCCTCACATTCTTCTACGCTCCAAAGAGAAAAGTCCCAGCTCTGCTAACCTTGCTTCATATGACTTGTTCTCCAAACCAGGTGTTGTCTTTGAATGTGCCCAGTGCAAGTTAGTAGAGAGTATTTCATCACACTCCTGACTTGATCCCTGTAGGTGATGGGTAAGTTTGGGGAATTATGAGGTGATTTACTCAGAATGGTCCCTGACCTGCGTTTGTAGCCACATTGTGTGTGTGACTACTTGATGGTCATGCCATAGAATTTCAGTGTGTGATTGCTGGACTTTCTAGTCAGATATTATTGGCTGAAACTTGTGTAGCGTACCTCTTTCTTCTAGTTTTTTGTTAATTCTGTGCCAGGTTCGACGGTAGCTTATCAAATCAATGCAACAGATCTATGAATTGAAAACATGAACTAAAATCTAAGCTCAAAAGGCCTTGGGTTGTCTTTCCATAATCTTTGACATTGAAGTTGTAGGCTGCACTCAAACTCGCAACATACCCTAAAAGAAATTTATTCCAGTGAATCAGTCAGGGTATTTAAATTGTGCTAATTTTGTTTGCTGCATAACTCTAGTGGCCACACTTTAAAATTCACGTGGACCAAGTGCAGAGTTGTGTACTGCAGCAAGATCTGCAAAGCTTCAGCACAGTTCTTTTTGAAGTCTTTTTCAGTGACTTTAAATTGGCTTCCTCAGAGATAGCAGACTTGATATCCAACATTAAGTGTAAACCACCTATTTCCGGCTGCATTGCTGAAAGTTCTTGTTGCCATTTCCAAATACACAAGGTATAATTTTAAACGCAATAAAAATTAGCTTAATTTCAAGCAGTTTCAGTTTCATTTTCAGCTGGCCTCAGTATACTGTATATGTGCTTTCCTGATGAAAATTGTGTGTCATTTGGAATAGGATTTGTTGTAATTTTTAAGGAATTCATTGCATTGGTAAAACAAGTGTTAAATATGAAAGCTAACAGTGTGGTTCTTTTTCTTATCTAGACTCCATCGAAATGCAGAAGTTGCCCCTTACTTTATTTTTGGCATGAATGACGAAAATGCTGGGTGAACCATCAGGGATTGATGCACACAATAACTTTGATGCCTTATTTGCACGTTAGATTTTTTGATTGTTATTTTACTTAACAGAGCGGGCCTGTTCTTCAAAACTGCACATACCGTAAAATAAACGAAGTGCCTATCTATGTGTCAGCATAGTGAATCAGCTATCATCCAGCATAACCTTTTGAAGACTGATTTTATTCATTTCCCGATTGATGATAAATTTTGTACTGAGAAATTTCATCTTTTTAAGTAAAAGGTTTCTTTCTGTTGAGAATTAGAACAACTGTTGTGAGTCATTTTTGCTTCTCAATCACACCCTTGAAACTTAGTTCCACTGTATTCATTCAAAATGTGTTTCATTTCGATTATTCGACCGTAATTCAAACCTACAGTACTGTGCAAAAGTCTTTGGCACATTTATATATAGCTAGGGTGTCTAAGACTTTTGCACAGTTCTGTAGGAATTTTATGTATTGCACTGTAATGCTGCCACAAACAAAAGACATATCTCATGACGTGTGCATGATGATAAACCTGATTCTGATGTGGGTCTCTGTTGTGGACTGAGAGTGGAAAGGAGAGGGTTGGTTGAGAAAAGGGGAAGGGAGAGGGGAGGGAGCTGGAAGCACCAAAGAGACATCCTGTAATGATCAATAAACCGATTGCTTGGAATCAAATGACCTTGCCTCATGTCTCAAGATTGGGTGTGTCTGCACCTGTGCCAACTCCCGTCCCTGGCACTCCTTCTCTGCCACCTGTCCCACATCCCTACCGTGGCACCCTCACTATTCTGAACATCCTTTGCTCTTGCCAGATTTGCAAACTCTCTCTCCGCTCCACATTGACATACAGTACTGTGCAAGAGTCTTAAGCATCCTAGCTTGTATGTATCTCTTACACACAATGCTGTATATCCCTTCATATTTCTACACTATTATATATTTTCTAAAAGCTTTTAAATGATCAAATTAAATGAAAGTATATTACCTGTTAAATTTATAAATAGGATGTCACATGGTGCTGATTGAATCCCTGGTTGAGGAGCATGCTTTTATCTGGTATTGTGTAACATAAATATTTTAGTGGTTCCATAATATTTCCTGCTAAGTTAAAGAGGTTTTACCTGGCACAATGCTTGGATCTCCAACCGCTCTGTTATCAGGAAGACTTCAGCTTCAGCTCCTGTCAGATAATTTGATATAGTACCCATTTGGTTGGGTGAAAACAGAGAAATTGCAATTGATCTCAGTTTCCTAGGACAAAGGAAAGCAGCTGAGAATTTTGATCCAATCCTGATTGCCACTTAGTGGTGGTCTTTAAAAATAAAAGGCTCATATAGAGAACATTCTTCCACTCGGAAATGAGTGATTCCAGTCAGGAACTTAAAGCTGGTATTGAGGATTGATGAATTTCCTGAGAGATTTATATATCCCAGACGAGCACTTCCATTCCATATAAAAATGGAGAGAGGAAAGGGAGCTTGGATGCTTTCCACCCTGTGTGTGTGTGGAATGGCAACAAGTCTATAGAAGCCTGTTAGAAGGAGCCTGGAATCTACCTGCAAGCGAGTAGTTGGATGGGGAATGTTAACATTCCGAAATTTTACAAGTAACTGTTTCTTAAAGAACCTCCTAGCAGTCAGCTTTCTGAAAAATGCAGTTCTTGAAATTTAACATTTTAAATCATAGACTTCATTGTTAAAATATATATTAAGAACAGTCCCTACTCAATCACATTAGAAATTCTTTAACCCACCCCACATTTAGAACATTCATTCCAAAATGCGGTGCTGTCCTCTTAGCCTACTCGAAGATTAATCTAAACCTTCCCTCCTACATAACCCTCCATTTTTTCTATCAGCAATTAAGAGTTTCTTATATGCCCCTAATGTGTCTGCTTCTACCAGCACCATTTCACACACCCACTGCTCTCTGCAAAGTTCTTATCTCTGGCTATCATCTTGTGCAAGTCTATCAAGTCACCTCTCATCCTCTCTTGCTCCAAACAGATAAGCCATAACTAGCTCAACCTATCTCATAAGACATGTTCTCTAATTCAAGCAGCACTCTGATAATTCTCTCTAAAGCTTCCACATCTTTCCTATAATGAGGTGACCAGAAATGAACACAATATTCCAAGTGTGGTCTAACCAAGGTTTTGTAGATAAACTCTTGAACTTAATCCCTTGACTAACGAAGGCCAACACACTATACGCCGCCTTAACAATCCTATCAACTTGGGCGGCAATTTTGAGGGATCTGTGGACATAGACGCCAAAATTCCTCTGTTCTCCACACCACCAAGAATCTTGCTATTAACCCTGTGTTCTGCTTTCAAATTTCACCTTCCAAAATAAATTCACACTTTCCCAGGACTTGGGAAGACGGACATTTCATAAGGATTTGCAAAACATTTCAGTAGGAAATATATAAACTTCAAAAATGGATTTAAAATGGTTTATTGAAGTGTTAATGCAGTATGCCTTTTGCTTTATAAATTTTATTTTAAAATACTGCTTTTCATAATGTTGTTCCTTTACCATGCTACTGTGCTGTGTCTCGGGAAAACTCATGGAATATTGGGTAGCATCCAGCCATAAAAAAGGACTGTACATTTCCAGTGCTTGTTTATTTCATCAAGCCAAATGAATCCTGTTCAGCAGATCATAGGCATCCCCTATTTGGCATTAATGTCACAAAGACCTCATATTTTTTGACAAAAGCAATTAAGGCAATAGTGAATGCTGCATCATAGATGTAATGCCTTATAGTCTGTACTCCTTCCTCTCCCCACCACCTTAATCAGGCTTCTTTCCCCTTCCTCTCCAATCCTGATGAAGGGTCTCGGACTGAAGCTTTGACTTTTTATTCTTTTCCATAGATGCTGCTTGACCTGCTGGATTCCTTCAGCATTTTGTGTGAGTAACTCTGGATCACCAGCATCAGAAGAATCTCTTGAGTTAACAATTTTAAATCAGTGGGTGAATTAAATAAAATGCAAAACACCCTCTGATTAAATGTGTAAGTGGGTCAAACGCAAAAGGCTGGGAGATAATTGCTGTCTTCACGCTCTCAACTAAAGCAGGGGACTGGAGTGAAGATGAATGTGAATACTAAGAAGAAACATTGCCTCCTCTTGCAAGTTCTGCCTGCCTCTGAGGGCTTTGAGACCAGTCGCCAGAGAAAAGAAGTTCTGCCACAGTCTATAATGAGCCTGTACATTCTCCCTGTGACCATGTGGCTTTCCTCTGGGTGCTCTGGTTTCCTCCCACAGTCCAAAGACGTACCAGTTAGTAGGCTAATTGGTCATTGTAGATTGTCCCATCATTAGGCTAAGGTTAAATCAGAGGTTGCTAGGCAGTACAACTTGAAGGGTCTGACGGGCCTATTTCTCACTGTATCTAAATAAGAACAATAACTAAATAAATGAATAAATAAAAAGGCATCATCTAAATATTTAACAAAAGCATGTCGCTCTCCAATATGTGGCATATCAAACTGTGAGCTCACAAATGTGAAAAGCTAGCCACAATTCACTTTGCAATGATGATCCTTCAACACTTCTCAAATAGCCAGTGAACCAGTCAGTCTGTATAATTATTATTTTGATCAGCTATTAATAGAATGCAGAGTTGTTGAAGAAAAATGTGCAAATGCTAACAAATAGAAAGCTCAGTTCTCTCCGGGTCCTCGCAAGCCGATGAGTCCAAAACATTTCAGTAGAAATGCAGAAATGTCAGAAGTGAGTAGTGAACTATTTGCCTTGCAACTTGTATCTTAAATACCTCAATTCATGATGTTGCATTGACTTGGAATAATTTCTGGAAGATTAGGTAGCATTTTTGTTGTTTGGGAAGGACAGTGTTGTAACCTGTGAAAAAGACAGATAAAATCAAGGCCATTCAAAAGGAGGCATCAACCTTCTCGCATGTTTTCTCTAGCTGAGTAAGGAAGAGCGGTGGAGAGCTTTAAGTGGCTTCACAGGACAATTGCGGGCTATCCCAAGTCTGAACTGTAAATCCTAATTATTCTGTGAAATGACCACCAAGATTCTGAACTGAAGTTTATCCAAAATAATACCAAGCATCAGCATTCCATTCATGTTCCATGAAATTGTTGTTTCTTGCTGGTATTGAAGTAGGAACTCGGCCAATAAATGGTGTGAGCAGGAGTGAGAGAAGCTAATGGTTTTACAGTCGGGTCCTGCTGCAGGCTGTTCCACTGTAATAGCTCAGACAATGCAATAGCATATGTAATCTTATCTATTATACTTATTTACTGGTGGAATTTCATTCGTTAAGCTAGTTCTGAAATGTGTCTTTATTATTCCCAAGCTGCACTGGTTACTGCAGTTTAGTCCGAGAATATCAAAAGGCGAACTTTGGTAATAAATCTATTTGAATTTTGAAGCTGGGAACACAGCCAGCTGTCTGTATGTGTTCAGTTTGTGATACATAATCAATAATTTCCTTCACAAAACAGATTCATTGACATACACCCATTATGTTTTTAAATTGGAGAGTAAGACATCCAAATATCTGCAAACAGCTGACAGAGCTCAAAGGCACACGGTTGAAGTGTGAATCTTCCACATGGTGTCAAACATGTCACTTGGTAGGGAAACTTCAGTTCAGTTTATTAAAATTTATTCAGGGGATATGGGGACCATTAGCAAGTACAACACTTATTCCTGTAAAATAGTGGTGAACTGACTGCTTAAAGCATTGCAGTCAGTGTCATGTAGAACCATAGAACATTACAGCACAGAAACAGGCCTTTTGGCCCTTCTTGGCTGTGCCAAACTATTTTTCTGTCTAGTCCCACTGACCTGCACCTGGCCCATATCCCTTCATACACCTCTCATCCATGTACCTGTCCAAGTTTTTCTTAAATGTTAAAAGTGAGCCCACATTTACCACTTCATCTAGCAGCTCATTCCACACTCCCACCACTCACTGTGTGAAGAAGCCCCCTAATGTTCCCTTTGAACTTTCCCCCTTCATCCTTAACCCATGTCCTCTGGTTTTTTTTCTCCCCTAGCCTCAGTGGAAAAAGCCTGCTTACATTCACTCTATCTATACCCATCATAATTTTATACACCTCTATCAAATCTCCCCTCATTCTTCTACGCTCCAGGGAATAAAGTCCTAACCTATTCAACCTTTCTCTGTAACTCAGTTTCTCAAGTCACGGCAACATCCATGTAAACCTTCTCTGCACTCTTTCAACCTTATTAATATCCTTCTTGTAATTTGGTGACCAAAACTGCACACAACACTCCAAGTTCGACCTCACCAATGCCTTATACAACCTCACCATAACATTCCAACTCTGGAATTTGCTGGACTTTAAATGTTCTGACTTTTCAACTCCGTCTTTCTGAAATTGCACGTCGTTGGCGTATCTTCTCCTTTCATTATGCTATCTGTTGATCGGCTAAGGCAGGAACAAAAGCAGTCTGAGGCTGTCCAAAAGTGATCAAACTTTTTACCTCCGCCCCCACGGGAGGCTGAACAATCACCTTACTCCATTTGCTGACCCGACTACCTACTATCCTCCTTGTAAATGAATGTAGTCATACTGTTGCCATACTCCTTGTAGATGAACGTAGTCATATTGGTGTTGTTTTGAGGAAGCTCTTGCACTACTTCAGGCAATTTTCTGCAATAAAGTGAGAATGCAGAGGTGGCACTTAGCTTTTCTTCCCACAGAAGCTGCGGGACCTGCTGAGAGGGTGAAACTATTTCTGCTTTTAATTCAAATTTCCACCATTTTCAGTTTTTAAAAACTTCTTACAGCAACATATTGCTTATGTCTATTTAGCGCACAGTTTAATATTACATTCACGTTTACAAGCAGCTCGGGAAATACAATTAACTTTTGAAAAGATACGTGTGAATGAGACTCATATACTTGGACACCCATGAATTCTCCTGCAGCTTAGGCTGAAATAACATCGTTGTTGCCCCAGTTATATAAAATATGCACCATATTCTCCTGTGGATCAGATATCATGAAGAGAATTTTTATTTAGTTTTTAAAAAATTTTATTAAAACATTTTCCCTAAACTATAGGGATGTGACAATAGTGGGGGAAAATGTTACACACATTTTTATTTTTTATTTATTTTTTATATTTTAATTAATTATGTTTCTTTATTTGCTCAATTTGTCTTCTGTTGCACAATGGTTGTTTTGTTTATGTACAATTTTAATAAATTTTATCAGTTTTCTTTATTTTTCTGGAAATGCAAGAAAATGAATCTCAAGGAAACATATATGGATAATATATGGTAACATATATATGCACTTTGATTATAAATTTATTTTGACTTTGATTCTGTCCCTATTTTCATTAGAAGAGAAAGGAGAGAATATTAGAGAGATGTTTTGGGATGTACCAGTGATAGAACCCATCACTTTTGTTCTTACACTTACAGACACTAACAGATTTGTCAGGAGACTTTTCCTGAGAAACTCTGGATATTCAGTGAGATCAAGACTGAGGCAGGTCAGTTCCTGCAGGGAAGGAGGCAGCTGATGTGTACTTTAGGGCTGGAAACGCCGGTGCAATGTAATTTCAGCTGTGGTTTCTGCTGCTACCTTCTTTCTGGCAAGCTGCATTGTTGTTTTAAAGGGAAGTCATCTTGGATCAACAAACAAGGCCACCAATACTTCTTGCAGTAGCTCATTCATTTTGTTAGATATTAAGCAGACCATTCAAGTACTCCATCACTTCATCCTTTCCTGTCTGCTTATTTATTTTGGTAGCAAATGGATTTTGGCAGTTATTTGCTACTTAAATAGCCTTCACAAAGACTGAAATAGACACGAAAATATTTGGCTATTACAGCTACAAATTATTTTTAGCCATCTGTGTGCTTGCTTGTCATTGATGGCCATATCCTTTTTCTATTTGTTCCTATCACTGCCTACAGTCTGTCAGGGGTCACTGAAGATCATTCAGACTATCCCTTTCATTGAAACTAATGGATCCATCTAGATCAGTTCTAGCTTGACTTGTGTGGTTTTGTCAGCAATCCCCTGTCTGGTAAATTATTCCAGTAGTTCATCACTCCTTCCATAATAATAACGATTCTTGGTATGCTTTCTGGATCAGTCAAAGGAACTACAATAGCTGTACCTCAAGGATCCAGCTCTAAACTTGTCTCTTACTCATTTGTCCTAGTGCTACCCACTGGTTGTCAAGCTTGAAATAATATTCCTTGTTCTGTTCCATTTACTTTCGTATGATTCTCCACATTGACCCCATTTCATTTGGTAACAGATCTATGCGGTTTCATAAAGGACATCTTGGACAATGTCAATGCTTTATACTTAAGTATCTCTAAGTAGGAAGTGGAGAGAGAATATTACATGTTTTTCTCATAGACAATGGATTCCAGTTAATTGGTCCATCAGTTAATCGGGGCATCTGTTTATTTGGGACAACTCTTACAGAACAAAAACGAATCCAGAAAATAGCCAGGATCCCCTTTGTTTATTTGGGACACTATGCCGCTTAATTTGGACAATGAGACTGGTACTGAACAATTTCTAATCAGTGTCAGTCACATGAATTTGTGTGGCTGCTAGACAGCATACCATGCTTAGATTGAACAGTTTTAAAATAGCAACAGTTGTGTTTGTTTGTGTTCAAAAAGTGTCACTGATAGTTGGTGGAAATAAGCAGTAAGGCAATTGAGAACTGTTTTGCTCACTGTAGTTTCGAGTATTCAGGCTCAGAGATGTCACAAACGGGTGGCAGTGAAAATGAAATGATTTCACTACTTCAAGTTAGGAACTACAGTACTATGCAAAAGTCTTAGGTATGTGTGTGTGTATGTGTATATAGCTAGTATATCGAAGACTTTTGCACAATACTGTATATATATTATGACTTTCCAGTTACCAAATACCACTTAATATTACTGAGCTAATACAAGGCTAAGTACTCTTATTTCTGTTTCCCAGTCACTTTCCTACTGTAACCAATATACAGTATTCTGCAACCCTAGCTATGTCAAAATTCCTCTGTCAAAAACTATTAGGAATTAATACTTTATATATGTACCTAAGACTTTTGCCCAGAACTGTACAAAGAATTTGAAGATATTAACAATCATCTTGAATGTTACAATGAAAATTAAGATTTGGAGGAGGCAATTTTCTAAAGCATTGTATGAAACTGTTCATTACCTGCACTAGGTGTGCCGACGTTGTTCAGTTACAGTCAAGCAAAAGAACATGGCAGTGTGTTGGTTGTACATCGTACCCAACGATGACAGTGAAACCTGTGTGGAAGAGCTTTTAAAGAAGCAAGGAAAGCTGTTGCACTGGGCCATTTCCACTCTCTACACCTCAGAAGTTCAGGTCCAGTGGCACGAGTAGTTGGCACAAAATGGGGTCTTCCTTGGTTGCAGAGATAACCATTACTACAACAGTGACTTATCATGCACTTTGTTCTTCGTGAAGCATTGTAGAACCATCTTCTGGCTGTTGGATCTTGCTGTTGATCTCATCCGCTCAGTCTGCTGAAGCCAACTTCATGTGCTAGGACAGGCATGTCTATTTCACTGGGCTATGAGGCCCGCCAGCCACCCTCACCTTGTTTAGCTCACCTGTCAAAGTGGTGTTGTTGCATGCAAACAGCTACTTGCATTCACAGGTGAGAGCTGAATATTCAGTGGGGAGCAAAGGTGATTGAACTGCCTCAGAATGGATACAAGATGTCTCTTCACTAGAAGTGCTACCCTTCTGTAGACACTCCATACACGTTGAATTCCTCTGTCAAAAACTATTAGGAATTAATACTTTATTTTATAGTACTGTTGTAGCATTGGAAGTGTTCTAATTTGTTCTTCATTTTATTTCAATATATAATAGGTTACTTATTAAAATGGAAGTTTGTCTTTTCTGAACATTTTTAACTATGTCCATGAAACCGGCTAATTGGGGCAATTGCTTAATTGAGCCAAAACACACTGGTCCTGATGTGTCCCAATTAATCAGAATCAACTGTATTTTAAAGTATAAAGTTTACTTGTATTGGAATTTACAACAGAGACATGTATCATCTTAGAATAAATGAAAATGGAAGTATGTAAATCCCAGCAAAACATAAACTGTGTTTCTAGGAGCTTGCTTTCTGCTAATTAGACACCGCATTCTATATTACACTTCAAAAGTGCTTGTAAACTATGAAATATTTTGATTGCAAAATGCTTTGAGAAGTCCAGATAATATGAATATATTTTTAATGTCTACATTCTCTTTTTTAAAAAAAAAATTTTTTATTGCATTTTTAAGTAGTTACAAAATAAAGTATGGAAAAACAATGTATATAACCCTTCCCCCCTCCCCTTATCCCCTCCCCCCCTAACTGCCCTATAGAAAAAAAAGAGAAAGAAAGAATGCCTGGTTGTTGGAAGATCTCCACATGCTCCATGGAATTCGTAATAACTTTAATATGTATATTTATTTCTTTCCCCAAATAACCAATTGTTTCATCTTCAGAACATTTATAGATTTAATCCTGTCTTTTGTAAATAAGGGCTCCAAATTTTCAGAAATGTTTCATATTTATCTCTTAAATTATACGTAATTTTTTCTAATGGAATACAACCATAAATTTCTTTCTTCCAAGAATCTATACTTAAATATGTATCCGATTTCCAAGTAACTGCAATAGCATTTTTGGCTACTGCCAGTGCAATTTTTATAAATTCTTTCTGGTATTTATTTAGTTTGAGTTTTGGTTTTATCCCTTCAATATCACCTAATAAGAGTAATATTGGATTATGAGGAAATTGTGTTCCTGTAATTTGTTCCAGTAAAAGTCTTAAATTTGTCCAAAAAGGTTGAATTTTAGAACAAGACCATGTAGAATGTAAAAAAGTACCAGTTTCCTGGTTACATCGGAAACACTGATCCGATAAGTTTGGACTTAATTTATTTATTTTTTGTGGTGTAATATATAATCGATGTAGGAAATTATACTGCACTAATCTTAACCGAACATTTATTGTATTTGTCATGCTATCAAGACATAGTCTTGACCAATTTGTTTCTTCAATTTTAATATTCAAATCATTTTCCCATTTTTGTCTTGACTTATGAACTCCTTGTTTAATTGCCTGTTTTTGAATCAAATTATACATACAAGATACAAATTTTTTCATATTTCCTTTTTGAATTAAAATTTCTATTTCTTTAGGTTTTGGCAATAACATTGTTTGACCTAATTTTTCTCTTAAATAAGCCCTTAATTGAAAGTAACAAAATAAAGTATTATTTGATACTTTATATTTATTCTTTAATTGATCAAATGACATTAATATACCTCCTTCAAAACAATTCCCTATATATCTAATCCCTTTTTGAATCCAATTATATAAAAGTTGATTGTCCATTGTGAAAGGAATAAGTCTATTTTGAATTAAAGATCTCTTTGCTAATAAAGATTTTTTTGTCTCATCATCAACATTTATCTTATTCCATAAATCAATCAAATGTTTTAATATAGGAGATTCTTTCTTTTCCCGTATCCATTTAGATTCCCATTTGTAAATAAAATCTTCTGGTACGTTTTCTCCTATTTTATCTAGTTCTATTCTAACCCATGCCGGTTTATCTTTCTCGAAAAAAGATGCAATAAATCTAAGTTGATTTGCTTTATAATAATTCTTAAAATTTGGAAGTTGTAATCCTCCTAGATCAAATTTCCATGTCAATTTTTCCAACGATATTCTTGACATCTTACCTTTCCAGAGAAATTTCCTCACATATTTGTTTAACTCTTGAAAAAACTTCTGGGGTAATTGTATTGGTAATGATTGAAATAAATATTGTAGTCTAGGGAATATATTCATTTTTATAGTATTTACTCTACCTACTAATGTTATTGGTAATGCCATCCATTTATCAAGATCTTCCTGAATTTTTTTCAAAAGTGGTAAATAATTTAATTTGTATAAGTTTTTTATGTCGTTATCAACTCTTATACCTAAATATAATGTCTACATTCTCATGGTGAAGGCATAAGTTCAGAGCAACAGTCTTTGGGAGTAAGTAAACTCTGGAAAATTCCTTTCCAACACTAGTAGGCAACCTGATGATCTCCCAAGGAGTTCTTTCAGTTACCACTGTTAACTCTATACCATCTGCAACTCTTAATTTTTGTTTGCAGTCGTTTGTCCCTTTCCCTTTGAACATCTACAATGAATCCACAATGTAATAGAATCTACTTTGAAGACTGAAGACTTCTCAAACACTATGTGTACCCAAGCAGCCAATCTACCTCTGCTTTCACGACTTGTACCAGTGCCCAGATCTTCCCTGTTAATCTGTGTCTCCAATTAAATTCTAATCCTTACATTATTTTGGATACTTATTTTATACTTTTTGATATTTAGGCATGACTAGTGAAATAAAAACCTGCTCTATATGGGAAAGAATGGCCAAGGTGTGTTTTGTCAACACTTTCCAAAACCTTGAAACTTTCATTATGTCTCCAGAATCTATCAAGTCTGTGTTAATTTCATAAATAAGAAAGCTCTCTATTTTGTTCATCACTGTATGTCTCAGGATGTCAAGTTGTGCATGAGAAATATTGAATTATTTTGAAATGCGTTTACTCTTCATATATATGTAATGCTGGGTGTGAACAATAGCTTTCGTTTTAAGGATTCTATCTATCATTCTAACAATGACTAACTCCTCTCTGGGTGAGAAAAGTTAGATATTATAACTAAGGTGTCCAAGGCCAATCAAATGCCAATAAGATCACAATTAAATTTAATTACAGCATAAGATCTTCAGTTTCCTCCCACATTCCAAAAAACATACAGGTTAGTAGGTTAATTGGTCACATAGGTGTAATTGGACAGTACGGCTAACATTTATATCAGTTATTATATAAAAAATACATAAACAGTGCAAGAAAGGAATAGCGAAGTTGTGTTCATGGACCGTTTAGAAATCTGAAGGTAGAGCAGATAAAACTGTTCCTAAAACATTGAGTGTGGGTCTTCAGGCTCCTGTACCTCCTCCCTGGGGATACTATTGAGGAGAGGGCATATCCCGAGTGGTGAATGTCCTTTAATGATGGATGCATCATTCTGAGGCACTGACTTTTGAAGACGTCCTTAACGCTGGGAGGCTTGAGTCTATGATGGAGCTGGCTGAGCTTATGAGCCTCTGCAGTCTCTTTTAACCCTGTACATTGGAGACTCCACTCCAGACAGTGATGCAACCAGTTAGATTACTCTCCACACCTGTAGAAATTTGCTGTCTTCTCAAATTCAGCTTCAGGTTTATTTATCACATGTGCATCTAAACAATACAGTGAAATGTGTTGTCTGTGTTCACAACCGATACACCCAATGACGTGTTTGGGACCGGTGCAAGTGTTGCTACATATTCTGGCTCCTAATGAAGCATAACTGCTGATATGTCTTCTTTGTATCAATGTGTTGGGACCAGGTGATAACCTTTGAAACAGTGATACCCAGGAAACTGAAGCTGCTCGCTCTGTCCACAGATGAAATGAGGACTGGGGTGCATTCTCCAGACTTTCCCTTCCTGAGGTCCACAATCTTTTCTTGCATCTTGCTGACATTGAATGCATCATGAAACCACCTGATCTAACTCACCTTGTTGCATCTGAGATTCTGCCAACAACAGTGGTGTAATCGGCAAATTTATAGATGGTGTTTGAGCTGTCCTTACCACATAATCATGGGTGTAGAGAGAGTGGGCTAAACACATATCCTTGAGGTGTGCCTGTTTTGATTGCTAGTGAGATGTTTTTTTTCCCAATCTGCACTGACTGTGATCTCCTGACAAGGTCAAGCATCCAGTTGCAGAAGGAGCTGTAGATGGCCAGGTATTGAAACTTATCACTGAGGGATAATGGTGTTGTATATGAAGCTGTGCTTGATAGCCTAACATAGGTATTCCTTTTTCCAGGTGGTCCAATGAAGAGCATCTGCTGTAGACCTGGTTTGCTAGTAGGCATAGTGCAGCAGGTCTAGGTCCTTGCTCAGGCAGGAGTTAATTCTTGCCGACACCAACTTCTCAAAGCATTTCATCACAGTAGATGTGAGTGCCACCGGGTGATAGTTGTTGGGCATCTCATTCTGCTCTTCTTGGGTACTAGTATGATTGAAGCAGGTAGGAACTTCTGACTGCAGCAGTGAGGGCTTTATGATGTCTTTGAACATTCCGGCCAGTTAGTCAGCACAGGTTTTCAGTTTGCTGTCATGTATGCCATTTGGGGCCTGGCCCCTTGTGAGGGTTCAGCCTCTTGAAGGCTGTTTGGATGTTGGCCTCCAACACAGACGTTGCAGGCTCCTTTGCATAACAACAATTTTACTAAATAAAGTTCTTTTTTCCAGGCCTGAGAGCAAGCAAAGACCCAAGGTTTGATCGACTTAAGTCCCCGGCCAAATTGGAAAAGTCGGGTGCAGGCTGAAACAAGGTGGTGGGGCCTGGGCTGAAAAGCGTATTAAAGCGACAAGGTTTTAGTCTGAGAGTTTTGATGATTTTAGCACCGGGCCAGATTGAAAAGGTCAGGGTGTTAAGGCAGGAGGTGAGGAGGTGGGCCAGTTTATCTGGCTGCTTAGCGAGTTTTACTCATCTGTGCACTGAACTGAGGCTGTGACCTGCAACTAATGGATTCCTGGATCAGCTGCCGTGATGACTGGCTTTGTGGCTGTGGACTCACTTTCATGAACTTCAGTTCTGAATATTGCAATACGTACAATATGCTTTGACCACACCATCTGCAGTGCACTTTGTGTTTATGAGTTCTGAATATTATTTACTTACCTTCATTGTTTGCACGATTTGTTTTCTTTTTCTGCACGTTGGATATTTGACAGTCTTTTTAAAAATGGGTTCTATTGGGTTTGTTTCGTGGCTGCCCATAAGGAGACAAATCTCAAGTGTGTATATAGTATACATACATTGGTAATAAATATACTTATAACTTTGAAGCACAAAAATATCCATGGTGGTCTGAAGTTGTCAAAAACAAGTCTCTATGTTTAGCTTAAATTAAATCTGGAATGTAATGGGCAAGTCCTGCAGTATCCTTGTCAACATTGAATTTCCCCCGCCCTCAGCTCTAGCACAGACCTCACCTTTTCTCTCTTTTCCAGTCCACTTTTCACATTTTAAAGCTTGTTTTGCTCTAAATTTGCCAGGTTTTGATGAAAGGTTGCCTGGGCTTCCTCAAATTGCTGTTGTTTTATTCCAATATAAGCTGTCCGTCTTCCAGCTGGAACACGCAAGCGAGACCTCACTGGGATGATTTTCATAAGTCAGGGACGCACTTGTGAAATTAGCTTCCGTTTTTCACAATAGCAGCGACAAAGCAAAGTCGAATGAGGTGATTTTATACATGGTCGTAGAAATGAAGAATTAATTTGGCTATAGAACAAACTGGAGACACGGAGAATCAGCATAAAGTAAACAAGTAGCCATAAGCAAGCCATGAACCTCCAATATTCATTTGCCCAGTTACGCTTTTCCTGGCTATAATCCTGTGGTTGTTTTAATATTTTTTTCCTTTTAAGCAATTGCTTAGTCTTTGGCATCCCTTAATTTTCCACTTCATGTATTTATGTCAGCAGGCTCTATGAATTTTCATTAAGTAATCACAAAGTTTCATTAAATTTCTTCAAAACAGTGGAGGTAGAAACAGATAGGAAGTGAAGGAATGATATCTCCTCCATTTCCCAAACATTTGCCCTCACCCCTCCTTTCTGCCACCTTAACAGGGATAGAATTCCTCTTGCCCTTCCCTGCCACTCCATGTTCTCCTCAACCTGCACATCATTCTCGCCCACTGCTACAGGATCTTACCACCAAACATATCTTTACCTCCCTGCACAGGTTGCTTTCTCTGCGATTCCCTTATCCATTCAATTCCGCCACACTGATCTCCTTCCTGGTACCTACCTCTGCAAGTGGAGAAAGTGCTGTATCGGCCCATTCACCTCCTCCCTCACCTCCAATCAGGGCCTCGAACAGTCCTTCCAGGTGAGGCAACACTTCACTTGTGAATCTCTCTGGGTTATCTACTGTATTCGGTGCTCCCAATGTGGCCTTCTTTACATTGGTGAGCCCCATCGTAGAAAGATCAACTGCTTTGCTCAGCACCTTCACTCTGTCTGTGACAAGGAAATTTTCAGGTGGCCCATCATTTTAATTCCAATCCCCATTCCCATTTCAACATGTCGGTCCATGGTCTTCTACTGCCATGATGAGATCTCCCTCAGGTTGGAGGAGCAACACCTTGTATTCAATCTGGATAGTCACCAACCTGATGGCATGAACATCAATTTCTCTAACCTCTGGTAATTTTCCCCCTCTCTCCCTTCTCTCCTTTTCTATTCCCCATCTTGAAACTCTTTTACTTCTTCTCATCTATCACCTCCCTCTGCGGTCCCTCCTTCTTCCCTTTCTTCCATCGTCTTCTCTCCTCTCCCATCAGACTTTTCCTCTTCAGCTCTTTACCTCTTTACCTCTTCAGCTCTTTCAGCTTCTCACTTCACTCACCCCCCCCCCCCCCCCCATGGCCAACTTCCTTCCCCCTCATCTGGTTTCTCATATTTCCTTCCCCTTCTCCCACCTTCTCCCACCTTCTTATTCTGGCTTCTTCCCCTTTCATTTCCTTGTCCTGAATCGTTGACTGTTTATTTCCCTCCCTACATGCTGCTTGACCTGCTCATTTCCTCCAGCATTTTGTGTGTGTGTGTGTGTGTTACACCTTCTTCCGGGATCAAGCCTGATAATCCAGATCTTGTTCTGTTGTTTGTTGCCAATGAGCTGCAAGCACTAGATGGCGCTCCACTGCTGTTGGAAAAAAGTGCTAGTTTCCACATCTCGCTGGCCTGTTGCTCAATGGTGGCCCTGCAGAGGTGAAAGATAAATCTGGTATGGCCTGGTTGGTTTCATGCTTTGCTTTATAGTTTGAGGAAAGTTGGTCTGTCACCAAAGACTCCTGCAAGTTTCTACCGAGCCATTCTTACGGGTTCCCTGGTGTCATGGATTATTGATTACCTGACTGACAGACCACAGTACGTACGCTTGCAACACTGTGTGTCAGACAGAGACAGCACTGGGGCTCCACAGGGGACTGTCCTGTTTCCTTTCTCTTCACCATCTACACCTCGGACTTCAACTACAACACAGAGTCTTGCCATCTTCAGAAGTTTTCTGATGACTCTGCCATAGTTGGATGCATCAGCAAGGGAGATGAGGCTGAGTACAGGGCTATGGTGGGAAACTTTGTCACATGGTGCGAGCAGAATCATCTGCAGCTTAATGTGAAAAAGACAAAGGAGCTGGTGGTGGACCTGAGGAGGGCTAAGGCACCGGTGACCCCTGTTTCCATCCAAGGGGTCAGTGTGGACATGGTGGAGGATTACAAATACCTGGGGATACAAATGGACAATAAACTGGACTCGTCAAAGAACACTGAGGCTGTCTACAAGAAGGGTCAGAGCCGTCTCTATTTCCTGAGGAGACTGAGGTCCTTTAACATCTGCCAGACAATGCTGAAGATGTTCTATGAGGCTGTGGTGGCCAGTGCTATCATGTTTGCTGTTGTGTGCTGGGGCAGTAGGCTGAGGGTAGCAGACACCAACAGAATCAACAAACTCATTCGTAAGGCCATTGATGTTGTGGGGGTGGAACTGGACTCTCTGACGGTGGTGTCTGAAAAGAGGATGCTGTCCAAGTTGCATGCCATCTTGGACAATGACTCCCATCCACTCCATAATGTACTGGTTAGGCACAGGAGTACATTCAGCCAGAGACTCATTCCACCAAGATGTAACACTGAGCGTCATAGGAAGCCATTCCTACCTGTGGTCATCAAACTTTACAACTCCTCCCTCGGAGTGTCAGACACCCTGAGCCAATAGGCTGGTCCTGGACTTATTTCCACTTGGCATGATTAACTTATTATTATTTAATTATTTGTGGTTTTATATTGCTATATTGCTTCACTATTCTTGGTTGGTGCGACTGTAACGAAACCCAATTTCCCTCGGGATCAATAAAGTATGTCTGTCTGTTAATGCACGGGAATGAAAGAGGCCACAGAGGGTGTAGTTTCAGGCAGCTCCATCATGGACACAAGTTTTCACACCATTGAGAACATTTTCAAATGGAAAGTGGCATCCATCATTAAGGACCCTCAGCCTCCAGGACATGCTCTCTACCATCAGGAGCATGAACACTGACACTCAGTGTTTTAGGAATAGCTTCTTCCCTTCTGCCTTCAGATTTCCGGTTGGTCCATAAGCAATACTTCACTACTGTAGTCCTCTTTTGCAGTATTTTTTGTTATTTATTTAGAGATACAGCGCGGAATTGGCCCTTCCGACCCAACGAGCCGCACCACAGTGTACGAGGAAACCAGAGCATCTTGAGGAACCCCACACACTCACAGGAAGGCCGTGCAAACTTCTTACACCAGGTTAATACTCAGTGCAGAGGTTTGAGAATTTAAATTCATTTGAAGGAATGTTATCAGGAAAAGAAATAGTCAAATTTATCAAGAAAGGAAATTTGCTATCCTCTGCTGGTCTGGTTCATATTTTGCTGCATTTGTACATTATGTGATTGACATTAATTTCAGCTCTGAAATGGCCTCATATACCACCCAGCTGAACTGCTCGGTAACCAGATGGACAATGAATTCCAACTATGCCAGTAACACTTGCATCCTGAGAAAGATTTATGAAGTGAAATTACCTGATACTTTAAATGTGCAATAATATCATCCCCTGAGGGAACTGAAAAGATTTTTTTTTAAAATTGCAGCAAGAAGCTGAATCAGAATCTATAGTTTCTACTAAATGCATTTTTACTTTATGTAAAGGAGTTGAATAAGCACAGAAACTCACTGTCAAAGCTGTGCTGCCATGTTCAAAGTAACCTTTGGGAACAATGATCCTGGGACCAGCGGGGCAATTTCTAATGTTATACTGAGCTACTATGTGGAATGCTCATCAATACGTCCAAATTATGCAAGGATATTTGCATTTTTAAATCCAAGTGCTTTATAGCTACACATTTTTATTTGTTATTTAAAATAAAAAATGTGCTAAAGAGGAAATAAAACAGAAGTTACTGGGGATATTTCAGACTACAACATCTAGAGCTTCGCACTCTTCAACCGACTGAGTGGATTGTTTTCAGTTAATACTGAAGGAAAGAGGGATACGTGGTGGTTGACTCAGATTCGATGAGTTGAAGGCTCTGTTTCTGTGCTTTATGACTCTGTGTCTCTTTGATTGTTGGTGCAATTTTGGAAGCTGAAGACATAATAAAGGAATTTTAATGATTTCAATAAATTCAACACCTTGTTAAAAGTGTTATGTTTTGGAATTCGTGATTATGCATGAGGTAGAGGTTAACTGCTAGTCACCTCGCATGCTCATTTGGAATAATGAGCTTCCGAATGTTCAGCTTTTTTTTAACCTTAGTGACTCTGGATTAATTATCATACATTATTTAATGGTGCCATACTGCAATCAAAACACAACAATCTTGCGCTGTTGATTCACAAATGCCCTGAGCTACCTTCATTAATCAATTCCCTTGGCATACGCCTAGGCTGTAACAGGAGTCAGAATAATATAACCACGTTGATTTATGTACATATAAGGCTATTAAAACCACAATTTACGTCTTTAGGAGTGTATATCATCTTGAAAATTAATCCTTGTGCAACTGCTAGAAATGTAAACAGTGTATTATTTTGTATTTCAGCAAACTCATTAACAATCCACAAAAATTGATACCATTGTTAGTATGTTATTTCTACAGTTGCCAATAAATTAAATACATGTGATTATTGCAAAGTTAATTAAAAATATCTTAATTGAATACAGTCATTAAAAATAAAGAGAACTTGACCTGGATTATCTGTCAGTAGAAAACAACAACACTTTCTGCATTTGTGAGTATTGCCATTTAGAACTTCCCACCTAGAGAGGGGCAGTAGGAGGCTGCAGAAGTCCTATCCACCAATAAAATTTGACAAGTTTTTAAGCAATAGATGTATCTTGGAGGATGTTCAAGATACAGTGAATATTTCCGAATGTTACCAATATTCAGGTGTAATCAAATGTAACTGTATTGAAACCATTAGAAGTTAAGTTATTAGAAATTTTAAGCATAAAATAAAATATATTTAAGTATACTTATTTTTTTCAAAAATGATACTTAATGACATTCTACAAATAAACTCTTCCTGGGCTTCCAGCCAGGTAGAGGTATCAATTTTAACTGACACTTCGATGACAAACTCTGCCACCTACACCAGGGATGATGCCTGGGCGTGTCTAGTCCAGATATATTTATACCCCTGTTGTCCTCCCCCCCCCCCCCCCACCGGATTGGTGAGTCATCATCCAATCAGGTTTTTGCTGTTCCACCTTGTTTACAATGACATTCTAGTATTAATGTTGTGGTTCAAATCACCACTGTCCCACAACAATTTTTTAAATATCTTGCCTGCTCTATTTCCCAGCATTATATTTAGGTAATTTAATTTTGAAGATACTGAAACATAGAAAATCTACAGCACCTTACAGGCCCTTCAGCCCACAATGTTGTGCTGACCATGTAACCTACTCTAGAAGCTGCCTAGAATTTCCTTACCGCATAGCCCTCTATTTTTCTAAGCTCCATGTATCTATCTAAGAGTCTCTTAAAAGACCCCGTTGTATCCGCCTCTGCCACATTTGCTGGCAGTGCATTCCATGCATGCATCACTCTGTAAAAAAAATTACCTCTGATATCCCCCTTGTACCTACCTCCAAGTACCTTAAAGCCATGCCCCCTTATGTTAGCCACTTCCACCCTGGGGAAAAAAGCCTCTGGATATCCACATGATTCAAATCTCTGATCATCTTATACACCTCTATCAGGTTATCTCTCATCCTCTGTTGTTCCAAGGAGAAAATGCCAAGTTCACTCAACCTATTCTCATAAGGCACACTCTCCAATCCAGGCAATATCTTTGTAAATCTCCTCTGCACTCTCGCTATAGTTAATCAAAAATGGTAAAAGTCGTCAAGTAAAATGAAGGGTCTCAATCTGAAACAACCATTGTCTGTTTGCCTCCACAGATGCTTGACCCGCTGAGTTCCCTATATATTTTGTTTGGTGCTCCATCTTTGAGCAACTGCAGTCTCTTGATTCTCCAAAAATCATCAAAATTTGCTTTCAACGGACACTTTAGCACTTTCACCAGACTCTACGCTCTTATATGGTTGAAATCTGAATCTGCTAGATTAAATCCTGCTGACATAAATCTATTTGCTGATGGGTAGGAGTGTACAATCAGATGCTCAGAGAAGCTTTCTGGAGAAGGGAACCTTCTCCACTCTGCATGAAAACTTCCAAACATCCAAACAACTTTGACTTGGGAAGAGCCCATTGCTTACATATCAAGGTAACTGGAGATCGGCAACATTTATTTGTCTTATTAACAACAGCAACATCTAAGAATTAATTAAAATGTTTAATAAATAAAATCTTTTAGTACAAACGTTTGTAGTTTAACAGTTCCTGGAATACAAAAATGTTTGTAAACATCTCTATCATTACAATTTGGAATATCCTGTTTAAGTATTTAAACAAGTATTCAAAAAAGGGCATGAGGGAAATTTTGCACAGTTAGTGTTTACTGCCAAGAGTGAATCACAAAGCATAATGATGGCAGAAAATACAATTTCTCAGTTCTGAGGAGAACAGGACAAATATCCAGAAGGAAAGGATATACAGGTCCATGGGGAGAAGACAGGGATTAATCTCCTGAGAGATCCTGCACAAAATTGACGTGCTACATGATATTTATTTGTGTTGTGATCATGAATGATTTTGTGAAAAAATGATCAAATTGATCAGGCTTCCATGCAGTTCTTAGTATTTTTTGTCAAGTGAATTTGATAACAATATACGTTTACTCAGGGTATCACAAACACAAAAGAGAGTCTACAGATGCTGAAAATCCAGAGAACCACACATACAAAATGCTAGAGGAACTCAGCAGGTCAGACACTATCTATGGAAGCGAATAAACAGGCAATGTTTTGGGCCAAGACACTTCATCAGAGCTGGAAATGAAGGGGGAAGAAGCCCGAATAAGGAGGCGATGGGAAACCCATTGTAAATTTGGAAACTGTTTTACTGCTTCATCTGCGATAAGCAGGATTTCCTGGTGGTCAACCATTTCAATTCCAATATCCATTCCCATTCTGACATATCGGTCCATGGCCTCCCCTACTGCCATGATGAAGCCACTCTCAGGTTGGAAGAGCAACACCTCATGTTCTGTTTGGATAGCCTCAAATCTGATGGCATGAACTTTGATTTCTCTAATGGGTGATAATTTTTCCCCTTCCCCTTTCGTTGATTTCCCAGTTGGGCTCCCCTCTTACCTCTTATCTTCTCCTCACCCACCTATTACCTCCATTTGGTGCACTTTCTCCTTCCCTTTCTCCCATAGTTGACTCTCCTCTCCAATCAGATTCCTTCTTCTTCAGTCCTTTACATTTTCTACCTATTGCCTCCCAGCTTCATACTTCATAGCCCTCCCCCACCCACCTGGCTTAACCTATCACTTTCTAGCTTGTATTCCATCCCCTCTCTCATTTTATTCTCATTTTTCCATCCCTCTCTCTTTTTATTCTGTCGTCTTCCCCCTTCCTTTCCATTCCCGATGAAGCGTCTTGGCCCCAAAACATCAAATGTTCATTAATTTCAATCGATGCTGCTTGACCGGCTGAGTTCCTCCAGTATTTTGTATGTGCTTACCCAGGATAATCATTTTTTAATTTAGAAAAAAAATAACTGGTTTTCCTCAGAAGTTGGTTTCTTCCTGTCTAATTATAACTCATTTACCATGGAGGTGGGGAATAGGTCTGGATTCTTGAATCCGTTCTGATTTAAAACTACAAGCAGATAGACTGTAAATGGTATGCTTGATTCTAATCCAAGGGGGAAAAATTAGGGAAAATTGCAACTTAATTTTATCAAGTGTTAGGGTTAGTGCTTTGCTCTGGGTGCTAGATGTGGGAATCCTGGAAATCCTCCAGCCTCCCAGATGGCCACCTCTGCACCAGGTGCACCGAGATGCAGCTCCTGAGAGACCGTGTTAGGGATCTGGAGCTGCAGCTTGATGACCTACTGCTTATTAGGGAAAGTGAACAGGAGATAGAGAGGAGCTACAGGGAGTTGGTCACCCGGAGGCTGCAGGAGTTAGATTAGTGGGTGGCGGTCAGGGAAGGGAAGGGAAGAGCTCAGATAGTGGAGAGCACCCCTGTGGCCATCCCCCTCAGTAATCGTTATCTCGTTTTGGATGCTGTTGACGGGGGACGACCATGGCGATTGGGTCTCTGGCACTGAGCCTGGTTCCATGGAGCAGAAGGGAAAGAGGAAGATGAGGAATGCGTTAGTCATAAGGGATTTCATAGTGGGGGGAACAGATAGGAGATTCTGCCAGCCTGATAGAGATACTTGCATGGTGTGTTGCCAAGGTATGCGATGTCTCAGACTGGGTGTAGAGTATTCTGAAGGGAGAGGGTGAACAGCCAGAATCCTTGGTACGCGTTGGCACCAATGACTTAGGTAGAAAAAGGGAGGAGGTCTTGAAGAGAGAATTCAGGGAGTTAGGTAGGAAGCTGAAAGGCAGAACCTCTAGAGTAGTAATCTCAAGATTGCTGCCTGTGCCACATGCTAATGAGTACAAGAAAGCAGCCAGTAAGTGAGTGGGCCAGTGAAGGAGTGGAGATTTGAGGCTTTGACTCAAGAGATTCTGGCAGTTTTGGCAGTTGGACTGTGCAATCAAGTCAATCAAGGTTTGAATAGCTCAGCAGAAAGCCGTTGATTAGACAATCAAGATTTGAATAGCTCAGACTCAGCAGAAAGCAGCTGATTGGGCAATTGAGGTCAGGTGACCAAGCAGTTTGAAAAGCTCAAACAATTAAATAGAGGGTTACCTCTAGCGGAGTGGCCAGTGAGTGAGTGGGCCAGTGAAGGAGTGGAGACTTGAGACTTTGACACGAGAGGCTTCGATGAGAAGAGGCTGAGGATGAGTTTCACTCCAAGTGAGGTAAGGCCGGGTAAGTTCCTTTCAAAGGAGAAAGTTTCAAAAGTTGAGGCAAGTATTGGGTAGGTCATGGAAGCTGAGATCAGCCCTGTGGTTTGTTCATCCTGCAGCATGTGGGAAATCAGGGATACTTCCAGTGTCCCTGACAACTATGTGTGCAGGTAGTGTGTCCAATTGCAGCTTCTGGCAGACCGCATTGAGCATCTGGAGCTGCGATTGGATTCATACTGGAGCATCCACGATGCTGAGAAAGTCGTGGATAGCACGTTCAGTGAGTTGGCCACACCGCAGGTAAAGGCTACACAAGCAGAAAGGGAAGGGGTGGCCACTAGACAGTGTAGCAGTAGGCAGGTAGTGCAGCAGCCCCCTGAGGTCATCTCCCTCCTAAACAGATATACTGTTTTGGATACTGTTGGGGGAGATGTCTCATCAGGGGAAGGCAGCAGCAGCCGAGTTCATTGCACCATGGGCGGCTCTGTGGGACAGGAGGGAAGGAAAAGGAGTGGGAGAGCTATAGTGATAGGGGATTTGATTGTAAGGGGAATAGATAGGCATTTCTGCGACCACAAACGAGACTCCAGGATGGTATGTTGCCTCCCTGGTGCAAGGTCAAGGATGTCTCTGAGACATTCTAGAATGGGAGGGTGAACAGCTAGTGGTCGTGGTGCACATAGGTACCAACGATATAGGTAAAAACGGGATGAGGTCCTACAAGGTGAATTTAGGGAGTTAGGAGATAAACTAAAAAGTAGGACCACAAAGGTAATAATCTCTGGATTACTTCCAGTGCCATGTGCTAGTCAGAGTAGAAATAGGAGGATATTTCAGATGAATACATGGCTTGAAAAATGGTGCAAGGGGGAGGGATTCAAATTTCTGGGGCATTGGAACCAGTTCTGGGGGAGGTGGGACTGGTATAAACAGGACGGTCTGCACCTGGGCTGGACTGGAACCAATGTCCTAGGGGGAGCATTTGCTACTGCTGTTCAGGAGGCTTTAAACTAATGTGGTAGGGGGATGGGAACAAGTGCAGAGAGACAGAGGAGTGTAAATTGAGGGTAGAAGCAAAAAGTAGTAAGGTGAAAAGTAAAAGTGGCAGGCAGGCAAATCCAGGGCAAAAAGCAAAAAGAGTCACTTTTCAACATAATTGTATAAGGGCTAAGAGTGTTGTAAAAACAAGCCTGAAGGCTTTGTGTGTCAATGCGAGGAGCATTCGTAACAAGGTGGAGGAATTGAATGTGCAGATAGTTATTAATGAATATGATATAGTTGGGATCACAGAGACATGGCTCCAGGGTGACCAAGGATGGGAGCTCAACATCCAGGGATATTCAATATTCAGGAGGGATATCCAAGAAAGAAAAGGAGGTGGCGTAGCATTGCTGGTTAGAGAGGAGATTAACACAATAGAAAGGAAGGACATTAGCCTGGAGGATGTGGAATCGATATGGGTAGAGCTGCATAACACTAAGGGGCAGAAAACGCTGGTGGGAGTTGTGTACAGGCCACCTAACAGTAGTAGTGAGGTTGGGGATGGCATGAAACAGGAAATTAGAAATGCGTGCAATAAAGGAACAGTAGTTATAATGGGTATCTTCAATCTACATATAGATTGAGTGAACCAAATTGGTAAGGGTGCTGAGGAAGAGGATTTCTTGTAATGTATGCAGGATGGTTTTCTGAACCAACATGTCGAGGAACCAACTAGAGAGCAGGCCATTCTAGATTGGGTATTGAGCAATGAGGAAGGGTTAGATAGCAATCTTGTCGTGCAAGGCCCCTTGGGTAAGAGTGACCATAATATGGTGGAATTCTTCATTAAGATGGAGAGTGACATAGTTAATTTAGAAGCAAAGGTTCTGAACTTAAAGAAGGGTAACTTTGAAGGTATGAGACTTGAATTAGCTAAGATAGACTGGCAAATGATACTTAAAGGGTTGACGGTGGATAAGCAATGGCAAGCATTTAAAGATCACATGGATGAACTACAACAGTTGTTCATCCCAGTTTGGCAAAAGAATAAACCAGTGAAGGTAGTGCACCTGTGGCTAACAAGGGAAATTAGGGATAGTATCAAGTTCAAAGAAGAAACATATAAATTAACAAAAAAAAAAGCAGCACACCTGAGGACTGGGAGAAATTCAGAGACCAGCAAAGGAGGACAAAGGGCTTAATTAGGAAAGGGAAAAAAAATTATGAGAGAAAGCTGGCAGGGAACATAAAAACTGACTGTAAAAGCTTTTATAGATACGTGAAAAGAAAAAGATTGGTCAAGACAAATGTAGGTCCTTTACAGTCAGAAACAGGTGAATTGATCATAGAGAACAAAGGCATGGCAGACCAATTGAATAACTACTTTGGTTCTGTCTTTACTAAGGAGGACATAAATAATCTTCCGGAAATAGTAAGGGACCGAGGGTCTAGTGCGATGGAGGAACTGAGGGAAATACATGTTAGAAGGGAAGTGGTGTTAGGTAAATTGAAGGGATTAAAGGCAGGTAAATCCCCAGGGCCAGATGGTCTGCACCCAGAGTGCTTAAGGAAGTAGCCCAAGAAATAGTGAGAATGTGAAGAGGGTAAGGGGTATGTGTAGCAAAATATGTAGACAGGACCAGGGAGAGGATACGTCATTGGGGAAGTGTAGGAGGACAGGGAAGAGGTAGCTAAAATAAGATTCCAGACAACATGTGGCAACCACAAAGAAGAGGAACCTTGCGACCACAAGACAACGTGGTCCGCAAAGTATTTTCAGCTATATACCTATTTTGAGTGTTCTGCTTGCGTCCATACCCATTCCAAGTATTACACTTGCGTCTATGCTTATTCCGAGTATTTCGCGTGCTTAGCTGTGTAATAGCCAATCAATTGATGAATTTGAATCGGTAACCATATTTGCGAATGTACTACCCTGTTTTTGGGTATTAGTATGACCTTTGTAAACCCACAAATTGGGAGTTGGCTACCTTACGCCCGAAGTGCGTGGGGCTGCGAACTCCTCTCTGAATAAAAAGAGGTAAATTCGTGTCTCTGGTGTTTTTCCTCAACTGAGCAGGTTAATAATTGCAGGTTGACAATAGTGGATGCACTAGTGATAATTTTTCAAAACTCCCTAGATTCTGGATTAGTTCCTGAGGATTGGAGGGTGGCTAATGTAACCCCACTTATTAAAAAAGGAGGGAGAGAAAAACTGGGGAATTATAGACCGGTTAGTCTGACATCGGTGGTGGGGAAAAATGCTAGCGTTGGTTATCAAAGATGTGATAACAGCACATTTGGAAAGGGGTGAAATCATCGGGCAAAGTCAGCATGGATTTGTGAAAGGAAAATTATGTCTGACGAATCTTATAGAATTTTTTGAAGATGTAACTAGTAGAGTGTATAGGGGAGAGCCAGTGGATGTGGTATATTTAGATTTTCAAAAGGCTTTTGACAAGGTCCCACACAGGAGATTATTGTGCAAACTTAAAGCACACGGTACTGGGGGTATGGTATTGATGTGGATAGAGAATTGGTTGGCAGACAGGAAGCAAAGAGTGAGAGTAAACGGGACCTTTTCAGAATGGCAGGCAGTGACTAGTGGGGTACCGCAAGGCTCAGTGCTGGGACCCCAGTTGTTTACAATATATATTAATGATTTAGACGAAGGAATTAAATGCAGCATCTTCAAGTTTGCGGATGACACAAAGCTGGGCTGAGGTGTTAGCTGTGAGGAAGATGCTAAGAGGATGCAGGGTGACTTCGATAGGTTAGGTGAGTGGGCAAATTCATGGCAGATGCAATTTGATGTGGATAAATGTGAGGTTATCCACTTTGGTTGCAAGAACAGGGAAACAGATTATTATCTGAACCAGGGGTGGGCAAACTTTTTGACTTGTGGGCCACAAAGGGTTCTAAAATTTGACAGGGGGGCCGGACCAGGAGCAGATGGACGGAGTGTTTTGGTAATACACCTCATAAGAGAAAATAAAATATCATGGGATATGTAGAAAACATGTGCTTTAATTTCAATTGAAAATGAACAAATGCATTACAACAAAATATCTGTCTTTGAAGTCCCATGGTATTTAGCAATTTATTGAAATGACTTTTAAAACACTGAAAATTAAATGAATAAAATACAGCTTTTTTTAATAGTAACAGTTATTATTTTAAAGCACTGAAAATTCTGTTATCCTTCAAGATATTATCATCATCACTCTCCTCCTGACTGTCTTTATTTCAAAAACGGTAGGAGATGCAGGTCTACTTGTCCTGCTCCTTCTTATTCAATTGTCCCCTGTGCCAAAACTCAACAACGACCCGCACAATGACAGAACAGTGACAGTGCGCCAGTATGCGGAGCGCGTTATTTGATCTGGAGCGCATTTTTTATTTTGAGAACGTACGTGCACCTGCGCACTACTCATGTCCATCACTTAACAGAAATGACATGTAACATGTAAGGCTTATTGAAAAAAATATTTTCAAATGCATTTTTTACATAACACAACGAAGAAACTTATTTTTAATTTCAGTGGGAACAGTGTTGTTGGTCTCCCTTTTTAGCCAGCGCATCAAAGTCTGGATTTAGTTTTGTTGTGGCGATTCTCAGGATGGATCTGAAGTGTTGGTCAGTTAACTTGGATCTGTGGCTGGCTTTGTTGTTGTTCATGACACTGAACGCCTGTTCACACAAATAGGTCAAGCCGAACAAAGAGTAAGCGCAAATGTGGAGTAATACGCTGCACCTCAACAAAGGTCAATGTATATACAGTGCGTCATCTATTGGGAAAACGCCAGAATTACGGGGAAAAACTTTAACAAGGTTTATTAATATAATTTCATCAAGTTCTGCGGGCCGGATTAAAAAGCTTAACGGGCCGCATATGGCCCGCGGGCCGTAGTTTGCCCATGCCTGATCTGAACGGTGGCTGATTAGGAAAAGGGGAGATGCAACGAGACCTGGGTGTCATTGTACACCAGTCATTGAAGGTGGGCATGCAGGTACAGCAGGTGGTGAAAAAGGCAAATGGTATGTTGGCATTCATAGCAAAAGGATTTGAGTACAGGAGCAGGGAGGTTCTACTGCAGTTGTACAAGGCCTCGGTGAGACTGCACGTAGAATATTGTGTGCAGTTTTGGTCCCCTAATCTGAGGAAAGACATTCTTGCCATAGAGGGAGTACAGAGAAGGTTCACCAGATTGATTCCTGGGATGGCAGGACTTTCATATGAAGAAAGACTGGATCGACTAGGCTTATACTCACTGGAATTTAGAAGATTGAGGGGTGATCTTATTGAAATGTATAAAATTCTAAAGGGATTGAACAGGCTAGATGCAGGAAGATTGTTTCCGATGTTGGGGAAGTCCTGAACGAGGGGTCCCAGTTTAAGGATAAAGGGGAAGCCTTTTAGGACCAAGATGAGGAAAAACTTCTTCACACAGAGAGTGGTGAATCTGTGGAATTCTCTGCCACAGGAAACAGTTGAGGCCGGTTCATTAGCTATATTTAAGAGGAAGTTAGATATGGTTAAAGGGATTGGGGGAATGGAGAGAAAGCAGGTACAGGGTTCTGAGTTGGATGATCAGCCATGATCATACTGAATGGCGGTGCAAGCTCGAAGGGCCGAATGGCCTACTCCTGCACCTATTTTCTATGTTTCTACCATGATCAGGCATATTAATGTGTGGCTGGGAGACTGGTATAGGGGGCAGGACTTCAGATTACTGGATTATTGAGGCCTCTTCTGAGTGCAGTAAGACCTGTACAAAAAGAACGGGTTACACCTGAACCCAAAGAGGTCCAATATCCTACCAGGCAGGGTTAATAGAGCTGTTAGGGAGGGTTTAAATTAATTTGGCAGGGAGATGGGAACTGGAGTGATATGGTTGAAGAAAGGGAAAACAGAACTAAATCAAAGATAGCATGCAACAGAGATAATAGAAAGGACAGGCAGGAGGTGAGGCATAATCACAGCCAGTGGGATGATTTACAGGGCAATAGAGGCATGGTGCAGTTAAAGCAGAAAGCAACAAATACTGGACCAAAAGTGTTGTATTTGAATGCATGCAACATAAGAAATAAAATGGATGATCTTGATATTCAGTTACAGAATGGCGAGTATGACATTGTGGCCATCTCTGAAATTTGGCTAAAGAATGGCTGCCATTGGGTGTTTTGGAATGGTAGGTTAGTTGGCAGAGGGGGTGGTGTGGCCCTGTGTATAAGAAACAATATTAAATCATTAGAAAGGGATGACATAGGATTGGAAGGTGCAGAGTCTCTATGGGTTGAGTTAAGAAATGGCAAGGGTAAAAGGACCCTAATGTCAGTTGGATACAGGCCTTCAAACAGCAGCCAGGATGTGGATTACAAATTACAGGAGGAGATAGAAAAGGCGTGTCAGAAGGGCAATGTCATGATAATCATTAGGGATTTTAACATGAAAGTGGATTGGGAAAACCAGGCCTGTACTGGACCTCAAGAGAGAGAATTTGTAGAATGTCTAAGGGATGGCTTTTTAGAACAGCTTGTTGTTGAGCCATTAAGGGATCGACTGTGCTGGGTTGGGTGTTGTGCAATGATCCAGAGGTGACAAGAGAGCTTAAGGTTAAGGAACCCTTAGGGAACAGTGATCACAATATGATCACGTTCACTTTGAAATTTGAGAAGGAGAGACTAAAATCTAGTATGTCGGTATTTCAGTGGAATAGAACATAGAACATAGAACAATACAGCACAGTACAGGTCCTTCGGCCCACAATGTTGTGCCGACCCATAAAACCCTGCCTCCCATATAACCCCCCACCTTAAATTCCTCCATATACCTGTCTAGTAGTCTCTTAAATTTCACTAGTGTATCTACCTCCACCACTGACTCAGGCAGTGCATTCCACGCACCAACCACTCTCTGAGTAAAAAACCTTTCTCTAATTTCCTCTAATATCCCCCTTGAACTTTCCACCCCTTACCTTAAAGCCATGTCCTCTTGTACTGAGCAGTGGTGCCCTAGGGAAGAGATGCTGGCTGCCCATTCTATCTATTCTTCTTAACATATTGTATACCTTTATCTTGTCTCCTCTCATCCTCCTTCTCTCCGGAGAGTAAAGCCTTAATCTCTGATCATAATCCATACTCTCTAAACCAGGCAGCATCCTGGTAAATCTCTGTACCCTTTCCAATGCTTCCACATCCTTCCTATAGTGAGGTGACCAGAACTGGACATAATACTCCAAGTGTGGGCTAACCAGAGTTTTATAGAGGAATAAAGGAAAGTACAATGGCATGAGAGGGGAACTGGCCAAAGTTGACTGTGAAAAATACCCTAGCAGGAAGGGCAGCAGAGCAGCAATGGCTGGTGTTTCTGTGAAAGATGAAGGATATAAAGAAGACAGATATATTCCAAATAAGAAGAAATTTTTGAGTGGAAGAAGGACACTACCATGGCTGACAAGTGAAGTCAGAGCCAAAGTAAAAGCAAAAGGGGGATGCATGCAAGGAAGCCAAAGCTAGTGGGAAGATAGAGGATTGAGTAGCTTTTAAAAACTTGCATAAGGAAACAAAAAAGGTTATTAGGAAGGAAAAGATGAATTATGAAAGGAAGCTGGTGACTAATATCAAAGAAGATTCTAAAAGCTTTTTTAAGGGTAAAAGAGAGTCGAGGGTAGATATAGGACCAATAGAAAATGATGCTGGAGATACTGTAATGAGAGATGCAGAGATGGCAGAAGAACCGAATGAGTATTTTGCATCAGTCTTCTCAGTGGAAGACATCTGCAGTATACCTGGCATTTAGGAGTGTCAGGGAGGTGAAGTATTTATGTGAAAATTATGTCTGAGAAGGTGCTCAGAAACAGTCTGAGGGTGGATAAATCTCCTGGACCTGATGGAATGCACCATCAGATTCTAAAGGAAGTAGCTGGAGAGATTGCGGAGGCATTAACAATGACCTTTCAAGAATTGATAGATTCTGGCATTGTACCGGATGACTGGAAAATTGGAAATGTTACTCCACTCTTTAAGAAGAATGGGAGGCAGCAGAAAGGAAACTATAGACCTGTTAGCCTGACATCTGTGGTTGGGAAGTTGTTGGAATTGATTGTTAGGGATAAGATTACGGAGTACCAGGAGGCATGTGACAAGATAGGCCAAAACCAGCATAGTTTCCTGAAAGGAAAATACTGCCTGACTAACCTACTGCAATTTTTTGAGGAAATTACAAGCAGGGTAGACAAAGGAGATGCAGCAGATGTACTTGGATTTTCAGAAGGCCTATGACAAGGTGCCAAACATGAGGCTCCTTAGCAAGATAAGAGGTCATGGAATTACAGGGAAGTTACTAGCATGGGTGGAGCATTGGCTGATTGGCAGAAAACAGAAAGTGGGAATAGAGGGATCCTATGCAAGCTGGCGGCCGGTTTCCAGTGGAGTTCGACAGGAGTCAGTGGCAGGGTCATTACTTTATATGATGAATGTCAATGATTTGGACTATAGTATTAAAATGGATTTGTGGCTAAATTTGCAGATGATATAAAGATAGGAATGGGTACTGTTGAGGAAACAGAGAACCTGCAGAGAGACTTAGATGGTTGGGGAATGGGGAAAGAAGTGGCAAATGAAATGCAATTTTGGAAAATGTATGATCATGCACTTTGGTGGGAAAAATAATCAGGCAGACTATTATTTCAATGGGGAGAGAATTCAAAATGCAGAGATGCAAAAGGACTTGTGAGTCCTTGTGCAGGATACCCCAAAGGTTAACCTCCAGGTTGAGTCAGTGGTGAAGAAGGTGAATGCAATGTTGGCATTCATTTTTAGGGGTATAGAATATAAGAGCAGGGATGTGATGTTGAGGCTCTATAAGGCACTCGTGAGGCCACACTTGGGAGAGAATTGTGTGCAGTTTTGGTCTCCTTATTTTAGAAGGAATATACTGACATTGGAGGGGGTTCAGAGAAGATTCACAAGAATGATTCCAGGAATGAAAGGGTTACTGTATGAGGAACGTCTGGCAGCTCTTGGGCTGTATTCCTTGGAGTTCGGGAGAATGGGGGGGGGGGGGGGATCTCATAGAAACATTCTGAATGTTAAATGGCCTGAACAGATTAGATATGGCAAAGTTATTCCCCATGGTAGGGGAGTCTAGGACAATAGGGCACGACTTCAGGATTGAAGGTCACCCACTTAGAACAGAGATGTGGAGAAATTACTTTAGTCAGAGGGTGGTAAATCTGTGGAATTAGTTGCCATGAGCGGCTGTGGAGGCCAAGTCATTGGGTGTATTTAAGGCAGAGGTAGATATGTTCTTGATTAGCCAGGGCATCAAAGGGCATAGGGAAAAGGCCGGGGAGTGGGGATGACTGGAAGAATTGGATCAGCCCATGATTGAATGATGGAGCACACTCGATGGGCCCAATGGCCTACTTCTGCTCCTATATCTTATGGTCTTATGTAAATTTAATTTTAGTTACAGAGCAGGAAATATGGCTCAATGGCAATTGCTGGAGTATTTATGCAAAATTAAAGTTTCTGTATATATAAATAATGCACTTCCATCAAAGTATGTGGTCTTTGTTGAATTTCTTGGATAGCAGCCAATAAAGTGTTGAATTCTGACCCCACTGAAGCTAATTGGTAATAGAAAAACTGCGGTTTGCCATGCGTTAATACTAAAAGCCACGAGTTGAATGAAAGGAGATGATGGAATTTGTCCAAATAGATACATTTCAGCCCACAAAATGCAGAATTTGATGAGTTCAATGCCCATCCTTAAATGTTATCTGTGGTGTAAACAAGAAAGCAGCTTTCTGTAATTTGAACTCTGCTTTTCCCCTCAAGTTTTAATTTTAGTCTGACCCTGTGGTGAAGGCAAAGACTAGGTAAATGCTGCTTGTGTGCTTTAGTTTCCTTTTGCTGTTGGTAACACTGCAGGAATTATATGAGCTGGCTGTGGCTCAGTGACAGCTCTTTAGACTCAGAGCCGTATGGTTACTATGCAGTTTCACATCATAGTAAAGAGACTTCTGCATGATTTCAAGAGTTCCAATGAAAGATTATTGACTTGAACTTAGATGTTGTTTCTCCACAGATGCTGTCTAACCTGCTGCATATATCCAACATTTTCTGTTTTTTTATGGCAATGTTGTTCTCTCAAGTAGATGTGAACAACTTCATGGCAATATCTTGAAGGTGAGCGATTAAGTCATCATAAGTGGCCTCAAATGTGCTGAACGGTCAATCACCATCATCAGAAGAAACAGACTATCTGGTTATTAGCATTGCCGTTTGAGCAGTCTTGCTGTGTGCTAATTACCTGCCATGATTCTGGCATTGCAACCAATCCAGCACTTCTAAAGTTCATCTCCAAATGTTTTTGGTGAAGCTTACATTATGAAAGGTACTAAATCCTCCTTTTCAAAGTGGTCCTCTGAACAAATTCAATGAAACGAGCACTGTAGTGGATCCTAGAAAAAAAGTAATGATAATTTGTTGGTACCGGGATTGATTCAATGCCTCCAATACTTACAGCAAAACTCCCAGTGTAATACCTTTCTCTCTTGCCTTCCTCTGGGTTTCCAGAGGTCTGGAAGATTAGGCATTCAATATAAAACTTGTCAAATAGAATCTAAAATTCAAAGTTCAAAGTAAATTTATCATGAAAGTACATATATGTCACCACTTACAACCCTGAGATTCATTTTCTTGTGGGCATACACAATAATCCAATAACCATAATAGAGTCAATGAAAGACTGCACCTAACAGGGTGGAGAAACAGTGTCAAATGATAACAAACTGTGCAGGTACTGTTGTGAGTCACTTGTTTGCCCATTCTCCTAATCTGTCTAAGTCCTTCTGCTGTCTCTCTACTTCCTTGATACTACCTGCCATTCCATCTACTTTCGTATTATCCGCAAAATTGGCAACAAGACTTCATCATCTACATTTTTGATATACAATTTAGACTAGTGGAACACCACTAGTCACTGGCAGCCAAAACCAATAGGGTCCTTTTATTCCCCCACTTTGCCTCCTGCTATTCGACCAATGCTCTATCCACACTGGTTTTCTTTCTGTTCTACCCTGGGCTCTTACCTTGTTTAGCAGACTCATGTTCGGCACCTTGTGAAAGGACTTCTGAGAATCCAAGTACACCATATCCACTGATTCTCCTTTGTCTATCCTGCTTGTTACTTCTACAAAGAATTTCAATAGATTTGTCAGGCAAGATTTTCCCTTAAAGAAACCATGATGACTGGTCAATTTTGTCATCTGTCTCCAAATATCCCGAAAACCACATCCTTAATAATTGATTCCAACATCTTTCCAACCACTGAGGTCAGGTTAACTAGCCTATAATTTTCTTTCTTCTGCCTCCCTCCCTTCTTGAACAGTGGAGTTAAATTTGCAGCTTTCCAGCCCTCCAGAACCATGCCAGAGTCCATTGATTCTTGAATGATTCTTACTGATGCCTCCACAATCTCTTCAGCTTCTTCTTTTAGACCCTGTGGATTAGTCCATTTGATCCAAATGACATATCTACCTTCAGACCTTTCAGTTTCCCATGCACCGCCTCCCTAGTAATAGCAACTCACATCTACCCCCGACTTCTGGCATATTACTACTGGTGCAGTAGCTTGCCATCGTGCAAGGCTGCTGAGAAGGTTCTGGGATAAAAAGGAGACTCTGCCTAGTGGAGGATCATTGAAGTAGAGGTTGGCAGAGTAGCGTGAGAGAGAGTAGCAGGGTTTTGGCTCATCGGCGAGGATGGGTCTAAGTGAAGTAAGGAGGTAAGTTACTTTTTTCCTTTTTCTCCTCTAACTTAAGAATAGTGGGTTTGACGTCGGGGCCAGTTTTCTGCTCTGGGTGTCAGATGTGGGATATCCAAGAGACTTCCAGCCTCCCTGATGGCCATATCTGTGCCAGGTGCCTTGAGATGCACCTTAGAGACCGTGTTAGGGAACTGGAGCTGCAGCTCAATGACCTTCAGCTTGTTAGGGAGAGTGGGGAGGTGATCAATAGGAGCTACAGGCAGGTAGCCATACTGGGGCCACAGGAGACAGATAAGTGGGTGACTGTCAGGAGGGGGAAGGAAGAATGTCATGTGAAGAGCACCCCTGTGGCTGTCCCCCTTAACAATAAGCACTCCATTTTGAGTACTGTTGGAGGTGGGGGGTGACGTGTCCTACCTGGGGGCCGTGCCTCTGGCACTGAGTCTGGCGCTGTGGTTTAGACGGGTAGGGAATGGAAGAGGATGGCAGCAATAACAGGGGCTTCTATTGTTATGTAAACAGGAAACATGGATGATAGTTTGCCTCCCAGGTGCCAGGGTTCATGACATTTCTGAATGCATCCACGATATCCTTATATGAGAAGGTGAGCAACCAGAGGCCGTGGTACATGTTGGTACCAATGACATGGGTACCGATAGGTACCACACCCACTTCTCTGTAGATTGTCACCTTGTCGCGGTGGAGAAGCTTGTGTGGTCCTGAGATCCCGAGAGCGATGCTGTCTGGAGCTATGCTCCTGGTAGGGTCACCCATGGCAGTAAGGTCGAGGGTGAGGTCCCTGACAAAGAACAATCCAACCAAGATCCCATCTGTGGAACAGGCGGATGAAGTTACTTCGAACTCAACAGCTGTGAAGGTGGATGAAGGCTGCAACAAATCCATCAGCTCCAATCGTCATGGTTTCCATGCCATTGGAATCAGTTGGTTGATTTGTGAAGTACCGTGTGCTTCTTGGAGTGCAACATAAAGCACATGTTAAATAAATTCACACACAAGCGTCTTTGCTCTGTGGAAACAAAATGGAGACCATCATCCTTGACTTCGAGGGATAGCCAAGACGACGACGATGGGTAGAAAAAGGGAGGAGGTTCTGAAAGCAGAGTACGGGGAGTTAGGAAGGAAGCTGAGAAACAGGACCTCAAGGGTAGTAATCTCCAGTTTGCTGCCTGTGTCATGCAACAGTGATTATAGGAATCGAGTGAGGTGGCAGATGTGTGGCTGAAGGATTGAAGCAGCAGGCAGGGATTCAGATTTCTGGATCATTGGGAACTATTCTAGGGCAGATGTGACTTGTACAAAGAGGACAGGTTGCAGTTGAATCAAAGGGGTCCAATATTCTGGCAGGGAGGTTGTTCAGGAGGGTTGAAACTAGATTTGCAGGGTGGTGGGAACCTAAGTGAAGAGGCAGAGGATGGGGTGATTGGCACACAGTAAATAAAGCTTGTAGAGAGTCTGTGAGGAAGGATAGGCAGGTGTTAGAGCAAAGATGCACTCAGCCAGATGCTTTGAGAGGTGCCTATTTTAATGCAAAGAGTATCATAAACAAGGCAGATGAACTTAGAGTGTGGATCAATACATGGAGCTATGATGTTGTGGCCATTACAGAGACTTGGATGTCTCAAGGGCAGGAATGGCTGTTGAGTGTGCTGGGCTTTAGATGTTTCAAAAAGGACAGGGAGGGAGGCAAAAGAGATGGGGGCATGGCATTGATAAACAGGGATAGTGTCACAGCTCAGAAAAGGAGGAAATCATGGAGTCATGGAAATCATGGAAATCTACTGAGTCAGTGTGGTTGGAAGTCAGAAATAGGAAGGGGACAATAACTCTACTGGGTTATTTTTTATTGACCCCACAATAATAACAGGGACATTGAGGAGCAGACAGGGAGGCAGATACTGGAACAGTGCAATAACAATAATAATAGTGTTGTTGTCATGGGGGATTTAACTTTCCTAATATTGACTGGCATCTCACTAGAGCGAGGGGTTTAGATGGGGTGGAATTTGTTAGGTGTGTTCAGGAAGGTTTCCTGACACAATATGTAGATAAGCCAACTAGAGGAGAGGCTGTACCTGACCTGGTATTGGGAAATGAATCTGGTCCGGTGTCAGGTCTCTCAGTGGGAGAGCATTTTGGAGATAGTGATCACAACTCTATCTCCTTCACCGTAGTGCTGAAGAGGGATAGGAGCAGACAATTTAGGAAAACATTTAATTGGGGTAGGGGAAAATATGATGCTATTAGGCAGGAACTTGGGAGCTTAAATTGAGAGCAGATGTTCTCAGGGAAATGCATGGCAGAAGTATGACAAATATTTAGGGAACGTTTGCATGGCATTCTGCATAGGTATGTTCCATTGAGGCAGGGAAAGGATTGCAGTAAAAAAGAACTGTAGATGTCTATGTTCTGCTGTCTTTCATAGTGAATATTGTTGCAGAATACTTACTTAGTTCATCTGCCATTTCCTTGTCCCCCATTACTGCCTCTCCAGTATCATTTTCTAGCAGTCCAACAGAAATATAGAAAGGTAAGATGTAGAAAATCTAGTTAAGAAGAAAAGAAAAACTTATGAAAGGCTCAAGAAACTAGGTACTAATAGATCTCTAGAAAATTACAGGGTTGCCAGGAAGGAGCTTAAGAATGAAGGAACTTAAGAAAACCAGGTTGGTAATGGATCTCAAGAGAGTGGGTTTGTTGAATGTCTATGAGATTGCTTTTTAGAGCAGTTTGTTGTTGAGCCTACTAGGGCATCAGCTATACTGGATTGGGTGCTATGTAATGAACTGGAGGCAATTAGGGAGCTGAAGGTAAAGGAACCCTTAGGAGGCAGTGATCACAATATGATTGAGTTCAACTTGAATTTTGATAGGGAGTAAGGAAAGTCTGATGTAGCAGTAATTCAGTGGAGTAAAGGAAATTACAGTGGAATGAGAGAGGAGTTGGCCAAAGTGAACTGAATGGAGATGCTGGCAGGGATGACAGAACCTGTTGGAATTCTTCGAGGAGATTACAAGCAGGATAGATAAAGGGGAATGCCATGGATTTTGTATTTTTGGATTTCCAGATGGCCTTTTACAAAGTGTCACACGTGAGGCTGTTTACCAAGTTAAGAGCCCATGGTATCACAGGAAAGTTACTGGCATGGTTAGAGCATTGGCTGATTGGTAGGAGACAACGAGTGGGAATAAATGGATTCTCATATAAGTCCCATTTGTGATAGATGTCATTCTGAAATTGCGTCTTTAACTCACATGTTTTGGTCGTGTTCATTTTTGGAGAAATATTGGAAAGATATTTTTGATATTATTTCTGCGGTTTTGAATATTGATTTACAACCTCATCCTATTACCGCAATTTTTGGTTTACCAATGTTAGACTCACTGCATTTATCTTCTTCTGCCTGTCGAATGATTGCATTTCTAACTCTGATGGCTAGAAGATCTATGTTGTTGAATTGGAAGGAAATTAATCCTCCCACTGTATTTAATTGGTTCTCTCAAACTATGTTATGTTTAAATTTAGAAAAAATTAGAAGTGGTACTTTTGAGACTTTTATTAAATTTGAAAAGTTATGGAGACCATTTATTCAACATTTTCATATGATGTAATATGACCCTGTGCCAAGTTCATTTGATTTCCCAGCTTTTAGCTTATGTATTTTGAGAGGACCGGAAGTGACGGCATTGATGAATACTTATTTTTGTGAGATATTATAAACAGCCCACTTTTTTTCTCCTTCTCTTTTTTTTTTGTTTTTTTTTCTTTTATATTACTTATTAGTTATAGTTATTAGATTAGATTAGCTAGTTCTGCATTATATAAATTTTTTTTGTTTTTTTTTCTTTCTTTTTTCTGTTTTTTTTATATTATACATTATGAAATATTTAGATTTACTATGTCCATACATATATCTTATGGCTTATGTCTTGGTAAACTCATTTATATTGTAACTATTATGTATGTTTTTTTTTCATATGTAATGGAATGTGTATGTTGGTAATTTCTTTATCAATATATCTGTATTCCATCCATATTACTAATATTAATAAAAAGATTTAGAAAGAAAGAAAGAATAAATGGATTCTTTTCTGGTTGACTGCCAGTGAGTAGTGGTTCTCCGCAGGGGTCAGTGTTGGGACTGCTTCTTTTTATGCTGTATATCAATGATTTAGATGATGGAATAGATGGCTTTCTTGCCAAGTTTGCGGGTGATATGAAGATTGATGGAGGGTCAGGTAGTGTTGTGGAAACAGCAAAGCTGCAGAAGGACTTAGACAGATTTGGAGAATGGGTGACATAGTGCCAAATAAGAACGTAAGAAGTAGGAGCAGGAGTGGGCCACCTGGCCCATCACGACTGTTCTGCCATTCAATAAGATCATGGCTGATCTGGCCATGGACTCACCTCCATCTACCTGCCTCTTCCCCATAACTCTTAATTCCCTTACTATGCAAAAGTCTATTCAACCTTGTCTTAAGTATATTAACTGAGGTAGCCACCACTGCTTCATTGGGCAGAGAATTTCACAGATTCACACTCTTTGGGAAAGCAGTTTCTCCTCATCTCCATCCTAAATCTACTCCCCCAGATCTTGAGGCTATGTGCCCTAGTTCTAATCTCACATAACAGTGAAAACAACTTTACTGCTGTTATCTTATCTAGGCCTTTCATAATTTTATATGTTTCTATAAGATCTCCTCCCATCCTTCTGAATTCCAGTGAGTACAGTCCCAGGTGATTCAATCTCTCCTCATAATCTAACCCCCTCATCTCTGGAATCAACCTGGTGAACCTCCTCTGCACCACCTCCAAATACAGTATATCCTTCCTCAAGTAGGGAGGCCAGAAATGCACGCAGAACTCCAGGTGCGGCCTCACCAGTACCTTGAGCAGTTGCAGCATAACCTCCCTCTAGTAATGAAGGCCTACATTCCATTTGCCTTCTTGATAGCCTGCTGCACCTGCAGACCAACCTTTTGCGATTCCCGTCCTTTTGCACAACAGCCTTCTGCAATCATTTGCCATTTAAATAATAATCTGATCTTTCATATTTCCTTCAAATACAATGTTGGAAAATGCATGGTCATGCACTTTGGTTGAAGAAATAAATATGCAGAATATTTTCTAAATGGGGAGAAAATCCAGAAATCTGAGCTGCAAAGGGACTTTGGAGTCCTTGTGCAGAACACCTTAAGGGTTAGCTTGCAAGTTGAGTCAGTGGTGAGGAAGGCAAATGCAATGTTAGCATTCATTTCAAGAGGTCTAGAATATAAAAGCAGGGATGTGATGCTGAGGCTTTATAAGGCACTGGTGAGGCCTCACCTTGAGTATTGTGAACAGTTTTGCTCCTTATCTGAAAAAAGATGTGCTGCCTATGGACAGGGTTTAGAGGAGGTCACAAGGGTGATTAGGGGAATGAAAGATTTATCATATGAGGACCAATTGATGGCTCTGGGTCTGTACTTGCTGGAAGTTAGAAGGATGAGGAGGGATCTGATTGAAAACTTTTCAATGTTGAAAGGCCCAGACAGGGTAGATGTGGAAAGGATGTTTCCCATGGTGGGGAAGTCTAGAACAAGCGGGCACAGCCTCAGGATCGAGGGGCATCCATTTAAAACAGATGGGAGAAATTTCTTCAGCCAGAGGGTGTGAAATTGTGGAATTTATTACTACAGGCAGCTGTGGAATCCAGGTTGTTGGATGCATTTAAGGCAGAGATTGATAGGTTCTTGATTGGGCACAGTATCAAATGTTACAGGGAGAAGGCCAGGGTGTGGGGCTGAGGAGGGGAATAAAGGATCAGTATTATTGAATGGTGGAGCAGACTTGATGGACGAAATGGCCTAATTCTGTCCCTATAGCTTATCGTCTAAAATTACTGTAGTTATCAGTTAAATCAAGTCCAGATTTAGAAATTTTATTGCACATGTTAGTATTGGAATTCCAAGGGTTTACAACAAGTGGTCAAAGTGTAATGGGAATCCCTTGGAAAACCCAGGACTGAGGTAAGTGAAGTTATATAAGATAACATTTTACATATGAACTCCAGATGTTTGCAGTAAAGGATTATTGTAGAACAGAGGGCTACTTTTGAATTCACTGGAGTTGTGAATGTAGCAACTAGCTAGTAACTGAACTTTGGACTATTTTGGCATGCCTACAAAGCTAATGTCACAAAAATCACAAAGTTGGGAAGCCCTTGATTTGAGGAATTATTACCATGGTTTTCCCTATTTAAGAGTTGCTAAAACCTGTCTCATGGATTTCACAGTTGCTGTTGCTGTAACAGAATTCCTGGGTGACCCAAATGAACTCACTGGAGCTCACCAAAATGACTCAAGTTGGATCCTGAGCTATAGGGCTCAGTGAGTGGTGATCAGTGCAGGGGATGAACTGGTTTGGGATGAACTAGCGGCCACTATCAGCCATGATCATGATAGACAGTGTGTCAGCATAGACTGGTTGGGCTGAAGGGCCGGTATCCATGCTGTATTACTGTATGACTCTAAAGGATTGGCTAGGACACCCATCAGGTCTGAGCTGCATTCAGGTGGAGATGAGGCAAGAGCCACAGATGGATCTTTTACCACGACGGGCAAGCATTTCTAAAGTAACAAAATTCAGTGGGTGATGGCTAAAATATCATCACAGTATTCCAGCAATGTCTGTTTATTTCATGCAGCACCCACTACTTTCAATGTGAAGCTTTCTTCATTTTTTTGTTAATAATTTAGAAAGGTTGCACTGTTTTTGACATGGCTTCTGCCCTTAAGCAATAATACGAGCTGAGCACTTTGATGATGTCATCATGTGTAAAACATGATGAGTGTACTTACCTCAGCACAAATAGCACCAGAAATGCTGGCTACAATTTTCTAATAGGCAGGATGCCTGTTGTGAAAACATTCAAGCACTTAAAGGCTGGTGAGTTTTGCTTTTTATGCATGATTAAAATGCAAAAGCGGCTGCAAATTAATCTAATTTCTAGGCTTCTCTTCTTAAGCACACTTTACAATTTCACTCCTGTGTATATATATTTTAAAGGAAAATATATATTCCCAACTATGTCCTGCTTTTTAAAATGAAAGCTTTCAAAGGATAAAGATGTGCTTTTCCTTATGGGCACAGGCCACTCTCAGTTAAGCACAGCATAATCCTAATTGATTATTTCAGTTTTGTTCTTGGGCATTTGGGTGAGATTGTACAAGAATAAATGATACTTAGGAATACAGAAAGCAAATTGGCTTATTTCAGTCATCCACCTGGAATAGTTTTAAGTTCTCATTAAAGATATCTTTAAAAAAAAAGATTCTTATGCTTCTGTTTTCATTTTTCACATGAAAATGTATATTTGATCCTTTTCTGTATGCAGAAATATTTGCTCCAATTAGCTCTAAGGCTAATTTCCTGATTCAATCCTCCATCCATGTCCACTATCACAATTTAAACTGATGCTCCACTCAGTTTGTTTTTTTTTTCATGATCTTCTGGACTGACATTTCCCAACTATATTTTTGCTTAGAACCATCAGAGAACAGATTTCCATCCATCTGAATTTAAACAGAGGAATCAGAAATGAAAATACACTGTGCAACATATTAAGCCAACCAACCCCATCATAATGATAAAAGGACATTCTTCTGAAATGATTCATTCCATCAAATTATTAAGCAAGACAATATGATGTGATCTATTTTGTGGAATGGTCTCTTGGATTGGAATGGCTACTTTGCATTTATTCCTTTGGAGGCTTTACTAATGCTTTTTTCATATAAACAGCAGAGCTCATTTTATATACGCTATGGAAATGAAATTGTGTGGTATATTTTACATGAGCTGAATAAAAAAGCAGCTCTCTCCGTCTCCCTCATCTGCACCAGATGTGCTGTGAACACTGAAACTTTTGTGCAAATTGTGTGGGAGAGTTCTGAAAACAGGATTCAATGGAGCAGAACTGTTAATGAGTCTTGATGTTCTTTGACAAATCCTAAAATACCTTGAAAGTACACCAATGCAATATTTGTGACATTTTTTTAGCACCAACTTTCTTCCATTACTTATTTTACTTTAAAATTAAACAATGCATTTTCTGAATATATTTCATAGAAGCAATAAGATAGATTACTGGTTAGAGAAAGTGTTGATGTGTCTTCACTGATCTGTGCTCATGCAGTGATTGCATAGGTCTAATCAGCTTGATCTGAGTGAATTTCATTGATGCTGTTTGCCTATTCATGCTCCATTTCCTTGATACTATTGCTTAAACATTTCAGGTGACCCTGTGCTCGGAGCCTTTTGGGAGAAGTATGCTCCAGATTTTGGGTTTATATATAAAGACAATGTTATAAGTCCATTTCATTGCAAAGTGATGTAGGTCTAATTTTAAGATTGTTGTGCATTGTTCCTGCATTCTCCCAGCAAAGGAAGTAATTTAGTTCTGCCTTCCTTGATATAAAAGGATTTCTATATCTGGATGCAATTGTGACATTAGGACCTCTTTATTTTTGTGATTGAAACTGGGAGTGCATTAGATGAATTACACACACGTTACAACCCCCCCCGCCCCCTGGAAATGAAACTGCAGACTATTACTCAGAAGAAGGAACAGAGAGTATATTTTGTTATTTCAAAAAAGAAATATGATTACTAGAAGATTGCAATTTTACAGGTTATTTGTGGAATCTGGCAAATCTTCCTAAGGGAACAATGATTAGGTGAAACAGAATTAACCTTTCAAAACACAATGTATGCAAGCAAGATATTGGCCTGGGGGTGCTCTCTGAAAGTGTGTTTGTTTATTTATTTATTGATTGATTGAGATACAGCATGGAGTAGGCTCTCTCGGTCCGTCAAACCACACCGCCCGGCGGTTTCCCAATTTAATCTTAGCCTAATTTCAAGGCAATTTACAATGACCAATTAAGCTACCAACTGGTAAGTCTTTGGACTATGGGAGGGACCCAGAGCATCTGGACAAAACCTAAATGGTCACGAGGAGAATGTACAAACTGCTTGCATGCAGCTGCGGAATTGAACCCTGGTTGCCTGTATTGTAAAGCGCTGTGCTAAAGAATCAAGAGACACATGCTGTGGACTTCATCAGAGCAGACAAGAAAGATGTCATGCTTATACTTGAAATGGCCAAGTCCAGAGATGGGATGGATTAAGGTTTATCATGACAGGATCTTGAAGATTCCTTCAATGCAATGATAGATGGAAATCTTCACAAATATGAAGATGCTTCTTACGTCTTTCCAGCTTTTACCACTTTTGTTTTAATTAGCATCAAGTCCAAGGTGAGTGAGAAGCGACTCACTTAGATGTGTTCTGATTGGTCCAGTGGAGAGACAGACTGAGGTAGTAACCCCTGGGTATCTGGGAAGGTTTGCTTTGAGAAACTGAGAAGTTGAAAATTTGTCTAGATCCAAGAGATATTAACGGAGTTCTGAAGAAGAGCATGTAGCATATGAAGATAAGAGAAGATATCTTGCCAAATCTGAGTAGGGGAAAACCTTTAAGTGAATTGGATGTAAAGAATGGGTTCTGATATTGAAAACTTGATGAGGAGAATCCATTTATAACACAGCAATTTTGACACAAGCTGTGTGCAATACTTTAAGGTTGCAGTGGGAAAACCAGATGACAAATTTTTCTCAGAAGAAACAATGAAAGAGGAAGGTTGATCATGAGCTGTGAGCCAGAGTAAACAGATTCTGGGAGAGACAACTGAAGTTAACAAAAATTGAAATCCACAGCATTGGAAGTTGAAAGTACAATTTATTATCAGAGTACATACATGTCCCCACATACAACCCTGAGATTCTTTTTCTGCAGCATACTTAACAAATCTATAGAACAGTAATTGTAAATATCAGGAACTGTAAACTGTAAACAAACTGTGCAAATGCAGATATAAATAAATAACAACAAATAATGAGTATATAACAATACAACAGAGTCCTTAAATGAGTGCAGCTGTCTCCTTTTGAAGGGATACTTGATCTCAAAGTTCAAAGTAAATTTATTATCAAAGTACAGATATATCACCATGTACAACCCTGAGATTCAATTCCTTGCGGGCATACTCCATAAATCCAAAAACCATAATAGAATTATGAAAGGCGGTACCAACTGGTGGACAACCAGTGTGCAAAAGACAACAAACAGTGCAAGCACAAAAAGAAAGAAAGAAAAAGAAATAATAATAATAAATAAATAAACAATAAATATTGAGAACATGAGATGGAGAGTGCTTGAAAGTGAGTCCATAGGTTGTGGGAACATTTCAATGATGAAGCAAATTGAAGTTGAGTGAAGTTATCCCTCTGGTTCAAGAGCCCGATGGTTGAGGGATAATAACTGTTTCTGAACCGGCTGGTTTGTCCTGAGGCTCCTGTGCCTTTCTCCCAATGGCAGCAGCAAGAAGAGAGCATGTCCTGGGTGCTGGGGGACCCTGATGATGGATGCTTCCATCCTGTGACTACACTCCGTATAGGTGTGCTCACTGGTGGGGAGGGCTTTATTGGTGATGGACGGGGTCATATCCACTACTTTTTGTAGGATTTTCTGTTCAGCGGCATTGGCATTTCCATACCAGACTGTGATGCAACCAGTCAATATACTCTCCACCACACACCTATAGAAGTTAGTCAACGTTATAGATGTCATGCTGAATCTTGCAAACTATGGAAGTAGAGGAACTGCCTTGCTTTCTTTGTAATGGCACTCACACGCTAGGCCCAGGACAGGATCTCTGAAATGATAACTGAGGAATTTCAAGTTGCTGACCCTCTCCACCTCTGATACACAATGAAGACTGGCTCAGACCTCCAGTTTACTCCTCATGAGGTCAATAACCAGCTCCTTAGTCTTGTTGACACTGAGTAAGAGGTGGTTGTTGTGGCACCATTTGGACAGATTTTCAGTCTCACTCCTATATGCTGATTCATCACCACCTTTGATTCGGCCTAGGATAGTGGTGTCACCAGCAAACTTAAATATGGTATTGGAGCTGTGTTTAGCCACAGAGTCATAAGTGCAAAGCAAGTAGAGCAGGGGACTAAGCACACAGCCTTGTGATGCTCCTGTGCTGATGGAGATTGTGAAGGAGACGTTGTTGCCAATCTGAACTGACTGGGGTCTGCAAGTGAGGAAGTCGAAGGTCCAATTGGCCAAGAAGGTATTGATGCCAGTGTCTTGAAGCTTATTGATTAGTCTGATCTGGCAAAATTCAATGTGTTGAGGGAGATACCATGCCCAATGGATGTTGCAACAGTTCTCTGGGTTCACCAACCTACTTCTTCTCAGGGTAAGAAGAGTGAGGACTAATCACTAGTAAATAGTGATGTGGATTCTGCTAATGTAGTAACAGGGAATCACAGGCAAAGGTAGAGACATGAAATGCAGCAGCAACAAATGCAGGAACTTCACTAGTTATGTTCTAGCATGCACCAATTGTTGTTGTGCAAAATTAGACTTATTGTTAGACTAGATAATCATTTTATTCTGTAATCAGAACCTAGTCTATTAACTAATTAAGAGTTACTCTATATTCCATTCCATTATCAAAATACAGTTCTATCAACTTGTCAGTCTCAACAACTGAGAATGTAAAACTTGTACTAAGTTCATGTTTTGGCTGTTCTCCTGGTGTGCGTCAGTTTTTAATAAATCACCTGTTATTTTGAACACCAACTCTCGGTGATCTTTCAGTCTGGAATAGAGGTAATTAGACACCAATGATAAAAAGGTTGAAACAAATCAAGGGGCCTGTCCAGACTAATATTTTAATGAAGATCAGCTGGGGCTAAAAGCAGACACTTCAAATAGGCAATGGATCTTGGAGAAGCTTTAATGTTGTACTTTTTTTTAGTTCACTCATTCATTTATGTGCAATGTCATATGACGTGGGTGATCATGGACTTTCCATGACCATAATTGTTCTTGACAAATTTTTCTGCAGAAATGGTTTGCTGTTGCTTCCTTCTGGGCCGTGAATTTATGAGAAGGGGGATCTCAGCAGTTCTTGATACTCTTCAGGGAATGCTCGCCTGGTCACATAACCAGGACTTGTGATATGCACCAACTGCTCATACGGCCATCCAGCACCTGCTCCTATGGCTTCACGTGAAGCTGATTGGGGGGTGGGGTTAAGCTGCACCTTACCCAAGGGTGACCTGCAGGCTAGCGAGGGAAGAAACATGTTACACCTTCTTTAATAGAGATGTATCGCCACCCATTTTTAGTACAATTTCTTTTAAGGACTATCGCCAATCTTACTGAAGTCTGAGCATGCCGAGATGCGATAACACAAAAGAGCACTAATCATGCAGGATAGTCAGCTGATGGCCTATCAAAACAGACAGATTCTGAGACGCGTATTACATAAATTGAAAGTGAGCTCCCTGTGATGATCTTGGGACTGAATAGGTCTCACCAGCACACTTAAGACAGAGCTGCATATGTGCGCAGAGATAACAAGGCTCTTAAGATCATTGCTATTAAAGCCTCCAGGGAGGACTAAAGATGTTGCAGTGTATGCTCATGAGGATGCAGTGCATCCAATGTAAAGGTTCAGTTCACCCTCCCATTAATGACTAGCTTTTTAATTGACTTTGACAGCTACTCTCATGGGATTCAAATTCACATCTGTAAATTAATTAGCTCAGGCTTTGGTTACTAATGCCTGGATCTAACCACAACACCATCACTTTATTCTTTTTCTTAGAAGTATGATGTAACATGTATCATATCTGATAGAACTGTAGTTTATGTACAGCTTCACGTGGGCTAGTGTTACAAAACGGTCCGGCGCAGCCACTGACGATTTAAGTTACTGACTGTTTCTGTTCCCACTGAAGTGAATTAGAATTGTTGAAAGTTTTACAAGGGAGGGAGAGGGTGCTTCCACAATGTTTTGCCAGAAGTCTAGCTTCTCAGACCTCCTGGAACTGAGGATGCTTTGGGTTAGTCAGGTAGAGCCTCTGCGTTTGTAAAGGTAGACAGGAGCAGTGGCCGTAAATCCAAGTGCCTTAACTCACTGTTTTCAATTTGATTAATTCCACTTTCTGAATCTACTGATTCTGATTCTTTGATTTTGTTCCGATGTAGACAGCATGTCACATATATTGCTTAGCCTCATTTTACTGGAAAAGGTTGTAAGCCGCTTCTCATTTTGCCACAGACCATGCATAGAACTGGTTCCTACAGTGCTGAGGGAAAGCACTGTTACCCCACAATATTGTCCCAATCCCAAACATAAGAATAATCTGTGAAATGGTTTATTACATATTTTTATGCCTCCACTCATTTTGCCTGAAGCTTTCTCATTCTAGTTCTTTCTCTCAGTTACGTTATAACAAATGATTACTTTTTGATAATTTATGATAAAATATAGACGCCGTTCTCTTTCACTCCATTGACATCACATCGTCTATCCTGAGATGCAAGATATTCTGCAGCATCTCTGGAGAGAAATTAGCAGTTAATGTTTTGAACCACAATGTTGACAGTTTATTTCCCTCCATAGATGCTGCCTGACCTGCTGAGTTCCTCCAGTGTTTTGTCTGCGTTGATGTAGTCTGCTCTGTTTACTTGTTTCAACCTTCAGTAAAACCATCATCACCCAACAGACAGAGAGCTGGGCAGTGTTGAGCAGTTCCTGGAATGTTTCGCTTTGCTGCTCTTGGCTGGTTTGCCTTTACTCAGTTGCTTGCCAAAGATCCTTCAACAGTCTTGAATGTGCTGGGTGGGATCTAGTGCGGAAGTGTGGAAGCAAGATAATTGAGTCCTTTGAGATTTTCAATGAATCATAACGATGTTTTCTGAAAGGCCTTTTGTTTTATCAGCATCCAGTGCCCAAAACTTTCTATTGAATGCAATCAATCGATGGTTTTCGTTCGGATATTATTTTAGTAGGGTATGACAAAGTCCTGTTGACTGAGAAAAAGAGCAGTGCAGTTTCTAAGCAAACATGAAAAGTACTCCTTTCAACTAGGTTCAAGGAGCAAGCTGCACAAGGAACTACTTCAGTCTTTTCCTTCCATTTGAATACTTCTTTGAAAATTCCAGGTGCATTATCACTCTAGAATGGACTTCCACAGTTCCTCGGCTTCACTTCCAAGCTTCCAAAGCAATCAAAACAAATATTGTTCCATTCTCGTTGGCACTGCAAGTTTCATACATCTTTCATTGGCAAACCTAGCATAACTCATCAAACAACATGATTTTTGCTAACTGAAGAATCATAATAAGTATTAGATTTATTTATAGTTGAAATATATTCTCCTCCCTAATTGAATAAACTCTTCCTAGATTGTTTGAGATTAGTAGGAGTAGGGGTGAGGGTTGATCTTTTTCTTTGTCAGATTCAGATTCATTTAGTTATCACATGTACATTAAACGTACTGTGAAATGTACTGCTTGCATTAACAACCAACACAAGGATAACTCATGGCTGCCCATAAGGGCCACCACACATCCAGTGCTAGAGAAGCGTGTCCACAGTGCTCAGAACAACAAAACAGAACACAACAAACAACAAAACAAAAACAGCAAAACAGGTCCGTTTCATCCCTCCTGCCCACACCCACTCACTCAAGGACGGTTGTCAAAACCCTCCAGTCTCAATTTTCCTGCCTTCGGCCATTAGCCCTCAATTTCCAGACTTCTAGTTGACCTTTGGGCTTTGATCTTTGATATCGACTTCTCTGGGCGAGCTGATGACGGCTCCCTGAACTGCAGGCACAAACTCCACACAAAGCGATGTGAAATGCAAAGGCCAAACTGTATTTAAAAGTTTTGTAAGAACTGAATTTCCTTGACAAAGAAGATTTTCCCTATCAGTCCTTTTAGCAGTATCATATAAATTTATGACACAGAAAGAGGGCGTTCTTTCCATTGTGTCTGTACCAGTTGATAAAGAGCTGTCTGACTTGCAGGCCATCAATACCTTTTGACGTTTAAACACTGCCTGATTTTTGGGCACGTAATTGCATCATATGCATTTTTTGACATCATAATCTCTTCATTAAAGGTTAAATCATAACAGATACAACTAGAGAGCCAAGGACCAAATACTGAGCTCACATTAATAGCTTTCTAGTCACAAAATCGCCCATGAATCGTTGCCCACTATTTCCTGCCTCTGAGTCAGTTTTGTATGCGATTTACATCATTTCCTTGCATCTCATGCAGTTTTACTTTTCTGACCATCCTGCCATATGGGATCTTGTCAGGATTCCTGCTGGAAACTTTGTCGACTATTTCAGATGAATCACACACCACAAAAAAAATCAATCAAATTGGTTGGATGTGACCTTCCCTTAATAAATACACAGTGACTGTGCTTGAATGATTAGTGGCTTTCTAAATGAAAGTTTATACAACACCTCGGGACTGATTCCAAAAAATTTATGCAACACTGAAATTAAACAACTGGCTTTGAGTCACAGAGACGAGTCTTTCAGCTCAGCACATCCATGTCACCTGATTTACTTATCTACATTAATCCCATTTACTGGTAGCCTCTGCAGTGTAATTACTTGGACCAGACAGCATCTTCCACCATCAGCTAAACAGAACTTTCATAACATGATCTCTGCTGTGTAGCAATTGGAAGTGGCATGTTCATGGCAAAGCTGCACAGAACATTCTCAGGTAATTGGAATGAAAGGCTTGCAAAGCCGGCCATCTTTAGGTGGCCATTATCTAGGAGAATCTTCTTCCAGTAAAATGGAAAACAATGGAGATCAAAGATGTAGAAGTTAATTTCATACAATATAACACAAAGATCGAGATAGTTGGCAAATTGATCAAGATATATTGTATAATATCATTACATGAATGAGAATCTTTTTCTTAAGCAGTCCCTCAGGGTTGAGGATAAGTTATTTCCGTGGGTTCTGCAGTAACTGGTGAGGACAATGTGGGGCCCATAGACGATGGAGCAGGAGGTACTTGATGGGGTAGATTGGTGAGAAGTTTGTAGGAGAGGTGAAGTTGAGCTTTTGTAAAGAAGTGATATTCCAGATGATCCATCCTCATTTTGAGCAGTCATGGTAGAGTTCTCACAAGTTGGTAGAGATAGAGTTACACAATCATACAGCACAGAAACAGGATCTTGTCCTAGTGGGTCTGCGCTGCCTTCAATGTGCTTATTGACATTAAACTCTTTTAATACATAGGCTTCCCACTTTTGTATTTCAAGTGCACATCTAAATTCTACCAAAAATAAGTACCTTCCTTCACCACAACTTTCAGCAGAGCCTTCCAGTTCTCAGCCATGAAAATATTGTTTCCTAAATCTCTTCCAAATCACCTACATTTTAAACCTAATATTTTTGGATATAGGATAGGTAGTGAATTTTTCCCCTACTGTTATCCATCAAAATTTTGTGTACCTCAGTCAGCTTCCTTTTTGGCTTCCTTTTATTCCAAGGAAAGCTGAGTCAGCCCATCCAGTCTCCCCTTTTAGCAGAGACATTCCATTCCTGGCAACATGCCAGTGATTCTCCTCTGCACTCTTGCCGGACACTCACATTCTCCTCATAGCATGGCAAAAAGAATGGCACTGGCTGGTCCAGATGTGGCCCTGCTAATATTTTATACACTTATACAGCAACCTTCCTGCTCTTCTATTTACACCCGGACGAAAGAAGGCAGGTATCCCATGTGACTTTGCAACCACTTGTTCCAGTCTTCAGGAGAGTTCCTCAGTTCCTCTGTATTTTTGTGTTTCTACCATTCATTGTGTATATCCTAGCCTGATTAGTCCTCCCAGGATTCATCACCTTACATTTTCAGGATTAATCTCTACGTCCTTATTAGTCTGTTCATCTCCCCAACTCTTCAGTTCCATTCCGCAGCCTAACATTACAGTCAATAATGTCATCAGCCATTGAGTCTTGTATGAACCTGCCAATTATATTTCCTAAATTCCCTTCCAGTTCATTAGTGTATATAATAAACCTCACGACTCTTCCTTTTGTAAAAACAACTGTTGAACATCATCCTCGCCTCTTGTCACCAAGAAAAATTCGGATCCAATTTGTCAATTTGTTTGGGATCCCATGGACTCTTGCTGTCTGGACCAGGCTGCCATCAGGAACCTTGTCAAAGACCTTCCTGAAATCTATGTAACCTGTCCAAACCACACACTCAATTACCTCTTCATTTGAATGAATCAGGCAGATTTACCCCATAGCAAAGCCACAGAGGCAACCAGATTCAAGAAGAACTTCTTCAACACCGCTATCAGACCTGAACCAAATACCACTTTCACAGCCCCTTCCCAATGGTGGTGCCACGTTCTCAGACTCTTAGTTTTACTTCAGTTATTCATTGTTGTCAACTTAGCATTTCTTCGTAAATTACTTCAGACTGCATGGCAATCTCTGCACCATACTGCTGTTTTGCACTCAAGGCCATATTTATTGTTGTATTTATTATTAGCACTGTGAGCTTCACAGGCAGAAAGAATTTCCTTGCAGCCAGGTGTATATCACAATAATCTGAATCTGAATCTATTCAGAATCTGATCTGATCTAGTGACCATTATTTTATCCTTCAGAATATTTTTCCAATTATTTCTCTACCACTAACATCAGACTTTTTATTACTTTTTTTTTATCCCTAATGCTTTGCTGAATAAACAAACCGCATTCACTATCCTCCAGGTATCTCTCATGTTTACTGCTGTTGGAGATTTGAAACTTCCTGTCAGAGTTCCCACTATGCCGTCTCTTGACTCACTCTAACAATCTGGAGTGCACAAGGTAGTAATGAAGAGTTTTCTTTGGAAAAATGGAATGTGTGCAATGGAGTCCCCAAGGGGTTAGTGCTAGAAACATTTTTAAATACTTCCTGCTAGCTAGCAGAATTGCCACACAACATAAAAACATTTTAGCAGCTTGCTCGGAGGCAGTTTGCTTATTCATTGAACTGACGGTATTTCAGTAAAATGACACGCCTATAGTTTAACCTTATAGGTTGAGTAGAACTCACTGTTCCATAGGATCCTAGCAACCAAGTTTATGGCTCTGAAGGAGACTATTTGGACATCATGTCCATGTCAGCCAATGCCTGACCTATCCCATAATTGGCACTTGTCTGCAGCTTTGTAGTTTATGGTAGAGCAAGGCTATGAGAAAGTAGGTTTTAAATGTGATTCCCATCACTGGGGGCAAACGTACTCCTTTCTAACTGCTCTATGAATATCACCTGATGTCTAAGCATCCTGCAGTTAATCTCTCTATACATTTCTTTAGGTACGAGTTTGGTACATTGCTCCACCAGACACTGCTGCTTGGTTAAGAGCCGTTGACTTCAATAAAGGATGTTCTGTTTACAGCTCTAGCCTTTGCCAAGTTATCTGTTTGCTGTAACTTAAAGAACCCTGAGGCATCATCCATTTGCTATTTTTTAATCGCCTAAACAGTGGATTGGTATTTTTCTGTATCTACAATTTCCTACCAACTGCAACCATTTTGAATTTTGGGAGGACTATTAGGCCTAGAATGGACTATTAGGACTATTAGGCCTAGAATGGTAGAACCCAGAAAATACTGAGGAACAGAGGGGTCTCGGTGTACAGGGTCCCTGAAGACTGGAAAAGGTGGTTAAGAAGTCCTATGGGATACTTGCCACCATTAGCTCAGGGATTACTAAATGAGCAGGGAGGTTATGGCATAACTGTATCATTTGCAAGCTTCTTAGTTGTAGCTTCCTACATTTAAATAACGCTATTAGGACAAGTAAAGGACTCAATAATGCAGAAACCGACTGGAGACAGACTTCCAGTCACAATTATATTCGACTATTACTCTTCACTTTTACTGAAACAAATCTGAATCCAGTCTGACATTTTCCAGTGTCCCGTGGGCTCTTTTCTGATTACATTCCATGTGGCTTAAGTTATTATTTGTAAGGATCTCATCCTGGTAAATGGAATAAGAAAATAAATTGGATAATGAAATTGCACTCTACTTGAATTCTATGCCCTGAGGATACCAGCCTGTCCCCAACCTCCTTTCTTGCTGCTGCATCACAAAATGCCTGCCAGTTGTTATTAAAAGTGTCACACAGAGTAACGTATTTATTACTCATTTCTACATATTCCACACTAATGATTTCAAGTTCAAGTGAGCCCATCAACTCTTGGGTACTGAGGTTGTCTCATGAAGAACCATTCGTTGATAAGCTCAACTTAAGAAAGATGAGAAGTGATCTTATTTAAAATTCGGTGGGGTTTTGACAGGAGATAAAGTGAATCTAGAACTGCAGAATATGATTTCGAGGTAAGAGAGTGTGAGAGATGATTTTGGCCAGGGGGCTTGTTTCCATGCTGAATATCTTCCGGACTGTAATTTTGAGGCTGAGACGTGAACAAGAGTATTTTTCTGCTCTCGGAGAACTGTGTATCTTTGGGGCTGTTTACCCCTGAGACAGGTAGATGCTGAATTATTAAGTACTGCTTAATCCAGTACTGAGATTGATTTTTAGATTGAAGGATCTCGAGGGAGTAGGACATCCGTAGGTCATAGCTGTACCTCTTGTACTTTCCTTGGTCACCAGACTTGAGCACCACTGATCTGGCCCTCAGCAGATTGAGGATCTCTTGGTTCATTCAGGGCTCTGATTGAGAAAGACTCTGATTGAAGAAAGCTAATGTTGGCCTTCATAACAAGAGGAGTTGAGTACAGAAGTAAATATGTCCTTCTGCAGTTGTATAGGGCCCTGGTGAGACCACACCTGGAATATTGTGTTCAGCTTTGGTCTCCAAATTTGAGGAAGGACATTCTTGCTATTGAGGGAGTGCAGCATAGGTTCACGAGGTTAATTCCTGGGATGGCGGTACTGTCATATGTTGAAAGATTGGAGCAACTGGGCTTGAATACACTGGAATTTAGAAGGATGAGAGGGGATCTGATTGAAACATATAAGATTATTAAGGGATTGGACACGCTAGAGGCAGGAAACATGTTCCAGATGTTGGGGGAGTCCAGAACCAGAGGCTACAGTTTAAGAATAAGGGGTAGGCCATTTAGAACAGCATTCAGGAAAAACTTTTCCACCCAGAGAGTTGTAGATCTATGGAATGTTCTGCCTCAGAAGGCTGTGTAGGCCAATTCTCTGGATGCTTTTAAGAAAGAGTTAGATAGAGCTCTTAAAGATAGCAAAGTCAAGGAATATGGGGAGAAGGCAGGAATGGGGTACTGATTGTGGATGATCAGCCATGATCACATTGAATGGCGATGCTGGCTCGAAGGGTCGAATGGCCTACTCCTGCACTTTATTGTCTATTGATTTTGTGGGGACACACTTGTTCACAAATGACTTTAAGGTGATGATTAAAAGGCATTTAGACTGACATAGACAGATATGAACCACATTCAGGCAAATGGGATTAGTTAAACTGGTATCATCACTGGTGGAGTCATAATGGGCTGAAAGGCTTGTTTCTGTTCTGTACCATTCTATGTTCTATGAAGTGGGAGCAGGCTTGAGTATCTACAGTCAATTCCTGCACCGATCTCTTCAAAAGCAACACAACAGATGCTGGAAACCCAGGAGTCTCCATTCCATGTGTTGGCAGGACATTAAGAATTAAAACCTGCACAGAGTAAATTGTTGATTTCAGCTGGTAATTCTTCATTTCTTGAGTTCTAGAGTTAGCCCGCTGGAGAAAAATTGCAGAAGGAATTGTGAGTGGAGCATTTAGATCATTTACGAGCATGTTTGTTTACAACCGAATGCTCTTTACGTAGTGTGTATACAGTGGGTGTTTGCAATGTTAAGATTTGAACTCTGTTATTGGTGTGTGTTTATAAGATGAGATGATTTGAGGAGGAGGATGACAAGGATGTCTTTCGATGTTTACTAATTTACGGATCAAAACAGCAGATGCAATGAATGTTAGTTTAATGTTTTAGCAATTTTATTATGGCATTGGTTGACATTTACTGACAAAGATTTAACATGGCAAATGCTTACTAGAAAGGGCAATTTGATGAATTTTTAGGCCATTATTATTGGGTTTTACAAGTTTTGGAATCTGAAAGACCAACCTCAGCCTTCAATCCAGAAGTAGGGGATATTAGTATCATGCCAGAAAGGTGAAGACACTGTCTGGAGAGGCAGAATTGTATTCAAAAATGATTCATTTACCCCTAACTCTTTGGCTGGCCTCCCTTCCTCCAGTAAGGTAAGGTGTGTCAAATGAAATCGTGCTTAATGAGGCCTTGCTGTTCTGAGGCCTAACCGAATCATGCTTAATGAGGCCTTGCTGTTCTGAGGCCTAACCGAATCATGCTTAATGAGGCCTTGCTGTTCTGAGGCCTAACCGAATCATGCTTAATGAGGCCTTGCTGTTCTGAGGCCTAACCGAAGCCTGAGGCAAAGGAACTCATGCACTTTATTATCACTGTACCAATGACCTTGTCAGCTGGAAACCCAGTCAGGAAATCCAGTGAATGGCTGGAAGATGGCTAAAACTTTTGTGAATTTTGGCCCCACTGTTCTATAATGAAATAGACCGCAGAACGGTGCAGTTCAGGAACAGACCCTGTGGCCCACCACGTCTGGGCCGAGCATGATGCCGAATTAAAATACTTTCTTCTATCTGCATATGGTTCATATCCTTTCATTCCCTACATGTTCATGTACCTATCTAAATGTGTTTATCTTATCTGCTTCCACTACCACACCTAGCAGCTGCTCCCAGGTGCCCACTGCTCTATAAAAATCCTTGCCCTCAAATCTGCTTTAAACTTTCCCACTCTCACCTTAAAGTTAATTAATTTAGTATTCAATCTTTCTACCCTGAGGAAAAGGATCCTGGCCTATTTATGCCTCGCGTAATTTTATAAGCCTTTATAAAATGTTTATAACCCTCCGACACTTGAGAGAAAGCAATCTAAGTTTGTCCAACCTCTCTGTAAGTTTCTGTGCCCCGGGCTTCAGTTAGTTCTTGGAATAGAATTGCCTCATTAAGTGAGCTTGGATATCCTGTGACCTTTACCCCGGTCTTGTTTCTGAGCTTTGCTCTGTCCTGTGCTAATTGCACCACAGAATTTATTTTCACCTTGCAAATACCTGCTTTGAATTTCATAGAAATGGCAACAGGAAAACAAAGCCAAACAGATGATGTTAAGTCCTGCGCAGGCTTGTCTTCAACTACACTTCTCAATATTCTACCATCTCCCTAATTGAGAAAGTTGACATGAAATGGGTATTTCCTCTGAAATGTGCTGGTCTCATCCTGACAAACTGACCTGATGTGTTGAGATATTGTGCTCACTGCACCAAACACTGACTCGACTTCTTTGAGATGCTCCTCTCAAGTTATGGAAAGAGCTGACAAAGTTATATTTACTATAACATCTTCTCTGAAAGATGGCGATAGGGGTTTTTCTCTGAGAGTACTGAAGTTGTGTGGATGTGCTATTACACTGTGTTGTACAATTTCTCTGCTCTCTGGGTTAAAAAGGCTCTTTCTGCTGCCTGTCCTCAATCCCTTGGAATTAGTCATCATTCTGTAGACATTTCATCCTGTCAACAAGATGTATCATGAATGCCTCCTGACCTTGTCCTGAAGTCCCCACCAACACAGAAGCCAGTATCATCCGCTGTGTGAGATATTGGGGAAGAGTTTACAAAAGTGATGTCTAAAGGACATAACGGCAATGCTATCACCAACTTCATCACCAACTATCTGCTTAGTTGGCAGCTTCAGTTCCCACCGTAGCAAATGTGGAATTTAAAATCCATTAACACTATGAAAAGTTGATCACTAATTCACTGGATTGTTGTAAAACCTTATGAGATTTACTAATATCCCTTCTGGAAAGGAAGTCCACTGTCCTTACCTTACTACTAAAAGAAAAAAGGAGACACAAGATGTTGGAGCAATAAACTATCTGCTAGAGCAACTCAGTAGGTTGAGTAGTAACTGCGGAGGGAAAGGAATTAGAACCTAGGACAGTATAGCACATTTACAGGCCCTTCAGCCCACAATGTTGTGCCAAATCAATATCTTCTGCCTACACCAAAGCCTTTCCAATTTCCTCACATTCGCATTCCTACCTAAATATCTTTTAAAAGCCTCTAGTATATTTGCTTTTACCACCACCTCAGGCAGCACTTTCCAAACATCCACTTCTCTTTGTGTAAAAAAAACTTTGAAATTACCCCCTCTCAACTTAAAAGCATGCCCTCTGGTTTTAGACATTTCAACCCTGAGTGAAAGATAATGTCTGTCTGCTTTATCTATGCCTTTCATAATCTTATGAACCTCTATCAGATCTCCACTCAGCCTCTGGTGCTCCAGAGAAAACCGCCCAAGTTTGTCCACCTCGCTTTAGAGTTCACGCTCTCCATTCCGGGCAGCATTCTGGTAAACCTCTTCTGCACCCTCTCCAAAGCCCCAACATCCTTCCTGTGACTGTATGTAATATTCTAGATATGGCCAAACTAGAGTTTTGTAACACTGCAATATAACTTCCTGACTTTTCAACTCAATGCCTCAACTAATAAAGGCAAGCTTGCCATACACCTTCTTAACGACCCTATCAACCTGTGTCGCTACCTTCAGGGAACCATGAACTCGCACCCCAAGGTCTCTTTGCTTATCAACATTGTTAAGTACCTTGCCCTTAATGGAGTACTGCCCCTTTACGTTTGACCTACCAAGGCAGAACACTTCACATTCGGTCCGGTTATACTCCATCTGCCATTTCTCTGCCCATATCTGCAACTGATCTATATCCTACTATATTCTTTGCCAGTTTTCTATGCTGTCCAGAGCATCATCAATCTTTGTATTATCTGCAAATTTATGTAACATCCTGGTTAAGATTTTTACTGCTATGTTGTAGGTATTTCATTTTAGCAGTTCTGTAACAGCATTCTGTTTGTTTTCAGCCTGTTTGGGTTTGAGCTGAGATAAGGGGCTTTGTTGTTCAGTTTTCAAATGTGGTGTCAGCCAGTCAGGATGGTGGAATTGGGAGAAGGTTCCAGAGAATGCTGGGCAGGGAGGTTTTGTGAGGGACACTGGTGTGAGTCAAGATCTTTGTTGGCAGGAGCTGGGAGAAGTCAAGAGGGAAGATGGCTGAGGATGTCATCCCTGTTGCACAAGGTGCTTTATGCAGATGAATAGTTTCAAGGAGGAAGGGACAATACTCTTACGGGAGAGCCTGTTTGTTCAAGATGGATTCCAAGTGACATTTGGAAGGTGCAATGTGTGCACTGAAAATCTGGCAGATTTGAGCTCCACTGTGCACATGTGAGTGTTTAAGTATAATGGATCCTTTTTGTTCATTTTCTTCTTTCCTTTAATAACTTGTTGCTTAAGCTAACATTCTTAAATATACTTGTATATAATTGTACGCAGTGTATGATCTGTTATTACTTGCCGATGGGGGCAATAAATCACACAGCATTCACACAAACTGGGGTTTGGGTGGGTGAGACATCCCAACCTCATGGATTTGGTGGGACCAAAGTCGTATGCACCCTAGACTTCCGAAGCCCGAGAAAAGCGGGTTTCTTGCCGCGGAGTCCACTGGCTGTTAGGGAGGGGCTATTGAGCTGCATTTCCAGGGATGCCCAGTAAAAATGGGTTTCACTTACTTACCCATCCATCTACCTTTTCATCCAGGTCATTTATATACATCACAAATAGCAAAGGTCCTAGTACAGGTCCCAGTACAGATCCCTGGGGCACGTCGGTTAAATCAGCGAGAATAAGCACCTCAACATGGATCCCATGCACCTTAATCTTCTCAATGAGCCTCCCATGAGGGACATAGTCAAACACCGTACAAATATCCACGTAAGTGACATTCACAGTTCTACCTTCATCAGTCATCCTCATCACCTACTCAAAGAACTCAATCAAGTTAGTAAGCCATAACTTGCCCCACAAAAAGCCATGCTGGCCCTCTGCAATAGTTATCCAAATGCTCATAAACCCTATCCCTAAGAGTTCTTTTCCAGTAACTTCCCTACCACTGACATGAGACTCACAGATCAATTAGTTCTAGGATTATCCCTGGTTTATTTCTTGATAAATAGAACAACATTAGCTATTTGCTAGTCCTATGGGACCCCACCTTTGGCTCGAGAGAACACAAAAATATGAGACAAGGCTCTGGCAATCTCCTCCCTCACCTCACAAGGTTGTTGACATCTTCGGTTAAAAGTTCTCTTCAAGATTTAAAAAAATTTAGGAATGTAGATCGATTGATATTTAAGTTACAGTTCACTTTTTCCTATATAACACAGCTTTTAATTGATTATGAAACACGTATTTTCTTATTTTTTTGCCTTTATCAATATTTTCTCACAGTCAATGTCAACACCAAGTTTATAGTCCTATGCATAAGTACAAGTAAGCACAGGTGCAATGAAAAAAATAAGTCATCAGTGGCAGCAGCAACTGAAGCACATCATATAAACAGCACTCCAAAGAAAAGCATAAATTAGACATAAGTTATACGCAACTTTACCAGGAAGAACGCAAGTACAGCAACAGAAACACCCCCAAAGTGTCGACTGTACTCTTTCCCTAGATGCTGCCTGGCCTGCTGAGTTCCTCCTGCATTTTGTGTGTGTTGCACAAAAATACAAAGTTTATTTTAGTGCAAGTGATCAACGTGATAGCAGTGTTGCTGTACTGTAGTGGTTAGGGTTGTGCTGGTTACCTCAGGAACTGAATAGTTGAAGGGAAGTAACTGTACTTGAACCTTCTGCACCTCCTGCCTGATGGTAGCTGTGGCTTGGCCTGGATGATGGGGATCTGGGATGTTACCATCACGAGGGTGCTCCTCCTGATGGTGGGGATGGGTCTGCCCTTGACAGAGTCCATTAATCTCCGCAGTCTCAGTTTCCTTTGGACTTAGAATTATGGGTCCTATTTACTATTTTCTGTAGATTTGGACTATGATGTCCTTTCGGTGGGTTGTGAAGGATGCCTAGTGTATCCAGTATAGGATCCTGAATTATTTATTTCATTTCAATAACAGATTATGAAGAGATTAACAAAGGAGAGAAGAAGGTATCTTTTACTTTGACGGCATGTAAGTAAAATCGGCATTATAGATACCATCTATTTTTCCTTCCAAAAAAACTTAGGACAATTCTATGTAAGCTACATCCCTTTGTGTTTGTTTAGTTTTCCTTTACTCTCTGAATTTGTATTTTTATGTTTTAGTTGACATGGCTTTGCTGAAGGGGATTGTTGACATGATGTTGTTTGACTAAAGGTCGAGTGCTATTTCCTCCTGATACAAGAACGAACCAGCAGAAGATATTTTGAACACAACTCTTTAAAATGTCAGAAGCACTATGAAAATGAAACATGCATTGTGTGCTGACATGTGAAAATACAGTCAAATGAGCGAAAGAGAAGGAAGGAATAATGTCAAAGTAAGACTGGAGGAACATTTAATCCTCCTTTGAAACTTCCACCTACACGACTAAACTATCCGTGTTTGCAACTGATCTAGTAAATGAAATTTCTCTGCAATACAGAGCCTATAAAAAGTACTCACCTGCCCTCCCTTGGAAGTTTTCATGTTTTATAGTTTTACAACATTGAATCAGTGGATTTAATTTGGCTGTTTTTGACACTGATCAACAGAAAAAGACTCTTTTGTGTCAAAGTGAAAACAGATCTCTACAAAATGATCTAAATTAATCACAGATATAAAACACAAAATTATTGATTGCATAAGTATTCACCCCCTTCAAGTCAGTATTTAGTAGATGTGCCTTTGTCAGTAATTACAGCCTTGAGCCTATGTGGATAGGTCTCTATCAGTTTTGCACATATGGACACTGCACTTTTTCCCCATTCTTCTTTACAAAACTGCTCAAACTCTGTCAGATTGCATGGGGATCATGAGTGAACAGCCCATTGCAAATCCAGCCAGAAATTCTCAATTGGATTGAGGTCTGGAGATCTGACTTAGCCATTCTAGGACATTAACTTTGTTGTTTTTACGCCATTTATGTGTAGCCTTGGGTTTTTGCTTGGGGGTCAATGTCTTGCTGGAAGACAAATCTTCTCCCCAGTCACAGTTCTCTTGCAGGAGGCATCAGGTTTTCCTCCAGGATTTCCCTGTATTTTGCTGCATTCATTTTACTCTCTACCTTCACAAGCCTTCCAGGGCCTGCTGCACCCCCACAGCATGATATAACCACCACCATGTTTCAGGGTAGGGATGGTATGTTTTTGATGATGTGTGGTGTTTGGCTTACACCAAATTGAAGCACCTTGATTGCACACAGGTTTCCAAAGTCAGATCTCCATTTAACTAATTATCTGACTTCCAAACCATTTGGCTGCACCAGTGATAATTTGGCATATTATATTAAAGGGGAGTGAATACTTATGCAATCAATTATTTCATGTAAGAAGAGGATCCTTTTCAAAGGTTCAAAGGTCCAATTTAATGTCAGAGAAATGTATACAATATACATCCTGAAATGCTTTTTCTTCACAGCCATTCACAGAGGAGTGCCCCAAAGAATGAACGACAGTCAAATGTTAGAACCCCAAAGTCCTCACCCCACCGGCAAAAAAAGCGCATTGGTACCGTCACTGAGCACAAGAATGAGTTAGGCAATTGCAAAGACACAGACTTCCATTTACCCCGCTCACTGCCTCCTACCAATCAGCCAACCCTCTAGCCATGCCAGTGACTTTCCTGTAATAGCATGAGCTCTTAACTTGGTAAGCAGCCTCATGTGTGGCACTTTGTCAAAGGCCTTCTGAAAGTCCAAACATACAACATCTATTGCCTCCCCTTCATCTATCCTACTTGTAATCTCCTCAAAGAATTCCAACAGGTTTGTCAGGCAAGATTTTCCTTTAAGGAAACCGTACTGACTTCGTGCTATCTTGTCCTTTGCCACCAAGTACTCCATCACCTCATCCTTAGCAATTGACTCCAACATAAATCACCTTCTCTGTCGAATGATTGTGACCTTACCCTGCAGCCTGGACTGTGCTGTACATGGTTCACGAACTGCAGCACACTCATAAGATAAAATGATGATAGTTCCTGTCTGATAGTTTAGTGAAATTCTCTTGTGGGTTGGCCTGGTATCATTTACAAGTATTGGGACAGTCCATACAAATCCAAAGGCTACACAAATAGAAATGTACTATTTTGCTTTGGGTTACAAAGCAGCACTCAGGACTTAATGGTTCACACACTTAATCAGTCTGAGGGATTTTAAGTTCCGCAGTTATAAGAGTCATTTGGTTATCTAGGACTGAGAAAAGTTTAACCTTTCACCTTGATGACAAGCTTTTCTATCATGAGTGAGTCAAAGGAGAGGCAATGTTTTCCTTTTGAGAAGTAAATAGTCCGTATATAGATGTTATTCCAATTATTCAAAAGAAAGGCCAGGTTTATAAATACAAAGTATATTAATAGCCAAGCTGCTGTGCTTAAAACAAATGTTCAACTTTATAAGTGAACAACAAACATGTTGACCATAATTTGTATAAAATGGAGCTTTGAAAGGCCAGTTTTAGTTTATACATTTCAGCATTTGGAGGCAGTCGGATTTACCACGTGAGTATCAACACAATCAGCATGATGCAGCTCTCAGTTGTATCTCTGGATTTCAATTTAGATTCCGCTTCTCTGCTTTTTTAAAAACCAGTGCAGTCCTCAGGCAGTGTTGTCTTGGCAGAAATACTGCCCTTCAGATGAGACATTATCTGTACTTGAAGGTAGATGTAGCAGACAAGATGGCAAAATTTTGCAGAAGAACATGGAGATTATTCCAAAAGCCTGACTGATATCTATCTATCCCTCGTTCACCAGAACAAACTATGTGGCCATTATTGAAATCGAACAATTGTGTATGAGTTGGCTGCCTCCATCTCTATATAGCAGTGTCACACTCCAGAAGTATTTCATAGGTTAAAGAACACTTTGGAAACAAAAAGAATGATAAAATGTAACATTTCTTTATCTAATCCCTCTTCCCCGTTTCCACCCTGTTTTTGGAATGGTCATACTCTCCCTTATCAGTTTTGATTGATTGTCTTAGTTCAAAACATAAACCAATCTTCTTTTAACTTTTGAATGCTGATAAAATTTATAATATCTTTAGCAATTTTCATTTTCCCATCTTGAATGAATTCAATATTTCACTGTAATCCCAAGTAAGAATGTTAGATGGTAGAGAACAAAAAGCCAATGAGCATTCAATGGTTCTGTAGATCTGTCCAACTGTAGTTTCTATTCCATCCATAAGCCTTTTATTGATGTTATGATACAGTTCAAATCTATAATTACTCAGTTCAAAGTTCAAAGTAAAATTCTAATCAAAGTACAAATCATGTCACCATATACAACCCTGAGATTCATTTTCTTGCAGCATTTACAGTAAATACAAAGAAACACAATGAAAGACCACTCACAAGATGAACAGCCAATGTGCAAAAGACAACAAACTATGCAAATACAAAAGACAAATATTATCAAAATAAGCATAATAAATAAATAAGCAATAAATATCAAGAATATGCAATGACGAGTCCTTGAACGTGTGTCCATAGGTTGTGGGAACATTCAGTGTTGAAGTTGAATGAAGTTATCTCCTTTGGTTCAAGAGCCTGATTCTTGAGGGGTAATAACTATCCCTGAACCTGGAGTATGGATCCTGAGGCTCCTGGGCCTCCTTCCTGATGGCAGCTGCAAAGACAAAGCATGGCCTGGATGGTGGGGGTCCTGATGATGGATGCTGCTTTGCTGCCTTCCTGTGAAAGCACTCAGTGTAGATGTGGACAGTGATGAGGAGGGCTTTACTCATGATCCACTGGTTTTGTATGCTTCTCCATGGGGCTTCACTTACACACACACACACACACACACACACACACATCCTTGATGTTCTGCTGCCATGGTGCTGACTGTGTGCTCTTCAATGTCTTCCCACCTGGTATATTTTCATAATGGGTTTGGTTTTGTGTTTCTGTTCGCACCATACACTTTCTTTAGTACTTTTTTTCTTTAGTATTCAATTTCTTTAGTAATGGGGATGTGTAAATGTCTATATGCTGTTTGTGTACTGTATTTAAGGCAGATGCTTCTGTTTATTTCGTAACGCAATTATAACTACATTGTGGGTGCATTGCATCTGATTCATGTTTGGTCTAAAGTTAACTTTGTGGGTAATTAACGATGGGATGTCCTGGTGCCTAAATAAAAGGGGTGGGTCACTGTCGGTAGCAGAGAAAGAGATCGAGCTGCCAGAAGTTCACATTGGCCAAAGTATGGAGCTGTAATTGAGTTTTCTGTTAGATATCTTTTTGTAAATATTGGCAGTTTTCTTTTTGCTATTTTCACAAAGTTTTGTAAGCTTGATTTTTTGATGCGCCTAATAAACACCCTTGCACGAAAGTGCTAACTGACTCCAGCCATCTTTTCTTCAGTCATAACCCACGTTCCATAACATTGGCCCACTCCCACTATCTGACTTCTTTTTATTGGACCTTGCCAAGTGCCTACTTATGTCTCCTCAGAAACGGTGGCATGCAAAAATGTGCTAACTGCTCCCCGCTCGCTTCTTTTAAACTACCTCTCCCTCTCCGTGATTCAATGTCTCCTCAGGAGCGCTGGTGCCCAAAGTATGCCAGGTACCCCCACTCACTTCTTTAAAATTCTATCTCCCTCTGTGCAATCTAGTATATCGCTGGGAGACCTACAATACTGCATTATGTCTGTGACTGGTTAATATATAAATGTTTTCATATGATAATGCTTCAAAATGTTTCTCTAAAGGTTACTTCTGAGTCATCCATTTGGGAAGTTCCACTTTAATAAAATTGACTGGAATAAAATAGAATATTTCTTGTTGTAATTCTCATTTGCTTGCTTGCCTTTATTTTCATTTCATTTGTACATGATATTCTAATGAGCATTCCTATTGGCATTCCTGAAAAATTATCTTTTTATACCATTAGCCACTCTTCAGCATTGTGAATTTCATCCCACTACTTACTATTTATTAAAATTAACTGAGTTTAACTTTTTAAAATTTAAATTTTATCAAATTATTGTGCATATAAACATCAGATCAGAAGGTATTGCTTTTAAATGTGAACAGAATTATGTCAATGCAGTGTTCCAATAGTTTTCAAAGTAGTTTAATTTGATGTGCTCCATAATTCAATTAAGTAGGGAGACAAAGAAATTTATAGAAGGTAATGCCTTACTTCCTCTGCAGTCCTTTTTTGCTTTGGACAGTCCATAATTTCCTCGTGGTTTGCTGAAATCTCTGTCTGATTTGGCTCAATGATGCTAGTGCAAGGAGGCAGGAGAAATGAATGAGAAGCTTTTGGAAAGATTGTGTAGGAGTTATATTGTAGTAGAATGATGTGGAGTGGTTTGGAATGCAAGGGTAATCCCACAGAGGAAGGGGAGTGGGAGGGTTTGGTAGAGAGAAAGGAGAAATGATGCTTCAGTTTTGACACCAGTGAAATTACATTACACTCCAGTTTCATTTCAGACCAATTAGAATTTTACAGCATCTAAAAATCTCTTGTGTTTGTAATTTTTTATCAGTGACTGTTTAATTTTCCTTACATTCAATTTACAACGTTCAGCTATATGTTTTCAAATTATAATTCAGTGTGCTTTATATACTAATGTTGTACAGCAGAGCTGATGAACTCATAGCTACATATTTTCATTCTAAGATATCTTTCAACTTTTCATAGTAATGCCCCAATTCTTTGACTTTGGCATAAAGAAATATAATGATTAACCTAAGAGATTTAACCTTAGTTATGCAAAGCTTTCTGACCTAAGAATGATATTGAATGGAAATGAACAATTTAATCTGAGAGTGTAGGATGCAGCAATCCAGAGCCAAGGTCACTGTGCACTGCAGTAGTAACTGATCAATAGTTATATTTATTTTTAAAAACTGGGAGAAGTAACGTGATTCAGACAAAGTGCAATAAACTTCCAGTTGACAAATGTTAAAATATTTAAAGTAATTATTTAAGATATTTTAAATATTAATTGTTTAATTTATAATTTGCTTTTTAACTGTGTTCTGGATAAACTATAAATTTGAAATAACTAAATTCTCATATTTCATTGTGCCTTGAAATCCAGAGGAGTTCATTTTAGCCCCTCCCTCATAACTGAGGCACGATGCAGCCAAGCAATTAGCTACTTACATTGCTCACTGCCTGACTACAGCTCCCAGTCACTGGATGTGGCTGTCAGCCCTTGCTTCGCACCAGCCATCCTGTGGTGCCAAAGAAAAGATGTAACACCCTTTCAGTAAACACGGCATTGGGTTCTGCTCTAGCTTCCAGTAGCCAGCCTAACTGAAGCAGTTGTTGCTTTAATGCTGCTATGATCAACTCATTTCTTTCCATCCCTATGTTCCTTTGAGAAGACAGTCATATGCTGTATTTATCAACAATTGTAATGGAAGGAAGACCATTGAAAAAACATGTTGATAATGAAGGGTCCGGCAATTTATTAGATTCCCTTAATTTCATAGACCTACTTCTGAAGTGGATGGTGGACTTCCTTCTTAAATGGCCACAATTCCTGTGAATAAATCTTCTCTGCGTTGCTGTTAGTAAGGCATTCCAAAACTTTATTGCAGAAATACCACAGGGATGGTGAGAGATGTCTCACTCAGAGTGATGTATAATCTAGCAGGGAATTTTAAAATAAGAATTTCCAGCCATGCAATTTCATATTTCCAACATTTACTCTATATTCCTCACATTTTCAAGCAGTTATTCTATACAATTTATATCCATTTCAACATTTTGTTCCCTGTTACAGCTTCTTTCGGATTGTGCTGTTAGCTTTTTTTGTGGGACATAAAAAATTGAAGCAGGAGTCAGCTGTATGGCCCTTTGAGCCAACCTCACTATTCATCAAGAACATGACTGGTATTCTACCTCAATGCCTTGTTCCAGCACCATTGCTCATCCTTCAATAAGGCCTTTTCTCAGTCTTCTAATCTCTGAAGGATACAGTCCCGATCAACTCAGCCTCCTCATATGGCAAACCACCATCCCTAAAAGCAGTTTACTGAACCTCTGCTTCACTCCTTACATGGCAACTACATACTTTTTGTAGACCCAGGCAACTTCCACTTATCCTCGAAGCAGCTTACTCATCTTTTCTCATGTCTTTCTTTTATTTTCAGGGTGGCTGTGGCCCTGCTGGAGTCTGTGACCTACAGCTACAGCTCAGACTGTGGTTCTCAACAAGTGGTGGGTTCTCGGACTGGCTTTTGCACCCTCTCATTTTGATATGACCAGGAGCTGCGTGTGCCCTCGGGGCGTGGCCTGATTCCTCGCAGATGCCGCTGACTGAAGTGGCATGGGAGCCAGGAACACTGAGATAGCAGGCAGAGAGTCCTGCTGTGGGAAGAAGACCCCATCTCTCCTTCCGATGGTGAGTGACAGCCATTCGGTCCTCAAGTCGCTTTGGGAGTTTGACACTTCTGTCAATCATTCTCTGAATCTCTATGTTTTTGTTTTGTGGATGTCTGTGAAGAGTGAGAATTCCAGGTTGTATACTGTACACATTCTCTGATATTAAATAGAACCATATCCTTTTAAATATTAACACCGCTCATCTTCTCACCATTTAACAAATATTCCATTTTTCTATTACATGCAGCCACGCAGACCTCACACACCTCCAACTGTTCCATTTGCTGAATTCTCATCCACTCACTCAGCTTGTCATACTCACCAGAAATTTCTCTACAGTCTCCTCCCTTCCCCCACTTAACACCAAGTAGTTTATTATCATCAAATATGATATTTTGTTCCCTCAGTCAGATCATTGACATTGGTAGAGATGAACTGGAAAGCAAGCAACAGCAGTCTCTGTGATCCCTCCCCAGTCCGAGCCTGCCATAAGGTAAAAGATCTGCCTATTCCCTTTCCACTCAATGTGTTGCTAAAATCCTAATTTATCACAATAAGATACTGATGCAATCAATTTGCATGAGAAAAATTGATTCATTAGCAAGCAGAGTGATTAATTAAAGTAGACGCAACTCTTAAAGCTCTACTGGGAGTGGAGACCTTCTGTGAAATAAAACCTGAAAGTCAATCATACTTGATGTCAAAGTCAAGTTTATTGTCATGCGAACAAGTATACATAAGCACATGTGCAAAGAAAAACTTACTCGCAGCAACATCACAGGCACTTAGCATCATATATAGTAAACTGCATTCAGAAGGGAAGTGTAAATAAAACGTTTTTTTAAAAGAAGGAACACAATTAAAAAATAAACAACGTACATTCTAGTGCAAATTGATCGCAATGTTACTGAACTGTAGTGATTAGGATATTGCCAGTTGGTTCTAGAACCAAGTGACTGAAGGGAAGTAGCCGTTCTTGAAGGTTGTGGCCCGGGACTTTCAGCTTCAATACCTTCGGCTGAGTGGTAGCTGTGGAAAAAATGGCATAGCCCAGATGGTGGGGATATTTAATGATGTTGCTTTCTTGAGGCAGTGCCTCTGATGCTACTACCGATAGTGGGGAGGCATGTGTTAGTGATGTATTGGGTGAAGTCCACTGCCCTCTGAAGCCTATCATGCTCTTGTGCATATTGGACTCTCTTCCTGGGCATCTTAACACTTATTTTATTATTAACTATTCCCACTCTGTAGAAGGGTCATGATTTTGAAATGTTAATTGGTTTTACAATAGCTGTTGTTCAAATTTTAGAGTAATTCCTGCATTTTCAGCTTTATTCAATAGAAATAAATTATTTACAGTCTCTTACAAAGAAAATAAGAAAATATTAACAAATTAGTGGGAGTCCACTAAGTAAAAGGGGGTAAAATGCAGTTATGTAAGATCTGCGTGTCCCAAAGTAATTTATCTCTAATGAAATTATTCAAAGGTGCTGAAATTCAAAACTGCTGAGGATGCCAGAAACAGTAAATGAAGGAAACCCTTTAGGTCAGGCAGCACCTGTAGAGTGAAACGTTTTCATCAATGACCCTTCATTAGAAAAAATTACAAATTTCGATAAAGGATTGTTGACCTGAAGTGTTATCTCTGTTTCTTACAATGTAGATCTTACCTGATCAGTTGAGTGTTTTCAACAATTCCCTTATTTTAGCTCTTCCCTCAGTAAGCTGTTTTAGATTAAGGGCCACACAAGTGGAAAGTCACACAGGTGCTAATTTACAGGATAAAAGATTTTCAACTGAGGAACAGATGTTATCATACAACAAATTTAACTCCTTTGAGTGTTGTGAAAATAGCCAAAACTTAACCTTAAAGACAGGAAGATATCTTCCTCAAAAGCTGTAGCATTTTCTTCCAGCTTATGGCAAGGTTTGGCCACCTACTGTTAAACCATGGCCATTCACAAGACAGAGGCAAGCCACTTCTCCAATTATTCAGCCAGGAATAATTAATTGCTTACAAGATTTATTCTATGTACTTGCACCTGAAAACTACACATTTTAGCAAATGGCAAATAATACATTAAAATTACCTGAGAAATAAGTATTTATTCTCTATATAAAATAAATTTAAATTTTAAAATTCAGTTTATAAAGTTTCTGATTGCCACAATTGGCTATGAATCTGTAACATTTTAAAAGGTCTTATAGAAGGAATATTAGTGATAGTTTTATACTCTTACTGCTTTCTTTCCCTTTGCACAAATATTAGATCCAAAGCAGGTTGGGTTAAATGCTTTACAAATTGTTTCCAGCATCCAAAAAAAATGTCATAGAAGTTTTCTTAACAAGAAAAAGCTGGCAGATAAAAAGACTGAGGATTCTATTGGTGTTTTTTTTTATCTCCTTCACTTATGCTGATCCTTCTACACCATGCCTGTGCAAATCCCCACAGCATCTGGTGACCCTGTGATCTCTTGACGTCAGAACATCCTTCAAAACCCAAAGGGCCTTGATGGTGTACCGGGCTGGGTACTGAAAATCTGTGCCAATCAAATTGAAGTGTTCAAGGATATCTTCAATGCTGCAGTCAGTGGTTTTCTTGCCTGTCAATCACACCGGAGCCCAAGTAGACCATGGTAATGCTGCCCCGTAGGACTCACATCTAATGTGATGAAGTGCTTGGAGGAGTTGGCTATTGTTGTTCCTTCTCCTGCCTTATGCTGCCTTATTTTGCCGTTTCCTTAGCACTTGTTTTTTGTGAGGCTGAATTGCTTGATGCTCAACCCAGCACGAATGGAAAGTGTGCAAGGAGCCGGCTGGATGTGAACCCAGGACCATTGGCCTCAAAGTCTGGTGCTGATGCCACTATCCCACCAGCTAACATAGAGGGAGGCCATAGGTAGAGTTAACTCGTGATTGATGAAGGACCTGCGCCTGCTTCGATTTGCATACAGCAGACTCACTGATTTTCCACTTGACTTTGAAGCACCTAAACAGCAACAAAACCTATGTCAGCTGCTGTTTATTGATTACTGCTTGGTGATCAACAGTATAATCCTGTCACTACTAACCATCAAAGTTCAAAAACTGGGCATCTGTACCTTCCACTTCAACTGGATTCTCAATGTCCTCATTGGGAGACGACAGTCAGTTAAGATTGGTAATAATATCTCCTTTTTGCTGACAATCAGCCCAGCCCCACCTCAAAGATGCATGCTTAGTCCACACTAAGAGAGTATTCTCTCTACACACATCTGTATGGCTAGGCGCAATTCAAATGATATCAATAAATTTGCCAATTTGTTGTTGGTGGAATCTCAGAAAATGAGAGCGAGTCAGTCACACAGGAGTGAGGGAGATCAGCTGGTTGAGTGGTGCTGCAACAGCAACCTCAGACTCAGCATTAGCAACACCAGGAAACTGATTGCTGACTTGAGGAATTGGGAGTAGGGAGAACACACACATGTCCTCACTGGTAGGAAGAGTGAGCAGCGTCAAGTTCCTGAAGGCTCTGCTTCATCAGGAGTTTGAAGAGATTTGGTATGTCACCAGGGATTCTTACAGATTTATGGGGGAGATCAGTTTGAGTAATTGCAGCACAGCTTGGTATGGGGCCTCCAGTGCACAGGATCACAAGAGGCTGTGGAGAGTTGTAGACTCAGCCAGTTCCATCACAGACACAAACCTCCCCATCATCAAGGACGTCTTCTAGTGGCAGGGCCTCAAGAACGAGGCATCCACCATTAAAGACCCTCCCATCTGGGACATGACCTGTGTTACTATTATCAGGGAGTAGATACAGGGGCCTGAAGGTGCACTGCCAATGTTTAAGTAACACACTCTCTTCTCTTTCTCCTTCCCAGCCTGATTTTCCTCTCTAAACCTCTTTTCTCTGTGTTTCTCGCTCTTTTGTCCATTCTTCATTTGCCCTTTCTCTTTCCCCACTCACTCTATATCACCACCCTTTTCTCTCACTCATTTTCTCTCCATCCCACTCCCTACGTTTGATAAAAATGTTACTGTTGCCTTATTCCAGGATGATGTGATTAAACCCGCAATTAAGCTATGCTTAAGTTGTGATTTTTTTCTGTCTTTTGATACTAGCTTTTAATCATAAAGGTTTTATGATTAAAGCTGTTTCACATTTTACCCTCACAATATAATACTCGTTAACACTAGCAACCTCATTAAATTTTGATAATGAGCACTGCAAATGGTAAAATATTTTGCGGAATTCAGTGAAGGTTCAAATACTCTTGTTTCACATTTTCATAACAGATGATGAATTTTCAGTTTTTTAAATATTTGCATTTATTAAGGGTTTGAAAGCTTTTAAGTCCAAGTTGCCCCAAGAATGGGGGAGAGTAGAGGGACAATCAGAGTTATCAAGAATAGTGATGGCAGGACTTGGGTAGGAAGCAGCTAGGTCAAACGAGGATGGTTTTTATAAAGGAAGAAAAGCTGCAGAATGCTGTGTGGTGGGCACGGCTGAGGCACATTTGGGTGGTCAGGGTAGAAGGAAGGAAGGAAGGGAGGGAGGGAGGAAAGATATTGGCTGAGACAGCAGATTTCAGAATTTGAAATGAAAACAAACTGAGTATACAAACTTCAGTCTGCATACAGATGGAACAAATAGCTGTCAGCTTATTATGTATTGGTGCAGATGATCCCAATCTGTTCCATCTGAGTCAATTAACTCCTTCTCTTTGTGCTTTCAATTTGTCTAATAGTTCTGTGCATTCATCTAAATTACAATCAGTCTTAATAGGACATGCATGAATAAATAATTAAGTCTAATAGTATTAAAATTGGAAGCTAGGTTCGTTCCCAAAAATTTTAGAAAATTCCTTGTAATTTCAAACTGTTCCAAGTTATGAATATATTCATCAATATTAATAATTTTTAAAAGCTTCCTGCTTTGGATATATTGGTTGGTCTACTATACAAACAGGATTCATCTAGCACAGAATGTTTGTCAGAATTGAAATGGGACTTACAGTCAAAATTATAATATGTTTGCTTTTAGTTATAATTAAATTATAATTATAATTAAATGACATTCAAGTTATACTGTATATGTAGAGCTTTCATTGACAACTGAGTCTTCTCACAGATAAGTGAAAGTATTAAATAATTGCCACTAATTTTCCTTTGTTTGAGATATCTTGAGCACAGATCACATTTCTCACATTTGCAAAAGGAATTAAGTGCTGCCTTTCACCATTCTTTGTGAACTGCTTGCAAAATGGCGAGCCTGTGAAATTTCATTGCGTGAAAGACTTCCTTAATTTAAATATTAACTAGATAATATTGATATAGATGTAATAATTATTCTTTAACCTTTCTATGATCCCTGAGCTGGTCAAAGTGACAGTAAAAAAAGGTCATTTTAAAAATGAAGAACTGGAAACTTAAAAAAAATCTATTACACTTCTGCACAATGTAAATCTTTTCAGCCAGTGAGGCACTGGTAACTGTTGTTAGATTGAAAAATATGGTAGTTAATTTCTATGCATCTAGGGAGAAAGATTATATGAACTAAATACACATGAAAGTTTTGTTGCCATTCGTTGCAATCCAGTCACTTCAACATAACTGAGTCCCTACTGTGGAAGCAAGCAATTGCTACCCAGTTGTTTAATGACAATGACTATTGATCAGTTTCTCTGCCATATGTGAAACATAACCAGTAGTTGTTTTTGATGGTTAATGTTGATAAATGTTGACAGGAATTTGCTGCTGTTCTTTAGCAGGGATCCCTTACAGTCACTGGAAAAGTGGAGGAGACCTCGGTTTAAAAGCACGCTTGTAAGGTCGCAAGCCCAACCATACCTGAGTTCTCCACTGTACTGAAGTATGTATCCTTCGGGTTCTGGAGTGAGTCTCTAACTCAGACAGAGGAAACACTAATCAAAAATAGTCGAAATGCAACAGAGGTGCCAAAGATTGAAACTCCAGCATCTGCTGCAATTGAGGCGGGAAGGAATTCCTAGTTTTGAAAAGTAAAACTGCAGAAAATCTGAAATAAAACAGAAAATTTTGGAAATACTCATCAGCTCAGGTGACATCTCTGAGGAAAGAAACCAAGTTAATGTTTCAGGTCAATTATTTTTCATCAGTCAGGAAGACCCAGAGGGAAAGAGACAAAGGAGATGTGGAAACAAGGAGACAAAGAAAATTCCTTGCCCATCCACTAGGCTGCACTAGAATCACACTGCAGCACTTGAAGGAATTGCAGAGGTGGCAAAAATGCTGATGGAGGACGTTAGACTGAGGTGTTTAGTTCAGTTGGATTTCTTCATTTTGTCATGTCTTAAAAATTTTTTACAACCTTGTGTAGATGTAAATGATCCTCAAAGAATCTCAGCTAGAACATCTATTCAAAAGCAAAACACTGTAGTTGTTTGCAGTCTGAAATGAAAGCAGAAAATGCTATAAATGCTGTAAACTCCATCATCTGTTCCAATTGAGGCAGGAAGGAATTCTGAGGTTCAAAAAGCAAAATTTGCAGAAAATCTGAAGTACTTTATAGTGACACTGGGGGGAGAGTAACAGACTTGAATTTGCCAGCCCATTCCCACCTTGACAGCTCTGTCTCTGGCATCGTGCATTTCTAACATAACTCAACAAAACCTTCAAAAAATTCCCATTTGGTACATCAGGACTCAGCACTGAATTCAACCATTTCAAGTACCATCAAGTACCATTTCTATTACCACCTGGCTGAAATAAATCTGGTCAAAAAGAAAAGAAAAGCTTACAAACGGTTCAGAGAGCTAGGTAATGTTAGAGATCTAGAAGATTATAAGGCTAACAGGAAGGAGCTTAAGAAGGAAATTAAGAGAGCCAGAAGGAGCCATGAGAAGGCCTTGGTGGGTAGGATTAAGGAAAACCCCAAGGTATTCTACAAGTATGCGAAGAACAGGAGGATAAGACGTGAAAGAATAGGACCTATCAAATGTGACAGTGGGAAAGTGTGTACGCAATCAGAGGAAATAGCAGAGGTACTTAATGAATACTTTACTTCAGTATTCACTATGGAAAAGGCTCTTGGTGATAATAGTGACAACTTACAGCTGATTGAAAAGCTTGAGCATGTAGTTATTAAGAATGAGGATGCGCTAGACTTTTTGGAAAGCATCAAGTTGGATATGTCGCCGGGCCCGGATGAGATGTACCCCAGGCTACTGAGGGAGGTGAGGGAGGAGATTACTGAGCTTCTGGCAATGATCTTTGCATCATCAAAAGGGACAGGAGAAGTTCCAGAGGATTGGAGGGTTGCGAATGTTGTTCCTTTAGTCAAGAAAGGGAGTAGAGAAAGACCAGGAAATTATAGACCGGTGAACCTTACCTCAGTGGTTGGTAAGTTGATGGAGAAGATGCTGAGAAGCAGGATTTATGAACATTTGGAGAGGTATAATATGATTAGGAATAGTCAGCACGGCTTTATCAAGGGCAGGTCATGCTTTATGAGCCTGCTTGAATTTTTTGAGGATGTGACTAAACACATTGATGAAGGAAGAGCAGTAGATGTAGTGTATATGGATTTCAGCAAAGCATTTGATAAGGTATCCCATGCGAGGCTTATTGAGAAAGTAAGGAGGCATGGGATCCAAGTGGACATTGCTTTGTGGATCGAGAACTGGTTTGCCCACAGAAGGCAAAGAGTGGCTGTAGATGGGTCATAATCTGCATGGAAGTCGATCACCAGTGGGGTGCCTCAGGCATCTGTTCTGGGATCCTTACTCTTCATGGTTTTTATGAATGACCTGGATGAGGAAGTGGAGGGATGGGTTAGGAAATTTGCTGATAACACTAAGGTTGGGGGTGTTGTGGATAGTGTGGAGGGCTGTCAGAGGTTACAGTGGGACGTTTATAGGATGCAAAACTGGGCTAAGAAGTGGCAGATGGAGTTCAACCCAGGTAAGTGTGAAGTTGTTCATTTTGGTAGGTCAAATATGATGACAGAATATAATATTAATGGTAAGACTCTTGGCAGTGTGGAGGATCAGAGGGATCTTGGGGTCCGAGTCCATAGGACAGGTTGACTCTGTGGTTAAGAAGGCGTACGGTGTATTGGCCTTCATCAATCATGGAATTGAATTTAGGAGCCGAGAGGTAATGTTGCAGCTATATAGGACCCTGGTCAGACCCCACTTGGAGTACTTTGCTCAGTTTTGGTCGCCTCACTACAGGAAAAATGTGGAAGCCATAGAAAGTGTGCAGAGGAGACTTACAGGGGGGTTGCCTGGATTGGGGAGCATGTCCTATGAGGATAGGTTGAGTGAACTCAGCCTTTTCTCCTTGGAGCGATGGAGAATGAGAGGTGACCTGACAGAGGTGTATAAGATATTGAGAGGCGTTGATCATGTGGATAGTCAGAGGCTTTTTCCCAGGGCTGAAATGTTTGCCACAAGAGGACACAGGTTAAGGTGCTGAGGAGTAGGTACAGAGGAGATGTCAGGGGTAAGTTTTTTACTGAGAGACTGGTGAGTATGTGGAATGGGCTGCCGGCAAAAGTGGTGGAGGTGGATATGATAGGGTCTTTTAACAGACTTTTGGATAGGTACATGGAGCTTAGAAAAATAGAGGGCTGTAGATAAGCCTAGTAATTTCTAAGGTAGGGACATGTTCGGCACAACTTTGTGGGCCAAAGGGCCTATATTGTGCTGTAGGTTTTCTATGTTTGTAAGTAATCAGTCCTTCCGATCTAGCGATCTGACATTTCCAGCATACATATTTTGCTCTCTTCATTTTCATGATCTCCTCTTTACATTTCCCTGACACTATCCTCTCTCAGAATCATCACCACTTTTATCATTCAATCTTTCCTTTTTTCTGTCCTATCACAGAACTTCCCTTTCCTTCCTCTGCTCCAGCCACACTCCTATTTTCTGCAATGCAAAGCTTGTTACATCCCCAACTGTACTGATAAAAGGCCATTTTCTCTCTCCTCAAACTTTAATTCCAACTCTTCCAGTCTTTATTTCAGATGATTTATTGAAACTGGAATCCTCCTGATTTTCCACTAGCTCTGTGTCCCAACATTGATTATCTTCATAACTTTGCAAAACCTATTGCATGTGAAAGCGTTGGACCGCGCTCTCACACCAGAGAACATCTGTTCAACATGCATCAAACACAATCCAGATTGCTATAAAATACAGATCTTGAAATATTTATTGTGGTAAAATTGACTGATATACACTGATTGTCTCAGTTTCCATAACTATTTTGATCCTTGGAGATCTGCCTCTTTGATGGATGAGGCTCAGCTGATGAGTAAAATGAGAACCTTATGTACTAATGCCCAGACTCCAGAGAGAATTTGCTGAATGACAGTTTGCCAGCTGGTTACTGTCCTGTCGGAGAACTACAAACACTGTAACAGTAACAGAAACCACACAGACAAGCTCATTTTAATTGGAGCATGCAATTACTTATTGTTCTGTGAAGTGCCTCAAATTTAAATGACATGCTGAAAGTGGAAATTCTAACTTATCAGTTGCAGAACAGGTGGAAAATGTTTCTGAGGTTTACCCTTGCTCTTGTGGAGATAGGGGACCAGATATCACTGATGAATACCGACAATTCTCAAAAGGAGCTGGCATTTAGCAGTGTAAATGTCAATAATTCCCAGACTTCCGTGCAGAAATCCTGGACTTACTGTTAAATTTGGAAGGCTAAATCCATTCGCTGGTCAGCTAGTTGCCTTGTGAATCCCCATAGGAGACCAGACTTAATCCAAGCTGATGAATTTCCTCTTCAAAATTTCAAATTGTTTTTGGATATTTCTAGTTAAGTTCTGACATTTCTGACTATGTTAATATATCTTCTAATTACTGAATTTGGCTTAATGTTTATGACATTAAAAAACTATCAAAATCACTTAAATCTCATAGAACTGACAAAGGTGAGGATAGGGGATTTATCCTTATTGACACCATTCTTCTGTGTAGGGGAACGTTCAGTGAAATTGGACATTGGGGAGGAATGAGCAACAATACTTACTGACCTACGCTTACTGGTCCTGCCGAAGTGCAACACCTCATACTTGTCCGCATTAAGTTCCATCTGCCATTTTTCTAACTGGGTTAATCCCGCTGCAAGCTCTGACACCTTCCTCACTGTCCACCACTATGACTCCAGTCTTAGTGTCACGCATAAAATTAATGATCCAGTTTACAATGCTGTTATCTGTCATTCAGATTGTTGACAAACAACAGTGGGCACAATAGGGATCACTGCCTCGCACTGCTAGTTACTGGCTTCCGTACACACAGGCAACCATCTACCTCCACTTTCTGGGTTCTCCCACCAAGTCAGGATCAAATTCAATTTACTACCTCATCAAGAATGTGAATCAAATGAACCTTCTCCACCAACTTCCCATGTGGGACATTGCTGAAGTCCATGTAGACAACACCCACTGCCTTTACTTCATCAACTTTCCTGGTAATCTTCATTAAAAACTCTATAAGATTGGTTAGACATGACCTACTATCTGCGAAGCTATGTTGACAATCCCTATTCAGACCCTATCTGTCCAAAGACTTATATATCCGGTCCCTTAGAATACTTTCCAATAACTGATGTCAGGCTCATCAGTTTATAGTTTCTTAAGAGCAGTTCTTAAACAATGGAAGAACATTAGCTGTCCTCCAATCCTCTGGCACATCACCCATGGCTAAGAATGCTTTCAATACCTCTGCAATTTCTGCACTAGCCTCCCACAAGGTTTGAGGGAACATCTTGTTGGGTCCTGTGGATTTATACACCCTAATTTGCCTCAAGAGAGCAAGCACCCCCTTCTCTGTAATCTGTATTGGGTCCATGACCTCTCTGATGCAGTGCCTCACTTCTATTGGCTCTGCATCCATTTCCCAAATAAATACGGGTCTGAAAAAATCTATCTAACATCTCCCCCATCTCTTTTGGCTCCATGCATAACCACCATGCTGATATTCAAAAGGACCAAATTTGTCCCTAGCTATTGTTTTGCTCTTAATATACCTGTAGAAGCCCTTGGGATCCCCCTTCACCTTATTTGCTACAGCAAGCTTTTACCTTATTTTTTCCCTCCTGATTTCCCTCTTCAATGTCCTCTTGCATTACTTATACTCCATAAGTGCCTCAGTTGTTCTTTGCTGTCTCTACCTGCTGTGCATCTCCTTATTTTTCTTAACTAGGGCCTCAAGGTTCCCTAAACCTGTTAAAAGTTCGAAGTACATTTATTATCAAAGTATGTGTACATTATGCAGCCTTGAGATTTGAATCCTAATAGGTAGCCACGAAGAAAAGAAACCCAAAAGAACCTATTTAAAAAAGACCTTCAAACACCCAATGTGCAGTGAAAAAAGAACAAATTATTCAAACAATATGCGCAAGCAAATAGCATTCTGAACTGAAGTCCACAAAGAGAGTCCATCGATGGATTCTTATTATGACACAGAGGGGTGCAGCAAGCTGAACTGGCACGACCCTTGCCCTGGGCTCCGACACCATGAACTTTTCCATCTGGCCCGGCGCCTAAATCATCTATACATTGAGTTCAGTTGCCTCAGTACACTCTGAGGCTTGGAATCCACCGCCTCGATTCGTCCTGTACCCGACCTTTCTGGTTTGGCCCAGCACTTCGCCTTTCTGATTCAGCACGGTGTTTAACCTTGCCTTTTATTCTAACAGTAACATATAAACTCTGTGCTCTCAAAATTCATTTTTGAAGGCCTCCCTTTTACTATTGCTCCCCATTGTCCACTTCTCTGTCAAAGGCAGGTGTCCGAGGTGTGAACTACAACATGGTAATAAGAAACTTGACCCAAATAGTTTCAGCAATGATTTGGTGAAAGGAGGCTGTGCATTGTGTAACTGCAGAGGAAAGGAAGTTAAAAGCAGGCAGGTTTGAGGAGGGAGAAGATGGCAGTAAAGTTGAAAGGATGGAATTTAAGAAGCAAATGCATTACTAGATGAATGGCTGCCGTGTCTTATCAGTATTGGAATGGAATTTGAGGGCTTGAACTTCTGACCATACTGAGCCACGCACTACAACTGGGAAGTTTCCAAATATAACTTAGTTCACCTCAGGGAATAGCTATTAGACACTGGGAAGCAATACTTTCTGTAGGATAGCTGTGATGTTCCTTCTTATTAACAGTAACCACTTCCTTTCCACCCTAAGGGTATTTACAGATGTATACTATTCCACAGCACTCAGGCTCCCCATGAGCTGGTCTGCACTCTTAATGACTTTAGTATAATGTTTCTTGTGATCCTGTGAACTGTACAGCAATGTAAGATATAAATAAGCCGGAGCTTTAAATTAATTGTAGCTCCTTAATTCATGGAATAAATTACTCCACTCTGCATATCTCTTCAGGCTGTGCATCAGCAACAGTCTGCTCTGCAAGTGATTGGACTGATGCACACTGCACTCAATTCATTTTGATAAAATGATGGTGCCCTTGATTTGTAAAGTGATTATTTGGCATGTTTTGAAATGTACCTCAATTCAGAATCAGAATCAAGTTTAATATCATTGGCATACAGGATGTCACTAAATATGTTGTTTTGTGACAGCAGTATATTGTAATGCCCAGCAAAAAACGATAAATTACATTTCAATTGAATCTGCTTAATTAACCTTAGGTAACTCCACTTTGTTCATGGCAGCTTTCGGCTGAGGATCTGATTATAAGGGGTGGCATAGTGCCAGCTGTAAGACGGGTTCAGTTCCTACTGTTGTCTGTAAGGACTTTATTTCTTCTCCTTGTGACGTGTGGATTTCCTCTCGGTGATCTGGTTTCCTCCCACATTCCAAAGATGTAGCAGTTGGGGTTAGTAAGTTGTGGGCATTCTAAGTAGGCTCTGAAAGCATAGCGACACTTACAGGCGGACTCAGCGCATCTCTGGACTTTGATGCAAATGCTGCGTTTCTCTGTATGTTGCGATGTCTTGATGTACACGTGACAAATAAAGCGATCTCTGTGAACAGCAGGCAGGGCTTCGATGAAATAACTTCTAGTGTATCACCTACTACTTTCTCCAACATATTTTTGGAAGTGGAAGAACTCACCGGGTGGAAATTTGATCAGAGAAAATGGATAGAAGCCAATGGAATAGTTCTAGCAGATAAAGCCACATTTCTGGAGGAACCGAAACATCGATTCTTTTCCATAGATACTGCCTGGCCTAATGAGTTCCTCCAGTACTTTGCGTGTGTTGCTTGGATTTTCAGCATTGGCAGATTTTCCGCCACATTTTTGTCTTGGAAAGTCTACGATGGGGCTTGGAAAAAGAGAGAGTATGTCTATGGGCTCCTCAAGGGGAATCATTTCACCTGCTTTGCACAGTTTTCCATTTCCATTTTGGAATTGACATTGACTTATAACATGCATTGGCTTTTTCTTGAGCTAAGAATGATTTCCTTGAGTCTCAACGGCGTTTTGCTCTAACTTCCAATTCCACTTCAGTTGATTGGTCCTGATGTTATCCCTACCTGCATTAGGCAAGGTCTTTAACTATAGCATGATCAAAATTCATCCCATCTTCACTACCTCCTTAATTTCTACATTATCCAATCTCTTGGGAACAACATGCATTTAAAACACAATAGAAGTGAAATAGCATCAATAATTACCAGCAAACAAACTTCTTTAAAACACATACAAACCATCCATCTATAATTGAGGAAAATTTGATTTTAAATCACTTTTCAGGTATTCAGCTTGTTTACTGCATATGAACAAAAAACACCGGGCATGTTTTGATGAGGAAATGGTGTTGTACTGCAAGGAATTTTGAGTGGCAGGTAATTAAATCTTGAAGCAATTGAAGACACAGATCTATGGAGAGTGCTATAGGCAAGTTAATTAGTTTTGGACTACTCTAGCTGGAAACCAGTCCAGACATGATGGGTCAAATATTTACATCTTTCCTGAAAATATCTATACTTCTGAGAGTCTTCTCCAGGCAGCATTGGGTAAATTGCCTGCACAGTAGTTATTCATGAATAAGGAATCCTTTTTTTTTCATTTTGATCACCTTTACTCTTTCTCTTCAAGTAACTTGTTTTTCTCTTGAGTATAAAAACCTTATGTATAACCACACTGACCAAAATATGACTCAACTGTCATTTTGTAAACAATTCAGTGAAGTGACCGTCACAAGAAAAAGATTTTTAATAAACCTTTGTGGGTCTTAATTCTTATGCGTTGTACCAATTCAAGTTTCATAAACACTGTACAGCTTAAAACTTGTGTGGAGAAATAAATACATCCTTGAAGAATTAGTTTAAATCTCCAGGTGCTTTCAATTGAGGGAGGTTTCATCAGCAACTTCAGTAGGGAATGGGCTTTTCAAACATAGAGGCATGGCTAGGGGAAAGGTGATCAACATGTGTGATGATTGAAGTGCTGAGGGTCTGTCTTATCCTGCTTTTGTAGAAAGGCAGTTAAAACTGAACATGTCAAAGCCTAATTAATTTTAGTGTGGAGGTGTGTTAGGGTTGGATGGTTGTGCTAAAATTCAGGGAAGGAAATAATGACACGAAGTCTTGTGAGTGGGTCATTGAACAGCAGGTATCTGGAGTAAACAGCTTTAATTCTGTAGCTCTACTGAATTGCAAAGTCATTGAGACAGCAATGTGGCTCTTAGTTCTCGTGTCTTGTACCAGTTCATATTTCATAAGCACCAATCTATGCAGCCTAAAACTTGTGTGGGGAATTCAATATATCCTTGAAGAAATAGAGTAAGTTATGGAGTAATGGCTGAAGCACTAAAAGGAATTGCAAAATCATAATGGATATTTAAGATTTCTGTAATGTAAGCTGCATAATTTTGTACAGTCTGCTGAAGTCTAAGAACAACTTATTTGCCCTCAGCTACATTGAAAGAAAAATCATTAAAAGCAGACCTTTCTGATGCAGAAAGTAAATACATCATATAGTGTCTGCGTTCTAGAAAAATGCAAGTCAGCCCATGAATGCTCATGGAAAAAGTTTTAAACAGATGGATAAAGTTGTGGTGGGGGCATTTCAATGCAATATGGGATTCCAAGGGAATGCTGTGGGAATAGATTCTGGTGCATTCTTAGATTTATCCTGATGTGTGGGATTTGTCAGAAAAGTGGTTTTAAGTTCAAAGTTCAAAGTAAATGTATTATCAAAGTACATTTAATGTATGGCCCTGAAATTTGTTTTCTTGCAGGAAATCCAAGAAACGTAATAGAATCAGTGAAATACCATACCCAGAGGATGGACAAACAGTGTGCAAATGCAAATAAAAAATAAAAATAATATTAAATAATAAGCAATAACTATCAAGAACATGAGATGAAGAGTCCTTGAGGTTGAGTCCTTAAGTTGTGGGGACAGTGATGGTGCAAGTGAAGTTATCCCCCTTGGGTTTAAGAGCCTGATGGTTGATGGGTAAAAACTGTTCCTGAACCCAGTGGTGTGAGTCCTGAGACTGCTGTACCTTCTTCCTGATGGCAGCAGTGAGAAGAAAGCAAGACCTGGAAGGCATTTATCGGCGACAACACTGCATGTAGATGTGGTCCGTGGTGGGGAGTGCTTTACTGTTGATGGACTGGTATCCACTACTTTTTGGAGGTCTTTCTGTACAAGGGCATTGGTATTTCCATACCGGGCTGTGATGCAGCCACTTAATGTATTCTCCACTACATGCCTATAAATGTTTGTCAAAGTTTTAGATATCATGCTAAGTATTTTTGCGAACGAGTAGAGGCAATGTTATGCTTTCTTTGTAATTTGTATTTAACGCGCTGGGCCCAGGACAGATTCTCTGAAATATGGCAACAGGGATTTTAAAGATGCTGATCCTCTCCATCCCTAGTCCATGAGGTTTTCCTCTTCCTAAAGAGAATAATCAGCTGCTTGGTGTTACTGACACAGAGTGAGAGGTTGTTGCTGTGGCACCACTCAGCCAGATTTTCAATCTCCATCCTACATGCTGATTTGTTATCATCATTAGCTGCTTTTGTCAAGTTGATGGTGGAAAATTTTCTGGGATGGCTGTAATTAGGCAAAATAATTTCGCTACTGCCTTTAGCTGGTGCATTTTGTGATTTTAGACCATTGTCAATAAAGGAATTATAGTACATATACAACTACAGATACATTTGGGATGAAAACTAGAGGGGATTGTATACCCATGATTTGAAAAGTATTGCTGAAAAAGTTTTAATCGCTGCTGTTGTTTTGAAGATTCTCCACATAACTTTCATTGTCTGCTGAGGACAAAATGGCCATTTGAAATGGGTTGGAACTAATCAAGCAGCATTTTAGTCATGCATAATGCTGACCTTCCCTGCTGTTGCAGGTCTGAAACCAGGTTAGGGAAAAGTATTCCATATTATTCCTGAGTTTTGCCTTATTGATGAGGGAGCAACTCTATAGTTTCAGGAGGTGTAATGTATGGATCTATTTCTTTAGGGGCAATGACTCTGCTTAGCACTACGTATTGATCAATAACTTACCGATGTGCTTTGACCTGTTGCTTACACATGCGTGTTGATCTCTCTGTCTCTCTCGCTGCAATGAGAGTACACCAGTTAAAACTGTCTCCTGAGTGTGTGTGCTTTTATTTTAATTGACGTGTAGTTGCACAGACACAACAAATTGGCGATGAGTACGAACCCGACGTTAGTGAATACCACCGATGGCTCCAACAGTTACGGGATGACAGACTTTGGACAGAGACATCGAGGAAGAAGGGCTAAACAGTACAGAGAAGGCTGTCATGGATTCTAACAATGGGATGAGTGAGAAACTGTATAGTACACAGTGAGAGATGCACAACTAGCAAAAATAAAGTAAAAATAATGTGACAATGACTTTAGTCGGGAAAGTTGACTAATTTGATAGCATTAGTGAGGACTGGGTATTGCACATTGAGAAAGTTGAACTGTATTATAATGCGAACAATGTGGATGAGGAAAGGAAAGTATCCACGCCTCTTAGCTGAATGGGTGCCTAAACATACAAGCTTTTATGCAAATTAGTAACTTCTGAAAAGCCAGCAAGCACGACATTCAACAAAATTTTTACAATTTTACTAAATCATTGAGCCCTAAGATGCTGGTAATAGCTGGAAGTTTTAGATTTAACAAAAAGAACCAGTCAAAGGATGAAAGCATTTCTGAGTATGCTGTAGAAACTATGCAAACTTTCCTAATACTGTGACTTCAGAGATGGACTTTCTGATGCATTAAGGGACAGATTTGTATGTGGTATACATTGTTAAAGCACTCAGAAAGGGACCTAACTTTAGAACGGTCATTGACCGTTGCAATATCATTTGAGACTGCAGCAAATGATGCAGCCGAGCTACAGGAAAAGAGTTTAGAATGAGAAACATGCAAAATGTTCCTGAATGGTGCAAAAAGCCAAAAATTGTATTGATGTGGCAAATCCTCCCATGATGCAAATGACTGTTGGTTCAAAGAAGAAGTTTGCAGAAAATATCACAGAAAAGATCACAAAGAGAGTGTGCAAGTCAGACAAAAAGCACAACCAAAGGGAAAAACCACACACTGAAAAGTTTCAAACACAGAACCAAACAAGTGCATAACTTGACTCAATATACAATTGAAGTAGTTAACAGAGTCTGACGAAGTGAGCTGTTATGCTTGGGACTGCATAGCATTATTGAAGCAGATTGTGATATCATTTGATCACAATAGATGTGTCGGGTGTAAAACTGAAAATGGAACTGGGTGAGGGTCAGTTTTGTCTATAATTTCAGAAGACCTTCGTGATGCTAAAGATCTACACAGATGAAAAACTGGCTGCTAAAGGCAAATTGAAGGTAAATTTGACGTATGGAGGCCAAACATAGCAGTTAGAGCTTTAAGCATTGAAAAGCGGTGGGCTAGCACTTTTCAGACATGAATGGTTGAGAAAAATCCAACTCGACTGGCACACAATCAAAGCTGTCAGTGCGACATCGACAGGCAATGGCAGCCCAAACGGTAGCACTAACCAGAGACTGGCACAGCTGCTTAACGATAATGAGAAGGTGTTTTGAGAAGGGGATTGGTAAGCTCAAAGGCATGGAGGCCAGAATTGAACTGGATGAAGCAGCAACACCAAGATTCAATAAAGTGCATCCAGTGCTTAATGTACTACGTCCTGAAGTAGATGCTGAACTTCAGAGCTTGGAGGCATCTGGCACTTTCTCCAAGGTTGAATGAAGCGATTGGGCTATGCCCATTGTCCTGATGGTCAATAAAGGGAAGGTCAGAGCTGTTCACGAGTGTGGGTCTTCAAAATGAGCATCAAACTTGTGCTGCGTACTGTGCAGTATCCCCTGCCAGGAATAGAGGACACTTTTTGCACCTTTGGCAGGAGGGGAGAGGTTTTCAAAGATTGACTTGTCACAAGTTAATCTGGAAATGGAGATTGAGGAGTCAAGTAGCAATTCCCTTATAATTAACACTCACAAGGACTGTTCCAGTATAATCGTCTCATCTTTGGCACCACATTAGCTCCAGTAATCTGGGAAAGAGCAATGGACCAAGTGCTCCAAAATATCGCCGGAACATCATGTTACCTTGATGACACCATTGTGACTGGCACCAAAACTGGAAAATGTGTCACAACTCAGGTCATACTTGGGCCTGGTGAACTTTTACCACGGGCTTTTTCCAAACTTTGCTAGTGTTATACCCATTGAATGCACTGTTGCAGACAAGAGCAAAGTGGGAATAGTCAGAAAGATGTGAAAGAGCATTCAGGGAAACAAAGAGACAAATAACATCCAATGAACTGCTCTCCCATTATGACCCATCCCTGCCCATTAGACTGGTGTGCGATGCATCCCCTTATGGCATTGGAGCTGTTTTGTCACTTGTTATGAAAGATGGATCTGAGCGCCCCATTGCATTTGCTTCAAGATCACTGATGAGTGCACAAGGCAACTATGCACAGATCGACCGAGAGGCCCTTAGTCTAGTATGGGGAATAAAGGAGTTCTGCTACTACCTCTGTGGACATAAGTTTACTCTAGTGAAAGATCGCCAGCCCCTTGTGTCCATTTTCAATCCCAGGAAGGAAATTCCGGTGCTACCCAGTTACAACGTTGGGCACTTTTCCAAGGAGCCCTCTTTTATGATGTAGAGTTCAAGGGTACCAAGCAACACAGCAACACTGATGGTTTGTCATATCTTCCACTGTTGGCAACTGAAGAAGCAAAGTCTTTATTCTGCGACTCAGTGGAAGTGTTTCAAACAGCATTGATGTAACAATGCTGCTGGTAACAAATTTTGAAATACAAAGAGAAATAAGGTATGATCCAACATTGTCAAAAGTCTATGATATCACCATACAAGGATGGCCAGCTCAGGTAACCCAGTGTTTCCAGAGTCCTCAGTGAGACAAGACCAACTGTTTGTATGTCAAAGAACATTAATGTGTGGATCACATGTCGTGGTTCACTCTAAACTGCGCACCAGAGTGTTAGAGAATCTGCATGAAGGACACCTGGGTGCAGTCAGGGTGAAGAGTCTCACCCGGAGCTACTGTGGTGGATGAGAATCAATAGCTGGATTGAAGACTTGCCCAAAAACTGTTTAGATGCTACAAAGTTCAAAATGCACCCCCACGGGTATTGTTACACCCGTGGGAGTGGCCATCATCACCATGGCAAAGAGTACACATTGACTTTGCTGGGCATTCGTGGACTCCATGTTACTGATCGCCGTGGATACTCGTTCGAACTGGCCTACAGTCATACCAATGAAGTCAACCACATTGGAAAACACAGTTTCAGCTCTGAGGACTACCTTCACCAGAAGTTACTTATCTGAACAAATTGTGAGTGACAATTGTCCACAATACATGTCAGAAGAGTTCAGAATATTCACGAATTCAAATAGCATCAAACATTTCAAGTCAGCTCTTCACCACCCAGCAATGAATAAGTTAGCTGAAAGGTTTATCCTAATCTTCAAGAAGTCTGTTAAAGCTGTGGACAAGAAGGATATTTCCCCGCAGCACCAAGTGGACAACTTCCTTTTTGTGTATCAGAACTTTGTTCATACAACAATTCAAGCACCTGCAATGCTGTTCATGAGCCTCATTGTACCAGAGAAACCTGATGCCACTCCACAGGTCCAAAGGTGCTATCCTGAAAGAAACAGAGCACCACCAATCTTTAGTAGAGTGAAGTTAGTTATGGACTGTTATTATGAAAACATGTTTATTTGATTATGGGTTGTTAAAGGGAAATTGAATGTTTTGTTACATATACAGTCTTATGTTGCATTAATCTGAAGGAGGAAGTATAATGTATGGATCTTTTTCTTTTAGAGCAATGACTCTCCTTAACACAACAGATGGACTCATAACTTACCGATGCACATTGATCTGTTGTCTACACAAGTGCATTGATCTACTCTCTTTCCCTCTTTCACTGCAATGTGAGTACACCAGGTAAAGCCATCTTCCGCCTGCATGCTTTTATTTTAATTGATATGTATTTGCGCAGACACAACAGGAGGTATTGCCAAAGAAAACCTGTTCCTGTAATCACATTTATTGACCAGCTCAGGTCAATGATGATCTCTCAATATCTATCATATGGAATTGGCCACATCAGTGCTTTTGGCACGTCAGTAACTTTTGTTGGAGGTGTGTCCAGGGAGGGGTAGCATCTCTGGTGAAGGGGCTCGTCATGTCTGGGACAGCTCACTCACCTTTGGTTGCCACTCGACACTCAGCTCTCTCCACAAACACTTAGCTGTTTGCATGTGATGGCAGCCACACCATGGCACACCACTTCGACAGGTGGGCTAAACCTGGTGAGGGTAGCCAACAGGCCTCACACACTGGTGGGTACGAACATGCCTGTTCTACCATGCCAAGTTAGCTCTGGAATACTGTGTGGATGAGATCTACAGTGAGATCCAATGGCCAAGGAGGTGCTCCTGTAATGCTTCATGGAGAGTGAAGGGCGTGGTGGAGCACAGAAGAAGTCACGGTCATCAACTTCAACCAAAGAACACCCAGTTGTAATGACTACTCAGACCACTGGACTCAGACTTCTGAGGTCGATAGAGTGGAACTGCTCTGGTGCAAATGCTTTTCCAGTTTAAAAACTCTTCCGCACAGGTTTCCTTCATGGTCAAGTATGACAGGCCACCACCGACGTTTATCAACTATCACCCCATGCATGAACATGATGCATGGAAGAAAGAGCTGCTTCATTATTTTGGAAATACAAACAGATCAGAATAATTCCACTTCCAGCATTGGTAAATGGGTTTATTGTTGTCATATGTGCTGGGAAACAGTGAAAAACTTCCTATTCATACACATAGGTTCATCACAGCAGTGTGCTGAGCTGGTACAAGGGGATACAATAACAGGTGTTATGTATCCCGTAACTGGATAACTTACCAGCAAAGATAGAGAGGTCTGTTGAAGTCTGATGTCACTATTTTCAAACGTTTTTATTTATAAAGGGGCACAAAAGTAAGGTTAATACAAACATTCAGATAATGCACATTGTCAATACTCAATCTAAAGTGCGGGTATAGTAATAATCATCATTAAGAAATGAGCTCTACTGTTGTCTAGGGGATAATATATTGTCCGTTGGAAATATAGAAGTAACTCAGAAGTCTGCAGGCTTCAGCCTTTTGGGAATCGCTGGGTTTCACATGTTGCGACAGAGAGAGAGAGAGAGATTGGTGAGAAAAGGAAAAACTTGCCGGGTCTGTATGAAGCATCCGTTGAATCCGGGGAGTGGGCTCCCCCTCCCCGATGTTAGTTAAAAGCGGTTTTCCGTGATTCCAGCCACAGATTCCAATCCCGGAATCTAACGCAAGTGGCTTCCTTCAAAATGGCTTCCCGCTACGGCGGTATCACTCTCGTGTCTTCTTGGTGCATCTGAAGGGGCTTCCCCCCCCCCGACCCTCCTTTATACTTCCTCACGGGGTCGCGGGTGTCAATCAGGTTGGGATGATGCAATCTCTCTCTCAACCAGCCCACTTTGCCTGTGGGCTTTACACGTGGTCTCCATGAGACAATAGTCAATGTCGCCTTATTTTGCATCCCGCTGGAACGCAGTACTCTGCACGTCTCTCTCTCTCCCCCTTCCTGTGGCTATTCACTATGTCTCTCTCTCTCTCTCTCTCTCTCTCTCTCTCTCTCTCCCACTTCCTGGGTCATACTGACCCCCCCCCCCCTCAACTAGTGCTCTTGCGATTCTCACAAAGGAGGGGGCTGGGATCATAACACCTCCCCTCTAAAAAAAACATTTTCACCAGCGGTTAAAACGGAGTGGTACACAGTCTTACAGGATTTTTTTGAATCTAACACAATACACAAGCTTTTCTTTTCACAGAGTACTACCGTTATCCGTTCAAGTCAGTATCTAAACAGTTAATGATTACAGTGTCCCTTTCTTTAATATCTTAACATCGCGTACCGTACTAAAGTCTTGTAGCATCAGACTTCAATTCAATAACCACCATTTTTTTCTTTCAGCAACAAAACTAAGGAGGTGTGATCTTAGCTTAGGTGCATCTACAAAAGTTTATGCGAATACTAATCATTTTGGTCATTTTACTTAACCGGCAGGTCTCCAAAGGGGCTGTTTTTATTATTCACAGGCTTTTGTGCAAACCCATTCAACCTGCTTTGCGGTTTAAAAATGGCATCCCCATTAACCGTCGCCTCTTTTTCAGCGAGCCCCCCAGTGGGGAACTTGAGTAATTTGGCGTGGTGAACTCCTGCCCGCCTCGTTCATTGGGGTTATTTTATCAACACCATGCCTCAAACTTAGACCATTTCCCCCCAATTCTTTAATCTTACCCTTTTGTCAGTACCCTTCAGGCTATAGATTTTTAATTCGAACTCTTGGTTCAAGTAGCATTTCAAATGCGGCCTCTTCACACCCCATCCTGGCATAACAATAGAGTGGGGGGCCCCGCTATTCCCCGGCTCACTCTGTGAGCGATCTGCCAGGTTTAAGATTTCTTCCTTCGATTTGGGAACTACAGACTTTCCGTTTCCTTCAATAATAATCCTCATCCCCCCATTCTTAAATTCGGCATTAACTTTGAACCCACCTTCGAGTACAAACACCGGGGAACTCACACTTCCCACGGTTACCCAGGTTAACCCTTTTTCCACTGAACCAAGTCTATCTGACCCACAAGGACGGTCTCCCCGTTCCACTGAATCAAATACCTCAGACTTCTTCAGCACCATGGTTCAGCACCATGTGCATCCCCATCTTGGACACACTCAAATGGGACATTGGCCTCTTCCGGGCTTTCAACACCCATGCCTTTTTCAAATTTTAACTTCCCCCGATCCTCCCAGTTACTCTCTGGGCAGCTCCCACACGGGGAAGGCGCAACCCTGTGAGCTGAAACAACCTCCTCGGCCTTCTCAGCAGACTTCCTCAAGGCAAGGATACCTGTTCCCTCTAGGACTGCCCTCATCTCATTATCTCATTATTTAGAACTCTCAACTTCTTCAAACAATTCTGCCAAACCAGGCAGATCATCCATGTCCAACTCTGGACCTTTTAACAGCTTTATCTGATTCTCATCTTTATTTCCTACCTCTAGGACCTTTTTCTTCGCTAAGGGCAGATCTATCTCCTCTCCCTCACCCCCTTTCACTTTACTATTCTTCATCTTTCCACCCCTTAAACCCTCATGGCACAGGGTCGGTAAAGACGTCTCGGCCAAATCAAAACTGGCCAATTTTAAACTGCTCCCATTCTCAGCTGCCACTTTCGACAGGCTGCGAGTGACCGCGCAGGTGGTATAGATCTTAGGATCTGAGGGAGTGGTCTCAACCCTCGCAGGCTGGGGGGATCAGCTTAACGGCTGCACCCCACATCTTCCCACCCACTAGGTCGTTCCCCAGAAGGACGTCCATGCCTTCCCCCGGCAACTCCGGCAGGACCCCCAGTTCCACTGTCCCGACACCAACTCACAATCTAGAAGGACCCGATGCTAAGGCACCACTCCGGTCCATTTTCCTATTCCTCTCAGGGCTACCTCTCCCTTCTGAGGTCCGAACTTTAGCACCTTTCGGCTAATCAATGATAGCTCCGCCCCCGTGTCTCTCCAAATCCGTACGGGAATTGGTGAGTCCCGCTCCCTCAAAGACACGGTGCCATGTGACAGATAAATCTCAGACCCCTCGCGCACTCTGCTTACCCGGCACCCTCTTGCCGATTCTCTGACTACCACTGCATGCCCGATAGGGACCGCTGCTTTCCCTTTTCCTGGCTCCTTTCTCAGAGCAAAGCACCGAGATGCAATATGCCCTCCCCTTCCACAATTAAAACAGGTCAAGCCCGGAAATCTCTGGCTGTCTTGCCTTTCCCCCTCAACCTTACCACTAGCTCCCAGCGGGACCTCTGCCTCACTCGGCGGACTTCCTCAATCATTCCCACAGTCTCTCTGGAAACTTTTATTCAAGGAAAACTTTGCCTTGCGAGTTAGGGCATATTCATCTGCAAACCTAGCAAATTCCGAGACGGACCTAGTCGGCCTCTCGTTCAAATACATCCGGATCTCCTCCAGAACACAACTTTTAAATTCCTCAATCAAAAGTAACTCCCTGAGACGCCCATAATCCTCGTCCACCCTTTCCACGGTGCACCAACGGTCCAAGAGCACCCCCTTCTCATGGGCTAGCTCGGTATACATTTGATTCCACCCTTTCCTTAAATTTCTAAACTTTTGTCTATAGGCCTCAGGTACCAATTTGTAAGTCCGGAGAATGGCCTCCTTTACTTCAGCATAATTCTCCGCTTCTCCCTCCTTCAGGGACAACGCCGGATATGCTCGTTGGGCCTTCCCCTTTAACACACTTTGTAACAACACCACCCACTGCTCTTTTGCCACTTCTGATTTACTGCCAGCTTTTCAAAAAGCAAGAAGTAACTATCAATGTCTGTCTCCTCGAACGGGGGCACCAATCTCAACTCCCTATTAACATTAATCCACTCCGCTCGGTCTAATCCTTGATCTCTTCGCTCGTTCCTTACCTTCTCCATCTCCCAGTCATGTTTCCTCTGTTTCTCTTTCTCGGCCCGTTCCTTCTCTTTCTCGACTGCTTCTAGCTCCTTTAGCTGAATTTCATGCTGTCTTTGCCTCTCAGCTTGGTCCTGCTCCTTTTTCACCTCTAACCCCTTTAGTTGGAGCTCATGGTCCCGGGTCGCCTCTAGCTCCTTTAGGTGGAACGCCTGCTCCCTTTCTCTCTCAGCCGCTTCCAGCTCTTTTAACTTAATTTCATGTTCCAACCTTAATTTCTCCAACTCTACCTGAACCGTCCCCCTTGATGGTACCTTTTCAGGGATATCTTCCAATACCTCAGCTTCAAACACATTCTTCCCAATGTAATACTGAGTTATGGCCCTTTGCACCTCCCGCTTTTTCATGGACGACCTCACTTCTGCAAGGTTCAACCCCTTCGCCAAATTTAACAAGTCTGATTTGGTGGCCGCCTCTAGCGCCCCCCACCGTCGGGTTTTCCATAAATTCCCCCATGTCCATCTTTGCTGGCTTCCCGTCTGGCTACCCGCGTAACCAGATTCAAGTTTTGGACTTACAAGCCCGATTCACTGGCCTCCCAATTTGGTGTCAAATCCTGAGACGAGAAACCCCAAGTTGTTACGTATCCCGTAACTGGATAACTTACCAGCAAAGATAGAGAGGTCCGTTGAAGTCTGATGTCACTATTTTCAAACGTTTTTATTTATAAAGGGCACAAAAGTAAGGTTAATACAAACATTCAGATAATGCACGTCATCAATACTCAATCTAAAGCGCGGGTATAATAATAATCATCATTAAGAAATGAGCTCTACTGTTGTCTAGGGGATAATATATTGTCTGTTGGAAATATAAAAGTCACTCAGAAGTCTGCAGGCTTCAGCCTTTTGGGAATCGCTGGGTTTCACATGTTGCGACAGAGAGAGAGAGAGATTGGTGAGAAAAGGAAAAACTTGCCGGGTCTGTATGAAGCATCCGTTGAATCCGGGGAGTGGGCTCCCCCTCCCCAATATTAGTAAAAAGCGGTTTTCCGTGATTCCAGCCACAGATTCCAATCCCGGAATCTAATGCATGTGGCTTCCTTCAAAATGGCTTCCCGCTACGGCGGGATCACTCTCGTGTCTTTTTGGTGTGTCTGAAGGGGCTTCCCCCCCCCCAGACCCTCCTTTATACTTCCTCACGGGGTCGCAGGTGTCAATCAGGTTGGGATGATGCAATCTCTCTCTCAACCAACCCACTTTGCCCGAGGGCTTTTCATGTGGTCTCCATGAGACAATAGTCAATGTCGCCTTATTTTGCATCCCGCTGGAACGCAGTACTCTGCACGTCTCTCTCTCTCTCTCTCTCTCTCTCTCTCTCTCTCTCTCTCTCTCTCTCTCTCTCTCTCTCTCTCTCTCTCTCTCTCTCTCGCTCTCTCTCGCTCTCTCTCGCTCTCTCTCGCTCTCTCTCTCTCTCTCTCTCTCTCTCTCTCCACTTCCTGGGTCTACTGACCCCCCCCCCCCCCCTCAACTAGTGCTCTTGCGATTCTCACAAAGGAGGGGGCTGGGATCATAACACAGGGTACAGAATAAAGTGTTGCAGTGCAGGCAGACAATAAGGTTCAAGGCCAAATACAGTAGGTTGTGCGGTCAAGAATCCACCTCATTGTACATGTTCAATAGCAGTATTGAAGTTGTCCTTCAGCCTGGTGTTACATACTTCCAATTTTTTGTAAATTCTGCCAGGGTTGGGGAGACAGAGAGAATTCCCAGAGTGGATAAGATCTTTGATTATGCTGGCTGCTTTACCGAGCCAATATGAAGCGTAGACGAGGTCTATGGAGGGGAGGCTGGTTTCCATGAAGTGCTGAGGTGTCCATAACTCTCCAATTCTTTGCAGTCTCAGGCAGTACAGTTTCCATATCTGTTCTAAAATATCCTATAGGTGTACTAAAATATTAAAGATGAGATATCTAAATTCAAAACCTTCTGAAGCAGAAAAATATTTTATTACTGCAAATGAATTTAGTTAGATTTGACAAAAGCTTGAAATGAATAATTGGGAACATAGTCCTGGTTTGGAATCAGTGTTTGGGCAAGATGGTAGTGGTTGCTTTATATGCTCTGCTTCTGAAATTTTGGTTTACTGAATTCAATGGAAGTAAATTTTGAAAGCAGAATGCAATGGGTGAATGGGTCTTATTCTTTTTATTTGAAATGTTTTGTGAAATTCCCAGTGTTATATAAAAATGGTATTGGTGTACGACGGATCTTGGGTGTGTTTTAGATATCACGGAATGCCAACATGCCAGTATATAATAGGTAGGAGGGTAAATTTTTTTTAGACTTTATTTTGAGAGATTTGATTGTGGGAGTAAGGAACTTTCACTGCAATTGTTTAATATCTTCAGGAGACTGCATAGTTCTGGTCTTCTTTCTAAGATAGGATGTAAGTGACATATAGAAGAATAAGACAAGATCTTAAAGAATCATATAAATTCCTTAAAGATCTTGACAGGTTGGATGTAAGGAAATACAATAGTTTGCTTTGACTGTGGACTCAGTCAGGTAAGATATTTACTACTTAAGTTGTGAAGAACGTTCTTCATCAAGATGGAGTGTTTTGTTTGAAGTTGCTTCCCTGAAGACTGTAGAAGCCCAGTCTTTAAAGTTAATTCAAAATCAAGAGTTATTTGTGGATATAGAGTAATCAGGAGATATAGAGATAATGCAGGAGAACAAGCATCGAGGTAGAAGTTCAGGTCATGGTCTGATGGATGGCAGTGTAGTCTCAAAGGGGCAGATTGCTCACTTCCTATTTCTGATGTTATTACTTTATTAAGTAATAACTTATACAAACCTTTTAACTGTTTGACCCTAATACCCTTTCTTTCTTGGGACAGGTAATGATGTGTTGATACAACTGGTTCGATATTTGGCTTGTTGGTTCTTATATCAAACTGGTTCCAACACAACAGCCTGTCATGATCTACATCTGCACTGTTCCAACAGAACGTTTGTGCATGGTCTTGAAAGATCAGGAAATTCAGCACAATGATTTTCCTGGTAGTGGTGGTGTCTGTCGTGTCCAATGATGACAGGGAACTTGTAGTGGCAAGACACTTTTGAATAATCCACTGTCTGATTGTGCAGTTGCTGTGTGTTGGTTGATATTTAGCTACAAGGAAATGTAAGGCACAGCTGGCACAAACTCTGAGTGGTTGGTCAGCTATGATATTTTGTTGAGGTTCTGGAGCATCGATGCTGATGTCAGCATAAAACTAATGTATGAGGTTTAATAGAAAACAACTCAATTCATCTACACCTGCACAAGCAGGGTCATGGTCAGACGACTGAAATTCTTAATGTTGGTATTGCATAATGGATAATGAGGATCTATTATACTGTATGACATTTTAAGATGATGTACATGAACAACCACAGCTTAAATATTGGAATTTGCATTGAAAACTGCTTATTCTAGATGGGGGTTATTGTCCTCCCTGATCTGCCATTTCTGTATATCCATCTAGTTTGTACATTAAACAACTATGGAACATTTAATAAAGACTGAGGTGTACAAATAATGGTTAAGGTAGAAAATGCAATATTGCAAAGAAACTTTAAAATTCAACAAGGATTGCATTTTTAAGGTCCATGATATTTTGAAATACTTACATCAAACAATTGCAGTCCACAAGGATGAGACTAGTTTTTACGTAATGAATTGATAATGATATTGGTTTATTAATGTTACATGTATCACGATACAGTGAAAAATTTGTCTTGCTTTCTGTTCATACAGATCAGATCGTGACACAGTACATTGAGCTAGAATAAGGTAAAACAGTAACTACGCAGAAAACTGCGTAAAACCCACTGGAAAAGTACAGTGCAGGTAAACAATAAGGTAGATTGTGAGGTCAAGATTCCATCTTACCGTACAAGTAGTCCATCTGAGAGTCTGATGACAATGGGGTAGAAGCTGTTCTTGAGCCTGGCTATATATGCTTTCAGGCTTTTACCCAATTGGAGAGGGGAGAGGAGAGATTGTCCAGGGTGGGTGGTGTCTTTGATTATGCTGGATGCTTTACTGAGCCAGAGAGAAGTATAGACAGGGACCATAGAGAGGAGGTTGGTTTCTGTGATATGCTGAGCTGTGCCCCTAACTCTGTACCGTTTCTTATGGGCAGTTGCAATACCAAGATGAGATGCATCTGGATGGCAATTTTATAATACTTTTTAAAAACTCATGTCAACTTGTGTAAAGATGTGTAACTTTTCCATTTTGCCTAGAACCCATGACCGTGGCAGGAGTAGGCCATCAGGCGCCATGGTAGCGTAGCAGTTAGCATGATGTTACTACAGCTCGGGGCGTCAAAGTTCGGAGTTCAGTTTTGATGTAAGGAGTCTGGACGTCCTCCCCGTGGAATGTGTGTCTTTTCTCCAGGTCCTCTGTTTTCCCCTCACAGTCCAAAGACATGCCGGTTCGTAGGTTAATTAGTCATTGTAAATTATCCTGTGATTAGGCCAGGGTTAAATCGGGGGTCGCTGGGCGGTGAGGCTCGAAGGGCCAGAAGGGACAAAGGGCTTATTCCATGCTGTATTTCTAAATAAATAAATAAACAAATGAGGCCCTCAATCCTGCGTTATTTCATATAATCTTGGCTGATCTATACTCTGGACTCCATTGTGCTATTTCTTCATATCCTGTGGTCTACCTTATATTTCTCCACCTCCATTTTAATACCTCTGAAGGTCTGGTTTCCTCCACCTGCTGGGGCAGACAATTCCAGTGATTCTGTGAGAAGAAATTTCTATATACCTCAGGATGAAATGACTGGCCCCTTATAGTTAGGATCTACATTTGAAACACTAGTTCACAAAAATAATCATCATAAAGTCTACTGATTTCCCCTGGTAAAACAATAGAGAGGGCTCTAATGCAACACAGCCTATGGAGAAAGATTGACTCACTGGTAATAACTTCTCAATCTCAGGTTAAAACATGGAAATCCCAAAGCTGCGATCAGATTCACAAAAGGATGAGATAAGACTCAGAGTCTGAAAATCTGTCCAGTCATTTTGACCATGAAGAGTCATTGTTCACCATGTTTCTCTCACTACAGATGCTGCCTGACATGTGGACATTTTCAGTTCATTCTTTAGATTTCAACCACCTACAGGTTTTGCCTTTCAACATTACTAAATCCTGGTTTGCATCGATTTAAAACACAGGTCAGAAATAAGCTACTGCAATAGACTTCTGCCCTTTTGTGTAATTCCCTAGATTTCTTCTGGAGGAGAATGTACTCTGTGTATACCTGAACCAAATTTAACCTTACACCATCCACAGAAAGAGTGGCTGGCAGAGGCCCCTTCAGGCACAATGCATCCGGAGGTGCTTGAAGCTGTTGGTGAAAGATCCAATAGCAGTGTCCCCTCAGCTGCAAGAAAGCTCAAGTTGCAGGATTACCAAGCTGACAATTACCAATACCACTGACTGGCAGCAACAGCCGTTTTCTCCCCCTTGGTTCACACTTAGACTGAACTAAACCTAGCACAGACAGTGTGGAGCAGATTATATTTCAGACTTGAAATTCAAAACCTGAGTTAAGGAAGGAGAGAGGAAGAAAATATTCCTTAATGCTCTGTGAGACGTAACTATTTGCTAGCCTCCGAGCAAAATTACTTTTTGAAATGCACCACCTAGACATTTATGAGTGATGTTGTCGGTATAGTAACAACCCGAATCATTTCCAATCACAGCTGAAACAAATATTAAGGGATTGGAATGGAACTTTATTTATGAAATTGATGATATAATCGCCGAAGCCTATCTAATCACTCCTAGGAAGTTTGCAGAGCAGTGGTCTGCTGCAGGCATCCTCCTTCAACAGGCTACTGACCAAGTAAAATAGTCCAGTAGCAACTAGATTACAGTACTGTATAACCATATAACAATCACAGCATGGAAACAGGCCATCTCGGCCCTCCTAGTCCGTGCCGAACTCTTAATCTCAACTAGTCCCACCTACCCGCACTCTGCCCATAACCCTCCACTCCTTTCCTGTCCATATACCTATCCAATTTTACCTTAAATGACACAACTGAACTGGCCTCTACTACTTCTACAGGAAGGTCGTTCCACACAGCTATCACTCTCTGAGTAGAGAAATACCCCCTCGTGTTTCCCTTAAACTTCTGCCCCCTAACTCTCAAATCATGTCCTCTTGTTTGAATATAGTGTATGAGTTTAGGTAGCCAATGAACTTTGCTAATGAACTAGTGGAAGCCATGACAAATGAACTTTTTAAAAAAATCAGAAAGAACAACGTGTATTTATATATTACCTTTCAAACCCTTTTCTAAATGTCTCCATTGTTTCCCAATCAATGAAGTGTTTTATTAAATTGCAGTCATTAATACAATGCAGAAAACACAACCATCAATTTGTATAAAACAGTTTGTTGATCTTGAAATGAGTTTTAGATATATAGGTTAAAGGATAAATCTTGGTTATGACATTGTGTCCGAAGCTTTTTTTTGGAGTGGTAACTTTAGATATATTCCATTCAGCTCAGGGAGCAGACAAGGTCACAGTGTAATGTCACACTGGGCTCACATTAATACACTGTAGGAAGCCACAATTCAAGATGAAGCAAGGTGTATCAAGGGCACTTCTGTGGAAATTCTCACAATCAGCAGTTTTGACAGTGATAGACATACTGGTAGAATAGAAAGGAGTGCTTCCAGTGTGATGGTATTGGGATTACTGACCATGAAGTTCTAAACTCAAACGAATACCTTAAGCCCTATGAATATATACCCACATTAAAGGGAGGTTATACTGTAATGGTCCAATCTTTAAAGACTGGTTCACTTTCCTATTTATTCTCCATGCTGGGTTTACCTGCAAATACCCACAATTGAAATGGTGGATACCACCCCCCCCCCCCGCCACAAGGAGAAAGTACGTTCAGCTTGCAAAGTAAGTTAAATGCATTTCACTTATTTTCAGTGATACACATTTAAATCCAAACAATATTCTTCAAACACATTTAGAACTTGCAGTGGTAAAACAATTCTAAATTACAAACCATTTTTAAAACATAAAGCATTTCCTAAATACAGTTATAATTTTTACAAACTCAAAAGACATATCAACGATGCTGATGAAGAAGTCATCTGATTCAGAACTCAAAGCCAGAGGAATGGATTCTAGTTCACCCTGTGTTTCTTTATGCTTCTCAAAATTCCTCCTTACCCCATTCTTCCTAATAAGCCTGGAATGCTTTCTATGTTGTATCCTTTTCTACCACTTAGGTGACTTCACACACACATAAAATTTCCTCAAATGCCTCTTTTACACGAAAGGTCTAAAAGCTTTCTTGAAGCATAGATCTCAGTTTCCCACCATCAATGCTGTGAAGTTAATTTACTTGAATACATAGAACTCCAACATTAATATATCAGTTATTGATGAAAGGTTTTGGCCTGAAACATTGACTGTTTACTCTTTTCCATTGATGCTGCCTGGCCTGCTGAGTTCCTCCAGCACTTTGTGTGTGTTGCTCTGAATTTCCAGCATCTGCAGATTTTCTCGTGTTTCTCAGTTATTGATATGCTGTTTTGATGTTTTGTTTTCATCTGGTTTGCAAGCTTCTTTGAATTAGCCAACGTAGTTAACGTTGTCTATTTTGAAACAAGCCAAATTAAATAACCCATTGTCTTATACTATAACCTTTGAACAGCAATAAACCAGATGCAGCTACTTTCCCAAGACAGTGTCTGCAAATGTACAGCTCTTGTTTGCAAAGCTGTTCTTGACACAGTAATTGTTTTAATTTCAAGCTGATTACTGTTTTCCATTTAACTTTAAGAACTGAAGACTAACTCCTGCTTACAATCAGAAGTGAGACAATGCAACATTGATTGGAAATTCATTTGCATCTGTTTGATCTTACAAGTGGCAGCAGCTGTGTTTAGGAAGCAAACTTTGCAAAATATGAGACACCCCTTACCTAGGAAATGAATATCCATCACACCACCCCTTTTTGCTAAGCAAAGATTTCTAACCAGCTTCTTCCGGCAAATATTAACTTCAAGAACAAAAATCCTGCCAAAACACCTCTTGGGAACATTCTATCACTTCCCCATCTGTCCAGTAGGTTACCAAAGCTAGAAAGGCTCTCTTCAATCTGGTGGTCAAAGAACTTGTTGAGTATCTCCCAATGAAGAAGGTTTCTGTGTAGTTTTCTCTTTTGAAGTGTGATTCTTCTCTTCCGAGGATGCACTTTTTCAATCACAGCTGCACACATTTCCCAAACCTCAAAGGAATGTCATTGTTATAATTTTCCATAAATACACAACAAAGACACATCAATTGGTCCATCTTTAAAGTATTCTTCCGAAAAACAGTTCTTGCCATTTCCTTGATGCAAGTTTGAATCACTGTCTCTATTGCTATCAGTTTATCAGGTCAGCTGGCAATATCTTTAAATAAGCTGAAAATACAGTGCTGCTAGTAAGTTTGTGAACCCCATAGAATTTTCTTTATTTCTGCATAAATATGGCCTAAAATGTGATCAGATCTTCATGTAAGTCCTAAAACTAGATAAAGAGAACCCAATTAAATAAATAACACAAAAAATCATACTTGTTCATTTATTAATTGAGAAGAATGATCCAATATAACATGTATTTGTTGGAAAAAATATGTGAGCCTTCACTTTCAGTAACTAGCATGACCCCCTTGTACAACAATAACTTCAACCAAATATTTCTGGAACTGTTGATCGGTAATTACACCGCAGCTTGGAGGAATTTTAAGCTATTCTTCCTTACAAAGCTCTGGGATGCTGGTGGGCTTCCTTGCATGAACTGCTTGCTTCAGGTCCTTTCTATAGGATTAAGGTCAAGACTTTGACTCGGCCATTCCAAAACACAATTTTCTTCTTTTTAATCCATTCTGTTGTTGATTTACTCTTGTCTTTCAAATCATTGTCTTGTATATCCAACTTCTATTAAGTTTCAGGTGACGGACTGATATCTGATATTCTCCTGTAAAATGTCTTGTTACAATTTTGAATGCATTGTTCCCTCAACAATTGTAAGCTGTCTAGGCTCTGAGACAGCAAAGCAGTCCAACACCATGATGCTCCTTCTGTCTTGCTTTACAGTCAGGATGATGTTTTGGTGTTGGTGTGCAGAGCCCTTTTTCCTTCAAACATAGCGGTGTGTATTTCTGCCAAAGTGTTCTTTGCAAGCTTGAAACATGCAGCAATGTTTTCTTTGGAGAGCAGTGGTTTCCTCCATGGTGTCCTTCCATGAACATCATTCTTGTTCAGTGTTTTTCTTATAGTGGACACCTGAACAGAGGTGTTAGCATGTTCTAGAGATTTCTGCAGGTCTTTTGCTCTTACCCTCGGGTTCTTTTTCACCTCCTTCAGCATTGCACATTGTGCTCTTGGTGTGATCTTTGCAGGATGCCCATTCCTAGGGAGAGTAGCAACAGTACTGAGTTTCCTCTGTTTGGAGACAGTTTCTCTTACTGTGGACTGATGGACACTCAGGTCTTTAGAAATGATTTTGTAATCTTTTCCAACTTCGTGCATCTCCACAATCCTTCCTCTAAGGTCTTTTGAAAGTTATTTTGATTGAGGCATGGTGCACAGAAACAATTCTTTCTTGAGAACAGCAGGCTCTGTCAGTAACCTGACTTGGTGTGCCTTTTTTAAAGGGCAGGGCACCCCTAAAACCCACACCTCCAATCTCATCTCATTGACTGGAACACCTGACTCCAAATAGCTTTTTAAAAGGCATTACCCCAGATTGAACATACTTTTTCCAACAAATGTATGTAATATTGGATAATATTTCTCAATAAATAAATGAACAAGTATAATTTTTTGTGTTATTTATTTAATTGCATTCTCTTTATCTAGTTTCAGGATTTGCATAAAGATCTGATCACATTTTAGGTCACGCTTATGCAAGAACAGAAAATTCTACAGGGTTGACAAACTTTCTAGCACCACTGTACTTCATCGCTTTCACAGGGGTGTTTATGGTGCTATCATTGAGGTGAACAATTTTATTTGGGTTTTCTGAAAGCAGGTCTTGTAAACAAGTTACTGATTGTGTATTGCTGTCCTTTTTTGCCTAATTAAAGTTTAGTACAAGTTGATGGGGCAAAGGGCCTGTTTCTGTGCTATATACTCTATAACTCTAAATCTTTAACCAATTTGAAAGGAATAGATAGAGAAGGTGAGTGTAGATTATTAGGTTTTCAAACTCCAAAAAAAAAGGGAACCCAGGAGGACTGGTCTATTTTACTTTAAGTGAGACTCACACATATCACGTTGTAGCATATCTTAAACACTTCACATATTTCACGTAGAATCCGTAATGAACTATTTAAATGAACAAGGATGTTTAATCAAACAATATTTACAATTTTACTCAAATATTAAGTTCACAATACTCCTTCCTGCTTAGCTATAAATTCCAACTCAATATAGAATGCATCTTAACTTGTATACACACATATAAATGTGTGTGTGTGTGGGTGTGTATGTATGTGTATGTATACATATTTCTACCGATCTATATATATATCTTGTGTAATCTTTGTGCATCAATGTTGAGATTTTGGAGATGCTCCTTGCATTCCTTACCAGTAACAATGATGTCATCCAGGTAACAGCCTTGCAGAACCCGGTCCATAGCTTTCTGCCTGAGTGCAGGTGCAGGTACTACTCCAACAATAGACCTGTGAGTGTTTACAGTGAGAAACACTTCGGACTCTTAGAACCATAGAACCATAGAACACTATGGCACAGTACAGGCCCTTCAGCCCTCCATGTTGTGCCGACCCATATAATCCTTAAAAAAAAGTACTAAACCCACACTACCCCATAACCCTCTATTTTTCTTTCATCCATGTGCCTGTCCAAGAGGCTCTTAAATACCCCTAATGTTTTAGCCTCCACTACCATCCCTGGCAAGTCATTCCTGGCACTCACAACGCTCTGTGTAAAAAAACTTATCCCTGATGTCTCCCCTAAACTTACCTCCCTTAATTTTGTACATATGCCCTCTGGTGTTTGCTATTGGTGCCCTGGGAAACAGGTACTGATTATCCACCCTATCTGTGCCTCTCATAATCTTTTAGACCTCTATCATGTCCACTCTTATTCTTCTACGCTCCAAAGAGAAAAGTCCCAGCTCTGCTAATCTTGCTTCATATGACTTGTTCTCCAAACTAGGCAACATCCTGGTAAATCTCCTCTGCACCCTCTCCACAGCTTCCACATCCTTCCTATAATGAGGTGACCAGAATTGAACACAGTACTCCAAGTGCAGTCTCACCAGAGATTTGTAGATCTCTATCTGTAAGTAGGGCTCAGTTAAGTCCACTTTGCTGAAATGTTTCTCTTCAGAATGGTTTGCAAAGATATGCTCTATCCTGGACAGAAGATATTGATCTACTTTCTATCTACTTTCTACTGGTTTGATGCTGACCTTAAAATCACAGCAGATCCTGACAGACCCATTATTCTTGACTACTGGGACCACTGGCATTGCCCATGGGCTCCACTCAAACTTGGAAAGAATTCCTTCAGCCTCCATGCGATCTAGCTCACTGGCCACTTTTTCATGGATGGTATTAAGGAATTGGAAAGTCTTTGCAGAATTGGGTGTGGCAATTTCATCTAACACTATTTTACCCATTGATATGTTTAAGCTTTCGTACGTCATCCTTGAACACAGCTCTAGCATCATCCAGTACCTTTCTTGACGCTATTACAGTGGATGTGGAACAAAAACAATAGATGGATCTCCAATCAAGTTGTAGTTATCTCAGTTACTCCCAACCCTCCTGCTTTTACCACGTACAAGGCCAATTTGTCTTGTTGGTTGTTGTATTTCATTATTACATATGTCTTTCCCTCAGGAGCTAACTTTTCTCCAGAGTAAATTCTTATTTGGATATCTGCAGGCTTAAGATCAGCATCTTTGAAATGCTGTTCAAGCTCATATTGTGGAATGACTGAACGAGCTGAGCCAGCATCCAATTCCACTTTAGTTAATTGACATTCACTTCTGGTGTAAGCCATATAGCTTGTGTATTGCTAATGTTCACGCTGTAAATCTCAAGGCTACCTAATCCTGCATCACTCTCATCGTTTTCAGATTTTTCATCAACAGCATGCAAATTAGTTCTCTTTTTGAAACCGCATCTTGAATTTTAATCTTTTTCTCTTCCCTGTGGAGTCCATTTATTTTTGCCTACCTAACATGCTCTTTTTATGTGTCCTATGTTGTTGCATCTTCTGCAAGTTTTGCCTTTGAACCTGCATTGGTCTGGTGCTTATTGCTCCTGTTGCAACACTAACACGATTTATTTGGCCGGGCAAGCTTCTGCTTTGGACATTGCAATTTTTTTCATGTTTACTTTTATTTCTGACTGCTGCCCAATTGCATCTCTGTCTGCTGTTTCCATTGATACAGTTTTTCAAATTCACTTTTAAACAAGTTGTGCTTCAGTTTGAACCTAGTTTTGAATGCATTCTTGTAAGGTTCTACAAACTAAGTGATCTCACAGTGCATAATTAAACCCATCACTGAACTGACAATGCTCAGCCAACTTCTTTAAAACAGTTATGTGTGCTGAAATGCATTCCCCTTCCTTTTGTTTCTGCTTATTAAACTAAAGGCATTCTGTAAACAATAATGGTTTCAGTTTTAAATGTTCCTGCAATACTTTCACAATATCAGCAAAGGTTATTTTAGCTGGTTTGGTTGCAGTTGTAAAATTTCAAAGCAAGCTGTAAACCCAATGCATTCAGCAAAACTGACACTTGCTTCTCGTTGTTTTTTTCATTTTCAATAAAATGCTACTCAATTAGCTCAGAATACATGAGCTAATTATCTGTTGAGCAATTGAACAAGTGAATTTTTCCATATAGCCAGACATTTCTGTATTTTTAAAATTCACGATTATCACCCTGTACTCACTGTTTATGAACCCATGAATTCTTCTGTTTTCTGCCTTTTTTTTAAAACTTAACTGTTTCTTGCTGTGTTTTTTTTTACTCAAGCATCTTGCTACGCTTCAACAGTTGTCTCGGGTTCGTTTAAAACTTACTCATCACCACTGTTATGTTCTGTAATTCCAAATAATTCAAATAATTCCAAGAAGAAGGTAGGAGCCCAGGAGAATGAGTCTTAGTTTGATTTGTTATTGTAAACGAGACTTGCGTGCATCACATGGTAGAGTCATGATGTTTGCAATTCACATATTTTTACATATAAACCATAATGAATTATTGAAATAAATAAAAATGCTTAATCAAACAATATAATTACCATATTGTTCAAATATTACCTAAACACTAAATACACAACATAGATGATAGGAGTTGTTACCAGGAACTGAACTGTGGCAGATGTTGGCTTGAATGCAGCCCAGATCTAGTGATCTGGGAAGCTAATTTGCCCATCAGTTGGAAAACAGTTAGTAGTCTAAGAAAGGATGTGTGTGCTAATGAGGGTTTATAACAGTTGTTCTTACCTGAAGGTAAGTTTGTGAAAGTGTAGGTGATTTCTGCATTGTTTCTTTGTTTGAGTATAAGCCTGAGAATAGATTCTGGGAGGTTTTCATTTCTTGGGTTTTTCTGTAATCTAGGATTCCTTGTATTTTAGCAGAACATCATGGTGATGATGGAAATCTCTTTTGGAAATGTAGGCCCCAGCCCTGTGGTAGAGTTGCGGAAGATTGCTTTACTTTTCACATTTTCTGCACCCCGAGTAAACTACAGATACCAATACAATATTTTTCAAAAATTATGTAAGGGTATGATATCGAGATCAAGCTGTCTTGCTGTTTATTCATTTATTTAAAAATGACAGTCATTCTGCTCTGATGATATTTCTGTACTTGTCTTGTCAACACAGGATTGGGATTTGGCAGTGATCGATAGCAAAGGATACTGTTCACTGTCTGTCTAGCCTGGATGTAGTTGCAGTCTTTGCTAAATCCCACTTCCATGGAGATGTTTGGAATTGCATGGCAGTGAGGTTGAGATCACAAGTTCCCTGAGCTCTGAGCTCAAGCCTTCTCCATTGATGACATTAGATATTTCACATCATCTAAGTAATAATAGATCTGATTCTGATACTGAGGAAGTAGGCAAAGTCATATTTTGAAATTGTATCTCTGAACCATGTTACTCAATAACTCCAACAATGTTGTCCCACATTTCTGACTCTGGTTCAGGTTGTAGTATTGATGTGACTCGGACACCACTGTAGATTGAACAACCACGTTTATTCAATAAACTTCCATTTTCTTAACCCCTTTCCTGATGTCATATGCACTCTGACCTACGAATACTCGCACAATACATTACATCTCCCTTCTCAAGATTTTTTTTACAACACTGTGAATAACCAAAACAACGCCTTTAGATATGCCTTTCCTACATTGCAACAGCCATGACATAAACTAAAAGAAACATCTTAACTTCTTATACTGTATTCTACATTGTACCTTATAATACTAACAGCAGTATATTTTCTTTTACTAACATAGACTAATAAACCTTTTAGTTCACACCGTGGAACTTGTAACATGTGTGACTTTGCCTCAAACTGTGTGAGACTGTAGGTAGATCTAGCCTCTGTATTTAGCTGCAAGTTTGATTTGTCTCCCAGACCGTGTGCAACACAACTGTGACTGTGCTTGTCCTGGTAGTGGATGGGGAAGCAAAGGCTCTCTTGGATTGCTGTTTTTATTTTCATTACAAACAGCACACTGAGACACAATGTCCTCTATCTGAGGCGACATACCTGGCCAATAGAGAATGTCCCTTGCTCTTTCTTTACATTTCACTATCCCCAGGTGTGACTTGTGAATTCTGTTGAGCATTTCCTGTCTCATTTGATTTGGTACGATGAGGTTTGCCGCTTTGAACATCAGTCCTGATGCAGAGCTGATTTCCTCTTTGAATGTCCAGTATTTCTGTATTTCTTTTGGAACATCTTTTCTTTCTGTTGGCCATCCATTCATTGTAATGTCTCTTAGAATTTGCATTTCAGGATCTTCTGCAGTCGCTTTCCTGAACATGTTCAACTTCTCCTCAGAAATAGGTAGCTGAGGTGTAACCCAGAAACTCTTCCTAGCAACTCTTCCTTTTGGTCTTTGAGGTAAGCACAGCTCAAAGCATCAGCGATGTGCGGTTCCTTTCCTGGCTTATAGGTGACTGTGAGAGTGTACCTCTGTAGCCTGAGAAGCATCCTTTGCAGCCTCATAGGAGCTTGGTGGAGTGGCTTTTTGAAGATGCTCTCAAGTGGTTTGTGATCAATCTCAACCTGGATTTCTTTGCCATATACATTCTGGTGGAACTTCTCACACCCATAAACTATGGCAAGTAATTCCTTCTTGATTTGAGCATATCGGCGTTGACAGTCTATAAGTGCTCGTGATCCACATGCCACAGGCCTCCCATCCTGCAGTATAACAGCTCCTATTCCTTCCAAACTGGCATCCACAGACATCGTCACCGGTTTATTGACATCATAGAACTTGAGTGCTGGTGCATTGGTAACCAACTGCTTCAATGTGTCAAAGCTTTTCTTTTGTTCATCTTCCCAATGTCATTCAGTGTTGCTCTCTCATAGCTTTTGAAGTGGAGTGCTGACCACTGATAAGTTGTGAATGAATTTGGCAAGATACTGTATCATGCCCATGAACCTTAATAGTGCTTACTTATTTTCGGGTGGTGGTAGCTGTACCACAGCCTTGACCTTTTCATTATCTGGTTTTAGCCCATCAGCGCTGAGTACGTGACCTCTGTAGTTCTGATCCTACATTTACTTTTGTTCAGTTTTAGGTTGTACTCATGTGCTCTCTCCAGGAACTTCCTCAGTCTCTGATCATGTTCCTCAATGGTGTCACCCCATATCAGCAAATCATCAATGATACTGACCACTCCATCCAGGCCTTCAATCACTTGTGCCACTGACCTCTGGAATACCTCTGATGCAGAAGAAATCCCGAAGGGTAGACGCAGGAAACGATATCTCCCTATGGGCGTGTTGAAAGTGCATAATTTGGAACTTTCCTCATCCAGCTTGATCTGCCAGAAACCTTGATTTGCGTCCAATACTGAAAAGTGTTTCGCATTTGGCATGCGGGAGAGAACCTCTTCAACTGTGAGCAGCGGATTGTGCTCTCTTTTGATAGCTCGGTTGAGATCTTATGGATCCATGCTAATCCTCATCATTTTTTCTGTGACCACTGTCACCATACTACTCACCCAGTCAGTCGGTTCTATTTGTCTCATTATGACTCCCATCTGTTCCATTCTATGTAGCTCCTCCACTACTCGATCCCTGAGAGCTACTGGAATCTTTCTCGGTGCATGCACGACTGGTGCAATAGTTGGATCAATGTGGATATGGTGTTTCCCTGCTAAACATCCTAATCCAGAAAACAAGTCAGCAAAGTCTTTGAGAATGTCATTTTCTTTCTCAACACTGTAGATTTGCTTCAGCAGGCCTAGCTTTGTGCCTGTTGCTTTGCCCAGTATTACTGGAACATGTTGCTGTACTATCTCAAACTCTATCTTGTGTTTTTGCTCTTTGCACACACAGGTGAGTGTTTTCTTTCCCAATGGTGCTGTCTTGTGACCGAAATATCCACCAAGCTTGCAGGTGGATTTTCTCTCTGATGTCCAGTGAGTTGAATGTTTCTGCTGACATTACATTGTACTTCGCCCCAGTGTCAAGCTTAACTGTCACATTCCTCCTGTTTATTATCAGATCTTGAGTCCAATCATCTTCATCCTCCATCTCTGCATTGTCAATATTCTTGATGCATACCTCCTGTTCCACTTCAACTGTGCAACATATCACTGTTGTCCTCACTCTTTTCCACAGCATGCATTTTCCTTGTGTGCTCCTGCGATTTGTACATCTTTGCAAAGTGATTTTTTTTCTGCATAATTTGCATGTCTTACCAAAGGCTGGACATTTTCTGCATCCATGTTTATAACCACATCTGTTGCAGTTAACTTCCTTTTGATCATCCCGTGGAGCTGGCTTTGTCCTACTCTTGTCAGTTTTCACAGTTTTTATTTTGTATACTTCAGTCTCTTCATTGAGCACTTTAACCTGACTTGACGTGATCTCGCTAGCACGGCAAACATCAAACGCCTTTTCTAATGTAAGCTCCACCTCTCCCAACAGCCTGCCTCTCACATGATCATCTCGTATGCTGCATACAATCCTGTCACGTAGTAAAGAATCATGCAGTTGTCCAAACTCACAGTTTTTTGCCTTGATCTTCAAATGTTACATAGGCGTCTATAGTCTCTGTTGGTCCTTGAGCCCTCGTAAAAAATATGTGTTGGATGTACGGTAGGATTTTTCTCAGTTTGCAGTAATCATGAAACTTTTTCTTCAACACTTCAATTTTATCTTGCTCATCATCTTGGAAGACAAACGTGTTGCAAACCTTTATTGCCTCTGCTCCTGCCACATGCAGAAACGTAGCACATTGCACTTTCTCCGCCTTGTCAGCTATGCCACTAGTGGTGCAAAACAGCTCAAACTGCTGGATCCATACTTTCCAGTTCTCAGCAAGATTACCTTATAGGCTTAAACTTGATGGTGGCTGTAACTGTGACATCTTTTACGTGTCTTCTCTTCCTTTTTTTTTCTGTGATCCCACTTCTGACACCATGTAGTATTGATGTGACTCAGACACAGCTGTAAGTTGAACAACCACGTTTATTCAACAGACTTCCATTTTCTTAACCCCCATCCTGACGTCATACGCACTCTGACCTACGAATACTCACACAATACATTACACAGGTTGCACACCACAACACTTCTCCACTTCGTTCTTTCCTTTTGCATCTGAGCTATACCCACTCAGCTTGTCCACACATCTGGCCCATGTTCCAGGTTCCAACTGCACACACAGACTATACTGCAGGCTTCAGTTGCAGTCATTTTCCATGTACTCAGCCTAGCCTCAGGCCACATGTGTTTGCAATCCTGACTCCAGATGTCCATCGAAATGCATTCCCTTCCCCAGTTCAGAGAGCATACTTATCACACATTGTCTACCCAAGCTTTAGCCAAAACCCATCCACGTTCCTGACCCCATCTTTGATCACGCATCTGCTTAAATTTTCCACATCCTGGCTCTAGTCCCACACCTGTCCGTGATTCTGACACCTTGTTCACATTCCAAAGTCAAAGTTGGGTTTATTGTCATATATATAAGCACATGTATGCACAGGTTCAATGAAAACCCCACTTGGAACCACATCACAGGCACATTGCATGATAGAAGGCTCTTGGCTCTGAATGGATACCTACCACACCTTCCCAATTTTGGCTCTGGTCACACATTCCTGACTCCTGACTCAGCCCACGCATTGAAACCTGGCTGTGCCGCCACACCTACTGGCTTTCCTAATGCCTGACCTGGAACTCAGCAGTCATGAAATTAGCTGCTGATACTTGCACTAATACTCTGGCTGAATCGTTGTGGGAAAATACATCATATTATGGATAGTTGTCAGCAAGCTGTGGGGCAATAGATTGCACAAGCACCTGTATGACAACATACGACAGCAGGGCTGGAGCCACCATGCTAATTAAAGTAAATTCAGGCAACTAGTGAATACTAATATGCAAAATGAAATCTGGAGCCCTGATTCCTGTTTTAGGTTGGAAATGGAGAGAATGAGCACACTGGAGCCAAAGAGGCCCGGCCAGAGTAAGGCACAAATTGTGTATTTGCACAGTGGATGTGTATCTTCTGGAGCAGAAATTCCCATCTGGCATCCTCAGAAAAGTCTAAGACCCAGGCGTGAGGCCTCAGAGCGACAACTACTGGCTGGTGCGCTTTGTGAGTGGATTTGCCCAAATTCATCAACTCAATATGCCCTAATACCAGCTATCATGACAAGCCAAACCAATACTAGTTTGGGGAATAAATATCAGATTTATTATCACTGATACATATTGTGAAATCTGTTGTTTAGTGGCAGCAGTAGAGTGCAAGACATAAAATTTATGATTAAGTCACAATGAATGCTCAATAAATAGTGCAAAAGAGGGAGAGAATTTTTATAATACACCACTTCTGGAAGGTCCAATGGCATTTTTGAAATTCTCCGTTATTCCTGCGGTTTTCAAATAGCTTTCATTGCTTAGTGTCAACACTCAATCAAAACCCGATTTCAAAAGCTCAAAGCGACAACCGGCTAGTGCAATAAAATGTGATTATCAAGATGAATACATCCTAGAGGTACCAGGCAGTTGCCAAAGCACAAATATTTCAGCCTGTTTATACAATTGAGAAATCTTGGTGAACTTTTTTTTTTGAAGGCCACCCCATGCAGCAAGTTCCACAGCAGAGAATTTGGTGACATCTGGTGATGGAACTGTTACAGAACCAACCAGTCATGTCAATGAGGTTGAGGTGCAGTGTTGAACTGTACAGAGCAGTAAAGGAACAGTCCCTTTAGCCCACCGTCTCACCGTTGACTAAGCTTTGAAGCTCTCAATAAATATTGTGAAATTCATTCTGCTTCCATTTTTTTCACGTTAATCATAACTAAGTCCTCCTTTTAGGAAGTATTTATTTATGTTCATAGTAACAATAGCCAACTTATATCAAAATTCCATGGTCAGGATTAAATCCAAATATGCTTGCTGTGTTGGCTACAGATTAAAATAAAATCTCATTACCCAGAAGTGTTGAATTTTAAGACACTGTACCTTGCATAGTGGCATTGGATGGCATTGCAAGTTAGATTCAGATTAGAGTCATAAAGAAATACAGCACAGAAACAGGCCCTTCAGCCCATCTAGCCCATGCAGAAACCATTTAAACTGCCTACTCCCATCGACGTGCACTGGAACCATAGCTCTCCATAACCCTGTATCTATCTATACTTCTCTTAAATGTTGAAGTTGAGCTCACATGCACCACTTGTGCTGGCAGCTCATTCCACACACTCATGACCTTCTGAGAGAAGGTTTCCCCTCAAGTTCCCCTTAAACTTTTAACCTTTTGCACTTAATCCATGACCTCTGGTTGTAATCCTACCAAATCTCAGAGGAAAAAAAACTGCTTGCATTTACCCTACTTGTCCTGCTGAAGGGTCTTGGCCTGAAATGTTGACTGTATTCTTTTCCATAGATGCTGCCTGGCCTGCTGAGTTCCTCCAGTATTTCGTTTGTGTTCCTTGGATTTCCAGCTTCAGCAGATTTTCTCTTGTTTCACCTCAAAATTTTGTATACCACTATCAAATCTCCTCTCAATCTTCTATAGAATATAGTCCCAACCTATTCAATCTTTCCTTATAACCCGGGTCCTCCAGACTTGGCAACACCCTTGTGAATTCTCTCTATGCTCTTTCAACTTTGTTTACATGTCTCCTATAGGTAGGTGACCAAAACTGGACACAATACTCCAAATTAGGCTTCACCAGTGTTTTATACAACTTTAGCATAACGTCCCATTTCCTGTACTCAATACATTGATTTCTGAAGGCCAATGTACCAAAAGCTTTCTTTAGACCCTCTCTACCTGTGATGCCACTTTCTATGAATTATGAACCTGTGCTGGAAAGGATATGATTCAGGACAGAGTAGTGATAAATGACATTATAAATAAATAATTTTGAGCCTTTTGCAGACAATGATAAGTATAAAATCTGCTTTTTATTCAGACTACAAAATTATGCAAAACTTTATATTAAATTTGACATTTATTAATTGGAACGAACAAGAAAAATGCTCTTCCCAACAATAAGGTATGAAATAGTTTATGCTATTATAAGGGCCTTAATTGCTGTATGATTATGGAGAGTAATTGCGTAAAGATAATTAGATGACTCAGCTGCATATTTGTGAAAGAAGCTATTCACACCAAGAAATGTCTTCTGCTTTGCACTGCCCTAACCAGTTATCTAAATTCATTCAGAATTCAATCAAGTTGAACTACATCATCATTTTCTTTGATGTTAATGCATACCTGAAACTGTCCTAAAACCCTTCTTTCCAATTTCTTTGTTCACATATTTCTTTGTTCTGAAAAGGTGGCTGAAGAGATTGTGGAGGCATTAATGATGATCTTTCAAAAATTACTAGATGCCGGAATGGCTCTGGAAGTCTGGAAAATTGCAGACACCACTCCACTCTTCAAGAAGGGAGAGTGTCAGAAGAAAGGAAATGATAGCCCAGTCAGTCTGATCTCAGCAGTTGGGAAGATGTTGGAGTCAATTGTGAAGGATGTGGTTTTGGGGTACTTGGAGGCACATGATAAAATAGGCCGAAGTCAGAATGGTTTCCTTAAGGGAAAATTTTACTTGATAAATCTGTTGGAATTATTTGAAGAAATAACAAGCGTGATAGTCAGGTGAATCTATTGATGTTGTGTTCTTGGATTTTCAGAAGGCCTTTGACAAAGTGTCACAGATGAGGTTGTTCAACAATCTATAAGCCCATGGTATTAAGGAAAAATGCTAGCATGGTTAAAGCAGTGGCTGATAGGCAGGAGGCAGAGAGTGGGAATAAAGAGATCCCATTCAGATTGGCTACCAGTGACCAGTGACTAGTAGTGTTCCACGGGGAGGGGGGCGCTGTGTTGAGATCAATTCTTTTTATGCAATATGTCAATGATTTGGATGATGAAGTTGATGGCTTTGTTGCAAAGTTTGCAGACAACACAAAGATAAGTGGAGGGGCAGGTAGTTTTGAGGAAGTAGAGAGGTTACTGAAGAACTTAGACTGATTTGGAGAATGGACAAAGAAGCGGCAGATGGAATACAGTGTTGGGAAGTGTGTGATCACGCACTTTAGTAGAAGAAATGAAAGGATTGACTATTTTCTAAATGGAGAGAAAATACAAAAAAACTGAGGTTTTCAGGGACTTAGGAATGCTTCTGTAGGATTCCCTAAAGGTTAATTTGCAGGTTGAGTCTGGGGTGAAGAAGCCAAATGAAATGTTTGCATTCATTTCAAGAGGACTAGAACATAAAAGCAAGAAATTAATGTCGAGACTTTAGAAAGCACTGGTGAGGCACCACTTGGAGTACTGTGAGCAGTTTTGGACCCATCATCTTAGAAAGGATGAAACTGCAGAGGGTTCAAAGGAGGTTCATAAAAATGATTCCAGTATTGAATGGCTTTTTATATGAAGAGCATTTAATGGTTCTGGGCCTGTATTCATTGGAATTCAGAAGAATGAGGGGTGGCCTATCAAATGGTGAAAGGCCTTGATAGACTGGATGTGGAGAGATGTTTCCTTTGGTGGCAGAGTCCTGGTACAGAAGGACATACCCTCAGACTAGAGGGCCACCCTTTTAGAATGGAGATGAGGAGGAATTTCTTTAGGCAGAGAGTGGTGAATCTGTTGAATTCACTACCACAAGAAGCTGTGGAAGCCAAGTCTTTATATATATTTAAGGCAGAGGTTGATAGTTACCTGGTTGTCAGGGCATGAATGGATAGGGGGAAGTCAGGAGATTGGGGCTGAGAGGAAAAGTGGATCAACCGTGATGAAATGGTGAAGCAGACTCGATAGACCAAATGGCCATATTCTTCTCCTATGTCTCACAGTCTTACTGTCTTGTATCTCCTCTCATGTTCAAACTGCGGTTAAGTTTCACTTCCACATCCTCTGACCTTGCCGTGCCTCACGGCAAGAAGCAAAAACAGGTCTTGAGTGGGAAGATTGCAGACAGCACAAAAATCAGTTAGAGTTGCAGACAGAAAGGAAGGGTGGCAAAGGACACAGTAGGATATAGATGAGTTTGAAACCTGGGCAGAAAATAATGTCCGGTGGAGTTTAATGCAGGTAACTAAAAGTGCAAGCAAACAGTATACAGAGAATGGAAGCGTCGTTAGGAGCAAAATAAACAAAACAACATTGGAGCAGTCCTGGTCATCACATTAACAGAAGGCCACGGAGGCTGTAAAAATTATGAGAGGTGTTGCTAGGGTAGGTAGAGTCTTGTTCTCAGGTGAAATTACAAATATTAGACTAGGGAGTAGGTTTAAAGTGAGAGGGGGAAACTTTAAAGGAGATTTGTAAGGCAAATGATTTTGCACAGAAGGTGTCAGTGTCAAGGCTTCAAGAGAAATGGTAGAAATAGTTACAAGAGCAACATTTAAGAAGCATTTTAGACAGATGCATGCACCGGCAAAGTTTAGGAGGGATACAGAACTTTTGCAAGCAGATGGATCAGTTTAGATTGGCATCACAGCCAGAAGAGACACTGTGGACCAAGAGGCTTGTTCCTGTTCTATATTGTTAAGCTTGCAGCCAATATCCTAGTGTGGTACAACTCCTGCAAATACAGAGGCAACAGGGGTAGTATGCACTGTGTACACGAGCAGAAGAATGTGGCTTTGGGAGATCTCATTGTGGAATATTTGAGGAATTAGGGAAAGAACAAGGAACGCTCCTGCTGATTTTATCCAGCATCTTCCTTAACTAATGAATCAGCACCCCTCCTGTACTGAGAGTAGCAAGCCCCTTTGCAGGACTAGTTCATTACCACCCCTAATGAGGACAAAGCTAGCTATCTGTGGTGAAAAAAATCAACACAAGGGAAAAGCATCAAAATCTCCTCCGTTACGTGCTGCAAGTGCAACTGCCACAACAGCATAGTTAAATATGAACAATGTGCAGTACTTTCTGGAAATTACCTTTAGGAGATGCTCCATTCATATGTTGGGACTTACTGTGATACACAGTATAAGTTCAAAGCACTCAAAACTAGTGATCAGCGAAGCCTTGTTGGCCAGCAGCAGAATAGTACTGCACCACAAACTGTAACCTCATAAGGTGATTGTCCTACAGCCCACCATTTGTATCAGCCCTGGTTTCATGAATGGTGGGGAAGAGTAATCCTTTTGCTCCTGAAGCCTAATGACCCTGCAACAAGGAATCATTGAGAAGCAAGCACAAGAACTGGAAAAGTGGGCAGGAGAGAATAAAATTAGATGGCATAGATTTAAGATGGAAGGGAAAAGATTCAAAGAGAATTGAAGAGCAACTTTGTCCACCTAGGGTGCAGTCCACATATTGAATGAACAGCCAGAGGAAGTGGTGGAGGTGGATACAATTACAACTTTTCAAAGACATTTGGACAAGGACATGGATAGAGAAAAATTAGAGAGAAATGGACCAAATGCAGTCAACTGGGACTAGCTTGGTCAAGTATCTCAGCAGAATGGATGAGTTGGGTCAAAGGGCCTGTCGGATGCTATGAGTCTATTTCAGGGGTTTGCAGGGTGGAAGATGTTGCAAGATGATGGAAGGACAAGGCTTTGGAAGCGAATGTGAATTCCATAATTGAGTTGTTGCAGAATTGGGAGCCGATGTAGGTTATTGTGCAGAGAGGACTGGGCACGCAGCACTTGGTGTAATTTAATGAATAGGTAACAGAATTTTAGATGAGTCAAATTTAAGGAGTGTGAAAATTGGAAGCTAGGAATGAAAACTTTAGAATTGGAGATCCGTGCAGATGTACAGAAAAAAATTAAATCCATACCTGCTCTAAGTGCAGCCAATCCATACTGACTCAGGAGAACAGAAACTCAAATCTTGTCTCAGCACAGCCGATCTCAGCCTGACCCATGCACAATCATCCAATCCAACTCTGATTTCATCATAACCAAACAAACCTGTCCAGAATACACTAATCGAAAACCTGCTCTCATTATAGTGAATTCAAATCCAGCCTGAGCTTGAGGGTATAATTTTTGACACCTGACTCAGCCTGATACTGTGTTGTGAGATTTTAGCAGTAACTGATGTCCCACTGCAAGACCCTGCAGACGATAGTAAAAACCACTGAGCAAATTGCTGGGATCTCCCTCCCCCATTTGTGAAATTTAAAGGGAGCATTGGATATGAAGGGTCCAAAGCATTGTTAAGGATCCCCACCAACTATTCCACCATCTTTCTGACCCACTTCTGTCAGGATGGAGGTATAGAAACATCAGGACTGGGACTGTCAGACTTGTAACAGCTTCTTCCCTCGGACTATGAGAATAATGAGTACCCTGCCATCAATGAAGTCTCGTCACTGGGACAGCAGGCTGTTTACTATTTACTGTACTGTTTAGTGTTTTCTGTTTACCTGTGCTGTGCACTACATGCATTTTGAATTATATTTTAATAACTCATTTATGATAATACTTTGGTTTATGTGTTGAGTGGTATGTTTTGTGAGTGCACTGAGGTCTGGAGGAACATTGTTTCATTTAGTTGTATATATATACTGTTACGAACCCTGTAACTGGGTTACTTACCAGCAAAGATAGAGACGTCCGTTGGAGTCTGATGATACTATTTTTAACAGTATTTATTAGTAAGAATACACAAAAATAATATCAATTCAAATATACAGATAATATACGTCATCAACACTAAACCTAAAAGTGCGGGTATAATAATAATCAATAAGAAATAAGCTCTATTGTTGTCTAGGGGATAATGAATTGTCCGGTGGAAATATAAAGTTTGCTGCAGCTCACACAGGCTGCGGTCGTTTGTTTGTCGCTGTGTTGCAATTGTTGGAGAGCGAGAGAGATAGAAGAATGGGAACAGTTACCGCTAAGTGTTTTGCCAACCTTCCTTTATGATTTCAATCCGTCGGTGTCTCGTTGTTGTGACCGTTCAAGAGTGTCCTCTCCTTTAGCTAAACCGTTCTTCCGTGATGAGCCCACCACCCAGGCAAGGGAGGACACACACGAGTTCTCACCGGCTTTCGCTATAAAACGCTGTCTCTGGATTTCTAGCGTTTCTCCTGGTGCGTCTAAGGGGTGTTTCCCCAGACCCCTCTTTTATCCTCACTCTCGGGGTCTCAGATGTCAATCAGGTTGGGAAGATGCAATCCCTCAACCAGACCACTCTGGTTGCCCCCTGAGGGGTTTCAATGAATAGAACAGTACTCAATACACAATTCCTTCTCCAAGAGACAATAGCAGTAATCAGTGGTTCCATTTCGCTAATGTCAGGAGACATTCCACCTGGTTGTGTATTCTGCGTCTCTCTCTCTCATTTCCTGGCATGCTGTGTATCTCTGTCACCTCCTGGGTCTCAGACCCAAAATACTAGCGATCTTGCGATTCTCAAAAAGGAGGGGGCGACTTTGCACCCTTCGGCCCCTCAGAGTTGCTCCACATTCGTAACAATACAATCAGACTGCAAGAAATTTGAACTTGATGAATCTGGATGAAAATTATGTTGTTTTAAACAGAACCACTGAAATCTCACCTATCCCTCTTTTCTTTAATCTCTGGTCCTTTACCTGTTTTAACATTTTCACTGTGAAAACTATGGACCTTGTGGCCCCTGCATGTGATCTCCTCTCTTGCCATCTCTCTCTGGCTCAGAGCCACATCCAGGCTCCTTCCTCTTCCCTGGAAACCTTCTACCCTGGAAACACCTCCAAGAGGACCACAAACCTGTTTGGAGTAGGGTTTGGAGGTGCTTGTGCCTCAATGACTTGGAGAGCTATGTTGGCTGGAGTCAGATCTTTATGCTTCAGCTCTTGGTAGGGTCATCCATGCCAAAGGGTAGAGGACAGGCTAAGAGTGGTCCATCGGTTCTTCAAGTTCAGGGGTTCAGCTCAGGGCTAACAACTCTGATTGGTAAAACAAAATTGTACGGAAACAGCAAAGAAGAATCCTTCTATATCTGAGTGCGACGGTAAGGACAGACAGAAACGGCGCACCTTCACTGCTGCCCGAAATGCCGGCAACATAGCCGGCAGTAAGTAAATATTCCGGAAAAAGCATGGACAACAGCAGTCAACCTTGGCTCAATCAAATCCCAGACAAAGGATGCAATTCTAGCCTGGCTCAGATAGACCAAGAGAGACTGAATGAGAACAAGTTGACAGCTAACTGATTGGATGCACAAGTGGAAGGTTAATTCTCAGATTGTAGGCCTGTGGCTCATCTGGTGTGGGCCCATTATTGTTCGTCATTTGTGAATGTACAAGGCATCACTAGTAGGTTTGCAAATAACACTAACAAAGGTGGTATAGTGGACAATGATGGTTATCAAAAATTACAGGGGGTCTATCAACTGAGTAAGTGGGCAAAGGAATGGCAAATGGATTTAAATTCAAATAGGTATGAGGTGTTGCATTTTGAAAGTCAAATCTATATAGAGCTTTCATTGTAAATGGTAGGGTGCTGGGAAGTCTTTTGCAGAATAGAGAGACCTTGAAGTACAATATGTGAAGTAAAATAAAGTGGAGTCACAGGTAGAGGGGATGATGGCAAAGGTTTTTGGCAAGCTGGCCTTCATAAATCTGGGCATTGAATATGAAAGATCATGGTGCGGTTGTACAGGATTCTGCTAAGGTCACATTTGGGGTATTGTGTTCAGTTTTTGTTGCCCTGCCACAGGAAATGAAATTATTAAAAAGGAAAGAGTGCAGGAAAGACTTACGAGGATGCTGTCAGGATTTGGAGTATGGATTTATAGAGAGAGTTTGGACAGGCTAGGATTTTATTCCTCAGAGCATAATTGTATCATTTAAGAGGTGATCTTGCAGAGGTGCATAAAATTGTGAGGCAGCAATATGGTGAATGTACTCAATATTTTTCCCAGGGTTAGGAAATAAAGAATGAGAGGATGTAGATTATTGGTGAGAGGGGAAAGATTTAATAGTACCTTGAGAATTGTTTTATTTAACACAGAGTATGGTAGATGTGAAGTGAAGGAGTGGAGATGTGAGGATTTGACTCAAGAGATTCTGGCAGTTTTGGCAGTTGGACTGTGCAATCAAGACAATCAAGATTTGAATAGCTCAGACTCAGCAGAAAACAGCTGATTGGACAATCGAGGTCAGGTGACTAGGCAGTTTGAAAAGCTCAAACAAATAAGTAGGGGGTTACCTCAAGCGGAGTGGCCAGTGAGTGAGCGGGCCAGTGAAGGAGTGGAGATTTGAGGCTTTGACTTGATAGATTCTGGCAGTTTTGGCAGTTGGACTGTGCAATCAAGACAATCAAGATTTGAATAGCTCAGACTCAGCAGAAAGCAGCTGATTGGGCAATCGAGGTCAGGTGACTAGGTAGTTTGAAAAGTTCAAACAAATAAATAGAGGGTTACCTCAAGCGGAGTGGCCAGTGAGTGAGCGGGCCAGTGAAGGAGTGGAGATTTGAGGCTGACTCGAGAGGCTTCGACGAGAAGAGGCTGAGGATGAGTTTCACTCCAAGTGGAGTAAGGCCGAGTAAGTTCCTTTCAAAGGAGAAAGTTTCAAAAGTTGAGGCAAGTATTGGGTAGGTCATGGCAGCTGAGATCGGCCCCGTGGTTTGTTCATCCTTCAGCATGTGGGAAATCAGGGATACTTCCAGTGTCCCTGACGACTATTTGTGCAGGAAGTGTGTCCAACTGCAGCTTCTGGCAGACCGCATTGCGCGTCTAGAGCTGCAATTGGATTCATACTGGAGCATCCGCGATGCTGAGAAAGTCGTGAATAGCACATTCAGTGAGTTGGCCACACCGCAGGTAAAGGCTACACAGGCAGAAAGGGAAGGGGTGGCCACTAGACAGCGTAGCAGTAGGCAGGTAGTGCAGGAGTCCCCTGAGGTCATCTCCCTCCTAAACAGATATACTGTTTTGGATACTGTTGGAGGAGATGTCTCATCAGGGGAAGGCAGCAGCAGCCGAGTTCATTGCACCATGGGTAGCTCTGCACCACAGGAGGGAAGGAAAAGGAGTGGGAGAGCTATAGTGATAGGGGATTCAATTGTAAGGGGAATAGATAGGCGTTTCTGCGGCCGCAAACGAGACTCCAGGATGGTATGTTGCCTCCCTGGTGCAAGGGTCAAGGATGTCACTGAGCAGCTGCAGGACATTCTGGAATGGGAGGGTGAACAGCTAGTGGTCGTGGTGCACATAGGTACCAACGATATAGGTAAAAAACAGGATGAGGTCCTACAAGGTGAATTTAGGGAGTTAGGAGATAAACTAAAAAGTAGGACCACAAAAAAAATCTCTGGATTACTACCAGTGCCATGTGCTAGTCTGAGTAGAAATAGGAGGATATATTCAGATGAATACGTGGCTTGAAAAATGGTGCAAGGGGGAGGGATTCAAATTTCTGGGGCATTGGAACCAGTTCTGGGCGAGGTGGGACTGGTATAAACAGGACGGTCTGCACCTGGGCTGGACTGGAACCAATGTCCTAGGGGAAGCATTTGCTACTGCTGTTCAGGAGGCTTTAAACTAATGTGGCAGGGGAATGGGAACAAGTGCAGAGAGACAGAGGGGTGTAAATTGAGGGTAGAAGCAAAAAGTAGTAAGGTGAAAAGTAAAAGTGGCAGGCAGGCAAATCCAGGACAAAAAACAAAAAGAGTCACTTTTCAACATAATTGTATAAGGGCTAAGAGTGTTGTAAAAACAAGCCTGAAACAAGCCTTTGTGTGTCAATGCGAGGAGCATTTGTAACAAGGTGGATGAATTGAATGTGCAGATAGTTATTAATGAATATGATATAGTTGGGATCACAGAGACATGGCTCCAGGGAGACCAAGGATGGGAGCTCAACATTCAGGGATATTCAATATTCAGGAGGGATAGACAGGAAAGAAAAGGAGGTGGGGTTGCATTGCTGGTTAGAGAGGAGATTAATGCAATAGAAAGGAAGGACATTAGCCTGGAGGATGTGGAATCGATATGGGTAGAGCTGCATAACACTAAGGGGCAGAAAACGCTGGTGGGAGTTGTGTACAGGCCACCTAACAGTAGTAGTGAGGTTGGGGATGGCATTAAACAGGAAATTAGAAATGCGTGCAATAAAGGAACAGTAGTTATAAAGGGTGACTTCAATCTACATATAGATTGGGTGAACCAAATTGGTAAGGGTGCTAAGGAAGAGGATTTCTTGGAATGTATGTGGGATGGTTTTCTGAACCAACATGTCGAGGAACCAACTAGAGAGCAGGCCATTCTAGATTGGGTATTGAGCAATGAGGAAGGATTAGATAGCAATCTTGTCGTGCAAGGCCCCTTGGGTAAGAGTGACCATAATATGGTGGAATTCTTCATTAAGATGGAGAGTGACATAGTTAATTTAGAAGCAAAGGTTCTGAACTTAAAGAAGGGTAACTTTGAAGGTATGAGACTTGAATTAGCTAAGATAGACTGGCAAATGATACTTAAAGGGTTGATGGTGGATATGCAATGGCAAGCATTTAAAGATCACACGGATGAACTACAACAGTTGTTCATCCCAGTTTGGCAAAAGAATAAACCAGGGAAGGTAGTGCACCTGTGGCTAACAAGGGAAATTAGGGATAGTATCAAGTTCAAAGAAGAAACATATAAATTAACAAAAAAAAGCGGCACACCTGAGGACTGGGAGAAATTCAGAGACCAGCAGAGGAGGACAAAGGGCTTAATTAGGAAAGGGAAAAAATTATGAGAGAAAGCTGGCAGGGAACATAAAAACTGACTGTAAAAGCTTTTATAGATACATGAAAAGAAAAAGATTGTTCAAGACAAATGTAGGTCCTTTACCGTCAGAAACAGGTGAATTGATCATAGGGAACAAAGACATGGCAGACCAATTGAATAACTACTTTGGTTCTGTCTTTACTAAGGAGGACATAAATAATCTTCCGGAAATAGTAAGGGACCGAGGGTCTAGTGAGATGGAGGAACTGAGGGAAATACATGTTAGTAGGGAAGTGGTGTTAGGTAAATTGAAGGGATTAAAGGCAGGTAAATCCCCAGGGCCAGATGGTCTGCACCCAGAGTGCTTAAGGAAGTAGCCCAAGAAATAGTGAGAATGTGAAGAGGGTAAGGGGTATGTGTAGCAAAATATGTAGACAGGACCAGGGAGAGGATACGTCATTGGGGAAGTGTAGGAGGACAGGGAAGAGGTAGCTAAAATAAGATTCCAGACAGCATGTGGCAACCACAAAGAAGAGGAACCTTGCGACCACAAGACAACGTGGTCCGCAAAGTATTTTGAGCTATATACCTATTTTGAGTGTTCTGCTTGCGTCCATACCCATTCCAAGTATTACGCTTGCGTCTATGCTTATTCCGAGTATTTCGCGTGCTTAGCTGTGTAATAGCCAATCAATTGATGAATTTGAATCGGTAACCATATTTGCGAATGTAGTACCCTGCTTTTGGGTATAAGTATGACCTTTGTAAACCCACAAATTGGGAGTTGGCTACCTTACACCCGAAGTGCGTGGGGCTGCGAACTCCTCTCTGAATAAAAAGAGGTAAATTCGTGTCTCTGGTGTTTTTCCTCAACTGAGCAGGTTAATAATTGCAGGTTGACAATAGTGGATGCACTAGTGATAATTTTTCAAAACTCCTTAGATTCTGGATTAGTTCCTGAGGATTGGAGGGTGGCTAATGTAACCCCACTTATTAAAAAAGGAGGGAGAGAGAAACTGGGGAATTATAGACCGGTTAGTCTGACATCGGTGGTGGGGAAAATGCTAGAGTCGGTTATCAAAGATGTGATAACAGCACATTTGGAAAGAGGTGAAATCATTGGGCAAAGTCAGCATGGATTTGTGAAGGGAAAATCATGTCTGAAGAATCTTATAGAATTTTTTGAAGATGTAACTAGTAGAGTGGATAGGGGAGAGCCAGTGGATGAGGTATATTTAGATTTTCAAAAGGCTTTTGACAAGGTCCCACACAGGAGATTATTGTGCAAACTTAAAGCACACGGTATTGGGGGTATGGTATTGATGTGGATAGAGAATTGGTTGGCAGACAGGAAGCAAAGAGTGGGAGTAAACGGGACCTTATCAGAATGGCAGGCAGTGACTAGTGGGGTACCGCAAGGCTCAGTGCTGGGACCCCAGTTGTTTACAATATATATTAATGATTTAGACGAGGGAATTAAATGCAGCATCTTCAAGTTTGCGGATGACACAAACCTGGGCGGTAGTTTTAGCTGCGAGGAGGATGCTAAGAGGATGCAGGGTGACTTCGATAGGCTAGGTGAGTGGGAAATTCATGGCAGATGCAATTTAATGTGGATAAATGTGAGGTTATCCACTTTGGTTGCAAGAACAGGGAAACAGATTATTATCTGAACGGTGGCCAATTAGGAAAAGGGGAGATGCAACGAGACCTGGGTGTCATTATACACCAGTCATTGAAGGTGGGCATGCAGGTACAGCAGGCGGTGAAAAAAGCAAATGGTATGTTGGCATTTATAGCAAAAGGATTTGAGCACAGGAGCAGGGAGATTCTACTGCAGTTGTACAAGGCCTTTTTGAGACTGCACGTAGAATATTGTCTGCAGTTTTGGTCCCTTAATCTGAGAAAAGACATTCTTGCCAGAGAGGGAGTACAGAGAAGGTTCACCAGATTGATTCCTGGGATGGCAGGACTTTCATATGAAGAAAGACTGGATCGACTAGGCTTATACTCACTGGAATTTAGAAGATTGAGGGGTGATCTTATTGAAACATATAAAATTCTAAAGGGATTGGACAGGCTTGATGTAGCAAGATTGTTTCCAATGTTGGGGAAGTCCAGAACGAGGGGTCACAGTTTAAGGGTAAAGGGGGAGCCTTTTAGGACCGAGATGAGGAAAAACTTCTTCACACAGAGAGTGGTGAATCTGTGGAATTCTCTGCCACAGGAAACAGTTGAGGCCGGTTCATTAGCTATATTTAAGAGGAAGTTAGATATGGCCCTTGTGGCTAAAGGGATCAGGGGGTATGGAGAGAAAACAGGTATGGGGTTCTGAGTTGGATGATCAGCCATGATCATACTGAATGGCGGTGCAGGCTCGAAGGGCCGAATGGCCTACTCCTGCACCTATTTTCTATGTTTCTACCATGATCAGGCATATTAATGTGTGGCTGGGAGACTGGTATAGGGGGCAGGGCTTCAGATTCCTGGATTATTGAGGCCTCTTCTGGGTGCGGTAAGACCTGTACAAAAAGGACGGGTTACACCTGAACCCAAGGGGGTCCAATATCCTAGCAGGCAGGGTTAATAGAGCTGTTAGGGAGGGTTTAAATTAATTTGGCAGGGAGATGGGAACAGGAGTGATATGGTTGAAGAAAGGGAAAACAGAACTAAATCAAAGATAGCATGCAACAGAGATAATAGAAAGGACAGGCAGGAGGTGAGGCATAATCACAGCCAGTGGGATGATTTACAGGGCAATAGAGGCATGGTGCAGTTAAAGCAGAAAGCAACAAATATTGGACCAAAAGTGTTATATTTGAATGCATGCAACATGAGTAATAAAATGGATGATCTTGAAATTCAGCTACAGAATGGCGAGTATGACATTGTGGCCATCTCTGAAACTTGGCTAAAGAATGGCTGCCATTGGGTGTTTTGGAAAGGTAGGTTAGTTGGCAGAGGGGGTGGTGTGGCCCTGTGTATAAGAAATAATATTAAATCATTAGAAAGAGATGACATAGGATTGGAAGGTGTAGAGTCACTATAGGTGGAGTTAAGAAATGACAAGGGTAAAAGGACCCTAATGGCAGTTGTATACAGGCCTCCAAACAGCAGCCGGGATGTGGATTACAAATTACAACAGGAGATAGAAAAGGCGTGTCAGAAAGGCAATGTCATGATAATCATTAGGGATTTTAACATGAAAGTGGATTGGGAAAACCAGGCCTGTACTGGACCTCAAGAGAGAGAATTTGTAGAATGTCTAAGGGATGGCTTTTTAGAACAGCTTGTTGTTGAGCCATTAAGGGATCGACTGTGCTGGGTTGGGTGTTGTGCAATGATCCAGAGGTGACAAGAGAGCTTAAGGTTAAGGAACCCTTAGGGAACAGTGATCACAATATGATCACGTTCACTTTGAAATTTGAGAAGGAGAGACTAAAATCTAGTATGTCGGTATTTCAGTGGAATAGAACATAGAACATAGAACAATACAGCACAGTACAGGTCCTTCGGCCCACAATGTTGTGCCGACCCATAAAACCCTGCCTCCCATATAACCCCCCACCTTAAATTCCTCCATATACCTGTCTAGTAGTCTCTTAAATTTCACTAGTGTATCTGCCTCCACCACTGACTCAGGCAGTGCATTCCACGCATCCACCACTCTCTGAGTAAAAAACCTTCCTCTAATTTCCTCTAATATCCCCCTTGAACTTTCCACCCCTTACCTTAAAGCCATGTCCTCTTGTACTGAGCAATGGTGCCCTAGGGAAGAGGTGCTGGCTGCCCACTCTATCTATTCTTCTTAACATCTTGTATACCTCTATCTTTTCTCCTCTCATCCTCCTTCTCTCCAGAGAGTAAAGCCTTAGCTCCCTTAATCTCTGATCATAATCCATACTCTCTAAACCAGGCAGCATCCTGGTAAATCTCTGTACCCTTTCCAATGCTTCCACATCCTTCCTGTACTGAGGCGACCAGAACTGGACATAATACTCCAAGTGTGGGCTAACCAGAGTTTTATAGAGGAATAAAGGAAAGTACAATGGCATGAGAGGGGAACTGGCCAAAGTTGACTGTGAAAAATACCCTAGCAGGAAGGGCAGCAGAGCAGCAATGGCTGGTGTTTCTGTGAAAGATGAAGGATATAAAGAAGACAGATATATTCCAAATAAGAAGAAATTTTTGAGTGGAAGAAGGACACTACCATGGCTGACAAGTGAAGTCAGAGCCAAAGTAAAAGCAAAAGGGGGATGCATGCAAGGAAGCCAAAGCTAGTGGGAAGATAGAGGATTGAGTAGCTTTTAAAAACTTGCATAAGGAAACAAAAAAGGTTATTAGGAAGGAAAAGATGAATTATGAAAGGAAGCTGGTGACTAATATCAAAGAAGATTCTAAAAGCTTTTTTAAGGGTAAAAGAGAGTCGAGGGTAGATATAGGACCAATAGAAAATGATGCTGGAGATACTGTAATGAGAGATGCAGAGATGGCAGAAGAACCGAATGAGTATTTTGCATCAGTCTTCTCAGTGGAAGACATCTGCAGTATACCTGGCATTTAGGAGTGTCAGGGAGGTGAAGTATTTATGTGAAAATTATGTCTGAGAAGGTGCTCAGAAACAGTCTGAGGGTGGATAAATCTCCTGGACCTGATGGAATGCACCATCAGATTCTAAAGGAAGTAGCTGGAGAGATTGCGGAGGCATTAACAATGATCTTTGGTTGCAAGAACAGGGAAACAGATTATTATCTGAACGGTGGCCGATTAGGAAAAGGGGATATGCAACGAGACCTGGGTGTCATTGTATACCAGTCATTGAAGGTGGGCATGCAGGTACAGCAGGCGGTGAAAAAGGCAAATGGTATGTTGGCATTCATAGCAAAAGGATTTGTGTACAGGAGCAGGGAGGTTCTACTGCAGTTGTACAATGCCTTGGTGAGACCGCACGTAGAATATTGTGTGCAGTTTTGGTCCTCTAATCTGAGGAAAGATATTCTTGCCATAGAGGGAGTACAGAGAAGGTTCACCAGATTGATTCCTGGGATGGCAGGACTTTCATATGAAGAAAGACTGGATCGACTAGGCTTATACTCACTGGAATTTAGAAGATTGAGGGGTGATCTTATTGAAATGTATAAAATTCTAAAGGGATTGGACAGGCTGGATGCAGGAAGATTGTTTCCGACGTTGGGGAAGTCCAGAACGAGGATCACAGTTTAATGATAAAGGGGAAGCCTTTTAGGACCGAGATGAGGAAAAACTTCTTCACACAGAGAGTGGTGAATCTGTGGAATTCTCTGCCACAGAAAACAGTTGAGGCCGGTTCATTGGCTATATTTAAGAGGAAGTTAGATATGGTCTTTGTGGCTAAAGGGATCGGGGGTATAGAGAGAAAGCAGGTACAGGGTTCTGAGTTGGATGATCAGCCATGATTATACTGAATGGCGGTGCAGGCTCGAAGGGCTGAATGGCCTACTCCTGCACCTATTTTCTATGTTTCTATGTATGGAATGAGGTGCCAGAGAAAGCGTTTGAGGCAGGAATAATAACAGCTATCAAAAGACAGTTGGACAGGATCATGGTTTGGAAAGGTTTAGAATGTTACAGTCCAAACTTGGGTAGGACATCTTGGCTGGCATGAACCTGATGGGCCAAAGGGCCTGTTTTCTGTTCTATAAATACTATGAACAAACAGTAATGGTGCAGGTTGGTGATTATCAATTGCAGCGGATCTGTCTGGAAGCAATGTACAAGGAGATGCGTGAGAACAGAAGTAAATGAGAATAAATAAAAGCAAAATGAGTGCTGGAATTGTTGGGTACAGAACACAACAGTTCTAACGTAAACAGGAAAGGCTGGCTATCTGAAGTCTGGCTGAATTTGTGCGCTAAGGATTGTAACATGTCGAATCAGAGGATGAAATGCCTTTCCTTGAGCATACAGTATGAAGAAAGTTAGAGCAGAATGGAGTTGGGTTATGGGCAATTGAAATCTCAGAGTCATCCTTACAGACTCAATGGAGCACTTTGTTTCTCCAGTGTAAAAGAGAGACAATTTTTTGAGCATTGAATGAAATATAAAATACTGGAAGTTGTACAAGTGATGAGTTGCTTCCACCTGGAAGGAAGATTTTCACTCCCTAGATGATAGAAAGGTAGAGGTAAAAGCACAATTACTGTAACTTCTGCAGTTGCATGAGAAAATTCTGTGAGAAGTGGACTGGTGGAGGAGAGGGAACATACCATGAAGTCTTGGAGCGAATGATCCCATTGCTACGCTGAACAGCAAAGATATGTATGGTGGTGGCATCCGATTAAGTGTTGTGGGAATTATGGTGGGGGATCCTTTGAATGTGGAAGCTAGTAGGCTGGAAGACGAGGGTAAATGCAACCCTAACCTTAGGCTGGGAAGAGACAGTCTAGAGATCACGTGTGAGGAATCGAGCAGGTGCTTTGTAGGACCCGCCATCCATGTATTAGTATTTCTTCCTATTTATGAATTACATCTTGTGTTTATAGTAGAGTCTCTGCTCTACTGGGGAAACTAAAGACAGATGGGATGACGACTTTGCTCTGCACCCTCTCTATTCAGCTCACAGAGGTAACCCTGAGCTTCCAGTTGAGTATCACTTCAGTTGTCTATCTTATTCTCACTCTAACCTCTGGTTTTAGTCTCTTACGCTGTTCTGACATAGCAAAAATAGGCTTGAGGAACAACATCTCATCTTCTGACTGTGCGCATTATAGCCCATAGGAAAGAATACTTTGACATAAAGCCATCAACCAGTAATTTAGCTCTGTTCTTTTCTCTACATGGATATTGTCTGACCTACTGAGTATTTTTGGCATTTCATTTTTCTATTTCAGATTTCTAGCAGCTGCAGTGCCTGTATCTGGCAATTCCAGCATTATTTTTGTGTTTTTCTGTGTGTTTTCTTTACTCAACACTGTCTGCATTCATTGCATTCTATCGACGTTGCTTCTAGACAGCTTCAGTTACTAATCCTTAAGCACTCTCCCTCAGTCTCTCAGTCTTTGTTCAGTCTCTCATGTCCCCACCCTATCACAGTCATTCCTTTTGTTCTCTCCACTCCTCACTTTTTATAATTTAAAATACATTTCTATTCTAACGCTTTCCAAGTTCTAGTGCAACATTCCCTTACTCCTCTCTCCAAAGTAGCTTTCTAGCTTTTCTGTTTTAATTTAATATTTCTAGCACCTGCAGTTTTTTAAAAATACATTTTTGCTTTCTGATAAAGTGCAGACTTCAAAGAATGAAACATGTCACTTTGAAAAGTCACATTATTTAAATTCTGGTACTCAAGGTGGAACAGGTTTACATTAGATGTGGCTTCTTTCAATGCTTTGGATTCCTCAAATGCAAATACAATAATTTGTTTGATTTTACACCGTGGCTTTGTGTTCACATTTCTCAGGGAAGGGAACTCCAAAGATTCGTGATGCTCTGAGAGAGGAAAAAATCCTCCTCAATTCATCTGAGACAGGCTCTGCTGTGTATTCTGCAACTGTGGCTGCCATTGCTTGTCATATGAAGAGCGTCTGCTGGCTCCGGGCCTCGATTCACTGGAATTCAGAAGAATGAGGGGTAACCTCATCAAAACCTATAAAGTGGTAAAAGGCCTTGATAGAGTGGATGTGGAGAGGATGTTTCCTATGGTGGGAGAGTCTGAGACCGGAGGACACAACCTCAGAATACAGGGGTGTCCTTTTAGAATGGAGATGAGGAGGAATTTCTTTAGCCAGAGAGTGGTGAATCTGTGGAATTCTTTGACATAGGCAGCCGGGGAGGCTAAATCTTTACATATATATTTAAGGGGGAGGTTGATAGATACTTGATTGGTCAGGGCATGAAGGGGTGCAGGGAGAAGGGAAGAAAACTGGATCAACCATGATGAAATGGCAGAGCAGACTCAATGGGCCAAATGGTCTAATTCTGCTCTTGTATCTTATGGTCTTACATAGTCAAATGGGGAAACATTCTCTCAGCATCCACTTAGTCCATTACCCTCAGTATCACTTACAGTATATTCCAAAAAGATCACCTTTTAATCTGCTGTATCTTTCATTATACTACACAATAACCCCTTGTCCCAGAAAACCTTCACTTCACTGTTCCCCGTGCAAACACAATTTTAATTAATTAGTTAATTTATTGAGATACAGCAGGGAAAAGGCCCTTCAAGCTGCACTGCCCAGCAATCCCCTGATTTAATCCTAGCCTAATCACAGGACAATTTACAATGGCTGATTAACCCATCTACTGCTGCATCTTTGGACAGTGGGAAGAAACCGGAGCACCTGGAGGAAACCCATGTTGTCACAGGGAAAATGTGTAAACTCCTTACAGGCAGTTGTGGGAATTGAACCTGGGTCTTCTGTCAGCGTTGTGCTAACCACGATGTTACCATAAATATGGAGACTTGGACCGTAAGCAGTACTCCTGGTGCAGTCTCAATATGGCTGCATTAAACTTTCCTTGTAACAAAGGCCGGCAATCCTTTAACCTTACTGATTACTTGCTGAATTTGCATTTTGTGTTTCAAACACTAGGATTTAGACCACTTTGTTCCAAATTTTATATTATTCTATTTCAATAATGGTTTTATATTTTTTCATTCTTCCTTCCAAACCTTACAAAACTCTATATTTTGCTCATCTTCCAAACTCTTTCTGATTCACTTAGTCCTTCAGTATCTCTTTGTAGGTATCATCCTAACAACTTGCTAACCAACTTCTTTTTTGAATCATTACTAAATTTGGCCAGAGTACATCGTATCCCTTTTATTAAGTCATTAATATAAATAGGCGAACCCCTTTTACTAATCCCTGTGGCATTCCCTTAGTTACGTATTGCCAAACTGAAAATGACCCATTTATCCTTGCCCTCTGTTTAAATTTGGACTTCCTATTTTGTGAATTATTTCATTGGATACCTGAAGCACAACAGTGACAATGCCAACGTTAAAAACACTCAGAGGCCACTTTATCAGGTACCTCTTGTACCTAATAAAGTGGCCACCAAGTGTATGTTCGTGGTCCTCTGCTGCAGTAGTATGTCCGCTTCAAGGTTTGACATATTGTGCATTCTGGGGTGCTCTTCTGCACACCACTATTGTAACACATGGTTATTTGAGTTATAGTCACCTTCTTGTCAGTTTGAACTAATCCGGCCACATCCGGCCACTCTCCTCTGACCTCTGTCATCAGCAATAAATTTTCACCCACTGACCTACAGCTCACTGGCTGTTTTTTTGTTTTTTTTTGCATCGTTCTCAGTAAAATCTAGAGACTGATGTGTGCGAAAATCCCTGGAGATTAGCATAGAAACATAGAAAATCTACAGCACAGTACAGGCCCTTTGGCCCAAAATGCTGTGCTGAATATGTACGTACTTTAGAAATTACCTAGGGTTACCCATAGCCCTCTATTTTTCTTAGTTCCATGTACCTATCCAGGAGTCTCTTAAAAGACCCTATCATATCTGCCTCCACCACTGTTGCCGGCAGCCCATTCCATGCACTCACCATTCTCTGTGTAAAAAAACTTACCCCGACATCTCCTCTGTACCTACTCCCCAGCACCTTAAACCTGTGTCCTCTTGTGGCAACCATTTCAGCCCTGGGAAAAAGTCTCTGCCTATCCACATGATCAATGCCTTTCATCATCTTATAAACCTCTGTCAGGTCATCTCTCATCCTCTGTCACTCCATGGAGAAAAAGCTGAGTTCACTCAACCTATTCTCATAAGGCATGCTCCTCAATCCAGGCAACATCCTTGTAAATCTCTTCTGCACCCTTTCTATAGTTTCCACATACTTCCTGTAGTGAGGTGACCAGAACTGAGCACAGTACTCCAAGTGGGGTCTGATCGGGGTCCTATATAGCTGCAACATTACCTCTTGAACTCAATCCCATGAAAGCAATGTCTCCTTGGATCCCATGCCTCCTTATTTTCTCAATAAGCCTTGCATGGGGTCCCTTATCAAATACCTTGCTGAAATCCATGTACACTACATCTACTGCTCTTCCTTCATCAATGTGCTTAGTCACATCCTCAAAAAAACAGTCCAGATACTCTGGGATACTCTGGCAGTTTCTGGGCTACTCAAACCATCCCGCCTGTCTCGAACTATCATTGAACAGCTAAAGTCTCTTCTCCAGACATGCTGATGTCTGGTCTGACAAGCAACTGAACCTCTTGATCATGTCTGCATGCTGTGCTCTGAGTTACTGCCAGATGATTGGCTGATTATATATTTGCATTAATGAGCAGGTGTACCTCACAAGAGAGAATCTGCAGATGCTGGAAATCCAAGCAACACACATGAAATGCTGGATGAACTCAGCAGGCCAGGCAGCATCTATGGAAAAAAGTACAGTTGACATTTCAGGCCGAAACCCTTCGGCAGGACTGTACCTAGTAAAGTAGCCACTGCATGTATGCTATTGAAGAGAAAAGCGCTGCCTGTCTTGGGCCTAAATTTTTTCACTTTCCACTGCATCGTCAACAGATAAGCATAACTGCAATAGCTGATGTTGGTTAGGTGCCAACACACTAAACAGGTTGCTGCACCTCCTAACCCCGTCATCCCAATCCCATTCCCTCCCACCTTTCTAAAAGGGAGAAAGAAGAAAGTCAAGGCCACAGAGTACCTTAGTGCAAAGGGATCTTTAGAACACATGGAATCCTTTCTGTATTTATTGACCTGTAAGTAGTTGATGCTGAATCTAGGTGTAATGTGTTCTGTCTCCCAGCACCAAACAGCACCACTCCTGGTAACCACAGCAAGGGAAATGCCACAAGGTCATTATAAGTTTTTACTTGCTGCACATTTACTGTGAAAGCAATGACATGGAAACAACTTTAGTCCTTTCATTCCGATCACTGACTCTACCAACTGTAGAGGAAATCATAAAAACGAGACAGAAATAAACTCATGACTGAAAGGTAAAACAGAAAAAAATAGAGAATACTTCTGGCTAATCTTAAACCTTAAGTTTCAGAGTGGTGTGCCATTTAGAAATCTTCTGAAATGCCCCAGCATAGGTGTTCCAACAATGGAATGTATAGTATGTGGGGAGTTATTCAAATCTCCCTTAAAGGTGATTGTACTGACTTGTACTTAAGTAGAATATCCGGAGGATATTTTAATGGCTAGGACAACATTGTAATGAAAGTGGTTTCTATGGAATTTATTTAAACACATCAACCTTCAAAAAAGTGAGGAGTATCTGTTTAGGCTGGTTAAAGCAGTATAATATTATTATATAATAAAATAAATCTAATATTGAAGTAATGAAAGCTACTAAAAATCTTAACTGCTCAGTTTTGTTGCATCTTTGCATTGATGGTTTTAGTTTCACATTGATGTAAGTTAGTCTGTGCAAGTTGTTTTATTTTTGGAATTAAAGTTAACCTGATGATCTGGTACAACTATAATTCCAATTAGGTGCTGCAACATAGAAGTAGAATCACTGACCCATCATGCTTGTGCAGGTGTGTAAAGACAGCTACACAACCAAATGCCACCTCCCAGCACCCAGTCTGCTTTCCTGCAGGTCACTGCCCCTCAGGAGCACGTCCACATCCAAGTACTTCTTCCATCATTTCGGGAGAGTTCCAGGCTACTGCCAATCTCTGGGTGCCTTTTTTCCCTTCTGTATAATCCCTCTCCTAATTCTATTAAATCTGTTTCCCTTGCCCTTCCATTCCTCTGGTAGGGGAATTAGATGTATATGTACTTCACTATGTGTAGGGGTTAATGCAATTGCTTTACAGTGCCAGCAATCAGCAGTCAGGGTTTGATTCTCACCGATGTCTGTAAGGAGTTTGTACATTCTCCCTGTGACGAGCTGGTTTCCTCTCACATTCCAAAGACGTAGAGTTAGGGCTAGTGAGTTGCTGTGTTGGCATCGGAAGTGTGTCGGTACTTTTGGCCTGCCCTGCACAATCTTTGCTAATTTGGTTTGATACAAATGATGCATATGTTTTGTTTCACTGTCCATGTGACAAATAATGCTAATCTCTTTCTACCCTTGAATTATCTCCTCTCCAATCAGATTTCTGTGTTTCACAGAAAACAAGCTTGGCTTTTCTAGACTTCTCTAGTTGCCAAAGCTAGAAATTTCAAGATCTGGCAACATGCTCACAAATCCTCTCTGCCTCCTTTGCAACACACACACACTCCTTTCCTTCAATATGGCAATAAAAATGCATGTAGCCTAACTGATGCTGTTCTCTCTATAGCATAATCTCCCTGCTCTTACATTCCGTACTCTTGCTGGTAAAGTAATCCTGTTTGTTTTTACACATGTAGCCATTTCTTATTAAAAGTCAATGACTTGAAACCTTAGCTTCATCTGCCCCTCTCCTTCTCTCCCAGTACTGTCTGACCTGCTGAATATTTCCATCGTCTGCAGTATGTTTATTACATGTACATCAAAACATACAGTGAGATGTGTCATTTCTGTTAACAACCAACACCTGAGCATCAATTATCTGCATAAAAAATCAATTAAAACTGATTTTAAAATGCTGCAGCTCAAAATAGTTTAAATATATGCAATCCCCCTGCAGTTTGATTGGGTATTAGCCTCTGTGTTTATATTGGTTGGTTACAGATGAGTTCCTGCCTTTAGAAGGCTTATTCATTTCTCTTAGTATCATTCATAATGGTATTTCATAATTCCATTTCAAATTTCAATTACATTTTCTAGATTACCTAGAAGATTTTCTTTCTTCTGGGGTTTCTCTAATTCCTCATACCCAATGAAATCAAATCCCTCATAAAAAGATTAGGCTGATGATTTTTGTTGCACAGATGGCTAACTATAGTTTATGTTGAACCCGCTGCCTTTCAGTACTTTGCCAAACAAGCTAGTATAATAACTATTTATACAGTTTTGATGATGCTGGGTACAAAATCAATATGAATAAAATACAATTTAAAATCTGCATAATTTCTTTACTCATGAAGTGAAGTAATAGTCATCTTTATTAGTGAGAGCTTGCTTTGCCCTAGTACTTCTTGTCTCTTAAATACACTTCTAAATTAATTCTTGAATGACGAAGGCTGTTGCTAATGGCTAAATGTTAAGCTATTGACATTTTTTTTTAACATGCATAAAAGTGGGTAGGAAATACACATACAGTAAAACAACTTTTCATCCAGCTGGGTGTTACAATGCTGGAAAAGATATTGACTGTACCAGGACCAAGTGTTAGGATTGAACATTTCTGACTGCGACTATGTTATACAATCAAATAATATAACCTGCAGAGGTTGTGAGTAATCTTGTGCTCCTGAGAGATTGATGAGAGTACTGCAGAATGGAATGCTTTCTCTGCTGTTGTGACGCAGTCTCATCTTCAAAGGCTCCCAGTCAGATAGGCTGCGCGTCATTATTCTGACATACTTTATACATTTATTCAATGAATATATTCTGCTATAATATATCAATGCCGGGTGTGGAATCGGATGCTTAGTTTGTTACTGAACTACAGGCCAGCCAGTTGGCTCATTCAGCCCAAGTCAATTTGAGGAGGCAGAGTAGGTGGGAGTGTGAGTCACTGAGAGGTTGTGATGATAACAGGTTTCAGTTTTTCATCTTGATAGAGCAGTTCCCATAGAGTTGAAAGGTACCTCTGCACAGAAACAGGCTTTTCAGCCCACCATCTCCCTGCTCCTGTTGTACCTATCACTATCAGTCCCAGAAATGCATGTGAGGATCCCAATATCCTATGGATGCTGTAGTAATACGCCCATGATGTGCAAAGATCTGGTTGATTCTGCTTTGGGAATGCAATCATGGTACTTTAGCTTTTAGCAGTGTTTGAAAGAAGGACAGAGTTGTAGGATTTAAGCAGTGCCATACTAATGCACCACCAACCACATCGCTAAGGGCTAGAACCCCTTTAGTGGCACAATTGTATTGAACTAGCAAACCAGGTGAGGAAAAACAAATTCTATGCAATTCTTAACATGACCACCTGCGGCTGCATAACTTGGTTGGTTAAAGTAGCAGCCCATCACCAACTCGATGCAAAGGTCACAAAAGAAGTCCACAACATTAGTGAAGGAAGTCCCCTTTTGCACTCCTTATTTAATTTAATTTAAAAAAATATATTTTTATTGTAATTTATAATTTTAACGTATTTCACTAAAAGAAAATTCACAACATGTCAGTGCTATTAAACCTCATTGTGATTCTGATTCATGTCCACTTTTTCTTGCCTGTTGATATATCTTGCTTGTTGGTCTTGTCCTGTGCAGACATCATGAATTTTCTTTATTAAGATGGCATCACTGGGTAGGAACTTCTCATTATAAATTCTGCCCCACCTTCTTGGAATGGTTTGACTTCTCCATGCTTGTTCTGTGGTGAGACGCTGCAAATGACCTGAGATGCAGGAGAATTCAATATGGCCTTCTGGGTATTTTAGTAACTCTAGTTGCAACTTCTGCACTGGACAGACAGGGTTAATGTCAGCCCTTTCTGGGGTGAATTTATAGAAAGATAGAAACCAGATGTTCATGATTCAATCACCTGATGTGATTGAGCAGAGTTTTATATTATGAAAATATATTTTGGATTAAAGTACTTTATCACTCAATTACCAGATGTTCATGAGTCAATCACTTGATGTGACTGAGAAATCAATGTAGGGTTGTTGGTGTTTTCAAGCAGCAGATTGCATCAGATATTCATCCCTTTGAGCTGCAGATTGATTGGTTTTAGCCAGTTCACAATGCCTACCGAAAACTTACCCCATTCCCATGTTGCTCTATGATTTCAGCCACCCGCTTCAGTTGTAGATATGTACCATTTGGTAGACAGATACTTGCTAAGCTTTGTACCTTTTACCAAGCAGAAGATTTGTGCTCACTGTTAATGGAAGGTGATATTCTTCTGAATTCATCTTTGTTGCTAATACAAGCTGGAATGTTGGGTGGAAATAAATATTTTAACTTCATTATCTTCTCTATTATGTGTCTTTTGACCAGGCATCAGAACATAGACATGTCTGGATTTACTCTCATTCTCCCCTTCAGATCTATTTACAGTAATTATGTTGTTGTTCTTCTATTTGTACCTGGTGACTTGTTTTCTGTCATTGAAATGTATGTTTATTTGATTCTGCAGGGCTTATTGTTTGTTGCTATGCTGCATCACAATCAATACAGAGTGTTCAGGAAGCAAATAGCTTTTGCCTATTCCTATCAGTTCCATGCAAAGAAAATCGAATTAATTAGATTTGCAGAACCGCATTTCATGGGGATGTTGCTAAAAGTTTAATTAGGCCCTTAAAATTTGATTGAATTGATCATATTTTCCGTTTATTGGTTCTAATGTTAGTTGATGCTACCAGTGAAAATAATTGATAAGTGATGAACAATGTTAGAGTGAATATGAGAATATAGCAGACTTGATTCGAGCTTTACATTCTATGATTCATATTGCACTATGTGAAATTGTAGAGTGCATTATCAATAGTAAAGCAGATTCTGTGATAGTTCAGAAATAGTATAACTAGTAGATTTGTAAGCTGCCCACAAAATGTTGATGTATATTGCCAGCACCATCTGTAATTTTTCTGTAAATGTCTGCAAGAAAATGAATATTTTCTTCATTAGTTAGTATATGGTGATACTAAATTTACTTTGAACTTTGCATCTTCAATTCTACTTTTGCGGCTCGATGGGCCTCTAAGGCTAGAATTTATTGACTATCCTTAGCTGAGTATCAGATTTATTGACTATTGCGAGATAACTCCTCACTTGCTCGGCTATTTTAGAAGTCACTGAAAAGTTGAGTGTATAGATCCGTCAGAATAGGTAGAGCAGATTGTCTTTCTTGACATGCATGAGTAAACCAGAAAGGTTGCTACAACAATTCAGTGGTTTATTGTCCTCATTGTTGACAGTAGCTTTTAACTCCGGAATTAGTCTATGACTTGAATTTAAATTTCTTGGGCTTTCATAATGGAATTCAAGTTCATACCTCCAGATCACTGAAGCAGGGCAGTAATGCTAATCCATTAACTTGAACACTGTACTAACAAATACCCAGTAGAAACATGCATTTAGAGTCATAGAGAAATACAGCACAGAAACAGGCCCTTTAGTCCATCTAGTCCAAGCTGAAACCATTTAAACTGCCTACTCCCATCAACCTGCACTGGGACCATAGCCCTCCAAATAACCAAGAGCTATTTTAGGATTGAGTTTTTGGAGCCTACTGTATGCCTACTCCATCATCCATTCAGTTTTTGGCAAATTGATGTGGGGTATGCAGATAAGCGCTGCTCAACTACAGATGCTTTTCCGTCAGTTTTACACTTGTGTATCTGATGAAATTCTGAAGATTTCCCGTGACACTAAGTTCTATTATCTAACTTAGCTGACAGTTTATCAGTAAATCCTGTCAATATCTTCCCAATCCTCTCTTCCACTCCAATAGATAATCATCACTTTTGCTTTCCAAGCTGTCAATTAAAGCCGAGCCTTCTCGGGGAGTGTACAACACAAAGGCACTCTCTGAGGTCACGGCCTGAATGGAATTGAATTTCTGATCTTGTTTGAAGATTTTTCTATTTATACATTGTCCTCATCAAAATGAGGTATGACATTGTAAGGAAATGAACAAAAGGAAATGTGTCAGCATCAAGCACTCTTAAATCTAGAATGGCACAGTTCAATGCAGTAGGAAGCTGGTGTGTTGTGGTGATGAGTTGCTGCAGCTCGAGATTTAAAAGAGCATTATCATTTACTCCCACACAGTACTTGTCTTTGCTACTACACACATCCTATCAGTCTGGTGCATTTGTGTTTGATATTCCAGTCAGAGCTAGATCAAAAATGTCCAAGTTAATCTCATAGAGGGCTGTTATAAATAACAAACTTGGGTACTGTTGGGGATAGAATTTTTCATCCCAATAGACTGCCACGAGTCTGGATACAAATTGCAATTTTGGCTTTGTTAATACTTAACTACGTCCATTGTTATTTTAAAATTATTTAACATTTGTGCTAATGATGTCATTACATTGTGTTAACATGATGTTACATCTTTTATTCTGATGTCTTGAAAAGCAAGCTACCCAATATAGTATCTGCTTCCCAGAAACACCAAAATGCACTAAATCTATCAATATACCAAGCTGAACAATTAAATGAAATAATCACCAAGCCAGATTGTACTTTTAAATCATTCATATTTTTGATAAAAATGGATCCAAAAGTAAATTACTGCACTAATCTTTTCAGATATTTTGACATTTTCTAAACCAACTCAAGTGCAAGTAACGGTATTTATTTCTGATGGACAAATGTGGTGATACCTGTATGCGGTATATTTTCTCGAGCACATTGCTTTACGGCTCCATCTTTCAGTGATCAGCATTCACTTCTCGCCGCTACACTTTCCCTGTGAACAAGTGACTTCCTCTGAGTGCTCCAGATTCCTGTCACATTCCAGCAATGTACAGTTAGGGTTAGTGAGTTATGAGCATGTTATGTTGGCAGCAGAAGTACGATGGACTTGCAGGCTGCCCAGCACAATCCTCACTGATTTGATTTGCTGCAAGCAACAGATTTTGCTGCATAATTCGATGTACATGTGACAAAAGGACTAATCTTTCATCTTTATTACTGTAAAACATCAGATGTAATAAAATAATTATATATTGAAAGTACAGTGCAAAAGTCTTAGGCACGTACATATAGTTGGGTGCCTAAGACATTTGCACAGTACTATAGTATTTCATGCATTGCACTCTACTTTTGCCACAAGAAAAATGACATCTATGAGTGATGATAAACCTGATTCTGCTATGGGTCTCTGTTGTGGACTGGGAGTGGAAAGTGGGGCAAGGAGAAGGGAATTATGGTTAGGAAAGGCAGAAGGGAGAGTGGAGGGAGTGGGAGGCACCAGAGAGACATTCTGCCAATTGTTTGGAAACAAATGGCCTTGCCTGGCATCTTAAGGCTGGGTGTGTCTCCACCAGTGCTACAACACCCTGGCACTCATTCTCTGCCTCCTGACCCACACCCCTCCCGCAGTGATTCACCCTTGGAATTCCCAATATCCTTTGCTCCCACCAGATCTACAAATTCGCTCTCCCTAGCTTTATATATGTGCCTAAGACTTTTGCACAATTCTATATAGAGTGATGTTCCCTGCTCTAATCAGCTGTGTATATCAGTTGAAGCCTCCAGGCTAGTACTGATCCTCACAGACTTTTCAAGTTATAATCTTTGCACCACCTCAGGCCATGTATAACAGACACCAACTCATCCATGCACACCCTTCGACATCACATGCGCAGACAAACCAGCCGGAGAATTTCCTCCCGACCCTGAAGATCAAACATCAGGTAAACATCAAAGTTGAGGTATAGTTATGCAGAATTGGATTGAACTATCAATTCCCAAGAGAACTGCTATTTTGATCATAAATTGGTAATTAAAATGTGATGAAGAGTCCTGAGTGAAAGCTGAAAAGTTCCCAGGAGCACTTCCTTCCATCGATGCTAAGTGATTCCAACATTTTCAGTTTTAATTATTGGCTGTTTGAAACTGTCAAGGCTCCTGATGTGTCAGACAGAAATTATGCAAATTAATGTTCATTATCTGAAATCAACTGTCCAGGAATACCATGAGTTTATAAATGTCAGCTTCAGCTCCACAACTATATGTTCTACCCTTGGTCCCAATCCTGCATATCAAATCAAAATCTATTATGCCAATGGCATTTAGGGCAGCAGTGAAGATCCTCCATCTCTGGCTGGATAGAAAGATTGCTGTTTCCATAACTATTATTTTTGACCATTTTGGGCTGTTAGCCCTGAGCTGAACCCCTAAACCTGCAGGATCAGTGGACCACACTTAGTCTGACCTCTACCCTTTGACCTTTTTTGCATGGGTGACACTACCAAGAACCAAAGCATAAAGCCCTGACTCCAGCCAACATAGCTCTCCAGGTCATTCAGGCACACAAGCCTCTGAACCCTATGACAAGTTTGTGGTTCTCTTGGAGGAATGAAAATGATTAGGAAGTTAGAAATGTTGTGCCTTTTGTTATATTTTGTAACTCCAGAAAAAAATTGAAAGAAAAGCACAGGAACACAGTATGCCCACAGGAAAATAAATCTCAGGGTTTATGTGGTGACATGCAGGTACTCTGTTCACTTTATTTGTTCACTTGGTTTTTTTTGAGGCACTCATATATGACCTGGTGGCACAATGACATATGCCATACACATACTTTTACATATAACCGATAATGAATTATGTAAACAAACAAAAGTGCTTAATAAGACAATATATTTACAATATTAAGTTCAAAGTTCAAAGTAAAATCTGTTATCAGAGTACCTACATGTCACCACATGTAGGTGACAATCCTGTGGGCATACTCAGCAAATTTATAAAACAGTACCTGTAAGCTGTAAACAAAATATACAAATGCAGATGTAAATAAATAGCAATAAATAATGAGCATGAAATAACAATATAACAGAGTCCTTAAATGAGTGAAATGCATGTAGCTATTAACTTTTGTTAAAGATCCTAACGGTTGAGGCATAGTAACAGTTCTTGAACCTGATTGCGTGAGTCTTGAAGCTCTTGAAGTTCTACCTGACGGCAGCAGTGAGAGAAAAGCATGACCTGGGTGGTGAGGATCTTTGATGATGGATGGTGTTTTCTCCAGCAATGTTTCATCTAAATGTGTTCAATGGTTGGGAAGACTTTTACCCGTGATGCACTGGACCGAATCCATTACCTTTTATAGGATTTTTTGCTCAAAGGCATTGGTGTTCCCATACCAGGCCGTAATGGAGCCAGTCAGCACACTTTCTACATCTATAGAAGTTTGTCAAGGTTTTTAATGACATGCCAAACCTTTGCAGACTCCTGAGGAAGTAGAGGCACTGTCGTGCTTTCTTTGCAATAGTATTTATATGTTATGTCCAGGATAGGTCCTCTGAGATAGTGCTTTACCCAGGAATTTAGAGTTTATGACTCTCTCTACCTTTGAATCTCCAATTATCACTGGCTCATTGACCTCTGGTTTCCTTCTCCTGATGTTTACTATCAGTTCCTTGGTTTCATTGACATTGAGTGAGAGGTTGTTGTTATTACACCATTCAAGCAAGTTTTCAATCTCCCTCCTGTATGTTGATTTATCACCCCCTTTGATACAGCCCTCAACATTGGTGTCATCAGCAAACTTGTATATGGTGTTATAAGAGTCAGAGGAGTAGATCGATTAGGGCAGTGGGCTATGTAAACATCCCTGCGGTGCTCCTGTGCTGATGGAGATTGTGGAGAAGACATTTTTGTCAATCTGAACTGACTGGGCTCTACAAGTGAAGAAATCCCAGATCCTATTGCACAAGTGAGTATTGGGGACCAGGCCTCGGAGTTTATTGATTAGTTTTGAGGGGATAATTACTCAAGTATCACTGAAGTATTAAATACACTACACTCCTCCCTGCTTAGCTATAAATTCTAACTCAATATAGAATGCATCTCAACTCAAATATGTAATACGTTGCTCTCTAGTCAGCATATATACACATAGTATACTGTAACTATTATATAGACATCCACTCATAGTACATTTTAGAAGGAGAGTGGTCCAGTTCTGTCCTTAATCTTTCCAAGTGCCTGCTTTTAATTATCTCTGTAGTCCTTCACCAGGACTTCTTGTCCAGGAGTGAAATGTCGAACCTCCTTGTTTGAGGAGCCCTCAAACTGTCTCAGTTATTTGTCCTGCATACGCTTTCTGAGATTAGGTTTGAGGATCTCCAAGTGTGAGTTCAAGGACCTACCCAGGAACAGTGTAGCTGGTGAGTTGCTGGTGGAGTGTGCTGTATTGTGATATGCAGAGCGGACATTGGTGAGCATCTGATTCCGTGTGGGTATAATGTGTTCTACTGATATTGCTTGCAGTGTGTTCTTTAGATTCTGGACAAACATTTCCGCCAAGCCATTTGTAGTTGGGTGGTGTAGTGAATATGTAATATGTCTTATTCCATTCATTTTCAGGAATGACTGAAACGGTTCCACAATGAACTGTGATCAGTTGGATTGAAAATGGACACCAGTAGTTGATGATCAGTGACGAGGGTAAATGCTCTCCCATACTGGTACAAGGTTGAAACATTTTACACCCCAACCCAGACTCAAGGCCTCTCTGTCAATCTGTGTGTAATTTTTCTCTGCAGCGGTAAGGGAACGTGATGCAAAGGTTATGGTGCATTCACCTCCATCATTCATAACATATGACATATTGCACATGTACCATAAGGTGAGGAATCACAGGCGAGTTAACTGGATGTTGTGGATCATAACGTGTGTGTAGACTGTCTGACATCACCATTTCCTTTGCCTGTTGGAAAGCCACCTCACAATGCTTTGTCCATTTCTTCCTGATCTGTAGTCATGCATTCAAAGGGTAGAAAACAGTTGCTGGGTTCGGCAGGAACCTATTACAGTAACTGACAAATCCTAAAAGGGACTGTAACTGTGACACGCCACTTGACCTTAGGGCATCCACCAATACTAAAATTTTCTCAGCACACTTGTTGTGCGTCAATGGGGTGACGGCAGTAAGAGATATTTGGATCAAAGAATTCACACTTGTCCCATTGTGTTCTGAAACCGTAACCTTCTAATATTCTTAATACTGCCTGGAGGTTTTGGATATCTTCCTTGTCATCCTCATCAGTAACACTGATGTCACCCAGGTAACACTGAGTGCCTGGATAGCATTGTAGCACATGGTCCTTAGCTTTCAGACAAAGTGCAAGATTAGACACTACTCCAAAAATAAGCCTGGAAATGCGATAGAGCCCTTTGTGAGTGTGTATGATGACAACCACTTTGGACTCTTCTTCTATCTCCATCTGTAGGTAGGCCTCAGCTGTCCACTTTGCTGAAGTGTTTCCCTCCAGAAAGGTTTACAAAGGTATTCTGAATCTTGGGCAGAGGGTATTGAACTATTTTCAGTACTGGGTTGATAGTGACCTTGAAATCACCAATGATCTTGACAGACCCATCCTTCTTGGCCACTGGAACCACTAGCATTGCCCATGGGCTCCGCTCAACCTTGGAAAGAATTCCTTCAGCCTTCATATGATCTAGCTCACTGGCAACTTTATCACAGATGGTATAAGGGTTTTGTAAAACCTGGGTGTGTCATTTTCATTTTACGCTAACTTACCCTTGATGTGTTTGAGTTTTCCAGTGCCATCCTTGAACACTGCAGTGGCGTCATCCAGTACCTTTCTTAATTTGCTTTCAGTTGATTCTTTTGCAGAGGATGTGACATGCAAATAGTGGATGGATCTTCAATGAAGTTGTAGTTATCTCAGTTGATTACAGTCCCACAATGCTTTTTTTTACCACATACAAGCCCAATGTAGTTTGTAGATTGTTTTATTTCACTGTTACAAATTTCATTCCCACAGAGAAAATTATATTTTCTCTAGTATAAGTTCTTAGTTGGATAGCTGCAGGCTTTGGTTTATTATTTCTGAAATGCCACTCAAATTCATTTTGTGGAATGACTGAAACAGCTGAGCCAGTGTCCAATTCCATTTGAATTGATTTGCCGTTCACTTCTGGAGTAAGCCATATTTCTCATCTCATGCTTGTTTTTACACCATAAATCTCAGGGCTACCCAATCCTGCGTCATTCTCATGATTACCAGATTTTTCATCAAGAGCATGCAGAGTAGTGCCCTTTTTGAAACTGCTACTTTTTAATCTTCTTCTCTTCCCTGTACAGTGCATTTATTTTTGTCTGCCTGACGTGCTGTTCGTATGTATCTTACTTTGTTGCAGTTTCTGCAAGCTTGGCCTTTAAATCTGCATTGGTCTGGTGGATGTGAGTCCCTGCCACAACTCTAACACAATTTGTTTGTCTAAGCAGGTTTCTGTTTAGATGTTGCAATTTTGTTTAGTTTAGTTCTAATTGCAACCCATTGGCATCTGTCTGCTGTTTCCATTGATACAGTAATTTCAACTGCTCGTCAATGAGGAGTGTTCTTGAATGCTCTCTTGAAAGATTCTACAAACTATGCAATCTCTCAGTGCATTATTAAGTCTATCACTGAACTGACAATGCTCAGAAAATTTCTTCAATTTAGCCAAGTAAGCTGAGACGGACGTCCCTTCCTTTTGATTCCTCTTATGACACCAAACGTGTTCTGCAATCAACAATGGTTTCACTTCTACAAACAGTGTATATATTCCTGTGTTAATTTCATATCAGCAAAGCTCATTTCAGCTGGTTTAGTTGAGCAGTCAAACTTCTAAGCAGACTGTATGCATTCCCATGTAATGCACTCAGCAACACTGGCACTTGTTTTTCATCGGCTATTTCATTTGCTTCAAAATACTGTTGAAATCACACAGTATATAATATCCAATTATTTTTTGTGCAGTCGAATGTATCTATATTTCTGATCTAGCCAGCCATTTCTGCTTTTTAAAAAAAATTATTATTATTATCACCCAGTACTCAGGGTTACTCAGGTTAATGAACCGGAGAATTTAAACAACTTTTTGCCTTTTTTAACTTGACCCTCTCCACCCGTTTTTGAAGAGGCGTGTTGTAATTATTTATTTATTGAGATGCAGTGCAGAATAGGTCCTTCTGGAACTCAGAGCTGCACTGCCTCTGATTTAATCCCAGCCTAATCACAGGACAATTTACAATGACCAATTAACCTGCCAACTGGTATGTCTTTGGACTGTGGAAGGAAACCGGAGCACCCGAAGGAAACCCACATGGTCATGGGGAGAATATATAAATTCCTCACAGGCAGCTGCATTCTACCATTAAAAACTTTTAATGGTAATGGTGATGCCAGATACTGTACTCCCACATTATGATCCACATTGTCCATTGAAGCTTGCGTGTGACGCCTCATCTTGTGATGTAGGTACAGTCACATCACATCTTATGAGTGATGGAAACAAATTTCCCATCGCCTCTGCATCACGTTCCCTTACCGCTGCAGAGAAAAATTGCACACAGATTGACAGGGAGACCTTGAGTCTGGGTTGGGGTGTAAAACGTTTCAAACAGTACCTGTATGGGAGAGAGTTTACCCTCATTTCTGATTATCAACCACTAGAGCCCATTTTCAATCCACTGAAGGGTGTTCCACAATCAGTAGTTTCATGAATGCAGAGATGGGCTTTGTTTCCTGGAAGACAAGTACTGTACAAGATCAAACTCAAGAAGACAGATAATCATGGAAATGTTGATGGATTGTCACATTTACACTTGGAAAAGGAAATACCTGAAAAAATTAGAAAAGAGGACACTCCTCTAGACATATCCTCCCTAACGCAAATTGAAATTCTCCCTATTATGGCAGAGATGATCCAAAGGGAAACCAGAAAAAACCCCACACTGTCTCAGGTTTACATGGCCACGCATAATGGCTAGAATGTGCAGCAGAAACCCAACACTGGGATGAACTTCCCCTTTATGGCAGTTGCCTTATGTGGGGATTCAGAGTTGTTGTACCATCCAAGCTGAGAGCTAAAGTGCTGAGGAACGTCTTACCAGTCATCTTGCCATGGTCAAAATGAAAGCATTGGCTTGGAGCTTTGTCTGATATTCTGAGATAGATCCAGGGGTGCGGTGCTAACCAGAGTGCACCTGGCACATCTTTAAGAAAAAAGCCTAATTAAACAAGCTAATTAATTAAGGTGATTTGAGTATCACAGAAACTGCTGATCTCCTGGGATTTTTACACAGAACAGGCTCTGGAGTTTATAAAGAATGGTGCCAAAAACAAAAAAGACATCCAGCGAGTGGCTGTTCTGTGAGCGAAAACATCTTGTTCAATCCACTCGCTGGATGTTTTTTTTTTGTTTTTGGCACCATTCTTTGTAAACTCCAGAGTCTGTTGTGTGTAAAAATCCCAGGTGATCAGCAGTTTCTGTGATACTCAAATCACCCTAATTAATTAGCTTGTTTAATTCGGCTTTTTTCTTAAAGATGTGCCAGGTGTGCTCCTGGATAGATCAGCAGATCGAGCAGCTTGCCGTGCACTGTTCGTGATGCCAACATGCCCAGAAGATGCCAACAGCAGCATCCCTGGGAATGCCCTGCATTGCCTTTGCAGAGGATTCTGTAGATTTTGCCAGATCATTCATTGGCACAAATTTCTTGGTATCAGTCAATGCAGCTACAAAGTCGTATCTCCAATAGCCTCTACAACAGCCTTGTACACTGTTGGTGAGTTAAGAAGCCTCTTAACAAGTGGTGTTCCAGAACACTTGGTCAGTTTGCTACAGAACACTTTCAGTCATTCCTGAAATGAATGGAATAAGATGTATTACATCTGTACCATTCCTCCTAGCTACAAATGGTTTGGCAGAAAGGTTTGTCCAGCATCTAAAGAACGCACTGTGAACAAAATCAGCAAATCAAACTATACCAACACTGAACCAGAAGCTCAGAAATTTCCTTCTTGCCTATGCTACTGCAGCACACTCCACAACCAGCAACCCACCAGCTATGCTGTTTCTGGGTCATCCCTATGTTCACACTCAGGTCTCCTCAAATCTAATCTCAGAAGCAGTTTGCAGGATGAACAACTGCAACAACTTGTGGGCTCCTCAAACAATGAGGTTCAATGTTTCACTCCTGGAAAAATCAGTCCTGGCGAGGGACTATAGACCTGATCAAAAGTGTGTAAGCGAACCTTGTGTGAAAGTAATGGAATTAGGTCATTATATGAGATACAAGCACATGTTGTAGTTGTTAGTCTTCCTTAAAGTATACACCCATTTTAAGCCCTTGGTGTTGCTAGGAGATCATTATAGTTGGCATTTACAAGCACAAAGTTACACTTCATCTGGTAACGAGGATAGTGAAAACATCTAGTGTGTATTTACTCCAGAACAAAAAGGTTGTTTCAGCAACACCTACTCAGAGCATTCTGAATGAAGGCAGAAATCAGAAGACCTCAATCATTTCAGTTGGTCAGAGTTGAAGGGTCAAGTGTCACCATTTTCCTTGGTTTTTAGTAAGTCATTAAACGTGTACATGTGGAGGCAATAAAAGAAGACACATGTAGATTGGCAACATGGTAATAAAGCATGAATAACGGGGGAGTTAACCACATGGGAGAATTGGCACAGGGTAAAAAAGCCAGGAGTGTAACAGTACTTTTGTTTTGTGGAAAATAGGGCAAAATGGTGATTCAATCACAGGCAACCAAATAAATACCCTGGGTGTGTTCATTCAAACATGTCAGTCCTTCATATTCCACATGAAAAAGATAGAAATGTTTGTCATGGCTAATAATGCTCCAAAAATAGCGAATCATTTTGAAAATAAGCGGAAATAAATGCTGGTAATTCTTTTGATGGAGATTGGCTCTGAGATTCTGAGAGCTAATTCTGAGAACCAGTGATGTTCATTTTACTGGTACAGCTGAGGTGGGAGTTTGCTAATTTCTTAAACTATACATGATGGAAAAAGATTTGTGTGTGACTTCAGTTTTGAACAGGCTTAGCTGAAATAGTTTCACATTTCACCGACCTAATAAGACTGCAATCTAGATGGCAGTGAAAAATGTGAAATTTCTTTTCTGTCTTCAGGTACAAACCTGATTGTAGCTGCTAGTCATCGGACAGTAGCGAATGCTTCATTTCTGAAACAAGAAGTGAAGAACTTGAATGTAAGTGGAGCCAGTTCCCGTTACTGTTGAATGGCAGCCTATTTCTTTAACACTGCAACACGTTATATCTGTCAGGAGAAGAGACGCCAAGCAACAACACACAAATCCAGACCACAGCATCTAAAAAGCAGTCCTATGAATGTAGTTACTGTAAAGTCCGGAAATGCATTGAATAGAAAATATATAGAGGTAGTTTGAATTACTTAGAAGCTAATTCCAATAAATCAATATTCGCAGTACTTCTGCCATTGCTTCCAATAGAAGCTGTTATGTGCTGTAACTCAGAAACATAAAACTAATTGAAAGAAAAACATGGAGAGACCAGGAGAACTTGTATGTTTTGTTTCTTTACTTTAGTGAGGCTCTACTATCTGACCCTAACCCTAATGTCTCTACTGACTGGGGGGGGGGGGGGTGGTGGGGTTAATCTGCCTGGCAGGTGAGACTTGTGGCTGTGAAACAATCTCAGGTTCTGGGGCATCCTCTGATGGTTGTAGGAGTCGACCCTGGGACTGCAGGAAATGGTTCTAACAGCTTTGGGCACCCTTCTTCTCCAATAATTGACTCTGCTCTCCTCAACTGATCGATGTGGGTCTCCATCAGACACATCTCAGCACTGTAGGACAGTATTCCAGATCTGCCTTTAATCTTGCTAAGTACCCACTTTTGATCACCTCTATAGTCCTTGCCAGGACTGAGTTACTGTCATCATCTTGTTTGATTGAACTCTCACCTCCCTTTTACTCTTTATATAACTGAAAAAACATTTAATATCCTGCTTTATATTATTGGCTGGTTTGCCTTCTTATTTCATCTATTCACTTCTTATAGCTTTTTTAGTTGCCTTTTGTTGGATTTTAAAAGCTTCCCATCGTCCAACTTCTCACTTACTTTTGCCACCTTATATGCCCTTCCCATGGCTTTTATGCAGTCTTTAACTTCACTTGTCAGTCACGGTTGTCTACCCCGGAAGAACTACTTCTTCTGTGGGACGTATCTATCCTGTGCTTTGTGAACTATTCCCAGAAACTTCAGCCATTTCTGCTCTGCTGTCAGCCCCGCCGATATCCTTCTCCAATTTACCTGGGCAAGCTCCTCTGTTATGCCTCTGTATTTCCCTTTATTCCATTGCGATACTGATACAAGTGACTTATGCTTCTCCCACTCAAATTGCAGTATGAATTCAATCACATTATGATCACTGCTTCCTAAGGGTTCCTTTACATTAAGCTCCCTAATAAGACTTTTGTTATTATAATCTAAGATAGCCTTTCCCTGAGCAGGTTCAAGCACAAGCTGCTCTAAAAAATTCATCTCGTAGGCAGTCGACAAATTCCCTCTCTTGCAACCTGACACCGACCTCATTTTCTCAGTCCCCTTACATATTTGAAGTCCCCCATTGCATTTGTGTCATTACCCTTATTATATGCCTTTTCCAGCTCTCTTTGCAATCTGAACCTTACATTTTCCCTGTCTTATTTAGCAGAATTCATTCAGAAACTGAATTTGAACATTGCATATTCTTTATACTCTAATTGCACTGATTGACGTATTATTCCGAGGTCCACTTTTTGACCTCTTGTAGTTGAAGAAAACTTGCCTTTGTAAAATAACCTGTAAAAGGTTGAAGTTGTTCTAAGTTCAAAGTAAAATTTGTTGTATGATTACATACATGTCACCACACACAACCCTGAGATTCTTTTTTCTGCGGGCATACTTAGCAAATCTGTAGAACACTAACTGTAAACAGGATCAATGAACAACAAACTGTGCAAATGCAAATATAAATGAATAGCAATAAATAATGAGAGCATGAAATAACTAGAGTCCTTAAAGTGAGACCATTGGTTCTGGTAACATCAGAAATAGAATGAGTGTGGTTATCCCCTTTTATTCACAAGCCTGATGATTGAGGGGTAGCAACTGTTCTTGAACCTGGTGGCTCTTGTACCTTCTACCTGATGGCAGCAGTGAGAAAAGAGCAGGGCCTGGGTAGTGAGGATCTTTGATAATGGATGCTGCTTTTCTATGGCAATGTTTCATGTTCAATGATTGGGAGGGCCTTGCCCATGATGTACTGGGCTGAATCCACTACCTCTTGCAGGATTTTTTTGCTCAAAGGAATTGGTGTTCCCGTACCAGGCTGTAATACAGCCAGTCAGCTCACTTTCCACCACACATCCATAGAACATCCAAGGTTTTTGATGACATGCCGAACCTCCGCAGACTGCTGAAGAAGAAGTAAAGGCACTATCATCCTTTCTTTGCAATTGATATAATGTGTAAAGGACAGATCTTCTGAGTTAGTGACACCCAGGGACTTATAGTCATTGACCCTCTCTACTTCTGATCCACCGATGAATACTGACTCACGGACCTCTGTTTTCCCTCTTCTGAAGTCTACAATCAGTTTCTTGGTCTTGTTGTTACTATAATACTCAGCCAAATTTTCAGTCTCCTTCCTGAATGCTGATTCATCACCATGGCCCTAATAGCAGTGTTGTCAGCAAACTTGTATATGGTGTTGGAGTTGTACTTAGCCACACAATCATAGGTGTAAAGTGAGCAGAGTAGGGGGTAAGCACTGAGCTACTTTGAAGTGTAATCCCTATTCCAGTATTAGTGAATATATAGACAGCCTGCTCCTGCCAGTGTCCACAAGTGGCACAGATGAACCAGTGGCACTGATGTATTTTGGTGGTTTTCTCTGGAGGTAAGAAGTAGTTCAGAATAACAGGCACGTCAATGAACTGGGCCACATCTCAGAAAAGATTTTGTGACTGAGGTAATCAAAGTGAAATGGCCTTAAAATAACCAGCTTACTTTCTACCTCTTTGTGGAGGAGACTTTGATACCTGAAAGAACTATCTTCACAAATCATACTGCTGTCAGATTACAGTGGGTGGGAATGGAGATGACGATATGGAATGCTTCTGGCTTTGGAAATTTTGTTCCTTTAGCCTGGGGGGGGGGGGGCACCAACTGAGTTGAAGCTTTATCACCATGTCTCCCTGTTACCTGACTGTTTTCATAGTCGTCATAGTGTAAAAGAGACGGACGATTGATTGTGAATATATTCCATTATTCTATAACTCCAGGAGTAGAGATAGTATTAACAGTGGTACCTTTGCACTAGGGCTGGCAAGGAGCCCATTCTCTGAAGCCAGGCTGCAAAAGTGCTTATTGACATAATGCGGTGGAGCAAGAAATAAGCTCTGAGAAAACAAGGGAAATTTAAATAGATCATTGACCCGAAGTCCCAGCACTCAGCTTGCCTTTTTGATCAGTGTGTTACTCAGGAAAATTTAGACTGAGATCATAGATAAAGCAATATGGCATGAAGGCTTAAGAGTTTAAATCATAATCAGGGAGAGAGAAGATCATGCTCAAGGCAACAGTGTGTTCTAGATGCAGCTCGGAGGGACTGCAGCTGCATCATACTGGCACATGCAAAGCGTAACATGCATGCTTTACAAAGCACAGCAATGGATGGATCCATAACAACAGCTAAAAAGTGAATGGGGAAGGAAATCAATCTTAATATTTGGAAAAGAAGACAGAGAATGGTAAAAGTCAATCAAGTTAGAAACCATAGTCAGTCAGTTAATAATATTTGCTTGTCATCCAGAAAGTATTATAAGATCATAAGACCATAAGACATAGGAGCAGTATTAGGCCATTTGGCCCATCGAGTCTGCTCCACCACTCAATCATGGCGATCCCTTTTTTCTCTCCTTAGACCCTCTCCCCGGCCTTCTCCCTGTAACCTTTGATGCCACGTCAAATCAAGAACCTATCAATCTCTGCCTTAAGTACAACCAATGACCATAGTGTAACAAACTCCACAAATTCACCACCCTCTGACTACAGAAATTTTTCTGCATTTCTGTTTTAAATGGATGCCCCTCTGTCCTGAGGCTGTACTCTCTTGTCCTAGAATCCCCCACCATGGGAAACATTCTTTTCACATCCACCACGTCTAGGCCTTTTAACATTTTGAAGGTTTCAATGAGATCTCCTCTTATCCTTCTAAATTCCAGTGAGTTCAGACCCAAAGCTAGCAAACATCCCTTGTATGTTAAACTTTCATTTTCAGAGTCATCCTTGTGAATCTCCTCTGAACGCTCTCCAATGCCAGCACACCTTTTCTTAGATTAAGCAGTAGTTATTAATTCAAATCAAAATGCTAAGGTCAAGACTATCAAGGTCAAGGTCATCACAGTCAAAACTAGTTTGGAAAGAAGAGTGTTTTTTTTGAAATCTGTCTAAAACAACTTTATAAATTGATGATACCCTTGGGTGAATAGAGCTGTAGGGATGTGTATTTGCATGCTGGAATCCGAAAAGCAAATATAAGGAAATAAATCATGTCCAGTGTAGATATATAAAGACAAATAGGATGACATAAAGCAGAAGTGAGATTAAATAAGAAGAATGGGGTGCTGGAAACTGATTGATTACATAGAACAAATAGCAATAAAATAGTATGCAATAATCAATCAATCCCATTCCAAGAATAGAGCATTGCAACAAATTTAACAATAAAGTATATTTAGCCTTTAATTGATATTCCTAAATGATACACTGGCCTGAATTTTAAGCTAGTTTACATTAATTTCATTAACACAATCTACTGAAATCAGCTAAAGCAGTGCAAAAGATGATGGAATTTTAAATACAAATGAGGAGAATCACAAATTAACTCCCTGAACTCTCTAGTCAAGATGTAAAAGTACAGGAAACAGATTGTGGCCATTAAACAAGTCAGCCCTCAAATCAGACACAAGAGGTCCTGCAGATGCTGGAAATCTAGAGCAATACACAGAATGTGCTGGAGGAGATCAGCAAGTCAGGCAGCATCTATGGATGGGAATAAACTGCTGACCTTTCAGGCCAAGACCCTTCAAAGAACACCCATTTTGTTATGATTATTGTTAAGACTTGCATGAAAAATTATAAAACTGATCAAATAACAAGTTTGAAACTGCTTTAATGGATTTTATACTCAGAAAGAAGTGTTAGAGGGAACTTGTGTAATTCCAGTCAGGAGTAGTCCCAAGTTTGTTCTTTTCATGAAATTTAATCATGCAGCAATTGAAGAAGGTCATCAGGAGCCCCAGTGACAGACAAATGCCAATAACACTCACTTTGAGACTGAGGCAACAGTGAGATAGTTCTGACATTTAGTCAAGGCTCATGCATGTTCTGATCAATGAGCTACATCAGAAACCTGAGGGGCTTGTGGAAGTGTGCAGATGTCCCTCCAAGCAAACTGCATTTCGACAGACATGACTATGGGAGATACAATTCCTTCTGCTATTTATTAAGAGATGCTGGAAACCTCAGCAAGCCAGGCAGCACCTATGGAGGGAAGCACACAGACAACCAGTCAACATTTCAGGCCAAGATCCTACTAGAGGTGTCACTTATCAGGAGATGTTATGGCAAGATATTTAAGTGACAGAAACAAGAACTCATTTGATCATGTGGTCCTGTAAAACCAGATGCAAGTCATTCTTATGCATTATCAGGACAAATTCTGATTGATTGGTGCTGAACAATATTGCTGTTGATGATTGTTGTGTTTGTTAGGTTATGTGACTTGCACTCAGCATTGTGATTTTGCAGGAGAACCATCACTGTAGTAGCATCACTTTATACCTCCTGTGGTCCATTCTCCCTCCCCCTACTCAGTGATAAAGGTTAGCGTGCTGAACCGGGGCATCTCCCTGTTTGCCTTCTTATTCCTGAACTTGTGTTCCCATTGCTATCCAGCCTTGTCTCAATGCCTCAAGTTCTGGGTCACCCTATTATTCCTGTTCCTCTGGCTCTGGCTACTGTCTTAGTTTACAATATTGAGCAGAGTGCCCCAGAATGAAGTCTCCACATCAGCTGTCATGTAATGTAGGCTGCCCAGACTACTACAGGCAATGGAGCGGGGTTAATCTCAAGGCAGATTGCTCTTTCTTGAATGGCGCCGGGTTTCTTACCTATAATTGGAGCTGCACTCATCGAGTCAAGTGGAGAGAATTTCTACTCCTGATTTATGCTTTTTGAAGGGGGAAAAGCTTTGGGTATTAGGAGGTAAACAGCTTGCCATGGGATGCTGGAACAAGTGTTTCTCCAGGAAGTTGACAGTAGTGCCTTTGCAAAGGGAAAACAAGCATTCATGGTTTGATTCTCTTTTGTTATTGATGACTTTTGTGACAGGAAAGTTAACTGCCACTTGGTAATGGCTGTGTATGTTGTCTATATCTTTTTGCATGCAGAAATTGACTGACCTATTTGCTGAGGAGTTGCAAGTGGAAGGGAGATACCTACATCAATAACCATATGACTAGAAGAGGGCCATTGATGTAGCAGTTGAAGGTGGCTGGGCCTAAGGCTTACATTGGGGACTTCTGGGATGATTAATATTCAACAACTGCAATCATCTTGCTTTGAATAAGTTAAGATTCCACCTGTCAGAACATTGTGCCTTCAATGTCTATTGTTTTTAGTTTCATCAGGGCTCCTTGATTTCTCAAATTGTGCATTGTGATTAAAGGCAGTCACTGCCATCTCACTTCGTTTGCTCATGTTGGTCCAAGTAATAAACCTTATCAAATCATTGCCTTTTTCATGTAAGTAACTGGACAATCAGTTAACTATTTACAACGTAGTCTGAGGTATTTGCTGTAGACACTGATAATTCTGATGGAGAACTTCTCCAATAGGCTTCTTGCAATCACTGCTTCAGCTTAATTGCCTCCTCAAACTGTATGGCTTAGTTAAGATGTTCTAATATTCTGAATCTTGTTTCCAATTTTGTATCATTATGGATCTATTTTATTCTTGCTTTCATATATGAAGTCACAATGTTGTCTCCTCTGTCTCTCCCTTTCTGAATTATCTCCATTACTTTCAACTCTCCCATGGCTATTCTTTGCTTTGTCCTAGAGGCTGATCTGTATTCAGCTGATACAAACAGGTCCTGTTAGGCTTTGAGATTCTTCTCTGTATCTTCAGAGCTTTTGATTAATTCACCTCCACATAGCATCTGATTCAATCTGTACTGGATTTCTTGATCTGTATTTGACCAGAAGTTTCTATCCCCTACCTTGCACAGTCTAATAATCTTCATTAGTATCCTCCATGTCAGGCTCAATTGATATTGCCATACTGTAGCACCCTGTACTGAGATTTTTCTTTCCATCTTTTTTGTTAATGAGCAGCTGCTGTTCTGAAACTTCTGTGACCATTTAATGGATTCTCCCTCTGATCTGCTTGCCAGCTAGCTTTATGAATGGTACTATTCAACTATTATCCAAGTTAGCATCCAATGTCTGCAACATTCATCTGAAATGTTGTTTTATCTCCTCCAAAGAAGATCCTATGTTTTGCCTAGATATCACATTTCCTTTCACTGTCAGTATTGTGATCAGCAATACAACCCTTGTATAGAGAGGTGCATCTGTGCTCTCAGCTATATCTTTGAATCAGCAGCCTGTAACCTTAATCTGCATGTCTAAGGATAGAGACTTGTGCATTTCCTAAGTGCCCCTAAGTCAATGGATTGCCAGGGTAGGGATAATGCACCACAGTGATTTCTCAATCTCTTTGCTTCTCAGTCCTATGCCGCTTACAAGAACTTTGCCTCTCAGTCTGAGTGAGTCAAATCCTGCCCATGCACATGGTCCCTGGTTCATGCTTATAGGCCAGAACTATGAGTAGCTAGTGCAACCACCTGTGATTCAACAATTCACATCTCCCAACCTACAATGGGTCTCTCTTGCATAGATATTCAAAGGCATCTTGCTCTGCCTCAGCAGAAAACAGTTAAAGTATATTAGATATACAGTCTGGTCTTTGGCTTTGAATGTTTGCTTTGTCAGTGTTTGGTCCTAATGCCCATGTTTGGGCGTGCAATTTGGGCGACCACTTCTTCATTATCTGATTCTGCCATGTCTATGGTTTCCTGGATGGATGGTTCTCAACCTTTTTACTGTTGCACTTGTGGCAAAGACTACTGTCCATATTCTCCAGGCAATTGGACCCCAGTGCAGCGTATTGTACACTGTGACAATTATCTACCTTTAAATGCGTGATTTGAGAATGTGAAAGGTTGGTTACCTCAACCAACAACAACCTGGGAAGGATATGCTCTTACCCACCAGCAGAGAGAGCCAAATCTGCAGGTTTCTTTCTTAATCACCCCAGCCCCATTTTCTTGCTGATTTCATGTTCACAGATAGAATACTTGACCGTAACACTGGAAATGATAGCAATTACTCAATTTCACATTGTACGATCTTACGTTCAAACAGTTAATGACAGTTCAATTAGGACTGTCCTGCCATGGTTTCTGGGCTGGATTTCCTGGAGGGCCCACTGAGGGATCTGAGTAGCACATGGCAGGAAGTTCAATTGTTCTTGACTTACAGGCAGCATGGCATAATAATCAGGTACTGTGAACCAAGGTCAAGTTGGAATGCTGTGGGTGAAGCTCCCGTTCTGGCAATAGTGGGGAGAGAGGGAAGTGATTCAGGCAGGTTCTGGGATCTGAGCCCCTACGACAAAAGGAAATGTGTAAAGCAGGCATAAAAAAGTGTCATATTCTGACAAGGTGTAATTCCTCTTTCCACCACTCAGACCCTGCACTCCACAGCTATCCTTGAATTTTATAAAATGACGAGAATTCCTGGAATTTGTCTTACAAAGCTAAATTTCATAAATTGAGAATGACAATGATATTCATGCTAGCAATTGGTTTGTACTTGTACTAATGGGATTATATGAAAATTCAAACTGTGAACGTTTTAAATCAAAGCATATCTGTGGGTCTTTTGAAGAAGTGTGCTGAGGTATTCTTCTTTTAAGCATTTACATTGCAAAGCTCTGAAAATGATTAATGGAGAAGTTCCCGTCCACTGTTTAGTATAAAGGCTATTGAAGTACCACAGAAAAGTTCTTCCACATCTCTTGTGTGATTGAGGGTACCTCAAAATAGAAGCTGGATAAGCAATCTACCTGAAGGATTAAAAGATGCATGCGAAGGCAATGCAATGTCAGGGAAGAGATATGGACATGACAGTTAAGCGGTTTTTCCCTATAATTGAACAGGTAAATTTAAAGATTTATTGTGTAAGAACCCAATGTGACCAAAGCAGCTCAAAAGACCAGGCAGGGATAAAGATATCATTATAAAATAAGAGGGAACATAGAGTAATCGTATCCAATGCTATGGATGCATCCAGATCTGGAGATGTCTAGTGCAGCAATACAGTGTATTAGTATTCGCTTTCATGTTAAACAGGACAGTAGTAATATTGAGAACTGTGGGTGATATTCAGTAGCAATAAATACTAGAATTGTCTTATTATCTATATTCATTAGTATGTGGGGTACTGATGCCATGCAGTGCTTGAGTAAATTTAGTATTGTATAATACCCCACACTGTAGAAAATTCCAGGACTGAGGTTGCAAAGCATAGTAATAACTAGGTCATACTATTACCTATGACTTGGGTAATATGCTGTATTACCCGGGCAACAATATGATAGCCTCACATTGTTGAGGACAAATTCAACAATATGATGTCTTCTGGCTTATCCTCATCTTCCTAGATGTGAGCTACAGATTATGGATTCACTGCCATGTTTCAAAATTAAAGTGAGGAAATATTCTACCTCTTTAGTTTTATTATTTAATTAGGAAGAGGCCTTCTCAACTTCCTATTGGTTATGAGTGGTGGAAAGGCTGGTTTGGTAAGAATGGCCAGGAGATGGAAGAACTGACTAACTGCCAAAACCAAGTGTTCCTGGAAAGGAAGCTCAAGAGGAAAGAAGCCAGAAAGCAGAAGTGAGACAGTAGAACCAAAAGTACAGAAGGGGCCCGGTAACCCTCTGACAGCCATGATTTGTGTGTGGCTTCAGTAGCATTGAAATAAAATACCGAAGGTCCTGTCCCATCAAGAGTGAATAGACTGAGGTGGGGCAAAGTAAAGGGTGTCCACAATACAGGTGAAGTCTCTGTTAGAAGGTCCTTGAAGTGATTCTCTCGGCAATCTTTGAACTGGTAAGTTCATCCAGTTCTTAGCTCTTGCAGTGCCAATTTTGATTCAGGTATAATGCCATTTCAGTGAGCAATTAACCGTCAACTACACTCCTGTGGTAAGAAGAGAAAATGCTGGTCAGGTGACATTCTGTGGAGAGAAGAAAATTTTCGGGTCAAGGACAATTCAACAGAGCTGGAACTGGGGGAGGAGGTGAATGCAGATGGAAAGAACAGAGGGAATGCCCGTGATTGAGTGTGGACCAAAGTAGCTGAGGAGAATCTTTCTTTCTTTTCTTTTTCAATCTTTTTATTGAATTTCATATATATAAAGAGAAACATAACATAATATAAATAGGTTATAAATGCATTAGATTTAAAGTTAAATTTATAATAGGATAATAATATCTTATTAAATATTAACCAAAGAAAAAACTTATAATAAACAATCAAACCTATTTTGATTGAACATGAAAAAGAATAAAAATAATCATCAAAAGAAAAAAAAAGTAAAAATGCACGAAGAAATGTAAATTAAAAAAAAATAAACCTAAACTAACATGGGCAATAATAATAGTTTATATGAGTATGATAGTGTCAAAAACTCCGGAACTCCATACCAGAACAAGAATAAAAAGAGAAAAGGTCTGGAAGAGGCCAAATTAATTCATATGGAAGTGTCGAACGAACGGTCCCCAAGTTTCTTCAAATTTAATTGATGAATCGAAAATAGTACTTCTAATTTTTTTCTAAATTAAGACAAGAGATAGTTTGAGAAAACCACTGAAATGTGGTAGGAGGGTTTACTTTCCATTTTTGTAATATAGACCTTCTGGCCATTAATGTTACAAAGGCGATCATTCGTCTAATTGAAGGGGAAAACCGGTTACCATCCTCATTTGGTATACCAAAAATTGCAGTAATAAAATGAGGTTGTAAATCAATATTCCAAATTGAGGAAATGGTAGCAAATATGTCCTTCCAATAGTTATATAAGGTGGGACATGACCAAAACATATGAGTCAATGAGGCCACATCTGAATGACATCTGTCACATTGAGGGTTAATATGAGAATAGAATCGAGCAAGCTTATCTTTAGACATATGAGCTCTATGTACGACCTTAAATTCTATTAAAGCATGTTTAGCACATATAGAAGAAGAATTAACCATTTGTAAAATTTTTTCGCATTTTTCTGTTGATATATTATATTGAAGTTCTTTTTCCCACTCTTGTTTAATTCTACCTGATATTTCTGGTTGTATCTTCATAATCCTATTATAAATAAAAGCCACTAATCCTTTCTGACAAGGATTCAGGGTAAAAATCATGTCTGAAAAATCTATCAAAGTTGAATTGGGAAAGGATGGTAAAACTTTATATAAAAAATTTCTAATTTGTAAATATCTAAAAAAGTTAGATTTAGGTAAATTAAATTTATTGGAAAGTTGGTCAAAAGACATCAAACTACCTTCAAAAAAGAGATCACGAAAACATATTATACCTTTCCTTTTCCATATGCTAAAAGCTTGATCTGTTAAAGAAGGTTTAAAAAAGAAGTTAAGTAAGATAGGGCTATCAAGAACAAAGTTTTTCAGAGTAAAAAACTTACGAAACTGAAACCAAATTCATATTGTGTGTTTGACAATAGGATTGGATATCTGTTTATTGAGTTTAACTAAATCAACCGGAAGAGAAGAACCAAGAATGGAGAATAAAGAATATCCTTGTGCAACATTACATTCTAAATTTACCCACTGTGGGCACAATGGTGAATCCAACTCTAGTTTCCAATATATTAAGTTTCGAATATTATTCGCCCAATAATAAAATCTAAAGTTAGGTAAAGCTAAACCACCATCTTTTTTAGATTTCTGTAACTGTCTTTTACTTAACCTGGGATTTTTATTTTGCCACACAAATGAGAAAATTTTTGAATCAATGTTATCGAAGGAAGATTTAGGAATAAAAGTTGGTAAGGCTTGAAATAAATATAAAAATTTCGGTAAAATCATCATTTTAATAGCATTAATCCGACCAACTAATGATAAGGATAAAGGAGACCATCTAGTAATAAGTTGTTGAATTTGATGAAGCATGGGTAAAAAATTCAATCTGAATAAATCTTTATACTTCTTAGTAATTTTTATACCTAAATAAATAAAGTTATCAGTAACAACTTTAAATGGTGTCCTGTCATTCAATAAAGTTTGCTCATTTAAAGGAAATATTTCACTCTTATCCAAATTTAATTTATAACCAGAAAAACTACCAAATTGAACCAACAAAGATAGGATAGCGGGGATAGACATATCAGGGTCAGAAATATATAACAACAAGTCATCAGCATAGAGTGATAACTTGTATAACTTTTCTTTACGAGTAATACCAATAATATTAGGAGATTCACGAATAGCAATGGCTAAAGGTTCTAATGCGATATTAAATAATAAAGGACTTAAGGGACAACTTTGTCTCGTACCATGAGATAATTGAAAAAAAGAGGATCTATAATTATTTGTAAGAACAGAAGCAACAGGTTTATAATATATTAATTTAATCCATGATATAAAATTAGAACTAAAATTTAAATTTTTCAAGGCATTAAATAAGTATGTCCATTCAACTCTATCAAAAGCTTTTTTCAGCATCTAATGAGATAACACATTCTGAGGTTGTGGGTGAAGAAGTATAAATTATATTAATCAATTTTCTAACATTAAAAAAGGAATACCAATTCCTAATAAAACCAGTTTGGTAGCTGAGGAGAATCAACGCATTCAGAGTGATGTAGCCATTAGGCAGACAAAGGTGAATACAGGATACTGATGGAACAGTGAAAGACGGAACACTGCTGTTGATGGACATCTGAAATGGAAGAGATGGTCAGAAAAAGATATCAAGTCAGGCAGCATCTCTGAAGAGATGGCTGACTGGTCAGTTCTGATACAAACAGGAAAAGACATTCCCTCTGTTTGCACCCTATACACTACCCCCCCCCCCCACATACACACACACCTCACCCCCTCACCTTTGCAACCAAATCACTAATTCTAATGAAACTTCCTTGATGTCAAATACTCAATTTCACCTTCCTTAAATGAATCCTGACCTGCTCAGTGGTTCCAACACTTTCTATTTGTATTTCTGATTTCTAGCATTTGCAGTGTTTTTGATTTTACATAACTTTATTCTGGTGGGAATTTGAAGTTACATATTGGCCAAATTAGGTAAACAAAACAAATCACCTGCCAAAGTGAACTTGATGTGATTTGACAAGCATCTGGTGGTTTCACGGATGCCATTACTAAAACTAGATTTTCTTGCTTAATTAAATTCCCCAAACAGCTATGGTGGGATTAGAACTCATGCCTGGAATTTATGGTCAACTCTTATTGATATGGTTTCCAGCTAATTTTAAAGGAAATTTCCCATAAGGATCTTTTGGGGGTGGGATTTCACTCTTTTTACAATTTTCTTACTGTCAGATATCTATTCAAGGGGAATTGATGGTTGTGTGATGTCACAAGAATGGTTGAACAACTAATCACACTGAAAAATTCCTGAAAACCAGGAACTCAGAAAACACCAACAGAAGTTATATTTATATAAAATCTTTAAAATGCACATTTTTCTAAAATGATTTTAAGGGAATGATCAATCAAAAACTGACAGTGCCAACTGGTATTTATTGGGTGGGTGACAATGTGCCCCGTGAGGAGAGATGAATTGGAGAGAGTCATGGGTGGGTGGGGTGGTGATACAAAGGAGGTGTAAAGTGCCCCTTCCCTCCGCTAGCATGCTGGTTACCCTTGGGCAAGGTGTAGCACGTGCTTAGCTCCTGATGAGTGTCATATGAAACCATGGGAACAGGCGGTGGATGGTCGTATGAGCAGCCGGTGCATATCACAAGTCCTGGTTATGTGACCACTGATGCCAGGTAGAAAATCTCTACCTGCCTAGAAGAAGGTAATGGTAAACCACTTTTGTAGAAACGTTTTCCAAGAACAAAAATGGCCAAAATCCATGATTGCCTACGTCATACAATACAGCACATGATAATGGCCAACATGGTTCAACAGTATAAAAAAGTACCCACAACCCATACAAATTCCTCCTTCTGCCAGCATGGGACCCCTCCCAGTGTCAAGTATCAGACCTCACCCTATGGATCCTTCTCAGACACTTGAATAGAGAACCCCTTCAAGAGTCACCTCCCAGAGTGTAGGGAATCAGACCATTGCCCCTTTCCAACCACAGAGTCAAGGGAGACCCTGCCAGAATTGTACTCTAGGAATGATTTATCCCCTATTACATGTTCTCTTCTCACATACTCATGCTTGTAGGTGAGATCTTCGATCTTCTAGTTCATTGACTATAAACCAAGTCTCAATTAAGCTAACCTCCAGGCAAATATACGTCCTCCCCAAAAGGCACTAGGGCTTCTGATGTAATCCCAGTTTTGGTTTGCTTGAATTGCTGTCCCTTCACATTCCACCCTTATATGCATACAGTCTTGGGATTTCCTCTTGACAGTATAAATTCAGACACAAAGTTATAGCTTTAAGCCAGTGCTTAAGTGGAGTAGTCCTGGATGTTTTCTAATGAGTCCCTTTTAGTTACAACATTATAGGATGATAATACATAGTGAAGCCACTTAATTCATCATGACTGTGTAGCTAGAGCTCACACAGGTTTTCCCACTGAATTCCATCTACTATTTTACTAAAAAGACCAGTAGACTTTCATTACAGTATGCATAATAATTAAGTATAATAGTTAACCTTTTGGGTAGATGGAGCTCGTCAGCCTGGGAAGGCAGTCCATTTAAGAGAGGGAAAACTCTGATTTCAAACCTCCGCTGCCTTGCAGCCATACCCACGCATGGAAGAGGCTTCGAGCGTAAACCCTGAGGACAAATACGGAGCTGGAGTCCCTAAGGCAGTCCGACGTTGCCTTAGGTGCTTTAGGTGCCTTAGGTGCATGGTGCTGTTTCAGTGCTAGTGACCTGGGTTTTGTTTTGCCATTGTAGGTAAGAGGATTGTATGCTGTCATCGTGACTCTGTGGATTTCTTCTGGGTACTCCAATTTCCTCCCACAAACCAAAAAAAAATTAGGTTAGTAGGTTAATTGGTTACATAGATGTAATCAGGCAGTGTGAACTCATTGAGCTGGAAGGGCCTGTTACCATACTGTATCTCTAAATAAAAATAGTAAATAAAGTAAAAATAATTGGACCTGAAACTTAAGGGATCAACATAGAACACCTATTTTTATACTCATGACACCCTTGTGACATTGCATTTCCTTTATTTTCTGGGAAAACATTTCTGGTATTGTTTCAGGATTTAAAATAACCCAGTGAATGGTACGTGCAAGAAGTGATTGAGAAGGAACCAGGAGCTCGTGGACTGTGAAATACTCTGACGGATGATATTTACGTCAGTTAAATTTATCCTGTAGTGATATTTTTACTGTGTGGTTTGACTAGGGTCATGTGGCTGGAACTTCCCCTTGTTGACAATCTTGACAAGTGACTGTTTTTGAAAACGTGTTTCAGTGACAGTCTTTATTCATAATTGGCTTCTTTTGCGAATGCTTCACTAGGTTAGACTCAAGAAAATTACTGTGAATTAGATTTGAAACTATTTAAATTGTGGGTAGCTCAGAAGAGTTCTGCGTATCCTGAAGGTAATTTCTTGAGAATTATTTTCAAATGTAGAAGACAGTAAATACCTGAAATTCTCGGAGGAAAACTGAATGGCAGTTTTGCATTATATTACAAGTCATGCAGCATAGAAACAAACCCTTCAGCCCACAAGATTCACAAGAATCATCAGAAACACATTTACACCAATTCTCTTCTACTTTCCCCTCAGTCCCTTGGAATCCCCCCCAGACTGTCAGATTTACCCACTTGGGGTAATATGCTAATCAACCCATATGTCATTGGGACATGACAGGAAAACATTACTCCCAGAGGAAGCCCATGCAAGCTCCTCATCAATAGGACTTTAATGAACCAGGCTCATTGGAGCCTGTGCTACAGTATTATTATTTCAAATACAAAGTACCGTACATAGTTTAAGTTCTTGTACATAAAAACCTAAATTAAATTAACTTTGCACCTTTTATTCTTTTACCTGCCATCTCTTGGCAGATAATAAAGATCAGAGGGTAACCATAGTTCTTATTTTTGCTCCTAGTTCACGTTGACGTATGAACTGTGACAACACCTCAAAAGCCACAGTGAAACTAACTGACGACATCACTAACCACTGTACACAAGCCTACTTAACAGCAGGTGGGCAGATGACAGTTCAGGACAGTTGGACCGGCTTCAGTTTTTTCAAAATATTGACGCCATCAGATAAGCAAAGGACTCATTTCCACGGTTTAATCTGAACTCAGAGGCCGTGAGCTGTAGACTAAAGTTTAATTTTTCCCTGTCAGAGATTCTAGTGGAGCACACAGCAATTGCAGGCTGTGGAATGGTGGAGGGGAGGGGTGTAGTTGTTAACTGGGATACATCAAACTTCTATTTTCATTTATATTTTTGATTTTTTTTTTGACCATAAGACATAGGTGTAGAATTAGGCCATTTGGCCCATCGACTCTGCTTCACCATTCAATCAATGCTGATCCTTTTTTTTCCCTCTTCAGCCACACTCCCTGACCTTCTCACCGTAACATTTGATGCCATGTCCAATCAAGAACCTATCAAGCTCTGCCTTACATACAGCCAACGACCTGGCCTCCACTGCTGCCTGTGGTAATAAATTCCACAAATTCACCACCTTCTGGCTAAAGAAATTTTTCCACATCTCTGTTTTAAATGGACGCCCCTTTAACCTGAGCCTGTGCCCTCTTGTCCTAGACTCCCCCACCACAGGAAACATCCTTTCCATATTTACTCTGTCTAGGACTTTTAACATTTGAAAGGTTTCAATGAGATCCCCCCTCATCCTTCTAAATTCCAGCGAGTACAGTCCCAGAGCTACCAAACATTTCTCGTATGATAACCCTTTCATTCCCAGAATCATCCTTGTGAACCTCCTTTGAACCATCACCAATCACATCTTTTCTTAGATGACAGGCCCAAAACTGTTCACAATACTGAAGTGCCTCACCAGTGCTTTATAAAGCTTCAGCATCACAGCCCTGCTCTTGTATCCTAGACCTCTTGAAATGAATGTTAACATTGCATTTGCCTTCCTCACCACTGACTGTACCTGCAAGTTAACCTTCAGGGTGTTCTGCACAAGGAGTCACAAGTCCCTTTGCATCTCAGATACTTGGATTTTCGCCCCATTTAGAAAATAGTTCACATATTTATTTCTTCTACCAAAGTGCATGACCACGTATTTTCCAACTCAAGTCACTCATTTTCTGATCCTTCATCATGCACTCTGGAACTTGAAGTTGTATGCATAAAATTTAGTCTGTTTGGACAAAAACCAGTTCATCAGCTAAATGCAAGAAACACCCTTTGCCAAATTGCTGGTGCTTTAATATATTTGGGCTATTGGTTTGTGCAACACACCTGACAAAGGAGAAATGGCATAATTACATATATCTAATTGTTCCAAACAGTGCCATTAATCAAGCTGAATATATCAGTTATGTAACACTGTAAACTATTTTTGTTAACCATTTCTACTGCTGATTCTAGGTATTAATCAGCTGGATCTTCTGCCCAATTCATCAGTGAGTTTATTCAATGAGAACACCTCATATTCCGCTTGGGTAGTCTGAAACCCAGTGGTATGATCAATGAAATTTCCCATTTCAGGTAACCCACACCCTGTGTTCCTTTCCCACTCCCAAGCTCTCTCCTTCTGTTTTCCTTTCCCACAACTCCCCTACCCCACTAAGATTCATTTCCCATGCCAAACTACCTTAGTTTCTCCCTCAACCTATCTCTCCTTTTCCTTTCCCCACCTGCTTCCTTCTGTGGACCATTCCTCCCTTATAGGGTTTCATTTATCATTTTCCAGCCTTTGTCTCTACTTTCCACCTAATCTCCAGGTTCTTGAATACTAGTTGTTATGTCCGATCAATTCCACTGGGATGGAGAGTTGAGAACTGGCCAGGTATCTTGCTTTTGATCATTATCTAAGAATCCTGGCTGGTCATGTATTTCTGAGTAAGGACAAAATCAGGTTTGACTGTGAAAACCTCTGACCACAGAGGCCTGGTATCCTTTGTCAAGAACGTTTACATAACATAATGACTATTCGGTTGGTTATTAGTAAGTCATTAATAGCTGCTGAACCTAAACCATATCCAACAATAATTGCTAAAATTAGTATCTGGGATGTATGTAGCAGAGGTATTTAATGCCCATCTATAATTACCGTGTATAAATATGGCACTGGATTTATTAATAGAATTAATTTAGTCCTTGTGGTGAAGATAGTTTCAGTCATTACTAGGGTCAGAGATCCATTTTTCTGACCCAGTGAAATCAATATTTTGATGGACTGAAGGAATGAAAATTAGATCAAATAAATAAAAATCAGGCAATCATTCAGAACAATAATTCTGATTTGTCATGCTATTTGATGAAATACCATTTTAATGAATAGCATTATCAAAAGAAAACATTTCATTGGGGCATCCTAAAAAGTATAAAAAGCAGATTTTTTTTACTGTTCCAGTGATAATTTTAAATGGTGACATTCAATGGAGAATAGCAGATTACAGTTACAACTGTGATGTGAATTACTTAGATATTGTCTAAACTGCAAATTACGCTATATTAATAAAATTATTTACCCTTGAACGATTCCAAATATTTTCATAAAATGACTATGTTGAAATTCTGAATCTAATTAACATTAGATCTTTGATCCTATGATTAATTTTGCAGAGAATAACATGTGGACAACTGAGTCCCCAGGGGTAGGGGGTGGGGGCTGCGTTTTGACTTTGGTTTTGAGTCACAATTTCTTGAAGCTAAACAGTAGTTTATATCCTGCCTTCCTACTGACAGACGTGCTATTCCACCACAGGCCCATGGTGATTGATAGTGTCAGGCACTTGATGACCTGGGTGTTGGCAACTTTTCACAGCATTGTTTCTTGCTCCTTGTGAGTTTTGCTGCAGAGGAATTCCTGGGCTTGAACTTTCCCAGTATCTGGAAGTAAGCTGAGAACTGACCCAACAGGAAGGCCTCTTTCCCTGAAGCTTCCTCTGAAACAAACCTTCTTAAATGTAGGATTTTTGCTTAGCTTGGCAAAACACCTCACATTATGTAGGTGGAGTGAGCAAACCGTGACCTCTGGAGCAGAAACCTTTTTGCTGGTTCAGTCATTTTTGTCTGCTCAGTTCCACTCTTATTTAGGTCAACCTCAACCTGCCTTTTGTTTCTTTCACATCCCATCATCACTTTTGTTTCTCTTTAATTATTCTCCATTCATCACTTAAACCCTCCATCCCTTATACCAATTCCCTTTGTCTTTCCCTCTATCACTGCTTTAGAAAACTGATGCAAACACTCATGTTCCCAGGGCAAATTTCCTCCCACATTTCCTCACTTTCTCCAGTCTTTGCCTTTTCTCCTGGCAGTGTTCCTGCATAAAAGCTATTAAACATTTAACTTCTCACAGCTCTAATAAAAAAAAACTGTGACATTGAAATGATTGCTTGATTTCTCTCATTTTGTGTTGCTGTGTGTCTGTCTATTTTGTGTTTTGATTGAGGTCTCTTTTCTTTTCAGCGGATGACATCCATAGCTGCTCTGTCTTAATTTTTCAGGTCCTCTGAAAACTTTGCATTTTGGCACAATTTCAGCTGATGGCCTCGATCAGCTAATTCAGTACTAATTGGGAATTGAACCCAGGACTTGCTGCTGATGTTTTCCTGGGCTTCACTAGGCAGCACTTTTGGCAGTACGTCCTTCGGAATAGCCTCTTGTTCCAGTCTGAGCCTGCTGAAGTGCTTTGGGCCGAAAGTCATTTGCTCATTGTTCCCTTCTCTGCTTTGAAGTAGATTTATTTCTTCCCATGCAGCAGTTTATCAACATTGTCCCACATAACTTAAGCAATTCACTATCCTATAAATTCCCATTACTGTTTCCACCCTTCCTACAAATAAACATTGTCATGTTAGCTAAAGAACCTGTGCAGCTCTGATATGGTATTTATTTAATGAAGGACATATAAATTTATGAGGGCAAATAGTAAGGATCTTTTCTTTATCTTTGTGGGGGTATCTGAAAGAAGTGAACATAGGTACAAGGTGAGAAAAAGGAGGTATAGAGGGGAAATGAGGAACATTTTTCACACTGAGGGTGTTTAGAAATTGGTATGCACTGTCTAAGGAGAGGCAGATACTCTCATGACATTTAATGTGACTAGACAAGCACTTGAGTCATGAAGGCAGAGAAGGCTATTGATCTAATGTGAGAATTGTAGTAGCATTGCTTGGACACAATAGGCTACAGAGATTGTCTCTACATTGTATGAGCCAATGGCACATTACCTTGGGAATGATGGATTTAGTTTCAGTATTACTCATTTTTCCAATCTAATCAGTGATGCATAATAGATCACGTATTTGTTTCTCCTTGACGTGGTTGGATGTGGTAGAGTGTGGCTTTTCATTGGAAGTATGTGTTGCATCGGAGGTGAGCAGCCTTAGATGGAGACCCAGAGATGACACTGAAGTTTTGTGTCAGGTGTCATACCTGGCCTACCAACATGGTGCACTGGCTTAATATCAGGGTTTAGGAGGTTCAGCCACCCACCATACATGGGAGGACAGGGAGATATGGAGTGAAGAGAGCAGAGGGAATACTGATTGGCTGTGACCTGCAGTATTGCTGTGATCCAGGAGGACAGCTCATACAAAGGCAAAAGGTTAGGTAGCAGCAGGCATTCTTGGGATGAATGGCTTCCTTCTTTCTAAGTGTTTTTTTTATGATTCAAAGACAGCATTTTGTTGCTTTTGCTTCTTTCTCCTCATATCACATCCCTTCCTTGTGCCATTCTGGACCCCCCCCCCCCCCCAACAATTTTCTCATCTTTTCTCCCAATGTTAAGTTGTTTTACCTTTCTCCAAATTTTTTTTTGTCTCAATCATTCTCTAGAACTCAGCTTCAAATATTGTGTGTGTAAGACCATTTCTGCTCAGCTTACTTCCTTGACAGGAAGCACCAAGATGAATATTCTTATTTGGACATACTTTCTGCGGCCACCTTTGTAGGTCCACTTCAGCTAAAAATTGGACATTGGACCATACCACATCTCTTCCACAAATGGAGATCGGCAGCTGATAGCCTATGGATAACTCCCATTAGAATGCTTGCAGCCTTATATAAAGTGAACTACAGGGTCTCCTAATTGTCTAGCAACATTTTAAACACTCATTCCCTTTGCTTCTATTTATGTAATGGGTCCAGAGTAACAGTCTATGTATAAAACTGAGTATTATTATACTAACAACATTATTTTATCACACAGGAGACTACAGAATTTGAAATCTGAAATTAAATAAAATCTGCTGGAAGAATTCAGTGTGTCAAGCAGAATTTGCAGAGTTAAAGGGATAATCAAAACTACACACACAAAATGCTGGTGGAACACAGCAGGCCAGGCAGCATCTATAGGGAGAAACGCTGTCGACGTTTCGGTCCGAGACCCTTCGTCAGGGATAATCAAAATGTCAGGTCAATCATCCTATTGCCTGATTATATGCGGATTAGTGGTGTTGAGGAATATCACTAAAGGAAACAGCAGGAGATACATGAGTTTCAGACATGGACAGAGAAACAGCAGAAGGAGTTTAATCCAGCCAAATGTGAGATGTGGCACTTTGGGAGTTCAAATATAAAAGGACAGTACTCAGTTAATGCCAGGATCCTTAACTGACTTGATGTACAGAGGGATCTTGGGTTCCAGGTCCATAGTTGGGTATATAGGTTGATAAGGCAGCAAAGGTGCATGGCATGCTTTCCTTTATTAGTCCAGGAACGGAATTCAAGGGTCATGAGTTATGTTGCAGTTTTCTAAAGTTCTGTTTAGGCCACCTCTTGAATATTATATTCAGTTCAGATTACCTTATTATAGGAAGGATGCTGAGGCTTTGGAGAGGGTGCAGAAGAAGTTTATTAGGGTGTTGCCTGGGTTAGAATTTATGTGCTATAAGGAGAGGTTGGACAAATTTAGGTTGTTTTGTTTTCTGGAGCAGTGGGGACTGAGGGGGGATCTGATAGAGATTTATAAGGTTATAAGAGGCATAGATGCAGTAGTTTTTTTTCCCCAGGGTTGAAATGACTAATGTCAGAGGGTCAGGTGAGAGGGGTAAGTACAAAGGAGATGAGTTTTTTTACACCGAGCATAGTGGATGTGCTACGAGGGGTTGGTATTGGAAACATACCACAGGTTCCTAAGGTTCTTGGAGGTTTATGAAAGTGCAGAAATGGAGGGATATGGGCATTGTGTAGACAGAAGGGATTAGTTTAGTTTGGTGCTTCATTATTGGTATAATTAATTCAGTATACCGCCCTGGGCCAAAGGACCTGTTGATATGCTGCATTGTTCTATTTTTGTTGTTCTTCCAGCAGCTTGTTTTATTCTTTATCACATGCTATGAACTACGAGTGACTGATCAGCGCGATGACCTTCGTCAAATGAAACATACAAGAATGCATGTTAAATATAATTGTAATTATCTGAAAATTAGCCTGTTACAATTTTGGAAGTTGGTTACTGAAGTTGTCAGAGAAATGATATCCCCTTTATAATCTCAGGAACAGGTCTAATAGAGGGTAGAAAATGTTGCTAAAAATGCCTTCTTCTTATTTTCAGTTTCCTACCAGCTGCCACATTGAATTGTTTCTTGTATTTTCCTTGGCCAGTTACAGTGAGCCAGCTTGCACTTTAAGTATGCACTTTCCTTATGTTGGGACGGATAATGTAGGGGCCTGTCATTCACTTTTCCTGAACATCTGTCCCAAAGTGGAGTAAATTTCATGGGAACTTGACAGTTCTAATGATAGGAGACAAAGAACTGATTGATTAGCGTGCTGGCTGTTTAAATTTACTGAAAGATATGACAAGGAAATGTAGTTGAAGCTGTACGCTGGAGATTGTAACTGATGGATTTCTCACAGGTGAAAATGACTGACTGAACCTATCGCAATCTAGTCAGTATCTCAGCCTGGGAGTAACTCTGGGCAATGTCATTGCACAACAGTGTTAAATTCAATTGAATCAAGTTACTCTCTCTGCCATTTTATAGTGGTGTTTGTTCATTGTAAGTGAGGCAATTAATGTAAATGTGTAAACAACAGAGAGGGGAGCTTGATTGAGCATACTACTCCTTCACACAACAGCAAGTCCAGCTGAACATTTCACCAGCAGATCTGTGTATACTCTTCAAAGTTAGTTTGTGAAAGAGATAGCAGTGTTTTTCACAAAGTTCTTTTTGAATCCATAAACATGTTACCATTCAAACTGCTAGTGAATTTTTTATATATACACAATTTTGGATTGTTTGGCCCTTCAAGGTTACTTGAAGACCACCATTCCATTCACGCCGTAGCAAAAGGAAACTGCATTTCCTGTGATATCTTGTGACTGTCCATGCTCCTTTTAATATAGAAACAGGATGTTAATATGAAGAAGCTGCAGCAGTAGCTATAAATCAAAATAAATTTACAAATTTAACCTGCATAATTCTAGAGTACAATGACCAATCATTTTACAGTTACTGTCTTTGCTCGGCTACTGATTACAAACCTATTTATATTCCTGGCTTAGTAACTCTGCTAACTGTGACCAAGAATATTCTGCCATTTTTCCCTTTATAATTCCTTACCCGACATCATGACAGAACTGGGTGTCTTGAGGTGAAAATGTAATCAGTACCCTGGTTTTGGAATACTTCCTATGTGGGGAAATAATATGGGTAGTAATTTAAAGTAGAAAATCAACCCATTATAAATGACCACCTTTCTTTCTAAAAAAAAATCCATCATGCAACTGTTATAAGAATGTTGAATACCTCTCTGCCTTCAGGCACTCGGTGATAGCAGCTTTCAATTTTAAGTGCTACCACCACTATAGAGAGCAGGAGAGGAAAACTCATATTTGTTCCAGTGCTTGTATAACCTCAATTTCAGTGTTATAAAACAGAGAATCTTATTGCCTTTATTGCAGGGCTAATTTGCACATGACAATTTCCCACAATGAGTGAATAAAATATTACATAATGATATCAATCAGTGGCCAGGATATCAAGGAGTTCACTCTTGCATTTAAAAAAGAGCTATCTTTTATCCATATCGTGGATAAATGGATAAGAAGCACAATGGTGTCTGAAATCCTATAGTCTCATTTACAGCAATTACAGCTTGCAATTAGAGAATATTTTAATAATGAAAACATCCAAAGGTAACTTGCCAAAGAGTGATATTGAACTCAATTTAGCACAGAGGCACAGACAGGTGGTCTGAAATTTGTTCAAAGAGAAGGGTTTGGAAAATCACCTAGATGGAGGTGACGAAGGAATGAATGCCAGAGTTTATATTTTGGGTATCTGAAAGTACGGCAATCTGTGGCAAAGCTACTGAAGTCAGGATTACACACGTGAAATAGGGAAGTGCAAATATCTCAAAGGATTTTACAGCTGGAGGAAACTACAAAGAAAGAAAAATTGTCACTATTCAGTCACCGTGAACCAATTTCTTTGAAAGCTTGTAATCTATTGGCATTCAATGTCTAGAAGTTCAATTTATGGTCCCAGCAATTAATTTATTATTTCACAGAACACTGCTTCATATCAGTATTCCTGGTCAAACGTTTTCAGGTTGTTGTTTATGCAACTTAATCAAACAGATGTACCAAATAACTCGGAGCCTAATGAAGTTCACAATGCAAATTAAGCAGTAATGAGATAGGAACTTCTCAAGGCCTGAAAAGACTGTCAGCAACATGTATTTATTTTTGTAGAAAGAAACATATACTAAATCATTGCTGTTTGAGGAACCTGTTAGATTGTTGAGTAAAGCAGCTTGTGGAAACAAGACTCTATTTCAAAATCTATGGCCCTTTGAGTGGAACAATGAGTCTTGAAACATAAATGTGCACAAAAAGAACTTTCTCCGATAAACTTCTGCTTTTGTGGAGTTGTGGTCATGAAGGGAGAGTGTCAGCTGAGTAGACTGGAGGGGAGGGAGATGGTCAAAGTAGAAGATCAAGGCAGAAGATGGATGAAGAGAGATGTGAGAAAGCAAGAGAAGATCAGGGAGATGGATAGGGTTCCTGAAGATGATGGAGGGGAGGCAATTCTTTTTTTTTGTGCCGTGGAGAAATTTCAGAGGTATCAGTTTTACTAATGGTTTTGGTTTTCTGAAGTTAATTTAAGGTTATTTGAAAAATTAAGGCAACTAGAGAAATAATCATTGTGGGTACAGATGGAGCTGTGGAGATGAACAGGGAACAATCATAAAATGATTGACTGAGACTGAGGGAGTAAGGGGTGTTGCTGATTGTTAACGATGAAGAAGAGGACGATTGACGCTTCTGACTCAACTCCAGGAGCCTAAGTGGAATATTGGACTCTAAGGCTTAGCAATTATGACATGTAATGTAGGAAAACCAACCAGAGTTGACAAACAAGTTCTAGACTATCACTACGAATGTTGTTTTATATACCTCTTGTGCAAAATTTTGTGTAATTATGTACACTTTAAATGCATTTAGAATATTTTACTTTGATAATACAGTGGTAAAAAAAGATTTGATTATTTAGCACAATTCCTTTTGGTGCAAATGAACATTTTGCAGAGTCATGACTACCATTATCATTTCTGACCAGATCCACATCAATCTGATAAAACACCTGCACATTGAATGCAAGTCATGCTTGCATGCATGTCCCAAGTTCACAGTAGGTAGGGTCACTGCAAACAGGAATTTTCCACTGAGGTTGGGTGAAATTCAAACTAGAGGCCATAGATCAAGGGTGAAAGGGGAAATATTTAAGGGGAACTTTAGGAAGAACGTGGTACACTTTCACTCAAAGTGTGGTACAAATGTGGAATGAGCTACCAGAAGAAGTGGTGGACTGACTTCAACCTTTAAGAGAAGTTTGGGTGAGCACCTGGATGGGAGAGGTATGAAGAACTCAAGTCCAGGTGCGAGTTGATGAGACTAGGCAGAGTAACAGTTTGGCATGGACCAGATGAGCCTGCGTGGTGAGTAGTGTACTCAGAATTTATGAGATGGCTATTAAAATGTGCTATTCCTTGTTCCTTCCTTCCTTAATATTGTGGAGGAAATTTATCAACAACTTCCTGGGCATAGCTATGTTATAATATCTGAGGAAAGTCTTATTTTCATAACACTGCCCTCACTAAGTTGAGTCCCATGACTCCAATTTTCTTCAGTATCCCTGCCTTTTCACACTTTTTAACAGTCAGAAGTATTAAACCAAGGGAATGGTGTGTATGGTTGGAAGACCCCAAACAGGAAGAAAGTAGAGAAGTAAAAGGAAATAAAATTTTGATTAAAAGGAAAAGAATAATTATTTTTTCAAATCTTTTTAAAGCTTTTTACAATACGCAATATTTTTTAAAAGCAGCACAGTAGTTAACTGAAACATTTTTTTCATAAAATGTTATTTAGTCATTAGGCTAAATGTTACTTTAAATCAGATACAGCAGAATTTATGTTAGTGTTGCAAGTTGTGAAACAAAAAATGAACTACAACTTCAAATTCTGTATAATTTCAGATAAAAATCAATTGTGAAAATATCAACAGTGCTTTATTAAAAACCTTATCATCTTCCGTTTGTGTTGTTCATTTTCCATTCAGCTGGTCAACTTGGGCTGAAGGGCGGAGACAGAGATCGTGCACAAGTATATCACAACATTACTTTGGCATACGACTTCAGCTCGTGTTTCCTTTTGGCAAGGGGAGTAGCCCACTGTTTTAGCAGCAGAGGAGTTGGAAAAATGAATATAGAAAGTTGCAGGAAGTCCTTTACATGGACTTGAGAAGGCAGTAGAGACATTTCTTCAAACACATTCTGCTGACTTGTTTTTACATGTTGATCTGATAGTTTCTGATGAATCAGATGCCAAACCTTTCCCTTAAAGGTTGCTTCCCTTGTGGTTGATACTAATTTACATATACAAGCAAAGGTACTTGCTGTGATCTTCCCAGTGCTTGACAAAGGAATCTGAAACCACAAACTTTATTGTGTGGTTCATTTTTTAAAAATCCATCACTCTGCCACAGTATTCATTGCTTGTGTGACTTCTGCCCCACCCCCTGACCTTTCCACAAATCTTGATTCATAGAAATACATTGAGGTAATTAAAGAGAAATTGATTTTTATTTGCCTGCACAATCCTATAAAATTACAGTACTAAAGTCTTCAGTCTTTTCAAGGGACCCACTATCAGTTGTTGCCATCTGAATTATTTATTATCAACTGGAGCAGTTTACTTATTGGCTGAGAAGTTAAGATTTTTCTTCCAGTGAGCAGGATTAATCTGAACAGTGAATCAGAGTCTAGTGTTTTGGGAAGGAGATCCCAATTGATTATCATAGATTGCAATCTGCTGGCCTTTGGGCTGTCACATAAACTGGAAGATACCTTAATTTAAATTGAACATGTAGTGCAGCTTCCAAGTTGGTTTCCTTTGTTGAACATGATGTTTTCTACCAAACTTGTGCCCATCTCTTCCTGACCTAATCCCCCAGTACCTGCTTCCACCCTATTCATAGGGTGACCTGATCAAGACTGTTAATATCCTACTCAACAGCCACTACTGTGCATTATACATCTTTCTCCTCTATAATCCACATATTAATAATCATTTGTGAAACTGTCTCCATCTTCTCTTGTCTTCGCCAGTCTGCAATATTGAATTGTCCTTGGCTGGTCCCGCTCTATGGGTCCTAAAGTCCCCAACGTGAATTGAGAAGTATCTGTATTGTCACACAAACCCACGGGTCAAAAAAGCATCTATGCCCTTCCTCCCACTCATCATTTATGACAAGAGAAGTTTGCTCATCTTTGTGTTGTATCCCTCTCATTGTTCTCCTCAATCTATCTACTTCTGACGGCTGAAGAAGGGTTTCAGCCTGAAATGTCAACTGTTCGTTAATTTCCGTGGACGCTGGCCTGGCCTGCTGAGTTCCTCCAGCATTTTGTGTGTGTTGCTCTTGATGTTCAGCATCTACAGAATATCTTGTGTCGGATAAAAGTGTGGTTAATGTATCATTCTGTGCCTCTTCCCCCTTTACTTGTTTATGCCTTATTGGAATTTCTAGTAAAGCTGGTCCAGTTCATTGTCAATGGGGACTGAAGTACAGGGAGGTTCTGGGGAATTTGGACAGAATGTGGACAGTTAATAAATTGCTTCCTTCTTTACATAGTTCATGTGTTCCAGTTTTTTTCAATCACCTTCACAGTACTTGTTTGCTGGAATTTACAAGGGTCTTGATTTCCTTACAGGCAAGTTTGACACTTGTCTTTTATTACCACATTGCTGGTGAATATACTATGATTTTGGTGTTAGCTTGAATCTGAAATAGTGGCAAATCTCCCCTTCATATAGTCCTTTTGTCCAGGTACTTTTGATTCACTCTAGTTATCATTTTGGTTCAATGGTTCCATTTAATATCAGAGAATATAAGCAATATACAACCTAAAATTCTTACTCTGTGCAGACATCCTCAAAATAGAAGAAAAACAGCAAAGAATGAATGACAAAAAAAAACCAAGAGAACCACAAAGCCTCCTGCCTCTTCCCATGCACAAGAGGCAGCAAACTGCATCAACCTTCCCCCACGTATTGTAGCATAAAGCACCAGCATTCCCTCGACCCACCATGCAAACAACAGCAAAACCCCCAAGGAGGACCATGGTTGACAGTCCATCAAAAACTAACTGTCCATTCCAACAATTTGACTTTCTGTAGGCGCTCTCTCTCTTACTAACAAGTGCAAGTCAGATATCACTCCTTCCACGGTGAGAGGGGAGACAAACTGTCGCTTTTTTGATGTTACAGTCACAAGCCGAAGAGCTGCTTTTTATTTCGAGTTCCCCAGCTGGAGAACGTCCTGACACTTCAGTTCGTGATACCGGCGAGAATTTGGGTCCACAGGGCCACACAAGGCCATCCCTCAAAGGTGCCTGACTTCAGGTTGCACCTGGACTTATCGAAAACACGGCTGCCTGGCGAACTCCAAGAATAGGAACGCACCGCCATGCAGAACCGCAGTTTGAAGGTCGCTGTAGATCACAGACTCCAGCAGAGCCCCAGCCACTTTGAAAAGGAAAAATAGAGTCTTTACTGGACTTTTGGACTTTACTGAGTAATATTGCCAATCCTAATCTTGCTTGACGCCACTTCCATTGTCAGAGCAGTACCAATGCCTGTTTGAGAGTCAGCTTGTTTTCACAAAGTTTTCCTTGAGCGTGCACACTGCACATCTCACGAGTGTTCAGCAATCGGTCTGAAAAAAGCCACTGAGTCTGAAACAGCTCCAGCTGGGTGTTTTCCCAGCTGCTAATTTGTGCCATTGCATCACAGGACCAGGTAGGTGGCTCTGCTGTTCAGCTAATTTTGTTAATATGGCAAATGATTCCTGGTTTTATTGGGGCAGCAAATCTTTTATCAACTTTCACATTTGAAAGCAATAGCAGCAAAGAGAATGGACTTCAACGCAATGCAATGAAGAAGACTCCATCCTTTTCACTTTTCATTCTTTAATTTATTCACAGGACATGTACACTGATGCAGTGTCATCATTCAGTGTACATCCTGATTGGCTCTGATATGAAAGAGCACTTCAGAATCCAGAATATCATTGTGGTAATCTGCAGTCTTACATTGCTGCAACACAAGGACACTGAGGGTGTTGTAGGATATGAAATTCCACTTGCGGTCAGTTCAGCCATGATCTTATTGAATGCTGGAGCAGATCCAATGGGGCAAAAGCTTGTAATTCATCTGTTCATAAAAGATGTAATTGGTTAGATGGCACGGGAATATGCTGAGCAGTTTTCAGTCCCTTATGTAAGAAAGGATGTGTTGGCATTGGAAAGGTTCATGGGAATGATCCTGGGAACGACAAGGTTAATGTACGAGGAGCGTTTGATGGGTCACTGGAGTTTAGAAGAATGGTGGAGAGGGTGGGTGGGATCTCATTGAAAGCAATGAAATATTGAACCAATGAAATATTAAAAGTCCGAGATGGACTGGACAGGGAGAGGATGATTCCTATAGTGGGAGAGTCTAAGACAAGAGGGCACCAACTCAGAATACAAGGGAATCCCTTTAGAAAAGAGATTAAGAGGAATTTCTTTAGCAAGACAGTAGTGTGTCTGTGGAATTCATAGCCACAGACAGCGATAGAGGCTAAATCATTGAATATGTCTAAAGTAAAGGTTGATAGATTCTTGATTAGTAAGAATGTCAAAGGTTATGGGGAGAAGGCAGGAAAATGGGGTTGAGGGGGACAGGTAAATCTGCCAGGATAGAATGGCGGAGCAGACTCAATGGGCCAAATGGTCTAATTTTGCACCTATGTTTTACAGTCTTATGTAAGCAGTGAATCCAACAATTTGATCTCAGTATTCACAACACTCTACTGCCCCAAGAGAGAAAAGATGCAAAATCCCAAGAAAAGGAAAAAGCATTTTTTTCCGTGATCATCCTGGTTAACTTTCTTTTATCCTGGCTGCCAGTTATCCAGACCACATTACTCAACGGGCACAAAGCTTGAAGGAAAATCACATGCATATAACAAAACAACACACAGAATGCTGGAGGAACTCAGCAGGCCAGGCAGCATCTATGGAAAAGAGTACAGTCAGATTTTCGGGCTGAGGCCCTTCAGCAAGACCGGAGGGAAAAAGATGAGGAGTAGAGTAGGTGGGGGGAGGGGAGGGGAGGGAAAAACACAAGGTGATAGGTGAAGCTGGGGGGGAGGAGTGAAGTAAAGAGCTGGGAAGTTTATTGGTGAAAGAGGTACAGGGCTTGAGAAGGGGGTATCTAACAGCTGAGGACTGAAAGCCATGGAAGAAAGGAGACGGGCGAGGTGCACCAGAGGGAGGTGATGGGTAGGCCAGGAGATAAGGTGAGAGAGGGATGGGGAATGGTGAAGGATAGGAGCTGGGGGAGCATTACCAGAAGTTTGAGAAATCGATGTTCATGCCATCAGGTTAGAGACTACCCAGATTGTTGATCCTCCAACCTAAGCATGGCCTCATCGCGACAGTACAGGAGGCCATGGATGGACAGATCGGAATGGGAATAGGAAGTGGAATTAAAATGGTTAGCCACTTCTTCTAGCGGATGGAGCGTTGACGCTCTGCGAAATGGTCTCACAATCTACAGGTCTTGCTGATATACAGGAGGCCACACTGGTACTATCGGACACAGTAAATGACCCCAACCGACTCACAGAGGAAGTGTTGCCTCATCTGGAAGGACAGTGGGAGGAGGAGGAGGTGTAGGGGCAGGTGTAGCACTTGTTCCAGAATCAGATTCAGAATCAGGTTTATTATCACCGGCATGTGTCGTGAAATTTGTTCACTTAGCAGCAGCAGTACAATACGTATTAGATGAGATGTATTCACTTACATTTTTGCTGCTATGTATAAGGTACGGGGTTGGGGGGATTCTAATGGTGTTTGTATTGTGTTCTTTCAGAATTGCCACTACCGAATTAGTTTTGTGCAGTTTGCTTTATGTATTTTTATACTGTATACACACGGGTGTGGATCAAAGGTTAAACGAGATTGTAACGGCAGGAACTAGCTGTAAATTCATTCGTTTTGTTTTAAGACCCTCTTCCGGCACTAAAACATCTAAAGCAGATAAGAGCATTAAAACCTGAGAAAGTATTTGTGGTCCTGAGTGTGTACTTGTCCCCAGGCTATGAAATTTGTTACCAGGAGTGGGGTTAATTCTAAGCCAATTTAGCAATGAAACCTGAAGGGTGGGGATGAAGTACCTCCAGGTTTCACCTATCACCTTGTGTTTCTCTCTCCCCTTCCCCCACCTTTTAAATCTACTCCTCAGCTTTTTCTCTCCAGTCCTGCCGAAGGGTCTTGGACTGAAACATCGACTGTACTCTTTTCCATAGATGCTGCCTGGCCTGCTGAGTTCCTCCAGCATTTTGTGTGTGTTGCTTGGATTTCCAGCATCTGCAGAATTTCTCTTGTTTCTAACATCTAATTTAACAGGTTTAAGAAACAACTGTTAATGTAATCATTGGCGAGTCATTGACTGAGACCATTTGCTCAACTCTTCTTCAAACCCTGTGATGTAAACATTGGTTTGTATCTAAAAGATTTCAAGGACTTCATTCCTAGAGATAATGGTAAGTTTGATAGTGACCTTTGATGTTCCTCATAAACCTTTAAAAAAGGAAAGGGAAATCATTAGAACATCGGACACTGGTGCTCAAAAACAGGACCTCTGGCCCACAATGCCTGCACTGAGAATCCATTTTTGTTAGCAGAAGTATTTTGCTTTGCAATAGATTATTAAACTACCATACATTCCAAAAGATCATCCTACATTGAATAAGGTACTTGCCTCCGGCCAGATCCTTTCCTTTAGGGTGGGTGGATTAAACGTTTCCAAGAAAGTTATAATCACTGTTTCATTTGAAGTACAGACCAGTTGCTTCATTGCTCATGCGTATTTTGAGAGAATTTGTTTTATTAATAACATGAATTACTTCCTTCACTGTTAACACTGATGTAAGTCCCAGAGATGATCACGAGTGTTACAACCAGAGAACCATAGAACACTACAGCACAGAAAACAGGCCATTCAGCACTTCTAGTCTGTGCCGAAACTTTATCCTGCTAGTCCCATTGACCTGCACCCAGTCCATAACCCTCCAGACCTCTCCCATCCATGTATCTATCCAATTTATTCTTAAAACTTAAGAGTGAGTCTGCATTTGCATCAATGTGTCATTGAAGATATTATGGACAACTTGGACAAATTCTGGACAACTAGGAACGTCAACATTGTTTTGTGAAGGAGAAATCATATTTGATCAACTTATTGGAGGACTTCAAAAAAAAAGATATGCTATTGGATAAAGAGGAACTGGTGGATACTCAGATTTCCAAAAGGAAATCACAAGATTTTCATTGTGAAGTTCAAAGCTTATTGCAGAAAATAAAATTCAAGATGTTGTAGATAATATTCTTAGGAGTTCTGCTGGTCAAGACGTAACAGTGAGTTGGCAGAAATAGTTCTTTTCTTCGTTGGCAATGGTGTGTCAAAGCATTGAGTCCAAACATTTTGTACTTTTATCAATGACATAGATGTCATTTCTAGCACTGGTGATACAGATACAGATATGGTAGAAAACTGAGTTGTGAAGTTAAAAGAAACTGTAGAGGGGTAAAAATAGGTTAAATAAAGGAGCAAGTACCTGGAATATGAAGAATATTACCTGAAATTGTCCATTTTGGGAGGAAAAATTAAAAGATATTATTTTATCTAAATGGTTTGAGAATTCAGATCTCTGAAATGCAGTAGGATTTAGGTGGTCCAGTGCAAAATTTGCAGAAGGCTGGTTACAGCAAGTAATTACAAAACCTCACAGAAAATTGGCATTTTCTAGAATGATTGCTGGTTGCAGACGGGGTGGTTTGATTACCTCAGAAATTGCTGATCTCCTGGAATTTACATCACAGCTGTGGGCGAAATGCCTTGTTAATGAGAGAGGTCAGAGGAGAATGGCTAGAATGATTCAAGCTGACAGGAAAGTGACAGTTACATAAATAACCACACACTACAACAGTGGTGTGCAGAAGAGCATCTCTGAATGCACAACACATCGAACCATGAAGTGGATGGGCTGCAGCTGCAGAAGGCCACAAACAAACACTCAGTGGCCATTTTGTTAGGTACAGAAAGTACAGGAACTGCCGAAGGATCTCGGCCCAAAACATCGACTGTATTTTTTTCCATAGATGCTTCCTGGCCTGCTGAGTTCCTCCAGCATTTTGTGTGTGTTGCTCGGACTTCCAGCATCTGCAGATACTCTCTTGTTTGTATTGGGTTTGTCATATCTATTTGTCAGAGAGTCACTCCATGATTATTCATCCTCATTCCTTGCAAATATTAAGAATGTAAACGTTATGACCAATATAGTGAAAACTGTTAGTAATACTCTTTTGTGTCTTTGCTTAAAAATGTTTATCACTCTGAGATTAAAGAATGCTCTTTATTGTGGAAAGTAAAAGAGGCAAATGTACTTGAACGATAGTGTGTACTGAGTAGAATCTGGACATAACTGAAAAATAGGACAACGTAGGGCCTAGTATTCAACTGGCGGGTAGAGGCATTTTAAACTTTATCTTGAATTATGTAAAGTATTTTTCTGGCAATGTGCTACATTATTTCAATAATTACTTAGCCAATACTTGGACATACAGTATTGTCCAAAAGTCTTAGGCTAGGATGCCAAAGAATTGACAACATTACTGTAGTAAATTTTAAGTATTGCACTTTACTGCTGCTGCTGCAAAAAAAAATTTCGTGACATATGTGAGTGATGATAAACCTGATTCTGATTTGGGTCTCCATAGTGGACTGTGAGTGGGAAGGTGGCAGGGAGAGCCGAATCATGGTTGGGAAAAAGGGACGGGAAATGGGAGGGAGCAGAAAGCACTAGAGACATTCTGCGGTGTACAATAAACCAGTTATTGGGAATCAAATTACCTTTCCTAGTGCCTTAGCGCTGGGTGTGTCTGAACACATGCCACCCCCTCCACCGTTAGCACTCCTTCTCTGCCACCTGGCCCTACCCCTCCCTTGATGTTGCACCCTCACCATTTTCAACATCCATTGTTCCCGCCAGATTTACGACTTGCTCTCTGCTCCATGTTGACAAATACAGTACTGTGCAAAATTCTCAGGCACCCTAGCCATTTATATGTGCCAAAGAATTTTGCAAAGTAGTGAAAGGTTTTTTTTAAAATCACAGGCAATTTAAATTACAAGATAGAAATAACTTTGAGAATGGGTGTTATGATTGGTATAACAATTAGAAAGCAGCCATAAGAAGCTAACCTCCTTTAACATACTTATTGGTTTCCCAGCTTACATTGATAATGGAATAATCTTGTATACTGATGGCATTTGAGGGTGAACTATGTTAAAGATCTTAATGAAGATATTGCTAACCTGGGGTCTACAGACCTCTCGGTGAATGGTTAGGCTCCATGGCAAAAAAAGGTTGGGAACCACTGTTCAATGAGGCTGATGTCAAGAGGGGTGTAGATAAAAGTAAACTAGGAAGTGTTAAATTGACTGTGTTATCCCTTCAAAGTCAACCGGCTCAGCAACTCCACTCTGCCAACTTCCTCAATGAGCTCATCAGGATTCCATGTTTATACAAAATGTATAGCTCTCAGAAGTGTCAGCAAAGCAAAAATAAACAGAGCTGGTTCAAATAATGGTGATATTTGTTTAATTTTGGAGGGATTGTGCAAAAAATAATAGGCATGGTTTTTAATGATGAAAAAATTTCTTTGAAGCAACACAATGTAATCTGCATGGGCCATTATCAAGTTGCAGGTGAAGTGTTCCATCTGCAAAAATGATGTCAGAAATTTAATGGGAAAAAACTTACAGAAACAGAACTGGTCTAATATTCTATTTTACTTTAAAATTTAGATTTAGGGTGGCTCAACAGCACAGTGGTTAGCACAAGGCTTTACTTTACCAATAACCTGGGTTAAATTCCTGCCGCTACTTGTAAAGACTTTGTATATTCTCCTCATGGGTTTCCTCCCACAGTCCAAAGACATACTGGTTGGTAGGTTAATTGATCATTCTAAATTGTCCCATGATTAAACTAGGAATAAAATGAGGGATAGCTAGGCAATGTGTCATGAAGTGCAGGAAGGGCCTACTTCACATTGTACCTCAATAAATAGATAAATAAATAAACATTTGTATCAATAAAAATGTGAAGTAATTTTTTGCAACTTTGTCCTTGAGGAACATTGTTTTGTTTAGCTATATACATGTGTATGGTTGAGTGACAATAAACTTGAATTTGACCTTATTTGGAAGTCCTTTAGGGTAACCACTATTTTCAATTTCTATGCAAGTTAATCCAAAGACCTCAAGAATATCATAGAATGACTTTCGGCATCCTGGCATAAATTCACCACAGGAGCCGTTGGAGGAATATCATCATCTGCTTATTTGCTTGCTGGTAGTCTTCTATTTTCCTGCCAGGTTTATAAGTCAGTCTTAACTATTTTAACACAACTATTTTCATTCTCCCTATGACAAGATCACTATCCAGTCGCAGATACTGGTTTAGAATTTTGCAAGAAGTATAGTAGGTGCAAGTTTAGGGTGAAAAACTGCAAATGCTGTAGGATTGGAGTTCTTGATAAATTAAGGATGAAGGATAGAATATGTGAATTGATAATAAAACAGGTGGTTCTTACAAGTCATTTGGTAAGTATGTTTAACATGTGATCTGTTGCATATCTCCAGCATTCTCTTACATTTTAAGTTTTCAGCAGCTGTTGATTTTTGTATCTCATCCTTTCCGCATTTTCTTCTCTCCCTCTAGTGTCTTCATTCATCTTCCTCAACAACTGCTCCATAAAAGCCAACTATGTTAAACAAACACTCATTGCCCCATCTTAAACAGCGCCAGCAGTATTTCCACCACGTGTAACCTGTCTCCACTCTATCACGGGCACTCCCACTATTCTCTCAATTTCTCTGCAATTTAAAATACACTCCTTTTTGCAGTTTTCCAGGTCTTTTGAGGGGTCTCCCATGTTAGACATGTTCTACACTTCACAGCTGCTGCTTGACCTGCTGAGTATTTCAGAACTTGCTGTCTTATTTTGAGCTTGAGCATAAGTCAATTGTGCTTCAGTGTCAGGAACAGATGCATTATCAGTCATTACCTCTTTTGTCTGTTATATAATCCACAGGCCATTTTTATGTTTTCCTGCTTTCACTCCCATTCTTGTTACCACTCTTTAGTTCACTCATTCTCAGGACCTGTTTTCACTCACAAGGGCAGTACTGATTGCCCATCCCTAATTGCAGTATTTTTGATGAAGGTACTGCTAAAGTCCTCTTGAGTTCCTGGATTTAGGCCTGGTGAAGATGAAGGGAAAGAAATATATTTCCCTATCAGGATGGTCTAAGACTTTGAAGGGAACCTGCAGGCAGTGGAGTTCCCATGCACCTACTCATGTTCTTCTTGGTAGCAGACATTGTAAACTTAAGAGGTGCCTTAACACAGCTAAACAAATCGTTGTTAACACTGTGCTGGTGATGGAAGGAATGAAAGTAAACGATACTCAGATAAGGTACCAATCAAACAAAATACCTAGCACTGGATAAGGTCAAATTTCTCGAGAGGTATTGGCGCTGCTCTAATTCGGTGATGTGAAGGATCACACACTTCTGACTTGTGGAGAGATCTTGTTGTGTGTTGTGTCAAGAATTGAGTCTCTCAGTGCAGGATACCCAGCCGCTGACCGGCTCTTGTACTACAGGATTTTTTGTGGCTACTCCAGAGGCTACTGACTCTGGATTGTTGATGCTGGAATGACTTGAAAATAGTAATGCCACTGATTGTTGAAATTTGGTGGAATAACTCTCATTTGAGATGGTTAATGCCTGACACTACTGCAGCTTGAATGATAGTTGCCATGCAGAAGAACAGTGGTGAGTGGTGAGTGGTGGTGGAATTGGCTGATCTGGGAGGAACATAATGGCCTTTTCTTTTGCTCTATATGTGGTCCAATGTACACATTTCTACTTCATGCCAGTTTTGTGCTTCATTATCTACCACTAACAAACACACTTGATTAGGGACACATGCTTGTTAATGCAGATATCTAATCAGCCAATTACGTGGCTGCAACACAATGCATAAAAGCATGCAGATATGGTCAAGAGGTTCAGTTGTTGCTCACACCAAGTATCAGAATGGGGAAGAAAAGTGATTTAAGTGACTTTGACTGTGGTATCAGATGAGATGGTTTGAGTATCTGAGAAAATGCCGATCTCCTGGGACTTCCATGCACACCAGTCTGGAGAGCTTACAGAGAACAGTGTGAAAAACAAAAAAATCATCCAGTGAGTGGCAATTCAGTGGGAAAAAAACACCTTGTTAATGAGAGAGGTCAGAGGGGAACAGCCAGACTGGTTCAAGCTGACAGAAAGGTGACAGTAACTCAAATAAGCACATGTTAGTCAAAGAGCTGCAGAAAAGCATCTCTGAATGCACAACACACTGGACCTTGAAGTGAATAGGCTTTCGCAGCCAAACATATGCTCAGTGGCTACTTTGTTAAGTACAGGAGGCACCTAATAAAGTGGTCACTGCATGTATGAACAATGCTTTCTTACATTGCACTGGCCTTCTTCTTACATGTTTGCCAGCTATTCTCAGTCTCACAGGAAATGGAAGGCAGCTTGATGACTTTCTTCTGATATGTATGTCCAGGAGGATGAGGAGGTGATAGATAGGAGCTACAGGGAGGTAGTCACCCCTAAGCTGCAGAAGGCGGGTAGCTGGATGACTGTCAAGAGAGGGAAAGGGAATAGGCAGTCAGTGCAGAGTATATCTGTGGCTGTTCCCCTCAATAATAACCATACCACTTTGGATACTATTGGCCATAGAAGATTTGACCTAGGCTGTGCATGCCAAAAAGATTGGCAATTAATCCAGGTCATTGTAGAAAGAAACAACGGACAATACTCTACAGCCCAGAACATGAAGAACTTTATCATAAAGAAGCTCCCGCACCACTTTTTCCAAAGGCTCCTCTCTCCACAATTTATTCCTCTCCTCTTCAATTTACTTTCTTCCTATTTCCATCCACCATCTCCATGCTTACCCTCCTCTCCATTAATGAATCTGCAAGTCAACTTCTAACATTTTTAAGCAGGGGGAATACCAAAATATTGATCTCCTAAAGCGAGGTCTCAAATTCCTGAATTTTTGGTGATACCAACTTTGATGTTACGTAGTGTCCCGTTAGCTCACCAAAATTCGATGCAGAAGAATGAAAAGTTTGTTATTCTGTGCCGTATGTGAGAAGAGACTTAAATAATCCATTATACTTCATGCATCATACCAACAAAGAAAATACAGCTGATTGTTTTTTTTTAAATGTTCTTTTACATGAAGCAGACACAAGTGGCAAGATTGGCATTTATTGGGCTTCCTGAATTTTTCCAGAGGAGGCAATTAAGAGTCAGCATTGCAGATGAGTCTGTGGTTACCTCAGGGCTGGACTGGGTAATAATGAAGGAAGGGATAGGTTACAGTAGTTTAATGTTCATCAAGGAGTACAGTGTACACAAAGTGAGGAATGATTAGCGAATTGAAGAGACTGAGTTAACAAAGACTGCTGCATCTCTGCACCCTTTGCTATCACCTGCAGTTCCAATGGCAATAGTGACGATAGTCTGATCATGGCACAGGAACAATCCCACCAAGTTTTACTGCCCAGCCTAATTCTAGTGGATTCTTCTGTAACATTTGTGATAAGATGTCAACAACATCATAAGACTAGATTTAACATATTCCCCTAAATCTGCCTGTGACGGACCAGAACAGAGGTCAAGCTCACCAATTATAAAATGGCTGAAATGGCTTGGGATGGAGCAGTAAGTACCAGAACATGATTATAACATTCCAACAACCACTCCACCCCCTATCTAGCTATTCAATGATTCTTTATTATTGTCTAGTTGAGTCAAATATTCCCTTTTAATCCTTAAATCCCTTGTTTCCTAATGCAAATTCTATATTTTCCATAATGTTCTTCATTTTTGTGAGCCTTGGCTTTTTCTGGGGTTTCCTCTTCAGTTTCAGAATTGCTTCAATCCAATCATTTTTCTAAAATGTATGGATTAATTTTGTTACATCAAAACATAGAAAACCTACAGCACAATACAGGCCTTTCAGCCCACAAAGCTGTGCAGAACATGACCCTACCTTAGAAATTACTAAGGTTACCCATAGCCCGATAGTTTTCTAAGCTCCATGTACTTATTCAAAAGTCTCTTAAAAGACCCTATCGATGCTGCCTCCTCCAATGTTGCCGGCAGCCCATTTCACACACTCACCACTCTCTGCGTAAAAGGCTTACCCCTGACATCTCCTCTGTACCTACTTCCAAGCACCTTAAACCTGTATCCTCTTGTGGCTACCATTTCAGCCCTGGGAAAAAGCCTCTGACTATCCACACAATCAATGCCTCTCACCATCTTATACACGTCTATCAGGTCACCTCTCCTCCTCCATCACTCCAAGGAGAAAAGGCCGAGTTCACTCAACATGTTCTCATAAGGCATGCTCCCCAATCCCAGCAACATCTTTGTAAATCTCCTCTGCACCCTTTCTATGGTTTCCACATCCTTCCTGTAGGGAGGTGACCAGAACTGAGCACAGTACTCTAATTGGGGTCTGACAAGTATCCTATATAGCTGCAACATTACCTCTCAGCTCCTAAATTAAATTCCACGATTGATTAAGGCCAATACACCGTATGCCTTCTTAACCACAGAATCAACCTGTGCAGCTGCTTTGAGCATCCTATGGACTCGGACTCCAAGATCCCTCTGATCCTCCAAACTGCCAAGAGTCTTACCATTAATACTATATTCTGTCATCATAGTTGACCTACCAAAATGAACCACCTACCACTTATCTGGGTTGAACTCCATCTGCCAATTCTCAGCCCAGTTTGGCATCCTATCGATGTCCTGCGCAATATCCACAACACCACAAACCTTTGTGTCATCAACAAATTTACTAACCCATCCCACCACTTCCTCATCCAGGTCATTTATAAAAATCATGAAGAGTAGGGGTCCCAGAACAGATCCCTGAAGCACAGCACTTATGACCGACCTCCATGCAGAATATGACCTGTCTACAACCACTCTTTGCCTTCTGTGGGCAAGCCAGTTCTGGATCCACAAAGCAATGTCCCTTTGGATCCCATGCCTCCTTACTTTCGCAATAGGTCTTGCATGGGGTACCTTATCAAATGCCTTGCTGAAATCCATGTATACTACATTTACTGCTCTACCTTCATCAATGTGTTTAGTCACATCCCCAAAAAATTCAATCGGGCTCGTAAGGCACAACCTGCCTTTCACAAAGCCATTCTGACTATTCCTAATCATATTATGCCTCTTCAAATGTTCATAATTCTGCCTCTCAGGATCCTCTCCATCAACTTACCAGCCACAGAGTTAAGACTCACTGGTCTATAATTTCCTGGGCTATCTCTAATCCCTTTCTTGAATAAAGGAGCAACATCCGCAGCCCTCCAATCCTTCGGAACCTCTCCCATTCCCATTGATGATTGAAAGATCATCGCCAGAGGCTCAGCAATCTCCTCTCTTGCCTCCCACAGTAGCCTGGGGTACATCTTGTCTGGTCCTGGTGACTTATTCAACTTGATGCTTTCCAAAATCTCCAGCACATCCTCTTTCTTAATATCTACATGCTCAAGCTTTTCAATCCACTTTGTCATCCCTACAATCGCCAAGATCTTTTTCCTAAGTGAATACTGAAGCAAAGTAATCATTAAGTACCTCTGCTATCTCCTCCAGTTCCATACACACTCTCCTTTCACTTTCTTGTACAATAGTTGAATATTTTCCCTTGTTCAGTCCAATAAATCCCATTGACATTTAAACGCATTGTATCACACTTGATCTTTTCTAATCCTGTGTTATGGAGGATTTGTCTTCCAAGTAAGCCAGCTGTAGCCCAGATTACTGTAATGCAATATCCTATTTCCCATTGAACACGCGGAGATGAGTTCCTGTGAGGTATTTTTTTCTGAACAGTAATGATAGTACCACAACTACACAGAGAGTGCTGAGTGTGTGAAACACCCAGCCAGGGGTGCTGAGGGACATTGAATAAATTCTTAATATGCACATGGATAATAAAAAAATAGAGGGCTATGTAGGAAGGAAGAGCTAGATTGATCTATAGAGTAGATTAAAAAGTTGGCTCAACAACATGGGCTGTAGGACCTGTACAATGCTGTAATGTTCTGTGTTCTGGGTTCTATAAACTACTGTTCATGGTGGGTGTGGGTAAGGGTTATGAGAAGAGGAGGGGTATTTAGGAGATTATCCTAGCAGTTTCCAAAGCAAATCCTCTCAGTGGTGGCCAACAGCTGCATTTGGAGACAAAAGTGATTACAGATGCCTATCAGTTTCCATTTGAATAGAAGCATTCACTTTTAAATGCATATCAAATGTAGGTAAGAAAGTTTGAGGATAAAACTCATAACAAAAGACAATGGCTGTTCACAATTTGCACTTAAAATTGTTGGCCCTTTTTCAGACATCTTGTGGGTTAATAATCTGTAAAACTCCTGGGAAAGATTGTTGTGAATCAAGAAATACTGCTGACAAAGTAAAACTGGACAAAAGTTGTTATTTCTTTTGCATTTGTGTTTCTTTCTGCACTTTTTTTCTCTTGACATGAACTCTGTAAGAGTGAGTTTTATTCTGTATCTCAGATTTTTTGGGTAGTAATTTGTGAATTCCCTAAGGAGCAAATTTCCATGATCTACCCAGCTGTAATTCAGGGGTCCACTGTGCATTAGTCTAGCTTTTCCAACTGTTCTCCTATTGTCACTTTGGTTACTTCTCTCATTATCGTTTGCAGAATTAACTGCATATTCTTCTGTTTTATTGGATATTGAGTAATTTGCAAAACAAACTTAGATTAATTCTAAAATGTTGAACATTTACTAACCTTTGCATAACAAATACATTCCTTAATCTTATCAGTGTACCAAGTGAGAGTTGTATTTAATATTAAAGACTAATGGGCACTTCCCTGAAAATGTTATAAAATTGGGGAAGTTTGCCTTTAAAATTGCAAAGCTGTGTTTTATTTTCCATTGATTGCTTTGACAAAACATGATCTGCTCTGTTCCTGACAGTAGCTGCTATGCCACTGCCATGAGAACTCACTGAAAGTAGGCTGCAGGCTTGGAAATGCAGCAACATGATAGGCAGCCATAGGGGAAAATGGATGCACGTCTTCAGTATGTGTGACCAACCCCATCTCTACATTATCTTGTGATCCTCCTCATTGTCCTGCTCAGTAAGTAGCCCCATGTCAATGCAAAAAACTGCCTAATTATATGGGCAGTTGGATGGGACTTGCTCCTTTTTTTATTGGGAGTTATGAATGGAGGTAATAGGTAATGCAATGTTGATGCACTATTGGATAGCAAGGTAGAATTGAGTGTTGTGACAGCTGACGTATGAATAAAGCCGGAAACATTTCAACAGGGCTAAAATGAGAATTGCTGAGAGGCACCGAGTCGTGTTTCTTGGAGGACAGGACTTCCAATGGGAAAGGTTACCATCCTTTCCAAACGTGCAAAATAGCTTTTCTGCATGAATGGGACCAGATTCTGGGCAATCCCTCTCACAAAGTACTTTCATTTAAAACAAAACATGTCATTCTTGTAAGTCAAATCATTAGAACTTTTGTAGTGTCCAGGCCAGCAGTAATGAATGTGAACAGTACTTGTGCTTGTGACTGCACACTGACTACACTATGCTGCTGAAAAATTTAGATTGAATTAAGAGTTATTTACTAAGAATGACTTACTAAGAATTATTTAACCTAACACCAGCATCAGAGTCACAGCGAGAAACATACATTAAAAAATTGTTTACTGTCTTGCAAATGATCTGGTTATTGTATCTGGATGATGTACTATTATTTTTCAAACACTCTGAAGTGACTCCGTACTGGAAATTTGCTGTGATTATACACCTACACACCTCCAACTTCCATCCAACTTCCCTTTGGCAACTTCCATTGCTCATGGCATCTAAAGGTTCTTCATGTGATTTTGCTAGAGCTCACTTAGGGGAAGTTAAAGGGAATTGGATAGGGAATATGGCTCTGCCATAACACTTAAGTGACTGTGTCAGTTCAAAGTACTCAAGCAACTGTTTCTACTCAGTGTATGTTGATCCCTTTTATTATCTATAGGGTTCTCAAAGATGTCCCATGACAATAGTGACTGAAATAAAATTAACCTTTGCTAATATGGTTCACGATACCATCCAGGTAAGAAGCACTGTAAAGGAGGTCTGCAAATTGTCAACAATGAGGTAGCTCTGGAGGAACTTCTTCATGGTAGGCATCCCTGGAAAATCCTGTAATGTCAGCTATACTCTTTTCCATGGATGCTGCCTGGGCTGCTGAGTTCCTCCAGCATTTTGTGTGTGTCAATAATGAGATGTTTCACTGCTATCATGAAAATTGCTTAGTGATGAGCTGGGACAGTAAATTAAGTAATATAGTCTATGTGATGCAAGTTGCTGATTTTTGTTTCAAAAAATAGAAATTATGATTTTCTCATTATCAAATATAACATTCATCATTTGCATACATTAATTACAAGACCAAAACATGTCTGCACCTAAATTCCGATCATTTTCATTACCTGTGAGGACATGAGTTGACAATTTTTTCTGCAAGAATTTGCAAAGCAATTTAGAAGACAGCTGCTGCCCAAATATTTATGTGAAATTATTTGCAACTAGTTTGAATTATGATTGTATTAATCATCAGATCATTCTTCCTTAGCAGTTAACTGTGATTCCCACACCCAGTTGAACTTGTCTGAACTACAGGATACTTGTGCATTCAGAAATTTGCTTTGAAATGTAGTTGCTAAGGCTGTTGATGCTGTGGTGCCTCATGGTTTCCATTAGTTTTCCTTCAGGGCCAACACCCCTTAAATTTTTTTTCTGATAGAAATTTTTCTCTTACAACTTATACTTTCACTTTTGGCATCTCACGTTAATTTTGCTGGTTATCATTTAGTTAATAGATAATAATGTTCTACATGCAGTCATTTGAGACAAACATAATTCACTTCCTGCTGAGGAGGAATCTGAACCATAGAGTTGTCTCCATGTTAGAACTAGTTTCAGTTAAAATGATTATTCAACATGCTGCAAAGAGTTGGTCCAAAAGACAAACTGAGATAAAGAAATATCTGATGCAGATTGTGCAGTCATATTCAGAGGTACTGGTTCATATTTGTGGAAGAGTAGAAAAACAGGCTGCTGCGTGAAGTGAATTTTGGTGAATTCTGTATTCTGCGCCTTCCCCTGGGCGAGGTTGGGTCTGAATGTGAGCTTGCCTCTTTTCTATCCCATTGAGTTCAGATCAAAAATGGTAGGTGATTTCTTACAACACACACAAAGTGCTGGTGGAACACAGCAGGCTAGGCAGCATCTATAGGGAGAAGCACTGTCAACGTTTTGGGCTGAGACCCTTCGTCAAGATTTCTTATTTAATTTTCCTTTTTTGTATTATTGCAAAACAACTCATCACACCCTTTTATGGGATCAGGAAAATCTGTCCTTAGGTGAAGGTAACCAACAAGTCTATCCAACTTTAAGTCCAGAACAGATGTAAAACTTGTAGCCTGAATAGTATGAGTATCTTGCACGTTCCTATTGATGTATGGTAGAGAACATACTGACTAGTTGCATCAAAGCCTGGTATTGAGAGTCCCATGCACAGGCCTGCAAGGGGCTTCATATGGTTGTGCACTCAGCCAGCTTCATCACAGGACCTCTCCTTTATCAACTTAACACCCAAAAATATCAGTTAGATTGAAAGAGTGCAGAGAAAATTTGCAAGGACATTGCAGGGACTTGAGACCCTGAGTTAAAGGGAAAGGTTGAATAGATTGGGACTTCATTCTCTACAGCATAGGAGAATGACAGGAGATTTGATAATTGCTGGGTGGAGCTAAAGTTGGTGCCAGGGAGCAACTGCTCCCAGCTCATCGGCGAGACAGTTAAATTCTTACTATTCTAATGTCTCTTTTTCCTTTCCAGGGTTGCTGGGTCCTATCGGAATCTTTCATCTATAGCAGCAGTCAAAGACTGTGGTTGTATATGATTGCGTGTTGCCTTTCTTGGAGCTTGCCAAATTGGCCCCATTTCGGCATGTCCAGGTTTGGTCTGAAGTTGGCCATCTTCAGGGAATGCATGGCCCTGTGGACAAGCATTCTCACCACTGTTGTGTACTGAAGCATAGTGGGAGCTGGAACATCAAAGACAGTGAGAGTGGCTGTTGGAGGGCTCTGTACTCAGTATTTGCCAATTCTTGAGTCAGGGAACACGAAACGAAAAGCAATGTTTCAGATTGAAATAGTGACTGTTATCTCCCTGTCACTATGAAAGGAGCAATATCTGTCACTCCCTTGTCAGTGAGAGGGACAGAGAGAGCCTGTGGGATGTCGACATGTTGGAGTGAACAGATAGTTTTTGATGGACTATGATCTCTCTTTGGAGGTGCGAATGCAGATGCAGTGGGGGAGGGGAGGGACCTGCTTGCTGCTGCGGGTGCACAGGGGGAGCAGGGGGCTTTGGAGGTGCGAATGCAGATGCAGTGGGGGAGGGGAGGGACCTGCTTGCTGCTGCGGGTGCACAGGGGGAGCAGGGGGCTTTGGAGGTGCGAATGCAGATGCAGTGGGGGAGGGGAGGGACCTGCTTGCTGCTGCGGGTGCACAGGGGGAGCAGGGGGCTTTGGAGGTGCGAATGCAGATGCAGTGGGGGAGGGGAGGGACCTGCTTGCTGCTGCGGGTGCACAGAGGGAGCAGGGGGCTTTGGAGGTGCGAATGCAGATGCAGTGGGGGAGGGGGATGGTTCACCTGCTTGCTGCTGCTGGTGCACAGGGGGAGCAGGGGGCTTTGGAGGTGCGAATGCAGATGCAGTGGGGGAGGGGAGGGGAGGGGAGGGGGAGCAGGGGGCTTTGGGGTTCTTATGTTTTTTTCTGTCTGATTCTTTCTTTGGGTGCTTTGCTTCTGTTTCGAGGATGTGTGTGAAGGGTAAGTATTTCAGGTTGTATATTGTATACATTCTCTGATATTAAATGGACATTGTTATCAGTGTTTATCTGGGCAGTGTCCAGCTATCTTCTGTTGCTTTTCAATGCCTGTCTCTCCATCTTTAAGTATCCACCAGGCAAGGTCTTTTCCAACAAAGGTCCTTTCCCTTTGCTGCTTAACATCACTGTGGAATCCAAATCAGAATCAACTTTATTATCACTGACACATGCCATGAAATATCTGTTGTTTTGTGGCAGCAGTACAGTGCAATATATAAAAAAGTACTATAAATTACAATATGAATATATAAAAATACATAAACAAAAATAGGTAAACAATTAGAGAAATAATTAGAGTGTTCATGGAGTATTCAGAAATCTGATGGTGGAAGGGAATAAGTTGTTCTTAAACATTGAGTGTGCGTCTGTAGGCTCCTATACCTTCTTCTTGATGGCAGTAATCAGGAGAGGGCATGACCTGGATGGTGAGGGCCCTTCATGATGGATTCTGCCTTTTTGAAGCATCACATTTAAACATATCCCCGATGGTGGGGATGTTAGTGCCCATGATGGAACTGGCTGAGTTTACAACCCTCTGCAGCATGTTTTGACCCTGTGCAATGGTGCCTCCCTACCAAATGGTGATACTCCCTGAATGTTGCCTGTGGTACTCCTGTAGAAATTTGTTAGAGTCTTTGTTGGCTTACCAAGCCACCTCATATTCCTATTGAAATATTGCTGTTGTATGCCTTCTTCATAATTACATCAATATGTAGGCCCAGGATAGGACTTCAGAGATGTTGACACCCAGGAACCTGAAACTAGTCACCCTGTCCGCTGCTGACCCCTCAAAGAGAACTGCTGTGCATTTTCCTGATTTCATCTTCCTGAAGTCCACAATCAATTACTTGGTCTTACTGACATTAAGTGTAAGGTTGTTGTGACACTACTCAACCGACCAATCTGCTTACTCCTAAATGCCTCCTCATTTGCCACCTGAGATTCTGCTAGCAAAAGTTGTGTCATCAGCAAATTTATAGGTGGCATTGAGTGTGCCTAGCCACACAACCACAGGTGTAGCAAGAGTAGAGAAGCAGGCTAAGTACGCATCCTTGAGGTATGCCAGTGAAGAGGAGATGTTATTACTGATCTGTACTGACTGTGGTCTCCCTATGAGGATGTGAAGGATCCAGTTACAGGGAGAGGTACAGAGACCCAGGCATTGAAGCTTATTGATTAGTACTGAGGGTATAATGGTGTAAATATTGTTGTTGTCTAGCTGGTCCAAGGCTGAGTGGGGAGCCAGTGAGATTGCATCTTCTCATGGTGGTAAGCAAATTGCAGTGAGTGAAGGTCCTTGCTCAGACAAGAGTTAACTCTAGCCATGAGCAACCTCTTAAAGTGCTTCATCACAGTAGATGTGAATGCTGCTGGGTGATGATCATTGAGGCAGATCACCTTTCTCTTCTTGAGCACAAATATGATTGATGCCTTTTTGAAGCAAGTGGAAATCTCTGACTGCAGCAATGATAGACTGAAGATGTCCTTGAACATGCCAGCCGGTTGGATGGCACAGTTTTCAGTGGTCTGCCATGTACATCATCAGGCACAGACACCTTGCAAAGGTTCATCCTTCTGAAAGATGTTCTGATGTTGGTCTCTGAGATGCTGCGGGGACTTACGCAGGTATGGGTTAATTCTCCTTTTCAAAGTGTGTATGAAAGGTAAGCGTACATCAGGAAATGAAGCATCTCAGCCTTGTAGGTTTTGCCTTGTAGTAGATAATGGCCTGCACACCCTACCATCGCTGAATAGCAAGAGTAAATCTGCAGATGCCAGAAATTCGAGCAACACACACAAAATGCTGGATGCATTTAGGCCAGGCAGCATCTATGGAAATGAGTGCAGTCGATTTTTTGGGCTGAAACCCTTTGGCAGGACTGTAGCCGATGATTTCATCTCTAACTTGGGGTTGCTTTTTTGCTCTTAAGATCACCTCCTGTAGGTCACACCTGGACTTCTTCTAGAGCTCTGGATCATCTGTCTTGAATACATGTCCTCAGCAGACTACAGATCTCCTGGTTCATCCACATTTCCTGGTCTGGGTATGCCCGGTACATTCTCATTTCATTTTTCAATTGTTTTTAATTGATTTTCAAATAAAGAATATACAAATCGGAAGAGGAGTTTAACAAGTAGATAATATAAAAGACATAAACAGCAATAGTAAAAACAGAAAGTATATAATGTCAAAATTATATAGGTAAAATATTATGCTGTTATATATACAATGGTCAAAAAAAACTACGACTCCTCATAGCAGTCATAAAAAAAATTGGAAATTTTATTGATAAGGAAAACAAAACCCACTAACTAAACTGAAACAAAAAAAAGAGAAAGAGAAAAAGGAAAGAAAATTAAAGATTGGGCAGTCCAATTGAGGATAAAATAAGAAAAAAAAGAGAGAGAAAAAAAAACACACATCCTTCCAGTCATCTCCTAACCTTCACGGATAAGGATTTTTCCCAAAGAGAATAAGGAAAAATAAATAAATAAAAATAAATTAAGTCATGTGAAAATATTGAATAAAGGTTCGCCAGACTTGTTCAAAATTAAAGGATGTATCAAATGTCCAGCTTCTAATTTTCTCCAAGCTTAGACATGACATAATGGAGGAGAGCCAATAGAAAACAGTAGGTGGATTAGATTCTTCCCAGTGCAGCAAAATAGCTCTCCGAGCCAGTAAAGTTGAAAAAGCTATCACATGTTGGGCGGAAGCAGACACTTTGCTTGCTTCCTCTGGAATAATCCCAAAAATTGCTGTAAGTGGATTAGGCTGAACATCCATATCTATAACTTTAGATAATGTTCCAAACACATCCCTCCAAAAATTATTTAAACTTACACATGACCAAAACATATGAGTTAGAGTAGCCACTTCTGCATTACATCTGTCACAAATAGGGCATATATTAGGAAAAATATGTGCCAATTTATCTTTGGACATATGGGCCCTGTGTACTATCTTAAACTGAATTAAGATATGGCATGCACAGATAGATGAATTATTGACTAAATAATAAATTTTACTCCAATGATTATCTGAAAGTGAATGTTGAAGTTCTATTTCCCAAGTGTGGTGAACCCTATCATTAGGCGACATGCAAACATTCATTAACTGTTTATAAATGATAGCTATTAATTGTTTTTGAAAAGGTTTAAACTGAAAAATAACATTATCCAAATTTAAAGAGCAGGCCAAGGGGTAATTCTGTAAAAAATCACGTAAAAAATTCCTAACTTGTAAATACCTGAAAAAATGTGTATTAGAGATATCATATTTATCCATTAACTGTGAAAAAGACATTAAACAATCTTGTAAAAACAAATCTAAAAAAGCTTCTATTCCCTTAATTTTCCATGTTAAAAAAGCTTGATCCAAAGTTGATGGTTTAAAAAAGAAATTAGAATAAATATTACTAGAAAGTAAAATTTTTTTTGGATTTATGATATAGACGACCAAGAGCGCCCTTCATGGTTACAACTCGAGGAAAATTCAGTAATAGGGTTTTCTTTAGCTTCTTTATTAGGAGCTCCTCTTCTGTTTTCGCTCTTCAGAATAGGTAGACAAGCTCTTAACCCTATTGTTAAACATACTTTAAAAATTTGGTATGTTTTCAAAGACACACATGCATCCACACTGGTCCTGATGAAGTTAATGACAACTGTGGCATAAGCATTCAGATCTAAAGATATGTCCCTAAATCTGGTCCATTCCACTGATTCAAAGCCTTCCCCTGCCTCCTTTGATCATACGTTCATGGTCCTCACCCCTATTGCTGTTGTTCTCAGTCTGGCCTGTACATTGGGATTGGACTTGCCAAAGTGTGGGCATGGAATGGCATGGTAAGTGATCATGATGGTGGTTTAACAGTGGTCAAGTGTGTTGCCTCCTTTGGTTTCGCAGGTGACATTTTGGTGAAGTTGTTGGGAGCCTCCTTCAAGCTGGCCTGGCTGAAGTCCCCTGCAATGGCTGGAAAGACATCAGGGTGCCCGGTCTCGGGACTGTTGGTCATGGTGCTCAGCTATTCCACTGCCGGCCTCACGTTGGCCACAAGTGGAATGTACACTGCAACCTGGATGACAGTGGAAAGCTCCCTCAGCAGATAAAATACACCACGATTGACTGCCAGATACCCCAGGTCGTGGGGAGCAGGACTGAGGCAGAACCGCCACATCTGTGCACTTTGATGAGTTAACCATGAAGCAAACACTGCTGCCTTTGCCTTTAGATAGAGAAATAGAAAGATGGATAAACAGGTAGATACTTTATTGACCTCAAAGGAATTTACAGTGTCATGGTAACATTCCAAGTGCACAGATATACAAATATTAGAAGGGAAGTAAGAAAGAAGAAAAACTAGGTTACTTCAAACACTCTAACAGGAGGAAGTCATCACTTCTCTGGCTTTAGGTTGACTCATTACAGAGCCTAATGGCCAATGGCAAGAATGACCTCATATAACACTCTTTGGAGCAGTACAGTTGTCTTAGTCTATTACTAAAAGTGCTCCACTGTTCAGCCAAAGTGGCTCGCCGAGAGTGAGAAACATCCAGAATTGCTAGGATTTTCTGTAGGGTCCTTCGTTCTACCACAGTCTCCAGTGTGTCTATTTTGGCTCTACATCAGAGGTAGCCTTTCTAGTCAGTTTATTGAGCCTGTTGGCGTCACCCATGCTGATGCCATTGCCTGAGCACAGCACTGCATAGAAGATTGCACTAGCGTCAGCAGACTGGTAGGACATATGGAGGAAAGATCTGCATACTCTAAAGGACTTCAGTCTCCTCAGGAAATGGAGGCAACTCTGCCCCTTCTTGTACACAGTGTCTGTGTCGGTGCTCCACTCAACTCTGTCACACAGATGCACCCCCAGGAACTTGTAGATCCTTAACATCAACAGTAACAGGAAGCAGTGCCGGCTTAGACTTCCTAAAGTCCATCACCATCTCCTGATGCTACTGTCCAGACCATGCAGTGGAAGGTGCAGCCTTAGGGTTGAGGTGCTGGGGATGGGCCATATTTCTGTGAAACAAATTTCTCAGCAGTTCCTGAAGTCCCTGTGGTACTGCAATCTTACTCGGAGTTTTTGTTTTATTTCCCACAGACTGTGCATTAACCAGGAGGATTTTAGGGAGTGGTGATTTCAGTGTTGTTCAAAGTAAATGCATGCTCGAGAATTTACATGGGTAAATTCTGTATATGGTAAACCTGTATATGGATAGTGAAAATGCTTGAATGATCAGCCTGGCAGACTAATTTTCTTAAAGGGAAAATGCACTCACTACCTGGGTGGACTGCAGTCTGGAGAGTGCCATTTTTAAAGATTGTAAGATTTTTAAACTTCTTGAAAACAATGTCGCTGACTGAAGATTTCATTTACCAGTAGCTTTTAGTAGCATTTATCAAAAGCGCAGCATTAAAAATCTTAGGGGGTTACCATTGACAAGAAACATAACTCAGTCATTCACATAGAAGCAGGTCAAAGGCTGGGTATTCTTCAGTGGGTGACATACCTCCGATCATTCAAGCATTTTCACTAACCATATACAGGTTGCCTCATTCAATTCCTTGAATATACATTCACCTTCAACAACCCCGAACAGTGACTTACTTGCAAGAAGCACTGCGGCGTTCACTGCAGCTTTTTGTTTGAATCCTCCAAACCTGGGACTTCTGCCAACCAGAAGGGTATCCTGAAAGTGATCAATAAAATCTCGCACCACTCTGTTTGTAAATACATCATCATTATTTTATTGAGGCCTGGTAAAAATCCTGTAGATGCCATCTAATATCATTGTTTACATTATAGTCTAGTTTAGGAAGTTAGAGCACCAATTTGCTTCAGATTGATTAGGAATGGACAGTAAGTACTAGTTTTGCCAGTGAGAGAGCCACATCCCTTGATTGAATGAGGACAGATACACTCAATGGCCACTTTATAGGGTACAGGATACACCTAATAAAGTGGCCTCTATATGCTCGTGGTCTTCTGCTGCTGTAGCCCATCCACTTCAAGGGTTGACACGTTGTATGATCAGAAATGTTCTTCTGCTCAGCACCATTGTAACACCTGGTTATTTGTGTTACTGTTGCCTTCCTGTCAGCTTGAACCAGTCTGGCCATTCTCCTCTGACCTCTATCATTAACAAGTTGCTTTGGTCCACAAAACTGCCCCTCACTGGATGATTTTTGGGTTTTGCACCATTCTCTGTAAACTCTAGAGACTGTTTTGTATGGAAATCCCAAGAGATCAGCAGTTTTTGAGATACTCATAGCACCCCATCTGGCACCAACCGTCATTCCACAGTCAAAGTCACTTAGGTCATATTATTTGCCCATGCTGATGTTTGGTCTGAATAAAAACTGAATCTCTTGACCACGTCTGCATACCTTTATGTATTGAGTTGCTGCAACCTAATTGGTTGATTAATGAGCAGGTATACAGGTGCACCTAATAAAGTGGCCACTGAGTATACAGTAGCTGTTATTATTTCAGGATCCCCCAGAGGTTTCACAGGCCGTTAAGTACACTTGAAACATAATCATTGCATTATAATAGAGAGGAAATGGTGTAATGTCCTGGTAAAAGTCAATGTGAGGTTATTAATGCAAACCAATGGGAAACTTTGTACTGGAATGCCTGCCAGAAGTTACATTACCATGAAGGAACAGGGCACTCACTGCAGATGTTTTCAAAGGGGCACAAACCACTCAAGAGGAACTGGGGGCTGGGCATTCCGGCACAACCAAGACAAACATGATGAGAGTAGTGTAGTCACCCAAATCCACTGCTCTCCCCAAACCTCATCCCTCACACCCTGCCTCTCTCCCACATTTCTTTAAAACATATCCCAATGACTCTCTTTAGATTCAGGTTTCTGTCTTTCTGTAGTCCAGTTTGTGGGCTGTCAGGTGCTTCTTTTCAGCAGGGTGTATTGTAATAGCCTGCCTCCGGACCATTCGCTGTAGTCCATAGCTGCAACTCTTTTATCATCCCAGTTCTTCTGCTATTGCTGGTGTTGCCAACTGTGTTTGTTGCTTCACACCACACCCGATTTTTTTCCGTTTTTCTAATTCTATAGCCCTTGGAGCGAAAATAGCATTATTATTTTGCATCTTTTAAGTAGTAGTTAGCATAAAGGTCAGGATTAGCAACATTGCCCATAAAGGCACTATACTAATGAGAAGTTGTCATTATGGGTAACTACTAAAGGTTAAGACTTCCCACACTTTTGCATTCAATTCTCCATTCAAAACCAATGTAGGGTTTTTTCTTGACTTCCACCTCGCCAACCTCCACAGTCAATGGATCGCACTTCATCATTTTCAGGAGCTCCAATAGGATAAACATAATAACATAAGAACATAAGAATGTAAGAAATAGGAGCAGGAGTAGGCCATCTGGCCCATCGAGCCTGCCCCGCCATTTAATAAGATCATGGCTGATCAGGTCATGGATTCATCTCCACCTACCTGCCTTTTCCCCTACTATGCAGAAATCTATCCAACCTTGACTTAAATCTATTTACTGAGGTATCCTCCACTGCTTCATTGGAGAATTCCACAGATTCACCACTCTCTGGGAAAAACAGTTCCTCTTCATCTCCATCCTAAATCTATTCTTCCAAATCTTGAGGCTATGTCCCTTAGTTCTAGTCTCACCTACCAGTGGAAACAACTTTCCTGCCTCTACCTTGTCTATCTCTTTCATAATTTTATATGTTTCTACAAGATCTCCTCTCATCCTTCCAAATTCCAGCAAGTACAGTCCCAGGTGACTCAATCTCTCCTCATCGTCTAACCCCCTCATCTCTGGAATCAACCTGGTGAACCTCCTCTGCACCACCTTCAAAGCCAGTATATCCTTCCTCAAGTAAGGAGACCAGAACTGCATTAGTACTCCAGATGCGGCCTCACCAGTACGCAGTACAGTAGTAGCATAACTTCCCTGCTCTTAATTTCAATCCCTCTAGCAATGAAGGCCAACATTCCATTTGACTTCTTGGTAGCCTGCTGCACCTGCAAACCAACTTTTGTGATTCATTCACAAGCACTCACAAGTCCTTCTGCAATTTGTTACCATCTAGATAGTACATATATATGTAGTATTTAAATAACACTACATTCTCCCCTCCCCTCACACCAGGTGTAATATTTTGAAGGAATAATTTCCTTGCAGACATTGTGGTCTAATCCTCCATTACCAGCTTCCAATGCCTCCTTTCAAATGCCTTTCAAAAGTAGAAAACTACTTATTTCAAATGTGCTTTCCTAGCTTCTGGTTTCCAAACACTCTTTGCTGATGAAACATTAATTGATTGAATTTAATCAGAGTTAAGGCACCTCTTTCACTGCTCTTAATGCAAGCTCATTTACTTTTGGGAAAGAAGATGCAGGATTGATTGAAGAGTTTACAGAATATCTCCATTCATTTCACAGTCACGTATCTCAGTTTCTAATCATCATACATCTTAACATTCTTTGTTGAAGCCTGGTTTATGTTCTGATTATTTATTTATTGAGATACAGCACAGAATAGGTTCTTTCAACCCTTTGAACCATGCCACCCAGCAATCCCCGATATGATCCAAGCCTAATCATGGGACAATTTACAATGGCTGATTAAACTACCAACTGGAACGTCTTTGGACTGTGGGAGGAAACCAGAGCACCCAGAGAAAACCCACGCGGCCACAGAGGTACAAGCTCCTTACAGGCAGTGGTGGGACATGAACCCAAGTCATCGGTACTATAAAGTGTTGTGTTAAACACTAAGCTACCGTACCATTAGAGTCTTGGCAGCCTACCTGATTCAATAATGGAATCAACAATTTTATGTATTGATACTATAAGCAAAATAACTTTCATTTGAGAATAGGTCTTCATGAAGTTCCAACTCTTCCTCTTTGTACAATACTGCATGACTGGCTGAGCATTTCTAGCATTTCACATTCTTATTTCATAATTTCAGCCTTTAAAAATTGTTGTACTACAGGGAAAGACAGGATTTGGGTCCTTACACAGTCAAGTTGCTTCAGCTGTCACCACATATTCAGCATGTCAGGAGATTTAATTTTCAAATAATCAAAAGTAAGTTAACATAGTGTTAAAAATCTTATGCTTAGCTTTGATATTTTTGCTGCATAATTAAAGTTCACTTAAGAAATATTTTTGTTTCAGTTTGGTGTGCAAACTAGCTAAATATTTTTGCAAGGATAGTGCTGATAGCTGTATAAAAACGGAAGTTTACAATTCAGCAATTAAAACTAAATCTTAACTCAAAATATTAAGTATATAATTGTTTTAGAGAAAAGTGAGTTTGTCAAACAGGAATAGGCCTTGGCTGTGTTTCTCATGAAACAACAGGAAATAGATCCAATTGTCGTCAGTCAGCATCTTGGAAAGAAGCCCACAGAAACGATTTTTGTTTTGATGACAGATGACAAAATGTACAATGCTGCTAAAATAACAAGGCACAAAATTAAGCCTCCAAAATAAGCAAGGTAAGATAAAGAAGACATCTGTTGCTCCTACATTATTGCCAAACAATGCTAGTTATCTTGCCTTATCACTGTTGGAAGTACACAGAAACTTAGATATTTTTTACAATTATAGAGGTGTGGGAAGGTTAACTTGACAAGTTAACTTGTGTTTGGTGGGAATTAAGTTGGACCTTCTTTCCTGACCGATATTCTGTACAGTGATTTGTGTTAGTCTATCAGCCACCAAATGGGCCTTCAACTTTGAAATAAGTGGGCATAGTTATCGAGTCATTGAGCACTATAGCACAGAAACAGGCCCATCAGCCCGTCTAGTCCATGCTGAACTGTAATTCTGCCTAGTTCCATATAACTAAACTGGATCTTATCTCTCTATGCCCCTCCTGTTCTCATTCTTATCCAACTTGCTCTTAAATGTTGAAATCAAATCTGCTCATTCCATACTTGCACCACTCTCTGAGTGAAGAAGTTCTCCCTCAGGTTCCCCTTAAATATTTCACCTTTCACATTTAACCTATGACCCCTATTTCTAGATTCATCCAATGTTCTGCTTATATAGCAGTTGGGTAGTCAAGTCAATTAAGTCCCCACAAATCATCCTAGGATATTAGAAATATATGGTCAAGGAAATGCTTACCATATCCTCATCAGCCAGAATCAGCCAATACAGTAAAATTCTAATCCTACTTCTCATCTCTAAAGCAGTCCCCTCACTGCAGCAAGTCCTCATTCTGTTTCTCTTAAAGTGTGAAGAGAGTTTCTGCCACCGCCAGCCATTTAGTCAATGAGTTCCAGCTGCTGGCCACGTTCAGGTTAAAAATGAATAGTACAGTCCCATAGCCTATTGGTAGAATTTTTTGTAAATATTTCACTCTTAATGGAAGTTTAGTGCTGGAAATGAGATGCTGAAACTAATTAATTCACAGATAACTCAAATTCTCCAGGATACAAAATGAGATTTAATGAAAGCTTCTTGGATTCATAGATCATAGAAAACTACAACACAGAAAAAGGCCCTTGGCCCATCTAGTCCATGTTGAACCATTTCAACTGCCTAGTTCCGTAGACCTGCACCCAGTCCGTAACCCTCCATACACCTCCCATCTATGTATTTATGCAAACTTCTCTCAAACATTGAAATCAAAATCTCAACCATCACTTGTGCTGGGAACTCTCACCACCTTCTGTGAAAAGAAGTTTCACATTTCACTCTTATCTCACGACTTCTAGTTGTGGTCCCACCCAGTCTCAAAGAAAAAAGCCTGCTTGCATCTATACGCTCATAATCTTGTATACCTCAATCAAATCTTCCCTCAATCCTTTATGCTCCAGGAAATAAAATTCTAACCTATTCAATCTTTCCTATAATTCAGGTCTTCCATTCCCGGCATCATCCCTGTAAATATTTTTCTTTGTAAATTCATTTCCATCTTTCTTGTAGGTAGATCACCAAAACCACATATAGTATTCCAAATTAGGCCTCACCAATTCTTATAGAACTTCAATATAACATCCCAACTCCTGTATTCAATTTCTTTGATTTATGAAGGCTATGTGCCATAAGCTTTCTTTTACAATCCTATATGTACTTTCAGAGATTTATGGACCTGCATTCCAAGATACCTTTGTTCCACCACACTCTTCAGTACACTTCCATTCACTGTGTACAACCTATCCTGGTTAGTCCTCTCAAAGGACAGCACCTCACTTTGCCCACATTAAATTCCATCTGTCATTTTTCAGCTGGTTCAGATCCTGCTGCAAGATTTGATAGTCTTGTTCACTGTCCACTAATGTGTAAATTTTCCACATTATCATCCAGATTGTTGCTATAAACCACAAAGGACCCAACACTGATCCCTGTGGCACTCCACTGGTCACAGGCCTCCAGTCAGAGAGGCAACCATCTACTACCACTCTCTGGATAATTCCCCACAGCTAATGTCTAATCCAGTTTACTACCTCATCTTGAATGCCAAGCAACTGAACCTTCTTGACAGCCTCCCATGTGGAATCTTGTCCAATGCCTTGCTGAAGTCCATGCAGACAACATCCACGGCCTTGCCTTCATCAGCTTTCCTGGGAACATCCTTGAAAAATTCTGTAGCTTTGGTTAGACAGGACCTATAATCTTCTAGTTCTTACAGCTTTTCTTAAACACCAGAACAATATTAGCTATCCACCAATCCGCAGGAACATCACCTGTTGCTAAGGGTGATTTAAATATCTCTGTTAGATTCCCTGAAATTACTGCACGTGCCTCCCACAGGATCTGAGGGAACACCTTGTCAGGCCCTAGGGAATTATCCACCCTGATTTGCCTCAAGACAGCAAATCAGAAGATATAGGCCGGTGAGCCTGACATCTGTAGTGGGAAAGTTATTGAAAGGTATTCTGAGGGACTGGATCTATAAGTATTTGGATAGACATGGATTGATTAAGGATAGTCAGCATGGCTTCATGCATGTTAGGTCATGTCTAACCAATCTTATAGAGTTTTTATAGAGGAAGTTCCCAGGAAAGTTGATGAAGCACAGCAGCATCTCTACTTTGTTAGGAGTTTGCCAAGATTTGCCAAAACTCTGTTGAACCTAAAATTCTGTAGAAGTATGGTGGAGAGTATATTGACTGGCTCCTTCACAGCCTGGTATGGATATATACATGCCCTCAATGGAAAACCATATAAAAAATACTGAATACATCCTAATCCATCACTGGTAAAATCCTCCCCACCATTGAGCACATCCACAAGAAACGTTGTCACAGGAAACAGCATACATCATCAGAGGTCCTCACCACCCAGAACATGCTCTCTTCTCACTGCTACCATCAGGAAGAAGGTGCAAGAGCCTCAGGGCTCACACCCCCATGTTCAGGAGCAGTTATTATTCCCCAAACATCAGGCTCTTGGACCAAAGGGGATAACTTCATTCAACTTCACTTGCCCCATCACTGAAACATTCCTACAACCTATGGACTCACTTTCCTGGAGTCTTCATCTCACGTTCTGGATATTTATTGGATATTTATTGGTTATTTATTTATTATTATTATTATTATTATTTCTTGTCTTTTTATATTTGCACAGTTTATTGTCTTTTGCACATTGGTTCAACACCCAAGATGGTGTGGTCTTTCATTGATTCTATTTTAGGTATTCTTTTATTATGGATTTATTGAGTATGCTCGCAAGAAAACAAATCTCAGGGCCTCAGGGCTGTATATAGTGACATATATGTACTTTGAAAATAAGTTTACTGCCAACTTTGTCCTTATTTACCAATAGTGAGAAGGGGCTTTACTAAATAAACAACATATCTCTGTCTGTTTACGCACATACAGTTATTATTGTTGTTCCTTTCCACACCTTGTGGTGCATTAGACTGCAACCTTGCCACTTCTTTAGCATTTTTGTTTCTTTTTTTAGGAGGTCAATTTGCTAGCTGGACACAGATGGAAGATTGGAACCCAGGACCACTCGCAAAGTCCAGTGTGGATGCCACAACACCGCTGGCCAGCTGGGTGCGTGGAAAATGTAGAATGAGGGTGCAGAGGCGACATGTGTAAAGGGAAGTGTTCATGAGATGGACGTCAAGTAAAAGCAAGGATCTGGCAGATTGTAAGAATGGCTTTAGTGCATCATTTGATGAGACGGCAGAAGAGGCGAGTTTACTAAGGATGGTAAGAAAAGCAATTAAGCTAATCTCAAGACAGGATGCTGTTAACTATGTTGCATGGGAGGAAATTGTCAAGAGTGGTGGGAGAATCAGTGTGAAGCGATTTGACTGAGGGAGGATAAACATTATATTCACGCCTACTGCACAAATGAAGTCATTTCCTGCATTGAAACCAGACTCTGAGAGTGAACACAAAGTGGTTCTGCTGCCATTTACTCTGTCTGTCACCTCTGTCTATTATATTCTTTTTATGTGGCTTGGTGCACATTAATTTCTTTCTTCCGTCCCTTACTTCTTCGCCTGAAAAATAAATTATTAGTTGAGTTGTAGAATCTTCCAGCGTTGTTGAACAGAAACTGCTACTAAGGGATCCAGCTTCACTCTAGGAGGCTTCTGGGGATGCAGTCGATATAGTCCAGACGAGATGGACAGTTTATCTGTTCCAGTGCCCAGTTCTAAGGACAATGAATCCATCATATATAAGTGAGATGAATGCATCACAATTACACTGGGTTGCATACTGCAAACATCAAGTCACTTGTGGATGAATGTGTCCCCACAAAATCATTCAGACCCTTTGGTTTCAGACTCGGAGGCCAATCCGAGAACATCCTTCAGGAGGTAAACCCATGGAAATCATCCAGCCCAGATGGGGTATCTGACCAAGTATTAAAAACCTGTGCCAGTCAGCTGGCTGGAGTGTTCACTGATCTCTTTAACCTCTGAGGTACCCACCTGCTTCAAGCTGGCACTAATTATTCTGGTGCCCAAGAGGAATATGGCAACCTGCCTCAATGTCTATCATCTAGTAGCGCTTACATCCACTCTGATGACATGCTTTAAGGGGTTGGTGATGAGAGTATATCAACGTCTGCCAGAGGAACAACTTGGATCCTGTCCAGTTTGCCTACCATCACAACAGGTCAGCAGTAAATTCCACTTCACTGGCTCTTCAATCAACCCTGCAACATCTGGACAGTGAAGATGTATACAACAGGGTGCTCGTCATTGACTACACCTCTCCATTCAATGCTATCATCCCGCCAAAACTAATCAATGAGCTCCAAGATCTAGGCCTCAATTCCTCCTTGTGTAACTGGATCCGCGATTTTCTCACTTGCATATCCCAGTCAGTTCAGATTGTCAACATCATCTCTTCCACAATCACCATCAACACAGGTACACCACATGGCTGTGTGCTTAGTCCCCTGCTCTACTCACTTTATGAAGCTAGGTACAGCTCCAATGCCATATTTATATTTACTGACAATACCACTGTCGTTGGCTGAATAAAAGGAGGTGATGAATCAGCATATAGGATGGAGATTGAAAATCTAGCTGAATGGTTCCACAACGATAACCTCTCACGCAACATCAGCAAAACCTTAGATCTGACTATTGGCTACAAGAGGAGGAAACTGGAGGTCCATGAGCCAGACCTCATCAGGGTGTTAGAGGGGAAGAGGGTCAGCAACTTTAAGTACTTCAGTGTTATCATTTCAGATGGTCTGTCCTGGCTTCAGGGTGTAGGTGCCGTGACAATGAAAGCACAAAGTGCCTATACTTTCTTAGAAGTTTGCAAAGATTCAGCATGTCACCTAAAACTTTGACAAACTTCTGTAGACGCACAATGGACGATATACTGATAGGCTGCATCGTGCCTGATATGGAGACACTAATACCTGTGAATGAAAAGAACTACAAAAGGATTGGATACAGCCAGCACATCACAGGTAAAGCCGTCTTAACCATTGAGCACATCTACAAAGGAGCATTGTTACAGGAAAGCAGTGTCCATCATCAAGGAGCACCTAGGCCAGGGGTCAGCAACCCGTGGGTCCGGAGCCGCATGTGGCTCTTTCATCTCTGTGTTGCGGCTCCCTGTGGCTTTGGAAAATAAATGATGAGTATTTAATTAAAATGTATTTTATGTTAGTTTGTTAGTTTTTGAAATGTAATTCTAAATTTGAAGATTATGGTGATCTTGTACAATCTAAATAAAATGTGTTTTTTGTCGCTATTAATATACGTCACCACTGCCGATGCCTGACACCCGCCAATGCGCGATTTCTTTAATTTTTCGATCCAAGGTAGTCTAACTATGGAGAATTCTAAAAAAAGAAAAGTGACTGAAGAAAACAGAACGTTTAATGATACGTGGGCAGATTCATTTGCTTTCACTGCTGACGAGACTGGTTTACCGGTATGCTTAATATGCAATGAGAAACTAGCAAACAACAAAAAGTCAAAAGTCGCAAGACATTTCCAGAATAATCACGCAGCCTTTGCTCAAAAATATCCGGATGGAGATGAGAGAAAAAAAGCCGTTTCGGAACTGATGCGGAAGGTTGATCTGAGCAAAAATCATTTCAAGAAGTGGATGAAATCTGGAAAACCAACTACATATGCTAGTTTTGTTGCCGCGCAGGAAATAGTCAGGGGAGCAGTTTACAGATGGTGAATATATAAAAGAATCTTTCATTAAGATTTCAGAACATCTATTCACGGACTTTAAAAACAAGAGTGAAATTGTGCAGAAAATCAGGGATATGCCCCTCTCTGCAAAGACTGTCAAAGACAGAACTATAAAAATGGCAGAAGACATCACAAGACAGCAAATTAAAGACATCAATTCAGCTGTGGCCTACTCGATTGCCTGTGAGGAGTCTAAAGACAAAGGTGATATTGAACAGATAGCGCTGTTCTGCCGGTATGTAAACTCTGCCGGGCCACAGGAAGAAATGATTGAGTTGATACCTCTAAAAGGCCAAACACAGGGGGAGGACATCTGTGAGGCTGTCTTGAATTGTTTAAGAGCCAAAGGAATAAAGACCACCCGCCTGGTGTCAGTAGCTACTGATGGGGCACCAAGTATGACAGGAGCGCACAAGGGATTTGTGGCTTTACTGCAGAAGTCGCTGGACAGAAAGCTGCTGACTTTTCACTGCATCTTGCACCAAGAGGCACTGTGCGCTCAAACATTTCCTCCAGAATGCACAGAAGTAATGGATGTTGTCATTCAGATTGTCAATAAAATAATGGCAAAAAGTTTAAATCACCGTCAATTCCGTTTGTTACTGGACGAGCTGGAAAGCGCATATTCTGATCTCCTGCTGCACAACAAAGTCCGGTGGCTGTCAAGAGGGGAGGTGCTGAAACGCTTTGTCGCGTGTCTGGAAGAAGTGAAAACTTTCCTGGGCAGCAAAGGGCTCACCTTTCCTGAGCTGGAACAGCCAGAGTGGCTGGAAAAGCTACACTTCATGGTGGACATGACAGCACACCTGAACTCGCTGAACACAGCTCTTCAGGGGAAAGGACGCACAGCCCTGCACATGTTGGAGGATGTTTTGGCATTTGAGCGCAAGTTGACAGTGCTTGCCAGAGATTTACAGAAAGGCACATTGTCTCACTTCCCCAATTTGAGAGAGTTCAAACAAGCTCACGACATGATAAATTCGGAGTATTTACATTCTGCAATCATCGCAATGCAAACATCATTTGGGAAATGCTTCTGTGAGTTCAGAGAGGAAAAGAACACATTATCCTTCCTGGTCACTCCCCTAAGCATCGATCCATCCCTACTGAATACGACTGCATTGGCAGGTGTGAGTCAACCTGATCTTGAGATGGAACTGGCCGACATAGCCAACAAAGACATATGGGTGTCCAAGTTTAGACGCTTGGCAGCAGACCTTGAAGATGTTGCCTGTCAGAAGGCCGTTCTTGCTCAGAATCACAAATGGAGTGATATTAAAAACCTCCCCAAACCGGACAAACTTGTGTTTGAAACATGGAATGCTATCCCCGACATTTATGTAAACATTAAAAAGTATGCGCTTGGAGTCCTGTTGATCTTTGGATCCACATATGTATGTGAGCAGGTGTTCTCCAACATGAACTTTATTAAAAACAAACATCACGCACGCCTCACAGATGACAGCTTGCAATCCTGTGTAAAGATGAAGGTGACGTCATACAGCCCTGATGTGCAGAAGCTGTTCGCTGAGGTCCAGGAGCAGAAATACAATTAACCAAGTATGATAAATATTTTAATTGCCTATTATTTTACGTATATTCATATTTTTTCATTGTTCAGTGAAATAGTCCTTTTATTTTTCAGGTTGACAGCTGGCTGACATAATTTTTGGTTTGCTGCTGGTGGACAATTTAAGTTTGGTGTTTTTCGTAAATACAAGAAGGACTCAAATAGACATTGAGTATTTTACTTAAAAGTAACCTTCAACCCAATGTCTTTTTTTCGGAGTTCAAAATATTTTTGTTGCATGCAGAAATGTAATTTCGTTTTCTCTCCAGGAGTTCATCGATTTCATAAATGCAACACATTATAGTTTGTTTATACATAGCATAAAGGCAAAAAAAGTTGTATGCAGTGTTATTTCATTTTAAATGTCAAACGGGTTTTGTGGCTCCCAGTGTTTTCTTTTCTGTGGGAAACGGGTCCAAATGGCTCTTTCAGTGGTAAAGGTTGCCGACCCCTGACCTAGGCCAAGCTCTCTTCTTACTGCTGCCATCAGGAAGGAGGTACAGGAACCTTAGGTCCAACAACAAAAGTTCAAAGTTCCAAGTACATTTATTATGAAAGCACAGTATAGAACCTGAAGATTTGTCTCCTAACAGGCAGTCACGAAACAAAAAAAACCCCCAAATTTTATAAAAGACCATCAAGTACCCAATGAGGAGAGAAAAACATATCATGCAATCAATAAACACAGGCAAATAGCATTCTGAATTGAAATCCACAAAGAGAGCTCATCCCCAGACACCCAGTTCAGTGCAGAGAGGATCAGTGAGCCGAACCAGCCCATTCCTCCCCTTGGACCCTAATACCCTGACCTTCTCAATCTGACCAGGCGCCTCAAACATAGGGTTTTGTCGCTTCAATAAGCTCTGAGGCCTGGACCCTGCTGCCTCGATTTGACCTGTACTCCACCTATCCAATTCGGCCCGGTGTTTCAATTGATCAAACCTCGGTTCTTCCTCGCTCTTGGCGACAGGCCCGATGCCTCGCTTTGGTTCTGCCACATTGAACTGCCTCCAAGTCCAAAGGGAAGTTTCAGACTATTGTTTGCAATGATCATTTACCAGAAAAAGAGTGATTTACAAAGTATTTAGTTGCTTTCCTTCTTTCATCAGCTACCATACAGAAGTCGCTGAGATTCACCAGCACCATCAGGTTCAGGAACCATTATTACTCCGCAATCATCAGGCTCCTGAACCAGAGGGGATAACTTTACTCACCCCAATACTGAACTGATTCCATATTTATTACTTATTTAATTATCATTATTTATTTATTTTCAGCTCTTATAAAACCTGAGGTACAAGCATAGCCAAGCATGCTCATTTCTCAATTGCTAGGAACTTGCAGACTATTCCAATGGTGTTTAGTATTGTAGCTTTCTAAAGATTTACATAGATATTGCTGTGTAGACCTAATTGCTTAATGCTGTTGTGTAGTGGCTTTGGAGTGGTACTAGTTGTAGATAATACTATCGGGACAATGTATACTTGTTTATGTTCCAAGCTCATTCAATTCTTTTTCTTTTAATTCAGCATATTTCTGTTGTTTTTCACTTACTGATTTTTGTATGTAATGTGTGTTTGGAATGGATATATCTATTAACTAAGTTGTTCTTGCTTGTTTAACTTGTATTATTATATCTGGATGGTTATTATGAATTGCCCTATTTGTATTGATGGCTGGTCATAATACAATTTGTGGGGTTCTGACTCTAAAACTGGTTCAGTCTTTTATTTATAGTAAGGTATGATTTCTTTTATGAGTTTGTATTAAAAAGCAAGATTTTCGTGAATGACGTTTGCCACTTGATTGTGTAAGTACCTGTGTAAGTAATCAGATTGAGTTAAATGGCTACTGGATCATGTAATGCATTGGATTGCTTCTGGTTTTACTTGGCATTTTCCACATTTATCATCTGGAACAATATTATTATTATTATTATTATTATTCTGTTTCTCTTGAACCAGAGGGGGTAAATTCACTCATCTTCACTCGCCACATTACTGAACTGTTCCTCTTAAACTGGACTCACTTTCAAGGTCTCTTCCCCTGTTCTCGAGATTCCTTGCTTACTTATTTATTTTTATTATTATTTGTTGTTGCTTTCTCTTTCTTTTGCACAGGTTGTTGCCCATCTTTGTTGCGTGTAGCCGTTCATTGATTCTGTAATGTTTCTCTATATTTACTGTAAATACCTGCAAGAAAATAAATCTCAGGGTAGTATATGGTAACATATATGAACTTTGATAATAAATTTACTTCGAACTTTTGGCAAAATCTGTGTCTCACAAATGCCTTGCTCCCACTTTGGGTTAAACACTGATAGGACTGGAAGAACTCTAAGCAGAATGCCAATGTGCTTTTAAATTTACTGTCACAGGCAATCTTGTTTTGCTTTCACATACAAAAATGACAATCTGGATGTTGCTTTGTGCAACTCTGAAAAAAACAATGCTGTACGGTTAAAAATTAACTTAAACTGTAATAAAAGAATATAATGCAGTCTTTCCTTGGTGTCTTGGTGCTTGTCAGAAACTATGAAGCTGAACATTTTGGTGTGATTTTCATTTGTCCTTACACCTGCTTATATATGCCTTTAAATTGCCCAGAGAAGGACAACTCTATACTGTACTAGAGAAACTTAGAGCATTAATGTGCAGAGGGTGCAAGGCCATAGCTCCCCGAATGTGGTAAAACAAGTGGCAAAGGAATAATATTAAAGTTGGGAAGTCATGTTGCAGCTGTATAGAACTCGGGTTAGCCCACATGTGAAATATTGTGAGTAGCTTTCATCACCATGGTGCAGAAAAGATGTGGAGGCCTTGGTGAGAGCACAGAAGTGGTTCACAAGGATGTTGCCTGGATTGGAGAATACTAGCTATAAGAGGTTGGCATGTCAGAGGCTGAGGAACAATGTAAAACTGTGAAAGGCATAGATGTGCAGTTAGTCAGAGTCCTTTTCCCAGGCTAGAAGATACAGGTTTAATGTAAGAAGGGTAAAGCTTAAAGAAGATTTATGGGATAAGTTTGTTTTAACAGAGTGGGTAGGTGCTTGGAGAACTCTGCTAAGAGAAGTGGAAGTAGCAGCTGTAAATGCAACATTTAAGAGGGCCTTAGACAGACACATAAACAGATAGGGAATAGAGGAATACAGACCGTGTGTAGGCAGAAGAGGTTTGCTAGGTCAGCACAGACAAGTTGGGCCAGGGAGTTCGTTCTTTTACTGTGCAATGTTCTATATTACATAACTTAAAGAACAGTACAGCACAGTTCAGTCCCTTTGGTCTATGACCTAACAGTCAGCTCCAAGATCAGTCTAACCTTTCCCTCCCACATGACTCTCCATTTTTCCTTCCATCCATGTGACTATCTAAGGGTCACTTAAATGTGTAGTATCTACTACCACCACCACTGGCAGTGTATCCTAAACAATTACCATGCTCTGTGTTTAAAAAAAACCTGTCTCTGACAACCTTCTTATACTTCCCTCCAATTACCTTAAAATTTCCCTTCTCATATTAGCCATTTCCACCCTGAGGAAAAAAAAGATGCTGACTGTTCAGTCTCTCTATGCCTCTTAACACGTTATACATCCCTATATTTAGCCACAGAAATAGGCATAGCAGGGACAGGCACGTGCCTGCAGGGCATAATTCTGGTTGTCGATAAATTGCACCTATGTAGTATTGGTCTTTACAGAGATCTCACTGGCTTTTGGTTTGCCTATAGCATCACAAGAGTACATGTCTCATCTGGGGACGGTTCTTCACCAATCGGGAACCTCTGGGGGCACTTTCCCAATCGCCCATTCATGTAGAATTCATTGATTAATTTACCACTTTCCCCAGGAGTTGGAGAGGTGCAAATTAAATTGTGGCTTGCCATTCCAAGGGCTGGCTGCTGAAATTGTAGCTAATTGGCTAAATGCCAGCTGCTGTGTGAACTTACCATAGGCCAAAATAACCAGCACACTGCAAGCTTATACTGAATAGCATTACAAACCTGATTAACTTCTGAGCAGCTCACACGAAATGCTGGAGGAACTCAGCGGGTTAGGCAGCATCTATAGAGGGAAATAAACAGTGGACATTTCGAACTGAGACACTTCATCAGGACCAGAAAGACAGTGGGTGGAAGCCAGAATAAAATGGTAAGGAAAAGAGGGAGAAGCATAAGCTGGTAGGTTATAAGTGAGTTCAGGATGGAGAAGGTAGGTGGCGAGGAGGATTTGGATGAATGGAATTGATATGAGAAGTTAGGAGGTGATAGGTGGAAGAGGGAGAGGTCTGAAGAAGATTAAATCTGATAGGACAGCCAATGGAAGGGAGGAGGTGGAGAACCAGAGAGAAGGAATGGATAGGTTATGAGGGGTGGTAGGGGGTGAAGGAGGGAAGGGAAAGGGAAGGGGATCAGACGAGAGTAGTTACTGGAAGTAGTTAGAGAAATTGATACTGAAGCAGTCATATTGGAAGCTACCCAGAAGCAATATGAGGTTTTGCTCCTCCACCCTATGTCTGGCCTTAACATGGAGGTGATGGGGGCCATGGACAGTGTGGGAATGTGATATGGAATTAACATGGTTGATCACCTGAAGTTACAGCAAGTGGAGGAAAAATGCTTGATGAGGTGGTTTCCAAATCTGCATCAGTCTCACTAATGTAGAGCATACCACGCCTGGTCTCTGATTAACTTTGCCATTGAAGTTAACACTGTGCATGGGACCTATTATGAAAGCAGGTGACAGACAATGTTGTTTGAATACTTATTAAAATACATGATGTAATTTCTAGATGAGGAATATTGTATGGTTTCCTGGGATGAGTTGGAGCCAGGCAGGCATTTGGATAGTAGAGGTGGGATCATGGACAAATGTGGAAATGAAAGGTAGAAGTCTAGGATTATTGGTATAAAATTAAACAGCCTTGTGAACAGAATAACGCTACTGAAGAGTATTATGTTATTGCATTAAACTACCATCAGTCAGACATGGTAATTGCAAAGAAAAAGCTGCAGACTTAACCTACAAGTTAATTACTGGCAATCCCACATCCACTGAGAATTTCTTTATGTAAATGCATTTCGGATTTATCATTCTGCATTAAATAGTTGTTTATGGTTCATATGACATGATTTTAACATGAATCCAATGACTTCATTTCTGTTAGGATGACCACGTTACAGATTTATTTCTTTCAACAGGGAGTCATGCCAACTGGAAGCACGAACAGGAAAGTAGAACATGTGAGCACTCAATTTTCTCCAGTGGTCATAATATACTGTGCCATGGGCATCTGACTTTTCAGTAGTTGTTCCCAATGGGAAAGAGTTCCTGAGAATCCACCCCTTTACTGGCACATTTGCTCTGCTCTTAAACAACTTCCCTTGACAGTGCTTTGTAAAAATGGCAACACAATCCCAAAGTGACACTCTAATTCTATGCTCAGAGTAAGGGATTTGTACTGATTCAATTGACAGCTGCTTACAAATATCAGATTTTGCCCTGAAGTTACAAGTTACCTGGTGCTTTGCAATTAAGTTCCCCTCCATTCTGGCAGATATTGTTGTGTGTGCTTCCAGTATTCTTTCTTCTAGCCCTAACGACATCCCACTGCTCACCACTCATCAGCAAAGAGGCTGATGTGAATAAGATCTGTATTAGTACAAGAGCTGACATACTTTGCAGGACAGAGGTATTGTGCAATAAAAATACAGGTACATGGAATTAAGGTACAGGTACTAGTACCTGGATCAGCTATGATTCAATCCATTGGCTGCAACTCTGCCTCCACTCTTGGTAAATAAATGTGAATTGAAGGTTGACCAATACTTCTATATCTTCATGTCTTGAAGAAACAATACACTCCAAAATACCCTCTTCAAATATGTTATGAGTTGGGAGGAAATGCTGAAACCACAAGCGAGCTTCTTAGAAGTGACTCTCAACTGAAGTCATCAAGTCAACCTATAAATTTCTGCTTCTGTTCACAATAACATTTGAAAGTGATATTCATCAGAATAGATTAAAAACCCACATTTTCCAGCGCTGGTTAACTTGGTCTTTCTCCCTATCAAAAGGTTACTATTGAATTAATTGTTGAACAATTTATGGTCTTCAACATATAGGACAGGGGTGGGGCAGTGAAAGAGGGTACAGTGGGAAACATTGCGTTAATTTATCATAGATGGGAGTTTTGTAAAATTAACAAAAGGTTTAGGTTAAACTTTAGCAATAGAGACCACAACAGAGACATACACATTGGAACACACTATTTTGAGTAATTGACGTGGTAAGTTATTTCTAAAAATATTTAAGCTAAGAAATTTAATTTTTATTTTATTTAGAGATACAGCATCAAATAGATCCTTCCAGCCTTTGAGCTGCATGGCTCAGCAGCCGCCACCAACCATGATTTAACTCTAACCCAATAATGGGACAATTTACAATTAACCAATTAACCTACCCAATACATATTTGAATTGTGGGAAGAAACTGGAGAACCTGGAAAAACATCCACGCATTCCATGGGAAGATGTACAAGCTGCTGAAGATTACACCAGAATTGAACTCCAAACTTTGACACCCTGAGTTCTATTAGTGTATGCTAAACCACTACACTACATGGTGCCGATGGTAATATTTAATTGAAAGGGCAGTTTTCAAGTGAAATAATGATAGATATGATTATCTTTACTGGTGTGGAAAGTCTCCTTCAGTTGATTAAAGGTGTAAGTTACATTCTGAGTTAGAGGAATGCAGGTGAGAGGAGCTCATGGTTGCAAAAGTGTAAAATATAGAGCCATATTATTTCCTGATAGTTCTTACTGTTTTATTGTACAAGCCTGAAGAATGGTCTTGGCCCAAAATCTTGACTATCTATTCATTTCCACAGATGCTGCCAGACCTGCTGAGTTCCTCCAGCATTTTGTATTTGTTGCTTTGGATTTCCAGCATCTGCAGAATTTCTTGTATACAGTATTTTACTTTTTTTTAATTATTATTGGAAGCTGGAAAGATTGGGAAAACTTCTAAAAACTGCAAAGGACCACTAAGCAAGCAATGAGGAAAGAGAAGTTAGGCAATGAAAGTAAACTTGCACAAAATATAAAAACAGTTAGTGAAGGTTTTTTTTACAACTACTTAAAGTGAAAAAAGATGGTGATAGTGAATGTAGGTTGCTTGGAAGATGAGAAAGTTTGTGTGATGTGGAAATGGGCAAGTTCTTGAATACTATTTTATGTTGGTCTTCACAAACTAGTGGGTCTAAAAGAAAACAATTCCCTTGGTCCTGATGTAATGAATCCTAGGGTACTGAAAGAAATAGTGAAAGTTGGGGCAGATGTGTTTGTAATATTAAAAAAGTGAGTTTCTGTTCATGGCTTCCATGTCCATTTAGGAATCGGATGGCAGAGGGGAAGAAGCTGTTCCTGAATCGCTGAGTATGTGCCTTCGGGCTTCTGTACCTCTTTCCTGATGGTAACAGTGAGAAAAGGGCATGTCCTGAGTGCTGGAGGTCCTTAATAATGGACACTGCCTTTCTGGGACACCGCTCCCTGAAGATGTCCTGGGTACTTTGTAGGTTAGTACTCAAGATGGAGCGGACTAAATTTATGACCCTCTGCTGCTTCGTTCGTTCCTGTGCAGTAGCCTTCCCCCATACCAGACAGTGATGCAGCCTGTCAGAATGCTCTCCATGGTATATCTATAGAAGTTTTTGAGTGTTTTTGTTGATATACTAAATCTTTTCAAGCTCCTAATGAAGGATAGTCACTGTCTTGCCTTCATTATAGCTGCATCGATATGTTGGGACCAGGTTATCATGTCACTCAGGAACTTGAAACTTCTCACTCTCTCCACTTCTGATCTCTCTATGAGGATTAGTATGTGTTCCTTCGTCTTACCCTTCCTGAAGACCACAATCAGCTTTTTCATCTTACTGATGTTGTTTGCAAGGTTGTTGCTGTGATAGCACTCCACTAGTTGGCATATCTCGCTCCAGTAAGCCCACCTGTCTCCAACTGCGATTCTACCAAAAATGGTTGTATCATCAGCAAATTTATAGATGTATTTGAGTTATGCCTAGCCACACAGTCATGGATATGGTCATGGGTAGAGCTGTGAGCTAAGCACACAACCCTGAGGTGCACCAGTGTTGATCATCAGCGAGGAGGATAAGTTATCACCAATCCGCACAGATTGTGGTCTTCCGGTTAGGAAGCTGAGGATCCAATTGCAGAGGGTGGTACAGAGGCCCACATTCTGTAACTTCTCAATTAGGATTGTGGGAATGATGCTATTAAAAGCTGAGCTATAGTTGATGAATAATATCCTGATGTAGGCGTTTATGTTGTCCTGGTGGTCTAAGGCTGTGTGAAAAGCCATTGAGATTGCATCTGCCGTTGATCTGTTGTGGCAATAGGCAAATTGCAATGGGTCCAGGTCTTTGCTGAGGCAGGAGTTCAGTCTAGTCATGACCAACCTCTCAAAGCATTTCATCACTGTGGAAGTGAGTGCTACCGGGCGATAGTCATTAAGGCAGCTCACATTCTTCTTCTTAGGCACTGGTATAATTGTTGCCTTTTTGAAGCAAGTTGGAACTTCTGTCTGTAGTATTGAGAGGTTAAAAAGTCCTTGAATAATCCTGCTACTTGGTTGGCACAAGCTTTCAGAGCCTTACCAAGTACTTCATTGGGACCTTCTGCCTTGTGAGGGTTTACCCTCTTTAAGGACAGCCTAACATCAGCCTCTGCAACAGAAATCACAGGGTCATGAGATGCAGCAAAGATCTTCACAGCTATAGTTATATTCTCCCTTTCAAAGAGGTCATAGAAGGCGTTGAGTTCATCTGGTAGTGAAGCATCGCTGTCGTTCATGTTATTGTGTTTCGCTTTGTAGGAAGTAATGTCTTGCAAACCCTGCCAGAGTTGTCGTACATCCAATGCTGCCTCCAACCTCGTTTGAAGTTGTCTCTTCGCCCTTGAAACAGCCCTCCGCAAATCAAACCTGGTTTCCTGTTCCAGGCCTGGGTTGCCAGACGTGAATGCCACAGATCTAGCCTTCAGCAGACAGTGTACCTCCTGATTCATCCACAGCTTTTGGTTTGGGAATGTTCAGTGAGTCTTTGTCAGCTTCATTAAAACCTGTATTCATCCACGCAGGTTTTAATGAAGTCAGTAACAACTGCAGCATACTCATCCCGATGTGAAGATGAGTCCCTGAATACAATCCAGTCCACTGATTCAACATGGTCCTTGTATGGGGGACAACTCCCTCAGCCAGCAATTTCTGGGGCCAGATAAACAGAGTTTAGAGCCGTCATGAGAGTTTTCTGCCCTTGTTTTGTGATCAAAAGGCGAGAGTTAAACAAACGCTGAACATAGGAAAATCAGAGCATAGACATTGAACGTTTTTAATAAAACTCTGCCTTTCATCCTTTGTTCATCTGTGGGATGCAAACATCAAACAGGATTTAGTGTCCATTCCTAGGCTGTCCTGGATTGCTGTGGTGAACCACATATACCTGTCTGGACACACCCCCTGCTGACTGCTCCTGTGGCTCCTCCCACAGACCCCTGGATAAAGGCAATCAAGGCCTGAGCCCGGCCTCTCAGTCTCCAGGATGTAGTATGGTGGTCAAAAACTGCTTGTTCCTTCTTCCAGTCAATAAAAGCCGACATCTCGCCTTATGTCTCAGAGTGAGTTATTGATGGTGCATCAATTATGGAGGCATTGAGTGACCTGTTGGATTCACTATCTCAAGTAGGGTAAGAATGACAGGTTTCTTTCTCTGAAGGACAGTAGATGGGCTTTTACACACTATCGTTATGTCACTGATACTAGCCCTTACTTAAAATGATTGATTTAATTCTTAAATTGGTATTCTCCAGCTGTTGTAGTGGTATCGAGACTCATGCTGCAGAGTCGATGATCCAGGTCTATTAACCTGACTTCCAAATGGCAAGCTGTCTGACAACGTTCACTGAGCACGTGCAGATCATCAGATGCTTTCAAATGTGGAAGTGTTTTCAGTCTCACATCAGTGCTGTCACCCGATGTGCTGAAAGGCAGCCACATTAGACTCCTTCTGTAAGATAGCTTTCTTCAGCATGAAAGCCCCTTCAAAATAAAAACAAGATTTCTGCCAAACACCATCATGTTTAAACAAAAAAATCTGAAAGCGTGTCCAACCAAACACATTCACATGCTGAGGCAGAATCTTCATAACTAACAAGCTATATTGAATTAAAAGTTGTAGGTGCACTTCATGCAAGGAATATGAGCTATCTGAAGGATTTGCCTTGTGTACTGGTAGACAATTAGCTAAGCAGTGTTATTACAAGAGCATTCTGATTGGCCCTTTGCTTAACCAATCTCAGCAAACAAGCAGAAGGTAAACAGTGAAGTAACTGAACAATTCAATGGCTTAGGTTGCATCTGTAGAGGGAAATAGGTAGTTGATGCTTTGGGTCCAGACCCTTCAACTCGGATCCATCAGCGTTGCTCGATTACTGAACAGAGAATAAAGTTTGGTCCAATGCGGTATAAAAACCTTTGAGATATATAGAGCAAACACGAGGAAATCTGCAGAAGCTGGAAATTCAAACAACACACACAAAATGCTGGTGGAACACAGCAGGCCAGGCAGCATCTATAGGAAGAAGCACTGTCGATGTTTCGGGCTGAGACCCTTCGTCAGGACTAACCGAAAGAAGAGATACTAAGTCATTTGAAAGTAGTGGGGGGAGGGGAAATGTGAAATGATAGGAGAAGACCAGAGGGGGTGGGATGAAGCCGAGAGCTGGAAAGGTGATTGGCGAAAGTGATACAGAGCTGGAGAAGGGAAAGGATCATGGGACGGGAGGTCTCAGGAGAAAGAAAGGAGAGGGGGGGGAAGCACCAGAGGGAGATGGAGAACAAGCAGAGTGATGGGCAGAGAGAGAGAGGGAAAAAAACCAACTACTACATATGTCAGGGATGGGGTAAGAAGGGGAGGAGGGGCATTAACGGAAGTTAGAGAAGTCAATGTCCATGCCATCAGGTTGGAGGCTACCCTGCCAGTATATAAGGAGTTGTTCCTCCAACCTGAGTTTGGATTCATTTTGACAGTAGAGGAGGCCATGGATAGAAATATCAGAATGGGAATGGGACGTGGAATTAAAATGTGTGGCCACTGGGAGATCCTGCTTTCTCTGGCAGACCGAGTATAGGTGTTCAGCGAAATGATCTCCAAGTCCGCGTCGGGTCTCACCAATATATAAAAGGCCACACCGGGAGCACCGGACGCAGTATACCACACCAGCCGACTCACAGATGAAGTGTTGAACTTATCCTCGTAAACGGAACAAGTGCTACACCTGCCCTTACACGTCCTCCCTCACCACCATTCAGGGCCCCAGACAGTCCTTCCAGGTGAGGCGACACTTCACCTGTGAGTCGGCTGGTGTGGTATACAGTGTCCGGTGCGGTCCATCTCCCTTTAGTGTTTCCCCCCTCCTTTCTCTCTCCCGAGGCCTCCTGTTCCACGATCCTTTCCCTTCTCCAGCTCTGTATCATTTCGCCAATCACCTTTCCAGCTCTTAGCTTCATCCCACCCACTCCGGTCTTCTCCTATCATTCCGGATCTCCCCATCCCCCCACTACTTCCAAATCTCTTAGTATCTCTCCTTTCATTTAGTCCTGATGAAGGATCTCAGCCTGAAACGACAACAGTGCTTCTCCTTATAGATGCTGCCGGGCCTGCTGTGTTCCACCAGTATTTTGTGTGTGCTGTCTGCAATATATAAATGGGTTGAGTAACTTCTGTTGCTGCACACTTTGTAGCATTGATGGCATGATTGTTCAAAGTTTGTAATTTGCCACACGTTGATGGAGGGTGAATCATGTGATTTATACCTGGAGACACAAGAGACTGTGGATACCGGAATCTGGCATGGCAATCTGTTGGAATGAGCGGCATCTGTGGAGCTGGGGATGGGGGGGGGGGTAATTATTGGTGTTCTGAGACCCTGATTCTGAACTTGAATTCCTCTAGCAGACTGATTACTGCTTTGCATTATGCAGGTTCCCTAGAGGACAGAACATAGAATATAGAATATTACAGTACAGTATAGGCCCTTTGCTCAAAATGTTGTGCTGACTCTTAACCTATTCTAAGAGCAATTGAACCCTTCCCTCCGAAATTGTCCTCCATTTTTCAGTCATCCATATTCCCAACTGTTTCGTAAATGCCCCGACTACCACCACTCTGAGTGTTAACCCTTTCCTCTGATGTCCCCTCTATGCTTTCCTCCAACCAGCTTAAAATTATGACACTAGCTTTAGTTATTTCTGCCGATGGGAAAAGCCTCTGGCTATCCACTCAATTCACCCCTCTTGTAGACCACTAGCAAATCATTTCTCATCCTCCTTGTGGCGCTTTCCACAGTAGTTCTGCTATTTGTTGATCCATTGACAATAAGGAGAACACAACAATGGATTTCTGCAGGTCCCACAATATTTAATGGTCTGAATGTAATATTTCTGATCCATTAACAGAGAGGAAATATAGTACTGGACAGACACTATTGAATAACTAATACCCACATAATGGGATGAATGATATTCTTCTTAAACCAGCAATTTAATGATTATTTCATTTTTCAACCGAAGTTGCATCTAGTGGAAATTCATTCTATGTTTTCATCTGCACAACAATGATTTGCATTTTACCCCAGACATTTAAAGGTTCAAAGGTCCAATTTAATGTCAGAGAAATGTATACAATATACAACCGGAAGTGCTTTTTCTTCACTTAATTTGTGTAATTATTTTTCCTTGTATCAGTCTAAAGTGTTGGTTAAATAAACCTTACTGATTGTTTTTCAATGGTCTAAAGATTCCACATCAGCAGTGATGCATTCTATTTAATAGAATATTAATTGATTATTTGAATATTTGAATAGACAGCCACATCTCACAGGAGAGGCACATCACTGTCTCAGGAGGCATTGCAAAGACTAACTGGGAACAAACTCGTCCTCCACCTCTTCTTGTCGAAGCTTCTCGAGTCAAAGCCTCAAATCTTCACTCCTTCACTGGCCCACTCACTCAGTGGCCACTTTCCACATGCACTCATCACTCTCTGTGTAAAACAAAAATCGCATCCTCTTTTAGTTTCCTCGCAACATCTTAAAGTTATGTCCCCATGTAATAGTCATGACTGCCCTAGGAAAAAGTCTCTGTCTGGCAGCACAATCTCTGCCGCTTAGCATGTTGTACTTCACTTTCAAATCACCTCTCATCTTATTCTCTCCAAAGAGAAAATCCCTCAAAAGCTTGCTCAACCTATTCTTATGAGACATGCTTTCTAACCTAAGCATCATCCTGGTTAATTTCCTCTGCACCCTCTCGAAAGCTTCCACATTCTTTGTATATGGGAACACAATGCTCCAAGTGTGGTCTAACCAAGGTTCTAGAGAGCTGCAAAATTACCCTGTGGCTCTTCAATTCAGTCCCCTGACTAATAAAGGTCCACACATCTTAGGCATTCTTAATGACCCTATCAACTTGTGTTGCATTTATGTGAACTACAAGACCTGAACTAAATGTATTTAATTCACAACAGTTAATTAATTGAATTTCTGAGTCACAAGTTTTCTCTTTACCTGATAAAAGTTAAATAAAAAGCTATTTTTTGTTTTTTTTCCCCTCAAGTTAAAGGCCTGAAACAAAAACTACTTTAGAGTTCATAAGGGTGGGGCAGAGTTAATGATAGGGTAGGAGATACCTGGTATGTGACGGAGTGGTCTTGTTTCCTGTGTGTGTACATTGTTAAAAAATTATTACAGCAGCTTTTTATTTGTGTATTGAGGGAGTGCTGGAATCAACTGCAATGGAAGGCATGATAGTATGACAAACATGCTAAATATCTTGAATAAATCTGTCCTTTGACATCATTAAAACTGAACTTCTCAGCTCCTTCTCATTAGAGGCTAAGAAATTAAAAAAAAACAACTTTGAACAAAGTAAAGATTCAAGTTTATAAATGTGAGAAACATAGAAACATAAGAAACCTACAGCACAATACAGGCCCCTCGGCCCACAAAGTTGTGCCGAGCATGTCCCTACCTCAGAAATTACTAGGCTTACCTATAGCCCTCTATTTTTCTAAGCTCCAAGTACCTACCTAAAAGCCTCTTAAAAGACCCCATTGTATCCGCCTCTGCCACCGTTGCCGGTAGCCCATTCCACCCACTCACCACTCTGAGTAAAAAACTTACCCGACATCTCCTCTGTACCTATTCCCCAGCACCTTAAACCTGCGTCCTCTTGTGGCAGCCATTTCAGCCCTGTGGAAAAGCCTCTGACTATCCACATGATCAATACCTCTCAACGTCATCTTGTTAACACTGTTTTTTCTCTTATAGGCAGACTGTAATTAGTAGGCATCGGTGACACATTGTTCTATGTAACTGGTGAGTCATCACATTCAAATCATACAGAATGAAGAATACTTTGACGTATGAACCCAACTCATAACCCAACTTGTGGTCAGGTATTCTGGGTTTTTAAATAAATAATCAATAGGCTTTGTGTTTCATGCTGAAACATGTAATATAAATTGAAAGGGTGAGAAAAATTAAGTAATTGAACGTAAAATGTAAACAGAAATACATAGTTATTTTAGGATGTGCTGGTAGAATCATCAGGGAAGAACTCAATCTCTCTGCTTCATACAAACCTTTGATATTTACGGTTGAGTCAGAGAGCTTCTGAACTGAAATTCTAACTAACTGATAAATACTCACCAAGTATAGATTACTCACTGTGAAACGTATCTGTTAGCATGTATCTGTTGCAACTCCCCACCCTGTTCACCTGCATTGTTCCACTTCACAAGCACAGTACACGCCCCATCCCACAATCCCATCCTATCTCACAGGGAAGTTCCAATGAAAACCCTATGTACCATCCCTGAGCAGTCTCCCCCAGCAACAGGTTGGAGCAAGCCTACAGAGGGGGAGTTACTCTGACAAGAAGGTTACTGTCATTTATTGCACTCCCTCTCTTTACTCTTTCACTCATTATCTCCCCAAACCCTACCCATCTCCTATTTCTCACCCAGTCTAAGCCTCTGGCTTTCCTACAACAGCCCTAACTCTTCCCTGAAAGACTCTAGGGTGAACCACCTACCTAGTGATGATGACAGAGCTGGTGATAACTGAGTGTAACCTGCAGTGTCTTTGGAGTTTTCTGTTTCACTTTTCCAGCATCTGCACAAGTTTGCTTTGTACATATTATCTACAAGAGGTATTATCTACAAGCATCTATAAGAGAATGAAATAGAGTTAATTTTATTGGTTGATCACCTTTCATCAGAATACATGTTCAAGTCATCCGCCTAAATTGTTAACTCCTTTGCCACATTTCCTAACTCCTCATTTTTCAAATGGGCTCTGCCCAGCCCTCTTGCTCTGACGTTGCCATCTATTCACCAAATTGTCATCAGGGACACGCTACAAGTCCATCACTACCAGGACACTAGGACTACATATCATCTCTGAAGTTTCTTTCCTATAGCTATCCAGCTTCTCCACAAAATTCACTCAAGTGTAATACTCTAACCGTCCCTGCACATCTTTCCTGTTCTCCTTGTTCTGTTCATAATTATTGAATCTGTTAATATAGAAACATAGAAAACCTAAAGCACGATACACGCCCTTCAGCCCATAATGCTGTCCTGAACATGTACTTACTTTAGAAATCACCCATCGCCCTCTATATTTCTAAGCTCCATGTACTTGTCTAAGAGTCTCTTAAAAGACCCACTTGCATCCACATATGTTCACATTTATTTAAGTTTGATGATTAATGCTTGCGCATGTGGCCAGTCTGCTAATTGTTGATTGCTCATGGCTGTTTTCACTGCTGTCTTGTAAGCTGTTGGTTCCTATTGTGTTGTCTGCTACACTATTGTCCTGTGTTTTATGTTTGGCACTGAACCACAAACAATTCTGGTATGTTTCACTTATTGGCATAAGGTGATTCTGATTCTGAGACTGAACATTGGTAAAACAATAACAACATATAAGTAAAAACACAAAATGCTGGCAGAACTCAGCAGGCCAGACAGCATCTATGGGAAGAGGTAGTGACGAAGTTTTGGGCTGAAACCCTTCATCAGGAGACAACATATAAACTTGAGAGAAGTTGCAGCGTAGGTACTCATGAAGTGCAAAATCATAACGAGGTAGACCGTGAGGTCAAGAGTCCATCTTATCACACAAGATGTTTATTCAGAGTCTGTTTACAGCCAGATAGAAACTTGGTGGAATGTACTTTCAGGTCTTTGTATCTGCTGCCTGATGGGAGAGAGGAGAAGAGTATATGTCTGGGATGAGTGGGATCTTTAATTACGTTGGCTACTTTACCAAGGTAGTGAGAGGTATAGACAGAATCCAGAGGAGAGATTGGTTTCTGTGATGTGTTGAGCTGTGTCCATAACTCTTTGCAATTTCTTGTGGCGAAGTGCAGAGCAGTTACCGTACCAAGCCGTTAGCATCCAGATAGAATGCTCTTCATGGTGCCTTGAAAAAATTGGTAAGCATTGATGAGTACACGCCTGGGGAGACAGAGGCACTGCATCCATTCAACTTCCCTAATTAAAAAACTGGATCCCATCCAACCCTGACACCCCAGGAACTCCGGGCAAGAGTGTTTTTGCAGGTTTGGACTTGAACAAGAACTCTAGGCTTCCTGACAGTTACATGTGGATTGTACATTGCTTTCAGATGGAAAATTTGAGCCCACCTTTCAATGTTGGATGATTCAATGAGCAATATGCTAAATCAAATCTCTATGATATGAAAGTTCCTGCAAAACTGTGAAGTCTTGGGATTTTGTACTGGAGCCAGTAGAGGTGCTATATAAATGGAAGTAGTTTTTGTTGCAAATGAAGCCTGTATCTTGAAGGGACTGAAGATCAGCAAAAGGAAAAACAGTTATGTTCCTACAGCACAATGGAGTGTTTCAGAACTCCCTAGCACAGGATAAAACATTAATATAAGCCAAGGTACTGATTTACTATTCATTCCATTGTGTAAGCTCCGGCACATATGTCATCATTTACAGTGAAGTCTTAAACATACAGTAGCTACATAACAAGCATGGTCATCCAATTTATTGTAAGTGCTGCCTTAACTCTCCTTAGGGATCTTAAACCAGAGGTCTGTTTAAGTCTTAAAAACTTTAATATTTAAGTTTTAAATTCACATTTGGTTTTAATTTTCTCACTAATGACTATCCTTAATGCTCCAACATTTCTTTTTTGTATTAAAGGGCACCAAAGTACTCATTGCAGTGTGTGTAGCCTGCAGCCCTTTAATCAGACTTTTGCCTCTGATTCAAATATAAAATATAGTGGAATTTTCCTTATATCAAACCCACAACAAAGAGACATTGTATTACACTTACTCCTGGCAAAAAAGGGTGATAGCATGAGCCAAAGTCTTTTGCATGATGGAAGAGGATATTGAACTCAGTTTGTGGGGTTCAGTTTATGGAAATATTTATTGCTTTTGATAGGCACATTTACCAGGTCAGGACACTTGCAGAGTGGTTACTTTATGAACTACACAAAAGAATTTAGTCAAGTGAGATGCCATTGCTGATATACATCATGAAGTCCATCGACCGATAGAAATAGAGTTCGCACAAGACGGAAGGGGGGATAGATTTCTTTTCTGAGATGCACATTTATTTCCTTTAAAAAAACAAATTACAAAAAATAGGTCACATTTAACAGAAAGGACAACAAATTAACAGAGGTGGCCCAGTTACTAAGAAGATTCTATCCTCCTTTGGTAAACAATGGTCAGATTCATTCAGCTCCGCTGTCACAAGGACCGTTACAGAAAATCTTTCCTACCAAATGCAATAAGCATATACAATGTTCATCTCTGTGCACACATCATAGTACAATAGTCTGTTTTATTATTTCATACATTATTATTGTACATTGGTAAATTACTTTGTGTATATTATTATTCTGTACTTTACTATTAGTTAAGTCTGCACACTACTAAGTGAGTTTTTAAATGATGTTCCTGTAACTAAAGTATTTCCCACTCGAGATCAATAATGTATTTATTATTATTATTAAATGCAGGGAGCTTCTATCTATTTCTTTCATTTTTACATTACTTATGGACTTCAAAGTATTAATGTGTTAGTACAAGATTAACAAATCTTGTGTTCAAAAGGAAGTTAAACAAAAGAATCTTGTATTTCAAAACATGACGTTAACCATAGGTCACGTATTATATATTCATTTGATGGAAATTGCATAAATAGAAATTATTACAAGCTTTTATGGCAGGGGTTCCTAACTTTCTTTAATGCCATGGAGCCTTAAATAAGGTGTCAGTGGAGCCCAGGTTGGGAGCCCCTGCTTTATGACAAATTAGAACCACCATGCGTGGTCGCAAGCCTGGCAGCAAGAGGAAGAGTGTTGGGCATGGGGCTAGCAACATAAACTTCAACAAAAGCTCCAAGGACATCATTCCTAGAAGAGGAAAGATCTTAGGGTGAGCTACACTTGGGGACAACTTGAAAGAGTGAAGGAACACACACAAGATGTTGGAGGAACTCCTCAACAGGCCTGGCAACACCTATGGAAAAGAGTAAACAGTCACCGTTTCGTGACACTGTGGAGTCCTGAAGAAGGGTCTCAATCTGAAATGTCATTTGTTTATTCTTTTCCATTAATGCTTTCTAGCCTGCTGAGTTTCTCCAGCTTTTTGTGTGTGTTGCTTTAGATTTCCAGCATCTGTAGATTTTCCTGTGTTTAAAAGACTAGCCCAGGACAGAAGACTCTGGTGAGTGGCTGTTAGAAGCCTTTGCCCCAGAAAGGGTAATGGGATTAAGTAAGTATGTTTATGGCAAATTGAAAATAATGATTCATACAATCCCAAATGTGATAATGCTGAAAATTTTCTGGAATTCCCAATCCAGCAAATTTTCTCTGGAAATTCATTGAACCACTGCTGCTTCCACCAGGATCTGAATAAAGGATACAGATTGTATTGGAGGTTTTGTAGATGGTTGGAACCTTAATCTGAGCTCCCTAACGGTACCGCTGCCAGAGGGGGTACTGAGATCCCAATGCTGAAATTTCTCAGCGTTGTGTAATCACACATGTAGATTATTTCAAAAGGCATTTCATTCTCTTTGAGTAACAATAATGCTATTCAAGAAATTTGTTAAGAGGCACTGAATTTCAAGCACATTTGGAAATAAAATCAGGAATTGCTAAAAATGCACACCTACTTACAAAACATCATCTGATAACTGAATGTTTGATGTTATTGTATAGATCTGACAAATAAAGCTAATCTTTATAAAGAGAAAAGACTAGCATTTCTCAAGGTAAAGACTTGTGATGATTTTTGGTAATTGTTGATGAGATCATTGGTGATGGACAGTAGAAAAGCTCACTCACCTTGCTTCTAAATAATGTCCCACAACATTACAATATTCTGACTTCATTTCTTCAACATTTGCAACTTTGCCTGTGTTGTTAATAATGGACTTTTTCCAATGGCAAAACAATCCAAACAACTTATGTAATTAATATGTTAGGAAAAATTACAACTTCATTTATCGATTGCTACCTGGCTTTAATCCCATGCTGGAGAATATATACTTCAAAACTCACATGAAAAACTGGGTCCCTTAAGATGATTTTAATGAGACTCTTCGGTCGTATTTAATATTGCTATCATTAAGATGTAGTTTGCTGAGTAATAGTCCCCAGATCAGAATCCAATGGGATGTAGCTGCAATTGAAAGAAAAAAAAATGTTTGTAATTTATGTTGAAAAGCTGTAACGAAAACTATTTTCTTAATTAATCAGAACTTCAGCCAGCCTGCATCTAGGAAATTGTTTCAAAATATTTAGAGTTAGTGGGCGTTGGATTAACAGCTTCAAAGAAAGAGCAAAATTAGTCATCTGAAAAGCAGTTTATAAAAACGGGGCATCATGACTGTTCTTGTAGTGGCTAGATTTAATCCTTGACCAGCTGCCTTCCTTAGTGTGATAATGGAATTCAGGAAGCACCAAGGAAAATCTCAAATAGGTTGTTAAGGTGCTTTTGCATTGCCTGTAGTTCAGGAGTAGCAGAGTGTTTCGCATGAATTCTCAGGCAATCCTGCCACAACGACTACCCATGATCTCGCCACATTCCAATCTCTCTTTTGTAAGTATTCTTTCTCGTGGTCTTGCCACCTCCTGATTACTCCACCCTATGATCTCATGTCTGAAATCTGTCCTCAGCAAGCACACCAACCGGCAGCCTCAGTTCTCCTGGTTGCTCCCTCCTAGTGATCTGGCCTCCTCTCGATGACTCCCTTCCTCTTCACTGCCATGTGAAACAACCTTCCACTTCCTTTTCAATTCTCCCCATTCTCTTACTGCCATGTGGATGTTAACCAAAAGAATCTCAAGATTGTGTCTCATATTTATGTGTTCTCCACCCATATACAGTACACATATTTACTTTTGCTTATGCAAACAGAAAATACCAGGACCATTGTAATCCTTTTTTTTCTGCTGATTTTCAGGCCTTTTGTTTGCATTCACTACAGAGCAGGCGTAAGGAGTGGCCACTGAACTTGGTATGCGATAGTATTAGGTCTATTTACATTAACAATGGCTGTGGTTACCTACTACCTACTTGGCAGTTTGCAGGTGAAATGCTTTTGCTACAAGATCTGGCTGGTGGGAATACAATCTTCCATTGGGGGCTGATTTCCTGCTTTAAGTTAGGCTACGTCCACACTACACTGGATAAATCCGTAACCAAAGCTTTTTCTCTTCATTTTTACCCTCCGTCCACACTAAAACAGCATTTTCGTCCCCCAAAACTGGAACTTTTCAGAAACGCTCTCCAAAGTGCGTAATTTTGAAAACGCCGGATTGGCTGGAGCAGTGTGGATGGAGTAACTGGAGAAATCTGAAAACGCTGTCAGACGGCAGCGCGCCATTTCATTGTTTTCCTGAATGCCACCTAACAATTTCAGAACAGACGGCACGAGACTGACGCCAGAAGAGTTAGAAATGTACTTACCAAATACTTTGACCCATAACTTACTGAATAAATAAATATTCTCACTTTGCCCTGTTTTCTGTCCTTGCTCGTATGAAGGTGGTTTACCTATTTATGCAAGTACTTCTCTGACAATAGATGTGTAACAGCCTAATGTAACATTGTATGGAAATACAAGTTAACACTGATGCAGACATGTTTTATACATTTAACAAGGTGCTTTATTAATGCAACAGAAATTTCTTTTTACTTTTAAGTTCTCCTGCGCGAGAGCCAACAGCTCTCCGTTGTTTTAAGTTTTTCTAGTCTGTAACTACACAAACACCGTCTTTCACAGAGAGATTCAACACCAAACATGTCGCTTGTTTTCGGTAGATGTGTCCTGCGCATGTGCAGTAAGAGGAGATTTGCCGAAATCTTCATTTCAATGTGGACAGAGATATTTTTAAAAACGCATGGTGTGGACGCCTATCGTTTTTACGTGAAATTGGGGTTTTCAAAATTATCCGGTCTAGTGTGGATGTAGTCTTAGTTTCTTGATCCTACAAGTGATCCTGCTAATGCATGGGTGGAGAGCTCATTAAGTCAAATGTGAATGAGGCCTAAAATTTAGGCTGTTTCACATCTGTTTGCACATCCCTGCATCAAAAACCTGGCCAAAGTTATAATTGCTCTAATGGTCTTTAATCATAAAAAATTGTTTATCCAGATTCTTGCAACAAATTAGATGAGAGATTATATATAAATTTAAGAATAAGTGTTGGAACTAGCTAGAGAAGAGTTATCATTAAAGAAGAAATTGAAAAATATCAGCATAACTCTGAAAATCATTATTTTATTGCTCTGTAAATACCAAGTAACGAGTGGATCTGCAGCTTGCAATGAGTAACCTTGCTCCAGAGCCATCTTACATTTTTCTGATAAAATTAACTAAAGAATCTGTAACAGGTTTGAATTGAACAGTAAAGCAAGTCCAAAATCAGGATATTTTGGACATAAATATAGCAAACAATACACTTTGTAATATTAATAGGATATTGAAGTTCTCTCTCTTAAATTTTGTAATTTTCCAGAGTTGCACTAAAATGTATTTTCAATCTAAGAAGTCTTCTGTTCATTTCAGATAAATTTTAATGTTTATTTTGGTTAGAAGTTTTGCATAACATTTAGCTGATTTTCTGATTTACTTGAATCTGCCTTGGTACATTAATCTCCCTAGCTCAGGACATTATCACTAAGCTAAGGGAAGGATAAATCCATAGCATTTATTGCCACACCTTGAACGTGGAGTGTTTTGATGGACAGCAACCCCTTCCATGCTCTGTAATGTCTCATTTACAATCTATCTCAGTACAACACTGTTTCAGTTGAGAGCTAAGGTTGTAAGGATGCCAGTGTCAAATCTATTTAAAAATATTAAAATGTCAGGCTTATTAAGAGCTGCCAGAAAATCTTATGTTCTTAAATTAAATGAAATGTAAAGTGCCTCCAGTTACATTGAGTTCAGTAAGATTGTTAATTAACTGGTTATTGAGTCCCATTAAAAATGTGTAGTTTCAGATCCTCCTACTGAGAATTGAATGTCACTTTGCTGCGGTACTGACTGAGTGCTGCTGAGTGGAGGTGCTGCATTTTGGTTGCTAAGCCCCTGAATGCTGTCAAGTGAATGTGGTAGATTCTGCAACAAATTTTCAAAAGGGTAAGGGACTAAACCCTGGCATTCTGATCAACTTGGAACCTTAAGACAATGTCATTAAGAAGCAGATTCCTGGGTATTTACCAGAATACTTCCTGTGAGATCTATCCACTTGAAAACAGGCTAAAGTTTTGGGACCATTTAGGACCACAGTTCAAAAGCACATGTGGACAACAAAGCAGAGAGTCATTGATCTACATAGCTCATGAAACAGGCCCTTCATTCAATTGACCATTAATTACTACTTACTCTAGTCTCTTATTTTCCCCTCATTCCCAACCACTCACCCACACACCAATATTGATGTGAAATACTGTAAACTCTTTCCCCATGCTACAGGCACAATATCAGTTGTTAACATTGTTGCTATTGTTCAGTATCTGACAGACCCTTTTGAATCATTCTTGTATTTGCTTGCAGTGTCTACAATTTCCAGGACTTGTTGCTCTGCCTGACTCTTGGGAGATTAGTAACACTCAGCTGCAGAGCAGGGGGTGAAGCTTCTTTCTCAATTCCTGGTTCCTGTCTACGTCAGGATGCAGAGCAATCTTGAGAGCTGGTAAATGTTGGTGTTTCGTGGGCACAGTTGAGTCTTACCACAACAAACCAAGGTGAGGGGAAACACTGAAGGATCTAAGATGGGTTTATTTAAACGTTTTGCCTGTTGCCTCACACAGGAATTTCACAGTGAACTTTTAGAGAAAGTGGGATTTTTTGGAAAACCCTATCATAAAATTTTGAATTTTATGGTATCTGGGCAGATGGACATGAGGGTTGAAACCTAGATCCATGCCCAGCCCTTGGGATTTCTGCCAGTATCAACGATGGAAGATGACTGCAGGAATGGCAGCCATCACCACACCTAGAACACAATCCTGGAGTTCAGTTCCTGCTCACCTCCCCCTCCCTGTAACAAATTGTTTTATGTTTTGGTTTCACTGATAGGAAATTAATACTTCAAATTTCACAGATAGCATACTTGACTGGAGGCAAATAGTTTCTATTCTCAGTGAAAAATATAGAAGAATTCCTGTGTCAACACTTTTGTTTTCCTTCTTAATAGAAACAGAATGATGTGAGCCCGTGGCAGGATCACAAACATGTTTTTCTTAAAAGTTTATTCAAATTCTATTGCTCTATGTATCAGGTAGAAGAAATGTTTGAAGTACAGTACTAAAAAAATAAATAATACAAGATTTCAGCAGTTCCAAAATTAATTGTCACTCTTGGGTAGTTAACAGAGTGTCATTTCCAGTTCCATCAATGCTTCCCTTTTGAGTTCCATTGCTTTAGTCACAGAGTGAGAGACACTATGCCGTGTCAATGCCTTCAGCTCAGCAAGTCCACACTGACCATCAAACACCCATTTACACTAAATCTACATTAATCCCATTTTTTGTTATTCTCCCCCTTTCTCTTTAACCATCAGGCACAAATTTATACCAATTCTCTATTTTATCCCCATTTGCCCATTAACTTCCTCAGATTGCTCGATTCACCTGGACGTTACGGACAACCTATCAAGATGCAGAAGGAAACCAGAGCAGTAACAGGGCGAATGTGCAGACTCCACATAAATAACACCCTAGGTCAGGATTGAACCGTGAGGAGCGAAGTGATGATGGCACTAAACGACGACTCCTTTGCTTGCATCTTCGGAAACAGCTCTATTTCCATCTTTGATATTTCTTTTTTCCGTTTTCAAGGTTCTTTTGAAGACCCTGACCTGAAGTTACTCTCTGACTTTGGTCTTTGCGGACCCAGTCTCTCAGGGCCTCGAGCGGCTGTTTCTTGCTATCCCAAGGAGGCAGGCTGGAAGATCAGGGTGCTGGATTTTCGTGGCTTTGGAGACAGGCTGATTCAAGGTTGGTGTCCCTGACTAAGGCGTCGCAAGAGAACACGGAACATCAGGAGCAGCGGGTTAGATGCTGCGGGTTGTGCGTCCAGCGACCTGAGCCTTTCTGGGGCTGAGTCTCTGGGCGCAGAGCAGACTTTTACCATCACAAATCAGTAAGATGTTTGTTATGTCTCCCCCTCGCTGTGAAACGTGGAGAGGGGGAGGGAGACTGTATATGTCGAATTACTGGGTGAACGAGTGGTCTTTGGGGTACTGCAGGTCTGTGTCTTTATTGATGCTTTGAGTGCTCGATGGGGGGGGCACTGATGTTTTTTTGCTGGTGGGGTGTTGGGGGGGGGGTCATTGCCTCGCTGCTGGATGCGAATGGGAGTGGGGAGCAGGGGGTTTGCTATGGGGTTCTAATGTTTAACTATCATTCATTCTTTGGGGCACTCTGATTTTGTGGATGTTTGTGAAGTAAAAGAATTTCAGGATGTATATTATATACATTCCTTTTGCATTAAATGCACCTATTGAAACCTATTGAGGACTCTGGTTCTGTGAGACAGTAACCTTACCAGTTGTGCCAGTGTGCCACCCTTTGCAGATAATGGATGGAGGCCCGTGCATTGGACTCAATGCTTTGGTACCACTCAGTCTTGCATTTCCAAACTGATCTACGTTCTGCTATGCTGAATCTAGTTTTACAATTTTTGGTTCATGTTATAAATAAAACCCGCATTCCAGTATTTGAGAAGTGATTAATCATAATCACCAAAGCAGTTAATTTCAAATTTCTTATAAAATAATGTCTTTCAAAAGCTTACTGAAACTTAGGCATTTTACCTCCTATCCCACTCTTCTGTGCTTAGTTCCAGTGCAGGAGATCCTCGTGTACCTTTGCTATAAGTTAGAAATTGTTTAGTGGGTCTTCACCATCAATATCATAAAATCCTTTACTTTCTGTATACATTCCAGTAGGAGTGACTTGCAAATTTCTACAGATATATCGTGGAGAGCATTCTAACTGGCTGTGTCACCATCTGATATGGGGAAGGGGTTACTGCACAGGATCGAGGTAAGTTGCAGAGAATTGTAAACATATTCAGCTCCATCATGGGCACTAGCCTCTGTAGTATCCAGGAAATCTTCAATGACCGATGCCTCAAAAAGGCAGTGTCCATCATTAAGGACCCACATCACACAGGACATTCCCTCCTCTCATTGCGACATCAGGAAGGAGGTACACGAGCCAGAAGACACACGCCTAGCAAATCAGGAACAGCTTCTTCCCCTCTGCCATCCGATTTCTGAATGGACATTAACCCATGAAAACTGCCTCACTACTTTTCTTTATTTCTATTTTTGCACTACTTATTCAATGTAACAATTTAATATATATAATATAGACAAATTTCACACTATATGCTGGAGATATTAAACATAATTCAGATTCTGATGATGATCAAGATGGAGCATTATTGGGGTTTGAAGCCCAGTGTTCGGGATTTTGTTAATGGTGAGTTTGAGGCCTAGTGATCAGGATCCTCATCCAGGCTCCTCATGCGCATTCTTTGCTGAGTCCTGGAGTTGATACTGAAGATCGAAATCTGAAATTTAATCGGACGCCCAGAAATCTGTGGAAGGCTGTGTCTGTATGTCTCTGCAAGTCCACCAGGAAAGTTGAAGCCCAAGGTGTGCAAATTCACGAGTCTGCTGGAGTCCGAAGGCAGCCTGTGCTGTTGTTGGAGGACTGTGCATGTGTGTAGGTGGGTGCCTGGGAGGGAGGGATGGGGCTTGTTTGGCTGTTATTACTTGATGTGTTCTGGGTTGTTATGCCAAGCATTGTGGGCATGCCACGTTGGTGCTGGAATGTGTGGCAGTACCTTTCAGTCTGCCTCTATCACACTGTTAGGTTGTGTTGATTGTTAACACAGATGACACATCCCACTGTACTTTTCGATGTCCATGTGGTAAATAAATTAATTTGAACTCAGACATTTGAATCCTTGAGGGGAATGGATGCTCTCCCTGTTTGACCCAAATTGCATTTACTCCTTATTGTGTATGTATAGATATTGTTAACAGCATAAACAAGATTTTACAGTTGCTGGAAATATTGAGTAACACACACAAATGCTGGCAGAATTCAGCAAATCAGGCAGCATTTATAGATGGGAATAAACAGTCGACGCTTTGGGATCTGACCAGAATCAAGTCTTGATTCCTCTCCACAGAAGCTGCCTGATTTGCTGAGTTTCCCTAGCATTGTGTGTGTTGTTAATGGAATGTCATATTTTGGGCATCAGTTTGAATATTGGCTGTATTTCTAATGCTGTTGTAACATTTGTACAAAATAGTTTCAGGCTGTTATTGAAATGCACTAGAGCTGGACAATGTCCTCATATCTGAAAACAATCTTGTGATTAAAAAGCTGCTTCTCACCAATACCACAGTTCGTCATGAAGACAATTCATTTTTAATAATATGAGTAATTGTACATTAACATTGACAACTGTAATTTTCACTTTTCTATCTCACTTTTGACTTTCTCTTCATTAACATGGACTGATTGAACAGGACTATATCTCTGTGGTTTGTACTTTCCCATGTCTGAGTCACTGTCTTGTCAAGTCTGGATCTTTCATGCTGCGCTGTGCCATTTGCTATTTGACACATAGCGCTTGTCATGTGTCTTACACTCTGCAGTGTCTGAAATGCAGCAGCTTGCTTTGTTTATCTCAGTTGTTGTAGGTCTCCGATGTGCCCCTTTTAGTTTTGGTGCAGACAGTCTCGCCTACCATCATATTTTCAAAATCTACCTTATCACTGACTGTCAATAGTTTGTGGCTCCTGTCTGCATGTCAGTATCACTTGGCATCACTGGTTAATTGCCATTGTATCCTTGCTGCTTGGTTTTTGTACAGTCCCAGCTGACTAAAAGCATGGAAAACCTTATCAGTCCTGCAGTACATCATTAGACAGAGGAATCAAGCCAAAGTTCCTGTTGTTCATTATCAGCTCCAGCACTTCCATTTAAACTCCTTGCTATCTCCAGGGTACTTTGTTCTCTTTATGTTTATCTTTAATTCAACACATTTCAAGTTTATATTTATGGTGCTTGTCAATCTTCATTGTATGATTACTATATATGTTACTAAACCAACATAAGCCAATGGAACTAAGGTATTCTAATTCAAATAAGAGCTCCAGAATGATTGGTGCATGTAACCTGTAAGGATTTGGAGTTTTAAGAGTGTAATTTTTTTTTAAAAAAATCACTGTAATCAAATCTCTACCTGTATTCCTGCATTATAATTTTTGTAAATAGAAACAGAGGAATGCATAGAGGACAATTACAGCTCATCTGGACAATCTCAGTTCAAAAATGATGTGGAATGATATTTCTTGACTCGCACTATCAAAATATTTTCTGGGCTTCAGTTCAGCACCCTCTTAAATACACTGATGCAGTCAGCCCTGACTGCTTCCACTTAATGTTTTTATCATGCTCAGTGTGAAATCTAAGCTATCCTTTAATTAATATGATCATGATAGCATTAGTCAGAAATGCCTTGAATGTACTCAAAGTCAAACCCTACAAGTTGTTAGAACTTCATGTGTAATTTAACCCATGTCTGGCAGTGAACTTACCACAAATGCAAGATGTAGAGGCTTTTTACAGTGAGTAAAACATATTTCCTTGAACCAGGAACATTTGCTCCTCCAGGCTCTCCAACTGAAGCCTATAATCCGAGTTTCCTTCCCTTCTCTCCTCTTGTAATTTGTGACCATTTGATGGAACCAAACCTTTACTCACAGCCTCCCACATGGCACCAAGCTGGTTGGTATCTTACAGATGATATGCTGGGTTAAGATCATTTTGGTTAGAAATGCAATTATATAGCACTTTTAAGCATCTAGTGTTTTCCAGAATAATAGGTTATAATGGCCAGATCTTTGTCAATATGGATCAGGCCAATAATTGAGCTGATGCTTCCTAATATGAATCACTCTTGTATCCCTGATGTAATCAATGTCAGTCACACACAAATTAGCAACATTCTCAATGCAACTCTCCTTTTAGTGAATTATGAGCAAACAGAAGTTTGCACTGTGAGCAACTCTCCTTGGTTTCCCTTAGGAAAACCAGGAGCACTGCATTATTTTATAATTTTCTGGTCTTTCCCTGAAATCCTTTGTTCCTCCCTCAGCTCCTCTGGATAATGATCACAATTCCGGATGTTGCTCATGATCTCCTTCTCCATTGTCCCCCTTCACCTCACACCACACCCGAGTTTCCTGTCATCCTATAAAGGTCTCATGATCTTCTGGACCCTTTGCCTCAGAAATGGTGTTAGCCTTAAACGTAGACCTAAATCCTCAACCACCACCCCAACCTTACTGACCTGAATACAATTTCTGGCCCTTCCCTGTATTACTCTGTTCCTCTCTTAATTCCTTGAATTGAATGCCTCAATCCTTCCTGTTCTATTCTTCAAACTTTGGGCCACATTAAGACCTATCACCAGCCCAGTCCTCAGCCCCAATTCCCAGGTACAGTTTGGTTCAGACTAATGTGTAACCCCTCTAACCTGGTCAATATAGATCATCAAATGAACACGTACAAACAAGCTGGAGGAACTCAGCAGGTCGGGCAGCATCCGTTGAAACAAACAGTCAACATTTCAGGCCAAGACCCTTCACCAGGACACGTTGATTTGACCACAGCATCTGCAGAGTACTTTGTGTTTACTAGATCAAACTATTTGATTGCAGTAGAATTTTAAATGTTTCTCATTCAATATTTTTATTAATGTATAAAAGAGTATATAACAGAGTATATACATAAAAAAATTAAAATTAACAATACAGACAATAGAAAAATTGAACTGTATAGGACTGAGTAACATACGTGTATATAGTACTCAGGTAATGATTACTAATACTGCAAATTTATAAAGAGCATACATAAGGAAAAAAAATAAATAAAATTTAAAAAATCTAACCCCTACCATGAAAGCCAATGGGTAAGAAAAAGCAAAAAAATATTTTTTAAAAAAAGTGTCACTAAGTTGTTAACAAAGAATAACATAATTAATAACATCTTACTGACCTCTTTGGTATTCTTGGAACTCAAGATATAACTAACTCCCTCAGACTTGTATGTTCTAGCTTTTATCTCACTTATGGTGAGAAGACGGATTTTGCTTAAATGGAAAGAAGCAGTCTCCCCTACTCATATGCAGTGGTTAGAAGACATTATGACTCATCTTAGTTTGGAGAAGATTCGGTGTTCTATTTCTAATTCAGTACAGTACTTTTATACAACATGGGGTCCTTTTATGAACTACTACTATAACTTGAGGTTTTTTTTCTCCATGTGGAATTTTAAATGTTGAGGTGCGTTTACTTTAAATGCTGGAGCGTGCCAACTGTTATTGTATTGTGCACCATGTTGTGCAGCCACTTCCCTCCAGAAGCAAGTTTTAAAACAAGCCAGTATCTTCTCCCTGGGAGCTGTTACAATGGCATTGAAATATGACAGATATAAAGGATAACTAGTCTAACAAAATTAAAAAAAGGAGAAAATGCCAGTAATATTCAGATGGGGAGGAAGATCATGGGGACAAAAGCAGAGTTAATGGGTCAGATCAATTAGCTTTCTTCAGAACGAATCCAGTCAAACTTGTTTAATATTAACAGCCAGAATTCTAGCACCGAGATGATCCCCCTGCCTTTATATTAAGGGATTCAGAATCTCTTACGGCAGACTATGGTTCTCAAATCTCATCATTGAAGTGTGCATGGGGTTTTAGTGAGGCTAAAAGTTTTTGAAAAAGGATCTAAAGAACACAACTACATCTATGAAGATCTCTGATGCACCTGCTGATGATCCATCTCAGAGGCCGATGTTAGACTGTCTTTAAAAAGAAGATCCCAAGGGAGTACTCGGTAAGGCTCTGAAAACCTGTGCCAACCAACTAGCATTGTATTAGCAACTTGCAACTCGTATTGAAGGACATAGTTATAAAGAAGGCAAGACAGCGGCTATACTTTATTAGGAGTTCGAAGAGATTTGTCATGTCAACAAATACACTCAAAAACTTCTATATTTGTACTGTAGAGAGCATTCTGACAGACTGTATCACTGTCTGGTGTGGAGGGGCTACTGCACAGGACTAACAGAAGCTGCAGAAGGTTATAAACCTAGTCAGCTTCATCTTGGGCACTAGCCTACAAGATACCCAGGACATCTTCAGGGAGTGGTGTCTCAGAAAGGCAGCCAGGACCACCAGCACCCTGGCATGCCCTTTTCTCACTGTTACCATCAGGTAAGAGGTACAGAAGCCTGAAGGCACACACTCGGTGATTCAGGAACAGCTTCTTCCCCTCTGCCATCTGATTCCTAAATGGACATTGAAACTTTGGGCATTACCTCACTTTTTAAAAAAATTAAATACAGTATACAGTATTTGTTTTTCCACTTTTTAAATCTATTCAATATATGTAATTGATTTAGTTGTTTATTTATTAGTATTATGTCTTATTTTATTTATTATTTTCTCTGCTAGATTATGTATTGCATTGATCTGCTGCTGCTAAGTTAACAAATTCCATGTCACATGCCGGTGATAATAAACCTGATTCTGATTATGCTTTCTCAGCGTATATGATGAATAAACTCTTCTTGGGCTTCCAGCCGGGTGCAGACATCGATTATAACTGACCTTTTGATGACAAATTTTGCCATCTTCATCAGAAGAGAGGCAGAGGCATCATCCCTGATGAAGTTGGCAGAACGTGTCATCGAAATGTCAGTTAAAATTAATACCTGTACTCGACTGAAAGCACGGGAAGTGTTTACTATTCATAGAAATTTTTATTTAGCAGAAATGTGATTAAATTCAGAAACTAATGCTACTCCAAGGTTAATTCAGATGAATGGTTAAGCTTTCCATGATGTTCTTCAGGAGGGAACACTCATACGAGTTTGTTGGGCTTCCCAAACCTCAGCATTCTAACATCTGAAAGGTATTTCATGAGATGGAAACAGAAAATGCTGAAAACACTGAGCAGGTCTGATAGCATTTGGAACATAGAACATAGCAAAGGGACAGGTCCTTTGGCCTACAATTTTGTGCCAAACTAAATTAACTGCCCAAATAAACAAATCTCCTGTCCATGCCCATACCCTTCCACTTTCTGCATATTCATGTCCCCATCTAAGAGTCTCTGGAATGCCTCTTGTACTTGCCTCCACCAACACCCCAGGTCATGCTTTAGGCTCCCACTACTCTCTTGCCCCACACAACTCTTTTGCATTTACCCCCTCACATCTCAGATGAATACTTTCAACCTTGTGTGGGGGGGGGGGGGAGAAAGGATACCAACTGTCTCCTGATCTTATAATCCTCTACCCAATCTCATCTGTCTCCACTGCTCTGAAGAAAATGACCCAAGTTTTTCAACCTCACCTTATAGCAAGGTGTTCCTTCAACATTGTGGGAAGCTAGTTCTGTGCAGAAATTGCAGAGAAACTGGCAGAAGTATCTAAAACATTCTTAGCCACAGGTGAGATGCCAGAGGACTGGATGATAGTTATCATTATCCTGTTGTTCAGGAAAGGCTCCAAGAACAGATTGTGAAATTGTAGGCCGCTATGCTTGACATCAGTAGTATGCAAGTTATTTGAAAGTATTCTAAAGGAGGGGATGTACATGTACTTGGAGAGACAGGACCGGATTAGGCATAATCAATGTGGCTCTTTGCATGGTTGGTCATGTTTAACCAATCTTATACAAAATTTTGAGAGGTTACCAGGAAAGCTGATGATGGAAGGGCAGTGGACATTATCTACATGGATTTTAACTAGTCCTTTGACTTGACAGGGAAGCTGGTTCAGGAAGTTCAGTTACTTGTATTGAGGATGAAGTAGTAAATTGGATGTAACATTAGACAATAGACAGTAGGTGCAGGAGTAGGCCATATGGCCCTTCTAGCCAGCACCACCATTCACTGTGATCATGGCTGATCATACACAATCAGTACCCCGTTCCTGCCCTCTCCCCATATCCCTTGACCCCGTTATCTATAAAAACTCTATCTAACTGTCTTGAATGCATTCAGAGACTTGGCCTCCACTGCCTTCTGGGGCAGAGCATTCCACATATCCACCACTCTCTGGGTGAAAAAGTTTTTCCGCATCTCTGTTCTAAATGGCCTACCCCTTATTCTCAAACTGTGGCCTTTAGTTCTGGACTCAGCCATCAGCGGGAACATGCTTCCTGCCTCCAGTGTGTCCAATCCCTTAATAATCTTATATGTTTCAATCAGATCCCCTCTCATCCTTCTAAATTCCAGTGTATACAAGCCCAGTCGCTCCAATCTTTCAACATATGACAGTCCCGCCATTCCGGGAATTAACCTTGTGAACTTACGCTCCTCTCGCTCAATAGCGAGAATGTCCTTCCTCAAATTTCGAGACCAAAACTGCACACAATACTCCAGGTGGGGTCTCACCAGGGCCCTGTACAGCTGCAGAAGGACCTCTTTATTCCTATACTCAATTCCTCTTGTTATAAAAGCCAGAAAGCCATTAGCTTTCTTCACTGCCTGCTGTACCTGCATGCTTGCTTTCATTGACTGATGTACAAGAACACCTAGATCTCGTTGTACTTCCCCTTTTCCTAACTTGACTCCATTTAGATAGTAATCTGCCTTCCTGTTCTTGCCACCAAAGTGGATAACCTCACATTTATCCACATTAAACTGCATCTGCCATACATTTGCCCACTCACCCAACCTGTCCAAGTCACCCTGCATTCTCATAACATCCTCCTGACATTTCACACTGCCACCCAGCAAATTTGTTAATGTTACTTTTAATCCCTTCATCTAAATCATTAATGTATATTGTGAACAGCTGCTGTCCCAGCACTGAACCATGCGGTACCCCACTGGTCACAGCTTGCCATTCCGAAAGGGACCCATTAATCACTACACCACACACAAAATGCTGGTAGAACACAGCAGGCCAGGCAGCATCTATAGGGAGAAGCGATGTTGACGTTTCGGGCCGAGACACTTCGTCAGGACTAACCGAAAGGAAAGATAGTAAGAGATTTGAAAGTAGAGGGGGAGAGGGAAATGCGAAATGATAGAAGTAGACCGGAGTGGGTGGGATGAAGCTAAGAGCTGGAAAGGTGATTGGCGAAAGTGATACAGTATTCACTACTCTTTGTTTCCTGTCAGCCAGCCAATTTTCAATCCATGTCAGTACTCTGCCCCCAATACCATGTCCCCTAATTTTGCCCACTAATCTCCTATATGGGACTTTATCAAAAGCTTTCTGGAAGTCCAGGTACACTACATCCACTGGCTCTCCCTTGTCCATTTTCATAGTTACATCCTCAAAAAATTCCAGAAGATTAGTCAAGCATGATTTTCAATTCATAAATCCATGCTGACTCGGACTGATCCTTCTACTGCTATCCAAATGTGTCGTAATTTCCTCTTTTATAATTGACTCCAGCATCTTTCCCAACACTGACATCAGACTAACCAGTCTATAATTCCCTGTTTTCTCTCTCCCTCCTTTCTTGAAAAGTGGGACAACATTATCCACCCTCCAATCAGCAGGAACTGTTCCTGAATCTATAGAACATTGGAAAATGACCAATGTGTCCACGATTTCTAGAGCCACCTCTTTAAGTACCCTGGGATGAAGACTATCAGGTCCCAGGGACTTATCAGCCTTCAGACCCAACAGTCTATCCAACACCGTTTCTTGCCTAATATAAATTTCCTTCAGTTCATCCTTTACCCAAGTTCCTTTGGCCACTATTACATCTAGGAGCTTGTTTGTGTCTTCCCTAGTGAAGGCAGATCCAAAGCAACTGTTCAACTCGTCTGCCATTTCCTTGTTCCCCATAATAAATTCACCCGTTTCTGTCTTCAATGGCCCAATTTTGGTCCTAACTATTTTTTTTGCTATTCACATACCTAAAGAAGCTTTTACTATCCTCTATGTTCTTCGCTAGTTGACCTTCGTACCTCATTTTTTCTTGGCATATTAGCCAAGGACACAGGTTCCCAACCTTTTTTATGCCATGGACCAATACCATTAATTGAAGGGTCTATAGACCCCAGGTTGGGAACCCCTCTCGAGCAGTTAGATTTCTGCTGGGTCTGTTTCTGTTTGTCAACTATATTAATGATATGGATGATAATGTGGTATTTGCAGATGATGCCAGCATTGGGCATGTAGTGAATATTGAAAAATATAGATTGATAGATACTTCATTGATCCCAAAAGAAATTACAATGTCACAGTAGCATTACAAGTTCACAGATATACAGATATTAGAAAAGATGTAAGAAAGTATAAAAAAATAAGTTGCTTGAAACAGTCTAACAGGAGGGAGTCATCACTTCCCTGGCTACATAGACTCATTATAGAGCCTAATGGTCAAGGATAAGAGTGACCTTATATAGCGCTCTTTGGAGCAGTGCATTTTTCTTAGTCTATCACTAATAGTGTTTCTCTGTTTTGCCAAGGTGGTATGCAGAATATATTTTCCAGAATTGCCAGGATTTTCAAATGGGTCCTTTGTTCTACCACAGCCTCCAGTGTGTCCAGTTCGAGGGCTGTCCAAAAGGTTATCAAATCTTGCAGCGACTTCTGGACCAGCTGGAAAAATGGCAGGGGTAGTTTATGTAGACAGGTGTGAGGTGTTGCAGTTTTGTTGGATCAACCAAGGTAGGACTACACCGAGAACGGTGGTGCACTGAGTATGGGAAAACAGAGGGATCTGGGAATGCAGATACATAATTCCTTGAAAGTACCATCATAGATAGGGTCATAAAGGAAGTTTTTGGCACATTGGCCTTCATAAATAAGAGTATTGAGTACAGGAAGTGGGATGTTATGTTGAACATCTATCAGACATCAGTGAGGCCAAATTTGGGAGTACTGTACACAGTTCTGGTCTTCTACTAGCAGTAAAGATATCAACAAGATTGAAAGAGAAAATTTACAAGGATGTTGCTGGGACTTGAGCTATAGGGAATGATTGAACAGCGTAGGAATTTATTCCCTGGTGCGAAGGAGAATGAGGGGAGATTTGATGGGGTAAATGCTAGCAAGATTTGTTTACTGAGGTTGGGTGAAACTGGAACTAATATTTAAGGGGAGCTTGAAGGGGAGTTAATCCACTCGGGGGATGAAGCAAGTGTGGATCCAGCTGCCAACAGTAGTGGAGGATGCGAGTTTGATTGTAATATTGATGAGGAGTTCAGTGGAAAGGATATAGAGGGCTATGGTCCAGGTGCAGGTCAATGGAATTTGGCAGAAATACAGTTGGCCATGGACTAGATGAGCCAAAGAGTCTGCTTCTGCATTACAATGTTCCATAACCTTATGACTCTGTAGTTATGTTTTTGTAACTCCAATTGAAAGGAAAACAAGAGAACCAATAGATGCAAGTCTTAGTTCTTTTTTTTTGTGCTCTAAGCGAGGCCAGCACGTATCAATTGGCAGCATCATGTCACATGCGATTCAACATCTTTACATATAACCCGTGATGAATTATTTAAACAAATAATGTTTAATCAACATATTTACATTACTCAAATATTACTGAAATATTAAATATAAAGCATTTCTCCCTGTTTAGCTATAAACTCAAACTCAACATTGAATGCATCTCAACCATATGCACAATATATCATTATACAGACATCCGCAGCATTGTAAATTTTAAGTTATCTTATTCAGGCCTAAAGATCTAATCGCTGTGAAGGATTTCTTAGTCTTGTGGGATAATGTCTTTCCTGAGAAGGAGAATCACTGTTTGATAGGTGAGAATTGTGGCAGAGGTTCTGGGCCCTCCTCTGTGGTGGGGGTAGAGTTGACTGAGATGCAAGAAGTGGTTCTCACAGCTCTGGCCACCTTTCTTCTCTTTTTCTCAGCTTTTCTCTCTGGATCCAATTCCATCTTTGCTTCTCTCACGATCACTATCACAGTCTTGCACATGGTCCCATCTCGCTTATGCTCTAGTTCTTGCTCTTTTTCTTTCTCACGCTCCCTCTTTCTTTCATATCATCATCTTTCTCACTCTCATTCTTTCTCTCTATCCCTGTTTTCCTTTTCAACTTCTTGTCTTTCTTTCCCCTCACTTTTTTTTTTAAATATAATGTGCATCTTGATCTTGGGAAGGTGCATTTAATTCACTGAAGTATTCTCCATTGCTCCCTTTATGATCTGACCTCTCCTCTTGGTTCCTCATCCACAACATCATCTGATGAATCCTGTCTTTGTATCTCCATTGAAACCTTTCTTTTTGGCCTTCTATTTGCTTTAGTCTTTGCGTCTACAAGCAGCTTTTTGTCTCCCACTTGAAGTTCACGCAATAAACTTAATGCGCACAGAGTAGACTGTTCTTTTACTCACAAAAGCTGAATTCTTGTAACTTTTCTGAAACTTTGTTAACTCTCTTCCAGCTTAAAACCAAGCTACATTTTGTATGTACCTGCCTGATTTACATATCAGAAGCTTTCTCAGATATTTTGCCTACAGAAACTACTGTAGTAGGATCAGTGCTTTCATCATTTTCATGATCCCTCTGAGCAGCCTGGTCCTTCCTTGGTCCAACCAGAGGCACAATGGTCGACCCCTACACCTATGTACCCTCTATTGGCAATGCTTCATGGTTTGCAGAATGAAGACAGTTGTGGCATCATTCAGTAACTTTCTTGATTTGCTCTCAGTTGGCTTTATTGTAGGGTCATGGCATGCAAATAGTGGATAGATGGCCGGCTGGTGGCGCAATGGCATCAGCGCCAGACTCCGGAGCAAAGGCTCATGAGTTCGAATCGAAGTCGGGCCACCCCCGATCACCTTTACCATCCGTGCCAGGTTGAGTGTCCAGCTAGCCACTTGGCCTCGTAAAAAACAAGGGCCAAGGCAGGAACATTCATATCGTGACTCGTTTAATCCGAAAGGAGACCAATCCTGACACCACGCGCCAGACAAGAATGACTGGTGCGACACACTTAGAAAAAAGTGAATGGATCTCTAATCAAGTTGTAGCTGTCTCATCCAATCACAACCCCACAATGCTGGTCCTCCTGTTTTTTTTAAATCACACACAAGCCCAATGTAACTGGTTGGTTATTGTATTTCCTTTTGCAAACAAAATGTGCTACTCCAAAGAAAAAAGTTAACTCCAAAGCTAACAACACACACAAAAAGCTGGTGGAACACAGCAGGCCAGGCAGCATCTATAAGGAGAAGCACTGTTGACGTTTTGGGCTGAGACCCTTCGTCAGGAAAAAGTCACTGAAAAAGTGTGCTACTTTTTTATTTAAAAAAACGACCATTTCTTGCTTCTCTTCAAAAGTTAGATAGTCTTCTCAGATTCATTTTAAAAATATCTCATTATCACTGTTATGTTTTGTAACTTCAAAACATAAAAACTAACTGAAAGGAACGTGAGGGAGCCAAAAGATGGGGTTTTAATTTGTTTTTTTACTTTAAGTGAAATGCTGTCATAGGAAAGCAGCATCCATCATCAGAGATGCTCACCACCCAGGCCTCACTCTTTTCATTGCTGCCATCAGGTAGAAGGTACAAGAGCCACCAGGTTCAAGAACAGTTACTACCCCTCAATCATCAGGCTTTTGAATAAAAGGGGATAACTCCACTCACTTGCCCACTAATTGAGATGTTCCCACAATCAATGATCTCACTTTAAGGACTCTTTACCTTGTTATTTCATGTTATTATTTATTGCTGTTTATTTATATTTGAATTTGCACAGTTTGTCTTCTGCACTCTAGCTGATCTTTCACTGATCCTGTTATACTTACTATTCTATAGATTTGCTGAGTATACCCTCAGGAAAATGAATCTCAGGGTTTATGTGGTAACATATATATACTTTGATAAAATAAGTAACTTTAAACATATGCAAATCTCGTACTTTTACATACAACCCATAATGAGTTATTTAAACAAATAAAGACCAATTAAACAATATTTACATAATCACTCCCAATATTACTGAAATATTATATACACAATATCTACAATTGTATGATATATACTCTATGATCCTGGTAAACCTTTTGTGCGTTCTCTCCAAAGCCTCAAAATAATTTCTGTAATGGGAGTGACCGAAAATGAATGCAATCCTCCAGTAGCAACCCAGCTAGAACTTTATAAAGCTGCAACTCAACTTCTGGACCCTCACTTTCTCAACTAGTAAAGGCAAGTGTGCCACATGCTTTCTTTATCAGCCTGGTAATTTGCGTAGCCCATTTCAGGCAGTGATAGACGTGAACCCAAGATCCCTGTACACATCAAAACTGTTAAAGGCCTTTCCATTAGCATTGTACTGTCTCTTTGCACATGACCTCTCAAAGCACAGCACTTCACAATTGGCCTTGTTAAATTTCATCTGCTATTTCTCCACTCACAACTGCAATGGACACATCTCCCACTGTGTCCTTTGGCAGTGGGATCACCAATCTCCGTACCATCTGCAGCTTTACTACCCTACCTATTTACATTTTCATTCAGGTCATTTATAGGTATCTCAACATCAGAGGTCACAGTTCAGATGCCTGCAGACCACCACTAGTCACAGATCTCCAGCCTGAATAAGTCCCATTGATCATTACTCTGTCCTTTAAAACAGATGGGAAGGGATTACTTTAGGTAGATCATGATTCATTGCCATAGATGGCTGTAGAGGCCATGTCATTGGGTATATTTAAAGCGGAGGTCAATAAGTTCTTGATTAATAGGGGTGTTAAAGGTTTTGGAAACAAGGCAGAAGAATCGATTTGAGAGGGATAATAAGTCAGCCATGATGGAATGGTGGAGCAGACTCGATGGGCCGAGTGGCCTATTCCTGTGTCTGATGGTCTTTTATGGGCAAGGCAACCCTAAATCTAAATAGCCAATTCACCATGGATGTGAATCCCATGCACCTTAGTCTTGTACATGAGACTACCATAGTGAACTTGTCAAAGGTTTTACCAAAATCTGCTGTATATTGACAACATCCACAGCTCTCCTTTATCAATCACCTTCATTATCTCCAAGAAAAAATTTATCAAGTTAGTAAGTCATAACTTGTCCTGCACAAGGCTATGCTGACTGGCCTTATTTACGCCATAGATTTCTAAATGCTCATAAACCCTATCCCTAAAGATCTCCCCCAGTAAGTCCCTTACACTGACTTGAGACTCACTGGTCTATAGTTTCCAGGATTATCACTATGTCCCTTACTGAATAATGGAAAATCATTAGCTGCTCACCAGTCCTCTATGACCTCACCTATGGCTAGAGAGGATACAAGTATATGGGTGTTCATTTGTGGAATGACAACAAAAGTTAATTTTGATCAAAGATCATTTGTTAAAACTGAGAATGAGAGAAAACAAAAAATACCCCATAGGACCATTAGACAAAGGAGCAGAATTAGGCCATTCAGCCGTCAGGTCTGCTCTGCCATTTCATCATGACTGATCCATTTTCCTCTCTACCCCATTCTCCTACCCCTAAGCTTTTACACTCGACTAATCAAGAACCTATCAACCTCTGCCTTAAATGCACCCAGTGACCTGTCTGTGGCCTGAGGCAACAAATTCCACAGACTCAGCACATGAAGAAATTATTTCTCATCTCCATTCTAGTCAAGACAGCTACTGAAAGCAATTTGAAAAGGTGGGGTATGGATAGGATTAAAAAACTATCACTGTTACAAAAGGGCTGCCATGCTAATCAGCTATTAGAAACATAGAAACCCTACAGCACAATACAGGCCCTTCGGCCCACAATGCTGTGCTGAACATGCACTTACTTAGAAATTACCTAAGGTTACCCATAGCTGTCCGAGCTTCATGTACCTTCCAGGAGTCTCTTAAAAGACCCTATTATACCTGCCTCCACCACAGTCGCTGACAGCTCATTCCACATACTCACCACTCTGTGTAAAAAACTTACCCCACACCTCCTCTGTACCTACTTCCAATCACCTTAACAGACAGACATACTTTATTGATCCTGAGGGAAATTGGGTTAATTCCGAGGGAAAACGGTGCCCTCTCGTGTTAGCCATAATGAGGGTTTACAGCATTTTCTGTTTAGCAACAGTATTACATAAGATTTTGCATTTATTTAGTGTTCCAGATAGCCATAGGGAAGTCCAATGGTACTTCATATGTACTGAAGTATGTATGGAGGGACTAAGGTTGTTTGTAGCAAATTACTAGGCTCATGTTCAAAGCAGTGACACAGAGAGAACAACAGTAGAACCACTGACAGCTGTGGGAGAACAATTACTGTACAAACACTGCTAACAAAAGAGGAGCCATATGACAGAAATAAACAAAAGCTATAAGATAGGCCTGTGGTCCATGATTGAATTCTGCTGCCATGATTGAATCCATAACAAATTAATAACACTTGACATAATATCTTGATTAGAGTGACGGCTGAACAATTTCCACGTCTCCATAACCACTTCTTGTTGCACTAACATACGAAAATAGTCACCTATCGCAAATAGTTAACTTCTCCCGGTTGTCTCTTTTGGAAAATCTTATTGATACTATCCAAAATATTACTTGCACCAAAAAGCTCCAGATGAAACAGAACCATTATATACAGTAAAAGTTTCCTTTGAAGTCGCTGGTCCCCCGAGAAGCTCTAAAAATCTCATTCATGTGCTATAACTTTCATGGATGATTGAGTTCACAGTACCTTGCTTTACCCAGTGTATAAATTACGTCTGCAGTGCAGAATGTACCCTCAGAATACATATGGACTCTTAAACTGCTGCTTAATGCTTTTGGGCCAAGATAGATTAAGAGACCTTTGAACCATGGCAAGCAGATGGATTCTGTTTGAAAATACCAGCATATGGTTTCTAACTTTACACTGAGCCTTTGTAGCAGTGAAAGCATAGCAAGGTACATAAATTTATGTTTCCTCTTTTCAGCAAATGCTTATAGGCGTTCAACTTGTACCGCCACAAGAATTTGTCAGTTAAACTAAATAGTTTAAAATATGTATACAGTATTCAGTGATGTTCATAAAAGTTAGTGACATCAAAGAACATCATTGAAGTTTTTTTGTAGAAATAAAGCCAAGGGCTGAAGATGGCATTTTTAAGAGGAATAAACAGAAATTAAAAAAAGCAATATTTTCATGAACATTGCTTTAGGATTTATCTCAGTGGCATCAGAACACAAAATAATCTGTAAAATGTGGCTGAATACCAGATGTGCGAAGCTATTGCTCTGCTGTAGAGTTAAGGCTTCACCAATGACACCTAACATGACTAAGCTGTAATATAGTGGAGGGTGTGACAACTACCTTGATAATTAATGAAAATATGTAGGTGGATGGAGGAGCAGTGGAATTTAAAATATTATCATTTCAAATACCAGAAATATTATCATTTCAAATACCGGGCTTGCATATGTGTGCCTTCTAACAGATCCAGGAAGCTGATGCAACAAATAAAAAACATTTTTATCTTAGCTTTGCAAATCACTGTCGTTTTACAGAAACCAAGTCAGAGAAGGCCGTTAGTCAAAGTCAAAATGCTGAAGACTAGTGATTGGGGGCTGGCGAGATTTAGTTTAATAACTGTAGCAGCAATTCATCTACAGTTCAGAAGTTTGAGGAACAAGCTACACAAATCTAGGTACTAACTATTGATAAATGGAAATTATAAGTGGGAGGATGAGCCTGTCGCCTTCGCAATAATGACAGAATGGAGCAGAGCATTATCAATTGGAAAGATTTTGAAAAACATGATAAAAGAATAATAATGTTGTGCTGGAAATTGAAGTCTACAAGTTTAAAAAGGATTGCGAAACAGAGGACAATGGGCGCTTCCTGGCTTGCCCGGAACCACAGCAAAAAAAGCTTTATAACTCACTATGGTGTAGATGCTGTGTTCAAAATGGAATAGGCAATGTTAATATCTAATGGAAGAACAAAGAAAGATTATGTGCAAAAGGAAATCAGAGTTATTGGAGGCAGTTTCAGGAATGCAGAATTGAGAGTTACTAGTTCATTAAATAGGTCAAATATGAAAATACAGGGACCTATAAATTGTTCAAAGCCAATGTTTTCATACTAAAGCACTATTGCAAGTTACCCTGATGTTGTTTTGCATAAAGAGAACTTCATTGACAGAACAATGTTCTAGATTTTCCTGTGTAAAACTAGGATGAAACTGATATGCTCGATGTCACCATGGCTTTCCTGATTGATATTGTAGGTTCTTGCTGTTGTCAGTACAGCCGAGCAATGGGTGATGGTGTGATTATTGTAGTTAGCTCCTATGGTGACAGGCCATAATACAAGCAATACTCTTCTAGCTACATGAGAGGGTGACCACTGAATGAATAGGTGCTACCAAAGTGAAAGGAGGTGAAAGAGATCCTCTAAAATTAGAGGTATTTGGACAGGCTAGTGAAGAATATAACTGCAGGGAGACTGATAAACCCTGTAATGATGCAGCCTGGTGCTCCTAGTTGCAAAGACACTCTGCAGGGTCAGGAGAAGAGATTCCAAATACCTGCACTTTCAAGTAGTATGCAATACAGGCAAATACCTCCCTTCACTCTGCCCATCCAGTGGTCTGAATCAAAACCGATGTCTCCTCTCCTGCATAATGGAGCTTGGGTAACCACGTTGAATCAACAATGACTTGACAATGACTTGCAAGTTAACAGTAGCCACTTGGAACAATCCCGAGGATAGGGTGTTAACCATGGCACTGATCCTAATCTCCATTTGAGACCCCAAGATCATAAAACAAAGGAGCAGAATTAGGCTACTCAGCCTATTGAGTCTGCTCTGCCATTCCATCATGGCTGATTTATTATCCCTCTCAACCCCATTCTCCTGTCTTCTCCCCAAAGCCTTTTATGCCCTGACAAACCAAGAACCTATCAACCTCTTGTTTAAATACATTCAATGACTTTGTCTCTACAACTATCCATGGCAATGAATTCCACAGAATTCCTTCTCACCTTTGTTCTAAATGGCCGTCCCTCTATTCTGAGGCTGTACCCTCTGGTCCTGGACTCCCCCACTGTAGGAAACATGCCCTCATCATCCACTCTGTCTAGTCCTTTCAATATTTGATAGGTATCAATGAGATCCCACCTTCATCCTTCTAAACTCCAGTGAGTACAGGCCCAGAGCTCCTCATACCTTAACCCTTTCATTCCTGGAATCATTCCTGTGAACCTCCTCTGCACACACTCCAATGCCAGCACATCTTTTCTTAGATAAGGGGCACAAAACTACTTACAATACTCCAAGCGCGATGTGACCAATGCCTTATAATGCCTCAGCATCATAGCCTTGTTTTGATATTCTAGTCCTCTTGAAATCAATGCTAACAATGTATTCGCCTTTTTTTTAAATCACTGTCTCAACCTGCAAGTTAGCCTTTAAGGAATCCTACACAAGCACCCCCAAGACCCTTTGTATCGCTGATTTTGAATTTACTTCTCTTTTGAAAAATAGTCTACGTCTTTATTCTTTCTATCAGAGTGTGTGACCATATGCTTCATGGCACTATAATCCATCTGCCAATTCTTTGTCCACTCTCCCAATCTGTCCAAGTCCTTCTGCATTCTCCCTGCTTTCTCAACTCTACCTGCCCTTCCAACTATCTTCATAGTGTTTGCAAACTTGACCACAAAGCTGTCAATTCGGTCATCTTTATAATGTGAAAAGAAGCAGTCCCAATACCAAACCCCTGTGGAATGCTACTTGTTACTGGCAACCAACCAGAAAGGGCCTCCTATATTCCTACTCCGGCCAGTTAGCCAATTTTCTATCCATGCCAGTATCTTTTTGCAGCAATATCATGGGCAACATTTAGCAGCCTAATGCGTCATACCTTGTAAGGCCTAAAAATCAAAAACAACATCCACTGACTCCCCTTTGACTATCTTGCCTATTATTTCCTAAAAGACTTCCAACAGACTTGTCAGGCAAGATTTCCCCTGGAGGAAACTATGCTGAATTTGGCCTGTTTTATCATATGCCTCCAATTATCTTTACAAATAGACTCCAACATCTTACCTACCAATTAAGTCAAGCTAAATGGCCTTTAATTTTCTTTCTTCTGCCTCCCTCCCTTCTTAAAGAGTGGAGTGATCTTACCTTAAGTTCCCTAATCAAATTTAGTTCATTACGCAACTGCCCAATCCAGAATTACCTGTCTCCTTGTTGTCTCAACCACAAGCTGCTCTAAAAAGCCATCTCATAGGCACTCTACAAACTCTCACACTTGAGCTCCAGCACCAACCTGATTTTCACAATCTACCTGCATATTGAAATCCCCATGACTGTGATAACATTGCTCTTATTGCATGTTTTTTCTACTTCCCATTGAAATTTGTATCCCACAAGCTGGCTAATGTTTGGGGACCTGTAAATAACTCTACCTACAAGGGTTCTACATCTTCTGATCCAATGTCAACTCTTTCTAAGGATTAGACTTATTTTTTTTTAACCAACAGAGCCACCTCACATCCTCCCCCCCCCCCCCACCCTTGCTTACCTGCGTGTCCTTTTGATACAAGGCGTGTCATTAGATGACTAAACTTTACAAGAGTAGTAATCTTAGGATTGCTGCCTGTGCCACACAACCGTGAGGATGGGAATAGAATAAGGTGGCAGATAAATGCATGGCTGAAGAAGCAAGGGGCAGGGATTCAGATTTCTGGATAATTGGGACCTCTTCTGGGGCAGATGGAATTTGAATTGCACATGAATCTGAGGGGAACCAATATTCTTGCGGGCAGATTTACCAGAACTATTGGGAGTGGTTTAAACTAATATGGCAGGGGAGTAGGAACCAGGATGGTTGAGCTGAGGATGAGCCAGCAGGTTTACAAGCAGATGATGGGTTTTAGCAGTAATGTAAGGAAGGACAAGCCAATGATTTGATAGAAATGCAAACAGATCAAAGGGTTAAATGGTACCACAGAGGCAAAATTCAAAAGGGAGAAGAATGGAGGACTGAAGGTGTTGTATTTAAATGTGTGTAGCAGTCGGAATAAGGTGGATGAACTTGTGGCGTTTTTACAGATTGGTTGGTATGACATTGTGGGCATCACTGAGTCATGGCTAAAAGACCATAGTTGGAAGCTTAACATCAAAGAATATACTTTGTATCGACAGGACAGGCAGGAAGGCATAGGTGATGGTGTGGCTCTGTTGATAAGAGATGGAATTACATCTTTAGAAAGAGGTGACATAGGGTCAGAGAATGTTGAATTTTTGTGCGTGGAGTTAAGAAACTGTAAGGGTGTAAAAAAGCCTTTATGGGAATCATATTCAGGCCTTCAAGTAGTAGCCAAGATGTGGAGTTGAGATGGCAAAGGGAGCTGGAAAGGGCATGTAATAAGGGTAATGACACAATTATAATGGGGGACTTCAATATGTAAGCAGATTGGGAAAATCAGGTTGGTGTCAGACTGCAAGAGAGGGAATTTGTTGAATGCTTCCAAGATGGCTTTTAAGAGCAGCTTGTGCTTGAGCCTACTCAGGGAAAGACCCTTACGTTGAATCCTTAGGAGGCAGTGATCATAGTATGATTGAATTCATACTGCAATTTGAGAGGGAGAAGCATAACTCACATGTATCAGTACCGCCTGGAATAAGATGATTACACACGATGTTCCTAAACAACTGCTACAAGATGAAAGAAATCAATGGGACCTTAAAAGGGCCGAGGGCAAGGACCTAATGCTACTGCCCATCTTCCTTATATGCTCTCAAAAGCTCCCCTTCTTTCACCATCAACTCTGCTCTCAAATGCATCTCTCCCATTTCCCACACATCTGCCCTCACCCCATCTGCCCACCACCCCACTTGAGATAGGGTTCCCCTTGTCCTCACCTACCACCCCACCAATGTATAACCTACCACCAGGTCCAATGTATAATTCTCCGTAACTTCCGCCACCTCCAACGGGATCCCACTACCAAGCACATCTTTCCCTCCCCCACCTTTCTGCTTTCTGCAGGGATCGCTCCTTATGTGACTCCCTTGTCCATTCATTTCCCCCCCCCCCCCCCCATCCCTTCCCACCGATCTCCCTCCTGGCACTTATCTTTGTAAGTGGAACAAGTGTTAAACCTGCCCTTACACTTTCTCCCTCACCACCATTCAGGGCCCCAGACAGTCCTTCCAGGTGAGGTAACACTTCACCTGTGAGTCGGCTGGTGTGGTATACTGCATCCGGTGCTCCCAGTGTGGTCTTTTATATATTGGTGAGACCCAAAGCAGACTGGGAGACCGTTTCGCTGAACACCTACGCTCAGTCAGTCAGAAAAAGCAGGATCTCCCAGTGGCCACACATTTTGATTCCACATCCCATTCGCATTCTGATATGTCTATCCATGGCCTCCTCTACTGTCAAGATGAAGCCACACTCAGGTTGGAGGAACAACACCTTATATACCAGCTGGGTAGCCTCCAACCTGATGGCATGAACATTGACTTTTCTAACTTCCATTAATGCCCCTCGTCCCCTTCTTACCCCTTCCCTGATATATTTAGTTTCTTTTCCCCCACTCTTTTTTTCTCTCTGCCCATCACTCTGCCTGTTCTCCATCTCCCTCTGCTGCTCCCCTCCCCCTTTCTTTCTTCCTAGGCCTCCCATCCCATGATCTTTTCCCTTCTCTAGCTCTGTATCCCTTTTGCCAATCACCTGTCTGGCTCTCAGCTTCACCCCACCCCCTCTGGTCTTCTCCTATCATTTTGCATTTCACACCCCCCCCCTCCTACTTTCAAATCTCTTACTATCTTTCCTTTCAGTTAGTCCTGACAAAGGGTCTTGGCCCAAAACAATGACTATACTTCTTCCTATAGATGCTGCCTGGCCTGCTTCGTTCCACCAGCATTTTGTGTGTTACTTGAATTTCCAGCATCTGCAGATTTCCTCGTGTTCTCCTTATATTTCCATGGTTTTGGGAAGGATTGCCAACATCCTGAAGAAATATCAGATTCATACCATCCTCAAACCCTTAAGGAAGCACAAATCACAGATGCCAGTCAAAGATAACTTGGGACTCAGGTCAGCTGGCAGTTATAGGATTTCCTGTGAATATGGAGCAGCGTATATTGGTCAGATGAGACACACAGTGGAAACCCGCATCTAGGAGCACAGAAGGTGTATCCATTTGGGTTACCCAGAGAAATTGGCAGTAGCACAACATTGCATTCACAATAGCCATAGGATTGACTTCACCAGCACAAAACTACTGTGTCAATGACTTTTGAATCAAATATCTCACGTAAGCAAGAACTAGAATTTGATTGCAAGCAATGTGGGAGAGTAGAAACCTGATTGGATCAGGACTAACCAATCAGGAGGGATGGACTACTGGGGTATAAATACTATTGGACTAGACATGCCCAGGCATCTTCCCTGATGAGATATCAGAGTCTGTCATCAAAACTTCAGTTATAATCAATACCTGTACCTGTCTAGAACCCAGAGAAGAATTTATCATCATATATGCCAGCAAAGCATTGGATTCTTTCAGTATCCTTGGCTGTTGAGCTCCCAACTATGAACTTCTGTCAGCCGCACCTCAATGATGCCCACAATGACACACCTGCTTTTCTCTAACTGCACGACAAGATCATCAACAGTACTTTATCCCATATACAGTTTGCATTTAAATACAACACCTTTAGTCCTGTTTTTATCATTGTCAATTTTGCCCTATCATCCTTCCTTACACTGCAAATACTTATATTCCAATGCTCATCATACAGGACCTCTTTCCCCTTTCTACCCCTGTAATTTGTGCCAATGTGCACCATGGCCTCGGGCTGCTCATCCCCACCTCTTAAAAATCTTCTGTAGCCACTGAGTCATTCTGGACATTAGCACCTGGGAGACCACACCCCATGCTGGCTTCTCTTTCGTGGCCGCAGAATCTTTTGTCCGACCCCTAATTATCTACTGCACTGCCTAACAAATTCCTGTAGTCTGCACCCATAGAATTGCCGTAGGAGACAAGGAGCTCATCCAAATCATGCAGTCTGTGCCAACTCATGGTAGAGACTGTAACCAATTTAGCTTATACTATGTTCAGTGGTCAATTTATTAGGTACACTATACCTAATGCTTGTTAATGCAAATGTATAATTAGCCAAGCAGCTCAGCACATAAAAGAATAGGTTGAGTTGATCTTCTGACCAAACATTAGAATAGGAAAGAAATGTGATCCATGACATTGACCTTGAAATGATAGTTAGTGCCAAATGGGGTAGTTTGAAAATCTCAGAAACAGCTGGTCTCCTTGACTTTTTCATGCACAACGGTCTCTAGAGTTTACAGAGATTGGTGAGCAAAGCAAAGAACATCCAATGAGCTGCAGTTCTGTGGGTAATGAGAGGTTGGAGGTGGGAGGAATATGTTGTTAATGAGAGGTGGGAGGAATATGGCCAGATTGGTTCAGGCTGACAGGAAGGTTGCAGTAACTCAATTAACCATCTGCTACAACAGTGGTGTGCAGAAGATCATCTCTGAATGCACAACATGTCAAACCTTGAAGTGGAAGGCTTACAGTAGCAGAAGACCATGAATATATCCTCAGTGGCCACTTTGAGGTTTAGGAGGTACTTAATAATGTGGCCACTGAGTGTATGACCTCCACTTTCTTTGGATACCAAGGACAGAGTTCTAAAAGCAATAGCTTGCAACCCTTTTAATGTAACACCACCAATTATTTCCCATGATGAATAATCTTTTTAAGGTTATAATTGACTGTTTCTATGCCCAACAGGACTGATCAAAACAATTACTCACATGAGGTCATCCATTTCCCCTGTAACTATGGTATCTCAAACTGCATTACACATCCTCACTGAGATCTATGACCTCAAGTACATCCTCAGATTTTTTATTTATTTATTCACTTTATGGGATATGGGCATCACTAGCTAAGCCAGCATGTATTGCCCATCCCTAGTTGCCCTTGAGAAGGTGGTGATGAGCTGCCTTCTTGAATCGCTGCAGTCTGAGGTGAAGGCACACCCACAGTGCTGTTAGGGAAGGAATTCCGTGATTTTGACCCAGCGACAATGAAAGAGCAGTGATATGTTTCCGAGTCAGGATGATGAGTGACTTGGAGGGGGATTTCAAAGTGGTGGTGTTCCCAGGTATCTGTTATTCTCATCCTTCTAGATGCTGGTGGTCGTGGGTCTGGAAGGTGCTGCCTTAGGAACTTCAGTGTGTTGCTGCAGTGCACCTTGTAGATAGTACACATTGCTGCAACTGTTCGTCGATGGTGGAGGGATTGTATCAGCCTACTCTCAATCATCAGCAAAGTAATACAAGGGGCCATCAACAGCACCATCATGCAGCACCTACTTGGCAATAACCTGCTTACAGATTCCATCTGTTCCATCAAGGCCACTCAGCTCCTGACATCATCACCTCTTTGGTCCAAACATGGACCAAAGAGCTAAATGCCAGAGGTGAGGTGAGAGTGATAGCCCTTGAAATCAAGGCAGCATTTGACCAAGTATGGCATCAAGGTGCCCTAGCTAAAATGGAGTCAATGGAAATTAGGGGGAAACCCTCTGCTTGTTAGAATCATACTGACACAAAGGAAGATAGTTGTGATGGCTGGAGGTCAATCATTTCATCCTCAGAGAAGTGTCCTAGGGCCAACAATCTTTAGCTGCTTCATCAATGGTCAGAAGTGAGGATGTTCAGAGATGACTGCACAATGTTCTGCACTATTCATGACTCCTCAGATAGTGAGGCTGTTCCAACCCAAATGCAGCAGGACCTGGACAATATCCAGGCTTGGGCTGACAAGTGGCAAGTAATATTTGAGCCATGCAAGTGCTAGGCAATGACCATCTCCAACAAGAGAGGCTTTAACCTTTGTCACTTGACATTCAGTGGCATCAACATCACTGAATCCCCTACTATCAACATCCTGGGGGTTACCATTGACAGGAAACTGAACTGGTCTAGCCATATAAACACCATGGCTACCAGAGTAGGTCAAAGTTTAGAAATCTTGAGTGTATAACTCACTTCCTGGCTCCCCAAACCCTATCCACCATTTACAAGGCTCAGATCTGGAGTGTAATAGAACACTCACCATTTGCCACTCACCTGGATGAGTGCAGCTCCATTAACACTCAAGAAGCTTGACACCATCCAGTACAAGGCCACTGGGAAACTCACTGACACAATTGGGCAACAAATAGGTGAAAACACAGGACTGAAATGCACTGAGCAATAAACAGAGAAGCAGATGATAGGTGGAGCTCAATGAGACTCAGCTGGCAGCAATGCAGGTAATAATGAGAAACAGATGAGAGATGGATACAGGGACCGGAGTAGATCAGGAGTGGGGATAGGAGCACATGGCAATACAAAACCACAGACTGACAGCTAGGGGGAAACACACAAAAAGACAGAGTTCAACTGAAGGTACTGACACACTTACACAAATCAGCAAATGTTGGGAAGTGGTGTTCAGTAGGATTGGTTTAAGGACCACTGTTTTTCACATTTACTGACTTAGGATCTAGAATCTGAAATACTGATTCAAGTTTTGTGCATTTCTATGAAGTGGTTAGTGATATAAAGTAAAAGTAAAAGAGATCAACGACATTAATAATCTGGATTAGTGGATGTATAAATGTTAAATTAATAATAATCCATGTGTGAGAAGGTGCATTTTGACAGGAAATATACAGAGAGTTAATGTGTTTGCTAATTGAGTGTTTGAAAGAAACAAGATTATCTTTCTTTTTATCATTGGTTTGTTATGTGCCGTGCTGAAAGACGTGGGCAGTCATGGTCCTGACCATGGTTGTTCCTTGGTAAAATTTTCTACAGAAGTGTTTTGCTATTGCCTCCTTCTGGGCAGTGTCTTTACAAGATGGATGACCGCAGCCATTATCAATACTCTTCTAAGATTGTCTGCCTGACATCAGTGGTTACATAACCACAACCTGAGATATGCACCAGCTGCTCAGACAACCCTCCACTACCTGAGCCAAGGGCTTCATGTGACCCTAATCAGGGGCTAAGCAGGTGCTACACCTTGCCCGTGAGTGACCTGCAGGCAAGTGGAGGGAAGGAGCACCTTCCACCTCATTTCGTAGAGACGCAGCTCCACCCTGCCACCACATTTCTCTTTATGGGTGAAAGTAAAATGTCCTTTTCAGTCAGAGTTTTCAGAGGAAATAGGCAGAGGAAACAGTTTTAGGGACATTTAGGCGTATTGCAAGAGAAGTTGTAGAAGAGAAGTAGGAAGAATGATCCAGGATAGGATTTAACAGGGAATAGATAGATTTTTTTATTATTGCATGTCTGTACAATCCATGCAAAATTATGTCTTCAGCTGCTATTCTTAAAGAGCATATGTTTCCATAGCAAGCATGTTTCCATTTTATATCATTCTCAACAATAACGAAGTTTAAATAGTTGTGCTACATCAAGATGTTTTGCCCTTGTCTTGATCGAATCTTATGGATATCATTTGGAGGTGGTCACTGGTGTGTACAAGACCCTTTCGTTGTCACATTGAAGTAATGTCTGTGGTTGTTTTAGTGACAACACAAGAAAAGGTCTTGCCTTGTTTATCAATCTGTATGTGTGATTGATGTGTGAACCTTTCCAATATTAAATTTGCCATTGCTTCTCACCTATGAAATGAGTGGAACAACGTTGGAATGTTATCTTAGTGATGAGGCTGGTCTGTTCTGTTGGACACTTACCGATCTATCAAAGTGCAACAAATAAAACTTCAAACATCCAATTCAAACTCTTATAATTTTGTCATTTCATTATACTTCCATCTATCTCCAGCATGCATCTGAATTATTTAAGATGGTACGGTGGATGGTATGTGCAAAAATGACATTGATATCCTCAGAATTTTCCAAAATGCTTTATCATCTTGAAATACTTTCGAAGTGCTGTGATTGTTTTACAATGGGGAAATGTGGAAACCAATTTGCAAACAGCAAACTGCCACAAGCAAAAAGATTTTAATGTATCATACCTGCCTCCCCCTACGTATTAATTTGGATTAAATACTAAATGATCAATTAATAAATGCAAATATTAAGTGCTTTCTCAGTTGCACAGATTTAAATAGCTTTCTATTTTTGAGGATTCTGTCATATTGAAAACCTACATTATTTCATAATTTTCAATAATTTAGAGCCCTGTAAAATATGGTATCTGTAATCATACACAGCAAAGATTACTAACTATAATTGTAAGTTGCTACTTCAAAAAAGCAAGTGGCAAAAGGAAAATCAGGGTTAATTTCAATGATGCAAATAATGATGATTCTCCTTCTGAACATCTGCAACATCTTTATTTACATTAGAATTACCAAGAAAATTGTTTTTTGTTTTGTATGGACTCCGTTGATGCTGAATCAAACTCTAGTTGCAGGGATTTCAATGACCCGATTAGAGCCTGTAAGACAATGATTAGTCATTTCCCTTCTCTTACTTGACCACCCTAACAATGGAAGACCCCACTTAAAACCAACATCTGCATCATTAATCCTCTTTACATCACTGTTGTAACAACATTGAAATCCAAGACTAGAAGAAACACGCAAACTGCATCATGTTAATTTTTTAAAACAAATAATTTACATAATTTGTTTTAAAACATTTATTCTAGATCATCTAGTACTGTAAATAAACAGAAGAGCTCCGCATGAGAGTGTTGTGGGCTGGATTCTGCTCAGTAAGAACTAAACAATACAATTCTGTACTGTTGAGGCAAATCTGTCCAGCACGGTGTGGCTAACTCAAGGATTGTTATTTTTGATTATCAGGGAATTTATTTTAATGAGCTCTTAAACATTAAATTTCTTCCTATTGTTAAAGAAATGCAATAGTGGAAAGCTATAATAATAAGCAAAAATTAAGTGTAATTCTGTACACAATTAATGTGTTTTTTTCTTCCATGTCTTAGGGTCATTTTTGCACCAGATGGTTAATTACAGGCTTTCTGCCATTGTAATAATGTTGTTCATTGTGTTTCTCCGCAATATTTAAAATAAATCCCCATTTGCAGCTGACTTTCTTTTGTTTATTGAATTTCTTAGCTCCTAAGGGAATGTTTTTGTTGATTTTTTTTGTATTGCTACTTTTTTCTGATTCGCTAGGGTAATTTTGATATTGATTTAGGCTTCTTGCACAAAATGGGTGATAGTGACTGGCAGCTCTTCAGCTCTGCAATAGCTCTTACAACAATTAAGACTTCCGAAGAATTTTTTGTGCAACTTGTGTGCTGCCCTGCTGAGCAGGAACCATACAGAACCCAGCAGAGATCAATTCCATAAACAATAAGCTTGGTGCACTAAACCACTGGCTTCATGTGTCCTTGCCCAATGCCCCATCTTGATCGGTTCACACCAGGCTAAAACTCATCACTACACTGCCACAAAACATTCCACTAGAGGGATAGAGCCATAGCCTTTGATGTCCAAATGTTTTTCTTCAGATTGACTTACTGTGTCTGGCTGCTGAAAAACTAAAGTTGAACCAGAAAATTCAGAAGCACCCATCACCACAGGCAGTATCACTGGATACGGAAATGAAGGTAACACATCAGATAGAATTTCTTTGTGAAAACTGGGAAAAACTGAAAAGTTAATTTGCAGAGAAGGTGTGGTGAAGGGCATGGATCGATAAGACAGAAGGAACAAAGGGCAGCAAAGTCATAGGGTACATTTGAAGTGGAGATTGATCAGTTCTTAAATAGTGAGTACATCAAGGGTTATGGGGAGGAGGCAGGAGAATGGGACTGAGAGGGATAGTAAATCAGCAATGATGGAATGGTAGAGGAGACTAATGGGCTGAATGGCCTAATTCTGTTCCTATTTTATAGTTTTATGGAATATCTGTGCTGGATGGACCCAGTTTATCCAGTTGCTATTTTAACAAGGGAAATCATTGATAGAGAGATGGAGACAGAGAAAGAGAATACAAAAGCTGAAAATGCAGAGCTGCAGAAAATGCACAGCAGGACAAACTATGCCAGTAGTTTTTAAATAAGCAGAGACAATGTAAAAAATTTTAAAAAACACAAAGGTTAGAAATTCAAAATAAAAGCAGAAATTGCTGGAAATGTAGATCAGGTGATGCATTATATATTGAAGATCACTGTGATATCAGTATTACAAATGAATTATCAACCAAAAGGTGAATTACCTGAATTTTGTACTGAGTCTGGAAAGCTGCAAAATCCTCTGTTGGAATATGAGGTGCTGGTTCTCAAGCTTGTGTTGGGCTTCATTATAACAGTGAAGGAGGCTGTAAGCAGATATAGAAGTGAAGTGGAGAACTAAAGTGGTAAACAACCAGGAGGAACCAAGTTTCTCTGCCATATTCTGCCACGTGTTTAAAAGAGGCCACATTGTGAACACTGACTGCAGAACACTCAGTGACTACTTTATTAAGTACACCTGTGTATTAATGCAAATATTCAATCAGCCAGTCATGTGGCAGCAGCTCAGTAGATCAAAACATGCAGGCGTGGTCAAGAGGTTGAGTTGTTGGACAGAGCAGACATCAGAATGGGGAAAGAAATATGATCTGAGTGATGTTGACCCTGGAATGATTGTTGGTGGTCAATTGGGGTGGTTAAGAGTCTCAGAAATTGCTGATCTCTGGAATTTCCATGCACAATAATCTTGAGAATTTATGGAGAATGGTGAAAAATACAAAATCAAAACTGAGGGGCAATTCTGTGGGTGAAAATCTCCTTTTTAATGAGAGAAGTCAGAGGAGAATGGCCAGACTGGGTTTAAGCTGAGAGGAAGGTGACAGTATCTCAGATAACCATGTATTGTTGAAGGTAATAGTGGTGTTGAAGAGGATCTCTGAATGCACAACATGTCGAACGTTGAGACTGGTCAACCACACCAGTAGAAGACCACACTGCGTTCCACTCCTGCACCTAGTTAAATTCGCACTGATTATACTTTTGTCGTTTAAAGTAACTTTAAGTCTTCATACTGTACATAGTTTTTAGATTTAGGATCAGGACCTGCTTCCTGTATCTGCACTACTGGCTGTGATTCATCCCACTCTAGGCACAGTGCCAGTCAATTAGAGAAGATGCTAATCCTAGCAGAGGATGACTATTCTAATAAGCAAAGCCCTCCCTACCCTTTAGACTATTTGGGACCTTTTCTCCTATTTGGACAAACGAAACGAGAGGCTTATGGAAACCTGAGCATAGATCTTCAGGTGCTTTCCACTTACACCATCCTGAGAGACTTGCACACTTTGTTTCACTACATTACACAGAATTAAGAAGAAATTCCAACACAGAAAGAGGCTATTTAATCCAATCTGTCAGTTCTATACATCAGTAGGAGTCTGACCCATTGATTCCTATCCTCATCAGATAAACCTTTCTTGGTCATGTCCACCCACCATGCTAGTTTCTCTCACAGCTGTGCATTTCACAGCCTCATCACCACCTGTAAGTAAAGGTTACCCCTGCTTTTCCTCTTGATCTCTTAATATTGATTTCATTTGAGATAACATCAGTTATAGGACCCCTCCCTTCAAAATTTTAAACATCTCCATTAAACTGCTCCATAAAACTCTTCTGGTTCAACTGAAATTGCCCTAGAATATTAAGTCTATATTTTCACATTTCCTCATACCAGTCAGCATCCTTTTTTATCCACCCTTTTGACTCAACATCCTTCCTTATGACCAGTGCCAAGAACGGGTCTGATGATGTAGGCTCTGGCACAACATGGTCCCTAGAAGTAAAATGAGCACTTCTGACAAGTCATCTTAGTGAACCCTTAAAGGTGCTCTTAGCTTAAGAGGTGTTCTTGTTATTCTTCAAAAGCATCAATTTTCAGTAACTATGGATGCTCAAGAGCTCTATCACCATGACCGATGTGTTGCTAATTACCATATTTAAACTCATCCCAGCATATCGTCTTCAGATGAAGCTGGGCTTAGGAAGGTGGGCCTCAGCAACTCTTTAATTTTTGTTGTAGCAGGGAGAGAGCTATTGCGAGTGAGTGATTTGGGTCACTTGGATATAACTTTGTTTTTTGGCGAAGAAGAATGCTTTGGAACTTATGTGACTGAGGAGGGACTGCAGAAGAAATTGCTCAAGATTTCCAGCATCTGAAGAATCTCTTGTGCAAAAGAAATACATTATGTAACAATGTATTTATTTTTGAGGACCTGGCATCATAGACAATAAAGTAAAGCTTTATTGACTGAACCTAATTGCCATCTTGAATTAGATAGATAGATAGGTTCTTTATTGATTCCAAAGGAAATTACAGTTGTTGGCCAGATGAAACTACAGCATGCAAGTAGTGGATCTGATGAATCAAGGACAGGGGAAGCAGACAAAATAGTTGTCTTTGTTTCCCCCATTTTGTGGACTCTGAACTGATTCATGTTCTGGGGCACTCTAATCAGAGCAATAGAACCTGCACACAAGGAACTTTAGGTAATGATCTGCTAAATCTGAGACCATTGTCAGAGGACTAGCTACTTATTATGTAAGATGCCACTCCTACCAAAGAAGCAATATGTAGTCTCGTTAGACTCCATCTAGGTTGCCTCATTTAACTAGATTGAACAGGTCGGAGTTGAAAGACAGAAATACACAATGCTGGGGTGGGCAGTACCATGAAAAATTGTTGGTTGTAGACCAATAAGTCCGTGACCCAGGTAGGTCAGGTGACCTTGTGCCAATGGGATGGAGATCCGGCAGTTCCATCGATGAGGGACACTGTAAGAGTCAGGAGCTCCAAATACGCTGGGCGATAACTGTCCAGCAACCAGAGACCAACCATTGCAGATAAGGAGGACCCCACGGCCATGTGAAGATTGGGACCAGGAGGAACACCTGGCCTGTGTAGACTCCTTTCCTGGGTAATACCTTTTCTCTTCATTAACTGTTTATGGAGGGTCAGATTCAAGTAGGGTGCACAAAGGTATTTAGTTTGTGAACCCACATGCTTTTTAGTTGAAACAATAAAAGTTACTTGTTGGTAAATACCGATTCTGTGTGCCTCTCTGATCTTTATTACAAGGGTCACAGTGCACAGACATACAAATAGAAGAGAAGCAAGAAAGAATAAAAAATAAGTTATTGCAAACAGTTTAACAGGAGGGGACCATCACTTCCCTGGCTATAGGTTGACTCATTATAGAGCCTAATTGCCGAGGGTAAGAATAACCCAATATAATATTCTTTGTATGAGTGCAGTTGTCTTAGTCTATTACTAAAAGTGCTCCTCTGTTCAGTCAAGGTGGCATACAGAGGGTGAGAAACATTTTCCAGAATTGCCAGGACTTTCTGTAGGGTCCTTTGTTCTACCACAGCCTCCAGTGTGTCCAGTTTGACTTCTATAACAGAGCCAGCATTTCTAATCAGTTTATTGAACCTGTTGGCATCATTTGTGTTGATGCCATTGCCCCAGCGCACCACCACATACTTCAATTCTTTTGTCCGTAGTGGCATTGGACAAAGAGTTCCAAAATGTACAGCATAACAAAGGAAGACTGGCTCATTTGGTTTCCTTCCAAGACCATAAGACTATAAGACATAGGAGCAGAAATAGGCCATCTGGCCCATCGAGTCTGCTCTGCCATTCCATCATGGCTGATCCGTTATTTCTTCTCCTCCTCAACCCCAGTTCCTGGCCTTCTCCCCATAACCTTTGATGCCATGTCCAATCAACAACCTATCAATCTCTGCCTTAAATACACCCAACGACCTGACCCCCACAGCTGCACATGGCAACAAATTCCACAAATTCACCACCCATTGGCTAAAGAAATTCCTCCACATCTGTTTTGAAAGGGCATCCCTCTATCCTGTGGCTGTGCCCTCTTGTCTTAGACTCTCCCACCATGGAAAACATCCTTTGCGCATCTACTTTGTCTAGGCCTTTCAACATTCGAAAGGTTTCAATGAGATTACCTCCTCATCCTTCTGAATTCCAGTGAGTACAGACCCAGAGACATCAAACATTCCTCATATGATAACTCTTTCATTCCTGGAACCATCCTTGTGAATCTCCTCTGGAATCTCTCCAATGCCAGCACATCTTTTCTAAGATGAGGGCCCAAAATTGTTCACAATACTCAAGGTGAGGCCTCACCATTGCCTTATAAAGCCTCAGCATCACATCCCTGCTCTTTTATTCTAGACCTCTTGAAGTGAAAGCTAAAATGGCATTTGCCTTCCTCACCACTGACTCAACCTGTAAGTTAACCTTTAGGGTGTTCTGCACAAAGACTCTCAAGTCCCTTTGTTCCTCAGATTTTTTGGATTTTCTCACTGTTTGGAAATCACTCAACATGTTTATTTCTATTACCAAAGAGCATGACCAAGCAGTGCTGGTGCTAATGGTCACAGGTCCGGGAGGCGATCAGATGAGTAATTGCAGTGCATTCTGTAGATGGCATACACAGCAGTCACTTTGGGCTGGTGGGGGAATGAAGGTAAATTCAAGGGTGTGGATAAGGTACTCGTTCCGTGGGCTGATTTGTTCTGGATGATCTTGAAAGCTGTATGAGCTGTTCATGCAGGTGATCATTTTGCTTTCCTGCAGGCCTAGCAGGGCTAAGAGCCTGTTACACTGGCAGTGCCCTGGTCAATGTTGTTTGCTTTCCCCTGGAATATTCCAAAAAGAACTTTGCACTGAAAATGATGTCTTGTGCCCCTCACATGGAAATTTCACCAGCTCACAAGGAATGGCTCATTTAAATTCTATGTGAACAGAGAATTACTGTATATAGAGGGATATCGTCATTCTCCAATCATGAGAAAGGAAATTTTCAGTTAGGTTGTGTAATGCTATTGAATTTTCAGATAGTCCCCATGTTACAACATCTGATGATATATTTCTCCTTTTACAGACACTTTTTAAGAATGAAATTAGACACGAAGTAACAGCAATATTACTGTACATAAAATCTGTTTGCTTGTGCAATAGAAACCAACTCAGTTATAAACATGCAAGCACGAGGAAATCACCTGATGCTGGAAATTCAAGAAACACACACAAAATGCTGGTGGAACGCAGCGGGCCAAGCAGCAGCTATGGGAGAAGCACTGTCGACGTTTCGGGCCAAGACCCTTCGTCAGGACAAACTGAAAGAAAAGATAGTAAGAGATTTGAAAGTGGGAGGGGTAGGGGAAATTCTGAAATGATAGGAGAAGGCAGGAGGGGGAGGGATAAAGATAAGATCTGGAAAGTTGATTGGCAAAAGGGATACAGAGCTGGAGAAGGGAAAGGATTGTGGGATGGGAGGCCTAGGGAGAAAGGATGAGGGAGGGGGTGCACCAGAGGAAGATGGAGAGCAGACAAGGAGTGATTGTGAGAGGGACAGAGAGAGAGAAAAAAAGGAAAAATAAATAAATAAATAAGGGATGGGGTAAAAAGGGGAGGAGGGAAGTTCTCTAACTTCCGTTAATGCCTCTCCTCCCCTTCGTACCCTAGCCCTTATTTATTTATGTATGTATGTATGTATTTATTTATATTTCTCTCTTCTCCCCCGCTTTTTTTCCTCTCTCTTTTTCTTCTCTCTCTGTTCCTCTCACAATCACTCTTTGCCTGTTCTCCATCTTCCGCTGGTGCTCCCCTCCCCCTTTCTTTCTTCCTAGGCCTCCCGTTCCATGATCCTTTCCCTTCTCCAGCTCTGTATCCCTTTTGCCAATCACCTTTCCAGCTCTTAGCTTCACCGCTCAACCTCCTGTCCTCCTATCATTTCGGATTTCTCCCTCCCCCTCCCACTTTCAAATCTCTTACTATCTCTTCTTTCAGTTAATCCTGCAAAGGGTCTCGGCCCGAAACGTTGACTGTACTTCTCCCTATAGATGTTGCCTGGCCTGCAGCGTTCCACCAGCATTTTGTGTGTGTTGCTTCAGTTATAAACATTGTGAGTTGCATATCAGGAACGCTGAACTGCATTAATCTGTGGGGTTATATGAGCTAATTTTTCATCTTCACAAACCTATCTTAGTTGAAGTTTACTCTCAGGCTTTGTCTCTGAGGAACTGGGTTCATGTACATGTGGAGGGTGGGGGAGATGGAGATCTTGTGCATTCAATGTGTTGTTGTTGCATCTTGTTCCACCGTTTGCTGCTGATGTCATCAGAGGAAGCAGGTGTCAATTCTTATAGCTTTTAGCACCTCAAGAACATACAGCAGAGCTGAACACATAACTGACACCTCAAGTTATATAACCTTTGTACAGAGAATCAGCACGCAACCACCCAGAGCAGCACTGGTATCTGCCCAGAAGAGAATCAGGAAACTTGCAGTGAAGGGTCAGAGCGTCAATGTCATCTGAAAGTTTACATGAGGTAACCAGTCCTTTAGTAGTTTCCTTTGAGGTTTCCTTTCCACAGTAAGAAACATTGCAAATGGTGAAGCATAACAAAACACAGAGGTGTGGCAAATTAGTCAGAGGATGCAGCTTGTGTGACCCACATCCCTAGACACAGAACAAGAAACTCGCCTTAACCTGATAATGACTTGAAGTTTACCAGGTGAATCCAAGCAAATATTTTACATTTGAAACCTTGGTATTAAAGACAGAGAAAATTTGAGATTATTTGAGCCTATTTAATGTCCAAAATATTTTATAGTTAATAAATTTTTCTTTGTAACATAGCCCAGGCAATTATCAGGAACAATTTGTTTACAGCGAAGATCTTTATACAGTGAGTGAACTGCTTGTTTTATTGTTTTATTGTTCCAGTGAGCTTTCTGCTCTTCACATTTTATGGCCATATTTTACATTTAGGACTAGTCAGGTGAAGCCTCGGGTCTATCTGACTGAAAAGGTGTATCTTGGATTTCCATAATCTAATCAGCTATGAGTACTTACTATGCACTCATTTTAGAACTAAATAATTCTTAAGTAGTTTGCATATTGTTCTTCAAATACCAATCTATAACACTGAAATGTGCCTTGATGCTGTATGTTTTGTATGTATTTAAATGCCAGTAATCAAATTAAAATTCTATTGATTAAAACAACTCTTCTTAAAACCATTACAAAATGCTGGTGGAACACAGCAGGCCAGGCAGCATCTATAAGGAGAAGCACTGTCGATGTTTCGGGCCGAGACCCTTCATCAGGACGAAGGGTTCTGATGACCTGAAAGGTCGCCTTTCAGTTCTGAAAGGTCCTGACAAAGGGTCTCGGCCTGAAACGTCGACAGTGCTTCTCCCTATAGATGCTGCCAGACCTGCTATGTTCTACCAGCATTTTGTGTGTGTTGTTTGAGTTTCCAGCACTGCAGATTTCCTCGTGTTTGCTCTTCTTAAAACCGGCAAGCTTTTTATTTCTTATTTATTTTGCACTACCAACTTAATTTAACTATTTTATAGATATACATACCTACTGTAATCCTCAGTTTTCTTTTTATCTCTATTATCATGTATGGCATTGTACAGCTGACACAAGATTAACAAATTTCACAATATATGCCAGTGATATTACATCTAATTCTGATTCTATCTTACCTTAGAGGAAAGTTTGCTACAAATATATAAACTTATTTTTAATTGAGTTTATCTGTGAACTTGTTCCAGCTTGCACACAATACAGTGCAAAACTGTTAATTTTGACAAGCAGATTGACTCATTATTATCTCCTTTTGCTTTGCAACATCATACCTTTTGTACCTCAGTTATTGTTGCTCTCCATGTTGTAATTGAATGGTTTCCACCCACAGTCCAAAGACGTAGCAGTTGGTTGGTTATTTGGTTTCTGTCCAATGATTAGGCTAAGGTTAGATTGGGGGTTGCTGGGCAGAGTAGCTTGAAGGACCAGAAAGGCCTGTTAGGCACGGTATCTCAAAATAAATAAACAAACAAACAAATAATAGACCTTTCACTTGGTTATTTTCCTGCACCCAGTCCTATTTGTCTTAAATTACTCTAATGCCAACTTTTCAACCTCAAGGGACTTCTCAATTAACTATTGGGAGATTTATCATATACGCTGTTGATGCAACTCTCGGAGACAGGAGGTGAACGATAGGCTTTTATTAGCAGCAAAAGGGAGCACGGCATCTCGGAGACTGAGGGAGGAGCAGTGCCCCAATCGCCTTTATACAGGGATCTGTGAGAGCAGTCAGCAGAGGGGCGTGTCCAGACAGGTATACATAGTTTACCACATTCACCCCCCCCCCTTTGTTTTAAAAGAGAGTCCCCACGGGCGAAGTTTCTTACAAGTATATTTACAGGTTAAGTCTATCAGGCGGTCGAGTCTGTCGCTGCGATCTACGTAGCACTGGTGGTGTTTGCACCAGTGACGGTGGTTGTGCTGGCTTCGGCTTGACTTGAGGTGCCAGCCCGTTAGGTGTCAGTAATCCCTCATGCGTGTGCGTGGCGCCCGGTATGGGAGTGTCGTGAGGAGTCTGTGTAGGGCTCGGTGTGCGCGGTGTCTCGTGTGTATATACATCGATGGGTATGGGGTTCATAGTTACCATGGAGTGTTCGCTCATGAGGGGTGGCATTGGTGGACGTGCATACCAGGGAGCGGATGGAGTGGGGTGCCTCTGGGAGGACCTCTTGCCAGCGAGAGACTGGCAGTCCCTTTGATCTAAGGGCTAAGAGTGTGGCCTTCCACACAGTGGCATTCTCCCTCTCCACCTGTCCATTCCCCTGGGGATTATAGCTCATGGTCCTACTAGCAGCAATATCCCTAGCCAGCGGGTACTGGCGCAGCTCGTCACTCCTAAACGAGGACCCTCTATCACTGTGGATATAGCAGGGATATCCAAACAGAGTAAAGAGCTGGTGCAGGGCTTTTATGACGGACGTGGCAGTGGTATTGGGGCAGGGGATGGCAAAGGGGAACTGCTAGTACTCGTCAATTATGTTGAGAAAGTACACATTGCGGTCAGTGAAGGGAAGGGGGCCCTTAAAGTTGAGGATCAGTCGCTCAAAATGGCGGGTGGCCTTGATAAGTTGCGCCTTTTCAGGACGGTAGAAGTGTGGTTTGCACTCAGCGCAGACTTGGCAATCCCTGGTCATTGTCCTGATTCCCTCAAGGGAGTAAGGCAGGTTCTGGGCTTTCACGAAATGGTAAAATTGGGTGACCCCCCGGGTGGCAAAGATGTGCATGGAGGGCGTATAGCCGGTCGAGCTGCGCGCTGGCACAAGCTCCCCGGGATAGGGCATCAGGGGGCTCATTGAGCCTTCCAGGCCGGTACAGGATGTCATAGGTGTAGGTGGAGAGTTCTATTCTCCGCCGCAAAATTTTATCATTTTTGATTTTGCCCCGCTGTTGGTTGCTGAACATGAACACAACTGAGCGCTGGTTGGTCAGCAAGTTGAACCGTTTGCCAGTGAGATAGTGCCTCCAGTGCCTAATAGCTTCCACTATGGCCTGGGCTTCTTTCTCCACCACGGAGTGCCGAACTTCAGGGCCCTGAAGGGTACGAGAGAAGAATGCTACCGGTCTTCCTGCCTGATTGAGGGTAGCAACCAGTGCAAAGTCGGAGGTGTCACTCTCTACTTGGAAGGGAATGGTCTCGTCCACCACATGCATCGTTGCTTTGGCAACATCCCCTTTAATGCAGCTGAAGGCCGCGCGGGCCTCGGCTGAGAGGGGAAATGTGGTGGACTTGACCAGGGGGTGGGCCTTGTCTGCGTAGTGAGGGACCCATTGGGCGTAATAGGAAAAGAAGCCCAGGCACCGTCTGAGGGCTCTGAGGGTGGTGGGAAGAGAGAGTTCCAATAGGGGCACATACGGTCGGGATCAGAGCCAACTACCCCGTTCTCCACGACACACCCAAGGATAGGGAGTCAGGTGGTTCCGAACACACACTTGTCCCTGTTATAGGTAAGGTTAAGAGCATCCAGGCTCGACAAGAAGCTCAGACCAAGGATGGTCTGGGAAGACGACACAATAGTGGTATTCAAAAGGCATTTGGACTGGCACTGAATACGAAGGCAATAGAGGGAGGTGGATCATGTACACCTGCATGAATTTAGTTCAAATATGGAGATCTTTAGCTGAAGGGTATATTCCGGTGCTGTAGTCCTGATAAAGGGTCTCAGCCCGAAACGTCCATAGATGGTGCCTGGCCTGCTGAGTTCCTCCAGCATTTAGTGTGCGTTTCTGTGCTGTTCTATGTGCTATGAATGCCCCTTTCCACAATGGGAAAGCAGACATCTAGTTTTATGAAAGGAGCTCTATGACAATAAGAAATGAATGAAGGTGACTTGATAAAGGTGCATAAAGTGATAAGAGGCACTGATAGAGTAGGCAGACTGTGCCTTTTTCTCAGGCTATGGCTAATGTTAAGGAGCATAATTTTAAAGTGATTGGAGGAGAGTATAAGAGGCAGGTTTTTTTACACAAAGGATTGTGGGTGCGTTAGATTGATCTTGGGGTAAGTTAAAAGATCAACATTATATTATGGACCAAAGGATCTGTACTGTGCTGTACTGCTCTCTGTTCTATGTACTCAGATCAACATAGCACTGGTCATGATTTTAACCTCAAGTGATCACAACCAAGATCTGTTCTGGGTAAAATGTACTTTTGTGCAGCTACTGTTTAGAAAACGGCCAATAACTGACCAAATTTCTAAAGTCTAAAATCCATTTGTGTACAAATATGTCTTAAAACCTACAAAAACTCTCTTGACAACCTTCTGAAGACTAAACTTAAAAACTGGACATTAGGAAAGTATTAAATAGAAACAGTGATGCAGAACATCATTTTCTTTCAAAACCATGCTGCACACTATGTAATTTAGTGGCTGTTCCGCTGACATTGGAAAATCCCTGAAAGTGCAGCGGTTTACAAAGTGTTTGATCTTGGTCTCCTTCCCTGTGCCTCACTCTGTGCCATAGGAATGATTGGACTCAGGATGACGTGCTACGTCTGGTGATAAAGCTTGTTCCGTGATAGGCTGACAGTATATTCATCCAGTTTCCTATGTAGAATATCCTGTCACACTTCCCTTTGTACTGATTTCCTTTTGCTCACATTATAACAGGCAAAGACATTCCCACAGCTTCCTGTGCAGCTGGAACCTCAGGCCAAGCCCATCACGCTTTCAGGAGATGACATTTTCAAATGTAACATCACAAGGACACTGGGCTGCGGACACTCTGCAGTGCAAAGGAGTGTGGTTCGTGGTCAGGGTTACCGCCTCTTCCTCACCAGGAAACAGAAGCTGTAACACAGGAAGGGAACACTGAGGATATATGGAGCATATGTCAAATCGAAGGAGATTTGACAAGGTTAGAAAGCAGGTGACCTTACAAACACACACCCAAGGCTACGTGCTTGACAAAGTGTCAGACATCTGCCACTCCACTTTAACAGAATGGGCCAGTATTGCAAGGCAATTCGAAACTTCCTTTTATTCTTTGTGAATGTAAGTCACACATAACAGTAAGTGATCTTGAGGTAGTTAAAAGATTATGGCCTGTGGACTCGTTCACACAAAGCCCAAGACACTGTGGTTTTAATCACTGTGGTTTCTGAGATTTAGCATCGATCTTTATAGTTTTGTTGCTGTGAGAAACTCATGCCCCTGACTTTAGATCATCCATATAGTAATATCAATGATGGGATAACGACTAACATTCATTTTAATGGGATTTCATCTACATTATTGAAAAGAACACTTAATGACCTTCTCTCACAGAAAAAAAGTTTGTGTTAATTCTGATTGGTCAGCCTGTGCGTTACCTCGTGGGTTAGGGATAAATATGTATTGGGTAGAGGGACCACAGGTCTGGCCAGAGAGTTGGGCCCATGCAAGGGCCCTCAGTGCATGATCATAAGGAGGCTGAATCGGGTAAGAAGAAATTAATTTTGCTTCAACACAAAATGTTGCTCCCACCTCAATAGCTATTCCCCACAATCCTCACTAGTCCAGCGAACTGTTTGTGGTGTGGTGTGGTGTGTAATTTGTAAGTGTTCATTAATACACAATTCAATTTGTCTTCCAAATACATCATCCCCAACATACCCAAATCTCAACCTTCTCCAAGTCACTGTGATCACCCCTCTCAGTACCTTATCAACAGCACAGTTGTGACAAATATATAAAAAAAGAACATGGCACAGCTAGTAGAGGTGCAGACTTACAGCTCCAGTGACCAAGGTTCAATCCCAAACCCTGGTGTTGTCAGTCTGGAGTTTGTTTCTTCTGTCAGTGACCACATTGGCTTGCCTAGGGTCCCATATTTCAACAACTTGTGGGCTAGTAGCTTAATTGGTCACTGTAAATTTCCCCTTGTTTGCATATGAGTGCTAAAATCTAGGGAGAATTGATGGGAATGTAGGAAGAACAAAAGGAATTAAGTTCTGATCAGTGTACATGGGTGTTTGATGGTCAGTATGGACTCAGTGAGACAAAGGATCTATTTCCATTTCCATTTCTCTATGATTACGTAAAAATAGAAGCAAGAGTAGGCTATCCATCTCTCTACTGCCTGCTCCACCAATTAATAAGGTTGCATCTAATCTTATAGCTCAGCTACACTTTCCTGAACAAACTCAATGGCCCTTAATTCATTTCATACTCAAGTATTTATTGATCTCTTTCTTGAATATACTCAGACCTCTAGTAGAGAACTGAAAGATAATTCAATGGCTCTGAATCCAATTAGTTCTCTCAATGATCAGGCAATGAACAAGATAAATACAGGTTCTGATTTACAGCCATAACTTCATTAGACTGGTGGAAAAACAGCTTTCATGCTGCATCTAATGCTTGACTCTCCATTGAAATTAATTAAAGATATTTTTATCTATTAAGCTTAAAATAAACTATACTTTTTCTTATATAGGCTGAACGATTTGCATTAAAATTGAACATGAACAACTTTGTAATATTATCAAAGAAAAGGAAATAAATTGACTGATAATAGAATCGTATGCATTGTCTACTGACAGGTTGATAGCTTTGACCACTCAGAACAAATTATACTGCCTGACGGAATTAGTGTAAACTCGATTACACACACAAAATGCTGGAGGAACTCAGCAGGTCAGGCAGCATCTATGGAAAAGAGTAAACTGTCGACGTTTCAGTCCAAGAACCTTCTTCAGGATTTGATGAAGGGTTTTGGCCCAAAATGTTGACTGTTTACTGTTTTGCATAGATGCTGCTTGGCCTGCTGAGTTCCTCCTGTATTTTGTATGAGCTGCTTTAGATTTCCAGCATCTGCAGACTTTCTTGTGCTTGCAACTCAACTCAATTAAAAGGTTACAGTTTGGATTGGGAGATAGTAGGGAGGGGAAGTTATAGACCCTCATTATGCTGAAACATTCCAATGATCTAACAAGAAAAAGAGAATACTGAAGGGCCTTGATGAAGGATCTCAGTCCAAAAGGTCAACTCTTTATTCCTTTCCATAGATACTGCCTAACCTGCTGAGTTTCTCCAGTATTCTGTGTGTGTTACTCAGAATTTCCAGCATTTGCAAAATACAGCTATCTTGTATTTATGGTGGTATGATTGTTCCCATTGGACCTTATCCAGGGAGGAGGGATTCAAGGTGACAAGGGATAAAGAAAGTAATTAGGCGTTGTGTTCCTGATTGGTCCTGAGTGATCCCAAATGAAACAGGTCTGGTCTGGTTATTCCTCTTCAATGAAAAATGAAGACAAGTTGAGCAAAGTAAAAGAGATGTCAACATCAATGGAAGCAGCCAAAGTGTGAGATATCTGCCTCCTGCTCATCATGAATACACGTTTGAAATTTAGATGTTGAACCCCAACTAATTATCCTATAAGTAAGTAAACCATGTACTCCTCCAGCAGAAGTAGGCATATGTGCAGCTGGGAGGTAACAAAAATGCAAAGTACTGGAATATTAACCATAACTTCCATGACTTGCATCAGTACTTAAACCACCAAAATATTGAAAGCCACAGAACAAATGTTAGTGAATGGGATTACAGTTACTATTCTATAGATTTGCTAAGTATGCCCACAGAAAAAGAATCTCAGATTTGTATGTGGTGACTTGTATGTACTCTGATAATAAATATTGCTTTGAACTTTGATCCAAAGGTACTTGATGTTTAGCATGGCAATAGTGAGAAAATAATTTGTTTCTATAGCAAGTCAGTCAGATTACTGGAAAGACAAATAAGTAATGTTTCAGTTTGCAACAATGACAACTATAGTTTCAATATTCTCCTTTGAAGTATCTATGAAACTTTCAATCCAGAAATAAACAGAATATGCATTTTACCCTCTCTTGAGAGAATTTAATGTAATTTCAATGCATAATTATGTTCTTTTTCTACATGGCATGTGGAGCATCTGTCCTATGAGGAACATTATCAACGGGAGATTACAACAGTTCAGTGGGATCCATTGTTAAATAATATTCTCATTGCTTACAAGCATCATTTCATAGTAAAATACGAAACCTGAGATGATTCCCTAATGGAGTAAGAGTGGTCCACTATTGTGGTGCTGTCAGAGTAGAGTGGGATTCAGCTCTGGGCTTGCAGCCACATGACCCGTGTTAATCTTCAAGCAGTTTCCTATCAGGAAAAGGCCTTTTCTGATTGCAGTTCAGCACTATTACATCAGCCCACTGTTTCCTGTTCCCACCAAGTCTTTGCTCTATTTTCTTGACAAGGCATTCACAACCTATTATTTTTCAGCAGCCACCCTTCAGGCCTGCAAAAAATTAGTGAGATAAACCTGATAACTGGTGTCAGGTAAACCTGAACTCCAAGCTTGAGAAAATAGAAGAAACACAAAAAGGAAGCAGGAAAATTTATCGGACTTTGCTGACAGTGAAGACTCATTGTATCTGACTTGTTATGCTTGCTCTTTCAATATCTAATATCTTAGACTTGATTATTTTGTTCCCAGTAAGTTCACGCAAAGCACATGCACTCACATGCAAAAGCACAGTTTAGCCCTTGAAGTACTTCTTACAAAGCACAGACTTCTATTGGCAACAAAATTTCAGATAAAGGTTCAGATTTACCATTTGTACCAAATGCACCAGTCGTGTTAAAAACCAATGCATCCAAGGATATGCTGGAAGCATACCTAATCTAGCACGACTGTAGCATGTCCATAATGTTTAGCAGAACAACATAAGCAGAAACAAAACACAACAAGAGGACAAGTCACTTTCCCACGCCAGTGCACTTGCACCCACCCACCCACTCACACGCAGACAGGCCTCCAAACCCAGGACAGGCTACCATAAGGCCTCTAGTCCTCGGCCTCAAAATTTACCCCATAAGATCTTCTCATCAAAACCTCAATTATACCAATCTCTCTTGTTTGGAGCATCAGAGGCTGAGAGGAGATTTGACTAATGGACCAAAGACTGATATACTTAGAAAGGTTGAGTTGTGAAAAACAGTTCCTGTGAGGTATAGTTCCAGAACCAGAACACAGTGGAGACATATGAGATTCTGCAGACGTTGTAAGTCTTGAACAACACACATAAAGTGCTCGCAGTACTCAGCAGGTCAGGCAGCATCTACGGAGGGAAATAAACTGTCAATATCTCAGGCTGAGACCCTTCATCATGACCGCTTATTTCCCTCCATAGATGTTGCCTGACTTTCTGAGTTGTTCTAGTATTGTGTGTTTTTGATGTAAAATAGTGGATAAAATAAGAAAAATGGTGTGTAAGGAGTCATGGAGAGTGTCACATGTTCCGGAGAGAGTGGCTGAGTGTTAGAATAAAGTGCCTATTGGACACTGGAAATAGAAATGCAACAGGATAGGGATGAGGAAAAATAATCCACTGGCCACGGGGACAGAAGACAAGGATGGGACATCCAAGACTTTAAAAACTACTGTCAACAACTTTACCAATGTCACTGCTGAAAATGATTCTCTTCTGAATGAGGTATCCACTGCCCATTTATTTAACATTCTATCCACATGTGAAATTACACTGAATGACTTCATCTTGCCTGCTATTATATCAATATTGAAGGAAAAGGTTACTTCTAATGTTTCTGCACTGAAAAAGATGAACTGAACCTCAAGAGAATGCAAATTAAAGATAATTGAAATACCAGTCTAGTGCATGGGATCATTAATTCAAGATATAAAATACTTCAAATATATATACCATTACCTCACCACTTGTGGAAAACTTGGAGCACATAAGACGTAAAGATTCCACGAGGCTGTGAAGAAGGTTTACTTCTATGGTGTTGTGGATGTAAAAGTACAAAAGCTCTTTCAAAGAGCCAGCATGGAAAGAATGCATGTGGCCTCCTTCCATGTTGTAAGTTTCCATGGTACTTTGAAAAGCAAGTTTCCCTAAACTGATCTGCACGCGTGTGTCTTGAAAAGATCCAGACAAACCCTGACTTTTGGGGGAGAGGGTTCCCCATTTCCCTACCCTTTGGGTGAAGGCTAAGAGGGGAATCTACTGTACGTTAGTGATGAGGGTCACACCAAAACTTACTTTCAGTAATGATTGTGATGGATAACACTGTCAGGAGGTGACCTTCAATAACAGGGTCACGGGCAAGGACACCATGTGGAGATTCCATCAGCACAGAAGGAGATTCCCTTTAATTCTTCCTCTTCTTCCCCTTACTGTTTAACCTTTAACTTTTCCCAGTCCAGGTCAATGACTTGAAACATCAGCTCTGATTCAGCATGTCGCTCAGCCTGCAGGGTATTTCCACCAGTTACACATCTACAATGAGACCATTAGAAGATGGTGATGTCTATTCACCTGCTGCCAAGCATCACGATATAAAATATAATGGAACAAAGAACTGAAGTTTTATCTATCGTTAATTGATATCTCCGTAGAATATAGTTCTAGCATTACAGCATGTGCCTCTTATGAAGTTCCACAAGCACAAATCACCTTCATGGCCTTGCGTTTGCTGACGTGCTGTTTACAATATCTAACCAACTGGAGTTCAAAAAGGTTTCTTAAAAATATTTTGCAGTCTTTATCAATCTGATTATCCCTGAATCCTGCGCTGTGCATGGAAATGCCTTTGCTGGGAGCATGTTCTTTCTGTGTTCTCAATCCTTCCACTGTGGGGTGCACTGGTTCTCTTCCTTCACAGCAACTCTCACAAGTCACAATAGGCCCACCCTCTTAGACCATCCTGTATGCAGAAAAAAGACAGTGTGTCTGCTCATTCTTCTGGCATCATTCACACCGGTGAAGCCTTTCAATCCTTTCAGCTCCTCATTCATCAACCTATCACCAGCTCAGTAAGTGACACACTGTCACAAACTACTTTTAAAATCCTGACTGCATATTAGCAGGACATGGAGGATCACCTTTCCATTTCTCCCAAAGTTAGACTCTGTTTAATTTCATAATTTTAAAACTGATATGAAAATGGCATTAGGTGCAACCTACTATTTTGTACAATTACAGTAAACTATCAAAACCAGGAGATCTCAGCTGTGCAAACAGCAGCAATGCATTGCAGGCACAGGACAAGGGAATAGTGAGTAAGCACCTGGTTTGTGGAAAATAATGTTAACTCCCACTGCTTGGTTCACAAAAGGAGAATGGAGACATTAGTGACATGGGAACCATTTTGTACATTAGTAACATGGAAGCCCTTGAACTCTTGGTTGTCAGAGATTTGGAAGAACTGTGGAAAGGAAAAGGTAACTGAACAGCTAGGAGAGAAAAACAGAAAGATTAGAACAAAAGAGACCCGAGCAGTTTAAGCCATCAAACTGATTTCAAACTTTAAGCTTGATATGCAATACATAAAGACACTATGAAAAGATACGAAATAAATATCAGTGGTATCAACAATCAGCAGACGTCTTAAAGGGGAACTTAGCAACATAGCTGGTAATGTAGGAACAAGAATTCAACAAGTGGAGGGGTTTTTCAATCTATAGTGCTGGAGATACAAACCAGGATACTTCTGCTCCTTCCCAAATGCAAAGGATGCTTTCCATAAAACACCAAATGATTTTCCAAGAGAAAGAAATGCGGACTATCAGTCTGTTCCATGTCAATAGACTGCAGTAAAACTCTGGATAAAAATAACGGAAATGAAAAAAGTTTTTTTTTATGGGCAGCATTCCATGGTTGAAAATCTCAGGAATAATTTTAATGCCAATAGTGGGAATAAGAAAAAAAATAGGAAGATTAGAAAACCTGTGCATAACTAATAGCATGATGAAAGGAAACTGAATCTGACTTTGCTAAGCATTGGCACCAGTTCTTGAACAGATGGGACTGATCCACACAGAGAGGATACATCTGAACATGCTGGGTGGTAATGTACTGGCAAAATGGTTGAACAGGAACAGTAATCATACAATTACGCTAAGAAAGTGATGAGCCCAGGAAATAACCCCATCAGTGTCAGCTGAAAGACAAAGGAAAAATATCTAAATATTCAAAAAGCAAACAATTGAGCAAGAACAACATAGAAAAGAGGAACTATAAGTAAGACCACCTATAAACGGGAAATAGACCATGAAAATTCTACTAAGATTGCAGACCTTACAGTAAATCTTTCCACTGGGGTTTTCTTCTTTCATTAATGTGAAACACGGAGGGGTAACATTACTCATACTAAAGTTGTCCGTGTGCCTGATCTGTCTGTTCTTTTGCCCTCTTTGCAAAGAACTTTACGAATGACAGGTGTCAACGACACCAGAAGGCTAATTAACTCCATGGAACGTGGCCAGCCATTCCTGCCATCAGGACAGATACTGGCAATTGACCCCGATTAGCAAGATGAAACCTGGGAACCAAACTTGGCAGAAACACAAATAGTTTTCTGGAGGAAGTTAGCGGGTTGAGCAAACATTTGTGGGGCCAAAGGAACTGTTTTGGGTCAAAACCCTGCAGCAGCAGAAGGTAGATAGCTGGTATATGGAGCAGAGGGGGCATGGTGAACCAGGCCAGAGATGATTGCTGAAGTGTAGGGGGTAGGGAGTGAAGGTTGACAGGCAGATCGAGTCAATGATGCACATAGAGAGGCTATGGTTGATCATGTTGTGTGGTAACGTACTGCCAATTCCATTGAACTGGAAAGCAATTGTACAATTGTGCTCAGAAAGCACTGAACTATCAGTATCAGTTGAAAGGGAAAGGAGAAATATATAAATATTTAAGAAGCTAACAATTTACCGAGGTAAAATAAAACCCAGGCAACATAAAATAGAGAACAGAAACTCCACCAACACTTTCCCTCCATAGATGCTGCCTGAAGTTTGTTTTTGCTTCACCTAGGCCTTGGTTTTGAAAGGTAGTGCTCTAAGCCACACGATGGCTCAGCACCCACAATCCTCTGCTGTCTGCATACCACATCACCTTGAACCTGCTGTGATTACTTACATGAGCTGACTCCATAAATGTCTACAGGTCATACACAGTGCCGCCTTGATGAGAGCAGATCTAATTCAATAGTACCAATGTGATTTGCAAATCTTGCAGGATTACCACATAGTGTATGCCTATAAAGACTCCTCTTTATCACTCAGAACTATTCAACAGCTGGGTTTCTGCAATCTGAATATATGATTCTAGAATATGAGATAGACTTCCTCTTGACTTATGCCTTTTGTCTTAGAGGCATACATGAGTCCTTCATCCTGAGGGTGCATGTAAGGATGGATATTTTCAGTGATCTGTAAGACTGGATCCTGGGGACAAGACCTATCTGGCTTTCTAGGGCCACAGTGTGCTGTTCCACTGTAAATGTTGACCACAGAATTGTACAGAGCCACACAAGCATTGACATGGTGGCTGAAACCCCACAGGTCTCCAGAAGGCAAGACTTTGCTGCCTGCACCAGTTCAGGGTCGCCATACAGTGCCCAGCCAGAGGATGTGGAGAGGTTAGCACAGTCTGTTGTAGGTTGCATTACTTTGCCATTGCTGTAGGAAGAGAAACAGGGAGACCCAGCAACTGAGGTCATGAGGCAGTGCCCAGAGAGCAGAACTAAAAGAAGAATGTGGCTCCCAGCGAGACTTCCTCCTCAATTTGCATTGCTTCACCTCCCATTCGAGTAGCATTAGCCGTCTGGGAATTAAAGTATTCTCTTATTGTGCAAAGGTTTTCATGATTCCATGATTGAATGGCTTATATGCAGAGCACTTGATGGCTCTGGACCTGTATTCACTGGAGTTTAGAGGAATGAGGGGTGATCTCATTGAAACCCATCAAATGTTGAAAGGCCTTGACAGAATGGATGTGGAGAGAATGGTTCCTGTGGTGGGGGAGTCTAAGATCAGAGGGCAGAATCTCATTTCGAATGGATATGAGGAGGAATTTCTTTAGCCAGGGTGGTGAATCTGTGGTATTCATTGCCACAGGCAGCTGTGGAGGCCTAGTCATTGAGTATATTTAAGACAGAGGTTGATAGATTCTTGATTAGTCAGGGCATGAAAGGATACAGTAAATGTAAAGAGGCAGAATAAGACCTTTAACAGTGTTGATGAGCAGAGAGACCTTGGGGTCCAATTTCATAGCTTCTGAAAGTGGCAACACAGATTGATAGGGTGGTTAAGAAAGGCATGTAGCTTGCCTGCCTTTATAAGTTGAGGCATTAAGTTCAAAAGTCAGTAAGTTATGTTGCGCCCTTATAAAACTCCAGTTAGGCCGTACCTGGAGTATTGCATACAGTTCTGGTCACCCCATTACAGGAAGGATCTTGAGGCTTTGGAGAGGGTGCAGAAGAGTTTATCAGGATGCTGTCTGGATTAGATATCAAGTGGTATAACAAAGTGGTTGGATAAACTTGGGTTGTTTTGTTCTGGAGTGGCAGAGGCTATGGGGAGATCGGATAGAGGTTTATAAGATTCTGAGAGGCATAGATAGAGTGGACAGACCGGTTTGAAATGTCTGATACCAGAGGCATGCATTTAAAGCGGGAGGAGATCATTTCAAAGAGATGCAAGGGACATGCTTTTTACACGGAGAGTGGGGGGTGCCGAGAATACACTGTCTGGGGTGGTGGTAGAGGCTGATACATTGGGGACTTCTCAGAGGCATCTAGATAGGCACATGATTGTAATTCCCTCAATCATAGGACTCTGCAGAGAGTGGTGCGGACAGCCCAGTGTATCTGTAGATGTGAACTTCCCACTATTCAGGACATTTACAGCAACAGGTGCATAAAAAGGTCTCGAAGGATCACTGAGGACCTGAAACATCCCAACCACAGTTGTTCCAGTTGCTACCATCCAGGAAATGGTACCGCAGCATAAAAGCCAGGACCAACAGGCTCCAGGACAGCTTCTTCCACCAGGCCATCAGACTGATTAATTCACACTGACACAATTGTATTTCTATGTTACATTGACTGTCCTGTTGTATATTTTACTGTACATACTATTTATTAGAAATTATTATAATTTGCACATAGTGCAATCAGAAGAGCTGTAATGCAAAGATTTTTACTCCTCATGTATATGAAGGACGTAAAAAATAAAGTTAATCAATTCAATGAATGTGAGGAAAATGGAAGGATGTGGACTCCTTGTAGGCAGAAGGGATTAGTTTAGTTGGCTATTTGATTACTAATTTAATTGGTTCAGCATAACATTACGGACTGAACTATTTGATCCTGCGCTGTACAGCTCCATGATCTGTGTTCTATACTCAGATGGAAGATGAGATCCTGTTCCTCAAATTTATGTTGGGTCTTGTTAAAAGAAGACAGAGACTATAGACAGGCAGAGTGTGAATGTAATGGAGAACTAAAGTGCAATCATGTTGGAGCTGTCGGATTCTGTAAAGAATGACAATAACCTTCAGTTATGGCAGCAGAAACATCCAAGACTGTAGCCTTAGTCTATCCAGGTAACCTAAATGAGCTTGTTTTCAGTATGCCATGTGATAGCTTAGAGATATTCCCATAACTTAGGCTGTTTTACCCTCTGTTCTCTTCTTGGGGTGGGGGTGGGAGACCTGGATTCCTCCACAGGTCCAAGCCTTTGCGTAGCAAGATGTGTTAAGTGCAGTGAGGTACAACCACGGATCTCCCAAGCTGGGAATTCTGTTCAAGGTGTTCACAGTTGTCAACGTGATCCTTAACACCGTAGCCTTGTGAAGTTTTGAGGCAGCTGCCAGAAGCACATTCAGAACCTTTACATCTAACAATGGAAAATGCACTATGCTGGTGGATGCCATTTTTGCCCGTAAAGATGGTTATTGGAAGGAAAAGACACTCAGCTTTGCTCATCGAGATGAATGGAATCTTGATACCCTGGACAAAAGGCACCTGGTGCAGAATTGGCTTTCACTGCATTTTTCAAAAAAGCAGAAAATCTCTAGACTCAGGAATTTTTATAGAAAACCAACAGATGCTGGAAATCCTAGCAGATCAGGCAGCATCTATGGAGAGAGAAACGGAATGAACATTTCATTTCATGATGCTTTAATCTTGTCATTGACCAGGAACACTAATTCCCCTTCTCTCTCCATGGATACTGCCTGATCTGATGAATATTTCCAATATGTTTTGTTTTATCAGCCTTATTATCACTAACATTAGTCACAAAATGTGTTGTTTTGTAGCAGTAGTACAGTGCAAGTCAGAAAAGATTACTACAAGTTACAATAAAAAAATAAATAAGTAGTGCAAAAGAGGACCAGTGAGGTGGTGTTCATGGGTTCAGTGACCGTTCAGAAGTCTGATGATGGAGGGGAGAGAAGCTATTCCTACAATGTTGGGTGTGAATGTTTAGGCTCCTGTACCTACGCCCTGATGGTGGTAGTTGTAGTGTATTTAACATTACAGTAATATTGTAAATTTACTGTTTGGTTAAGCATTCTTTGCTTACATAATTCATTATGGATTATGTATAAGAGGTACGTGAATGGCATAGGTGATTATGCCACCACATCACATGTGAGTGCCTCAATGAAGAAAAGAGAAGGAAATCTAAGCAGACACGTTATCCCAGTCTCCCATGTTTTTCTTGCATTTAGTTTTTGGAGGATCAAATATAACAGTGGTAACAAGTAAGTTTTAAAACAAACCCGAGACGATTACCTACCTGGTGATGCAATCAGTCAAAATGCTGGCTGTGCTACACACACAGAATGCTGGAGGAACTCAGCAGGCCAGGCAGGATCTACCGAAAAAAGTACAGTCAACTTTTCGGGCCGAGACCCTTTGGGAGGTATTGAAATATCGACTGTACTTTTTCCCATAGATGCTGTCTGGCCTATTGAGTTCCTCCTGCATTTTGTATGTGTTGCTTGGATTTCCAGCATCTGCAGATGTTCTCTTGTTTGAAAATGCTCTCTGTGGTACATCTGTAGAAACTTTCTGGAGTCTTTGGTGACTTGCCAAATCTCCTCAAACTCCTAATGAAGTATAGCTGCTGGTGTGCCTTCTTTATGATTGTGTCAATACTTTGGGCCCACGATAGATCTGTTCAGATGTATACACACTAGCACTTATCACTGTTTACTTGTTCCACATGAAGTCTGGTGTGTGTTCTCCCAACTTCCCTTTTATTAGTTCCTCAGTCTGGCAATGGTGTTGACATTCACTGGTCCGGTTTCTGACAAGACTATCAATCAGATACACAGGGCACGGCACATTGAAGGAGATGAGATCTGATCAGTTAGCGTACACTGTTTTTAGTCCAGGGGTATCTGGATTATTACATCAAATTACATGCATCTAAATGAGAAAAGCTGAGGGCCTTTTTCTTCCAACTCCCATCTTTACAGGCAAAAATGACATCACTGCAGATTTCAACAAGCCACCAAATTTGTGTATTTTCCACTTTTAGATGGAAGGGTTCTGGATGTGCTTTTGGCAGGTGCCTCAAAGCATCTGAAGGCAATACTATCAATGATCATGTCGACAGCTGCAAATATTGCTGGGCTGTAGGATAAGCTGTGTCAACTTCCTTCAAGGAAGCTGCAAATGTTCAAGCTCACCTGATGTGACATCATGTTTTGGCTGGGATGCTGTTATTAAGGCTTGTAACAGAGACCTAGTCTCTGACCCAGTCAACACGGCGAGCTGCAAAAACTGAAACAGCCAATCACTGCTCACAGCTCACTAACACCAGAGGTGACCCATGCTTCGCTTTAAATAACTTCATGTGCAGTTGCTGCAAAATTAACCTTCTGTTACAATAATTTGTCATTTGCTTTTCAAATGTCAGGCAAATAAATAAATAGACAAGTAATTAACAATCAACATACACAAAATGTTGGTGGAATGCAGCAGACCAGGCAGCATCTATAGGGAGATGTACAGTCAATGTTTCGGGCCGAGACCCTTCGTCAGGACGAACGGAAAGAAGAGATAGTAAGAGATTTGAAAGTAGGAGGGGGAGGGGGAAATCTGAAATGATAGGAGAAGACCAGAGGGGGAGGGATGAAGCTGAGAGCTGGAAAGTTGATTGGCAAAAGGGATACAGAGCTGGAGAAGGGAAAGGATCATGGGATGGGAAGCCTAGGGAGAAAGAAAGGGGGAGGGGAGCACCAGAGGGAGATGGAGAGCAGGCAAGGAGTGATTGTGAGGGGGCAGAGAGAGAAAAAAAAGGAGAGAAAAAAAAGTGGGGGGATAAATAGATAAACAAACAAACAAATAAATAAGAGATGGGGTAAGAAGGGGAGGAGGGGCATTAATGTAGCCTCCCATCCCATGATCCTTTCCCTTCTCCTGCTCTGTATCCCTTTTGCCAATCAAATTTCCAGCTCTTCGCATCACCCCTCCCCCTCCGGTCTTCTTCTATCATTTTAGATTTCCCCCTCCCCCTCCTACTTTCAAATCTCTTACTATCTTTTCTTTCAGTTCGTCCTGAAGAAGGCTGCCTGGCCCGTTGTGTTCCACCAGCATTTTGTGTGTGTTGCTTGAATTTCCAGCATCTGCAGATTTCCTCATGTTTGTGAGGTAATTAACAATAATCATATGAAACAGCAGACTTTTACACTTTGATTTTCATTATTATGCAGAGGTTAATTTCCAGCATGCATTTACATGGGATACCGATAAGGAAGTAACAAACGTAATCAGTGCAGTTGGGTTAATTCACCAATGTTAAGGACATGAGTGTATGAAGAAATGTAAATTACTCTCACCCCGGCTGGTGTTGCATAGTCAGGTGACTCAATCGCTGTGGGAGACTCCTGCGGCTGCTTTTTGGTAAGAGGGAGCCTAATGATTTAGAACTAATCAAATGACTAACCTTTAATTACAACTCTTGTGGGTGAACTGGGACGTTATGCTATGGTCATCTGAGTTAGGGGAATTCCTCATCCAGAAGAACTTCTCTATTTTCAGGATGAGCTCATTAGTTCAGAAACTGTTTAAAGTTGTTCCAAGATAAAAAATAAAATAAGTTTAATGAAAATTGTGCTTTCAAGCTATGGCACCATCACTAAGCTGTTGTTAGCATTCAATTCATCATCTCAGTTGATTATTATAATGAGTGAATGTGGATATTGTATTAAGTATGAAAGCATGGTTCTTCTAAGGAATTGGAAAACATGTAGAACATAGCAGCTGTAATATCCCTGGGTAGTAGTAATGTCCAGTATGCATTCCACCCATTCATAGGGCCACACTTTAGTGATCAATGGCTTTTATGTGTCTTTCTTTCATCCTTATGGGTGAATATATATGCAACCCGGGGAAAAGTTCATATAGTGGTACATCACTGTACTAAAAATTTATTCAGCGACAGAAGATTAAAAAATGAGCAGAAAAACACAATTTTCCAAGATTAACTGCACTGAAAAATAAACTAAAATCTATCAAGTTTTGTAATTGAAGAAGCTGCTGAAGCTCACAATCAGTGTATTCAACTAAATTAGCCATTTCTCTCAGCAGGTTCCCTATGCAATTGATTGCTGGTGGCCACGTGACCTAACAAGGCATGACCTTGCTTTGATAGTCAAATAATATTAGTTAGTCTTTGATCTCATTTTTGAATAAAACAAAAACAGTGAATTGTGAAATTATTTTGTTGTACTGCACAATGAACTTCAAAAATATAAAGCTAAAATATAAGTTATTATAATGAGTTATATATTTCTTCACTACTCTTGGTTGGTGCAGCTGTAACAAAACCCAATTTCCCTCGGGATCAATAAAGTATGTCTGTCTGAGTTCAAGAGTTTGTTTAAATATACTTTGAGTTTTTCTGTTTTGCTCCATAGCAGCTGAGGTCTGCAATGTTTTGCATTTATTGCACTATTAATAAATGGTGGATTAATAGTTAAACTAGTGGTCATATTTTTACCCATCCTTCTATTCCTTAGCTGCATCTTGGATTGTCTTAAAATTACTCTGTTCAAAGTTCGAAGTAAATTTGTTCTCAAAGTATGTACAGCATTCCATATACAACCTTCACCTTCAATTTCTTGGAGGCCACAGGGAAATAAAGAAATACGATAGGATCCATGAGAAATGGTGCATAGAAAAGCAGAGTCCCTGAAAGGGGGTCTACAGCAGGGGTTCTGAAGCTCTTTTGTGCCACCGACCCCTACCAATAACCGAGGGCTCTGTGGACCACGGGCTGGTCTTCAGGATGTGTGGTCATTTCAGCAATGAGGTGACTGAAGCCATCCATACTGGTCCAGGAACCTGATGGATGCAGGGCAACTGCTGCTCTCGAACCAGGTGGCGTGGAGCCCAAGACCCCTGCACCTCCCCCCGACGGTAGTGGGTCAAACACAGACAGAGGGGATGGGGGCTCAGGTGGGAGAACTTGGTTGGCACGGAGTAGTGGGGCTGAACTCCGGCTCTTTTCCCACTCTTGGGCCTCGACGCTTTAATATGGTTTGGAGTCTGGTCCAGCACACTCTCTGTCGGCCATGGTCAACCTTCGTCCACTTCTGACCTGCAATCTTGGGAGTCAGGTTCGCCAAATCCTTCAGGCGATCGTAAAATCACTAATTTGGTTAGATGATTCAAAGGTACATTTCTTAAAGGGAAATTGCAGGTTGTGGATTGCAGTGATTTTATTTCAGAAGAAGTACATCTTGTAGAATATTTAGTAGGTTTGTGAGCTGCTCGCAAAACATCACTGTATATTGCCAGTGCCATCTTCAAAGCAAAGCTTTGAATCCAAATAATATTAACAATTGAGATATGTCAGGGATTACTCACTCCTTATAATTTAAAGGTTCAGATGTTGTAAAGCAATGTAAATTAATGTGATTAGTCATGCAGTCTGCAACAGAATGAAATGAAATTTATTTTATAAGTATGCCTGAATTAAGAACAAAGGGACCGTCAGCATCACTTTTTCATGTCTTTTGATTTGATCTATAATTTAAAATTAGGCTCAACACAGAGGGCTTAAGCAATTTGAATCATCTCTGTGGGTGGATTAAACATTTGCATTTTGTCCTTCTGACCACCCTGCCTCTGCATCCACCCCCACCTTTGCCTCTACAGTCAGTTCCACAGAAAGGCAGTGGAATCCCCCAAGAAATGACTACTTCTCAACCCATTAAATGGACTTTTTCTGAAACTGCCAAGGAAACTCAGCCAGTCCTTGTGGGCGTTCTGCCCAATGTCCAATCCACAATTTCATATCAAGATGTCTGAATTCCAAGGATTCTTACCTCATTCTCCTTCATTAACAGATTTAAAGTACAACATGGACTAACAGGAAGAGATTTTGCACTTGTAATTATAGTGCCACTACTCATGTTTTTTTTGTTATTTCTCAAGCAACTATTATCTATAAACATGAGAAAATCAGCAGATGCTGGAAATCCAAAGCAACACACACAATATGCTGGAGGAACTCAGCAGGTCCGGCAGCATCTGTGGGAAAAAATAGACAGTCGATGTTTCAGGCCGATTTCAGTCTGATCCCTGATTAGACATCTTGATTAATTGAGCTGGAATATAGCTCAGCAGGGAAATCCTGAAGTTGCTGTCATTGATCCAGCGTGCCTCAATTCACTGAGCAGTTTGCAACTCTTCCATCACTGTTAACGTGAACTGATGAATGATGAACAAGAGCAGGTTATGGGTGCAATGTCTTAGACTCATTGTTTTGTATCCATTGTAAAACACTCAGAAAACCTTAAGCTTCATTAAATGTGCGTATTTTAAATATCTTCCTCACTCATAGTTTCCTCACATGAAGACCAGGGATTACACTTAAGAAAGAATATTTACTTATATTTCTGCTTTTACTTTTTTTCAGCTTTTCTTTTATTTAGAGATGCTTCATGGTAACAGGCCATTCTGCCCCAATGAGCCTCTGCCTCCCAATTACCTCTATGTAACCAACTAACCCCGCATGTTTGGAATGTGGGAGGAAATGAGAACACCATACAGATTCCTTACAATGTTGGAATTGAACCTGAGTCACTGGCACTGTAAAAGACTTACACTAATCACTACACTAATCATATTTGCCTAACTTGGCTGGGTTTAGCACTGTAAGATATTCGCAGGTTTTGAGTTTATTGCGCTTTTGGTTATATAGTGGTTATATACCCGGGCTCCTGCTGAACTCAACAGAAACCACTGGGAAAGGGCCAGTTACTGGCAGGTTTGTGGGGAAGCTTTGTTACAGCTGCAAGAGGCACTACAATGACATTGTCACTGACCAGAGATTCCAGATGAAGAATCACTACAGGTAAGGCTTATTGAGGGACAACTGCTGAGAGGAAACAACACGGACGATGGCTCGACAGTGAGCTCATTGCTGACAGTGCGCTCCAGCAAGCATGCAATGAGAATAATAATGTCACAAGAAATCTAAGGGAGCTTATCACTGATATGTTAATACATTGGCCCAGATTCTGCAGTCAATAATGAGGCACTTGTACTTGACTCTGACCTCTGACTAACTTTAGAAACATAGAAAACATACAGCAGAATACAGGCCCTTCGGCCCACAAAGCTGTGGCGAACATGTCTTTACCTCAGCCCTCTATTTTTCTAAGCACCATGTAGCCTTCTAGAAGTCTCTTAAAAGACCCTATCGTTTCTGCCTCCCCCACCGCCGCTTGCAACCCATTCCATGCACTGACCGCTCTCTGCATTAAAAACTTATCCCTGTCTTCTCCTCTGTACCTGCTTCCAAGCACCTTAAAGCTATGCCCTCTTGTGCTAACCATTTCAGCCCTGGGGAAAAGCCTCTGACTATCCACACAATCAATGCCTCTCATTATCTTATACACCTCTATCAGGTCAGTGCTCATTCTCCATCGCTCCAAGGAGAAAAGACCGAGTTCACTCAACCTATTCTGACAAGGCTCCCCATTCCAGGCAACATCCTTGTAAATCTCCTCTGCACCCTTTCTATGGTTTTTCCTGTAGTGAGGTGACCAGAATTGAGCACAGTACTCCAAGTGGGGTCTAACCAGGGTCCTATGTAGCTGCAACATTATCTCTTGGCTCTTAAACTCAATCACATGATTGATGAAGGCCAATGCACTGTATGCCTTCTTAACCACAGAGTCAACCTGCGTAACAACCTTGAGTGTCCTATGGACTCGGACTCCAAGATCCCTCTGATCCTCCACACTGTCAAGAGTCTTAGCATTGATGCTATATTCTGCCATCATATTTGACCTACCAAAATGAACCACCTCACACTTACCTGGGTTGAACTCCATCTGCCACTTCTCAGCCCAGTTTTACATGCTATCAATGTCCCATTACAACAGCCTTTGTACACCACGGATCTCATACCCTATCATCCTTTTCATGTCTCATTGGAACATACCTACTCAGAACCCCACACAAATATCCCTGAACATTTGCCACATTTCTTCTGTATGTTTCCCTGACAACATCTGTTTCCAATTTATGCTTCCAAGTTCCAGCCTGATAGCCTTATATTTCCCCTTACACCAATAAAACATTTCCCTAACTTGTCTGTTCCTATCCCTCTCCAATGCTATAGTAAAGGAGATAGAATTGTGATCACTATCTCCAAAATTCTCTCCTACTGAGAGACCTGACACCTGACCAGGTTCATTTCCCAATACCAGATCAAGTGCAGCTTTTCCTCTTGTAGGCTTATCTACATATTGTGTCAAGAAACCTTCATGACCACACCTGACAAACTCTACCCCATCTAAACCCCTGACTTTAGGGAGATGCCAATATGCCAAATTTTGACTCAATATGGGCAATCTTCTCAGTAAGAACTTCGGGAGCTGCTGAGTCAAATTCTGGAATGAACAAATCTCCATGCAGTAGAATACATAATACTATTGTGTGAAGTGCAGGGGAGGTGGTTGTCAAACCAATCCTCCTACTAAATTAAGTGGTTTTATCCTGCTCCAATCTACAGTAAAGTTTTGCTTGAGTTGAGGAAATGAAGAAACAGGAACTGCTAACCTCCCCTCCCCTTCAATTGCAGAGCAAAATGAGAAACAATGATGTGAAATGAAACCATTGCCGCTTGAGTCAATGCATTCAAGTCACATGAATTGAGTGGATAACAATATGAGCTATACATAATCCAGGAAAATATCCTCTATTACATCACCAATCCATGAAATGGAAATGAGATGGCCTTTGCAGTAGTTTCTCTTCCATATAGTAAGAAAATAATGAGAGCCCTAATGACCTGTAGCACTAGCTGGAGTATATTGTATTATCACTTCAGATCAAAATTTTTCAGTTGCTCAGAGGATATTCTGATAATGAAGTTGAATAACTTTGAACTGTTCTTAAAAAGAAAGGAAAGAATCAATGTTTTATAGAAGCTAAAAGTACGTGATTCCATTCATCATATTGTGCTAGGACACGGAATTAGAAAGAGCAGTTAAGCTGAATCCTACCTCCCTCAAATTTTTATCGGTAACCATAACAAATTTCTTGTTTGCTAGTACCACCCTAACATATTTATAGAATCATGCATGGAATTTACTCCAGCAATTGATTTCGATGTCGATAATTCTCTAAATAGAAGCCTCTTGCATTTGATCTTTTATCTGTAACGCTTACGTAATCGGCTGGTGTATGTCTAGGGGAAAATTCGTCCACCCGCCAAACCGTGCTTCCCGTGTATGTGGATGCTGTGAAATGCACACTAATACAAACTCACACACGCAATATCAAACCGCACACCATGTACATTTACAGAATACACTTTATAAATCTTACTAGAACTAATTAATTAGTAGCAATACAATATAGATGAAAGAAAAGAAAGGAAAGAAAGGTACCAGAACTTATCAGAGTTCAGTCCATTAGCGCACAATCGTTGGAGCTCAACTATCAAAGTTTTCAGTCCACTATTCGATCTTCTCCGACCTCCACGACCTGGGACCACCCTCGGTGATCAACCAGCAGCGCCTCCAGCACCATCCACCTTCCTCTGGATTTCCTCTCCAGCTCCCCAAAGATCCGCGAAACCACAGCTCACAGACCCACAAGAGAGAATAACATCTATCCCAATTGATCAACAAATGAATACAATACCCATTATCAGTTATCATAACCCAAACAAGCTGCAAGAGACAGTTAGCATAACAAAGAAGCAATTTTGATTAACATATGCAGTAACATAAGAATTTCTTTACACTCTCTCCCCATCAACAAAAGCCATGCCCTCAATACATTAACAGAGTTCCCCAATGCTTCTTGCAAAACACAAAACCCAACCCAGGTGCAGAAAGCAGTGACATAACTTCCCAGGGCAGTAGAGATCACACTCGGTTCTCCTGGCGCTGCATATGTCAATCGCTCCGGGGGGTGCTTACTTCTCTGAGACCTCCGTACCTCCTCTGCCAACCCTTCCGGCTCCAACACCACAGGGGAGACCCCAGGTCTACCTGTTGGACCCTCACCCTCTCCCTCACTGGGATCCCTCTTCACCTGACAGCCCTCTGTCTCGAGCTTGGGTTCCACCCTCTCTCCCCCCAGTGCCGGCTGCATCTCAATCTGCCCCTCAGCACCCTTTCTCCTCTCACCTAACTCAGTGGGGGAAGGGCCAGGAGCCTCTTCTTCAGGTACTGGGGAATTAGCAAACGGAAACAGGGGACACACATCTGAATCATCGTCTTCCGAAGCCGTATCACTTTCCGGGGTGAGGACCGGTCCCATCTCTTCTGCAGCGGGCTCTTCCCTTGCCCTGTGCCCTCGCAGAGTCCTCGTACTAGGTGTAACCTCCCACTCGGGCTCTTGATCCACCTGCACTTCTTGACCCAGGGGCAACAGCTGGTTCTGATGGAGTACCTTGACAGGCCCCTTCCCATCCTCGGGTTTCACCCGGTAAACAGGTAGATTCGGCATCTGGCTCTCTACCACATCAGGGATGGCCGCCCATTGATCTGCCAACTTGTGCTTACCAGGTAGTCCTAAATTCCAGATACGGATCTGGTCTCCCGGCAATAGTTGAGCGAACTTCACTTTCTGATCATACCTCCTCATATTCCTCTGATTCTGCTTGGTGACTGCCGCCTCAGCCAACTCGTACGCCATTTTCAACTCTCTCCTCATATCGGACACATACTTCAGATAGTGCTTCGAAGGTAATTCACCCGCTTCAGTCCCAAAACACAAGTCAATGGGCAACCTTGCTTCCCGCCCGAACATCAGATAATAGGGCGAGTACCCTGTAGCGTCATTGTGAGTACAATTGTAACAGTGAACCAAATGCCCGATGTACCGACTCCACTTAGTTTTCTGACCAATCTCCAGCATCCCGAGCATATCCAACAGGGTCCGGTTAAACCTCTTGAGCTGGGGATCACCCTATGGATGGTGGGGGTGGTCCTGGATTTCTCAACCCCAAGCATAGTCAGTAATTCATGGATAGGCCAGCTCTCAAAGTCCCGTCCCTGATCACTATGGATCCGCCTGGGAAGGCCATAATGAACAAAGTACTTCTCCCATAACACGTTCACCACTGTCGTCGCTTTCTGATCCTTAGTGGGAAATGCCTGAGCATACCGAGTGTAGTGATCCGTGATGACTAAGATGTTCACGGTGTTGTTGGTGTCTGCTCAATCGACAGGAAATCCATACACACCTGGTCCATGGGTCCCGCACTCTGCAAGTGCGACAGTGGGGCCGCCAACGCTGGAAGGGTCTTCCTCTGGATGCAACGACTGCATCCACTACAGTATTCTTCAACCTCCCCCCTCATCTGGGGCAGTAGAACCAGTCCTTGAGTAATCCATAGGTCTTTTCCACCCCCAAGTACCCGGAATCATCATGCAGGGCCTGGAGCACAGTCTTCCGATATTTCTCAGGCATGACCAGCTGCCAACGCCAGGGGTGGTCTGGGGGGGGGGGGGCGACATGACCCGGTACACGACTTGGTTCTTCAACTTTAACCGAGGCCATTCCTTCAATAACGGAGGCACTGATGCGTGTTTCGTCTTCTCTGCCCACGCACATCCCCCTTCACCACCACCCTCCACACAGTGCCAATGCCCGGGTCATTTCGCTGAGCAGCTGCCACTTCCCCTGGACTTAGTTCCGGCAACTGTTTAGTCTTCAGTGCAGTCAGGACACAGTAAACCTGGGGCAGGGCATCATCAGAAGCCCACAATGGGTCCACTGCTCGCTCCGGCCTCCCCTTTTCCTCGGCCTTCAAGGTGATAGCAAACTGATACATGGTTTTTACTCCAGGGGCAAGAATGCTCACCCACTTCTCGTCCGTCTCCGGTTCCCCATGCTCCTGACATGACAAAGCATCTGCATCGACATTCCTGCTTCCTGGCCAGTACTTCAGGCTGAAATCATATACCAACAAAGCTGCCAACCACCGATGGCCTGTGGCATCCAGTTTCGCCGAAGTCAGGACATAAGTGAGAGGATTGTTATCCGTTCTCACCTCAAACTTGGCCTCGTATAGGTAGTCGCTCAACTTGTCCACCACCGCCCATTTCAGTGCCAGGAACTCCAACTTGTGAGTGGGATAGTTTCTCTCAGATGGTGACAAGCTTCAGATGACAAACACCACCAGTCTCGATTCATTGCCCTGTACCTGGTACAGGTCAGCCCCAAGACCCTCTCGGCTGGCATCCGTGTGCAGCACATACGGCTTCTGGGGATCAGCAAAAGCCAACACCGGGGCCTGGGTCAGCGCCCTTTTCAGAGATTGGAATGCCTCCTCACATTGAGCATCCCATCTCGATCCAAAAGGCTCCGCCGGGTTCCAGTATCCTCCTGCTTCCTGCCCTCAGTCCCCCTTCCTTTTCTTCCCCACAGGTGGATAGCCACACAATAGCTGTTTCAATGGGTGACTCATTTTAGCATATCCTTTCACAAATCGCCAGTAATACACACAGAACCCCAAAAACAAGTGTAGGGCGCTCACCTTCTGGGGTCTCGGCCAGGTGGTCATGGTGTCTATCTTAGCCGGATCAGTAGCCACTCCTCCTCGCGAAATTATGTGACCAACATAGCCAACCGATGGCTTACAGAACTGGCATTTGTCCAGGGTAAGTTTCAACCCTTCCTCCTTAAGTCAGCTTAACACCTTCAGCAGCCGCTCCTCATGTTCCTCCAAAGTAGATCCAAACACTATCAGATCCTCCAGATACACCAGCACCGCTTACGGGTTCATATCCCCCACAGTCCTCTCCATGAGCCTCTGGGAGGTGGCTGGGGCCCCTGATATGCCTTGGGGCATTCGTTGGAACTGAAAGAACCCCAGCGGGCAGATAAAGGCCATCTTCTCTTTATCGACCTCACTCTTCAGGATCTGGTAATACCCACTTCTTAAGTCCAGCACACTAAACCACTTCGCTCCACTCAGACAGACCAGCGCGTCTTCGACCATCGGGACGGTATACTGGTCAGGGACAGTGCGCCGGTTCAAGGTCCTATAGTCCACACACATGCGTACCTTTCCGTTCTTCTTCCAGGCCGCTACTATTGGAGACGCATAGGGGCTTCGGGACTCAGCGATGATTCCAGCTTCCTTCATCTTGCATAAGTGCTGCCACACATCTTCCACATCTGTAGGGGCCAGTCGCCGTGACCCCTCTCTGAACGGGGTGTGCTCAGTCACTCAGATGGTATGGAAAGCCCACATCAAACTCGCCAGGAGAAAAAAACATCTTCCAGCTTCAACATCGTCTCCACTAGCCTGCGTTTCCACGCCGGCGGCACAGGACAGTCCGCAAAGCTAAAGGCCTCAGCGGTCAGCTTTCCTCTGTTTTCCAGTCCTTCCCCCTTAGTGGGCCTCACGGGGGCGCTAGACATTACCGTCACCGGGAACAAATGTGCTAGCGGCATCCCTCTCTTAAAGGTGATTCCTCTCTCCGTCGTGTTCCTGACACTCACGGCTATCCACCTCGCGTGTACCACCGCTGGCCTCTGCACTTCGGGCCTCACCAGCACCCCAGCCGGAAATCGTGTCTCCCCCTCAAGATCTTCTGGGGCGTCTACTAACAGGGAGTTAGTAGAACTCCGCCGGCACTCCAGGGAATCTGGGGGTCCCCATCAATATTGCCACCTCCCCTGGCTGTATCACTTTAGGCCTCGCCTGCGTACACCATGCCGTCCCTCGTTTGCACTCAGGATCCAGCCCTTGGGGGTCACCCACTTCTTCGAGCACTGCCCGAAACACTGGGTGTACCGAGAGGGTCTCCAGAAAGTTCTCCCCCGCCTTCTCCTTACAGGCTCCCAGGAGCCGTTGCACAGGAGGGGAGTTAATCCCCACCCAGGAGGGCAGCACCACCTGTTTCCACCGGATCCGGACGAACCAACACCGACATCTTAATAGCTTCAGACACTCACACATCGTCCTCCGAGAATTCCAATCTCACTGACAGGTACCCATCATACGGATAATCATCTTCACTTAAACCCCAAATCTCCAGTGCGTCAAATGGGGTTATTGGCAAGTGCTTTAGATATTTGTTGTAGAACGACCGGTACAATTAGGTAACTTGTGATCATGTGTCGAGGATGGCTCTTACATAAACTCCCTCTATCCATAGGCACACGCTGGAACAGGGTCCCATCAGCCCAGACGGAATAAAGGTTTGGGCTTTTGGTGGTTCCCTGGCTGATTTCTGGGAACATGTTCCTCCCGAGACTCCAATCCGTTCCCTCACTGTCTCTCCTAAGTTTCCCGACATCTCTCCCTTCTTAGTCGCCCGGGGGCTTGCCCTCCGTGGGACGCCTTGTCTTTCACAATCCCATGGAAAGTGTCCCTCTTCCCCACAGTTATAGCACACGCTACCAGTCACCCCTCCTCTCCCGGGACGCCCGCTACTTCCAGCTCACTGCATGGGTCGTCCCCTGAAGGGGGTACTCTCCCTGTCCATCCCCTCAAACGGGGGGGGGGGTCCCTACTCCCCTGGGACCCCTCAGATTTCTTGGTCCTGGGGTCACCCCTAGCTCTTCCTCTGGTGTCTCCTCAACTTTGTCCTCTGGGAGGGTGTGGAGGCCCCATGGCCCCGCCTCCCCCGGGATGCTGACTGTCGCTGGCAGTTCCAAAGTCATGACGTCAGCACTCGTACGAACCAACACCCAGTTAGCCTTCACCTCTTTACCGCCCCTTCTAGCCACCAGTTCTACCTGCCCCATACCTTTGACCAAACTCACCCCCTGCACTAACACACCTTCGGAAATGTGGAAATCCACTCCACTTAACACGCAGGCATGATTCACCGGTACATCCTCTAACTAGCACCAGTTTACAATCTTATCTTGATCCATCTCCTCACTACTGAACATGTATGATTTACACAGCTTACTGAAAATTCAATCCCGGATGGACCCCACAAATGTAACACTTACGTGATCAGCTGGTTTATGTCTAGGGGTAAATTTGTCCACCCGCCAAACCGTGTCTCCTGTACACGTGGATGCTCTGAAATGCACACTAATACAAACTTGCACACACAATATAAAACTGTACCCTTTACATATCAAACAGCTTGTCTTTGGCTGTTGGGTTTTGACTAACTTGCCCGTCAGGACATGCCTTCCCTTTTAAACTTTGTCATCATTTTGAAACCCCTTCATCTCCTACTCTTTCTTGTAAAAACGTAAGTGGGGTGTGCAGTCCCGATCACTGGAGTCTACTCCAACATTCAATAAGCTCATAGCTGACCTGACCTCAAACTCACCCCATTTTCCTGCTTGACTCACATAACTCGAAATTCCTATAGTCCAAAAATTTCTATAGCTCAGTCCTGAATATACATAATATTCAGCATTCATTTCTCTCTGAGAGGAGAATGCCAATAAAACACAAGTCTCTGAGAGAATTTTCTCCTCACTTCAGTGTAAGTGGTCAACTCCTTATCCTGAGGCTATTCCTCCTAATCCTAGATTTACAGTCCAAAGGAAGCAAGAGATTTAGTCATATGTTTTACAGAATCTATTCATCCCTGATCCCTCACCCCCTGGAAACTGCCTAGAAACACTCAGAACTGACCGATGTCCTGGCTGAGTTCTGGAATTCACAAAGCAAGACAATTCCAGGTTGGACAATAACTATTCCAACAGACACCCTCACTTATCATTAGAGGTGTTATTGACTGTTCCATCAAATGTTATTTTCTTACTAATAACCTGCTTACTAGCTTGGGTTTCCATGGGATTATTTGACTCCAGACCTCATTACGTACTTCATTAAAACATTGACATAAAACAGGATGATCGAGCATGGTGTAAAATGAAGTGAATAAGAGTCAAGGGGAAATCTCTCCATTAGTTGGAGTCATCTCTCTTCTAAAAGTCGATTTCTATAATTATTGGAAATCAATCAGGCCCAGGTCACCACCACATGAATTCCTAAGAATAAAGACCAAGGCACCTTTACTTTCTTGATGAATAACTTTCCTTTAGTCATAAGGAGAGAAGTAGAGACATTTGCTGATGATTGCACAATGTTCAAACCCATTCATATCTCTTCAGAAAATGAATCAGTCCATTCCAGCATATAGTAACACTGAATAAGTCACTGCTACTCGCTTTGCCATTAACATCCTGTGCTGAAGGTCACCATTGACTAGAAACTGCAATAAACAACTATTGTAAATAAAATGGCTACGGCAGGAAGTGTATGGTCATACACTTTGGTAGAAGGAATGAAAAGGTTGATTATTTTCTAAATGGAGAGAAAATATAAAAAAAACTGAGGTGAAAATGGACTTGGGAGTCATTGTACAGGATTCGCTAAAGGTTAACTTGCAGGTTGAGTCTGTGGTGAGGAAGGCAAATGCAATGTAAGCATTCATTTTAAGAGGACTGGAATATAAAAGTAAGGATGTAACGTTGAGACTTTATAAGGCACTGGTGAGGCCTCACGGAGTATTGTGAGCAGTTTTGGCCCCCTTATCTAAGAAAGGAAGTGCTAAAACTGGAGAGGGTTCAAAGAAGGTTCATGAAAATGATTCCAAGATTGAATGGCTTGTCGTTTGAAGAGCAGTTGATGGCTCTGAGCCTGTATTCATTAGAATTCAGAGAATGAGGGTGACCTCATTGAAACCTATCGAATGGTGACAAGCCTTGATAGAGTGGATGTGGAGAGGATGTTTCCGATGGTGGGAGAATCTAAGGCCAGAGGACACTGCCTCAGAACAGAGGTGATCCTTTTAGAGTGGGGATGAGGAGGAATTTCTTTTGCCACAGATATCTGTGGAGGCCAAGTCTTTATGTACATTTAAAGGTGAGGTTAATAGATTCTTGGCTTGTCAGGGCATGAAGAGATACAGGGAAAAGGCAAGAGATTGGGGCTGAGAGGAAAACTGGATCAGCCGTGATGAAGTGGCAGAGCAGATTCAATGGGCCAAATAGCCTAATTCTGCTTCTATAGCTTATGGTCTTCTGGTCAGCATTTTATAGCCGTTCAATGGTGAATGAATAAGTTAATTACTCCCTAAAGTCTTTCCGCCATCTACAAGACAGAAGGCTGATGGAATACTTTCTACTTGCCTTGATGAGTCCACCTCCAATAACTCTCAAAAAGAGTTTCAAGCTCCTTGCAAACCCTGTACTATGTCTGTCCCTGACTCCCACATACTCCTTGTGTACATGTAGATTTTCTAACAGCAGGCCTCCACTGCATCGATATTTTTTTTTGTTTCAACATGATTTCTTCTCCTTTAGCTATCTTTAAGAGAAAGCAAATGCATTATGATTAATTTATCATGGTGAACAGATGCTGCAGTTCTGTCTCAATCTTGCTCACCTAACCTGGAAGATCCAACATTCAAATATCATCTGTTTTATCTGCCAAGATCGTTTTCTGCCAACATCCTGGCAGCAGCGTATATACCACCTCTGGCACTGGAGGAGCTGGGCACTGTAATCAGCAAGTATGAAGCAATGCACCCAGATGCCTTCCGGATCATTGCGAGGGATTTCAACCAGGCCAGCTGGAAGAAGTTCCTGAACAATTAATACCAACATATCACCTGTGCAACCAGAGAAGCCAATATACTTAACCACTGTTATACCACAATCTAGAATGCTTACCATGCCATCCCAGGACAAATTCAGAAAGTCCCATCACCTGGCTGCACTCCTTCCCCCATCAAATAAGCAGAGACTAAAGTCCACAGCAGCAGTGGTGAGGACCAAGAAGGTATGGTCAAAGGATGCAGAGGAGTGCTTACAGGACTGCTTTGAGTTGGTGGACTGGATAATATTCAGGGATTCATCCTCGAATCTCAATGAATATGCTACAGTTGTCACTGAATTGATCAAGACCTCTGTGGATGAGGGTGAGCTTTCAAGAACATGCCAGACATATCCAAATCAAAAGCCATGCAGAAGATTCGTAGTCTGCTGAGGGATAAATCTATGGCATTCAGGAACGGTGATCCAGAACTATACAAGACGTTCAGGTACAACCTATGAAAGGCTATTTAAGGAGTGGAAAAGCAATTCTGATTGAAGTTAGAGAAGGAATTGGATGCTTATCAGCTTCAGCAGGTTTTGCAGGCCATTACTTCCTACTAAACAAAAACTACTATCATGATTGGCTGCGATGCTTCACTCCCAGATGAGCTTGATGCCTTTTATGCAGGCTTTGAAAGGGAAAATGAAACTACACCTGTGCAAATCCTTCCAGTACCCAGTGACCCTGAAATCTGCCTCAGAGGCCGATCAAGAGGGTGAACTCTCATAAGGGATCAGGCCCTGGTGTTGTACCTGACAGGGCATGGAAAACCTGTGCACCCAGCTGGCGGCAGTGTTTCAGGGCAACTTCAATCTCTTACTGCTGCAGTCAGAGATTCCTATCCAATTCAAAAGGGTGACGATCGTACCAGTGCCCAAAAAGAGCAGGGCAAGCTGCCTCAATGACTGGCACCCAGTAGCACTCAGATCTACTATGATTAAGTACTTTGGGAAGTTTGTCATGGTCAGAATCAACTCCTACCTAAGCAGGAAGTGGATCTGCTGTAGTCTGCCTATCGCCACAATAGGTCTACAGCAGATGCAATCTCTCTGGCTTCCCACTCAGCCCCGGATCACCTGGAAAATAGCAATACCTATGTGAAGCTGCTGTTTATTGATTATAGCTCAGCATTCAATACAATCATACCCTCAGTTCTAATCAACAGGCTCCAAAATCTGGGTGTCTGTATCTCCTTCTGCAACTGCATCTTGACCTCCTGACCGAGAGCCCAAAGTCAGTGTGGACTGTAAATAACTTTGCCTCCTCACTGACATTCAACACTGGTGCACCTCAAGAATGCATGCTTAGTTCACTGCTCTACTCTCTCTGCACCCACAACTTTGTGGTTAGGCACAGCTCAAATGTCATATATAAACTTGCTGATGACAAAGCTATTAATAGCAGATTTTCTGATAGTGTTGAGGAGGTATACAACAGCAAGGTAGATCAGCTGGTTGAGTGGTGTCAAAACAACAACTTTGCACTCAACATCAGAAAGGCCAAGGAATTGACTGTGGACTTCAGGCAGGCAAGGGAACACACACCAGTCCTCATCGAGGGATCAGAAGTGGACAGAGTGAGCAGTTTCAAGTTCCTGGGTGTCAATGTCTCTGAAGATCTGATCAGGGCCCAAGATACCGATGGAATTACAAAGAAGGTATGACAGCAGCTATATTGCGTTCAGAGCTTGAGGAGATTTGGTATGTCACCAAGGACACTCGCAAATTTCTACAGATATATTGTATTCTGTAGAATACCAGCTGGTATGGAGAGACCACTATACAGGATTGGAAAAAGCTGCAAAAAGTTGTAAAATCAGCCAGTTCCACCATGGGCACTAGCCTCCCCAACCTTCAGAAAACGATGCTTCAAAAAGGCGGCATCCATCATTAAAGACCTCCATCACCTAGGACGTGCTCTCTTCTCATTGTTACCATCCAGGAGGAGATACAAGAGCCTGAAGAAATACACTCAACATTTCTGGAACAGCTTATTCCCCTCTGCCATCAGATTTCTGTATGGACAATGAACCCATGAGCACTATCTATTTTTTTTGCTTATCTTTTTGTATTATTTAGTTAATTTATTTTTAATATATACTTCTTATATGAATTTATACTTTTTTATTATTACATACTGCAATGTCAAAATGGTTGTGGTGAGACATCTAGTGTGGAAGTGTAGTGGGTAGTGTTTGTCACTCCAACTTTCAGCTTCCACCACGAGCTAGCAGTCTCATGAAAAGGACAGCCAAATGTGTAAGCCTCTCCCTGCCTGTAGATAGCCTCTCGAATACTGCCTCCTCACTGGCGACACAGGGAAACTGAACTTCTTTTGGATTCAGGCTGAACTGCAGAGGACAGGGAGGAGTTCTGGCCCCTACACACGTAGCACATAGGTCTGCCAGTAGGTAAACACATCCTGGTGCTCGTGAACCAGATTCCCAGCTACGGGTAAAGAGCCCAACTACCTTGTGGTCAGTGTCAAAAGAGACAAAGGCTACAGGAGTAAACCCAGCCAGCAAATCCAGATTGGAGCTCCTGAGGCAGCTGGATGTCATTGAATATCCTTCTGGCAGCTCCTGAACCCGAACTGTAATTCTTCATAAGCTTTTCTTTAGATGACACTGGTGAGGTTGAGAATGGCACCTGGATGACTGGACATCTCAGGATCTCCTTACCTTCCGCCCAGGCTTGTGATGACAATCATCATCACCCATTGTTCTTTGAGACGGACGGATGCCAACCACCAGGGCAATGTACTGCTGCTACAAAACAACAAATTTTAGGATGAATGGCAAGGATATTAAACCTGATTCTGACTTTGATTCAAAGGCCTCATCTAGAACATAGAACAGTACACGGAGGAACAGGCCCTTCAGTGTGCAATGTTGTGCTGAACCAGTTAAATTAGTAATGATCTCATTGTGGTGAACTACATATACCTGTCTGGACACGCCCCCTGATGACTGCTCCTGTGGCTCCTCCCACAGACCCCTGTATAAAGGCGATCAAGGCCTGAGCCCGGCCTCTCAGTCTCCAGGATGTAGTATGGTGGTCACTCACTGTTTGTTCCTTCTTCCAGTCAATAAAAGCCGATATCTTGCCTTACATCTCAGAGTGAGTTATTGATGGTGCATCACTCATACTCAAGGAAAAGCTAGCTTTTTTAAGTGAGTGTTCTTTGCCTGCATCCCCAGAAAATCCACCTGTAGCCCTGTAGGGCTATTGATATCAGTCATGTTTTGACCTACTATTTGTCTAAGGACAGGCCACTCTTAGTAAATTCAAGAGTTGGGAAATTGGGGAATTCCCTATTTTCTCACGACATTCTCCAAAAATATTCTACAGCGAAATAGGGAACAAAAAAATTTCTTTGGTTTCCATTTGTAAGGTCAAGTTGATCATCTGAGATGTAATGTTTCACTGAGGTTTTGTAAGAAGTACAATAAGTTTTCTGTGACGGTGATTTTTTTGGGAAGTTTTGTGGTAAAGTACTAATCCACAAAAAATACCACTGTTGTGATGGCTTAAATGTCTCCTGAATTTACAAGACCACATCTTTGTAATGGACATATACAAAATGCTGGAGGAACTCAGCAGGCCAGGCAGCATCTATGGAAAAGAGAATAGTTGAAGTTTCAGGCTGAGACCCTTTATCAGGTCTGGGCACTTAGTCCCTTGTTCTTTATAATGAAGCTCTTTTTACAAGTATATTTACTCCTAAACTAAAAAAGAAGATTTTTCTGTTCTTTAAACACTTTTTTAATTCCTCTTTTTACTTACACACATCTTTATTACAAAATTTCAGGCATTTATACTAAAGTCCATTCATCCTTGTTCTGAAGTTTCAGGTCTGTTTCTGTTCCTGTTGATACTGCCTCATCTGTTTCCAGTATATCTGATTTTCTTTCAGATTTCCAACATCTGCAGTAGTTTTATTCTGAATGTCATTGCACTATTTATGGATTCAGGGAACTCAGAGCACAGATCTGCCCTGTATCTCCATGACAGGAGAGGGTTCAGAGAAGATTCACTAGAATGATTCCAGGAATGAGAGGGTTAACATATGAGGAACGTTTGACCACTCTTGGACTGTACTCCTTGGAGTTTAGAAGAATGAGGGGAGACCTCATAGAAACATTTCGAATGTTGAAAGGCATGGACAGAGTGGATGTGGCAAAGTGGTTTCCCATGGTGGGGGAGTTTAGTATGAGTGGACATGACTTGAGGATTGCAGGGCGCCCATTCATAACAGAGATACGACAAATATTTTTTTAGCCGGAGGGTGGTGAATCTATGGAATTTGTTGCCATGGGTGGCAGTGGAGGCCAAGTCATTGGGTGTATTTAAGACTGAGATTGATAGGTATCTGGGTAGTCAGGGCAACAAAGGTTATGGTGAGAAGGTGGGGAATGGGACCAAAGGGGAGATTGGATCAGCTCATGATGAAATGGCGAAGTAGACTCGATGGGTCGAATGGCCAACTTCTGCTCCTTTGTCTTATGGTCTTATGGACATCTGGAACACTCATTTCAGACTATTCTCATTTCCCAGCTCTGTGTCTGAAGTATTTTAGAAAGTAAAGCATTAAGATACCCATCTTGCTACTTAATAAAAGTAAGCCCGAAAATTGCATTACTGGAAAAATGAAATAAAATTGGAAATGCTCAGCACATCAGGCTCCAGTCAGTGAGACTTCAATATAATGTAAGGGAAGCATTCTCTCTCCACTGTATGACCTGCAAAGTTTTCCAAGTGCCTTCTGTTTTTATTTTATAAATGCCTTGATGGTTTCTACTTTCATCTTTTTTACAGGCACTTTGTCCCTAGTCAGTAACACTGAATTGGCTTTATAGTCACCTTAGTACATGACATTCTTCCTCTTGACCAATGTCAACAGAATTAATTTCCAAAGCAGAATTCAAAGAAGTTATAACCCACGTTCGGCACTACCAACCAGTAGTAAATTTCCAGGACCATGAAGTCCTATCATTAGTCACATTCAAGATATATTCTCTTACCGGCTGACGCATCAACTAAAAATTGGCAGGTCAAGCTAGAAACGAAGCCACATCTGGAACGGAGACTTCAGTTCAGATCATCACATATCAGAAGAGAGCCGGTTCACGGAGCCGGCACAGAGGAGGTTTGGAGGCTAAAAGCAAGACTGCAGAATCTAATCTGAAAGAAAGAATAGCTAAATGAGGGTTGATTTCCTTGAAGTGAAGAGGTTTACATTTAAGATAACTGGCCCAGGATTAGAGGAGGGTTGAAGATTTTTTTCACTTAATGAATCAGAATAGGAATCAGAATTAAAATCAGGTTTAATATCAGGTTTTACCATAGCAGTACATTGCAATACATAATAATAAAATGTTTATAAATTACAGTATGAAATATTTATACAAATTAAATTAAAATAAGTAGTGCAAGAAGACAGCAAAAAAAAATAGTGAGGTAGTGTATATGAACTCATTGCCCATTCTGGAATCATGATGGTGGAGGGAAAGAAACAGTTCCTGAACATTGAGTTGTGTCTTCAGGCTCCTGTACTTCCTTCCTGATGGTAGCAATGAGAAGAGGGGATGTCCTGCCCAGATGTGATCCTTAATGATGGATGCTGCCTTTTGCATTTTTTGCCTTTTGAAGGTGTCCTCGACGCTGGGGAGGATAATGCATATGATTGATCTGGCTTTAGTAACCACAGCTACTAAAACAAATACTAATGCACTTAATTGTGCTTTCTTCTGAGTACAACTATTACTTGACATTGGGGGCTGCATTTTCATAATTCTGCTTTATTAGCACTGGGGCAGAACTTGCATCAATTACACTGACCATATAATGGGGCAGTATTCTGAATCATTAGAGCTTTGATTGCAAGATGTGGATTGGAGATGTCATGCAAAAGCAGTAATTGGGCTCAGTTTTCAGGGTCCTACGGCCCCTTTAAGTAAATAACATTCCATTTCTGGTCATCAGTTGAGTGTTTCTGTTGAGAGCTGTTGCTTAGAGCAAGAACTATCAAGAAAATTGGTGGGCTTCCATAAATCTACATTACAAACTCACCAGACTCTCAGTATTCTCTAGGTATTGGAGGGCAGGGAAAAAAACAATTGGTAATTAACATTGAACACTCAGGTGCTTTGTCAGAAATTCCACATTTCTCGAGTTAGACAAGCATTCTGCTGAAAATAAGCCAGATGAGTGGAGAACGTTCATGGAGATAAAAACACTTAATTAACACTGTTTTCAGCATAAATCACGATGATCCAAAATAAAAATGAATACGTAAACCAAGTATTCCTTTATATGAAAAAACCTTGCCTTTTTCTTGCAGAATAGACTGAAATGCAAATTTTAGGTTGTCTTTTATCTTTATTAATTAAGATCTAATTTGGATTTTTATTATACATTTAATAGTTAATGAGCATTATGTACAACAGGAGTTTTATCTGCCTTCCTTTAATATTCAATGGCACTGCAATTACTGAGGTGTGTGTGTGTGAGCACGCGCGCACACTTAACTCCTGGTGGAGTCGTCGGGGTGCCGTCATGACAAGCTTTTTGCACCGAACTTTTTGGTGATTGCTCATCATGTGGTGTGTCTTGGGCATCTGAAACCTGGCTGAGCCCATCCCTCTCCAGGTTAATTACTGAGGGACAACTATCCAAACTCAAACGTCTAAACATTAATCAGTCACTGTACAAGCTGGCCGTTTCAACAATAGGTAAAGAGAAGGCAGAAATTGGGTACCCTTTGCTGAGTGGGTCAGTCTATTCAAAGTTTCTCCATCATTTATAAGGTTCAGGATGCAGTTGTGATGGAATACTCCCATGGGTGAGCAGAGGAATGGCAAAAATAAGGAGATTTGAAACTATTCAGCACAGAACCATGGAGGAATTTATGGAAGGTAGGGAGGTTTAAAGCAGAGGTTGATTAGTATGGATGTCAAAGCTTATGGGGAAAAACCAGGAGAAAGGGGTTGAGAAAGAAAATAAATCAGCCATAGTCGAATTACAGAGCAAACTCGATGGGATGAATGGCTTAATTCTGTTCTTATGTTCTACTTGGAAATGACAGACAGAATTTAACTTAGGTAAATGCAGAAGTGATGCATTTTGGGAACAAACTAGGGTGGAATCACAGGGCCCTGGGGATATTTTTAGAACTGAGAGATCTAAGGATATAAAAGTACAGAATCATTCACTGAGAGTATTGACCCAAGTAGACAGGGAAGTGAACAGGGCAAATGGCATGCTTGCCTTCATCAGACGAGGCAATAGTTACAGGAGTTGGGACATCATATTACAGCTGTACAAGAAGTTGATGAGGCTACAACTGAAATTTTGTGTGCAGGTCAGGCCACCATGTGCCTGTGTGATTAACCTAGAAAGGCTGGAGAAAAGATTCAGAAGGCTGTTGCTGCCATTAAGTGTCTGAATTACATGGAAAAACCTGACGGCTGGAACTGTTTTCCTAGGACTAAAGATGCTAAAGGCTGATCTTACAGAGGCTTATAAAATCCTGGGGGTGGGCCATAGAGAACGAGGACTTTCCCAGAGTAGGGGAGTCTAAACTAGAGGGACTTGGTTTAAAGTGGAAGGGGAAGATTTGAAGGGGGGGTCTGTCACGTCATTGGTAATATCAGAGTGGAAGGATACTTTCATCGATTTCTCTTGTTTGAAAGCTTCAACCACAGCCCAACTTGATTTCCTTCTTCTCTAATCCAATGCAGCTTGCAAACCTTTGATGGGTTGTGCTGGTGGATGAAACTTCTCATTGTAAATAGGAAAGTTTTTGGAAGTTATGTACAATGACCTTTCTTTAATGTCAGCAAGATTGAAGCCAACTTGTTCATTCCTTGCGTTCTGCTTCTGCTTGGAAATTTCACTGAAGATCAAATTTTGTCTTGGCTAATGAGGGAGTAGTTAGCGGAGCCTACTATGATGTCATTGTCTGCAGCATGACATATCACCAGCGTCAGGCTGCATTTAATGTAGGCTACATCTCTGGTTCCGATGCTCTCCATTTAGCTGTTACTCTTTTGATGGCCTGGTTGGATACCCCAGTCGTGGCAGACCCAATGAGATGCCATGCTGAAAGATGTCATTCCAAATAATCCACACAGAGACCAGTGTGCAAAAAAAAAATCAGTTTATGCAGCATGTAAACGTGTTGGCAATGTAGCAACTAATTGTAATTGGTAAACATGAGGGAATCTTTCGCTGAATGAGTTGTAAATGGGTCTGGACATTTTCTGGCACTGATTATGGTTAAACAAAATGGTCAATAGTGAGTAAAACCTAAAGATTATTATAACTATCTAGGTTTTACTTCAACACACTTCCCAGTTTTATGATTGCAACTCTCAGGGGAAATGTAAGGTAACGAACTTTCAATTTAATTCTTCTCCCTTTAGCAGGAAGCACAATTCTGAAACAATTCAGCGAAGTGGTCTTACTCAGAAACATACAATCATCCTTAAAATAGAGCCTGAGAATTGAAAGAAATTATTTAACATTTGGTGAACATCGGCCTTGCATCACCTCACATTGTTTCAGACTGTACTGTGGTGCTTGCTTTATGTATCATGTGGCAACATTTCTTTTATATTGTTTCAGCTTACTAATGACTAATGATTGAAGTTAACTTCAACCACAGCAAAATAATCTGTGTGAATAAAGCACTAATTTTCATGATAAGTGGAGAAATTGACAGGCAATATTTAGTTTGATTCAACAATGGCTGAATTTGTAAAATTTGCTCAATTATAGGATACTGAATCAAAAGTATTGATATAGCTATCTTGTATCAACCTACCTGTTTAACTTTCTGTCTATTTATTAAAGTATTGCAGTAATCACATTTCATCAGAACACCCATTGTACACAGAGGCACTATTTTTCTTCAGATGTAGTTCAGTTATTGTACCCCCTTACTTTCTCCAGAATTTCTGCTTCTTTAGTTATCTAATTTATTTCCAGCACCTCTTGTGCATTCTGGAGTCTTCACTGTCCTCCTCTTCTTCACCTCCACTATCATGTATATAGTTTCTCCTCTGTTTGACCTTATACAGGAAGAAATAAGCTAAAATTCAATGGACATAAGTACGTAATGATGGATAAAGGAGTTAACAGTCTGCTACTTCACAGGAATGCTTCAGCAATTAAATGGGCTTGCTTCCAATATCACCTACCCATTAACCTCTCTTATGATAAGACCGAAATGCTTCCCTACCAGTACTAATGCTCATTCCTCATAGCAGATTTTGAATGATCCTTCTTGCCTCCTGTTCATTACAGGTGATGTTTCCAAGTTACCATTGTAAGATGTTGACAATTCCACTCTGTCATCACCAACCATATTATGTCGAATCATTCTGATCCCACAGTGATGCTGTTTACTCCCTTTGTAGAAGCTGTGATACTGGTTGGTTACTGAGCCACTGTCAAAAGCAGTTAAACTCTCATTTGGATTCTAGGTATTCATTATTCCTAGTACCAAGGGAGATATAAAGTAACTAAGGAGTATAATCTGAGATTATTATTGATCAAGTTATTTTTGATCAATCTGAATCAATTACCTTTCAAAAGTAATCAACAAACTGCAGTGAATTTTGTTTAATTATTTTCATAAATAATTCACTGCCATTATAAAGAAAGCACGGGAGTGCCTCGACTTCCTTAGGACGTTTGCAAAGATTTGGCGTGACATTTAAAATCTTGACAACCTTCTATAGATGTGTGGCGGAGAGTGTATTGACTAGTTGCATCACGGCCTAGTATAAAACACCAGTGTCTTTGAAGGGAAAATCCTACAAAACGTAATGGATACAGCCCAATCCATCATGGGTGAAGCCCTCCCCACCACTGAGCACATCTACATGGAGCACTGTCGTTGGACAGCAGCATCCAGCATCAATGTTCCCACCTCTGCTCTCATCTTGCTGCTGCCATCAGGAAGAAATTACAGACGCCTCAGAACACACAACACCAGGTTCAGGAACAGTTATTACCCCTGAACCATCAGCCTCTTGAACCAGTGGGGATAACTTTGCTTGCCCCATCACTGAACTGTTCCCATAACCTATAGACTCACTTTCAAGGACACCGAATCTCATGTTCGCAACATTTATTGTTGGCTTATTTATTTATATCTCTCTCGCTCTCTCTCACTCTCGCTTTATTTTTTTTGTAATTTATTTTTTTTATTGAAGTTCATCATCAAACAAACATTTACATAAGATGTATTTCAGACATTGTACATATATATCATATAATCATATATGTCACTAATCTCCACAAAGTATTTATCTGACGTATACACTTATAGAAAAGAGTGTAAAGAAAAAAACAAGCAAAAAGAAAAAACTATGTACAAGTAGGGAGTGATCTTTTTTTTACAACATCTTCATTGATTCATTATGTTGCAAAGAACTGTTATTCCTTTAGCTCTCCAGTCCTTAAATCTAGCATCCAATTTATTCGGTGTAAAATCCGAGTCATATGCACACCACTTGAGAATTGCAATATCTCCCTCTAGATTATATTCTTTTATAGTAGTTTTCTATATTTTAAGAGTCAATTTCACCCATGGGTTAGCAATAGTATTTATGTACCTTTGCAGGTTGTTATCAGCCAAAATTGCTTGTATGGAGATGGGAAGTACCCGCTCCTCGATGTTTTTCCATTGAGCGTCATATGATGGGTTGCACCAACATATCACAGCTCTCAACTGTGCTGCAAAATAATAATCTCTAAGGGAAGGTAGGACCCATCCCTCTAATTAAAACGAACAAATTTCATGACATGTACCAGTGATATTAAATCTGATTCTGATTCAGATTCCCTGATTTTTTTGCATTTGCACAGTTTGTTGTCTTTTGCATATTGATTGTTTGACCATCTTGTTGTGTGCAGTCTTTCACTGATTTTATTGTGTTTCTTGGATTTACTTGGGATGCTCGCAAGAAAATGAATCTCAGGGTTGTATATGCTGAAAATATGTAATAAATTTACTCAGAACTTTAAAGACATCATAAAGCTTGGGGAAGCCAGAGGTTTTGAATTAATATGTCGTGTATTTTTATTGCATTATTACAAAAATAAAATATAGCTTTTTAATAATTCTGCATCAGTGTATTTTCTAACTTGGAATACTAAAACAACTGATTTTTTTTTCTGTTGTTGTAAAATTTTCCTTTCATTTGGCAGTAGATTGGTGGAATACTTCACCCATTTCTCCACTTAGGAGTATATTTAACAAAGCTGAACAACAGGATTTTTAACTGTATTCTTGCAGACCTACACCTTTCTTTTTCCATTATATTAACAAAATATCTGTAACTTCTTAAGTAGTTGTAACTTTCTAAAGACTATTATGGCAGCTAATTGCACTATCAGACATTGACATGCATATTATACAGAGAAATTATAGCTTTTCCTAGTAACAGATAATAGTGATATGCATGGTGGTGAGCTGCTAGTGTAACACTTTACAGTGCTAGTGGTTGGGGTTCAATTCCCGTCACTGTCTGCTTGAGATTTGTATGTTCTTCCTGTGACCACATAGGTTTCCTCCGGGTGCTCTGGTTTCCTCCCCCATTCTAAAGACGCAAGGGTTAATAAGTGTTTGTAAGTTGTGGGCATGCTATGTTGGCACCAGAAGCATAAGGAGACTTACCAGCACATCCTCAGTCTGTTTTGGTTGTTGGCACAAACAAAGCATTTCACTGTATGTTTTGATGTAAATGTGACAACTCTAATCTTTAATCTTTGAATCAGACAGTATATAATGGACAGAACCTCTGTTTATGACACTGAAGTGCAGAAGGAAGACTCTAAAACAAAGCAAAACAGAGAATGCTGGAAGAACTCAACAGGTCAGGTGGCGTCAACATTTCAGGCTGAGACACTTCTTCAGGACTGGAAAGGAAGGGGGAAGGGGGAAGGGGAAGGAGGATAACTGGAAGGTGATAGGTGAAGCCAGGTGGGTAGGAAAAGGGTTAAAGGGTTTGAGAAGAAGGAATCTGAGAGGAGAGAAGAGTGGATCATGGGAGAAAGGGAAGCAGGAGGGCCTCCAGGGAGAGGTGATAGGCAAGTGAGAAGAAGTACTGAAAAAACAGAGTGGGGAATAGAGGACGAGGGGAGGGGAAGGGAATATTTTTACCTTAAGGAGTCATCGTTATTCATGCTGTCAGGTTGAGGCTAGCCAGAGGAACTATAAGGTATTGCTCCTCTACCCAGATTTATTTTGTATTTTGCTTTGTAAGAAAAATAGGAATTTCTATTTTAGAAGTTGCAATTTTCTGGTAGAGGTATCCATTATGAGAAACTTATGGCACTTTCCTTGGGCCTGAATTAATGTTAATCACTATAACAAGAAGAAAATTCAAGTGTTTAGAACTGATTATCTGCCACTGTGTGGCAAGGATACAGATCGTCACAGTGATAGAAAGCAGGGATGAAGAGATAAAATTGGTCAGAACAATTTTATTTACTCGGTGGTTTCTTGAGATCTTAAGGCAGTGGGTGGTGGGGGGAGGGAACACTACAAGCATAATTTAGCAAATGAAGTCAGAAGAACTGCAATATAAGTATCAACACCCTATCTTTGCTGATGAGTGCATCTCCCGCAGAAGTTTGCCCAAAAAATTGCAGTCCTGTAGATCTGCAATCAGATAAACGGAGAGGTTTTTGCAACAGAACCATAGAGGCTGAGAGAAATGTACTATTAACAGTATCATTGATTTTCACCGAAAACTCATCTGAGTTAGTACGACACAGCATATAAATTATGCTAGTCCACACAGTTCAATTTTAGTCATGTTATGATCCCAGCCCCCTCCTTTGTGAGAATTGCAAGAGCACCCGTCGAAAGGGGGGGGGGGAGTCAGTAGACCCAGTCGGAGAGAGAGAGAGAGACGTGCCAAATTGCAGGTACCACCAGGGATACAGAATAAAGACAACAGCGACTATTGTCTCATGGAGACCATGTGAAAAGCCCTTGGGCAAGGTGGGCTGGTTGAGAGAGAGATTGCATCATCACAACCTGATTGACACCTGCGACCCCGTGAGGAAGTATAAAGGAGAGTCTCAGGGGGACAGCCCCTCAGACGCACCCAGAAGACACGAGAGAGTGATCCAGCAGCAGCGGGAAGCCATTCTGAAGGAAGCCACGTGTGTTAGATTCCGGGATTGGAATCTGTGGCTGGAATCACAGAAAACCGCTTTTAACTAACATCGGGGAGAGGAAACCAATGCTCCCCCGATTTCACGGAAGATTCATCGAGACTCGGCAAGTTCTTTCTCTTCTCCCCCAATCTCTCTCTCTCGGTCGCCCCACGGAAAACCCAAAGATTTTCAAAGGGCTGAGGCCTGCAGACTTTGAGTGACTTTTATATTTCCAACGGACAATCTATTAACCCCTAGACACCAGCAGAGCTCACTTCTTAATGATGATTATTACTATACCCGCGCTTTAGATTGAGTGTTGACGATGTGCACTATCTGAATGTTTGTATTAACCCTACTTTTGTGTCCCTTTATCAATAAAAACGTTTGAAAATAGTGACATCAGACTTCAACGGACCTCTCTATCTTTGCTGGTAAGTTCTCCAGTTACGGGATTCGTAACAGCCAATACTTCTGTATTTCTGAACCTATTTTTTTTTAAATCCAGTAAATCTATAAGCAAAAACTGTTGATGTTGGACATCTTAAATAAAAACAGAAAAATGCCTGAAAAACTCAACATGTCAGATAGAGAAACTAGAATAACTTTAGAGGTTGATGAGGTAGATTTCTTGCAAAAGTTGACTCCTTTGGATTAACACCTTGACTATCTGGAGGAGATAGAACAAGGAAGATGACCACCACCACCAGGTTTCGAGCTGTGGTGATGGCGCTGCCCTCTAGTCATTAGCCACCGTGTTCCATGCGTTATGGGTCACCTATCCGGTTTACGCTGGTTCTGATGATAAATCATTGACCTGCAACAAACCTTTTCCCACAATAAATATCGAACAACGAAGTCTCATTTCCTTGTGTCTCTCTCATGCCCTTTTTCAATTAGTTAGTTTATTTTGCACTGCATAAACACCATGACTAGTTTGAGAAGATTGTGAAAAAAATGATGACCCCCCCACTGTGAGCTTCTGAACTGCTAAAGGTGAGCTGCAGCCGCTCATTCACTACCTTGTTCCATGTAATATGGACTGTATTTCCAAATTATCTCCTTGTACATGGGTATTTATCTTAGTCATCACCTGTCTATCAGCCATTAAACTACACGGTTCTGTAAGTTCAGAATGGCTAAACTGATATAACTTCTTATAACAGACAATGTAAGTTACATGAGAATGTTGCTTTTGTTGACTGATCAAATAATCTAAATGACTTTTGACAGATGTTAGTCAATTAAGTTTAAAGTTCGTTTTAACTTTTTGTTGCATCCAACTGTTTATTTCACTAGGGCCATATTTCCTACAACATTAGGAGTAGTTTTTAGTGGAATTTTTTTTCATTATGCATTTGTTTACAATGCATCTTTATGGAATATATGTTGGAATGAAGCTCAGTTACTGTTAATTATAAAAACACGAAGAATAATAATGAATGGTTCGGTCAGGATTTTAATATATGACTCATCATTGAGGTCACAAGAGGTCATTGTTTGTGCACTAAGCCCCATATACCCCGACCCAGTGCTTGCTGATCTAATTGTCTTCCAGTTTAGCAATTTGTCACCCTAATTTTCAAATCCCCCCTTAGTCTCACCGCTCCCTATACATTGCCGCTTCTTCCATTCCTGATACCTCTGTGACTCAGTGCTTCTGTACTTCCATTTTCTTGCATGTACTCTGATTTCAATACATGTCCATTAGCCTTCAGCCATTTCTCTGAAATTACCACAATAACATTCTTCACATATCCAACACTTTACTTCAGAATGCCTTTTGACAAGAAGCTTCTTGACCTGGCTTTTGGTCTTCCCTCCTAAACCTATGCTCATTTATTCTAATATATCTCTACATGATTCATATCAAATATTATTCAATAACATTCCTACAAAGCATGCCTTAGATGCAATATGACCGTAGGCTGTTATTGCCCCTGTTGTAATTTCCTAGTCTTACTGAATTCCCAAATTCAGGTTAGTGTGATACTGAACCAAATCCCAATAGTCTTGCTGCGCGGGTACCCAGGATTCGCGCGGCACAACTGGCCGGTGTGTTTACAGACATTTTTAATCTCTCCCTCTCCCAGTGTAGAATGCTCTCCTGCTTCAAAACATCCACCATTGTTCCTGTACTTAAAAAGACCAAGGTAACTTGTCTGAACGACTGGTGTCCTTGTCGCACTCACCTCAGTAATAAACAAATGCTTTGAGAGGCTGGTCAAGGATAACATCTGCAGCATGCTGCCTCCCACACTGGACCCCCTACAATTTGCCTACTGACACAACCGATTAACAGATGACACAATAGCCACAGCTCTACACACCATCCTTACACATCTGGAGAAGAGGGATGTTTATGAGAGAAGACTGTTCTGGGACTACAGTTCAACATTCAACACCATAATTCCCTCCAGGCTTGACAAGAAGCTCAGAGACCTCGATCTTCACCAAGCCTGGTGTAGCTGGATCCTGGATTGCCAGCAGGTGGTAAGAGTGGGCTCCCTCACCTCCAACCTTCTGACTCTCAGCACAGGAGCCCCTCAGGGCTGTGTCCTAAGCACCTCCTTTATTCTCTATATACCCATGACTATATTGCCACCCACAGCTCCAATCTGTTAGTTAAATTTGCTGACAACACAACACTGATTGGCCTAATCTCAAATAATAACGAGGCAGTTTACAGAAAAGAAGTCATCACCCTGACCCAGTAGTGTCAAGAAAACAATCTCTCCCTCAACGTCACAAAAACAAAGGAGCTGGTTATGGATTACAGGAGAAATGGAGACAAGCTAACCCCTATGACATCAATGGATCTGAGGTTGAGAGGGTGAACAGCTTTAAGTTCCTCAGCATCCACATCACCGAGGATCTCACATGGTCTGTACATACCGGCTGTGTGGTAAAACAAGCACAACTGTGCCTCTTACACCTCAGACGGTTGAAGAAGTTTTGCATGAGTCCCTAAATCCTAAGGACTTTCCACAGGGACACAATTGTGAGCATCCTGACTGGCTGCATCACTGCCTGGTTTGGGAACTGTACTTCCCTCAATCGCAGGACTCTGCAGAGAGTGGTGTGGTCAGCCCACGACATTTGTAGTTGTGAACTTCCCAAAGGACACTTATAGAGACAGGTGCATAAAAAGGGCCCGAAGGATCATCGGGGACCTGAATCATCCCAACCACAAACTGTTCCAGCTGCTACCATCTGGGTAACGATACCGCAGCATAAAAGCCAGGACCAACAGGCTCCGGGACAGCTCCTTCCTCCAGGCCATCAGACTAATTAATTCATGTTGATACAATTGTATTTCTATGCTATATTGATTGGCCTGATGTACATAATATTTGTTACAAATTACTATAAATTTCACATCACACATTCAGATGGAGACATAATGTAAAGATTTTTACTCCTCATGTATGTGAAGAATGTAAGAAATAAAGTCAATTCAATTTCCAGAATCGCTGGAGCAAATTGTACTCCCCATCCAGAGGACATCCAAAGGGAATTGGTTTTAAAGAGGTCACACCATACCTTGGATACACCTTAAATAATCAAAATCAGAATCAGGTTTATTATCACCAGCATGTGATGTGAAATTTATTAAATTAGCAGCAACAGTTCAATGCAATACATAATCTAGCAGATAAAAAGATAATAATAAATAAAATAATAATAATAATAAATAAACAAGTAAATCAATTATGTACATCAAATAGATTTTTAAAAAGTACAAAAACAGAAATACTGTGTATTGAAAACAAAAGTGAGGTAGGGTCCAAAGATTCAATGTCCATATAGGAATCGGATGGCAGAGGGGAAGATATGTTGTGACCTTCCAATTGTTAATGGTCAAGGAAAAGAAAGATGAGGAAGAAACTACGTAAGTAAGGGAGAAGGAAAGGTCTTTATTTTGTGGTTGCTTCCTTTGTGAAATAGTAAAGGATTGTAATGTGGAGTATAGCATTCTCCGATTCTAGGCTGGGAGCCATACTAGGCAGTTCAGGAGGGTTATATTCTTTTCCAAGTACTTTAAATAAATACAAACTTTAGTTTAGACCAGATTTACATTCAGGAGTGGCTGAAAACCATCATCAGCATGCTCAGTACCTTCTCTTATCACCTTCTGAATCGCATTCCACTGAAACATATGCCAACACACTACAAAGCACACACTGTGTACAGGCAGTGACAAGCTTTTATGCTATCTTAAAATAACATAAAGTGCTTTCATATCTATTTCCTTACTTGTAGAATTTGCTTCTGATGTCAGATCATTTACATAAACCTCAGAATTATATCAGAATCTGATTTATTATCACTGACGTATGTTGTGAAATTTGTTGTTTTGTTGCCTTGAAGATGTTCTCGATGACAACGTGGGTTGTGTCAATGCTGAAAATAGCTGAGTCTAAGTCTCTCTGTGTATTGGAGGTTCCATACCAGGCTGTGCTGTAACCGGTCAGAACGTTCCCTACTAATGGCCCCGATTTACATTCTCTCCTCTTGTCTACCCACAAACACGACTCTCATATGTAAATATGCTCAATCACAAACGAGAGAAAATCTGCAGATGCTGAAAGTCCAAGCAACACTCATAAAATGCTGGAGGAACTCAGCTGGCCAGGCAGCAGCCATGGAAAAGCGTACAGTCAACATTTCAGGCCAAGACGCTTCATCAGGACTGGAGAAAATAAGAGATGAGAGGTCAGACTCCGAAGGGCCTTGCCCCAAGACGTCAACTGTACTATTTTCCATCGATGCTCCCCGGCCTGCTGTGTTCCTCCAGCATTTTGTGTGTGCTTGTAAATATGCTCCTTGTGCTAATCACCAATCTCACAGCAATCCGGTTAAAAATAATTTGCTTGCTCTAAATTTCTTAAATTTAATATCCTTTCTTTAATATACTTATTTTTACTTATTTATTTAGAGATACAGCGCGGAATATTCTCCTCCGGCCCTTCGAGTTGCGCTACCCAGCAACACCCCCATTTAACCCTAGCCTAATGGCTAATTAACTTACTAATCAGTACATCTTTGGACTGTGGGTGGAAACCAGAGCCCCTGGAGAAAACCCATGCAGTCCACGGGAGGACTCACAGAGGATGCAGTGATTGCAGTCCAAACTCTAACGTCCTAAGCTGGAACAGCGTCGTGTTAACCACTACGCTACTGTGACGACCATGCTTAATATCTTAGGAACTGGAATGAATCATCTATCATGACAATGATATGTATTTCTATATATCTTCATGTTTGATGAAATTCCATTTTCCCTATCCATTTGGCCAGAAAGGATAGGCTTTTCTGATGATCTTAAAAACAGAAAACAAGCTAGAAAGGTGGAAAGGTTGGTGAGGCATCTCTGAAACTCTTGGCTTAGAAATCTGAAGGCTGGTGATGGCTGAATGGAAGCCAGTGATACACAGGAAACTAGAAATGGAAGGGTGCGGGCATCTCAGATTATATGAGATTACAGCGACAGGAATTAATAAGGCCATGGACAGATTTAAAAATCAGAATCAGTGTTTTATTTTAAGTTGTTGCTGACTGGAAACAATGTAGGCCGATGTCTATAAAATGGTGGGCAGAGTGTGAGTTAGGGTATGGGCTGAGAGTTTCACTTGGAGGAGATTTACGGAAGATCTGAAGCTAACCATTAAAAATTGTCAGACATAAGTTCAAAAGCAAGGGCTGGCAGGTTATGTCCAGTTCAACATAACTCTGTAACCTTCCTGTTCAAGCAAGAAGTCTCAGTTATTTGTCTATCCTCAGTAATTGATATTTCTTTACACTTGGCAGCATCCCAGTTATTCAAAGTTCAAAGTAAATTTATCATCAAAATACATATGTGTCACTATATACCACCCTGAGATTCATTTTCTTGTGGGCATTCCTAATAAATACAAAAGAACACAATGGAATCTATAGAAAACTACACACAAAAGACAAACAACCAATGTGCAAAAGGCAACAAATAGTGAAAATACAATAAAAAATAACCAGAAATAAGAAATAACTAATATTGAGTATAGAAATTGTACAGTCCTTGTAAGCGAGTCTATAGATTGTGGAATCAGTTGGGACCTCAGTGTTGGGGTGAGTGAAGTTATGCATTCTGATTCAGGATTGAGGGGTAGTAACTCTTCCTGAACCTAATGTTGTGGGACCTAGAAACCTGCACCTCTTTCCTGATGATAGCAGCGAGAAGAGAGCATGGCCTGGATGGTGGGGGTTCTCAATGATGGAGGCTGCCTTCCTGTAATAGCACTCCTTATAGATGTGCTCAGTGGTGGGGAGGGCTTTACTTGAGATGGGTGGGGCTGTGTCTATTACCTTTCGTGGTCCTTTTGGTTCAAGAGCGTTTGTGTCTTCATACTAGGCAATGATGCAACAAGCCAGTATACTCTCCACCATGTATCTATAGATTTATGCCAAAGTTTTAAATGACATAGAGAATCTTTGCAAACTTCTAAAAAATAGTGGCAGTGCCATGCCTTCTTTGTAATGGCACTAAGCTACTGGACCAAGGGCAGATCCTTTGAAATGATAATGCTGAGGAATTTACCGTTTCCCCCCTCTGATCCCCTGATGAGGACTGGCTCACGGACCTCCAGTTTCCTGCTCCTGTAGTCAATAATCAACTCTTTGGTTTTGCTGATGTTGAGTGAGAAGTTGTTGTTGTGGCCCAGGATGTACTTCCTGCGGCTCTTGAGGAAATATGGTCTGCCTCAGGAATTGCTGCTGCAGTTCTACACTGCAGTCATTGAGTCTGTCCTGTGCACCTCCATCACTGTGTGGTTTGGAGCTGCCACCAAGCAGGATAGAACCAGACTACAGCGCACAGTGAGGACTGCCGAGCGCATCATTGGAGCCTCCCTGCCCTCTATTGTGTACTCTTCCAGGTTGAAGAAGAGGGCGGGGAACATCATAAAGGACTCCTTCCATCCTGCGCACGGACTGTTTGAACTGCTTCCGTCTGGTAGGCGCTTCAGATCCCTCCAGACTAAGACTAATAGGCACTGGAGAAGTTTTTTCTCTACTGCGGTCACTTTGCTGAACAGTCAACTGCCGGTTAACTGTCAGCTAATTATTACTTGGATTGCACTACCTGTATGTATAATCTATATTTTCATTTATATTTATCATTATTATTGTTATGAGCAGAGAGACAGCACCTGCCGGAAGTAAATTCCTTGTATGTGCACAGGTACTTGGCGATTAAAGTCTGATTCTGATTGTGATTCAGCAACGTTCAATCTCCCTCCTATATGCAAATTCGTCACCACCTTTGATTTGGCCAACGAAAATTACTTCAATGTCCTTCATGACAGTATTGTTCAGTACATTTGCAAATCATTTCTTCTATTCCCAGTGATAAGAATTCCATTATTTCTGAGCTGCCTTTATGATTTTAAATGCCTTTGATTAAATCTCCACTCCATCTTGTACTATGAACCCTCACACTTGACAGGACAATCAGCACTGTGTTAGTTCACAGCGTCTTAATCTGTTTCCCATCAAATACTTTGCTAAGTTTTAGTTGATTAGTACCAGTTGTAAAATGTCTCAGTGAGTGTTATTATCAGTATATGCAATCTTCAGGATTCAAACTGTAAATTACTCTCACTGCTATCCCCCGCATTCCTGGTTTTGGACTTGAAAGAATCTAACATTGCTTAGTTATATAGCTAGAACTGTAAAGGACCGTATACGTACAAAACATTTCAAAAGAGTGACGTCTACTGTCACTGTAGGAAAGAGTATTCATAATAACATTCCTGTAACCATAAGAATCTAGTGGCAAAAGATAGATAAATGAAATCTATTCTCTGGGCAGACTATAATACATTGCTTATCGATTATTACACTGAATGGACTGCCTATAATTCCCAAAACAATAAGGATCCATTAGAAAGCACCTAGGTGGGTGTTCTGACAGATCCCTTGTACTTAGTCATACTTTACACCTCAGAACATTTTCTGCTATTGCAGACTCTAACATCAAACCATTGGAATAGCATTTTGTCACTGTTTACAGTACACTTCCTGAGGTTAAAACCACTTGACAAAGCAGGAAAGACAACTTATCATTGATTGCATGATAAAACTTAAGTAGAAAGCACCTGACATAATAATAAAACCCTTTGCCAATGGCTATTTCAATTAATATTAACTGAAATGATTCCACATTGAGAACTAGTTATCTTTAAAGTTGCACGAGATATTGATATTCCATCCAACATTCAATGACGAGTGTACAGATGTTTATTTTCAGTGGTTGGGCAGTGTTCTGCATGTTGCAGCATGTTGTAGAACACTGTGGTGAACTACATATACCTGTCTGGACACGATCCCCCCCCCCCACCGCTGACTGCTCCTGTGGCTCCCCCCACAGACCCCTGTATAAAGGCGATTGGAGGCACTGCTCCTCCCTCAGTCTCCAGGATGTTGTGTGATCGTCTCTTGCTGCTGACAGTGCTTTCTTCCAGCTAATAAAAGCCTATCTCTCACCTCACGTCTCCGAGAGTTATTGATGGTGCATCAAACACCCCTTCTCTTCCTCTAGTACTTTCTATGGGATGACTTCTACTGGGGTAAGGAAGTGATGTGGTCTATCAGTTTAGAGGCCCAGCAGTGCAAAACTCTGCTCGAATATTTTCCATGCAGTGAAAAATGCACTAAAGATGACCACCATTGCTCAAGTCACAAAAGGAATAGCCAACTCCACAGGACACAACTGCAGGGATGTTGGAATGCAGGAACGAGGAAGTTATGCTGCAATTGTGCAGTCGGTGGTGAGACTGCACCTGAGTACAATGCACAGTTTTGGTAGCTAAGCCAAGATATATTGGCCCTAGAATAAGTGGAATGCAGGCCACCAAGCTGATTCCTTGGTTGAAGGGATGAGAAAAAAATGGTCCTGATCTTCTGACCTACCATTCACTGGGGCTTATCTTGGAGTTGCTTGTCAAACTTCAGAAAATACCACTTGAACTTGTGATGAAATTACAAATAAAAAAAAAATGCTGGAAGCACTCAGCAAGTCAGGCCACATCTATGGAATCTATGGAAAGAAAAAGAGATGCAGATCCAAAATCCTATGTCAGGCATACTGGCCGATTGTCTCCACAGAAAATCCTTTGCAGCCGTACTCATCCTATTAACATGAATGGATAGTCACGTATTAGCTCATATGTGCTGTAAATGTCATCTGCATGTCTCATCCCCCAATAAAATAATCAGTATTTTCAATTTTGTCACAGTTCTATTCATAAGGAAAACATTGTAACTCAGATGACAAGTGTCTCATGAGTCTAAGCCTCTTGCAATTTTATTTTTCAGATGCTATTCTTGTCTAATTAGTTCATATATTCCTATGGGCAAACATGATTTAACCAGGCAACATACAAATCACATCAGAACTCAGTCGTTCAGGCTGCATCAATGGAGGAAAATGTTGTCAATGTTTTGGGATAGAACCCTTCAACTAGATTAATTATGAGTGTGGACCTGAAACATCAAAAATCCATTTCACTTTATAGATGTTGCCTGACCTGCTGAGTTCCTTCTGCACTTATGTGTGTTGCCCCACATTCCAGCGTCTGAAGAATTTTGCATCTTTGTGATTTAACCCAAGATACATTAAGCTTTCTGGAGCTTTAATGTTGATGTTTTGAATCATCAATAAATCAGGAATGTTTCCTTACTCTTACTTTATTTTTAAGAGGAAAAAGAAATAATCTTACATTTACTTTAAGGAATTTAATTTCTTTAATGGGGGTAATGCTCTATTGTCTGAGACAGTCAGGCAAGGACCATTCATGGATCAAACAAAAAAAATACAAACGTTGGAAACTTGAAATAAATTCCAGTCAGCTCTGCAGGTCAAGCAACGTTTGTGGAGAGAAAAGCAGAGTTAAGATTTCAGGACAATACCATTTTATTAAAATATTTGTGGTCTTTGTTTAATTGGTTGGTTTTAGCCATAAATACAGTATTTCAAGAATAGTTCATTTATTTTATACTATAAGCAGAACTGTTCACTATTTGTGAAAGGAACAGTGATTGAAATTATTCATATTTTGTAATTAACTTGATTGCAGACATTTTTCTGATTGTGTGTCACCAGGTTCAATATGTTGAGTATAATTTAATAAATAAATATTCATAGGCAGTGTACCTACAAAATTCTGACATATGTATCTGGAGGGCAAGGACTTCTGCTAATTTTTGTATCATTTGAATTTCCTGCCTCACATCAATGAGTACAGATGAAATAAAATATGAAGTTAAATATTTCATTTATTAGACTGTTTACCCTTCCTCCATCCAGACTTCTCCACTCCCCTTAACCTTCCCTATTGCAAAATGAGTGATTGGACCTCACTTATCTAGTGTACTCTTATTCATTGGTTCAAGTGCACTAAATCTTGAACTCTTGAATCTTTGCATTGGTTTCTTGCTCGTGCAAAGGCCAAGAGATTGGAGAGTTGGCAGCTAGGCTCAGAAGTCAGCCAATGCATCCATCTATTAACATGCTGGTGGGTACAGCTGCCTGCATACCAATTGGTCCGACAATTCAGCCCAAACTCAGCAGAGTGAGGGGAAATCACATTGACTCAAGACCATAAGACTCTGAGAGACATTAACACAGTAGAATCTGAGAGATCGGTTCCCAGATTGGAGAACATTGAAACAGGGAATATAACAATTGAAACAATTTTCTTATCCTACATCAAATCTTAGAGATGATATTGGACAGACTTTCTCCTGTTTAGAATCCATTTAATCTATAGGCACAATAGTTGTGGTTTCACTAAAAGTGATGGGTTTACATCATTCGCAAATTATTAAGCAACCTCTACAATAAATATCTTTTTCATTTACACTTCAAATTTGTCTATGTTATTAATTAAAACAAAATGGAATTTAGTATTGACACAATAAATCTGAGAATCATTTTGAACTTTAGGATAATGCAACAACATGTTGTGGAGACAAAATAGACCACAAATGCTAAAATCTGGAACTAAAAGCAGAACCCTGGGGTTAAGCAGCATTTCTGGAGACAAAGGAAAATTGGACCTTTTGGGTCGAGCCCCTGCCTCAGGACTGCATGAAACATTGATGAACCCTCTTTTCCTTGATCGATGCAGGTGATGTATTGAGTATTTGTTTTTGTAATAACATGCAATAATAATGTATAAAATGTGAGGAGTTTGGGAGTGGGACACACACATACACATACACACAATCCACAGGAACACATGCAAGCATTTCCATACAACAGTTTCTGGCACCTTTGAGAAACAACCAAAGTAGTGCCTAACCAAGTTAATGAGATGAAATGCTTTAATTATGCCAGCCAAGTCCACATGTGATCTTACAACTGTCTGTTTTGTATCAGACTCACAGCTATGTTTCATTTCCTGCCTTACTTACAAAACAACAACAATGCGCATGCAGCAATCTTCTTACCTGAAAAATTTCTGTAATCTTTTGGAAATTTACCTGAAAGTGCAATGCAATGTCATTTCCTGTATGAAACAGATTTCAGATAAAAAGCTATGGCCAGATTATGATGTTATCCTCCTGTTTTCCCAAAAAATATTCCATTGCCACCTATACCTGGAAACTTTTCCACAGCATCATGGGGCAGGCCTTATAGGCAGGAAGTGTTTATATTTTCAATATTCACTTGGCATTGATGAGAAAGATCCTTAACTGAACCTGAATTGAAACTGAAAATAATGGGGATTTTCCATGATTGATGAGGGGAAGTGTTAACCAGGATGAATCGGGGAAATTATAGAAATAAACTGCTATCAATACACCCTCCAGCTAGGAAAAAAATACATAGTAAAGTAGTGCACTTCACTCTTTCCACTGGGAAAAGTCAACAGCATACGCTAGACGCTAGCTTTGGTTGAGGTGATTGACGTAACTGTCTGATTGAAGGATCTGCTTTTTCTCAGTCACTTTGATTAAAAGTGAAATAAAAAGGTGGAGAGTGTTATGCACAATGTTGAATGGGTAACTGGCTGGTGGTAATTGTTAAAAGCAGTCCAGAATAAATTATGCCACTGATAATAGCCAAACATTGCAGCTGCCATTTTGTTCAAGTGATGATTCTTTATTTGTAGACCCAGGTAATGAACACAGAAACTGATGACAGTGGCCAGTCTAATCATCTCTACGCCCAAAATTCATTGCTTTTCGACAAGGATTGAAATTTTAATTTTGAAGTTGTGCAAGATTGGGAATCGACGTAGATCGGTGAGCAAAAGGAAGGTTGGTGAATGAGATGTGACTCAAGTCAGGATAAGGAGTTTTAGATAAGCTGAAACTTATGTAGGTTATACCATGGAAACATAGAACATAAAATGTCACAATACAGACCCTTCGGCTGATAACGTTGTGTTCACATATACAAACCTAGTGGGGATCAACCTAACCCTTCCTTCCTAGATAGTCCTCCATTTTTCTTTCATCCGTATACAGTACCTATCTAAGAGACTCATAAGTGACTCTAATCTGTCTACCTCTACCCCAGGTAGTGCTTTCCAGGCACTTACTGGTCATTATAGAAAACCTACCTCCGACATCCCCCCAATACTATCCTCCAACCACTTTAGAAATATGTATTCTCATATTAGCCATTGTCACCCTGGGGAAAAGGTACTGGCTGTCCACTCTACCTTTGCCTCTTATCATTTTATGCACCTCTCTCAAGTCACCTTTCTCTCTAAAGAGCTCAAATTTCCCTCATGTTCTCTAAGCCAGGTTGCATCCTGGCAAATCTCTTCTGCACTATCTCTAAAGCTTCCACATCCTTCTGATAATGAGGCAATCCGACACAATACTCTCAGTGTGCAGGTGTGGTCTTACCAGTGTCTTATAAAGCTGTACTATTACCCTGAACTGTGTTAATTACCTGAGGTTGGCAAAAAGGCCCCCTGGCCCTGAAGAGTGAATATCCATCACATTGTTAACCATGGTTCCTTCATCCTACTACCCTTCCCCAGCCTCATAGAACAAACATACCCGGAGCCTCATGCAAGTGCCCCCTGAACAACCTTCACATATCCATTGTTCATTTCCTTCAGAACATTTGTTCCTAATTTCCACTCCCAAGTTCACAACAAGCCCTCTCCCAGTTAAATTCTTTTCCATGCTATATGCTCCTATCCCTCTCCAAGTCCATGGTAAAGGCTAGGGAGTTGTAGTCGCTGTTTGAAATGCTTGCCCACCAAGAGATCTGTGACCTGACCAGGTTCAGCAGCTAGAACTAGATCCAGAAGAGGCTTTCTTCAGGTAAGATTGTCCACATATTGTGGCATGAATCCTCCCTAGACACATATAACAAATACTGCCCCAACTAAATGGTTAGGACGAAAGAGGTGCCAATCAATATTAGAGAAGCTGAAGTCACCCATGACAAAAACACTATTATTGCAACTTCTCAAAATCTGTCTTATAATCCAATCCTCAGTGTTCCTATTAGGAGGGTTTGGCTATAGGATATGCCCAATAGTGTAATTACCCCCTTCCTGTTTCTGACGTCCACCTACACTGACTCTGCAAATGATCCCTCTTTGACGTCCACCCTTTTTTGCAGCTGTGATACTAGCCCTGACTACCACTGCCACTCCTCTACCTTGTTCATGCCTTTCCCTGTCTCCTTTGAAACATCTAAACCCTAGAACTTCCAACAGTGATTCCTGCCCTTGTGACAGCCATGCCTCTGTAATGGCTATAGTAGTGTAGTTCCAAGTACTGAACCATGCTCTAAGTTCATCTCCCTTGCTCTTGATACTTCTTGCATTAAAAGCCACACTTCAACCCATCCCATTAACTGAGATTTTGCCCTATCAACTGCCTGTCCTTCCTCACAGTCTCTCTACATGCTGCACCTTCCCGTACAACAACTGCCCCGTCCTCTGACCTATCCATCTGCTTCCCATCCCCTTGCCAAACAATGTCAAACCGTCCCTGACTGCTGCAAGGACAGTGGTCCCTTTAGAGTTCAGGTTTGACCTTTTGTACAGGTCATACCTTCCGCAGAAGGGATCCAACGATTGACAAACTCGAAACCCTGTCCCCTACAGCAATTCTTCAGCCACACATTTATCTGCTGAAGCGTCCTATTCTTACCCTCACTGGCAGCATTCCAGGGATTAATACCTTGGAGCATCGGTATTTTAGCATCCTCCCAAGCTCCTTATATTTGCTTTTCCAGCTATGTCGTTGATACCTATATGTACTATGACTTCTGGCTGCTATTAGAGTAGTTGAGTCTTAAGACAGCAAAGACTACAGGTGTCCCCTGCTTTACAAATGTTTGCTTTACGCCACTTCGCTTTTGCAGAAGACCTACATTAGTAACCTGTTTTCACATTACAAAGAGGATTTTCGCTTTTAAGAAAACTTTTCCCATGTAAATTAATGGTTCTTCCCTTTACGCCATTTCGGCTTAAGAACGGTTTTGCATGAACGGTCTACCTTTGTAAAGGGAGGGACATCTGTATACATATTGCTACACAAGAACTTCTCCAGATGTTGGGAATCCAGAGCAACACACACGAAATGCTAGAGGAACTCAGCAGGTCAGGCGGCATCTACGAAAGTGAATAGACAGTTGATGTTTCAAGCTGAGACTCTTTGTCAGGACTGAAAAGGGAGGGGGAAGGTGCCAGAATAAAAAGGAGGGGGGGAGCGGAAGGAAGCTAGCTAGAAGGTGAAAGGTGAAGTTGTAACGTACTGTAGCATCACTTTCAAATGCCGGGCATGCTTCCATGACAACCATGAGACAAATAAGATCATCCACCCTCAACAGCATGGCACACACCTTTAGCGGACGGCTTGTGGTTGCATAAATCACATTTATTAGGGGCTAATATCAATTGCGCAAAAAATGTTAAACAAAATGAATAGATCTCATGGAAGTCATCAACGAGTAAGTAACCATGGAAATGAAGAGTATGACCTAGCAATGAACATGGAATACAAATTAGTCACCAGAGCTTCACATCAAAATAATTGCCATGGTAACAGACTTTTAGTGAGAAATATGGTCTCAGCACATGTATCTAGAAACAATGCTCTTAAGTGTTTACCATTTATAGCATTTTCCTCACTTTTAATGTGACTAATAATGCTCATGCTAATATTTTTTTCCAAAAAGATACTGAAAGATTAATTTTTATTGGAATATTTGGTACATTTAACAGATTAGATATTATGGTTAAATTGTAAAAGCTTTGCGATATTTCAAAGTAATATTAAATTCGCATAGAAAAATGTGAATAGTACAGGGAACACTTTTATTAGCATCAAAACTGCCAAAACACAGCAATTGTCCATCATCACAAAATTAAATGAGGTGAGTACAAAACCAGCTAACGTAAGCAGAATTGTATTTTGTGTTGAGAACCGACACTAATACCTTCCCAAAGGATGATGGAAATCAAATGCATTTAGTTCAAAGGTTCAAAAGACTCTTTAGTTTTATCAGATGTATTTAAATACCAAAGGCTGGAAATAACTGCTCCAAAATGCATTGACTTCCATTATTTCAGCAAATAAATATATTAATGAACAAATAACATCAATACAAACAACATTTTTCTTAGCTATATCTTACATTGTTTATGTGTCTGAAGCCCATGAATCTACATTATATGCTTGTGACTCAGAAAAGTAAGATATTCCTAAAACGCATTATGCTACTTCCCTTTTTCTGGTAGTTTCTGCTCAGCGTCATTCACGTCATTTTTGATGACATAGGCAGTTAGAATGTTGCCCTGCTCCATGTCAACGTCAGTTTAGATTAGCCTCATACACTGATCAATTATACCTTTTCTTCAGGCATATCAGCATCAAAGAGTAGCCATTGTGCTAGAATTTAAAAAAGAGAGAAATTTATTTTCTTATTCTCTCTTAACTGCAGAAAAGGTAACAATATTTAACAGAAACTTCCTGATATTTCCTATTACACTTCATATTTATATTAAAAGTGTAGCATAATTTTCTTTGAAAACACATAGAAGATAAGAACATGAATGAAAATCCCTGTAAAAAAGAAGTGTAAAGACGTCAAAGGAGATTACTGAGGGGTATTGCCCTAGAAATCCAAGCACTCATGCTGAAGGCTGATGTCATTTCTGTGCAACATAGAATTGATTTGTTCAGTAGAAGGAATTTGCCAAAATTGATGTAATTTAATGCTCTGCAGTTCATCTGAAGGAAAGTAGGGTTGAGTATCAGAGACGAGCACATCTCCAGCACCATTTAAAGAGCTCATCAAGCGGGAAGTCGTTTGGAACTGATCTCATTTCACTGCCTGTCCTAGAATTGAGCTTGTTGAATTTTGAGATGAAGCTTGCTTTCCTTTACAGAGAGCTCTCAACAATCAAAGTAACCTTTCAGTCTCAGTTCCCCATTTTCTGTTTCTATTTCAGATTTGGAGCACCTACAATTGTTTTGATTTTCTTTTACTGTTGAATTGATGGGGCTCGTCACCAACAACATTGAGGCAGCCCTTCAGAAAGGAGGTGGAAGAGCTCGAGGTCTGCTGCCAGACAAATAATCTCTTCCTCAATGTCAACAATACAAAGGAGATGGCTGTCAACTTCAGGAGAACTTGCGCCACTCACACCCCTCTTTACGTTGGTTTCAATCTCCTGGGAGTCCACATTTTGCACAATCTCTCATGGTTTCAGAACACATCCTACACAATCAAGAAATCTCACCAATGCCTCTACGTTCTAAGGAGGCTGAGGAGAGCTGGACTGTGCACATCAAAGATTATGACCTTCTACTGATGAGCATCCAAACATGCTGTAGCACTGCATATAGAAACTGCACTGCGGTGGACCGGGAGACAAGTAGTCCAAACTGTCCATCGCATCCCCTGCACCAGTCAACCCGTCATCAACGATATACTTACTTAATAGTGCCAGAAAAAGGCCTGCAATAGGAAGGATCCCACCCACCCTGCTCACAGACTGTTTGTCCCACTTCCGTCAGGGTGGAGCATCCACTCCAGGACCACTGTTTCTAAAGCAGTTCCTTTCCCCAAGTAGTATGGCTGATCAACACCTCCAGCCACTAACTCATCCCACCACACCGCCAACCACCATTTCCTATCAGAGTCAACTTATGTACAGTCACTCCTGTGCCTGGCATCACTTTATGGACATGCAATCAATCCATGTATACAAGCTATACTATGCATCTATATTTATACTTTTTTTTATTATAGTGTTCTTTATCTCACTGTGCTTTTTATATCAAGTCAAATCCAGAGTGACAAATATTTCATTTTGCTTTACACTCGAGTACTGGAAATTACATTAAATCTTGAACCTTGAATCATTTGCTCCTTTTCTTTAGGAATGTCAGCCTTGAAGAAGTTGTCCTCCACTGACTCTCTTGTTTTGTCTTGTTCACGGCCAGTGATTTCCCTTTCCCATCTAATCTTTGGTAAAGTTTTGATTACAACTGATTTCTACTGTCACCTCTCTTTCTACTGCCAAGTAAACCCGCTTGGTGTCACCCATATCAGAAATACTCACTTTGCCCTGTCCATGCCTCCCCCAATGTTAGCATTCATTCAGAGAGGAGCAAAATATAAAAACAAGGATGTCACGCTGACGCATTATAAAGCATTGGTCGGACTGCACTTGGAGTGTTGTGGGCAGCTGTGGGCCCCTTACTGTGTCTAAGAAAAAAAATGTGCTGTCTTTCTCTTAGACATAGCCTCAACTTTGTAGTACAGGAGGCCATGGACAGATACGTCAGTGTGAGGAAGGCAAGTGGAATTAAAATGGCTGGCCACTGGGAGATCCTGGCTCTTACAGCAGACAGAGCAAAGATGCTTGGCAAAGTGATCCCTAACATGCATCAGATTTCACCAATGTATAGAGGAGGTTGTTAGATGTACTACCAGAATAAGCTTTATAGAACCAGGGGTCACAGAGAAATCCATTTCTCGAGCTCAAGGTGCAAACAGGGTGGGAGATTTCTCTTACATGGAACAAGAGCATGTCACCATTGAGTCTTGGAATAGCATGTGGTAACCTATAATGCTGGCAACAATTGTCTGCATAAAATAGAACCTTACTATTTTCCCATGACCTTCCCTGCCATTATTATCATTGCCTTTTCCCTAATAACATTGTGTTGGGGGTCACAACAGCTTGGAAGCATAATTGACCAGTTAATGACTTTGGTCGCAACATGTCAAAGGCTGTGAAAAGCCCTTACATCACCAGGAAATCTTAAACCAGGATTTCAAAAGAAATTTGCGACAGGTCTACGGACACTGAGGAAAAGTCAGTATTTGAATAGTTTGAATAAGAGTAAACTAATTCTTCTGGATGGTCTGGTCATTATTTGTTCTTAAATCAACATGACATTTTACAGGCCACCTGTGAGATGCTGCTGTGTCGTTTCAGCTTTCATCTGGAGTCCCTAAATCCTAAAACTGGGGCAGTTCTGGATTGGCTTGACTTGGATCTCCTTGTGATTGGACCAAGTCCATATGGTAGGTGGCTTGCAACGGTCACTCCACTTTAAAATAACTTGCACACAGGCATCCTCCACACATTAGGACTGGAGGACAAACAATTCACCTGCAATTCCAAGGAAGAAAAAGGAAATAGTGTAAAGAGTTGAAACATATTTCATTGTCAGGGCATTGTTTTGGGATGATGGAAAGCACTATTAAAATCAGAATCAGTTTTATGATCACCAACTTATTTGACATGAAATGTGTTGTTTTGCAACAGTAGTACACTACAGACATAAAACTACTATAAATTTGTTTATTCATTATGTGCCATGTCTACTATAAATTACAAAATAAATAATAATTCAAATAAGGAATAATGATTTAGTGTTCATGGGTTCATGAATCATTTAGAAATCTGATAGCAGATGTGAATTATCAATAAGATGTTCAAAATAGATCCTTTCTTTAGTACTTCTTGTGTTTAGAAGTTAACTTCACAGTTCCGAGCTGATGCGTAACAAACCTTCTCTGTTCTCTCCTCAATCTGTTAATCAACTTATGTCATGAATAAATAATGCCAGAAGTTGTTTGCCTTTGAATCCTTGAGAATCTGCTTTAAGACTATGTGATATGGGTTTCACAACACCAGCTGGAACAACACACTACAGAGCTTTTCTAACCTGGTATCAAGGGCTGAACATGCAGGTTTCTTGATTTTAACAAAGTTGTTAGGTGTGGGTATCATTGCTACTCCGTTACTTAACAAACGTGGTGGAGCAGACAACGTTTTGAAAGAAGAATGGTGTTGTGGCTCATTCTTCGGTTGCTGAAATCTAGCTTCTATCTGTAGCTAAAGTGTTAGCAGACACACTGTAGCAGCAACAAATGCCAATAACACCTGCAGTGATTGTCACTGAGCTGATTGTACTGCTTGTACAGGATTTCAGCATATTCAGCAATTGAATACTCTCAATTGCCACGTAGTTAGATACAGGAGGTGTGTGCGAGTGATGAGGGCCACTGACACCCTCGGGTGGCTGTGTTTGTTAATTGTGTGTCTGGAGGTGACTGATGAGTCCAATCTGGGCTAGGAAGTCCCTCACACAGATGGGGCAGCTGTGTGAACGTTCTGTAGTTAAGGTGCCTGCTGCTCATTCTTTCTGCTGTTGTCGTTTCCTTTTTGCTTCAACGTTGCAAGTCTTTTCCACCTTGGTGGTACTTTCATGGAGAAGGCTGTGCCAGGATGGGCGGTTCAAGCTTGCACATCCCCAAGGAGTGTGATTGATCTCAAGGGCCTTGAGTGAAGTCTAGAGCGTGTCCTTGAATCGTTTCCGCTGACCAGCGCGAGGGTGCTTCCCTGTGGACAGTTCCCCAAAGAACGACTGCTTGGGGATGCAATTGACTGACATCGTGACGACAAGCCCTGCCTATCTGACTTAACGTTTCATGGATGATGGGGCATGTCTGCTGCAGACAGCACCTCCATGTCAGCAATTCTGTCTTACCAATTGATTTTCATGACCTTCCATAGGCATGACAAGTGGAAGTGGTTCAGTCTATGCACAGGTCTCACGTTCACAGTCCACGTTTTGCACGTGTAGAAGGGGCAGGGGGTAGGATGACAGCGCAGTAGACTCTCAGCTTGGTCTTCAGAGTAATTCCCCTTCGCCGCCAGACAGTGTCACATAGTCTCCCAAAGTTGGCACTAGCTTTGTCAATCCTGCAGCTGACCTCATCATCAGTGCCATCTGCTCTTGAGAGGGTGCCACCAAGATATGTGAACTTGTCGACTGCCGGGAGCTGCTGGCCATTCACTGAGATAGATGGCTCCACATAGGGATAATCTAGGGCTGTTTGGTGCATGACTTCCATCTTCTTCGTGCGAATGGTGAGACTGAAGTTGTCACTTGCAGTGTAAAATTTGTTGAGGATGCCCCGCATGCCACATTCAGAGCTTGCGTTGAGAATATAGTCGTCAGCAAATCAGAAGTTTCTCTGCACCGTCTGTTTGTCCTTAGTAACGGCCTGAAGCCTGTGCGGGTTGAGCAGCTTGCCATCCATCCTGTATTGGATGTGGATTCCTGGATACTGCCCCGGAAAGCATCAGTCAACATCGCACTGAACATCATGGTGAAGAGGGTGGGCGCAAGCACACATCCCTGTTTGACCCCATTCGTGACTGAGGAAGCAACAGACCAGTCACCATTACCGAGCATGCAGGCTGACATCCTGTCATGAAACTGCTTGACCATGGTGATGAATCTGCCAGGGCAACCAAACCTCACCATGATCTTCCATAATCCCTCTCGGCTCATTGTATTGAAGGCCTTGGTAAGATCGACAAAGGTGATGCAGAACTGTCTGTTTTGTTTCTGGCAGTTTTCCTTGAGCTGTCTCAAACCAAAGATAATACTGATAGTTCCTCTTCCTTTGCTGAAGCCACACTGATTTTCTGGGAGATGACCTCATTCCAGATGAGCTTTTAGCTTGTTTAGCAGGACTCTAGCTTAGACTTTACCAATTACTGAGAGAAAAAGTTGCCTCTGTAGTTGTCAGATGCTTGCCAATTTCCCTTCCTCTTGTACAGGTGTAATATGGGTGCGTCTTTCAGTTCTTGCGGAATCTGACCCTTCTCCCAACAGGACTGGAATAGCTCTGTCAGTTTGCTGGTTTTGAGTGTTTTGTAGACCTGCACTGGTATAGTATCTGGTCCAGGAGCCTTGTCACTTGACAGCTGGCCCATTACTTCCCTGGCTTCCTCTTCTTGGGGAAGAGAATCCATCTCATGGTTGATGTCTACTTGATTGAGACCATCAATTGTTTCCTCATTTATGGTGGATGGTCAAATTTAAAATGCTCTGCCCGTCTGTCCAGAATCTTGGTCTTCTCAGTGAGGAGTATGGTGCATCTGCACTTATGAGGAGTGAGATCTCAGAAGGCTGAGGGTCATACAGCATTTTGATAGCATCAATGAATATCATTGAGTCATATCTATTGGCGCAGCCCTGAATCTCCTGTCTTTTTGCAGGACCAAGAGACTTGCATCTTTCTGAGTTTGGCTTGAACTCTTCTGTGCGTTTTGGCAAGTGATGTTTTCTTGAAGATACAGGAAGGATCATTCTGATCGGCTCTGTGTAGCCTGTGCTTTTCCTATAGGAGAGCTTTTATCTCCTCGTCATTCTCATCGAACCAGTCTTGGTTCTTCCTTGTTGTATGGCTGAGGACCTCAAAGGAGGCAGATCTGTGATCTCTGAAAGCAGCCCAGTCTTCTTCAACATCCCCTCCAAGGTGAATGTCATGAGCTGTGACTGCAGCCGTTTAACCACGTGGTCTGCAATAATGCTGACATAGGGCTACTTGGCAAATTTCCTTGTCTATGGACATCGTTTGGGTTGGATGTAGACATTAAGTTTGGAAACGGTCAAATGGTAGACTGTCCAGCAATCTGTGCCACATATGGGTTTGGTTGCTCTGACATCGCGTCTGTCACATCTTCTGAAGATGACGTTGTCAACCAGATGCTAGTGCTTCGAGCACTGTTTGGTTTTTCCACCTGTTATGGTTTGGCAGAGTAAAGGACCATTACCACCTGTTACGGTTTGGCAGAGTAAAGGACCATTACCACCTGTTACGGTTTGGCAGAGTAAAGGACCATTACCACCTGTTACGGTTTGGCAGAGTAAAGGACCATTACCACCTGTTATGGTTTGGCAGAGTAAAGGACCATTACCACCTGTTACGGTTTGGCAGAGTAAAGGACCATTACCAGCTGTTACGGTTTGACACAGGTTTCAGAAGAAGCAGGCCGTTACTGTTACATTTGCCTAACCCACAACGCCCTAGGACTCCATCCCTGGTATTGTGGTCTCTTCGCTCTCTAGCGTTGAAAGGAGGAGGAGTTAGTCTGACCTCAGTACAGCCACTATCAGGGAACTAGGCTCTCCATAGAACTTGTCATTGGCTTCCTTTGAGTTGGTTATCATTGGGCTGTAGGCGCTAATCAGCGTGATGTTACGTTTGTTCCGCAGGGGTAGTTGCATGCTCATTAGAAGCAGTTTGCTGACAAGGGTTGAGTGAAGTAGACAATGTTTATGGCTCCTTTTCTAGCCAAGCAGTGTGGTCCTGGTACTTCAGTCAAAGAAAAATGACCCTTTGCCTGAGCCACCTGTGCACAGGTCCACGGCTACAGCTTCCGGTGTACCCTCATCTGCGGCTTCATCACTTGCCCATCGCCACAGGATTTGGATTTGGATGTCATGACTTGCGTGTGAGTTTGATTACAGTGAGGGAGAGTTATGCAGGTCGTCAACCTCATTCTCCCGTCCTAGTCTATCTGAATCCAGACGACTGGAGATAGGTCAGGATGCAGTGGATGACCTACGTGTCTTGCCGTGCTCTTCGCGCTCCACAACGCAAGCTGGGAAACGCCTTTCTGCCGGTTGAACCAGCTGGTAGTTTCCTTGCACTGTCTGCTGAATTTAATCTTCACATGCTTTGGGGAGATAAGCCCAAAGTCACCGAGGGTTTCAAAAAACCCCGATGGCTACACTCACCAGGTTTGGCTGACCTGTCCAAGCCATTGCCCGGGATATAGCTGCTGTCACATGCAAACGGTTTACTTGGAGCCACAGGTGAGAGCTGAGTGCCAGGTGAGGACCAAAGGTGGGGGACCTACCTTGGGAGGTGCGACAAGTTTTCACACCAAAGGTGCTACCCTGTCTTGACACCCCAAGGAACAGGAGGTACCAAAAATGGTGTCATGATGCTATAGCAATTAGCATGACGCTATTGCAGCTCAGAGTGCTCCAGAGTTCAGAGGTCAATCCCACCACTTTCTGTAAGGAGTTTGTACTGTATATTCTCTTTGTGACCACGTGGTCTTCCTCCACGTGTTCTGGTTTCTTCCCACATTCCAAAGACGTGCTGATTAGTAGGTTAATTGGACATAGGAAATTGTTCTGTGATTTGGTCCGTGTTAAATAGGTGGGCAAAGTGACTCGTTGGGCCAGAAGGGCCTGTTCTATGCTGTACCTCTAACTAAACAGTATAACGTGGCCACTGAGCACGTGCTTGTGGTCCTCTGCTGTCATAGCTTGTCCACTTCAAATCTGACGGGTTGTGCATTCAGAGATGCTCTTCCGCACACCTCTGTTGTAACACATGCTTATTGGAGTTGCCATCACCTTCTTGTCAGTTTGAAGCAGTCTGGCCATTCTCCTCTGACCCCCCACATTAACAAGGCACTTTCACCAACAGAACTGTAAACTCTAGAGACTAATGGCATAATAATCCCAGGAAATCACCAGTTTCTGAAATACTCAAACCACCCCATCTAGCACCAACAATCATTCCACTTAGATCACATTTCTTCCCCATTCTGCTGTTTGAAGTGAACCTCTTGACCACGTCTGCATGCTTTTATGTATTGAGTCGGTCCCATATGATTGGCTGATTAGATATTTGCATAAATGAGCAGCTGTACAGGTGTAACTAATAAAGCAGCCATTGAGTGTATGACATCTCTTTATCCCCACCTATGAGCATTATATTTCCTTGTGACTTGTGATTTATTTCTTAAGAAATCAAGAAGTAGCTTTGTCATTAGATCTGTTATAATCAAGAGTGACAGAATATCTATATTTGATCTATCAACTGTTGCCCTGGGATGATGGACACTTAAAAGTATTCATAGTGACTTCAGAGTATCAAGATAAAAGGTACTACCAGATAAAGCTCCCCTTTGGGATAAGTGGAACATTGTTAAAGCTCCCTATTCAATGTGCCCTCCTGCTTTAACGGAATTACGAAGAAAAGAAAGATGTGAGGTACTCTGCTGGGAAGTGAAGCTCTGGAGCTTTAATGACAGCTGCTACTGTGTTATTTTTGTGTAGAATACAGAACAAAATCCAAAGCATTTGCTTGAACCTGTAAAACAAGTGATAGGAATTGCATGGAGCGAAGTGCCAAGCTGAGCCACAGAAAAAAAATACGACAGCCAAAGATAAGTGAACTTCATAGCAGCTTTTCGATACATTTGCGGTTAATTTTGAATTAATGTGCAGTTATAATGTTTTGCATATGGAGCAATTTGCATCTTTTGACTTTATTCAGAGTTGGGGATCAGTGGAATTAGATTTTTGTCCAATAGCTCGAATGAAAATGCACCATAGCTTATTACTTTTTAAAAAAAACAGCTTAATTATTAACTTGTGCTTCAGTAAGGTCGAATTGTGAGCTACCCCCAGCACATCCTTTGGTTTGATTGGACATTAATGCAAATAATGTGGTTCACTCTGTTTGAATGCACACATAATAAATAAATAGATAGATAGATAGATAGATAGATAGATAGATAAATGGATAAATAAATAAATAAATAGATAAATAAATAAATAGATAAATAAATAGATAAATAAATAAATAGATAGATAGATAGATAGATAGATAGATAGATAAATAAATAAATAGATAAATAAATAGATAAATAAATAAATAGATAGATAGATAAATAAATAAATAGATAGATAGATAGATAGATAGATAGACAGATAGATAGATAGATAGATAGATAGATAAACAGATAGATAGATAGATAGATAGATAGATAGATAGATAGATAGATAGATAGATAGATAGATAGATAGATAAATCTGATTTCAAATCTGCAGCTGTGGTTGAAGGAGCATCATTATCAGACCATCTGTCAGATGAACATTTTTTATAAGAAGGGAAAATATACAGCATAACCACAGCGTTTAGCACTTGCTCATTGACGAAAAGAAACAGTGGAGAATTCCTGCGGGAATGTGGCATAAAGCAGGCCAGATATTTCAGTAACAGTTCAGGAAGAAGAGAGATGTTTGGCCTCTTTTAGTAGATACTCACTATATCAGGAGGGTTTATGTGCATAGATCAGTCAGAATGTGCATCAGCCTGAAAGGGCAGAAGAGCTGAGAGGAATTGGAAATAGTTGGCAAAGCTGCCAGAGGATGTGGTAGAGGAAGCTACAATTACAGGGTTTTAAATGGATAGATTCAGAGAGAGGAAGTGTTTAGAGCAATGCGAGCCAAACATCAGATGAGGAGACTGGCTCAGAATGGTCAGTACTTTGAATGACAGGGACAAGGAAGGGTTGAAGGGGCAGCTGTCGAATTTTCCACCTAGTTCGTATCATTGGGAATAAGTTCATCTTCTTCTTAAGCCCATCGCCTCTGTTGGGGCGTAGCCTGTTGTCACAACTGACTGTGGGTCAGCTGCCCAAGAGGAATGACCAGATGGCTTGAGTTGCAAAAATAGTTTGAGGTGCTTTTACTTACAAAAATAGTGGAAAAACAAGAACCAGGACGTCCACATCAAAACCAGAAAAAGAATGGGAAAAGAAGTACTATATATATACAGCTTGCAATTGTCACCTGTCTGGTTAACAGCCACCCTCAGATTAAGCAGGGAAAAATATCCCCAAAGCCTTGGTAACCCGAGGCTTATAACTGCTAAGCCCCTCCCCCTAGACCCACCAAAATCAAATTAATTATCTTCCATTTCACACAATCTGAAACTCTACTGCCAGTTCTCACAATAAACACATATACCTCATTATAGGAGTCACCATTTCCCGGTTAAATAACTTAAACAAACCCCAAAACTTTACCACAAGATGAGTAATTAGGTAACATAACCCTTGACCCAGTTAAAGATGGTATCCTCCACCATCAGCACACCTGTGCAGGTTACTGCTGCCTCGATATTAGACAGCTCTCTGCAGCAGCTTTGAGTGCTTTACTGAATGTGCCATGTGCCGTCCGTAATCAGTGACGGGCTTTCGTCAAACCTATCGATAGCAGCTTGCAGAAGTCCTCTGTCCTGGGCCAGTCTTTCAGTCTTTCAAAGTGTAGACTTTTGAAGATCCTTCCTCTCTCAGGGATGATGTCTTTGAAGCTTCTGTTGACTTTTCTGTAGTACTGGGTTTTTAAAAGGATGGGGTTACTATCCCATGTCCAACCCTCCTCCTTTCACAGTCTGGCTTGAAGCTGTCCATGACAGAGTTGGGTATGAATTACTGACATAGAAATGACTGGATAATCAACAAATTAGAATATTGTGGAGACAAACAAGGGACAGAACTTCCCAAAAACAGAAAATTAATACAAGGTGAAACTCAAAACAGAATCATCGGAGACAGGAGGAAAGAACTTGATGTTAGCAGTCTGGGGTAATCATGCATCATTAAATGTAATGAAAAGTTAACTTTGTTGCTACTGTAACCTATATAGAAAACCCATGTCAAAGAATAACATGTGGTGCCGTTACTTCATTTTGTCGTGTAAGCCGAGCTTGTCTTCATGACAAAAGGGAATTGAGGAGAGGAGCGCATGAGTGAGCCAAAAGGAAAATACTGTAATTTCAACAAACAAAAGAATTCAATGAATCTTTCTGGTTTTCCATTTACAGCATGCCTGGACTTTATCAACACAAGTGCAGTGCAGCAATATTCCTGCAAATTCTATCAAAATAGTAACTTAAAAATATGCATTGAGTAAGACTCAGGCTTGATGGATTGCCTTTTGCTTTTAAGTTAACTTAATTATTGCTATAATAGTTTGCTGTTTTATGTGAATCAGTCTACCAGATGCTGGTGGGATGACAGACTTTCAGGAACAGTACACTGAGGAACTGGTGTCTTTGTGCTTTCGAAGTGTTCTTTAATTACATATACTATTCATTTGAAAGAACAGGTGCTGGATATGCAACATATTATTTCCTACAGAATCAAACACAAATAACAGAGACAAACAGAATGGTTTACAGTTTATTCAATACCGTTTTGCAGACATTCCAAGTTAAAAGGTATTCCTTTGTCAGAATTGTGAATAATTCATAAAGAATAAATCTGTAAGGGTATGAAGTAACATCGCAGAGGAGTAGGAATCATTTCATGAACTCCTTGGGTAAAGCATATGGTTTTCTTTTTGCCATGAGAAATGGTTAGATTGTGTTACACACATCACCATCTGCCATTTTTATGTGTGATATTTATCAGCTGTTTCTCTGTTTGCAAGCTTTGCTTTTCAAATTTATATTATGTTGTTACAGCCTTTTATATTTGAAACAAAGGATCTTATTTACCATAGTACAAAGCTAACTGACTAGCAGCATAAAGTAACAGCACATTTCTAGATTTATTTCTAATAGCAATATGCAAAATAGAAGATTTCAGGTAGAACTCTGGAATAATTTTCGGAGACTGGCTTCAGACTCTCAAGTAATTTCATTAATTCACACATCAAGCTGTACAGATGGATCTGAAAACCCTTGGACCACTATTATAACATTAGCTTAACATGATTAAAGAAAATGATGTCCACATTAATAAAAATATTAATAACCTCATTCAGGAGGCTCTATAACATTTGATTTTGTGGGGATAGATGATCCATTTTGGGAAAACTTTCCCAAGAATAAATTCATTTATTTATTCTTAATATCTGTAAGTATATTATCTATTAAAGTCATTAAATGTCATTCTTAGTTCAAGAAATACCTTTTCATGTTGTTATTTTGCATTAGTATGATGTATTTTTTTACAAGTGTTCCTGACAGGTTTTCCCACTGGTTCCATTGCCTCAGTGTGCAGTCGTGCAGGGTTTTATATAGTGGCCTTTCCCCACAGAACATATACAGGCTTCGGCATGTACCCCAGCACCCAGACATTGACTATGAATGTGCCATTCAGCTGAATTTGGTCATGAATACCTCCTTGGACTGGAAGACAAGTGACATTTTGGCAAACTTGAGAGCATCCTTCACCAGGTGAAGATCTTTCAGCAACCATTGTGTGCATCTTTGCAAACATCCTGCAGAGATCATACTGTGGGTCCATGTTCTACTGCTACAAAGACCACTGCATCTCTTTTCAGATCTTGTTGTCAAGAACACAATCCAGAAGGAGGAGGAGGGCTTTATCCCCAATGTACCGGTTTTAAGGGCAATATGTGATGTGCAGAGACATTTTTCTTTCACCCACTCTGTGTCATTCTGGCCATCTGGTGAATCCAAAGGGAAGCACAAGCTCCTAGCGTGGATGTTACATTGTTCATCTCTTACTTTCTTCACTACGCTAGCCACCTGGAGCAGAAGGAGGCTGAATCTATTAAAAAGTCCTACAGAACCCTCCAATATCACAGAAAACATTCCAGTTTGTGTTCATTCCAAATTTCCAACATAGAGTTAAGCCAGAAAGCCCAACAATTTCTGCCCTAATATTTCACCAAAGGGAACAGGTTACTATAAAAGTATATTTTGAGAGTATAGAGTGTAGAAACTCTTTAAAGGATTTAAACACAGAAAAAAATGTAAGCCTTACTTTATTAACAATAGTTCAGGAACCACAAATTCAGTTATTGAATGCTGTGTTAATTTCCAACGTTTCAGGACAAGGCATTTCAACAGGGCCTGATGTCCTGATGAGGGCTGTCAGCCAAAATATCAATATTTTAGTCTTCTCTGTAGATGCTGGTTGACCTGCCAAGTTCCTCCAGTATCTTAGGTGTATTGCACCTCCCCTTTTCCTAATCGGCCACCGTTCAGATAATAATCTGTTTCCCTGTTCTTGCCACCAAAGTGGATAACCTCACATTTATCCACATTAAATTGCATCTGCCATGAATTTGCCCACTCACATAACCTATCCAAGTTACCCTGCATCCTCTTAGCATCCTCCTCGCAGCTAACACCGCCACCCAGCTTTGTGTCATCCACAAACTTGGAGATGCTGCATTTAATTCCCTCGTCTAAATCATTAATATATATTGTAAACAACTGGGGTCCCAGCACTGAGCCATGCAGTACCCCACTAGTCACTGCCTGCCATTCTGAAAAGGTCCCGTTTACTCCCACTCTTTGTTTCCTGTCTGCCAACCAATTCTCTATTCACATCACTACCATACCCCCAATACTGTGCGCTTTAAGTTTGCACATTAATCTCCTGTGTGGGACCTTGTCAAAAGCCTTTTGAAAATCTAAATATACCACATCCACTGGCTCTCCCCTATCCACTCTACTAGTTACATCTTCAAAAAATTCTATAAGATTCATCAGACATGTATGTTCTTCCAGAATTTGACTTCCCAAAGTGTACTACCTCACCCTTGTCTGGATTAAATTCTATCTGCTATCACTCCAGCCAACATTTCAGCCAATCTATGGCCTACTGTATGCTTAGACAACCTGCTTTGCTATATCTCACTGCAGCAATTTTCTTCCCAACTGCAACCTTACTAATCGTACTAATCACATCCTCTTCCAAGTCATTTATTTATATTCCAAAAAACAAAGGTCTCAGCACCATTCAAGTGATTTGTTACAGATTTCCAGTTAGATAAACATCCATCCACCACTATCCTCTGCCACCTGTCATAAAGCCAGTTTTGGATTCAGTTTGCCAACATGCCTCAGACCTCTTTTTGCCAACTTTCTTCACTGGCCTACCATGAGGGGTTTTGTCAGAACTTCACCAAAGTCTATGTAAACCTTGTCTCCTGTTCTGCCTTCATCAATTCCCTTAGTACATCCTCAAAAAAAAACCTCATTCAGATTTGTGAGCTGTGATCTCCTCTGCTTAAAACTGTGCAGGTGCCTCTAATCAGTCCCTGCCTTTCCAAGTCAATTCAAATCTTTTCACTCAGAATCTTTGCCAACAACTTTCCTACTACTAGCGTAAGGCTCACTTGCCTGTAGTTTCTCAGCTTGTCCCTGCTTTCTAATTTGACAACAGGACATCAGCTATCCTTCAACCTTAACTGTGACTGATGAGTTAGAACCAGGAACACATGAATAAGCACAAGCTTCCAACATACCAACACGCCACTGCTTTGTTGAAGAGAACCAATATACTTCAAGAGGCCCAAAACTTAAAATAGCTTGGCCTTTACTTTAGTGTGTATGTTTAGCCTGAGCATAATTCCACTGTGTCCAAATTCAACCCTTGCCTACAGTCTGCGAAAACCTTTGAGGGCTACTCCACCTAGAATCAGTTCATAAGGTAGAAAGTCAGTGTGCAAACACTTAATGTTCAGATTACCTGGCAGGAGATGTGCAGAGGCCCTGGAGAAATGGTGCAGATAATGAAGTTAGACATTTACACTGCTGGTCCAAGGCATCTTACTAACTCCTGAAAGAGCCTGCACTCACAGAACACGAAAACTACTTAAAAATTCAAAGCTGAAGTATTCATTGGCAACTTCATTCTTGATAGAGGATCTAAGTTTTCTTTGGAGGAAAGGGCTAATCATTGACCAATAAAAAGTAGGACTTACCAGCAATGTCCACTCTCCTCATAAGGATTAAAAATGATATGCCCTGTGAAATGGCTGAAAATTATACCTGGAAGTCAATTACATTTTTCTTTTATTTGGGACCTTATTGCATATTTTGAAGGCCATGACCTAAAGCTTGAACCATTTGGAAATAGGCAAGACTAATAATACTTTTTATTTCAAGTCACCAGTTTGTTTTAAGAGAAAAAACACTAGGAAGGACTATAGCTCAGCCTAACTATACTTACTGAGTAGCACATAAGAGATTCTTGTTGCAAATGATTAACATATTGCAACACTAAAACATGTACTGGCATTGTCATAAAAGGAAGCAAAGGGTTTAGACTTTTTTGCTTTAAATTATTTTAAGGATGATTTATCACTTTAAGAAGCTCAGGCAACACCTGAACTTACATGCTGGATTTGTTACATTTTCTTGTTAATATCTAAGAAGACAAACTGCATTCATAGTGGCAGAATAAAGACATCAAAGACGGACACTTTTACTTTGATCCTAGGTTTATTCCAGTAAAGAATGTTGCTCATTGAATCAGAGTTATACAGGGCTGAATAGATTGCATGAAAATGATACACTAAGGCACTGTGATCACAAGAAAACCTTCAAAGCCTACTTTCAGGGCTTCCTTTTCTGATCACTGAATTGAATGAATCAGAATTTGGATGTGCTATTGAGGCAACAGGTGTGGTGAACCTCTTTCTGACCACCAGATGACTCACATTCCTGAGAATTAGTGATGCAAAACAGTTTAAAGAGAAAAGGAAAGATTATCCAGATTTTATAATATAATGATTTTCATATACTAACATTAATGCAACACCAAACATTAAATATTATTTCATGAAAGCCATAAAATGATTGTTATGTCTTTCATTAACTAACATTTGCAATTTGGAGTTGCATTATTGTTAAAATACATCCAAATGTTTGAAAACAAGCAGTAGAATAACAAATTTGGTAGTTAATAAGTATGCGTGAATTAGAATGGAGAAAATGCAACATAACCTGAGTGTTTAATTAAAGCGATCAGAACGTATGAACGTACGAGCAGATCATGCACCTCCAATAAGCCTGTTCCACTATTCAGTAAGTGTATTCTTTTATCCCAGAATCTCAATGCTTTGTTTAAAAAGCCTAGCAAACTTAAATTCAGAGAAGGAGCTAGCATCGATTGCCATTAAGGAGAGACATTTCCAAAATGATCACTGCTCTCTGGTTGCAGTGCACTTTCCTAATTTCAAGATGATCACGTACTTAGGCTCCCAAACCGGTAGGAAGAATTTCTCTCTGGTCGCTCTTATCAGTTCTCCTTAACACCCCAAAACTCTTTACGATGGTCACTTCTCTCTCCAGGGCACTGGAGCCTTTTGCTGTTCTGTCATTTGGTCCATTTAAATGCCAGCCCAGACAGACTGAAAAGAGAGGGTGCTGGGATCCACGGAGAAAGTCAATTTTCCGTGTTCTCCATGATAGTCACTTCTCTCTCCATGGCACTGAGGCTTTGAAGACTGCCCCAGCTGCTGTGCTCTATGCCTGCTAATATGACGAACTGATAAGCCAGGCTTTGGGCCTGCTCTGAGTTGTTCCGGCATTCGGATCTGAGGAGTCATTTTTTGGTTTGTTGTTCACTTGAATTGTTTGCATGACTTGTGTGTGTGTTTTTTTTCTCCTGTCGATCTTTATTTTTCTTTAATTGAGTTCTTTTAGGTTTCTTGTTTTGTGGCAACCTGTGAGCAAACAAATGTCAAGGTTGTATAATTTATATGTTCTTTGACAATAAATGTACTTTGAACTTCAAACTTTGAAAACACTTTGATCAAGTATGGTCAGCCTTCTCCTGTGTGTTCCCTGAATCTCTGTGTCCAATGCTCCCACTTTTTCCTTTAATGATGGATGCTGAAATCATTTTCAACACACTCTCCCTCCTGCCTTACCCCGATAACCATCCACTCTCTTGAGCACAGTCGTTACTGATCCTCTGATCCTACAGCCAAAGTGCCTTCAGGGAGGATGACAAAACAGCTCACCCAGCCTCTCAAGAATAATCAGTGCCTTTGTGGTTGCAATGGATTCTCAAGTACTTCCAGGAAGAAGTCTCTGCAAATGCACGTTGCATGGGAAAGTACTCATGATATTAGGAAGAGTAATCCAATTTTGGATTTTAAAAGCACAGAAGTTTTCATGAGATGCAGACTATCAGCAATAGGGAAAACAGTTTTCCGAATCTATGCAGTTTTACTCTATAACTTAAATTGGTGTTTATTCTTTCTACTTCATTGCTTTTCGAATCTAGAACTTTGTGTTAAAATGAAAAAAAGCAGACTTACGAGTGAGCAAACAAAGAGGCAGTAGTCAAATAAAAGCCCTCTATAATCTGAACTAAAGAAATGTTGAAAGTGCATATTTCAGTGCATCAATCACTGACAGATGTTTCAACGCATCTGGTGCTGATGGACTACTAGGGAGTTTCCTGGGGTTGTTTATCCTCCATAGATATGTTTGCTAATGTCATACAGTTCCCTGCCTTCATCAAGTTTTATCAGAATGAGATCAGGATTACTATCATAGGCATATATCATGAAATGTCTGGTTTTGTGGCAGCAGTATAGTGCAAGATATAAAAATAACTACAAGTTACAAAAATAAATAAGTAATGCAAAAAGAGGAATAACAAGGTGGTGTTCATGGACCATTTATAAATCTAACAGCGGAGGGGAAGAAGCTGTTCTTAAAACCTTTAGTGTGTGGCTTCAGGCTCCTTTACATCCATACTGATGGTACAATGAGAAAAGGGCATGACTGGGATGGTGAAGTCATACCCTCTTTTCATTTTCTGACTCATTTTTGGGTAGAATGTTCTATTTGCACATTTTTAAAATATAAAAGTATTCTCTATTCAAGGGGAAAAGTTAACATCCGATAATTTGAATGTATCAGTGCACAGAACAAGAATGGAATAAACTGGACCACTTAAACTGTTATACAAATTAACTGATAAGAATCATTATTTTACAAGAATTTGCAATGGAGCAGAAAGCATTGGGAACTTAGAAGTGACTAGTTTCATGATTTAATTTGAATTGGTTTCAGTGTCGGTTAAATCAGAAATACTTCTGTTCTTTAGAGCAGCAGTGATGTTCAGGAAAGTGGACGAAATTCCTTGAAATTCCAGTGATGAAATCTAGTTGGGGACTAGGGAATTTAAGATTTTTCTAAATTATGCTATTCCCCAAATTATCGTGCTGAAAATTGGTCTCACATGATTGTCTCTGTGGATAAAATGTTTTTTAGTTATAAATCTATCCATCAGATCTGTTTAGAACTTCCAGGAAAACAATGGAAACTGTCCAATCAGCATAAAAGTGTTTCATATTCTATGCATGCACTTTTTGCTTCATTTTTTCCACTTGCTTTGATGCTGTCCTCCCAGTTGGATATGTCAGTTTAGCTTTTAATTATCTTTTAAAAATTTTGAGGTGAAGCTTTGAGCATGCTTTAATAACCGATGGTCTGGATATAAGCTATTAAAGTGAATTGTCATCTAAAAAGCTATGCTGGAAGTACCACCCAATACACACTTGAACCTTTGAAATTGGGAAGGAAAGGCTTGGTCAGATTCAGATAAGGCACAGCTTGCTAGTTGCAAAGTCTTTAAAATGTAAACAATTGTATCCTTGCTTGCAATTGCAATAGCTGTTGATCTGATTAAGAAAGAAACTTGTAAATAACACAGAACAACCAAATATTTTATTTACATATCATTGGGTCTGATTGCAGATGGGAATTGCATACAGGAGTTCTTAGCAGTCTGGCGGTATCTACAGTGCAAGTGGAAAAGAGGCCAGTGATGGATTCAGGCGTTAAACAGTGTACGTAGGAATTAAGCCCAGAGATCAAATGGTGCATGGATGAGGCTATGATAGAGCATAACAAGGGTATGCTTGAATATAAAATGTATGGGCCTATAGGGATGAAATAACCGGCGAGGCCTGATGAGGAACTAGCCTGCTTGACAATGGACCAATGATGAAATCTAATGGGGTACAGATCCTTTAAGAGCCTCTTAGATAGGTACACAGTGCTTAGAAAAATTGATGGCTACGCAGTAGGGTAATTCTAGGTAGTTTCTAGAGTAGGTTACATGGTCAGCACGATATTGTGGGCTGAAGGGCCTGTAATGTGCTGTAAATTTCTATGTTCTACTACCCGATTTGTGAGTACCTGATGCATGAATTTTTGTTGCAATATTAATTTTTGAGTAGGTGTCTTCAATACATGAAGTTAATATTCCCCCCCTACCCCCCCAGGCGGATGTGGAGTGTGCTGTGAATACACTGTATGCCAATATCAGCGAACGTGAGATCAGGTATCCGGAGGCTTTGATAATTACAGCCGGGGACTTTAACCAGGCCAACCTCAGAAAAGCGCTGCCAAAGTTATACCAACATGTCTGCTGCTCCACTAGAAGCCTGAATCTGCTTGACCACTGCTACATAGCTGTCAAGGATGCCTACCGTTCCGTCCCACGACCTCACTTTGAAAAATCGGACCATCAGGCCGTGCTTCTCCTCCCGGCTTACAAACAGAAACTGAAACGGGAGGTCATGGTGTCAAAAGTGGTGTCGCGTTGGACAGAGGAAAAGGATGAGGTCCTCCGTGACTGCTTTGAATTGGTGGACTGGTTAGTATTCAAGGACTCAGCAGCTAACCTCGATGAGTATGCCTCAGCTGTCATGGACTTTATCTGGAAATGCACAGAGGACTGTGAGTCTCGCAAGACGATCCAGGTATTCCCTAACTGAAAACTTTGGATGAATAATGAGGTCCAGTCTCTTTTGAAGGCAAGAGCTGCAGCTTGGAATCCAGGCGTAAACTCCGGAAAGCCATTAAGGGCGCCAAGAGGCCATATCAAGCCAAGTTGGAAGCCCATGCTAACCAGAGGGATACCAGTAGACTATGGCAGGGTCTAAATGAGATCACTGGGCACAAAGAAAAGGCTGGGAATATCAATAACTGTAGCGCTTCTCTTCCTGATGAACTTAACGTATTCTACGCAAGATTTGAACAGAAGAGGAGCGTCCCGCCCCTCTGGATGTACCAGACCTGGTGGCATCAAGATTCATCATCACTGAGGAAGACGTTAGACCAGCCTTCCTGAAGATAAATCCAAGGAAGGCGATGGGCCCAGATGGCATCCCAGGACGGGTTCTCCAGGCCTGTGCAAGCGAGCTAGCTGGAGTGTTTGTTGACATCTTCAACTGCTCCCTGATTCAGTCTAAGATCCCCTGGTGTTTTAAGAAGGCAACGATAATCCCGGTGCCGAAGAAAAGCAAGGTGACATGCCTGAATAACTATTGACCTGTGGCTCTAACATCAATTGCTATGAAGTGCTTCGAGCAATTGGTTATGGCACAATCAACCATAGCCTACTGGTCAACCTTGACACTTTGCAATTCGCCTACTGGAGCAACAGGTCAACGGCAGATGCCATCTCTCTGGCACTACATTCCTCCTTAGAACACCTGGAGAGTAAAGACGCATATGTAAGGCTCCTTTTCATTGACTACAGCTCTGCCTTTAATACCATCATTCCAAATAAACTGATTCCTAAGCTCCAGAACCTAGGTCTTAGCACTCAGATCTGCAGCTGGATCTTCAACTTCCTCACAGACAGGAACCAGGCTGTAAAAATAGGGGACAAGCTCTCCTCTACAATCACTCTGAGCACCGGTGCCCCACAAGGCTGTGTACTCAGCCCCCTGCTGTACTCACTGTATACGCATGATTGTGTAGCCAAGCTTCCATCGAACTTAATATGAGTTTGCTGATGACACCACAATTGTAGGCCGTATCTTGGGTAATGATGAGTCTGAGTACAGAGAGGAAATTTAAGAACCTGGTGGCATGGTGCAAAGACAATAACCTATTCCTCAACATCAGCAAGTCAAAGGAATTGGTTGTTGACTTCAGAAGGAGTAGCGGACCGCACGACCCCATCTACATCGGTGGTGCGCAGGTGGAACAGGTCAAAAGCTTTAAGTTCCTCAGGGTGAATATCACAAATGACCCGACTTGGTCTAACCAAGCAGAGTCCACTGCCAAGAAGGCCCACCAGCGTCTTTACTTCCTGAGAAAGCTGAAGGAATTTGGCCTATCCCCTAAAACCCTCACTAATTTTTAGAGAAAGCATTCTTCCAGGGTGCATCACAACCTGGTATGGAAGTTGTCCTGTCCAAGACCAGAAGAAGCTGCAGAAGATCGTGAACACAGCCCAGCACATCACACAAACCAATCTTCCATCCTTGGACTCACTTTACACCACACGCTGTCGGAGCAGTGCTGCCAGGATTATCAAGGACATGACCCACCCAGCCAACACACTTTTTGTCTCTCTTCCCTCCAAGAGAAGTTTCAGGACCTTGAATATTCATACGGCCAGATTTGGGAACAACTTCTTTCCAACTGTGATAAGACTGCTGAACGGATCCTGACCCAGATCTGGGCCGTATGTTCAAAATATCTCGGACTTGACTTGCACTACCTTACTTCCCCTTTTCTGTTTTCTAATTATGATTTAGAATTTAAATTTTTATTATATTTACTTCGATTTGTACTCCAGGGAGCGTGAAGCGCAGAATCAAATATCGCTGTGATGATTGTATGCTCTAGTATCAATTGTTTGGTGACAATAAAGTAAAGTAATATTTGTTCTAAAGAATAATGCATCATTCTCCCCCCATAGGAGTACACGCCAAAATACTCTAAACTGTTTTGCTCTACATCTTTGATATACAAAACTTAGCTTAGTTAATCATTTTCAACCATTTCAGGCCTTTATTAGTTGGGACACTGAGCTCAAGAGCTGGGAAATTATGCTGCAGCTTTATAAATGACTAGTTAGGCTGCGTCCGGAGTATTTCATTCAATTCTGGTCACTGCATTATTGGAATGATGTAGAGTCTTTGGAGAGGGTTCAGAAGAGTCCTACCAGGATGATACCTGGATTAGAGGGCATGTGCTATAATGAGGGATTGGATAAAATTGAACTGATTTCTCCACTTCACTATTCGGCTTTTGTGCTATATTTTATTTCTTATTGTAACTTATGGTAATTTTTGTTAATGTATTGCATTGTGCTGTTGCCATAAAACAACAAACTTCATGACATACAGGATGTCAGTGATAATAAAACCTGATTCTGTTTCTGAACTTGAATCGGGCAGGCTCAAGTGAGTTTGAAAGTAATGGTACAGCCCTTCAAGTTGAGGACAAAAACTTTCCAAGTAACCTTATAAACTTGCCTGAATGATGAAAAGGAGTAAACATAATATATTTCTCTCAGGTATCACAATAACCTTTGTTTTCCTCCAGTTGTTCGTCCATCATCGTTGATGAAGATCTCGACACCACTAGTCACTTTGAGACTGGGTGCGGTGTGTCCGAGGATGACTGGTCAGGCCAATTCGGGCACGGAATGTCCTGGCAGACGTTGGGCAGACATGTGTGGGCACTGCAGTTGTTGCGCTGGTGGCTCTGAGCTTGCGCAGCTTGCGCTTCAGCAGTGCATATACTGCAAAAATGTTATACGTAATAATGTACTGGAGTCTGCTTTGATAACTTTACAACTGTAGCCGGCTGACAATGTAGATGTAAAAGCCACAGTAAGTACTATCTTAAGTCTTTCCAGAAAAAAATCTTGTCAATCACAATATTCTGTCTTTCAGACAGCTCTTTTCTAATCAGCTTTAAGTGCCCTTGAGCTAATCTTAAAGCTGTAGTTTTGAGGCAGCAGCCAGGATTTTGTTTATGAGTTGTGACACCTCCCAAGCACCAAGTTCAAAGCCACTGGGAGGGGTGCAATTAAGGCTCTTTTTGGCCAGATGCCAGCTCAGCATGGTGCTGTTTCAAGACTACATGTTTTGGGGGGAGAATTACTGGAAGTGTCAGACATTGTCCAGAGGAAATATTTTCACAGTGATTGAAAATACTGCTGAGTTAATTCTAATACTTCCAATTTGGAAAGCAGGTTAACGTTTCTTCTGACCAACCTCAACCCTTGTTTTAGCAGCTAGTGACGAGTAAGTTTCATCCCATCATTTTGTCTGCTTCAGACATTTACGCATTATCGCGTCTAATGCAACAGCTGAACAGTGTTTATATTTCATAACTATTTTTTTCAGTTACACTTAAACTTTTGATCAATAATATTTTAATATTTTTATTAAAATGTATTGATTCATTCAACCAATGGCGTCAGATTTGCCTAGTCACTTTCATTGTGTGCCATTTGGTAGAACACATGATAAAGTGTTATATGTGGTACATTTTAACCTTAATAAACTGCTTTTATATACATACACTAGGATCCAATTATGATTATTCTACTTAATTGTTTCCATGTAGAAATTCTCTATAAAAAAGATTGCTTCCTGGTTCATGGCCAAATACACTATGATCTGTTTTCAAACGGATAGTTTTGCAAATGTTCCCATCTCTCCTCAGCTATAAGACTTGCATTGGTATTTGCTCTGAAGAATGGATAAGATTTCACTATCGATAAATTTCTCAGCCTTTATTGCCTATTCTGAATTGTCCTGGAAAAGCTGGTGGTGACCTACCTTCTTGAACCTCTGCAGTCCCATCATATTGTTGGGTGGGGAGTTCCAGGATTTAGACGCAGCAATGACAAAGGAGCAGTGATAGATTCCAAATCAGGATGTTATGCTTCAATCATAAGTAACAATAAACGTTAAAGTGACCTTGTTTAAATGAAATCCCGGCACAACAGCTAATCAGAAGTTGAATATACTAGGTTTCCATTTGAGTGTTTAGAGTTGTAGAGTCAGTGAGATATATTGCATAGAAACAACCTCTTCAGCCAAACTTATCCATGCAGACCCAAGTTCATCCTGAGCTAGTCCCAAATACCTGTAATTAGGCCATATGCCTCTGAATCTTTCAATGCCCATGAACCAATCCAAATGTCTTTTAAAAGCTGTAATCATGCCTGGCTTTACTACTTTCTCTGGCAACCCATTCCTTTGTGTGAAAAACTTGCCCCTCAAATCCCCCTTAAATCTTGCCCCTCACCTTGACCTATGTGCCCTTGTATTAGACTTCCTATCCTGGAAAAAAGACTGCAACAATGCTCTTCATGGTTTTATGAGGTAACCACTCTGTCTCCTTCACTCCCAGGAAAACAAATCCAGCCTACCCACTCCTCCTGATAACTCAAGCCCTGCAGTCCTGACAACACTTACATCATGGAAGAATGAAATGACTAGGCAGATAGATATCTGATTGCCAATATTACTTGTGACATATTCTCCCTAACCGCCCAAAGTGCTCTGCCCTAAAAGCAGAGTGCTTTTACCAATACCGTCACACAATATGCATTTATCCTCGGGGGGAAAAGAGATGGTTAATTAGGTAACAGAAATTGATGTACTGATGTAATGTCTAGTGCAATTGTTCAACGGTTGTGTCATTGTATCATTATTTATTTCATCTACCATGTTCTATTGAATATGAGCTATGAGTGGTTGGTGATATATCTAAAGAAGTCTTCTGTTCTACAAGTAAAGGAATTCTTCAATCTTCTTCTCCCTTCTTTTATTGCTTTCCTATAGGGGTTATGACTTTAGACAAATGGGAAATTCCCTCTATCAATATGGTACTTCATTAAGTATAGTGAATTCAACTTTGAGCGTCTGATACCACACCATGCTCCTTGTAATACTTCGAAAGCATTCTAAAAGTGCATTGTTTCTTTTGGTTTGAAGGTAATCAAACTATAATTATTAATTACACAAATCTAAATTACGTAAGAACATAAAGGTTAGGAGCAAGAGTAGGCACCTGTTCATCCAAATTATGGCTGTTTTTTAATCTCACCTTCCTTTTTTGCTCTCAACCTACTTTCCTTATTGTTTGGAAATGAAGTTAAGAACTGAGCCAACACAAAGTCTTCTGGGGAAGAAAACCTAAAGATTCATCACTCTCTGAGAGGAGAATTTTCCATTTCATATCTGTCTTGTTTGGCCTGTTCAAAATTCTAAGACTGTGACTTTAGATTCTAAATTCATCAGCTAGAGGAGATATCTTTTCTGCAGCCATCCTGTTGAGATCTGCAAGAATTTTTCATATTTCAATGAAATTAACACTCAAGCTTCTAAACACTGGAGAATAGAGGGCCTGTCTGCACACTTCTCTTTATATAGCAAACAGTCAATGCCAGGAATCAATCTGGTGAACCTTTGTGGCAAACCCAGTTCAGCAGGTATATCCTTTTTTAGGTAGAGCCTAAAATGTATGCAATATTCCAGGTGCAGTCTCAAGGGGACCCTATGTAATTCTATGAAGACATCATTATTTCTGTAGACAAATTCTCCCATAATAAAGATTAACATGTCCTTTTCCCTCCCAAGATACTGGCATGGTTAGAATCTTGGTTAACTGGAAGGAGGAAAAGAATGGGAACAAATGGGGTCCTTTCTGGTTGGCTGCCGATGACTAGTGGCGTTCTGCAGGGGTCGGGAGTGGGACCACTTCTTTTCGCATTAGATGTCAGTGACTTGGATGATGGAATTGATGGCTTTGTGGTCAAGTTTGCAGACGGTATGCAGATACAGTCAGCGAATCGGGAAAACCCGGAAGTTCTCTCTCCAGCACTTGTCTTTTGAGCATGTACAGACTATTTTTTCTCGTCATTATTCCCTGAACAATACAGTATAACAAATATTTACATAGAGTTTACATTGTATTAGGTATTATAAGTAATCTAGAGATTATTTAAAAGTAGAGGCAGTTCCCGGGTTATGAACGAGTTCCCTTCGTGAGTCCGTCTTTAAGTCGGATTTGAAGTCGGAACAGGTACATCCGGTATTATTTAGCGTTAGTAGAACGTTTGTCTTAGTATATAGTATATATTTTACCTTTCTATGCATATAAAACTTAAGAAACATAAGTATTTCAATAATTAAATCTCTGTGTTGCTTAGTAATAATTGTAGCTTTCATTGGGACAGGGCCTTTCAAATGCTCCATTAAAATTGTTCCAATCGTTGACCGACTGTAGTCTAACCCTTTTCCAATGACTGATGGCATTTCACCTCTTTCCGATCGCTTTGTTACTTCCACTTTATTTTCAATCGTGATCGTGATTATTTTCATGAACAGAAACATTGCGGATTCAGAACTGTGCCAGGTCCTAATGTTCACTGCACTGAACATGTTTGAATAAAGTCCGGGATTCCGCTGGGTCCTAAAGACCACGGCACTGAGACAGGTTAAATCAGTGACTTGAGCATCGGCGGGGGGTCCCAGAACCAATCCCCACGGATAAGGAGGGCTGACTGTAGATGGAGGAGCAGGTAGTGTTGAGGAAGCAGCGTCTGCAGAAGGACTTAGATGGATTGGGAGAAAGGACAAAGATGTGGCAGATGGAATATAGTGTAGGGAAGTGTATGGCAATGCACTTTGGTAGAAGGAATAAAGGCATAGGCTATTTTCTAAATGGGGAGAAAGCTGATAAAATCAGAGGTGCAAAGGGAATTGGGAGTCCATGTGCAGGAGTCCCTAAAGGTTAACTTGCAGGTTGAGATGGTGGTAAGGAAAGCAAATACAAAGTCAGCATTCATTTCAAGAGGACTAGAATATAAGAGCAAGGATGTTATTCTGTGGGTTTATAAGGCATTGGTCAGACTGCATTTGGAGTATTGAGTGCAGTTTTGAGCTGCTTATCTAAGAAAAAATGTGCTGACATTGGAGGTGGTCCAGAGGAGTTTCACAAGAATGATGCCAGGAATGAAAGGGCTAATGTGTGAGGAATGTTTGATGACTCTGGGCCTGTACTTGTAGGAGTTTAGAAGAATGAGGGTGGGGTGGAATCTCATTGAACCCTATCAAATTTTGAAAGGGCTGGATAGGTTGGATGTGGGCAAGATGTTTCCTATAATGGGTGAATCTAGGAACAGAGGGCACAGCCTCAGAACAGAGGGATATCCATTTAGAACAGAGATGAGGAGGAATTTCTTTACCCAGATGGTAGTGAGTCTGTAGAATTTACTGCTTCAGACAGCTGTGGAGGCCAAATCATTATATTTAAACGGGAGGTTGATAGCTTGTTGAATAGTTAGGGTGTCAAAGCTTATGAGGACAATGCAGGAGAATGGGGTTGAAAGGGATAATTAATCAGTCATGATGGAATGATGGAGCAGATTTGATGGTCCAAATGGCTTAGTTCTGTTCCTTATAATCTTATTAAGAATCAAATCCTCTGAAATATAATGTCAAGGAATTTAAAGTTGCAGACCCTTTCCCCCCTCTGATCCCCTGATGAGGACTGGCTCACGGACCTCCAGTTTCCTGTTCCTGTAGTCAATAATCAACTCTTTGGTTTTGCTGATGTTGAGTGAGAGGTTGTTGTTGTGGTGCCATTCAGCAACATTCAATCTCCCTCCTATATGCAAATTCATCACCAGTTTTGATTCAGTCCATAACAGTGGTGTTATCAGCAAACTGAAATATTGGAGCAGTACTTAACCTCACAGGCATAAGGATAAAGTGAGTAGAGCAGGGAGCTCAGCACACAGCCGCGTGGTGCATCTGCGCTGATGATGAATACAGATGAGATGTTATTGCCCATCTGAACATATGGGATTCTGCAAGTGAAGAAGTCAAAGATCCAGTTGCACAAGGAGTTATTGAGTCCAAGGTCCTGAAGCTTACTGATTATTTTTGAGGGGATAATCTTGAACCGTAGTCAATGAAGAGCAAGCTGATGTATGCATCTTCGCTGTCCAGATGCTGCAGGGCTGAGTGAAGAGATAATGAAATGACATCTGCTGTTGACCTGTTGTGATTGTAGGGAAGTTGGAGCAGATCCTAGTACTCCTCAGGAAAGAGTTGATATATTTCATCATCATTCTCCCAAAACGTTTCATCACTGTGGATGTAAGTGACGATAGAGGCAGGTTCCTCATTCTACTTGGGCATTGGTATGATTAAAAATGCTTGAAGCATGTGAGTACCTTGGACTTCTGAAGGGAGAGGAAAACCTACAAGTACTGGATACAGTTCAATCCATTACAGGAAAGTCCACCACTACCACCACTGAGCACATCTACAAGGAGTGCTGCTACAAGAAAGTAGCATCTGACATCAGGATCCCCACTATCCAGGTTACACTCTCTCTGATGCCATCAGGAAGGAGGTACTGGAGACCTTGGTCTCACATCTCCAGGTTCAGGAGCAGTTATTACCCTTCAACCATCAGGCTCCTGAACCAGTGTAGATAACTTCATGCAACTCGACACTAAACTGATTCCATACCCATGGACTCACTTTCAAGGACTCTACAACTCACATTCTCAATATTATTTATTGAGATAATAAAACTGAATTACTATCAGTTGGTCCCACAGCCAAAAGAGATAAACTTCTCTTGGAAACTTGGCTCCCCTTGTAAAATCAGAAATAATAAGCCTGGGTGTATGATTAGTTCAGATTTAAATTTTAAATCCCGCATAAAGAAAGTGACCAGCAGATCAGCATTTCTACACTTAAGTATTACAAAGGTACTTCCATTCTGTTAGGTAATGATGCTGAAAAGCTAATTCTTGCCTTTATATCAGATAGAGTAGATCGCTGCAATGCCCTTTTTACTGGCCTTTCAAAGCAATCTATTGATTAACATCAACTCATTCAGAACGCTGCTGCAAGGCTTTTAACTAAAGCCAGGATGAGAGAGCACATCACTATTCTGCATTGGCTTCCTGTATCTTTTAGAGTTGATTTGAAAGTTCTCTTACTTGTTTTTAAAGCTCTTAATTGTCTGGGACCAGAGTTCATCACAGAACTGATTTTTTTAATATAATCCTGCTTGAACTCTCAGGTCATCTTCTGGCAGTCTCTTAAATTAAACAATTTCCCTCAAAAGATAATTAGCCGGTCAGGTTTTTCAAACCATGCTCCTAACCCAAAGCTATCAGGGAAGCAGAATGGAAGCTCAAAACCAATTTTTTAACCTTGCTTTTTGTCTTTTATTTTCATGTTTGCATTTTAACCAATTGTAAAGCACTTTGAACTACACTATTTGCATAAAAAGTGCTGTATAATAAGTTAATTGCATTTATTTATTTGTATCTTCACAGTTTGTTTTCTTATGCATATTAGTTGTTTGTCCATCTTTCTTTGCCTGTAGTTTTTCATTGATTTTATTGTGTTTCTTTGCTCTTTGTCGGCAAGAAAATGAATCTTAGGGTAGTATATGGTGACCTTGAAAATAAATTTACTTTGAACTTTGAACTGATCCCTGAGGTACTCCACTTGTCATAGTGTGTAATATGGAAAACAAAACACTATTTATTTCCGCTCTTTTCATTGACCAGTTTTCAGTCCATGTTAATGTACTAGGCCAAACAATAACCAACCTTCTGTATGGGACTTTACCAGAAGCTGTGGAGCTAATCATACAAAATGAGTGATCCTAGAACATGATGAGTTTTCAAGAATTCACAGTACAAGTAGATACACAAATCTGCCTTTAAGGTCTCTGTGAAAGTTTCCCATTCATTTCCAAAACTGATTTGTGGAAATGTAGATCAAGTATGCCAGTCTCCATGCATCAGTTTCCACAAAGCCTTTCGCAAAAATTTCTACATCAGAGGTGTATAAAATTCTAATATGGCTTGATAAATATGATGCTTCCCCTCAATAAAGTATTGAAGTAACAATGTAATGCTAGCAATAACAATATAATAATGTTATAATAGTGATGGCTCTCATTTTAAATTAAAAGAATTGCCTGTTTGGGACTGAAATGAGAATAAATTTCTCCATGAGAAGCAGCAAATCTTTGAAATTCTACTGCCAAGAGAGCTGTGGAGGATGAGTCACCTAATATATTGAAGAATGAGATAGACAGGTGTTTAGGAGTCAAGGGGTATGGGGTTAGTGTAGGAGGTGATAGAATAACCATTACTTTACTGTTTGGAGGAGTATCCAGGAAGGCCAACTGACTGACTGTAGCTTATACTTGTTTAACCTTATGTTCTTGAGTCAAAGGCTTGTAAAACCAACCTCCATAAAGCTGGTCTTTGCCAAGTAAATGTTATTCTCTCCCAAGGTTTTGAAAAGCCAAACGATCATCTTTAGTACCATTTTATTATTCTATAGTTCTACACTTTGATATTTATAAAGTGACAAGTCACTGAGAAGAACGGATCCCTGGAAAATAGGTATTTACATTAGTCAGACGACGCAGTTAGGAGCAGTAGTCTGTGCTGCACTATGCCTTTTTTGTATGTATTATACCTGTCTTACAGTTTTGATAGTTTAATTAATGTACATACATTCTGCTCTGGATATAAATCTTACTGCAAGTGTAAAAAAATAATATTCATTTTCATACAGAAATGATCTGATTTGGTCAAAGCTTGGCTTTTCAATGACTTTTCAGTGAAGTTACAACACCATTGTAGGTTGTTGAGTCATGAGCAAAATTTTAGTATGATTCCTGGGCAAATTAAATTTGTAACAACCTCTACCTCTAATTGTTTATATTTGTGAATATAAACCATATAAATCTCAGGTGGCTAACTACTCGCAATTAAAAGCAAATACATCATTATTACAAAATATAAAAGCGACTTTTGACAGTCAACTACAAACATTTAATTGTAATATACTCTGTAAATATCTATATATCTCCAGGCTTCTCCATCAGTATAAGTGCTCAGTAGTAATATAGGTGACCATTAATTTCTCTAGTAATTGGATGCAATCCTTCAGCACTGGAAGCCTTCCTCAGCTCATTTTGAATGGTCACATAATATAATAGGTGTCTTGCTCAGAAGCTGCAAAGGAAGTTAATGCTAAGATAAAACAGAGAGCAATTTAGGTAGATGTATGGAGGGCTGTGTGTATTTGGAATGAGTTGCTAGAAATAGTGGCTGAGGTGAGCACATCAGCAGCATTTAAAAGCAATCCAGATAGGTACATGGATTTGAGGGTGTAGAGGACTATGGGTTAAACACGGGTAGACAGGACTAGCTCACTGAGCAACACAGTCAAGTTGAGCCAAAGAGCCTGTTTCCATGCCCTATGACTCCATGACTCAAGTTATTATCAAGAGGCTGGGTAAAAAGTCTTTGAAATTGGGTGTTTTACATCATCTGCATTGATAGACAATACACTGTTTTTCTTGACTGCAGAAACATCCCGTTAGCTTTTATGACAAGTAATTTGCACAATATGAATGCAATAAACCTCTGAATTAAATGATCTCTAAATTAATGCTTGCCTGTAATAGCACTGACTCATTCTGACATCACTGTGTTAAACTTTTTCAAATAATTACATTTCAAAATTTCTAACGCCTAAGCACACATTAATGAGGGTCAAGAGTGAATGTTGTATATACCGCCAAATAATAGACTAAAATTAAACAAATGACACAAAGCAATATGACAGCAGTGCATGAAGCAGCGTAGCACAGAGAGATTTGATTATTTCATCCTAACTCTCTTGTCTGCTGGTTGAAAAGAGCAATATTGAATCAGTTAAGCTGCTATCAGCATCTCTCTTTTGTGGAATTATACACAATAGAAACATAGCTCATTCAATTATTGCACCCACATTCCAAGAGAGATATTCTCATATACTGAGTCATTACAATTTTTCTATGATATTCAAAAATACATTTCAAAGATCCGTTTTTTAAAGTCATGTACAAGAGTATTTACTTCTACCGTTGCTTCCACGAATGAATTTTCCTCTGCCCAAAAGCATCACTTTGCTGAATCTTCTGTGTCCTTTATGTTGGTGACCTAACTTTTATTATGCCTCTAAGCATTGACTCATTGACAAATGGAAGTTGTTTTCCTAATTTATTCATTCAAGAGCCTGCATAACTCTGAATATCTCAGTCAGAATGCATCTCAACCTTCTTTATTCTAGTGAAAAAGATTGCCTAGTTGTTGACATTGTCTTAGTTAACTTATTTAGTATTGTTCTCAGTGCCCACTCACCTACAACATCCAAACTTGACCAAGCAAGCATCTTCAACATAATTTAGTATTACCTGCTGGTCTGAGACCTCACAGATGTTGTTTACAGAGTCGAGTAATCATAAGCGTCATAGAGAATAGAAACAGGCCCTTTGGCTCTTCTAGTCCATATTGACCAAGATGGCCGTCCCTCGTCCCATTAGCCAGCATTTGGTCCGTACCTTATTCAGCTATTCCTATCCATGTACCTGTCCAACTGGGTTTTAAAAGTAGAAACTGTATCTGCCTCAAACACTTCTTCTCAATCCCTTCATGTGGCAGCTTATTTTGCATACATGCCACCCTTTGTGTAAAAAAATTGTCCTTCAAATTCCTATTAAATCTTTCCCCTCTCACCTTAAACCTCTGCTCTCTTGTTCTTGACTCATCAACCTTGCGAAAAGACTGGGCATTCATCTTATCTATGCCAATTCTGCTCCTATATCACTTGGTCTTAAGTCGAGAACAACAATTTTCTTTCAGATTCAGATTCAGATGTACTTGTTACATATACATCGAAACATGCAGTGAAATGTGTTATTTGCACAACAAACAACACACTCAAGTATGTGTTGGGTGCACCCCGTAAGTGTTGCTACAAATTCCTGTGCCAACATTGCATCCCCAGAATTCTCAGCAGAGCAACACTGAATGTGGCAAAACAGGACACATCAAACAGCAAGGCAACACCAGTGAACCAATCCTCACTCCCCTCTCCCTAGCAACCAGGTGGCAGCACAAAATTTTATTATTTTCATACCTTTGCGTTTCCAAGGCTCTCTAAGCCTCTGATCCAAACAAAGTTCTCAAAGGAACATGTAAAATGCTGGGGGAGCTCAACAAGTCAGGGAACATCTCTAGAATAAACAGTCGACCTTTCAGGTTGAGACACCATATCAGGACTGGAAAGGGAGTGGGAAGAAGCCAGAGTAAGAAGACCAGGGAGCAGACAGAGCACAAGTCGGTGTATGGTCAAGCCAGGTAGCCAGGCAGGGGAAAAGTGGGTGGACAATGGGAGAAAGGAAGAGGATGGGCACCAAGGGGAGGTGATGGGTAGGTTAGGAGAAGGGAAGCTGAAAGAAGTGTGGTGAACTGCATATACCTGTCTGGACACCCTCCCCCTGCTGTCTGCTCCTGTGGCTCCTCCCTCAGACCCCGGTATAAAGGTGATTGGAGACACAGACCCTTCCTCAGTCTCCAGGATGTTGTGTGATGGTCACTTGCTGTTTGTGCTTTCTTCCAGCCAATAAAAGCCTACCTTAACCCATGTCTCAGAGTTATTGATGGTGCATCAAGAAGGGAGCTAAAATGGGGAACTGAGAAGAGCAAAGGGGAGGGGGAAGGAGAAAGTACCATCAGTTAGCGAAATTAATGTCCATGCCCTCAGGTTGTGGTGGCAACCCTGTTGGAATATGAGAAGCTGTTCCTCCAAGCTGAGAGTGGTAACTCCCAGTACCACTTTTGCTGCTAGGTTTGTCAGATTGGCTGTCAGGAAATTGACGTGTGAGACCAGAAACAACCTTTGTGGCAAAACTACACAGCTGAGTTTGCATCTAAAAGGAAAGGCCTAACTTTTTACCTCAGAGAAATGATGGGAATGGAGCCCTAGAAAATCATTTCTTCCTACGGGTGTAGTAGTACTATCAACAAGGGAGAAGGAGTGTTGGTGACAAAGAAGTGTAGAAAGCTATTTGGCTGATTATTCTCTGGTTGCTGTCAATGACCTTATCAAGTACAGCATAATGTAAGTGGCTCCAAGACAGAAATGTATGTTGTCAGTTTTGTCAATATTTGCTTCCAACCCTTTCCTATTTTAGCTGACTTTACTGATCTATTAGAATGCTTTTGACTTTTATTGCCTCGTTCTATTATGATAGGAATTTGTATCGTAAGTATGCATACGTCCATTGCTGAGGGTGGGAGAGAGGCAGAGATGTCAAAGTAGTAGACAGTATGTGTCTGATGTGTAATGACAGCGGACATACTCCATTGGAAAAGCAATCTTGTTCGGAAAAATATTCCAACTGTGCACAACACCAATTAACGATCAGTTAAGAAAAACTTCAGAGTAAAGTTTTAAAGGAAAGTGGAATAAGATTTGAGGAACAAAAAAACAGAATAGAATAGGGAGAGAAAAAAACAAGTGAATAGGACAAATTCAGGGTACAGTTGGCACAGTACAAATTGCTTCCTTCTGCCATTTAATTGTATGAGCACATCACCCTGAAACTCAGATCCATCCTTCGCCATTGTAGCAGTTTGAGTCAGTCCACCTCATCTCAGCCCATAAACACTGGCCCTGACACAGACACCTCAGAGAGATCAATTTCCCAATTTTCACCTGTTCAATATTTGTGCCTTCAAAAGAACCTTGGTTAATTTATGTGTAAGTGCTTTTTTATCTGGAAGACTAATCTGTTATGCACACTCCCGAATTCCTTCTCCCACAGAGAAATGGATTATGCCTTTTGTTCCACCCCACATAGAAATTACACCATCATACAGCAAGACGATAAATTAATTCAATAGTGCAGTGTCTAAAATGAACAATTAATTCTGCTACTACTAAAATTGTGACACATTTAGCTAACACTGAAGTAAACCTCATGGCCAGAGACTACAGTGAGAAATAACAGTCAGGTATTCAACGTGAAGCTTTATTGAGCATGGAACCTGATAGCCACTCCTCAAATATGCACAGGCACAGTTAAATGTAGAAATCTAGAGGCTACTGTCTCTGCTCCTTCGCAGTAAATCCTGCTTGCTTCTGCTTCAAATGTAAATTTCAGGTATTTTCAATCTATTCTCAAAATTTGAAAAGCCAGATAAAATTTGGAAAGTTTGTTGACTGAAGTATTGATTATAATTTCCTCAGATAAAACTTCCAAAATTCAAAATTATGAAAAATGTTTTTCTAATATATTAGCCAGATTAGTCTTCCACTGTTTTCAGATTGCTTCATGAGTATTATTATTTCAGAGAACCTGTCCTGGGCCCAGTATGTAAGTGCAAATAAAAAGAAAGCACAGCAGTGTCTCTGCTTCTTTAGGAGTTGGTAGAGGTTCGGCATTATATCTAAAAATTTGACAAATTTCTCTCGATGTGTAGTGAAGAGAACATTGACTGGCTGCATCACAGCCTGTATGGAAATGCCAATGCCCTTGGACAAAGAACCCTACAAAAGGTACTGGATATGGCCCAGTCCATCACCTCTACATGAAACCCAGGACCTTCTCTCTTTTCACTGCTGCCATCAGGAATAAGGTACAGGAGCCTCAGGACTCACACCAGGCCCTGGAGCAACTGCAACCCCTCAACCAGCAGGCTCTTGAACCAAAAGAGTTAACTTCACTTGCCCCATCACTGAAACGTTCCCTCAACTAATGGGCTCACTTTCAAGGACTTTTCATCTCATGTTCTTGATACTCATTATTTATTTATTTATTTATTTATTTATTTATTATTTCACCTTTTGTGTTTGCATTTTGTTGTCTTCTACACGCTGGTTGAATGCCCTAGTTGGGTGGTCTTTCATTGGTTCTGTTATAGCTGTTATTCTATACATTTATTAAGTATGAACACAAGAAAATTAATCTCAGGGCTATATATGGTAACATATATGTACTTCGATAAAAAAAGTTACTTTGAACTTTGAAAAACATTTACACATAAATTACCTTAATTAATGTAGCTTCTAACTTCATCTTCTACATCTGTCATAATCTTTACTTCATGCTGGATAAATGTTTTTAAAAAGTCAACAAATAGTTACTCTCTTTCCTTTCAGGTTTGTAGTTGGTGGATTTTTCTTGTGATTGGCTGCACAACCAGCTCGATGACTTCACTGTCGCTGGATGCCAGAGACTCACAGAGCTGATAACCAACAACGATTGAGATTGGTCAAGAAAGGCAAAATGCATTCTCCCTATGCCTTTGCCTTCAGCTTTCTCTGAGACTAGCAGCAAGCATCATTACAGCAGTCGGATCCCTTAACTTCCTGTAAAATATGGGGAAGTAAAAGAGCAGCCATTTCCCATCACATCTGAGTTTTCTTTACCAGGTCTCTCCAACCTTTTTGCTGTTAAATCTTTTCAATTTCATCTAAGTTGTTTCAATTGTTATTAAGTTTCTGGTGACATATGTGCAGGTTTAATAGTTTTCTGGAAATCAGCTTTCAATCACCATCACAATTGCCCTTATTCTGGGCAGCTTCCTGTCCCAATCTCTGCTGACAAATTGGACACAGTACACTGTGTCAAATTTATTGTAGAGCTAATGGAAAGTTGAAAATCAAATATAAAAGTACTTTACAGAAAAAAAAAACATCTGCTGTTATAGCTGAGGGCACTGTGTGTCCTGCACTGTCCTTTAGGTTGAGGATAAATCAATTTTTTTACATTAATTAGATTTCTCAGCAAACAGAAAAGCAATACACAGCAATTCAATAGTACAATTTAAAGTCGAGATATATTAAAAAGCCCTCTTGTACTATTACAAATTAATACATAACTGAAAATAATAAACATGAATATGTAGGAACCAAATCTCATTGTAGATGGAATGATGTTTTTTCCCCACCAAATTTGCTGTGTTGAATATCATTTGTGATGCTTAATGCTGAACTGATTTCATACAGTGAACTATATTTAAACACACAAAAAATGAGGTAATCTGAACATACAAACTTACAAATTAAAACCAGGTATAGGACATTGGTCCCCCAACCTGCTCCATCACTTACATTTGCTCCTGCTGGTCAGTATATAACCTTGGCTCCGCATTTGAGTTTACCCATAGTTAATCAGAATTTAGCTTTTCCTTAAAGTATTCAGAGGCTTGGCTTTCCCAACAATCTAAAGATAAGACTTCTAAAGACTCCCAGTCTTCCAAGAGGGCAATTTGCCTTATTTCCGTCGTAAACGGCTGAAGCCTGCCACCCCTACTTCCTCACTTAGTCCTAGAATCTTCCACACGAGGAAACATACTCTCCACATCTACCTAGTCAAAATGGCCTAAGAACATGTGTGTTTTTGTCAAGTCCTGTCTAATTTTTATGAGCTTTAGTCATTACAAGCCAAGCGTTCCCACCCTTTCTTGCCCATTTCAGGTATGAGTCAATGTTAACTTATCTCTCCCGGTGTAGAGAATGGCAGGAATTAAGATGGAGGAAGATCACTGTGGTGTAAGAAAGAAGTTAATACTAACCAAGGTGCTTACTCTGGCATACATCAGTTTTGGCAATTATAATGTTAAACTGCAGTGTACAAGGTCACCAGCCACAAGCTTTAAATATGAAGGTAAGAATCCAAAGACATTTAGACCTGAAGACTGATCGGGCAATTTACAGCGATATCCCCACAAACCAACAAACTTGCCTTGAACAGGAGAGGAGGTTAGAAATGGTCGGTGTGGACTCTGTGGGCTAAAGCCTTTTTCTTTGCTGCAGCTCTCTGTGACCCCATGACTCTAGGAGATTCATAAGGTAGTTTCTGGGTATTCTTCAAATGCGTGAAAGTAAGTTGGAGAAGAGTGGAGTCTAGCTCAGAACAAGACAGCCACAGGTTTCTTCACAGATTCAGGAGCAAACTTATATTGTTAGTTATGGGACGGGGGCAGAAAAAATTGAACAATATATAGTAGATCTTATATTTTTGTGCAGTGGTTGATACTTTGTAAAGAAATTATTTAAGCAAAGAGAACAAAATTCATTTTCTGCATTTATATCTTTCATTATCAGGGTGTGGTTTAGATGTTAAAACTCAAATTGATGCTGACTTGTGAATACAACAAATTTGCAGTCAAGTCTGCCACATTTCTAACCCTGATCTATCTACTCACTAACACTTGAAGTTTCTTTAAACTCTTTATTTATGTCTGAGCTGCCTGGCAATAATTTGAAAATGTCCGGATATAAAAAGCAGCAGAAGGATGACAGACATCAGCTAAAAGGTCAGACTGGAGAATTTGAGGTTGTTCTCCTTGGAGCAAAGACTGCTGGGAAGGAGTGAACAAGTTTGTGATGACTTTAGATAAGGCAACTGGAAAGAAACAATTCCAATAATAGATGGTTCGGTGAAGAGGACACGGCTCTGGAATAATTATCAACAGAACACAGAGGACATGAGGAAAACTTTTCTCTTATAAACCGGGCTATGCTGATTTGGAGTTCACTGTCTGCAAGGAAGGCAAAAGAGGGCCATCAGGATTTTGAAAAGGGAACTAAAAAGGCACTTACATCTTTCTACTAATATCAGACGCATTGGATGTAAGTCAGAACCAAAAACCTTAAAATCTCTATCCATAATTACAGACTTTCGTAACATCTGCACAACAGACAGCTGGCTAATTGATCTAGTTTTTTCCCGATAAAATATGAGAATGACTGTAGTCCCCGGAAACTAATCAAGAAAATCACCTGAATACAACCAGACAAAACTGAGAACACATCAAACAAATAACAAATGTCAGCCAGTAATTGCCCACATTCAACATTGAATATTGGCACCACGGTAGCATGGCAGTTAGAGTGACCCTGTTGCAGCTTGGGCTGTGGGAGTTCGGAGTTCAGCTTCGGCATTTTCTGTAAGGAGTTTGTACATCCTCCCTGTAAACATGGGGCTTTCCTCCGGGTGCTCCAGCTTCCTCCCTCAGTCCAAAGACTGGTTAATAAGTTAATTGGTTACTGTAAATTGCCTGTGATTAGGCTAGACTAGGGTTAAATAGGTGGGCTGCTGGGTGGTGCAGCTCGTTGGTCAGGAAGAACCTGTTTCGAGTTGTATCTCTACATAAGTAAATAAAATCAATCATATAGTATTCAGAGAATAATTACTATATTGTAAATAGGCAATAATGAACATATATAATCAGCTAATACATCCTGTTAAGTACCTAGTAATTATTGCCCACTGCCAGTCAGTTCTTACCACATGAAAACTGGGCAACAACCCATTGGACAGTAATCATGATATAAGAATTTAGAAACCTGAGCTTTAAAGTTAATAACTGATTCTGCAGCAATTGTTGTCTGGAGAAGGTAGTTTGAAAATTCTAATTCTCCTATTCTGAAGTTTTTCTTAGCATCATATCTAGAAATCTTATGTTTGCATTTCAAACACTGTCCTTTGGTCTTGGATTTTCTAACGAGTGACATTTTCTTCTCCGTATCAGAAAGTTTACCCTCCAGCCTTCCGAGTTCTAGAGAATACTCACAATGATGGACTGGTACATTACCTCTGCTCTCCACCTGCTATCACCCCTGACAAGAAATCAATGTAAAAATGTCTTATGACGATCAGTGATGTGCCGTAGATAAGGATACAAGATGTAACATACTTGGGAAGCTGTGCCTGCACTTACATAAGATAAAGAGCAAAACTGCTAAATAGTAACTTTATTTGTTATGATTGAACGTGGTCTGAGGCAAAAAGTTTGTCAAAACTTGATGTCTATCAACATAACAGCTGAATCTTTAAACCAACCACAACTCTTTATCACAGTGTTGAATATAAGTCAAACCAATGATTAAACTGGTTCTGCCCATGATGTCTCTTCACAATAAAAAGGGCTTGTATTTGTCACTAGTCTTCACATTACACTTGCAGTTGAAAGATGCCTTTATAAAACTATGATAAATATGTGCTGAATGACAGAATATAATTTTGGTGAATAATGTGGCTTTATGGTTAATGCATATCTTAACTGAACACACTTTGTCTACTGAAGGATGGATGTAATCGTACATGTAAAATTTATCATTAGTTTTTTTTAATTTCATCATTTGTGCATCTATAGAGTTTATTGTCATTTGTATTTATTCTCCTTTTCTTTTGTTGCAACAGACCAACTTGTATTCTGAGTAATAAGGTAAAGCACATGCAGCGGCACCTGGAAAAATAAAGTTGATACACTCACTGACTATTTACCTATTTGATTGCCTTAGTATGTGTCAACATGTGTTTATTCACAGATTCTCATTTTTCATCTTGGCACTTCTCATCTGGTCCGATAACTTCCTCCTGATACAATCACAGCCTTTCCGAAGCACCTGGCACATGACCACCCTGTGACCTCCCATGTGATGGGCCACTTTACCTTTTCAAGACCTGCCCTCTTCACTTTGGAGACAGGCCACTATCTTGCTTTCATACCATCTCCATTGACCTGCACAAACTGATCTGTAAGTTTTTTTCTTTTGCAAGTATTCTTTGAGATTGATTTCTTTCCCCAGAAATGTCACCAGAAAGAATCACCGTACATTTTTGCATACTAAAAACATTCAGATGCAGAATTCATATTATAAAGAACATAAAGCATGGGCAGAATATAATCATTATATCATCAGGAAGTTTTTTCAGCCTCCCTCTTCCCACTTTCAGGAACATGTCCATCTTTTAATAGTATTTATATTGTGGACTGGAGAGAATTTCAATCATGAGAACTCTAATGGCCATTTGCCTTCTGAATGGCCTTTTTCATCGTACTATCAGTACTGCCACAGCGTACAATGGATAGGCCAGTGACTGGCAACTCCAGTATCATGGAACCATTCAAGATTATTGTTGGCATTTTAACTTCAAGGTATTGTCCTTGTTGTACAAATGGTCTGAAACATTGCTTTGCAGCGTACGATCAAATTAGGCTCTTTTATTTCCTCCTAGAATTCTTGCAGAATAAAACTGATGTTGCAAATGACACTAGCAAGGCAGATGATATTTTAAAACGGAGGAACAATTTCTTCCATTGGGCCTTAGGAGTGCTGAGTCTATCATTACAATGTACCCCAATCCTCAGGTAAGATTCCATTAAGGCACGAAAGGAGGGCAGATACTAAACTAGGCTTTGATTCTGATTTTCCAAAATGAGCAAAATAACTTCTCTAGTTTCCCAATGACCAGGAGAAGCAAACTTAGTGGTTACTAAGGAAGAGGCTTTGTGCCTACTTGTTTGTGTACGTATGAATCTTTGGTTGTGCATGTATGCACAAAGACTGACTTCACTGCAGGGCTCTCCATAGGAGTAAGCCAGTGGATATCACTGTCAGGGCTCATTCATTAGGAGAAAAATGCTAGTTTTGTGCAATATCATAAAATAGATCATTGTGAATGAAAAATTTAGTTTATATCTTTCTTGTATTTATTTCCTTTGTTTCTATCATCCAATGTTAGAAATCTGGCTAAAGATTGCTTTAAAATTGTATCCCCATGAAAGTCTGAAATCGTGAATGGAGGAAACACTTTTAAAAAACTATATTTAATTTATTATGAACGGAAGGAGAGCTGTTGGCCACCGATCACATAAAACGGAAATGAGATAATTACAGTTAAGCATTGAAGGTGACCCTCCGCAAATGCTTGAAGGCCAGTCACACCAGAGTATTATTGATTGTTCTACTTGTTGTACTGATAAAGGCTGGTATGGGTGCACTTGCTTCTACTGTGTATCGGAGAACACCAAACTATTTTAGTGCACATCAGAGCCGGGACATACATTCCTTTGGGTTGTTGCAGGAAGCTCACATAAGTAACTGTTACAGGGCCAAGGGAAACTGTTGGCCCATAGCTACAAGGTCTTGCTGGTTATAAGCTGAAGTGGATCACAGAAGCTATTTGGAGCAAAAAGTATCAGTATAACAAAACCAGTTCTAGACACCAATGTCTGAATGAAGATATATCATTAGGACAGCATTGTGGTGCAGCTAGTGGAGTGGATGACACACAGCTCCAAGGTCCCGGATTCAATCCTGATTGTGCACCCTCAATGACTCTTTGAATTTCCTCCGAGTGCTCTGGTTCCCTCCCACATCTCAAAGACCTACAGGCTGCTGGGTTAATTACCTTGTAAAGTGCTCCCAGTGTACGTGGGTGGTAGAAGTTATGGAATGTGAGTGAAAGTGGTCACTGTTGAGGGAGGAAAGGGATTACTCTGTGAGCCAGCACAGAATCAAAGGGTCAAAATCCCATAAGGAAAATCACAGTGAACATCACCTCAAACTGGATCTCAGCAAAGAGGACTGAAGCATCACTGTAAGCAATTGTTGCACTACCATTTTATAAATGGGTATCTCTAAGCTCTTAGAATCACAGTATTACCATAAACATGCCTTTCTTTGGATTTGATAAATGGTTCATAGAGCACAGAACAAAGAACACAGAAGACTACAGGCCCTTCGAACCACAATGATATGACGACCATTTAGATTACTCCAAGATCGGCCTAATCCTTTCCATCAATACAGATCACCACTTTTCTTTTGTCCATGTGCCTATAAAAGAATCTTTTAAATGTCTGTGATGTACTTACATCCACCACCACCCATGGTACCCCCACTCTCTGTGTAAATAACCTACCTCTGACATCTCCCCCATAACTTCATCCAATCACTTTTAAATTATGCCTTCTTATATTAGCCATTGCACCCTGGGAAAAAGTCTGTCCACTCTATCTATACATCTTACCATCGTATACACCTCTATCAACTCTCCTTTGCCACAAAGGGAAAAACACTCACTCAATCATCCTCATTGGAGATGTTCTTTCATGCTGGCAATAATCTGATAATCTCTTTTTCACCTTCTCTAAAGCATGCACATTCTCCAAAGATGAAGTCAGCTGAGAATAAAAAAAGTTTTCTTTGTTAACTCAGTATAAGTTATGTCTCAAACGACCTCTTCAAGTTTTTGTTTTTAAATGATTCTAATGCAAAACAGAACAGCAACTAAATCAGAACCTGAAAGGATAAGATACCTCAATATTTCAGAACGTTTTATCAAACATTACTGTTGAAACATGCAAGTATTTAAAATCCATTCCTATATTGATTCATTCTTGGAAAGCTGATTTTGTTTATCATGCCAAGGAATGTCAGTGAAACCAATCAAACATTCCAAGATTAATTATAGGATAAGAAGGGACTTTAACCACATAGAAACATAATAAATGTGCAAATAAAATGCCTGGGTGACTCACCCATTGATATCCTGCTTGTTTTATGCTGCTGCTATTCTCAGTGACAAAGGTACTCTGACTCTCTCATTGCCGGCTGTACCCTTTTTTTACATATGTGGATTCCGGCTTGAATGAGTAAATCTTTGTTACTTTCTCTCTGGACTTGGCTTGGTCACATAAAAAGTAATAATAGTAGTCACTTTATTAGCTACACCTGTACACCTGCTTGTTAATGCAGGTATTCTAGTCGGCCAATCACGTGGCAGCAACTCAATGCATAAAAGTATGCAGACATGGTCAAGAAGTTCAGGCCAAGCATCAGAATGGGGAAGACTTGTAAACTAAGTGACTTTGATCATGGAATGATTGACGGGGTGATTTCATTATCTCAGAAACTACTGATCTCTGAAGATGTTTGCACACAACAGTCTAGAGCTTACACAGAATGGTATGAAAACCAAAAAAAAAAATCCAGTGAGCTTGGGTAAAAACACCTTGTGAAAGACAGGTGTGAGGAGAATGGCCAGACAATTTCAGGCTGACTGAGAGATGATAGTAATTCAAATAAGTACTCGTTACAACAGTGGTGTGCAGAAAAGCATCTCCGAACGCACAGCACGTCGAACCTTGAAGTGGATAGGCTATAGCAGTAGAAGACCACACTGGCTTCCACTCCTGCGGCTGCTGTATTAGGTGTAATAAGTGGCCACTGAGTGTATAATTATGTTCAATGGCAGTGCCTTTACTGCCTTCAAGAAATCACAGGACTCTAGAATGGAAGCTTCCTGGCCACATCTCTTCAGAAGCTCTCAACTACTTAGCGAAGAGTGGAAGAAATTAATTTCAGCTGACACTCCCGTGAAGTGCTGAGGGAGCGTTACATTGCATTTTTGCTTGAGGTGTATATCTGACGTCAGGTGGATAACACTAGGTGGAGGAAAAGCAGAGGGGTGACATGGTGTCGTAGCCAATGTTCTCATTAATAGACGTAGTATCTTTGATATCTGGCAGCTCTACCTTGCAGGGTGGACGGGCATCACTCATCCATCTCCTAAATCTCTCATTTATGCCTCCAAGTGACACACCCTGATACATCACCTCAGCTGGCGGGCTAAAAGGGCGGAGGACCTTGTCGACAAAGTCACCAGCCAGGGCAGATGAGTTCCCTGAAGAACTACATTGGCCACGTGCTCAAGACCAGGGCGGGCAACTGAGTTGGAGGACATCGGGTGTGGTCTGGCCCGGAGAGGGATGGGTGCCACCAGGCCTCACTAGCCCAAGATATGTGACCCATAGAAAGGGTTGCAGAATCTGAACTAAAACGATATGTAAAAATAAATCTATTATTATCATATTACTGTTTTTGGAACTTGGAAAGTACACATTAGTAGTTGTGGCTCTTGCATAGTGCTATTAACTAGGACTTCACTAATCTTAAATCCTGAGATTCAGGTGGGATTAGAAAAGCATGTTTTTTTTCTTTTTTCCAGGAACCAATATAGCCAACCTCAGAAAGTTCTAGTGGGTCACCCTTGTTGGAAGCTGATTGGCATTGCTTAATGTGGAGATGCTTAACCAGTTTCTGCTTATTCAATTGTGCTGTACACTGAGCTTTCAGTGTGATATTCTGCCAACAGGAATGAGCTGAAACAATATAATGTCAGAGTTTCAGAAACTTTGGCTTCAATCTCAGGGCATCTATCATTTAGTAATATTCAAGTATCGTTTGATTAGATTTAGTGATGACAGCAACTACTGAAGAAGGAAATGGAGCATAATCCTGCAGTTCAAGACTCATTCAATGAGTTTCTACTGTTCAGAATGTAAACCCTTACAATCAGTGCTTACATTATCAGTCATTCACTTTCACATTTGTAAACTGTTTCCCATCTGCTTGCTACTGATGTCCAATGCACAATAGATTCAGCCAGCTGATAAATATACACAAGTACTGGGAAAACAAAGAAGCTATTTTTTATTTTTTTTCCCAGTATGCATATAGAATAGTCACTGTTCGAAAACAATTAACAAGTTGACATAATGGTTCCTTCCATGGTCTTTGCCTGGCATGGACTTCCGTTTCCCACATTTAGTTTCCTCTCATGAAAATTGGAGCTCACTGGCAGGTTTCTCGTTTTCTGCTTCGGAAGAGGTACTCGGCCAAAAACAAATCAAAGAGAAGAAAGGATAATAGTTTCTTCATGGAGAAACACAGCTGTGCACAGAGGACTTGGGCACGTCATTACACCCACACTGAGCTTCCTGTGCTGGGTTAACACAAGAGTCCGAGCAACGGTGCAGGGCAGCTGCTGCAAAAATAACACCAATCTTCACCGAGGTTAGCCCTTTTTGTTGGCAGTAAGGATAACGTTATTGGACTCATCACCCAGAAGTCAGATTTAATGAACCTGAGCAGGTTTGTGGGCAGTTTGCCCGTTAGGACTGGAGGTAGGCAGGAGAGCCTTGGCAGTGCTCATCCAGACCATATATACAATGCTGAACTGTTTAAAGTATCTCAGGAGAAAGGTCAGTTTACATTCCTTTACAAAACCCTGATGTGGAAAGCACAGGATCAAAGGTACCTGGAACATATAAAGTTAGTTTAGTGATTCAAGTGGAAAAAACTCATACTAATGATGACTAAAAAAATGGCATAACAGTGTACTTGTCATAACAGCACACCTGACTCATTGATTTCCTTTACTGAAGAATACCTGCTGTCCTTTCCCATTCTGGTCTTGATGTGGCTCCAGACCCCCAGTGATGCTTTGAATAGCCTAACAAATCACTGCATTGTGACTGGTTATTATTGTTGCGTGCACTGAGAGACAGTGAAAAGCTTTGTTAGTATGCCATCCAGGCAGATCGTGCCTTACCTATGTACAGTTAGATAGTAAAATAAAACAGAATAGAGACTGCAGTTACAGAAAAAGTGCAATGCAGGTAAACCAATGAAGTTCAAGGGGTGCACACTAAAGTACAGTAAGAATAAAACTGGACAGATCTCTCAGCACTAATCAACATCCTAGAGCACAGAGCATTCCAGCAAAGAAATAGGCCCTTCAGCCCATCTAGTCTGTGCTGAACTATTATTCTGCCTGGTCCATAAGCCCAGCCCTCCATAATTCTCCCATCCATGTACTTATTCAATCTTCTCTCAAGTGTTGAAATCAAACATGCATCTGCCACTTCCACTGGCAGCTTGTTCTACACTCGTACCACCCTCTGAGAGAAAACATTCCCTGTCATGTTCCCTTTAAATATTTCACTTTTCACCCTTCAACTATGACCTCTCGTTCTCATCTCACCCAATCATGCTTCTTCTTCAAAAGGTACTAAATCAAGAAGGAGGGATCCATCACGAAGGACCCTGCCCTCTTCTTATTACTATCATTAGGGTGTGGATACAGAAGCCTGAAGACTCACAATCAATATTTTAAGAGCATAAGAAATGGGGACAGGAGTAGGCCATCCGGCCTATCGATCCTTCTCTGCCATGGACTGATCTGGCCATGGACTCATCTCCATTTACCTGCCTTTTCCCCATAACCCTTAATTCCCCTACTATGCAAAAATCTATCCAACTTATCTTAAATATATTTACTGAGGTAGCCTCCACTGCTTCATTGGACAGATAATTCCACAGATTCACCGCCTTCTGAGAACATTAGTTCCTCCTCATCTCCATCCTAAATCTACTCCCCCGAATATTAAGTCTATGTCCCCTAGTTCTAGTCTCACTGATCAGGGGAAAGAACTTTCCTGCCTCTATCTTATCTATCCCTTTCATAATTTTATATGTTTCTATAGAAGAGCTCCATCACGTCTGCCATCAAATTTCTGAATGGTCAATGAACGTTACCTTGCTATTCCTGTTCTGCACTGTGTATTTATTTATTTGTTTGTTTATTTATTGCAACTTACAGTAATTTTTGACTTCCATTCCACTGCTATCACAAAGCAACAAATCCACATTGGTCAGTGATAGCAAACATCTTTCTGATTCTGACTCGAAATCCTCCTCACAAGTATTTTGGAATTGATGTCTGAATAGCAAGAAATGTTCCACTTGCCAGTCAAGCACTAGTTTTATAAATGTGATCACATTTTCCTATCCCATCCTCCTGTATCACGATCCAGAGCTTAGAGCCTTGGAAGGCAATGTTGTGATGAATAAAATCCCGTACATGCAGGAGTCCAAGAACTGAGGGGCATAGAGATTATACATTATATAGTACTCATAAAGAAACTCTACCTCAAGGAGACAACATCTGCTGTCAAAGTTACCCACTGTCTAAGCAATGCCATATTTTCACTGATACCATCAGGCGGGAGATATAGAAGTCTGTTGTGCCCAACATCAGGCTCAGAAACTGTTACTTCCCTTCCACTCTTTGCTCTTTAACCAACTTGAATGATTGCAGTTTAGCCACATTATTACAAATTTGTCAACTTTGCACTAAAATGGACTTTTTAATGATAATTGTGTTTTCTTGTAAATATTTTGTGTATTTTAACTTTAATTTAAAAAATTTTGTCTATTGAATGCTGTTTATATGATGCTATGTGCTCATGATGTAGCTGCAAGTAAGCTTTTCATTGCACCTGTGCATGTAACAATAAACTCGACTTTGAATTGCTGGAATGAATCCCACAAAGGGTTCTGAAAACATCGATGAGAATAGTGGTGATATCCCTAATCTGGATTTACTGCTGTTTGTTATTATAATTTTTATAACGCTGTACTTTGTAAATACAGCATTAATGCTGTAATTCTGGCATTAATGTATTTATGCACATTTTATTCTACGTCCATAATTTAACCTCTAACTTTATTTTTAGATTTTTTATTCTTTATAATTGTTGAATGTTGCTTTTTTGTTGCATGTCACACCCCGACAAACTCACCACAACAAATTCCTAATACATGTAAATGTATATGACGAATAAAGTTCTTCCTTGATCCTTGGTCTTGAGTTGGATTGTGATCACTTTTTCTATTCTAAATATGTGTTTGTTTCTACAGTGAGTATTACACAAGTTCTAAAAAATAGAAAAGCATCTGACAGCTTTGATGATATGTAACAACTGGGAGCTGGTGTTCAACACAAATCTGTTGACATGCAGATACTTCATTTAATTTAATTTTATCTAGCCATTGAATAAAGCATTCGAAGAAATCTTCTTAACATTCCTAACAGCTGGCATTTAAAAACTTCAACCTGTCAAGGAATAACTTCTGATGATCTAATAGAAATTTGTTCCATGAAAAAACAGATAACCTTGGGCTGGTCAAATAAAACTGCTCTTGTGGCTAACAAGAGTTTGACTGAGCATCTGATTTTTGGAAGTTTTCACGATAACGAAGCATCACCCTAGATTATGAATGAGGGGTTTTGCATTTTCCCGGTTTTATCCAATCCACCTTCCCTCTAAAATTCCTGCTGCAGGTTTGGGATAACCAGGACACATACTGTTTGAGAAATTCTGCTACAAAGTATGCTGAAAATCATCTTAATGTCTTGGAATGAGTAAAATTGGCTTTTTTATATTAAATATCCATTGAAGATAAGATAAAACATCTGACAAAGACTGAATTTATTTCCAGTCAATGGAATTTATTCTCTGCAGCCTTATCAGCATCCTCAAATGTTACAATCAATTCCAATGGAATACAAACATTACAATTAGTTTAATAGTAATGGTCAGAAAAATCATTAAGAAAATTGTATAAATCCTTCTAACAGAAACATTCCAGGAAATGGGGTTAGTATTTGACACAGAGTTGAACACACATACCAGACTATATGGCATCATTCAGCATCGTTTTACTTATAGGGTTTTACTAACCTGAAAAAAAATCACAGACCAAGTTTATAGAAATTCAGAAACTATCACAACATCTGCTGTGACTTTCAGGAGGAGAATGTATTTATATTCAATGTCATGTCTCTGCATTAATTGCCTATTTTATCACACAAAGAATGGAAGGAAATAACTTTTACATATGGAGTTTATAAAGTCAAATCGATTCAAATAACCTTAAGGAATAATATACAATACTGGAGCAAAGATGGTTAATATCCTTATGGGAAATGCTTCTCTCAAAGGCTGTGAATACTGAATAATTCATTTGCTCAGTAGACTGACTTACTTACATTTAGCATTTTTCAGGAAAGAAATATAGTTCTGCATCTTTCATAACTCAGGATGTTTCAAAGCACATCACAGCCCATGAATTATTTCTGAAATATACTCAGTACTATAATGTGAGGAAATGGCAGCCAATTTGCATGTAGTCATGCCTAATATCTTGTTGATTTTCAGTTCCCATGTGGCCATTTTGACTTCTTTCTGCTCTGCAGTGATTGGAAGGCTGGACGAGATGAAATGCTGTGAGATAGAATCAGGGCCTTTTGTGTCAAGGACACTTTAAAGGACTCTTTACAAATCATGTTCTTGATATTACTTTGATTTGCGCTGTTTGTCTTCTTTTGTACACTGGTTGCTCTTCAGTCTTTGTTTATGTATAGTTTTCATAAAATTCTATTGTACTTCTTTCCTGTAAATATCTGCAAGAAAATGAAACTCAATGTAGTAAATTTGGACAGAACTATTCTTAGGGACTATTTGGAGTATTCCCTTTAATGGGTGCAGACTGCCTTACTATTCTTGATGTTTTTCTTCATTGTTGTGTCTAGTGTGGTAAGCCCAATGGCTGTGGATGTCTGGACAGTGATGAAAAATCTGCACGTCATGGAGTTGCTGGTCCTCCAATGCTTTTCCTACCCTCTAATCCAAACACACCTTGCATTTGTGGTTCCGTAGCTCTTCAGTCTTTGGGCTGCAGTGCACGATGTGTGAGTGTGTGCGTATGTGTGTGTGAGTGTGTGAGTGTGTGAGTCTGTGTGTGTGTGTGTGTGTGTGTGTGTGTGTGTGTGTGTGTGTGTGTGTGTGTGTGTGTGTGTGTGTGTGTGTGTGTGTTCGTTCGTTCAGAGGCCAAGAACTAAGGTACTGTTGATTCTTTCATTATAGTATACAAGACAATAGGCCTTCCAAAAAAATTAGATCTTCTATCAAACAAAAATCTTCTAACAATCAAGGTGTTCAACAAGATATAGGCCACGTCTCACAATGGGGGAGCCACTGCTCAGCAAAGGCAGACATTGCTAATAGAATTCCACTCAGACTTTGATTAGAGCTAAAATTCATTTCAGAGATTCAGGCTTATTCTAACAATACAACCAATCGAGAGATGAAGCAATAGCTACAGCTCTACACACCATCCTTACACACCTTGAGAAGTGGGATGCTTATGTGAGAATGCTGTTCCTGGACTACAGTTCAGCATCCAACACCATAATTCCCTCCAGACTCGACAAGAAGGTCAGAGACCTCGGCCTTCACCCTACCTTCTATAGCTGGATCCTGGACTTCCTGTCAGATCGCCAGCAAGTGGTAAAAATGGGCTCCCTCATCTCCACCCTACTGACTCTCAACATAGGAGCCCCTCAGGGCTGTGTACTAAGTCCCCTCCTTTACTTTCTTTACCCCCATGACTGTCGCCACCCACAGCTCAAATCTGCTAATTAAATTTGCTGACAACACTACACTGATTGGCCTAATCTCAAATAATAATGAGGAGGCCTACAGAGAGGAAGTTATCACCCTGACACAGTGGCTTCAAGAAAACAGCCTCACCCTCAATGTCGCAAAAACAAAGGAGCTGGATGTGGATTACAGGAGGAATGGAGACAGGCTAACCCCTATTGACGTCAATAGATCTGGGGTTGAGAGGGTGAACAGCTATGAGTTCCTCGGCATACACATCACCGAGGATCTCACGTAGTCTGTACATACTGGCTATGTGGTGGAAAAGGCACAACGGCGCCCCTTTCACCTCAGGCAGTTAAGGAAGTTTGGTGTGGGCCTTCAAATCCTAAGAACTTTCTACAGGGGCACAATTGAGAGCATTCTGACTGGCTGCCTCACTGCCTGGTATGGGAACTGTACCTCCCTTAATTGCAGGACTCTGCAGAGAGTGGTGCAGGCAGTCCAGCGCATCTGTAGTTGTGAACTTCCCATGATTCAGGACATTTACAAAGACAGATGTGTCAAGAAGGGCCCGAAGGATCATTGGGGACCCGAGTCACAAACTGTTCCAGCTGTTACCATCCAGAAAATGGTACCACCGCATAAAAGCCAGGACCAACAGGCATCTTCCACCAGGCCATCAGACTGATTAACTCATGCTGACACAACTATATTTCTATGTTATTCTGACTATCCTGTTGTACACAATATTTATTATAAATTACTATAATTTGCACATTGCACATTTAGACAGAGACGTAACGTAAAGATTTTTACTCCTCATGTATATGCAGGATGTAAAAAATAAAGTCAATTTAATTCAACTTATTACATGCATATTGAAACATATAGTGAAATGTGGTGATTGCTTAACAACCTACACACCCAAGGGTGAGCTAGGGGCAGTCCACAAGTGTCACCACACATTCTAATGCCAGCATAGCATTCCCACAAAGTGTGTCTGAAGATCAAGATCTCTAACATGGACAAAACTTATGGTCTGCAAGACAGCAGTGAACACTGCCCTACTGGACACTTCAGATCAGTGACTACCAAAGTACTGGAGAGATACCGCACTACCTGATTAAAAACTACTAAATTCACTGGCAGCATAAGCAAACCAAAACTAGCCTCCTCTCCCAACCAACATCCTTGGCACAGAAGCCCTAATCATGATCAATTGGCTCTGATCACAAGGCCATGGTATTGAAATAGCTCAATAGAGGCAGGGCTCTATACAGCTCTACTGCTGCCTCTATACGATATAGCAAGATATTATTAGGTGGATAGACAACATGATTCATGGATGCTCTTGAGGCCTTGGTCAAACCCTTGTTTATGACTACTCAAAGACAGAGTGGGGCATTCAAAAGAGTGCTGGGGTGAGTCCTTCAGTGAGAACACACAGATGTCCAGTATTGATGGAGGCAGGAAATATCACCCACCTACCCAAGTACAGATCCCCTACCTCATCTCTGTCCTCAGCAGCAACCTCAAATTCCACTAAACTGAACTTCATTATCCAGGTTTCTTCTGATTTTACAAGATGAATTTGCAAGGAAACTTAGTTTTAACTACAATATTGTGAGCTGCAACTTTGACCAGATTCATGTTGGAGAGTAACTGGGTATTCTTGGCTAAGAGGCTGGCTTCCTTCTGAATGTTAACTAGGCTCCATAGATGGCAGTGAGGAGCTAGGCATGCTTCAATTCTAGAGTAGATAAAATATAACTAACAATTAGAGATTGTATGTGAATTGAAGTCAGGTATTTACTTATATTACCTATCTTAATAGGAGGTCTGATGTTTGGTTGAGGTTCCCACTGTGTTTTTGGCCTAGGTAATGCTAACTTGCCTTCAGAAAAAGTTCATATACAGTACAATGAAGAAAAGAAACGGTGGTGTATTATGTAAAAACTGCTTCCTTATCGCTCCAGTCCTCACATTTGGTACTATGTGTGTGTAATGATTGCATGTTTTCCCTGTGAACCTATAGGAGTGCTTACTCCCACATCCCAAAGATACGCTCATTGCTTAATTGGCACATCTGAAAAATCCCTGAGTGGGTGCAGAGTAGGGGAATCTGCTGTGGGGTGTCAATGTATGTGTTTGAGAAAATAGGGTGCAGGGAGAAAAGCAAGGGGATGGGAGTTGATGGGATTGTTCCAAGAGCTCAAAAGATATTTTTACCTGAATATGGAACCCAGGGTTCAGATAAGCCCAGGTTTGTTTTCATCCATGAAATGGATTGAACTTTAGTTTCTAACATCTACGTACATGGAAGAGTTATTTGATTGAGAAGAAACTTGTTCAGAAGGTGACACTTTTCTGGATAAAATATTAAAATATATTTAATAAAATGTAAATGACTTCTAATATACAATTGATGCATATTTGAATACTTTAGCTAATAGCTGTTATATTGACAATTAACAAATATTTAAATATCCATGTAATAGCCTTTGTCCAAAATGTGCTGGTAAGAACATTGACAAATATTCCTCAGTGTATTAGGGAAAGAGGGATCATCCATTTACAGCAAAAACTCTATTCACCATCCTATTCTTTGTAAAATGTGCTGATTTGCAACTGACATTTAAAAATATTTATTTTCAAGTTATTTGTCAGTCTATCACGATTGAAATTCCCGATCCTTCCAAATGCATACATCATGTTGTCTCTTTCCATTGATTGTTTCTGTGACTATGTTATTTAAATAACTTGATTAAGAAAGATTATTTCAATGTAGTATTTACAAAACATTGCTAGTTTAATATATTGCAAAATAATGCCTTCCTGCACGATTACTTTTTATAATTTTAAAGCAGACACATTTTGCTTAAGGAAACCCATCAAGCGATTAACTTCGTGCTCAAGGGATCAGTCCTCACACAAAAATTGATGAAGGACAGGGTGTGTTTAAAAGCATTAAGAGTTCCCAAAAAGGAAACACTTCTCAAGATTGCTGTCAGCGTTTCAGAGCATGTGTTTTACTTTTCACCTTTGATAGGATGATGGCCCACTTGGCCAAGCTTCGCAAACGTCACCAGTGACACCTGTTTCCTGCCCTGCGTGGCCTCTTCTGTTTAACAATGAGCCAATTGGCCAGAGGTTTTATGATTTATCAGCAAGAATGTCCTTTCTTCCCTCTGATTAGGGTGGATCCTTTTCCACCCTGTGCCTGTCAATGTCATTTAGCTTGTCCTAGGGAAAGTCTTGAACCACACCATGTTTACATTTATGTAAATTCCCAATAACTTAAAATGCAAAAAGTGATCTCAAAAGGTACTGCAAAATCCATTATCTTTTATAGTTTTGATTTTAGGGGAGGGGAGTTTTGTTGAAACAATAAATGATTGCAATATATAATGTTGAAGTAATTTAACATGCAACTCTGAGTTCTGCAGATATTTGGTTCTTGATATTTAGAGTTTTTTCTACATTTTTGGACTGGTAAGCCATCAGCTGATAAAATTCATACTTTAGGAAGTTTTAATGGTTGAAGACTTTCCTTCCAATGCATTTAAGACTTACAGATGTTTCATCTAGTCTTTGATTTTCCAAGGCATGGCTTATAACTTGCATTCAGTGGGAAGGAACACCTAGTTTTAGCTCAAATACATATTACACCAATAAGAATGGCCGATTGATTATAGTGAAAACTAGTGTGAAGTGTTAAACTTTAGGAAGACAAACCAGGAAAGGACTTACACAGTAAGGCATTGAAGAGTGCAGTGGAACAGAGGGATCTGGGGATACAGATCAATACATCTTGGAAGTGACATCACAGGTACCGTGGATAAAGAGAGCTTTTGGCACATTGGCCTACATGAATTAAATTACTGAGTAAAGCAGTCCTGATGTTATGTTGAAGTTATATAAGACATTGATGGGGCCAGATTTATTTTATTTTAGTTTTATTTAGCGATACAGCACAAAGTAGGCCCTTCTGTCCCTTTGAGTTGCGTCACCCCAGTAACCCCACAACCCTGATTCACCCTAAACCCATCATGGGATAACGTACAATGGGAGAGGAAAGCAGAGTACCCAGGGCAAACACACACATTCCACGGGGAGGACGTACAAAGACTCCTTACAGAACAGAGCTGGAAATGAACTCTGAACTCCAGGACACCCTGAGCTGTAACTGCCACACCACCATTGTACCAATTTGGAGTATTGTGTGTCGTTCTGGTCATCTACCTAAAGGAAAGATATCAAGAATATAGAGTCATAGGGAAAGTTTGATTAGGTTAGGACTTTACTCCCTGGAACATAGGTGAATGAGGAGAGATTAGATACAAGTATACAAAATAATGAGATAGCGTAAATATAAACACGCTTTATCCACTGAGGATGAGTGAGACTAGAAATAGAGGTCACAGATTATGGGTGAAAGGTGAAATATTTAAGGGAAGCCTGAGGGGGAATGTCTTGGTGGGTGGTGCGAGTGTAGAACTAGCTGGCATCAAAAGCAGAAGATGCACGTTTGATTTATACATTTATGTTATTTAGAGATACAGCCCAACAACCCACTTACATATTGATTGTTGTGTGGTAATAACTGTTCCTAAACCTGGTGACGTGGGGCCTAAGGCTCCTGATCTCCTGCCTGATGGTACTAGCTAGAAGAATGCATGGCTCGGACAGTGGGGTTCCCTGACTTTCTTGTGGCAATGCTCCACATCAATATGCTCAATGGTAGGGAGACCTTTGCCTGTGACGGATTGGTCTGCATTCACTACCTGCACTTTCTCTGTAACTGTTAACTTTATTCTGCATTGTTTTTGTTTTACCTTGTTCTATCTCAAATGTACATTTATCAGTGTACAGCACGGATTCCCAGCCTTCCTCATGCCATGGACCACTACCATTAAGCAAGGGGTCTGTGGACCCCCGATATACAGTGAAGTTTTTGTTTTGCAGGCCGCCCACACAGATCATTTCATTACATCCTTACATTGATGTAATAAAAAGGAAAGCAATAACAGAATGCAGAATAAGGTGTTTAGTTACAGAAAGTGCAATGCAGGTAGACAATAAGGTGCTAGGTAATGATGAGATAGATTGTATGGTCAAAGGTCCATATTATTGTACTAGGGGACAGTTCAATAGTTTACTGTATAACAGTGAAATAGAAACTGTTCTTGAACTTGGTGATACATGCTTTCAGAATTTTGGAGGGAGAGAGAGGACAGGATGCCCCAGATGGGTGAGGTCTTTGTTTGATTATGTTGGCTGCTGTAGCAAGGCAGAGAGAAATATATCCAAAACCCATAAACAACTTTTTACTTCTTCATCTGCTACTTCCCTCCTTTAATTTGTGTTGCAGGTCTTCATCCCTCATTTGTCCTTAACATTATTGTTAGTATGATTCATAACAAGAGGGTATTTACCCTTTTAGCTATCACTCCTGTACATACAGAACATGCAAAGGAATGTTTGAAGAAGTCCAGAGAGGAACTAGGGTCAGCTTGGTTTATTAACCAAACCAGTTGAGGAGTGTCACTGAAGGAGCAGTGAAGACTCAGAGAAAAGTATACATTAAGAAATTGCCAACAGAAGCAGAAAATGTTGACATTCTTGTATATGATGGAGAAGTGAGAGGTTTACACTTGGCAAGGGATGATTTTACAGGTATGGATTCACATTGCTCATTATTGTACTAAATGCATTGAATTAAGCCATAATCCTTTTGATTTCACTCCTGGAAAGTTTTCAAGTTTCCCTCAGCTGTACTTCAAGGTTCTACAACTGCCTTCCAGGAGCTTATAGCTGGATTCAATTGTTCTGAAATGTTCTGAGTGGAAGTGACTGCAAAGGAACACCCTTTTCCTTTCGCAAATGTAAGGTTTATCAAAACAACTAAAAAAGTCATTGGCGCAATCTGTTTAAGATCCCCTCTCAGTCATCGCTCTGGCTAATTGTTGGGTGAAAGGAAATGCAGATTTGTTGTAAAGGATTTGGTGAACAATGCAAGCATGAACATGTTGTCTATCCGGTCACACCTGCTGCATAATATTGCTGTGTTTTATGCCCTCTTTTCAAAACAGTAAATGGCACGAAGTTTACATGACTTCTGAACTGAGCTTCCAGTGATCATTATCCAAACGGAAAGCACAATATAAGCTGACAAGTAGAAGCAAGCAACTTCAGTACTGGAGAGTACTTCCCAGCATACTCTTTCTGGCTGAGGAAAACTAAACAGGGCGGAGGGGTTTCCTTGTATGCCATTCTGGGGTATTTTCTTAATTAGTAAGTCATGAATAATTTGTGCATTCCAAAATGCTTCTGATTCTGAACTCGCTGGATCTGTGGAAGAGTCCATTTTTGAAGATTTGAAGCAAGAAGAACAGCTGGGAGGGAAAAAGCTGGAACTTATTTTTCCCTACCTTGCTTTTTCATAATCTGGCCACACGATCATTGTTTCTGAAAGGCTGAAGTATGCCTATTTTCATTAAAGTCACTAGGTTTAAGCTGCAAATCATCTGAGAGCACAGCGATGGCTGGAATTTAATTAAGGATTCATGAATTTAATTATTTGTGATAAGTCAACTCACTCGAGTTTAAGGTAAAAACAGAAAATATTGAAAAAATCATCAGATTGTACAATATCTGTGAAAAGAGAAAGATAGGCTATTTCAAGTTAAATGCCCTGCATCAGAACAGATAGAGAGAGAGAGAGAGAGAGCACATTAGTTGATCAGGAAGTGTTAGTGATTAGAGAAAAACTGGCTAGTTCTTCAATAGATTATCTTTCTGTAGTGTTATCTCATTTTTCTTTCTCCACTAATACAACGTGATTGCTTGGCTTTTCCTACATATCTCCTTTTCACTGCTTTTCCTTTGTTTGATTACACACTCTCAATTTTTCCTCCTTAACCCATTGATCAGATGGCTTTATCTCTTGCTTATTGCCAAAGCAGCTCTGTCTCAGCCTACCTGAAATATCCCATTCATCCCACCTATCAGAGATAAACTATCTGTCCCTTTCCCACCACTCCTGACCTGTTGACTATTTCCAACATTTTCAGTCTTTTGAACTTCTCAACTTAAAAGTATTAGTATTATTTCCAACTTTGGACGTGGCCTACATATCAATCTTCAGGCCACCAACACACAAGCACTTTCAGGAATCCAGTGAAATAAAAAGCTTTGTTTCTTTCAGTAAGCTTGACGATGTTCCATGGCCTTTACCTCACTGTCCCCTTCAGCTCAACATATTTATTCAATATTTCACTTTTAAACAGTTCAAGATTTGCTTATGATAGCAGCATTCGAGACAAAAAAGGAAGATCCTTAACTTGTCATAAACATAGGAGGTTCTGCATATGCTGGAAATATGGAGGAACATACACAAAGAGCTGGGGGAACTCAGCTAGTCAGGCAGCAGCTAAAAGGAATAAAGTTGACATTTTGGGCAGAGGTCCTTCATTGGAACTGGAATGGAAGGGGTAGAAGCCAGAGTAAGAAGGTAAGGTAAAGCAAGGGGTATAAGCTGGCAGATGACAGATGATATCAAGTGGGTTGAGAAGGGGGTGAAGGCAAAGTCAAAGTCAACACAAAATTTATTATCAGAGTACATACAAGTCACCACATACAACCCTGAGATCCTTTTTCTGCTGGCATACTTAGCAAATGTATAGAACAGTAACTGTAAACAGGATCAATGGACAACAATCTATACGAGTGCAGAAATAAATAAACAACAATAAATAATGAGCATGAAATAACAGGATAATAGAATCCTTAAATGAGTATAGTTATCCTCCTTTGTTCAAGAGCCTGATGGTTGAGGGGTAGTAACTGTTCTTGAACCTGGTGGTGCAAGTCCTGAGGCTCTTGTACCTTCTACTTGATGGAAGCAACGATAAAAAGAGCATGGCCTAGGTGGTGAGGATCTTTGATAATGGATGTTGCTTTTCTATGGCAACGTTTCAGGTAGATGTGTTCAATGGCTGGGAGGGTTTTACCCATGATGTACTGGGCTGAATCTATTACCTTTTGTAGGATTTTCCACTCAAAGGCATTGGACTGGTCTTCTGAGATAGTGACACCCAGGAATTTAAAGTCATGGACCCTCTCCACGTCTGATCCCCTAGTTTCCCTCTCTTGAAGTCTACAATCAGTTCTTTGTTTTTATTGACAGTGAATGAGAGGCTGTTGTTATTACACCACTTAGCCAAATTTTCAGTCTCCCTCTTGTCTGCTGTCACCTTTGATACGGCCCACAGCAGTGGTGTCATCAGCAAATGTGTAAATGGTGTTGGAGCTGTACTTAGTCACACAGTGATAGGTGTAAAATGATGATAATGTTAAATACTGAACTGTAATTGATAAAGAGCATCCTGATGTATGCAACTTTGCTGTCCAAGGTTGTGTGAAGAGCCAAAGAGATAGCATCTCGTGAAGTGAGAAGCTGGAAGGTGATAGGTGTTAAAGGAAAAGTGCTGAAGAAGAAGGAAGCTGATAGGAAAGGACAGTGGGAGTGGAGAATGGATGAGGGGCACCAGAGGCAGGTAAGGAGAAGAGTTAACGAGGAGCCAAAAGGCTGAGTGGAAAAGGAGAGAAGTGGGGGGAGCAAAGAAATTCCAGAAAGTTAAATAAATAGATGTTCATGCCATCAGGTTGGAGACTACGCAGATGGAATGTGAGCGTGTCGCTTCTTTGACTTGAGTGCAGCAGTAGAAGTGGCCAAGGACTGACATGCCAGAATAGAAATGGGAAGTCAAATTCAAATATGAGGTCACCAGGAAATCTTGCCTTTGGTGGTGGTTGGAGCAAAGATGCTTGATAAATCAGTACCCCGAACTATGTTGGTTCTCAGTGATTAGAGGAACATGGGTACAATAGGCAGCCCTAAAGGACTCGTAGTTAAAGTGTCGTCTTACCTCGAAGGACTCTTTGGGACCCTGAAGGGTGGTATAGGGCAGAAGGGGCTACTTGTCCTGCAAGTTGGGATAAGTGTCATTAGGGAGATTAGTGGGGAGGGACAAGTAAATAAGAGAGTGATCCTCACAGAAAGCAGAGAGTCAGAGGAGAGAAAGATGTGTTTAAAGGTAGGATGTTGTAGATGGTGGAAACTATGGAGAATAATGTAATCAATATGGAGGCTTGTAGAGTGGTAAGGACCAGAGGGCAGGATCAATTCCAACATTTAAGAGAAGATTGGATAGGTGTATGGATGAGAGTGGGATGGACGGCTATGGTCTCGGTGCAGGTAGATGGGAGTAGGCACAAAAACATTTCAGCATGGACTAGCTGGGCCAAAGGACTTGTTACTATGCTGTAGAGCTCTGTACTCCATGACTCTAATATCACAATCTTTGGTGCAATTGTAATCCATAGCTCTGCCAAGAATCAGTTATAAATTTGTTGAAGAGCATTTACTTTGAGTGTTCTTGTTACCACCGTTCCCAGATCTGTGAACAGTCGGTACTCTTTCCATCACCATACCTCAACCTCTTTCACTGAGTTAACTGAACCTTGGTTCTCAACCCTTCCTCCCTCCTCAATGTGCCACACAGTATTTTCTCCAGGTTCTGAGAAAGAGTTCAGAGTGTTTCACTTGAATGAGCTTTCCATAAATTTATTTGTGTGAGTCAATGCCTGCTTCATGAAACCCACATATCCTGCAGGATATTATGTATCAATGGCCTTTCCTCTGCCCACTGAAGCTATTAAATTACATGTAGTCTTTTATTCCCAACCTACAAGTGTTTATTTTAACTGCTTCAGACTGAAGAAGATCAAGCAGCAGCATAATGAAAAATATAGTGGCTAATTTTCTGAAAAACACCGTGAATTATACATTTAAATGTCAGACATATATTTTAAGATGTCATGCATTTTTAAATAATGAAACCATGTATTAAAGTTTAGTAATGACATTTCAGAAACTATCAATCTCATCCATAGTATCAAGAAAAATTAAGAAATTAGTTAAAAATTCCTGGCCAAAATTTGATCAGTTAGAACTGTTCATTCCAACACAATTGTAATTAATCAAGATTAACAATAATAACAGAGCCTTGAAAGCTTAAAAACAACAAGAATAAGAGTCCTAAGAGTTAAAACAAGACAGTGGGAACTGAGGCCCTGAAGGTTTAAACACAAAAGGGACAGAGGCCTCAAAACCTAATAAGTACAGGAAAAGACTGAAGTTTAAATCAGTGGGGAACGGAGGATTTGACAATTTAAGAAAAGTGGAATAGAGGCCTCAGAAGGTTTTGTACAATCAGAATACCAAAGAGTTTAAGTGCAGCAAAAAGAGGGAGTTTGTAACCATGTGATCCTGAGGGTTTATAAAGTCTCCACTGGCAGCAGCTTGGATTGAAGTCATATTCTGTCCCATCTAAGCCTCTTGAGTAAGAGATTCCACAGATGCTGGAAATCCAGAGCAACACACAAAATATGGAGGAACTCAGTAGGTCAGGCAGCATCTATGGAAATGAATAAATAGTCACATTTCATTGCCAAGACCCTTCATCAGGACTGGAAAGGAAGGAGGAAGAAGCCAGAATAAGATAGTGGGGGGAGGAGAAGGAGTACAAACTGATAGACGATAGATAAGACGAGGTGAGGTACATGGTGCATTGGTAGGGGAAGGGGGAAGCTTGAAGGTGAGAGGCGGAAGAGGTAAAGGGATTGAAGAAGGAATTTAGTAGGAGAGAAGAGTGAACCATGGAAGAAGGGGAAGGAAGAGAGGAACCATCATGAAGTGATGGGCAGGTGAGGAGAAGAGGATTGCTTAGCGCCACAATAGGTCAATCAACAGCAGATGCAATCTCAATGGCTCTTCACACGGCTTTAGACTACCTGGACAACACAAACACACATGTCAGGATGCTGTTCATTGACTATAGCACAACATTTAATTCCATTATTCCTAAAATCCTGATTGAGAAGTTGCAGAACCTGGGCTTCTGTACCTCCCTCTGCAATTGGATCCTCAACTCTCTAACCAGAAGAACACAATCTGTGTGGATTCATGATAATATCTCCTCCTCGCTGATGATCAACACTGGCGCACCTCAGGGGTGTGTACTTAGCCCACTGCTCTACTCTCTCTATACATATGACTGTATGGCTGGGCATAGCTCAAATACCATCTATAAATTTGCTGACAATACAACCATTGTTGGTAGAATCTCAGGTGGTGATGAGAGGGCGTACAAGAGTGAGATATGCCAACTAGTATAATGGTGCCACAGCATTCAACTACTCAACGTCGGTAAGACCAAAGAGCTGATTGGGGGACTTCAGGAAGGGTAAGACAAAGGAACACATACCAATCCTCATAGAGGGACCAGAAGTGGAGAGAGTGAGCAGTTTCAAGTTCCTGGATATCAAGATCTCTGAGGATCTAACCTGGTCTTAACATATTGATGCAGTTAAAAGGAAGGCAAGACAGCACCTATACTTCATTAGGAGTTTGAAGAGATTTGGTATGTCAACAAATACACTCAAAAACTTCTACAGTTGTCCAGTGGAGAACATTCTGACAGGCTGCATCACTGTCTGGTATGGAGGGGCTACTGCACAGGACCGAAAGAAGTTGGAGAGGTTTGTAAATTTATCCAGCTCCATCTTGGGTACTAGCCTACAAAGTACCCAGGACATCTTCAGGGAACGATGTCTCAGAAAGGCAAAGTCCCTTATTAAGGACCTCCAGCACCCAGGGCATGCCCTTTTCTCATTGTTACCATCAGGTAAGAGGTACAGAAGCCTGAAGGCACACACTCAGTGATTCAGGAACAGCTTCTTCCCCTCTGCCATCCGATTCCTAAATGGACGTTGAACCCTTGAACACTACCTCATTTTTTAAATACATATTACTTCTGTTTTTGCATGATTTTTAATCTATTCAATATATGTATACAGTAATTGATTTATTTATTATTATTACTATCTTCTATATTATGTATTGCATTGAACTGCCACTACTAAGTTAACAAATTTCATAACACATGCTGTGATAATAAACCTGATTCTGATTCTAAAGGGAGAGAGGGTAAGTAGAATAGGATATGGGAAAAAAGGGGCTAAGTAATTACTGGGAGCTAGAGAAATTGATGTTCATGCTGTCGAGTTGGAGCCTACCCAGACGGAATATGAGTTGCTACGCCAAACTGATTCTGGCCTCATCATGGCAGTAAAGGATGTCATGGACTGAAATGTCAGAATGGGAATGGGAAGAAGAGTTAAAATGGGTAGGAACTGGAAAATCCTTCTCGTTGTTGTGGACAATGTGAAGATGATTGACAAAGCATACACCAATCGACGTCAGGTCTCACTGGTAGAGAGAAAGCTGCACTGGGAATACTGGGTACAGTAGATGACCACGACAAGCTTGCAAGTGAAGTCCAAATCAGTTTTGTGGATATTAAAGTTACCTATTCCTCCTACCTTGTTGTTTTTACTTCTCTCGACAAATTGCTTAAATGTTTATTCCTCTACCTCCTGCTGCTCTTGGAAGGCCAATAATACAACTACATCATAGTGACAGCAATCTTATTCCTGTGCACTTTCTGAATTAACTCTTCAGGATGTCCTCTGGAAGTGCAACTGCTCCCGTTCCCACCCAACCCCCCCACGACATTTACATCCTTCTCTATCACGTCTGAGACATCTAAACACTAGCATGTTGAACTGCCAGTCCTGAACTTCTCTCAACCAAGTCTCTGTAATGGCTAAAAACGTCGTTATTCCATGTGTCAATCCAGTTCCTTAGTTCATCTTCTTCATTCATACTACTTGTATTGAAGAGAGTACATTTCAGCCCATCGAACCCACCATGCTCATTAACCTGGCCCTGCCTGTCCCATTCTGCCTGCTCTACCCAACATCCAACTTCCCTTTAGTCCTGGTTGTTCTGCTCCTAACCACTCTGCCATGCTAGTTTAACTTCCCTGATTAGCACAGCAAACATCTCTGCAAGCAACTGCCTTCCAGTTTTTGTGATCTGTCTCTGAAACACTCCCTCTTGCATCAACTCAAATCAATATTCACTCCTGACAAGATCTGCTTTCTCCCCAATAGCTCTCTCTCATTCACTAGTTCAAAGACTTGCACCACAAGACTTGCTATTTTCAAATGGCTCCCACTCTACAATGATGTTATTTAAAGAAAAATGAGATATGATCACATTATACAAAATTCAATGCTCAGAATTTTTAGGAGGAAGTGGAGGGGAAAATGGATGGACAAAGATGGATGATATGGGCTGGTGGAAAGGTGGAAGTGGGACAAAAATGGAAAGGTCGGACAATCAGAAAGTGGGAGAGGGAATGAGAGTGGGAGGGCAGAATGGAAGAGGTAAAATAGAAAAGCGGGGGTGTTAACCTGAAAGTGGAAAACTCATTATTTATGCCATTGGGTTGTAGACTACCCAGCAGAATATAAGATGATGGGTTATTTTCAACCAGAGAGTGATGAATCTTCTGAATTCTCTCCAAATTTAGGCTGCAGAGACTTACTATTTGATATATTCTGGAACAGAATTGATAGATTCTTAGATATGATGAGAACTGAGTGATATTGAGTTACAGCAAGAAAGGTAAAAGATCAGCCATAATTTTACTGAATGGCAGAGCATCATTAGGGGTTTAAGAGCTTACTCCTGCTCCCTTTTCTTATGGTAAGGAACGAGGACCGAAGAACATCTTTATTCACCACATACATTTACGTGTATTAGGAAGTTGCCACAGTGTATTGGTCAGGGCACAACATTCAACAAAAAAAATCAACTTTCAAAATTATAAAGAATGAAAAATTATGTATAAGAAATAAAGTTAGTGATTAAAGTATGGATATGGAATAAAATGTACATAAATATATCAATACCAGCAGTGTGAACAGCTTTATGATGTGGTTTAAAATGGTTTTAGTGCAGCCAGGCCACTCGTCTGAGTGCTACTGGCACCATGTAACCCAGTACTACCTGTCGCATGGTTGGGTGGTTGGCGACTAAATCGGCTCCCCCACCAGGCTTGCCTGGCGAGGGTGGTGGCTAGACACCCTGCAGGATGGAAAACAAGACCTGTCAAAGGGCTGATGAACCCTCTCGTAGGGTCAACGGCCATCCAGCAAACACGTGCCATGAAGCACGGAAAGGGCATCCTTTGCATCGAAGCTTGGTCTGGCTATTCACCGCAACAGAACTTGCCCCCAGCTGTCTTGGACCCCACCATGCCGCTGGATCTGGGAGGGGATGTCACGAAGGTGGGTCAGGACCTGTGCAATCCCCTACTCACCTAAAATCCACTCACGCACACGTTGTTCCTTTCTGAGGAGTCCTCAAACCCCACTAACTGACTGAAAGGAACAATTATCGTACTGTGGGATGGAGAGAGGGGGAGAGGGAGAGGGGGAGGGAGAGGGGGAGGGAGAGGGGGAGGGAGAGGGGAGAGGGAGAGGGGAGAGGGGAGGGGGAGAGGGGGAGAGGGGGAGAGGGAGGGGGAGGGAGAGGGGGAGGGAGAGGGGGAGAGGGAGGGGGAGAGGGAGGGAGGGAGGGGGAGGGAGAGAGGGAGGGAAAGGGGGAAGGGGGGGGAGGGAGAGGGGGAGAGAGCTGTATATGTTCTTGATATGTAGAGGTTTCAGGTAGATACTCTAAGCACATAAAATATTGTGAAAGCCATGACCTTCTCCTCCAATACATTACTCTTATCAATCACCTGTATGTGTCACCGAGGGAGTGCCTTCCCCTTGACAACAACTCCTAGCCAGACACCAGAAACACTTATATCATTACTCGGTGCCTTTATAGCCCCTTCTATCAACAGAGACATACCATCATAGTTACAGGCTGATTGTATGCAAACAACTCCTCCTTGCATGTAGACACAAGTTATCTGCCAAATGGGTTTCGGTAGCACTTTCATTGCCACTGATTGTTAGTCTACTCTGACACAGAAACCTGAGACTAAAGCTGCAAGTTTATCTTTTCCTGTGAAGGGGAAGGCATTCTTGCTTTATCTTAGACTGGAGGTGCTGATTCATCCGTTTCCTCGGCAACATTTAACACTTTTCCCATATTGATCTTTTAAATGATGCTTTCAATTACAACTTTGCTCTTTGTTCCAGTTTCAGGAGAGTTCCTACTTCAGGGATCACAGTTGCTGTTTGGCATTGGCATCCTGGGCTGGGCTATGTAAAGCACAGAAACTTAAAGCACAATTACATGAAACTTACTCCCTCATGTCTTGTTCACAAAAACCCAACAGCAGGCTGTTCACATTGTATTATTATTTATAACAAACTAACTTCCCCTCAAGTATATTTATAGGAAGTACAATGTTACAATGTGTTTTTGTTAATTTATTTATCAACTGCAATACTTCACAAGACCTCCAGATTGGTAACTTGCTGAATTCCTATTTTCATCCACTTAAAGCTTTGCAAATGTCAAAGAATTAGGAGTAGGCAGGATTTGAACACAAGATTCATACCAGTTCTTTTATGTACAATACAAAGGTGACATGGTCCTGCAAGTGGTAAGCATGAGTACTCCCTGATAGAAATTGTTTGCAGATGCATGTAAGAGTAATGCTACATTGAGCAATATCCTGGGCTGGTGTGGGTTGTGGCAATGAGCAATTCATTCACTAACTTCGACCGTTCTTTGTTTTGTGGCTGCTTGGAAGGAGACAAACCTCAAGGTTGTTATAGTATACATACTTTGATGATAAATGTACTGTCAACTTTGAAAAGTAAAGTCATCAAATCTCTTGTTCACTGGATTAGGCCGCATGAACCTTGACTCCTGACATTGATCTGGACCCAGTGCATTTAGAGAGTCTCCCTCCCCCCTGGATGGAATGCATCTCTGCTTCTCTCCACTGGAAGATATCAAGGAACTTGTGCTGCCATTGGAGAAAGAGTGATAGAGGAAAACAGAAGTTAAGGGTTCCTGATTTGGTTAAATCCAATGTTTCTTTCTCTCTCTCTCTCTCTCCTCTCACACTCTTCTTTCTTTCACTCTGTCCTTCTCTCTCTCTCTCTCTCTCTCTCTCTCTCTCTATATATATATGTATATATATATATATATATATACATTCAGCCCCATTTTTGTTCCCTTCCCCGTACCTTCCCCTCTGACCCCCATTACCCTCCTGGTTTCATCCATCTGCTACTCGTACACTTCACTTACCGTATCCCCTCCCCTATTTATCCTTTATTCCTCCCTTAATGGTTTTCATTATCACCTTTCTCACTCACCTTGCAATTTTTACATCCCCGCTTATCACCCTCCCACCTCTGCCTCGACCTTCAGCTTCTCCTCCCCCTAAGTGTCTCCATCTACCATTCTGTTTCATTGTGTGCTTCATCCTCCACCATCCAACTCTACACCTCTGTAGCTCCCTCTATACAGCTCCTTTTGCTCGTCATCTTGATCCACTCATTGCCTACTGGCTCCTGTCTCAACACACCCCCTCACCTCTTTAAAGGAAGCACTCTCCCTCTTCATTCTCGGTCCTAATGCAGGGTTTGACCCTAAACACTGATGCTTTCTGAGCCACAGAGTTTCTCTAGTTTGTTTGTTCCAGATTGCAGTATCTCTTGCCTCGTGAGTGCTCCAGTAATGGTCAGCACTGGCTGCACACAGGAATCATGCAGAGCTCTGACACTTTCATTTGGAGTAAGCTTTAATCATGTATCGTAAGCACACACGATTCTGCAGATGCTGGAAAACTTGTGCAACACGCTCAAAGTGCTGGCAGAACTCAACAGCTCAGTCAGCATCTATGGAGAGCAATAAACAGTCAACATTTCGGGCTGAGACCCTTCATCGGGATTGGAATTGAAGTGATATTTTTCTATGTTTTTTCTATCTATTTCCATTAAGTGACATGTTCAGTGCTGATTTATAAACTGTGTAAAAGAAAGTGGCAGATATTTCCACTGACCGGCCCACTGCATGTCCTTCCCGTCTGTTAGTTGTTTGCTTGTAAAAACTATTTATCTGTATGTCACTTCCCACAACAATGTTATTCTTTGCTGTAAATAGAGCTGCTTGTTCCCTTTTTTGCCCCAGGAGAGGATAAGATGATGCTGATATCTGCAGAACAGGAAATCATAACAGCTCCCAACATTTGCAGCTATGGAAATAAAAATGGAAACTAAACTGAAAAAATGATATGGAAATAATATATTTGAGTTTATTTAGGGTCTGGTGTGCCTTCATAGCTAAAATACTGTTCCAATATTTATCCTGTGTGAGTACTTTTCTTTTGAAAATGATTAATCCTTAAGCACCTGATGAATATGAAAACTGATGGGATTTGCTTTGGGCAGTTGCAGCACAATATTATTTGTTAACAAAGGAACTTCATGCTAATTTGACATTCAGAATGACTGTGTTTGACTGACAAATAAAAGAATAATAGATAATTAGGGGAATCATGCTGAATGAAGAAATGAATGAACTATCTGGTATCATTCTCCGCTGTGAGTCAAGCATTATAAGATTGAATTTGATGTGAGACACAGTGCAAAAATTTAAATTATGGTTTCTGATTACTAGATTGTCACATAGGCAGATATGTAAATTCAATGAGGATGAAGTGAAAATCTTTCCATCCTATCCGCCTGCTTCTCTTTGCAGAGGGGCCAATGATTTGATGTTATACAGTCCACATACCATTGCATCATAGAATCAATCCCCTCTAAATGCAACCCACAGTACCTCTGGCTAATGCAAATGCATTAATGCGAACCGAATTTTTAAAATTCTCTGAAGAGAGAAATATTTGTGTGTTAGTGGTGAATTCTTTAGTGTTGGGTTATCGGTCAATCAGTGGATAAGGACTTTAATCTTGGTATTTGATCAGAACCCATTTCATGGTGGATACTATGCAAGTTCTGTGTGAGATTGTCCAGCCTATTTAACCGATTTTCATAGAATAATGCAGCCAATGATTTTGTGTTGTGCAGAGCATTCTTGCAACATCATGCTGACTTTTGCAAAATTTCATTCATTGTACATTTGCTATTAGCATTTAAAATTGCACAGTCACTGGAGCTGTCTACATAACCTGGGAGTTACTACCAGGTAGATGCTTGGTTCCTTCTACTTTTCTGAGAGGGTTTTTATTTGAAAACTGCTGAAACAAGGCAAAAAAGATTCAGTGGATTAATGTAAATTGTTCTAAAGTGTGCTACAGATGAGGAAGAATATCACACTATCCATATTCTGTGGTGCATCTATCTTTCCTTAGCTTGCTCATATGCGGGTTCTCAGTAATATCATTTGTGTACATAATTCAGTAGGTCATCACATACTTTCTGATGGAGTACAGTTCTACCTTCCAACCACTGTCACTGTAGTCTCCACTATGTTTCTGTTTACACATCTCACTTCCTCAGTAAAGCAGCCAGCATAATTAAAGATTCCACCTACCCAACATCTCTGAGATCCATCCCGAGCCCAGAACATTGATACAATTACAAAGAAGGCATGACAGAGGCTATATTTCATTAGGTGTTTAAGGAGACTTGGTAAGTCATAGAGTCATAGAGTCATAGAACACTATACATAGAAACAGGCCCTTTGGCCCATCTTGTCTGTGCTGAACCATTAACATGCCTAGACCCATCGTCCTTCACCTGGACCAGAGCCTTGTATACCCCTTTCATCCTTGTATCCACCCAAATTTCTCTCAAATGTTGCAATTAGCCCTGTGTCCATCTCTTGCACAGGTAGCTCGTTCCACACTGCCACCACGCACTGAGTGAAGAAGTTACCATCATAATCCCCATGGAGAGCATTCTAACTGGTTGCATCACTGTCTGGTGTGGAGGGGCCACTGCACAGGACTGGAAAAAGCTGCAGCAAGTTGCAAACTCCATCCTAGAGGACACCTTCAGAAGGTGATGCCTCAATAAGGTGGCATATGTCATTAAGTAACCCATTCACGCAGGAAATGCCCTCTTTTCACTGCTTCCATCTAAAAGGAGATTTGGGAGCCTGAAGGCATTTTAGGACAGCTTCTTCCTCATTGCCTTCAGATTTCTGAATGGACAATAAACCCAGGTACACTATCTATATTTGCGCTATATTGACGACTGCATCAGTGCTGCTTCCTGCACATATGCTGAGCTCGTCGACTTCATTAACTTTGCCTCCAACTTGCCCTCAAATTCACCTGGTCTATTTCCAACACCTCCCTCCCCTTTCTAGATCTTTCTGTTTCTATCTCTGGAGACAGCCTATCCACCGATGTCTACTACAAACCTACTAACTCCCACACGTACCTGGACTATTCCTCCTCCCACCCTGTCTCCTGCAAAAATGCTATCCCTTTCTCTCAATTCCTCCGCCTCCGCTGCATCTGCTCTCAGGATGAGGCCTTTCATTCTAGGACAAAGGAGATGTCTTCCTTTTTTAAAGAAAGGGGCTTCCCTTCGTCCACTATCAACTCTGCCCCCCATCGCGTCTCCCGTATTTCACGCACCTCTGTCCTCACCCCATCCCCCCGCCAGCCCACCAGGGATACAGTCCCCCTGGTCCTCACCTATCACCCTACCAGCTTACAGATCCAACGTATAATCCTCCGTAACTTCCGCCACCTCCTACATGATCCCACCACCAGCCACATCTTTCCCTACCCCCCACCCCCACTCTCGGCATTCTGCAGGGATCGCACCCTATGCAATTCGCTTGTCCATTCATCACCCCCATCCCTCCCCACGGACCTCCCTCTGGGCACTCATCCCTGCAAACGGAAGAAGTGTTACACCTGCCCCCACACTTCTTCCCTCACCACCATCCCAGGCCCCAGACAGTCCTTTCAGGTGAGGCACCACTTCACCTGTGAGTCAACTGGGGTGATATACTGTATCCGGTGCTCCCGATGTGGCCATTTATACATTGGGGAGACCCGCCGCAGACTGGGAGACCATTTCACCGAACACCGGCGCTCAGTCCTCCAGCAGTGGTGGGATCTCCCTGTGGCCACACACTTCAATTCCACAGACCACTCTCACTCCGATATGTCTGTCCATGCCCTCCTCTACCATCAAGATGAGGTCACACGCAGGTCGATGGAGCAATACCTTATCTCCCGCCTAGGTAGCCTCCTACCTGCCGGCATGAACATCCAACTCCCAGACCTCCATTGATACCCCTGCCACCACCTTACCCCCATCCCTATCTATTATTTTAGTCTGGTTCTCTTTCTCTCTCTTTCCCCCCCCTTACTATAATCTCTCCCCCCAGCCCTACCTTTCTTTCTCTTTTATTTCCCATAATTCTCCACCTTCCGCCTAGCCCATTTTCCTCCAGCCTATCACTTCCCAGCTCTCTACCTCATCCCTCCCCCTACTTCTTATCCCCCCTCAACCATCCCATGTTACTTCACTCCTGATGAAGGGTTTCGGCTTGAAACGTTGTCACTACCTCTTCCCATAGATGCTGTCTGGCCTGCAGAGTTCTGCCAGCATTTTGTGTTTTTATTTATTTCCGGCATCTGCAGATTCACTCGTGTTACACTATCTAACAATTCTTTTTCTTTTATTACTCTCTCTTTGCAATACATGTTTAATTTTAATTTTTATGTGTATTTCTGTAAATTTTGTTTTTTATTATGTATTCCAAGGTACTGCTACTGCAAAACAACACATTTCACAACGTATGTCAGTGATATTAAAACTGATTCTGAGAAAAACTGCAGATGCTGGAAGTCCAAAGCCACACACACACACAAAATGCTGGAGGAACTCAGCAGGCCAGGAAGCATCCATGGAGAAGAGTACAGTCGACGTTTCGAGCTGAGACCCTTCAGCAGGACTGGAGGAAAAGAGATAAGGAGTCAGGGTTAGAGGGTGGGGGAGGGGAGGGAGTAACACAAGGTGATAGTTGAAACGGGGAGGGGGGAGGAGTGAGGCAAAGAGCAGGGAAGTCAATTGGTGACAGAGATACAGGTCTGGAGAAGGGAGAATCTGACAGGAGAGAAGGCCATGGAAGAGGGAAAAGGAGGAGCACCAGAGGAATGCTTTGGGCAGGCAAGGAAATAAAGTGAGAGAGGGAAAAGGGGGTGGGGAATGGGGAACTGAGGGGGGGGGGCATTACTAGAGATTGAGAAATTGATATTCATGCCATCAGGTTGGAGGCTACCCAGACAGAATATAAGGTGTTGCTCCTCCAGCCTGAGTGTGGCCTCATCATGACAGGAGAGGAGACCGTGGATGGATATGCCAGAATAGGGGTGGGAAGTGGAATTAAAATGGCTGGTTTTGGCATTCCCTCTCCATCTCACTGTCTCTCCTCCTCCCTTTAAATCTACTTCCCAACTTACAAGGCTTTGTGACAAAAAATGAAAAAATTTGGAGATGCTGGAAATCCAAGCAACAGGCACAAAATGCTGGAGGAACTCAGCAGGTGCTGGAGGTCCTTAGTAAAGGATGTTGCCTTTCTGAGACACTGCTCCCTGAAGACATCCTGGGTTCAAATGAATGGGATAAATGATCCAGCGCCAGTTTTGACTAGAATAGAAGTGAAGAAACACATCTGCATACCTTAACTCAGTGTCATCCCCCTGGTTCAGACCTTTCCTACCTACATCCATGGCATTTCACATGTTCTTGATCTCTTCAATGATTTCAAATTCCCTAGCCCGATCACTATGGCTGTTGAATACTTATACAATCCATCTCCCATCAGAAAGGCCTTAAATCTCTCCGTTTCCTTCTAGACACCAGACCCAGCCACCACCTCTCACCCCCTCCTGGCAGAACTGGTCCTCACACTCAATAATTTCCCCTTTGGCTCCTCCCCACTTCCTTCAAACAGAAGATATAGCCATGGGCACTCGCATGGGTCCCCGCTATACCTGCCTTTTTGTTGGATCTGTGGAACAGTCTATGTTTCAAGCCTACACTGGTGTCACTCCCCGACTTTACCCACGCTACATCAACAACGGTATTGGTGCTGCTTCCTGCACCCATGCCGAGCTTGTCAACTTCATCCACTTTGCCTCCAACTTCCATCCTGCCCTCAGGTGAGGCTACACTTCAACTGTGGGTCTGTTGGGGTCGTACACTGTGTCCGGTGTTCCCAGTGTGGGCTCCTGTATATCAGTGAGACCCGATGTAGATTGGGAGACCGCTTCACTGAGATCTATGCTCCATCCAGCGGGAAAAGCAGGATCTCCCAGTGGCTGCCCATTTTAATTCCACTTCCCATTCCCATTTCAATATGTCAATCCATGGCCTCTCTACTGTTGCAATGAGTCCACACTCAGGTTGGAGGAGCAACACCTGATTGATGCACCATCAATAACTCACACTGAGACATAAGGCGAGATATCGGCTTTTATTGACTGGAAGAAGGAACCAGGAGTGAGTGTCCATCATACTATGTCCTGGAGACTGAGGCCGAGCGTCAGGCCTCAGATCGCCTTTATACAGGGGCCTGTGGGAGGAGCCACAGGAGCAGTCAGCAGGGGGCGTGTCCAGACAGGCACATAGTTCACCACACTGATATTCTGTCTGGGTAGCCTCCAACCTGATGGCATGAACATTGATTTCTCGAACCTCCAGCAATGCCCCCCCCCCCCCCACACCATTCCGATTTCCGTCTCTCACTTTATCTCCTTCCTGCCCATCGTCTGCCTCTGGTGCTCCCCCTCCTTTTCTATCTTCCATGGCCTTCTGTCCTCTCCTATCAGACTCCCTCTTCTCCAGCCCTGTTTCTCCTTCACCAATCAACTTCCCAGCTCTTTGCTTCACTCCTCCCCCTTCCCAGTGTCACCTATCACCTTGTGGTTCCTCCTCCCCTCCTCCCACCTTCAAACTCTGACTCGTCTTTTTTTTCTCCAGTCCTGCCGAAGGGTCTCGGCCTAAACATTGACTGTACTCTTTTACACAGATGTCACCTGGCCTGCTGACTTCCTCCAGCATTTTGTGTGTGTGTTGCTTGGATTTCTAACCACTGCAGATTTTCCTTTGTTCGTTCCTTGGTCGTACGGCGTCCATTGGCAAAGCAGAGTGACTGGCATACCGGGATCTGTCAACTCAGTACATCACAGACTTACAACGGTGGTGTAAGTGTGACTGAATACCAGCTGCCAGCTATATTCGACTCGTTTTTTCAATAATCCCACTATACCGGGGAATAGATAAAGAAGCAGGCTGTCTTCTACATTAAACTAAAAGTTATTAAACTGTAACATTCAACGGATAATGGATCAAAATGAAGTCACTTCTATCTGGTGGTTCTGTAGAGGAAAAACTACCACAGCTTCCTTGCAGGTCAATCAGAAAGTCAGATATGAGATGGAGATCAGTTGTGGAGCATCTGCCCTCACCACTGCACTCAGTAGTGAGTCCAACACAAACTGCTTTCCACTTGCTTCCTCAACCGTACGCCAGACAATGCTGCCGTGCTCCATTCTCAAGGCATTGAGATGTTTGCATCCACATATGTATACCAGAACAATATCTGTGAACTCACTTAACGTGTGGATTGTGGCAGTGAAACCAGGTGTCATCGCAGTCCCCTGGAAACTTCCCCGTACACAGGGGGAGTATCAATCAGTGTGAGGACGCTTGCTGCCTCTCTTCTCCTTCCTGTCAGAGACATCAGTGTTTCCGTGGCTGTGATCTGTTCACTGGCACGGACTTAACAAGTCTGGAACACCACACCATCTGGTGCAAATGGATTAGAGAAACAAGAATATCTTATAATTCCTTGTGCATTACTGCAAAAATCAATATTCTGATCTTACTATTATTACATCACTAAAAATTTTTGCAATTAAATTATTACAGAATTTTTATTCCAGTTCAATTCCAGTATGAGCAAGCAACAATGGCATGAGAAGCACCTTTTGCCAATGCATATGGAATATTAATTCATCTCAATGTTCAAAGTAAATGTATTATATGTACTTAATTTGATCACTATATACTACCTTGAGATAATTTTCATCTGAAATAGTGGGACAGTGTAAATGTTGATTTTTTTTTGGTTTATTTTTATTTCAAATAAGCTCATTATATAAAAATTCATAAATCTAGATTAAATATCGTTAAAATGTTACACATCGTATTTTATAATTTTATTTAACCCAATAATAAGCTGTTAGTTTAAATACATAACACGCTCATTTTACTTCCAAATCAGGTTTAATATCACCAGTAAATGTCATGAAATTGTTTGTGTTTGTGGCAGCTGTACAACGCAAAACCTAATAATAGAAAAATACTGTGATCTACAGTATGTGTGTGTACATGTGTGTGTGTGTAATGCCCTGGTAAAGGTTTCACTGCTAACCTAATGGTCTTTATATATGAACATAAAGTAGTTAAATTAAATAAGTAGTGTAAAAATAAGAAAGGTAGTGACGCAGCGTTCATGGGTTCAATGTCCATTCAGAAATCGAATGGCAGAGGGGAAGCTAATCCTGAATCATTGAATGCATGCCTTCATGCTCCTTCACTGCCTTCCTGATGGTAATAATGAGAATAAGCCACGCCCTCAGTGATGGGTGTCCTTAATGATGAATGCAGTGTCCATTTATAATTACATTTATAATTAACATTATCTGATGCAATCAGCCAAGAGAGATTTAGATTGGCTCCAGCCTCTAGATGTGCAATGGTGGGTGAGCTCCACCCATGATCTTTCCCCACTGATCCTCTGTGTTGGTTGATAAATTAATAACGATTTATTATTGTCAATGTACCAAGGCACAGTGAAGATCCTGAGCACGCTGTCCATACAAATCAATCCATTACAGCAGTGTATTGAGGTTGTACAAGGTAAAACAAAAACAGGCTGTACAATCGATGGAGAACGTGCAGTGCCAGTAGTCTATAAGGTGCGAGGTCACCACAAGGAATATTGAGAGGTCAGGAGTCCACTCTTATCATGCTAAGGAATTGTTTAAGAGCAGGACGAAAACTGTCCTTGAGTTTTCATATCTCTTGCCAGGTGGGAGAGGGGAGAAGAGAGAATATTCAGAGTAGGTGGTTCATTGATTATGTTGGCAACTATACAGAGTTAGTGTGAAGTGAACACAGAGTCCATGGAGGGGAGGTTGGTTTCTGTGGAGTGTTGTGCTGTATCCACAGCTCTCTGCTGTCTCTTGTAGTCATGGGTAGAGCATTTACCATATCAAGACACACCAAGTTTCCAGTTTAGAGAGATTGCAGTTCTATAGCAATCTCCCTAAACTGGAAGCTCAGCAAGATTAGTGCTGATCTTTCAGTGAAATGAAGTCCAGCAGCATCTACTGCTATCCCTGTGTGTGTCCTTGGGATTAGTCCAGAGAGCACAAGATTCTACATAGCAAAGTTGAATCAGTTGAATTGTTGGTTAATTGCAGTAGGTTCAAAGTATCTTTTAAAAGAAAATCTATTGTCCTTGCCAGATTGAAATAATGTGATTTCAAACTATGATATTTGTGGGCGACTTTTAGATCTCTGCAACGCCAAGCAAGCCATTGAGGTATACAAAGATAAAAAAAGGAAAAAATTAAATGATTAAGAATGCTATAAGAATACTTTTAGCAGCTCATGGCCTCACCCCTCCCTCAGGTAGGTAGATACATTCCTACAAACACATTGCGGTACCAGCATAATCTTTAACTTTCAATAAGTGAAGAAAAAGACCTTCACATGCATATCTTTTACAAGTGTTTACATGTCATCATCGCAAGATTGCACAAAGACTTCCTTATAAATAACACTATTCGATAGTTTTCCATTAGACAAAGCTTCCCAGTCATTGCAGAACAGCAGACATAAAACAGAAATTGCTGATAAGATACAAATGTTTGTTTACCATCAGATTTCATTCATTCGGTTTTACGTCTACTGTCGCAGACAGTTTTTCTGATGATCGTCCATACACAGCAATGGGGTTGATACCATAGTCACAAATGTAAAACAGCTCTGCTGTGCATTACAAAGCTTCAGTGTGTGTTCAACAACACTTGCTCAGCTATTGCATCATCATTATGGACCCTTAATTTTGAATCATCCACATATTCCTGTCCATATCTGTTCTAACTGGAAATAATCAGGATTAGTTTTGAAGTTTATTTGACAAAAGAACTCAAAGAAGAATTGAAGGATGAGGTCCACAGAAGTCGCACCCTCAATGTGGAATTGATTTCTTTGTTCAGCTGAAAACTTGAATGAGAATAATTTAGATATTGGATAGTAATGTGTCTAAATATTGTTGTATTTCAAAATGCTTACACTCTAATATTAAATTATTGGAATAAAAGGGCTAATTTCCAGATTATATATCCAGTTATACAGATTTTTTAAAATTTCATGGATTATCATTCTTTCCTCTTGAAGATGCTGTTGGTCATTTAAAGTGTTTAGACCATAAGACATTTTCCATCACATGTCCATTATGCACTTAAGAGACCATAAGACATAGGAGCAGAATTAGGCAGTATGGCCCATCAAGTCTGCTCCACCATTCAATCATGGGTGATCTTTTTTTTCTACTCCTCAAGCCCAGTCCCCAGCCTTCCCTCTGTAACCTTTGATGCCATGTCCAATCAATCTCTGCCTTAAATACACCCAACAACCTGGCCTCCACAGCTGCATGTGGCAACAAATTCCACAAATCCACCACCCTTTGGCTAAAGAAATTTCTCTGTACAGTATGTCTGTTTTGAAAGGGTGCCCCTCTATCCTGAGGCTGAGTCCTCTGGTCCTAGACTCTCCCACCATGGGAAACATCCTTTCCATGTCTACTCTGTCTAGGCCTTTCAACATTTGAAAGGTTTCAGTGAGATCCCCCCCCCATCCTTCTGAATTCCAGCAAGTACAGACCCAGAGCCATCAAACGTTCCACGTATGATAACCCTTTCATTCCAGGAATCATCCTTGTGAACCTGCTCTGGACCCTCTCCTGTTTATTGCCTGTAATTTACCTAAATTACTGTTTAATGGGGAGGACTAGAGCTGATTCAATCTCACACTTGCTCAGCAGTGAGTCTATACCAGGAAAGATCTAGATACCGATTGAGGCTGATACATACGTGCCTTTTTCTGCACCTTCAATGAAGATACAACAACTAATTTTGATGAGTTTCCTCACCAAAACTTCCATTGCTACCTGGCATTTCAGAAACCCATCAGTAATGATAATAATCTTCATGTTTCTGCAGATAACAGTTTAGTGTTCTCGTGCAGGGTGTAGAAACTCTGAACTAAATACCAAGTTAAACTGAGGTCAATGAAGACAGGATTGCAGTAAGATTAACCATTTATTGTTCACTCTTCCACATTAACGAATGGTGAAAACTGTTGATAAAACACTACAAAATATATACAGCATCTGTTTCCTTCTTGGCATCACATTTGCACCATAAATACTTGTAAAATTATAAACTATATTACATTAAAGTCTCATTAGAGTACAACATACTGTCAGAATCTACCTACGCCATCAACAGCTTTAAATACACTTCATCACAAACTTTCTAGCAACGCTTTCAATAGCACAAGAAAATAAACTTTATCAATCATCATTTCTTTTAACAGAATCAGCAATAACATTTTTACTTCAACATATCGACTGTCTTATGAACTTTCGGTGTTAGTTCTATGATGTTTCTTAGTGTGTAGGAATGGAACTTTTCTCGCGCTGATCCTGCACACACAAGCCCTCCCCTTCCCATTTCTCCAAACCGGTATTTACCCACTAGACGCGGCAAAACCGAGTGTGGCGTCATCACATGCCGTGATACATTACAGACAATGAATTTACCTTCAACAACTGCAACGTAGTTATCAACCTTAACTTAGAATATAATTACAAACAAATTACTAAAGCGAAAATGTAATAAAGCTAAATAAATGCCTTACTGGCAACACAAACAGTATTTTTAATGCAGTCTGGGATAAGCAAGATAAAGCTCCAATTGTACAATACTGTTCAGAATGTCAAGTCAACCCAGAGTACTCTATTATGCTGAAGAACAGTTTGAGGTGTAACCATTGTTGTAACTTTGCATCAATTTGCCCATAAGCATATCATTCATATTTTCTATGTCCAAATACTCTGAACACATGCATAACCTACAAGTAAATCAGAGCCTTTAACAGTAAAGCCTAGATTGCCCTGAATCATATGATATTCTGAATTATAAGTCCTCTCTAGTATGGCACTTTCACTCATTCATATGTAGAATGATACCACCAAAGTTAGGCCTACTGATCCTTTGAGCTTGAACTAAAAGCTGATTTACATTACTTTACAAAAATAATTGTTTTACCACAAAGTTGTTTTTCACTTAATGTTATCTCATACATCCTAAAATCGAGCAATCACTCAGCCCTGTGAATCCTGTAACAGCAATAATGGAAAACAGCTGATTTCATTAGTACATTTTCTTTTGCAATAATGTCAAAGTGTGCAGTTGATATATGCTATAACTTTTATCAACATTATTCAAATTTAATCAAACTTATCAATAGCTCCTGCAATAGCAGCAATTACCTCTTCATGAAATGGATGTGCAACCACCAATAAGTTCTCCTGCAAATCTTACAGCATCCTGACAAGGATATGTATTGCTTTTCCTGTATTATTGCTGACAAAGAAATTGGAAATATCGACTGAACAGCACCATGCTCATATTATATATATACTGTATATATTCTGGTGCATGCTCCACAGCAATTCAAAAACTGGATTAACTACTAGATTTTCAAGGGGAGTTAAAAATAAGAATTAGATCCAGGCCCTGCCAGTCTGAAAATTGATAAAGAATAATTATTTTCAACCCTTGTGATTTATTAACAACTGATTAATGTATCAAGATATTGGTTAACAATTTAGTGAAATATAAAAACTGAATGAAAAAGAGCAAAAACACAATTAAAGACAAGATCCAGGCAGTCTATCCCAAAGTGTATTTTAGCATTGATAAGATTTTAATAACACACATTCTTTCTGTTTTAATCAGACCTGCAAGACTTGTTTGGAATAATTGATTTTACCTAATTTTCCGGCTCTATAGAACTCAATCACCATGCTATTATAATGATTGAAATATTAAATATTTATAATAAGTAATTATATTAAAATTTCCCTCTCTTCTCCTGAGGATATACTTAATTCACAATCCTTTCTATTTTATTTATGAGATTTATCAAACCGTAAGCCAATGTCTTCTGCTACACTTTTTATTTTGCTTTAGACATTCAAACTGATACTAAACAAGATGCAAAAGCAACTGTTTGAAGAGCAACTTGTGATGTGACATGAAAAGGGCAACACCAGATCCCTGTGGAGTTAGGCAGCAGATGCATGGTTCTTATTTTATTAGCAAAGCCAGGAATACTCCTGGAAACAGAATGTTCAGTTATTGATTTCAAGCTCAGAGTTGGATGGAAAATTTGTTCCTTCACAGATTGCAATAGCATAACTGCTGCCTTATTAGATGCAGAGCTTGTCAGCTTATATATGGACTTCAATCTCCCAGGTTCCAACTCTGCTGGCTGAAGTATAGAGAAGCAAGATCCACAATCTATCTAAGCGGCTGAGCTGACCGCCATGAAGTGTAATGCAGTCATTCATTAGTGGGGTGAATGAGGCATTGGAAATGAGAGGACTTATGATCAATGATCCCGTGAATATAGCTCAAGGAGAATGAGTACTGTTACAATCTGCAGGAATCATGCCACTCCCACCCCAGGAAATTTGAGCCCAATAGGATGCATTTTCCTTAACCTGTTCTTATAAGATTAAAGTAGGATTGGTATCTTTTACATTAACTTGACCCTGGTCGATATGTATGTGTGATGATCACTCAAAAACATCCATGGCAGTGAACAAGGACCTTTAGTGACTTCATGGCACTTGAAAGTAATTTTTCAAGGAGGAGACAAGAGATTTTACATACTCGACTAAATGAGACAAAAAATTACTAGAGGCACCAGAAAATGCAGATCAAAATCAGAATCAGGTTTATTATGGTTGGCATGTGTTGTTTTCTGGCATAAGACCGTAAGATATAGGAGCAGAAGTAGGCCATTTGGCACATCGAGTCTGCTCCGCCATTCAATCATGGGCTGATCCAATTCTTCCAGTCATCCCATCTCCCCTTTCACCCCATACCCTTTGATGCCTGGCTAATCAAGAACATATCTACCTCTGCCTTAAATGCACCCAGTGACTTGGCCTCCACAGGCGCTCATGGCAACAAATTCCATAGATTTACCACCCTCTGACTAAAGTAATTTCTCCTCATTTCTGTTCTAAATGGACGTCCCTCAATCCTGAAGTTGTGCCCTCTTGTCCTAGAATCCCCTACCATGGGAAATAACTTTGCCATATCTGTTCAGGCCTTTTAACATTTGGAACACTGGCAGCAGTACAGTGCAAGATGAAAGAAAGAAATAATGCAAAAGAGGAATAATGAGGTAGTGTTCAAGCATTCATGAACCATTTAGAAATCTGATGACTAAAGCTCCCCCTAAAACGCTGCATGTGGTCTTTAGGCTCCAGTACCTCCCCCCCTGATGCAGAGTAGATACAGGAGCCTGCATGCACTCACTTAGCTTTTGAGGGTCATAATGAGAAGAGGGAATGTCCTAGATAGTGAGGGTCCTCATTGAAGCAAGTCAGAATCAAATTGCCTTGTCCTCAAAATGGTCTGAGTGTTCAGTTCAGTTTAGCGCTGTGTCGTTCATTGACTGCTGGCCCCAGAGCCAGTCAATGTTGAAGCATTCCAATCAAATCATGCAAAACAGTGAAAAAAGAGTAACCAGAAACCTAGTAACCAGAGAGAATAACCATGAACCACAGAATCATCCAAAAACCAGTTCACAGCCATGAGCAGACCTAATCAGACCTTGCAACATGGGCCCCCAAACTCCTGCCCATTCCTCCAGCAGCAGCAAGCAAGAGAGGAAGGGACACTGGTCAAAGGCAGGCAGACAGCACTGAACATTTGCTTGTGTTCTGCTCTCATCCTTGTCAATTTCAATCACAGACAAGAGAAAACCTGCAGACAATGGAAATCCGAGCACCACACACAAAATGCTGGAGGAACTCAGCAGGCCAGGCAGCAGCTATGGAAAAAAGTATAGTCAATGTTTCGGGCCGAGACCCTTCAGCAGGGTCAAAACGTTGACTGTTTACTCTTTTCTATAGATTCTGCCTGGCCTGCTGAGTTCCTCCTGCATTTTGTGTGTGTTGCTTGTCAACTTCAATCTCACTGGACGTTTAAATCAGCAAGATTGGCAAAGAGTAATAGACACGATCATGGTTTCACACTTCGTCATGAGGCAGCACATTTCGCTCTTAACCTTGTCAAATTGCTCCAGAGAGAGCAAAAGTGCCAGGTCGCTTAGTCAGGTTAAAAACACAGAATCAAAATGTAAATCACAGGCTGCAATTGCACATAGTTTTGCAGTGGAGGCATATTCAAAAGAAGAAGTAGCTTTGTGAACTGTCTGTAGGACATTGCCTTTGGCTGCATTGGTTGCTGGTCCCGTCCTTTAGTCACCATTGGAGCAGGGACTTGTGCCCACAATGGAGCTGGCTGAGTTTACAACTCTCTGTAGCCGCTTTTGAGGAGGCTCCATACCAAGCAGTGATACAACCGGTCACAATGCTGGAGGGAACACAGTGGGTCATAATGTCATAGAGATGTAGAGCTATACAACATTAAAAAGTGGACACTTCAGCCCAGCTTGATTGAATAGCTTCCGCAGAGGCAGAGGGATGGTCGAGTTTTTGGGTCAGGACCCTGCATCACAAATGAGAGCGCAGAGGGGAGAGAGCCAATATAAAGAGTAAGAGGAGTGGAGAGTGAGGGGTTGGCATATAATGGGTGGAACCAGGTGAGGAACAGAGAATGTAGAACATGTGTTACAGCACACAATGTTGTACTGAACCAATTTAATTAGTAAGCAAATGGCTAACAAATTAATCTCTTCTACATACACAATGTCCATATCCTTCCTTTTTCCTTACATTCATGTGCCTATTTAAATATCTCTTAAAACATCCAAATGCATCGGCCTCTACCACTACTCCAGGCAGCATGTTCCAGGCACCACTACTCTCCGTGTAAAAACTTGCCTGTCTCATCTCCTTTAAAATTACACCCTTCACCTTAAAGGCATGTCCTCTGGTATTAGACATTTCAACCCTGGGAAAAGATACTGTCTGTCTACTGTATCTATGCCTCTCATAATCTTATAACCTTATATTAGATTTCTCTTCAGCATCTACTGCTCCAGCAGAAACAGCAGAAGTTTGTCCAACACGAGGAAATCTCCTGATGCTGGAAATTCAAGCAACACACACAAAATGCTGGTGGAATGCAGCAGGCCAGGCAGCATCTATAGGGAGAAGCACTGACGATGTTTGGGGCCAAGACCTCTCATTATAGCACATGCCTCTAATCCAGGCAAAATCTTAGTAAACCTCTTCTGAACTCTCTCCAAAGCCCCTGACTAATAAAGGCAACTATCTCTTATGTCTTCTTAACCACCCTATCAAGCGTGTAGCCACTTTCGGGAAGCTATGAACTTGGCCCCCAAGCTCCCTCTGCTCATCACCACTGTTGCACATTGTACTGTCTCTTTACATTTAACCTACCCAGGTGCAACACTTCACATTTTCCCTTTTCTCTACCCATATGTGCAACTGATCTATATTCCACTGGATTCTTTACCAGGCATTTATGCTACCACAACACCAGTAATGTTTACATCATCGACAAACTTACTAGCTCACTAATTTACGGTTTCATCCAGGTCAGTTAAATACATCACAAATGGCTGCGGTCCCAACATAGATACCTGGGGAACACCACTAATCACAGACCTCCAGGTGGAATAAATTCCTCTGACCACCATATTCTGTCTTCTATAGGCAAGGCAGTTCTGAATCCACCATTGATTATTGATCCCATGCATCTTAATCTTCTAGATGATCCCTGCATGAGGGACCTTGTCAAACACCTTACCAAAATCTATGTAGGCAACATCCATTGATCAACCTTCATCAATCACCCTCATCACCTTGTCAAAAAAAACCTCAGTCAATTTAGCAAGTCATGTTGACTCTCCCAAAACAGGTCATGGTTTTCTCAATGCTCATAAATTCTATCCCTAAGAATTCTCTTCAGTAACTTCCCTACCACTGACGTGAGCCTCACTGGTTTACAGTTTCCAGATTTATCCCTGATGCCCTTCTTGAACAATAGAGCAACGTTAGCTACTTGCCAGTGTTGTGGGCAGGACAGAAAGATATTAGTTAAGACTCTAGCAATCTCTTCACTTGCCTACCTCAATAACCTGGGCTATATACCATCAGGCCATGGAGACATCCACCTTGATGTTCTTCAAGAGACCCAACGCTACCTCCTCCTTTACCTCAAAATGCGCTAGCATATTAATAGTCTCAGCACTGATCTCCCTATCCTCCACATCTTTTTCCTTGGTAAATACTGATGTAGAATATTCATTAAGCTCCTTATTCACATCCTTCGCATCCAAGCAAATGTTACCACCTTTGTCCTTAAGTGGTCCTACTCTTGCCCTAGTTGGTCCAGATGTATGGGATTCCTTTTATTCCTAATTACCAAGTACATTTGATGGCCCCACCTGGCTTTCATAATCACCTTCTTTTTTGTCTGGCTTCTTTATAAGTCTCAAGGGCTCTGTTTGATTCTAGCTTCCTAATACTTATATACTCTTCCTTTCTTTTCTTGACTAAAATCAGCACCTCCCTCAACATCCAAGTTTCTCTTACCTTGCCATCCTTGTCGTTCCTTCTAACTGGAACATACCTACTCTGTGCAGTTGGTCTTTAAACACCCTCTATGTGTTGGTTGTGGACTTGCCCAGATACATCTGTTCCCAATTAACTCCTGCCTCATGCTCTCATAATTTACCCTGCTCTAGTTTAACACTTATTTATCCTTATCTATGGCTATCTTAAAACTTGAAATTTAAGGAGTTATGGTTACTGTTCCTTAACTACTCACCCCTCATTGAATTGTTGGTCACTTGGGCAGGTTCTTTATCCAGCACCAGGTCCAGTGCAGGTCCTCCTCTTGATTATATTGGTTATAGAAACCATCCAGGGTGCTCCTGGCAAATTCTACTCCAGCTAATCTCGTTGCACTAAGATGGTCCCAGTTTATATTAGGGAAGTTGAAGTCCCCAAGACAAAAACCTTATTGTTTTTACACCTTTCCTGAATCTGCCTGTGTATCTGTTCCTCAATGTCCCAGTGGTTTTCAGAGTCTGGAAATACCCAATAGAATGCTGCACCTTTCCAATTTTTGAGATCTACTTATAGAGGCTCAGTGGACAAGCACTTCATTATGTTCCCTCTGAGTGCAACTGAGATATTGTCCTTGATTAGTAGTGCAACTCCTCCTCTCCTCTTTCACCTCCCTCACTATCTTTTCTAAAACATTGGTACCTGGGATATTAAGCACCCATTCCTGTCCGTCTCTCAACAAAGTCTCTGTAATGGTCACAACATCATAGTTCCATGTTCTGATCCATGCACTAAGTTACCCTAATACTCCTGCCATTAAAGGACGCAACACTTCAAACTATCCACACCATTGTATCTATTACTTTGGTCTTGCCTGTTTTGACATCTCCCTTCCTCTGGATCCCTCCATTCTCTGACCTGGTGCTCTGGTTCCCATCATAGTTGTGGGGGCGGGGGGAGTATAATGGAACCATGTGGGAGAGGCATAGAATCAGGAGGTAGGAGCTAGTGAACAACAGGTAGCGGGAGGGACGGAGGGAAAACACAGAGTTTGGCAGACTCACTCCAGCGTGAGATCTTGAAGTAGGGGGCAGACATCACAAGTACAGTACATTGAAGCATATGGTGAAATCTGGCGTTTCTGTCGAGGATATGCTGTGGCCAGCCTGCCAGGGTCATTGTGCTTCCGGCGGGCAACTTGGCATGCCCACAACTTATTAATCCTAACCCAAATTGTACGCCTTTGGAATGTGGGAAGACACCAGAGCACCCAGAGGAAACCAACGTGCCAACCGGAAGAACGCAGGAACTCCTTACGGCCGGTGGCAGCAATTGAACCCCAATCTTACAGCTGTCACTGTGAAGCATTAAACCAGCTACGGCACTACCATGCTGCCCCCAGGCAATTGGCATAACTAAAAATTCCACATGTAAAACCGGCTGTTGATTCACTACCAGCAATGACATGCACTGATGTAGCTTTTCCAATATAGTATGACTTCAGAGATGCAATATCAATCTATTGTTTTGTTATGGACACATACAGCAACATAGTACCCGAATGTTGGTTTTTAATGGTGCTAGCTGTGGATTTGTGCAGTCACAGATCGGCACTGTTAACGCAGGTTGCACACAGGGGTCATATTCAGGCAACACCATTCTGGCTAATTTCTCTACTGTGGAGCAAATGAGCATGGGTCAATTATGGCTTAATTGTGGATTATACAAATGAGCATGGGTTAGTTATGGGCTAATGAGGATGAGATTGGAGCCACATCTCAGTATCAACAGATCACAGATGTTACAAATTATGTTACAAACTGATTATCTGTTATTTGTGAAGTGGGGTGCCGTGTGCAATCATAATCGATTGAAAACGGACGTGGAAGCATGGAGAAACATCGGGAAATTCCAGGAAGACCTTCTTCGTTGCTGCTGCTGTTGTGAGGTCCGGGACTCTGCTGGGAAGAACAGGCCCCCAGTCCTTGGGGTTGCGTAGCCAATGGCCGTTGGCAGGGCCGTCTTAATACGCTCGGCAGAGGATGGTGCTCGGAGAAGCTGTGCTGGAGTGGATGCTCATCAGCTTGGAGGTTCGACAGACTCAGGTCGCTTTCATTGTGTGCTGCGTCTGCGAGGCTGAGTCGGGCGGCGCCTTGGAAGTCCATAGCGGGGGTACACCCTTCTGCCGCCGGCGTGGGATGGCGAGTCTGTCGGGACCCTGGGGACTTATGGAAACTGTGGTGATTTCTTTTGAACTTACAGTCCTTTAACATCTTGGACTATTTTTACTGTACCCATAGTCTGGTTTTTTTTAATCAATTATGCTATTGTTTGCACTGTTGTAACTATATGTTATAATTATATGGTTTTGTGCAGGTCTTGTAGCTTTAGTCTTTGGTCTTGTTTTGTCTGGTGGATTTGGAGCTCCTTTCCGGGAAACGCACTAAGACGGTAGCGCGATATTAATACGCAGCAGCCTCTCTGGACTCTGGATTGGGGATTGCCAAACGTTATGTGGATTTTCTGGTGTAGTCTGTTTTGACGTGTGCTTTTGTGATATCATTCTGGGGGAACGTTGTCTCATTTTTTAACTGCATTGCATTTGTGATTTCTAAATAACAATAAACTGAATCTGAATCTGAAATGGTTAAACCTCAGGTGGTTTCCAGGAAAACAGATGGAATTGATGGATAGGGAACAGCCTAGAACTCTTGGGGAGGGACTGAAGCAAGATCCCAGCAATTCTACCATAAAGTGCAATTTTTATGACTATTCAGTTTAGCCATTAGAACAAGATGAGGGCAGAGGACGGGAGAGGAGGCCAGGGAGCTAATGAAGTAATGCAGTGATGGGGCAGTGCAGAATTGACATCACATCAACAATGTCTTGCTTACTGTAGAGCTCACTGTTGGGTAAATCATCTGTTCTTTGCCCTAGGCTGATGTGCCAGTTGAGTATTATCAAGTTCCATTTGCTGTGCTACTATTTCAACAGAGCATTTTGAAATAAAATTAAGAACGTTAATAGATTCTACAGAAACAGAACGCTTCTGTATATGTATTTTCCTCTGTGAGTACATACTTGTGGAATATCAAGAGATATTTTAAGTTTTATTTTGAGGTGGGTTTAGCACCATCTCACTTCTGTTTCATGTTGTGATTAAAATCTAAAATGTAAGTTTCCTCTCACAAAAAAATCATTATGCCTCTGAGGGTGAATTTATATTTAAAAGTAATGTTTGTTCGTGCATGGCAGTTACCGTGGTAATTCTTAGTATAACTGTGGTAAGGCCTAGTGTAACAGCTAGAGCCAACCGTTTTCTTCACAGTTACAGGATCGTAGGATAGGCAGAGAAACTTGCCAATCACTGAGTCAGTCAACTTGCAACTGCTTGTTCGAAACAAAACCCAAACCGTTGGCACATGGACGATGTGGAAACATGTGGCCTGAGTGGAGCAGAGAAACAATGTGCAATTCTATTCCTTAAAGTGCCAAAAACCTGGGTTTGTTTTACTTACCTATTTAGAGACACAGCGTGGAACAGGCCCTTCCAACCCAACCAGCTGCACCGCCACACGTTAACCCCAGCCTAATCATAGGACAATTAACAATGACTAATTAACCTACTAATCGATACGTCTTTGGACCGTGGGAGGATACTGGAGCACCAGAAGGAAATCCACGTGCTTATGAGAAGGACGTACAAACATCTTACAGAGGATGCTGAACTGAACTCCGACGCTCCGAGCTGTAATTTGATCATGCTAACGGCTACGATACTGTAGCGCCCTACCCTGACCTCAGGTGCTCTGTATGGAGTTTTCACATTTTTCCTGCAACTGCTTGGGTTTCCTCTGGGTGCACCAGTTTTGTCACTCATCCCAAAGGCAGGTGGGTCAGTGGGTGAATCGGGTGTAAATTGACCCCAGTGCTTTTGTGCATAGTGAAGTCTGAGCAGCATTGATGTGAGGGTGAGGAGCTTTATAAAAAACTATTTATATAGGATTAATTAAAATTGCTGTTTGATAGTGCAGATTTAGTTGACAAAGGCTTCATTTTCATACTGTATTCCTCTACGACTCTAAGGTCATCATTTTCATAACACTATAATTCCAGAAGACGTAGCTGCAGAATTAGGCCATTCAGCCACAACAAGTCTGATCTGCAATTCCACCTTGGCTGATTTATTATCCCCGTCAGCCCTGTTCTCCTGACATCTCCCTGTAGCCTTACTAATTAATAAACCTTTCAACCTCCACTTTAAATATACCCAATGACTTCACCTCCACAGCTGTCTGTTGCACAGGTTCACTACCCTCTCATCACTGTCTTAAAGGGATGTCCTTCAATTCTGAGGCCGTGTCCTCTGGTCCTAGACTTCCCCACTATAAAAAACATCCTCTCCACATCCACTCTGTCTCGGTCTTTCAATATCTGATAGGTTTCAATGAGATCCCCCGTCATTCTTCTAAACTCCAGTGAGTACAGGCCTAGAGCAATAAAATTCTCCTCACATGCTAACCCTTTCATTCTCAGAATCATTCTTGTGCACCTCCTCTGGACCATCTCCAATGCCAGCACGTCTTTCTTAGATAAGGGTTCCAAAACTGCTCACAATACTCTAAGTATGGTCTGCCAGTCCATGCTCTCTTCTCACTGCTGCCATCAGGAAGGTCTAGGAGCCTCTGGACTTACACTACCAGGTTCAAGAAGTTATTACCCTTTGCATAAGGCTCTTGAACCAGTGGGGTTAGCTTCATTAAACTTCACTTGCCCCATCACTGAACTATTCCCTCAACCTATGGACTCACTTTCAAGGTCTCCTCACCTCATGTTCAAGATATTTATTGCTTATTTATTATCATCATCATCATCATCATCATCATCATCATTTATTCTTAGTGTATTTGAACTATTTGTTGTCTTTTGCACACTGGTTGTTTGTCCACAGCGTTAGGCATGGTCTTTCATTGGTTCTGTTGTGGTTTTTGGATTGACTGAGTATTCCTGCAAGAAACTAAATCTCAGGGTTGTATATGGTGGCATATATGTACTTCAATAATAAATTTACTTTGAACTGATGAATATCTTATAAAGTATCCTTACTGATCCTTATCTGTCTATCTCAGTAAAGTATCTATGGCAAGGAGTTCCATTAACTCAAAGTCATTTGAGAGATGAGAATTCTGCATCCCATACTGAAGTGGCCATCCCTTATTTTGAGGCCACGCTCTTAGCATTTACTCTGTCTTCTCCTAAGGATCTTAAACATTTCAGAAAGATCATCTTTAATTCTTCTGAGTTTCGGTCTGTTTAATCACTCCTTTTTGGATAACACTTTCATTTCAAGATTCATCATAGTGAATCCCTTTCAGCTATATTTTTTTCTTCAATAGGAGGACCAAAATGGTTCCCAGTACCTGGGATATTCTTTTACTATGATCTGTACCATTGGTTTAAGAATTCCCTACTCTTCATCTCTTGAACCATAGGCCAACTTTCCATTGGCCTTCCCTATTTTCTACTGTTTCATGTGTAGCATCTGTGCCCCCAATTTACCCCCATTCACCTAGGGTGAACTGCCATCGCCCCGCCAACAGTGCAATAGTTCGGTGTAAATACGGTGTAATGCCACTCTTCCCCCCCGCCCCCGTACACGCTCGCAACACAAATATCAGACAAAACACCAAAGGCGAGTAAATAACTACAACTTTATAGATATTTCTTAGCGATGAGTTAGTAGAAACAGATAACCTAAAGGTGCCAAATCAGTAAGTTTATCAGTTTGTGCACATAATATTTCAATACATTAAAGCTCACTCCTCTGGTTCCATCCATAATGACATTCTGAGCCTTCAGCCACCATCGGAACCACCGACTTCCAGTATCTGCCGCCCTGGAACGGCTGTCCACTCCTCGCACATCTGTCCTCCTTGCTCGCCTCCTGAAAAAAAAATGGCGAACTCCCGCTCAGCTTACACATACAAGAAAACATAACAATTCTCTATTGGTTATTTCCCCCCTTATCTGCTGTCATAACCCAAACATTCCAGACACAGGCACCCATTACAGCATTAAGTAACATTTCAGAGAAGCCATTTCATTATAACAATACAGAGAAGCCTTTTTGTTAGCCTGAACAGTTAACACCGCAGTTACTGGTACTGAGAGCCCTACACATGCAAAAGGAAACCTTTGCATCACAACTTTCTGCAATTTCTCTCCATTTAGATAAAACACTGCACTTCTGTTCCCCTTCAAAGTGAACTACTTCACATTTTCCCACATTATATCACATTTGCCAACTTACTGCTCAATCACCTCATCTATCATTAAAAAAAAATCTTAAACAGTTGTGGTCCTAGGTTAATCCCTGTGTAATCCCTCATCTCACTGGATGCCAGTCTGGAAAAGACCCCTCATACTTACACTTCCTACCTCCTGCTTGTTGTCCTCTATCTTTGCTGATATGGCACTTCCAAATGCATGGATATGCATGGATTCTTATTTGTAATTAACATCTTGTCAAGTGGCTTCTGGAAGTCTAAGTACATACCTTACTAGCTCCCTCCATCCACTCCAGTTAGGACTTCCTCAGAATACGCCAATAAGTTCATTAAATATGTTCGCCTATGCAAAGCCATGCTAACTCTGGTTATGATTTTGAAAAATGTGTGGCAAGAGCAACAATCTAATCCAGTCTTGCAAAGGCCAGTCACATGACCTGTGCTCGATCTATTGAACATTGAATTATGCAAAGTGTGTAGCGCACACATGCCCGGATGAACACACTTGGGAGTTTGGCAAGCTCAGCTCATCCATGGGTATCAAGTAGCACACATTGTGGCTTCATTTTACTGGGTAGTTAACTTTGATCTTAATGAGTACCATTTGTTCTCATATAGTAGCTACGTTGGGCTAGATTTTGAAGTCATAAAACAGGAGGATGCTAGAAATTCTGTTACATAGTACAATGAATCTTTGACTTTGTGGTAGAATTTTATTGATGTCGATGTCCATGGCTTTCCTTCCAAGTCTTTTATGCATTGCACAAGGGCACATGAATCCTTCCACACATCAACAGTGGCATCAAAGTTCATTTATAATACACTTTTGTGTAGCTGATTTGTATTTTTATGGCATGTGAACAGTGCAGGCCATTCATTCAGAAGCAGACCTCCACCACATTTGGAAAACTGTTTTGACCAAACTTAAAGGCAACCTTTTCTGAACACACGGCTTGTGATCTGTGCAGAGCTTGCAAGACTGGGTCCATTGCCAGCTCTGTGTGCGCAAAGAAGTTACAGGTGAGTTACCTATTGAATTATAGGGCGTATCTTTGGAGAAGAAGTTCTAGGATTCAACTCAATGCCAAAGAGTCGGTAATATAGAATGGATGGTTCGTGGCTTGGAAGAGAACTAGCAGGTGCTGGAAAGCATTGTCCCTCTTGGTGACAAAGGTCACAGGTCGGGAGATACTCTCAGTAGCTTACTGAGAGACTGCAGTGCATTTTGTAGATTGCATACATTGCAGCCACTGTGTATTGGTGCTGCAGGGCATGAATGCATCAGGTTATGAGTGGACTACCAGTGGCTGCTTTGAGATGGATGACGTTGAGCTTCTTTAAAGTTGGTGAACCAGGTAACTGAAGAGTGTCCTTGTCATATTTTTGATTTGTGCCTTGGAAACTGAGGAAAGCTTTGGATGTTAGGAGCTGAGTCATCCACCACAGGACTTCCGGCCACTGAGCTGCAGTGTTTATGTGGCTCTTTCAGCCATGATTCTGATCAATGGATATTAATGATAAGGAACTTGATGTCAATTTATTGAATGTCAAGGGTAGGTGATTGGTCTCTTACTGGAGATGGTCATTGTGTGACATTATTACAGGAAAGGATTTTTTTAATGTTGCACTCTATGTGTTTAATCTGCCTTTTCAGTAATTTTACAATATTTATGTCAGTTCGTAAAGTCAGAGAAGTAAGACAAATTGGAGGTAATAGATGTATATGGTGAAGTGGTGCTATTACAAGATATGCAGCCTGTCAGGGATGATATCATTGAGTGGCATTATATAGATGTGAAACAGGATTTAATGCTGCTAAAATAACAAATTAACAAGGCTCCTAAATAGATTATTCCTTTTAGTTTCTACATACAGTATATTGAACATTTTCTCGAATATAAAAATACAAACATTTCAAGGGACCGCAGTGGTTATAACCAAGTGGATCTTCTGTGTCTAGATTGGGTTTTTGCTTCCTTTTAACGTAAGCATCAGAAGACTGATGTACCTTGTTTGTGATTTATGGTCAGAGATACACTTAGTCTTTACCTGAGCTTTACAGGTACTTTCCATTTTATTGGATTCTCATTGTTCATAAATCCATAGCAAAAAGGATCTTAGTCTTTGTTCTATCAACTAAAAATAGTCTGCATAAGCCTCAGGCTAAAAATTAGGAGAACATATGCTAAAGCTTCAGCTAAACTGAAATAGTCTTCTCAGTGTTATAGTTCTGTGGGCCGTGACATTTTTTAAGGGATTAACTATTTTCCTTCTATGATCCTACAAAGGAAAGATGAAGTGATAGAACTAGATTGCTCACAAAGAATTGCTTGAGTGACTGTCTTCGATGTTGGATCAATTTAATGAATCAAAGCAATGAATCTCTTTGGCTGAATTAGTTGTGTGGATGGCAGCCTTTTAAACTTTAGTAGTTCTTGTATTGTTGTACAGGTGCTGTTGAATTTTCAGACTGACAGTTGGCACCACATCTATCACAAACAGCCCCCATAAAGGACAGGAAGGAAGAACCCAGACTTGTTGGGATAAGATAGGGAATTGCCTCTCTAATTCACCAATGTCAAGGCTAAGGGTCTGAATTACAACTTCGTTCAATGGGGATGCTAGGCTTGTGGAAAAACAGGTCAAGTAAGTGATTTTAATTTTAATATAAATTATGCTAATTCTGTTAATTAATTGAGAAGTCCTTCCTGGCACTTATCCTTGTAAGCAGAACAAGTGCTACACCTACCCTTACACTTCCTCCCTCACCACCATTCAGAGCCCCAGACAGTCCTTCCAGGTGAGGTGACACTTCACCTGTGAGTTGGCTGCTGTGGTATACTGTGTCTGGTGCTCCCGGTGTGGCCTTTTACATATTGGTGAGACCCAACGCAGACTGGGAGACCGTTTCGCTGAACACCTACTCTTGGTCCACCAGAGAAAACAGGATCTCCCAGTGGCCACACATTTTAATTCCACGTCCCATTCCCATTCTGATATGTCTATCCATGGCCTCCTCTACTGTCAAAATGAATCCAATCTCAGGTTGGAGGAACAACACCTTATATACCGGCTGGGTAGCCTCCAACCTGATGGCATGAACATTGACTTCTCTAACTTCTGTTAATGCCTCTCCTCCCCTTCTTACCCCATCCCTGACATATTTAGTTGTTTTCCTGTTCTCCATCTCCCTCTGGTGCTTCCCCCCCCCCCCACTTCTTTCTCCTGAGGCCTCCCGTCCCATGATCCTTTCCCTTCTCCAGCTCGGTACCACTTTCGCCAATCACCTTTCCAGCTCTTAGCTTCATCCCACACACTCCGGTCTTCTCCTATCATTTTGCATTTCCCCCTCCCCCCACTACTTTCAAATCTCTTACTATCTTTCCTTTCGGTTAGTCCTGGCGAAGGGTCTCAGCCCAAAACGTCGGCAGTGCTTCTCCTTATAGATGCTGCCTGGCCTGTTGTGTTCCACCAGCATTTTGTGTGTGCTGTTAATTAATTCACAGTTTTGTGCATCTTAATTGCTTTTTTTCATTTCCATTTTCACTTGCACTTTATTTGCTTTCAGCTTCAGTGAATGTCAAAAGACATTCAAAAGCTATTAAAATCCTTTACAACTTTGCTTCACGTCAGACCTGCCAGGACGTTCTGGAGGTGGTGCTTGACAACAACTGCCCAATACCATTTCATAATTCAGATGTGGCTGCTCAACTCAAGGGATGGCACAGAGCATCAGAGACATTGTCTCTCAGTGCCAACGTAGGAGCCCGCGGGATGCAGGCAGCAGTTCTGAATGGCCAGCTGAGGTCAGCATGATCTAGTCCCACGGAAGCAGGAGCCGGTCTTCGCACCTGTCAAACCTGGTCCGCCGTTCGATAAGATCATGGCTAATCCAGCCATGGACTTGGCTCCATCTACCTGCCTTTTCCCCATGACCCTTAATTCCCCTGGCATGCAGAAAATCTATCTAACTGTGTCCTACCCTGGGCAGAGAATTCCACAGATTCACTACTCCCTGTGAAAAGTAGTTCCTCCTCATCTCTGTCCTACATCTATACCCTCAGATCTTGAGGATATGACCCCTAGTTCTAGAATTGCATACCAGTGAAAACAACTTTTCTACATCTATCTTATCTATCCCTTTCATAATTTTATATGCTTCTGTAAAATACCCTCTTATTCTTCTGAATTGCAGTGAGTATAGTCCCAGGTGACTTAGTCTGTCTTCATCTCTGGAATCAACCAGGTGAACCACCTGCAAAGTCAGCATACCTATCCTCAAGTAAAGAGACCAGAACTTCCTGCAACACTCTGGGCGTGGTCTCACCAGTACCCTGTACTGTTGCAGCATAATCTCCCTGCTCTTAAATTAAATCCTTCTTGCGATGAAAGCTAACATTCCATTTGCCTTCTTGATAATCTGTTGTTCCTGAAAACCAACCTGCTACAATTCACGCACAAGCACTCCCACGTCCTCCTGCACAATGAGGTGCTGCAATCTTTCACCGTTTAAGTAACAAATTAATCTATTTTTCCTTCCAAAGTGGATGCCCTCACATCTACCAAAGTTGTACTTCATCTACCAGACTCTTACCCACTCATTTAACCTTTCTATATCTCTCTGCAGTCTCTCCACATCCTCTGTACAATTTGCTTCACTATTCAGTTTTTATCAGCATAATTAGATACGTTATACTTGGCCACCTTTTCTAAATTATTAATCAATATTGTAAACTCTTGGAAGCCCAGCATGGCACTCTGCTCTCCATTGATTGCTAATCAGAGAAATACCCATGTCCTTTGCTTGGAGTATATTCCTGCCCCACTACACATTTAGTAAATATTCACAGGAAAGTTCACAAATACCACATTTATGATCTAATGCCTTCTGCGGTTGCTTCATGACCTGCCATTCTATTGGCTCTTTTAACAGTATAGCAGGAGTTGAACTCTATGGGGAAGGTCGACCCACAGCAGCTGGCCTGAGCTCCACCCATACCTAGGTATTAACGGATACCAAATATTAACAGAGCTTGTGTAAGTGAAATGGAACATGCAGTGAGCCGTTGAGCAATGCTGCAACATCAATAGACATGTCTTTTGTTTGAACAGTTTCCTGTGCCAATCTGTTCAGGAAGCCACACACCTTCAGTAAGAAGAAAGAAAAAAAACATCAAACATTATGTAAGGCAAAAATAATTGACCAAATGTAAGATTTCACTGTTTTTGTGTCTGGACACAAAATCTAACCCTGTCTGTCAAACACATACCAAGGAATCTTCAAAGAAGATGAGTGGATTGCTTGAAGATTGAAATCACATGCACGATGGAAAGTAAGAATCTACGTGGGTTGGTAAACAGAAGAATCTAAGAGCACATAAAATAATATCACTAAAAACTGTCACACAAGTCTGTAAGACCAGAACAGATGCGAACTAGACACACATGTTTCTTTCTAGATAAACAATTTTAATTTATGCTGAACTTTTACTAACAAATTGTGTGAAAGAAATAAATGTGCTGGAGAAAGTGAAACCAGGTTTACATGGATGACCTAAGATTCATGGTAGTAGTTATTAGGAAAAGATGAGCAATTGGATCTCTCCAAGAGAGAGACTAAGGAAGGCCCCAAAGATTTTCATTAAAGTTACCCTATGGTAATAGAGTAGACAAACAGAATGAGGATCGACTTGCAAGAATGAGCATGACTGGAGTGGACTTACATAGCAACCTTCACAAAAAAATCTATAAGAGAATTTCAAGAAAAGGCTTTTCCCAGAGAAGAAAGCAGAGAAGTAATCTGCTATTGAGACATGAGGGAGTGGGGTGGGGAATGGGGGAGAGAAGTCTGCAGATGATAATGTGGTATAACTGTGATCGTTGGAGTATTGGAAGACTTTAACATATGAGGCCTTAAGCTACAGCATGAAGCCAATGCCTAATTCAAATGGAAAAAACCAGAAACTCTGTCCTGATCAGAGCCAGGTTGCTTAGTTGTTAGCTGGAGGTCAGCCATCAATATAGTTTCACAAGACATATGCAGTCAAATAAAATTACATCCAAAGCAAGCACTGTATGATGAAACTTCACCACACAAGCCTAAGTAAAATGAGATAAGCAGTTCAGGCAAAAACAGAATCGTCTCACATACACATCGTTCTGTAGGGACAAATAGCTTTACATTTCAGGCAGGTTCCAATACTGGCTAAAAATAATCCCAGGACTCCACGAATGTAATTGAGAGGTAGAGGTAACAAATAAATCATCTAAAGAACATAAATTCAAAAATCCCAGATTTATATATCTACATTTAAAAACAGGAAGACAAAGTTCAAAGTACATACTGTATATGTTATATATACTGTATGTCATTTTCTTGCAGGCACCTACAGGAAAAAAGAAATACAAGAGTTTTCTAAAAACTATATAAGCAAAATGAGACTGACAAACATCAATGTACAATGTGTGAAAAGAGTACAGACTGCAAGTGAGATCTATACTGAAAATGAGTTTTTAAAAAAGTTTGAAAGTGAGTCTGTAGATTGCAGAATCAGTTCAAAATGGTGGTGAGTGAAGTTATCCACTTCAGTTCAGGAGCCCTGATGGTTGTTGGGTACTAACTGTCCCTAACCCTGGTGGTGTGGGACCTCCTATCTGAAGGTTGTACCAAGAAGTGAGTTTGACCTAGATGGTTTGTATTTTTGATGATGGATGCTGCTTTCTGTAGCCTTTTTTTTTGTGTGTGTTTATAATTCAGATTTCTCTTTGGCAGATTACACCTGAAAAATTAAACTGCTGCCTATTTCAGACCCTGTTGATTAACTGTACAGGCTCAAGGAATAATGTAGCTGAGAAAGAAGTTTTTAAAAATGTATTGATTAGGTGGTATATAGACTTCTTACTTTGATGATATAGATCTATCCTTAATATAGAATTAGAACAGTACAGCACAGTCCAGCCCCCTGGCCTATGATGTTGTGTCAGTGGTTAGCACGGTGATATTACAGCTCAGGGTATCAGAGTACAGAGTTCAATCCCAGCATCCTCTGTAAGGAGTCTGTACTTCCTCCCCATGGAATGCGTGGGTAGGTTTTCTCTGGGTGCTTCAGTTTCCTCCCACAGTCCAAAGTCTTACTGGGTAGGTGAATTTGTCATTGCAAATTGTCCTGCCATTAGGTTGGGGTTAAATCGAAATTGTCTGAGGTTGCTGTGGTGATGCTGCTTGACGGGGCTGAAGAGACAGCTCTACACTGTATTGCCAAATAGAAAAAATAAATAAAATAACAATCAGTCTAACACTTCTCTTCCACATAACTCTCCATATTTTCTTTCATCTATGTGCCTAGGAGTTTCTTTAATGCCCCTCATGTATCTGTGTCAACCAACACTCCTGTCAGTGCATTCCACGTACCTACCACCCTCTTTGTAAAAAAACATCATCACCCCTATACCATCCTCCAATCACCTCAAATTTATGCCCTCTGGTATTAGCCATTTCTGCCCTGGGGAAAAGGCACTGGCTGTCCACTCTGTCAATCCCTCTTATCATCTCATACACCTCAATCGAGTCACCTCTCATCCTTGTCCTGCTGAAGGGTCTCAGCCCAAAACATCGACGGTACTCTTTTCCATAGGTGCTGAATTCCTCCAGCATTTAGTGTGTGGTGCCTGGATTCCCTGCATCTGCAGATTTCCTCATGTTTCTGATTGGATCACCTGTCATCTTTCTTAAATAGAAAGAGAAAATCCCCTAGTTGACTGACCTTTCCTCATAACAGATGCTCCCTCATCCTGACAGCATCCTGTTATGTTTATCTGTGCCTATAGCAGTTTATTTACCTTTCTTTTTAAATAATTTTTAAGAAATATTCTAGCTATCTGCCATAACACACTGTACATCATACGACTTTCAGTGCATGTCCCCAATATGTTCCTGCTGTATCTGAAATTACTATGATGCTTACAATTTGTTTGGTAGGAGGTCATTTCTGCAGCTCCTGGCAGAGGGTGGTGATGCCTAAATGATAAAGTATGTGAAATAATTCACAACATAGGAAATAGAAATGCCTACAATTATGTTTTAATCAAACCCACCTTTTTTTGTTTATCTGACTCCTTCACTCCCACGCAGTCATACTAAATATCAATGCCTGCCTACACCTACTCTCCTCTTCACTGCATAGTTCTGCCTTGTACTCTCTCACCATTCTCTGTGGCAATCCTTCATCTGTAACTTCCACTGCAGCTTTGGCCTGGCTTCCCCCCTCCCCCATGCCCCTAGTCTCAGGGAGAAGGTGCAAGTGACCTCTGCACAGGTGAAATCGTTGCCATGCCAATGTATATATTCGACGTGCAGGTCCAAACCTCTGGAGATCAACAGTCAGGCTGCCTCAGTTCTTGTAAACACATTCTTGTGTTCCTGCACATGCATGCCTCATTTCCAACACATGAGCTTCAGTTCCAGCACACACATACTTCAGGCTAGTTCAGTCTGTAACGTGAATGATAGTGATCACCTGTATAACACATATATCGCCCAGGTTACTCTCAGTTGCTTTTTGAGAATCTGTCTTTCATGGTGGGAGGTTCTGATGATCCGGCAACACTAAATTTTATTTCTAACAGATCTATTTTATTCACTTCAGCTACTTCTTATGGACAAACACTCTCTGGTTAAAAGATGTTTCTCCCACATTCTCTGCAGGATTTAGTAGTACACACAAAATGCTAGTGGAACGCAGCAGGCCAGACAGCATCTATAGGGAGAAACACCGTCGACGTTTCAGACCAAGACCCTTCGTCACGACTAAATGAAAGGAAAGATAGTAAGAAATTTGAAAGTAGGAGGGGGAGGGGAAAATGCGAAATGATAGGAGAAGACCAGAGGGGGTAGGGTGAAGCTGAGAGCCGGAAAGGTGATTGGCAAAGGGGATACAGAGAAGGGAAAGGATCATGGGACAGGAAGCCTAGGGAGAAAGAAAGGGGAAAGGGAACACCAGAGGGAGATGGAGAATAGGCAGAGTGATGGGCAGAAAGAGAGAAAAAAAAGGGAGGAGGAGGGAGTATACTAAATATATCAGGGATGGGGTAGGAAGGGGAGGAGGAAGTTAACGGAAGTTAGAAAAGTCAATGTTCATGCCATCAGGTTGGAAGCTACCCAGCCGGTATATAAGGTGTTGTTCCTCCACCCTGAGTGTGGCTTCATCTTGACAGTAGAGGAGGCCATGGATAGACATATCAGAATGGGAATGGGACGTGGAATTAAAATGTGTGGCCACTGGGAGATCCTGCTTTCCCTGGCGGACCGAGCGTAGGTGTTCAGTGAAACGGTGTCCCAGTCTGCGTTGGGTCTCACCAATATATAAAAGGCCACACCGGGAGCACCGGACGCAGTATACCACACCAGCCGACTCACAGGTTAAGTGTCGACTCACCTGGAAGGACTGTCTGGGGCCCTGAATGGTGGTGAGGGAGGAAGTGAACACATACGCTCTGTCTGCAGCAGTTACTGGCTCAGCAGCAGTTGGACCTTCCAGATACAAGTGTATCTTTACCACAATCAATTGAAACACTTTGACTGTGCACAGGTCTCCAAAGACAGATCTCCATTTATCTAATTATGTGACTTCTAAAACCAATTGCCTGCGCGTGATGATTTAGTGTGTCATATTAAAGAGGGGTGAGTACTTATGCAATTAATTAGTTCGTGTTTTATATTTGCAATTAATTTAGATCACTTTGTAGAGAACAGTTTTCACTTTGACAACAGATCAAAAAAGTCAAATTAAATCCATTGTGAGTCAATGTTGTAAAACAATAAAACATGAAAACTTCCAGGGGAGGTGAATACTTTTTATAAGCAGTGTACCTGCCTAGAAATTGGATCTATTAAAATGTTATTTTATGTATAAATTGTGTATAAATGTAAATTAAACCAAGTGATAAGGCCTTTGTGATCACCGCCAGCTGAAACTATGTCCACTTGAAAAGCTGGACTCATACTCTCCTGTTTCATCTTTGTACTTCAAATATTTATCCATTGTTCAGATAAAAACACATTCTGAATATTTCCTTTTTATTTCCTCCTTATCTGCTTATACTTGAGCTTATGTGGCAACTGTGATCTTCCCTAAGTGAGCACAGCTTAACTAGAAGCACATCATAGCAATTTGTAGTATGTAAGTCATTTGAAAGGGGCTCACTGCCCCTTAACTGGGCCAGCTCAAAACTCACTACAGTCTGCTAAGAGCTTTATATATATCACAGTCCAGTCTCAAACTAACAGTGGGTGTTTATTTCAAATTTAGCTGCTAAAATACTTATTTGTTGGATACCTCAGGGGTGAACTGCTACAGCACAGCATTCCTGAAGGTTTTGTATGACTATAGCTGGCCATAGAGTCGTTCATGGACCTCAGAACAGGAGGCAAAGGCATACCCAACTTTGAAAAGTGTACCACTCTTATGCCTTCAGAGACGCAGTGATGGGTATTCACTTCATGGCCTGTAAGTGGACCTCTTTTTTTTTTGCAAACCTCACTTTCCAAACACAGCAGCGGCCACTTGTAAGATCAAAACTGTTGTAAGTAAGCTTTCATAAGATCATAAGACAGACTGTAGAAACAGAATTAGATCATTCAGCCCATCAAGGTCACTCTGCCATACGATCATGTCCGATCTTTCTCAACTCCATTGTTTTGCCTTTTCCCCGCAAACTTTGATGCCCTTACTGCCAAGTTCCGATCAATCTCCACTTTAAGTATATTGGCCTCCCCAGCCACCTGTCACAATGAATTCCACAGATTCACTAACCTTCAGCTCATTCCCGAATCATTCTCATGAACCTACTATGGACCTCTCCATTGCTAGCACATCTTTTCTTAGATAAGGGACACAAAACTGCTCACAACACTCCAAGTGCAGTCTGACTAATGCCTTATAAAGCCTCAATATTACATTCTTGCTCTTCGATTCTATTCCTCGAAACGAATGACAATATTGCATTTGCTTTCTTTACCAATACCTCAACCTACAAGTTACCTTTCAGGGAACACCTGCACAATGACTTCAAAGTCCCTTTGCAACTTTGATTTTTGAATTTTCTCCCCAACTAGAAAATAGTTTTTGCCTTTATTCCTGCTACCAAAGTAAATGATTTCCCTAAACTAAACTCCATCTGTCACTTCTTAGTTCATTTTGTCTATGTCCTTCTTTAGACTCCCTGCTTCCTCAACACTACCTGCTGCTCCACCTATCTTTGTATCATCTGCAAACTTGACCACAAAGCCATTAATTCTGTCATCCAGATCATTGACGTACAACGTGAGAAGAAGCATTTCCAACACAGACCCCTGTGAAATACCACCGTTCATCAGAAGCCAACCAGAAAAGTGCTGTTTTATTCCCACTCTTTGCCTCTTGACACTCTCGAATTTCAGGCATACTGCTAGTGAAGAGTGATGCAAAATACATTATTAAGCTCCTCCACTATTTCTTTGTCCCCCCATTACCACCTCTCCAGCGTAATTTTCCAGCGGTCTGACATACACTCTCTCCTCTCTTTTGCTCTTTAGATAAATAGAGAGATAGATACTTTAATTGATCCCAAAGGAAATTACAGTGTCACAGCAGTATTAAAAGTGCACAGATATACAAATATTGAAAGAAAGAACAAAAAATCAGTTAACTCAAACAGTCTAACAGTTATCACTTCCCCGGCTATAGGTTGACACAGTATAGAGCCAAATGGCTGAGGGTAAGAATGACCTCCTATAGCACTCTTTGGAGCAGCACGGTTGTCTTAGTCTAATAGTAAAAGTGCTCCTCTGTTCAGCCAGGGTGGCATGCAGAGGATGAGAAACATTGTCCAGAATTGCCAGGATTTTCCGTTGTTCTACAACAGCCTCCAGTGTGTCCAGTATGACTCCTGCAACAGAGCCAGCCTTTCTAATCAGTTTATTGAGCCTACTGGCATCATTCACGTTGATGCCATTGCTCCAGCACACCACCACATTGAAGATTGTAGTTGTGACAACAGACTGGTGGGAGAGGACCTCAGTCTGCTCAGGAAGTAGAAGTGACACTTTCCCTTCTTGTGCACAGCCCCTGTGATGGTGCTCCACTCAGATCTGTCATCCAGGTGCACTCCCAGCTACCTGTAGGTCCTCACCACATCCACATCCTCACCTTCAGTAGTAACAGGGAACAGTGCAGGCTTAGTCTTCCTAAAGTCCATCACCATCTCCTTTGTCTTGCTGACATTGAGCTGCAGATGATTCAGCTTACACCATTTGACAAGGTCCTCCACCAGGGCTCTGTATTCATCCTCCCAACCTCTCTTTATACATCCAACTATTGCAGCGTCAACAGCAAATTTCTGCAGATGACGTGTCTCAGGGTTGCATCTAAAGTCCGAGGTATACAGGGGAAGCGGGAAGGGAGCCAATACAGTCCCCTGTGGGGCCCTAGTGCTGCTTATGACCGTGTCTGACACACAGCTCTGAAGCCACAGATGCTGTGGTCTGCCAGTCAGGTCATCCATTATCAAGGATACAATAGAAGTGCCAACTGTTTATATATTTGAAAATAATTCTTTGTTATTCACTTTTATATTATCAGCTAATTTCCCTTAATATTTCAACTTTTCTCTCTTTGTGGCTTTATAGTTACTTTCTCTTGGTTTTGAAAGCTTCAAAATCCTCTAACTTTTCACTAATTTTTTGCCATAGCTCAGAACCTAACTACTTGGCTCTAATCCTTTCTGACCCAGCAATATCAGCCTTCCAGCTCTGGGGAGAAGGGAAGTTTGTGGGAAAGCAAACAAGGTTCCATTCGGGAAAATCTAGTCCTTTACTTTTGCACTTTGACCAAATCAGCTACATCCTGAAATTATGAGGTCTGGTATCACACATTGCTTTGCAGGTGTAGGATGATCAATCCCCAGAATACTGTTACTTTTCATGATCCACATCCATTTCTATTTATTACACCACTCGGAGTTTTCTTGAACCATAACCAGCTATTGGCTGTTGTGGTTAGGGATCTATTGACTGTGTTTCCCACATTCATTTTCCAATCTGATGTGGTCACAATTTTCTCACTGATAAAATCATCTCTCCACCTCTTCCATTTCTCTGAGTGCAATATAGAACGGCTTCTGACAGCTTTCAGATTACCATCCAAAAATTCTGAGTCACCAAAGCTTATTCCTCACATTATTCACAATTGCTTGCAATTATGAAGATTGCTTAACATGAAATATACCCCAAGGTACTTCAGAAGATAAAAATAAATAACTCATTGAATGCATCTCAGCAGAAGGATTAGGAGCAGTCTTTGAAAGTTTGTTTGAAGTAAGGCTTTTCAGAAATTTGTTTCAGTGACGTAGAATTAAGTATGTAGTTTGGGAGAGAGTTAAGAGATAATGCAGCAGAAACTCTTGACTTTGATTCGTCGTTTCTTCTGGATGATGAATTTGCCAGGCCGTTCTCAGGTAGGGCCTCTGGCCTGAGATATTGACTTTGTTTCTCTTTCCCGAGATGCTGCCTAACCTACTGAGTGTTTCCAGCATTTGCTGTTTTTCTTTCAGATTTCCACCCATCTGCAGTGCTTGTTTCACTTCTTATCTTTCTGAGCTGCTGGAATTTTGTCGTGGTTGAAGTTGTGACGGATGTTTCTGATTGAGTAATTGTTCCTTTGTCTGCTGTGAACAGAAGTCCGGGGACCAAACTCAATCTGCTCATACTCTGAGATGCTTGTAAGTATCTCTATAGGAGACACATTGATAGGTCTATTAATAATTACACTGCAGGACAAGATTATTCTTGCATTATGAATGTCAAGCTTATGAAAGGATCGAGGATGAAAAATGTGAAAGAGATTAATCTCTTATTAACATTTAGTACCTGTGATCCTTCTCATATAATCTGTTTTAACCAATCCATTCAGCCTTTTGTCTTACACCTCACTCCTGTACTTTGAAAACTGGCACTCCTCCAATCTTCCTCCTGTTCTGAGGTAGGGTCCTTGACCTGAAACGTTAATTGGTTTCTCTTTACACAGGTGCTGCTGGAATGGCTGCTGTTGTTCCAGCATTTCTGTTTACGTATATGATCAGAGATATCTGGACTCCAACCAATCTTTTAAGGGCACCTGTTAAGGGAAGAAACCCACCAGTTAATATAAGTCTTCATCTCCCACTGATGATTGTGGGAATGATGGCCTGGAACTTGCTGCTGAGAATCCGCTATGGCTCTGAGATTTTACCAATATTCTTTGGAAATTACTTTTGTCTCTTCCCCAAATCCTGCAACTTTTATAATGTCCAACTAAGGTGAAACAACAAGGTCTCCTAGCTTCTTTTAATTTAGAGGGATTCACAAGAGCAGTGCATATGCGTTTAGCTGATATCATTCAACTTTGCTTTGGTATTGTGCAGAGAGCATGAAGAAGCATTGGCAATCAATCATGCACGTTGCTGCAAGGAAGCAAACCTGGCTGGTGCATTAAGAGAAATAAAAAAGAATTCTGCAGTTGACTGAAGATTCTTTTACTTGTCCAAGAGCAACACATATTAGCATATTTCACAGATTCATTTTGGAATAATTTATTTCTCATACTATTATAGAAGACTGGTTAATTTTACCTTCACAAAATAAGGGGGAAAGAATGGAAATCGAGCCAATTTGGGCAAAAAATCTCCAAAGAATGGGGGGGTGGGGGGTGAGCAGAGGATACCTTGCATTTGAGCCTGTTCCCCAAATTGACTTCCTGAGCAGATTTCAATGTGATTTCATTCTTATAAGTGATTCTCCAGATGCTGGTAATCTTGAGCAACAAACACAAAAGGCTGGAGGGGAATAAGCAAACACAATGAAGTGTCTCAGCCCAAAATGTCAACTGTTTATTCCTCTCCATAGATACTGCCTGACTTGACAAGCCCCTCCAGCATTTTGTGAGAGTTTCTCATCCTTATAATGCTTGTTTCACTTTTAATTCTTTTGAAGAATTTATGATTGTAGCATGTTTCAGTTTACTGACTAGTTCTTTCTCTTTTCTCCCCCCTTCAATCAGTCAAAAGTTACAAAAGCCTAAGAGTATGTACCATCAGGCTCAAGGGCCATTTCTATCCCACTGTTAAAGGACTATTGAATGGTTCCCCAGTGTAATACAACAGACACAATCTCATTATCTACTTTGTTGTGACTTTGCACCCTGTACCTAGTGAAGCTGCACTGCACTCAATCTGCACTGTAACACTTCATTCTGCCATTGTTTTACTTTGTACTACCTCAATGTATTGTTGTAATGAATCAATCTGTATGCAAGACAAGTGTTTCACCGTACCTTAGTGCATGTGACAATAATAATCTAATTTACGAGTAAGTCAGAATCTGTGAATCAGAGAAGGAGAAGAACGTAATGAGGGACACAAAGAATATTACATTTGAAACTGCCACGTTCTGTATCTTATTCATCAGTCTTGCCTCACTGGCATCCACCAACAAAGTACAAAATTGCACAGGTACGTTCTCTTTACAAAACAGCAGGGCAGCTTTTCAGTCTAACTAATCCAATTCGGTTAATTACTGCAAAGTCAATCAACTGTCAATCATTAACAAAATGCTAGAAGCAGCTGTTGATGTGCTTTTAAGCAAGAATGATCTGTTCACTAATGTCTGCTTTGAATCATGTCCGGAGCTTGGAGTTCCAGATCTCATTTCAGCCTTTGTGTGAACATAGACCAAAGAGCTGAATTCCAGAGGTGAGGTGAGAGATCAGAGCAGCACTTGATCATGGGTGGCATCAAAATGACCCTGTAAAGATGAAACCATTGAAGAATAAAGGTAAACCAACCCACTTGAGCAAAGATAGCTCACACAAAGAGAGGTGGCCGTGTTTGATGGACAAAGTCCACAAAGGTGGTTAGTGAACAAAGTCCCAGCACATTACATCATCAGGGAAAGGTTGTGTGTCCAACCACCGTCAAGGGCCTTATCAATAACTTCTATTCTATCGTTAGGTCATAAGTAGGATTGTTTGCTAATTATTACAAAGGGTTTCATTCCATTTATATTTCCTCAGCAAGTGAAGCAGCCGATGGCTGTGTGCAGAAAGTACTGAGCAAAATTCAGACTTGAATTGAAAAGTGGCCGGTAATAATTGTACCATAACATGCCATTACTTCCCAGTGATAACAATTAAATAGAAGCCCAGATCCCTAAGGTGCCATATCTCAATCTCCCTCTGGTATAAATCATAAAAATCAGAACCAGGTATTTGTGTGCATTCAATTGAGACCTAACCCATCTGGCATTGATATGTTAGTGCCTGCCTTCTGCACTTGCTTCTTTGCTGTCACCATACACAGAGCTTGCTACGCACTCGGACGGTGAGTGCTGCAGTGAAAACATTGACCCTTTTCTTCATTGAATTTGTGGCTGCTGCACTAGAGTTGGCCATCAATTCCACACTAAGAAAACAGCTCCATCCTTCATGAAGCTGTGGCTCGGTTCCCCGCAGTGCTCCAAGATATTTCATGAGAGCTATCAGGTAGCCTGAATAATGTCTCAAGCCTCTCTATATTCATGTCCATCCACATTCTTCTTCAATTTACCCCATCATCACTCACTCCTGAGGCTTTCATAACTTTGGCAGGTGGCCTTCGATCTCTAGCTGATTCAACTGCAGTCCATTCGTATCCAGGAACTGACCTATTGCTCATTTCCCTGCTTTCCTTAGGCTGCTAGAATCTGACTTGATGGAGATGAGTGCTGTTGTCATCTGAACAAGGTGACCAGAGAGACACTGAAGCAAGTGGATAGTGAAGTGAATTCTTCAACAGAAACAAGCAGCAGGCATCATATTGAGACACTCTTGGAGGAAGAAGCCTCCCAACCCAATGTTACATGATATTTTTATATGGTAAAAATCAAAGGTAACTGCAGGACAATTCTATAGTTACAAAGCATCTACAATGCTTCTTGAATTACATATAGTTTTCACAAACCTCCTTCTTCTCACCCACATTCCAGACATACAAAATGAATGTTGATCAGCATTGTCTGGTTTGCAATCAACTCCAGTAAAACTATTGCTCTGGACTGAGTTTTAAATTCAATCTACAATCCACATTCATTTCTGAAGACTGGTTGGCGGTGAAGTTAGTATTTGCTCTCTACACTAACTCCAGAATATGCCCTAACAAGTGCAAAGTGCAGAGATCCATTTCATTTCTGACCGAAGTGGCTCCTTAATGAAGTGAGACCAGGAATGTCAGGCATCAGTTAGAATCACATTTGAGCTACCCCTTTCTTTTCAATCCCGATTGCTCTGAAAACGCTGTGTGTCCAGCTCCATGCCTATGCTATCAGGCTCTGCCACATGCAGTAAGGTGCCAGCTCCTGCTCTCACTGCTTCACAGGATGCACACCTACTTCCATCATAACTCACCTCTTTAAGAGATGCAGGCATGGTGTGAATTTGCAATGGTTGTTTGTAGCTGCAGCAAACTGCCTATGAAAGAATGGGTTTTCTGAAGAAAATGTCATATGTGAAAACTTCTAAGTGCTCAGTTCCTTAACCTGAGGCTCACAGATGAAAATAACACACCACCACCAATATGTCACATTGACACACGATCCTTGGGCAGCTCTTTTTTACCAGGCTTCTATGAGCTAATGAGTATCAAGCCTGTTACCCTTTACTTACTTTATTGTATATCGGTGGAATTGATATTATGATTATACAAGAAGGTGATGGTAGTTAATATTTGCTTTGATAGGCATTTGTTTTCACCATCAGTTTATATTGTTAATTTACATCAAGATGACATCAGTATGATTTTTTTTTCATTTCAGTTTTTATTCTTATGATTGGAGTTGAAATCGCAGTTTCTATTAAGGTAGTTTATAGTGCGGTGATAACAGAAAGAATAATCTCTTAAATATTTCACACTATCTCTCCTTGGAGCTCACTGAGTGAATTATGGTCTTGCAATTCCCAGACACAGGAAATTGGTCAGGCAGTTTTTAAAGGCATCCAATTCCACTGAGAGATTTGCCAGTTTCAGTTTTTTTTTTCTCTAAAATGAATGCTATGTTTTCAAATGGGACTTTTAAGAGCAACTTGAGATGTTTGGACGTTAAGCTGAACATTGAGTGAAACTTGACAGATGGCCCGCAAAGCTCCAGGATCATCCTCCAATCACCCACAAAGACAGGCATTTGGAACACTCACAGTTCGGAGACACAGATAAAAGAGCACATTCAAGTGGTGCAGTTTTCTGGCTATGTAACTTCAGCAGTAAAGTTAATGAATGGAAGATGATTTGCGTGCAGGATTCTCAACTATTCTGAATTATAGTAGAGTCAGCAGGAGGCAAAGATTGATTATCCACCGGCAGTGTTCCAAGAAGTGGCAAAATGCCTTGAATTTAAGCCATGAAATGCCAAATAAATGCTTGACTGATGATTGAATGATGGAATAAGCTCTAAGGGCCAACTGGCTTAACCTTCATCCTCTTTTTTATGTCTCTGTGTGTATGTGGAATCGTGACTCAAGGTGACTAGCATGTATGAAAATAATATGTAATCTATTGATTTGCTCCAATATGACACAGTTATCCATTCTCCCAGCATATCACAAATGGTCTCAGATTCCTTCCCAGGATACAGCTGTTTAATTATTCCTGGCCCTCTGGGAGTAGAATGAGATCTGGGACCATCTACACCATACTCCATTATATAGCACCAGCAGTTTCCACTTTCTTAGCTGCTCCAAGCACAACAACGTCTGGTGTCAACAACTACAGGATGCACACCAAAGCTTAATTTGACAGCATCACCCATACCCATTCTCCTGTCCACCTACTAAGACAATCTCATAACAGCCAGGTCAAAATAGAACTCCCTATACATTGCCTTGAAGAAACCACGCGGAGTTGATTGTTTAGAGATGGCTTACACCAACATTCCAAAAAACAAGAATGCTATTGATTTGAGGTTTCAGGAGAAAATGCACAAAATGATCAGCAAACCAAACAACATCTGTGGGGCAAGAAAAACATGTTTATCTCTAATTATTCCCAGTTCTGGTAGAGGTTAATCAGCCTAGAATTCTAACTCTGTCTGTTTGCATATTTCAAAATTATTTTTTTTTATCTCCACTATCCCCATGCCACTCTAATGCATCTACAGATGGACAATAGATTATGGGATGGAAGAAGAGTTATTGGAGGGTGGGGTGGGGGAAATTTTATTTCTGAAATCAGTATTTGACCATCAATTTCCCAGATCTTTACATAAAAACATTTAAATTTTGTTTTATCTAGATCAGGGGTTCCCAACCTGGAGTTCACAAACCCCTTGCTTGAACCATGGTATAAAAGAGGCTTGGAACCCCCGATCTAGATGGTTACACCTTCATTAATTATATTTTCTGTTATGTGACTTTATGACAGTTCCTCAGGATTGAAGGTATCTTGATTCCAATTTGAGCTTGAGGTGACTGATGAGGCTACTATTGGAACCTCATACTCTTCTATAGATGGGGCAGAAGATGATGATGAGGTGATAGTTTGTGAGGTGACATTCTCCTCCCAGATGTGCTTCTGGGCATTCTTGATGCATGGACTTAACATTCTCAGTATCATCTGAGCTGTTTCTTTGAGCATTATCAATAGTTCTTTACTCTGTTTTGGAGCACCCAGACAACTGCAAAACGTATGTCAGGTTAATGATTACTGCTCTGTACTTGACACCATAATTCCCTCAGTACTAATAACAAAACTTCAAAACCTGAGCCCACTGCAACAGGATCCTTGAATTCTTTATTGGGAGATGACAGTCAGTGTGGATCAGTGTTAAAATCTGCACCTCATTGACAATCAACACAATGCACCTCAAGGATGGGAGCTTATCCCACTGTGCATACCCACTCTTATCCCACTCTCTATACCTATGACTGTGTGGTAATATCTCAGAGGATCTAGTGTATCCTGGGCCCAACACATTGACACAATCATGAAAAAAGCACACCAGTGACTCTTCTTCATTTGGGGTTTGAGGACATTGGTATGACACCGAAGATTTTTGCAAATTTCTGTAGATGTATTGCGGGGAACTTCTGACTGGTCATATCACAAACGAGAGAAAATCTGCAGATGCTGGAAACCCAAGCAACGCACACAAAATGAGAGAGGGACTCATCAGACCAGTCAACATCTATGGAAAAGAGTAAACAGATGATATTTCAGGCTGAGACACTTCAGCAGTCGACTGTTTACTCTTTTCCATAGATGCTATCTGGCCTGCTGAGATCGTCCAGCATTTTATATGGGTTGTATCACAGCTTGGTGTGAAAGCTCCAATACACTGAAGCACAAGAGGCTACAGAGAGATGTAGACCCAGCCAGCTCCATCATGGGCACTAGCCTCCTACCACTGATGAAATCTTCAAGAGATAATGCCTCAAGAAGGTAACATCTATCATTAAGATCCCTCAACATCTGGGACGTGCCTTCTTCTCATTACTACAGCCTGGGACGGTATAAAGGAGCTTGAAGACACACACTCACCATTTTAGAAACAACTTCTTTCCCTCTGCCATCAGATTTGCAAACAGACTGTGAATATTACCTCATTATTCCTTCTTTTGCACTATGTATTTATTTCTGTAATTTGTGTATTTTTATTATCCCTCTCCACTCCATTCTCCTGCCTTTCCCCCGTAACATTTGACACCTATACTAATCAAAAATCTATCAACTTTGACTTGTCTTCCACAGCTAGCTGTGGCAATGAATTCCACTGATATACCTGTCTCTAGCAAAAGAAATTCCTCCTCATCTCTGTGAATCAGTTGGTTTGTTACCACAGTCTGCTTATATCAAAAGTCACTTCCAGTTTTGAAGTACAGATAATCACAAGGTTTATTGAATTCTGTAAATTGGAATCATGACCTCCATTGGTCTCATAGTTCAATGCGCCTATTAATACACTATAGATACAAATCACTTAATGCTTTTACAAATGCTTGCAATACACATCATTCAACTGGTTATGCTATAGGTAGAAGTTAAATGATGCCATTACTTCGAACAGAATGGTTAAGATAGCACTTAGCTCATAATGGAGTTACTTTTCGATGTGCTTGTAATTTTGCAGTGTTTGTGAAGAAAGCTTATTAATGTGAGAATGTAAAATTAATAATTACAACCTAAGGAGCTGTGTTATATCAGGTCTGAGTGGTTATGCAATCTCTGGAGCATTCAGGGGCTTAACTTAATGTATAAATGCTTCTAAAAGTAACTTCTGACACAATGAAAACTCCATCTAGTTTTCACTTATTTTAGATTCTAGAGAGACCAAGGAATTTCTAGGATAAGTTGTGGATAGGTCAGTTACTAATTGAAGGATTGTCGTCAGTGCACTTGATACTCTCCAAAAAGAGATCAATGATAGAATCAGGAATTTGCTTTGGTATTCAGTAAGTGAGGGCAAGATGTGTATCAGAGATTAAGGCCTGTTAATGTGAGGAGGTAGGCTTCTCAAGGGAGATGCACAACTTTGGACCTGTAACTTTTATCCCTCCCCAGTGAATTTGATGTCTTGACTTCTAGATATTTGTAAAGTAATTAGCTATAAAGCAGTGGATTCCGGCTAATTGGGCCATTGGTTAATTGGGGCAACCACATATTTGGGACAATAAGAACAAAAGCTAATCAAGAAAGTATCTGGGATTCCATTTATTTGGGGAAGGAGACCAAATAGTTTATAACTAGCGTCAGAGGCTTGCTGTTGCTTGGCTGCTGGATACTACACCATGCTTAAAGTGAACAGTTATTAAATAGTGTCAATTGTGAGCACTTGTTTCAAAAGACAGTGAGTTTTGGACAGAAATAAGCATCAAGACAATTCAGAGCTGCTTTTCTCATTGTAGTTTCAAGCATTGAGCCTTGGAGATGCTAGAAATGGCTGGTAGTGAAAATGAAATGACTTCACTAGTTCATCAAGTTAGGGACTAGGAAGAATTTGAAGGTGTCAACACTATCTTGAATGCTACAATGAAAATGAAGGTCTGGAGGATGCAATCATTGATACCATTGTATGATGGCAGTCCATTATTCACACTAGATGTCAGTACTGATTATGTTCATTTACAGTCATTCAAGCGAACGTGGCAGCATACAGGTACACTGAATGACTTCCTTTGTTGATAACAATTAGAAACTAATAAACAGCTTTGTTGTACTGTATAGTATTGATAGTTTTCCAATTTGATTGAAATGCATAATTTATTACTCTGTTAAACAGTAGATGTCTTTTTATACATTTTTAGCTATTTCTATGAAACTTCAGCTAATTGGGGCAGTCGCTTAATTGAGCCAACATATCCCAATGTATCCCAAATGTAATCTATTGTATAAAGAACTTCCGTCTCCTATCTGAATAATCAGAACCCCATTTGACTGTGAGACCCAATCTAGAGAAACAGGTCATTTTGCTATGTTAGGAGAAGGAAACATTCCTGCTTTTCCTGGATCACATGAACATCACTTTCCTCTCAATGTTGTCATCATGTTCCTTGAGTTGTTAACTTGGAATAGCAGTCTGACCATCGTTTGCCTTATGGGAAGGTTAAAGATCAGCTCAGGATGGTCTGGATGCCCAGTCCCTATTTGCTTCAATTAAACCTGGAAGGGGTCAGATTGTAAAAGGTTGGGGCATACCAGGGTATGGCTTGGATATTTTAAACCATATTTTTTTACACCATCTAGTTCAAACCAACTGATACTTGGAGATCAAAATGCTCTAAATTCCAATGAGCTGTTGCTAGTTAAAGATCACACAGCACAAGTACAAGCTTGTCAATACAAAAAATGTGAAACTAGGTCTGTTTCATTTTTAGCGCCATGTACATCTGCATCAAGATATGGATACATGTCTGTGTCTGTATAAACTACAGTATTTTTAGATCAAGAGAATTTCAAGAATATGCCTGATGATAAGGGTATGATGGAAGAAATAAAATCAACAAAGATTCAAGACAGTTTAAAGTCATTCTACAGTACCTGGATGTAGAAGAGAATGAAATGATTGTTACTCCGGATCCAATGCGGCATTCAAAAACATAACCAAATTCTCAAAATAATACGAACATAAAAGCGATCCTATAAAACAGAATGTAAAAGTAATTGTATATACGTACATAGATATCGTATGTGCATGAAGTGATTCTGGGTGATATGTATGTGTGTGTGTTGGGGGGTGGTAAATGGCTGGAGGTGTTAATCAGTCTGACGGCTTGGGAGGAGCAACTCTTTTTGAGTCTAGTGGTCCTGTTTTGGAGGCTGTACAGTCTCTTCCCTGAAGGGAGTGGGACAAAAAGTTCAGAAGCAGGGTGAGTGGGACCTGTCATGATAGTGCTGGCACCTGTCCTTGATGACATGGAGAATGGTGTTGGTGACTTCTTGTAGAGCCCTTCTGTCCACTGCAGAAGCTAACGTAACAAAGAGTGATGCAGCATGTGAGGATGCTCTCCACTGCATGTCTACAGAAGGTCATGAATATTTTTATGCATAGAGCAGGTCTCTTCAGCCTCCTCAGACAGTAGAGGCATTGTTGAGCTAAGTATCTGTTAGATAAGTATCTTTGTTGTTCGGGTAAAGCTGAAGCTGAAGCTGATTTGACAGACAGCATTCTGTTAGAACTTATCCTCTACCTATACTTACCGAAAAGGAAATGCATTCCAAAAACTTCAAAGAACTGGATTTGTTTCACAACCTCAGGGACCATATTAACCAATGAAGATCCTCTGAAATGTGGTGTTGGTCGGAATGCAGGTTGACAAAACAGTTTAATTCCAAATTTGATAAAACAATAACTGATCAAATATTCTGCTTGATGTCACACCAGGAAGAAACATTCACTTCAATTCCCCTGTCTATTACTTCAGGGACTTTTGGAAGGCAGACAGGATATATCTGCAATCTCAAAAACTAGTTGTGATGGTGCCACATTACTCCACTTTACAATGAACTGACAGTCTAGATTTGAACTCAATATCTGGGCCGAGGATCTGACCCAATGGCAAGGGTGTGTTATTAGTGAATCAAGGCCAACGAGGTTTATCACTTAGAAACTTTGGAAAGAACTCCTTTGAGAGGTTTTTATTTTTACTGGTAACTGAGGTGTCTGCAAGTAGATTAGTTATGCCAAACAGTTAGCGCAGTCGTTAGCGTGGTGGTACTACAGCTCAGGGCATTCCGGAGTTTGCAGTTCAACTGCATGCCTCCCCATGAATTGTTCGGGTTTCCTCCGGGTGCTCCAGTTTCCTCCCACAGCCCAAAGGCGTAATTGGTCATTATAAATTGTCCTGTGATTAGGTTAGGGTTATTTGGGATTCTGGGATTACAGGAACAGTGTGGGTTGAAGGGCTGGAAAGGCCAATTCTGTGCTGTGTTACTAAATAAAGCTTTAATAAACCATGATAATGGACTCTTTTAAGCCTATGTTTGCATCTGTTCTTTAAAAAGTCTAAGCAGCCACAGGAACATTCTCTTTGAGTCGAGGCGAGGCGAAGGGCTGACCGGTTCAGGTCACTACTTGAAGCAGCAGAACTTGTTCAGACGGAGAGTTAAGCACCACATCAGACTGCGAATATATTTTCATATAATCTATATTTGCATTTATATTTATCATTATTATTGTTATGAGCAGAGAGACAACATCTGCCGGAAGTAAATTCCTTGTACGTGCACAGGTACTTGGCGATTAAAATCTGATTCTGATTCTGATTCTGAATATCAGGGTGTCGGGGCCCAAGGCAACCTACGGCCAGTTCAGATCACAGCTCCACGGTGTTTATTTGGCTCTGCACCGCTCCATGGGACTCTCTTGTAGACTCCATTTCAGAAATGCTATTTGCTTGCGGTTACAGTTTGCATAATGTTTTGTTTCATTGCTCATTGGGTATTCAGCAGTCTTCTTTTTTATGGCTATTTTATTCTTTTTATTTTTTACGGGCATGATGTGGTTTTTATTCTCTGCACGGTGTTATTCAGTCTTCTTTTATATATATACATATTTTTTTGGGGGTGGGTGTCTTTGTTTCATGGCTGCCTGTTAGGAATGAATCTCAAGGTTCTACACTGTATACATACTTGATAATAAATTTAGTTTGAACTTTGAATTTATATGCAGAATTACCAAAGATCTGAAACCTTGGTCATAATATGTCCATTTGGACAAAATACAAGTAAATTTTTGGTGTGTTAATAAATACCTGTGTCAGGAAATGTAGAGGAGGTTTGACCCAAAAGCAGAGCAGTAGAGAGGATTTAGTGGTGAATGATAACTTTAATAATAGACCGCAAATAACCAGCCACAAGGGGCCACAAAACAAGAGAGAACAGAAACTTAACACAACAGGAAACAAGAGAAACTCTAGCCAGGTAGAGTGAATGCTAGGAGGAACTAGTTGAGGCTGGTTGGTTTGCTGAGTGTTCAAGGACTGTCAATGAGACCAGGGGTTAAGTAGGCTGCAGGTGATGAGTCTGGAATGCGCGTCAGGCGAATCCTATTAGCTGGGTGGAGTTTGGGAGGTCCCTGTGTGCGCAGGTTGGGAAGTGTCAGCAAAAGCAGGCCTGATAATTTGAGTGAGTTTCAGCTGGCAGTGGCTAACAATTTTGAAGGGAACTGCCGACATTCAGCCACTTGGAGGTAAATTCATCCAAAACTTGCATGGCCACCAAATGTCAAGTTGAATGGATGCCTGTAGGCTCCACGTGATCTCCAGCCAGACCTAACGTAGATTGGGGAACCCCATTCTTTTCTTACCTAGAAATTAGGGAGCTCTGTGGATAATCATTTTTAATCTTTTTGCTCTATTTTGTTACTGTTTTAATAATTACTTTAACAGTTTAAACTTTTTAGTAGTTTTAATATTCTCTATAAATGCTTCTCTGTATTAGATGCATTTAAATTCTCTTACCAAGCCTCCCACAGATAGACAAGATGTGAGGCTCCAACATCAGACTTACCTCCTGTCAAACAAAGGCTGGTGGGGCAGTCTTAGTGCAGGGCCTCTGCAGCAAGCCAGCTAAGGCTAAATCACCCTACATACTCAAAAGTCCTTTTGCTACACTCTGGTGTCAGGAGATCGAGGATGATTTGACCCACACATCTCCACTGGCAGGAATGGGTGTTGGGAAGATACCAGGGAGAGTATAGGCAGCAGCTTAAGTCAAGCTGGATCTGGCTTATGGTTAATGTCAATGTTGATATCAACTCTGGCACACTTAAGTCAACAGTTCCTGAAATGTTGGCCAGCTCATCCCACCTTATCTCCTTGATGTGACAAGGGTGCATATACTCAACAGTGAGTTGGAAGTTCATGAACCTATCTGTAAAGACTAGTTTCTGGCAGTTCATCTTTGAGGTCACAGACATAGAGTCGTAGAGGGATAGAGCATTGAAGCTGAACCTATGGTCCACCAAGTCCACTCTGACTATCAACCACACACTTACCACTATTTCTACAGTAATCCCGGAAATTCATCAACTTCACCTAGATTCTACCTGCACACAAGATGCAATTTATAATGGTCAACTGGTGGCCAATCTGCATGTCTTCAGGGTGCAGGAGAAACTTGGAGGACCCTGAAGAAAAAAACACGTGGCCAAAAGGAGAATGTCTGAACTCCAGACAGATAATGCCTGACATCAGGATTTAACCTGGGTGTCTATCACTGTTAAGGCTTTTCTCCTCTTTGCATCAACTAAAGAAGAGTTGGAGGAAGCTCTTGACCATACATATCCCAGTGATTCAAAGGCTCTGGCTACAGATGAGGATTGCAAATGCCTTCCTCTAATATCTCTGCCATATCCTCACACACTATCCCACCTCAAGAAATACTTGCACAGCAGTTAGAATTCACGCGTTTTGTGTACTAATTATGTGTTACTAGAGCAATAATGTTCCAGATCTCCCTCAAAGATACATGAAAAGTGATTTTTGAAAATTAAGAAAAGCTCTGGAGGTTTTCATAGAATTATGAGCTAAATGGGACCTTAGCAGTTCCCACCAGATAATGCTTGAAAAGTTTGCAGCCACCATATTATTGCCACATTGACAAATAAAAGTGATACAGAACATAAGAAATGCTTCCAATGACAGACAACAAAAAGCTACAGCAGTAGAAGCAGCAAAGGTGAGGGGGAACACACTCATCTTCTTTGATGTTCTTCGCCAATTAGCTTTCCTGTTATGAGTGCCCTCAAGCCTCTGCAAGGAGCAGGTTGATTCTGGAGCAAGGATCGTTGCAAGTCAGTTCTGATGTGAATTGTGTATATGAGCAGCGGAAGGCGACAGTGATGTGCTGACTATTGAAAACTGATGCTGGTAGATGCTGATGACACAGTGAACACCTCACCCTGCTCATCCTTGAGTACTGAGTTCCCGGTTTCCCTGAAGTCATCAGTTTATTCCCATGTTACGTATCCTTACCTCTGCACTTGGAGTATGACAACAAAGATTCTTGTAGAATACTCATTCTTCCTAAGACATTCTGTAAGTACACTCAGTTATCACTTGCTGCTCCTAATGCTCTAATTCCTTTTTTTTTTGCTCTTCAGTAACCATCAGTCATCAAAACTCAATCTGGACACAGCACAGGGCAACTTTTGATGTTTTGCACGACTTACTTGACTAGACCTAGACCTCACTAGACTTGCACAGATCATTCACCTGCTTCTCATCATGATTTCAACCTCCATTTGACTCTCTCTTCCATTCCCTTGATTACTGATTTCTTCTGGACCCTCCTATTGGTCGATCATCTGCACCACTCACAATCCTTTACCTGGAACCTGATAAACTTCTTCCCAGCACACACTAACACTCACTCCGGCAGCCTCCACGATCCCTATCCATCTTCATTCATTTGTTAGCTCCCCAAAATTCCTTTTCCAATGAACCATTTCTCACACTTATTTCTACTCACTCTCCATCCACGCACCATCTCCATCCCAACCACGTTCATTGGTTCAACCAAGCCACCTCTCACATCCCTGCCATGGTTGGGGTCTGCCTACTGCAGAACAAGGTTCACCATATGATTTGATACAAGTGAGTATGAAGGTTAGGAAGCATCACATTTATTCATAGAAATATATTGAAGAAATGCTCTTTCTCTCATCGGTTGTTCTTGCCAGCCTGTAAATCTTTAACCAAGCCAAAGCAAGGGCCATTTCTTCAAATAAAGATTAAATATTATATTCAGAAAACAAGAAAAAAGCAAAAAACTTAATGGTTTCTTTAAAAGTCATATCGACAAACACCTAAAGAAAAAATTGCGATCTATGTCTGGCTAATTCTACAGATCAGAAACAGAAACAGAAATATAGCCAAAAACTGAGAAATAAAAGGCACTTCTGGTTAAAAAATATCTTTAGGGTTTTTTTGTTTTATTGTTATTCCAGTGGAAGGAAGCCAAGACCTAGTTCATCTACCAACTTTAAGAAATATAATCCATTCTACTGATATTTGGTAGAGTTATATATTTAAATTGCTATGGTTGAAGAGACTTCTTGCTTGGCACAAGCCACAAGCTCTGTTCAGATCCCTCTTAAAGGGAACTATTGATTGCCTGATGTCCAAGTGATAATTTTAATGTTCAAGTACTGAAAGGTAAACATCTGCAGTAGCTGCTCCTTAGAGACAGTGTTAAAGAAACAGAGCTGCAGCTCGATGACCTTGGCTTGTTAAGGAAAGTGAAGAGGTGGTAAACAGGAGCTACAGAGAGGTAGTCAACCCAAGGTTACAAGAGTCAGATAAATAGGTGACTGTCAGGAGAGGGAAGGGAGAAAGTCCAATAGTGGAGAGTAACCCTGTCCCCCTCAACAATAGGTACTCCAGTTTGAGTACTGTTGTGGGTGGGGAGGGACAACCTACCTGTGGGAAGTAACAGTGGCCGTGCCTCTGACACTGAGTCTGGCCCTGTGTCTCAGAAGGGTAGGGAACTGAAGAGGATTGCAGCAGTAATGGGTGACTCTATAGTCAGGGGGAGAGATAGGCAATTCTGTGGATGCAGGAAAGAAACACACATGGTAGTTTGCCTCCAAGGTGCCAGGGTCTGTGATGTTCCTTCCCAACTCCCTGTATTCTGTTTTCAGAACCTCCTCCCTTTTTCTACCTGCGCTGTTGGTACCAATATGTACCATGACTTCTGGCCACTTACCCTCCCTTTGCAGGATATTGTGGAAAGTGTTGGAATCCATTATTAAGGATGAGGTTTTGTGGTACTTGGAGACTACTATCTTACTATCAATCTGGTATTCATCTTCATTATTTATTTTATTTAGTTACTGAGATACAATGTGGAATAGACACTTCCAGCCCTTTAAGCCATGCCACCCAGCAACCCCCCATTTAACCCCAGCCTGATCACAGGGCAATTTACAATGACCAATTACCCTGCCAACCTGAATGTCTCCAGACTGTGGGAGAAAATCCATGCAGTCACAGGGAGAACATACAAACTCTTTACAGATAGTGACAGGAAATGAACCCAGGTCACTGGTATTGCAAAGTGCTGTGCTAACCACAGCTCTACCGTGCCGACGTACTTGACAAGCTCTAGCTATCAAATACAAAAATCACACTCTGTTATTTATGCCAGTAGCCCAACTCAATCAATGTCATACATTACTAAGAAAGAAAGGGATCAGGAATATAGATTTGATCATTTTAGAATGATGCTTAACATAAATCCTGCTTAGTACAGACTCTGTGGGCTGAAGGGCCTGCTCCTGTTCTGTACTTAATGATTATTGAGGAAATTGCTCTGCCCCTTTTCCTCTCCTACTCAATTCACCACACTCCTCATATCGTAGGCAGCCTGAGTAAATGATTCATATCAATGACACGAGAATAAAACTTTTCATTTGAAGGCTTTGTTGGACTGAAGGCCAATATAATCCTACCAGGAGAGGTCTAATCACTGAACAGACTATAACTAAGATGAACTAATTCTATTTGTAGTATAATACTTGGATAATGTCAGACAGAACACCCAGAGAACATGGAAGTCAAAATAAATTAATTATCAAAGTGCATGTCAGTTTAAGTTTCGTAAGCACTGTTCCCTCTAAGCTGCATGGGTGCTTGGCTGTGCAGTAACTAAAATGCTCCCACACACATCGCTTTTGTTGCCATACAGCTATAATTGGAACCAGCTAGAAAATGTTTATGAAACATGGAAAATTTGCTTTGTTGTACAGTATTTCATTATACATTCCATTAATAAAATCAAAAGCATGTGATTTTTAAATTTTCATAGTATGCATATTACCAGAAAAAAATATTTAAAATGCTGCACAGTTCCTGGGCCATGTAAATATTTCCTGCTCAAAGCAATGGTTGATCCATGCAACTGTAAAAAAAATTCGAGGGAATGTTGTTCACAAATATCTCAAGATCATTTACCAACTTCCTTTTCACTCAATCGACTTATAATCTCATGCAAAGCCGCTTGGAATCAGATTCGTTTGCTCTGGATCAGATACCAGTGTTATTATTCTGCCGTTAATTGTATTCAATGTAATGACAAAGGCGAGCTTTTCACTCAAAGCCATTTGCCCTTTATAGTACGGTACAGCTCCAGAAAAGTAAATCTGAGCGTGATAGATGTTGAAAATGGCAGTTGGAATCCAGGCAGAGCACCGATGATGCATTTAATCAGCAAAAGAAAGTATTATTCCAACAAAAAGGATTTCCATCTTTTTATATACAAAACCTATATGACACCCAAAATGCTGTCTGTACCTTTTTCCATAGGTGCTGCCTGGCCTACTGAGTTCCTCCAGCATTTTGTGTGTGTTGCTCGGATTTCCAGCATCTGCAGATTTTCTCTTGTTCGACACATATTTACTGTTTGGCCAGTGATGTTGTCTTCAGATGGCTTTGCATGTGACTACTAATAGGTCTGAGGGAAAGGAAAGCTTGTGAATGATCTTGAGAGGCTATTAAAACTAATCTCTCACATGATATCTAGGTATTTCATGTTTGAAATTATCCTAATACTATACACCAACATTAGATCCAGTAGGATTAATTCATCCTTGATCTCTCATATTCATTAGATCCTCAATCTAACACATAGGCATCATTCTTTAGTAACTGCTGTTTTTATTTAAGCAACCCCATTTTCAAAGTATCTTGATGCCTCTTTTGTTAAGGACCCAACCTAATGTGACTACCACAGTAGTGGCCAGATGCTAAACACAGTCCTTTCAAAAGTTGTCAGTGTTCTTCAAAAAGATTCTGCCAAGTCAATTAACATGCTTAGTAATTATGGTGGAGGGACTGGTATCCCTCTCACTGTTCCATCAGTCCATGTTCCCTTCATTATGCCTGTGGGATTTTACAAAATGAGGGATGCGGTGGCAAACAGTTTATTGGTATATACTGTACTCTAAATCATTATTTCAAGTCTGCTATCTGCAGGTCTTTGCCTCAAGCACTAGCGCAGGGTTTCTCAACCGGGGGTCCATGGAACCCTAGGGTTCCGTGACAGGTCACTAGGGGTTCGGCGAGAGATGGTGATTAAACAAAAATAAACATTATTTTTTGAAGTTTGCACAGAGCCAGCACTGGCAGTGCTGGGCTGTGACTGAGCAGCCCTGTTAGAGGTCTCTCAGCTCTGTATGGCTGTACATAGTAGGCCTGTGTTTATTTGCTTCAGTCCATTCTCAATTTTTGACACAAGATAAGCAGGGCTCTTGATAATTGGTGAGTGCTGTATTGCACTGAGGGGAGGTCAGTAGGATGATAATTGGTGATGTTGTATTGCACTGAGGGGAGGTCAGTAGGATGATAATTGGTGATGTTGTATTGCACTGAGGGGAGGTCAGTAGGATGATAATTGGTGATGTTGTATTGCACTGAGGGGAGGTCAGTAGGATGATAATTGGTGATGTTGTATTGCACTGAGGGGAGGTCAGTAGGATGATAATTGGTGATGTTGTATTGCACTGAGGGGAGGTCAGTAGGATGATAATTGGTGACGTTGTATTGCACTGAGGGGAGGTCAGTAGGATGATAATTGGTGATGTTGTATTGCACTGAGGGGAGGTCAGTAGGATGATAATTGGTGATGTTGTATTGCACTGAGGGGAGGTCAGTAGGATGATAATTGGTGATGTTGTATTGCACTGAGGGGAGGTCAGTAGGATGATAATTGGTGATGTTGTATTGCACTGAGGGGAGGTCAGTAGGATGAAAATTGGTGAGGTTGTATTGCACGGGGGGGGGGGGTCGGCAGGCTGATAATTGGTGAGTGCTAGATTGCACGGAGGGGAGGATGGTAGGCTGATGGTGAGTGCTGTATTGCACGGAGGGGAAGATTGTGGGCTGATAGTTTATGAATGCTGTATTGCATGGAGGGAAGGATGGCAGGGTGATGAGAAACGTGAAGTGCGTTTTCTGACCATTGAATGCACTCACCCAACTTGGGCTGTGATGTCAATCTCTCCCTGCAAAATTACCTCCCCCAACTTCCCCTTACAGATGACCGACTGACCTACCAGAGTGAACAAACTCTGTCAACGTAGTAGAAAATTGGAGGGAAATTTTCATTCTAAAGAAGGAACTTCATACGTGCCATGACTCAGCAGCCGGCCTGCCACTCTATTGTTGTTGTAAACATTGCAAAAAGGGGATTGTGTAGGTTAGAAGTGACTTGTATTGTGAAGTTTTCATATTTTTTGCTGTTTTCTCATTTAGTTATTTATTATGCCTTTTTTAAAATATTTCACTTTGTACAAGATACAGTACGAGAAATTCGAAAGGTTTCAAAGTATAAATCAACATATCAATGACGTGACGCATAATGTTGAAGAAGTTTTGTGTGATAATTCAAAAACATCAGCTTCTCTATTCAAGTTGATGGGTCAACAGATTTCTTCAATAAATGCCATGTTGTAATATTTGTAACATTTGTAGGTGATGGTGAAATTCAAGAAAACTTTTTCTGTTGCATAAGTTGCCCGAAATAAGCAAAGGCCAAAACTTATTTAATGTTTTGTCTTCATTTCTGGAAACAAAAGGTCTGTTGTCTCAGAGGAACTGTGTTGGCATCTATACTAATGATGCCCCATCAATGGGTGGCTCCACGAGAGGTTTTGTTTCTCTTGTAAAAAAAGAAAATCCTGACATTGTCACAACACACTACTTTCTTCACAAAGAGGTGCTGATGACAAAAACTCTTGGAGATGAAATCAAGAAAATTCTGGATGATGCTTCAAAAATGGTTAACTTTATTAAACAAAGGCCAGTTCACTCATGAATGTTTAAAAAAACCTAGACAAAGAGCACACCAGTCTCCTGCTACATACAGAAATCCTGTGGTTTAGTAGAGAAAGAGTTCTCCACAGGGTGCTTGAGCTAAAAGGTGAATAGCAAAAGTATTTTTAAGAAAATAGTAGGTCAGATTTTGCTGAGTGCTTGGAAGATGAAGAATGGCTGCAGAAACTAGCTTACTTAGCAGACATTTTTCATCATATGAAACAGTTCAACAAATCTCTGCAAGGCCCTGGAAAAAAAGTTTTGTCTTCAGGTGACAAGATTCTTGGATTTAAAAGGAAAAACTGATTCTTTGGGAAAATCATGTTGCAAAAGAAAATCTTGAAATGTTTCCATTGCTGCTTGGGCTTGAGAGTGAGGAAAGTCTCCAGTCTTATTGAAAACAGAAATTTATTATGATTGCCTTATGACTTTTTAAAATGTATGAAAGGGAAAGAAAGAGATTAATTTCAAGAAGGGTAAGCTAAGCTTAACCACCTGTTTTTTCAAGAAAGATTGTCTAAAAATTCATTCTCTATGCAAAAGAACATTGACAATTATTTTTAGATTATTATATCTATGACTTACTGATCACGCTAATGTACTGTGAGCTCCAAATAAAGTAATTTTCTGAAAATTATTTCAAGGGATCCTCCAGGGCAAAAGGGTCAAGAAAGGCTGCACTAGAGGGAAGCTGCAGTGGTCATGACTGCCAAAGAGAGGGGTCAACATACCCTGGATTGTTCAAGCTATTGGAGACAATGGATCCCATTGCAATTGCCATGCTTGAAATGGCTGAACCAATGGCCTGCTGCTCTGTGGCTCCCTTTCACATAACCTTTGATGACAGTGTGCATTGTTTTTGTGTCACATGCCAAATGAGCAGATGGAGTCATGGAGTGGCGATTGAGCTGATGGTATCTGGGTCTTTGGTAACATCAGGGAGAGAAAATGATAGACACAAGAGAATCTGCAGATGCGGGAAACCTTGAACTACACACACAAAGCGCTGATGGAATTCAGCAGATCAGGGGCATCTATGGGGGGAGGTAAACAGTTGATGTTTCAAGCTGAGACCCTTCATCAGGAGCTGATAAAGGGTATTGGCCTGAAATGTTGACTTTTATTTACCGCCATAGATGTTCCCTAACATTGAAAAGAGAAGCCCTTCTGTCACTAGCCAGACCACTGCCAATTTGCCACAAGCAAAGTGCAGGGCACTGAGCTCTTCAGCTGCCCACTGCATTTTAGAAACATTTCTCTGATGGGCTAAATGATTCTTTAAGGGGAAAGTCACTCAAAGCCACAAAAAGTACGAATCATGGTGGAGTCTTTATCCAGGTAACGATGAGTCAGCCGCCAAGGTCACTTCATTTCAGAATTTAAATTCCATAGAAGCTGGGGAAGAATGTAGGACATACCTCAAATAGGCTGTAATCTGCTTTACTTTAAAACTCCGAGGCATGTATTGTACTGTATTGCTCTTTCTCACGATATATAAAGGCTGAGAGATTAGCAAGACACAATAAAGTACACATGCCAACCTTTGGCATATCAAAACAAGGACTTCAGAGGCAGCTTTAATGACTGGATACTGTGGAAATAATATAGTTCCTTATATTGAAGGGAATATTTAACTGATCTTTTCATTAATTTGCATGTTTGAAATAGACCTTTATTAATAAAGAATGTTAATCGGAAATTCAGACATGTGGACAAACTATCATGCAGACTACAGAGCAGTATTTGAAAGCTTTCCTCTCCAAACTCTCTCCCCCCTACCATGCATAGGCCACAAGCCACCCAAAGTCTCCAAATAAATGAGAAAGTATTGGCAGTAAATTAATCATATTTTATAAAACCCGTCGCGCATACCTACATGGCTTTGGTCAGCACTATTTTGTTAATCTTTCACATGCATTGCATCTAGTATCACCCATCCAGGCCCAAAGTGAGATACGTACAATGGCAGTATACACACACACACACACACACGCACGCACACAATGTGATGGAGAAGCTCAGCATCTATGGATAGGAATAACCAGTCAATGTTCATTTCAGGCCAAGATCCTTCATTAGGACTGGAAAGGAAGGGGGAAAGAGGACAGAATAAGAAGGTGGGGGGCGGCGGGGAGGAAATATAAGGAGACAGGTGATAGGTACAATGACAAAAATTGAAAGGAAATTAACTGAGACAAATGCCAATTTATCAAAATCCAAAAATAAAAGTACAACAGACACTGAAAATGTGAAATGAAACCTGAAATTACTGGGAAAGCACATTAGATCAAATAGCATCAATGGACAAAGAAACAAGTCATCTGCCTAAAACACAAACTGTTTCTTTCTCCACAGCTGCTGCCTGAACTGTTGAGTACTTACATTTTCTATTTTTTACTGATTTATCATGAATGCCTGGTTCATTAACTATAAATCTCAATGATCAGAGCTACATGCAATATTTACCTCAAGTTCCAATTTTCACAATGTGGTGAGGATATCTGATTAGTGCTCAAATAGTTGTCAATGATGGGTGCACCCAAATGGATTTAGTATAGAAATTCAGCAAGAATATTATTGCTGAGCGTCACTTATTTAATGGAGCACTAGTTTGTTATATACACCCATTTGTGCACAAGTATTTGATTATCAAACTAATATTTTCCATGTCTACTATTTTTCAAATTCACTTTGGAAAAATTATAATGGTTCATAATAATTGACCTAAAAAGAAAAAAATGTTGATGAAATTACAGAATTCTTATCTGTAAATAATTAGTATATAATTATTGAGAAACATTCTCACTGGGTCATGGCTCTTCACAAAGAACTATCAAGGTTGGTTTTGATGTACCATAAAGATGAGAAGGCATGACACTTGTCTCTTGCAATCCTCCTGTGAAATCTGACTTTCCAGGCTTTTGACTCTGAATGTAAGGTAGCACGGGTGACTGCACAATCAGTTATAAGTCCATGTACAGGTTCCATTCTTATAGCATTTCTTCTAATGAATGATCCCAGGACCCAGTGTCATGTTAGTCTGAAAAGTTTTGTACAGACGTATATGTACAGACATGGAATTATAATGATTATGCTTGTCTACATCTTCTTTCACCTGATTAATTCCAATTACCCCCACCCACTTCTCTCTATATCCCCTACATCAAGTTATCCACACCCTCTGTCTCTCTCCAGTCTTCAGAAACATCCTACTTATCAGTTCTGAGCGACATTTCCTCCACAGAGGGGCAAGCTATGTGAGCAGGCACAGTGATGTACCCAGGGGATGCCGTTAATGGGCAAGGTGATGGAGGATTGTGCTGTGTATTTAATATCTCAGTAATATTTAAGTAATATTGTCAATATGTTGTTGATTAAGCATTCTTTACCTGTTTAAGTAATTCATTATGGGTTATAAGTAAAAACACGTAAATGGCATATGTCACCATGCCACTACATGAGATGAACACGCCTCGATTAAAGAATAAATGAAGTTAGACTCACATTCCCGGCCGTCTTATTTTCCTTTCAATTAGCTTTTATGTTATGGAGTTACAGAACATAACAGATTGCGAGTACAGTATACTATAGAGGGTAGATTGAACAAGAGATACAACTTCCTCTCAACTTTCTCTTCCTACACTCAATCTCTTTAATCCTTCCCATCTAGTGCCATCATTTTCTCTCCCTCATTTGCTATTCCATAAAAGGTTTCGGCCTGAAATGTTGACACTTTACTCCCTTTCATGGATGCTGCCTGACCTGGTGAGATCCTCCAGCATTTGTGTGCATTGCTTAAAATTTTCAGCATTTTGCAGAACCTCTTATGACCATAATTACTTGTGTGCCTGATCCCTAACAGTGCTATTACTCCAAGCACTGTCACAGAAAGCCACCTTGGAACTGACAAAATGGGATGGAAGCAGGTCATCCAAAATCCACAAGGACTACCTAAGGAAGATAGGACATATATTGAAAATTAATTTGCAAGTAATTATTATGAATTCTCCATAGCCAATTAATTATGATAACAATTAATAATATGATTATAACTATGAAGGCAAGAGGAACTTATTTTCCTGGTGCATCTTTGCCAACATTTTTGACAATCTTTTGGAGGCTGGTACCTAAAGCAAGATGATAATCCATGTCTCTACAAAATCCTTCAAATCTATTTTCAGGGAATCAAACCAGCAACTGTAGCCTCTCCTGGGCCAACAACCTAGTCATTGGTGATTTCAGCCCAATGCTACCTTCTGCAGGTAGTTCATGACTCAGGCCAACATCTCCATCATATAGAGTCTGATTATTCTCAGAAAGCTGTGGTGAGTCATGCCGTCGACATGCCTGACTAGACACTGAAAGAGAAAGTAAAGGAAAAGTACATCTTATAAACATGAAGTACACAGTTAGTGGCAGGACTGTTAGCAACATTGATGCCCAGAGGATGTGCAGTTCCAATTTTGCAGGTGGCAAAAGAGTGGTAAATAAGGGGTTTGTCATTCTTGTCTTTATTAATTGGGTCATCGACCGTAACTGTCAGGAAATTATACTGCAGTTATACAAGAAGTTGGTTAGCCACACTTGGAGTACTGTGTAATCTGGTCACCCATTCCAGGTAGATTGTAAGGGCTTTGGAGAGGGTTCAAAAGAGGATTATCTGGATATAGCCTAGATCAGAGAGTTTCAGCTACAAGGAGAGGTTGTTCTTTTCTGCAACATCAGAGACCCAGGGAAGACATCAAAGAAGTTAATAAAATTATGAGAGGCATAGAGAGGAAAAACTGCCAAGATCTTTGCCCTGGAGAAGATATATTGAAGACTAAAAGATCTAATAGATGAGAGAGGGAATGTTTATAGAGAGTGCATGGAGCATACTTTTATTTTAAAACAGAGAATAGTAGTGATGGGAACACACTACTAGGAGTGGTAATGGAAGCTGATTCGATAGTGGCATTTAAGATGCTTTAAAATAGACAAAAGGCCATGCAGGGAAAGGAGGGATATGGATCATGGGTAGGCAGAGAGATTAGTTTAACTTGATGTCACGTTCAGCACAGTCATCATGAGCCAAAGGATCTGTTCCTGTGCTAAGCAGTCCAATGCTCTATGTTCAAAACAAAAGCCACATAACCCGAAGCTCTGTTTGATTTAACTTAGTGATACCGTATGGAACAGGCCTGTCCAGCCCAACGAGCTGCACCGCCCCGCAACCCACTGATTTAACCCTACCCTAATCACAGGACAACTTACACTGACCACTTAACCCACCGACTAGTTCACCTTTGGACTGTGGGAGGGAACCGGAGCACCCAGAGGAAACCCTCGCACGCACAGTAAAAACATACAAACTTTCGTACAGAGGGCAGCGAATTGAATGTCGAACTCCAACGCCCTGAGCTGTAACAGTGTCGCGCTAACTGCTACGCTAATGTGGTGGCCCCTTGTTACAGCAAAACATTTCCGGAGAAAAGGAATCAGGGGTGTCCCCAAGTCTCCTCAAAAAACTGTAGATCCTAATTGTTTTCCTGAACGGTAACCACTCAAAATGGAGAAGGCAGATTAGGGAAGTTACTGAGCACATTCAGTTTCTATGATGGGAGCAAACAGAAGCCTTGTTCAATTTATGGAAGGAATGCACAACACTCCCCAGTGCTTTGTCAAGGACCATCTGAACCTGCCTCACCCATGACAAACCAGTATTGCCTTAATCAGCCACCTCAGATCTGGTGTGGAAATATGTCACCCTTGACAAAGAGAAACAGGAAGGAGAATCTATAGTTAAACAACTGAGGTTGTGTACACATTCTTGACTCCTATAGTTAAGAGAATAAAGAAACCTATAGCTGAATACAGATTGTCAATAAACTACAGTTTTCTTTCAGTCAGAGAAGGATTAAACGATGGCATGCATTAAATGGACGTGGAACTTATTGCTCCTCTCTAAATAAGTTAGCATGTGTCTACTTCCACGTGATGCTGTCAGTCTTGAATTTCTTCACAGCTGCTGATTAATTTAAATGTCAGTTTTAATATTTCTCTGTCTACAAAAGAAAGAAGAAAGATTTAGATTACATACCATGGAAAATAATATGTTCAGAACATGATGTAACAATAAAGCTTTGGGAAGCTTCCGTTATGCCGCATTGCAAGTTTCTGTTCAGTGAACTATGTTTCAAACAAAATCCCATTTGACATTTCCCATCTGGTTCAATGGCTGTTTCTCAGAGCTGTGCAGATTAATTTCCAGAAGTAAATGCTATTCAGATTGTTGGCATCAGTGAGTTTTTCTAAATCCTATTTCTAAGCACAAAGTCACATAATAAAAGCAACAGGAAGACTTCCTAACTCCAAGTTATGAAATGTTCCCAGAACAGTCATACTGCAAATCTTCAGACTTCAAGGAACAAGCTCCAGCACTGTGGCTTTGGGGTCATGTCGTATTGATTGTCCTAATGTTCTGAGTTAATGTCTGGCTACAGACAAACAATAAAGGTACACCTCAAGGATGTTAGCTTCATTTATTTGCTCTGCACCCATGATGGTGTGGCTAAAAAGAGCACAAATATATCTCTAAATTTGCAGATGACGCCTCTGTTGTTTGTAAAATCTCTGAGGAGGATGACAGGAGTGAGATCATTCAGCTGGTTGGCTAGTGTCACACCAAAAACTTCACATTCAATGTCAACAGGACCAAGGAATTGATTGTAGATTTCAGGAAGGCAGAGTCAGCTTTCATTGAGAGGTCAGTGGTAGAAAGCTTGAAGCAACTCGAGTTCCTGAGCATCCACATCTTGGAGGATCTATTCTGGATGTTGATACAGCAATAAAAAAGGCATGCCAGTGGCACTATTTCATTAAGAGTTTGAGGAGATTTGGTAAGTCAGCAAAGACTGTTATAAATTTCTATAGATATATAGTAGAGAGCATTTATTACTGGTTGCATTGTTGCCTAGTATTGAGCCTGTATTGCAAAGGATTACAAGAGGTTGCAGAGGGTTATAGACTCAGCCAGCACCACCATGGGCACAGTCCTCCCCTCCACTGAGGACACCTTGAAAAGGTGGTGCCTCAAGAAAGTTGCATGCATCAGTAAAGACCCTCACCATCTGGGACAGACCCTCTTCTTGTCACAACCATCAACAGGAGGTACCAATGCCTGAAGACACACACTCAATGACTTAGTAACAACTTCTTCCATCCTCTGTTAGATTTCTGAATGGTCCATGAACCCATGAATACAACCTCATTATTTTTTTTGGACTATTTATTTACTTTGCAATGTATAATACTTTTAATGTCTTTGCATTCTGCTACTGCTTAAAATTATATATTTCACATCATATAAGTCAGTGGTAATAAAGCTGATTCAGTTTCAGTACAAAAGGAAATCCATCTGTCTAATCAGTTTCCAATAGCCAGTAGGTACTTTCATCATTACCTTATCAACTTGCCATTCCACTTGCTTTTTATGAATTACAATGGATGTGGTTTTCAACAGGCATCTTTAATTCAAACAAACTGACATTAAAAAAATTATCATTGGAATTTTTTTTCTGGTGAGGGGAAAATTTATTGCTAGATGTTTATACTTTACCAGCAGCTTGCAGTCAGACTGTAAGATGTAGTAGTAAAAGAATCTTGCACATAGAAATTTCAATTCAATGGAAACAAAAAGAGATATGTAAATAATTCAAAACTTAGCAAAGGCAGTTATTAATATTTCCCTTCCATGACAGTTGTTTACTGAATTATGAATATAACTTGCCTACAAAGTGACAGATATTAAATGAAATCTCAAATCAATCTGAATTATATTTCTAATAAACAGAGCTACAATTTCCCGAGGGTATTGCTAGATTTGCACACATATGATGTTATAAGCCTTGCATATGATGCTGCTCTCCTTGGGGAAGGGTATTCATCTCCTGTGGAGGCTGGCATCTGCTTGGGTTGAATGAACAGGTGGTGAATGAGCAAGGCAATTTGTCTTCATAAAGGACATGAGACGAGACAGAAAACATGACATTGTGTGCTGTTACATATATACAAAATCATTTTGGCTTCTGATTCTAGTTTAGTACTGAAAGTTACTTGAAACGTTCAGTCAAAGGTTTTTTTTTAAATTCAGAGTTTGAAAATTAGTCTGAGAAGCCAGTCATGATCACCTGATTCCACAACACCGTAGTAAAGCCCCTTTAAAACCTCCACCATGCAAGCCTTTAAGATGCTGTTCCTTAAGTTCAGCTCCAGCCTCCCTGGAAGAAAAGAGGAGACTAAAGACAAATAAATTATCTACATGGGACTGGGAGAGAGAGTTAAAATGATGGGCAATGGGAAGCTGCCGATTGATATCCTGTCTATGTTTGGCTTCTCCTTAGTAGAAGTCATAGCATCGCAAGCACTGAAGTCAAAACATTAAATCAGAAGTGCGAGTGAAGCACCTTCTTCACCTGGGAAAACTGTTTGGAGCCCTGGATGGCAGGAAAGGAAGAGGGAGAAGTATAGGTGTTATGTCTCCTGAGGTGGCAGTGACTAGCTGCTGATGAAGCTAGAAGCGTGGACCAAGGAGAACAGTCCTTTTGGAATGTAGGAAGGGGAGGGTAGATGTGTCTCGCAGAACCTCATGGAGTTTGGTGGAAACCTTGAAACTTGATCCATTAATGTTGAGGCTAGTAATGTGGAAAATGAGCTTCGGAGCAACTTTACTTGGTTTCAACTTCTCATGACACCTAGGCCCTAATTTTCATAACTTTTATATATCCTTTTTGTTTACTTTATATCTAACTCCCTTCAGGAGCCTATCAAGAAAGCACCTCTGTAAATGATGGAGAAGCCTCACCAACTTCACCCGATGACATTTCTCTCCCGTGCTCTTTAATAAGTTGCAAGCAATATGTCATGTTTCTCATTCTGATGAAGGGTCTGTAACCTGAAACATTAACTTTGTTTCTTTGTCAGCAGATCCTGTCTGACCTACCATGTCCTTCCAGCATTTCTGCCTTTATTCCAACATTCATTTGTCAGAAGGCTGACTGATCCATTCAAACAATAAATTATGTAATGTTAAGGTCTTCAGAGTGGTATTCTTAATGATTCTTACTGTACACAATAAAGATAAAAGTGACCACTTAGGCTGATACAAAGAGGCAGAGACATGTGGAATCATGTCCCAGTATTGGTTAAGGCCAGCTAGATTTAGGAAAGCGATTTAAAATGTAAACAGGAAATACAAACATTTGTACTTTCTTAAAAACATAACATATTTAATTTTGTTCATTGTAATCACAGGTTTAAAATATATTAATCAAGTGTGAAAGATCACGAACCAAAATTTCTCTGTAACATAAAAATAAAGATTTATGAACTGCAATGTTTTTAAGAACTCATTATAATCCATTTTCTCCAGAGAAAAATAGTATCTCTCAAAGGTTTATTGTAACATACATTAATGTATGAAAGACAATAAATTATTTTTGCATTGTAGTCGGTAAAATCTTAGTGTCTATGAGGCCCTCAATTATGTTTTATCTAATTAAACACATGCTGCCTGTTACAATCTCTATCCACTGTCTTTATTGCCAGAATAAACTCCAATATTGCCACAAAATTGATAACATTTAAAAAAGCTTATTTTACCCATTATGCTTATGGGGTTTCAGGTTCTTAAATGTTTTGCCTCCCTGGGCTATATTCACCAGCACATTATTTGAATCCTATTTGAATCCTATTAATTGTGTTTCCACCTCTCCAACAGCAGTGGGTTAGTTCATAACAATATGACCCTGAAGCATTATTAATTCTTAATTTGCTTGGCAACTATGCAATGTTTATATAGTTAAATCTCACCACCCTTTTTGTTATACAGCTGAGCAACACTGTGTTTCCCATCTGATCACTGCTTCTCTCTTCCCACCTATGGGCTCCCAATGTTATATTGTCATTTTAGTAGTCAGCTAGGGTCCATCCTTCACCCTCTTCATCAACAGAATTCAAAGCCACATATCCGGGATATGTGTTGATCAATAATAACTAACTCTTTTCGTTTTCACTCTTAATCCCTTCAGTTTATGTGGCTGTTTTTCACTCTGGCATTTACCAGAAGAACTGCAGCATAACCCTATCAGAAACTGCAAAATAGTCCATAGACTTTGCTACAGATTCCACCACTTCATCCATAACTTATGTCTTGATTAATTCAGGATAAACCTAAAGGTGCAAATAGTATTTGCTCCTAAACTACTCATTTAACCCTTTAGCCTCTTCCATTTTCATAAAACTATGTACATCTATCCCTACCAGCCCAACTGACAATGAAGTTTTGTCAGTCCTGAGACTTGGTTATTGCAAAACCGCCTTGGCTGGCTTTTTATGCAACACCCTATGAACTCATATGTCTTTCACACCAAGCCCAACATGGGAGCCCAAATGAACAGAACCTGCAGCGTTCACATGATTCAGCACAGCTGTCTTTACTTTTTTGTGCAGGGATCACCAAAGGGTGTTAACTCTTAAAGGTACACATTCCACTGCAGCAGACGGTCAAAATACACACTTGTCTACCACAGCGGAGAGAAAATCTATAGAGGAGAGGAAAACAGCTTTTACATTCAATGGTGGCTGAAAATGAATCTTGTATCCAAGCGAGCCAAGAGACTCATCACAGCCACGCTTTGAAAAGCATGCCTGAAGTCATCTCCTCCAGAAATGAGAGTCACTGTTTAATGGAGGTGTCGAATAAAAATGTTTTCCAAAGATAGGCTACACCTACTGAAAACATTATTCTTTATGTTGGTACACATATCCAAATGCACTCATATGCACACACAAAATGTGAATCACACAAGTATTGGTACTCAATCCACACCCTCAGAAAATCTGTTCTAAATCATCTGAGGTTTGGTCTCTGCCTTAGGGGAGCAGCCTGAGGCTCTAAAAGAGCAGCAAGCTGCCACAATGGAGCAGATTGCTGTTCGCATGGAACACCCAGATGGCATTCACCTGCAGGCTGCTGCTTGTATTGGATACTGGGATGCAAGCAATCAGCCTGCTCTCCCGGAGAAATGGAAGGCTAGTTGTTTTTACAAAATGAAGGATGCTGCGTGTCAGGAGATAGCTTTCCTGAATGAACAAGAAGTGCTACAATTGGACAAATTGATCTCCAACTCCAGAGCATAAACAATAGTCAGATCATATGTCACTTTGCAATTCTCTTCTGTGATTGCAGGGTCATTTCTCGATTGCACGAAACTCTGAAAAAAACTGAGACAACTAGGATCAAACATCCATGATCCAGGGTCTATCAGTGGGCTTAGGTCAGAGACTGAAAATTAGGAGAATGTAGATGCAGGCAGCAGATCAGTACACCAATGCCTACCAAGTCTTTTGAGAGGTTATCTGATGTTCGACTACAGGACATGGATGACCCCCTCAGAAGACACTAGTTCACCACTAGAAACAGTGAATCTGTCTCCCAGAGTCAGCCATCACAGACTCCTCCGTGAATTGGCTATGGGCAGCAACCTGAAACTGCCTCATCTAGAGTTGGAGCTTCTTGTCGGTCACCGATGATATCCGTGCGGATATCTGCATGAAACAGAGAAGGATTGTAGCAGTCAGATGGCAGCAGCTGTAAAACTTCCATAACTATATAGTTTCAAGTACAGGTGTCCCCCGTTTTTCAAACATTTGCTTTACGACACCTCGCTGTTATGAAAGACCTACATTAGTTACCTGTTTTCACTAACAGAAGGTGTTTTCACTGTCATGAAAAAAGGCAGCGCGCGCCGAGCAGCCAAGCTCCTCCCCCGGAACTGCATTGTAGCCGGCATTGCTTAAACACGTGCCTGTGAGCATCTGTGCTTTATGTCAATTTATTTTGTGCATCCGTTAGCAAGATAAGTTCTAAGGTATTGGAAAAGCCTAAAAGAGCTCATAATGGTGTTACACTTAGCGTAAAACTAGACATAATTAAGCGTTTTGATCGTGGTGAACGAAGTAAGGACATAGTGAGTTTGGCTAAGGGTTCGTGGAAGTTGACGAAGATGATGTTGAAGAGGTTTTGGCATCCCATGACTAAGGACTGACAGATGAAGAGCTGATGCAATTGCAAGAGGAAAGGATAACAATCGAAACCGAATGCAGTAGCGAACAGCCGGAAAGGGAAGTTGTCCAGGAACTGAACGTGAAGCGATTGTATGAGATTTTCTCTGCAATTGACAACGCTGCAATGATTGTTGACTCTAATTTTGAAAGGGTACGTAGGTTTAGGGCATATTTGCAGGACGGTTTGAGTGCTTACAAAGAACTGTATGGTAGAAAAATGCACAAGGCTAAGCATTTAAGCCTTCCACATCAGCCATAGCAGACGATGAACCTCAACCTTCGACATCGAGGCAGGCAGACAAAGAAGAAGATGACCTGCCTGCCCTGATGGAAACAGACAACGATGAGATGACACACCCAGTGTCCGACAACTCACCCTAACCTGCGTCGACTCTGCCTAACACAACATCATAAGTGTACTCGCTGTTTTTCTGATTCCGGTAAGTGAAACTACACTGTACATACATTATTTCTACTTTATGTAGGCTGTGTATTTGTATGTGTTATTTGGTATGATTTGGCAGCTTCATAACTTAAAGGTTATTGGAGAGAGTGCTTCTGCCGAGAGCTCTTGCACCGAATGTTTCTGTTGAGAGTGCTTCTGTGAGATTTTGGCTACGGTGAACAGTGCTGCAATGATTGCAGAAAAGTATTCCTACTTTATATGATCTGTATTTATCAGATCATTCTTGCTTTTACTATATATTATTATTATTTTAGGTTTTATGTGTTATTTGGCATGATTTGGTAGGTTATATTTTTGGGTCTGCGAACGCTCATAAATTTTTCCCATATAAATAAATGGTAATTGTTTCTTCACTTTACGACATTCTGGTTTACGAACCATTTCATAGGAATGCTCTGCCTTCGGATAGTGGGGGAAACCTGTATTCATGTTCAGAGCAATTAACATTCTTTGTTAGGCAAACATTTAGTATATTGGTATGGTAATTTCTGCCATTGATACACATCCTGCCACATCTCACCCAGAAAGGCTGCCAATATCAGCTCCCCTCAGGGTGCAGGAGCAACACTTATATTTCACCTGGGTACCCTCCAACCTGATGTTATGAATATTGATATCTCCTTCCCGAGAAAAATAAATTTTCCTCCCTTCCCCCTATCTTCTATTCCCCACTCTGGCCTTTTACCTCTTCTCACCTCCCTATCACCTTCCCCTGGGAACCCTTCCTCCTTCCTTTTTTCTTACGTTCTTCTCTCCTCTCCTATCAGCTTCCTTCCTCTCCAGCCCTTTACCATTCCTACCCAAATGGCTTCACCTATCACCTTCCAGCTACCCTTCTTCCCTTCCCTCCACCTTTTTATTCTGCCGTTTTTCTCCTTTCTTTGCAGTCCTGAAGCAAGGTCTTGGCCTGAAACATTGATTGCTTATTCATTTCCATAGATGCTGCCTGACCTGCTGAGTTCCTCCCACATTTTGTGCGTGTTGCTTTGGATTTCCAGCATCTGCAGATTTTCTTGTGTTTATAATATCAGACATGTCATGTGATAGTATTGGGTTTGCTGGCCACGAAGTTTTAAACTCAAAGACCTTAAACCCTATCGGATATAAATACCCTCACTAAAGGGAGGTGATACTGTAGCTACCCAACTATTAAAAACTAGTTTACTTTCCTGCTTAGGTTCCATGGTGAGTTTAGCTGTCAATACCCTCTATTTGAGTGGTGGGCCGCCTCTCCCTACCAAGGAGAAGGTACTTACAGTTAGCAAAGTAGTTTAAAACTAATTAGTTTAAAATATTGCTACGATGAAGCCACACTCAGATTGGAGGAGCAACACTTCATGTTCCATCTGGGTACTTCCAAGCTGATGGCATGAATTTCGATTTCTTGAACTTCTGGTAATGTCCTCCCCTTCGCTTTAACATTCCTCATTCCCATTTTCCTCTTTCACCTTATTCCACCGACTCATTCCACCGAGATGTAACACTGACCTGGAAGTCATAGGAAGTCATTCTTGCCTGTAGCCATCAAACTTTACAACTCCTCCCTTGGAGTGTCAGACACCCTGAGCCAATAGGCTGGTCCTGGACTTATTTCCTCTTGGCATGATTAACTTATTATTATTTAATTATTTATGGTTTTATATAGCTATATTTCTTCACTATTCTTGGTTGGTGCGGCTGTAATGAACCCCAATTTCCCTCAGGATCAATAAAGTATGTCTGTCTGTCTGTCTGTCTTCTTGCCTGCCTACCACCTCTCTCTGGTGCTCCTCCCCTTTTTCTTTCTTCCATGACAGTTGGCCCTCTTCTGTCAGATTCCCCCTTCTCTAGCCCTGTATTTCTTTCACCAATGAAATTTGCAGCTCTTTACTTCACCCCTCCCTCCGATGGTTTCATATACCACCTTGTGTTTTTCCCTCTCCTCCCCCACTTTCTTACTCTGACTCCTCATCTTTTTTTGCAGTTCTATCGAAGGGTTTCAGCACGAAACATCGACTGTACTCTTTTCCATAGATGCTGCCTGGCCTGCTGAGCTTTAAAAGTGCTTTATGAATGTTGCTTAAATTGAAATGTGTATCACTGAAAATTAATAAACTGTGCTTTAAAAACAAGAGAAGATCTACAGATGCTGGAAATCCAAAGCAACACACACACAAAATGCTGGAGGAACTCTGCAGGCCAGGCAGCATCTATGGAAAAGAGTACAGTCAACATACCGCTCAGCAGTAAGACATGCTATGACCCAACAAGTCTGAGGCTCCATACAGACCTTATTTGCAAAGCTGTGTTTTCAAAATGCTTCCCCTTTACTTTTTAAGAACTGAAGACTGGCTCCCATTTACAACCAAAAGCTAAACAATGAATACTAGTTGGAAGTTTATCTTACAACTGTTTAATATTTACAAGTGGCAGTTGCAGTGTTTAGAACAGGCATGGGCAAACTACAGCCCGGGGGCCATATGCGGCCCATTAAGCTTTTTAATCTGGCCCGCAGAACTTGATGAAATTATATTAATAAACCTTGTTAACGTTTTCTCCCCGCAATTCTGGCATTTTCCCAATAGATGACGCACTCTATATACATTGACCTTTGTTGAGGTGCAGCGTATTACTCCACATTTGCGCTTTACTCTTTGTTCGGCTCGACCTATTTGTGTGAACAGGCGTTCAGCGTCATGAACATCAACAAAGCCAGCCACAGATCCAAGTTAACTGACCAACACCTCAGATCCATCCTGAGAATCACCACAACAAAACTAAATCCAGACTAAAAAGGGAGACCAACAACACTGTTCCCACTGAAATTAAAAATGTTTCTTTGTTGTGTTATGTAAAAAATACATTTGAAAATATTTTTTTCAATAAGCCTTACATGTTACATGTCATTTCTGTTAAGTGATGGACATGAGTAGTGCGCAGGTGCACGTACATTCTCAAAATAAAAAATGCGCTCCAGATCAAATAACGCACTCCGCATACTGGCGCGCTGTCCCTGTTCTGTCTTTGTGCTGGTCGTTGTTGAGTTTTGGCACAGGGGACAATTGAATAAGAAGGAGCAGGACAAGTAGACCTGCATCTCCTACCGTTTTTGAAATAAAGACAGTCAGGAGGAGAGTGATGATGATAATATCTTGAAGGATAACAGAATTTTCAGTGCTTTAAAATAATAACTGTTACTATTAAAAAAAGCTGTATTTTATTCATTTAATTTTCAGTGTTTTACAAGTCATTTCTATAAATAGCTAAATACCATGGGACTTCAAAGACAGATATTTTGTTATAATGCATTTGTTCATTTTCAATTGAAATTAAAGCACATGTTTTCTACATATCCCATGATATTTTATTTTCTCTTATGAGGTGTATTACCAAAACACTCCGTCCATCTGCTCCTGGTCTGGCCCCCCTGTCAAATTTTAGAACCCTTTGTGGCCCACAAGTCAAAAAGTTTGCCCACCCCTGGTTTAGAAAGTTAAGCTTGGCAGAAACAAAAGGCCTAGTTAGCGAATATCCATCAGTCATTGGAAAAAACTTAAGCTAGATTGCAACTGGATTGACTAACATTTTCCCTTTTGTAATTATAGTTTCACTCCAATATATCATATAATTTAGAAATATTAAATCTCATGTTATAACAGTTAGTGATTTCATTTGATCCTCAATGCAGCTGAATCTCATCCCCTGCTATTTCTATTCCTGATTGTGATTATATCTGGGAGACTGATTTCTGTCAGCCACAGAAACATGAGGTCATAAACTAAAACATTTACACAGCTTTTTCTTTTCCCTGTACCCAACCCTGCCCTCTGCACCCATATAATGCAAGAGAATTAGATGAGAAAGTATTAATGATATGCAGAAAGGTCTGATAGTACATTGATCAGGTCCTGTTGTAAGCTGAATGAAACATGATGTTTCCATTGCTGATTCTGTCAGTTGCATGCTACTGTGTACATTAAAATAGTCAATGGTGCAATTACTTATATAAACTTCAACTGGAGTATCATGAGAGATTTTTAATTACTGAATAATCATGCATTTAATTGGAATGAAATGCATTTCCAAGCCTATCCGATCAACATGTAATGGCTATTACACTTATCTATTGGTTCCACAGTGCTGACCAGCCACTAGTGATGTTAACAAGTGCTCTAAGTAGTCCAATCTCTAATTAATATTTAAAACTGAAGAATAAATTAGAGGAACATTTGTGTATAGTTCTCTGCTGTTTGATGAAGTTGTGGCTCAATAAGAAAGACAGATATTGAGGAGATCTTACATCTCATTTAGGTTCTCTCCTGGCTTTTTACTGATATACAGTAAAGTTTGGATAAACTGGTTACCGAGGATCTCATGTGGTCTGTACAAATCGGATGCATGGTGTAAAAAGTACAACAGTGCCTCTTTCACCTCAGATGGTTGAAGAAGTTTGGTATGGGCCCTCAAAACTTAAGAACTTTCTACAGGGGCACAATTGAGAGCATCCTGACTGGTGGCATCACTGCCTGGTATGGGAACTGCACCTCCCTTAATCGCAGGACTCTGCAGAGAGCGGTGCAGACAGCCCAGTGTATCTGTAGATATGAACTTCCCACTATTCAGGACATTTACAAAGACAGCTGTGTAACAAGGGCCTGAAGGATAACTGGGGACCTGAGTCACCCCAAACACAAATGTTCCAGTTGCTACCATCTTGGAAACGGTATCACAGCATAAAAGCCAGGACCAAAAGGCTTAGTGACAGCTTCTTCCACCAGGCCATCAGACTGATTAATTCACACTGGTACAATTTAATTTCTATGTTATATTGACTGTACTGTTGTTCATTCTATTTATTACAACTTACTATAAATTTCACATTGCACATTTAGATGGAGACGTAACATAAGGATTTTTACTCCTCATGTATGTGAAGGATGTAAGAAATAAAGTCAATTCAATTCAATTCGATTCAATATATGATTGTTCAAAAATCCCCATTGTTTGTCTCACTTTTTCATGCACAAGGACCTGGTTATCCATATACTTGTGCAAATGGGAACATGGGTCACATGTAAAAGCATTAGAGAGGGTGCAGAGGACACAGGATGCTGACTAGATTAGAGACCATATGTTATGAGAATAGAGTGAGAAAGCTGGAGCTTTTCTCTTTAGAGTGAAGGAGGATAAGAAATGATTTGATAGAGGTACACAAGATGATAAGAGACATAGATTGAATGGATAGCCAGATACTTTTACACAGGGCAGAAATGGCTAATACCAGGGGACGTAAATTTAAGGTGACTGGAGGAAATTATAGGGGGTAGGAGTGTTGTCAGGGGCCCGTTCTTTACACAGAGAGTGCTGAGTGCATGGAAAGCCCTGTCAGAAGTGACTGATACCTTAAGGGAAACGCTTAGGTAGGCACATGAATGTTAGAAAAAAATGGAGAGCTATGTAAGAGAGAAGGGTTAGATTGACCTTAGAGTAGGTTAAAAGATGAGCACAACACGGTGGGCTTAAAGGCCTATTCTGTGCTGTAGTGTTCTATGTTCTATGTGCGGTTAGAGCAGCATCAAGATTGAGGCTGACAACACTGTGGGAGGCTGAAGCCATGGCCAGCAGACAGGCCCAGCTGTGCAGCCAGAGCGTGGTCTGGAATACTTGTACGTTTGACAGGCTGGAACTCACAACCTGAAACTCACCAGTTCCTGTTTTCTACACCTCTCTGAAAAGGGTTCTTTGGAAAAAGTATTTATTCTACTATGGAACGTGTAATAGAAAGTGAAATGAAATGAATGTATTTGGTTTCTATGGATAACATCCAATAACCTGGAATTCAGAACTGTTCCCACAACCTGCTGACTCACTTTCAAAAACTCCTGATCTCATGTTCGCAATATATATTGCTTACTTATTATTATTATTTTCATTTCTTTATATTTACTGTGAATGCCTGCAAAAAATGAATTGCAGGGTTGTATATGGTGACATAGACGCACTTTGATAATAAATTTACTTTGAACTTTGAAGTTTAATCTTGTAATAAACAGACATTCTCTCCTCAAATAACCTGTACTTTTGGCTTATTCTTTACTTCAACACCTTCCCTTTGTCCCACCACTGGTACAAGTGACAGTTTATTTTAATCTTCCAGGTCCTGTCTTCTTTGCTTTCCACACATCTCCATGAAGTGCCTTGTCATCTCTCTATGTATTAATATTATCACAAATGCTGAAATAGCAATAAATCGTAGATCATTCGTTTGCACTTTTGCAGCATCATTGCCGTAATTTATCATCATTCCTGTAATAGGGAATGGATTTCATTCATTTATGAAGAATCCTGATGACTATTAATGCCATATAGTCACAACCTTGTACAGATCTTAACTCAGGTTTTATTACTACTAAATTCTTTGCAATAAGTTGCAGAAGCTTCAAACTCTAGTGGATCAGGTGGTTCATTGTGCTCAGTAGCAGTACATCAAAGGAACGGTTGCTAGTGGTTTAATAAAATTAGTTCCATACCACATCCAAAATGTTAAGAAAAACTCAGTTCATCTATCTTTAAACAACCAAATGGAAAACAATTAGCAATAAGGCTAATTAACTGTTACATAGCACATCCTAACTTAAAGGTTACAAAGAGACAGAAGATAATATCAGTGTGTTAAAAACATGCTCAAATATGAATTTGCTGTTTTTTTCTCAGGCTGGATCTCCTGGCCTACTGGACGTGAAAGAGTCTATTGTATCATAAGTGTTTGAAGATTCTGCATACTCTGTTTAACTGACAGATTTTTATTGACTGTTTTAGTGTATTGGACTCTGTTCTGCAAGTAGTGGTAAGAAATTGTCTTCAAACTACTTATTTATTACAAAATCAACAAATACTTTGCTGTTGGCAAATGTTCCTTAGTTGTGTTTTATTGCATATGATATGAACACTACATGCAAAATTTAATAACTTGATTGTCCTAAGGGAAAGTGCAGTCCCCTTGAAAAGCTGCACATGTATGATCTGTGTATCCCAAAGAGAACTATGCCTCAGTTAAATCAAGCTTGTGATAAAGAACCTAGCTTCGAAACTTAACTCCATAACTGGTGTTTAGGTGCTAAATTAGATCTGCATTGTGAACAATGCACATATGTACACTAGCTTGCTAGTAATGGACAGAATAGGCAGATGGTGACATGCAATGTCTATTTATCATTATTACTGGTCTCCAACTGTTGCTGTCCTCTAACCTTGTTCAGCTGTTCAAGAAGAACCCAACACCCACCAGCAAGTTAGTGAAATGGATGGCCAACTACCCAAAATTTCATTGCTCTCTTATTTCTGTGGGCGCTTGTTGAGATTTCACTAGAGTTTGGTGCCTCATACCAACATAGCTGATCCACAGACGATGCCATAGCCACAGCACTATACACCGTCCTCACTCAGCTGCAGGAAAGGAAATGTTATGATAGAATGCTGTTCCTTGACTACAGTTCAGCATTCAACACCATAATTCTCCCCAGGCTTGACAAGAAGCTCAGAGACCTCGACCTGCACCCTACTTTGTGCAGCTGGACTTCTTATTGGATCGCCGCAGGTGGTAAGGATGACTTCCCTCACCTCTGCCCCTCTGACCAGGAACCCCCTCCTCTACTCCCTATAGATCCATGACTGTGTTGCTATGCATAGCTCCAATCTACTGATCAAATGACACAGCATTGATAGGCCTTATTTTCAACAATGATGAGACAGCCTACAGAGAAGTCAATGCCCTGACACAGTGATGCAAAGAAAACAAGCTCTCCCTCAATGTTGCAAAAAAAAAACAAAGGATCATGGATTACAGGAGGAACGGAGACGGGCTAGCCCCTATTGACAACAATGGGACTGAGTGAATAGTTTCAGGTTCACTTCACTGAGGATCTCATGTGGTCTGTACATACTGGGTGTGTGGTGAAAAAGGCACAACAGCACCTCTTTCACCTCAGACGGCTGAGTCCCCAGATCCTCAGGACTTTCTACAGGGGCAGAATTGAGAGCATCCTGACTGGCTGTGTCACTGTTTGGTATGAGAACTCTACTACCCTCAATCGCAGAGTGGTGTGGACAGCCCAGTGCATCTGTAGATGTGAACTGCCCTCTATTTAAGACATTTACAACAGCAGGTGTGTAAAAAGGGACCAGAGGATATTAGGGACTCCAGCCACACCAATCTGAAACTGTTTCAGCTACATGAAGGCCAGGACCAATGGGCTCCGGGACAGCTACTTTCACCAGGCCATCAGATTGATTGATATACATTGATCTGATTGTACATCTGACTGTACATGCATGTATACCAAACAATTATGTATACAATCTTAGTGATTGGGCAATATCCTCCCTTTATTGCTTGTACATTGTGACGTAAATGCAACATAAAGATTTTGTGTTGATCTTTATTCAAAAGAGTATTTGAATACAGGAATAGGGATGACTTTGTAAAAGCAATAATGAGACTACATCTGAAATATGGAATGCAGGCCTGATCTCCCTTTCTCAAAAGTTATCAACTTGTATAATAGACGGATGCTGTGAAGGCTCACCACATTAATTGCTGAGATGACAGTTTAGTTTCTTGAGGAGAATGAGGCAGGGCCCCCAATCAAAGAAGTTTAGAAAAGGATGAGTGACCTCATTGAAACATACACAGCTTTTTCTAGTGAGGGTGAGGGTTAAGATCTATGATTTTAATTACTGGTGGAACACGAGCAGTGTGTTTCTAAGGCCTTCTGGAGGTAGGCCATGATAGAATAACTGAGGCATGGTCAGTAGACAAACACTTCTTGAGTGACTTGTGGTGTATTTATCATACCCACCACACTGATTTTTTTTTTCCTGCCCTCTACTTATCTTACCCTGACACTCTATTTAGAATCACAAAAAAATGTCAAAGAAATTCAATTTGCTGGAAGCTTTGTAATTATCCAGTTGTCTCTTCGCATGCTGTAAGGCAACAGAATGATTCCCAATCAAGAGAACAAAAAAATATTTGTGGTTTAAAATTGTCAAATGAATGGATAATACTAATTCAGCAATTTAAAGTTAAGAGGCATATTAAAAGGTAACTGTACACGGGTATAATTAAGAAAAGGAGTTACAACATCAGTGGTTGCTTGCTCAAAAACAGGTGATCCAAGCTCGGAGTTGGTCAGCAGCCAAATCAAATTTGTGCCTAATGATAATTCTCATAAGTACTTAATTTATTCTTCCACACTGAAATTATGTACCTCATTGAAATTTCAAAGAGCAGTTCTATGACCAGTTTTTCTATATGTTTCAATTTGTCATTGCCTTCTGAACTTTGATCCCAGATGCAATTGCTTTTCTGTTGAAAATCACCATCACTGCATTGACACATTGAAAGCCCCCAGTGTTTTTCTATATTTACATCTCTGAAGCAATCATAAATGCCCTGAGCAGCATAAAGTGACTGTAGATCAACAGAAAGCAAATAGTGATTTGATTAATCCTTACAAATAAAGTTGTGGCACATGATTTCTCTTTCACATCTAATCCATGTGCTTCCATTTTGGGTTTCAAAGAACAAGCCCGGAAACTGTTACATCATGTGATGAAACTTCCTGAAATAGATCCAACCAGCATTATCAACCCACCATACCACAAATACTTTGACACCACTGGCAGTAACAGATTGAAACCAACAGAGTATCATAGGAACCCGAAAATTTCCAGCACTTCCATTTCTTTGTTCAGTGAAATGTAAGAAGCACATTTTAGCTATTGAAAAGTAAATAGATACCACTTCAAACATTTTGCTGATGATTACACTTACCACATGAATGGTCTCATTTTATTATCTGGTTTCTGTGCGTGACAGTAGTAATTAAATGGATTTTAACAAGGTAAGGTATACAAAGACACTACTTTTAAAAGACTGTTACCTTGAATCATTTTCTAGATTCCATATTTGGTAGCATATTTGTATTTATTTTGCAGCCCTTTGATGATAGTAGTCTTATGAATAATAATACTCCTCATCAGTCTTTTAAATATACTGAATTCCAGCCTGGATAAGCTTGTGTTCTAACTGCATAACAGATGGGACTAAGATTTTATTACAATGGACATATCACATTCAGAAACAGAACAATACACAATAAGGGTTGCAGTAAAAGCTAATACATTGCATATTTGTTCAGAATGTTTACTCCCAACATTTAGTCAAAGCATTTTATGCTATCATATTACCTTAAGCTATTAGCACAAACATTCAGGGTCAGAAATGGGAATGATGAGAGGTGAGAGCAAGGATGTCTGCAGAAAGAAGAAATGCATATTTCTTGTGCAGGGCTGCATACAGTGAGAAAATGCATTGAGCTGCTTTGTAAAAGTGTATACAACAGATCCCGGCAGGCTGAAAACATCTCAGCAGGAATGTCAGTGGGGAGATGCAACAATGGACAAAATATGTCTTTTATGTGGAAGAAAATCAATGAGCTCGGCTGCGTGTTTGCGTATGTGGGTCCAGGTCAGAATCGAGCCCTTGCATCTCAAAGCCTTTCCACCATGTACAAGGTACATTGGCAAAATGGAAGTAATAAAATACATAACTGCAGATGTGAAAAATGCAAATTAGAAACAGAAATTGTTGGATCCACACAGCAGGTCAGGTAACTGTGGGAAGCAAAATACTTTCAGGTTGAAGACTGAGAAGGAAACAGAAGAGATTTGCTCATTTGCTGGAAAGGTTGGGGGAAGAGGTTGCCTCTGATGGAGTAAAATTAGGGTGACCATTGAGATAAGATATAAACAATATTATCTGATCAATGAATGAAGAAGAAAATAAAAGCAAACAAGCTAAGCCAATATCACAAATGGACAACAAATGCAGACAGAAATCAATTTACTTGAAGTTGTAGACTTCAATATTATGTTCAGAAGGCTACAACGTGCCCAGACAGGCAATGAGGTGCTGCTCCTCTAGCTTTCTGGCAAATATTATTGTAGAGAGAGAGTAGCAGTGCTCGAATCATTATATTGAATAACAGAAGCAGGTTATACTTTGAGAAATAACCATTGCAAGGCACTTCCCATTAATATAAAAAGACAGCAGAAATTGGTATTAATGTGCCAGTGGGCCAAAGGTGTTAATGCTACTTCCTTTCAGTTCTAACACCATAAGACCATAAGACACAGGAGAAGACCAATACCCTATAAAGCTTCGGTATTACACACTTGCTTTAAAATTCTAGGCCTCTTGAAATGAATGCTAACATTGCATCTGCCATCCTTACTATTGACTCAACCTGCAAGTTCACCTTGAGGGAATCCTGCTTGCAAGTCCCTTTGAACCTCTTATTTTTGAATTTTCTCACTGCTTAGAAAATAGTCTACGCTTTATTCCTTCTACACTATATTCCATCTCCCATTCTTCCAATCTGTCCAAGTCCTTCAGCAAACTTCAAGAGCGTCAGGAGGCAGAAGTGAGCATAATTGCTAACACTAGGGAGAAGGTGCTTGGGAAGCTGAAAGTTCTGAAGGTCAATAAATCACCTGGGCCAGATGGACTACACCACAGGGTTCTGAAAGAACTGGCTGAAGAGATTGTGGAGGCTTTAGTAATGATCTTTCAAGAGTCACTACATTTTGGTATGGTTCCAGAAGACTGCAAATTTGCAAATGTTGATAGGTTCTTGATTAGTTGGTACATGAAACGTTATGGGGAGAATGCAGGAAAATGGGGTTGAGAGAGAAAGTGGATCAGCCACACTGAAATGGCAGAGTGGACACGATGGGCCGAATGGTCTGATTCTGCTCCTGTATCTTATAGTTTTATGGGACTCCCTGCATCCTCAGCACTACCTGACCCTCCATCTAATTTCGGATTGTCTGCCAAATTGGCTACAAAGCTGTCAATTCTGTCATCCAGATCATTGATTATATAATGTAAAACAAAGCAGCCCCAACACAAAACCCTGTCGACCACTAGACATTGGCAGCCAATCAGAAAAGTCCCTATTTATTGCCACACCTAGCCTCTTGCCAGACAGCCATTCTTCTATCCACACTAGTATATTTTCTTTAATAATAAAGGCTCTTAGCAGTGTCATGTGTGGCACCTTGTCCAATGCCTTCTGAAACCCCAAGTAAACAACATCCACTGACCCTTCTTTGTCTATCTGGCCTGTTTCATCAATTAATTCCAAAAGATTTGTCAGGCAAAATTTCCCTTTAAAGAAACCATGCTCAAGGGCCTCTTTTTAAAATCATATACCGAGTACCCCAAAACCTCATCCTTGATATTGACTACAACATTTTCATCACCACTGAAGTCAGGATAACTGGCCTACAACTTCCTTTCTTCTGTTGACCTCCCTTCTTAAAAAGTGGGGTGACATTTGTAATTTTACAGCCTTCTGGAACCATTCCAGATATTAGTGACTCTTGAAAGATCATTTCTAATGCCTCCACAATCTCTGTCAGAACACTAGGGTGTAGTCCATCTGGCCCAGATGATTTTTCTACCTTAACATCTTTCAATTTCTTAGGCAGCTTCTCCTTAGTGATAGTAATCCACTCTTTTCTGCCCCTTGACATTGAATTTCTAGCATACTGCTGGTGCATTCCACAGTGAAACTAATGCAATATAATTATTAAATTTGTCCCCATTTCTTTGACACCCATTATTACCCTTCCAGTGTTATTTTCCAGCCATCTGATATTGACTCTTGCTTCTCATTTTCTTTTTTTTACAATTCATCTGCAAAATATTTCGTACCTCCTTCTACCTTATTGGCTAGCTTACCTTCATATTTCACCATTTCTTTCCTTTTTGCTTTTTTATTTCCTTATGTTAGTTTTTAAAAGCTTCCCAATCTCTTTCCTCTCCACTATGTTTTGCTATATTACATGCCCTTTTTTGTTTAATGCTGTGTTAGACTTCCCTTGTCAGCCACAATTACCTCATTCTCCCACTAAAAATCATCTTCTCTGCAATATATTGACCCTCTGCCTTCTGAATTGCGCCTGGAAACTCCAGGCATTGCTATTCTGCCGTCATCCGTGCTAGTGTCCCTCTGCAATCAACTTTGGCCAGCTGCCCCTTTACTCCATTATAATACAACTGATTATTGTTCCTTCCTCTCAGAATGCAGGGTGAATTCTGTCATATTACAATAATTGTCTCCTGAGGGTTCTTTTACCTTAAGCTCCCTAATCAAATCAGTTTCATTACACAACACACATTCAGAATGGCCTTTCCCCCTGTGGGCTCAACCACAAGCTGCTCTAAAAACCTTCTCCTATACATTTTTACAAATTCCCTCTCTTGTGATCCAGAACTAACGTGATTGTCCAAATCTACCTACATATTGAAATCCTCCTGGACTATTGTAATATTGCCTATTTTTCTTGTCTTTTTTATCTTCGGTTGTAATTGGTACACCACATCTTCTTTGCTGTTTGCTGTCCAATTTATAGCTCCAGTCAGAGTTATTATTCTTACAGTTTCCTAACTCTACTATCAAGGATTCTACATCTTCTGATCATATGTCACCTCTTTCTAACAGAGCCACACTAGCTCCTCTGTCTACCTGACTATGCTTTCAATGTTGTATATCTTTGGATGTTAAGCTCCCAACTATAATCTTCTTCCAGCCACAACTTAGTGATGAAGTGATGTGCACAACATCAACCTGCCAATCTTTAACTGTGTTAAATGATCATCTACCTTATTCTTTACACTGCAAATATAACACCTCCAGTCCTATATTCATTACCTCTTTCAATTTTGGTGCTGTGTTACACTTCAAGTCATCCCAAATTGCAATTTTGCGCTATTGTCTGCCTCAGTCAATAGACAGTAGGTGCAGGAGCAGGCCATTCAGCCCTTCTAGCCAGCACTGCCATTCACTATGATCATGGCTGATCATACACAATCAGTACCCCGTTCCTGCCCTCTCCCCATATCCCTTGACCCTGCTATCTATAAGAGCTCTATCTAACTCTCTCTTGAATGCATCCAGAGACTTGGCCTCCACTGCCTTCTGGGGCAGAGCATTCCACATATCCACCACTCTCTGGGTGAAAAAGTTTTTCCGCATCTCTGTTCTAAATGGCCTACCCCTTATTCTTAAACTGTGGCCTCTAGTTCTGGACTCACCCATCAGCAGGAACATGCTTCCTGCCTCCAGCATGTCAAATCCCATAATAATCTTATGTTTCAATCAGATCCCCTCTCATCCTTCTAAATTCCAGTGTATACAAGCCCAGTCGCTCCAATCTTTCAACATATGACAGTCCCGCCATTCCGGGAATTAACCTTGTGAACCTACGCTGCACTTTCTCAATAGCAAGAATGTCCTTCCTCAAATTTGGAGACAAAAACTACATACAATACTCCAGGGGGGTCTCACCACAACCCTGTAAATCTGCAGAAGGACTTCTTTACTCCTATACTCAATTTCTCTTGTTATAAAGGCCAGCATGCCATTGGCTTTCTTCACTGCCTGCTGTACCTGCATGCTTGCTTTCATTGACTGATGTACAAGAACACCTAGATCTTGTTGTACTTCCCCTTTTCCTAACTTGACTCCATTTAGATAGTAATCTGCCTTCCTGTTCTTGCCACCAAAGTGGATAACATCACATTTATCCACATTAAACTGCATCTGCCATACATTTACCCACTCACCCAACCTGTCCAAGTCACCCTGCATTCTCATAAAATCCTCCTGACATTTCACACTGCCACCCAGCAAATTTGCTAATGTTACTTTTAATCTCTTCATTGAAATCATTAATATATATTGTAAACAGCTACGATCCCAGCACCAAACCTTGCTGTACCCCACTGGTCACAGCCTGCCATTCTGAAAGGGACCTGTTAATTGCTACTCTGTTTCCTGTCAGCCAGCCAATTTTCAATCCATGTCAGTACTCTGCTCCCAATACCATGTGCCCTAATTTTGCTCACTAATCTCCTATGCAGGACTTTATCAAAAGCTTTCTGGAAGTCCAGGTACACTACATCCACTGGCTCTCCCTTGTCCATTTTCATAGTTACATCCTCAAAAAACTCCAGAAGATTAGTCAAGCATGATTTTCCCTTCATAAATCCATGCTGACTTGGATTGATCCTTCTACTGCTATCCAAATGTGTTGTAATTTCCTGTTTAATTGACTCCAGCATCTTTCCCACCACTGACATCAAGCTAACCGGTCTATAATTCCCTGTTTTCTCTCTCCCTCCTTTCTTGAAAAGTGGGACAACATTAGCCACCCTCCAATCAGCAGGAACTGTTCCTGTATCTATAGAACATTGGAAAATGATTACCAATGCATCCACAATTTCTAGAGCCACCTCTTTAAGTACCCTGGGATGCAGACCATCAGGTCCCAGGGACTTATCAGCCTTCAGACTCAAGTCTATCCAACACCGTTTCTTGCCTAATATAAATTTCCTTCAGTTCATCCTTTACCCTAGTTCCTTTGGCTGCTATTACATCTGGGAGATAGTTTGTGTCTTCCCTAGTGAAGACAGATCCAAAATACCTGTTCAACTCATCTGCCATTTCCTTGTTCCCCATAATAAATTCACCCGTTTCTGTCTTCAATGGTCCAATTTTGGTCTTAACCATTTTTTTGCTATTTACATAGCAAAAGAAGCTTTTACCAACCTTCTTTATATTCTTGGCTAGTTTACCTTTGTACCTCATTTTTTCTTGGTGTATTGCCTTTTTTGTTATCTTCTGTTGCTCTTTAAAAGATTCCCAGTCCTCCAGTTTCCCACTCATCTTTGCCATGTTGTACTTCTCTTTTATTTTTATACGGCCCTTTACTTCCCTTGTCAGCCACGGCTGCCCCTTACTCCCCTTAGGATCTTTCTTCCTCTTTGGAATGAACTGATCCTGCACCTTCTGCATTATTCCCAGAAATACCTGCCATTGTTGTTCCACTGTCTTCCTTGCTAGGGTATTGTTCCATTGAACTTTGACCAGCTCCTCCCTCATAGCTCCACAGTTCCCTTTGTTCAACTGTAATACTGACACATCCGATTTTCCCTTCTTCACAAAGTGTAGGTTAAAACATATCATATTATGGTCACTACCTCCTAATGGTTCCTTTACCTCGAGGTCCCTGATCAAATCCGGTTCATTGCACAACACTAAATCGAGAATTGCCTTCTCCGTGGTAGGCTCCAGTACAAGCTGTTCTAAGAATCCATCTCGGAGGCACTCCACAAACTCCCTTTCTTGGGGTCCAGTACCATTCTGATTCTCCCAGTCTACCTGCATGTTGAAATCCCCCCATGACAATTGTATCATTACCTTTGCCACGTGCCAATGTTAACTCTTCATTCAATTTACACCCTACATCCAGACTGCTGTGTGGGGCCTGTAGATAACTCCCATTAGGGAGTTTCTACCCTTAGAATTTCTTAGTTCTGTCCATACTGACTCTACATCCCCAGATTCTATGTCCCCCTTCGCAAGGGACTGAATATCATTCCTCACCAACAGAGCCACCCCACCCCCTCTGTCAGAGAGTCTGTCCTTTCAATAAGATGTATATCCTTGAATATTCATTTCCCAGGCCCTGTCTCACTTGAAGCCATGTCTCTGTTATTCCCACAACATCGTACTTGCCAATTTCCAACTGAGCCTCAAGCTCATCTACTTTATTCCTTATATTTCATGCATTCATATATAATACTTTTAATTCATTACTCCCCTCTCCTTTCATATCATTTCCTATTTCACTTGGCCATACTGTATGATCTCTTCTTGAGCTTTCTACTCCATTGATTCTGTTGTCCTTTTTAACTTTTCTTATGTTCACTTTCCCTTTAACTCCATCCTTATATTTCCAGTTCATCCCCTCCCCCCCACTACTTAGTTTAAACACATCCGTGTTGCAGTGGCAAACCTGTCTGCCAGAATGCTGGTCCCCTGCCTATTAAGGTGCAACCCGTCCCTTTTGTACAATTCATCCCTACCCTAAAACAGATCCCATTGGTCCAAGAATGTAAATCCTTGCTTCCTGCACCAGTTCCTCAGCCATACATTCAGATCCATTATCTCCCTGTTCCTGCCATCTCCAGCACAAGGAACTGGAAGCAAACCAGAGATAACCACCCTGGAAGTCATGCTTTTCAGCCTTCTTCCAAGTTCTCTGAAGTCCCGCTGCAGAATGTCCTTCCTCTTCTTCCCAATGTCATTTGTGTCAATATGCACTACCACTTCCGGCTGTTCACCTTCACCCTTGAGGATTCCCTGCAATCGGTCCGTGATGTCCTGGATCCTAGCACCAGGGAGGCAACACACCATCCTTAAATCTCACCTGCTGCTGCAGAAACCCCTTTCCTACCTCTTACTATGGAGTCCCCTGCTACCACAGCTCTTCCTGATGTCTAACTCCTTGGCTCTGCTTCTGCACCAATTTTCAGCCCACAGACCTGTCCACCTCTCAGACTGGCAGTATCTTCTGTCCTGACAGCTTCCAAGAGGGTGAACCTGTTTACAAGAGGTACATCCCCTGGGGTCTCCTGTACTTCAAGTATCCTTTCCTTCCTCATCATCACCCCCTTTCTCTCTTCCAGTATCCTCAGTGTAACAACCTCACTGTAGGTCCTGTCCAGAAAACTCTCATTTTCACAGATAAACCTGAGGTCATCCAGTTCTTTCTTCAGTGCTGCAACATGCTCCTTCAGAAGCTGAATCTGGACACACTTTCCACAGCTGTAGCAGCCGGGGGCACCATCAGTGTCCCTGACCTCCCACATCATGCACGTAGCACACTGAATCAGCTTAGCGGTCATGTCTTCACCCTCTCCAATTGTGCCTGGCGTAGTCTCCTCCCTCAGCCTCCTTGCCAAAGACTAGCACTTTTCACACCAGGTACTTCCCTCAACCAGGCCACTCCACCAGAGCTCTCCCTCTTTTTATTTGCTTGAGCTTTGCAAGCAGCAAGGTCACCTGACCTCGATTGCCCAATCAGCTGTTTTCTGCTGAGTCCGAGCTATTCAAGTCTTGATTGCCAATCAACTGCTAATCAATTCTGGATTGCACTATCCAACTGCCAAAACTGCCAGATTCTCTTGAGCCAAAGACTAGCTCTTTTCACACATACTACTACATACTGCATGTACTTGTGTAGGAACTACCCCATCCTCAGCCCTATTACACCAGTTCCCAGCCCCCTGCCAAGTTAATTTAACCACCACCCCCAACTCTCTAGCATACTTATTGCAAGGATATTGGCCCCCTTGAGTTCAGGAGTAACTCGTCCTTTTTGTACCAGTTGTATCTTGCCCAGGAGAGACCCCAGAGACTGGAAGATCTGAAACCCTGCTCATTCCTCAGCCATACATTCATCTGTTAAATCATACCTTCAGTTGGGCATGGCATAGGCAAAACTGGAGATTACTAACCTTTCAGCTTTATACTCATCTCAGTTATCTCTCTTCAGAACTATTGCATATTTAAAATTTTAATAATACTTAAGTAATATTGTAAATATGTTGTTTGATTAAGCATTCTGTGTTTGTTTCTAATTTGTTTCTGTGTTTCTAATTCAATGCCGGTTATGTGTATAAGTATGTGAATGGCATACACCATCACAACACTTTATCATATGTGTGTGTCTCGCTAAAAAGTGAAAACAAAACCCGAATACATATGTTTATCCTGGTTCTTCCATGTTTTTCTTTTGATTACTTTTAGAGTTACAAATATAACAGTGGCAAAGAATAAGATTTAAAACAAACCCAAGATGACTACCTACCTGGTGAAGTGCTGCAAGACGTTTGAGTTTCAAAAAAAGTGCAGCAAATTTTTTAAAAAGTTCAACACATTTGTTTCTGTGCAAGAAGAGAAAGATGGTCATTAAAAAAAGGCAGAAAATGGACAAATTCACATGTGTATAAACAATGAGTACTGGGTGATAATCATCATAAATTTAAAAAGTAAGAGGGAAATGGCTGGCTACATCGGAAAGATATTTGCATTTGATTGCACAAAGGATAACTGAATATTGTACATGTAACCCTTACCCAACAGGCTGGTATATGTCTAGGGGAAAAAGGAGATCCAGCCACTCTCCAACCCACCTCCCGTACACGCAGGTGCTGTGAGAATCGAGTTAATGCCTCGCGCCCACCAACAGTATCAAACCCACAACAAATACCGTTATGAAATACACTTTAAAGAGTTTACTAAAATTAAAAAAATAGTAGGCAATACAATATTTATATATATATATATACAAGGAAAAAACAAAAGGCACCAACTTATCAAAGTTCAGTCTGTTTAGTGCACTCGTTGGAGCTCAATCAACGAACCAATCGACCCATCCGGCCGTCGCACCTGGGACCACCCCGGTGGTCTTACGAGCAGTCCAGCACACGTCCACCTTCCTCAGCGTCTTCCTCGGCCTCCCCAAAAAAACCCGCGAAAACCCCTCCCCCAAGTTCCCAGCATCACAAGACACAATGACATTCCCCATTGATTAACAAATGAAGACAATTACCATATCAGCCATTCTAAAGTGAAACAACGGCGAGAGAAACACTTATCCGACAAAGAAACATTCCTACTTGTAACAAACCAACGAGGCCATTTTGAGTAACATACCCAGGACATTGTACATTGAGAAAATTGAACAGTATTTGGAAGCTGATGAAAAGTGAGTACCAGTTTTCTGAGTGAATTGGATAGAAATGCATACAGTTTGCTTAGAAGTTTAACTGCTCCAACCAAACAGCTGAAATGAGCTTTGCTGATATCATGAAAGAAATGCAGGAGCATTTAGAACTGTAATCATTGCTGATTGCAGAATACTTCAGGTTTCATAAGCAGAATCAAAAGGAAGGGGTGTCCATTTCAGCGTACATGGCAGAGTAAAGAAGTTGATTGAACATTGTCAGTTCAGTGATGGGCTCAGTGATGCATTGAGAGATCGTTTAGTTTGTGGAATCTTACAAGAAAGCAGTGTTCAAGGATGGTATTGGAAAACTCAAATATATTGAGGGTAAAATGGTATTAAATGAGAACACCACCCTTGAGTCTTACAAAGCCTGTCCAATTCCTTATACCATCTGTGATAAAGTGGCCAGTGAGCTAGATTGCACAGAGGCTGAAGGAACTCTTTCCAAGTTTGATTGGAGCCAGTGTTCCCAGTGGCCAAGAAGGATGGGTCTGTTAGGATCTGTGGTGATTTTAAGGTCACCATTAACCCAGTACTAAAAGTAAATAAATACTTTTTGGCCAAGATAGAGGATATCTTTGCAATCTTTTCTGAAGAAGAACACTTCAGCAAAGTGGATTCTGCTTGGGCCTACCTACAGATGGAGGTGGAAGAAGAGTCCAAAGTGTCTCCTACAATAGACATTCACAAAGGGTTTTCTTGCCATAACAAGTTTATTTTTGTAATAGTATCTGTATCTGCCCACTGGCAGAAAGTTACAGACCAGGTGCTACAAAGCTGAGCAGGCACGTAGCATTACCTGGATGACATCATTGCTACTGGAAAGGATGGCAAAGAACATCTCCAAATTCTCAGGACAGTTTAAAAAGATTGGAAGATTAAGGGCTGATAGCACAATGCAACAGGTATGAATACTTTAAACTAAGCATCACTTAGCAAAGTGGCCAGAAGTGTTGCCAATAGCCTCCACTGCAGCCTCCCACACTGCTGATGTGTTGAGAAGCCTCTTCTCAAGGACTGGTGCTCCAGAACATTTAGTCACTGATAGTGGACCACAATTTGTTGCAAAACAGTTTCAGTTATTCTTGAAAATGATTGGAATGAGGCAGATTACGTCTGTACTGTACCATCCACATACAAATGGCTTGGTGGAATGATTTGTCCATGGCCTAAAGAACACACTGGAATCAATGCCAGCAGAACATGTTACACTGACACCGAATCGAAAGCTTACCTATTTCCTCCTTGCATACTACAATGCAGCACACTCCACAACCAACTATACTGTTCCGGGGCAGCACTTGCCACTTGCACTCATGCTTGGATCTCCTCCAAAAAGGAGGTTTGATGTTTCACTCCTGGATAAGTAGTATGAGGAGCTACAGAAGTGGGTACTTAGAAAGATAAAGGACAGACCTGGACCACTCGCCTACACAACAGTGATTGTGTCTGATGACATCTGACGATAGAGCATCGATCAGTTGAGGAGAGCAGAGTCAATTGTTAGAGAAGAAAGGTGTCCACAGCTGTCCGGCTCTGGGTCCGGCAGTCCCAGAGTCAACTCCTACAACCTCCACGGAGGAAACCCCAGAACCTGAGAATGCTTCACAGTCACAAGTCCCACCAGCCACCCCTTGTCAGAAGAGACATTATCCCACAAGAGTAAGAAATCCTTTACAGCAATTAAACCTTCAGTCCTGAATGGCACAATTTAAAATTTACCATGTTGTGGATGTCTGTATAGTAGTTGTATTATATAAATTTATATATATATAAGTTGAGATGCATTCTATATTGAATTAAAGTTTAGCCCTAAGCAGGGAGGAGTGTTGTGTACTTAATATTTCAGTAATATTGTAAATATGTTGTTTGATTAAGCATTCTTTGTTTGTTTACATAATTCATTAGGGGTTATATTTAAAAGTGCTTGAATGGCATATGTGATCATGCCACCATGTAATATGTGCATGCCTCACTAAAAAGTGAAAACAAAATGAGATTACACATGTTTATCCTCAGTTCACCCGTGTTTTTCTTTAAATTAGACTTGGAGTTACTAAAAAGGACCTAATCCCTTTTCCTACCTGTGTCATTGGTACCAATATATACCACGACTGCCGGCTGTTCACCCTTTCCCTTTAGGATGGTGTGGACCCAATCCAAGGCATGCCTGAATCTGGCACCTGGGAGGGAGCATGCTGCACCATCCCGGTATCTCTTCCACATCCACAGAATCTCCTTTCTGATTATGGAATCCCTTACCACTACTGCCGTTCTCTTCTCCCCCTTCCCTTCAGAGCCACAGGGCTAAACTCAGTGCCAGAGATGCGGTCATTGTGGCTTCCCCTGTGCTTCAACCCCCCCTCACTCCAAACAGTATCCAAAGCAGCACACTTATAATTGAGGAGTATTCTGCAATGACTGCATATCCCCTTTCTCTCTCCTGACAGCCACCCAGCTACCTGTTTCCTGCAGCTTAGGTGTGAGCACCTCCCTGGATCTCCTATCTGTAACCTCCTTACTCTCTTATCTAAGACAAAGGGCATCCAGCTGCAACTCCATTCCCCGAGCACAGTTTGTAAAGAGCTGAAGCTCGATGCACCTCATGTAAATGTAATTATCAGAAAGACTGGATGTCTCCCAGATTTCCCACATCTCACATTTTAGAGTTCAATGGTTTGATCCTGACACCTTCTGACATCTTTGCAGAATTTGCACATTTCATCTGTGTCCTTGGTGGTTTTCTCCAGCTGTTCCCATTTCCACCTATAATCCAAGTACTAGCAGAATAATTGGCAACTGTTAATTACCCTTGGTGCAGGTTAATGACAATAGAATTGGTAGGAGAGTTTATTGACAAATGTTAGAGAGAATACGTTCTAGGGAGAACAGAAAAATAGGAAGTCGGGCACAGGTCTAGGGGAATTATTACTCAATGAGCCTTTGTGAACCCGATGGGCTGAGTGGCCTCCCTCATTGTCCATGTGTGTATAAGATATCATGTAAGGCCAGTCTTCTAAAAGGTACTTCATAAAACCTCAGATCTGCCAACATATGTGCATGACTTGAGGATTTCGTCTCTGACAATCTTTAACAATCATTAATTCTGACTAAAAGATTACAGCAAGAAGCTCAAAGAAAAAATGTAATACAGCATTGCTTCTCCTAAAATCCGAATTAATCAATATCAACTCAAATAATTGCAATTTAAATGGCAATCTTTTTGAAAATACCTGTTCTTGTGGATGTCGATATCCTATTATTTATCATATGAAAGGTCACAATAAGCGAACTTGGCAACTAGATTTTTTCAGAAGGCACGTGAGAGACTCTGAAGTCAACTGGAAGAAAGTTCTATGGTCTGATTAAACCAAAATTGAGCTTTTGGACATCAAACTAAACATTATGTTTGGCATAAGTCAAATACTGCACTTAATCAAAAACACATAATCACTACTGCAAAGCATGGTGGTGGCTACATCATGCTGTGAGGGATGCTTCACTGCGGCAGGCCCTGAAAGGCTTGTGAAGATAGGGGGTAAAATGAATGCAGTGAAATACAGGGGAATCCTGGAGGAAAACCTGATGCAGTCTGCAAGAGAACTGCGACTTGGGAGAAGGTTTCTTTTCCAGCAAGACAATGACCCCAAGCATAAAGCCAAAGCTACACAGGAATGGCTTAAAGACAACAAAGTTAATGTCCTGGAGTGGCCAAGTCACAGTCCAGACCTCAATCCAATTGAGAATTTGTAGCTGGGCTTGAAAAGGGGAAAAATTACAGTGTCCAGATGTGCATAGCTGATAGAGACCTCCACACAGACTCAAGGCTGTAGTTGCTGCCAAAGGTGCATCTACCAAAAAATATCAACTTGAAGGAAGTAAATACTTAAGCAATCAATTGTTTTGTGTTTTATATTTGCAATTCATTTTGTCAAGATTCGTTTTCACTTTGACATGAAAGAGTCCTTTTGATCAATGTCAAAAGTGCTAAAATAAATCCATTGTGATTCAATGTTGTAAAAGAATAAAACATGAATACTTCCAAGAGGGGTGAGTACTTTTTATAGACACTGTAGCTGACTGTCTGATGCACCATCAATAACTCTCTGAGATGTGAGGCAAGATATCGGCTTTTATTGACAGGAAGAAAGAACCAGCAATTGACCACCATGCTACATCCTGGAGACTGAGGGCAGGGCTCAGGCCCCAATCGCCTTTATACCGGGGTCTGTGGGAGGAGCCATGATCAGTGGGAGGAGCCACAGGAGCAGTCAGAAGGGAGGGGGGGGGGGCAAATCCAGACAGGTACATGTAGTTCACCACACTGTCCCTGTCTGCATTACAACATTATTGATCCATGTATCACTATCCTATCAATGGGAGCAAATTGAGGAAATGATTCACTTTAATAAATAGAATAAAATTGTGCACAGTAACCACAAAGCATTGCTTCCGTTTCCAAACTCCACTTAACTAAACTCCACCTTGATTAAATTCTGACTTAGGTGTGGCTTAAAGCATTTTTTGAACGGTATGTTGACAATATTCCATTTGTTTCTCTCCATATAATATTCTGTTTTCACAGTAAGCTACCGTCAGCACCACAGTCCCTTATCACAATAGCTTGTCTCCTCCTCTGATTTCCTAATCCATCATGTGTTCTCGCTAGGAAATCCCTGGTCTCACAGCATCTGTCCTTAATTGCTCAGTGGTCTGTTTAACAATCCTCTGGGACCTGCTTGGAAGTTTGTTTTTGTTTGTTTTCTTGTCATTTACAATTATCAGAACGTTTCCCTTTGCAGACCACTAAATAGTGCCAACAGCCTGGTTTAGAGAAGTTATGGAATATTACCAATAATTAAAGTAAAGGCATTAGCTGCCATTCCCCAATTTCATTTCTGGCAGTACTTAATGCATTCATACTAAATTTATCCCTATGTCTTCCCTCTGAACTAAATATAAGGAAGTCCAACGCACTCTTTTGTGTCTTGACCAATTCATACCAACTCAACAGACCAGCTTGTGACTGCAACATTGCTTTTCTGGAAGTTAGCTGTGCACAAGGTAGCAGCTACATGCTCTACATTGTAGAAGCGACTACATTTTAAAACAGCAGATGAGGGTGTGAAAGGCTCTATACAAATGTGCACTCAGTGACCACTTTATTAGATACCTTCTATACCTAATAAGTTTGTAAGTTCATGGTCTTCTGCTGCTGTAGCTCATCCAGTACATTCTTTGAAATGTCATGTGTTCAGAGATGATCTGCTCACCACTACTGCAACGCAAGGTTATTTGAGTTACTGTGACCATGTCTGAAATCTTTTATTCATCGAGTTGTTGCCACATGGTTGTTTGAATAGATATTTGCATTAAAGACTAGGTGTACAGGGGTACCTAATAAAGTGGCCACTAAGTAGAACTCTTACCCTTTTCCTTCCCAACATTTTACTGCCACCTCTAAAACAGGAGCGAGTGAAATTTAATGCAGTGAAAATTAGTTTGAAGTAATTTACAGCCTGAGATATCCATGATCTAACAAAGAAAGTGAATATCTTTTGCCTAGAAATCCATTCTGGTGCGATACAGCAGCTGTAGATTTACCTGTTAAAGAATCCTGCACTTCAGGACAACTTCACATCTGTAAAGATACCATGAGCAGAATTATAAAGGAAGAAACACCATAAAGACACAAGTGGAAAGTAATGTTCTGAAAAGTACTGGAAATACCAACTAGGTCAGGTTGTACTCTCTGTGGGAACAGAAACAGGAAGTTTCAGCTCTAAGTCACCTCCTTCACACCTACTAATTCCCATCATTGGTGATTTTTTGGGTGTTGTTTTCTGGTGTTTATCTTTTATATTAAAAGATTATATATATACTTTTATTTTTTTCCTATTTAATAATCTAGTTTCACTGCAGCATAGCTGACAGAAGGAAAATGTTGGATTGGGTTAGGGAGTGGCTGAAGAAATCCAAAGATAGATACTGATAGGATAATGCAATGTAAACAAAATATCTCCGCAATAAATTTCAATAGAGAAAGTGGGATGTTTCAGATATCTCGCAGTATCAGAGGGATGATAAAATCATTAATTTTGATAATGATTCCTTTCTAGTATTGCATCAATTGTTGGCGCATTTCCATTAGTGAGGTGCAAAGTGATGACACATTTCTTCTGTTATCTGTGCCTTGTTCCAAACTTCTGGAATGCCCCTCCCATCAACTTCAATATCTGTGCTATAGAAACATAGAAACACAGAAAATAGGCGCAGGAGTAGGCCATTTGGCCCTTCAAGCCTGCACCGCCATTCAGTATGATCATGGCTGATCATCCAACTCAGAACCCTGTACCTGTTTTCTCTCCATACCCCCTGATCCCTTTAGCCACAAGGGCCATATCTAACTTCCTCTTAAATATAGCCAATGAACCGGCCTCAACTGTTTCCTGTGGCAGAGAATTCCACAGATTCACCACTCTCTGTGTGAAGAAGTTTTTCCTCATCTCGGTACTAAAAGGCTTCCCCTTTATCCTTAAACTGTGACCCCTTGTTCTGGACTTCCCCAACATTGGGAACAATCTTCCTGCATCTAGCCTGTCCAATCCCTTTAGTATTTTATAAGTTTCAATAAGATCCCGCCTCAATCTTCTAAATTCCAGCGAGTATAAGCCTAGTCGATCCAGTCTTTCTTCATATGAAAGTCCTGCCATCCCAGGAATCAATCTGGTGAACCTTCTCTGTACTCCCTCTATGGCAAGAATGTCTTTCCTCAGATTAGGGGACCAAAACTGCACACAATACTCCAGGTGCCGTCTCACCAAGGCCTTGTACAACTGCAGTAGAACCTCCCTGCTCCTGTACTCGAATCCTCTTGCTATGAATGCCAACATACCATTCGCCTTTTTCACCGCCTGCTGTACCTGCATGCCCACTTTCAATGACTGGTGTACAATGACACACAGGTCCCTTTTCCTAATTGGCCACCATTCAGATAATAACCTATTTTCCTGTTCTTGCCACCAATGTGGATAACCTCACATTTACCCACATTAAATTGCATCTGCTATGAATTTGCCCACTCACCTAACCTATCAAAGTCACCCTGCATACTCTTAGCATCCTCCTCACAGCTAACACCGCCGCCCAGCTTCGTGTCATCCGCAAACTTGGAGATGCTGCATTTAATTCCCTCGTCTAAATCATTAATATATATTGTAAACAACTGGGGTCACAGCACTGAGCCTTACGGTACCCCACTAGTCACTGCCTGGCATTCTGAAAAGGTCCCGTTTACTCCCACTCTTTGCTTCCTGTCTGCTACCCAATTCTCTATCCACATCAATACCATACCCCCAATACCGTGTGCTTTAAGTATGCACACTAATCTCCTGTGTGGGACCTTGTCAAAAGCCTTTTGAAAATCCAAATGTACCACATCCACTGGTTCTCCCCTATCCACTCTACTAGTTATATCCTCAAAAAATTCTATAATATTCGTCAGACATGATTTTCCTTTCACAAATCCATGCTGACTTTGTCCAATGATTTCACCGCTTTCCAAATGGGCTGCTATCACATCTTTGATAACAGACTCTAGCATTTTCCCCACCACCGATGTCAGCCTAACCAGTCTATAATCCCCCGGTTTCTCTCTCCCTCCTTTTTTATAAAGTGGGGTTACATTAGCCACCTTCCAATCCTCAGGAACTAATCCAGAATCTAAAGAGTTTTGAAAAATTATCACTAATGCTTCCACTATTTTTTGGGCTACTTCCTTAAGCACTCTGGGATGCAGACCATCTGGCCCTGGGGATTTATCTGCTTTTAATCCCTTCAATTTACCTAACACTACTTCCCTACTAACATGTATTTCCCTCAGTTCCTCCATCTCACTAGACCCTCGGTCCTCTACTACTTCCGGAAGATTATTTATGTCCTCCTTCCTCCCTATGAAGGAAGAGAGAGAAGGAGAGAGAGAGAGAGAGAATACTGGAAGGAGAAATTGATATTCATAACATCAGGTTTGAATACAGGGCGTTGCTCCTTCACCCTGAGGGTAGTCTGATCTTGGCATCGCCATCGACTGCCATGCTCCACATTGATGACTTCCCAGTTTTATTTCAGCATCTGCAACATCTTAAATATCTGAGACTTGTTGACAACATATTGGCAATGGGAAGCACAATTTTTACTGGCAGCTCCTTCTCATACCATAAAGTTAAAAGAAAACAAGTCATTTACAGAGCACCCGCACCTCTACCAAGCCGAGAGTGTTAGGATCCTCAAGGAATAACTGTACAACTAATATCTCAAGTCATCTGCAAGATTAAAAAGTTTAAGGTGCCTTAAGCAATCATTAGTTGCAGCACAGTCAGTGTTTATACTCCAGTATCATTTTGTCTCTCACAGAGAACCTGCTTGATTGCAAAGATATTTGAAGAGCTTGTAATGAAATTCAATGTGCTACCAACATGAAATGTACAACAGCTCTTTTATGGAGAAGAATAAACTGGTTCACTTTACGATAGCAATACAATTTGTTTATATCTAAAATAACCAGCCAAACAAATAGGTTATCATTATTAGAACTGATATAGAAATATTAACTTTCTAAAATTACTGATTCTAGTTCCAATTGGAATACAAATGGCTACATTCCCTATTTGTCTATTTATGTTGTGTAATGTTGTTTATCACAAAGAAAACAAGAAATCAGATGCTTGATGATAAGCGTTGTTGTGCCATGGAATGGGAAGGGGATGATGGGTGGAGCAGTAATTTTGGGAAGTTATTATCCATTTGAGCTGCTGAAGCACTTACATTGCCACATACTGTATTAACATCAATTATCAGCAGATTTCTTTTGGGTAGCACTGGCTCCCTGAGGTCTGTGATTGTCTTGCAATTTTCAAAAGATAGTGATACTTGATGTTGCATTTATGCACTTCTCTTTAGAGAAACATCCTGTTGAAATTGCATACAAGGCATACCAATGACATATTAATCCTGCTGTCTCAGGAATAGATACTTCAGTACGTTAAACAAATATGTTTAAAGTTATTGAAGACAATCAAAAATATTTGCATAAGCTTTCAAATTGCCTGTCAGCATTTATTAATAATGCACACTAGTAAGGCCATAATTAGCATATAATGTACACCTTTGCTTCGTGTAATAGGAAGGATACAAAACACTGATCGTGATAGAACACCTGTTCACCAAGATATTACCATTACTGTGACAACATTTCACAAGATGTCAAAAGTTAATGATTTGGAAATTATTTTGTAAATTTTTATTTTTATATAGTGAGAGATTTAAATGTGTAGAGAGGTACAGAGAGGAAAAAGGGAGATTAAGTAGAATGGGTATATTCTCTATTGAATTTAGAATAAGAGCTGATCTTGTTAAAAGGTATAAAATCCTTGTACCGCAGTGACAGGGCAGGCTCAAGGATGACGTTTCCCTGCCTGGGGTGTCCAAAACCAGGGACTCAAAATAAAGGTTGGGTCATTCAAAACATAGATGAGAATAAATTTCTTCCCGCAGAGAGTTTCTAATTCCCTCTCAAAAGAAGTATGGAGGCTCCATCATTGAGCATATTCAAAACAGTAATCAATCGATTTTTAGATACTAAGATAAATTAGGGTTATGTGGTTAGTTCAGGAAAGTGGCAAATAGAAAATAGGTTACTCAAGGTCTTCTTGAATGTCATGGGCAGCACAGGTGACCAAATAGCCCAGTCTTGGCTCTGTTATTATGATCTTGCATTCTTAAAAAATGAGTCACAACACCACACTGTGAAACACACATGAGAAAATTAGTTGGTCTTGGATCTAGTTCATGGTTCATGGTAACAGGGGAATGAACAGGGGAATTCAGGAGTTGAATGTGTGGATCAGGTTGTCAGGGCTGAGTTAAGCCCCAGTGGGCGTGGATTTGAAGTCCAATTTGGCTCTGGTTTGAGGAAGTATTTGGGATCTGAGAGAGGCAAGAGATTAAGTTCTTAAATTGAAATATGCAGCCAGGTTGAATCAAGATTCAGCTATTACAAAGATATGGTTCTGCATGTGTAGATGTTAACACGTACGGGTGAATGAAAATCACGAAGTGACACCCACAGTGTGGATTTCACAGAGAATTTGAAAGAAAAAATGTGAAGCTCATGATATACAAAGTCTCCAATTTTATCTGACGATGTATTTTTTCACAAAAAATATGAGTATGGCACAGTGCTACATAAAGGCATTGTTAGGCCAATATTTATTTTCTCAGTTGAAGCTGAGAAGTGATGCCCTAATAGAAAAGTACAAAGGCATGCATTGCTTCCACTGATGGTTAAGAAGCCAAATAAAGTAAAGAATCTCTAATCTTTACCCAGTGACTAGGTCAGGTGTGGAATACTCAGCAAGAAACTATGGATGAAGCGCAGTACTTAAATACTTTTTCCAAGGAATTCAATTAGAGAGAGAATGCTGGATATTGCATGGGCCTTCTCATCCTGACTAGGACTAGTAGACTAATACAGATGAGGTTGATTGAATAACTATTTCTAGGTTGTAAAATGTTAAGTTTCCATATAATTTCTAATTTAAAGTTATTACATACAATCAACATGATGATAGTTTTGCAAGGCTGTGGCAGAGTTTCTTGAAATTCTAACATTCAGTTTAAAAATTGGTGAAGAGGAACTCTGTAAGCGTGGTTAGAATGGCTCACCACCATTCAGGGCCCCAAACAGTCCTTCCATGCGAGGTGACACTTCACCTGTGAGTCTATTAGGGTCATCTACTGTATCTGGTGCAATGTGTATCTGTGTGGCCTCCCGTACATCGGTGAGACGTCTTCACTGAGCACTTACAATCCATCCGTCAAAAAAAGCGGGATCGCCCGGCACCTACCCACTTTAATTCCATTTCCGACATGTCAGTCCACAGCATCCTCTACTATTGTGATGAGGTTACATTCAGTTTGAAGGAGCAACACCTTATATTCCGTCTGGATAGCCTCCAACCTGATGGCATGAACATCAGTTTCTCAAACTTCCAGTAATGCTCCCCTTCACCATTCCCCATTCCCTTTTCCCTCTCTCACCTTATCTCCTTACCTGCCCATCACCTCCCTCTGGTGCTTCCCCCCCCACTTCTCTTTCTTCCATGGCCTTCTGACCTGTCCTTCAGATTCCCCCTTCTCCAGGCCTGTATCTCTTCCACCAATCGACTGCCCAGCTCATTACTTCACCGCTTCCCTAAATACAGCTGTTCACTTTACAACAAGCCACAGTCTAGGTGCATGGCTAATCACAGGTTACTGCAAACCTAAATAATGCAGTCTCATCACAATTGGAAGTTTATTCTTTTTGCTGGAAGTAGTTATTTATGTACTTGTTTATTGAGATGCAGTGCGGAGTAGGCCCTTCTGGCCCTTCGAGCCCAGCGATCCCCCAATTTGCTTCTAGCCTAATCACAGGACAATTTACAATGACCAATTAACCTGCCAAGCAGTAGATCTTTGCATTGTGGGAGGAAACTGGAGCACCCAGAGGAAACCCATGCGACCAGAACTTACAAGCAGCACCGGGAATTGAACCCAGATCTCCTGTACTGTAAAGCATTGTGCTAACCGCTGCACTACCGTGCCTGTCAATTTCTGACAAGTACAATCCAATTTATCAGATGTTTGGAAGACATTTTAAAACCCCCTGTGACAGCTGAAGTAACATTGCTCAACATCTTAAAACAAATACCACGATGTCAATTTAAGAAGTGTACAAATTCAGCTGTTTCATTTTTTTAATCATAAAACAAAATTCAGAAGATAATCAAGTTCATGTGAGGAAGGGGCTGTCGGCTTACAATTCTGTACACTGTAATTGGCTTCGGCTCTAGTAATTGTACATCAGTTAATTATTAAAAATCTTTAACAACTGAAATTTTCATCCATACAGACTCATTCTAAGGCAATCACCTAGAATACATTAGCACCAGTGTCAACTAAATAACTACTTTGACAATGCTGCTATTGTATTGCAATTGATTTGGCAATAAAAGTGATTATTCAAAGTAAAAGTCAATCCAGTTTATTGTCATATGCACAAATACATGTGGATGGAGTCTATGTGTTCATCAATGTGCTTTTCTACTGAGACAAGGCTGGGGGAGAGCTGGGATTGAGTACGCAGCCTGAGCACTCCCAAATTTCAACATTTGGTGTCCCATGTTTAAGACAATAGAAAAATAGTCACTCTATGCAGTATATATTGTTATTAGCAAGCTACAATGGTAATATGTTAATTTTCTAACCACGAATCATTTTAAGGATCAGAAATTAATTTATTTGAAGCTTTTAATCACAATAATTTATAACTGACACACATTACAGCCAATTCAGTGACACCAGTAAATTACGACATTTGAAGGATTCCAGCTGTCCTGATAACTTTGTGAGCCAATATCTGGCACGAAACTGACTAAATCAAATCAAATTTCATCCCTGATCTGTGTTGAGCCAACACAATCTGTGGAATTTCTGTTACTTGAAGGTTTCTTTTTAATTCTGGGAAGCTGCCAGTAGAGGCTGGAAAAATTGAGATAAACTTGAGAGAATAGGCTACAACTCAAGATTTTCTAGCTTTCTTCTAGAAATACAGTTCAATCAAAGCAGAGGTTAGGGTGAGGGAGGGCCCTGGAGGCACAAGGAAATGGCTGTGGAGCGTAAACGGTACATCTCGGTATCCAACTCATCTGTAATGTCCAAAAACCCTAAGCTGTCAAGAAAAGTTTCATGAAGGGAACTTCATTAAAAAAAAGCAATGAATAAACCTAGCTAAGCGTTAGTCACAGATAAATCACTAACGAGTAATATAACGTCATAACAATGTTATATAATAATGCAACACTTAGATTCAATACACTGGAGGTGAGCACAGTTCGAAACATCACAAGTTGAGTGTTTGCAGTTTCCTATTAAATGGTTTGCATGAGCAAGTTGTTATTCAGTGTATGATTTGTGCTAATGATGTTTCCAAACAAAAGATGAAGTGGAGATCTAATAAATGCAATGATTGTCTCCCAGATTGATGAATACACTTCGGAGAGAAAATAGCCCAAAACACAGGTAATCATTGATGTAATTTTGCAGTTAGCAGTAAGCATTAAAAAGGCATTTCCTCCTCACCTGCATTAATAAATTGTGAGAGTTTTTCTCTTATGCAATATTGTCACAGTCATGAAAACCATCATTATGAAGAGCTTATAAATATTTCACCTTCTTTGCTCCATTCATACTTTCACTGAGGGCTGTTTGTTTCGTACACTTCCAGTATATATTAGGCAACCAAATTCAGAACAAACATTCAGTTTATATGTAAAATTGTGCAATAATTAAATAATGTTTGCTGTGGTTTCTTTGGAAGTTTTCTGAATAAGGCACTCATAGGTTTAGAGAACAATGCCAGTATTTGTTCCCCATCTCTAGCCTCTTTTGGGAGCGTGAATGTGAAATGCTGAGATCCACAAAGTGGTAATATTCCCACAGGGCTGTGGGGTTTTGATGTAGCATTGGTTAACTATCTGATTAACATCACCATCTTTCTGTGTTGGAATGGTCCAAGCCTTTGAGCGTAAGGGGAAAGTCTCCCTACTTACCTTTTCTTTTCTTTTGGCTAGCTTTCTAAGAGAATGTGAAAGTCATGGACTCAAAGAATGATACAGTCCAGGAATTGGCTCTCCATCCCTCTAAGCCCACTAAAAATCATTCAGCACCCAACTACTCCATTCCTCCTCTAATCTCAGTTTATCCCTCATTCCCAAGAACTCCCCCTGATCCGACAACTTACTTACATTTGAAGGGTAATTCATAGTGTCTGGTTAGTCTACCAACATGAGTTTGAGATCTGGGAGGAAACCAAATCATCTGGAGGAAACACATAGGGTCAGAGGGAGAATGTGCAGTATCTACACAGAGTGTCAGATGGTCCAGCCTCTTCTTGTAATGAAATACCTTGCACCTATAATGATATGACTGTTTCTGAACCAGTGGTTCAGTCATTCTATCAGATGGGCTGGTATAAAATAACTTTAAAGATAAAATTGGGCAGATACATGGACTGAAAAGATTTAGAATGCTATGGGCCAAATGCTGACAAATGGGACGATTGGGTGGGGCATAATGGCTGGCATGGACCAGCTGGGCCAAAAGGCCTGCTTCCATGCCAAATGACTATAATTCATTGACTATATGACTATAACTCTGAGTATAGTCTTCAACTATGTGAACTTAGATTGTCTTTTGCTCCAGTTGTGGTTTCCCTCCTGCATTCTGTCATGTGGACCATGCATTGCCTTTGGCTGTCCATCCTGTGGAGGCTCCAAACACCATCCCTTATACACAGACACCCTCAGAAGGCAATAGTCTTCAGAGGAAAGCTTTTGGGAGGTGGTGTAAGTCTATGTATTTTTTTATGTTTGTCCTAAGTTTAATAGTCAAGGCTAGTGACCTTAACAAAAATATCACTTGTAAATTTGGAGCTTTTAGCTGGAGTTTTCCATCCCTAATGAGGAAGTAAACCAATCTGAGAGGGGTACCCCTTGTAATTTTAATTAAGGAGCCTGTTAGTAAGGGAGTCCTTTGAGATGACTTCAGTTGAAATCAGCTGCCTGGACTAGTGTTGTGTAACTTCTTACAAAGGCGGGGAGGAGGGAGAAAAAACATAATTCTTTGAAGTCAGTGGCCTTCAGAGAGTAGGCTTTGGTGAGTTAGTGGGTTTCAGTGGTATTAGAACCTGAAGGTGTCTGCGTAATTCAACTCCAGTTTCTGATTCAATGCAATAATTTCCCTGTCAGATCAGTGGGTGGTGAGTCCTTTAATACTAATAGGTCAAGCACACCACTATAACCAGAGACCTGTAGAATTATAAACATCACAGACTCATTTGTTGCTTAGTGATTAGTATCTAAAATCAGGTGGGTGTATCTACTGTTTCTACTATTACAGTTTAGTAGACTTAACATTGTGGTAAGTAATACTTGCTATGGAATAAGGTCAGCAGTGTGGTCAGTATACTTCAAGTTTCAATTTTAATCGTCATTTGACCATACATGAGTACGGCCAAATGAAACAGCTAGGGCCAGCAATCATACACAGCCAAAGGCACATGTAGAACATAGAAGAAAGCAAGCACATATAAGATTTCAGTAAAATACAGTCACACAAAATATAGATCAAAAACCCTGAGCCACTGAGGCTGCAGCAGCTGCTGTCAAACACAATATGCCTTGTCTTCTACCAAATGAACACTGAAGGGGCAGCCGCAATCCCAGTGTGGACAACTCGCCATACCGTCCCCAGCATTCCAGTGGAGCGTTGTGTTTAACTAAAGAGCTAAGTGTAAGAGAAGTTCATGCCAGAAACGCTCTGACCTATGGGATCCTGTTCCTGGCAAACTCATGTTTTGGAAGTATGACCAGCTGGATAACCATTAATGAGTTATCCTTTTCCAAATGGATAGAATAGTGCAGACTTATGGTCACCTTCTAGACCCACACAAGTAATTAGCCTAGACTTCTTAAAGTTTCCTATTCATTTGATGATCTCTTTCAGGAACTTTCAACATTGACTAAAGAAACCATATTTTACGTTAATTAACTCTACAAGAAAAATCATCGGTTAACTGCTCTCAATATCAAACTAACGTTGATCTTCTATTCTGAAACAACACAGAACAGAGGTTCTTCACTTACATCCATAACAGACAGGTTAACTGAATTGACTTTATTTCCTACATCCTTCACACTCGAGTAAAAGTCTTTATGTTACATCTCCATCTAAATGTGCAATGTGCAACCAGTGATTTATAATAAATAGAACAGCCAATGTAACAAGGAACTATACTCAAATCACTGTGAGTTAATCAACCTGATGGTCTGGTGGAAGAACCTGTCCCGGAGCCTGTTGGTCCTGGCTTTTATGTTGCAGTAACATTTCCTGGATAGTAGCAGCTGGAATAGATTGTGGTTGGGGTGACTCGGGTCCCAGTGATCCCATGGGCCCTTTTTACACACCCGTCTTTGTAAATGTCCTGAATCACAACTACAGATGCACTGGGCTGTCCGCACCACTGTCTGCAGAATCCTGTGATTAAGGGAGGTACAGTTCCCATACCAGGCAATGATGCAAACAGTCAGGATGTTCTCAATTGTGCCCTGTAGAAAATTCTTAGGATGTGGGAGCCCATACCAAACTTCCTCAACCGTCTGAGGTGAAAGAGGTGTTGTTGAGCTTTTTTCACCATACAGCTGGTGTGTTCAGACCATGTGGTCCTCGCTGATGTGGATGTCGAGGAACTTAAAACTATTTACCCTCTCAACACCAGATCCATTGATGACAATAGGGCTTAACCTGTCTCCATTCCTCTTGTAATCCACAACCAGCTGTTTTGTTTTTGCGACATTGAGGGAGAGGTTGTTTTCTTGACACCACTGTGTCAGAGAGGTGACTTCTTCCCTGTAAGCTACCTTGTTATTGTTTGAGATTAGGCAAATTAATGTAGTGTTATCAGCAAATTTAATTAGAAGATTAGAGATCCCTGTGTTGAGAATCAGAGGAGTGGAAGTGAGGGAGCCCACTCTTGCCACCTGCCAATGAACTGACATTAAGTTGATCAGGCATAAACCTAAAAGTCCCCTGCACTACAAAAGCCTTGAGAATAGCTGCCAACGTGCTTCAAATGAGATCTTATGTGTCTAATCTACTTAACTTTTCTGAAAAGTATTACAGGTAGAGTAAGTGGGTAAACCTTATGACTTATGCACAGAGACCTTTGGAAATCCCTGGGCAAAACACTGCATTAAAAGATTTTCTACGTGCTTAAAGCACTGGGAATAATGGAAAGATATAGGACAAATACAATCAAAGTGACCAGGGAATATTGTGGGGACCTTTTGCATCAATTTTGAATTATAAACATTTTCTGTTGTGTTCCATACAGAATTTAAGTACACAGGCAATGCAAAGCTAACTGGCTTCAGTAATGATCAGGTTTGATGATGGAACCGAAGCACAAAGTAATATGGGAGCAGATAATGTAACTGCTGACAGAAATCACTACAGAAAGAACATAGAAAAGCCAATTACACCAACCAATTTGTTGATATATTACCAGTTCTCCTTTGGCACATAACTTCTGCTCTCAATGTCTGTAATACAATCTTTTGATTGTTTATATATAGACAGACACTTAGTGGCCACTTTTAATAATGTGGCCAACTTATAATTCTTAATTCATGTACTGTACTTCTGCTGCAAAGCAACAAATTTCTCAACAAATAATTGAATGGCAGAGCAGACTCAATGGGCCTAATATCCTACTTCTGCTCCTATATCTTATGTCAGTGTTAATATACCTAGTTGTGATTCTGAATCTGAAGAGCACAAGTCCCTGCCAACTTTTTTGTCCATCTACATTAATATCACTTCCTCACATTAAGTCCATCCTTCTATACTTTGACTATTTGTGTACCTGTGTTGGTGTGTGGTTAAGGCATTCGTCTGGTTATCTGAAGGTCGCTAGTTCGAGCCTTGGCTGAGGCTTGCTTGTGCGTCCTTGAGCAAGGCACTTAACCACACATTGCTCTGCGATGACACTGGTGACAAGCTGTATGGGTCCTAATGCCCTTCCCTTGGACAACAGAGGCCTACACATACACCTGTCTAAATCTTGTATCTGACACCACACCCTTCTCCAGCAGCAAATTACAGATAATCAAACACTCAGCTTTCCCTGATACTACCACATGGAAAAAGATTCTGCATATCAGCTTTATACTGCCCTCAAAACCAGTTCCATGACTAACTTTAATTGTAACAGGCCAAGTCATTAGTTAAGAAAATTTCTCTTGTACTAAGATGCTATCTCAGTCCATTTCAATCAGATCTATGTCTAAAGTCTTTTGCCTGATATTACTTTAATCTGCACTCTATATCCTTTCTTACCCTCAAACCTTACACAAATTGTCCACTGCACTGAACTGGAATGGACTTTGTTCTTTGATTTCTTGTAAACATTCTGCATAATTGTGTTTCTTGTGAATGCTGCTTATACGATTTCACGTGCCTCTGATGCAGCCACAAGTTTTTCCATTGGACTTGTGCACATGACAACAAGTTCATCTATGAAACTTGCTGGCCACCGATCAAGTCTGTTTAATCCACTCCATTAAAGCGTATGATTTTCTTCCATCTCAGAGACTTTACCTTATGCTTTCTTGCAGTAAAAGCCTTTGAGGAATTGGTGAAAAAGGGTGCTTATTTTGTTAAAGTACCTTAAGACCCATTCTGGTGGCAAATCTTTCACATGCATCATTTATCACTTTCCTTCTATATTGCTGATGCAAGTGCAGCTATTTGCAATGCCATTCAAGCTTAGGTAATGGAAATCCTCCAAATATGTTTACTCACTTAACTTGCCAAACCCCACTCTCAGAAGCCTGCTGCAAACACATGTTTCACAGCCTCACATTTTTAAAAAGTCAAAACTACACTAACCATGCAGCTGACTTTAACCAAAGTTAATGGAAAAAATTCCATTAGCAACAGGCTCCCTAATTAAAATTACAATGGGCGCCCTCACGTTGGTTTCCTTTATCAGAAATGGCAAGCTCCACTAGGGGGGCAGCTGCTTAACAGTTATGAGAACTTTAGTCTTAGGCTCCAGGATAAATTATTGTACATTCTCAGCTCAGTCTGATGTTCCTAATGACCACAGCACACAAGCAGAAAGCGAATAGCACAGAAAACTAGAGGGGAATATTACACTTGAGGATTAGTTCAGCTAATTGCAATTGAGCATTTAGGACACCATGTTTCTATGCAGGAAATCTTGCATACAGTATCTGAAAAACCTAGCAAAGTGCTTTTTTTGCAGGTGGGCACAAAAAGATACCGATTCAATTTTCAAAATAAAACTAATATTGTGCTAACAAACCAACAATCCCCATGTCAGGAATTGATTGATTACGAAGATGATTAGTTTTGTTCATCTGGGAAATTCTACTTTGCCATGCAACAGGATTATATTGCCAACAGTATTGATTATTCAAGATTAATCAAGTGATGAGCAAATGGAGATAAAGATAACTGAAAGCACTGTGCAGCAACTGTCTTGGAAGTTTGATCATTGCTCACTGCATTTTTACACAAGTTAAAACATTGCCCATTGTTCACTGAAAGTTTTAGAATAGGAGTTCATTCAACGAGTTACCTAGTAAAATTCCCTTTTCATAATCCCATAGTCAGTTCAAGGCACATGTAAAGCAATGCAAGCTACTTATAAATAATCTTAAGTGCAAAAATAAGAGTTCAAAAACAATTTCATTCACAATGAATTTAAGAACCTTTATTCATAGTTATCATATCTTGCTCAGCATGTCAACATTTCAGAAGTGTGAATGAGTGATACTTCAATAAATAATAAATATTCAGTGCAGAATAAATTATGGAATGAATTGTCCAGCCACAAGATGTGGTACAAGTGTTTGGATTTTCAGTTCTCTTCCAAGCACTCAAGTCTTTACTCAACAGCACAAGCTGTGGTTAAAAAAGGTCTCTTTACAACTTGCAAATCCCAATTACTTTAATACTTTCTCAGCCTCACTTGCCACACTTTCCTCTTGCTCCAAGTCTCAACTCATGACCTTGCTCTGCTGCAACACTGCTGCACTGCATTGTGCTCAATGCAAAAATACTGAAGTTCCTCGGGCCGCTGCCACCTTTCATGTAGACATCCATTAAAATGTCAGTCTAATGAAGCAGGATTGCAAGATGCTCCTGTCTGGTACCAGCCCAGTACGCCAAAATTCAGGTCCCTCGTACCATCCGGCAGGCGGTCAGCATGAGGCTCTTCCAGACTGAAGGAAGGCATCGCCAGGTTGCCCAGTTCAAGCTCAATTAAATCTTTGTTGCACCATATTCAATGCATATTCCATTCTGGTACGAAGTTCTTGTGAACATCCAGACAATAGCAGTGTTGATAGCTTGAATGTAGCAGAAACTCTATCTTCATTGATGTAAGTAAGTAGGTATTCCTCATTGTGATTGCAGATAATAATTTTTGTATGATCGTGATAAAAATTCACCTGCAATAAAATACAACTGTCACTCATGGTAATTTTTCATAACCATCTTTAATTCATAACAGCAATACAAATGATCAGAATCATTGTGCCTTTCCAAGTTTAGTCTATAAATTTTGGAGATTTTTCTACAAATTGCAATATTAGCCAATGAGCCTTTGGTTGACAAACACATTTGCCTCCAATTTCTTTATAGTTTGGGAAATTCACCTGCACAGGGCATTCTACATTTAGCTAAAGAGAATAAAATATCTGGTTCTTACCTGGAATGTGCCATCACTAAAGAGCATCATTAGTGCACGGTCTGACTTTAGCCACTGAAGGAGACACAATCTAGATTTCTGGGCATCCACAGAACTCGGCAGATCACCACCCTAAGTAGAAAAATCAGAGGTTATTTGTTTAAAGGGTCACTGCCAAAATAAGAGTATGAGACAGCAAGCAAAATGGTATTTGCAGCTTTCGAAGCACAAAATGAATCTGTTAAGATTCTTACCTCCATTAGATTTTCCTCCATGTAGTGTGCAAAATATTTCAGAATAGTCATCTGACTAACAAACTTCTCAGGGATATCAACTGTTGAGAAGACAGAACATTGGCCCAGCTCTGCGTAGTAATGGATTGTTCTGTGGGAAGACATGTTATAGGTTAATAACTCAGTTTTCCAAACCAGTTGCATACCAAACATAATCAAATCATTAGACAACTTACTTTTTATCTGCCAACAAGCTCATGTGGGTTCCATTATTGAAGAGGACCCCAACTGTGCGATCAGACAACTGATACCCAAAGCCGTACTTATTAGAATAATCCACCCATTTGGTGACCCATTGGAAGGAGAAGCTCAACTGCTCTTTTGGAAAGTTGTCTCCTGAGAAATAAATCAGATGCTTAGTAAAGTGTTAAGGCCAGCAAAATGTGAATGCTCAAACTTTCAACACCACAATGGGGTTAACAGATTGCAGTAGGGCTCACCTTCTGGCATATTTTCCAAGCAGCCCTTTAATACTCTTGCAACTGTGTCAGCCACACTCCCCATAGTACTGTCTTCGAGTGCTGAAATATAAACAAGATATTATAGCAATTTGCAGAAAAGATACAAGTAAAATTAGTTGATAGGTTAGCATATTCATAGAACTGATGAATTATCGTATTGAATTGTTCAGATTTATATTTAAAAGAGGGTTTCATTAAGACTTTCGTTCATTCCCATCTTGTACTTACATTCACTGCTGCTGCTGCAGCTTCCCAATGTTCCTCTTACTATCATCCTTATCGAATCACTGACTTGCTGCTCACTATCCTTCACTGGCATGGGGCTCTCAGGTTTAATGTGGATAACTGGCGGTTTTCCAGTCAGTTTTGACTCCTGACGGGAAAAAAAGCATATTTCAGTAGAGTCCTAGATCTCAGGGATACTTGGCAAAGTTCAATGTAAAGTTTACACAGCATTGTTTAAAAATTTATAAATAAACCTACCTCATCTGACCGACTTCTGTTCAGTTGCTTGCTTAAGGACATCTTCTTTAAGTCATTCTTCAGCTTGTAAATATCATCCACGTCATCTTTTCCCAGTTTGTCTATTTTTTTTTTAAAAAAAGAGAAAGCATTTATTGAGCCAGGTTAAAATTTAATTTCTTCCTAATTACTCAAATACTTCCCAACTTTGGGTGAAGATTATACACAGGCATCCGTTAGTCTCGAGAGACCATGGATTTGTGCTTTGGAAAGTTTCTAGGGCGCAGGCCTGGGCAAGGTTGTATGGAAGACCAGCAGTTGCCCAGCATGCATTTCTCCCCTCTCCATGTCCAAGGGAGGGGCAAGGGCTGATACAGCTTGGCACTGGTATCATCACAGAGCAATGTGTGGTTAAGTACCTTGCTCAAGGACACAACACGCTGCCTTAGCTGAGCTTGAGCTAGTGACCTTCAGATCACTAGACCAACACCTTAACCACTTGGCCATGCGCCAACACAGGTGGAGATTAACAGAAAAATAGTCATCCCTATAACATTTTAGCCAATTTACAACTAATTAGTAATATTTAGTCACTATGTACTTACTGTGATTATCCAAGAACTTGGCTTTATCCTTCTTCCCACCAAACAGGGCTGCAGCTGCCTTCTTGAAAAAGTTCTTGGCAGGACTGGACAGGTGAAAGTCTGGCGCATAATGACAGCAGGATTCTGACAGTCTCTCAGGTGTAAACCCCTGCAGTACAAGGTCAAAGTTTAGATTTGCGGTTGTTTTTCATTGGGTTACAGAAAAGTGAAAATATGATTTAAATCAAGAATCTGTGCTTCACCAACCTGAGTAAGGAAATCATAATGCAATATGTCATCAAGACTGGGTCGATCTTCTGGATTTTTTGCTAGCATACTGGCTATCAACTGTCTCGCAGATATCGACAATGATGACGGCATTGTGTATCTAGCTTCCTTAATACACCTGTAAGTTTCTTTTAGGTTGGTTGTTTCAAATGGGGGTCGCCCCAACAGCATTGTATACCTGCAAAGAACACAATTCAACCATCAGTGCCTTTCTTGGGAATGGCAAAAAAACCCTGACATTATACAAATAAAAACTTTCACAATGCATCTTCAAACTTTCTGCAGCAGAAAGTCATTTAAGTAGCACATGTGACTGAGCATACAAAGCTGACTTGCGTGAGGCAGGCAACTCATTTAATACAAAAAAAATAATTTCAAATGCAAGACATTCCCGTGGGATACTTACATCACACAGCCCAATGCCCAAATATCAGATTCACAGCCATGTCCTTGTTTGTTGAGAACTTCAGGAGACAAGTAATTCGGTGTGCCACAGATGGTTCTACAGAATAAAAAGCTGGAGGTTATTACTGGTGTTTTGCCACAATGTAGCCATTAAAATGTAAGCTGCAGCCTAATCTTTTACCTGCTTCTCTGCTCCACAGGTTCCAGCTTTGCTGCTAACCCAAAATCTCCTATTTTCAGTTCCATGGACTCATTAATGAAAAAGTTACCTGCAATTAAAAACATTAATTAGTTTTTCCAATTAATAATTAATTCTTCCTCTACAATTTATCTCCACCCATTTAGTTGTAAGAAACATGCTGAATAAAAAACATACCTAGCTTGAGGTCTCTATGTAGAATTCCTTGTTCATGTAGACACTTCAGCCCTGAGACTATCTGTCGGAGGTAGTACCGTACTTCTGGCTCTGTCAGCACTTTCCGAGCTTTTAGCACGTGAGCCATCGACTAGACGTTTTTAAAAAAAGGTAAAATTAATTATCCGCTTTCTTTAAACAAAACACGTAGAAATTGTTCAAGTTTTTTGGGGGAGAGAGAAAATGAGCAAATGCTTACTCTTCGGCTGCAGTGTTCCAATAGGATGTAAATGTTTTCTTTATCTTCAAAGTGATGGTAAAAGTGAACGATATGCTTGTGGTGAAGCGTTCGGTGCAGCTCAATTTCTCGATCAATCTGAGTTTTGAAAAAGAATGAAAATCAGAAACGGGCATTTGCTAAAAAAAATACGATCTGTGCAACTGAAGAAGCCTGTGCCTTCAGCATGCAAGGATCTACAACGGAATAAAGCGGCTGAAGCGCTCATTTTGACTTATGCACAAAGCCACCCACCTTTTCTCTCTGATGGGGTTTGGCTACTCTCGTGTGTGGGATGATTTTTGCAGCATAGACGATGTTCGTGGTCAGGTCTGTCATCTCGTAGCACTTGGCAAAACCTCCCTGAACAAGAAAACAATTTACATTATGTTCAAGCTAGAAAATCGTAACATTCAAGTACAGTATTGTCTTTTAATTTAAAAAAAAACAGGCTGGGCTATTCGAAATTAATGACTACGGGCTCATTTACAACATTGGAAATTATGCAGGTAATTAAAGTCAACAATTCTACGAAAAGGAATAGATCTACACCTGCTGAGATTTTGTTACAGCTTTATTCTACAGAGACGACGTGATCCAGATTCAACTGCTTTTACACGTTTCAAACTTTGTAAGGATGCATTCGCCGTCGGAACTAGATGTTGTAACACAGGTGCACAGCCCGCGCGTCTGCCGCCGCTCTCTTTCATTCGCTCCAAATGCAGATTTGTATTTACCTTTCCCAGCACTTTGCCTCTACAGTAACATCTGCCAGTAGCAGGATCAGTTATAATCCGGGACAACTCCGTACTGGTGCATGTCAAATCTTCCTGCCTTTTGTTGAAGCAGTGATCTGTGGATCTGCCGAGTGGCTGGTCGCACATCTTTGTGTTTTGCTGGTAAGTGATAGTCCTCAGTAAGTCCATTGCTCCAATTCACAAACAACCCCTCTGCTCGACTCAGACTGAACTCAAACGCACTGCCACACTGGCTTTTATACCTTCATCCTTCCGCGACGTCACGAGGCTTCGCCGAGCTGTCCTGTCGATTGGTAGACGAAAACGTCAATCATTTCACGGCGCCCAAGCTGCGGGTTACTCCGAAACGTGAATGGATCAAATGAGGGAAATAATTAACATTCATAGCAAACAATTACTTTAAAGATAAGTTTTACAAACGCGAACACTTTAGATCACTGCATATTAAACGCATCTATAGCCGATGAATTTGCTGATAACCGTTTTTATAGTGATACTGCTATGCAAATATGTCATACATTTGTAATTAAAAACGTGGAGCTGTTGCATTTTCCACGAAAAATGTCTGTAGTGAATAAAAACTCATTGCATATATATTCATATATCATCTTAGGCAGTTAACGTTTCTCTTTATTTATCTTTTGCTTGAGCTATTTTCCAGTATTTTGGCGTATATTTTATGCATTGTTAATCAAAGATTCATATAAAATATCAGTTATTTTATCTTCTGATAATCTTCCATTCCATAAATCCATCTGTTAAATTTGTTCTTTGGGGGCGGTATATTTTTCCGTGGTCGTTTATTAGACAATAAATTGCGATCACGCTTTAAAACAATGCAGTTTGAGATACAAAGCATCTCCAGAGTAACTGAATTTGCAACGTGGGCACGTTTGAAAACAAGTGAGTGTCGAGTACAAACCACGCATGTTTCCATAACCGCTTATTTTGTAGCGAAATATTGTGCGCATGTTTAAAAACGGATGCCAAATAGACTGCGGTTTTATAAAATAAAAACAATTGGAGCCTAAATAATTTATTGGTTTTCCTATGAATCCATTCATTACCAACTAGATCGATGCATTGCGCTTTTGCAGGTTATGCTGACTTTCCGTGTCTTCGTGTTGTCCAATTATTACATTAGCCTTTGGTAAAACCTCTATAAAGGGAGAGAGCAAAATCCAGCAGAGGTAATTACAATCACTGTTGAAGTTCATTTAGAATGTTCAATGTTGGACTAAATATGTACAACAATGTTTTGTTGAGTTTTGTATAAGGTATACATTTTAAAATTAGAAATGATAAGGTTTGTGAATATCAGTTTCACACTTTGTGGCAGTACTGCAGTTATAATTTTTTCACCAGCGTAGCAGCGGAATTGCGTCTGCTGCACATTGCACAGAAACAGCGTGGTTAACTGAGTGTCACCAGACAACTAACGGCAGGTGGAGGAAAACACTGCCCGGCCCTGCTAATCGAAGCTATTGTGGAGAGCGACACCCGTTGACCCGTCCCAGAAACACAGCTGCTGGCTGCATTTCGTCAGGTCAACCCCAAGAGTAAATGACAAACTGAACCATGTAATGCAGTCACCATCATAAACGTGGAAAGCGGCAGGGCGTGTTGCATAAAACTCTCGACCCCCGAATAGTCTCTGAACTAGTGTCTGTTTTAAGGCAGATTTAGATTTCCTACAGCGGTTTGGGACGAACCGAGAAAGAACAAATTGCAGACCCCAAACACGGATCCTCCTGCAAGGTCCTAGGCTCCAACAGCACAGATGTGCAACACCGGAGATTGGACAGGGTAACGTGGCCGCCTCACATCTGCAAGACCCGGACCGAAAGGTGGTCTGTGTGGGGTTTGCATGTTCGCCGTGCATTATCACGTTCCCCCCCCCCCCCCACCCCATTGAACGAGCTAATGTAAATTGTAGATAATTGGTAGAAGAATCAAAGAGGGGATGATGAGGGGAATGTGATAGAGAATGACCTTAAAGGGAATAAGACAACGGAGGGATTGGGAATAATTTGCTAGGAATCAACAAAGCAGATGAAACCCCGGCAGTGTATTTGTTAAATTTAAACAGGCTCCTAGCTCAGTGGAAGAGCTCCATCTAGTGAGAATATTAAGAACTAACGCACCTCGGCCCCAGTGACTTGAGTTGATTTTGCTCTTCAATTCTGTATGCATGGGGTTGTATTTAATCCCTGTGACCTGCGAGTTTCCCTAGTTACCGCCCGTTTTCCAGGTTAATTATCGATTGTACATAGAACAGTAAAGCACAGGAACAGGCCTTCGACCCACAATGTTGTGCCAAATCGGTTTACAAAAAAAACCCCCGAATTCCTCTTACCTACATAATGGCCATAACTTTCAATCATCCTCATATTCATAGGCCTATCTGAACATCTTTTAAAGCCTTGAATTTATTTTCCCATACTAGGCAGCACATTCCTGGCATCCACCACTCTGAGTAAAAAACTTACCCTTCACACCCCCTTTGAACCTATCCCCCTGTCACCTTCAACACATGCCCTCTGGGATTATACATTGAAGTTACTCTCGGCGTAGGCCAGCAGAGGAAGAGTCAGAGAGGAGTTAATGGGCATCTGAGAGAAAGTAGGTTAGAACAAATTATAGACAATAGACAGTAGGTGGGGAATCAGATTAATCCAAGAGCTGCTATAGATTCTGTGGGCTGAATAGCCTCCTTCTACAACTCATGTTCTCAATATTTATGGCTTATTTATTTATTATTATTATTTTCCTTTTGTATTTGCACAGTTTGTTGTCTTTTGCTCATTGGTTGTTTGTCCTGTTGAGTGGGATAAGCTTCCACTACCTATAAAGTGCTCCAAAAGACATGCAACTCTAACAGCCTCCGACAACCAAATTCTACTCTTGGCCTTCACGTGTGGCTTCGCTACTAGACCCAGCAGAACTGCTTCTACTGACGAGTGAAGGGGCAAAGGCGGACCACTGGCGTCTCAAAACCAGTTCCTTCGGGCAGGTGGGGCTCATCAGCCTTGGACGGCAGCCGCCTAGGAGAAGGAAAACTTTGATTTTAAACCTCCGCTGCCTTGCGGCCACACCCGCCCACGGGAAAGGCTTCTGGAGTAAACCCCGAGGAAGAAATCCAGAGCCGGGGTCCCTAAGGCAGTTTGATGTTGTTTACAACTTCACTCTGACACTCTGTGCGATGACACTGGTGTCAAGCTGTATCGATGTTTGCCCTAATCTTCAAACCTTCCCACCCAGGCTTGTGCCCTGGAGAGGACACAGTCCACCACAGGCACAGACCCCTGATCCCCGGGATTGATGGCTGCCTACTACTATATAAGATCAGAAGACCATCAGATATAGAAACAGAATTAGGCAATTTGGTTTAAGGCAGCGATTGATAGATTCCACAAATGGATCGTGGCTGATCCATTTCCCTCTCAGACCCAGTATCCTGCCTTCTCCCTGTTACCCTTCATGCCCTACTAATGAGGGATCTATCAATCTCAGCCTTAAATAAACCCAGTGACTTGGGTTCCACGGCAAACTGTGGCAACAAACTTCACAGATTCACCACTCTCCGGCTAAAGAACTTCCTCCTCATTTCCATTCTAAATGGATGTCCCTCTGTTCTAAGGCTGCTCCCTTTGGTCCTAGACTCACCCACCAAACCAAACATCCTCTCTACATCTATTAGGCCTTCCAAGATTCAATAGATTTCAATGAGATCCCCATCATTTGTCTGAATTCCAAGAGACCCAGAGCCATCAAACCCTCCTCATGTGGTGAGTATTTCAATCCCAGAATCATTTCCGTGAAGCTCCTTAAAACCCTCTCGATTGTCAGCACATTCTTTCTTAGAAAGGGGGCCCAAAACTGCTCACAATACCTCAAGCTAAATGAGGCCTCATCAGTGTCTTACAAAGCTTTAACATTACATACTTGTTTTTATGTTCTAGTCCTCTTAGATGAAAGCTGGCATTGCATTTGTCTTCCTCACCACTGACTAATGCTGTAAGTGAACCTTTAGCGAACCCTGCACAAGAACTCCCAGGTCTCTTTGTACCTCAGATTTTTGAACTTTCTCTCGTTATAGAAAATATTTGATACTTTTATTTCTTCTACCCAAGTGCATGATCATACAGTTCTTGACACTGTATTCTATCCGACACCTCTTTACCCATTCTCCTAACCTGCTTAAGCCCTTCTGTAGCCTCCCTGCTTCCTCAGCACTACCTGTCCCTCCACCTATCTTTGCATCATCTACAGACTTGGCCACAAAGCCACCAATTCCATGTGAAAAATCATTAACATATAACATAAAAAGAAGCGGTCGCAAAACAGACCCCTGAGGAACACCGTTAGTCACCAACTGCCAACCAGAGAAGGCTCCCTTTATTCCAACTCTTTGCCTCCTGCGAACCAGCCAATGTGCTATCCATGCCAGTATCAATAGACAATAGGTGCTGAAGTAGACCATTCAGCCCTTCGAGCCTGCACCGCCATACTGAAACCATGGCTGATCATCTACTATCAATACCTGGTTCCTGCCTTGTCCCCATATCCCTTGATTCCCCTATCCATAAGATACCTATCTAGCTCCTTCTTGAAAGCATCCAGAGAATTGGCCTCCACTGCCTTCTGAGACAGTGCATTCCAGACCCCCACAACTCTCTGGGAGCAGAAGTTTTTCCTTAACTCTGTCCTAAATAACCTATCCCTTATTCTCAAACCATGCCCTCTGGTACTGGACTCTCCCAGCATCTGGAACATAGTTCCTGCCTCTATCTTGTCCAATCCCTTAGTAATCTTATATGATTCAATCCGATCCCCTCTCAATCTCCTTAATTCCAGCGTGTACAAGCCCAGTCTCTCTAACCTCTCTGCGTAAGGCAGTCCAGACATCCCAGGAATTAACCTCGTGAATCTACGCTGCACTTCCACTACAGCCAGGATGTCCTTCCTTAACCCTGGAGACCAAAACTGTACACAATACTCCAGGTGTGGTCTCACCAGGGCTCTGTACAAATGCAAGAGGATTTCCTTGCTCTTGTACTCAATTCCCTTTGTAATGAAGGCCAACATTCCATTAGCCTTCTTCACTGCCTGCTGCACTTGCTCGTTCACCTTCAGTGACTGATGAACAAGGACTCCTGGATCTCTTTGTATTTCTCCCTTACCTAACTCCACACCATTCAGATAATAATCTGCCTTCCTGTTCTTACTCCCAAAGTGGATAACCTCACACTTATTCACATTAAACGTCATCTGCCAAGTATCTGTCCACTCACCCAGCCTATCCAAGTCACCCTGAATTCTCCTAACATCCTCATGACATGTCACACTGCCACCCAGCTTAGTCTCATAAGCAAACTGGCTGGTGTTATTCTCAATGCCTTCATCTAAATCGTTGACATAAATTGTAAACAGCTGTTGTCCCAATACTGAGCCCTGTGGCACCCCACTAGTCACCACCTGCCATTCCGAGAAACACCCATTCACCGCTACCCTTTGCTTTCTATCTGCCAACCAGCTTTCTATCCATGTCAATATCTTCCCCCCGATGCCATGAGTTCTGATTTTACCCACCAATCTCCTATGTGGGACCTTATCAAATGCTTTCTGAAAATCGAGGTACACTACATCCACTGGATCTCCCCTGTCTAACTTCCTGGTTACATCCATGTGTCAAAGGCCTGAAAATCCAAGTACTTAACATCTACTGATTCTCCTTTGTCTATCCTGCTTGTTATTTTTTTGATGAGTTCCAACAGGTTCGTTGGGCAAGATTTTCCTTATGGAATCCTTGCTGACTTCCGCCTATTTTATCACGTGCCTCCAAGTACTCAAAAACCACATCCATTACAATTGACTTCAACCACTGAGGCCAGATTAACTGGCCGATGGTTTATATATGTACTTTAATAATAAATTTGTTTTCAACTTTAAACTTCTGTGACACAAAGAAACATGGAACTAAGTCAGATGCACTTAAACGAATTAGATCTCTAGAGCCAAGAGGCTGCACACACAGGCCACGTTTGAATGACCCAAGGTTCACTATTGAGTACCCAAGTTCAAATGTTATCAGATGCTCCAGGTCAAACCTGGAGAGGCTGGTATAGCTGCCAGTAAGGAAAGAGTGGGATGAGGCAGCAGATCTAGGTACTAACCAGTGGCAAATGCAAACTGATCTTGAGCTGGAAATAATTTCATATTTCAAGGGGTAAAAGAACATCCGTATAGGTACATGAAGGCCAAGATATAAAAGTGCTCATGACCTAAAGAGCATATGTTGGGTGGAAGGAAATCCAGCATTTTGGTGATAGCAAAGATTGGAGTGGTTTCTTTAGCACTGTCAGGATCAGTGCTGGCTCTAGGATCCGAGCACCCGAGAGCTAACAGAGATGAAGTCAGCATAGATGTGAAAAGCAGTCAGCTCCCACAGGTGTATGCATTTGAAAGATATCAACGTATCCTCTGATTTTGCCCTTGTCTCCATCCTGCAGCACAGTTTCCACTACAGTCTTGGCAACAGCCTCATTCCCAGCCCCAGCGAGAGACTGAGTCAGCCTCAAGCCAATTCAAGCTATTTTTTTCTTCATCAAAAACACTGACGTCACAGAGGTCTTCATGTTGGCTGGATTCAGCACAATTTATACTTTTAACCTGCCCAGGCAGTTCTGAAGGTTGGAACCTCTCTAAGAAATTATGGCAATTAAGTAGGATGTAATGAATAGCAGTGAGAAAGATGGGAATTTAATGGACATCAGTGGTTACAAGTTGCAGCATCAGCGGAACAATCAGTCCTTTATGATATGGGCAAAATAAGAGCCTAAACATTATGTCTAGAAATGCTTTTGAATGTTATAAAGGATAGAGATGTTATAAGGAAAAGAACTTAAAAAGAGTTAAGCCTGTAATTAGAAGATCGGAAATAACTGCAGGTTCCTGTGAAACTGATGATTTGGCCAAGGAGCTGAAACAAATCACCGAAGAAAGTGACTACTCTCCTATGTAGGTATTGAATGGAGATGAAACAGGACTCTCGATGTGAAGGATGCTCTATGAAGTCCATCTTGAGAAATTAGATTATTCTTCATCTTCTGAACTCACAGTTCGTTGCCATTTTTGTTATTATCTGCATTTCTTGGTTCGTATTTGTTCAGGGAGTATTAAGTTTTATTCTGCTAATTTCAATGATACGTTGACAGATAAATACAGATGGCTAAGGACAAGGTAAAATTCATTTCTTTTAATGTCAATTGGCTATTAAATCCAATCAAACGTAAGAGAATTTTATCAAATTTGGACCAATTTGATTCATACTGGGAAAAATGGTTTAACTAAATAATGCCTCATAGGCCTGACTTCATTCTCACAGATCAATGAACCTGTTGTAAAAACAAAAGATCACTCCCTACTTGTACGTAGTTCTTCCCTTTTGCTTGTTTTTTCTCTCCAATCTTTTCTATAAGTGTGTATCTCAGATAAATACTTTGTGGAGATTTGTGATATATATGATTATATGATATATAGGTACAATGTCTGAAACACATCTTATGGAAATGTTTGTTTGATGATGAACTTCAATAAAAAAAATTACAAAAAAAAGAGAAGTCAGTTTCAAATAGGCCAATGGGGATGGGATCAATGAAGTAATCTAGGATAAAGGCAACAAAGTTTTTGGAGATATGAAGCATCTTCTGGATGAGGATCTGTTAGAGCTCGATGTCCTGAGCCCTGTGGGTCTCTGCAGCTTGCCATAGAGTGTTGAGCTTCAGAGTTGCTCGAGCATTTGGAATTTACTAATCAGTATCTTAACTATCCCTTTCTGCTTCCAGTTTAATCTTGTCAGGATAATTGTGACTGGCACAGCTTTTCCCGCATGCTATGGTTATTTAAAGAGTATTCTCATTTCATGCCATAGCAGCATTACTGTCGCACAGAGAATAATTTGTCTTGTGGTGTCGCTCAGGCTGTTTTTGTGTTCAAATGCCTAAACTCTTGTTTCCATCTCTTCATGGGAATTCTACTGTTCCTCTGCTTCCGGGTCGAGTGGTGAGCCTGCCATCTGTCAGTCCTGGGTTAAGCTGATACCAGCGACCATCGCAACAGACAGACTCTGCCATTCCTCCACATCCTGTGAGTGCACACCGTGACATCTGAGCACAGAGGCCACAAGAGAAGCAAGAAGCCATCAACATGTCATCACTGCCAAGCAATGCCGCCATTTTCAAGGGCAATTATTCTGGGTATTTATAGTACTAAGTAGGACCTCAGAAAAGGTTAACATATGAGAAGCATTTGATACTTGTGGGCCTGTACTCGCTGCAGTGTAGAAGGAATGGGGGGGGGGGGGTGGGGAGAGAATCTCATTGAAACCTACAGGATATTGAAAGGCATATTGGAGGATATTGGAGGAATGGTGGACATGGAGAGGGGTTTCCTATAGCTGGGGAGTTTAAGACCAGAGGTCACTGCTTCAGAATACAAAGAGGTCCGTTTAGTAAAGAGATGAGGATGAATTTATTTTGCCAAGCCAGAGAGTGGTGAATCTGCAGAATTCATTGCCACAGATGGCTATGCAGGCCAAGTCAAGATTAAAGATTGTTTAATATCATTTCCAATACCCAGCTGTGAAGGAGAACAAAATAATTGTTACTCCAGATCCATTGCAGGACAAAAAAAACACAATAAGTTGAAGAACACAGTAATAAAAAGCACGATAGACATATATATATAAAAATAGACATATATATATATATAAAACATGACTTATATACATCGATCGATGATACATACATAAAGTGACGTCATGTACAGGAGTGTCTGTACATAAGGTGGCAGGAAATGATGAAGTAGAATTGGGGAGGGGTGTAGAGGAGTGGGTTAGTGGATGGAGGTGTTGGTCAGCCTTACTGCTTGGGTAACTGTTCTTGAGTCTGGTATCCTGAGGTGGATTCTAAATAGCCCCTTCCCTGATGGGAGGGGGACAATGAGTCCATGAACAGGGTAGGAGGGGTCCTTCTTGACATGGCAGGCCTTTTTCCAGCACCTTTCTTTATATATGTCTTTGATGGTGGGTAGGCTGGTGCCAGCGACGCATTTGGCAGTTTTGACTACTTCTTTTAGAACTTTCCAGTCTGTTGCAGTGTTGTTTCCATACTCTGCTGTGGTGCAGCATGTTAGGGTGCTCTCTACATTCACCGGTAGAAGGTTATGAGCATAGATGCACATAGTCCAGCTCTCTTCCACCTTCTCAGAGCGTTGGTGAGCTTTCCTTATTGTGTCGGATGTGCTCTGCACAATGAGAGGTTGTGTGGGATGTGCACTCACAAGAGTTTGAAACTGCTCTCAGTTTCCACTGCTGTGCCACTGATGTAAAGATGGTTGTGAGTGGGTCGAGTTCTCCTGGAGTCAATAACCATCTCCTTTGTCTTGCTGACATTGAGGAAGAGGTTATTTGGCTGGCATAGGACTCAGGCTGTTCCACCTCCTCTCTGTAGTCTGTCTCGTCGCTGCTGGTGATGAGCCCCGTCCATCACTGTTGTGTCATCAGTGAACTTGACAATGTGATTACTCAGGTGTGTGGTCGAGAGGTCGTGTGTGAGCAGAGTGCATGGCAGTGGGCTCACACACGGCCCTGGGGGGCTGAGCAGGAGGAGCGATCGTGCATTCAGACCATTTGAAGTCTGTTGGTTAGGAAGTTGCACAGTGGTGTATTTAGACCGAGGAGCAGGAGTTTGTTCACCGAGATCTGTGGGACAACAGTGTTGAACACTGAAATGACATCCGGAAATAGCACTCTGACAACGTGTCCTTGTTTTCTCGGAGTATTAGGGCCAGGTGCATGACAGATGCTATGGCGTGGGGGCGTGAGGTGGCTTTGCAAGTATCATGTCTGTTTGCTAAGGCATCTGTCATAGAGCGGTTTTGTCAAGCTCAAAATACATTTATTATCAAACAATGTATAAACAATGAGATTTGTTTGTTTACTGGTAACCACAAAGCAGGAAACCTGAAAGAACCTAATTTTTTAAAAAATTAAAAGACCAAAACCCAATGCACAGGAGAAAGGGGAAAAAACACAAAGCATGCAACCAATTGAAGTGCAAAACAATATTCCGGACCAAATTGACTTCTCAGATCTGAACCCCAGAGCAGCCCAGAGCAGGCCCAAAGCCTGGCTTATCAGTTCATCATGTTAGCGGGCACGGAACACAACAGCCGGAGCAATCTTCATAGCCTGAGCGTCATGGACAGAGGAGTCAAGTCAAGTGAAGTTTATTGTCATTTAACCACAAGATTTTCCAAGGTGGTGGCGCGACGCAGTTTGCAGCAGCCACTCCGGAGCTGATTTTCTGTTACTTGTAAAGTGGGGTGCCGTGCAAAATCATAATCGATTGAAAACAGACATGGGAGCACGGAGCAACATCGGGAAATCTCCAGGAAGACCTTCTTCGTTGCTGCTGCTGCTGTGAGGTCCGGGACTCCGCTGGGAAGAACAGGCCCCTAGTCCTTGGGGTCGTGTTGCTGATGGCCATTGGCAGGGCCATCTTAATACGCTCGGCAGAGGATGGTGCTCGGAGAAGCTGTGCCGGAGGGGATGGTCGTCAGCTTGGAGGTTCGATGAACTCGGAGTCCGCTGTGGTCAGGTTGCTTTCAGTGTGTGCTGCGTCTGCGAGGCTGGGTTCGACGGAGCTTTCGTTGTCTGCTGCGTCTGTGAGGCTGAGTCGGGCGGTGCCGTGGAAGTCCATAGCGGGGATATTCCCTTCTGCTGCTGGCGTAGGATGGCGAGTCTGTCGGGACCCTGGGGACTTATGGAAACTGTGTGGTGATTTCTTTTGAACTTATAGTCCTTTAACATCTTTGGACTATTTTTATTGTGCCCATAGTCTGTTTTTTAATCAATTATGCTATATGTTGTAATTATGTGGTTTTGTGCAGGTCTTGTAGCTTTAGATTTTGGTCTTGTTTTGTCTGGTGGATTTGGAGCTCCTTTCCAGGGAATGCGTTAAGACGGTAGCGCGATATTAATTCGCAGCAGCCTCTCTGGACTCTGGATTGGGGATTGCCAAACGTTATGTGGATTTTCTAGTGTAGTCTGTTTTGTCATATGCTTTTGTGATATCATTCTGGGGGAGCGTTGCCTCATTTTTTAACTGCATTGCATTTGTGGTTTCTAAATGACAATAAACTGAATCTGAATCTGACAGGGAGTTCAGAAGCCTAATAGCCTGGGGGAAGAAATTGTTTCTCATCCTCAACATTTTTGGGTTTTTTTGCATCGGTATCTCCTGCCTGATGGTAGAAAGTCAAAGAGGATGCTGGATGGATGGGTGGAGTCCTTAATAATACAAGGGCCCTGGGTATGCAGTGCTCCTGATAAATGTCCCTGATGGATGGTACCAAGACCCTGAGTGAAAACAGCTCTTGCCTTGGATCCTGACACCCTGACTCATCAATCTGTCTGGGCCGGCATTGAAACTGACCAACCAACGGAATAGCGAAAGCCTCAGGCGCCCTGGAGAGAGGAGTGAACATTGTGGACAGCAAGCGCAATCGGCTCTTGCCTCCAATGTGGGTCACTGCTTCAGATTTCTAAGCAGTAGATTGTATCTCGCACTTGGACCAGGCTACTGTGAAGAGGCTCGGGGCCTAGACCATGCTGCCCAGCGACTTGCTGTGGGTTCTGATTTTGCCGCTCAGCCCTAAGCTGTTCTCAAGCTCTTCAAATCAGCTCAGGAGCCAGAGCGATCCATCCTCACACCCTGGCCAGTTGTATGGACATTAAATCTCCTCAGCCTCGACTTCTCCTCTCTGAATGGCTCACTCCACCTGTATCAATCCTGTAACACATCGTCTCGGCTCATCCCCTGAACTCGCCTCGCCATCACAAGCCCCCTCACTGTTTGCGGTGATGATTTAACATAATTTCCCTTAGAAAAGGTGATGTTCTCAGTCGAATTCCCTGTCTTTTTAACTACGATTGAGTTGTCACACTCGTTCGATAGCGCCATCTTAGCCGGAAGTAAGCATATTGGTGTGTCCGATGCGGCAGGAATGGGGCCGTTACCAGCCATCAAAAGCACTTCATGTTGATTGGCATCAGTGCCACCGGGTAGTAGTCATTTATTTCTGAAGGCATAGTGTTCTTTGATTCAGGGACGATTGAGGCTGATTTGAAGCATGTGGTGACAGCAGCCTGGATGAGCGGAGTGTTGAGGGTGTCTGTGATTATGTCAGTGAGCTGGTGTGCACAGTCCCTAAGCACTCAGCCTGGACATTGTCTGGCCTGGCAGCCTTATGAGGGTTGGCTTTCTGCAGACTGCTTCTCATGCCTGCTGCTGTTACAAAACAGTGGCTGCTCACCTGGAAGGGAGGTACTTCCCACGGTTGCCTTGATGCATGTATAAATGTTGTTTAGAGTGCCAGGGAGGGAGGTGTCACTGGTCCACTTGAGCTGAAGAAGGGTCTCAGCCTGGAATGTTAACTGTTTGTTCATTTTTATGGATGCTTCCTGACCTGCTGAGTTCCTCTAGCATTTTACTTTGAACTTCCAGCATCTGCAGAATTTTTTGTACTAAGAGTTGATAATGTTTTTCTTTGTATAGTCAGTACTGCTCTTGATGCTCAGCTGGGATTGCTATTGGATAGGTGTCCAGAATTTTTTGTGCTTAGATGGTCTTTGCCCTCTTGATGCCTACTATGAAGTTTCTCCTGGCTGCTGTGGGGCTGATCAGTCTCCTGCATCCTGTGCTTTTAGTAGGGAGTGCCCCTCTGCCTTCAGCCAGGCCCTGACAGTGAGAAGACCCCTCTTGAGGTATGGACGTCATCTACGTTCTTACAGATGTAGCTGGTGACAGGCGCGGTCTGTGTCTTCTACATTTGTGGCGGCCTTCTTGAACGTCTGCCAATTAGTCCCTTCAAAACAGTGTTGACGAATTGAGATTGCCTCATCAGGACACAGAGTGATGGTCCTCTTGACTGGTTCGTCTGTTTTCAGCAGTGGCCAGTATGCTGGGATTAACATTATAGAAATATGGTCAGAGAGGCAGAGATGAGGACGTGGGGTGGCTTTTTAAGTATCGCGCCTGCTTGTATAAACATGGTCCAGTCTGTTTGTTCCCCATGTTGCCACGGTGATGTTTTAGTGGAATTTGGATAAAATGTCCTGCAGGTTAACTTGATTGACGTCTCCTGTAATTATGTAGAGAGCATCCGGGTGTTTGTTCTACAGAGACCTGATGATACTATGAATCTCGCCAAGTACGTTCTGGACATTTGTGCTCAGATGGATGTAAATAGCAGTGTGCGCACCAGTAACCTCCTTGCCACTGGGTATATCTAAAGGGGAGGTTGATAGGTTCTTGATTAGTAAGGGAATCAAAGGAGAAGGCAGGCAAATGGGATTGAGAAGGTTAATAAAACCACCATGATGGAACAGCAACGAAGGTCCAATGAGCTAAACAGCCTAATTCTGCTCCTATGTCTTATACTCATGTGGTCACATGATCAAAAACATGGTACTTTGTTATAAGAAGCTTTACATAGATATTGGTTCCTTTTCTAAGCTTCATTAATTAGCCTTCCAGCAATGATCTACACTGAGCTTAGAATCAGCCCCAGCACCAGGGAGAACTCTGCCTGTCAGCTCCACCACTCACTTTCTGACATACAAAGTCACCACTGCCACTTGCATACAAGTGTAGAAAGGCACAAATTAGGAGCAGGAGGCTCTTTCGCTTCTTGAGCCTGCCCTACATTTCAATAAGATCCTGGTTGGTCTACTGCGACCTCACCACTGTGTTCCCACTTCCTGCAATAATCATACATCCACTGGTTGCCTGTATACCCCTGCTCCAAGCCTCTGGTTCCACCTGCCTTTTCAAGAAGTGTTCCAAAGACTCAGGACCATTTAAGGGAAGAAATTTTACCTTTTTCTGTTTTAAGTAGAACATCCCTTATTTTGAAACCTATGGTTCTAGATTCTTACACAAGTGGGAAAATTTCCACATTGTGTTAAGAACCCCCAGGTCTTGTAGGCTTCACTTAGCGCTTTTTGCGAATGTGTACAATATATATGATATTATCTTAATTTCAGAATTAATCATAAATAAAATGTTTTATTATTTTAGACATGTATGTTGCTTTTTTTTTAGGTTTTACAACCCAACTTTTGAACTCTGGAACACAAAATTACACACACCATAAAATTTTGAAATCAACTAATGGCAAAAGAGCATTTTTGATTTATGATATTTTGAGTAAAACCAATAAGGGCACCACTGTACATTGGAGGAATTATTGTACTTCATCTTCAAAATGTTTACAAAAGCACCATTCTTTGTGCAGTGCGAACTGCACCTACAAGATGATCGGGCCCTCTTGCACAGAAGAGAGATCAATTAAATATAAATGCCTCTACTGGGCCCAAGAATGGAAATGTATGAAGGATTCATTTGCTCCTTCACTGAATGAACATTTCGGCTTGATCACAGAGTCTTCCCATTGAGTGGTCAATTGGTGGACCCAAAGCATCAGAGATCTGTACATGAAAGGTATGCAGGGAGAGAAGTAAAAGTGAAGGGCAAAGAAAACAAGGATAGAAGTCATTCAGGACATTAGTGTAGGAAAATGCTAACAGTGTTAAAGATTGAAGCCTAGGGGCTTTATGCATTAATTATTAATTATGCAATATTGTGCAGAACATTCACAAAAGGTAGATGAATTTACAATGCAAGTAGATACAGTGTCTATCAAAAGTATTCACCCTCTCCCCTTGGAAGTTTCATGTTTTATTGTTTTACGTATTGAATCACAGAGAATTTAATTTGGCTTTTTTTTGACACTGATCTATAGAAAAAGATTCTTTCATGTCAAACTGAGAGCAGATCTCTACAAAGTGATCTAAATTAATTACAAATATAAAACATGATTGCACTAGTATTCACCCCCTTCAAGTCAGCATTTAGTAGATGCACTTTTGGCAGTAATTACAGCTTTGAGTCTGTTTGGATAGGTCTCTATCAGCTTTGCACATCTGGACACTATAATTTTTCCCTATTCTTCGTTACAAAACTGCTCAAGCTCTGTCAGAATGCATGGGGATCGTGAGTGAACAGCCCTTTTAAAGTCCAGTCACAGATTTTCAATTGGATTGAGGTCTGAACTCTGACTTGGCTACTCCAGGACATTAACTTTGCTGTTTTTAAACCATTCTTGTGTAACTTTGGCTTTATGCTTGGTTGGGACAATTGTCTTGCTGGATTACAAATCTTCTCCAAAGCCGCAGCTCTCTTGTAGACTGCAACAGGTTTTCCTCCAGGATTTCCCTGTATTTTGCTGCATTCATTTTATCCTGTATCATTACAAGCCTTCCAGAGATGATACAGTGAAGCATCTGAAGTACTGTGTGCATTTCTGGTCTCCATACTTGAGGAAGCACATACTGGCTTTGGAGGAAGTGCAGAGATTAATTCCAGGGATGAAGGGGTTAATCTATGAGGAGAGATTGAGTTGCCTGGAGCTATACTGCGCTCTCTGGAGTTCAGAAGAATGAGAGGGGATCATCTATAACATACAAAACATTGAAAGGGATAAATAAGATAGAAGTAGAAAAATTGTTTCCATTGGTAGGTGAGAATAGAACTAGGGGACATTGCCTCGAGATTCAAGGGAGAAGATTTAGTATGGAGATGAGGAGAGACTGTTTTTCTCAGAGAGTGGTGTAATTGTGGAATTCTCTGCCCAGGTAAGCAGTTGAGGCTTCTTCACTAACTATATTTAAGAAACAGTTAGATAGGTTTTACATAGTAGGGGAATTAAGGGTTATGGGGAAAAGGCAGGTAGATGGAGCTGAGTTTACAGACAGATCAGCCATGATCTTATTGAATGGCATGGCAGGCTCGATGGGCCGGATGGCCTACTCCTGCCCCTATTCCTTATTTCATAGCAAAATGATTTGAGTACAGGAGCAGGGAGATTCTACTGCAATTGTACAAGGCCTTGGTGAGACCGCACCTAGAGTATTGTGTGCAGTTTTGGTCCCCTAATCTGAGGAAAGACATTCTTGCCATAGAGAAGAGTACAGAGAAGGTTCACCAGATTGATTCCTGGGATGGCAGGACTTTCATATGAAGAAAGATTGGATCGACTAGGCTTATACTCACTGGAATTTAGAAGATTGAGGGGGGGATCTTATTGAAATGTATAAAATTCTAAAGGGATTGGACAGGCTAGATGCAGGAAGATTGTTTCCGATGGTGGGGAAGTCCAGAACAAGGGGTCACAGTTTAATGATAAAGGGGAAGCCTTTTAGGACCGAGATGAGGAAAAACTTCTTCACACTGAGAGTGGTGAATCTGTGGAATTCTGTGCCACAGGAAACAATTGAGGCTGGTTCATTGGCTATATTTAAGAGGAAGTTAGATATAGCCCTTGTGGCTAAAGGGATTGGGGGGTATGGAGAGAAAGCAGGTATAGGGTTCTAAGTTGGATGATCAGCCATGATCATACTGAATGGTGGTGCAGGCTCAATGGGCCAAATGGCCTACTCCTGCACCTATCTTCTATGTTTCTATTATGTTCTTATGTAACCAACATAATTGAAGGATGTGCTGGGGCAGTCCACAAGCATCACCACAAATTCTGGCGTCCACAATGTTCAACAGAATTAGGTGCAGCTAACATACAACAAGCAACAGCAAAACACGCCCCTTTTTCACCTCCTCTCATCCACACACACATTGAGGCCTCCAATTCTAGGCCTCCAACTTCCAGACCATGTCCCCACATTTGCAGAGGCTGGGCTTCAATCTCTGGAATCGCAGACCCAGAGCTTTGACCTCTGGACTCACTGACTTTTGGGCTTTAACTCCAGGACTTGTTGATCATGGGCCTCCTCTCCTCAGGACCTTCCAACCGACTTCGGGCCTCCAATCCCAGGTCTCACTAACCATGGACCTCTGACCCCAGGACTTTTCCTCCTAAGAGATCACCAGCCCTCATTCTTGGGGCCTTGAGGATAGACATCTGCTTGGAAAATCATAATGTGGCATCTGTGTGGATGGAGCAAAGAAACTCAAAGGCTCAATAAACATTGGTGGGTGGCATCTAATGACCTTCAGATAGTTGGGGTGATGCAAGTAGCAAAAACCAAACAAAAACTCAGAGATAATGTGTAAATCAGCACACTGCTAAATCCATGGGATGGTTGTCCATCATGTCTGACGATGACAGGAGATCTGTGCGGGAGTTTTTAAAGTGGAAAGGTTGTTGCACTGGGGCAGTTACACCCTCTTGACCTCAGAAGTTTGGGTCCAGTGGTACGAACAAGCCTCACAGACTGGGGTCTTCCTTGGTTGCAGTGGATGTCCGTGTCTTCTCCTGAGCCTTGTCATGCGCTTTGCTCTCTGCCTTCCTAGCCCATGGATCTCACTGTAGATCCCATCCACCCAGTCCGCCGGAGCTGACTTTGCATATAAGGACAGCATTGTCCCTACCTCACTGGGGTATGATGCTGCCAGCTACCCTCACCTGGTTTAGTCCGCCTGTTGAAGTGGTATACTGGGGTGTGGCCACTGTCACATGCAGTTACTTGGAGCCAGAGAAGAATCTGTAGAATTCTTTGCTGTAGAGGTTAGGTAATTGGGTATATTTAAAGCAGAGTTTGATAGGTTCTTAATTAGTAAAGGTGACAAAGGTTACAGGGAGAAGGCAGGAGAATGGGGTTAAGAGGAAATAATAAATTAGCCATGAATGAAATATGAGCAGAATTTATGTGCTGAATTGCCTAATTCTGATCCTGTGTCTCATGGCTTTATGGACAATAGATGATTGTTCATGTTAATTGGTGCACATTGAAAGCTTTGGGACGAGATCAGGGAAGGTATTAAAAGCAACACACACAAAATGCTGGAGGAATTCAGGAGTTCAGGTAGCACCTATGGAGATGGATAAACAGTCAACGGTTTGGGCCGAGGTCCTTCTTCAGCAGCCCAGAATAAAAAGGTGGCAGGAGGGGAGGAAGCTAGTTGTAAGGTGACAGGTAAAGCCGGGTTGGTGAGAAAGAAAGAGAGGAGAGTAGACCACAGGAGGAAGGGGAGGAGGAGGAGACCCAGGGAGAAGTGGTAAGCAGGTGTGAAGAGGTAAACTGCTGGATGGGGAATGGGGGGGGGGGAGAAATATATTTTTTACTGGTAGGAGAAATCGATATTCATGCCATCAGGCTGGAGGCAACTCCAACAGAATATAAGGTGTTGCTCCTCTACCCTGAGGGTGGCCTCATCTTGCCACAAGAGGAGGCCACAGACCAACATGTCAAAATGGGAATTAAAGTGTTTAGCCCTTGGGAAGTGCCTCTTGTGTCGGATGAAGTGGAGGTGCTCGACGAAGCAATGCCTCCAATTTAAGATGGGTCTTGTTAATATAGAGGAGGCCACAATGGGAGTACTAGACACAATAGACGACCTCAGCAGGTTCACAAGTAAAGTGTTGCCTCACCTGGAAGGATTGCTTGGGGCCCTAAATGGAGGTGAGGGACATACTAAATGGCCATCTTCTCTATTAATGCATCCTCCACGTGATGTATATTTTAGCATAGGTCTGTTTTGTCATTTAATATTCTGTGTTGCTGTATATTCAGGGAGCTATTGCTCAACACTGTAACAAAAGAGACTGAGCCTAGAAGTCTTTAGAGCATCCACCAGAAATGAATATTCGGATGAGTTCTGCACAACACCTGGAGCATGGATACAACTTTTTTACACCAACACATTGAGGGGCTGACCAAAAAGCAAGACATCCTAGACTTGGTACCGTGCAATGAGAAACAAAACAATTATAATCTTGTGCATGGTCTTTTATGGAAAAGTAATAGAATTCTTCATGAAGCTGGAGAGCGAAGTCATAGAATCAGAAACTAGAGTCTTGAAACCGAGCTTATTGGCCAAGAAAGGCATGAATTGGCCTGGATAAATTGTGGAACTTTATTAAAAGGGGAATTATAGACCAGTTAACTAGAATCTGTTATAAAAGTTGCAATAAGAGACTGTTGGAAAGTATGAATGGAGAGAATAAAGTCAGCATGAGTTTATAAAAGACTAATTATGTTTAACAAACCTTGTGGAGTTGCTGCTAGAATAGATCAGGAACAACCAGTGGATATTTGATCTTGATAATGTCCCATATTCAGTAAGGCGTTGGTGTGCGGAAATAAAGAGAAAGACTTTCGAGATTATATGCTGGCACAGACTGAGAATTTGTTGACAGGAAACAAAGTGGGAAAACTGTCACTAGATTTCACTATTGGGATGACTGGATGTTAACATGTGTGTGACTGTATAAGAGAAAGAAAAGAGGGAAACAGTGATTGAAGAATTTATTTGCAGGATGAATAGAAAGTTTATGCAAGGTACATTTGAATATTTGCCAGATTAATTCTTTGTATGAGAGCAAAATGTCAAAATGCCTGCAGTTTGTATTCATTGTTAGTTGCTAATAAACTGAAAGCTGGTAGATGGTAATCCTTTATACTTGTCTGTTGTTGTGAGAATTCATTTCTATACATGAAAATCAACATAAATGCTGATGCTGGAAGTCGGAAACAAAAAGAAAAATGCTGGAAAAGCTCAGCAGGTCAAGCTGCATCTGTGGAAAGAGAGCCAGTTGACATTGTGGTTTTGCAACTACACTGTCAGAACTAGTTCCAGCACTTTCTGTTTTTATTTAATTTCTGTACATGGGTATTTAGTCTCTGGAGATCTATGTTCCATGTTTTGAATTAATTTAAGTGGTAAGAATGTTTTCTAAGCATTCCTCCCCAGATGTTCCTCAAAGTTGACAAACCTTTGGATTCCTAACGTATTACATGGATCATTGTCTCTGCATTATTAGAAGAGATGCATCTTTTTATTAATTGATGTTTTTATTGGTTGATTGATCAACTGTTTGTAAACCCAGTCTTATTAGAAATTCCACATTAAAAACTGGAGGTTAAGATTTTAATTGTTTCTCAAATTAGCAGAGTTTTAACTGTTAGAGGAAATTAGAGATAAACTGTGATGATTAAATCAAAATTCAGTTATGTTATCTGAAGAAATGTCACAGTCACAGTAAGAAATAGTCTTTGTTACAACCAGTTTGCATTGAAATGTGTGATATAGTTTGGATTTAGTTCGAACATACACTAACATAGCTGTTAATAAGACTTAAGTTTTTCTTAGTTTGGTTTTTCTAGGTTAGGAAAACAAAAGACTTGATAGATCAAAGATGTTAATTGTAATTTTAAGTGTTCTGTTTGTTTAGGGATGATCAAGATAGATTTTATATAAGTTTATAAAATCTGTCAGTGTCAAATATTTTTTTTATAGAATCAGACTCTGACTTGAAACTCTGTTATTGTTGATTGCAGGGGAGTTAACAATATGCTACCTTCATTCTGCTTAGCAGAGGATGGATTTTCAGCTAGGGAAACCAGAAAACTGTAAGACAGGTTTAGACCATACAGTCCATCCAGTCTGCTCTGCCATTCAACCACAGCTGATTTATTTCCCCTCTCAATTCTCCCACCTTCTCTTTATAGCCTTTGACTCCCCTACTAATCAGAAACCTGTCAAGCTCTGCTTTAAATATACTCAATGACTTGGCCTCCACATCCATCTGTGCAATTAACTCCACAGATTCACCACTATCTGGAATAAGAAATTCTTCCTCATATCTGTTCTAAAGGGATATTCTTCTATTCTGGGGCTGATCCCTCTGGTCCTAGACTCCTTCACTATTGGAAACATCCTCTCCACAACCACAGTGTTTAGTGGGTTTCAACAGGATTCCGTCCTTATTCTTATAAACTGTCTCCTCTTACATCATCCCTTGTGTTCCAGGTTCATTCCTGTAAAGCTCTAGACCTATGTTGGAACAAAATTTTTAGATACAGGGCCCAAATCTGTTAACAATACTCCAAATGCAGTTTGATCAATGCCTTAGCAAGTCTCAGCACTACACCCTTGCTTTTATATTTTAGTTCTGTAGAAATGAATGCTAACATTGCATTTGACTTCCTTACTACCCTGCAGTTTAATTTTTAGAGAAACCTAAGGTTCCAAGTCCCTTTGCACCTCAAATTCTCTTCCACTTAGAAAATAATCTCCACCTTTATTCCTTCGGCCAAAGTGCGTAACCATGCATTTCCCTACAGTGTATTCCATCTGCTACTTCTTTATCCCTTCTCCTAATTTGTCCAAGTCCTTCTGCAGACTCCATGCTTTCTCAATACGACCTGCCCCAGCACCTGTCCTGGTATTGTCCTCTAACATAGTCACAAAGCAACATTAGATCAATCCCTTATAACGTGAAAAGTTGCAGACCCAACACCGGCCCCTGCATAACACCACCAGTCACTCGAAATCAGCTAAAAAAAGGCCCCCCTTTATTTGCATTTTTGGTCTATTGCCAGTCAGATCAGATTAGGTTAATTTATTTATCACATGTACATTGAAACATGCAGGTAAATGTTCCATTTGCATTAGCAATCAAACAACGTAAGGATGTGCTTGGAAGCTTTCAAGTATCGTCACACTTACTGGCAGCAACATAGCATGTCCTCAACATTCAGCAGAACAACAGCAACAAAACAAGCATTCTCACATCCACTCACACATACAGATAATCCTCCAACAAAAGGCCATCCTCAGCCCTCCATCCTCCAGTAGACTCACAGATCCAGGGTTTGGTAATTAGGCCTCGACTAACAGACCCAATCCAGTAGGGCTTTGATCTTCAGTATAAGTTGCAAGACTGATGATAAGAATTCAAGAGCCAATCTTCTATCCATGCTGGCATCTTTCCTCCAATACCATGGGTTCTTATCTGGTTTAGCAGCTTGTCAAAGGCCTCTGAAATCCAGGTAAATTACATTCAAATGTCTATCCTGCCTGTTATTTCTTCAAAGAATTCCTAGTGATTTGTCACGCAAGATTACCCCTTAAAGAAACTATCCTGACTTCTGTTACCAAGCCCTCAAAACCTTATCTTTAATAATGGACTCCAGCATTTTGTCAACCATTGAATTCAGGGTAACTATCCTATAAATTCCTGTCTTCTCACCTCCCTCCCTTTTTATAGAGTGGAGTGACATTTTCAATTTTCCAGTCCTTGAGAACCATTTCAGAGTCGGTTAATTCTTGAAAGATCATTGTTAATACCTCCAGATTCTCTTCAGCTACCTCTTATACAACTTTGGGTGGTAATCTACCTGGTCCAGGTGACTTATCTACCCTTCAGCTAGCCAAACACCTTCTCCTTTGTAATAGCGATTACACTCACTTCTGCCCCCTGAGGAATCTATTATCTTAAGCTGCCTATTCAAATCCGTTTCATTACAAACACTAAATCCAGAATCCTTTTCCTAGTGGGCTTAAACAAATGCTGCTCTAGAAAGCTATCTCGTCCACATTCTAGAAATTCCCCCTCGGGTTCTAGCACCAACCTTTGTGACGGTATTGGGTTTGCTGACTGTAAAGTTCTAAACTCAGCTGAAAATCTTATGCCCTATCCAATATAGATAGCTACAGGTACCCTCACTGCCCTAAGATTATACTGCAGACACCTACTCTTCAAAGACTAGTTCACTTTCCTGTTTATTCTCTGCAGCCAATACCCACCATTAGAGCAGTGGATCTCCCACCCCTACCATCAAGTAGGAGATGCTTCCAGCTAACAAAGTAGTTCAGACACAGTTCACTTAGCTTTAGTGATACACATTTAAATTTACATAAAATTCTTAAAACAAATTTAAAATTCACAGAGGATTTCTACTTATAAAATATATCTGAATTACAAACCATTTCTAAAACACAAATGATTTCCAAAGCACAGGTACAATTCCTATAAGCTAAAAAATACCAATGAGTTGCAGATGGAGTCTTCAGTCACTGAAATTGAAGGCAGAGGAGTGGATTTTAGCCCACCCCATCTTCTTGTTATTCTTCTTGCCACTCATTGACCATTCCTAACAAGCCACACTGCTCGCTTACATTTATACTGTTTTTTTGTCACTTGGGTGACTTCGCACATACAGTATGTGATGTCTTTTCAGATCCCCTTTTCACACAAATGGTCTAAAAGCTTCTGGGACAGATATCCCAGATACCCAAAATTAATGCAGTGAGTGCTGATCTTCCGATTATTGACAGATCACTGGTGTGTCCGCCCCCTCCCTACTAATGATGGGATAAACTAAGTAATAGAGTGCTAGGTGATGGTTTTAATCTGGTATGCATGTTTTCTTAACTAAATAATGTAGCCAGTATTATGTGGTTTGATTTAGGCCAATTAAACAAAACCCCATTGTGTTACTCTGAACCTCCCGAGTAGTCAGCCCCATGCTGTGGGCCAGCAGTCTGTGCTCTGTTTGTATAAAAAGTTGACATTTTAACTTCAGACTGATTATTGCTTGAAATTTACATTAAGAACTAAAGACTGAATCCCATTTACGACAAGAAGCTGAACAAAAGGTATTGGTTGGAATTTTTACTTACTAAAAAACTCTTTGATCTCTAGTAGTCTCAGTTGCTATCTTAGAAAGCTGAGCTTGACAAAATGCCCCCTGGACAGTAAATATCCATCACACCTGATTTTCCCAAACTTCCTGTATATTGAAATCTCCATAGCCATAATAACATTATCTTTTTATTCAATCCTTTTTATCTCCCATTATATTTTTTATCCCACATCCTAGCTACTGTTTGAAGCCTAAATATAACTCACATCAAGATCTTTTTAACTTAGCAATTTTTTAACTCAATCCATAACAACTCTAAATCTTATGATCTGATGAAACTTCTTTCTAAGGATTTGATTTCATTTCTTAGCAACATGATGAACTTTGACGAAATCTGTGCCTACAAATAGGCATTGTCTCTAGTTTAGAATTGTGAAAAAAAAGAGTAAAATCACATTATATCAGGATTTATTTGAATATTACTGGATTTAAATTTACCAATGAGCACCCCAATTATATCGGAGGAGATCCCTCCGCCAGTATGAAATGAGCTTGAAGGCAGGGTAGTGTTAGGTGAAGACCAGTACAAGTATTTGAGAGTATTAGACATATACATCGCAAAAACACATTTTTACAGATACCTTCAAATTAGAGATTTTCTACATTTCCAATTAGCTACTTTTCCTATAGGTCCTGATAAAAATTTACTGGACGATCTTTTAAATTTAAAACCTTTGTTAATCATTCTATTACCAGTATCTATAACTTGTTGACTGATTCTAGACAAGACTTTTTACATAAAATAAAAAAAGCTTGGGAGGATGACCTAAATTGTCACATTTCTGATGATAGATGGAATAAAATTCTTAAACGGGTCAATAAATCATCTTTCTATGCTCGTCATTCTCTTCTACAATTTAACGTGGTTCATAGAGCTTACATTTCTAAACAGAAGCTCTCCAGTTTTTACCCGAATGTTTCTCCACTTTGTAATAAATGCAACTCTGCTGATGCTTCTTTAATTCATATGTTTTGGTTTTGCCCTACAATTGAAAAGTTTTGGCAGGAAGTATTTCATACCTTCTCTCAACTTTTTAGGGTCCAATTTGACCCAAATCCCCTTACTGCCTTGTTTGGTATTATTGCAAGTGAAGATATAACTTTAAATACTCCTAACCTACAGGTTTTAGTTTTTACCTCTCTTTTAGCAAGAAGAGCAATCTTGCTTAAATGGAAGGAGTCTACCCCTCCTACACGCCTTCAAAGGCTACGTGATATTATGTCGTATTTAAATTTAGAAAAGATCCGCTGCTCAGTCTTAAATTCGAAACAATCTTTTTATGATACTTGGGGACCTTTCCTAAATTACTTTTCCAATTTATAAAGTTTAACAGTGCACAGACTTTTATGTATATTTTTATCTTCTCTTCTTAAGTGAATATGTTTTTTTTTCTAATTATCCATTGTCATCCATCAGCTTTTTTCTTTGGTAGTTGGTAGGGGGTTTACTTTTTTTATATAAAAAAAAATTCTTTTATGATGTTTGACTTATCTTTAAATTTTTGATTACAGAGTGGTATACCTTTATGTGTTATCCTATAACATTTTGATCAATTTTATTACAATATATGAATGTCACAAGTTATGTTGAGATGTATCTATGTGTTGCACTCTGTAAATCTTGTTTTTTTTTCTGAATAAAAATATTGTAAAAAGCAAAGAAAGACATATACATGTACCGGTAATTCTCAAGCTAATCTTCTTGGGGCTGCCCATGTGATGTTAATAAGAAGTTGCAATGGATTAAAGATTACCATTATATACCTCCAGGGGGCAGCAATTGATATGGCAGCGCGTAGTTACCAATGCCACCTCTGTTATAAAGACAGTGTAATAAATGATTTGATGTCTGGAGAAAATACCAGATATTTTGAGAGAATTCCAGGTACTTTCTATAATCATCACATGAATGAGGGTTTCCTTGAAACAGAACTTAAAATGATGAATGAAATGAGGGTCAGATTTAACACAAAAAAACTAATACTTCGTGAAATGAAAATTCATGCAATCCACCAGTTGATTGAAATGGTTGAGGGGCACCAGCATCATTAATTACTAAATCAATCTGGAAAGTGCAGGAACAGCAGAGTAACCTGAGCCAGCAGCTTGGTTATGGGAGTGTATGACTGACTGTGTGAGACACGGGATGCACCAGATCTAGAGGCAAAGTCTTGGCTGTTAACTGTACCCAATTGTATGCTGCAGTAGACAGTTGCAGAAAACGAAGTGTTCATCTATTAGAAAGCTTTAACCAGGATTCAATCCATGGTTGTGTGATTCACATCTTCCAGAATATATGGATAATTTTATTGATTCTAGTAATTGGGAAGACCTCACAATGCCATAGTGAATACATAGAGTGAATCCTGGTAATTGCTAAAGAGTGTCAACATGATTGGAAGGTGCACAATATAAAGGGCGTTTACCTGGTGGAATGGGATAAGACAATTTCCCCCAGTAGAAGGTGAAAAGACACAAGAGGTGCTGGAAACCCTAGAGCAATACACACAATGTGCTGGAGGAGCTCAGCAAGTCAGGCAGTGTCTATGGATGAGCATAAACAGTCGACGTTTCAGGACCTTTCATCAGGACTGATGGTAAAGTTGCTTTGAATGCGTTCAGTCAAACTTGGTGTGTGGTGGAGATCAGCCTGACTGATTTGGAGCTGACCCACACTTCCTGTGTGTGTGGTGAACATCAGACCATCTAATTTGAATTTGGCCCATGCCTCCTGTGTGTGTGTTTAAGGTCAGTCCATCTGATTTGGAGGTGACCCATATATTGTGTAGAGTACTTGAAGAATACTGTCTTACCACTGGAGGAACTCAATTTCTTTTATACAAAGAAATGATAGCTTCCTCCTCCCAATTTCTGTTCCACACCATATTAGTCCATTACAATTGGAAACAATGTTCCCTCTGAGGTTGCGTGTGTGCATGCACACATCTTTTGCTACTAGTGCACAAAAGAATTTAAACTACCCACAAAAGGTTGTCACCACTTACCTCAGTGGCATGTTAAACTATATTTCACAATCGTACACAATCACATTTCTTTTCCCGGATTCTGATGCGGACGGTGTTGACAACGTGGTTTGTGATAATTTGTCTGCAGATTTTAGAACCAGCTTATTTATACTGTTTTTATTGAAGGAATTATTCAATGCGCACATGTTGTCACTGGGCAAAAAATTTCACAGCACAAGATTTTTGCACAGACTGGTCACCACAATTTAGAGGGAAAATTGATTAGGAAATATATGGATATATTCAGACTAGGCTGGAAAGGACATGTGATGTGAATGGTAAACTGCTAGATAACATGAATAAATACAATAGGGACCTGGGAACTAATTTCCCAGAATATACAGAACTGCTCTGTCAACAGATACTTGGGCTGGTTAAGGAGCAGGTTAGGACACAAAAGGGGTTCAAAACTCAAGGTTCAAGATTCATGTACATTCATTATCAACAAAAGTATAAATTATACAACCTTGAAATTCGCTTGCTCACAAGTAGCCACAAAGCAAGAAGACTAAAAGAACACAATTTTTAAAAAAGAATAAAAATAGAAATAAAAGACCTACACTCAATGTACAAGAGAAAATAAGCAAAAAAAGTCTTGCAAACAATTGAAGCGAACAACAGCATTCTGAACCAAAAAGGAGTCCTCAGATCTGAACCCCGGAGCAGCCCAGAGTAGGCCCAAAGCCTTGCTTATCAGTTCATTATGTTAGTGGTCAGGGAGCACAGCAGCCGGGGCAGTCTTCATAGCCTCAGCACCGTGGAGATGAACTTTGCAGAAAACAAGCAAAATCGGCCCTCGTTCTGACCGACACCCTGTCTTTTCAGTCTATCTGGCCCAGCGTTTAAATTGACCCAACGACAGAACAGTGAAAGGCTCTGCTTTTCGGGATAGAACCATGGTTCCAAGCATAGAATTGGGATATAAAAGTCAATTTTCATTTTTGGATCAGAATTGTTTCTCATGTTCTTGTCACAGTATGGGTTGTACTGGTCCTGTGTTTGGGAATCACTGGCTGTTCGCTTTGCAGATGTGTGTGCACTGTGACAGGGTAATGTTACATATTAAAATTAAATAAATGATAATATTTATGTAATATAAAAAGAAGGTGGTGTATAATCTATAAACTGAATCATGCCAACCCATAGAGTGGCCACGGATCGAGCCAGGTACTTCAAGGCAGTTTAGATGGGCCAAAAGGAGTAGATGTGGACAGAATACTGTGGTGGGATAGCTGGCAAGTGGCTTTAGCATTTTGGTTTAACTTGCAGATCATGACGAGAAAGCATAAATAAAGCTCATAAGCATATATCCTCCACGCAGAAGTTAGATTTGCTTAGTTTAGAAGTACAGAAGGCTCACATGTACAAAAAAGGAATAAAGAGTTCACTGAAATTTTCTCTTAAACATAACTTCACTAAATGTCACAGTTGCAAATCTATGACATCTCAAGGCCTAGGTCTGCACAAGGGCACATGGAGTACCATAGATAAAGATTGATTGACATGCTTAAGTTCATTGCATAGGCCATGATTCCTCAGAATTCTTAGGATTTGGGAGTAAGACATTTTCTTAAAATAGAAGGAAAATAAAAAATAATATGGGAAAGTGATAAAAACACAAAATGCCGGCAGAACTCAGCAGGCCAGACAGAATCTATGGGAGGAGGTAGTGAGGACATTTTGGGCTGAAACCCTTCATCAGGAGTGAAGTAACATGGGATGGTCGAGGCGGGGATAAGAAATGGTCTTTGCTGAGATAATTAGTATGTGTGAGCTTGTTCCCTAGGGAATTAGTCTCCACTGAGATGTAGGAATAGGTGGCACATCTGCCAGAAATGGAATGTAGTATGAATATCAGATTTATTCAATGTAAATGACCTTTGGAGAGATGTGATGAATAATCAAGTACTGTGTGACTGAGTCAAAGGAATGAATTGGACATTGAGCAGAGGCACGGGTCTCAAGGTGTAAAGATGGCAAGTGACGTCAGGGAAGCTGTTCATGCAACATCTTAGAAACAATTAATTGTGTATAAAAATTGGGCAACTTATAAAGTGAGTAGACCCTCTCCCTCCCACAGAAGAGGGATCGTTTGAATATAGACTCTTCTGCCTGACCCAAGAACATGTATGAGTGATTCTTTTGAAACACAAATAATGCAGGAGTTATAAGAACATAAGAAATATGAGCTAGAGTTAGCTATTCTGCCGTTCGATCATGTTCCATCTTGACTATTCATCTACCTCAAACACTATTTTCCTGTCTTATCCCCAAATCTCTTGATTTCCCCAAGTATCCAAAAATCTACTGATCTTGTAGGGTAACATAACAGAGGGAAAAGTTTATAATTCACAACCACTGACATTGAGTTGTGGTTTCACTTTAAGAGGTTGGTCTGGCATGATGGCATTATTACTAAAGATTTTTAGTGCCTTTTTGTCTTTAGGTTATGGAGTTCAATAAAATGTATCACGGGTTTCATTAAACATAAAAAACCTCACTTCATTTTATTTGTGAAAACCTACATTGGTGACCCCGATGCTCTAGGAGGATTCCCAAGTTATTGAACATGTCAGCCAATGCAGTGGCTTTGAAACTGCTGGAATTTTGGGAGCAAAATGCAATCGCTTGGTTTGTACAAGCTGAGACCCAATTCACTCTGTGAGAAATCACCAAATTCTATTATATGGCAGCACCACTTAGCAATTCCACGGCTGTGAGAGTGGTGAGTCTGCTTGATGGGGTGATGTAATTGTCTCATGATAGTGGGGTCATGTAATGTCACGTGATGGCATGTTCCGGCTGGTATAAAAGGGAGAAAATAATTTGTTGCGGAGTTGTTTTTTTCACAGTCAGTGGTTACGTAACCGTAGAAGGAGAGCGAGAGTGAAGTGGCTAACCGTGATAAATATTGTTCACTGAAAACTCACCTTTGACAGACTATCAGAGGCTGAGGGCACCAAACGGTTGCTCTTCCTCCCAGTATTGGTGATGCTGGGCCCTTGGAACTAATGGACCACATGCTGTCTCTCCTGAGAAATCTCCTGTTGAGATATTAATCTTTAATCCTCAATTCATATCAGACCTCTGGGCTGTGATGGCCCAGAACCTTGGTGTTAGGGTACATCACACCACAGTGTATTGCCCCATGTGAGCAAATTCACCACTCCTTAAAGGCTGAGGGCTTCCCTGACCAATGAGTGTTGGCATGATCATCTCCCATGGTTCTGTTGGGCCTAGGAGCAGCTCCAACAGCTCAGAGGACCTGCAGTCATCTATGACAGACTTGGTAAAAGGCAGTCGTTAGAGTGCTAGGTGATTTCATTCCTGACGCCATGACTGCCTGGTTGGCCTCTCAACAGCATTCTACCCTCCTCAGTAAACTCAAATCCTTTGCACCTATTCCTACCTCCCATCTTGGCGGACAGCGCTTCTGGGTTCTGACTGACATACATTCCAGCTCATCTGTTTGCCATGATGCGCACACACATCCCCTTAAGCCCCCTTACCGTGGTCCGCTCCACGTTTTGGAATAGTGAGAAAAGACTTTTATCGTAGATAAGAAGGATAAACCTGACTGTATTTCAATCGATCACCCTAAACAAACACACCAAGATCTGGAGTATTCCACGGCCATGCCCCTGGTGAAGCAACATGAACATGAGTGTGTCGACACTCCTCTGGGTGAATCTGTGGTTCCTCCACCCATGGAACACAGGACCTGAGCTGGGCAAATCGTTTGAGCTCCAGACAGGATCACAATACTGGTTTTAGTGAATTCTGGGGAGAAGGTGCTGTTTAGGGTAATAGGAGAAACGTACATAATTCACAGTCAGCAACATGAAGCTGGGGTTTCACTTTAAGAGGCTGGTCTGACATGATGACATCATTACGTAAAGATTTTTAAACGCATTCTTGTGCTTGGGTTCTGGAGTTCAATAAAATGCGTTACAGATTTCATTAAACATAAAACACCTCACTTTGTTTTATTGACGAAAAACTACAATCTCAGTTTTGAAAGCCATTAATGACTGGCCTTGAGGAGCCATATGATGTAGAGAACTCCAGAAGTTCACTTCGTGTGCCTAAATTTGTCCTCAAGTCAGTTCTAAATGACTCAGTTTCAAGGACTCTACTACTTATCATCTCGGTGTTAGTTTGTTCCTTTATTTTGTTTATTTGTTTATTGAACAATTTATCTTCTCTTCCACATTGTTTATCAGTCATTGTGTCTCGTTTTTCATTGATTCTATTGTATGTATTAAATAATGTCGGCAAGAAAATGAATCTCTCGGTAGTGTATGAAGACATATACAGTGCATACTTTGATAATAGATTCATGCCCTGTATGTGTAAAGCAACTTTCTATGTAGGGTTCTGATGAAGCACCTTGGCATAAGATGTTGTTTGTTCTTTTCTGTCCATAAATGCTGCCTGTTCTCACTTGATAGTCTCAATTCATTGACCATTAGTCACAAAGCATCAGGCCAGTGAATTGCATATTCATATCCTTGATTATCTGTGGTTTTGATGGTTGAGGCAGTGTTAAATTGCAATTTAACATGTTTTTTTCCTGGCCTCACCATTTTGGCTTAGCGATATCATCATCGCATGTGACAGTATGTCAGGGAGTACAAGAACACAGGAAATAAGAGCAGGAGTAGGTCGTTTCCCCCCTCAAACCTGCCTTGTCCGTTCAATTTGATCAAAGTTTAAAGTGAATTTATTATCAGAATGTCTTCATATGGAATGCTGAGGTTCCTTTCCTTGCGGGAAATCTCAGTAAATACAAGGAACACAATAGAATCAATGAAAGATCACACCCAACAGGGCAGACAACATCCAATGTTAAAAATAAATCAAAAATGGGCAAAACCAAAACTGTGCAATACAAAAAGAAACAAAGTAAAAGAAAGAAAAAAGGTGTGGGTCCTGAGGCTGTTGCACCTTCTTCCTGATGGCAGCTCCAAGAAGAGAGTATTGCCTGAATGGTGGGGGCCCTTGAAAACGGATATGACTTTCCTGCGACAGCCGGAAAGATCTACCTAACCCAGACCTCAACTCCTCTGCCTAGTTATTTTTCTACAGCTTTCTATTTCCTGACCATAGAAAAAATTATCTACGTCCTCTTTAAATACCACTGATGATGCAGCCACTACAATCCTTTAGGATAAAAAAAATCCAGAGATTCACCATCCGCTGTGAGAAGAAATTCCCACATACCTCAGTTATAACTGACTGCCCCTTATCTTGTAACTATGTCCCCTTGCTGGAGTTTGTCAACATCTCAACATTTAACTTTTCACACCACTATGCATTGTATTTATTTCAGCAAGATCACCATCATCTTTCTAAATTCCAAAGCAGAGGGATCTAACCCCTTCAGATCATTGTGACACGATATCCCTCTCATCACAGGCATTAGATATGTAATATCTCTTCTGGTTTGCCTCCATTGCTAGTATATTTTTGCCCAGCTAAGGGGACCAGAGCACTATCTACCCTCACCAATATCCCGGACAGTTAAAAAAAAAGCTTTTTTAAATTTCTAATCTCTAACCCCTCCTGTCAATAAAGGCCAAAATTCCAATTGCTTTCGTTATTACTCTCTGTACTTGCCTTGATTATTTATTGTGATTTACAGACAAGGACAGAGGCTGGTGTATCTCTGCAGTGTCAGACAATCTGCTGAAATCATATGGATCAAGCAGCATTTATGTGAGGAAAGGAATTGTTGATGCCTTGTGTTGAAACCCTGTATCAAGAAAGATTTGACTTCCTTTCTTTGTGTAGATGCTGATTGACCCACTGAGTTCTACTAGAAGATTGTTTGTTGCTCCAGATTCTAGCATCCGCAGTCACATGGTGTGCCTCTGTACTGAGCTAATTTGCAATCTCTCTTCAGTTAGATAAAATATCTCTTTTAATCCCTTCTGCCAATGTGACTGATCTCACACTTGCTCACATTTGCCTCCATTTGCCAATTTTCACCCGCTGAGTAAACCTATTGATATCCTATGGCAGAATCCAATATTCCATTTGCTATTGAGTTCTGTTCATTTGTGCCATGTAAGCACTTAGTTGGGGTGTGCACTTTCCCCGTTATGGGCATGTGCATAAGGGGTGAAAAGGAATTGTGGGTAAGAAGATGACAGTCTTTATGTACTAAATATGAACGGAGAAAGTAAAGTTGTTCAAACCAAAGAAAATCTTGTCTCATTTGTTTGGGCATTACCATGCAGCATGCCTTCCTAGTTATTTTTTGTATCAACAGCAAATTTGTAAACTTCCAATCCACCCTCAGAGTCATTAATATAGATATTAAATAATTGAGGGCTAAGAACTGATGCTTGGACACTCCATTTGTTCCATCTTTCCAGCCTGAAAGACTGAAAAACACTCACTTATTCCAGCACTCTGCCTATTAAGTGATAAGCAGTCTTCTAACCATGCTGGCACACTTCCATAAGCTCTTACTTTATGTACCAGCCTTTTCAGATGCCTTAAGACCATAAGACATAAGGTGCTGTGCAAATGTTTTAGGCCCCCTAGCAATATTTAAGCACTGAAGTCTTTTGCACAGAACAGTTGTAATTACACGTATGGCACTGAAACTGCTGCTGAGAGAAAAAGTCATGATGTATGTGAGTGATGATAAACCTGATTCAGGTATGGATCCCTATTGCGGACTGAGAGTGGGAAGGGAGCAGGGAGAGAGGAATCAAGGTTGGGAAAAGGGGAAGGGTGCAGGAAGGTACTGTGCAAAAGCCTTAGGCCCCCTAGCAATAGTTAAATAGCTAAGACTTTTGCACAGCCTTGTAGGAGCAGAATTAGGCCATTTGGCCCATCGATTCTGCTCTGCTATTCCATCATGGCTGATTTATTATCCTCTCAACCCTATTCACCCTGTAATCTTTGACACCCTTATTAATTAAATACCTATCAACTTCCCATTAAATATACCCAATGACTTGTCCTTAACAGCCATCTATGGCAATGAATTCCACAGATTCATCACCTTCTGTCTAAAGAAATTCCTCCTCATCTCCTTCCGAAACTGCAGGTACACCACATCTATACTGTAGGTTCTCCTCCATTGTATTTGTATGGTTCTTTACTGTGAAGTAAGTTTTATCTGCCATAATTCCCACAAAGGTTCCCAAACTTATCCAAGCTAACCTCTTCCTCTTAATAAACATGTAATTTGATGTAATTTGCCAGTTTGCTCTTATAATCATTTTCCTCATTCATTATTAGTGATTTAGTGTTTGACAATAAGATGAGGAGAGAAAGTTCAAAGGAGAAGTTCCAGACAAATCCTTCACAAAGACAGTGATAGTTCCTGGAACATACTGCCAAGGCTGTGGTCAAGTCAAATCACCTTTATTGTCATTTCGACCATAACTGCTATGTACAGTACATAGTAAAAATGAGACAACGTTTTTCAGGACCATGGTGTTACATGACACAGTACAAAAACTAGACTGAACTTCGTAAAAATCAACACAGAGAAAAAAAACAACTACTACACTAGACTATAGACCTACCCAGGACAGCATAAAGTGCACAAAACAGTGCAGGCATTATAATAAATAACAAACAGGACAATAGGGCAGTAAGGTGTCATTCCAGGCTCTGGGTATTGAGGAGTCTGAGAGCTTGGGGGAAGAAACTGTTACACAGTCTGGTCGTGAGACCCTGAATGCTTTGGTGCCATTTCCCAGATGGCAGGAGGGAGAAGAGTTTGTATGAAGGGTGCGTAGGGTCCTTCATAATGCTGAATGCTGTTCGTGGAAGCAGACAGGATAATGGTGTTTAAGAGGCTTTTAGACAGACGTGGATATGCAGGGAATGATGGGAAATCTATAATGTACAGGCAGATGAAGTTTTGTTTATTTCAGCATTGAGTTAGGCTCAGGTATTGTGGCCTAAGTTACTTGAGCTCCCTTTGTGGAAACCTTCCTTGAACAGCAACTTGGAGTTCTAGTTGAATGAGTTACCTCTACTAACATTATTACTACCAATTAATAACATTTTCACAAAGGACTAAAGCTATTTGGAACCGAGAGCATTAAGAATATCCTTGTATAAATCCCATACCTATATTTCCCACACTGTGATTGAATCCCACATTCATTCCACTGCATCACATAAACATGCGATAAAAGAGCAGATAATTGAGAATTTTTGTGCTATTATCTTCCAATATCCCAGCTCACTCCATTCAACACAACTGGAGTGATGACTGCTCCAAATATGGCAAATTGGGGGTATGGAAATATTGCTGGACCACGCCTATACAGAAAAAATTGCAGCTGCTTATGATTCTTGGTGAGGGAGGGAGAGATGTGATTTCCAATGGGCTGATTGGAATTAGTTCATTATTGTCACAGATAATAAGATACAGAAAAGAAACACGTTTGGAAGCCATCCACATAGACTGTTTTAAAGCATGTGTACCTTAGATAGTACAAAGGAAAGGCACTAAAACAATAGAGAATATAGTGTTTAATTGTAACTGTAACTGTAGAGGTAGACAAAGATGCATTGTACATTATCACGTAGACAGTGATGTCAATGTAACACCTGTGTAGCACTAATCTTATCGTGCTTGACTAGTTGCTGCACACTCTTTGAGAAAATCAGATTACACTAGGTGCTAATACGTCATCAGAAAGTTCTAGGTATCAGAAAGAGACAGTGAATAGAAACCACAGATTTCTGGAAATAAGGTTTGTTTATAAGAACAGAACAATATGTACAAAACATTTACATGAGCAAGAACAATTTAAAATTCCAACATTCTGTTCAGGTTCCAAATCTTAGATACCAAAGCAGAACAAATTCATTTTTAATTAGAATCAGTGAGATTAATCTCTATAACTAATTAGATCTAGTGTTATTCTCTATTGAAGATTTTACAGACTAAACTTCCCTTTCTGCTTAACCCTAGTTAGTTAGGAGACCAAATATAATTAAGATTCTTAAATGTGATAGTTAACTTCAGTTTCAGTTCCAGGCAGTATATCTACAAGTTTAAATTCAAATTCAAAAATTATATGCATACACAAATTAACTCCTTTCACGACAATTCTCCAACATCACAACTTCTAAACAAAGTAAATCTCATTCAGTAACTTATCAAAGTCTTTGCAAAAATAATTAGTTCTTGCAGAAAATCAAATTTGAATGAAAATAAACTGATGCATCCAACAGTAGTGAATCTTCTGTGTCATTACATGTTTTGTTCCCATGCTGGTTTGTCATCTTTGTCTGCTTGTCATCTTGTTTCTTGGTTCGTTGGATGAAATAGTTGATCATCCACGAAAGTCAATTCACAAACTTGTACCAAAACTCGACCAAGTGTCTTGGTATGATTTTACAGAGCTGATTCCCAATTACACGGTAGGGATTTTGGACACTTGTCTGTGCCGATATTGTCTCGTTAAAGCTGCTGCATGTTATAGCCATAGCTTCAATAGATCTTTTATCGCTATTGTCTCTCTTCCAGATTTCCACTCTTAACAGTTCATGTCTTCAGTTTCTAATTGTTGCTGCATTTCCCTCCTTGTCCGCCCTGCATCAGCTACGCCTCCTCTCACAGAGTGCCGTTTTCTCAAATTCTTCTTTTTAAATTAGTAAACCTCCTTTTCATCCCCTGTAGGTGGAACTTTCTAACATTACATCTTTGCATTTAATTGACCCGGGTTACATCCTCTGCCTTTGAATTTATGCAAGTCCCTTTGCATCCGGCTACAGGTTGCACTGTAGTGGGTTTGGAGTGTTCTTCATATGTGAAATCTAGAAGAGACTCTGCAATAGCTGAACTCAGAGCTTGGAAAAGGGACTGAATTATTGTCACCAAAGTATTTCCTTGATCAGGATATGTTAGTGTTCTCGGCTTTTCTCTGTGTCTAGAAGACTTTCAGAGTTCATGTTCTTTGTGAGAATTTTCATTTGCCGTGTCTTTTCTAGTCAACACTTCATCACATGCCTTTTTCTTGTTGAATCTCAGACTCATTTGGGATTGACAAATATCCAGTCTTCTGCCATCAGGCGGGATACATTGATAATGCATTTCCTGATTTGTTGTTTCTTCCACAGGGTTTTCTTCAGGACTAAGTTACTTTCCACAGTGGATTCCTCTACATCAGATAAGTAACTTGCATTTCTTTGGGATTCCAGCACTGGGTCTGCCAGCAGAGTGGCTGTAAATGGGTGGTTTGTGTTTGGGTTGGAGCTCACAGTTCTTCTGTGTAACTGTTCACAGATTTCTCGACTCTTAGAAGGTTAATCTACAATGCCAAGTCTTGGTTTGAGGTAATAAACCTCAACCTCGTCCTTTTTAGAGTCAATTGAATTTTCTTACTCTTCAACTGACTGTTCATTCTTAGTACTGCGAGTTGTGCACTTGCAAACAGGAACAGGAGATTGTTGTTGATTGTCCACAGAAGGAAGAAATCCACAAGGGAGCAATAGATCCCTATGTAATGTTTGTATGGGGTGGGGGGGAGGGAAAGATGTGCTGGGTAGTGGGATCCCGTCGGAGGTGGCGGAAGTTACGGAGAATTATATGTTGGACCTGAAGGCTAGTGGGGTGGTAGGTGAGGACAAGGGGAACCCTATCCCGATTGGGGTGGTGGGTGGATGGGGTGAGGGCAGATGTGCGAGAAATGGGAGAGATGCGTCTCAAAAGTTTCCTGCACAGCTGCCCTCACCCCAAGCACATCTTTCCCTCCCCCCCCTTTCTGCTTTCCACAGGGATTACTCCCTACACGACTCCCTTGTCCACTCGTTCCCCCCCCCATCCCTTCCCACCAATCTCCCTCCTGACACTTATCCTTGTATACGGAACAAGTGCTACACCTGCCCTTACACTTCCTCCCTCACCACCATTCAGGGCCCCAGACAGTCCTTCCAGGTGAGGCAACACTTCACCTGTGAGTCTGCTGGTGTAGTATACTGCATCCTGTGCTCCCAGTGTGGCCTTTTATATATTGCTGCGACCCAACGCAGACTGGGAGACCATTTCACTGAACGCCTATGCTCGGTCCGCCAGAGAAAGCAGGATCTCCCAGTGGCCACACATTTTAATTCCACATCCCATTCCCATTCTGATATGTCAATCCATGGCCTCCTCTACTGTCAAGATGAAGCCACACTCAGGTTGGAGGAACAACACCTTATATACTGGCTGGGTAGCCTCCAACCTGATGGCATGAACATTGACTTCTCTAACTTCCGTTAATGCCCCTCCTCCCCTTCTTACCCATATTTAGTTGTTTGTTTTTTTTCTCTCTCTCTGCCCATCACTCTGCCTGTTCTCCATCTCCCTCTGGTGCTCCCCCTTCCCTCTTTCTTTCTCCCAAGGCCTACCGTCCCATGATCCTTTCCCTTTTCCAGCTCTGTATCACTTTCGCCAATCACCTTTCCAGCTCTTAGCTTCATCCCACCCCCTCCGGTCTTCTATCATTTTGCAGTTCCCCCTCCCCCCACTACTTTCAAATCTGTTACTATCTTTCCTTTCAGTTAGTCCTGATGAAGGGTTTCGGCCCAAAACGTTGACAGTGCTTCTCCTTATAGCTGCTGCCTGGCCTGCTGTGTTCCACCAGCATTTTGTGTGTGTTGTTTGAATTTCCAGCGTCTGCAGATTTCCTTGAGGTTGCCACATCTGATGCCCAAGATGTAGCCTTCTTTTATACTGGATGTAGATTGGGGGAACAGCTGTCACCTTCACCTGGTGCCCCTTCACCTTCCCTTTCTCGCATTATCCTCTCTCTTCTCCAGTCAGATTCCTACTTCTCTAGCCCTTTGCCTTTTCCGCTTCTCACCTCCCAGCTTCTTATGTCATCACCCTTCCCCCACCCATTTGACCACCTACTTCCTTCTAGCTTGTCCTCCTTCCCTTTCCCCCACATTATTCTGACATCTTCCCCGTTCCTTTCCAGGCCTGATGAAGTGTCTTAGCCCAAAACTTCAACAATTTATACATTTCCAAAGATGCTGCCTGACTGGTGAGTTCCTCTAACATTCTCTTAACATGCTCTTAACATGTATAAAATGCACTTTCCAAGTCCCATACCCATGCTGGTCCCATGCTGGTCAGAAATTTAAAAAAAAGGCCAGTGTTTTCAACAGATAAGATGTTTGTTTGCCATTATGCAGTTCAGTAGAGCCAAAATAATCTTGGTAGCGCTCGATCACTGAATGATAAAGTCTGCCAACAGATAAAAAGTTTAGGAACTTCTGGCTTCACTGGCATGGCAAAGGATTGGCCTCACCGAAGAGTAATCATCAAAAATGGCCAGTTTAGCAAAGAATGATCCACTTTGCCAATCTGCCAACCAAGACAAATAACTAGTGGTAAGCAGATCAGACCTTCAACCTAATGAGTTTGGGTGATGTGCCTTTTTGAGTGGAATAGATATAAGACCGTATGACCATAAGAAACAAGAGCAGAATTAGGACATTTGGCCCATCGCGTCTGCTCTGCCTTTTCATCATTTTTCCTCTCAGCCCCAATCTTCTTCCTTCTACCCATATCCTTTCATGCCCTGACCAATCTAGAATCTATCAACTTCTACCTTAAATATATGTAAAGACTAGGCCTCCACAGCTGCCTGTGTCAAAGAATTCCACAGATTCACACTCACTGGCTAAAGAAATTCCTCCTCATCTCCATTCTAAAAGGACACCTCTCTGTTCTGAGGTTGTGTCCTCTGGTCTTAGACACCATAGGAAACATCCTGTCTGCATCCACTCTATCAAGGCCTTTCACCATTCGATATGTTTCAATTAGGTCACCCCTCATTCTTCTGAATTCCGGGGAATTCAGGCCCAGAGCCATCAAGCGCTCTTCATATGACAAGCTGATCAATCCTGGAATAATTTTTGTGAATGTCCTTTGAATCCTCTGCAGTTTCAGCACATCCTTTCTTAGTTAAGGGCCCCCAAACTGCTCACAATACTCCAAGTGAGGCCTCACCAGTGTTTTATAAAGTCTCAACATCACATTGATGCTTTTATATTCCAGTCCTCTTGAAATGAATGTCAACATTGCCTTTGCCTTCCTCACCACAGAATCAACCTGTAAATCAAGCTTAAGGGAATCCTGTACAAGGACTCCCAAATCCCTTTGCACTTCGGATTATTGTATTTTCTCTCTATTTTGAAAATAGTCAACCCTTTCACTTCTGCTACCAAAGTGCATGACCATACACTCCTCAACAATATAAATTTGTGCAAGCATTGAGAGGTGGGTGTGAACTTGCAGCAATGCCAAATGTGTGACCATGCACAGGAAGAAAATCTAATCTGGAGAGCTTGCCATTGGCTGTATGTTGAGGGTGTAATATACTGAACAATCTATAAGCCTGCTGGTATGTGTGGTAGGAAATGACATTTGAAGATGTAGAGACTGATTTTGGCCACATTTGAGGTCTCTATACATCTTAAAGCACTTCATCCAGGCTCTTGACCCTTGACCACTCACACTGAGCTCCAAAATGGTTTCTGCTATGCCTCTGCAGTCTTGCCAGAGACAATTCGTCTTTCTCCTCCTCTTCTAATACCATGAGCTTTTAACTCTTGCATTTGCCTTTAAAATGGTGCCATGTAAAATGCTTTTTGAAAGAGCAAGTACACAGCTTTTATTCATTTTCTAGGTCCAATATTGCTGCTACTTTCAGGAGATCCAAAAAAAAACATTGGTGCTTTAGGCAGGAAATAATTTGTGCATCAAAAGAAAGTGAAATCCAGTTTCCAAGCATTCATTTGCAAATATTCAATGGATTTGGGACTTAAGAAAAAGTCTAAAACAAAGAATCTGTCCTTACTAGTCAGTCTGCACTAAGGCCAACAAATAGTTTAACCTGAAATTCATTGATCAGAATCCTTGAAGTTTTCAAGGAATATGCTTACCTTACATTAAAAGCATAAAGCTCACGAAGAACTCTCTATAAAGTTAACCACTGGAAGTGCTTTGAAGAAGGGTGATTACTGATCAATGCATCTTAGAAGATTGGATCTTGAATTTTATCTTTATGCTCTTATATATTTATATTTGTTCAAGAAACTAGTTTTGGTTAATATTTTTGAAATAGTTGGAGTAAAAGAAGTTGAATATTTGAATGTTTTCAAATATGGCAAACAAGGAAATGTAGATTACGACCTCTGGTCACTGAGAAAAAAAATTGAATTCCTTTGTGGTCGAAGAGTCTGTTTAGTCATCTACGGCAGCCAACAGTTCCCCCATTTAGAATATGCTCACAAGTGAACACTGTCAGGCTGATAGATTCAACGCACGCAAATTTAGGAGAGCATCTAATCCCTTCTCTTCACCTAAAGGTAAGTGATTTTGTATATTTATTTATTTATGTCTTTCCATTCACGGGCTTTGCTTTCAACGGAATGAAAAACAGTCAGAAAATATACTTAAAGCTTTCCATCTTATGATAATATTGAAGAATAGTTGTATCACGTCAATCTTCAGAATTTAAGAAGCAGTCTTGAAAATATTGTTGAGTATAGGTAGATTTAACCAGAATGACATTTTTATTATAGTCATCTTGAATACAAATCTATTACTAAATTAGTGGAGAAACTTAATAGTCAAGGAAATAATGCATTCTCAGGCAGATAAACAACAGCTTAAACTTGGGTAAGTATAAAGTGCTCTTAACAGCACTGTTCAATAATAGTGGAATGCAAGATGGTTGTATTTTCTTTACTGTTAATGACTAATGGCGTTTTACATAGATTTATATATAGATGCGGACACATATATTTGAAGATGAATAGATCAGACAGGCTTGAAGTCCTGCTCGATTTTCTGCTGAATTGTTTACTTAAGAGCTCCTTGAATTTGGGTTGTATTTTAAACAGCAAGTGTTGGAACTGTGATCGTGAATTAATGTTTCAAGTTGATGAATTTGCATGAGAATTTCAGATTTCCAACACTTGCAGCCTTTTAGCTTTTTAGCCAGCATTTCCATGTGCCTGATTTCCCAGATCTGCTGAAATCCTCTTTCAGGCAGGCATTCTGCTTTCAGTCCTTTGTGTTCCTGATTCTGGTCTTTCGTTAATCCTTCCTCCTCCGTTGGATTTACAGATCTTTCCACCATTAAATCCTTTGAGCATGCTTCCTAAAAATTTACCCCATTGCTCCACACTTTGCTGAAGCCCCAGAAACCTTTCTTTTCAACATTTCTGTCTCTCTTTTCCATCTAAAATAGCCTCCTGGAATTTGCTTGATACTCCAACCTTCCTTGTAAGTTGTCTTGGCATTTTCCTCATAGTTGGTATGTCATACAATTGAGTTGATGTTCGTTGTGAATCTATGCCATAATGTGCAAAGTTAAAGGCATTTAATCTGATCAGAACTTTAGCTGCTAAGCCAATGACCCCCTATTTTCCACAGAATCTCTTCAGCTATATCTTCATTTCCACAAATTGTACTTACAAAAATAAATTGTGCCAACAGGTCTCCATGTTTTCATTCTCAAGCTTTCTGACAGCAAAGCATCTACTAAGTTATGACATAAGCCCATCCCCACTGTGCACCATACATTTATTTCCAGCCAACTTGCAAGGCCAGTAGGTATTGGACACATAGAGGGTCAGACCAGACAGATGGGATTAATCAGTTTAATTAGGCGTCATTCGTTAATTAGTTTGGCAGAACATGGTGGGATGAGGGTCCTGTTCCTGTGCTTAGTGTTCTATGTTCCATGTTCGATTTCCTGTGTTCTTCTTCAAAGTGCATTTTCTAGCCAGTCAATGATCTTCCAACAGCAGTCGATGCTTGTCAGAGAAAGCCTGCCTGGGAACACCTCTCAGAGCAGAGGCCCATGTAAGACTGTCACTTGGGTGAATCTTGACAAGATATACTACATTCCTTTCCAGACTTTCTCCACATACAAGCACTCGGGAAGGAGATGGATGATGGTCTCAAAACCACACAAAAAAGAAGCAGGAGTGGACTCTCAAGCTGTTTCATCATTCAAAATGTTCATGGCTGACTCCCCCCAAGTTCCTACTCCTCCTCTGTGCTAGCTGCCGATGGCCTTCAAACTTCAATCTTCCAAATACTTACCTAACTCCACACTAATTCTTTTTAATGTCCATCACCCCTTAGGGCTTAGAGTTCTAGACATTCATTGCTCTCAGTGAGAAGACATTTCTTTGTATCTCTGTTGTAAACATCCAGCCTCTTCTCTTCAAGCTCTATTCTGTCATTTGAGATTCTCTAGTGACAACATGTCAACAGCAAACCTGTTATGCCACCTTTGGACTTACAAATCTCAATAAAATCACCCCTTAGTCTTCTGTACTCCAAGGAATATTGACGCAATCTGTTTACAGTTTGACATAATTTGTTTACCAACAAATTTCACGACTTATACCAGTGGTTGTTATAGTCAGGGCTGGAAATGGGGACAAGCTCCTTCTACCTATTAAATGTTTCCAATGGCGTGCACCTCAAATAGCCTCAGACAACCAAGTCCAGCTCCTGGCCTTCACATGTGGCTTAGCTAGTGAAACCGTTTCTACAGACAGGTGAAGGGGCAAAGGCGGTTTTCTTAAAACAAGTCACTTCAGGCAGATGGGGCTCATCAGCCATGGTTGACAGCTCATCTAGGAGAAGAAAAGCTGATCTCAAATCTCCGCTGCCTTACAGCTATACCCACTCATGGGGAAGTCTTCGGGAGGAAACTCCAAGGGAGAAGTCCAGAGCTGGAGCTCATAAGGTGGTCTTATAATGAGTTCAATCCTGTGACGCTGTGGGTACCAAACTGTATTGGCCTCTGTAGTTCCTTTGGGCTTGTTCTTTGCATGGAGGGGGAGTTGCTACATGAGCAACAGCTTGCTCTCCATATTGTACTGCCCAGGCTTGCCTATCTGGACAGCTAGGATGTAATATCCAAGGTCAATTCGGACCAACAGAGGCCCTCAATACCAGTGATATTAAACCTGATTCTGATTGACCTCTCTTGATAGGACAATTCTCTCATCACAGGAATTAGCTTATAATGTACATTTCGACTGTCTGCAATGATCCATCCTTTTTAACGTAAAGGGAGCAAAGCTGTGTGCCATACTCCGAGTGCTTTCACCAACCCTCTGTGTAACTGTTACAGAGCTTCTTCATTTCTAAACCAACCCTTCACAATAAAGACAAATACGCAGTTTGTCCCTGAACTATTAGACACAGCTGCCTGCTTACTTCTGTGACTTATGCACTAAATCAATTAGATGTCTCTGCTCTTCATTTATTTGTATTTTTCTATTTAAATATGAATCTACCTTTTGATTCCTCTAACCAGGATGCACAAGCTCACACTTTCACACAGGAAATTCCATTTTTGCCCACTCCCTCAATCTATCCATGGCCTGCTCAGACTCACAAATTCTTCATCATAACATACTCTTCCACCTAATTTAAAGTCATAGGAAAATTTGGATTCTTTACATCCAGGCTCCTCCTCTTAGTTATTAATATGAACAGTGAATGACTGAGGAATAAGAGCATGACCAGTTTCATCCTTCTGTCCTGTTAAAAAATCGTTTACTACAACCCTCTTTTTATGTGATGCCCAGATTTCAATCAACACTATATACCAACCTTTTACACGGCACTTGTTGAATATCTCTTGGAAATCCAAGTACACCACATCTACTGTAAAAAAAAACAGGAAGTGCTGGTAATATACAACCATAAGATCATAAGACATAGGAGCAGAATTAGGCTACGCGGCCTATCGAGCCTACCCTGCCACTCCATCATGGCTGTTTGTTATCCCATTCTCCAACCTACTTGTGTAACATTTGATGCCCTGACTAATCAAGAACCCAGCAACCTCTACGTTAAATATACTCAATAATTTGGCCTCCATAGCCATCCATGGCAATGAATTCCACACATTCACCACCCTTTGGGTAAAGAAATTCTGTCTCATTTCGGTTCTGAATGGATGCCTCTCTATTTTTAGACTGCCCACTGGTCACAGGAAACATCCTCTCCACATCCACTCATCTACACCTTTCATCATTCAATAGGTTTCAATGAGATCCTCCCTCATTCTTCTAAACTCCATCAAGTACAGGCTCAGAGCAAACAAATGCTCCTCATATGTTAACCCCTTCAATCCCAGGATCATTCTTGTGACCCTCCTCTGGACCTTCTCCAATGCCACCACATCCTTTCTAAGATAAGGGGACCAAAACTGCTCAGAATACTCCAAGTGCAGTCTGACCAATGCCTTATAAAGCCTCAGCATCATACCCTTGCTAATCAAATGTAGTCCTCTGGATACGAATGCTAACATTGAATTTGCCTTCCTTACCACTGAACCAACCTGCAAGTTAACCTTAAGGGAAGCCTGCTCAAGGAATCCCAATTCCCTTTGCATCTCAGATTTTTGAATTTTCTCCCTGTTTAGAAAATAGTCTATGTCTTTACTTCTTCAGCTAAAGTGAATAACCACACACTTCACTAAACTGTATTCCATCTGCCGCTTCTTTGCCCATTCTCCCAATCTGTCCATGTTCTTCTGCAGATTCCCTGCTTCTTCAACACAACCTGTCCCTCTACTTACCTTTATATTGCCTGCAAACTTGGTCACAATGCCATCAATTCAGTCGCCTAAGTTGATGACATATAACGTGAAAAGAAGACAGTCGCAATACAGACTCCTGTGGAACACCAATTGTCACCAGCAGCCAAACAGAATCAGCTCCCTGTATTCCTTCTTATTGCCTCCTGTTAGACAGCCAATCTTCTATCCGTGCTAACATCTTTCCTGTAATACCCTGGGCTCTGATTTTGTTCAGTGGCCACATGTGTGGCACGATGTCAAAGGCCTTCGGAAAATCCAAGTAAATGACATCCACTGACCCTTCTTTACCTATCCTGCCTGTTAGTCCCTCAAAGAATTCCAGCAGATTTGTCATGCAAGATTTCATGTGCCTCGAAGTACACTGAAACCTCATCTTTGAAAGTGGAATCCAGCATCTTCCCAAACACTGAAGTTAGGCTAACTGGTCTATTATTTCCTTTCCTCTGCCTGCCTCCCTTCCCAAAGAATGAAGTGACATTTGCAATTTTCCAGTCCTCTGGAACCATTCCAGAATCAAATGATTCAGAACCCTGGGATGTAGTCCATCTGGTCCAGGTGGCTGATCTACCTTCAGACCTTTCAGCTTCCCCAGCACCTTCTCCTTAAAACAGCAACGACACTCACCTCTGCCCCCTGACACACTTGAATTTCTGGTATACTGCTAATGTCTTCCTCAGTGAAGATGGGCACAAAATACATACTAAGTACATCTGCCATTTCTTTGTCCCCCATTACTATCTTTCCACCATAATTCTCCAGCGGTCCAATATCCATTCTTGCCTCTCTTTCATTCTTTATATATCTGAAAAAGCTTTTGGTATCCTCTTTGATATTTTTGGCTAGTTTACCTTCATATTTCATCTTTTCTGTTCTTCTGGTTTCTTTGTTTCCTTCTGTTGGTTTTTAAATGTTTCCCTGTACTCTATTTCCCACTATTTTTGTTATATTTTATGTCTTCCCTTTTTCTTTTAAGTTGTATTTGATTTCCCTTGTGAACAGCAGTTTCCTCATCCTCTATTTAGAATACTTCACCATTGGGATGGTTCTATCCTGCGCATCCTGAATTGCTCCCAGAAATTCCAATCGTTGCTGTTCTGCCATCATCTCTGCTAGTGTCCCCTTCCAATCAACTTTGTAATTCTCTCATGCCTTTGTAATTCCTTTTACCGAAACATCTGATTTTCTCTTCTCCTCTCAACCTGCTGGGTGAATTCTATCATATTATGATTACTGCTTCCCAGGGGTTCCTTTACCTTAAGCTCCCTAATGAAACCTGGCTCTCTACGCAACACTCAGTCCAGAACTGCATCTCCCCCACTGGGCTCAACCTAATCCTATAGACATTCTACAGATTCCTTCCCTGGGGATTTAGCACCAACCTAATTTTCCTAATCAACTTTCATATTGAAATCCTCTATGGCTATCATAACATTACCCTTTTTACATACCTTTTCTGTTTCCCATTGCAATTGATGTACCACATCCCGGCTACTGTTCAGGGTCCTGTATATATGTAACTCCCATCATTTTTTATTTGTCCTTGCAGTTTCTTAACTCTACCCACAAGTATTCTACATCTTTCAATCCTATATCACGTCTTTCTAAGGATCTGATCTCAGTTTTTACCAATACAGCCTCCCCACCCCATCTGCCTACCTGCCTCTCCTTTCAATACAAGTTGTATCCTTGGATGTTAAGCTCCCAACTATTATCTTCTTTCAGCCACGTCTCATTGATTCCCCAACATCACACCTGCCAAGCCAAACTGCACTACGAGATCATCCAACTTATTCGTATACTGTGTACAACCAAATACTGTATAACATCTTTAGCCATGTATTCATCACCCTTTTCAATTTTGGCTCCACGTTCTTCTTCAACTCATCCCATTGTTTGTAGTGTTGTACTATCATTTGCCTCTCCTCCCTCACAGTCTCACTACATACAAACTGCCCCATTCTCAGCCCTATCTCTGTGGTTCCCATCCTGCTCTTAACTTAGTTTAGACCTCCTTCAACAGCTCTAGCAAACATGCTGATGGGTCCAGCCATATCTGTGGGAAGAGAAACAGAGCAAAGACCTTTCATTCCACGGATGCAACTTGACCTCCTAAGTATCTCCAGCATTCTCTGTTTTTATCTTAAATTTCCAGCATTTGCAATTTAAAAAAAAAATTCACCATAGGTTCCCCACTATCTAATCTGCTTGTTACATCCGGAAACAACTCAAGCAAATTTGCCAAACACGAATTGCATTTCATGAAATCATGTTGATTGTTCTGAGTAGATTAAGTTGTCCAAAATGTTTTTCTTTGACTATTAACTCTTGCATCATAGAACCATAGAACATTACAGCACAGAAACAGGCCTTTTGGCCCTTCTTGGCTGTGCTGAACCATTTTTCTGCATAGTGCCACTGACCTGCACCTGGACCATATCCCTCCATACACCTCTCATCCATGTACCTGTCCAAGTTTTACTTAAATGTTAAAAGTGAGCCCACATTTACCACTTCATCTGGCAGCTCATTCCACACTCCCACCACTCTCTGTGTGAAGAAGCCCCCCCAAAAGTTCCCTTTAAACTTTTCCCCCTTCAATCTTAACCCATTTCCTCTGTTTTTCTCTCCCCTAATCATGCTGACAATTAATGTTAAACTAACTGTTCTCTAGATTCTTGCATTTTGCCTTACTCCTTTCTTGAACAAGGGTGTCATATTTTCTGTTTTGCAAACCGCGTACCTTCCAGGAATTTATTGAGGTTTCTCAGTTGCACCACAGGCACCCCAAGGGTAGCAAGTAGGGGGACTGGAAATTGGGTGTGCATTAAGGATCAGATTGTAAGACCTCTTCTAATTACAAGCCAAGTAGAGACTTGGTGCTTTGTTTGAGAGTGCTGGAGATGAGGCTGTCTGCCAAATGACCCTCTGCTTGGCAAGCAGGATTCATGGGCACCCTCTCGAACAGAGCCTCCAGGATAGGTCATGCCGAACACAGGCTGGCTGGCTTGTGAACAAAGGTGTTTTTCTGTACAAGCACCATTCCACAGCGACAGGACCAGAGCCATTCTTTGTCATACCAGGGAGAAGGGGGTCTTTGGCACATTGTGATATTTACTCAAATGACAACCACATTGTGTGCACTTTCATCCCATTTTCTCCGGGGATTTGGACATAGTATCACCGTGGATACAATCTATTGAGTTTAAATGACAGATGGTTCAGCTGAGTGCTACTATACACCAGTTGGGTATGCATCATATCAGTACCACAAATAACAACACAAAGGGCACCTCATACAGTATCTGATGACCAGATTCTTTTTGTTATATCCCAGTTTCTGTTTCACCTTGACCCCAGTTCATGCCCAGTGACGTGGTTCCCTTGAGCTACATTCCTAGTGTCTTTGTCTAATTGGACCTGACAACAAAGGGAACAACATGATCAGTTAGAACACCAGCCAATGAAGTATGACTTTACTTTTACTCTGATTGACCATACCGCCTAAGATATAGGAGCAGAAGTAGGCCATTCAGCCCATCAAGTCTGCTCCACCATTCAATCATGGGCTGGTCCAATTCTTCCAGTCATCCCCACTCCCCTGTTTTCAGCCCATACCCTTTGGTGCCCTGGCTAATCAAGAACTTCAACTCCCAAGACAAACTTAAATAGGTTACAGATGCTGTGGGTCTGAGCAGAATACTGCGATGTAATCCATGCACATGGAGGCTTTAACTAGAATATGTCCTCTCCCTTAGATTGTCACCCTTCTTGACCCCATGGTCTCTTATGATGGATTTGACAAAAGGAACAAACCTATACACAAATATTACAGAGAGATGGTCATCTTGCCAGTCACCAGATATAATTGAGAATCTTCCCATTTCCCACTTTCTTTAAAGACTTCATTCACTCTCAGTTTTGCCACTCTCCCGATACTTCCTTGATCTACCTTCGCTTTACTCAAGGATACAGACTTAAAAGAAAATAACAGAATATTAGCCATTCATTTTCAGATGTAGCTGGATCACGGAGAACAGTACCAAGCTCTATTCTTGTCCACATTATTATCTAAGGTCATATTGGACTGTAACAATAACTCTCAAATTTCTTTCACTGCCTTAAGTCATCTTCTTAACTTTCTCTTCCCTATCTATTATGCCCTCACCTGTTCATAAGAAGCTTATAGCTTCTTTATCACTAACATCAAAAGCTTCTATTCATATGCCTCTGACAAAGATTAGATTGATTAGCTTTATTTGTCATATGTACTTTAAATCAAATCAGTGAAGATTTTGCAGCTCACAAGTATTGCTTTGCTTCTGGCACTAACATAGCATGCACAGAAGTCACTAACCCTAACCCATATGTCTTTGGAATGTGGGAGGAAACCAAAGAACCCAGAGAAAGCCTACACAGTCACAGAGAGAAGAACAAACTCCTTACAGACAGTGGTGAGAATCGAACCCTGATTTTCCTGTTGCTGCTGTAAAGTGATTGCGCTAGCTATTTTGCTACCATGCTGCCCACTTCCCTTTCTTCCCCAACACATCAGGCCGAACTTTAAAGTTTCTGCAGCCTTCTCCATAAACTCACATTTTTTCTAGTTTCTCTCTGATCTCCCTGTACATTTGCTCCACATTTACTCTATCCTATTTTTGAACCCCTAACCAACTAACTTCGCTTCCTAACCCCAGTGTTGTCAGTTATTGTGAATTGTTATTTCTCCTCAAATCCAGTCCCCTTATCTTTCATGAACACCTGCCTTTATCAGCTATTTCATTGAAGTATCTGATCCTTGCAACATACTGTCTCATTTACAAAGTCCTGAAGTAGTAAATTTTTTCCCAACTTTTCATATCTGAATCCTTTTGATCAAACTTCTGTTTCTGTCTTTGTACCAAAATCACTGTCATGACAGCTTCTCTTTGTAGGTAATTTATCTATCCACATGCAATTTGACCTGCCTGAAACATACAATATTACACAATTCCCTCCTTCATTGTCTCTCTACAGTTGTATGGTGACTGAAAGAGTACTTGCCTGGCTTAATCCTCCTTTGTCCAGTCACTTTCAGAGAATCGTCTGCAGTGGCTTTTCTTCCCACTCCCACTGGTGCCCACACTTGGTCCAATGGGATCCACTCTTGGTTCCCTCTCAGCTATACTTTACCCCTCAACGATATCATCAAAGGAAACAACTTCAAGTTTCCAGAAGTGTGCAGACAACATTCAGCTCCCTCTTATCTCCCCCTCAATATTGATGCCTCCATTGCCACTAAATTGGCAGAATGCTTGCCTCAACTTCAATTCTGGATGAGCAGAAATTACCTCCAACTAAATAAAGGGAAGTACAAAGCAATTGTCTTGGATCTTTACCAGAAACTCAATTTTCAAGCCAGCAGCTCCAAGCTTTCCCTTTGAAATTGAACTAAAGCATTCACACCCTGGTTTTATAATTGTCGTCACCTTCATGGAGCACCTACTTCAAATGCCAAAATATTAGTAATTTTGCCTGGCCACAGTCATCAGCTGCTGGCATCTTCATTCACACCTTTGCTGCCTCATAACTTGGCTAATTCAATTCTTATTGACTCATCAGCCTCATCCTATCCTTCTTAAATCTGAGGTAAAAATGGTGTGCCCTGTGTCCTATCTTAGTGTCTAGTTCACATCCTTCTCTGCGTTGCCCATCCTACGTACATTTCTGGTCAAACTACATCACTATTCTAAAATTCTTATCCTTGTTTCCAAATCCCTCTGTTGCCTCACTTTTCCCTGTCTCTACAATATCCTTCAGCTTACAAACTTAGCTTTGTGACTATCTTATATGTTAGTCATATTGGTATTGGGTGGCCACGTATTTAGCTGCCTTTACCTCTCTCGGCTTCTTAAATCCTCACTCTTCAACTTCAACTTTTGGTTGTGATACTTAATAACATCCTATGTGACTTAGTGCCAAGTATCATTTGATGGCATTTGTTTGAAGCAACATGAGATGTTTTAGTATATTAATGGTACTAAATATCATTTTGTTGTTGTTGCTCAAAACATCGTTTCATAGAATCATATTGGTATTGAGGGAGAAAATATAATCAATTGAGTCTGTGCTATCTTTTTCAATTGATGATCCAGTTGGTCTGACTCTTGATTCTTTTGCCCATAATGATCTGGATAAAGGCAGTTTCCTCAGAATGAGCAAACTTTAATCAAGACGGGTGAAGAATCCAACTACTGGACCAAAAACAAAGTTATTTTTCCTGAAAAGGAAAAAATCGAGTTTTTCCCTCTAACAAAATTAATAATATTGAGCTGGTGAAATTATAAAACCATTAGACCATAAGACCATAAGATATAGAAGCAGAATTAGGCCATTTGGACCATCGAGTCTGCATTTTATCTTGGCTGATCCATGTTCCCTGTCAACCCCAGTCTCCTGCCTTCTCCACGTATCTCTTCATGCCCGGACAAGTCATAGAATCTATCAGCATCTGCCTTAAATATATCTAAAGATTTGGCCTTCACAGCTTCCTGTGGCAACAAGTTCACCACTCTCTGAGATCCATCCTCATCTCCATTCTAAAAGGACACCCCTCTATTCTGAGGCCGTGTCCTCTGTCTTAGACTCTCCCACCAGAGGAGACATCCTCTCCACATCCACTCTATCAAGGTCTTTCACTGTTTGATAGGTTTCAATCAGGTCAACCCTCATTCAATTCTAGTGAATACAGGCCCAGAGCCATCAAACACTCTTCATTAATCTCCTTTGAACCCTCTCCAGTTTCAACACATCCTTTCAAACACAAGGGGCCCAAAACTGCTCACAATACTCTAAGTGAGGCTCACCAGGTACCTTATAAAGCCTCAACATTACATCCTTGCATTTATATTCTAGTCCTTACCGCAGATTCAACTTAGAAATTAACCTGTAGGGACTCCTGCACAAGGACTCCCAAGCCCCTAAATGCCTCAGATTTTTGTATTTTCTCTCCATTTAGAAAACAGTCAACCCTTTCATTTCTTGTACCAAAGTGCATGACCATACACTTCCCAACACTGAATCTCATCTGCCACTACTTTGGCCATTCTCCTAATTTATCTAAGTCCTTCTGTAGCCTCTCTGCTTCTTCAAAACTACCTTCCCCTCCACTGCTCTTCATATCTACTGCTTGCAACAAAGTCATCAATTCCATCATCCAAATCATTGACATATAGCATCAAGGAATTGGTCCCAACACAGACTTCTGTGGGACACCTATAATCACCAGCAGTCAACCAGAAAAGGCTCCCTTTATTCCCATTCTTTGCCTCCTGCAAATCAGTCACTGCTTTATCCATACTAAAATCTTTCCTGTAATACCATGGGCTATTGTCTATTGTCTTATAGCTTGCTAAGAAGCTTCATGAGCGGCTCCTTGTAAAAGGCCTTCTAAAATTCCAAGTACACATCATCTTTGTCTATCCTGCTTGTTATTTCTTTAAAGAATTCCAACAGATTTGTCAGACAAGATTTTCCCTTGAGGAACCCATGCTGACTACAGACTATTTTATCATGTGTCCCCAAGTACCCTGAGACTTCATCCTTAATAATCATCTTCTCAATATTCAATATTCAACATCTTCTCAATCACTGAGGTCAGGCTGATTGGCCTATAGTTTTCTTTCTTCTGCCTTTCCCTTCTTGAGGAGTGGAGTGACTTTTCCAATTTTCCAGTCTTCTGGAACCATTCCAGAATCTTGTAATTCTTGAAAGATCTAATGCCTCCACGATCTCTTCTGCCACTTTTTCTCAAAATCTTGGGGTGTACACCATCCGGTCTAGATGACTTTTCTACCTCCAGACCTTTCAGTTTTCCAAGAACCTTCTGCCTAGTAATGGTAGCTTCACACATTTCATGATCCCTGACACTGGAACTTCTATCATACTGCTACTGTCCACAGGGAAGACTGATGCAAAATACCTATTCAGTTCATTCACCATTTCCTTGTCGCCCATTACTTCCTCTCCAGCATTGTTTTCCCACAATCCGATATCCACTCTCACCTCTCTTTTACACTTTATGTATCTGAAGAAACTTCTGGTATCCTCTTTAATATTATTGGCTAGCTTACTTTTGTGTTTCATCTTTACCTTGATGACTTTTTTGTTACCTTTTGTTGGTTTTTAGAAGCTTCCCAATCCTTTAACTTCCCACTAAATTTTGCTCTATTATGTGCCCTGTCTTTGGCCTTTATGTTGGCTTTGACTTCTCTTGATAGCTACGGTTATGTCATCTTTCCATTAGAACACTTTTCCTCTTTGGGATGAAGATACTCTGTACCTTCTGAATTGCTTTCAGAAATTCCAGCCATTGCTTCTCTGCTGTCATCCCTGCCAGTGTTCTTTTGCAATCAATTCTGGCCAACTCCTCTCTCATGCCTCTGGAATTCCTTTTAATCCATGGACTTCAGCTTCTCCATCTCAAATTTCAGGGTGAATTCAATCATATTATAATCACTTTCCCCTTGAAGTTTTCTCTAATCAATTCAGGTTCTTTGCATAACACCCAGTCCAGAAGCTGATCCCCTAGTGGGCTCAACTACGAAAAAGCCAGCTCATAGGCATTCTAGAAATTCCTCCTCTTGGAATTTAGCTCCTACCTGATTTTCCCAGTCAGTCTGCATATTGAAATCCCTCATGACTATTGTAGCATTGCCCTTTTAGCATGCATTTTCTATCTCCAATTGGAACTTGTAGACCACATCCTTACTACTGTTTCAGGGTTTGTAAACAACTCCCATCAGAGTCTTTTTACCCTTGCAGTTGCTTAGCTCTTTCCACAATAATTCTACACCTTCTGATCCTATGTCACCTCTCCCTAATGATTTGATTTCATTTTTTCCCAACAGAGCAACACCACCCCCTCTGCCTTCCTGCCTGTCCTTTCAATACAATGTGTATCCTTGAGCATTAAGCTCCCAGCTATCATCTTCCTTCACCTATGATTCAGTGACGCCTACAGTGCATGCCAATCTGTAACTGTGGTACAATTCATTGATCTTAATCCTACCTTATTATATAAAATTTCATTGAACAATATGGTTGATATGGTCAAGAAAATCATCAATATTTTCCCTCGGAGAAAGGAGGATTGGGAAGAATCCACAGTAGATTTGTTGAGATTTATCAAGCAGCATGTAGGATTTGCCCAACATTCAGCAACTACTTATTCCTAATTCACAACATGTTAAGATTACCAACTCAGAATTGAGCAATGGAAACAGAAGTCTAGATAGAACTTCCCCAATGTATGAGTTTCTTCTATAGGCACAATCAGAATTTAAATATATCTTAAATATACTTAATATGGCTTTAATCATGTCAAGCACCATTTTATCTCCTGCATTAATTTGAAGTGCTAAAAATATCTTTTTTTTTAATTTTTAAGTACCCATTGTTTCTGCAATTCTTATAGACCAAAAATGTTGATGTGAAAAAATAATTCTCGCAATTGGACTCAAAAGTAACACATTTTTCATAATTGCAAAGCAGACAAGATAGGCCAAATGGCCTGATTCCACTCCAATATTTTATGGTCTTATATCTTATAATCTTATGGTTTTTTAAAATATGATTCAGGCTTCTAAACCTATATCTTCCCCATGTTATCAGACCAGGACAATATCCACCTACTTCTGAATACTCGTGTGCCTTTCCCCCTTCTTCGTTCACCTAGTGCTGAAATTCTCAACCATGCACTTGTTTCCTCAAGACTGCATTTTCCAAGAGTCGTTTACCTCATACCACTAAACCAATGCCGACTACTTCAGAATTCATTTATCATTCCTGCATATGTTCACCCACATCACCTGCTGATAATGTCATTCCTCTTAAATTCCTGCCATTGTTTTGTCCTCCTCACATTTGTAACCATCTCCAGGTCTACAAACCTTCAAGTTCTTTGAGCTTCTCCACCTCAAGCTGCTTGTGCATCCTTGATCTTAAAGCATGACTGGGAACAAATAGCTCATGTGGCTCTTGTACAAACACCTTAAATTCAAATATTCAAAGTACATTTATTATCAAAGAATGTATGAATTATACAGCCTTGAGATATGTTTGCTCACAGGTAGCCATAAAGCAAGAAACTTGAAAGAACCCAATTTTAGAGAAAAAAAGACCAACACCTGATGTAGAAGAGAAAGGAAAAAAGTTCAAATTGTGTAAACAATGTGTTCTAGACTAGTTAATTATATTTGCAGGTCCCTTGCTTAGACATGTTGAAATGAGGATGTAATGGTAAACTCTTTGGTAGTATTTACCTTAGGTAGAGTATTATGTTTAATTCTCAACACTTCACATCAAGACATTAAAGATGACATTGAAATTTGTTCATTTTGAGGAAATGACGTTAAGATGCTACCAAGGGCAAGGGACTTCAGTTATATGCAGAAAAAGGAAAAGCTGGGATTATTTTGCTCAAAGGAGGTTAAGAAAAAAGTTTCTTGCATTTTTTAGGAGGGTTGAGAGGGGGTAGAAGAGAAGAAGCTGTTATTAAAGGCAGGGAGCTTTTCAGCCGCCGAAGCTATAGAGAGTGCGGCCCTGGCGTTTCAGAGGATACACCACATCCATGGCAGTGACCATCTTGCACTTGGCGTGTTCAGTGTAGTGACCGCAATCCAGATCACATTCTTCAGGAAAACCTTCAGCACCCTGTGGGTCTCCTCATAGATCAGACCGGAGATCCGCTTGACGACGCCACAGTGAGCCAGACAGCAGATGGCTGGTTTAGTGATGCCCTGGATGTTATCAAGGAGCACTTTACGGTGCCGCTTGGCTCCGCCTTTGCCCAGTCCTTTGCCTCCTTTCCCTCTGCCAGACATGATGCTGCTTCACACAGATGGCTATTAAAGGCAGGGAAATTTGTAGCCTGAGGCCACAGATTTAAGACAATGACTGTAATGCTGTGGTACCATTTCCTGGGTGGTACCCACTGGAACAGTTTATGGTTGCGGTGACTCAGGTCCTCAATGAACCTCAGGCCCCTTTTTACTCACCTGTCTCTGCAAAAGGTCCTGAACAGTGGGAAATTCACAACTACAGATGCACTGGGCTGTCCACCACTCTCTACAGAGTATGGGAATTTCATTTCCCATACCAGGCAGTGATGCAGCCAATCAGGATGCTCTCAATTGTGTACCTGTAGAAAGTCCTTAGGATCTGGGAACTCATGCCAAACTTCTTCAACCATCTGAGGTGTAAGAGGCACTGTTATGCTTTTTTCACCACACAGCCGGTATGTACAGATTACGTGAGATCCTTGGTGATGTGTATGCTGAGAAACTTAAAGCTGTTCACCCTTTCAGCCCCGGATCTATTGATGTCAATAGGAGCTAGCCAGTCTCCATTCCTCTTGTAGTCCACAATGTTTTTGCGACATTGAGAGAGAGGTTGTTCTCTTGACTCCACTGTAGCAGGGTGATGACTTCTTCTCTGTAGGCTGCCTTGTTATTATTTGAGGTAAGGCCAATAAATGTAGAATCGTCAGCACATTTAATTAGCAGATTGGAGCTCTGGATGGTGACACAGTTATGGTTATACAGAGAGTAAAGCAGGGGGGCTTAGGACACAGCCCTGAGGGGCCCCTGTGTTGAGGGTAAGAGGTGAGGGAGCCCACTCTTACCATCTGTCGGTGATCCTGCTGCACAAGGAAGGATGAAGGCCGAGGTCTCTGAGCTTCTTGTCAAGCTTGGAGGGAATTATGATGTTGAATATTGAACTGTAATCCAAGATCAGCATTCTCACATAAGTATTCTTCATTTTCATACCTCTCTTTCAAAGAGCTTTCTTAGAAAATTAACAAGGCATGATTTTCAGGAAGACAATTTTAGAGTTCAAAGCTGAGATAACCAAACTTTGTAAACAATTGTGGAGCCTGTGGAGGTCAATGGACAGATGGTCAGAACTGTATTAAGTACGAACTTAGTACTCTAAAAGATGTAGATGCAAAATAGAGTAAAATGACTCGTAAGTATGATTGTCTTTGAAATAAAGGCATTTGGAGATAGGAACCCGAAAGAGCTTAATAGGTGAGCTGCAAAATATGAACAAGTATTGGTTTGTGTTCAGTATTTTTAAAAATATAAAATGCAATTAACTTCTCAATCTGTGGCAGTGATATGATCAATATAATTCATCTTCCATAGACTTGAGCCTAGAAGTGGTAAATATCTTTGAAGACAAATTGCTTTCTATTGTAAAATTACAAGAGTATATAATAAAACTTATAACTGGGCATTTCTTTGTGTATGATGCACCTATTGACAAGCATGTACAATGCAGAGATATAACACAAAATTAGCACCTCCCTTGTGCATTTAACATTTCAAGTGTGTGTCACAGACAAGACAGCAGATGTGTAGAGTATGGTTGTAAGGGATTGTCTTGAAGGGTTTGTTGCATTCAGCTGTGCTGAAGTCTGAAATTGGAAGCTCTAGTATCAACATTTCAAAGAGACTGGCTATATGCAAGACCAGGTTGCCCAAGAAGGTAGATGATCGAAGTGTCTGGTTTAGAGGACATACTGTATCTCCCATAAGGTAGCCAAGAGCCATGTTGCTAGCCTTAGCGGTCTGATAAGTAATTAACCTAGAGACTAAGACTTTCTAAACAGAGGTTGGCAAAGGGCTCTTGTGTGAATCCATATTTGCACACGTCTCACGTCTCATGTAACCTGCCTTCGGAGGTGACAATCATTCTTATCCCAGACTTCTTAGCTTTTGAACTATTGAAGGTAGTGGTGAAAGTTTACTATTCTTCTTTGTTTTCTGGTGTCAATCTGATGCTGTATACTTAGAGGGATATGGGCCACATGGGACTAGCTTAGTTTGTCAGTTTGATCAGTATGGACCAGTTGTGCTAAAGGGGATGCAAAACCTTGCAAATAATTGACTCTGAATATTAAGGAGCAGATATCTTTGTTCTGTATTAGTGGATGGCAATGGAAGTCTTAAACTTCCCTTTCAATAGTCATTATCCATCAGCTACCAAGATATTTGGGGAATTACCAGGAATCAAAAAATTTCCAAAAACAGGTACTTAATATCTGCAGCTGCAGCATCATAACAAAACCTGTGCATGAAGCTGCAAAGGGTTTGTCTCTCACTCCAAAGCAGTTCAAAATCCTGCAAATTTCAAGCAAGGGTTGCAGGAGATGCAACCCTATTCTATGCAGCCTAATGATTCTGGATAAAACCTCTCTAACTACACGGCCAAAAGTTATGAGATATGATCTCTATTTGTATATATATATGTGAGTACAGATTCACAGAATGATTCAAAGACAATATCTATCTCAGTCAGCATAAAAGTCACTGATAACACTACTGTTATTGGCAAATTCTCAGATGGCAAGGTGATGTATAGACAAATAGTAAATTGACTGGTTGAGTGGTGTCACAGTAACAACCTTGAGCCCAACATCAGCAAGACTAAGGAATTGATTGTGGACTTCATGAAGGAGAAGTTAGTAGAGCACACACCAACCTTTATGTAGGGGATCAGCAGTGGTTAGAGTCAGTATCTGGGCATTGACCTCTGGATATATCCTTGGTCCAACATATTGATGCAATTGCGAAGAATGTGGCTCTATTTCATTGGGAGTTTCAGGAGATTTGGTATGTCACCAAAAACTGCTGAATGGCTAAATGTAGTCTTAGACCTGGAGATCTGAGGGAAATTGCATTCCCATTAAAGTTTCTTGCATGTAGTAGGCAAAAACTGAAAATGGTGAAAATACCTTGCAAGTCAGAGGCAGAGTTTGTGGGAAGAGTAACTGAGGGCATGTCAGTAAGAGTAATTGTGGGTATGTCAGCTGAAACATTAACTCTGTGTCTCTCTCCACCAATACTGTTTGCTGAGTGTTTCCAGTGTTTTCTTTTCTGATTTCCAGCATCACAGTATTTCAATCTTTGTAAAATATGCAAATAACATTTACATTATTAAAACATTTTTCTTCTTGTGTTTCAGGTATCTATCTCAAGAGGTTGTGTTCTTTATTTACTTCACAGAAAATACAAGTGCCAAACTCCTTCTGAACCAGTTACGCAAATCATGAACAAAACGACAGAAATAATCGTTTTATCAACTGTCATTCCAGTGTTGGTGGTGATTGGTATATCTGGAATACTGATCTGGATTTATATATGTAATCAGTCAAGAAAAGTTAACTTCTCCAGAGCGAGTACCAGAAGGATGAATGCAACACTGCCAGATACTCAAAACACGTATTGTGCTCGTGTGAACTATGCTGTTGAGCAGTTTTCTAGTTCAGAAGCCTTGCCAACCTTTCAAGACAATAATACTCTATATACCGAACAAAATTATGAAAATGTGATGATAGAGCCCATCAGCCAAGCAGGTGAATGTGCAACATCAGATTGTGTACCAGAAACAGCCTTCCCGAAGATTGTGCCAATGGATTTTAATGATCCCATATATGAAAATAATCCATTATCTCGTGACTCCTCTCTGTACTGTAATTATAGAGGCCTGGCCAATTTTGAAGAAGATGATACTTACATTATACCAAGTGAATAGTCAGTTGAAAGTCTGAAGTTTCAGAGTTTTAATGGAAGATAAAGATCTTAACTTCTTTTAGATATTGAGCAATTGTGAAGTTATATTTAATAATACAATAATAAAACTTTATTATAGAGCACTTATTATAAAAGACAAAAAATGTTAAAACCGAAGTTAAATAAATAGGTTTTGAGCTGTCGTTTGAAAGTATCAACTGAGTCTGCAATCTTAGGCATTGAATTCACAGTTGGGAGTGTAGTTCAAAAAAGTTGCCTCTCAATCACTTTTTGATGAAGATTGTTTAAATTTAAGAGATTGGTGGAAGAAGACCTGAGAGCTCGAGCAGAGTTATCGAAAGAAAGCAATTCTGTGATGTACTCTGACCCAGACCATTGAAAGCTTTAAAAACAAGTAAGAGAACTTTGAAATCAATTCTAAAAGATACAGGAAGTCAATGCAGAATACCTGCATAGTATGGGAGTAATATATTCTGTCATCCTGGTTTTGGTTAAAAGTCCATCAGTGGCATTCTGAATGAGTTGATATTTATCAATAGATTGCTTTGGAAGGCCAGCAAAACATACGTTGCTGTAATCTAGTCCATTTGATATAAAGGTGTGAATTTGCTTTTCAGCATTATGTGACAGAAAGAAATTACTGTACCTTTGCAATATTCCTTAACTGTAGAAATGCTGCTCTGTTCACTTTCTTTTCATAGGATTTAAAATTCTGAATTGTAAAAAGAACACCACCCAGGCTAGTTACTTTTGATTTTACAAAGGGAACCAAGTTCCCAGTTTATCAAGATGGTTATGTCTTTAGGCTTTGGCACCAACCAAAATTATTTCAGTTTTGTCTCCATTTAATTTTAGAAAATTATTGCTCATCCATTTGTTTATTGCATCCATACCAGAAGTCAGAGAAGATGGGGTGTTATCATCATTAGGTTCAAGAAAGACATACAATTATGTATCAATTGAATAACTGTGGATATGAAGTTTACGCTCTCTAATGATGTCTCCTAAGGGGGAGCATGTATAAAGTGAAGAGTAGGAGATTGAGACAGCTTCCTAAACAACACCCAAAGGTACATTGTATTTCTTAGAAAATTGGTCTCTAGGACAGACAAAAACATTTCTCCCTAAGATATATAAATGAAACAAATTAAGGGCACTGCCAGAGAGGCCAACCCAGTTCTCAAGGCGATCTAGAAGAATATTGTGGTCAATTATGTCAAAAGCAGCATTTAGTCTGGAAGAAATGGAATTGAGACTGTCGGCATCAGAGCCGAGCCTAGAGTCACTGAATTTTGGTATGGGCTCTTTCCATGTTGTGGTTTGCTCCAAAACCCGACACAAACTTTTCTAGAGTTGGTTGAAAATTACTTTCTCAAGAATGTTGTCCAGGAAGGGAAGACGTGATATAGACCTCTAGTTAGCTAGCATCTCACTATCAAGGTTTGGCTTTTTAAGTAGGGGTTTGACAGCCACAGTTTTGAAGGCATCTGGAATAACTCCAGTTTCAAGGGATCTGATAATAATTTTCTTAACAGAATTGAAAACACTATTAAAAGTGTCCTTAAAAAGTATGGTAAGGACAGGTTCGAGGCAATTTACTTTTTGTTATAATCTTATAGAATTCTGAATCAGAAATATAAATACTTGAATATTTGTGAATAATGAATATGTAATTCAAGTACAACCTGAGCAAAATCCACTCTCCATGCATTGCCCAACATAATTGCACAAGATCATGAAATACCTGCTTATGGCTTCAAAGAAAAAAATAATGCAGTGACATACCAAGGACAATATCCTATTGTGAGATCAAATGGATAACTGTGAAGAAACATTGTGCTGATTCTTGCTTATTGTCTTTCAAAGTCATCTTACCAGCCAGAGATTCAACCAAATTAGCTGGTTCCTCTTCAAAGATTTGGCATAATGGACAAATCTTGGTCCAATTTGGGAGCACAGAGCAAGTTGTAGACCTTCTTCATATACGCTTCTTCATTTTTCAATCGAGAAGAAAGTCAACCAGGAATGCTGTGGGCATTAGATAACAGTTCATCTAATAATTCCCTTTTTTGTTAGCATCTACATCTATAAAAGATAAATTGCATTCAATGTAACATCAACATTTTGATTTACCAAATTACACCAAACTGATGTGAGTTTTGTCCAATAGTATCTTGAGATTGACTGATCAACAACAGCTCTATCTCCTTATGGTACAGCACTCCAGACTCTCAAAGGAACAGAGAACCGATCTAAGGAATAGCTTTTCCAGTCGTTTCTTTACAGCTACTAGTCATTGTAAAAGTTCTGCTGGTCAGAAATGTGTTCCAGTTGTGACTTTTTCAAACAATGATGCAACCATTTGCAAAGCCGTTCCTCTATGGAAAAATATGCCAGTGAATTGTCCACTGTTGTGATGGGTGGATGCAGTTTTACTGAACTGGCAACAAACTACAGGATACCATGGTATGATATTATTGGATTGTCATTCTTTTTTAATTGTTCATGTGGCATTTTAAAATATTAAACTGTACCTTTACAATGAGAATTCTGATGCTAATGACTTTAATATATTGAGAACAGTGTGGGACGTAAAATTCTAATTGTGGTTTCTGAGATTTAATGTAAGCTTTAATTCCTGGATGGAAAGTGATAGTGAACAGTAATCAAAACCAAAACAACAAAAAAATGCAAATTCTGATAATACTTAGCAGTGTCTGTGTCAAGACTGGACAATTCTAAAGAAAGGTAATCAAAACCCATAGTATTAACATAGCTTGTTTTCTCCCCACAGATTTGGCCTAATGACTTTTCCAACATTTTCTTTTAGTTTGGACTCTACCATGTATCTCACAGCTCCAGTGTTTTTTAAAAATTCTTTTTCTTAGTACTGTTCTCAGTCATTTCATTCTATTATCACATTCTAAATGCAGGTCAGTTTCTTTTAACAAGCTTTCACCAGTCCCCCTCAGTTAACACCGACCATCTTTTCCCATTTTCTTTTGGTCTCCAGCCTCTCAGATTTGGTAAATCTTCCAAGTTCCACTGAGAGATTGTCAATCAGAAATGTTGATTCCCTTTCTTTCTCTACCCAATCTTATCCTGCCCAATCTTATGACTCTTTCCAACACTTTCTGTTTTTATTTCAGATTCACAGCATCAACAGCTTTAAGTTCCTTTTCAATTACATAGGAAGGCCTTTTCTTCTATCATACTTGTTCTGCTTCCTTGAGAGAGACCCCCAAGTATTTATACTCCCCTGGCTTTTTCCATTTGCCTCATGAACTTCTCTATTCCATTGGCTAATCAACTCTGTTGGAATTTCTCCACCACATTTTCAAATACTTAGAAGAAACCTTGTTCATTTCCCCAATGGTTCATTTGCCAGTCATCTTAAATCTTCGTGCTTCAGCTAATGTGGAAGTACATTGTTATTATTAAAAATTCATATGATGCATTTTACTGCAATTATGATGTTCACTTCCAGTTGACATCACTTGCAAAATAAAGGCAATCTTTTTTTCTTCATAGGAACAGAAAAAGTTGAAATTCTCAACAGATCAGGTAGCATCTGTGAAAAAAGTACATAATGTTAAATTTTTAGATCAGTAACTTAATTATCTTTTTATTTTCTGGTGTGAACGAGAAAACACTATAAGCAATTAGAAACAGGTAATACTAAAAAATACTCAGCAAGTCAGGCAGCATCTGTAGAAGAGACACAGTCCGTGTTTTCTCTGTTGGGGAAATACAATATGGACACAGTACTGTGTTGCCAAAGCATTTTTAAAAGTATGAAAGAGGAATTTATGGAAAATAAGTATGTGATATGTTATCTTTATTCAGCTAGTTGTGCACATCTTATCAACAAAATGCAGCTTATTGTTTTGGTTTTGCTCCCTGCTTACTGCTTGGTGTCACTTTTCTAACCCAATGTAAAAATACTTCAAACACAGTTAAGTGATATAAATAACCTTAAAATATTAAGATTGCTTAAAATTTAAAAAACACAAAAATTTAAACACATTTGTCTTTTAAAGCATAGCCCATGATCCTTGTCAAGTGAATGGGGCTGTACAGGCAAAGCTCTACTTAGATGAGAAGGCAGATATGAACTTCCCTCGCCCCTCAAGCTTGAGATCTTTCTAGATTGCTACTGGATCTGGGGCTGGATTTAGCAGTTGAACTTGAGAGGAGTTGTGTTGCCATCTGAATTACAATGCACAGGCATGGAGATTAACTTCAGAGAAGCACCTTACTAGTGGTTACTGCTGCAATTATTGACTAAAGCTAAATACATCTGAGGCTAAAGCTAGCTATTCTGTCACTAGATCAACACTGGTCCTTACTTTAAAACTACTTTGGTTCCCACCTCATAAAAAAAATTGAGATCAACTAGATCTTGCCAATGCCAACATGAGTGAAAAATTATTGGAATAAAATACAAAATTGCTCTTGTTGGTAAATGGTGCTTGAGAGTAAACCCATCAGTTATGGGATCAATTAGTCCAGTCTAGAGCCCTCTGTTCCTGCTGGTTAGCTTGCATGTTATCATGTGTTAGTTGTTATCAAGTTAGTTCCTCATTTCTAGTCTGGTGTGGTTTCTAACATGTACACACATTTAATGGTTCGCGGGTCTGGCAAGTGAGACAGGAAACACAGTGACTTTGAATGGGTATATTAATCATTTATTTACAGGTAGTAAAAAATTGAAGAAACATTCCTGTTCCCAAGTTACAGACAATACAAAGCTGACTATTCAACAAACATACTTATTTAAAAGTGCACATAGAACATGCCTTCCCGATCATTGTGTGCATTATTGCCTAAAAGAAAGGAAGAAGACAGGAAGCCCCTTCCACATGCTATTTTACATACTCGGGATGTTTGAAACTGGAAACTAGGCAGCTTTCCAATGGGAAAAGCAGCCACGGTTTCTAAACTAACCAATCACAACAGAAGCAACTTTTGATAATCAGAATAAGTCATGCCTCCACAGGGACAGGGGCAGGAACAAACACACACACACACACACACACACACACACACACACACACACACACACACCCCTGACTGAGCCAGAGTTGCTCTTCTGACTTGATGGGAAAGCTAGAGTGTGGGTTATGTCAAGTATCAAAGTTCTTTTCAGGTATACCGCATTAAGAGTAAATGAGGGGCAAGAGTGGATATCTTGCCACTGGAAAATGATGCTGGAGAGGTAGTAATCAGGGACAGAGCATTGGTAGAAGAAATTAGTAGGCATTTTGTGTTAGTCATCACTGTGGAAGACACAGGCGGTATACCAGAAATTTGAGAATGCCAAGGGGCCGCAGTAAGTGTAGTTGCCATTACTACAGAGAAGGTGCTTGGCAAGATGAGAAGATGAAGGTAGGTCAGTCCCCTGGATCAAATGTTCTACACCCCAGGGTTCGGAAAGTGGTAGCCCAAGAGATTGTGGAGGCATTAGTACTGAACTTTCTAGAATTACACAATTCTGTAGTGCTTCTGCAGGACTGGAATGTTGCAAATATCACTCCACTTGTTAGGAAGGGAGGGAGGCAGAAGAAAGGAAATTACAGGCCAGTTAGTCTGACTTCAGTGGTTCGGAAGATGTCAGAGTAGTATTGGACAGGTAGTATTGAGGAAGCAAGGAGTCTGCAGAGGAACTTAATCAGATTGGGAGAATGGGCAAAGAAGTGGCAGGTGGAATAGAATGTAGAGAAGTGTATGGTCATACAGTTTGGTAGATGAAATAAAAGTATAGGGTACTTTCTAAATGTGGAGAAAATACAAAAGTCAAAGGTGCAAAGGGAGTTAGGAGTCCTTGTGCAGGATTCCCAAAAGGTTAACTTGCAGGTTGAGTCTGTGGTGAGGAAGGCAACTCAAAGTTTGCATTCTTTTCAAGAGGACTAGGATATAAATGCAAGGATGTAATGCTGAGGCTTTATAAGGCATTGGTCAGATTATATTTTGATTATTATGAACAATTTAGAGCAACTTTTTAAAAAAAAATGATGTCTTGGATTTGGAGAGTGTCCAGAGGAATTTCACGAGAATTATTCTGGAAATAAGCAGGGTAAGTGTAAAGAGTGTTGGATGGCTCAGGGCTGGTATTTGCTGGAGTTTCAAAGAATGAGGCAGGATCTCATTGAGACCTATTGAATATTGAAAGGTCTAGATAGAGTGGATATAGAGAGGATGTTTCTTAAAGTGGGGGAGTCTAGGATCATAGGGTACTGTCTCAGAAAAGAGGGACACCCATTAGGAACAAAGATAAGGAGGAATTTCTTCAGCCAAAGGGTCTGAAAGTTAAGACTTTGGGTATATTTAAAGTGGAGGTTGACAGGTTCTTGATTAGGCAGAGCATCAAAGGTTACGGGGAGAAGGGAGGAGAGGGATAATTAATCGGCCAGGATAGAATGGCAGGTAAGTCTCAATGGACTGAAGGTCCTAGTTATGCTCCTATGTCTAATGGTCATATGACCTAAATCTCTTCCTCCTCCCTTACTCAGATTTATTATCATTCAATCATATATATGTTTACCACCAAATGAAACAACATTCCCCCAAACTAAGGTGCACAGTACAGTACATATATTACACACACAACTCATAAAGTAATATTACCACAAATAAATTAACCAATGATAAGGTGCATTTAACTTAAAAAGTAAGCAGTGTGACAGTACTGGTGCTTCATGCTTGATGAGAACTGGGTGGTTGCAGATGTCTCTGGGGATGCAGGTGCTCAGTCAGATGGAGCTGAAGATGTTGCTGCCAACACGGCTGGCTGTGGTCTTACTGTAGGGAGAGGTATTGTGACCCAACGAGGACAGTTTACCCACCAGCTTCTGAGGGATGATCATGTTAAACACCAAACTAGTCAATAAACATCATCCTGAAATATGAGGCACCATTTTCCAGGTGGGACAAAATGGAGTGGAGAGGCCCTGGCATCATGAGCAGATCGATTTGCGCAAAAAGTGAACTGGAAAGGGTCCATGTGGTCACCATTCTGGTCACGGAATTATAGGAAAGATATCAACAAAATAGAGAGAGTACAGAGAAGATTTACTAGAATGTTACCTGTGTTTCAGCACCTAAGTTACGGGGAAAGGCTGAACAAGTTAGGTTTTTATTCTTTGGAGCGTAGAAGGTTGAGGGGGTGCTTGATAGAGGTATTTAAAATAATGACGGGGTAGATCAAGTTGACATGGATAGGCTTTTTCCATTGAGAGTAGGGGAGATTCAAACAAGAGGACATGATTTGAGAGTTAGGGGGCAAAAGTTTAAGGGTAACTCAAGGGGGAATTTCTTTACTCAGAGAGTGGTAGCTGTGTGGAATGAGCTTCCAGTAGAAGTGGTAGAGGCAGGTTCGGTATTGTCATTTAAAGTAAAATTGGATAGGTATATGGACAGGAAAGGAATGGAGGGTTATGGGCTGAGTGCGGGCCAGTGGGACTAGGTGAGAGTAAGCATTCGGCACGGACTAGAAGGGCCGAGATGGCCTGTTTCCATGCTGTTATTGTTATATGGTTATATGTATCAGGATCCATAACCAGCTACTCAAAAAATTTATTATTGTTGAGGTCAGTGCCACTGGGTGGCCGTCATTAAGAAAAGTTACTGTCACCCTCCTGGTCACCAGGATGATGGTGACTGCCTTGAAGCCTGCTGGAACAGTGGGCAGTTTCAGAGAAATGCACAGTCTGGGCTACGCAGTTCCTCAGCACCATAACAGGTATGCTATCAAGCCCCAGAGCTTTATTTGGGTTGACCCTGGCTAGGATCTTCCTCACATTAGCTGCAGCCAGGCAGAGTGCCTGCTCCTCAGGGGGAGTGAGGCCTTCCTTACTGGCACATTGTTCCATTCATCAAACAGTGCATAAAAGACATTCGGCCCATCAGGAAGAGAGGCATTACTGTCTGAGAAAAAGACTGCTCTATGCTTGAGTACTCTATGCCTGAAAAAAGCATAGACACTTTCAATGCCTTTCATAATTTTAAACATCCATAAGTCACCCCTCATTCTCCTAAATTCTGAGGAATAAAGATCTAACCTAACCAGCCTTTCCCTAAAACTCAAGCCTTCTAGTCCTGGCAAATTCCTCCTAAATTCTTTCTGCACTCCTCCCAATGTAATCCATCTTTCCTATGACAAATTGATCAAAAGTGTACACAGTACTCCAAAGACTGTCTCGCCAACAGCTTATACAATTGTAACATAAAGTCCCAACCCTTAAACTCAATGCCATGGCTGACGAGGCCAGCATGCTAAATGCCTTTTCAACCACCTTGTCTACCTGTGATGGTTCTTTCTGTGAAACATGCACTTGCCTCGTGCCCTATCACTCATAGTAGTAGTCCTACATTGTTTTGACTTTCCAAAATGCATCACACTTATCTGTATTAAAATCCATTTGCCACTCCTCTGCCCACTTCCTTTGAATAATCAAGATCTGCCTGTATTCTGCGATAACATTCCTCACAATCAAGAGCACCTTGTAATTTTATGCCATCAGCAAACTTAGCAGTCAAGCCTTATGCATTCATGTCAAATCAGTGATGTAAATAATGAAACATTTTCATTACAATTGGACGCAAATTAAAACACAATGCTACTGCTGCCAAGTCAAGTCTGACCCAAGCCCAAGTATCGTTTTCTTCCATGCTCAGGTCGATCCAACTGAAATCTCTTTAGTACCTCGAAAATTAATGGCAGAGGGCAGATGGCAATCCACCAGCTGGGCATAAGCTTCTGCCCAAGTCATATAGCTTTCCAATATGGAAATCACTATCGGTTCTGAGCTAAGATCCTGGAAAAATCTATCTAACATTAGTGAGAGGGACTTTTATAATTCAATTGATCAGCACACACAGAATCAGAACCAGAGTCAAATTTATTATCACTGACATACATCATGGAAGTTGTTTTGTGGCTGCAGCATAGTGCAAAAACGTAATAAACTATAAGTTACAAATAAATTTTCAATCCTGTACATTGTTGCCTTTTTACCAGGTGGTAATGCAACCAGTCAAAATGATCTCCACCATACATCTGTAGAAATTTGCAAGAGTTTTTGCTGAGATAATCAAAGATTACAGGGAGGAGAATGTAGTTGAGAGGGATAATATAATTAACCATGATGGAATGACGGTGCAGCCAAATGCTGTGCTTTATGGTCTTATATCAAATCTCCTCAAATCCTTGAAGAAATATAGGCACTGGAGCGCCCAGGATAGATCCTGACCCCCTGCGATGTTGGCGCTCAGTAACTTGAAACTGCTCACCGTTTCCAGTGCTGACCACCCAATGAGGACTGGTGTGTGTTCCCACTGGTGTGTATTCTTCCAAGTTCCCACTCTGAATGAGGATGAGAAACAAGTAGTATCCATGTTTGTGATAATCACATCTTATACCATGACAAATGTCAACAATTAGTGTTTGAAATCAATCAGAAGCTGTTGGACCAATTCAATCAGTACATGGGGAGATAATATTTTTCATTTGCTTACGTTTGAGAACATTAGCTAGAGTTTAAAGCTGTCAGAGCAAAAGCTATTTAAGCAAATGCAATCTAAAGGAAAGGAGAAATGTAACAGAAAGATGGTCATTCTGTGATTGGAGAGCTGCAGTGAACTTATTATGACTTCCTTCAGGATCTTTAATCCCCATCAGCTGTTCGTATCATGTGCAATATCGGGAACTCCAATAGAAAGCAAAGGTAGAGTTATGCATATCCAGAAATAAGAATAAGTTAACGTCAGATGATGATTTGTGCAGAGTGAAAAGAAAGTAAGCATTTATAAATATCTACCACTGATATCTAAAATAAGATATCCTGGATATTGCAGCATATTATTTCAACGTATGTGTTCTATGTTGACTTCCTAAGAACTTGTATATTCTGACTCGATATATCTCCATTTTTCAGAGAAGCATCACTTGTTCCACAATGGAAAATTCATGTTAGTTATAGTTCAGCTCTTATACTTGTAATATCTGTACTTTGAAATAATAAGATTCAGTCAACTAAGCTGTGTTACAACTAAAATGGTATAAGTGGTCGGTAAGAACAAAAGTAGACGGATTCAAGCTTCAGTCTCCTCTCTGCGCCTTGTGGCACAATGAGCAGCAACTTTGCTGTTTCTCTTAGCATTTTGTCTGTTTTTTTATGAAACTGAGGAGCTGGTTCAATGCTCAACCTAGCACAGATGGAAAGTGTGCAAGGAGCTGGCCAGATTGGAACCCGGGACCACTTGCCTTGAAGTTCAGTACTGATGCCACTGCACCACCAGCCGGTTATTTACACTTGACTCCTTTCCTTAAATTATATTTTCTTCTGCCTTCTCCACTTAGAAGACCTTCCCACAGATCACAACATGGCATGAACATTTGATATTCTCTCCCTGCTACTTTTTCTCAGGCCCGCACTTGGTGTTTGACAGTGAAGCATATGAGCTCCTTTTTACTTTAACTGCTATATTCCTAGAAGTTGAGGCTGCATTGCTCTTTGTATATTAGCGTACCACTCAGTTCATCATTGAATAGACTTCTTTTTATCACATTTTGTACGCAAGTTGTTCTCTGTAAGATGCATCAGAATAAGAGAACTTGGAGAAAGTCTGAGGAACGATTTGGAGAGCCCGATATTTGTTGGATCATCTATCGTTTATCTGTGTTGTCTGCTGTTTAGAGTCTTGAACTTCTTTTTGACATGCAACTCCTGGGTATTTGAAACTTCAAGGACCTGGTTACAGACTGAAGCATTTTGGCTGCTGAAGGGAAGTTTGGCAGGAATGATGGCATCAGTTCAGGGGAACAAACAGCACGTCCTGGCAGTGTTACACATGTTATATAGCTTCCAATACTGTCAGTTTGGGTTGGGTTTCTACCTCGTCTCGAAACTGAGTGTTACCTGGAAAAACCCCATTCACTTGTAGCACCAAGCTCAATGTCACATTCTACATGGGGAACATGTGCCTGTCAAAACAGAGCTCAAGCTTCAGTCCAGGATATAGATAACAGCTAATCTAGGCCTACATCAAAGCTATAGATTCATGCAAGACTGAGTCCCTGTAAAGGGTCCAGCTGAAATATTCGAATAGAAAATTATTAGCATGCTAGCATTGCAAACTCCTCCACACTTACAATCATAACCTAAATCTATACAGCAGGTCTTCTGGTGCTCCGGCAGAACTGCTTGTGTTGGCTGGAAAGTCTTTTTCAATTGTTTGTTTCCTGAATCCTGCAGCTCCATGTTCTTGAGCTAGGGTGTTTCAACAGGGGCAAGAATTCTGTGTCTATTCCAAACCTAAGAAGCTTGCATTATTATCTGGGTATAAAATGGTTGTGGCACATCAGACAATATGAAAAATCTTTCTGGACCCTTCAAAGCTATACAGACAAAAACTTTGAAAGAGATAGAAGGCACATTGATGTCAACAATAGCAAAATATTTCTGTAAATGGAGTCTGCAAAGGAGGTAGCCAAGTCCTACCTCAGGGCTTCACTTCAACAAGTACTAAACACGTGTTCATCCTAATCTTAACTTTTGCATTGACAAAGAACAACACAGCCCAACAACCACTTACCTAAACATGAGAAACTCTGCAGATGCTGGAAGTCCAAAGCAACATATGCAAAATGCTGGAGAAGTCAGCAGGTCAGGCAGCATCTATGGAAAGAGATAAGCAGTCAATGTTTCGGGCCAAGACCCTTGATCAGGTCTGAGAAGGAAGGGAGAAGATGCCAGAATAAAAAGGTGGTAGAGGGGAAGGAGGATAACTAGAAGGTGATAGATGAAGCCAGGTGGGTAGGAATGGTAAAGGGCTGGAGAGGAAGGAATCTGACAGGAGAAAATAGTGCACCAGGGGAGAAAGGGAAGGAGGAGGAAACCTGGGAGGATGTGATAGGCAGGTGAAAAGAAGTAGGAGGCTAGATTGGGGAATAGAAGAGGGGAAGGGGAGGTAAACTTTTTTGTACCGGAAGTAATCAATATTCATGCTGTCAGTTTGATGGCTACCCAGATAGAATATAAGCTGTTGCTCCTCCACCTTGAGTATGGCCTCATCATGGCACAAGAGGAGGATCCTCTTACCAAAATATGATACTTGGCTACAAGCTGATATTAAACAATTGCCTTTGATAAACAACAGCATAGTTTCTTCCTGGGGTATTACATCCATGCATTGAAAATCATCAGTAGTAATTTTTCTTTCTGTAAAACTTGTTTCCAGAAGTTGTTTAGGTCTTCTATAAACTGAAAACTACATTTCATAGATCTCCTCTCTGTGCTGTGGCACTGCTGCTGATTGTCAGAACTTCAGGCTTGAATTGTCCCCTCCATCCTTGGAGTTCTACAAAATCGATGCAGCATCATCTCACCCTCGTATTCCTCACTCCCACCCTTCTGGAGAGATGGTTAGCGCACAATCAGTATAGCAAACAACATCATGTGTGAAACACTCATGCTGAATCCAAACATCTGTTAAAATGCATACATCAAAATTATGTTTTCATGAAGCTAGAGGAAATGTTGCAGTTTTATATTGGTGACACAAACTTTAAACATATACTTGTTGTATCAATCCACTCTCTTGCCAAGTTTTCTTCCCTGGATAACAATTTCTTCCATAAAAAAATGTTTTGAAATATTGTGGTCTGGGTGTTGAACACACTGCATTAAACTAAAATGATCGAAGTAAGAGGAGACTGGAATTGTGGGGATTGCTTTGTTAGGAACTGAAGGGGATCTGATGGGATGAATGGCTTCTTTCTGCATCATACTGAGTAAGTTCACATGAACTGCTTGATGATATATTGGAAAGATAATTACAGGGAATACTAATGAAACACTATCCTTAATTGCATAACTACGAGCAAAGAAAGAAGGATTCATTCTCTTTTGATATCCAGCATATTCCTAGAGGCCTTCTGCTCTGGAGGGGGTTATGCTTTCACTGCAATGGATGGCAGACTTTTATGGAATCCAATCATTTTCATTCCTTGGGAATCAAATGATCTTCCCCAGAGGAAATGCAGAGATGAATTACAATTTAAATCTCAAGTTGCAACTTCACACAGATACATTTTTAAAGAGCTGCAAATCACATAAAATAATTTATTCTATGATTTCTTTTTCTAATTTTTATTCTGTGTCAACCTAAAGGGACTAATTCATTATTGACATATGGTCTCATATACACCTACCGACAGCTCACACACAGAGATCACAGCAGGATTAGAAGGACATTTTGGCCACAACAGGTTAAACAGTCATGCCTACTGACATTTGATTCCACTATTTTTGATAGGGGACCTCAATTATTTTAACTAGTTTTAATCCCAAAATATTCATATTTGTTATTTATTTATTGCCTGGATGTGGAGACTGGTGGCCAAGCCACTATTGATCATACATCCTTAAATGACCATGAACTAATTTAACGCAGATAGTAGAGAAGAAAAGGATGGCAGATTTACTCTCCTGAAGTGAACCAGATGGCCTTTCCTGACATTTGGGTAGCTTCCTGATGAGCATCACTGATACCTACAGATTTATTGCAGATTTGCCTAAACTCCCCAGCTGCTGTAGTGGGATCTGATGTAATGGTGTGGCTATTCACTAGACAAAGGCATAAAGCTACTGGGTGAGACAATGCAGATTCACTAATAATAGACTAACCAGATAGGAATTGTACAGTCAGTGCAGCGTTCTGAACTCATCCCTGTAGTGATAATCTCAGGCTCGGAAACCACTTAAAAAAGGTATTTTGGTTACGATTAGGCAGATTCATGAAAAAGAAGCCAACATTTATGGGAGGGTTGCTAATTGTGTGAAAAGCTCCACTGCATAAATGTGATAAAAACAGACAGAAGGCCGATCAGCACTGAATCGCTCTCTCAAGTGAGTAGTTACAGCATTTCATTGCAGAATAGCAAGAGCTGTAGATGAGAAATATATGGTAAAGGAGACAATTCACCAAACCTCGGTGGCTATTTAGATATGAACTTCTGTGATATCAGCTAAACCCATCCAAACAGCAACAGTGCAAGAGTTGTTAACTTATCTGGACTGACTCGGTTTAATTGAGCTAGGTAAATGTTAAGCCACATTTATAGAACAGCTGTCAGTTTGACACAGATGGCATTATCAGTTCCCGTCAAAGACTACAGTTTATGGGTTAATCAAATCATAAACAAGAGAGAATCTGCAGATGCTGGAAATCCAAGCAACACACACACACACACACACACACACACACTTAGAGGAACTCAGCAGGCCAGGCAGCACCTATGGAAAAAAGTATAGTCGACATTTCACACCCAGTCCCTTCAGCAGGACTGGGTTAAACTGCTGTTCTCCAGTACAGTGGGGGTTTGTATCTTCTGACATTCACAGAGCACCTCACATAACAGTTCAACTTTACACAGAAAAACATAAATAGTACGAGAAAGAAGCAGGCCTATCAACCCAAACAAATATTACAAATCACATTTACTTACCTTATTTTCAAATTCTTTCTTCTCTTTTCAATTCATGCAGATTCAATGCTGATTGGTTTCTACCTCAGCTATTCTCTTTTATCTCATATTTTTACTCAACATAAAAGGAGGCCATCTGGCCCATCAACTGTAAGCTGGTTCTCAGAGCAATCCCATTTACCCTCCCATTACACGGAATCTCCTAATGGCCATCTACACTGGGGTCAATTAACCTATCGACAGAAAGTCTGCAGGATGTGAGAGGAAACTGGAACACCCATGCAAAATCCATTCTGTCACAGGAAGAAGGTTCAAACTCTAACCAGCCAGCATCAGAGGGCAGAATCAAATCCTGGTCCCTGCAGCTAAAAAGCAGCATTTCTACCTGCTGTGTCACTTACCACCTGTTGCAAAAAGCTTTTACTTCACTCTTGAAGTGAACTCAACAGTCTTTTAATCCTCTATGTGAAAATGTTTCTCTTATTCTGCACTCTTACAAATCTGTTAGCAATGGCTCCTTGATGTTATTTTCACAAGTAGAATTAAAGAGCATATGTCAGCAGTAGGTATGGCTATCCTTTACAGAGCTAGGTGAACCATCAAAAAACACGAGAACATAAGAAATAGGAGCAGGAGTAGGCCATCTCTGCCATTCAACAAGATCATGGTTGATCTGGCCACAGACTCATCTCCACCTACCCACCCTTTCCTCATAACTCTTAATTCCCTGACTGTGCAAAAATCTATCCAACTTTGTCTTAAGTATATTTACTGAGGCAACCTCCACTGCTGCATTGAGCAGAGCATTCCACAGATTCACCACTCCATGGGAAAAGCAGTTCTTCTGCCCTAAATTTACTCCCACGAATCTTGATACTATGTCCCCTAGTTCTAGTCTCACCTACCAGTGGAAACAACTTTTCTGCCTCTATCGTATCTATCCCTTTCATAATTTCATATGTTTCTGTAAGATCTGCTCTCATTCTTCTGAATTCCAGTGAGTACAGTCCCAGACAACTCAATCTCCCCTCATCTCTGGAATCAACCTACTGACCCACTGTTGCACTGCCTCCAAAGCCAGTATATCCTCCTTCAAGTAAGGAGACCATAACTGCATGCATCCTGTACAGCTGCAGATTAAGCTCCCTACTTTTACATTCAACCTCTCTAGCAATGAAGGCCAACATTCCACATGCCTTCTTGATAGCCTGCTGCACCTGCAAACCAACCTTTTGTGACTCATACACAAGCACTCCCAAGTCCCTCTGCACAGCAGCATGCTGCAATTTTTTTACCATTTAAGTAATAATCTAATCTATTTTTTTTTCTTCCAAACTGGATAACCTCACATTTACCAACATAGTACTCCATCTACCAGACCCTGGCCCACTCACTTAACCTATCTATATCTCTCTGCAGACCCTCCATATCTTCTGTACAGTTTGCTTCATCAGCAAACTTAGATACACTACACTCGGCTCCCTCTTCCTGATCATTAATGTGTATTGGTAACAGTTGAGGCCCCAGCACCGACCCCTGTGGAACACCACTCACCACTGATTCTCAACCAGAGTAACACCCAGGTAATCATCTCTATACTTTCTATTAGTTAATCAATCCTCTATCCATGTTAATACATCACCCCAACTCTATGCATCCTCATCTATGGGCACTTTATCGAACACCTTCTGGAAATCCAAATAAAAAACACCCATCTGTTCCCCTCTATCCATTGCACTTGTTATATCCACAAAGAACTCTAGTAAGTTTGTCAAACAGGACCCACCTTTGCTGAATCCATGCAGGCAAAAAGGCAGGTAACTATAGGCCAGTTAGTTTAACATCTGTAGTTGGGAAAATGCTTGAAGCTATCATTAAAGAAAAAAATAGTGAGGTGTCTGGAAAGAAATAAATCCAACAGGCAGATGCAGCATGGATCCAAGGGACCTTTGGCCAACCTTTTCTGTTTTTCATGATTATAAAAACTTCTACTATCCATTTTTATATTTTTGGCTAGTTTATTTTCATAATCTGGCTTTCCTTCCTTTATTGCTCACTAGGTGGTTCTTTGTTGCTTTTTACTATTTCCCCAATCTTCCAGTTTCCCACTACTCTTGGCAGCTTTGTACACACGAGCTTTCAGTTTGATGCCTTCTTTTATTTCCGTAGTTATCCAAGGCTGGCTCTCCCCTCCCTTACAGTCCTTTCTTTTATCTGGAATATACTTTAGTTGAGCACCATGAAAAATCTCTATGAAAGTCTTCCACTGTTCCTCAACCATCCCACCATATAGCCCATGTTCACTAGCCAAATCCTCCCTCATCTCATTGTAGTCTCCATTGCTTAGGCATAATACACTGGTTTTCAATCAAACTATTGAACCTCAATTTGTATGAGAAACTCAGTCATACTGTGATCACTCTTTCCAAGAGGATCCCTACCTGCAAGATCACTAACTTTATCTGTCTCATTCCACAGGACCAGATCTAAGATAACACGTTCCCTTGTAGGTTCAGTAACATGCTGTTCAAGAAAGCCAACACATATGCATTCTATGAAGTCCTCCTCAAGACTGCCTCGACCAACTTGATTCACCCAATCTATGGTCAAGTTAAATTCCCCCACGGTAACTGCTGTTCCATTCTTACATGCCTCAGATATTTCTGTTTATTGTCTGTACCACTGTAATGTTATTATTCGGTGGCTGATAGACAACTCCCACCAGTGATTTTTTTCCCTTTACTATTCCTAATCTCTACCCAGATGGATTCAATATTCTGCTCCTTAAATCTTATATCATCTCTCACTATTGCCCCGATCTCATCTTTAATTAAATGTGCTACCCAACCTCCCTTACCCTCCTGCCTATCCTTCTGTATTACCTGATATCCTTGGATATTTAATTCCCAATCCTCTCCACCCTGCAACCACATTCCTGTAATGGCCACTAAATCATACCCCTTTGTACTGATTTGTGCCACAATTTCACGGACTTGTTTTGAATACTATGAACATTCACATAAAATGTCCTTACACTCATTGTGCTTTTAAAATTTTGTAATCCTTTTCTGTTTTGCATTTGATTTTTCTTCACTCCACTCTTACGTTTCTATATTTTATCTTTTGCTTTTATCTACACTTTTCTCTTTTACTTTACCCTTACTTCTCCAATCTGTTGAACCCACCCCCTACTATTTAGTTTAAAGCCCTATCCACAGCCCTAGTTATGCAATTCACTAGGATACAGGTCTGATTACGGTTCAGGTGGAGCCTGTCCCATTGGTACAGTCCCTCCTTCCCCAATACTGGTGCCAATTTCCCATGAATTCAAACCCTCTTCTCACATACCAATCCTTGAACCGCGCATTTAACTCTTTAATCTTCTTGACCCTATGCCAATCTGCACATGGCTCAAGTTGTAAACCAGAGATTACAACCTTTTTGGTTCTGCTGTTTGTTAGTCCCTAGCTGCTCAAATTCCTTCAGCAGAAGCTCTTTCCTCATTCTACCTATGTCATTGGTACACCCATGGACTACAACAACTGGATCTTTCCCCTCCCACTGCAAATTCCTCTGCGGGTCAGATAAGATGTCCTGAACCTGGGCAGCAGGCAGGCAACACAGCCTTTGCTCTATCCTTGCTACAGAGAACTCTGTCTATCCCCCTGACTATACTATCCTCAATTCCACTACATTTCTCTTCTCTTCCCCTTTTGAATGGCTCCCTGAACTACAGTGCCACAGTTAGGTTGCTCATCCTTCCTACAGCCCCCACTCTCATCCACACAGGGAGCAAGAATCTCAGACCTGTTGGACAAGCTCAAAGGCTGAGGCTTCTCCAGCACTGTCCCTTGGATCCCACAACCTGCCTGTGTTCCCTGGTGCTCTTCTCTCCACACCTGCCACCTAAAGACCCCAAAACAGACTACCGTCCTTTAGAAAACTCTTCCTGTCCAGCTCCCAAGAATGTTCCGTGTTGTCCCACTCCTGATTGGCTGACACAACATTCCTATGTTGGACAACATGGCTCTTTATCATTAACCAAAGCCAAAAGACTCCTATCAGCAAGATATACTGCTTTTACAGAAAACTGCTAAAACAAAATATCTCGCAGCATAGCAGTAGAAATGTTGACCAGGGCATTACGTACCTCACCAGCAGGGACGGGATTTTGTGAACAAGAAGGATGGAACACTCCATTCTTGCATTGATTATTGGCTCCTCATCAACATCACTGTGAAAAACTGTTACCTCTTCCCCTGCTTGCCTCTGCATTCAAACATCTCTAGAGAGCAACCACATTCTCCAAGATAGAGCTGTGTAATGTTTACAACCCAATTTGCATCCGAGAAGGAGACAAGTGGAAGACAGCATTCAACACCCCCACTGGCAACCATGAATACTTTGTGATGCCGTTTGGTCTGGCCACACCTTCCCTGTTTTTTTTTTGGGCCCTGATCAATGAAGTGGTCCAGGACACGTTGAATCAGTTTGTTTGTGTGTGTACTTGGACAACATTCTGATCTATTTCCGCTCTCTCCAGAACACGTCCAGCATGTCTGGAAGGTTCTCAGACACTCCTCAAGAATATTCTTTATATCAAACCAAAGAAGTGTGAGTCCCACAAAGAGCAGGTGTCACTCCTGGGCTACCTCTTCACCCTTCCCAGTGTTCAATTGATTCATATAAAGTTGTGGCAGTCATAGAGTGGCCCAAACCATAGGTATGGTGCTTCATAGGGTTTGCAAACTTTTATCACCGGTTCATCAAAAACTTCAGTCCCATCGTGGCTTCCAAGTACATACTTACCAAGAAGACCTCTAAAGGATTCCATTGGCCAAGCAGAGCAGAACAAGCTTTCTTAAGTGACGCTTCTCCGCTGTCCCAGTGCTGCAACATCCAGACCCGTCCCATCCATTCTTGGTCAAGGTTGATGCATCTGATGTCAGCATCCTGAGACCACCACTCTCATGGTTCAGCACGTTTTCAGCTTGTACTGCTTTCCTCAGGACACAGTGCCCGGTCAAAGACCACAGCTACGTCCCATTTTTTGGAAGGCTTTCTCTTCTCTTTTCGGAGCCACAGACAGCCTCTCATCAGGTTTCCACCTCCAAGCTAATGGCCGTTCTGGGAGAGTGAATCAGGAGCTTTTCCTACACTGCCTCATCTCTTCCAACCCCCACAACCTGGAGCTCCCATCTAGTTTGGGCAGAGATTGCCCATAGTAATCTCCACTGGCATGTCGCCCTTTGAAAAAAGAATTCCAGCCACCATTCTTCCCTGACCAAGAGATTGATGAGGGAATCCCAGCTACAAGTGCACTTGGAGATGAGCCAGAACTTCTCCACTGTGCACCCAGAAACAATATGCCCAGCAGGGCAATCGGTGCTGCTGATGGGCGAGGTCACACCAGTCAGGGGAGAAAGTCTGGCTGGAATTTAGATATCTTCTATTGAGAGTAGAGATCCTCAGTTTGGCCCCCATGCTACGTGGGACTATTCCAGTGGAGAAGGCTAGCTTTCTATACTCTGCATCTTTCATCGTCCATAAAGGTTCATCCAGTGTTCCATGTTTCCTAGCTCAACCTATGACTTCCTGCTTGGTGGATAGGTCCCTAGTCTATTCTGTGCGGTGCTTCGTAGCATCTTGCTAGCTGCAGGACCGTGTCCAGAACCTCATTGATTGGAGGGGTATGGCCTAGAGAAACTTTCTTGGGTTCCGGATTGATGCATCCTGAACAAGCCTCTCATCCAAGATTTCCAGCAGGCACAGGCCTCTAGTTTCTTAGGAGATGCACCCAGGGAGGGAGTCCATGTTACAACCTTTTGCAGGCAGGCAGCTGCAAGAACGCACAGTAATATTTCTTTGTAATCGTATTGAATTCTATCCCTTTGGGTTCAGTGTTGACAAGTCTTGATTGAAGCACAGTAACAACAACACTCCCTGTTTTCCTTAATCCATGTTCCAGGAAAGAAGCTTAGTGATTTTGATAGGCACTGTTAAAGGAACAATATTAATATTAATTGAGTTCTAGGTGCCTGCTTTAGAGCCACTGTGACAGTGCTAGTTTTCAGTTAATTTAAGAGTTTTTGTTTGCAGCACTGTTGGCCTTCCATTTATTATTTTCTGTCTTAATAAGTATTTTCTGTCAGTCTTCACCGGGGAAGATACTAGGAGTATGCCAGAAATTCCAGAGTGTCAGATGCAGAAGTGAGAGTAGTTGCGAATATTAAGAAAGTGATTGGGAAGCTTATAAGGCTGAAGGTAGATAAGTCACCTGGACCAGATGGACTACACTCCAGGGTTATGAAAGAGATAGCCGAAGTGATTATGGAGGCATTAGTAATGATCTTTCAAGAATCATTAGATTCCGTAATGGTTGCAGAGGACTAGAATATTGCAAATGTCACTCCACTCTTTATGAAGGGAGGAAGGCAGAAGGAAGGAAGGAAAATATAGACCAGTTAGCTTGATTTTAGTGGTTGAGAAGATGTTGGTGTCCATTATTAAGGATGAGGTTTTGGAATACTTGAAAGCACATGATAAGATAGGCCAAAGGCAGAATGGTTTTGTTAAGGGGAATATATTGACTGGTTGCATCATGGCCTGGTATGGAAATAATGCCCTTGAAAGGAAAATCCTTCAAAAATTAGTGGATATGGCTGAGTCCATTATGAGTAAATCCCTCCCCACCTTTGAACACATCTACATGGAGACCTGTTGCAGGAAAGCAGCATCCATCAAGGATCCCCACCACCCAGGCCATGCTCTTTTGTTGCTGTTGTCATGAGAAAGAAGGTACAGGAGCCTCAGGACCAGGTTGAGGAACAGTCAATACCCCTCAAACATTAGGCTCTTGAACAAGAGTGCATAGTTCCATTCAATTTAACTTGCCCCAACATTGATCTGTTCCCAATGAGCTGGACTTACATTCAAGGACACTAGATCTTCTGTTCTTAATAGTTATTGCTTACTATTATTATTTTTGCATTTCACAGTTTGTTATCTTTTGCACACTCCTGTTAGGTGCGGTCTTACATTATGTTTCTTGAATTTACTGTGTATGCCTGCAAGAAAACAAATCTCAATGTTCCATATGATGACATATGTGACTTTTAATAATAAATTTACTTTGATCTTTGACTATTTTCTAAACAGGTGGAAAATTCAGAAATCAGAGGGACTCCCAAAGGGACTTGCGAGTCCTCAAGCAGGATTTGCTAAAGGTTAACTTGCAGGTTGAGTCGGTGGTAAGGAAGGCAAATGCAAGGTGAGCAGTCATTTCAAGAGGGCTAGAATATGAAAGCAAGGATGTAATGCAGAGGATTTATACGGCTACACTTGGATTACTGCAGACCATTCTGGGCTGCTTATCTAAGAAAAGATATGCTGGCATTGGAGTCGGTCCGGAGGACGCTCACATGGATGATTTTGCAAATGAAAGGATTAATGTATGGGGAACAGCTGATGGCTCTGTGCCTGTACTCACTGGAGTTTAGAAGAATGAGGAGGGTTTGAAACCTAGTATTTATTGTAAAGCCTTGATAGAGTGGATCTGAAGAGGATATTTCAGATAGTCTAGGACCAGAGGGCACAGCCTCAGAATCAAGCAGGGGTTCCAGAGTAGATATTCCTTGTTTGATGGCATTAGTCCATGACATTAAAAAGGTTGGGAACCTCTGGAATAGAGGGATGTCCATTTAGAACAGAGATGAAGAGGAATTTTAGTCAGAGGGTGGTTAATCTGTGGAATTCATTGCCACAGATGGCAGTGGAGGCAAAGTCACTAGTATATTTAAAACAGAGGTTGATAAGGTGTCAAATATTATGAGAAGAAGGCAGGAGAATGGGGTTGCAAGAGATGGTGGAGCAGTCTCAATAGGCCGAAAGATCTAATTCTGCTCCTATGTCTTATGGTCATGGTCTTAGTATCACTGGCATAAGTCATGAAATTTATCTTTTTGTGGCAACAGTACATTGAAATCACAATAACAACATGTATATATATATTAAACAAGTAGGGCAAAAAGAGAACAAGGAAAATAGAGTGGTAGTGTACATGAGCTCAGTGTCCATTCAAAAATCTGATGGCAGAGGAGAAGAAGCTGTTCCTGAAACATTGAGTGTGTGTCTTCAGGCTCCTGTACCACCTCCTTGATCCCCATCACCAAGGAAGGTATGTGTTCCCTCAACTTCCTCTTCCTGAAGTCCATAATCAATTCCTTAGTCTTCCTGACATTGATTGTTGTTGTGACATAACTCAGTCTCAAATCTGACTTACCACTGTAAAAACAAACATTGCATAATTTAATATTATTAATAATTAATACATAAACTGCTTTTGTACTTGCTAAGCATCATAGGAGTATATCCATATTGATATTAATGTATATTTTTCTTCTGCATCTCACAGCATTTATGTATTTTAACTTCCTTCTTCAGAAGCTGTTGTTATATCTTCATCCAGTAAAAGAAAGTGTGGGAAAGAGAATACTGTTCTGTTGTGAACTTGAATGGCAAACTTAAGTGGTTAATATGTGAAATATTGGTAGCTACGGAGAAGAACAACATTCTATGGCAAATGGAAATAAACAATGCGAACCATAAAAAGCAAAAGGGGACATTCTCAAAATATTTTTTCCTGCTTTTTGAATAAATGCTGCTGATGTGGAAACAATCTGTTTGATTATCCTTAAACTAATGGGTTTGCATGAACTTCTTTTAAAACAAGAGACCATTTAAAGAACACAGTAAGAAATAGAATAATAGCAAATGGACTTCCCCGACAACCTGTTGAGACCTCTGGGCAAATTGAGTGGGCATTTAACAATCACACTGAAGCTGACCACGAACAGTACACCTCAGTTTTCAGCAAGAAAGCATGTGTTAAGTTAAACCTGATGGACTAATCTCTAAGTAACAATAAAACCACCTCATTTTACACCTCAAAATACTCCTTATTAACATATTTTGAAAATCAGTCAGGTTATGGAAATATCTTTAAAATTATGAGAATTATAGGAAGTGTTCAACCCCTGCCAGTTTTGTTGGCAGCTCCATGTCTGTCCTCTACTACCATGATGAGGCCAACTCAGGTTGGAGGAGAAACACCTCATATTCCATCTGGGTAGCTTCCAACCTGATGCATAATCATGGATCTCTCCAACTTCTGTTAATTTCTCAGCCCCCTTTCTTTTTCCCCATTCTGGTTACCATCTCATCTCTTCTGGTCACCCACTCATTACTTCCCCCTGGTTCTACTCCTCCTTCCCTTTTTTCCATGGTGTCCGGTCCTCTCCTATTTGATTCCTTCTTCTTCAACCCTTTACATCTTCCACCTTTCACCTGTCTCCTCCCAGCTTCTTATTTAAACCCCTCTCCCTCACCTAGTGACCTTCCTCTTCACCTGGGTTCACTTGTCACCTGTCAGTTTGTATTCCTTCCCCTCCCCCATCTTCTTATACATGCTTTAGCCCCTTTCCTTTCCAGTCCTGATGAAGGGTCTCAGCCAGAAATGTTGACTGTTTATCCCCTCCATAGATGCTGCCTGACATGCTGAGTTCCTCCAGCATTGTGTGTGTGTGTTGTTTCTTGCCGGAATGTACAATCATCTGTAATCTATCAAATTGTTGCTGTGTTGATATCACAGAATTGTGGCAAAGGGAGTTTTTGTAATCCATTGTCAGGTCCTGCTATACTTGAAAGAAAAAGAGAAACATATTGCTGATTTTTAGGAAAATCTAAGTCTTTTCAGATGGGTTATGTGCAATTAAACATGCTCTACAGGCTATTCACTCAGTCCTATCACCTACCAACCCATGCCTCTTTATATTGGTTACCTTCCCCTTCCACTCTCAATCCTGATGCAGGGTCTCAATCTGAACCATTAACAATTTCCCCCCACCACCTCCCACAGATGATGCTCAACCCGTTGAGTTCCTCCAGCAGACTGATTTACGCTCAGAAGAGAACTGCAAGTGCCAGCCAAGATCTAGAGCCTTAAAATAAAATAGCAAGGTTTGCTTGCAGACAAAAGGACAATCAAGAGAAAGAAGAGGATATTGAATGGTTGTGATGGTAAATGCATAACTGAAGGAGAAATTTGGAGAGTCACATGATTAGTCCTAATAAAACAGATTTTTCCCTCCTCCAACTTTTCCATTGATCATGGCACTATTTTACCCATTATAGCCCCCCCACAAAAAAACACTATTCAATTGTGTAGAAAGAACAGAAAGACAAAATAACTGTTAAAAAGTGTAAGACTCCGCAAATATTGTTCTATAGAAGAATATTGCTTTGCTGGTTCACGTCATTGCAGTGGGGTTGGCATCAAAATTAAGTAAGTCTTGCCAAGTTTGTAGAAGGTGCTGTGTTGAGAGTTCATTCAGTTGGCCATGTGCAGTTTTGGTCTCCATATCTAAATAATGATGTACTTGGAATCAGCCCAATATAGATTCCCTAGATCCATTCCTGGAAGGGCTACAAAGCTGCCTGAACTCCATTAATGTTCTGCTGCAGTCTAAAAGGGGTAAGATTTTGAACAAAGCTAGAATATGCAGAATGGAACCACTCTGGAGAAAGGTCATTTGTGGTCATAATGTTTAACAAGGGTTCATTTGTCAGGTAGTTTGGTGGATTTGTTATCAAGCCATTTATGTATCAGGCCTGAAAATCATTCATTAAAGTGATATACATGGTTCAGATGAACCTTTTAATGCATAATTTAGGCTCTCGCAGCTGATTATTGGTGCTCTGTTGCTTACAAGTTTGGAAAGGGCTTCTAGGTTTGCCTTGAGAAATTCTTTGCAGCACACTTAAGAAACTTATCTCTCTTCCAAATAGTTTTTTTTTAATTAATCAAAACTAAAACATTAGGTGTTTGGAAAAAACATACCAAGTCAAACAGCACGTGTGGAAAGAAAAACTGCTGGCTTTTCAGATTTTGCACCCTCAGAACTGATAAAATAGGAAAACAAGTTAGCTTTTTGTGCAGACAGAATGGGAGGAGGGTGGTGATGGAATGATAGAAGAGAAATAATATTTCTAAAATGGTGAGTTAATGGGGCAATTACCAATACAGATTGGCTAATTATGTTGTTAATGATGAGGCTATGGATGTGCCCAGCATGCCAGACTATGCAAGCTGAAATAAGACTAACTGAGCCAACATGATGACAAGCAGAGAGAGCCAATTCCGTTGCAGACAGAGTGACATACTGTAAGTTTGGAGAATTTGAGATGAATTGCGGAAGACTACAAACTGCCCTCACGGGAGCTGGAGCATGCTCCCCAATCTTTCATTACAGTAGGCTTTGTTGTAACACAGCAGGAGGCCATGTGCATAAAAGATCACTAGAGATTGGGAATTGAAGTGGCAAGCAACCAAGTACTCGCAGTCACTCTGCAGACTACACACAGGTTCTCAGCAATGAAGTGCTATATCTGTGTTTGGATTTTCTAATGCTGAGGTGACGACATTGTGAACACGACATGCAGAACATTAGAAACACCTGCCACAGACTTCCAGGTCCACTCCCACTCACTTCCCCAACTTGACACTACATGCCTGTCAACTTACACCCTTCTTCGGTGCACCAATGATCTTTCCTTGTCATTCCCCTTCCCCTCTCTATACTAGCTATTCTATCCTCAGTCCCGATGCAGGATTTCAAACCAAAACCAAACCAACTTCTTTCCTCTCATAGATGCTGCTTGACACACTGAGTTCCTTTAGCACAAGGAAATATGCCTTGTATTTTTCAATTGCCTTTGCCTTCTCAATGCCCACAGGCTCCAAGTTTACTTGCTCCTCTTCCGGATGCCATTTTTGATCAGTAAGGCTGTGGAGAAGTATCCTCATCACTCAGAAAGGTATCATGAGTTGTTTCAGAATAATGCAGAACACAACACCTCTCAAATGACAGTCCTTGAATCTTCAGTTGTCATTTCTGACTACTGGCATTGGTAGTAAATAGTATTGGTTTACTATTGTCACATGTAGGATCAAAATGTTAGATACAAGAGGGCATGTATTTAAGGTGAGAGGGGGGAAATTCAAAGGAAGTGTGTGGGGCAAATTTTTAGAGTTGTGGTGAATGCTTGAAAGACATTGCCAGGGATGTGGTGGAGGCAGGGATTATTGAGGCATTTAAGAGGTTCTTTATCAAAGAATAAGGGTGGGGGATACAGACTGTGTGCAAACAAGGATTAGTATAATTAGACATCACTGGCTTAATTAATTTGGGACAACATTATAGCAAAAGGTCTTTTTTCTGTGTTGTATTGTTCCATGATTTATATGCACCAAGATAAAGTGAAATTTTTTTTGTTTGCATGCCATTCCATACAAACAAAAGATCATTTGATACATAAGCAATGTTGTTCTTTGGAGTGAAGGCTACAGCATCATAATATATTTGTTTAAGAATTGGGGGTGTGTGGAAGAAAAATTAAGAGGAAAATTAAATTTTGAATTAAACTTCTTATCAAGATTGACCAGCTAAGTATTTGCTCAAGATTTGGGTCATGAGTATGACCGGATAAAACATGGACACTACCTTGCTTGTGCTAGCTAACAATAGCTAGACGTAGATCATTCCAGTAATGAGGTATTGTTAATCTTTGTCTAAGACTGTCTCTCTGAAAGAGGAACTGACTGTAGACCTGCATTTCTGATTTTGTGTATCGTACGGGGACATTGTAAACTGGTAAATACCTAACAAGTGTTTCTTGAAATCACTAAATATGTTTGGCTGTTGACCATATAAATTTAAGATGTAACCTAATATTGGTGCAGTCATAGGGCAACAACTCCCGTAATCACATATTAAAGAGTTAGCCTTATAACCTGCGTCCTTATTTCTTTTTGATAATAGAGTAAATTCTCTTACAGTAAAATGTGGTAAAACAGGATAAATTCTTCAACAGGGTGTCCTCAGTAATCACACATCAGGTGAGAAAACTACAAGAGAGTTCCACTGTAGATTAACTGTTGGATAGCTATGTCCTGCCAGGTAACTAAAATTACAATTTGCTAAGGTTTACACATACATTTATGCTACTGCTCCTGCCATTAATAAATTAATTTATGCTTTTATTTGTATACTCTAAAGAAGAGAAAGTTAATAAGTATTAGTTATGGCAATTTAGTAACTGTATTTAATTATTGACTTCCTGCTTGTCTTTATTCCTATAAGATTACATTTATTACTTTATTTTCAGTGCTTGCAGAGAAGGAAAACTCTGATCTCAAATCTCCGCTGCCTTGTGGCTATACCCACTCATGGGGAAGGCTTTGGGCATAAACCGGAGTTGGAAACCCTAAGGCAGTCTTACATTGAGTTCAATGCTGACTGGCTACTCCTGTGACGCTGCCGGTACCAAACTGTATCTGGCTCTGCAATTCCTTCGGGTTCATCAAATGCATGGAGAGGAAGCTTGCTACATGGGCAACAGCTTGCTCTCCATTTCGTACTGCCCAGGCTTGCGTATCTAGACAGCTGGCACACAATATCCATGGTCAACTCTGACAGCCGAAGGCCCTCTCAATGTTTGTGAATTTTGCAGCTTCGCATATCTTTATCAATTCTCAGTATCTCCAGTTGGTCAGCTTTGAATTTAATTTCAGCAAGCACAGAAAACCACAAACTATAGTCTTGACAACATTTAGTTACTTCACATTTTTGTTTAAACAACATATTCACTTCCAACACAGGCTGTTCACTCAAGTAAACTAATATAGACAATTTGTAACCACTTTTTAAAAATAGTATGTTTGAAACTATTCACAAAATTGCTCTACATTTTCTTTAAAATACTGTTTGTTATTTGGTCTTCCATGATGTAGCTTAATATTAATGCACATTTTACAACACCACTTGCTTCTTGATTTTCTTATTTTTCATACAGCACTGAGACACTGATAAGTAAAAGCAGTAACCATGGCTTCACAGATCAGAGGATGTCTGCTACACTTGGGTTTACTCTGTCACCTCCTGCAACGACTCAGCTGTCAGTCATGAAACAGTCTCACAGTGCAGAAGAGGTGTGTTGAGTCGTGAAATGGAGCTGATGGATATTAAAGCACAGTTTAGTTGAAAGTATAAATGGCAGTGGAAAGAGACCCCCAACATGTGACCTCTTGATAGGGCAGAGTGTAAATTTGAAAATAAGTAGAGCATATTTGAAGGGAACTACAATTGTCTTGAGACATATCATCTACATATTGATAGGACAAATCAAAGTGACGAGGGTGTCATGGAGGAAGAACTTGTGCAGTGTATCTGGGGTTGTTTTTTTAGAACAGAATGTCGAGGAACCCAACTGGGAATAGGACATTTTCGCTTTGGGCATGGATAATGATGATGGATAAAAGAAGAGATCTTGCAGTTAAAGATCCCTCATTTAAGAGGAAATGGCCACAAAATGGTGCTGTTTGAAGGTGAACACCCCAGGACCAAAACCACTGCTTTCAAATTAAATGATAATCATAATGACATGAAGATAAGGTTGTCAAAAATAGACTGGGGAAATAAGCTGAGAGATAGTCAAAAAGTGAGTCTATAATACTTAACAGGATTTTATCCTAATTAGAAAGAGGGATTCAAAGAGAAAGCCTCAATCTGTGGTTAATAAAATATAATCTTAAATTGAAAATGGCAGAAAATACAGATAGCTTTTATTAATTTTAAGAGAAGTGTGACATGAAAAATCAAAATAAGCAGAGAAATTTTGATTGAGATATAAATAAGAAAAATGTGGATAAAAGAGTGCAGATCTTCTAGAAAACAAAGCTGATGAATTAATAACAGGAAATAAAGAAAAGGCAAATATGCAGAATCAATCTTTTGCATCAGTCTTCCAACTGGAGTATGCAGCAAATAAAACAAAAGATACCTGAGAGGTAAATTTCAAGTAACATGGAAGAACAAGGAGTAAAAGGGATAAAAGTCACCAGGGATAAAATATTAGAGAAACTCAGGAGGCCGTAAGTTGACAAATTTCTAGGATCCAATAGTCTTCACACAAAAGTCCTAGAGGCGATGCACTCATTGGCTGAATTTTTTTAATTCTCACTCAACTCTGAGAAGGTACTCAAAGACTGGCAAATAGCCAATGTAACTCCATTGTTCAAGAAACAAATAGCCTGTGTGGACACTGAATATAATTAAACCTAGTTAACATGGTTTTTGGAAAGGTAAATCATATAAGACAAATTTGTTCAAATTTTTCAAGGATGTGACAAGGAGAGTTGACAGAGGGGAACCTGTGGAAGTACTGTGGTGTATTTAGTTTTCCAAAAGGCATTTAATGAACTGACATGTAAGAAACTGGTACATTAAGTAAAAGGCCTTGGATGTTGGAAGAAGTGTGGTAGTATTGATTGAAAGCTGGCTGTCACATAAAGAGACTGAAGGGGAATAAATAGGCAATTTTGAGATTGAAGGGCATGTGACTAACAAAGAACCCTTGGCATTGTTTCTTGGCCCTCCATTTTTGACTTTTTACATAGATGACGTGGTGAAAGGAACAAAATGTATGGGTTCCAAATTTGCTAGCCATATGAAAATAGGTGGAAAGCCATGATTCGATGAAGACATTACGATTCGGCAATAGGATATAGAAGGATTGAGTGACTGGGCAAATTACTGAAATAGAGCATAATGTGGGAAGGTGTGAGTTCATGCACTTTGGTTAGAAGACTCAAACTGTGATTTAGTATCTAAATGGAGGGAGACTGCAGGTTAACAAAATTCAGAATGATCTGGGTGTGCACAAATTCAAAATGTTAGCAATAGTTAAGAAGGCAAGTGGCATGTTGGCCTTTATTATGAAGGGGTTGAAAATTAAAATAGGAAGGCTTTGCTACAGTTGACAGGGTGTTGATAAGGCCACACTCAGAATACTTTGTGCAGTTTTGGTCCACTTTCCTAAAAAGAAGGATAAGGTAGCATTGCATGCTGTAGCCTACTTCTGCTCTCTTTTTTTGTTTGTGAGTCACCATCTATTGCATCAGTGTAAAGCTATAATATTAGAAAAGAGGAAATGATTAACTCACTTCCTGTAATGCTTTCTCTATTTGCAGTGCTTGTGAGGAGCAAGAAAGGGTCTTCATTGTCCTGAATAGCTGCAGCTGCAATGCACAGAGTTCAATAACAAGATGAAACAGTAAATTGAAAAGAACTCAAGCCTCTGGATTTGGTAGCCATTTCTCAGAGCCCAAAAATCAGAATCAGATTTATTGTTACTGACATGTTTTTTGATGTATGTGAAATTTGTATTTTTGTTGCAGCAGTACAGTGCAAGACATAAAACTTACTAAAAGTTTCAAATAAATAGATTAACCAAAGAGGTTTAGTGAGCCAGTGTTCATGGGTTCATGGATTATTCTTAAATCTGATGGCAGATTGGAAGAAGCTGTTCCGACAGCATTATCTGTGGGTGTTCAGGCTCCTGAAATTCCTCCCCAATGGAATTAATGAGAAGGGAGCTTGTCCTGGATGGTGAGGGTCCTTAATGATAGATGCCAGCTTTTGAAGATGTCCTCAGTGGTGTTGAAGACTATGTCAATGATGGAGCTGGCAAACTACAAGCCTTTGCAGCCTCTTTCCACCTTACGCATTGGAGCCTCCTTACCAGGGGGTGGGGAGACCAATCAGAATGATTTCCACCGAACATCAGTAGAAGTTTGCGAGAGCTTTGGTGACATTTCCAATCTCCTCAAGCTCCTAATGAAGTCGAGCTGCAGGCATTCTTTCTTTCCGATTTCATCAATGTGCCTGGCCCGGGACAGATCTTTCTAGGTGCTGATGACTGGGAACTTCAAGCTACTGATCCCACTCATTGAGGACTGGTGTGTGTTGTCCCAACTTCTCTGTAACTGCAGTTCACATTTTTATAGAAACTCACTAGCCTTTCACCAGCAGCTTCCAATATCAACTCTGCTCCTCCTCCCCAGCCACAGGGCTGCCAACCAACCCTGTGAACTTAACCACCAAGGAGGACAAGAACAGCAAAATACTTAAAGCTATGTCACCTTTTCAAAATTCTCTGCCCTCCATTTAGGATAGGTAATTGGAAACATGTGGCCAATTCTTTCATAACCAGGTCAAAGTCTCTGAATCCTCCTTGTGACATCATGTGGAAGTGTGACTACAAAGGAGCAGAGCGAGGCTGGAAAAAGCTCCTGAAAGATGTTTGAGATGGAAAAAGAATATGTCATGAGGAAAAATAAAATCATGGAATTCATACACAAAATCCTAAAGGGTATTTCCAAAGTAACAGCCTTTCCTGGAGCTTAGGGAAATCCAAGACTGAATTGTGCAGGTCATCATCTCGTCTAACAAATAATTATAGATGATTAAAGGCTTATGAAATACTGTATTCTCTTGGTGGGGTATATAGGAGGAAGAAATGCTTAAATTGAATAATAAAACTAAGAGTTCATAGACATGTTACTGAGAAAGGGGCAGGGATGAGGAAAATTGAAATAAAGTCAGCTGTTGCTTTGAAGGACACTCAAATGATGCAAGTGATCACAATATTATCTCTCTTGTGCATACATCCTACAATTTGTTATTGTGAAAGATTACAACAAAGTGGTTTAAAAATGAAGATCTAGATAAGAAATTAATTTTCACTACTTCATACATTTATATATCTATACTAAACACTTAATTAATAAATGTTTTCCTTATACATGACCCGCTGAAGTCAACCAGAAAGTAACACCATCCAATGCTTACAAAAACACAATCTTCCAAACTCCATTTTTAATGTTGGGTGGAATTGTGGCAAGGGATGCTCTCTTTGCATGCCATCCACGAAGATCATTTCATCACATCAGTACACTGAGGTAATACAAAGTGAAAGCAATAGGAGAATGTAAATTACAGTTGCGGAGCAAGTGTAGTGCAAGCACACTATAAGCTGCAAGGCCATGATGAGGTAAGTTATGAGGTCAAGGTTTATTTTAGCACTCATGATGACTGTTCAATAGTCTTATGACTATTAGAAGCTGCCTTTGAGCCTGGCAGTAGGCACTCTCAGTGCTTTGTATCTTCTGCCCGATGAGAAGGGGGAGAAGAGAGAATGTCCAGCATGGGAGGTATCATTGATTATGTTGGCTGCGTTACCATGGCAGCAAGCAGTGCAGACAGAGTCCGTGACTGGGAGGCTGGCAGCATAGGTAGCCTCAGTGCCAAGTCTCCTTCTTCCTGCTCCAACAATAAGCAGCTCTTTTCATATTGCACACACCTGAGTTTTCCAATTCTCACAGCCTATCATTCTGAGAGATTGCTGAATCAATATCGCATCACTGTTGGACAAAAAATTTAATTTTGTGCTTTAAGCTCATACATCAGCAGAACAGAACAAAAGTTAGCTTGCTTAGAACCATTAACTCGTCAATCTGAGTTGATTCCGAGGAAGAGTTTGGAGGTGCTACCTTAGTCTTTGATTTTAGCAAGGATTCCCACTCTGGTCCTTCAAACAGCTGACCTAACTAATCCCCTCTGCCTACACAATGTCCATATACTTCTATTTTTCTCACTTTCATGTGTCTATCTAAATGACACTTAGAAGTTGCTAGTGTATCTACCTCTACTAACATTCCAGGCACCCACCATTTTCCGTGTAAAAAAAATTGCCCCACACATCTCCTTTGAAATTACCTCCTCTCACCTTTAATGCATGCCATCTGGTATTAGACATTGCGACCATGGGTTAAAACATACTGTCTGCCTACTCCATCTTTGCCGCTCTTAATCTTATAAATCCCTATTTTCAAAGTGTTACAGCCATGATAGTTCTTGTAAACATCAACCAAGCATAAGACAATAAGAGTATATTAACCAGGTCTACATCAAACCAGGCAACACTGACTAAGTTATTTAGCACCATAGTGACCGAGTTCAGAGAATCTTGCAGACCAGATTGATATTGTCACTTATCATACCAAACATGGTCTCAGGCATATTTACTCTGTCTGGGATATTTGTATACTCAGAGAGTCAGACCTCACAACATTCATTTTTGATGTTCGGGATTTCTGTCCTTAAAGGTTTTTTTTTCAGACCATCCATGCGAATTACTTTATCCCAGAAAAGATGGTTGAACATTCAGAGGCGTCTCCCATTGTAGTAGATATGCAACTCAGTGGAAGCTTTGTCAGACTCAACGTATTGAAGTTAACAATGTCACTGTAGTCATTTACATTGCATTGAATCACCTAGTGTTAACTTTGATCTTTAAAGTATACAAAAATGAGTTTGGGACACTCTAATAAGATCCTCCAGAAGAATGCCTGCTTGTCATGATGAAAGGACTTTTATGTCACCAACTTTAATGCCCCCCAGGTATCAGTTCACAATCACAAAATAACCCATTACGTGTCTTCAGAATCCCCAGTCTACTTGTCCCCTTCTTCTAACCTCTTCCCTCAACTTTGCTACCAACTTCCACTCTGCTCTCAACTTCACATGGTCCATAACTGTTATGTTTGTCCTTCCTTGACAATTTTACCTCTGCCTCAGGGGGTATCTATATGATCAATATTATTTATAAACCCACAGATTCCTATAGCTATCTTGAATACACTTCCTTCCACTCTGTTTCCTGAAAGAATTTTATTTCCTTCGACCATTTTCTTTTGCTTATTGTATCTGTACTGACTATGAGACTTCCTATAACTGGACTTTTGAGAGGTCTACTATTTTTCTTAACAATGTTTTCCCATCCACTTAGTTCACAAGGCTCACAACCTTTGACATTTCCTGAGTTTGCTGTTCTCACACCCTCTCCTCCTCTCAGGAGGAGGATAGGGTTCTTCATTTCTTCACCTTCCAGCCCACCAGCTTTTAAAATGGACCATCCTGCAGAGTTCCTACCACATTCAATATGATTCCAGCACCAGATACATTTGCCTCTTTCCTTTCTATTCAGCATTTGAAAAAGGCCTTTTTGACTTCCTTGTCCGTTCTTTCATCTCTTCAATCAGTCCTCTGTCACAATACTTTTCCTTGCAACTGTAAATTAATTGAAAGGGAGCTTTTCTCCCTCCCACCATTTGGGACTCAAGACTATAAGATCATTAGACATAGGAACAGAATTACGCCATTCAGCCCACTGCGTGTGCTCCGCCATTCCATCATGGCTGATTTATTATCCCCCTCAACCCATTCTCCTGCTTTCTCCCCATAACCTTTGACACTTTTACTAATCAAGAACTTATCAACCTCTACTTTAAGTATACCCAAAAACTCAGTTACTTTAGGAGAAACAGACACTCACTTGCAATTTATTTGATCAACAGTACTGCATTGGATGTTCATTTTCTGGTGTCCTCCACTCCGAGGAAACCAGATAGCTATTATACATTATTATGCATTCCATTACTATTTTACCTTGTACTACCTCAATGCACCGTGTATTAAATTGATCTGCACAAACAGTATGCAAGACAAGTTTTTCACTGTACCCTGGCACATGTGACAATAATAAACCAATTCCTGTTTGGTTTCTGATTGTAAATTAAAAGACTATTTTACAGACATTGCTATTCAGTTTGCAAGTGTGATGGTCACCTGCCAATCACACTCTTTAACCTCTGCGCCTTTGGCCTCCTTCATTGTACTTATAGTAGGTAAATATAAGCTTAAGGACAGCAGCTCATCTCATGTCTGGACATATTGTAGCCCTCAAAATTCAACTCAGAGTTTGATAACTTTCAGGTAGCCAGCCTCTCTTTTGCTGGACATTTGAGTTCTAGTTTTTTCATTGGTTTCTTCTCTGATCAGTCTTTATCTTAACAACTTTCATCTCCACTCTATCACAGACATTCTCTCAGTATTCACCACTTCTCATCTTTTCTGTACTTTAAAATACCATTGGTTTCTAATTTTTTTCCTAATGTAGAGTCCTGGATCTAAAATATAGACACTGGTTTACTCACACTGATATTGCCTTGCTTGTGAAGGGCTTCTGTTTTCTGTTCCTATCCCTGCTTCAAAACTCAGTTCAGTTAACAGTGAAGCACCAGTGGAGAAATGTTGTGAATTAGCATGGCCAGTGATGAACTTTGAATGGAGAGAGCTTGTGCTTTAGAGCCTGTACTGGATTTTAACTTCCTGACCAGCTTTAATGGTGAGGTTAGGGAGAGGACACCAGATCCTGAGCTCTTGGTAGTTTTTTTTACCTCAAAGCTTTTCAAAGATAATCATCACATTAATGTTTTACTTCCAGGCTGAACAATTAGATACTCTCATGCACGAGGCAATTTCACCTCCTGTATTTAAGAGTGCATTTTGGGTTTGACATTTGTGGGCCTCGGGTATTGCTTACATGGCTAAACTAACATTTAAAAAAAACAGCCTGCAGACTAATGATATCTGCCTCAATATTTACTGTTAGAGCTCCAGATGGGATTTATAAGGTCAATAGGAAATAAGCAATGACTCATCTCAAAGAAGTTCACTCTTTCTAAGGGAGCACCATCACAGACTCGTGTTAACTGTGCACCAACTCAGATGCTCAACACTTCAGGGGCTCCAGATCCGGCTTGTCAGTCGGTGAATCATGCTTTAGAACTGATAAGGCCAGATACTAATTTGGGTGAAGAAAGTGGTTAATTGGGTGAGATAAAGACAGGGTTAGTGGGTTATGGTGGGGAGAGGGATCATGGGAAGGGGGGGGAATTACAGACACTTTTCTGATTGACAAGTTGTAAGTGAGGTGCTTGGGTTTAGGCCATTTATAACAAAGAAATGCAAGAAGGAATAAGAAGAAGCAATAACAGAAAATTTGCAACAAAAAATAAAAGGGGCAATGATATAGATGGAACAGTGATGGTGCAAAGTCTGTACCAGAAGTGGCAGATTGTTAAAGCTCTGCTTACTTAGACCCAGGTATTGTGTATTGTTGACTGCTGCCCAGCAGAATCACTTTGGAGCAATCAGGAATACTTAAAGCTCTAACAAGTGTCAGTCGGAGAAGTCCATCTTCAGCATGAACGGCGTGCTGTAAGAGATGTTAGCAGCAATGTTGCCAAACCTGCATGGGGTATCAAACATTGGTGTAACCTGCTCACTGAGGTCTGTCAGTAGGATTACAGAGGCATCTGTCCTGGCCAGTACACCCACTCACGGTGCTCCGTAGCTCACTATTAGCATGAAAGCATGAGAGGAACAAGAGACGGATGATGGAAACAGATGACATGCATTAGGGACTCTGATCAAAGTGTACCCTCTTCCCAACTGCAGTAAAACTCCAATAATACACGGTCACATATTCCCAATGGTTTATATTCTCAATTATTCTCATATTCTCAATATTCCCAATTCACAAATCCCAATGTTTTGACATCTGGATAGAAACATAGAAACATAGAAAATAGGCGCAGGAGTAGGCCATTCGGCCCTTTGAGCCTGCACTGCCATTCAGTATGATCATGGCTGATCATCCAACTCAGAACCCTGTACCTGTTTTCTCTCCATACCCCCTGATCCCTTTAGCCACAAGGGCCATATCTAACTTCCTCTGAAATATAGCCAATGAACTGGCCTCAACTGTTTCCTGTGGCAGAGAATTCCACAGATTCACCACTCTCTGTGTGAAGAAGTTTTTCCTCATCTCAGTCCTAAAAGGCTTCCCCTTTATCCTTAAACTGTGACCCCTCGTTCTGGACTTCCCCAACATTGGAAACAATCTTCCTGCATCTAGCCTGTCCAATCCCTTTAGTATTTTATACGTTTCAATAAGATCCCCCTCAATCTTATCAACCTCTGGGCGGTGCATCGTGTGTTCTCTTAAGCTCATTAGAGCCCTGAACCCACAATCTTTATAAAACTCCTAGGATCCTGATACCAGCACACCTTCTAATCTCACTAGCACCCTATTCCCAGTTACCTTTTATTCTCACCTTCGTCTCATGCTCCCTTTAAGCACTATGGGACCTGATCCTGTGCTGTTTATAAACGTTTTGATGTCCTGTCTCCTGCACTTCTTATAAATGTAAGTTCCTTTTCCTACTCATCTTTTAAACTCTCAAAGACCCTCATCCCATGATCACTTTAAACAGAATTTGGATCTGGTTTCCCATATTTTCTTCAGAGTCCTACTCCCGTGATGTTTTTAACTCACCTGCATCACTGATAAACTGTGTAATATATATTAGTGAATTAAAAGTGGCTGAGGCAGAGTAAGTTCCAATGGTCTGGACAATTTGCCAGATTAGCACAGCAAATTCCAGAGCATGCCAGATAATAGAGATTTTACTGCATTGCCCTGGGAAGATCTTGAAATGCAGAAGTGCAAGATATTTATCATAGTTGTGTCCAACAGGAAATGGGCTTTGCTCAAACTGCTGCAAAGATATATCAGTACTTGGCTGATACTCTGAGCCCTTTTGGATATCATTAGTCAGACACATTCAGGAAACACAACCTCAGTTTGTCAAGTCCAAATACAGGCTACATTTCCTTTCATCTTTCACCCTTCAGGGCTTAATTCGATTCTGTTCTCCCTCCTCTCTCTGCCGCGGACAGCTGGAAGTGGGTGATGAATTAAATACTATTGCTAATGAGGTTCTTGTGGTTCCCTGTTGTGGTTCTCCTTTGGCTTTCGTATGCAATGGCCGACATGAGTAGGTCTGCAGTGCCAAAATTGAACAGCAAAATTCACTGTGAGCATAGACTAGTTTCATAGTGAGACCCTAAAAGCAAATGTACTCAGTTTGCCTGGGTTAAATTTTAAACTGTTACGCCTGCTCTTTATGAGTGACTGACCATCAATAACCCACTCCACATAAGTAGGGCATTTGATTGCATGGGTTAAATCTAGAAGTTGTCTGGTTTGTTCTGGGTTTCTGACACAGTGCTTGCCTTTAATTCCTTCAGCTTCCTCCAGGTTCCTCTCCATAGATGCTGCCTGCCCTGCTGAATTCCTCCAGCAATTTGTGTGCGTTCCTCCAAACAACTCTGTTCAAAAGAGTTAAAACTTCCACAACAAAGGCTGGCCACCAAATTTCTCTGAACAACTGTGCTGGCAGCATAATCCCAACCCAGCTCCTCTGTAACTGGGCAGTTTCTCAAAACTGTAAATGTCCACATAGTTAATCAAATAGTTAATTTGTGTAACAGCACACCTAGCTGTAAGTGGATCTGCTGAAAAGTGATATTTACCAGCTAAAACTAACTGGTGTTCAACTTTGGGGCACTCCTCTGGTTTTGTGGATGTCAGCGAAGAAAAAGAATTTCAGAGTGCATTATATAAACATTTTTCTGTATTAAATGTACCTATTAAACCTATTGGACCTGAAGAGTTGATTAGAACTATATCTGAGGATGTTTCTTGCCTGTGAAATACAATTCAAAGTATGTATATTCACAGCTGAAGAGCTAATGGAAGAGATTGTCAAAGTAGAACAACGGGAACATCATTAGGGTCATCATTTAGCCACTTCCTATGGATTCCTGCTTGGCGTACCACACCATTGTTCACTTAACACTAAGCTTCAAGACTTGGGCCTCTATACCTCTTTCTGCAAATGGATCCGTCACTTCCTCATGGGAGACCTCTGTCAGTGCAGATCATCAATATCATCTCCTCCTCCCTGACTATCAACAGTGACACAACTCAAGGATAGCTCGCGGTTCAACTCTCTCGATACTGTGTGGCTATGTGCAGATCAAACGCCATCGATGACTTAACGCCACTGATGACATAACTGGTAGAATCTCACATGGCCATGAGGGGGCGTACAGGAGTGAGATACTCTGACTGGTTGAATGTTATTGCAACAACAACCTCTCACTTAACACCAGAGCGACTGAGGAACTGACTGTGGACTTCAGGAATGGTAAGTTGGGAAAAACTCACACCTACTTCAGCAGTGGAAAGAGAGAACAACTGTAAGCTTCCGATCTTCAAGATCTCAGAAGATCTATCCTGGGCGCAACATATTGAGCCAACCACGAAGAAAGCACACTAGCCTCCGATGCTCAGGATCATAAGACGCTGCAGAGGTTTATAGACTCATCCAGCTCCATCAATCGCACACCCCTCCCCATCACTGAAGACAACTTCAGGAGCCAGTGCATTAAGAAGATAGCTTCTATCATTAAGAACCCACACCAGCCAATTCATGCAGTCATCATATTATTACATCAGGGAAGGAGGTACAGGAGCCTGAAAGCTTTCACGGATAATTTAGAAACAGTTTATTTCTAAACAGAGTATTAAATTTCTGAACAGTCTGTGAACACTTGAATACCATATAGTTATTCCTTTTTTTGCACTAATTATTGATTTTTGTAATCTATGCTATATGAAGATTGAGTATGGAAGGACTAATATTCTAACGCAAGGAATATTGTAGGAAAGGCGGATGAGCTTAAGGCATGGATCAGAATATGGAATTATGATATTGAAGCCATTAGTAAGACGGTTCCAGGAGGGGTAGGAGTGGATGCTCAATGCTTCGGGGTTCTGTTGTTTCAGATGTGATAGAGCGGGAGGGATTAAAGGGGGTGGAGTGGCATTACTAATCAGGTGCTCAGTCAGGACAGCTCATTTAGTGAGGTTTTATGGGTAGACCTGAATAATAGGAAAAGTATGATCACATTAATCGGATTTTATTATAGACCACCTAACAGTCCGTGGTATTTAGAGGAGTAAATTTGTAGAGCGATCACAGAAACATAAGCTTGTGATAGTAGGTGATTTTAACTTTCCACATATTAACTGGGACTCCCTTACTGTAAAAGGGCTGGATGGGAAAAATGTGTTTAGGAAGGTTTCCTTACTCAGTCTGAATGTTGCAGAAACAAAGGAGCTGGTTGTGGACTACGGGAGGAGTGGAGTCAGGCAAACACATATTGACATCAATAGATCTGGGGTTGAGAGGGTGAACAGCTTTAAGCCGCCCAAAGGATCATTGTAGACCCGAGTCACCTCAACTATGAACTGTTCCAGCTGCCATCATCTGGGAAACGGTACCGCAGCATAAAAGCCAGGAACAACAGGCTCCGGGACAGCTTCTTCCACCAGGCCATCAGACTGATGAATTCATGCTGACACAACTGTATTTCTATGCTATTTTAACTGTCCTGCTGTACATATTATTTATTACAAATTACTATAATTTGTACATTGCACATTTAGATGGAGACGTAGTGTAAAGATTTTTACTCCTCATGTATGTGACGGATGTAAGAAATAAAGTCAATTCAATTCAAAAGTTCCAACTAGAGAGAGTGTGATACTAAGTCTCCTATTAAGAAATGAGACAGGCAGGTGACAGATGTGTGTATAGTGGAACACTTTGCATCTAGTAATTGTAATGCCATTAGTTTCAAGGTTATTAAGGAAAAGAGTAAGCCCTTGGGTTGAGATTCTAAACTGGAGAAAGGCCAGTTTCGATGGTATCAGAAAGGATCTGGCAAGTGTGGTTTGAGACAGGTTGTTTTCTGGCAAAGGTGTACTTGCCCTGCAGAAGTGAAATTTTGAGAGGACAGAGTTTATATGTTCCTGTAAGATTAAAAGACATGGATAACAGGCTTAGCAAACCTTGGTTTTTGAGAGCTATTGAGGTTAAGAAAAAGGAGGTACAGTACACAGCAGGGTATAGTCAGGTATGAACAATTGAGGTACTTGAGGAGTATATGAAATGCAAGAGGACAATTAAGAAGGAAATCAGGAGAACCAGAAAAAGGTATGAGGTTGTCCTAGCAGACAGAGTGAAGGAGAATTCTAAGGGTTTCTACAGACACATTAAGAGCAAAAGGATAGCAAGAGTTAGAATGTGTTCTCTGGATGATCAGAGTAGTAATCAATGCATAGAGCCAAAGGAGATTGGGGGGATTTTAAATTATTTTTGCGTCTGTATTTACCTGGGAGATGGACAAGTGCAGCAAAGGTCATGGACCCTATACAGTTTATAGAGGAGGAGGTGTTTGCTGAGGCAAATTAGGATGGATAAACCTCAAGGCCTGATAAGGTGTTCCCTCAGACCTTGTGGGAGGCAAGTGCAGAATCTACAGGGGGTCTAGCAGTGATATTTAAAACATCGTTAGCCACGGGTGAAGTGCCAGCGGATTTGAGGATAGCTAACGTTCTGTTGCTTAAGAAAGACACTAAGAATAAGCCAGGAAGTGATAAGCTGGTGAGCCTGACATTGATAATGGGAACATTTCTGGAAGGTGTTCTAAGGGACTGGATATATAATTATTTGGATAGAAAGGGACTGATTAGGGATACTCAGCATGGCTTTGGGCATGGTAGGTTGTGTCTACTCAATCTTATATGGTTTTTCAAGTATGTTACCAAGAAAGTTGATTAAGGCAAGACGGTAGGTTTTGTCGACATGGACGTTGTTGTTTGCCATCAATATCAATGGTCTGGATGATAATGTGGCAAACTGGATCAGCATATTTGCAAATGACACCAAGATTGGGGGTGTAGTGGACAACGAGGAAGACTATCAAAGCTTGCAGTGGGATCTGGACCTGCTGGGAAAAAATGTGCTGAAAAACGACAGATGAAATTTAATTTAATGCAGACTGTTTTGAAGTGTTGCACTTTGAGAGGACCAACCAGAGTAGGACACCAAGGAGTGCGGTAGCACAAAATGATCGGGGAATGCAGATCCATACTTCCTTGAGAGTGGTGTCACAAGTAGATAAGGTCATAGAGAAAGCTTTTGGCACATTGGCCTTCGTAAATCAATGTATTGGGTACAGGACATGGCATGCTATCCTGAAGTTGCGTAAGACAGTAGTGAGGCCTGATATGGAGTATTGTGGGCAGTTTTGGTCACCTACCCACGGGAAAGATTTAAATAAGGTTGAAAGAGTACAGAGATGATTTACAAGGATGTTGCTGGGTCTGAAGGACCAGAGCTATAAGAAAAGGTTGTATAGTTTAGGAGTGTATACCCTAGAGCATAGAATATTGAGGGGAGATTTGATAGAGGCATACAAAACTATGAGGGGTTTATTTAGGGTAAATGCAAGCAGGGTGGTTCCACAGAGGTTGGGTGTGACCATAACTCGAGGTCATGGGACCAGGCAGATTAATGGTTCGGCACAGACCAGATGGGTCAAAGGATCTGTTTCTGGGCTGTAGTGTTCTATGGCTCTATATATTTTTATTCTCAGCACTGTACTGCATAACAATTTATTTCATATGACAGTGATATACAGACAGACAGTCAAGTCTCAATGCATTCACAGGAGGAGATTTTTAGAAAGCTAGAGATAAAGATACAAGAATGTTCCCAAAGCTTCCTTGCAGCTGGGGCAGCACGGTAGTGTAGAGGTTAGCACGATGCTTTACAGTACAGATGACCCAGGTTCATTTCCCACTGCTGCTGAAAGGAGTTTGTACATTTTCCACGTGACCGTGTGGGCTTTCTTCAGCTGCTCCGGTTTCCTCTCACAGTCCAAAGACAAGCCAGTCAGTGGGCTAATTAGTCACTGTAAATTGTCCCGTGATTAGATCAGGATTAAATCGGGGGATTGCTGGGTGGCACAGCTCGAAGAGCCAGGAGAGTCTACTCCGTGTTGTATTTCAATAATAATAATGATAAAAATTAAACTCCACTGATATTGGACAATCCTCATCTCTGGTGCTGTATGGAGTTTGAATATTCTCCTTATGATCCTGTTGACTTCATCTGCCTCCTAGAAACAGATATATACTTGTTACCAGATTAATTTGCTGTTGTAAATTGCCCCTCTATGTAGTCAAGCAGTAGAATTTGGGAGAAGGTAAAGGAAATGAGAGAAGAGTGAAATGGGATTAGTGCTGCTTTATGTAAATTAGTGACTGACAGAATGGATTTGATGGGCAGAAGAGCCTGTTTCATGCTGTTTGATTCAATACAACAACCCCAGCAACTCTTGGGAATCTCTGCCCCATAACAGCTCACTGTGAACGGCTCAGAGAGCCTCAGTCCTGAGTCAGGAGGACATGAAAGTTGCAACTAAATAACAGAAAAAGCCAACAGCTCACTAACTACTCAGCCGCTCGTCCCATCAGATGCTTCCTGTATCACGCGGAGTCTGCAGTTTCCAAATTCTCTTCTTCAGTTACCTTAAAACATCATCCTCCATCCTAAGGGATTGCCAAAGAAATAAAAGAATGCTTGTATCGTCCTTGATCAACATTTGAAATAAAAGCAGAAAATGCATAAAACACTCAGTAAATTTAGGTAGCATCAGAAAGAGAAATAGTCTTAATGTCCCAGGTCAAAGATCTTTCATCAGGCAGTATTTCTTTCTGCAAAGATTCTGCCTCATCTGTTGAATGTTTCTGGTACCTCTGCATTTGTTTCAGATATCCACTTTTTAAATTTTAATTTGATGAGCATTTGTCTGATAAGCCTGCAATTGCATGTATAGCATTACAATGTAAGCCTCAGTAGGGCCATATTTAGCAAGCTGTATTCACATTGCTAATATAGTATCTGTTGAGCTCTGCACTTTGCTAGGTAGTTGTCTGACACTATGCAGCCTCCAATACACAATAGATGCTGCATTCGATTGCATTTCTTGGGCGCTTAGTTGTTGAGCACAATGGTGCAAAATGCAGAGAAAAATGTTAATTCTTGCTATGTTTTTAATGTATTCCCCTGAGCAATCATATAAAGGTCCAGTTATATTCAATAGTCTTCCTTGAATTTTATTGTAGCTGCACTTTGCTTTAATTTGATTTGGAGATTTGGGGCAATAAATTTGATCTCAAAAATATAATGCATTCTGTTGTTGAAAATTGAGTTTATCCAGAACAGAAAAAATTTGAGCAGATTTTTGTGTCTCTTAGTGTCATCTAGGAAAATATATCTTCCTGTTTCTCAGAAAGATTTTTATGTTTCTTAAACAAGAGAAGATCTGCAGATGCTGGAAATCGAAGCAACACACACAAAATGCTGGAGGCACTCAGCAGGCCAGGCTGAATCTATGGAAAAGAGTACAGTCGATGTTTTGGGCTGAGAACCTTCATCAGGACTACAGTCAATGTTTTGGGCTGAGACCCTTCACCAGGACGGCTCTTGGCCCAAAACATTAACTGTATTCTTTTCCATAGATGCCGCCTGGCCTGCTGAGTTCCTCCAGCATTTTGTGTCTGTTGCTCTATCGTCCTTTACGTTACTTTGCAATTAAACTTTCCAAAATAATCTCATGCAGCACAACAAAATTCATCTACAGTGTAAATTTTAGAAATACTAGTTCCCATTTATTCACAGATTTTGCCTACAATATGTGTCCTGAAACAGCTCTAATTAAGCCATCTGTATTAAAATTGCATTCTTTGTCCTTTTGTCCTCATTGACTTTTTATGATCACAAATATAGATTTATGTGTGTACCCTAACTGCTTTACCCATTATGGCAATGACTTTCTCTCTAGTGTACAACAGGGAAACCTCTTTGCTATCACTGCCATCCTTCTTAAATTTGCTCACTACTATTGCATTTCAAGAATTTTCTTAGATGCTCTCAGTGAGAATAATGACTTAATACTGAAACTCTTCAACATCCAGATTTAGGATTTCAGAAAGGATATCACCCACATCCTGGACTTTGCTATAGTTGAGATGTTAATAATTCCAATCAATAATTCCTTGTTGGTCCAGAATGGCAGGAAGGCGGGCCTGAATGAATTGCTAATACACAGAGTCAAAGTTGGCCACCTCAATGACAGAATTGCAGCCATGGTCTTTCCAGTGAGCATCGATTGCCCTCCACCCTGTCCTGTCTCACCTGGAAAATGGGATCTCATTTGCCAGACTGCTGTTTATAGACTCAGTCTGACATTCAACACCATCATATCCCAGAAACTGGTGGGGAAACTGTCCCCACTGGGTCTCAACACCTCCCTCTGCAATTAGGTACTGTACTTCTTAACAATAAAGCTGCAGTAAGTCCTTGTGGGCAGTATCGCCTCTCGTCCCATTACACTGTGCACTGGCGCCCCCCCCCCCCCACCCCAACAAGTCTGTATGCTCAGCCCGCTGCTGTTCACATCGCTAATAGGTGACTGTGTCAGAGGATACAGCTCAAACCGTGTCATCAAGTTTGCAGATGCCACAACAGTGGTTGGCCTTACCAAGAATGATGATGAGACGGAGTATAGAGAGGAAGCAGAGTGGCTGGTGGGGTGGTGTGAGGAGAACAACCACAGCCTGAACTATGACAACGACAAGGGAAATCATTTTGGACTTCGGGAAGGTGCAGACAAACCATCCCCCTCTGCAAATATAATGCTCCTCCGCAGAGGGAGTTCCTGGGACGTTCACATCACTGGTGACCTCCCCTGGTCCCCTAGCGTCACCTCCTTGAACGTGAAGGCACAGCAGCGTCTCCACTTTCTAAGAAGATTGAGACAAGCAAGGCTTCCACCCCCTATCTTTACTGCGTTTTAAAGGAGCATCCTGACCAGTTGCATCTCCATCTGGTATGGGAGCAGTCGAGCATCAGACCAGAAGCCCCTTTAAATGTCAATGAAAACAGCTGAGAGGGTCATAGGGGTCTCCCTACCATCCATCGGGGACATTTATCAAGAGCGTTGCATACACAGGGCCCTTGTATTATTAAAGATCCCACCCGTCCATCCAGTATCGTCTTTGACTTTCTGCCACCAGGTAGGAGACTACGATGTATAAAATAAAGAAAAGACAGGATGAGAAACCATTAGGCCATTCAGCTTCTGAACTCCCTGCCACATCGTATTCGAAGTGTCACTGGTTAATCTGTTCCATACCTTACAATATATAATATTAATGCACTTTAGTTTGTTTTTATATGTGATTTATCTGAATATTTTATTTTTACCTTCATAAGCTATCATGTGTTATGTGTACTACTGTGCTTTACACCCTGGTTTAAAGAGATGTTGTCTCTTTTCTATATACATTATATGGTGATTTATGTTATATACATATATATAGTTAAATGACTGTAAACTCTACTTGACTTGACCCTCACTGCACAACAACTCTGAGAAAAATACCAGCACCCGCTACTACAACATCAGCTGGCAGGGTCTGTGGATCGCCATACTGCCTGTCCAAAAAAAAATCTCCAGCTTATATTTGCACATAACATACAAGCTATTTTATTAGCTAAAGGCCTGGAGCAAAATTGCTCAGTGAGGAACACTTTCAAACAAGGCTGCATCATTGCTTCAATGCTTTCCATAACTTTTCTTGCTGCAATGTTGCAACTTATTTCCAACGGAATTTTTGTTGAAGGTATAGCTAATCTTCAACAATGCACACCTGCTTACCCTATCATCAACTACCTGCCCCGTCCATGAAACTGTTTGCATTATTATTTTAGCCTCATTCACTAATTCAGCAATATAAAAAGGGGAGCAGAAGTAATAAACGCCCAAGCTTCTGCAGATGCTGGAGATCTTGAGCAACAGCATGTAAAATGCTGGAAGAACTCAGCAAGTCAGGTAGACTTTATGGAGGGGAATAAACAGTTGACTCTTCAGGCCATGACCCTTCAACAGGAAGTAAGTCATCCTCATTCACAAGGGACACCCTAAGAAGAAGATCATGGAGGGCCAGGCCCTAGTCACTTTCAGAATCATTCCAGGCTGCTCCATGCCTCAGTATGCAATGCTCTGCCGCCTTAGGGATGTCATCCATTCTCTTTGTTTTCCTCAGAATTGAGACTTCATTTATTTTCTCTTTGGCCCTTAGAAGCAGTGGAGTTGCTGCAGGCAGCTGCCTGCTTTCTAGACACTTATCATGCAGACATTCATGGACTGTACTTAAGTCCATAATGAGGCCTGGTACCAGGGTCACCAAGTTATGGCTCTGCAGGGTGTTGCACATAAAGAACATGCCTCTGGGTGCTCAGTTTTTCACCATCTATTCATATTCTTCTGACCTGAGACTGTTTCTTCACCCACCTCTGATCAATTCAGCACCCATTCTTCCGGTAAGAGAAGCAGGAGTATTGGTTACATTGTGCCCTGCCCCTTTAAGAACAGTCTGAAAAGGTTGAACCTGCTGAGCCACAAGCTGAGACAGTGCGGCAGTAGGGAGCACACTGATGGAACTCATACTATAAGTTCAGCAGTGTTGCACCAGAAGGTTCACAATTTTCATTGACATTGCTTTAAATTAATAAAAAGTCACAATGCATTCCCTGAGCTTTATCTCACAGTGGTCAGCCTTCAATAAAAATATAAAAAGGCTTTTAATTTTGAAGAATTGATGCACCATCAATAACTCTTTCTGAGATGTAAAGGCGTGATATCAGCTTTTATTGACTGGAAGAAGGAACAAGCAGTGGTTGACCACCATACTACATCCTGGAGACTGAGAGGCCGGGCTCAGACCTCAATCACCTTTCTACAGGGGTCTGTGGGAGGAGCCACAGGAGCAGTCAGCAGGGGGCGTGTCCAGACAGGTATATGTAGTTCACCACAAGAACAAAATGGAAGGGCCAAAACTGGAAACATAAAACTAAGATAATTCACATACTCTGGACTGGTAGACATTCTGGGCAATTGGTTATTATTTCCCATAGATCCCACAGCACATTTTTAATTTGTATCATCATATGTTTACCTCAGTGGGCAAGTCTGAAAGATCGGGAGTGCACAGGACCCAGGGAGTACAAGGAAAGTCCTAACGTAGGGTCATGACCTGAAAAATTAACATCCCTTTACCTCTGCAGATGCTGTTTAACCCTCCTGAGTTCTTTTTATTTTTCTTTAGAGACACAGTGTGGGGAATAAGTCCTTCTGATCCAACGAGCTGCACCTCCCAGCACCCCACCTACTTAACCCTAGCCTAATCACAGGATAACTTACAATGACCAATTAGCCTACAGCTTTGAAATGTGGGAGGGAACTGGCAACATCCAGAGGAAACCTTCATGCTTGCAGGAAGAACGCACAAACTTCCTACATCGGAATTGAACTCTCAACTGAGTTGTAACAGTGTCAATCTGACCTCTACGCTACCATGGTAACCTATGGTGGAAACTGTTTCTCTAACAGTTCACATTTTACTCCACACTCCAGCATCAGCAACTCTCTTGTGTCTCCGAAAGTTAAGCCTAATATGATTAAACTGTTGACTACAAGAATAATCTTAACTCTTATAATTCCCACTCGAGGATCAACACTTACAGAAATTCCTGATGGTCTCTGCTGGACAAAATCAGTTACTGCAGCACAGTATGTGTTTGAGTGACAAGCCTTAGTATTTCAACATATAGAGCACCACACAATGTATATTAATTACGATTTATGACAATAGTTTACCTATCTAGTTATGGAACTGTTTACATTTATATGTTTCATTATAAATTGTAACACTTCTCAATTTTATCTGAATTTCTTCTGACATCTCTGAGTACCATTGTTCACCTTTGATATTTTCTGACACTATCTGCCTAATTTCACTAAAACTACAGCTCTGGTCTACACATCTGAGATTTTGTGAAATTTCAGTCTCACTTATCAGCTTAAAGACATCCAAGCATGACATCGAGGTTTGATCACAAACAAGAAATAATCTGCAGATGCTGGAAATCCAACCAACACATACAAGATGCCAGAGGATCTCAGCAGGCCAGGTAGCATCTATGGAATAAAGTATAGTCAACTTACTAGGCCGAAACTCTTCGGCAGGACTGGAGGAAAAAGTGTTGAGGAGTAGACTTAAAAGGTGAGGGAGGGGAGAGAGAGATATATAAGGCAATAGGTGAAACCTGAAGGGGGAGGGATGAAGTAAAGAGCTGGGAAGCTGATTGGTGCAAGAGATACAGGGCTGGAGAAGGGGGAATCTGATAGTAGAGGGCAGAAGGCCAAGGGAGAAAGAAAAGGGAAAGTATCAGTGGGAGGTGATGGGTGGGCAAGGAGATCAGGTTGGAGGCTACCCAGATGGAATACAAGCTGTTGTTCCTCCAACTTGAGTGTGGCTTCATCGTGACAGTAGAGGAGGTCGTGGATTGACATATCGGAATGGAAAGTGGGTGGCCACTGGTGGATCCCACTTCTTCTGGCAGATGGAGCGTAGGTGCTCGGCGAAGTGGTGTCCCAATCTACATCAGATCTCACTGGGAGCTCACCAACCTGAGCTACACCCTCTGGGTAGCCTCCAACCTGATGGCATAAACATTGATTTCTCAAACTTCTGGTAGTGCCCCCCCACTTCACCATTCCCCATCCCCTTTCCCCTCTCTCACCTTATCTCCTTGCCTCCCTCTGGTGCTCCTCCCCTCTTTTCTTTCTCCCATGGCCTTCTGTCCTCTCCTATTGGCCTTCCCCTTCTCCAGCTCTCTATCCCTTTCACCAATCAACTTCCTAGCTCTTTACTTCATCCCTCCCCCTCCCAGTTCCACCTATCACCTTGTGTTTCTCTGTTTCTCTCTCCCCTCCCCACCTTTTATATCTACTCCTCATCTTTTTTTTCCAGTCTCAGCCTGAAACGTTGACTGTACTTACTTCCATAGATGCTGCCTGGCCTGCTGAGTTCCTCCAGCATTTTGTGTGTGTCATGTTGATGTTTGATTGCTGATTATGTTACAGAAAAATTTTGAAGATGTTTGGATGTTAAGGGAATCAAGGAATACACACGCAGTTACTCCCAGCCATGGCTGCTTTGTTGTATAAAGGACCGGCTGTTGGGTTGCATGAACAATCAACTGTCGTACACTGTTTAAACTGTTTTATACTGATCCATTTTGTATGACATATCAAATGTCAGTAAGAAGAATAATAGTTCCGATTCAAGTCTTTGATATCCCACAGGGCCTTCATCCTTCTGCAGACATGTCTTCTCAAAAGAGGTGACTCGTGCTGAAGTTACAACAACACCAGCTCATGCTACCTGCACCAACTCAGATACACACATCACAGGAATCTAGTAAAAGGGTTCTCTGGTAACACAAGTCTCCCTACTCTGCTTGGATGGAGAAGTCCACAGATTCAGCAAAAATAAACTTTCTTTTCTCCCTGTTCTGAATAGACAATTTCTTATTTTGATGCACTGAACTCTGGTTCTACAATCCCCAAACAGGAGAAATATCACAAACTTGAGAAAGTCTGCAGGTGCTGGAAATCCAAAGCAACACACACAGAATGGTGGAGGAAATCAGTGTCCATGGAAATGAATAAACAGTCAACATTTCAGGCCGAGACCCTTCTTCAGGACTCACGGGAAGCAGGGGCAGTATCACCCCTGTGCCTAACCTGACAGAGTTTGTGTACTTCAATGCAGTCCTTTAACCTATCTTTGCCACTCAATTAAACCGGTTTGAAGATTCCCACGATTATTACATTGCCTTTGCCATGTCCTCATTTAATTCACTAACTTATATTCTGTTCCTTGCTGAAAAGGGGCCTCAGTAGTGTTTAGTCAGGTTATTGAGCTGTATTTATACTGATTCCTCATCATATCAAGCCCTCAGCTTCTTATTTCCCTTGCTTTTGATTTCACGTCCTCATATGTGATCAACGTGTCTAAATCTGATAAAATCCTCTAACCAACTACGTAGCTATGTGCACCTTCGCCCTGAGCCGGATGGCAATGGATGCTCTCGTGTTGATGAAATCCCTCTACAAATCTCCGTTGTAAAATGGCTGCAGGGCTATCTCCAGCATTCCACCATTCTCTGGTCTTCTGCACCTTCTTGCCTGAAAAGAAAGAAGCAACCATTGGTTGATGGTGACCGCAGGCATTGAACGGATAGTCGGAGAATGTTATTAATTGGTAACTATGGTGGAGAATTTTGATACTGAATGAAGAAGGATTTAAATGTTAGAGATGGCAGCCACAATCTTAATAATAAGACACATAGTGCATTTAAATGTCTTTTAAATGTTGTATACAAGGCCGTGAGCCTGGAATCTAGAGGCCCTTCTTGTACAACTCTGTTCCTCTATATTTATTAGCTTCCAGCTTGTTTGGGAAAGATGAGTTGAAATTTGTGTGAATAACTTGCTTTCTTATTTGCCTAGATGATCACCGATGAAATTATGGAAAAATAACTATATGTCAATACTGAGTTTCTATATTAAAACCAGGAATCGTTGAAGATACTCAGCAGAAAACACATCAATGGAAAGAGAAACAGGATTAATGATACTCGCCAGCCTTACCCTGGAAGAAATTCTTACGGCCTCCTCTTCAGGCAGAGGCCCTTTGTCACCTGGTCACAGCCTTTTTCAAAACTGCTGTGCTTCACCTGTTAGGTTCTTAGGAAATCTTGCATCACACGTCACAAGACAAATTGCAAGGAGGCACGCAAAGCTATAAATAATGTTCTCCTCTCAATTAACACATACAAAAATAAATTAACTAGTTACTTTGTCACAATTTGTGTGATGTTGTTAATGGCCAATGTCTGTCATTCTTGCATTCATAAGAACAACAAATTTTGAGATAAACAATGGTGAAAAATGCTTTGTGACCCTTTAACACAGTATCAGTAGAATCGATACCTATGTAATCGTTTATTCTGTAAAGTTTGCTCATATGTAAATTTAATGAAATTCAGTGACAAGGTACTTTTGGTCCAGATGACATTCCTAGTGAATGGTAGTGAATGGTTTTCCTTCCAACACAATTGTTTGTTGTTTGCAGATGCTTGACTATTGTGGCAATTGCAGCACAATTCCAAAAACCTTGTGGGAGGCTAGAGAAGGAATTATGGAAGCTCTGGCTGAGATATTTATGTCACCATTTGCCACAGGTAGAGTGCGAAAAGCCTGGTGGGAGATGAATATTGTGGCTTTATTTAAGGAGAGTAGCCAAGAAAGATCTGGGACTTATACACCATTCAGTCTAACATCATTGGCAGGTAAGTTACTGGAGAGAATGTTGAGGGACAAGATATACTTGTGTCTGGAAAGACAGGGTCTTAGGGATAAATAACATGGATTTATGTTTAGAGATCATGTCTGGTGAATTTGACTGAGCTGTTGTGAAGATGTGACTAAGAAAGTGGACATGTAGTGGAGGTAGTTGATATGTACTGCAGCAAGACATCTGATAACGTTCTACATGTGAGGCTGTTCTGGAAGGTTAGATGGTGTTTAACCCAGGAAGACCTGGCTGATTGGATACACAATTGGTGTGATGACAGACAGTGGGGTACAATGGTGGAATGTTGTTTCTTGTACTGGAGGCCCATGACTAGTGCTGTGCCTCAGGGGTCGGTGTTGGGCCCATTGTTTTTTGTCACCTAAAACAATGATTTGGATAAGTGTACAATACAAGACATGGTTAGTAAGTTTGCCTTCTATTTACTGAGGGTGTTCAGTGCCATTGTGATGTGCCTGTATACATCCACCCACCTTCCCTCCCCCACCCTGTGGGGAAATGTTGTGTGTCTTCAACGGCACCATCAATGAACTCCAAGCCACACACCCTGACAGTTTCTTTATCGTTGCTGATTACTTTAACCGTGCTATCTTAAGCAAAGTCCTGCCTACATTCTGTCAGCATGTTGGCTTTATGACCAGAGCTGAAAACACATTAGACATGGTTGATACCTACATCAGTGGCGTTTGCAAGGCTGATTCCTGCCCCCACCTTGGACACTCTTACCACTTATCTATTACGCTATTTCCTCTATACAGGCTACAGATTAAACTATGTCAAAGAGAAATGAAGACCTGGCCAGAAAGAGCAACCTCAGTATTGCAGAACTGTTTTGAAAACACAGACTGGAGCACGTTCAGGGAGACAAATGCTTATGACCATCACATTAACATCGATGAATATGCAGGGTCTGTGACTGGCTATGTAGAGAAGTGCATTAGTGACACCATCATTATTAACAGCATCTACGTGAGGGTAAGTCAGAAGCCGTGGCTCTCAGCAGTGGTTCCATGCCATCAGGAAGACAAAAATGGGATTACTCACAGAGAATTTACAGCCATTCTCGTGACACTAGAAATGCAAGGCCCATGTGCCAGTGCGTTCAGGTCATAATTGTCTACAAGTTCACCCTGCGCATCAACAAGTGACTCCCCTCTTCCTGATAGGCTTCATGTCACTTACACATGGTTCAATCCCCTGATATGTGCTAGAGAGAAGGCGACCCAGCCCCACCCGAGGAGTGGCCACAGCTGATGTGAGGAAGACTTTGCCGGGGTCAAACCATGTCACTTCTGCAGAGCCCGATAACATACCTGGTCAGATCCTGAGAGGCATTCCAGGCTACTTAACACAGGTTCTAACAGAATCTTCAACATCTTGCACAAACCGTCTACCATCCCTACAGGCAACAAGGCAGCCACTATCATCTCCATGGTAACTTGCTGTAATGACGACTGTCCAGTGGCACTGACCTCAGCCATAATCAGCTGCTCTGTATAGCTGGTTATGGATCTCATTAAATCCCATTGTTCTGCTACACTAGACTACTTCAAGTTCAGTGATCACTCAGATTGGTCCACTCACAATGCCATAGTCTCTACCCTCCACTCTGTCCTGCCCTGCCTGGAAATGGTGCCTCATATGCCAGGGTGCTGGTTATCAACTTCAGCTCAACGTTTCCTACGGTAATCCCTCGGAAGCTGGTGGGTAAACTGTCCTCGTTGGGTCTCAACACCTCTTTTTGTAACTAGATCTTGGACTTTTTGACACAAAAACCAGTTATTCGGTGCTAGTAGCAACATCTCTGGCTCCATCACGCTGAGCACCGGCGCCCCCTGGGGGTGCATACTCAGCCTGCCGCTGACACATGACTGTAATGCAAGATCCAGCTCAAATCAAATCAAGTTCGCTGATGACACAACAGTAGTTGGCCTCATCAGCAACAACAACAAGATGCCGTGCAGAGTTTAGGTAGAGCTCGCTGGTAAAGTGGTGCGAGCACAACATCTTCATTCTCAGTATACGCAAGTCACGCCTGCTGTTGAAGCACATCAGAATTTTGTTGCTGGCATCATAAAAGTGAAAGTTAGAAATCTTGTATAATTTGTTTCAAAACAGGAAAAGCCAAAGAATTTGCTGGAGCTCTCGGCATGGTACTACTGATAAGGACGTGTATATACACAGTAAGTATACACACTCACGCACATTTATGTGAACAACATTTGCTTAAAGATATCCCACCAAATGCAATCAGACATAAATTCCAGTGCACCACCACAAATCCCAGGAAGCAGATGCTTCTTACCACAATATTCCAGGGCTTTCAGCAGTCTCTGAAACAAGAAAAAACAAACAGGAAAAGTATTGTAGAATTCCAGGGTGACATATTCCAGGTAGCTTCTTAATTTTATCTCCCTTATGAATGAGGTCCAGAGACTCACATTGGAAGCACCACATTCTACTGCTTTTCAACTTTAACTTTATCCAAACTCGTTTCCAAACTAATTTTCAAGCCTCCCTACCAAAGATAGAAGTACAGATTTTAAGTTTCTATCTAGTTAACACTAGGCAGATTATACAGTGAAAGTGGGTTGTGGGGGGAACAGTAACCACTGGCTCTATGATACACATGCTAGTTCAAGGAATTTCAATATCCAGTTATGTGTCATGCTCTCACTGGATGAGAAGTGGTTTCTCCCAGCCCCCAAACTTGCTGTTGAACGAGATGATCTAATAATCATTAGTCAACCTGACAAGCAACATCGTTAGTGGAAGGCAGATCAGAATGAGCAGCACCTCCTTGATGCCTGTTGTGAGCTGGCTCTTTCAGCACCCTCAATACTGGTTTGACCATGTAAGGCATTCGATTCTCGATGTTTGCATAAATTCAGCATGGCAATGACATAAAGTATCACTTAAGGTATTGATTTGCATGTTATTCAGTGTGGGGATCTGAAAAACATCACATGATAGTATACTCTGTGAAGTAATTGATCAGGAAATTAAATTAAAGTCTGTATAATTGATATTTCAGTAAAAAAAAACTCAATAAAATGTACAGATTTACAAAACCCATTAGCAGGCATTTCAATCAGGAAGTTATTATCTTTTCCAACACATATTGGAATACCACAACTAGATAATTTACTATAGTTAAAACATAATTAAAGAGGTTGCCTTTGTAATTAATACAATATTTATCTCAAGATCGATTCTCAAAACTTAAAATGAATTGCTCCCACAGTAGAAAGTGATTTTATTCCCAACTTTTTAAAAGATCCTATCTGGCTAACTCTCTATTGTGATGGTTATCAGAGAAAATAACATTTCAGAAATAAAATCTATAAAAAGCTGTTGAATTTTGTACTCTTTTCTTCCCACTGGGAACAGCCTGTACACATTAAGCAATGGCAGTTTTCCAGATTAATGAATGTAAAATCTGGCCAGCTGGGGGCGCCATTGGGTGCCTACCTAGTTTACATATATTGCATCTGCAAAGTCCAGATGAGGATGCAACCTGAAACATTGTCCACTTCCCTCCACGGATGCTGCCTGGCCTGCTGAATTGTGCCAGCAGATTTTTTTTCTAATTCCAATATCTGCAAACTCTTGTGTCTCCAGACTGCAGTGTCATGTTTAATAGTCACTGTACTGTGTGGAAACAACTATTTTGGTCATGGATAACGCAATGTGACAGCCAAAGGCCTTACTTTCCTAAGCTGCTCAAGGAAATCTAGAAAGGAAAGCAGGTCAAGTAGAAAGTCATTAAGAGGGAGGCTTGGCAATTTGAGGAATGGCATAGAAACATTGAAAACCTACAGCACAATACAGGCCCTTCAGCCCACAAAGTTATGCTGAATATGTCCCTACCTTAGAAATTACTACATTCACCCATAGCCCTCTATTTTTCTAAGCTCCATGTACCTATCCAAAAGTCCCTTAAAAGACCCTATCGTATCCACCTCCACCACCGTCGCCGGCAGCCCATTCCACGCACTCACCACTCTCTACGTAAAAAACTTACCCCTGACATCTCCTCTGTACCTACTCCCCAGCACCTTAAACCTGTGTCCTTTTGTGTCAATCATTTGATCCCTGGGAAAAAGCCTCTGACTATCCACACGATCAATGCCTCTCATCATCTTATACCCCTCAATCGAGTCACCTCTTATCTTACATCGCTCGAAGGAAAAAAGGACAAGTTCACTCAAATCATAACACATGCTCCCCAATCCAGGCAACATCCTTGTAAATCTCCTCTGCACCCTTTCTATGGTTTCCACATCCTTCCTGTAGTGAGGTGACCAGAATTGAGCACAGTACTCCAAGTAGGGTCTGACCAGGGTCCTATATACCTGCAACATTACCTCTCAGCTCCTAAATTTATTTCCATGATTGATGAAAACCAATACACCATACACTTTCTTAACCTTCATATGTTGGAAATAATGTTGGTCTCACTGATAGGGAGGAGGAATCTACAATCCTTGTGTTAGTAGGGATGAAATCAAGTGGCTGGGAATGGTTTTATGATTTGTAGATTGGAAAGGGGTCAACTGATTAATAAGTGGGGAGGTCTGTGTAATGATTGTACACTTAAGGTGGAGGTGTGCCATAGAAGAGAGAAAGCAAAGCATTTAATGGGATGCTGCCTGAGTTGTGTTTCCATTGCTGGGCTGGTCTTTCAGGAAGGTCTCCCCACACATCACGACTCACATGTGCTGTGAAATCCTACTTCTGCAGAAGAGGACTGTGGAAAATAATGTGGGTGAAAATTCTGAAATGGTGCTTACATGTGTGTCACATGTCACTGGATATTATTATTATTATTATTATTTGGAACCAGTGGGGATAACTTCACTCACTTCTATACTGAACTGATTCCACAATCTATAGATTCATTTCCAAGAACTCTGCAACTCATGTTCTCAGTATTAACTATTTTTTATTTGCACAAATTTGTTTTTTCACACATTGGTTGTTTGCCAGTCATTTATGTATAGTTATGTTTATGTATAGCTTTTCGTCCTTTCTCTGAAGATCTCTCCTAAAAAACAATCCCCCTTTCAAAACACTTCTTGAAACCTTCCTTTCCAACCAAGCTTTCAGTCACCTTTCCCGACGACTTGGTGTTGGATTTTCTGAGATCATTTCTTCAGAACACCTTGGATTCTGATGCAGGTTTCAACCAGTAGCATCGCCATTTCCTTACCTGAAGGTATTATAGATCAGCGTGAATGACTCCAGAAAATTGAGTGACGATTACAATTTAACACATGAAATAATTAGACGTTAACTTCACATCACCTACTATTAGTCATAATTTCTACACATAAAAAGCATTAAAAATCTGATCATCACCTGCATGTATCTGAAAGTGGGCAGAGGAGATGGGGGTGGAAGGCTGGAGTCCTTAGCGACTAGTATCATTAAAGAGTAATATAATCATGGTAAAATACAAGTTGAGCTACGTTCCATTCTCCCTCTCTCTCTCTACAAGAAAAAAATACTGCCTTTTTATGAATATATGGCTATCCTTGGAAAGCCCAACAATTACAGCCCCATCCTAAGTGCCCTTGATCCAATTGGACTGATGGATCATTTGCAGTTTTCACTCCAAATATGATTTTTAAATTAATATGTCACTTTCTTTTTTTCTTGTCTGAACATCTGTCTGTAGAATTAAACTGACAGTTGTATGTGTACTCTGCAATTTTATTAACATTGTCTTACAATTTGCTGCAGTTTTAATAAAAATATATCTTTATTCTTATTAAAAGTATGCGTACATCTTGTCTTTAATGCAAGTGAACAATATTGGCAGCTTTATAGAATAAAATGATGTGAGAGCAATACAATCATAATAAAGATGTTTGCCGCAGTCACATTGATTTCTACTGACAAGGGCTACAGCTACAATAATGCCTTGCAAAGGAACATGCTTTTGATGGGTGCATGACAGGTACTTCCAGTGCTATATGTAAGGGACAAAATGCATTCATGGCTCCAGAAGATGAAAGTTGACAACTCTGACAATAGAGTTTTTTCTCTCGTGGATCCTGGACGTCCACATATGGAACATCAGTGACCGAAGTAATATTTCTGAAACATTATAGGGAAATCAGGATTTTCAAATGCTTTCTGTCTTTTCCTTTCTTAAAAAAACCTAGCATTCAAATGAGGATAATAACCCTTTCGATTTCGTCGGTCAAGTCTAGCTGGAGCAATTTTCAGATGTGTCACCAAATGTCTGCTAGTATGTTTGCAGCTAATTCCACATGGACACTGCTGTTCTATGTCCCAATTCCAACATCACGGACATTCTACCAAAACATGTTCATCACAAGTACTTTAAGTATTTTCACTGCCTTTTGTCCTGAATCTTAGACATATCCAGACAAACATTACAATGCTGTTGGCCACAATTTGGCTGGAAATTATTATGTGGGATGTAAATCTGGCAAGAAGTTCATTTTGATTTGCTCTGATTTCTACACTGTAACCTTATGTCCAATGGGAATTTTGCTGAAATTCTGGTGCAGAAAGAAAGATGGAACAGATGCAGCTCCAAGGTAAATCTCTCTTCACATCAAATGAAGTTTGAAAACCTTCACCACACTCTGAACACTACACAAAAAATCCTACTATTTTATTTCAGGCTTTTGTGAACACAGTAGTCGTTTGAAACTACATTACTAGAGATGTAAACATGAGGAAATCTGCAGATGCTGGAAATTCAAGCAACACACACTTCATCTTGACAGTAGAGGAGGCCATGGATCTACTGTCAAGATGAAGCCACACTCAGGTTGGAGGAACAACATCTTATATTCTGTCCGGGTAGCCTCCAACCTGTTGGCATGAACTTCCATTAATGCCCCTCCTCCCCTTCTTACCCCATCCCTGATATATTTAGTTTTTTTTCCCCCTCTTTTTTTTCTCTCTCTGCCCATCACTCTGCCTATTCTCCATCTCCCTCTGGTGCTCCCCTCCCCCTTTCTTTCTCCCTAGGCCTCCCGTCCCATGATCCTTTCCCTTCTCCAGCTCGGTATCACTTTCACCAATCACCTTTCTTGCTCTTAGCTTCATCCCACCCCCTCTGGTCTTCTCCTATCATTTTGCATTTTCCCCTCCCCCCCACTACTTTCAAATCTCTTTCAGTTAGTCCTGACGAAGGGTCTCGGCCTGAAACATCAACAGAGATTCTCCTTATAGATGCTGCCTGGCCTGCTGTGTTCCACCAACATCTTGTGTGTGTTACTAGAGATGTAGCGTATTTCTCCATCCTGAAGGGGATAGAGCCCTATGTATAATTCTGGTATCCTCTGTAACTTTCTTACCTGATTCTATGTTCAGCTTTAAAGACAAAACTGGGACCTGGTAATACTTCATTCACATTAATAAAATTATGTAAGTACTTGAATAACCAGTAAACCCAATCACAGTGACAGGATTTTTGTCTGACCTCTAGGTTTAATTCAGTTACTTAGGTACTGGGCAAGTGGAGATAGTGTTCTAGAATAGTCACTCAAGAGTGAGATATGACGGCACCAGGATAGTGGTCCAAATAGTTTAGCAGTGAGCATGAGGTTATGACAGGATTTAGGAGAAAGAGAGATAGGTTGTACACCATACTACATCCAAATGCACTTTGGGATATGAAATATTGCTCAAATGCCAATCAGAGGATATGATTTCTCTCAAAAGAATAAGTCTTTCCATTTTCTTTCTTTAAAAAAATCAGAAAAGGGTTTTATGTTTTGGAATGGATACTGCTCAGAAAGGAAAACTAGAAAGATCAGTCACTGTATCACACTCCAACGAAAAGTAATTTGATTTTTAGCCCTTCAAATACCAAAGGTGGTGTTGTGAAAATACTAAATAGCTCCAATATGGTGAAGGAACTCAGTCGGTCAGGCAGCATCTAGGGAAATAAATAAACAGTCAATGTTTTGGGCTGAGACCTTTCATAGAAACATAGAGAACCTACAGCACAATACAGGCTCTTCCACCCACAATACTGTGCTGAACATGTCCTTACCTTAGAAATTACCTAGGGTTACCCATAGCCCTCTATTTTCCTAAGCTCCACGTACCTATCCAGGAGTCTCTTAAAAGACCCCATTGTCAGTCCTGATTCAAAACTGGCTTGTACATAGGGGGAAGTGGTGTAGAGGAGTTATTCTGACCAGAGGTCTGAACAGTGGTGCTTGACAGGAATTCTGTTGTTTGTTATATCATACACTATAAATGACCTGGATGAAAATGTAGATGAGCTGATTAGTAAATTTGCAGATGGCAGAAAACTGGTGGAACTGCAGATTAAAAGGAAGATTGTCAAAGGACAAAGCAGGATATACAGTAGAACAGTTGGAAATATGAGCTGAGCAGTGGCTGTTGAAGTTCAATCCAGACAAGTATGAGGTACATTTGGAGGTCAAAGGCAACAGGGATCTCTACAGTAAATTTCTACAAAGGGATATTGTGATGTAGGTATATAGAAACTGGGAACTTAAGTGGAATGGGTGGTATGGAAGGCAGATGGCATGTATGCCTTCTGTTGTGACTGTGAACAATGTCACCAGAGAGACTCTGAAACTGGAGATATAGAAGTCTTTATTCGTTACAAAAAACAGACTAAGAGATATGGTTTGCAATATAATGACCGTGAGATGTCTGCATATGCATCAGACAATGGGGTGGTGTTAATTGCCCTGCACAATCTAGGGAACTGATATTTGTACTGTATTGTAAATAAATCCAGGGAAGCTTGCAATAAACCAGGGTATTTCAGGGTATGCCTCCTACTGTACAGATGTAATTCAAAAGAAGCATTGTCAACACAAAGAATTGAAGTAAACTATGTAATTCTAACAGTTGAAACTGTATTGAATCACCTACAGCTACCATTAGTCTTAAAGGTATAAAAATTGGGCAGGATCACAGTGAGGTTTAGGTTCACAAGCAACACTTGATATTCCATGCCATGACAGAGACTATCAGAATGGTTTTGGAAACCAGTCTTTTTGATTGATCTACAGGAGGGTTTGGCATGGTCTTTATTCAAAAAGCTGCAAAGGACTTTGTCTCCATGGCAACCCCTTACAGACCGTCCTTTCGATCACTGGTCCAGCCACTGAAAGGGCTCTGCTCAGTTGTGTTCACTCTCCGTTCAGGATGCAGCAGCTGCTTCAGAGGCTGTATGCAATTTCTTCTTTTTGCTCAGTCCGCCTGCATTTGAGGTTGTGGATCCAACGAGGAATGGGACCTGAGGTCTTTGCCATTACTCTGATCCCTCCCATCTATTTTCCCAAAATTTTTCTATTCTGATCTGTATAACTAATCATCTACCTTCAAGAACCAGTCTTCATTACCAAAAGACCAGAATTAGACTATTTGGCCCATCAAGTCTGCTCCACCATTCAATCATGGCTGATCCTTTTATAGCCTCCTGAGCCCCATCCCCCAGCCTTCTCCCCGTAACCTTTGATGCCATGTCCAATCAAGAACCTATCAAGCTCTGACTTAAATATACCCAATGACCCGGCCTCCACAGCTACCTGTGGTAATAAATTCCACCAATTCAGCACCCTCTGTCTAGAGAAATTTCTCTGCATCTCTGTTTTAAATGGATGTCCTTCTATCCTGAGTCTGTGCCCTCTTTCCCACCATGGGAAACATGCCTTCCACATCTACACTGTCTAGGGCTTTCAACATTCGAGAGGTTTCAATGAGATCCTTCTAAATTCCAGCCAGTACAGACCCAGAGCTATCAAACATTCCTTGTATGATAATCCTTTCATTCCCAGAATCATCCTTGTGAACTTCCTCTGAACCCTCTCCAATGCCAACACATTTTTTCTCGGATGAGGAGCCCAAAACTGTTTGCAATACTCAAGGTAAAGTTTCACCAGTATCTTATAAAGCCTCAGCATCACTTCCCAGTTCCTGTATTCTCAACTTCTTGAAATGAATGCTAAAATTGCATTTGCCTTCCTCGCCACTGACTCTACCTGCACGTTAACCTTTAGGGTGTTCTGCACAAAGACTCCCAAGTTCTGTTGTATCTCAGATTTTTGGATTTTCTCCCTGTTAAGAAAATAGTCAGCACATTTATTTCTACTACCAAAGTGTATGACCGTTCATTTTCCACTTTTTTGCACATTCTCCTAATGCATCCAAGTTGTTTACTACCTGCCCCACCACCAACCTTCGTATCATCTGCAAATTTGGCAACAAACCCATCTGTTCCATCATCTACAAAGTCCGGTGTTTGTATTGATTGCCTCACCAGGTCTGCACACAAACACAGCTGTCAGTTGTCAGGAGCACCCCCTGTATTCCTATCTATCTGGGAACAAACCCTGCCTTTTCAGGCAGCTCCCTTACCTTGACTTGGTCACCCAGCTCTGGGAGAACTATCTTCTCTCCCTCTGGCTTTCTCTGATCAGCAATACGTTGCTGCTTTTTTGTTTGATCCCTCAAAGTGTTAATCAGTTACAATGCACCTTCACATTCTTATATAGACTTCCTGAATTGGCTCCAGTAGCTACATTCTTTTCAGTTTCTGTCGTCTCATGTTTTTCTGTTGCTATCTTTGCCCTGTGGTCAGCACACTCATTACTCTCACCTTGGGAGCATTGTGTGCGGTTCTGGTTCTGCATTAAGGAATGATGTAGAAGCTTTGGAGTAGGGGTTCACAGGACATTGCCTGAATTAGAGAGTATTGACTACAAAGAGAAGCTAGACAAACTTGAATTATTCTGTCAAGAATGTCAGAGACTGAGACGGAACCTGACAGATGTAAATAAAATTATGCAAGGGATAAATAGGACCACAGAGTCAAAGACTTTTCCCAGAGTGAAGATGCCAGATACCAGAGGGCACAGCTTTAAGATGAGAAGAGGAAAGTCTGAGGAGATTGATGAGGCTTGTGTTTTTTTTATATACACAGGGTGGTAGGTATTTGGAATAAGCTGCTAGGGGATGCCATAATAGAAGACACATAGTAATGCTTAAAAGGCATTCAGTTAGGCACATGAAAAAGTAGTGCCACTTGCAGATAGGTGGGAACATTTCATTCTGGCATCATAGTTGCCATAGTTACCATGAGCTGAAGGAGCCATTTCTGTCCCCTACAATGTTCTGTGTTCCAAGTTTATAGCCAGAAGAATTAAAACCTCATTTCCTGAGAATAGCTAATAGCCAGGAGTCTAGTACAAAGACATTTACCAAAGTTATTAAACCGGGCCACTACCACATAGATCTAGTTCAAGTTTAATTGACATTGAACCATACATGAATCCCCATGAATACAGCCAAACAAAGCAGTGTTACTCCAGGGTCAATGTGCAAAACACAGCACCAACACTCATATACAGCATGGCACATATAGCATATATAAGATCACAAGCACATATAAAGTATCAGTAAAATACAGTCATGCAAAAAATATATAGTCCAAGATCCTGAGTCCATGAGCGTTGCTGCAGTCTACAGTCAGACACAATATGGTTTGTCCTCTGCCGAGTGAACACCGTCAGGCAACACTGACTACAGCCTGGACTCCTGTGGTGAACTACATATACTTGTCTGGACATGCCCCCTGATGACTGCTCCTGTGGCTCCTCCCACAGACCCCGGTATAAAGGCGATCAAGGCCTGAGCCCGGCCTCTCAGTCTCCAGGATGTAGTATGGTGGTCACTCACTGTTTGTTCCTTCTTCCAGTCAATAAAAGCCGATATCTCGCCTTATGTCTCAGAGTGAGTTATTGATGGAGCATCAACTCCGCACTATACTGCCCCCAATACTCCAGTGGAGTGCACCAACTCCAACACCTCTCTCCTGGGTGGCTGTAAACAGGAAACACCACAGCTTGAGGCCCTGATATCCATACAACCAAGGCTATGCAGCTCCCCTCCCGTCAGCCAATAAATCAATGAATTAGACTTGCATCATTCCATATTAACAATTTCCAACAGGGTCTTGCGATCACAAGAAAAGTGACTAAGAAGATCACTCACTGTTAGACTGCATACCGCCTTCACACCTTAGCTGAACTTCATCGAGGCACCTCGTAGTCAGAGCAAAACATGCTGCAGTACTCTAAGCAAGACAATGCATTAGGCTCAGCCTGTTGGAAACAGCTTACAGCAAATCCATGTCATAACTGAACCACTTGAAGGGTGGAGGGGAGTTAGCCCCAAGATCCCCAATAAAATATTGTGGAGCTGCAACAGAAAACATTGGAAAATTCAATCAATCTGTCTTATTTTCATTGTACCACTTCTTCAGGAATATTCCACCTCTGGTCTTCTCCTTTATTTTCTTCTTCCTCACTTCCTGAAGCAAATGTTCTTTTCGAGAGAACAAGGATCTAGTGCTTTTCTGGTGTATATGACGAATCAGCTCTTCTCTGGCTCCCAGACGGGTACAGGTATTGATTTTAACCAAAAAATCAATACATGTACTGGGTTCGTAGCCCAAGAAGAGTTTATCTGTCAGTGAGAGTTTGAGGTATGTTGTTGGAGGGAATAGTTGGTTCCCCTTTTCTCCAGCTAGCTGCAAGTGCCTTAAGGGACTAATAGTTAGCCCCAAGAAGCAACGGCGGACTCAACATTTTCCTCAGTGAAGAGTTCTTTGCAATGTTCAGTTCAGCATCAGATCAAACGGCTGAGATAGTCTCCTGATGTTGTACTTCAGATCTTTGGGAGACTTCTTTCCTGTCCAAATGCCTTGCCCTCTGCATCTACTCTCAGCGTTGGAGGCTCTCCCAAGGACAGGCTTTGATAGTGAGTCCTGGCCTAGAAGAAGTCAGGATGGACTGGTTGCAGAGGGACATGCAAAATCGTCATTTAGATTCAATTCAAAGGAATGTACAAAAATCATCAAAAAAAGACAATATTAAAGTCTGTATCTGACTGCACATAGTCTTTGAAACACAGGAGGTGAAGTAAGAAAGCAAGCATTACAGCTATTACAGGAACATAATGTCATAATGTCAGCCTGATGACAATGGGCCCTTAATATTGTAGAGTTTATGGCATTTAGAAAGGACAGGAATCTAGGAAAAGGTGAGGTACCAGTTATGTTAAGAAATGATTGCCTTAGTGCAATAGAAAAGAATGAACAATTGTAAGTTCAGGAAACCAGTAAATCAAAATTGCTGTGGTGGCAATAAGAAATAAGGAATACAAGAAGTCATTTGCCTTTCCTGCAGCAATAGTATAACAGTAGCAACAAGGTAGGAAAAAGTATAAATGTAAAACTAATGGGATATTGTCAGAAAATTAATGGGGGAATTGTGCAAGGTAGTCCGTATAGACCAAGAAAATCAAATGGGTCTTGATAAAAAGTTCATAGAGTGCCTTTGGCATAGTTTCCAATCAGAGAGCAGATGATACTAGGAAAAGCATTATGCAATGCTAGAATTAATGAATGACTTAATAGTGAAGACAGCACTAGGAAACAGTGAATATCACATGATGTAATATGAATGAGAGGAAATAAGTCCAAACCTAAAATCACTTGACAAGCTGGGTAAAGTGAACTGTCAAATTAGATTAACAGATCAGTCAGTCAACGTGGAGTGGTAGATATTTTAGGGGATTTTTCAGAATACACAGGATAGTTGCATTCTAGAAAGAAAAAAAAATTCCAAGAGCCCATCACCTATTGTTAAATTTTTCAAAAGAAGCAAGTAATGGATAAAATGGAAGGAGAAGCTGGAGTGATGATAATGAAACTTGCCAGAAATATAAAAACTCATCAAAGACTTTCTGTGGATCTTTAGAAGAGCTAAGCAAATTAACATTGGTCCTATAAAAACCTAGGGAAGTAATAATGGGAAAACAAGAAAGTGGCAGATGAATTAAATAAATATTTTACATTTACTTTCACTAATGAGATGCAAAACTGATTTAAAGTGGAAAATTGGACTGGATTGATAGGAGGGTTGAATATATTATAACACCAGGGAAGTGGTGCTGAGCAAATTATTGTAACTATGGACAGAGAACTCCGTGGGTCCTGATGGATGTCATCTTATTGTCATAAAAGAAGTGTCTCATGAAACAGTTGATGGTTTAGTTTATATTTTCCAAAAATCAATAGATTCTGGAAAGATTCCTTTAGATTGGAAACAGGAAAAATAACTCATTTAGTCAAAAAAGAGAGTTAAGTAGCAGGAAATGTACTAGCCAGAAGGCTTAACAACTATTATGAATAATAAGTTACAAGTTATAATTCAAAAAGTTATAGCAGGGCACTTAGAAATTTTTAAGTCAATCAAATGAAGTCAATATGGTTATTTGAAAGGAAAGTCCAGTTTGACCCATTTACTGGATAATTTCGTGGAACTGAAGTATAATGTGAGTTTGGAAATCTGGAAATAAGACAAAAGAATCAATACAGCAGGAAACATGGATAGCTTTAGAAGAAAGAATGAATATTAAGAAGAAATTGTTAGATGCAAACTGAACATGAACTAAGTTGAACCTTCAACAAGCCTACACTGTAGCTAACAAGAAAACAAAGAGATTTGTAAGAAGGATAAGAGAATCTATATGGAAGGCCTTGCAGAGGAGGCCAAAACAACAGCCAATCAAGGTGATCCGAGAAATAAATACAGAGTTCACAAATGGTATTCAGAAAGTTCCAGGCCAGATCCAGTGGTCCTTTGAGCAATAAGAATGGTCTGCTTTTGGCACCTGAGAAAGGGAAAGGAACATGATGGACAGAGAAAAATGGAATAGACCAGCAGCAAATGAAGAACCTGATGTACAAGAGGCAGCAGAGAACCTCAACATTAAAACAGATCCACCCAAGAAAGAAGAGATTGTTGCTGTGATTGAAGAACAGCAAAGGTCCAGGTCATGACAATTAGAATGCCAAACTGTTCAAAGCTGAACCAAAAGTTGCAGTAGCCACCCTGCATCTAGTGTCTACTGTAACCTGGGAACAGGGACAATTACCTTGGACTGGACAGAGGGAGTTATTGTTGGATCCCCAAAGAAAGCAGTGCAACAATTGGCGTGGCATCACACTTCTGTCAGTGCCCAGCACGATTCTCACCAAAGTCATCGTCCAATGGATTGCAGATGCCATCAATGTGTGCTTGAGTAAAGAGAGAGCTGGCTTCAGGACAAACAGAGGCTGTGTTGACCAGATCTTCACGCTGCATAATGTCATACAGCAGTGCACAGATGGCAGAGACAACTGTGTGTGAATTTTGAAAAGGCTTTCGATAGCATCCACAGGGAGAGCCTCTGATGGATTCTCAGATCACGCGGGATCCCTTCCAAAACTGTCCAGCTTTGAGATCAAGTTAGGAGTCAGACAAGGCTATGTGATGTTGGTGATATTACTTAACCTGGCAATTGACTGGGTTATGAGGTGAACAACAAAAGATAAGCAGAGAGGCATCACACGGACTCTAATCCCTACCTTAGAAGACATTAGCTTTATGGATAACCACATTACCATCACATACACACCAGCACATGCAGGGGAAAGCTCAGTATCTGTGTACCTTTGGTGGACAGGGTGGACTCAGTCAGCCAGAGAGAGATTGAGACCATGACCCTCAATGTAGAGTCCCCTTCTCCCATCAAGGAATATGGAGTCGACTTACCCAGCGCTGGCAGATTCATCTTCCTGGGCAGTACCATTCAGCAGGAATGTGGGACCAAGAACAATATCTAGTGCAGACTCAGCAAAGCTAGCGAAGTCTTCAGATCAGGGAACAACATACGGGAAATCAGCCAAGTACAGCATCTGCACCAAGGTGAAGGTGTTCTGCACACACTCTTGAATGGGTCAGAATCCTGGCACATGACAGAGAGTGACCTTGCCAAGCTGTCTTCATTCCACAGCACAAGCATCCGGAAGATCTTCCAAATATTCTGGCCAAGAAAGATCTTCAACTACGCCCTACTTATTCAGTGTCATCAAGAGGACATGGCTACAATCATCATGAGGAAATGTTGGAGATGGATTGGGCACGTGATGAGAAGAGAGGCCAACTCCATCATCAAGGCAGCACTTCATTGCACCCCTGAAAGGCGGAGGAAACATGGGACCAAAGGCAACTTAGTGCTGCACTATAGAGGCAGAAATGAGGACCCTAAACCACACCTGGGGCATAATAGAAAAAGTGGCCAAGGACAGATAAAGATGGTGGATCTTTATTACTGCACTAAACACCAGACAGCATAACGGTCAGTAAGTAAATAACGTATGATGCGAATAAAGGGGATCCAGCAGATGGACGTAGATCTCTAGAATGCAATTGATAATGTGACATATCAAAGGTTATGGTTGAAAATAAAGAAAATTCTCAGCATAGGAGGCAACCTTTTGACATGGATAAAAGATTGGCTGACCAAAAGGAAACAGATTAGGTATAAGTGTTGAATGGAAAATCCTACAAAATGTACTGGATTTGACCCAGTACATCATGAATAAAGCTGTCCGGACCATTGAGCACATCTACATGAAGCATTGTCGTAGGACAGCAGAGTCGGTCATCAAGGATTCCCGCCACCTTGGTCATGCTCTCTTTTCACTGCTGCCATCAGATAGAAGGTACAAGCGCTTCAGGACGTGCACCACCAGGTTCAAGAAGAGTTATTACCCCTCAACCATCGGGCTCTTGAATAAAAGGAGATAACTTTACTCAGTTTCGCTTGCCCCATCATTGAAAAGTTCCCATAACCAATGGAAACATGAGAAAACCTGAAGATGTTAGAAATCCAAAGCAACATGCACAAGATGCTGAAGGAAATCAAGGGTCAACCTGAAACGTCGACTGTTTACTTTTTTCTACAGATGCTGCCTGACCTGCTGAGTTCAAACCAGATAAGCGTGAGGTCATTTGTTTTGGTATGTCAAACATGTTGGCAGAATATGGTATTAATGATAAGACTCTTGGCAGTGTGGAGGATCAGAGGGATCTTGGGATCTGAGTTTATAGGACACTAAAAGCAGCTGCGCAGGTTGACTCTGTGGTTAAGAAGGCATACAGTGCATTATCCTTCATCATTCATGGGATTGAATTTAGGAGCTGAGAGGTAATGGTGCAGCTATATAGGACCCTGGTCAGACCCCACTTCGAGTATTATGCTCAGTTCTGCTCGCCTCACTACAGGAAGGATGTGGAAGCCATAGAAAGGATGCAGAGGAGATTTACAAGGATGTTGCCTGGATTGGGGAGCATGCCTTATGAGATTAAGTTGAGTGAACTCGGCCTTTTCTCCTTGGAGCGACGAAGGATGAGACATGACCTAACAGAGGTGTATAAGATGATAAGAGGCATTGATCATGTGGATAGTCAGACGGTTTTACCCAGGGCTGAAATGGCTAGCAGGAGAGGGCACATTTTTAAGGTGCTTGGAAGTAGGTACAGAGGAGATATCAGGGTGAAGTTTTTTATGCAGAGAGTGGTGAGTGCATGGAATGGGCTGCTGGTGACGGTGGTGGAGGTGGATACGATAGGGTCTTTTAAGAGACTCCTGGACAAGTACATGAACTGCAGAAAAATAGAGGGCTGTGGGTAACCCTAGGTAATTTCTAAGGTAAGGACGAGCTTGGCACAGCTTTGTGGGCCGAAGGGCCTGTATTGTGCTGTAGGTTTTCTATGTTTCTATAACCAACAGAATCACTTTCAAGGACTCTTCATCTGATGTTTTCGTTATTTATTGCTGTTTATTTATATTTCCATTTCCATAGCTTGTTGTCTTCTACACTCTGTTTAAGTGCTCTAGTTGGGTGGTCTTTCATTGATCCTGCTGTAGTAACTATTCTATAAATCTATTGAGTATGCTCACAAGAAAATGAATTTCAGGGTGCAATATGGTGACATATATCTACTTCGATAATAAAATCTACTTTGAATTTGAACTTTGTTTTATTTCAGTTGTTAAGATGTAACAATATGGGGTGCTGCACAGTTTGATGTTGTTGCTTCAACTTTTTACAATTTATACAACTGATTTGCTTGAAAGTAGATTCAGATGCATTCACTTATCACATGTACATTGAAGCTGACAATGAAATGTGCCGTTTGCATTAGCAACCAACACAATCTATCTTAGATTCGGTGTTGTAACAGCCCAGATATTATTAGTCAGCTTAACATAAAGGAACACTTAGGAGGCAGTGATCATAATATGTTGGAATTCATATTGCAATTTGAGAGGGAGAAGTATAAATCACATTGAAATGGAATAAGCCGAATTACAGAGGCATGAGAGAGGAGTTTACCCAGGTAGATAGGAGGGGGATGCTGGCAGGGATGAAGACAGAGCAGAGGTAGCTGAAGTTTTTGGGAATAGTTCACAAGGCACAGGATAGATATGTCTCACAGAAGAAGTTGTTTTCAAATGGCAGGGCTAGGCAACCATGCATAAAACCCAAGGAAAGAGCATATAAGGTAACAAAAGTAAGTGGAAAGTTGGATGATTGGGAAACTTTAAAATCCAACAAAAGGCAACTAAAAAACTACAAGAAGGGAAAAGATGAAAAATGAGGGCAAACCAGCTGATAATGTAAAGACGGATACTAAAAGCGTTTTCAGTTATATAAAGAGTAAAAGGAAGTGTGTTGCTATTGGACCACTGGAAAATGATGCCAGTGAGGTAGTAATGGGGAACAAAGAAATGGCAAATGAATTTAATAAGTACTTTGCTTCAGTCTTCACTGTGGAAGACACCAGCTATATGTCAGAGGCCTGTGGCTGTCAGGGAGCAGGGGTGAGTGCCATCACTATTACAAAGGAAAAAGCCTAAGCAATCTGAAAGGTCTTAAGTCACCTGGACCAGATGGACCACAACCCAGAGTCCTGAGAGAGGTTGCTGAAGTGATAACAGATACACCGGTCATGACCTTCCAAGAATCTCTTGATTCTGGCATGGTCCCGGAGGAATGGAAAATTGTAAATGTCACTCCACTCCTTAAGAAGAGAGGAGGTTAAAAGTGAGGAAATTATAGGCCAATTAGCTTAAGGTCAGTGGCTGGGAAGTGTTGGAGTCCATTATTAAGGTCGATATCTCAGGGTACTTGGAAACTAATGATTAAATAAGTCAACATGGTTTCTGTAAAGGGAAATCTTGTTAGAATCCTTCGAGGAAGTAACAAACGGGTTGGACAAAAGTGAGGCAGTGAAAGTTATTTACTTAAATTCTCAGAAGGCATTTGATAAGGCACCTCACATGAGGCTGCTTAACAAGATATATTCCTATGGTGTTACAGGAAATATACTGGCATGGATAGAGGAATGGCCGACAGGCAGATGAAGATAGGTGGAGGGGTAGACAGAGTTGAGGAAGCATTGCAATTCCAGCAGGACTTGGACAATTTGGAATAATGGTTTAAAAAGTGCCAGATGGAATACAGTCTTGGGAAATGTATGATAATGCATTTTGGTAAAAGGGACAATAGTGGAGACTGTTACCTAAATGGGGAGAAAATTCAAACATCAGAGGTGCAAAGAGACTTAGCAGTCCTTGTACAGGACTCCCAAAAGGTTAATTCACAGGTTGAGTCTGTGGTAAAGAAGGCAAATGCAATGTTGGCATTTATTTCAAGGGGAATAGAATATAAAAACAAGGAGATAATGCTGAAGCTTTATAAGATGCTAGTCAGGCCACACTTGGCGTATTGTCAACAGTTTTGGGCTCCATATGTCAGAAAGAATGTATTGTCATTGGAGACAGTCCAAAGGAGGTTCATGAGGATGATTCCAGGAATGAGGGGTTAACATATGAGGAACGTTTGGCAGCTTGGGCCTGTACTCAGTGGAATTTAGAAGAATGCATGGGGACTGGATAAGGTTGTTGTGGAGAGGACAACTCTCTGGTGGGGGTATCTAGAACTAGAGGGCACAGCCTCAAAACTGAGGGGCAACCTTTTAAAACAGAAGTAAGGAGGAATTTTTTAGCTGAAGAGTGGAAGCCAAGTCCATCAGCATATTCAAAGCAGAAGTTGATAGATAGGCATCAAGGGATATGGTGAGAGGGCCGGTGTATGGGGTTGAATGAGATCCAGGATCAGCCATGATAAAATGGCAGAGTGGACTTGATGGGATGAATGGCCCAATTCTGCTCCTATGTCTTACAGTCTTATTGGCCTAGCCCAAGGAGGCACGACGGGAAGCAGGCAAATGTGGCCACACATTCATGCATGCCCGCATGCCCACAATGTTCAGTAGAGCAACAGCAACAAAACAAAATAATAGTGAAACAAGCTCTTTTTCTTCCTCACATCCACAATCCACTCTCCTGTACATATAGGCCTCCAGACCCAGGGCAGTCTGCCTCTGAGCCTCTAACTTCAAGTTCCTGACCCAGACTCACAGATTTACAGACTTACAATTTGTGGATACTCCAGCCAGATGTCTCAACCACTGGGCCTCGACATCTGGACTTGCCAAATTCGATCTTAGACCTTCGGGCTTGGGTCTTTGGCATCAGCCCCAGGACTCGCTGATCACTGGAACTCCGGGCCTTGAACTCCAGACTTGAGCAGGCCTCCAATCCCGGCATTCACCCGCCCAGGGAATTGTCCCCTGTGCGGTTTCGCAGACTCGCATACTTCAGGCCTCTGACTTACAGATATGCTGACCCAGGGGCTTCAATCATTGGGTCCCACTTCCATGCTTATTGACTTTGGTTTGTGAACTACGGGCTGAATCGCAAGGACCTCTGATCCCAGGACTCATCCAATCTTGGGCTCTGATCTGGGGAATTACCAAAGGGATGAACTGAAGGTAAGGTTGCAAATATCTGATGACATAAGCCAAGAGAGAAAGCACATTGAGAAGAAGATATAAGGAAACCACAAAGTTACATAAGTAGATTAAGTGAATGGGAAAAGCTCTGGCAGATGGATTAAAATGATGGAAAATCCATTTTGTCAGGAATTTTTTTTTAAAGTGCATCATTTAAATTGTGACAGATTTCAGAGCCCTGGAGTGCATAAGGCTAGGGTGCAAGTACAACAAGTAGCATTTATAATTTTTTATTAGGGGAACTGAATACAAAGGTTGGGATATTATTTCCCCTTTATATCAGACTTTGATGAGGGCACACCTGGAGTACAATGGACAATATTATCCCTCTTAAGGAAGGCTATTAACATGCTGGAACCAGTTCAAAGAAGGTTTGTTGGACTGATACCATTATTGAATGGGTTGTGTTATGAGGGAGAGCTGGATAGGCTATGCTTGAATCTTCTGGAGTTTGGAAGAATCAGAGGAGAACTCATTGAAACATGTAAGATGCTGATGGATCTTGACAGATTGATTCCTCTTGTGGGAGAATCTGGAATTAGGAATCATTGTTTAAAAATGTGATTATTCATTTAAGGTGGAGCTGTCCTCCTCAAAGTGTGATGAAACAGAGACTTTGGATATTTTAATGAATTTGGAAGAGCAAAGGGGTGAAAGATTACTGTGTGTAGACTAGAATATGGAGTTGAGATTATAATTTTGCTCTTATTAAATTCCAGAGCAGGCTCAAGGAGTGGAGGGACCCACTTCCACTACAAATTCATATGTTCCTGTGTATATTCATATCATTCTCTTCCTTGTGATATCTAGTGTCCTAGGAGAATATATGAGCTGAAGGAAAAGGAATATACATAAAAAGGAAAATTAACTGCAGTTACTTCTTTTCTGATTATAAATATTTGAAAACAACAGAACAGACAGGACTTGCATTGAAGCTCAACCAGCAAATGTGTAAAGGTGAGAAGAATGACTGCTGCTGCACCCTTCTGTTCAAACTATTGCAACACATTATATTTTTCAATACAATTTTATTTTTATCATGGCATGACCAGACCTGCAATTGAATCAGAATCAAGGTCTGAATGGAGATGAATAGGATGGAAAAAAACCTTCTGCTCTTTATTTTGCCTTCATTGAAATATTATTTCAGCAGTTACATTTTCCACTGCTAGGTATAAAAATCTTGTACCATTATTATGATTGTTAGAACAACAAATATACTAAAATTAAACTTGATAACTTCCATTAAGGCTGAAAATTTATACTTCACATTGGTTCACCTCTGGAATCTACTATTTCTTGCATAGTTGAAGCTATCAAAGGACATTTTCTAACAGGTAGGTAGTTTTGCCAGCCAGTACAAAAAAGTTGAAAATTTCTCTATTTATTTTGATGATAAAAATAGGTGGAAAATAATGCATAACATATTATCTTCCTATCCACTGCACAATATAATAGCAATGTTTCAGAGGAATCCTGACAGGCACATGAACAGGCAGGAGAAGGAGGAACAGGCAGATGGAATTAGTTTAGATTGACATTGACAGTGTGGGCCAAAGGGTCTGATTCTGTATTGTATTTTCTAAGGACACTAGGGAGGTTTCCATTGAAAAAACAAATTTCTAAAACTGCTCATACTGTATCTTGATTAGTAAATAAATAGGAGTTTTCCAACTGTAGTAACTTCTGCTTTATTGTAGAAAGCATGGGATAGACCAGAAAGAAAGGCACTAATCCCATTCCAATGACCTTTCTCTGTGCAATCTCTAGAATATTACCTGTAGCAGAATCAGTGAAATTTTGGGAAGCTTGGGGAATTGAGGGCTAGCCGAGGCCTGAGGTGGAACAGCCATGATCATAAAGAACAGTAGGGCATGTACCAGAGCCCCGGTGGCTTACTCCTGCTTCTATTCCTAGTGTGCTTGTAACATCATTGACCATTAACTTCAAACATTAACTCCGCTTTGTCTCTCTGCTGATGCTGCCTGACCTGCTCAGTCATTCAAAATGATTCTAGCTGGTCTACCTCAGGCCTCAACTCCTCCTCCCAGCTAGCTCCCCATGGCCCCAATTTTCTCAAACTTCCAAAACGTTATTTACCTCCACTTGTTTAAATACTTAGAACAATCTTGCCATTGTGCAGAGGATGGTGATCGGATTGGAGACTGGTGAAGTCTTTCTATCTGCTCCAGCCCTTACCTTCGACAGGAAAACAAAAATCATACACTGTGATTGTAAAACTCCCACGTATTTGCTCAGCACTTCCAGTATTATTTCACCTCTCACATTTTGCTTTTCCATGTCAAAAGATCTCCGCTTTACCACGTAGGTTCCTCTGGGTGGTCTGGCTTTGTTCCGCATTCCAAAAACTTATGGACCGGGGTTAGTGAGTTGTAGGGCCTGTTATGTTGGCACTGGAAACATGGCGACAATGTACCGTGTAATGATTTGTTGCACATGCAACAAATAAAGCTTATTTTTAATTTTTAATCTTTTATGACGTTTATTCAATGACTGTATGGATAGTGTTAAATATTTAAAGGACATGATTCTTTTGCATATCTCATGAAACAAGAGAATAGGAACTTGATACCATCTGACCCAAAGTAGCCTACATGATCTTTAAGCACACATAGATGCAATCTCTCCACCACTGGCATAGAGTGGCAGTTGTGCAGACCATCCAAGAAATTTACCCCAGTTTCTCACTCTGGCTATTCCAATATTAGTTCCCAACGCCATGACCTCTACTCTTAAAAAAGAAAAAGGATTCAAGCATAGGAGAACACCACTAGCTGCATTTATCTCTAAGTGGCACATCATTCTGACTCGGAAACGTATTGCCGTTCCTGCACCAAACTTAGTTTGGACTCCTGGATCTTAACCAGAAGGACAGAAGAATCAAGGAGTAAAGATCAACTTTATTCACCATGTACATTTACTTATATTAGGAATTTACTGTGGTGTGTTAGTCAAGGTATGACATGCAATCAAAACAATATTCAACAATTATAACAAATAAAGAATTATATAAAGTTAGGGGTTAAAGTACAGACATGGAATTAAATGTGCATACATATAAATATCAGCACGTATCTGTAATTTGGGCAAATAGGGAGGGATAATAGATGCTATGCTCAAATCCTGCAAAATTAATAACCATACAAAAATGACATTACCTGAAAGTACTCTAAACCCCAAATCTATTTTTGTTGAATATAAGTATGCTCTTTGCAACTATTTTCTATGCTCCAACCATTTCTGAGAAAAGGTCTACATTATAACAGCACACTTCAATGAACAAGTTAAACAAGTTAGTGACTTGTTGGGGGGTACAGAAAGTGGAATGAAGGGCAGTAGAGACTGTGGAGGTCAAGTCTTTGGTTATATTTAAAGCAAAGGTTGATAGGTTCTTCATTAGTAAGGGCACCAAAGGGCATGGGGAGAAGGCAGAAGAATGACGTTGAAAGGAATCATAAGTTAGCCATAATTGAATGGCGGAGCAGAATTGATGGGTTGAATTACCTAATTCTGCTCCTATGTCTTATGATCTTATTAAAAGAAGAAAAGCAAGTAGACAAAACCTGATTAGAAAGAAAGTTCTGCAGGCACCCGATTCATGCAGAAAAAATAACTTATTTTTATATCATCATTTATCATCTGGACATGTCCCCAATGACTGTCGGAATCATTGCTACGAGTACACAGGCACTCTCACTAAAACACACCCTGAGAGAAACTGCTTAGCAGCCAATTAGTGTTCCAGAAAATCAGATGTGGGTATTAAAAAGTAGACCTCATAGAAGGGAATGCATGTTCTTAGTACAACTACTTTTCTCCTTTGTTAATAAAAACAAAGGCAAATGTGGAATTATACAGTTGAATAACTAATTACCAGTGCAATTCACAGTTAAGATATATATTAAAAAACTCTTTGAACCTTACCGGGGTAAAAAGATACACCTCTTGCTGAAGTCACATACAACAACCATGAGAAAGTAAAAATACATGTTACCCACCTGCTGAAAGCATTTCTTACTTTCAAAAGATTTAGCACCCAAGTTAGAAAACTTCACCTAGCCATTGCATTTCTTTACTAACTTTGGAAGAGTTTGGTAGAGTTTGGTAGAGTTTGGTAAGGTCCAGCAGAATTTTACATATCTCAAAGCATTAAATTACATGATTTATTTAGCAACCTATAGTTGTTGTCCTCAAGACAGCAACTTATGTTATAGTTCGGATTATCTTTCCTGTGACTGCTATTCTTAGGACGTTTTGAATGAGGGAGGATATTCATTGAACAAAACAATGGAAACTCATTTCCATTTGAAGCTTTGGGGAACTGTAATGTTGTCATTTTTTAATCATTTTTGTCATCAATAGACTCCTTTATCACTGCCACAGGTTGCTGCCAATGGCAAAAGACAACACGATTGGAAAGAATCATTAAGTTCATCTGGATGGATCTGGCATGACACTTTTTATATCTTCTTCTTCATCATCATCTTCCTCTTGTTTTATGGCAGTTGGCACTCAGCTTAATGGTGCATTACCGCCACCTTCTGCTCTGGAGTGTGGATCAGACGATAAACTTACATTCTAAATCCCTTCACCCATTCACACACACACACACACACACACCTCCCCCCCCCCCCCAATCTACACTTCATCCTTCCTTCTTTGGCCATCCTAGTACCCTATTCATGTTTATCCATCAAATCCTATTAAAAAAAAACCTGTATCCCTTAAGAAAGCTAAAAGTACCCTGACCTGTGGTCTCTCACCCATGCTGTCTTATATCTTATTGCATATTTATCTGACCTTTTGATAAATTTTCTGATACAGTTAATCTTTATTGCCTTCCTTAACTGCCCACTCCATACATCCTTCAATTAAAGTAAATACATCTCAAAAGATATTTTAACCTCCCATGGATATAGAATCATAGTGTCATAGAGCACTACCGTGCAGAAGCAGGCCCTTTGGCCCATCTAGGTCTTGCTGACGTGGTTTTCTGCCTAAGCCCATCTACCTTCCCCTGGGCCATAGCCTTCCAAACCTTTCCCATTAATGTACCTATGCAAGCTTCTCCTAAATATTATAATTGAGTCCACATCGACCACTTCCATTGGCAGCTCATTCCACACCCACACCACACTCTAAGTGAAAAAGATCCCCCTCAGATTCTCTGAAGTATTTCACTATTCACACTAAGCATAAGGCCTCTAGATATAATCTCACCAAACTTGAAGGGAAAAGGCCTTGTTGTATTAACCCTATCTATACCCCCTATAATTTTGTATACCCCTTATTCTCCTGCGCTCCAGGGAATAAAGTAATAACCTATTCAGCCTTTCCAGTCCTCCAGTCCTCAATTTCTGGTAGCATCTTGATAAATTTTCTCTGCACTCCTTCAAGCTTATTGATATCTCTCCTGCAGCTAGGTGACCAGAATTGCATACAACACTCCAAATTTGGCCTCCCCAACAGATAACACTACTACAACATACATCCCAACTCCTGTACACAGAGCCCTGATTTATGAAGGCCAATGTGCCAAAAGCTCTCTTTATGGTCTACCTGCGACACCACTTTCAAAGTATTAATGATCAGTACTCCCAGGTTCCTCTGTTGTCAGTTTCCGACTGCTCACTGCGTAAGTTCTACCCTGGTTTGTCCTCCCAAGGTGCAACATCTCACAGTCTTTTGCATTAAATTTCATCTGCCACATTTCAGCCCAATTTTCCAGCTGGTCGAGATCACACTACATGCTTTGATTGTTTTGCTCACTACATCCATAAACTAGGTGCCATCTGCAAATTTGATTCTCTAGTTTGCCGCATTATCATCCAAGTCATTAATATAGATAATAAACAACGTAAGACCTAGCACCAGTCTCTGTTGACACACACAAAACTCTGGAGGAACTCAGCAGGCCAGGCAGCATCTATGGAAAAGAGTACAGTCCATGTTTCAGGCCAAGACCATTCATCAGGCCCTGATGAAGGGTCTCAGCCCATATCATCGACTGTTTACTCTATTCCATAGATGCCGCCTGGCCTGCTGAGTTCCTCCAGAGTTTTGTGTGTGTTACTTGGATTTCCAGCATCTTCAGATTTTCTCTTGTTTTTACCAATCCCTTGTTGGCACAGCACTAGTCATAGGCCTCCAGCTCGAGAGGCAACCGTCTACTACCAACCCCTAGCTTCTCCCGCAAAGTTCAACACCTCAGCATCATCCTGTTAAAGGGCTTGCTGATGTATAAATCCAGTTGTTTTTGTACTTCTTTAACAGATTGATGTGTTGAACTATGTTTAAATCATTGCCCTGGAAATTTTAGTAACAAATTAGGGATAGACAGTTTGATAGGAACTTAAAAATAGCAGTTAGATGACTTACCTGAAGGTTCAGCAATTGGATTAAATCCTGCTTATGTTCTCATAAAAAGAGTCTCATCGAAGTAGTTTAAGTCACATTGACAAAACTAAATAGATTTCTGAAAGTTAATGCTCAGGGCTGACGTGAGTCTGTTCAAACAGTAAGCACCATTAACTGTTACACACACACACACACACAAACAATCTCCTCTTGAAAACAGCAGGAAGCATACAGCGTTTATTTAAATTTCAGTATGCAGATTTCCTGTCTCAGAGCATCGGACTAAATACTGAATAGTCTAAAGCAGATCTTGTTGCTGAAATTGGATCAGAGTAGATTACTCTCGATCACTGGCATACACTATAACAAAATACCTAATTATAAGCTAGTTCAGGGGTCAGCAACCTTTACCACTGAAAGAGCCACTTGGACCCGTTTCCCACAGAAAAGAAAACACTGGGAGCCGCAAAACCCGTTTGACATTTAAAATGAAATAACACTGCATACAACGTTTTTTTTTGCCTTTATGCTATGTATAAACAAACTATAATGTGTTGCATTTATGAAATTGATGAACTCCTGCAGAGAAAACGAAATTACATTTCTGCATGCAACAAAAACATTTTGAACTCCGAAAAAAAGACGTTGGGTTGAAAGTTACTTTTAAGTAAAATACTCAATGTCTATTTGAGTCCTTCTTGTATTTATGAAAAACGCCGAACTTAAATTTTACGCCAGCAGCAAACCAAAAATAACGTCAGCCAGCTGTCAGCCTGAAAAATAAAAGGACTATTTCACTGAACAATGAAAAAATATGAATATACATAAAATAATAGGCAATTAAAATATTTATCATACTTGGTTAATGGGATTTCTGCTCCTGGACCTCAGCGCACAGCGTCTGCACATCAGGGCTGTATGACGTCACCTTCATCTTTACACAGGATCGCAAGCTGTCATCTGTGAGGCGTGCGCGATGTTTGTTTTTAATAAAGTTCATGTTGGAGAACAGCTGCTCACTTACATATGTGGATCCAAAGATCGACAGGACTCAAAGCGCATACTTTTTAATGTTTACATAAATGTCGGGCATAGCATTCCATGTTTCGAACACAAGTTTGTCCGGTTTTGGAAGGTTTTCAATATCACTCCATTTGTGTTTCTGAGCAAGAACGGCCTTCTGACGGGCAACATCTTCAAGGTCTGCTGTCAAGCGTCTAAACTTGGACACCCATATGTCTTTGTCGGCTATGTCGGCCAGTTCCATCTCAAGATCAGGTTGACTCACACCTGCCAATGCAGTCGTATTCAGTAGGGAAGGATCGATGCTTAAGGGAGTGACCGGGAAGGATAATGTGTTTTTTTCCTCTCTGAACTCACAGAAGCGTTTCCCAAACGATGTTTGCATTGCGATGATTGCAGAATGTAAATACTCCGAAATTATCATGTCGTGACCTTGTTTGAACTCTCTCAAATTGGGGAAGTGAGACAATGTGCCTTTCTGTAAATCTCTGGCAAGCAACGTCAACTTGCGCTCGAATGCCAAAACATCCTCCAACATGTGCAGGGCTGTGCGTCCTTTCCCCTGAAGAGCTGTGTTCAGCGTGTTCAGGTGCGCTGTCATGTCTACCATGAAGTGTAGCTTTTCCAGCCACTCTGGCTGTTCCAGCTCAGGAAAGGTGAGCCCTTTGCTGCCCAGGAAAGTTTTCACTTCTTCCAGACACGCGACAAAGCGTTTCAGCACCTTTCGTCTGGACAGCCAGCGATAAAAACACGTTGTAGCGGTGTCAGTAAACTGCAGTCAAAGATAGCTTTATTCGAACTAAACAGCCTTGCTTTTAAGCCTCCCTCAACCCAGCCCCCATGGACGCAGATGCTGCAAAAGACGCGTACTCACAAACCCCCGTAGGCTATCTCCCTTAGCCGGAATGCTGGCTAATTGTGAGCCGTTTCGGATGTGCCAGCCACACTTAGATTGTACAAGATCACCATAATCTTCAAATTTAGAATTACATTTCAAAAGCTAACAAACTAACATAAAATACATTTTAATTAAATACTGACCAATTATTTCCCAAAGCCACAGGGAGCCGCAGCACAGAGGTGAAAGAGCCACAAATGGCTCGGGAGCCGCAGGTTGCCGACCCCCGAGCTAGTTGAAACAAGTGCTACCTGAGAAGAAGTTAATGGTAAATGGAAAATTTTAGCATTATTCCATTCAAATTAATTGGTACCTCCTGTCTGTACACATGTGCGCGCGAGTGTATATACACATACACACACACACACACACACACACACACACACACACACACACACACACACAGACACACACACACACACACACACACACACACACACACACACACACACACACACACACACTCACACACACAGGTACTCCCTACATTTAAGATTCACAAATACCTCAACGTTATTTCAATTCATTCTCATTAACGTTGATCCCTCATTTTTCAGCACATCAAGCTGAACTTCATTTGCTTGTAATGCTTTACCAAATAAGGGAATTCTTTCAACTCCTGATGCTAGTTAACTGGAATATTAGACCATAAGACATAGGAGCAGAAATTAAGCCATTTGGCCCATCGAGTCTGTTCTGCTGTTCAACCATGGCTGATCCTTTCTTTTTTTCTGTATTAAACTAAACAAATTACTGCATGCTTTAGCAGTTGGACATCAGAGGTTGATAATGTGAAGTTTAATTTATCATTGCTGATGTCTGATGTAACCTATTTACTTTGGCACTATGGCTACATCTAATGTGAAACTAGACCTATTTTTTTCTAGAATTGGATTCCAATCTTCAATACTCAGTTTGAAGGAATGTCTCCAAGCTGGGTCATGGATCCAGAACTGGCTTGCCCACAGAAGGCAAAGAGTGGATATAGGCAGGTGATATTCTGTACGGAGGTCAGTCACCAGTGGTGTGCCTCAGGGATCTGTTCCGGGACCCCTACTTGTTATGATTTTTATAAATGACCTGGATGAGGAAGTGGAGGGATGGGTTTGTAAATTTGCTGATGACACAAAGGTTGGGGGTGTTGTGGATAGTGAAATTAATTCATTTCCGTCTGTACAAACATAACAAAAAGCATCATTTACAATGATGATTTCATAGGACAAAATTACAACAAAAAACATAGATATTCTTTAAAACAGACCGAAAGGGTGTAGGCTGAAGCAACAGCTTATTACACCTATCCCTCTTACTTATACAACAACTTATTTGGCGTCAATCATCACATCAAAAACAAAAAAATTCCTCATCTTTTAACACAAAATCCAATTCCAATTATCATGTATTTACATTATATACATTTTAATGACTGAGAGACCATACATATATCGTTTATATACAAAATGAACAGCAATGGACCAAGCACTGAACCTTGTGGAACCCCACAAGTTACCCTCAAAAGTTTTGAATTTGAGTTGTTTATATGTACATACTGATACCTGTCTTCCAAATAACTACTTAGCCAGTCATATGCCACTCCTCTAATACCACATCTTTCTAATTTTGTTAATAATAATTTATGGTCAATGGTGTCAAATGCTTTTTTTAGATCAAGGAATATTCCCACTGTGTAGTCATTTCTTACTATAGTGTTTGATATTTCTTCTACAAAATCCCATTGTAGTGGTTCTGTTTTTTTCTGAAACAATATTGCTGTTCACAGAGTATGTTATGTTTTGTTATAAAATCATTTCACCTTCTTACAAATATTTTTCCAATATTTTGGAAAACTAGGAGAGCAAAGAAACTGGTCTATAATTTGAAAATACATGTTTATCTCCAGCTTTGTATATTGGAATGACCTTGGTTATTTTCATTTTATTGGGAAATTTCCAGCAATCAAAGACTGATTACAAATATGAATCAGAGGTTTCACAACACAGTCAATGATGTTTTTAATTAAATACATATCATATCCTTTCCAATTTGTTGATTTCTTGCCCTTTGATTTATATACTATATCAATTATTTCTTTTTCCTCACTTGCTCTAATAAACATAGTGTAAGTGCTTATATTGATAATATTACTTTATTGCTAGGTTCAGTAATTGATTTAGCCAATTTAGTTCCCACATTAATAAAGAAATTGCTAAACGTATCTGCAACCAAATTAGTATCCTTTATTACCATATCATTGTTTGAATTAAAGTAATATGAGTAAATTGATTTTCTTTTATCCTTTTTAATAATTTCATTTAAAACTCTCCAAGTATTTTAATATTATTTCTATTATTCTCCAATAATTTACTATAATAACTCCTTTTACTAGATCGCATAATACTTGTTAACTTATTTTCAAATATCTTGAATTTAATTTCAGCTTCCTTTGTTCTATGTTCTGTGCTTCAACAAAATAAAATAAAAATAACCTTGCAGTTGAATTGCTAGTTGGGGTGTTTGGGTCACTGAATGGTGGGAGGAAGTAAAAGAGCAGCTGTTACAACTCTGAAAAGGGTTGCTGGTTTGCTGAATGGGCTAGAGCCCTTTCTATCAGAGGCTAATAAAATCATTGAGGGGGGTGCAAAGCAAGGTAAATAATAAGAAGCAATTTCCTGTAGCAGAGTGGCCGTGGTGAACTACATGTACCTGTCTGGACACACCCCTCTGCTGACTGCTCCTGTGGCTCTTCCCACAGACCCCTGTATAATGGCGATTGGGGCACTGCTCCTCCCTTAGCCTTCGACATGTCGTGCTCCCTTTTCGCTGTTAATAAAAGCCTATCGTTCACTTCCAGTCTCCGAGAGTTATTGATGGTGCATCAGTGGCTAAACAAGAAAACAGGAGACATTGATTTAAATTAATTAATGGAAGGATTAGAGGGAAGATGAAGAACTTCATATTTTTTCACCCAGATGTGTCAAACACTGCACCATCTTATTCAGTCTTTTCCCCTTTTCTTTGCAGTCCTGATAAAGGTTCTTGGAAGGAAATGTTGACTGCTTATTCCCCTCCATAGATGCTGCCCAACTTGAGTTCCACCAGCATTTTGTGCGTGTTGCTGAAGATTTCCAGCATCTGCAGAATCTCTTGTGTTAACCTGTTGGAAGCGGTAGAGGTAAAGAGTTTTTTTTATACTTGAGGATCCACAACCTGATTGGCTCAGGACCTAGTGCTAGGAAATGGGATTTAAATGTTTATCTCTTTTCCAGTGTGATGAACCAAACTGCCTACTTCTGAATGTTTGTCATTGGGACTAAATTGGAATAATTTTCTGTACACAAGGAGTTCAGGTTTGTACCTGGATTGGAGGGGGACTAATATTTTGCAGGAACTTTTACTAGTATTGCATTGGGGGGGGGGGCGAGGTTTAAACTAGAGTTGCAGGTGGATGGGAACCAGAGTGCCAGAGCAGATAGTGGAATCATTCTGGTGAAAGATGTTGTTAAGGCTACATACAAAGTCAGGAATTGAAAGCTTGAGCAAGATGAAACTAATGTTCTGGGTTGTATATGTTTCAATGCAAGGAGTGTAGCAGGAAAGGTAAATGAGCTTAAGGCATGGATCAACGTGTGGAATTATGACATTGTAGCCATTGGTGAAACTTGTTTGCAGAGGGGAGGGGCAGGGCAGTATTTCAGGGTACCGTCATTTTAGATGTCATAGAGTGGGAGGGATTAAAAGTGGAGGTGTAGTATTACCATAGAGGGAAAATGTCACAGTTTTACTTGGACTGGACAGACTGGAGAACTTGTCTACTGAGACTATATGGGAGGAAATGAGGAATAATTATGGGATGACAATGTTACTGTGATGGTGAAGAATGGGAGCAGTAATGAAGAATCTCTTGAGCTCCTTGAAAGCATGGTCTGCGGCAGCACACAAAGTTATCCATGAGGTGGGTGAGAGAAGTGATGATTTGATTATAGCTTCTGATGAAACAGCACTAGAAGTAGGAGAAGCCCAAGAAGTGCAGTAACAGTTTGGGGGAGCATGGTAGGGCCAATTCAACAATGGTGCATACTTTCTCTTGGTCCATGGTAATGCCTTGGGGTGAAAGGACATAACCCAGGAAGGAACTGACTGTAATGTGGAACTGACATTTCTCTAATGTGCAGTGCAGTTAGTTTTTGAAGAGACACTGAAGGACTGAATGGACATGACAGATATGGTCTTGGGGGTCCTTGCAGAAGATAAGGATGCCATCAAGGATGATGAAAGCATACTGTACCTGTGGAGCATATCTTGGAGGATCTCATTAATGCTGGTAGATGGCTGGACTATTGGAAAGTCCAGAAGGTATTATCAAGTATTCACAGTAGCCAGTGGGTGTTATAAATACCGTCTTCCACTCATCCACCCTGACGGTTGCGGATCAGGTTGTACGCACTCTGTCAGTCAAGTTTGGTGAAGATCTGGGCCCCTCACAGTGTCCATGGATTTATGGGGCACCCCATTATATGCTAGATGGTACCCTCTTTTTCGGAGATTGACAGCACTTCTGCACTCAAGCCACACTCCACTGTGAGGGTCCTAAATTCCACAGCGTAATCTGCCATGATGCAGGTGAAGAATCCGATCTGCTACCTCTCATCTACTTTCTGGAGTGCCAAAAACCCAGTACATTGCAACAGTGAATTTTGCATATTTATTGTAAATGGTGGTTTAGTTGTCCCAGTTGGCAGTGGTCCGGGTCAGAGCATGCCCAGTCAAGAGAGAGATGCAGTAGAAGTATTCCCACTCTAGTCCAGCAAAGAGCTTTAAAAACCCAGCCTCCATAAAAGAAGGGTACCATCTAACGGAGCGGTCATCATCAGAGTGGTCTGAGTCTGAGTGGTAAGGCTTTGGCTCAACAGGGCTACACCAAGAACAGGCCGTGACAAAGTAAGTTGATAAGTTCATTCCTTATTTCTTTTTTTCTCTTGTTTAACTTGGGGCTCTTTAGTTAGGGGAACAGATAAGTGATTCAGTGGATGTGAGAAAGAAGCACAGATGGTAGTTTACCTCCCCGGTGCCAGGGGCCGCAATATTTCTCAGCACATCCACAATATCCTGAAAAGGGAGGGTGAGCAACCAGAAGTCATAGTACATATTGACATAATGGTACCAACAACATATGTAGAAAAAGGGAGGAGGCCCTGAAAAAAAAATACAGGGTGTTAGGAAGGAAGCCAAGATTACTACTTCAAGGGTAGTAATCTTGAGATTGCTGTCTGTGCCGCGCAACAGCAAGGATAGGAATAGAATGAGGTGGCTGATAAATGTGTAGCTGAAGAATTGGAGCAGATTCAGATTTCTGGATAATTGGGAACCTCTTCTGGGGTAGGTGGGACCTGTACAAAGGGGACAAGTTGCACTTGAATCCGAGGAGGAAAAATATCTTGCGGGAAGGTTTACTAGAGCTGTTGGGAGTGCTTTAAACTAATATGGCAGGGAGATGGGAAACAGTATGATAGAGCTGAGGATCAGCCAACATGTTTACAAGTAGATAATGTGTGTAAAATGAATGTGAAGAAGGACAGGCGAATGATATGGGACAAATGCAGAGAGAACAAAGAGTTAAATTGTACCACAGAGGCAAAATTCCAAAGGATGATGGATGCTGGACTGAACATGCTGTAAATATTATGCGCTTAGCATTCGGAATAAGGTGGACGAACTTGTGACTCAGTTAGAAACTGGTCGGTATGACATTGTGGGCATCACTGAGTCGTGACTGAAAGAGGGCCATAGTTGGGAACTTAGCATCAAAGGATGTACTTTGTGTCAAAAGGACAGGCAAGAAGGCATTGGCAGTGGTGTGGCCCTGTTGGTAAGGGATGGAATTTCATCTTTGGAAAGAGGTGACATAGGGTTAGAGAATGTTGAATCTTTGTGGGTGGAATTAAGAAATTGCAAGGGTAAAAAAAAACATTATGGGAATCATATATAGGCCTCCAAATTGTAGCCAAGATGTGGGGTTGAGATTGCAAAGGGAGCTGGAAAAGGCATGTAATAATGGTAATGATACAATTGCAATGGGAGACTTCAATATGCAAAGGGATTGAGAAAAGTAGTTTGGTGTCAGATTGCAAGAGAGAATTTGTTGAATGCCTACAAGATGGCTTTTTAGAGCAGTGCGTACTTGAACCTACAAAGGAAAGGTTGTCTTAGATTGGCTGTTGTATAATAAACCAGACTGTATCAGGGAGTTTAACGTAAAGGAATCCTTAAGAGGCAGTGATCATAATATGATTGAATTCATAATGAAATTTGAGAGGGAGAAGCATAAGTCACATATATCAGTATCACAATGGAGTAAAGGGGAACAGAGAGGCATGAGAGAGGCATGAGCATGAGAGCAGGTTGATTTGAAGAGGATACTAGCAGGGATGATGACAGAGCAGAGATGGCTGAAGTTCCTGGGAATAAGGTGAAGGATAGATATGTGGCACAGAAGAAGTAGTTCTAAGATGGCAGGGCTAGGCAAATGTGGCTGACAAGAGAAGTTAAGGACTGCATAAAAGCCAAGGAAAAGGCATATAATGTAGCAAAAGGGATTGGGAAGTTGGACGATTAGGAAGCTTTTAAAATCCAACAAAAGGCAACTAAAAAGCTATAAGAAGGGAAAAGGTCAAATATGAGGGCAAACTAGCCAATAGTATAAAGCAGGATACTAAAAGTTTTTTCAGTTATATAGAGTGAAAGGGAGATGAGCGTTGATATTGGACCACTGGAAAATGACGCTGGTGAGGTAGTGATGGGAGACAAAAGAAATAATAGATGAAATTAGTGAGCACTTTGCATCAGTTTTTACTGTGGAAGACACTAGCAGTGTGCCAGAGGTCTGTGAGTGTCAGGGAGTAGGAATGAGGGCCATTGCTATTACAAACGAAAAGTGCTAGGCAAACTGAAAGGTCTTGAGGTGAATAAGTCATCTGGACCCGGTGGGCTACATCCCAGAATCCTGAAAGAAATTTGCTGAAGAGATAATGGATGCATTTGTCATGATCTTTCAAGAATCACTTGATTCTGACATGATCTTGGAGGACTGGAAGATTGCAAATGTCACTCCACTCTGTAAGAAGGGAGAAAGGCAAAAAAAAACTGTGGACCAGCAGTGGTTGGGAAAGAGTTGGAGTCTATTATTCAGGACGAGGTTTCGGGGCATCTCGAGACTAATGATAAAAAAAAGTCAAAGTCAGCATAGTTTCTGTAAAGGGAAATCTTGCCTGACAAGTAGAGTTTTTTGAGGAAGTAAACATCAGAGTGGAGAAAGGAAAGGCAGTGGATGTCATTTACTAGGATTTTCAATAGATATTTGATAAGATGCCCCACATGAGGCTACTTAACATGATAAAATCCCATGGCGTTACAGGAAAGATACTGGCGTGGATAGAAGTATAGCTGACAGGCAAGAGGCAGTGAGTAGGAATAAAGGAGGCCTTTTCTGGTTGGCTGCAGGTTACTAGTGCTCCTCAGGGGTCAGTATTGGGACTGCTACTATTCTCATTGTTTGTCAGTGATTTAGGTAATGCGATTGATGGCTTTCTGGCAGAGGTTGTGGACTTGAATTTTTGGGAAAGGTCGAATAGGCTAGGACTTTATTCCCTAGAGAACAGAAGAATGATGGGATATTTGATAGAACTATACAAAATTATGAGGTGTATGCACGAGGTTTTTCATTTGAGTCTAGTTCATGACAACTGACTAGAACTAGAGGTCATGGATTAAGGGTGAAAGGTGAAAAGGCAGCAAAAAGGAGATTATAGACAAATTAGCCTGACCTCAGTGGCTGTGAAGATGTTGGAATCAATTGTTAAGGATGAGGTGATGGAGTACTTGGTGACACAGGACAAGATAGGACAAAGTCAGCATGGTTTCCTTCAGGGAAAATCTTGCCTGATAAACCTGTTGGAATTATTTGAGGAGATTACATGTAGGATAAATAAAGGGGATGCAGAGGATGTTGTATATTTGAAATTTAAGAATTCCTTTGACAAGGTACCACACATGAAGCTGCTTACCAAGTTAAAAGCCCACAGTATTACAGGAAAGATATCAGCATGGATCAAGCATTGGCTGATTGGTAGGAGACAATGAGTGAGAATAAAAGGATCCTTTTCTGATTAGCTGCCAGTGACCAGTGATTTTCCAAAGGGTTTGGTATTAGGACTGTTTCCTTTTATATTGTATATCAATGATTTAGATGATGGAATAGATGGATTTGTTGCCAAGTTTGCCGATGATATGAAGATTGGTGGAGGGGCAGGTAGTGTTAATGAAATAGGAAGGCTGCAGAAGGACTTAGACAGATTAGGAGAATGGGCAAGAGAGTGCAAATGAAATACAAGTTGGGAAATGTATGGTCACTCACTTTGGTATTAGAAATAAATGTGTGGACTAATTTCCAAATGGAGAGAAAATCCAAAGATCTGAGATGCAAAGGGATTTGAGAGCCCTTGTGCAGAACACCTTAAAGGTTAATTTGCAGGTACAGTCAGTGGTGAGGAAGGCAAATGCAATGTTAGCATTCATTTCAAGAGGTCTAGGATACAAGAGCAGGGATGTGATGCCAAGGCGTTATAAGGCACTGATGAAGCCTCACCTTGAGTATTGTGAACAGTTTTGGGTTCCTCATTTAGGAAAAGCATGTGCTGGCATTGGAGAGATTTCAGAGGAGGTTCTTAAAGATAATTCCAGGAATGAAAGGGTTATCATTTGAGGAACATTTGATGGCTCTGGGTCTGTACTTGCTGAAATTTAGTAGAATGAGGGGTGATCTCATTGAAACCTTTTGGATGTTGAAAGGCTTAGACAAAGTAGATGTGGAAAGTATGGTAGAGGAGTCCAGACAAGAGAGCACAGCCTCATGATAGAAGGGCATCCTGTAAAACAGGCATGCAGGAATCGTTCTTTAGCCAGGGGGTGAGGAATTTGTGGAATTTATTACCATGGGCAGCTGTGAAGGCCAAGTCCTAGGGTATATTTAAGGCAGAGCTTGATAGGTTCTTAATCGGACGTGACATTATGGTTATGGTTAAAAGGCCAGCGTGTGGGGCTGAGGATGGGGAGAAAAGGATCAGCTGTGATTGAATAGTGGAGCAGACTCGATGGGCCAAATGGCCCAATTCAGCTCCTATGTCTTATGATTTAAGAGGAACGTGATGTGGAACTTCTTCACTCAGATGATTGCGGAGTGCGAACAAGCTGCGAGCAGAAGTGGTGGATGCCGGTTTGATTTTTAAGGATTTTGGATAGGTTCATGGGTGGGAGGGATATGAAGGGCAATGGTCCGGACGCAGGTCGATGGGACCAGGCAGATCGATACTTCGGTACGGACTAGACGGACCAAAGGGCCTGTTTCTGTGCTGTGCTGTTCCATGACTCTGTGACTTCTATCTGTGGGCCAGCGCAACCCCGAAAATCGGTATTCCTTTAGTACCTAATGGTATATTAGTATAGCTGTTGGATATTACAACACCCCAGTCCAGCGATTCTGAACTAAATGCGAATGCTTAACTGGTTTTCTTGTATTTGACCCAGGATTACTCGTCCCGCAACAGTAACTGTGGTAATTCACTGGACATTTAGAACATTTTCATTTTGTCATGGACGCATCGATATTCACTGAGCCCAATATCAAAAATCAGGATGATTTACGTTAAAAACGTGGTGTTTTTTTTTGCCTTTCGTATAGAGATACTGGTCGCTACCGTTTTATTTAATGCGGGAATACGGACGAAACATGATAAGCACACGAACGCTGTGGCTGTTTGTACAGCTTGCATATTTGCATTTAGTTACCATAGCAAAGCAATCTTTTCCTCACGATTTTGAAATGTAAACAACTTTATTTGTTTTCATTTAGATAGCCTTTATTTGAATTTACTCTTGGCGAGCTTAATACTAATTTCATTTACAATCAATGGACTGTTCATTTTTCCCGATATATGGCTAGCTGCTCGATTGGAAAGGGTTAACTTGTCGTTTTGTCGAATTAACAACCATTACTTTTGTAATCGAAGTTTATTGCATTTAATCCTTTGACAACGTTTGACATCAAATCGCTGCTTGCGGTTTTAATTGCTGCTGCACGGTTTCTCGCTGCTCTGAACCTGCGAGGCCCAGACCTGATCCCGAGACCATTCTCTCTTGAAGAAACCTTGCACTCACCGCCGTCTCTTGACTATTTTGAAATTTACTCAATGATAATTTATAACATGGCAACAAGCCAACAATAAACCTAATCACAAAATCACATTAATTCAATATTCATGTCCTGTAAAGAAAGATTGTCCAAAATATATAGTATAAAATTTATAAATACTTTAATAATGCTTCTCGGAAATAGCTAAATCCTTTAACAAATAAGCTGCAAGGCTATTATATACGAGTAGTTTTGTACATTCAGTAAGCTCAATGAATCAAATAGAATGGCGGGGCTATTGCTAATTTTCCCATCCATTAATTAGCTTGGAATTTCATTGCCTTGACCGATTGGCGACCGGTGGTAGTCCCACCCGAAGCAGACTAAGCAGCATCAGCTCCACTGATAGATACAACCGGCTCTTTCTCAAAAGCAGCGGTAGCCACTAATACACGAAGAGAGATAAGGTAAAACTGGAGAAATAGAAACCAAGTTTATTTTAACAATAGTTCATTCCCATTAAGCGTTGACTACACCCAGTAAATTACCCTTCCATTATATCCGTTAATCTATTACAATAATCAGTTCCTCCGTACGTTCAAAGAACAATTTGCGCGGCGGAAAATAGTCGACAAGCTTGTGTCGCCTGTCGCAGTCGGAAGCAAACGGGTCCTGATTTTCCGTTCGCTTTCTCTCGTACTTTCAGCTTCCAGTGCCAGCACACCGGGGTTTTACACATCGAGGCTAAATTGAAAATCTATGGATAAGCCTTTCCGCCAATTGACAATTAAAACATCGGCGAATTACTTTTCCTGATCTACATACTTCCGTTTTTATTAGTTTACTAGATTACATGGAACTGTATGGGAAGGTAAGGTGTTTTTTAAACTATACTATTTACAATTTCCTCTTTAAAGGCAGTTTCCGTCGTTTCAGAATAGGCTGTGGTCTTTTCGATCCTTGGGATTTTCGCAATAAACACTCACTCGTATCTTTTCTAATTACATTGTGCTTAAATGGGGAGAAAATAAATTATATTTATGCACTAGTTAATATTTCCACGTAGTTTATTTCAGTGCAGTATTTCCTAAAGGGTACAGACATTTTTTTTTAATCCATCATCGTTTACATTATATATAGCAAGTTATAGTTTCTAGGTAATGTTCAATTTTCTACTGATTAGTTCCAAATTTCCATCCCACACGATTGCAAGGGGTTGCAACAGTGGTTAATGCCGCCGCCGAGCCCTGTCACTGAGCCTGGAGCCAGATGTGCTGGGAGTTGTAGTCATCCAGTGCCAAGTCCTCCTCTCTCATTGTCCCGGAGCAGTCCTGAGGCGGAAACTACAGGTTCCAGAGGGCCCAGTGGCAGCCGCGCACGCGCAGCCCGGGTGCCCGTGCCGATACAAAAGTGGATGACAGGCGGGGGGACGCGGCTTGTTCTGCTCGGGTTTCTGCTCAGGCTTCGGCGGATCGCGGGCGTTTGGGCAGCATGAGGCACGAAGCTCCAGTGCAGGTCTGTACAACCCTCAATACCCCACACCAGATGGCAAATGCAAACGACGTCTAAACAAGTCTTTTTCATAAGAGCTCACTTACATTGATCCTGGTCATAAATGTAGCATTTTACGCACAATTGCAGTAACTTCTATCAATGCAATTTGCACAATTGAAATTTAAAAATATTAAACCGGTTAATTTCATAGTTGTTGTTCTTGTCAATTGGATTTATTCATTTGCCTGGATTTTACATATATATGTGTTCAATGAAAGAGACGTTAATTTTGCAAAACGAATGTTGTTTAACCATTTTGTTTTCCGAGATCAATATATTTATTACAGTTTATGGTCCTCCGTTTTTGGGTGTTAAATATCTTACTTCATTTAAAGTCTCTTCAGATAGAAGGAAAATGACCTGAAGGTGGATGAAATTGTGATGACAGATATATTCCTGCACCAAGGTTGCATAATTAACTCGTACTGTTTCGTTACTATTTGATCTATGTCTCCCGTAATAACCGTATGCATTTTTCTTGCAATTAATTAATTTAGTCAGTTACCAAGATGGGTAAGCTGCAGTGTAGAGAACATATCCATTTGACTTAAACGTACTGACTTTTCTACGAGATGCTGCAACCATTCCAATTAAAATCTGCATGTTTTGAATACAGTGGACTTATTATAAAATAGAATTTAAAATGCTTTCCAAGATGCATTCTGAGTTGGCCATTATAACATAGAATAATATATTGTTGTTTACTGGCAATTCACAAACCATTGTCATATAAATAAAGTTGCCAAACTGTAGCGTATTTACTTTATACTGCAATCTAATTTCAAAGCAAAATTGCTCTGATGTTAGAAAACTAATCTGCAGATTATTCCCAATTTTTAAATGTGCTGTTGATTAAATAATTGACGTGTTGACTTGTATTCATGGTATAGTTTGGAAATTTCTGTTGCTGATGGAATTTACTCAGGTGCTTCTAAACATTAAATAGTTAAACAGTGTATATATATTTTATGTGTGGTCTCATTGCCAGGACTAATTGAATAGAGGTATGGAACTGTAAATGATACCATCCATTTTATAAGTTGCAGGATTTTTCTAATTGTCTTATAAGCAGTTTAGATAATAATTCGACTGAAAGGAATAATATTCATCTCAATACTAAACAAAAGGCATTTCTGTACACGGAGAGAATACTATCTTCCAGCTAAGCGTCTGACTGAAACCAATTTCTCTCTAATAGTTTAAGCTTTTCTAGGATATATCAAGATAGTATTGCATGTGAGCTTTAAGCAAATGATAAAAGTCAAAGCCAAAAAGGAAAGACCAGAAAGGGGCCTGTTGTGTCTCAGGATGGCTGGATTGATGAGTGCTCCATCCATTATCGAATTTGACACTGCATTCCAGATGGCGCCACTTTGAATTTGGTTCATGCTTAATTAGTTTATTTTAGCTAGGTGAGATTTGGTATTATGTTTTGCCTAATTGACCCTGGGCTGGAGATGGGTAATTAATATAAGTTAAAGGGGAAATAACTTTTGTTGGCAGAATTTCAGATGGTGATGAGGTGGCATACAGAGTGAGATAGGTCATCTGGTTGAGTGGTGTCATAACAACAACCTTGCACTCTATGTCACTAAGATCAAAGAATTGATTGTAGACCAGGAAGGGGAAGCTAAGGGAACAGCAGTAGATGGGGTGAGTAGTTTCAAGATCCTGGGAGTCAACATCTCTGAAGATCTACCCTGAATCCAATTTATTGATGCGACTACAAGGAAAGTATGACAACGGCTATTCGGTTTTTGAGGAAACTTGGTATGTTACCAAAGATCTCATAAGTTTCTACAGATGTACGTAGAAAGCATTCTAACTGGTTGCATCACTGCCTGGTATGGAGGGACCACTGCACAGAATCAGAAGAAACAACAGAAAGTTGTAAACACTTTGTAACAGTTGTAATGCCCCATCGTGGGCATCAGCCTCCCCAGCATTGGGGATAGCTTCAAAAGGCAAAGCCTCAAAAAGGCAGCATCCATTATTAAGGACCTCCACCACCCAGGACGTGCCCATTTCAAATTGCTACCATCAAGGAGGAGGTACAGGATCCCCAAAGACACATATCCGATGTTTCAGGAACAGCTTTTCCTCCACCATTAGGTTTCTGAATGGCCAATGAACCCCTGTACACTACCTCACATTATTTCTTTTATTTTGTTCTTTTATATTACACTACTTATTTAATCTATGTATACATTTTTAAATTGTCATTTATAGTTTTTATTTTGCAAAATAATGTGACAAAACAACAAATTTCTTGAGATACGCCAGTGATATTAAACTGGATTCTGATTCGGATATAAAAATAAGAGAAATCCAGCCAAGTCCTTCAATAATTTACCAAAATGAATTCCGTTTTACCACCTTAGTAGCATGTCCCTTAATATTTTCAAGGTTCCCTTTCTTATTGCTCTGCAGTGCCCCTTCATAGAATGTGATACTATGGATGTCTGGTACAAGTACGTTAAATCTTTGTTGAAAAGCAGTTCTGGGTTGATGGCAATAATGAATACTAGGGCAGGGTATTTGAGATTATACTTAATGAATTATTGCTGGAAAACCTCAGTGCCTATTTCAAAGATTGAAAAAAAACAGTAATTGCTTCTACTGCAGAATAAAATGTTAGAGCCACTGTTGCATTTTTTTTGTATAACCATAGCTGTTTTTTTTCTTTACTGCCTTCCACTGTAAATAGTAGGGCCATATGATGAAAAACATTGAGAAAAATACCCAAATATAATAGGAATAGTTGGAGTTTGCATGTGCCACTATGTATTTCTTACTGTTATATTTCTATGAAGGTGCTGATGGTCTATATGTTGGAGAACGTACTACAGGGAAGAACTGTGTTGCACTATTCCATTTACTCTTTCCTCCATTTCCTCTCATCCCTCTCTCCCATTTGCCATCCCTATCCTTCCCATTTCCTGTCTCTGCTTTCTCTTTTTACAGTTTTGCATGATTCCTCTGAAATTCCTAGCTCTGCCCTCTTCTCTGTATATTCACAAGCTTTTTATGCCGAATAGAACAGTGGGCTAAAGAAATTGGAAAGTTACTTCAGGAAGAAAAAGGAAAAGTACTGGAAATACTAGGGAGGTCAAGTGGAGCATATGATGGGGAAAAACAGATTAAATGAAATATTGACCATTACTCACAACTGCTGCCTGCCCTGTTGAGTATTTACAGCACATTCTACTTGGATTTTACTAAGAAAATAATGCATTATTATCTTGAGCCTTGGTCAAACCTCATCTGCGACATCAAATCAGAAGAGTGTTAGAAGGAATGAAATAAAAACAAAAATCCGAATGGCGTTGTATTTTGACAGGTTAAGTAATAAGGACATGTTGATTTAACTTTATATTGCCTTGAGTTTTGATGGCCAATGAATTCCTCTTTTCAAAATGAAGGGATTTGAGAGGATTGGGTATGGAGAAATTGCTTGCTCTGAGGTGAATCCAGATCAAGAAAGTTATTACATTTGGAGTTTAGTCATTTTTATGGAGACTGGAATGCTCATTTTTACATAAAACATGGTGGAATTTGGAGCTGTCCCTAGTAGTCCACAGACTTTAGACTGACTAAATTTTCAAAGAGTATCAGAATATTGTAACAAGGTAAGTGAGGAAATGGCAGGTCAAGGGAGATATGGTGCACATCAACCACATTCTAAACATGTGGAGCAACAGGCTCACGAGGCTGAATGTACTGTGTCTTTCCCCCTGTGGGTTTTCTACTGAACCTACTGCCTAATTGTTTTCATAGCAATAAACTCGGAAACTTTAATTTTCAATGTGCTCTTTGTGCATTGGTTGGATTTGCTGACTGTAGTTGGCACATACATAATGAGAAGCCCATGTGTCAGTTTTCTGTTCACTGCTGTGTACATATGTTTCAGCAAAGTAGTCTCTTGTCACTTTGTGCTCTTTCTTCTTAACCATTCCTTGCTCTTCACACTCATCTTTTTACCCACTCCTCAAACTGTTATCACGTTCATCTGTATTCCTATTCCTCAGTCACTATCGCTATGAACATTTTGAGGAGTAGATGTTGTCCAGAAAACTTAAAATGCTGTAAAGTGGGTCACTGGCATGAATCAGGATATGAAGATTAGTGAAGCAGCACTTTGCATATGATGGTTTAAAACCCAAGTGCTATGTTAAGTGTATATTTTTTTACCTCCAAACTGCATAGACTTAACAGAAGCTGTGACTCTACTGCATCAGAATACTCAGAAATTGCTATTTATGGGATACAGTAAGCAAACTGGTTAGGCCAGCATTTATTAACCATCTGTAATTGCCCTTTAGAAGATGCTGATGGACTGCAGGGCAGTTATCCAGTCACCATTCCTCTACTACGTTGCTGGGTTAGAGGCTCCAGGATTCAGTTCCAGCAGTAATGAACATCTCTTAATTAAGGTGGTATGTGACATGGAGTGAAGACTGAAGTTCATTTGCTCTTTGTTGTGATACAGGTTGCTTTCATGTAGTGGATGATGCCTACTGCATCCACAATGGAAATAGTGAAGGCAACTTAAAAAGAATAATGTTGCTGGAAGAACCCCCATGTAGAAAGAAAAATTGTTAATCTTAGCACATAAATATATTTCTTCTTCAATCAAACAGTACATATGGAAGACTTTATCTCATACTTTTGCTGTCTTTGAAAGAGCTATTCAAATCACTCCATCATCTGGTTATTTCCCATAATTCCATACATTTTACTTTTCCAGTAATGAATTTTGCAAGTTTTCTTTTCATATTAAATGTACATACCCTATCCGTTCAGAAGTGTTTCTAGATCTTGCCAACTCGGTGCTTTTTTTTTAAAAAAGTCTTCATCTACTGGTTCTCCTGTCAATTATCTTAAATCTGACAGCAAAGATCTGGGAAATATAATATGTGCAAATATCTGAAGTTTTCCATTTAGCAAGAAAATTAAAAGATTTTATTATCTAAATTCTGAGAGTGTAGAGCAACTGCAGATTGAAATGCAAAGGGAGCTGCTTGTTCTAGAATGTGACTCATTAAAGGCCAGACAGAACAAGAGTGAATCAGAAAAGTAACAGAACGTTATGATTTGTTGCTAAAGAAAATTAAACTATTGTTAATGAGTGATAGTCATGGGTGAGGAACCAGAAGAATGGAGGATGGCTAATGTTGTAAATCACAAAGATGAAGGGTGTCTGCCTGAAATGTCGACTGTACTCTTTTCCACAGATGCTGCCTGAACTGCTGAGTTCCTCCAGCATTTTGTGTGTACTGCTTTGGCTAATGTTGTGCTTTTATTATAAGGCCAAACCAAGACAATGGACCAACGGACCTTGCATCAGGAAGTGAACCAGAGAGACAGGATTTGTTTTTATTTGGAATGTCAGGATTTGATTCAGTATAGCCTTGTGTGTGAGAAATCATATTTCTCAAATTTCCTTGAGCTTTTTTTCATCTGCACTCTCTCAAACCATGTAGCAGGCCTGTATTGGAGGATCTTCTCACCAGAGCTTTTGCACACTATCCTTCTGCAATTTGCTTGCTAAGTGACAGTTTTAAAAAGTCAATTTTCCAAACATCACTCTGCTTCTTCCCACTTACAAATTCTTACAATTGTCCATTTTCTCAGACAGTGCTTACTTGCAATTTTCAATTATCTGAAACAGAAATACCACAAAAGTTTCAAATTTTCTGCATAGTCATTCAGAGTTGAACTGCACGTGCATGTAACAAGAGCTGTATAACTCATCTCCTTCTACCTTAGTCTGTGTGTGTGTGTAATATATTTGTACTATAAGGTATAGGAGCAGAATTAGGACAACTGACCCATCAAGTTTGCTCTGCCATTTGATCACGGCTGATTTATTATTCCTTTCAAACCTGTTCTCCCGGCTTTTCCCTGTAGCCTTGGACATCCTTACTAAGCAGGAACCTGTCAACCTCCCCTTTAAATATACCCAGTGAAGTGGCCTTCATAGCCACCTGTGGCAATGAATTACACAGATACACCATCCTTTGGCTAAAGAAGATCCTCCTCATCTCTGTTCTAAGGGGATGTCCATCTATTCTCTGGCTTGGCCATCTTCCCTAGACTCTTCCACTATTGGAAACATCCTCTCCGCGCTCACTCTGTCTGGGCTTTACAGGTTTAAATGAGATTCCCTTCATTCTTCTAAATTCCAGTGAGTACAGGCCCAGAGCCTGTATTCCTATCCTTTATTCTCTTAGTTTTAATGAAAATAATGCAGGATATTGAGTGGAACTTTTAATTTTCCTACCTTTGGTGATCTTTGCATCCATGTGGCCTACATGTACTGGGGATCAGAGAGGTGGAGGAAGGATGTGTCCATGATGTAACAGTTTTGAGATATGCCTGCCATGAAGAAGTTTAACTCTTCAATGGGAGTTCAATGAGACCCTCTTTCACTGTTCCTGCTCTGTGATCTCTGCTTTTTCCAACTTATTGACCATGTGCTCACCCAGATTTGACTCCATCCTCTTCTTCCCCACCACCTTATTCTGGCTTTCTTCCCTTCCTTTCCAGTTCTGATGAAGGGTCTTAGCTTACAACGTCGACTATTTATTCCTCACCTTGTACGTGTGTGTTGCTCAAGATTTCTGTCACCTGCAGAATCTCTTGTTTTTATAGTTTGGGTGATTATCAGCAATAGTGTATGAGTTTTGTGAGTGTCTGAATAAGGAAACAACATTTTACTGATATGCAGCTTAGCTCAAAATACCTTGTGAGATTGTGAATTTTGGCACTGCTTCCTGGTGCGGGGCCTTGGAGGAAGCAACTCCAGCGATCTCCTGCCTGGTTCTGTCTACCATGGCCTTAGCACATCTACTGTCATTGCATCCACCTTCAACTAAGTCAGAAAATATGCAGGGGCTGTTCAATTATTCCATATTATAGTTGTCCTAATACTTGTACAACTCCCTTTACTGATTTTGCAAGGATGCTTTAGTGTAGTAGTCAAGTCAACTTTTATTGTCATTTCGACCATAACTGCTGGTACAGTACATAGTAAAAATGAGACAGCGTTTTTCAGGACCATGGTGTTACATGACACAGTACAAAAAACTAGACTGAACTATGTGTTTTTTAAAAAAAAAAGAAAAACACAGAGCAAGCTACACTAGACCACAGACCTACACGGGACTGCATAAAGTGCAGAAAAACAGTGCAGGCATTACAATAAATAATAAACAGGACAGTAGGGCAAGGTGTCAGTCCAGGCTTCGAGTATTGAGGAGTCTGATAGCTTGGGGAAAGAAACTGTTACATAGTCTGGTCGTGAGAGTCCGAATGCTTCGGAGCCTTTTCCCAGACGGCAGGAGGGAGAAGAGATTGTATGAGGGGTGCATGGGGTCCTTCATAACGCTGTTTCCTTTAAACGGGGAAATCTGATTTCTAGTGGAGAACCTTCTGATTCAGGCAACAAGCTACTTGTTCAGCTGACATCTTGATTGCAATGTGCTTTACCTCCATTTTAAGGGAAAAAATCCCATTTAATTTGAATGCTATTTAATATTAATTGGATAGACAAAGTTTGCATTTAATAGTACAAAATATTTAATGTGGTTTAGATTTTGATTTAATATGGTTCTATAGTATAACACCATATTTTAATTTTGACAGTGTACAGTTGATAATGCCACTGAGAAGTTTAATCTGGAATGATGTACCATTTCACAGCAGATGGTTTAATACAGAAGATGCAGGAATAAAGTTAGTCACCATTTTGTTGAATTGCTCAGAGCACAACTGAACCTTCAAACAGTGTTTTGGTATAAATTCCACAATTGTAATCTAGGCTTCTCACTGATGGTTATGCTATCTTTGTGTATCATTTGTATTTTTAGGATTTAGTTACGTCTTGGTTTTATTATTGATGAATCTTTGAGGTAGATATTGATCAGGATATTTATTTGATGTGCATGATTTGAAGTGCATTAATAATTTGAGGGTGCTCTGTAATCTGTGTTTCAGATGGCGTCTACACAGGATTCCCGATATGTTCAAAAAGACACAGCTGACCAGAACTTTGACTACATGTTCAAACTACTGATCATTGGCAACAGCAGTGTTGGGAAAACTTCATTTCTCTTTCGCTATGCTGATGATTCTTTTACGTCTGCATTTGTAAGCACTGTAGGTATTGACTTCAAGGTAAAGACAGTCTTCAGGAATGAAAAAAGGATTAAGTTGCAAATTTGGGTAAGTTTATGCATATGATTTTTAGGCTTCTTTAGTTGTCAAAGTATCTACCAACTGAATAAGAAGCATAAATAGTTATGTTTGTTCTGAGTTATGTATTTTGATATGCTTTCATTTTAAGTAGAATAGATCCTTTAAGTGGTTGTAAATGTTGTGCTGTTTTTTGTCATGTACAAATCAATTGGGTAAAATTATTTAGTTGCTGAAAGGAGAGATGTCTAGTGTTTGTTACCTTCGCTCTCTTTCTCTGCATTGAACGAATGAATAAAATCTCAGCTGGTTCTACTTCACTAATCAGCTAGGACATGTTTGTAACTTAACGCTGTATGATTTAGCATTACAAATGCTAAATGATGATCCTGTGCTGAATGGCATTAACTAAAACCGGTTTGAAGAAATCATGTAGAAAGTCTGACATGGAGCACATCTGAAATCGGAACAGGAATCCAAAGGTTTTTTTCCCCTGAAATTATAGTTTTCCACAAGCAACCTTTTTTCTCCAGATATCCCAGAAATCAAAATAATCTATCCTTGTTTATGTTACAGCTTCCCCTTTTTTAAAAACTGTATTCTGTGAAACACCTTAGAGAGTGGTATACAAATGAAGTGATTGAAATATGCATTTCAGAGATTCCAGGAGTTCATTTTAGATGTTGCTTCCCCCACCCCACCTCTGCTTTGACCATTGTTAGCACTGGAAAAGCAACCAAACGGGTCTTTTCTGTACACTGAAATAAATGACTTGTTCTTAACAGAATAGGAAGTTAAGCGATGCATTCTGTCATGAAGAAATATCTTTTATTTTGAAAAATGATAACAATGTATAATACTTATTAGAGTGTGTGTGTGACTTTATTGATAGGATGTTTGATGCTGTTTTTTAAAAAAATGTATTGTGAAGGAATATACAAGAGCAGCATTTTTATTGAAACAAAAAGAAACGTATACAATATTTTCCATAACATGATAGAAATATCTGCTCACTGTCTGTTTCTGCTCAGCATCAATGTTCTGATGACGCCAGTGGATAATTTTATTATAAAAGTGCAAAGACCAATAGATAAGATAATCTTCCTTAATAGGCAATTGTTTCCCTTCACTTTAGTTCAGAGTTTTGATTACATATACTGTCTGGTTTTTGTGCAAAATCAGATTATTACAATGTCTGTTTTATCAGGTCCCAGTGCTAGTTACTAGATACCTGTTACTTTAAGAAGCAGCCCAGAATTTTTCCTTAATACTATAACTGCAAATACAACATTATATTGAAAATTGTATGGCATTTGAAATAAAACCATTGACTAACAGATTTTATACATTTATACACTTTGATTTCATAGCCAATTTAGTTACAAGTCTATTCAGTCATATAATAATGGGTTGTCAGAATCTCAGTAACATTTTACCTCCCTTTAATTGTATGTTTTACACTGATACCCTTTTGACTTTTGTTGCAATAATAAACATCCAGTAACATGATATCTAGAAGTTGACAATGAACTGTTTGCATGAGAACCTTCTCGCTTGATTTCGTGTCTGTAGAGTAGATGGTTTGTGTATGTATTAAAACTGCATGGAGAAGAGGCTTATATACATATTTGCTAAACAATGCTGAGACTAATTTAATCTCGTGTAATTTGAGTGTACATTAAAAGAAATATTCTGTAAATACTTGTCAATGTAAAATTTTGTTCACAAGTGTAGTTATTGTGTTAGTTGTGCAGTACTTAGGGATGAAATGTTGTCCCATATTCACTTCAATTTCTTCCCCTCATTGAATTGGTTTTCCAATGAAATAAATATGTTAATTATTAGAAATGAACAATAGTAAATTTAAGCAGATATGCTGAATTTACCATGTTACCAATTCATTCTGTAATCTCATTTATCCAGTATTTAGGGAAGGGAATACAAGAAATGACATGAAGTTTACTTTTGGGGAAGGCAATGAGCTGATGGATTCAAAACTAGCTCTGTCTTTTTTTATTATTGGAACAACATTCATAAAATAAATATTGATCTTTGGTGTCTGGAAAATCATGTCATGGGAGGCTGAAGGGGTGATGGTGTTACAGTGGAGTAAAGGGAATTCCAGAGGCATGAGAGATGGGTTGACCAGAATTGATTGGAAAAGAACACTGGCAGGGATGATGGCAGGGCAGTAATGGCTGGAATTTCTGGAAGCAACTTGGAAGGCACAGGATATATACATCCCAAAGAGGGAGAAGTATTCTAAAGGAAAGATAACACAACTATGGCTAATGAGAAGTCAAAGCCAACATAAAAAAACAAAGAGAGGGCATATATTAGATCAAAGATTAATGGGAAGTTAGAGAATCAGGAAGCTTTAAAAACCAGCAGAAGGCAACTAGAAAGTCATTAAGAAAGTAAAGATGGAGTACAAATGTAAGCTAGCCAATAATATTAAAAAGGATACCTAAAGTTTCATCCAAGACAGTGTAAAAGGGAAGTGAGAGCGAATTTTAGACTGCTGGAAAACTATGCTGGAGTTGTAGTAATGTGGGACAATGAAATAATGGACAAACTGAACAAGTATTTTGTATCAGTCTTCACTGTGGAAGACACTAGCAGTATGGTGGAAGTTCCAGGTGTTGGAGGTCATGGAATGTGTCAAGTTACCACAACTAGAGAGAAGGATCCTGGGAAACCTGAAAGGTCTGAAGGTAGATTGGTCACCTGGACCAGGTGGTATACACACCAGAGTTCTGAAAGAGGTAGCTGAAGAGATTGTGGAGGCATTAATAATGATCTTTCAAGAATCACTAGATTCTGCAATGGGTTCAGAAAGCTGGAAAATTGCAAACGTCACTCCACTCCTCAAGAAGGGAGAGAGGCAGAAGAAAGGAAATTATAGGCCAGTTAATCTGACCTCAGGGGTTGGGAAGATATTCAAGTCAAGTCAACTTTTATTGTCATTTCGACCATAACTGCTGGTACAGTGCATAGTAAAAATGAGACAATGTTTTTCAGGGCCATGGTGTTACATGACACAGTACAAAAACTAGACTGAACTCAATAAAAAAAACAGAGAAAGCTATACTAGATTACAGACCTACACGGGACTGCATAAAGTGCACAAAAACCGTACTGGCATTACAATAAATGATGAACAGGACAGTAGGGCAAGGTGTCAGTCCAGGCTTCGAGTATTGAGGAGTCTGATAGCTTGGGGAAAGAAACTGTTACATAGTCTGGTCGTGAGAGTCCGAATGCTTCGGAGCCTTTTCCCAGACGGCAGGAAGGAGAAGAGATTGTATTAGGGGTGCATGGGGTCCTTCAAAATGCTGTTTCCTTTGCAGATGCAATGTGTAGTGTAATTGTTGGGGTCAATTATTAAAGGAGAGGTCCCAGGGTACTTGGATAAAATAGTCTGTAGTCAGCATGGTTTCCTCAAGGGAAAATCTTGCCTGAAAAATGTGTTGGAATTCTTTGAAGAAGTAACAAGCTGAATAGACAAAAGAGAATTGGTTGACGTTATATAGTTGGATTTTCAGAAAGTCTTTGATAAGGTGTCACACATGACACTGCTTAAAAACTGTCGGTGATTAAGGGTGTTCTGCACGACTCTGATGGAATCGATTCTTTTTATGTTATATGTCAGTGATTTGGATGATGGAATTGATGGCTTTGTTGCAGTGTTTGTAGACTATCTGAAGATGGGTGGAGGGGCAATTAGCTTTAAGGAAGTTGAGAGGCTACAGAAGGACTTGGACTGATTGGGAGGATGAGCAAAGAAATGGCAGATTGAGTATAGTTTTGGGAAATGTATGGTCATGCACTGTGGTAGAAGAAATGAAAGCATTGACTATTTTCTAAATGGAGAGGAAAATACAAAAAACTGAGGTGCAAAGGCACTTGGGAGTCCTTGTGCAGGATTCCCTAAAGGTTAATTTGCTTCTTGACTCTGGTGAGGGTGGTGTTAGCATTCATTTTAAGAGGACTAGAATATAAAAGCAAGAATATTATGTTGAAACTTTATTAAGTGCTGGTAAAGCCTCACTTGGTATATTGTGAGCAGGTTTGGGACCCTTGTCTTAAAAAGGATGCACTGAAATTGGAGCGAGTTCAAAGGAGGTTCATGAAAATAATTCCAGGATTGAATGGCTCGTCATATGGAGAGCATTTGATGGCTCTGGGCCTGAACTCACTGGAATTCAAAAGAATGAGGGGTGACCTAATTGAATGGTGAAAGGCCTTGATAGAGTGGATATGGAGAGGATGTTTCCTATGGTGGGGGTCGAAGACCAGAGGACACACCCTCAAAATAGAGGGGCATCCTTTAAGAACAGAGATGAGGAATCTGGTGCTCTGCAATTAAAGGATTCATTCAGATTTCATGACTTAAGATTCAAGCATAGTCTTGACAAATTTTTTTAGCCAGAGAATAGTAACTCTGTGGAATTCTTTGCCACAGGTAGCTGTGGAATTCTTTGCCCTAGGTAGCTGTGGAAGACAGGTCTTTATGTTTATTTAAGGCAGAGATTGTTAGATTCTCGATTGGTCAATGAATGTATGGATATGGGGAGAAGGTAGGAGATTGGGGCTGAGAGGAAAGTTGGATCAGCCATGATTGAATGGTGGAGCAGACTCGATGGGCCAAGTGGCCTAATTCTGCTCCTATATCCTGTGGTCTTATGGTGCACTTCAAGACGTGTTCATAATCTGCTACTTTGAACATTTAAGCGAAGCTTTTCCAGGTGCTAGACATGGAATATAAATGGGTACCAAGGACTGAAATGATTTAAATGTGATCAACTGAGGAGAACTTATGAAATTACGAACGCTTGAATTCAGGCTTGAGCAAGCCATTTATTCCCTTGAAACTGCTCCCGATGAACCTATCAGATCAGGCTCCAGTTCTACATTTATGGTTAATTTAATTTTAACTGCTACACTGAGGTGAGAGTACATATATAGTTAAATATAAATAGAAAACATTCTGAACTATAGTATCTATTCATAATTAGCAGGCTATAATTTATTTGAGTGATAATCAGTTAAAACATATTGTGATTGATGTGATCATGTTTCCTAGTCAATATTTTTATTCTGCTTTCATCAGGTCAAATTGATTTAATTAATACCAGAGTATTGATAAGCGAGTAATCCAAACCGTCTCCTGCAATGGTTAAATTGGATATCATTAAATTGGTGATGTGACTGCCTAATTTGATGCTATGAGATTTCATTGCTTAAGTGCGCTGTACATCTTCATGTCATATGAGTGAATTGCTGGGAAGAGGTACGTTACAAAGCAATACATTTTCTGCAGGTACTTATTCTGTTGTTAGTTCTATAGGTTAAATTTAAAAAGGATTTGTTTATAAACATTCAGTGATAGTGGTTCAAATTGTTAACATTTTTATGTAACGATTATTCCCTCATGCCTAGCATTTCATTGAGTTTTAAACATCCATTGTGTATGTGAAACTGCATAAGCTTGCTGTTTTTTTTTAAAAAAAAGGTAGATATTAGTGAGAACAAAATATTATAACCTTGGCGTAATATCTATTGGCACATGGCATGTAAAGACAATAATGGACACAGCCCTTTAGTTTTACAATGCCCAGCATGACTGGGCAATGTTTAATTAAAATGGAAAGCAAATTGCAAATTTTCTGCAATGCTTTTAGTGAACTCTGTTTAAAATGTAATCCAATTAATCATAGTTACTGCCTTAAAAGTAATATTGATTCTGATTCATTGTGAAGGAATAATTTTGTTCTCCACACAATTAATTCAGTGTTGGAGGAGGGGAGTATTGTGCTTTTTTTTCTTTTACATTTAAGTTTGAATTAATGATAAATCTTAAAAGTACATAAGCTAATCATTTAGTTTAACTAATACACCCCCAGTCTGACTTCATCTCCTCCTCTGAGGCTAGATTATTCTTTCCTTTTCTCTCACTAAATGTCATCACAAATTCATTGTTAATACCTACTTCAGTCATTTTAAAGTTGTATTTCACTCTTTGTTTTCATTATTGTTTAAAGTAGTTTTTCTTCAGTTCTCTATGTAATTTGCTGGAGAGCTACCTTAGGACAAAAGCTGTTAGACAAAAACTATAAACTCTGCCATAAATGGAAATATTTTCATTACCATGAGATATAGGAGCAGAAGTAGACCATTTGACCCATTGAGTCTGCTCCACCATTTAATCATAGCTGATACATTTTTCCCCTTAGCCCCAAATCCTGCCTTCTCCCCCATATCCCTTCATGCCCTGACCAATCAAGAATTTATCAGCTTCTGCCTTAAATATTCATAAAGACTTGGCCTCCACGGTTGCCTGTGGCAATATACTCCACAGCTTCGCCACTCTCTGGCTAAAGAAATTCCTCCTTATCTCTGTTCTAAAAGGACGCCCTCTATTCTGAGGCTGTGTCCTCTGGTCTTGGATACTCCCACCAAAGGAAACATCCTTTCCATATCCACTCTATTAAGGCATGTCACCATTCGATAGGTTTCAATGATTCACCCCAAATCATTTTCATGTCAAGTCAAGTCAAGTTTATTTATAAAGCACATTTAAAAACAACCCATGTTGACCAAAATGCTGTATAAACCATATCAGGTAGCTAAAATCACAAATACAAGAAACACAGATATAAACAACAAGGCACTCAGCTTATAGGCACAAAATAAACAACACATGAGCCTAGGCACAAGCCAAAAATCAGCCACGTCAGGAAGATTCAAACGCTAGTGAATAAAGGTAAGTTTTGAGCCTGGACTTAAAAGAGTTGATGGAGGGGACTGATCTGACAGGGAGGGGAATGCTGTTCCACAGTCTAGGGGCTGCAGTAGCAAAGGTGCGGTCACCCCTGAGCTTAAATTTAGATCGCGGGAAAGCCAGGAGCCCCAAGTCAACTGACCTGAGGGACCCGGAAGTAAAATAAGGGGTTAGAAGGTCTGCGATGTAGGAGGGGGCCAGCCCATTCAGGGCTTTATAAACAAACAGGAGAACCTTAAAATCGACTCTAAACCATACTGGGAGCTAGTGGAGAGAGGCAAGGATAGAAGTAATATGGTCCCTCTTCCGGGCACCTGTCAGGAGCCTGGCTGTGGCGTTCACGGACCAGTTGCAGACAGGACAGGGATGACAGACTAGTCCCAGTATATATGGAGTTGAAATAGTCCAAGTGGGAGGATATAAAGGCGTGGATGACTTTCTCAGGATCTTTGAAGGAGAGAAATGGCTTGATTTTGGCAATAGTACAAAGCTGGAAAAAAACTGGCTTTCGCTACTGCATTTACTTGCTTGTCAAACTTAAAGGCGGAATCAAATATCACACCAAGGTTTTTGACATGAGGTTTACCAAGACTTTTGGTAATCACTTTCATGAACCTCCTTGCCAGTTTCAGCAAGTCCTTTCTTAGACAAGGGGCCCAAAACTGCTCACACTACTCCAAGTGAAGCCTCACCAGTGTTTTATAACGTCTCAATATTACATCTTCAATTTTGTATTCTAGACCTCTTGAAATGAATGATAATATCGCATTTGTCTTCCTCACCACAGGCTCAACCTGCAAATGAAGCTTTAGGAAATCCTGCACAAGGACTCCCAAGTGCCTTTGCACCTCAGTTTTTTGTATGTTCTCTCCATTTAGAAAATGGTAAACCCTCTCAATTCTTCTACCTGAGTGCATGATCATACACTTCTCAACACTGTATTCCATCTGCCAATTCTTTGCCCATTCTCCTAATCTGTCTTAAGTCCTTCTGTAGCCACTCTACTTCCTCAAAACTACCTGCTCCTCCACCTAGATTCATGTCATCTGCAACCTTTGCAACAAAGCCATCAATGCCATCATTCAAAGCATTGACAAGTAACATAAAAAGAATCAATCCCAACACAGACCCCTGTGGAACACCACTAGTCACCTGCACCCAACCAGAAAAGGCTCCTTTTATTCCCACTCTTTGCCGCATGCCAATCAGCCACTATTTTATCCATGCTAGAATCTTTCCTGTAATACCATGGGCTCATAGCTTTTAAGCAGTCTTGTGTGGCACCTTGTCAACAGGCTTCCTGAAAATCCAAGTATACATCAACCAATTCTCCTTTGTCTAACCTGCTTGTTATTTCTTCAAAGAATTCCAACAGATTTGTCAGGCAAGATTTTCCCTCGAGGAAACTGTAGCCGATTTTATCATGTGCCTCCAAGTAGCCCAAAACCACATCCTTAACAGTCGACTTTAACATTTTCCTAACCACTGAGATCAGATTAACTGGTCTTTAATTTCCTTTCTTCTGACTCTCTCCCCTCTTGAAGAGTAGAGAGACGTCTGTAATTTTCCAGTCTTCTGGAACCATTCCAGAATCTAGTGGTTCTTGAAAGAATCACTAATGCTCCACAAACAAGAGGCAATCTGCAGATGCTGGAAATCCAAGCAATGCACACTGGAGGAACAACAAATGCTCGAGGAACGCAGCAGGCCAGGCAGCACCTAGTCGATGTTTCAGGATGAAACCCTTTGGCAGGACTGGGTGGGGGGAAGGTAAAGAGAAACACAACATGATAGGTGAAACCGGGAGGAAGGGATGAAGTCAACAGCTGGAACATTGACTAGTGAAAGATATACAGGCTGGAGAAGGGAGAGTCTGATTGGAAAGGACAGAAATCCATGGAAGAAAGAAAGTGGGGGGGGAGGAGCACCAGAGGGAGGTGATGGGCGGGCAAGGAGATAAGGTGAGAGAGGGAAAAGGGGATGGGGACTGTTGAAGTAGAGGCGGTTGGGGCATTACCGAAGAATGGAAAAAAATCTATGCTCAATTAATGCAATTAAATAATGTCTCCACCATCTCTTCAGCGACCTCTTTCATAAATCTGGGGTGTACACCATCTGGTCCAGATCTTTCGGTTTCCCAACAAACTTATCCCTAGTAATGGTAACTTCACACACTTGTGACCGCTGACACCTGGAATCTCCACCATAATGCTAAAGTCTCCCTCAGCGAAGACTGGTGCAAAATACTTATTCAGTTCGTCTGCAATTTCATTGTCTTCCATTACTACCTCTCCAGCATTGTTTTCCAGCATTTCATTATCCACTCTCTCTTCTCTTTTACACTTTATATATTGGTATCCTTTTAATATTATGGGCTAGCTTACTTGTGTATTCCATCTTTACCTTAATGACATTTTAGTTATCTTCTAATGGTATTTTAATCCTCTAATTTCCCACTAATCTTTGATCTAACATACGCTCTCTCTTTGGCTTTTATGTTGGCTTTGACTTCCCTTGTTAGCCATTGTTGTCATCTTACCTTTAGAACAATACACACAAAATGCTGGTGGAACACAGCAGGCCAGGCAGCATCTATAAGGAGAAGCACAGTCGATGTTTCGGGCCGAGACCCTTCGTCAGGACTAACTGAAAGGAGAGATACTAAGAGATTTGAAAGTAGTGGGGGGAGGGGGAAATGCAAAATGATAGGAGAAGACTGGAAGGGATGGGATGAAGCTGAGAGCTGGAAAGGTGATTGGCGAAAGTGATACAGAGCTGGAGAAGGGAAAGGATCATGGGACGGGAGGCCTTGGGAGAAAGAAAGGGGGAGGGGGGAAGCACCAGAGGGAGATGGAGAACAGGCAGAGTGATGGGCAGAGAGAGAGAGAGAGAAAAAAAACAAATACTACATATGTCAGGGATGGGGTAAGAAGGGGAGGAGGGGCATTAATGGAAGTTAGAGAAGTCAATGTTCATGCCATCAGGTTGGAGGCTACCCAGCCGGTATATAAGGTGTTGTTCCTCCAACCTGAGTTTGGATTCATTTTGACATTAGAGGAGGCCATGGATAGACATATCAGAATGAGAATGGGACGTGGAATTAAAAATGTGTGGCCACTGGGAGATCCTGCTTTCTCAGGCAGACTGAGTGTAGGTGTTCAGCGAAACGGTCTCCCAGTCTGCATCGGGTCTCACCAATATATAAAAGGCCACACCGGGAGCACCGGATGCAGAATACCACACCAGCCGACTCACAGGTGAAGTGTCGCCTCACCTGGAAGGACTGTCTGGGGCCCTGAATGGTGGTGAGGGAGGAAGTGTAAGGGCAGGTGTAGCACTTGTTCCGTTTACAAGGAAAAGTGCCAGGAGGGAGATCGGTGGGATGGGATGAGGGGGACGAGTGGACAAGGGAGTTGCGTAGGGAGCGATCCCTGCAAAAAGGGGAGGGGTGGAGGGAAAGATGTTCTTGGTAGTGGGATCCCGTTGGAGGTGGCGGAATTTACAGAGTATTATACGTTGGACCTGGAGGCTGGTGGGGTGGTAGGTGAAGACAAGGGGAACCCTATCCCGTGTGGGGTGGCGGGCGGATGGGGTGAGGGCAGATGTGCGGGAAATGGGAGAGATGCGTTTGAGAGCAGAGTTGATGTTAGAAGAAGGGAAGGCCTTTTGTTTAAAAAAGGAAGACATCTCCTTCGTCCTGGAATGAAAGGCCTCATCTTGAGAGCAGATGAGGCGGAGACGGAAGAATTGTGAGAAGGGGATAGCATAGACAGGGTGGGAAGAGGAATAGTCCAAGTAGCTGTGAGAATCTGTAGGCTTATAGTAGATATCAGTAGATAGGCCATCTCCAGAGATGGAGACAGAAAGATCAAGAAAGGGGAGGGAGGTGTCGGAAATGGACCAGGTAAATTTGAGGGCAGGGTGAAAGTTGGAGGCAAAGTTAATGAAGTCAACGAGCTCAGCATGCGTGCAGGAGGCAGCGCCAATGCAGTCATCGATGTAGTGAAGGAAAAAAGGGGGGCGGATACCCGTAAAGACTTGGAACATGAAGCCAACAAAAAGGCAGGCATGACTGGGACCCATACGGGTGCCCATGGCTACACCCTTGGTTTGGAGGAAGTGGGAGGAGCCAAAGGAGAAATTATTGAGAATAACAACTAATTCCGCTAGACAGAGGAGAATGGTGGTAGAGGGGAATTGGTTAGGTCTGGAATCCAAAAAGAAGTGAAGAGCTTTGAGACCATCCCGGTGGGGGATAGAGGTGTATAGGGACTGGACATCCATGGTGATGTCCTGTCGGCAATTAGCAATAAAGAGATCCAGAGCAGGCAGAAGACCAGAGTGGGGTGGCCATGAAGAGGAGGAGGAGAAGACCCCACTCTGGTCTTCTGCCTGCTCTGGATCTCTTTATTGCTAATTGCCGATGGGACATCAACCGTCTGGACTTCACTACACTCTGTTCCAATTCCAACCTCACTATAAAACCCACTGATGGGGGGGGGGGGGGGGCTGTTGTCTGGCGTACTGACCTCTACCTGGCCGAGGCACAGCGACAACTCTCTGATACCTCCTCTTATTTACCCCTTGATCATGATCCCATTAAGGAGCACCAGGCCATTGTCTCCTATACCATCGCCAAACTTATCAGCTCTGTGGATCTCCCATCCACTGCCACCAACCTCATAGTTCCCACACCCCGCACTTCCCGTTTCTACCTCCTACCCAAGATCCACAAACCTGCCTGTCCAGGTAGACCTATTGTCTCAGCTTGCTCCTGCCCCACTGAACTCATTTCTGCATACCTTGACTCAGACTTATCCCCCTTTGTTCAATCTCTTCCCACCTATGTTTGTGGCATTTCTCACGCTTTGAATTTTTTCAATGATTTTAAGTTCCCTGGCTCCCACTGTCTTATTTTCACCATGGACGTCCAGTCCCTATATACCTCCATCCCCCACCGAGATGGTCTCAAAGTTGTTCGCTTCTTTTTGGATTCCAGACCTAACCAATTCCCCTCTACCACCACTCCTCCGTCTAGCGGAATTAGTTCTTACTCTCAATAATTTCTCCTTTGGCTCCTCCCACTTCCTCCAAACAAAGAGTGTAGCCATAGGCACCCGTATGGGTCCCAGTTATGCCTGCCTTTTTGTTGGCTTTCTGGAACAGTCCATGTTCCAAGTCTTTACGGGTATCCGTCCCCCTATTTTCCTTCGCTACATCGACGACTGCATTGGCGCTGCCTCCTGCATACATGCTGAGCTCGTTGACTTCATTAACTTTGCCTCGAACTTTCACCCTGCCCTCAAATTTACCTGGTCCATTTCTGACACCTCCCTCCCCTTTCTTGATCTTTCCGTCTCCATCTCTGGAGACGACTTATCTACTGATATCTACTATAAGCCTACAGATTCTCACAGCTACCTGGACTATTCCTCTTCCCAACCGGTCTCTTGCAAAAATGCTATCCCCTTCTCACAATTCCTCCATCTCCGCCGCATCTGCTCTCAGGATGAGGCTTTTCATTCCAGGACGAAGGAGATGTCTTCCTTTTTTAAACAAAAGGCCTTCCCTTCTTCCACCATCAACTCTGCTCTGAAACGCATCTCTCCCATTTCCCGCACATCTGCCCTCACCCCATCCGCCCGCCACCCCACTCGGGATAGGGTTCCCCTTGTCCTCACCTAACACCCCACCAGCCTCCAGGTCCAACATATAATTCTTCGTAACTTCCGCCACCTCCAACGGGATCCCACTACCCAGCACCTTTCCCTCCCCCCCCTTTCTAATTTCCGCAAGAATCGCTCCCTACGCGACTCCCTTGTCCACTCTCCCCCCCCCCCAATCCCTTCCCACCGATCTCCCTCCTGGCACTTATCCTTGTAAGCGGAATAAGTGCTACACCTGCCCTTACACTTCCTCCCTCACCACCATTCAGGGCCCCAGCCAGTCCTTCCAGGTGAGGTGACACTTCATCTGTGAGTCGGCTGGTGTGGTATACAGTGTCCGGTGCTTCCAGTGTGGCCTTTTATATATTGGTGAGACCCGATGCAGACTGGGAGACCGTTTCGCTGAACATCTACACTCAATCTGCCTGAGAAAGCAGGATCTCCCAGTAGCCACACATTTTTAATTCCACATCCCATTCCCATTCTGATATGTCTATCCATGGCCTCCTCTACTGTCAAAATGAATCCAAACTCAGGTTGGAGGAACAACACCTGAGATATCGGCTGGGTCGCCTCCAACCTGATGGCATGAACATTGACTTCTCTAATTTCCATTAATGCCCCACCTCCTCTTCTTACCCCATCCCTGACATATGTAGTAGTTGTTTTTTTTCTCTCTCTCTCTGCCCATCACTCTGCCTGTTCTCCATCTCCCTCTGGTGCTTCCCCCCCCTTCCTTCTCCTGAGGCCTCCCGTCCCATGATCCTTTACCTTCTCCAGCTCTGTATCACGTTCACCAATCACCTTTCCAGCTCTTAGCTTTATCCCACCCCCTCCGGTCTTCTCCTATCATTTCACATTTCCCTCTCTCCCCCCCCCCCAACTACTTTCAAATCTCTTAGTATCTTTCCTTTGAGTTAGTCCTAATGAAGGGTCTCAGCCTGAAACGTCGACAGTGCTTCTCCTTATAGATTCTGCCTGGCCTGCTGTGTTTAACCAGCATTTTTTGTGTGTTGTTTGAATTTCTAGCATCTGCAGATTTCCTCGTGTTTAGCTTTAGAATACTACTTTCTCTTTGAGATGTATACATATCTTGTGCCTTGCGAGTTGCTTCCAGAAATTCCAGCCATTGCTGCTCTGCCGTCATCCCTGCCAGTGTTCTTTTCCAATCAATTCTGGCTGACTCCTCTCTCATGCCTCTTGTAACTCTCTTTTCTCGATAGTAATACTGATAATCTGACATTAGCTTATCCTTCTCAAGAGTGATCACTTTCCCCTGAGGGTTCTTCTAGCTTAAACTCTCTAATCAATTCTGGTTCATTGCACTACACCAAATTCAGAATAGCTGATCCCCTTGTGGGTTCAACCATGAGCTGCTCTAAAAATCCATCTGGTGGGCACTCTAGAAATTCCTGTCTTGGAATCCAGCACCAACCTGATTTTCCCAACGTGCCTGCGTATTGAAATCCTTCATGACTATTGTAACATTGCCCTTTTGCCATGCATTTTCTATCTTCTAGTGTAACTTGTAGACTACATTGTTACTACTGCGTTGGGGGTCTATATCATTCCCATTAGGGCCTTTCGCCCAAAAAAAACTCTACTATAATTTTAAATACCTGCATCAATCAGCTACTTCAATGTTCGCTTTCCAGCTGAAAGAGAACTCCTGGCCTGTTTAATATTTCATTAATAGTTATATTGCCTCAATTCTGCTTGAAATTCTTTTTCCATTGTACTTCAGAAAGAAGTCCGAGCAGTGATCTATCACAGGATTTGGGCATCGTGAAAGGCTTTAATGTGATAGAAGTTTCCACTGTTCAGGAGGCTACACATATTAGCACAATAAATATAAAATGTATACTGAAAATATCCTACAAGTATAATGGTATCTGTGGAGGCAGATCCGAATTGGCCTGCAGAATAGCTTCCCCATTTTCCATTGTATTTCACAATACCAGGACTCTCAGCCATTAGCCGTGAATATAAGAAGCTGTAGTGTATTTAATAAAACATTCAAACCAAGCAGGCTCATCCAGGGAGTGGTTTGAATTTGCATTGTAATGGAATGAGTCAGTGGAATAACTGGAATGAGTAACATAAAAATGCATTTAACGGGAAACATGTTAAGTGTATGATGGAAAAATAAATTGTGGTTTATGTTGGTAAGGTAAAGGAAGTAAGATGGCAAAAAGTTTATTTGCAGCATAAACATTACTATAGATCAAGTGGGCCAACGATTGCGTCTGTTCAGTAAATTTAATAGAATTTGACTATTTTCTGAAAGCTATTCTGGAAGCTTCTTCCGTGAAAACTGGGACAAATTTCAGTTGCATCTGCAGTGAGTATATCTAAAAACGCTACGTGCAGAGGAGCTCTGAATAAGTCCGAAGGGACGCTGTTATGTATGAATAGCACATGGACAGTTTTGCTAGCAAGTGACAGATACAATGCACACAAGGCAAAACAGCTGAAACATAAAGGATGATCCTTTTGGTCTAGTATGCATTGCAAAAGGATTAAGATGGACTGGGTGGCATGCTAGCATAGTGATCAACACAGTGCTTTACAGTCCAGCCAATCTGGGTTCAATTCCCCCTGCTACCTTCTGAGGAGTTCGTATGTTCTCCCTGTAACCGTGTAGGTTTCTTCCAGGTGTTCAAGTTTCTTCCCGCAGTCCAAAGACCTACCGGTTGGTGGGTTAGTTGGTCATTGTAAATTGTTCAGCAATTAAATTGGGGTATTGCTGGGTGGTGAGGCTTGAAAGGCCAAAACGGCCTATTCCACGCTGTATCTCAATAAATAAATTTGAGTAAAATGAAAAGTAAATGTGTGCAGTTTATTGCTATCTGAATTTTATTAGCAGTTTTCTCCATTAATTTAGCCCCACTCTCTCCTGATGCTGTGACCCTCTAATGCCTTATCCAAGTGATCATGGAACATAGAGCAGGCCTAAAGGCCTGTTGAACTTTTATCCCTCTCCAAGATCAATCTAACCCTTCCCTCCCACATAGCCCTCCATTTTTCTTTCCTCTTAAGGCGCTCTTAAATGTCCCTAATGTATCTGCCTTTCCCACCAACTCCTTGTGGTACAGGCCTGGTCATTTCCATGCATTCTCTGTTGAAAAAATCTACCTCCAACATTTCCTATGTACTTTTCTTCAGTCACCTTAAAATTATGCTGTCTTGTATTAGCCATTGCTGCCCTGGGAAGAAGACTGGCTGTCCAGTCTTGCCTATGATTGTTTTAATATGAACTGCATCGATTCATAGGCAGTCCGCTTGAGCATTTCAGCATTTTCTGTACACACATTTGGATATTAGATGAGAATCACACTTATCAATACGTTTCACTGGATAGAATCTAGATATGAATTGTGGCAGATTTTTGCATTAGTTAATACATGCATGCAGATAGTTATAAGGTTACGAAAGCTGCTCTGGCAAAGATCAACTAAACCAGCACTGAGGAGAAGTTACAACAGTACAATTGAACTGTACTAAATAAATATGATGATGCAAGTGAAAATGCCATCTTTCAATGTAGTTAACAAGCTGTTGGCCTTGATAGATTATTCATCTCGTTTAGCTTAAACAATCAGTCACTTAGAACAAGTAATTAATATTCAGTCCATTTGGGGCGATGAATTAGATGCAGTTTTTAAGATTATGGGTAGAGAACTCCACAGAATGTCTGAGTAACTGAATGAAAAAGGTCATTTATCTGACATTGATGTACCTTCTACAGGTGGTTATGGATATTTTCAATCTTTACTATAATGTTCCAACATTAGGGAGCGGTGCGATGTCAAAATGTATTGTAATCTATATGTGGTATTTATACATGTACTAAATTTTGCTTTTGTTGCCAGCCTACTGCAAGTGTATCATTCTTGGATTGTGAATGAATGATTCAAGTGCTGGGTGTCGATGAAGTTACGTATTTTACACATTGCTTCCTGTGAGCACTATCACTTGAAATGTTGGCAAACTGACCACACTTGTTCTCATTCACTTGCTGCATAATTACTTTTTTCAGTGAGGTGTGATACATTGACAATCTTGTGATTTCAACTAATTTAGACATTTCCATTTGGATCACCTATAAGACATAGAGCCATTTGGCCCACTGAGTCTGCTCCGCTGTTTGATTATGGATGATTTATTTTCCCTCTCAACCTCATTCTCTTGCCTGCTCCTCCTCACCTTTGATGCCCTTGCCAATCAAGAACCTTTGACCTCTGCTTAAAATATTCCAAATGACTATAGCGCTGCAGATTCACCATTCTCTGGCTATAGAAACTCGTCCTCATCTCTGTTCTAAAGGGACATCCTATTCTGATACTGTGCCCTCTGGTTCTAATACTCTTCCACATTTACAAACATGCCCACTCTAAATAGGCAATTTAAATTTAAATGAGATCCTTCCCAGCCCTCCCTCGCAATTCTTCTAAACTCCAGCATGTTCAAGTCCAGAGCTATCAAATGCTACTCATACCCTTTCATTCCCAGCGTAGGCACTGATGCACCATATTTTAAAAGCAAATCATTATAATCTACAGCAATGGTACATGCATCTCTGGGTTATGTGGATTTCTTTGCCATATATGAATCATAGAATCACAGAATGGGGATGCACAGGAGGATGCCATTTGGCTCAACAATGAACAATATACTTATCAACAGTCCAGGCAGTTCCTCTCCTGAAGACTTTTTTAGATATTTTTTAGATATTTATCCACTTTTTTTCCCCATGATACAATTGAATCAGTCTTCACTGTTATTCCTAACATTGTATTATAAATGCTAACCATTCTGCATTTAAAAAATCCTTGTATCACTTTTGGTTGTTTTGTCAACCATCTTAATTTCAAATAATTACAAGGAAATAGCAAAAGACTCTTCTGTCAAGGGGAATATTTTCCCCCTATTTACTTTGCCCATACCCTTTCAAATCCATTGGCAACCTCCATAGCTTCTCCAGCCTATCTATTCACTTAACAAAAGTCCCTAACCCTGGGATCATTTTAGTAAATTGTTTATGCTCCCTGTCCCAGTGTGGTGTCCAGAATAGCATACAACAATTCTGTGTGTTTAGTGACGGGTGGATGGATTTCCTTTCCCTTTATAGTTTGTGTCTTTGTGTATAAAGTCATCATCCCAAGTTGCAGTTTATTGTAACGTTCCTCCAGACCACGGTGCATCCACACATGTATCACACACAGCAAATAAACCAAAATGTTACACTACAAATAAGTTAATAAAATATAATTCAAAACGCATGTAGTAAAGCGCAGCACAGATAAACGGCTCGCTGTCCTGGTGATGAGACCTCGGTGGTGGAAGGGTATTCATTAGTCTCACAGCCCAAGGGAAGAAGCTTTCTTTAATGTTTAAGCAATTTACACTTTCAATAAAACATGCTGATATTATCTAAGATGTCACTGTCCTGGCACCACTTTTAGAATTGCACCTTAATTTATAATACGTCTTCCCCTTCTAAAAAGTAACAATGCTAATGTATCCATTGTGCCAACATGTGATAATTTGCTCAAAATTCTTCACCTTCCTCCCAATGTTGTTATTTTCTTATGAAGCCTAAATCATTAATAGATAGAAGAAGAAGCATTGAGTCTCCACTAGATGCTAAGAGCTCCACTGTATGTTAACACCAGCCTGATAAAGTCTTTCACCATTTCTTCTTTATTAGGTGTTTTTCTATCAATTTAAGTGCATGATCTTTGACTTTATTGAATGCTCTTAAGTATCTCATCAGCTGTACTTCCTCAATGACTCTGTTATTTAACCAAATTTCTATCAATTCTCCTTTGACAATCCATGTTGTCTTTCTCCAATCAACACACACATATCCATGTGACTTATTTTCTGTTTATGATTACTGTTTCTGGACTCCTCTGGCCATCAAGGTAACAAACAACTCCTTTCAGTAATCTTCACCAAGGAAGATGCTGCTCAGCCTTCTCTGAATGAAGAAGTAACATTTTCAATCCACCTACCATTAAGTACCACCCTTGAATCTTTGACCTTCCAAATATATCTGTCATAGCCAGGGCCTCAGCAACCTTGGCCCTTCCATTAGCAAGCTAGGGTACATCCCATCTGAACTAGATGATTTACACACATGAAGTGCAGTTAGCTTTCCTGCTGCCTCTGTTTTACCAACCTCGCTGTCCTTTGTTGAGATTCTAGCAGCAGCATCTTTGGTGAATATGACTGTAAGGAGTTGTTTGGCACCATTGCATGCCCTGTGACTGTAAGATTACTCTATCCTCTGGCATCTCTAATTGTCTCTAGGCTTTTCGGGATTTTCTGATTTCCTGTTACGTTTTCTACCAGATATATCTCATGCTTTCTTTTTGCCCCTTTCATTCCTTTTTTATACTTTCTGAACTTTCTTTGGTCTTGTTCTCCCTCTTATTAACTGTTTGGGATCTTTAATATACTTTCTTTTTCTGCTCCCTTTAACTTTGTCTTTGCGGTTGCTTAGGGAGTTTTGGTTTTAATTGCCTTATCCTCCACTCCATTGGGAATGTATCTAGACTGTAGCTGAAACATCTTCACTTTGTTCAATTACAGTTTTGTCGTCAAGCTTTGATCCCATCTAAGTAAGTGAAATAATTATTGCAGCCAAAGGTTTTTTGCATTTACTTTGAATTTCAATTAACTTTTCAATGAACTGCCATTATGGAAAAAAATTACGATTTTATGAATCATTTGCATATTTGGTTTAATTTAGTAATGTTTCGGAAATATTCACTTTTCAGTTTTGGCACGGTAAAAGTACATGCAATAGTGTTAATTTTTAGAGGTTTCTTTTGTATTTAGGGTAAGGAGTTTAAGTAGGAAAGTGGAGTTGAAATAGCAGTTCAGCCGTGATCTTATTGAATGTTAACTAGAACACCTTTTCTGACCCCAATCATATTTCTTATGTTTTATATCTGTTCGATGGATTTATACCAAGTTTAAACAAGATGTACTAACTATTCTACCTGATGTATATTGCAATGCTTGAACAATCATTTGCTGCTTTGAATTTTGGAAGCAAGGCTTAGAAATTTGCATTTGCCTCTTGAATTTTAACAGAAAAAATGTGCTCGATTTCTTAATGTTATTAGTGAATCTCTTAAGGGTAATAAAATAATGAATTGTTCTTGCTCATGAATAGTTAAGACTTGCTGCTATTTTGAAAGGAAAGACTGCAGTGTTTTTGCTATGAGCTTACTTTATATAATTTAAGGCTTGTTTTCTTCCCCCCCCCCCCACTTTTGGAGGTTTGTTCTGACATAAGCTGGTTACTGGTTATGGTTCCTTAGACTAAACTTCATCTAGGGATTAAGATAATCAGTCACTGTGCGTGCTGTTCACAGACGCATCACTACAAATAATGGGGAATATCAGCATTGAGAAGTGCATCTGACAGGAGTTGCTACTCGGGGTGCAGCACTTGGAGGCAGTGGATCTGAATGTCTCCCATGTGTTAAAGACAAACATTGAATGGAAGTGTAGAATCAGCCCTAAAACCCAAAAATCTGTGCTGACTATCAAGCACCATTTTATTTTTCATACATTCCCATTCACTCCTCACCAATTCTACCACTCAAGGGCAATATACAATGGCAATTTTAACTGCACATCACTGTGAAGTGGGAAGAAATCAGAGGTTCTAGGAGAGGGGAAACTCACAAGGATAACGTGCAGAATATCAGGTGATTGCAGCTCCTAGGGGATAATCTATAATCTGTTTACTTTTAGTGAATGTATACTCAATGTAACAGAAATTGTAGTCAGAAATTGTATAAATAACACCTTCCAGCCAATAAAGTGCTTCCTTTCCATTTTCTGTTCGCTCTACGTTCCATAATCACTGTGCCTCCAGTAAGAAAAGGCAGGATGCTCACATCCCTACTCCTTGACATTTGCGGTGCGGAGCCTACAAGACCACCAAAGACTCCACTTGCAGTTGTCCCTGCTAGAGATTGGATCACACTCAATCTTACCTTAGAGGTGGGAAGACAGTGGAAGTGTTGGTGGAGAGTACCTTGGGAACAGCGAACGTAAATCTATAAATTTCTACTTAGCTATGGAAAGGGATCAAGTTAAGGGGGGAAGACTGATTTCAATAGCAGTAAGAGATTTTGGCAAAAGTAGCCTAGGAACATATGTTTGCAGATAAGAAGACAACTTTAAAAGGAGAAGCTAAGAGTATTTTATTTTTATTTAGAGATACAGCACAGTAATAGGCCCTTCTGGCCCAACGAGCCTGTACCATCCATTTACAGCCATATGACCAATTTACCCACTAACCCATATTTCTTTGGAATGTGGGATGATGATGATGATGATGTTGACTCAGGCCATTTTCATGCCTTACAAGACAAGGAACGAAAGACTGTATGGCGTGCCACTCCCCTCACAGACATTTCCCAGCATTTCTCTTGATTTTATGAGGTCGAGTTGCGAGCTCAACAATCAACCTGGCACGGATGGAAAGCGTACTCGGGAATGGCCTTACTGGATTTGAACCCGGAAACCTCTGTTCTGGAGTCCGGCGCTGATATCACTGCACCACCAGCTGACTTAGGAAACTGGAAACCTGGAGAAAATCCACACGGTCACAGGGAAAATATACAAATTCCTTGCAGGCATTGGTGGGAATTGAACCTGGGTCACTGGCACTTTAAAGCGTTGTGCTAACTGCTACTGTACCATGCTGCCTATTTTGGATAAGGGTGAAAGATCCTCCAGGAGCACTATATTCACATCCAAAGACCAATAAACTTTCCTTAATGGGTGCAGAATGAATTCACAAAATTAATTCCAGGGACAAAAGATTGTCTTGTATTTACTAGTTTTAGAGGAACGCTTGGTGATCTTGTAGTGTTACAGCCTGTTTCTTCAGGCTGGAGATTCCAGAATTGAGGGAACACAATTTTTAAAAAAAAATTACCTAGTGGGTTGTAAATCTTCAGAATTCTCTACTCCAGAGGATTGCGGCTATCCAGTCAATGAGTACATTCAAGGGAAATCAAGACAAATGTTGATCAGGTGGTAAAGTGAACCATGTTCTTGTTGAAGGGTGAATCAGGCTCAGGAAAGATTTGTATTTTATCTCTTTAGAAAAAGAGAATATTTTGTTTCCTTCAATAGCTGTTGTTCTGCCACTTTCAATGCTCTGTACATTTGTACACATGTATCCTTTGCTATCACATTTAAATTGTACCTAAGCAATTTGTGTTTATTTTTCCTACCAAATGAATGCTTATCTACTTCCAAATCAGCTTATCAATTACTTGGCTGGTTTATAATGTATTGTCTCACTGTCTTCAGTTTTTACTGTTCCTTACAATTTGATGTATGCAAGTATTAAAATTGTACCTCTGATTTCTACACCCACATTCAGTTCAGTTCTGCGTATTATGTAAATTCCCCTACTGTTGATCCTCATGAAATGCCGTTCTATCTTTTCCCATTCGGAATATTATTTCAAATCCCAGTTGTCTTGTGAAAATTAAACAAAAACTGCAGACACTGGAAATCTAAAGCAAAAACAGAAAATGTTGGAGATAGTATGTCAGGTTGCATCTGTGGGGAAACAAGCTATCACAGTTTTAAGTCAGAAACTCTTTATGGTTTTCTGTTTCGAAGTTACAGTGCTGTGCATTTTGCTGCTGGTTCTTGACTAGTCATGGGTCTACAGTACTGTATATAACAAAATCTATTTCCCACCAACTCCTCACCAATCTTATCACTTAACTGCACACTGGGACAATATATAGTGGCAAAGTAAATACTAAATCTACCATTTAAAACTTGGCTAGCTTCTAAGTTACTGCTCAATTCAGGCTAGCTGTATGAATTTTCTGGTTTCTGGATGTTCTTAAAGATACTACAGTACTGTGCAGAAGTTTTAGGCACGTGTATAGCTAGGGTACCTAAGACTTTTGCACAGTACTGTATTTGTCAATACAGCAGGGAGCAAGTTTGTAATTCTGGCAGGAGCAAAGGATGTTGGGGATGGTGAAGGGTGTGGGACAGGTGGCAGAGATGGAGCTCCAGTGACTGTGGGTTGGCGCAGCTGCAGACATATCCAGCCCTAAGACACCAGGTAAGGTCCTTTGATTCCTAACAATTTATTTATTGATCACAACACAGTGCTCTCTGGTGCTTCCTGCTCCCTCCCCTCTCCCTTCCCCTTTTGTCAACCATGATTCTTCTCTCCCTGCTTCCAACCCACTCTCAGTCCACAAAAGAGATCCATAGCAGAATCGGGTTTATCATTACTCACACATCATGAAAGTTGTTTTTTTTTATTGTGGTAGCATTACAGAGCAGTACATAAAATTGCTACAGAACTGTGCAAATGTCTTAGGCACCCCTGCGCTATATATATAATGTGCCTAAGACTTTTGCACTGAACTCTTAATTTCTATATCACTAATAGAAACATAGAAAGCTTACAGCACAATACAAGCCCTTCGGTCCACAAAGCTGAGCTGAAAATACTCTTTCTTTAGAAATTACCTAGGCTTACCCATAGCCCTCTATTTTTCTATGGTCCATGTCCCTATCCAGGAGTCTCTTAAAAGACCCTATTGTATCCACTGCCGGCAGCCCATTCCACGCACTCACCATTCTCTGCGTATTTTAAAAAAAAATACCCCTGACATCTCCTCTGTACCTACTGCCAAGCACCTTAAAACTCTGCCTTCTGTCGTGTTAGCCATTCCAGCCCTCTGGGGAAAAGCCTCTGACTTTCCACACGATCAATGTTTCTCATCATCTTATACACTTCTGTCAGGTCATCTCTCATCCTTCATTGCTCCAAGGAGAAAAGGCCAAATTCACTCAACCTATTCTACTAAGGCATGCTCTCCAATCCAGGCAACAGCCTTGTAAATCTTCCCTGCACCCTTTCTATAGTTTCCACATCCTTTGTGTAATGAGGTGACCAGAACTGAGCATGGTACTCCAAGTGGGGTCTGACCAGGGTCCTATATAGCTGCCTCTCGGCTCTTAAATGCCACGGTTGATGAAGGCTAGTGCGCCTTCTGCCTTCTTAACCACAGAGTCAATCTGTGCAGAAGCTTTGAGTGTCCTATGGACTTGGACCCCAAGATCCCTCTGATCCTCCACACTGCCAAGAGTCTTACCATTAATACTATATTCTGCCATCATATTTGACCTACCAAAATGAACCACTTCACACTTATCTGGGTTGAACTCGATCTGCCACTTCTCAGCCCAGTTTTGCATACTATCAATGTCCTGTTGTAACCTCTGACAGCCCTCCATACTATCCACAACACCCCCGACCTTTGTAACATCAGCAAATTTACTAACCTATTCATCCACTTCCTCATCCAGGTCATTTATAAAAATCACCAAAAGTAGGGGGTCCCAGAACAGATCCCTGAGACACACCCCTGGTCACCGGCCTCCATGCAAAATATGACCCATCTACAACCACCCTTTGCCTTCTGTGGGCAAGCCAATTTTGGATCCACAAAGCAAGGTCCACTTGGATCCCATGCCTCCTTACTTTCTCAATAAGCCTTGCATGGGGTACCTTATCAAATGCCTTGCTGAAATCCATATACACTACATCTACTGCTCTTCCTTCATCAATGTGTTAATCACATCCTCAGAAAATTCAGTCAGGCTTGTAAGGCATCACTTGCCTTTGACAAAGCCATGCTGACTATTCCTGATTATATTATGCCTCTCCAAATGTTCATAAATCCTGCCTCTCAGGATCTTCTCCATCAACTTACCAACCACTGAAGTAAGACTCACTGGTCTATAATTCCTTGGACTATCTCTTCTCTGGAATGTCTCTCATCCCCATTGATGATGCAAAGATCATTGCTAATGTTAGGCTAATGAATGAATTGTTCCCTGGATCTCTTCACTTCCTTACTAACTATTGGAATAGCATTATTGGCTGTATATTCAAAGTAAATGTTTTATCAGAATACATATGTCACCATATACAACCTTGAGATTTGTTTTCTTGTGGGCATACTCAGTAAATCCAAGAAACATAATAGAATCAAAGAAAGACCACACCCAAGAGGATGGACAAACAGCCAATGTTCAATAAACAACAAACTGTGCGAAGCAAACAAGAAAAATATATCAATAAGCAATGAATATGGAGAACATGATATGAGGAGTCCTTGAAAGTGAAGTGAAGGTTGTGGAAACAGTTCGATGATGGGATGAGAGAAGTTATCCTTTCTGGTTCAAGAGCCTGATGGCTGAACGTGGTGCTGAGTGTCCTGGTTCTGCTGTACCACCTTCCTGATGGAAGAGAGCGTGATCTGGGTGGTGGGGGTCCGTGATAATGGATGCCACTCTCATGTGACAACACTCCGTGCACATATGCCCAGTGGTGGGGAGGGCTTTACCCGTGGTGTACTAGGCTGTATCCACCACTTTTTGTAGAATTTTCTCTCCAGGAGCATTAGTATTTCCATACCAGATTGTGATGCAGCCAGTCAAAATACTCTCAGCCATACATCTATAGAAGTTTGTGAAAGTTTTAGATATCATGCCAAATCTTCAGAAACTTATAAGGAGGGAGGAGTGATGCCATTCTTTCTTTGTAATTGCACTAATGTGCTGGGCCCAGCACAGATCCTCTGAAATGATAACACTGAGGAATTTAAAGTTGCTGACCATTTCCATCTGTGATCCCCTGATGCGGACTGGCTTATGGACTTCTGGTTTCCTCCTCCTGAAGTCAATAATCGTCTCCTTGGTCTTGTTGACATTGAGTGAGAGCTTGTTGTCCAGCCAGATTTTCATTCTCTCTCTACTTTTGATTCAGCCAACAACAGTGGTGTTGTCAGCAAACTTAAATGTGGCTTTGGAACTGTGCTTAGCCTCACAGTCAGAAGTATAAAGCAAGTAGAGCAGGGAGCTAAACACACAGCTTTGTGGCACATCTATGCGGATGGATATCATGGAGGAGATGTTGTTGCTAATCCGAACTGACTAGGGTCTGCAAGTGAGGAAATTGAGGTTCCAATTGCATGAGGAGGTATTGCTCATACAAATGTCACCAATCTGTTTTAAAATGAAATTTGATAACAAGTTCTGTAATTTAATTTACATAGATAAAATTCATCTTTATATTTTTCAGTTTAATTAGTTTATCAATTGCTTTCTCTTTATTTTACCATTCTGTTTGGATATTGTGGGCAATGAGGAAGATGCAGATAGACTTGAGAGGGAAGCACAAGTTAAGTGAATTGGCAAGGACGTGTATGATGAAAGGCATTGTGGAAAATGTGAGAGAATTGACTTTGACAGGAAAAAAGGAGGCGGTAGTTTTTCAAAATGGTGAGAAATTGAAAGATAGTGTTCAGAGAAATGATTGCCCTTGTACAAGAATTACTGAAAGCTACCATGCAAAGCTGAGGAAGCGCGCGCACGCACACGCACACGCACACACACACACGCACGCACGCACGCACCCCCCCCCCCAACCTTTTGAAGAAAAAAAAAGACCATAAGATATAGGAGCAGAAGTAGGTCATTCAACCTGTCATCTTCTCCACCATTCAATCATGGGCTGATCCAATTCTTCCAGTCATCCCCACTCCCCTGCCTTTTCCCTATACCCTTTGATGCCCTGGCTAATCAAGAACCTATCTATCTCTGCCTTAAATGTACCCCACAACTGCTCATGGCAACAAATTCCACAGATCTAGCACCCACTAACTAAAGTAATTTCTCTGCATCTGTTCTAAATGGACGTCCTTCAATCCTGAAGTCGTGCCCTCTTGTCATAGAAACACTAGTAACACTATTAACAATCCTTTAATCAGGCAAACTTGGGACATCAGTGGTGCTGGATTGACAGATTTTCAGAGTAGTGGATATTATTCTACCACTACCCAACAATCTTTTAATTTATTTTTTACAAGGTTTTACATAGTAGATTACTGAGCCCTCTGAGTTAAAGGGAAATAGAAACAGAGAGACACAGAGAGTCACCAACTTCTTTGATAATATTGAACACAATCATATGGTAGAGGAACAAAGGACTAAGGGGTATAGAATAATAAAGCAGTTAAAGCAAATCAGGGCCACTTTTATCATGCAGAAATGGAACTTAAACTTCTCCATCATTGGAAAATCCCTCCCTGACATTGAGCACATCGACACTGAGCACTGCCACAAGAGTTCAGCATCCATCATCGAGAACCTCACCATCCAGGCCATGCTGTCTTCTCACTACTGCCATTGGGAAGCACGTACAGGAGCCTTTGGCCCCGCATCACCCAGGTTCAGGAACAGTTATTATTCTTCAACTATCAGACTCCTGAACCAGCATAGATAACTTCATTCACTTCATCACTGATTAGATCACCGACCACAATCTATGGACTTGCTTTTAAGGACTCTACAACTCGTGTTTTGAGTATTTTAATTATTATTTGTGTTTGTTTTGTATTTGCACATTCATCTTTTGCGCATTGGCTCACCGTCAGTCTTTATTTCCTCCAGCATTTTATGTGTGTTGCTCTGGAGTTCCAGCATCTGTAGAATCTCTTGTGTTAAGTCTTTATGTGTAGTATTTTTCATTGATTCTATTGTTTTTTTTGTTCAACTGCGAATGCCTGCAAGAATATGAATCTCAGGGTAGTATATTGTGACATATATAGTTTGATTACATACCTACTTGCACTTGAACTTAAACTGATCACAGGATATCACACATGTATATGTTGGACATGCTCTCCCAAATCTATTTTGGGGAGGGAATTATAAATTGGATCCATCTGCTTTACATTTAGTCCAGTCCAAATTAATGGGTGGGAGACAGGTAGCTTGCCATGAAGTCTGGTGCCAAGCAAGGTTGTCCACTCTCTCATTCAGGAAAGACGTCACGTCTTCATCACTTTTCAATAGGACAGCTTCATTTATCCAATTTTCTTTAACACCAGGTCTAGATTTGCCAAATGTCCAAACAACTATTGATCTTAGCCTTGAACAACCTTGCTGACTCGAGTAGAAAATTCTAAAGATCTACAACATCTCAAAATTTAAAAAAAAATCTGTCCTTCTTCCAGGCCTACAATAGTGAAATGCAAACTGAGCAACATACACAAAATGCTGGAGGAGCTCAGCAGTCCAGGCAGCATCTATGGGGAAAAAGTACCATCGACATTTTGAGCCTAAACCCTTCTGCAGGTCTGGAGGGGGAAAGAAGCTGAAGAATAGATTTAAAAGGTGAGGGGAGGAGAGAGAGAAACACTAGGTGACAGGTGAAAGCTGAAGGGGGAGGGGATGAAGTAAAGAACTGGGAATTTAACTAAGGGCGAAGGAGCACCAGAGGAGGTGATGGATGGGTAAGGGGATGAAGTGAGAGTGGGAAAGGGGGATGGGAAATGGAGGTGGGGTGGTGTTAGGCATTACTGGAAGTTTGAGAAATCTATGTTCATGCCATCAGGCTGGAGGCTACCCAAACAGAATATAAGGTAAGGTCGCCTCCAAAATGACGGCATGAATGAGAGAGAATGAGTGACTTTAAAATGTGGTTGTGGTGTTTGTGAAAGGAGGCTGTCTGTGTTTTTGTGTCTGTCTATGAATACGAAAGTGCAGTATATCTTTTGATTTAGTTTACTTTGACACTGTGTGAAATTTCTTGTGCCATTGTTTAGAGTGTCTTACGACTGCTTGTTTTTCCACCTACCTCCTTCTCGGTCCTATTTGTCACCCTGAAGAGTCTTCTGGCTGTACCCTCTCAGTACGTAAACCATCCCACCGAGCCCACATCTCCTTTCACTCTTTGACTCAATGCACTGTCCCTCATTCTGTCCCCTGCAGCCTCTCTGTCCTTTGTGTGTTACTGCTAGTTGACTAGTAAAATCTGATGCTTTTCTGCCACTGCAGTGTAGCAAAGTGTTTCCGCCTGAGTAGAATGTGGGGGTGAGCCATCCTGACGTCCTTCTGGCCAACTTCACCTTTTTCTTTGGGGACGCAGAATGGAGTGTTAGCATCTCGCGTACCAGGCGAAAGTATGTCATGAGATTTGCAAGTAATTGCTGTTACTGCTCTGCTTCAATGGTAAGATATCGTTTATGTACATTATCTACTTCATGAGCTGATACAGGAGTTTCACTCAGCACTGGAGAAATGTCTTGGAATATCATGTTGCAAATTTATGTTCAATTTGCTTGAGATTATCAATAAACAGATAAGTCATGATGTTGTAAAGTTCCAGAAAAGAAATGAGGACCTAGAGCCCAAGGAGCTGGCCTTAAATTTCCCTCCTTCTGTCTCCCTCCTTTCTTAGAGTGGAGTGATGTGTAATTTTCTAGTCCTCCAGAACCATTCCAGAATCTAGTAATTCTTCGAAGATCATTAATAATGCCTCCACAATCTCTTCAGATATCTCTTTTCACAAACATGGGTTGTAGTTCATCTGCTCCAGGTAAGTTACCTACCTTCAGACCTTTCAGTTTCCCAAGCACCTTCTCTTTTGAATTGGCAACCACATTTGCTTTTGCTTCCTGACACTCTCAAATTTCTGGCGTACTTCTAGTGTCTCCCACAGTGAAGACACTGACACAAAATACTTATTAATTTCATCTGCAATTTCTTAATCCCCTATTACTATCTCTCCAGCATCATTTCCCAGCAGTCCAATATCTACTCTCGCTTTATACACTTTTTTACACTTTATATATCTGCAAAAGCATTTGGTATTCTAACTTCCATTAATGCCCCCCTCCCTTTCTTACCCCATCCCTGACATATTTAGTTTTTTTTTTCTCTCTCTGCCTGTTCTCCATCTCCCTCTGGTGCTCCCCTTCCTCTTTCTTTCTCCCTAGGCCTCCCGTCCCTTTCCCTTCTCCAGCTCTGTATCCCTTTCGCCAATCACCTTTCTGGCTCTCAGCTTCATCCCACCCTCTCCTGTCTTCTCCTATCATTGTGCATTTTCCCCTCCCCCTCCTACTTTCAAATCTCTTAACTAGTTTTCCTTTCAGTTAGTCCTGACGAAGGGTCTCGGTCCGAAACGTCGACAGTGCTTCTCCCTATAGATGTTGCCTGGCCTGCTGTGTTCCACCAGCATTTTGTGTATTTTGTTTGATATTCTTTTATATTATTTGCTAGCTTGCCTTCATATTTCATCTTTACTCATGGCTATTTTAGTTACATTCTGTTGGTTTTTAAAAGCTTCCAAAACCCCTCATTTTTGTTAAATTATACGTATACCGTCTCTTTTCATTTTATGCTGGCTTTATTTCCCTTGTCAGCCATAATTACCTCTTCCTCCTTTTAAAATACTTCTTCATTTTTGGGATATGTCTATGCTGCATCTTCTGAATTACTCCCAAGAAACTTGTGCCATTGCTGTCATTCCTTCCAACCAACTTTGGCCATTTCCTCTCTCATGCCTCTGTAATTTCTTTTACTCCACTGGAAGACTGATATATCTTCTCCCTCTCAAACTGCAGAGTGAATTCTAGCATATGATTACTGCCTCTTAAGGGTTCCTTTACCTTAAGCTCCCTAATCGAATCTGGTTCATTGCACAACACCCAATCCAGGATTGCCTTTCCTCTAGTGGACTCAACCACAAGCTGCTCTAAAAAGCCATCTCATCGGCATTCCAAAAATTCCCTCTCTTGAGATTCAGCTCCAAACTGATTTCCCCAATCTGCCTGCATACTGAAATTCCCTATTACTGTCATAGCATTGCCCTTTTTACATGCCTTTTCTATCTCCTGTTGTATTTTGTATCCCATATCCTACTACTATTCAGAGGCCAACATATAACTTCCATCAGGGTCTTTTTTAAGTTTATAGTTTCTTAATTCTACTCATTAAGGTCCTACATCTTTTCATTAAGGTCCTACATCTTTTAATTCCATGTCACCTCTTTCTAAGAATTTGATTTAAATTTTTTACCAACAGAGCCATTCTGCCTCCCTCTACTTACCTGTCTGTCCTTCTGATACAATGTGTATCCTTGGATGTTAAACTCCCAACTAAGATCTTATTTCAGCCATGTCTCAGTGATGCCCACAACATCTTACCTGCAATCTTTAACTGCACTAAAAGATCATCTACCTTCTTCCATACACTGTGTGCATTCAAATATAACACCTTCAGTCTTGTATTCATCACTCCTTTCAATTTTTGCCCCCCTGTTACATTTCAACTGACCCCACTGACTGCAGTGTTTCCCTGTCCTTCACAGTTTCACTACACACTGCATCTTCCTGGATACAAACAGCCCCATCCTCAGCCCTATCACTCTGGCCCCCATGGCTAAGTTAGTTTAAACTCCCCCCAACAGCTCTGGTGAACCTGTCCATAAGGATAATTTTGCCCCAATGTTTCACTTGTAACCTTTCTTTTGTTTTACAGATCATCCCTTCCCCAGAAGAGTTCCCAATGATCCAGAAATCTGAAACCCTGCCCCCTGCACCAATTTATCAACCACGCATTTATCTGTCAAATCATCCTATTCTTACATTCACTGGCGTGTGGCACAGGCAGCAATCCAGAGTCTATTACCCTGGAGGTCCTGTTTTGCAGCTATCTACCTAACTCTATATATTAAGAAGGTCTCAGGATCTTCTTCCTTTTCCTAACTATATCATTGGTATCAATATGCCTGGGCAGCACCTTCCCACTTTAGAATGCTATGGACTCTATCCAAGACATCCCTGACTCTGGCACCTGGGAGGCAAACTACCATCCAGGTGTCAATAGACAATAGGTGCAGAAGTAGACCATTTGGCCCTTCAAACCTGCACTGCCATTCTGAGATCATGGCTGATAATCTACTATCAATACCTGGTTCCTGCCTTGTCCCCATATCTCTTGATTCCCCTATCCATAAGATACCTATCTAGCTCCTTCTTGAAAGCATCCAGAGAATTGGCCTCCACTGCCTTCCGAGGCAGTGCATTCCAGACCCCCACAACTCTCTGGGAAAAGATGTTTTTCCTTAACTCTGTCCTAAATGACCTACCCCGTATTCTCAAATCATGCCCTCTGGTACTGGACTCTCCCAGCATCTGGAACAGATTTCCTGCCTCTATCTTGTCCAATCCCTTAATAATCTTATATGTTGCAATCAGATCCCCTCTCAATCTCCTTAATTCCAGCATGTACAAGCCCAGTCTCTCTAACCTCTCTGCATAAGACAGTCCAGACATCCCAGGAATTAACCTCGTGAATGTACGCTGCACTTCCTCTGTAGCGAGGATGTCCTTCCTTAACCCTGGAGACCAAAACTGTACACAATACTCCAGGTGTGGTCTCACCAGGGTCCTGTACAAATGCAAAAGGATTTACTTGCTCTTGTACTCAATTCCTTTTGTAATAAAGGCCAACATTCCATTAGCCTTCTTCACTGCCTGCTGCACTTGCTCATTCACCTTCAGTGACTGATGAACAAGGACTCCTAGATCTCTTTGTATTTCTCCCTTACCTAACTCTACACCATAAAGATAATAATCTGCCTTCCTGTTCTTACTCCCAAAGTGGATAACCTCACACATTCACATTAAACGTCATCTGCCAAGTATCTGCCCACTCACTCAGCCTATCCAAGTCACCCTGAATTCTCCTAACATCCTCATCACATGTCACACTGCCACCCAGCTTAGTATCATCAGCAAACTTGCTGATGTTATACTCAATGCCTTCATCTAAATCATTGATGTAAATTGTAAACAGCTGTGGTCCCAATACCGAGCCCTGTGGCACCCCACTAGTCACCACCTGCCATTCCGAGAAACACCCATTCACCGTTACCCTTTGCTTTCTATCTGCCAACCAGTTTTCTATCCATGTCAATATCTTCCCCCCCCCCCCAATGCCATGAGCTCTGATTTTACCCACCAATCTCCTGTGTGGGACCTTATCAAATGCCTTCTGAAAATCGAGGTACACTACATCCACTGGATCTTCCTTGTCTAACTTCCTGGTTACATCCTCGAAAAACACCAATAGATTAGTCAAGCATGATTTGCCCTTGGTAAATCCATGCTAGCTTGGCCCAATCCTATCAGTGCTATCTAGATATGCCACTATTTCATCTTTAATAATGGACTCTAGCATCTTCCCCACTACTGATGTTAGGCTGACAGGTCAATAGTTCTCTGTTTTCTCCCTCCCTCCTTTCTTAAAAAGTGCGATAACATTAGCCATTCTCCAATCCTCAGGAACTGATCCTGAATCTAAGGAAAATTGGAAAATGATTACCAATGCATCCGCAATTTCCAGGGCCACCTCCTTTAGTACCCTAGGATACAGACCATCTGGACCTGGCGATTTGTCAGCCTTCAGTCCCATCAGTCTACTCATCACCGTTTCCTTCCTAATGTCAATCTGTTTCATTTCTTCTGTTACCCTATGTCCTTGGCTCATCCATACATCTGGGAGATTGCTTGTGTCTTCCCTAGTGAAGACAGATCTAAAGTACTTATTAAATTCTTCTGCCATTCCTCTGTTTCCCATAACAATTTCACCTAATTCATTCGTCAAGGGCCCAACATTGTTCTTAACTATCTTCTTTCTCTTCACATACCTAAAAAAGCTTTTGCTATCCTCCTTTATATTCCTGGCTAGCTTATGTTCGTACCTCATTTTTTCTCTCCGTATTGCCTTTTTAGTTAAGTTCTGTTGTTCCTTAAAAATTTCCCAATCTTCTGTCCTCCCACTCACCTTAGCTCTGTCATACTTCCTTTTTTTTAATGCTATGCAATCTCTGACTTCCTTTGTTAACCACTGTGGCCCCTTTCCCCCCTTTGAATCCTTCCTTCTCCGGGGGATGAACTGATTTTGCACCTTGTGCATTATTCCCAAGAATACCTGCCTTTGCTGTTCCACTGTCTTTTCTGCTAGGATATCCATCCAGTTAACTTTGGCCAGCTCCTCCCTCGTGGCTCCATAGTCTCCCCTGTTCAACTGCAACACTGACACCTCCGATCTGCCCTTATCCTTCTCAAATTGTCTTTTTGTCTTCTCAAAAATGTCTTTTTCAAATCCACGGAATCTCCTGTCTGTTCCTCTAACTGTGGAATCCTCTATCACCACTGCACTCTTCTGAGGCACAGAACCAGACTCGGTGCCAGAGACCTGGCTGCTGCAACTTCCCCTGGTTGGTTCTCCCTCACCCAGACAACAGTGTGCAAAGCGGTATACTTATTACTGAGGCAACTGGCTGCCTATTCTGTTTTCCTCTGGATAGTCACCCAGGTACCTGTCCCCTGCAACCTAGGGGCAACCATCTCTCTATAGCTTCTGTCACCACCTCGTTCTCCCATCTGAGCTGAAGGGCATTGAGTTGCAGCTCCACTTCCTTAATGCATTCTCTCAGGAGGTGTAGCTCAATGCACTTTGCGTAGATGTAGTTATCAGAGAGACTCGAGGTGTCCCCGTGTTCCTATATCTCTGACAAAGAACATAACATGAACTGTGGACCCATTGTCAGCTCACTAGCCCTGTACTAATAGACAATGAAAGAGAAAAAGTAATCTAGAAGCTTGGAACCTCTTCCTGTGCTTGCCCAAGCCTGTTCTTGCCAGAATGACTTCATTGGATATTTCTAGCTTTGACAATGACCCCTAGCTTCCCAACTAGTTGCAGATGATTTGCACCTATCCTCAAGCCCAAATAAACCATCTTGCATACATTAATTATTGTGAAACTTAATGATTAGCTCATGAAGCCTTGTTAATACTAGAAGTAATAGAGATTGTTCTCTATGTATGGTTGAGGGAAAAAAAAACATCATTTAGTTGTACAAATGGTATTGGATTTTCTTGGGCACCTTATCCATGGGTGACCAGAAATATTTGGGTGATGACTACACCTTGTAAAGCAACTTGATAGATAAATATCAAGTTTATGGATGCCGGTTGATTTATAACATTGACTTTCAAATTTCAAAGTTCTAAATATATCTACTATCAAAAGTATACATATGTCACCAAATACAACCCTGAGATTCACTTTCTTGTGGGCATACTCAATAAATCTAATAACCATACTAGAATCACTGAAGGATCACACCAACAGGGTGGACAACTGGTGTGTAAAAGAAACAAACTGTGCAAATACAATAAGATAGAAAAAAACATAATAATAATAAATAATCAGCAAATATCAAGAACATGAAATGAGTCTTTGAAAGTGAGTGCATAGGTTGTGGGAATAGTTCAGTGATTGGACAAGTGGAGTTATCTCCTCTCTCCTCAAGAGTCTGAAATAACCTTTCCTGAACCTGGTGGTGGATTGTCCATCTTCAATTGTGTTAGGTCCAACATGATAAAAGTCCTTTGTTTCTGCTACTTCTGTTTAGTGATTCTGTGCTATTTTGAAAACCATCCAGTTCATTTTTAGAGTTATTTTATTGTGCCCACAAAACCAGTTTTTGCTTTTGGCACCATAATGGGATATTAAGCAATCATTGCACAGTAGCCTGTAGTCTCATATCATTTGATTTTGTTCCGTGCTGTTTGAGCCTTCAGTGCATTTGGCATCAGCCCTGGCTTCCAGCAAATTGACTAGCCATTGAAGTTTTGCTCTAGGTAGAGTTTGTGGCTCCTTAAAAATATCTCCATATTGCTCTAGCAGGTGATCTAGACATGTTGGCAAGTGCACACACTAAATGTGTTCTTCAAATCCATTTTAAATGCTTGGAGTTCTATATTCTGAATAAAATTAATTAATTTATTTATGTAGATAGATGATTGATAACATCATGGGAAACTAAATATTGTATTTGACCAGCAAACACGAAGAAATCTGCAGATGCTGGAAATTCGAACAATACACACAAAATGCTGGTGGAACACAGCAGGCCAGGCAGCATCTATAGGGAGAAGCACTGTCAACATTTCAGGCCGAGACCCTTCGTCAGGACTAACTGAAGGAAAGATACTAAGAGATATGAAAGTAGGCTCCTAGTATCTTTCCTTTCAGTTAGTCCTGACGAAGGATCTCGGCCCGAAATGTTGACAGTGCTTCTCCATAGATGCTGCCTGGTCTGCTGTGTTCCATCAGCATTTTGATCGTATTTGGCCTAAAGTTCTCAGTATCTCATTAGAATATATCTTTACATTCATCAAGCTTTTTATTTATGACACTTTGCAGAATGTTGTGATACAAGTCTGCATCCATAATAAAGCACTTAGTAGTTGTACTAATGTGTATATCAATACACTGATCATTAATTTTAACTTTTTAAAAATCCCCACATTATCTATTATTGCTAAGCTGTTTAAGCCTCAGTGATCATCAGTTTCAATACCATACCAGCATCTCTTTCATGGTTTCTATTACAATAGCTGTTCTGTAATTATTGGAAGTAAGGCTTGTTGCCTGTTTATTTTGTGGTTGTGGGATTTTACTGCTGGGAACTCCATTGTTCTGATATGTCATTTCTATTACATCCCACCCATATTCCCTATTGTGCCAGACTCAATGATGTGGCTCTGGCTTAGACTTAGATTTCCTATCTTTGCTAATGCAATTTGTATTAAGGCTGCTGCTGTGCACTGTTCAAAATTCTTCAGTGCTTTTTGAAGCCATCCACCTTGATTGTCGGGGTAATCTATTAAATATGAGAACACATGCAGAGTTACACGTGGAAAAAAAAGCGGTAGGTTGCCTGGTTTATTCTGAATTTACCTGAGACTGAAGATGTGCACTTGATATTACCCACGTGATCACGTGTATCATGTAGTGATGCTTCACTGATTTATTTGTCCTTTCCTTAAACCTCTCCTCTCTATTCCTTTCCCTTAGAAAGCCTTAAAAACTTAGCTCTTTGAGCAACATTTGGCACTGCCATTTAAGAGAATGAACTGTATTACTGAAGATCAGTGGAATTGTACAAGAGATCACGATGCATCTGTCCTGCAAATCTAGTAAATGAGAGATTTAAACATTCGTTTGGTCTCTCCTGAGGGCCGTTACTCATGCTGGAGTATAGTTTCACAAGTTCATCAGTCATCAGAAGGCATCCAACCATGAGGCATTGGGAATATCACAGCTGGGTCCAGGAGCAGTCACCAAATGAGACCAAGACACCATGAATAGTAATCACAGTTCTGTTTTTCCCTCCTCCTCTTCCAATAAAATGGTTCTAAAATTTAACATGGAGTGAGGAATTAATCCTTTGATTGAGTATTTTTTAAACCAAAGACACTTCTCAATTTATTTAAATTCATTCAAATCATTACAAAGTGTTTTGGGATAATAGACTATTTCTTTATGCAAAACTTGAAATAATTCTGGGTAAATGTATATAAAATTATCTGCTCACTGCAAGGACTAGTGGTAGAAGGAAGATAATGGCTTATGAAGCACAGAGCTGGCAAATAAGGGAATCTGCTGATGAAATTTAGAGCCAGAACAATCAAATGAGGAATTGTTCTTTGTCTGCTAGTGAATATTGTCATAAGCATTCAGAGATGCCTTTCCACCCTTAAAATCATGAAAAAATATGCACATTTTTTCTGTCCTGGAATTGCATGTTTAGAATATGCTACCTGCTTTTCCTTGCTCATATTCTGCGAGATATTGTGGAATTGCAGAAGTTCCAGAGGCAGCTAACAGAAGGATATGTAGCCTTGAGGATCTGAGTTATCAGGTCAATTTTAGGGTGCCAGGGCTTTGTTTTACTGGAGCAACAGAGTTAGAGTTTTAGAGTCGTACAGCAGAGAAATCTGCTCTTCAGTCTCTTTGTACAGATCTTCAAATGTTTATCTGTACTGCTTCCATTTACCAGCCCTTGAACTGTAGCCACCTTTGCCTTAGTGTGTCAAATGTTCACTTGGTTAGTTTCTAAATGGGAGAGTACCTGCCTTGACCAACCACTCAGGCAATGCATTCCAGACTCCAATCCCCAGCTTAGATCCTCTTAAAACCTCTTACCCTTTATCCTAAACATAAGCTCTCTAGTTTTAGATACCTCAACAATGGGGTGACATTTCCTATTATCTAGCCTTTCATAATTTTAACACTTCTCGGGTTCTCCTCTGCTGACTCAGTCCAAGAAAGGATGAGCTTGCCTACCCAGTCTCCTCATAACTGGAAAACACATCCTGGTGAATCTCTTGCAACTTCTTCAGTGCAATCATGTCATTCCTATGGTGTGACAACCAGAACAGCACAGAATACTCCAGCTGTGCTCCAACTGAAGTTTTCTAAAGTTGTAGCGTAACTTTTTCTTTCACTAGCACTTTTCTTTCATCAGCCCCCATGGTCTTTCTGTTTTTCAAGGCTATCTGGAGAAGACAAATATCAGTTGTATTGTACATGGATATTTGACAACAAAATAAACCTTTGAACTCCATGCTTTTGTCTTCTATTCCCCTGTTAATGAGGGGAATATCTATATATCCCTTCGATCTGTGTTCATCCTTCAGGGATCTGTGGACTTGTGCACCAAGATCTCTTTATTCTTGCATGCTCCCTCAGGCTAGGCTATTCTTTATGTAGGTCCTGCCCCTGTTGGTCATCTTAAAGTGCATCACCCTTTAGTAATCAGGTTTTAGTTCTATTTGCTTTTGCTCCACCATCTTACCAAATTCAGTCTCATTCCTGTAGCCTTGGACTAACCTTCTCACCATCAACTACACCACTTATTTTCACTTATTTGCATACTTGCTAATCAGCCTTCTGCAGACGACGACAAATTGTTAGAGTAGGTAACAGAGAATAGGTTGAAGCACTAATCAATATCTGTGGCACACGACTGGTCACAGGCTTCCAGTCACAAAATAATCCTCCACCATCATCCTTGGCCTCCTATCACAAATGAATTTGCCAATCAGCCCTAGATCCCATGGGCTCTACGCCTCTGGCCCAGTTTTCCATGTAGCACTAGGTCACAGACCTTGCAGATATATCTGTAGATTACGTTAATTCCATTCAGTATGGTTTGTTACCTCTTCAAACAATGCAGTCAAATTGGTAGGACAGGATCTCACTTCACAGAACTATGCCAATTTTGATTAATCCCTGCCTTTCCAAATGCAGTTAATTCTGTCCCTTAGGAATTTTTTCCTAATAACTCCTGTATCAGTGATGTTGGATTTTCAAGCCTGTAATTATCTGACTTATCCTTGGTGCCCTCCAGAATCGCATTCTTTATCACATTTGCAGTCCTCAATTCATCTGACTCCCTACCTGTGGCCAGCAAAGAAATTTTTTTAAAAATCTGTCAAGGCTCTACAATCTTCATCCTTGTCCCCCACAGTAGTTTGATGTATACAGTATTTTTTCAACTTTAATTGTGTTAAGACATCTAAATACCTCAGTTTTAATGATAACACATCTACCCCCTTTTTAATGGTAATAGATTCCCGAGAGTAAGTTCTGACACACTTCAAGTACATGTTCCTATTTAGGGTGCACACAGAATTCATCAGTGAAGAATAATGATTGATTTGCTGGCTGCAATCTGTTGCAATTTTGTCACTTCTGCATTTGAACGTGGATCCACCTATCCTGAACTTGCCAATTTTTATGGAGTCAAATCCTGGCAGTTCGCTCTGGAGAAGTTGACATTTAAGAACAAGGCTTGGCTCATTAGTGTCCTGAAAGTAGGTAAATGTGGAATTAATATTGAGAGAGACACTCTCAGGTCTGGGGCGTGATGAGCTGAGAAAAGTGCATTAACTAATTGGTCACATTTTATCAAGTTGCCTATATTACATGGTCCAGCTACTTGAATGGCAGATAAATAATGTTTAATACACAGGACAACAGATCATCTATAAGGCATAACAAATGAGACTGTCACTCTGTACCACACTTTTCTTAACTTCTCATAAGGAAAATAAGATTCATTATAAATAAATCAGTTAAAAATGAAGTAAAGTTGACAAATTTTAGAGTTGGTGACAATAACTGTGCAAATTAAAAATTAGGAAAAACAAGTAGGGGGAAAGGGAATATGAAGTGGAAATTAGCCAAAGGTCACCACTTCTGTTTCCAGTCACCTCAGCATAGGAAGGACATGATTAAGATAGAGAGGATGTAGAAAAGATTCATAAGGTTGTTGCCTGGATTAGTGGGCTTGAGTTATCATCGGAGATAAGAGAGGCTTGGACTGTTTTTCCTGGAGTGAACAAAGCTGAGATGAGACAGATAACGTTTGTAAAATGACGAGGGGCACAGGGAGGATAGATAGCCAGAGTCTGTTTTCTGTGAGACTCCAAGATGTTATAGTCAGGGGTGGTAGTGGAGCTAAGCTCCCAATGCCATGCGTCTCAGATAACTTCTGACAACCAAGTACAGCTCCTGGCCTTCATGTGTTGTTTAGCTATTAAGCCCAGCAGAACCATTTCTACTTTCTAGAGGAGGGACAAAGGCAGGTTACTGTCACCTTAAAACCAGTCGCTTCAGGAAGAGGGGCTCATCAGCCATGGTTGGCAGCTCGTCTAGGAGAAGGAGAATTCTGATCTCAAACCTCTACTGCCCTAGGCCCATATCCACTCATGGGGGAGGCTTCCAGCTGTACTTCTGAACGTCTTAGAACAACTCAAGTTAAAGTATTAGTCAGTGACCCTGGTGATTCCCTCTATCGATGTTCTGGTTGTTATTACTGAATTCTCAACATCGGTTTCCTCACATAGATCTGCAGAAGGTTGCTTTTATCGTCAAGTTAATACCCTCTGAGCAGCTTAGAAACACTATTTCCCTCCCCCCACCGCCCCGACTAATCCATATGCTGCCTTAACAACTCTAAATGAAAGAGGGATATTTAACAGGATAAAGCAATTAGAACAGTTATTGGAATGTCTAACAGAAAACTGGATGATACTATCCAAGCACATTTTAGTGAGGAGACGACTTTTTATGTAGTCCCTATTTACTGTAAATATTTAGTGTTTATTGTGTACAGTTCTGCTCTCTTAATAAAAAGAATGTTCTTGTCATTGACTACATTCACTGAACTTGTTCCTATACAAGCAGAGCTTGAATAGGTGAGTCTTGTATTCTCTAGTGTGCAGAAGAATGTGACTAAATCTTTAAAATTGTTGTAGGACTCACCAGGATGATTGCAGGAAGGATGTTTCTCCTGTCTGAGGAGTCGAGGACCAAGAATTACAAATGCTGTTTAGAACTGAAATGGAGAGACATTACTATACTCATTGGGTGTGAACCTCTCCACCTTGGGCAGCTGTGGAGGCTCACTCATTCTATGTATACAAATGCTATATTCCTGAATATGGAAATTGAATAACGTGGAGAGGGAAATGGCTCAAAGTTAGTAGCTCAGCCCGATGAGTGATGCAAGTAGGCGGCTGATCCCATTCATGGGCATCTGGGCTTTCATTTTGTTTAATGTTTGCTGTTTCACATTTTCCTCAATGTGTTAGCTGTCTCATGAAGGTTAGCAGTGTAGATCAGATTAATATTGTCAGTTGGAAATCTGTGCTACATCTGTGAAGTTGATTTTTTTTTACATTTTCTCTTAACTTTCTTTGAGCTAACATTTTTTCAGTTAAGCAGAACATGATGTCGTCTGAAGTAGCAAGCCAATTACTATTACCTAGACTGATTGGTAGCGATAAAAATGACACATCCAACATTAAGCAATAGTAGCTTGTTTTTAAGACAATGTGTATGACCTCACTGCCTCTTAAAAGGAAATGCATCATTTGAGATAGATTTGCAGGTAAAAGGAAGACGGATGCATTATCTGAATTTGAGAAACCACCTATGTGTGCTCTTCCTCAAAGCAGTGCCAACTGTGATCACCAACCAGGCCTCCTCAAGTGGAAGACCCAAAGACCCCATTCCCCAGTACTGCTATGACAATCGGTGACAGCAGAGGGCAGATCACTGTCAATCCCCAAGGAATGACATCTTCCCATGAAGCATGATCTTGCCCATTAATTCTAATCTTGATTGCCTCTGAAGATATTTTGAATTGCCCAGCACTGAGGAAGATTCCTAGTAGTAGTAATAAGAGTGTAGAGATCATTGTGTGCCATACTGTAGGTATCAAATTGGAAATAATTAAATGTAATCAGGTGACTTTAACAATAAGAAAATGATATTCAACAAAGTGCACTGTGTATTTACCTTGGTAATGCTAAAATAGCTGCCTGTGCCTTTAAGAGAAAACAGTGTCATTTTGCATGGGTGGAGTAGAACGACGAGTTGCCATGTTCTAGTAAGGACGATGTTCGAATGCTTTTCCCAGGTTTGGTGAGGAAAGATTTTCACGAATAAATGGATCAGCACTGGATGGTCTGATTGCGAAGTTCCTTAATCGGCCTACTAGCATGAACAAGGAGAACTCATTTCAAGGTCTAGCCTATATATGTCTGGAAGTTAAGCACAGGTGTGCCAAATAATTACCACTACCATATTGGTTTTGTATATTTTTTAGTTATTTTCATACTGAATGTGTAACAAGGGTGTGGTCTGAAGTTAAACTGAGCTTGTAATAGTGGGAGCTGTTTTATAAAATTTATTTTGTCGTTTTTATTTTGATACCCTCTTTCTGCAATAAAACATCTAAAACAGATAAAGAAATTTAGGGCCCAAAAAATTATTTGTTGTTCAGCATGTATTTTTTCCCCAGGCTACAAAATAAATTTGCATATCTTTTGTTGGGACACGTGATTTTTTTTTTCATTTAGAAACCAAATGACCAAATCATTTAAAATCCTAATGTTTTGTAAGTAAGCAAAACTAATAAAATATTTACCTTGCTGCTGACATCAAAGCAGAATCTTATGAACTGAATATAAATTTAGGTTTCTAAGGCTCAGCTCAAGGTTGCTTGATTTTATGTGGTCAGGCAGCTGTAACAAACATGACCTACATATCAAGTCTTTCCACTGGTCGGGGTGTTGAGCACATTGTGATTTCTAAACCCAGATTTGTTTCTGCATCTTTTGTACAATTTTAACAGCACTCATCTTGACAGTTAATGAAAGATAATTTTTAGAACTAAAAATGGCTGGAAAATGTCCAATCACAAACAAGAGAAAAATCTGCAGATGCTGGAAATCCAAGAAACACACACAAAATGCAGGATGAACTCAGCAGACCAGGCAGCATCTATAGAAAAGAGCACAATTGATGTTTTGGGCTGAGCTCCTCCTTCAGGACCGGAGGGGGAAAAAACGGAGTAAGAGTTAAAGGGGGGGGGGAAGAAGAGACACAAGGTGGTAGGTGAAACTGGGAGGGGTGAGGTACAGAGCTGGGAACTTGATTGGTGAAAGAGATACAGGGCTGAAGAAGGGGATATCTGATGGGAGAGGACAGATAGCCATGGAAGAAAGATAAGGGGAGGAGCACCAGAGGGAGGTGATGGGCATGTAAAGAGATAGACTTTACCAGAAAATTGAGAAATCAATGTTCATGCCATCAGGTTGGAGGCTACCCAGATGGAATACAAGGTGTTGCTCCTCCAACCTGAGTGTGGACTCATTGCAACAGTAGTGGAGGCCATGGACTGACATATTGGAATGGAAAGTGGAATTAAAATGGGTGGCCACTGGGAGATCCTGCTTCTTCTGGCAGCTCGGCGAAGTTGTCTCCCTGATATACAGGAGGCCACACTGGGAGAACCGGACACAGTGAAGTGTTACTTCTCCTGGAATGACTGTTTGGGGCTCTGAATGGTAGTGAAGGAAGAGGTGTAGGGGCAGGTGTGGCACTTGTTTTGCTTGCAAGGATAAGTGCCAGGAGGGAGATCAGTTGGAGGGATGAAGGGACAAGGGAGTCAGATAGGGAGTGATCCCTACGGAAAGCAGAAAGTGAGATGGGGAGGAAAAAATGTACTTGGTGGTAGGATCCCATTGGAGATGGCAGAAGTTATGGAGAATTAGGCGCTTGACCCGGAGGCTGGTGCAGTGATAGGTGAGGACAAGAGGCACCCTATCCCTGGTAGGGTGGTGGGAGGATGGGGTGAGGATAGATGTGCACGAAATGAAAGAGGTGCTGTTGAGGACAGTGTTGGTGGCGGAGGAAGGGAAGTCTCTTTATTTGGAGCAGGAGGACATCTCCTTGGTTCTGGAATGAAAAGGCTCATCCTAAGAGCAGATGCACGCAGATGAAGGAATTGAGAGAAGGGGATATTGTTTTTACAAGTAACGGGGTGGTAAGAGGTAAAGTTCCGGTACCTGTGAGAGTTCATTTCATTTTTCAATCTTTTTATTGATTTTCAAATGAATATACAAATCAAAGGAGGAGTTTAGCAAACAGATAATATAAAAGACATATAAACAGCAATAAAAAAAACCAAAACATATAATGTCAAAATCAGATAGGTAAAATGTTATGCTGTTATATATACAATGGTAAAAAAAAACTACAACTCCTCGTAGCAATCATAAAAAAAATGATTGGAAATTTTATTTGATAAAAGAAAAAAAACCCACTAACTAACTAAAACAAAGAAAAAGAGAAAGAAAAACAAAGATTGGGCAGTCCAATTGAGGATAAAATTTAAAAAGAGAGAGAGAAAAAAAACATCCTTCCAGTCATCTCTGAACCTTCACGGATAAGGATTTTCCCCAAAGAGAATAAAGAAAAATAAATAAATAAAAATAAATTAAGTCATGTGAAAATATTGAATAAAGGTTCACCAGACTTGTTCAAAATTAAAGGATGTATCAAATGTCCAGCTTCTAATTTTCTCCAAGCTTAGACATGACATAATGGAGGAGAGCCAATAGAAAACAGTAGGTGGATTAGATTCTTCCCAGTGCAGCAAAATAGCTCTCCTAACCAGTAAAGTTGAAAAGACTATCATATGTTGAGCGGAAGCAGACACTTTGCTTGCTTCCTCTGGAATAATCCCAAAAATTACTGTAAGTGAATTAGGTTGAACATCCACATCTATAACTTTAGATAATATTCCAAACACATCCCTCCCAAAATTGTTTAAGCTTACACATGACCAAAACACATGAGTTAGAGTAGACACTTCTGTGTTCCATCTGTCACAAATAGGGCTTATATTAGAAAAATATGTGCCAATTTATCTTTGGACATATAGGCCCTGTGTACTATCTTAAACTGAACTAAGATATGGCATGTGCAGATAGATGAATTATTGACTAGATAATAAATTTTACTCCATTGATTATCTGAAAGTGAATGTTGAAGTTCTACTTCCCAGGTGCGTTGAACCCTATCATTAGGCGACATGCGAGCATTCATTAACTGTTTATAAATGATAGCTATTAATCATTTTTGAAAAGGTTTAAGCTGAAAAATAGCATAAGCCAAATTTAAAGAGCAGGCCAAGGGGTAATTCGATAAAAAAAATCACGTAAAAAAATTCCTAACCTGTAAATATCTGAAAAATTGTGTATTAGAGATATCATATTTATCCATTAACTGTGAAAAGGACATTAAACAGTCCTGTAAAAACAAATCTAAAAAAGTTTTTATTCCTTTAATTTTCCATGTTAAAAAAAGCCTTATCCAAAGTTGGTTTAAAAAAGAAATTAGAATAAATATTACAAGAAAGTAGAAAATCATTTAATTCAAAAAATTTACGAAACTGAAACCAGATTTTTAAAGTATAACAATAGGTTTAAGAGCTTTTCCACCTGTTCTGAAGAGTGAAAATGGAAGGGAAGCTCCTAATAAAGAAGCTAACAAAAACCCCATTACTGAATTTTCCTCCAGCTGTAACCTTGAAGGGCAATCTTGGTCATCTATATCATAAATCCATAAAGTAATATAATGAATATTAATTGCCCAATAATAAAATCTAAAGTTTGGTAAGGCCAGTCCATCTTTTTTTGGTTTTTGCAATAAAAGTTTATTCACACTAGATCTTTTATTATTCCAAACATAAGACAAAATCAGAGAATTATTTTATCAAAAAAATTTTTTGGAACAAAGGAGGGAACTGCTTGAAATATATATAAAAATTTCGGTAGAATAACCATTTTTATAGCATTTATTCGACCTATCAATGACATCGACATAGGTGACCATTTAGAAAGCGCCTGTTGAGTATATTCAACTAAAGGGGAGAAATTATACCTATATAGGTCTTAAAATTTTTTAGTAATTTTGATACCAAGGTAAGTGAAATGGTTTTTGGCAATATTAAAAGGTATTTGATTATAATAATCAGAATAATTATTAATAGGAAATAATTCACTTTTATGTAAATTAAGTTTATATCCAGAAAAAATACCAAATTCCATAAATATAGATAACATAAAAGGAATAGATTTCCTAGGATTTGAAATGTAAACTAATAAATCATCTGTGCATAATGAAACCTTATGTAATTTATCCCCTCTCTTAATACCCTGCATAGAATTAGAATCCCTAAGAGCGATAGCAAGTGGCTCTAAAGCCAAATTAAATAATAAAGGACTAAGGGGACAACCCTGATGGGTACCTCTATATAATCTAAAATAAGGAGACTTTTGATTATTAGTTATAACCGCAGCTACCAGGGCATGATAAATCAATTTAATCCAGGAAATAAATCCTGGACCAAAATTAAATCTCTTCAAAACCTGAAATAGATAAGGCCACTCCACCCTATCAAAGGCTTTCTCTGCATCCAGAGATACAATACATTCAGATTCTTTGGCTGAGGGGGAATAAATGATATTTAACAATCTTCAAATATTAAAATGTGAGTACCTATTTTTTATAATTTCTGTTTGATCATTTGAGATAACATTAGGCAAGATATTCTCAAGCCTATTTGCTAGAATCTTAGAGAGGATTTTAAAATCTACATTCAATAAAGAAATAGGTCTATAGGATACACATTCCAGTGGGTCTTTTCCTTTTTTTGGAATCAATGAAATTAGTGCCTCATAAAAAGTTTTAGGAAGGTTCCCAGAGGATGTAGAATCGATAAACATTTGATGAAGATGTGGTATAAGCATTTCATGAGAAGTCTTGTAAAATTCTACCGTATAACCATCAGGTCCCGGAGCTTTACCTAATTGCATAGAGGATATAGCCTTGGCTATCTCCTCTTGTTTAATAGGTGCATCTAACATATCAACATCTTGAATCGAAATTTGAGGTCTGTTTAACCTTTGCAAAAATCTATTCATACTATTAGTGCTATCAGAGAATTCAGATTTATAAAGGTTAGAATAGAAGTCCATAAATATCTTATTAATTTCATAAAGATCTAAAGTTTCTGTTCTATCTGGTCGACGAATTTTTAAAATCTATCTTCAGACCATCACAGCCTTTAACTGACCCCCTAAAAGCTTAGCAGATTTTTCCCCATGTATATAAAATAAACTTTTAGATTAAAAAATTTGCTGTTCACTGGGAAAGGTCAGAAGCAAATCATACTGTGATTGAAGTTCGACCCTTTCTTTATATAGGTCCTCAGTAGGTTTAACTGAACACACTTTACCTATCTGTTTACTTTTATTAATAAGCACTGACAATTCTGCTTTAGTTTTCTTTCTCAAGGCTGCTGAATATGAGATTATCTGTCCCCCAAGAAAAGATTTCAACGTGTCCCATATAACCAGATTTGACATTCCTTCAGTTGTGTTAAATTCAAAAAATATAGAAATTTGCTCCTTAATAAAACTAACAAAAGTTGGATCCTATAAGAGTACGGGATTCAGTCTCCACTGTGACATTTTCAAAAATCTATCAGAAAACTTAAGGGTTAACTTTAAAGGCACGTGATCTGAGAGTGCTGTGATGTCATACGCACATTCAACAACGGAGTTTAACAGATGTGTATCTAAAAAGAAGTAATCAATTCAAGTATATTTGTGATGGACGTGTGAAAAAAAGGAGGAACCTTTATCATTGGGGTGTTTATATCTCCAAATATCGACGAGGCCATATTCAAATAAAAAAGTGCTAATACAAGCTGCCACTTTATTTGGAAGCGATGGATTGGTTGATGACCTGTCAGTCGCCAGATTTAAACAATAATTAAAGTCACCACCCATGATCAGCTTATATTCATTGACATTTGGTAACTCAGAAAAAAGTTTCTGAAAAAATTCAGAATTATCTACATTAGGTGAGTATACAGTGCTACCTTTTGCTCACATAATAAACCAGTAACAATTAAATACCTTCCAATCGAATCAGTAGTAGTATTAAAGTGTACAAAAGGGATTTTGAGGCTAAGAAATATAGAAACACCTCTTATTTTACTATCGGGCAGCGAGTGGAACAGAGGTCCTTTCCAGAAATGGAAAAACCTGTCCTCATCCTGTTTTTGTATATGATTTTCTTACGCAAAAATAATATCTGCATTGTGTTTTTAATTTCTTAAAAATCTTTTTACACTTAATGGGCTGATTGACACCGTTCCAATTCCAAGATATCATATTGATTTTATTAACCATTCATGTTTAAAATTGAATTTAATATTATATAAAAGAAATGTTACGCAAGTACAGGTTAAACCTAAAGGCGCGGGTACAACCAGAAGGAGTGACGCATTTACGAAAGAGAAATCCATCAAAAGAACTGCCCAATCAAGAAAAAAACCTACTCTAATAGACCCCTCCCGCCTCCCAAAAGATAAGAATTAAGGAACTGATAGGCTGGTCCCATGCTAATAACCCTTAACCCTTTTCTCCATCTTGCAGCTCCGTATATTAAAATAAAACAAAGATCCCATGGAAAACAGCCATAATAAAAGACACAAGCAGAATTCAACTATTATAATTTTATGTCTAACATTAATAAAAACATAATCAACAACGGCCATCTTAGAATCAGCTAAAGTAGCTTAAACACATATTCAAAAAAAGAGAATAAATCCGAGCAAATAATATTACAAACAATATTCTTTTTCTCGAAAAAGAAAAGTAAATGAGTATATATATATAAAACAGATCTAAAACTATGTATTGAAACAAATAAAAAAAATAAAAAAATTAATACACAACAGGTCCTACACGGACCATTAAAGTACAATACTATAAAGGTTCCCTACAAAACAGTTATATATGTACTAATTATTAATAAGGTAAAAAAAATTAAATCAGCTACATCCCATACCAAAGAATGAAAAGGTATAGAATGTACTTAACTCAGAAGATCAATCAACAACTCATACAGCAGATACTTCAAAATTGCCTATTGAGTAATCGGAATAACTTTAATATTTTATTCAGAACGTTTAACTTTAAGGTTTTTAATATACTCCCATCCCTCCTGAGGAGAGTGGATTCTCAGTGACTGAGATTTTTCAGGAAAACTTATCAGCTTTGCTGGAAAGTGAAGGGAGGGGTTTAAATCTAATTGATACATTTCACTCATAACTTCTCGATATTTCTTTCTTTCGGCAAAGATATCAGGAGGATAGTCTTCGACTATATGAATCTGTGTTGAATTAAAGATTAAATTCCACTTCTGGCTTCTCGAAGAATAGCTTCTTTAGTCATATAATAATGCAAAGAAAGTACAACTGGTCGAGGATGTAATTCGGATGAACGCCGAGAAAATGGAATTCTACGGGCTGTGTCAATTAAGGGGCTAGTTTCGAGGGTCTCATTGAAAAGTGAGTACAACATATCTGAGAAGAATTTTAACAGATCGCCAGCTTTGGTATTTTCAGGCAGTCCCAGAAAACGCAGATTCCTCCAACCTAAATCAACCATTCTTTTCTTCGTTTTAAATAGTTTTGTGGTAATTTCATTGATTTTCTTTTCCATCGAAGATATCTTCATTCCTTGACCTTTAATAGTTTGCTTGAATAGATCATGCTCATTCTCAATTCGGGTTGTAGTCTGCTGAAGTGTTTGAAGTTGAGAGTCCAAGTTTTTCAAAAAGTCTTGAATCGTAGAAATAGCTTTTTCAAGCTTCCCATTTGAACCGGCCAGCTTATCAATTTTAATATTAAGCGATCCGAATTCCGACTTCATGTCTTCTATTGAAGAAAATATTCCTGCTAATGTAACAGAGTCCTCTGTTTTCTTGGTTTGTTCTGTTTGCTCTGTTTCAGGAAAAGTCTTGCCGCTTCTCAGTTCAATACCAGAACGACTTTTTTTGGCCATTGTAATTAAGTCATAAATCCTTCAGTAGAAATAAGAAATCCTTCAGTAGAAGTAATAAATCATCAAAGCTAAAAGGGATCTGTCAGTGGAATATAAAATATATTAAAAGAGAGAGCCGCTAGGAATGTGACTTACTCCATATGCTACAAAATGGAGAATCCCACCTGTGAGAGTTGGTGGAATCAATAGGTAAGCTATCTCCAGAGACAGGGAGAGACTGAGACAGGGGAGGTAGATGTCAGAAGTGGACCAGGTAAAACCTCCGATCTGATCTCCTTATCAGTTACTGAAGTGACGTGTTTGTATCCTGTGTTTTAGATTTGGAGGAAGGAATTTCCAGGTGAAGAGTTTCTTGAAAGTGGGTAGCTGATGAACAGGGACTTTACCCATCTAATCTGCACAAGGCTGTGGTATTCTAATGAGCAGCATGCCAAAAAATGTGCATTCAATAGACAAGAATTTTGCTGTTAGAAAAGTTGTTCCATCTCAGCAGGTGTGATAGATCTTGGCACGTATATTTTCTCATATATATTTACTTGGGGCAGATTTTTTCAGAAAATGCTCTACATGTTGTCCATGTCTTAACAGTTCAGTAGGAAAGTTAAATGTAAACAATGTACATCGTCTGGCAAATGATCAAATCCAGTCACTAAAAATTAACTAGCCCTGAGCAAAGTTAAGAGGTAGAATAATTCCATGCCTCATTCTCTCTGCACCACTCCCTCTTCCCATCCCCCACCTCTGCACTCTTTTAAAAAAAAGCTGTGGAAATAAAATATGAAACAGTACCGCAGCAGAAGGCAGTAAATGCATTGTTGATTTAAAAAAAAAGACAACTGAATACATTTTGAATTACAAATCCAATTAAAGGTCGCAGGTATAAGTATGGTTCGAGATAATCAAATATGGCATAGAGCATAATAGATTCTGTCCTGCTGTAGTCATGGAAATGTCATCCATGAAAAACAATCAATCAGAGATGAATATTAAAGATTTAGGAACTGGTAGCTTACCAGAAATGCATTTGATTACTTTTGAGACTTGACAAGAATTCTTTCAGAATTTACCAAAAGGCATTACTTAATTTGGATGAAATCTGTTTTGCCTTCACTGATATTTTCATTTTCCTAGTAGAGGATCATTATCCTCACTATTCATTTTTATTCAGATATTAATCTTATCATTTCCCAGTTACTCTCCTGGCCTTACTTCAGTTATTTGTCTCTCTTGATTTTCTAGAACTAACAAAGTAATTTTTCTGTTTTTGCTGTAGTAACAATATATCTAGAAAGAGTGAATTTAGTGAATTAAAAATAATTCCATGCACAGAAATCCACCACAAAGATTACTTTCTTGGAAAGATCTTTTTATTAATGAAATTTTGTAAATTGAAAAGGTTTGGTGAAAATAGTGTATCCCTATGTGTGGAAGATTTTTGTTATTACTAAATTATAATTTATTTTTAAAAATAGATTTGTATTTTAAAGAGATATTGCCATAGTTTGATCTCATCTAACAAATGGGTTACATATTTAATGATTTCCTTATGTCAGTTTTATCTACAAATTGATATGGTAACCACCACAGTAAAATAACATCAAAATCATATAAGATCAATAAGAAAGATTAAATTCTTGTGGCAGAAGCAAGAAAACTAGTGTTGTGTATTTAACATTTCAGTAATATTTTAATAATATTGCAAATATGTTGTTTGATTGAACATTCTTCATTTACATAATGCATTGCAGATTACATGTAAAAGTACGTGAATGGTATACATCATCATGTCACCATGTCATAAGTTAAAATGAAGTTCACATGCTCACTTGTTTTCTTTCAAATTAGTTTTGTTTTCAAATTACAAAATCTAACAAGTGATTCTCTGTTCATAAAAATGAACAGACAAACATACATCAGACTTGTGAATTTATTAATATGGGGGCTTGGTTAATCTGTGACTGTCTATGAGTCAGGCATTCAGTCTGTATAGTGAGAATTTGTAAACAAAACACTCTTAAATCTAGGCATAACTAACTGTTAATTTTCCAGTGTAAAATTGACCAGTAATTGAAAAGAAACCCATTTAAAGAACCCTAAACAGAGAGATTAAATGCATTGTTTATCCACAGGCCTGGTGCAGTCAAAATGAGACCATCTTCCTTCCTGGCTGGGAGTCTGTGTGTGATTACAAACTACTATGTTTCCTGTCTGTTATTTTCTCTTGTCTATTAAGGCCACTAAAGATGACTTTTTTTTAAATCTTGCTTATGCAAAGTTCCAGATACTCAGAAAATTCACAACCATTCTGCCTTCTCAATTGTATTAATATTAAGATTAATTCCATGTTGTAGATGTTTGTCATTTGTAGTTTCTGCTCCATGTTATGGTTAACCTTTTCATTGAGGCATTGAAGGGGATGGGCCTTTTATCCCAATATTCACAACATGAGGGATCAAAGAAATGTTGAATAAACTTTTAGATAGATGCATGAAGGTGTGAGGAATATATAGTTATGGATCATGTACAGGCTGAAGTGATTTAGTTTAATTTGGCATTGGTTCGCAATGACTATGCTGAACACAATGGGTCTATTCCTGCGCTGTGCTCTATGTTCTACAATTGTGAGATCCTGAAAAATGTGCATTTCTTCTCATATCTTGGGATCTACTTCCTACTGAAGGCAGATATCGAATGGTGGAATTCATCACTGCTTTCAATACACCAGCACAGCTTTTTATCAGTTTAGGAAAATGAGATTTGAAGATTAAGACCTCAGGTCTTGCACAAAATATTTGTGATCCCTGCCCTCCTACATGTTTCTGACACTTAGTTTACCTACAGCAGCCATCTCAAGGCACTACCAACACCAACTCTGCAAAATCCTCCAAGTTCACTGGATAAGTGAACGCGCACTATTTTTTTCGGTCATTATTCAGATATTGAGACACCAATTACAATTAGATCGTTTGGACAAGCACATCATTTTTATGCCTTAAATTGGAAACCCAAAACAGATACTCAGTTGCAATTATTGTCAAGGGAAGAGATCAAAAGAAGAAAAGATGCACAAGTTCAAAGATGTTTTCAAAGACTCTTTGAGAATATGCAACATCCCTATCATCTCCTTTAGCCCTTGTTCCATGAATAAATATGCAAAGTGGAGAACAAGGATTTGGAATGGTATTTTGAAACCTGCCAATCCCAGTCTATATATTGAGAACACAAAAAACTTGACATAAATGGTGAAGGAACATGGCACCTCATGAACTACCCACCCATCCAGTTCCTCGAGCAACCCCTGCTTCCTCTGTGGAAGAGCCTGCAGTTCTCTCATTGGTCTTAACAGTCACCTCAGAATCAACAAAATGTACACAGAAGTCAGGCATCCTTGATCCCAAGGAACTATCTCAGAAGGAGAACAGGCAGATAGCATAACGTAGGAATCTTCAGGCTGACAGGCTGAGTTTAGTGAGGTGCTGAAGAGATTATGCGCATATGGGATCCAAATAGCAATCTCTGTCAATGATTTGGATGAAGAGATCAAATATAATAGTGTATATCCAAATCTATTGATGATATAAAAGTAGAGGGCAGTGTGGTCTGTGTGTAGAGGGATTTCAGCAGAGTATAGACAGAGCAAAGCAGAACATGAAAGATGGAATATATAGTACGATGCAAAAGTCTTGGGCATGTAAAAAAAAAGTTCTGTTAAGCAAAGATGTTGTCAAAAGTATTGAATTAAAGTTTCTAAATATCAAAAAATTACTATAAAAGCAGTAAATAGTACAAAACTTAAATCAAATCAATATTTGGTGTGACCACCCCTTGCCTTTAAAGCTGCAGTTTTATAAGAAAATTGGCTGGTTGGCAAATTTTCCAAAATGATTGGAGTAGCCTCAGTTCTTTTGCTGACTTTGCCTGTCTCGCTTGCTTCTTTCTCTTCCAGGTAATCACAGACAGCCCTAACAATGTTGAGATCTGTGCTCTGTGGAGGCCTGATCTCATCTGAAACTATATTACAAATCTAGGATGCCTAAGACTTTGGCACAGTACTGTATGTGGAAAAATATTATGTCATCCACTACTTCTCCAAATAGTGATTGAAAAGTCTGTTCAGAGGGACCTGTGTAATCTTGTACATGAAACACTGAGTGTTGGGGTATATGTACAGAAAGCAACTAGAAAGGCAAATGCTATACTTCCCATCATTGTGAGATGATCTATGTGGGAATGTCTTGCTTCAATTATACAGAGACTTACTGAAACCACAGTAGGAATATTGTGCACAGATTTGACCTCATAACCCAAGGAAAGATGTATGTGTAAAAAAAAAATAGAGGAAAGCAGAGATTGTAATGATGGTGGGTTTTTGCAAGCGATTAAACAGAATGAGCCTATGTTCTCATGAATTTAGAGGAATGAAGCATGCAGAATTCTTAAGGGCAGATGTGGAGATAATATTTTCTTTGTTCTGGTGTCTGGAGTCCCAAAATGAAGGTTGTTTTCATTCAGGACAACACTGGGAAGGATGAGGATGGTGAATCTTTGTACCTTTTGCATCCTGGAGGTTGAGAAGGCTCATTTGCTGAATTAATTCAAAACCTGGATTAAAGGATTGTTAGATATTAAAGGAGTCAGTGGGTATGTGTAGGAGAATGGCATTGAGATAAAAGAACTAATGTGATGTAAATGAATAATGGACTAAGCACAATTGGCTGAGTGTCTACTCCTGCTCTGTATCTTATGTTTATGTTCATTTCGAATCCATTTCTTACTTTTTTATAAAACACTATTTCCTTAGATCTGTTATCTTCCTGTATTCATATAAAGCCCAAGTTTTGGACTTCCTCTGAATAATTTTACTCTCTTTCTTTGCTAGTTTTCTTTCTCATTAGGTTAGCTTTATTATCAATCTTTGATGTTAATCTACTTGGGAATGATGACATATATAGGAGCACAATGTTCATTACAGTCTGCCAGAGTTGGTCTGGCCTCAAAATGCAATTTGAATCCTGTATTAAATTCACTAAATTTTCCTTTAATTCCTTTATGGGATGTTGAAGTCTTTGTTAAGATCTGCACTTATTCCCTAGAGCTAATTACTCCATTCCATTTCAAGGTAAACCTTATTTGGAGGTCTCAAGTCACATATTTGATGAACAGATTTCTCTCCTTGAAGAACACTAATTAAATAGTAGATTGATGGTCACCGTCACTAATGCTAACATTTTATTCCAGATTTATTAAATTACATAAATTTCAGTTCCCCAGCTGCTGTGGTAAGATTCACATTTATGCCTTGGATCAATAGTGCAGCCTCTGGATACTTATCCTTTAATGTAATCACTCTGATATCACACCCACTTCTGCAACTCTGTCATAAAGTTTCTAATATTATAAACCTTGGTTGAAACCCTAGACAAACAAATACAACAGATCAGTGCATTGTTTCTTCTGAACATCATCCAGGTGTTCAAAATGGATTTTTGGAGTTCAGTGACTCAGTGGCCTTAAGAACCTTATTTTTGTTTGGATTTCTCAGTTATCTCTAGTGTTAAAAATATTATTATTGATTTAGTCTATAGCTACCTATTGATGTGTTTCAAATAGTAAGACATTTCTGAATTTAATTCAGTGCTATATAATTTCCTTCTTTTCTGCTGTATAATAAACAGAAATGCAGAAAATAATTCTGATTAAAGATTTAAACAGGTTTAGTATCACGTCCAGTAATTTCTCAGGAAGATTTCCAGTCCTTAACCATGCCGATGGATGGGAGTGGGATACGGTCATAATTTTATCACAAAATTTAGTAACAGCAAAAAGTACCAGTATGTTGAGTCAATTGTTTTCCTCATACATTTACAAAGACTATAACATTTAAAATGGACATGATCTGCTCTGTTTGGAAGTTTGTTAAACTGGAATTCTTAATTTTCCAGTCATGCTTAAAAACTCAAACAGAATAATTCCTTAAGAATAATTTTTTAAAAACGGTTCATCAATTTCATTCGGATCTACAGTAACAATTATTTAATTCTCCTTTACACCCATGTACAGGAAATGACATTAAATAATTTAAAATCTTGATCCCACTCCCCACACCTCCTTAAAGTCTATTAGGAAGTACAGAACAAATCATTCCTGGTAAATATTGTCACTATATACACTATTCTATTCTGATATTGAAGGGGAATAACTGGAGAGTGGCTAATAGGCTTCATTGTGTCTGTCTGCACTAATATTCTATTTCTCCCAAGGCTCAAGGAGATGTGCCCAATAGACTGGGCTGAGCACACTTTCCTTCATAATGCTACAGATTGTGGTGATAGGGATTCATGGTTATTGGGGAGAGAATATCAGAGCTTAATTTGCAGGTGGAAGAAGATTTGAACAGCAGGTTGCATTGGATGTTGGCTGTGTATCTGGATGTTAATAAAGTAGTTACAATTGGCTGAAAGCAGAGGTTTTGATGGCAGTGGGTTTGAGATCGGATCATGCGGGCTGTAGTAGTGAGAGGCTCAGTGGAAATCTGATATGAGTAATGTGGGGAGTGGGCCTAATTACAAGGAGTAAATTAAAATCTTAAAATGGACTCCCCTATATTGACCTGAAATACCATCAATACTTCTCTCTTCTCAGATGCTGCCTGACTTGCTGAATATTTCAATTTTCTGCATTTATTTCATATATCCAGCATCTGTACTTTTGCTCTATAATAATGTGCAAGAGTGTCCAATTGTCGAACTCCATTTGAGTTATTCTTTAAAATGTGAAGAAGCAAGCCTCACAACGTGTACAAACCAATCTCTGCATGAGTGGTGTGTAATGTTCCAGTCACAAGTGACATGTGTGCAAAATAAGATTCAAGGTACACAAGTGTAAAGGAGAACAAAATAATTGTTACTCCAGATCTGATGCAGCACAAAAAATAAAAAAGATAAAGAAAACAATAATAAAAACGCAATAAATATAAACACACATGATAAATATATTTAAATATGGCAATTTGTGTTAACTGAGTCAGATGCCTTTGATCCCGTTTGAGTGCCTCTGGAAGCCCATCAAAAACATTAAGGACTAGGAACCAATTTAAAATCTTTCAAGTACTCAATTACATTTTGGAGATCAGCTTTTTAATAAATTTCCTCAGATAAAATACATAATGCAAAAGCATTTTGAAAATCTTTGTTATAACCATGAAATAGTTAGAAAAGATTATCAGCGCAAGTGAATGCGACTCTAAGTGCATATACAGGCTAAGCAGGTAGGAACTTTGATTCCTTTAAAGTTGTTAGCACAGAAACTATCCAAATTGACCTGTGGGGGTGTCTATATTCACAGCAAGTATTGAACCTAAATATTATATGATGAAGTGCTGCTCTCTCTTTCAATGGCACTTGACCTCAGACATTATCTCTGTTTTCCTTTCAGTGGGTGCTGCCTAATATGTTGAATGTTATCTTTGTCCTCCCTGACTCACTGAAGGGATATGATTTGCAGCTATTTTACTAATATGCCATAATTAAGTAAAAGGTAGCAGGTGACTTGTACGTCAAGCCACAAAAGCCATCGAGTCAATTTGACTAATTGTAAAAGAGAATTTACTAAATTAGAATTTAGTCTTAATGACCGGTGATGAACTCCAGCTGCTTTGATGCTCATTGAAAATGGGTAATCTGTCATTATTTCAGCAAATATATATTCTCCACAGAGAGCTGATAATATGACTACACCGACCAACGCCTTCAAGCACTTATTTATTCTTAATCAATCCACTCCTGTTCCCCAATAACACAAATAACCATGCAGGTATCAGTTTGCAAGATTGGAATTGTGACCAGCATGCATTCTCGCTGGCCCAGAAAATTGAAGCTTATTTAAGCATGAGAGAAGATCAGGATGGCATGGTGTGATGAGATTGGGGCTGGAACATTATTTCCACTAACAGCGTATGGTGTCCATGGCAGATTAAAAGTGATATTGGCACTCAGACAGTTAGTGATAATATCTGGTGTGAGGTAATGTATACGTTGGTCATCTCAAGACTGATTATATTCATGAGTGGGTCATTTATAAAACATAGAACAGTACAGCACAGGACAGGCCCTTTGGCCCACAGTGTTATGCTGAACCAATTAAATTAGTAATCAAATGGCTGACCAAAATAATTTTTTCTGCCTACACAATGCCTATATCCACCAATTTTCCTCACATTCATGTGCCTATCTGAACATCTCTTTAAAGGTCCCTAACGTGTCTTCCTTTACCACCATCCAGACAGTGCACTCCAGGCATCCATCATTCTTTTCTCAAAAACAACCTGCCCAATACATCTTTGAAATTACCACCTCTCATCTGAAGTGAATGCCCTCTGGTATTGGACATTTTGACCCTTGGAGAAAGATGCTGTCTGCCTACTCCATATATGCCTCCCATAATCTTACAAACCAATCTGAAATCTTCCCTCAGCCTCCACTGCTCCAGAGAAAACACCCCATCTGTCCAACCTCTCATTAATCCAGGCAACATCCTGGGAAACCGCTTCTTCACCCTCTCTAAAGCCTGTTTCCTTCCCAGAATTGGGTAACCTGAACTGTGTTGCAGTACTCCAGAAGCAGCCTAACAAGAGTTTTATAAAACTGTGACATAACTTCCTGACGGTTGAACTCAGTGCCTCAACTAATAAAGGCAAGCTTGCCATATTCCTTCATAACAACCCTATCGAGCTGCATAGGCACCTTCAGGGAGCTATGAACTTGCACTCTGCTCATCAACACTGTTAAAGATCTTGCCATTAACAGTGTATTGTCTCCTTGTATTTGACCCATCGGGAAGCAGCACTTCACATTTATCTGTCATTTCTCTGCCCATATCTGCAAATAATCTACATCCCGTTGCATTCTTTGTCAGTTTTCTATGCTATCCACACCATCAATCTTTGAATCATCTGCAAAACTAACCCACCCATGTACATTTTTGTCTTGGTCATTTATATTCATGAGAAACAGCAGAGTTCCCAGTTCAGATCCCTGCAGAACATCACTAATGACAGACCTCCAGCTAGAGTAAATCCTTTCAACCACTAGCCTCTGTCTTCTATGAACAAGCATGTTCTGAAGTGGCCAATTAACCACGATCTTAATCTTCTGGATGAGCCTCCCATGGGTGGCCTTGTCAAAGGCCGTATTAAAATTCATTTAGACATCCATAGATCTACCTTCATCAATTGCCCTTGTCACTTCATCAAATATCTCAATCAAGTTAGTAAGATACGACTTGCCCAGCACAAAGCTATTCTAGCTCTCCCTCATTGGGCCACGGTTTTCCAAATGCTCATAAATCCTATCACTCAGAACTTTCTCCGGTAACTTCCCTACCACTAATGTGAGTCTCAGGCTATGTCCACACTACACTGGATAAATCTGTAACCGAAGCTTTTTCTCTTCGTTTTTACCCTCCGTCCACATTAAAACGGCGTTTTCGTCCCCCGAAACTGGAGCTTTTCAGAAGCGCTGTCCAGGATGTGTAATTTTGAAAACACCACTTGGGCAGATCAGTGTGGACGGGGTAATTGGAGAAATCTGAAAACACTGTCAGATGGCAACGTGCCATTTCATTGTTTTCCTGAACGCAACCCCCCACACAATCTAACACATGGCAACGAGACTGAAGCCAGAAGAGTTAGAAATGTACTCACCAAATACTTTGACCCATAACTTACTGAATAAATAAGTATACTCACTTTGCCCTGTTATCTGTCCTCGTATGAAGGTGGTTTACCTATTTATGCAAGTTCTTCTCTGACAATAGATGTGTAACAGCCTAATGTAACATTGTATGGAAATACAAGATAATACTGATGCAGACATGTTTTAATACATTTAACAAGGTGCTTTATTAATGCAACAGAGTTAATCAGTTTTTCAATGTTCGTTGTCAGCCGGGTCATACTGTCCGTAAACTCCCTGTCGGTTCCCTCCGTATGCTCCAGTATTTGTTTTTTTTTTATTCTTAAGTCCTCCTGTGCAAAAGCCAACAGCTGCTCTTTGTTTAAGTTTTTCTAGTCTGTAACTGAACAAACACACTCTATCTTTCGTAGCGAGATTCAACAACAAACATGTTGCTTGTGTTTACAGTAGATGTGTCCTGCACATGCGCTGTAGGAGGAGATTGCTGAAATCTCCGTTTCAGTGTGGACAGAGGTATTTTAAAAAATGTATAGTGTGGACGCCTATTATTTTTGCGCGAAGCCAGCGTTTTCAAAATTATCTGGTCTAGTGTGGATGTTGCCTCACTAGTCTATAGTTCCTGAGATGATCCTTTGTTCCCTTCATGAATAGTGGAACAACATTAACGACTCGCATGTCCTCTGGGACTTCCCCTGTAGCTGGAGAGGGCAGAAAGATATTGGTCAAATCTCCAGCAGTCTCTTCCCTTGCCTCTCTCAATAACCTGGGGTATGTCCATTCAGGGCCTGAGGACTTATCCACCTCAATGCTCTTTAAGTGACCTAACTACCTCCTCCTGTACCTTAAAATGCCCTTTACGGAGTGGTTATAGGGGACTCTACAGTCGGCGAGACAGGTGATTCTGTGGACGCGAAAAGGAAACACAGATGGTAGTTTGCCTCCCAGCTGCCAGGGTCAGCGATGTTTCTTGACGTGCCCACATTATTCTGAAAAGTGAGGGTGAGCAGCCAGAAGTCGTACCAATGACATTGGAAGAACAAGGGAGGGAGTTAGTCCTAAAAAAGGAATACAAGGAGTTGGGAAGGAAGGTGAGAAGCAGGACCTCAAAAGTAGTAATCTCAGGATTGCTGCCTGTGCCCCCAACAGTGAGGATGGGAATAGAATAAGGTGGCAGATAAATGTGTGAGCAGGAGGCAGGGATTCAGATTTCAGGATAGTTGGGACCTCTTCTGCTGGGGCTGGTAGGACCTGTACAAAAGGGACAGGTTACACTTGAATCTAAAGCGGGGTGGGGGGGCAGATTTACTAGATCTGTTCGGAGTGGTTTAAACTAAGATGGCAAGGGGATGAGAACCAAGATGTTAGAACTGAGGATGAGCCAGTGTGTTTACAAGTAGATGATGGGTGGAACATGAATTTAAGGAAGGACAAGCCAATGATTGGGTACAAATATAGAAAGCAAAGTGTTAAATTGTACCACAGAGGCAAAACTCAAAAGGGCATAGAATGCAAGACTGAGGGTGCTTTATTTAAGTGCACGTAGCATTTGGAATAAGGTGGACAAACTCGTGGTGCAGTTACAGATTGGTCGGTGTGACATTGTGGGCATCACTGAGTCATGGTGATAGTTGGAGCTTAATATCAAAGGATATACTTTGTATTGAAAGGACAGGCAGGAAGGCATAGGCAGTGGTGTGGCTCTGTTGGTAAAAGGTGGAATTACATCTTTAGAAAGAGATGACATAGGGTCTTTGTCAGTGAAGTTAAGAAATTGCAAGGGTGAAAAAAACATTTTGGGAATTGTATACTGGCCTCCAAAGAGTAGCCAATATATGGGGTTGAGATTGTAAAGGGAGGTGGAGAAAGTGTGTAATAAGGGTAATAACACAATTGTAATTGTGGACTTCGATATACGTTTGTACAAGGGGATTCGGAAAATCAGGTTGGAGTCGGATTGCAAGAGAGGGAATTTTTTGAATGCCTACAAGCTGGCTTTTTAGAGCAGCTTGTGCTTGAGCCTACTGAGTGAAAGGCTATCTTAGATTGGCTTTTGTGTAATAAGCCAGATCTTATCAGGGACCCTAATATGAAGGAACCCTTAGGAGGCAGTGATCGTAATATGATTGAATTCATATTGCAATTTGAAAGGGAGAAGCATAACTCACATGTATCAGTATCACAAAGGAAAAAAGGGTATTACAGAGGCATAAGAAAGGAGTTTGTCCAGGTGGATTGGAGGAGGATATTGGTGGGGATGACAGCAGAGCAGAGGTGGATGAAGTTTATGGGAATAGGTCACAAGGGGTAGGATAGATACACCTCACAGAGGAAAAAGTTCTCAACTGGCAGGCATTGGCAACGGTGGCTGACGGAGGAAGTTAAGGACTGCATAAAAACCAAGGAAACGGCATATAAGGTAGCAAAAGTGAGTGGGAAGCTGGATGATTGGGAAGCTTTTAAAATCCAACAAAAAGCAACTAAAAAAGCTGTAAGAAAAGAAAAGGTGAAATATGAAGGCAGACTAGCCAATAATATAAAGCAGGATACCAAAAGCTTTTTCAGTTATATAAAAAGTAAAAGGGAGGTAAGAATTGATATTAGACCACTGGAAAATGATGCTGGTGAGGTAGTAATGGGGGACAAAGAAATAGCAGATGAACTTAATGGGTACTTTGCTCCTGTCTTCACTGTGGAAGACGCTAGCAGTGTGCCAGAGGTCCGAGAGTATCAGGAAGCAGGAGTGAGTGTGATTGCTATTAGAAAGGAAAAAGTGCTAGGCAAACTCAAAGGTCTTTAGGTGGATAAGTCACCTGGCTAGATGGACTATATCCCAGAGTCCTGGGAGAGGTTGCTGAAGAGATAACAGCTGCATTATCATGATCTTTCAACAATCAGTTGATTCTTGTATGGTTCTGGAAGATTGCAAATGTCACTCCACTCTTTAAGGGAGAGAAGCAGAAGAAAAGTAATTATAGGACAGTTAGCCTAACCTCAGTGGCTACTTTTCACATTGATTTAGATAATGGAATTGATGGCTTTGTGACAAAGTTTGCAGATGATATGAAGATAGGTGGAGGGGTAGGTGGTGCTGAGGAAGCAATGTGATTGCAGCAAGACTCCGACAAATTGGAAGAATAGGCAAAGAAAGTGGCAGATGGAAACAGTGTTGGGAAATGTATGATAATGCACTTTAGTAAAAGGAACAAAAGTACGGACTATTATCTAAATGCGTAGAAGATTCAAACATCAGAGATACAGAGGGACTTGGGAGTCCTCATGCAAGACTCCCGTTTGGTTAATTTACAGGGTGAGTCTGTGGTAAAGAAGGAAAATGCAATGTTGACATTAATTTCCAGGGGAATAGAATATAAAAACAAGGTGATAATCTGAGGCTTTACAACACACTCATCAGGCTGCATTCAGAGTATTGTCAACAGTTTTGGGCCCCTTGTTTCAGAAAGGATGTGTTGTCATTGTAGAGGGTCCAGAGCAGGTTCACAAGGATTATTTTCTGGGAATGAAGGGGTTAACACATGAGGAGCATTTGGCAACTTTGGGCCTGTACTTACTGGAATTTAGGAGAATACATGGGGATCTCATTGAAACCTACCAATTGTTGAAAGGACTAGGTCGGGTGGATGTTGAGAGGATATTTCCTATGATGGGGGTGGGGGGGGGTTGTATCTAGAACCAGAGGGCACAGCCTCAAAACTGAGTAGTGACCCTTTAGAACAGAAGTAAGAAGGAATCTTTTAGTCAGAGAGTGCTAAATCTGTGGAATGCTCTGACACAGGCTGCAGTGGAGGCCAAGTTCGTGGGTATATTTAAGGAAGTTGATAGTTTCATGGAACACAGCAGACCAGGCAGCATCTATAAGGAGAAGCACTGTTGACATTTCGGGCCGAGACCCTTCGTCAGGACCCTTTGTCTCAGCCTGAAACGTCGTCAGTGCTTCTCCTTATAGATGCTGCCTGGCCTGCTGTGTTCCACCAGCATTTTTGTGTGTGTTGTTTGAATTTCTAGCATCTGCAGATTTCCTCGTGTTTGATAGTTTCATGATTGGTCAGGGCATCAAAGGAGTGGGATCCAGGATCAGCCATGATGAAATGGTGGAGCAGACTCTACGGGCTAAATAGCCTAAATTTTGCTACTATGTCTTATGGTCTTATGTACCCATTAAGGACTCACCCACATCCTTCACTTCCAAGCAAATGTTTCCCCCTCCTTTTATCCTTGAGTAGTCTTACCCACTCCCTAGTAATTCTCTTGCTCTTGATGTACATATAGAATGCCTTGGAATTCTCTTTAACAGTTCTTGACAAATGCTTTTCATGATCTCTCCTGGCTTTCCTAATTCCCTTCTTGAGTTCTTTTCTGGCTTCTTTTTCATAGATTCTGTTTGATTCTAGCTTCCTAAGCTTTACATACTTTTCCTTTTTCTTCTTGACTAAGTTAATCACCTTTCTTAACATCCAAGATTCTCTTACTTTGCCATTCCTGTCCTGAAATCTGTGCATTTGGTCTTTAAACACCCTCCACATGTCAGATGTGGACTTGCCCAAAAACAGCTGTTCCCAATTAACTCTTCCCAGTTGCTGCCTGAGACGCTCAAAATTTGCCCTACTCCAACTTGATATGCTCTTGCATATCTATATCTATAGCTTATTCTTATCTATAGCTGTCTGAAAACTTAAGGGGTTGTGGCCACTGTTCCCTAACTTATCACATCAGTCACCTGGCTAGGCTCATTACCAACACCAGGTGCAGTACAGCTTCTCCTCTTATTGGATGATTTACATATTAATACAAGAACACCTCCTGGATGTACCTACCAAAATCTGTCCCATCTAAACCACTTGCACTAAGAAGGTCCCAGTTTATATAAGGGAAGTTGAAGTCCCCATGACAACAATCATATTGCTTTTATACACCTCAATAATCTGCATTCGTGTCTGTTCCTCAGTGTCCTGGTGGCTATTGGGTGTCTGCACCCTCCCTATTTTTGTGTTCTACCCATATAGACTCAGTAGGTGAGCCCTCCATTATGTCCCCTCTGAATGCATCTGTGATGTTGTTCTTGATTAGTAATGTAACTCCCCCACTTCTTCTACCACCCCTTTTATCTTTTCTAAAACATCAAAGCCCTATTTAATTTAAGGTTTAAGTACCACCCGCTGCCTTAACAAGCAGTGAATTGCTGTCAAATGCTGTTGTGACAACCAACATGAATCACATTCTATCAATCTGTTAACTATATCTGCTAATGAAGGTATTGGGTGCATCTGATGTAAGTGCAATTGTGTGATTCCAACAGCAATGAGAAACATAGACTAATGCTCTCGGACCAACTCTGAAATGCGCTGCTTTTTTTGACCTACCCTTGAAAATGATTGAATTGTCCTCTAATATTATAGTTGACCTCGCATCTTGCCTCATTTTGACCTTGTACCTTATAGCTTGCTTACTCTGCGTCTTCACTGTAACTGGCGCGCTTTATTCTGCATCCTGTTTTTGTTTTCTGTGTGGATGGCATGGAAACAAAGTCTTCAATGCACATGTGACAATAATTAACCAATAAATGGGCAAGAATTTGTTCAAATTCAACATCAAGTTTAATTGACATTCACCCATATACATGAAAGTGTGTGTGTGTGTGTTTGTATGCTTGTGCACCCTTAATTCCTGGTGGAGTCGTCAGGGCGCTGTCATGATAAGCTTTTTGCACCGATCTTTTCGGTGACACATGAATAAGTCAAATAAAACAGCATTCCTCTGGGGCCAAAATGCAAAGCACAGAACCACAGTCACACAGCACACAATATGTATAGCACATATAATTATGAAAGCAGAAAAGCATACAGTTAACAAAATAATAATAAAGCCCAAGTCCCTAAATTGTCATGACCTCTAGCTTGATGGTGCATGGATGATAACCTAGAGCCGCATTTCTGCAAGAAGTGCCTCAGGCCACACAGTGCAGCCACAGCTGAGCACTGTCCAGCTTGTCTGCCACCACACAAACACTGGAGGGCAGCCCTGACAGGAGGGGCAGCCTCCAACCCAGCATGGAATCCGGCAGCATACAGCCAATTTCAGCATCTCCTTCTTTGGCAGCCACAACAGATGGGGTCTTAAGCTTTACGGAGGCAGTGAGAAGTTTAGACAGAGTCCATGAAAGGGAAGCCGATTTTTGTGATGTGAGGAGTTGTTTTTACGACTGCAGTTACTTGCAGTCATGACTATTACCAGGGCATGATGCAACTTGATAAGCAATGGTGAGGTCAAAATTGATATCTCTGCTAATCATATTAAAAAACACTTAATGCTTATAAATAATAACTTGAGTGATATTGGTTTTGCTCTTAATTATTATTTTACTGAGTAGAGTTAATGGATACTTCATTGTGTTTGGGTGAAAGGTTACATTTGGTTTCGCTGTTAAACTGCATTTTTCCCCCACATAGGTCAAAAGTATTATATCACTTAATTAATCAGAAACAATAAAAATATTAATTAGTTTCATGAAAGACACTGTAAAAGCTTTGAGTTAATGGCCATTTTGTGGTTATGATGACAAACAGATCTCTAGGGAACTCTCTTGGACCTCAGAGTCAACTTGAGCTGTTTCTTCACTGTATAATCACTATAAATAGTTGTCAGTCTGTAGGGACAAACTATCTTGGAACACTTTCATAATATTAACAATAAATCACTCTTGTCCAATGTCATTTGGTTTCAATAGAATATAGGACTTAAAATAGTTGAGGGGTAAAATTAAAATAAGATGGTATTAACTAGAAATAATTTTATTGACTTTTATTGACTATGATAAGTCCTTCAGTGTCTCAGGATTTCTGTTTCAAAATATAAATTTATCATATAAATATGACAAACTGGTGGCAAAATGGTTATGATATTGGACAAGTAATCCAGAATCCAAATCAAGGTATCCAGGTATACAAGCTGAAATCCCATAAATGAAACTGGCTAACTTAAAGTCAATTAGTTAAATTAAATTTATTAAAAAATAAAGCAATCACGCCAAAACTACTGGATTGTCATAAAAGTGCATCTAGCATATTTTTGCCATTTGGGTTATGCGTCCTGAATATAAATGATTGCAGATATCACCTGCATGATCCAAGTTCCAAATTTCTAGTTAAAGGCACAGCTAACCCAGATGATCTTATCAATCTAACTCAAAAGTTAGATGTCCAAGTGTCCCAATTTCTAAGATCGTCAGTTTAGAGTAGGAGAGCTGTCTCCCAGATTAGATAAACACCTGGCATAATGTTGCTTCAGAATAATTTATTATCACTGACAGTCACACAGAATTGGTTGTTCCATCTGACTTGGAGAATACTCACATCAGTGATGATGACAAGGTTTTATATAGTTTTTAGGGAATCCTGAACATTGAATTGATTAATGTAGATTTTCATGTCCTTGGGTCAAACCCACCAATTACTTCTCTGTGGTCCTGTGTCACATCTGATGCATTAGTGTTGCTCCAGCTTGAACTTGACTTGGTAGAAGCATGCACAGCAAGGACAGAATGTATTCCAATGGGAGATTTCAATATCCACCACCTAAAGCAGCTTGATGGCATCAATGCTAGCACAGGTGGCTGAGTCCTGAAAGGGATTTAACATCATAAGACACAGGAGCAGAATTAGGCCACTCGGCCCATCGAGAATGCTCTACCATTCCATCATGACTGACTGATTATCCTTCTAAATCCCATTCTCCTGCCTCCCCCCCCCCCCCAGTAACCTGACTAACCAAGAACTTATCAATCTCTGCTTTAACTATACTCAATACTGCCTCCATAGCTGTCTGTGGCAATGAATTCCACAGATTCTCCACACTCTGGCAAAATAAATTTCTTCTCATTTCTGTTCTAAGTGGATGTCCCTCTATTCTGAGACTGTGCCCTCTGGTCCTGGACTCACCAACTATAGAAAATATCCACCCCACATCCACCTTGCCCAGTGTTTCAATATTTGATAGATATCAACAAGATTCCCCCCTCATTCTTAAAAACTCCACTGAATACAGGCCCAGAGCCATCATATGCCCCTCTTACATTAACCCTTTCATTCCCAGAATCATTCTCGTGAACCACCTCCTGGATTCTCTCCAATGCCATTACATCTTTTCTTGGATAAGTGGTCCAAAACAGCTCACAGTACTCCAAATCTGATCTGACTAATGCCTTGTGAAGGCATTGTGTGGCTCCTATTTAAAAGGATTGGAATATAAAAGCAAGGATGTGATGTTGACACTATAAAGCACTGATGAGGCCTCACTTGGAATATTGGGAGCAGCTTTGGGCCCTTATCTTAGAAAGGATGTGCTGCAACTGGAGAGCGTTCACAGGAGATTCATAGCCCAACTGATTCCAGGATTGAATGGCTACTCATATAAAGAGCATTTGATGGTTCCAGGCCTGTACTCACTAGTATTGAGAAGAATGAGGGGTGACCTCATATTGAACAGTGAAAGGCCTTGATAAAGTGGATATGGAGAGGTGGTTTCCTATGGTGGGAGAATCTAAGACCAGAGGGCATATCCTCAGAATAGAGGGGTGTTCTTTTAGAATGGAGATGAGAAGGAATTTCTTTAGCCAGGGAGTGGTGAATCTGTGGAATTATTTACTACAGGCTGCCCTATGTATACTTAGGGCAGAGGTTGATAGTTTCCTGATTGTTCAAGGCATGAAGGGATATGGCGAGCAGGCAGGAGATCGAGGCTGAGAGGAAATTTGGATCAGCCATGATGAAATGGCGGAGTGGACTCAATGGGCCAAATGGTCTAATTCTGCTCTTATATTTCATCATTTTATGGCCTTCTGAAAATCCAAGTAAGCAACCTCCACAGACTCTCCTTTGTCCAACCTGCCTGTTGGTTCCTCAAGGAATTCCAACAGATTTGTCAGGTAAGATTTCCCCTTGAGGAAATTGGCCACAAGGATGCTGACTTCGGCCTACTTTATCAGGTACCTACAAATACCCTGAAACATCATCCTTAATAATGGACTCTAACATCTTCCCAACCACCTGAAGTCAGGCTAACTGGCCTATAATTTCATTTCTTTTGCCTTTCTCCCTTCTTAGAGTGGAGTGACGTGTAATTTCCAAGTCTTCCAGAATCATTCCATAATTTAGTGACTCTTGAAGGATCATTACTAATGCCTCCACAATTTCTTCAGTTATCTTTTTCAAATCCCTGAGGTGTAGCCCATCTGGTCCAGGTGATTTATCTACCTTCAGACCTTTCAGCTTACTGTGCACCTTCTCCTTAATAACAGCAACTACACACTCTTCTGCTCCTTGTGACTCTCGAATTTCTGGCATACTGCTAGTGTCTTCTTCAGTGAAGACTGGCACAAAATAATTACTAAGTTCACCAGCTATTTCTTTGACCGCCCCTAATACTATCTCTCCAACATTATTTTCCAGTGGTCTGATATCCCCTCTTGCTTTTCTTTTATCCTTTATATATTTGAAAAACCCAAGTATATAACCCAAGTATGCTTCAAGATGGCGGCGCAATGCAGTTTGCAGCTGCCTCTCCGGAGTTGATATTTGTTACTTGTTAAGTGGGGTGCTGTGCACAATCCTAATCTGATGAAAAACGTTTGTGGGAGCATGGAGGAACATCTGGAAATCTCCAGAAAGGCTTTCTTCGTTGCTGCTGCTGTTGTGAGGTCTGGGTCTCTGCTGAGAAGAACAGGGCCCCAGTCCTCGGGGTCGTGTGGCCGGTGACGGGGGTGTCCTAGTGTGCTCGGCAGAGGATGGTGTTCAGAGAGGCTGTGCCAGAAGGGATGGTCTGAGGCTCGGAGGTTCAACAGACTCGGAGTCCGCTGCGGTTAGGGCGCTTTCACTGTGTGCTGCTTTTCATCTGTGAGGCTGGGTCCAGCAGTGCTTTTATTGTGTGCTGCGTCTGTGAGGCTGAGTTCGGCGGCGCTGTGGAAGTCCATAGCGGGGGAGTTCCCTTTTGCCGCCTGCGTGAGATGACGAGTCTGTCGGGACCCTAGGGACTTGTGGAAACTGTGTGGTGGTTTCTTTTGAACTTACAGTCTTTTAACAACTTTGGATTATTTTTACTGTGCCCATAGTCTGTTTTTTTTATCAATTATGGTATTGTTTGCACTGTTGTAACTATATGTTAACTATAATTATATGTAACTATGTGGTTTTGCGTAGGTCTTGTAGCTTTAGTTTTTTGGTGTGTTGGGTGATAGAGTTGGTCTCCTGACTTGGTGTGTCTGGGTAGTCTTGTTTTGTCTGGTGGATTTGGAGCTCCTTTCCGGGGAACACGCTAAGATGGTAGTGTGGTATTAATACACAGCAGCCTCTCCGAACTCTGGATTTAGGGATTGCCAAATGTTATGTGGATTTTCTGGTGTAGTCTGTTTTGTCGTGAGCTTTTGTGATATCATTCTGGAGGAATGTTGTTTCGTTTTTTAACTGCATTGCAGTTGTGGTTTATACAGTGTAAATGACAATAGATCGAAATTCAATTCAATTCAAACACTCTTGGTATCCTCTTTGATACTATTGTCGAGCTTACCTTCAGATTTAATCTTTTCTCTCTTTATGACTTTTTTTAGTTGCCTTCTGTTGGTTCTTAATAGCTTCCCAGTGCTCTAATTTGCTCTAATTTTTGTCCTCCTTTTTGCTTTTCTGCTGTCTTTGACTTAACTTATCAACAACATTTGCTTCATCCTCCCTTTAGAATACTTTTTCGTCTTTGAAACTCTAGCCATTGCTGTTCTGCCATCATCCCTGCTTGTGTCCTCTTCCAGTCAACCTTAATCAGCTCCTCTTTCGTGCCTGTGTAATTCCCTTTACTCTATTGTAATACTGATACATCTGGCTTTATCTTCTCCCTTTCAAATTGTGAGGAGAATTCTATCATTTTATGATCACTACCTCCTTAAGGTGCCTTTAATCTCCCTCATCAAATCTGGTTCATTACACAACACCCAATCTACGAGGGGTGATTGATAAGTTTGTGGCCTAAGGTAGAAGGAGTCAATTTTAGAAAACCTAGCACATTCATTTTTCTTGCATTTACACACTTGGTCCAGTGGTTATGGAGCATACAGATCCCTTCTTTGTAGAAATCGACGTCTTGGACCTTCAGAAGTGGTCCACAACAGGTAGAAGGAGATGAGTTATTAACTTCCAACTTTCTGCATTTCACTCAGAGTTGAACTGCACGTGCATGTAACAAGAACTGTATAACTCATTTCCTTCTACCTTAGGCCACAAACTTATCAATCACCCCTGCTGTGGATCAGCTGGAGGTCCAAGACACTCTCGTTACATGCATGTGCAGTTCAACTCTGAGTGATAATGCAGAAAGTTTGAAGTTAATAACTCATCTCCTTCTACCTTAGGCCATGAACTTATCAATCACCCCTCGTAGAATTGCCTTTTCCCTAGTGGGCTCAACCACAAGGTACTCTTCTAAAAAAAAAGTAATCTCATAGGCATTCTCAAGATTCACTCTCTTGGGATCCAGCACCAACCTGATTTTCCCAATCTACTTGCAAATTGCAAATTTCCACAGGGAAGTCCTGTTTACTCCTCTTTCTTCTCCTGGTGGTCACCTGTCTACAGTCTGAAGCCTGTACTGTTCTAGGTGTGACTAGCTCAGTGAAAGACTCATCTATGAAGTTTTCAGCTTCCTGGATGGTCCTAAGTGGATCTGGATCCAGCATCAGTTCCTTTTCCTTGTCAGTCAGGAGTTGAAGTTGGGTGCACTTCCTGCAGATGTAGTCATCAGGGAGACCACATCTCCCAGGAAGAGAATTCCACTTGCCTACACTTGTTATGCCTGTAACTTCTCAATCTTTAGTAGCTTGTAGCTGTTCTCACTAAAAGCCTATTGAGCCAAAGCCTGACCACTCCACCAATGGCCACTCTGCTCATACCCCAATTCATTTTATTGGTCCTTGCTAATACCCTATTTACTATTAATCCAGGCAATCTCCTACTCCGTAGACAAGTTCCGACAAGCCCTGCTTATTTTTTAAAATTGGCATGTAAAGTCCACAAGGAACTGTCTGCAACTCAGTCCACAATCTCATGCTCCGCAGAATTGTCATTAGCTGGATAAAATTGGACTAATCAGCTGGCATTGACCTAGGCATCCAGTTGGGGCATGGCAGAGTTGCCCCCAGTCCACTTAGTCTTGCAGATTCTTCACCACAGATATCCAGAGACAAAAGCAACACACACAACATGCTGTAGGAGATCAGCAGGTCAAGCAGCATCTATGGAAATGAATAAACTGTCGAAGTTTCGGGCCAAGATCTTTCTTCCAGACTGAAAAAGAAGGAGGAAGATGCAGGAATTAAAAGGTGGGAGAGTGGAAGGAGGCTACCCTGAAGGTGATGAGTGAAGCCAGGTGGGTTGGAAAAATGGAATCTGATAGGAGAGGAAAGTGGAAATAGGGAGAAAGGAAAGGAGGAGGGGACCCAGGGGATAGATAGGTGAGAAAAGGTAAGAGGACAGAGAGGGTATTAGAAGAAGAGGGGAGGGGTGGGGGTTGTTTTAACTAGAAGTAGAAATCAATATTCATGCCATAAGAATGGGGGCTATACAGATGGAATACATGGTGTTAATCCTTCACCCTGAGGTTGGCTTCATCTGGAGACAAATACTTGAATTAGGAGAATAGTGCCACAAATTAGGCACTGCCTGACAAAGTCACATTCACAGAATCTTAACTTGGAGGCAACGAATCAGAATCCAAATCAAAATCACCTGTCATCGCCATCTGAGATTCTACCAACAATAATCAATGCAATCCCTTTGTATATCCTATCCCACTGATAGGACAGACCTATGAGCTAGGGTGTGGCATGATGAAGTACGGGTGGGAAAGAAAAGTCTACAAAGTATTCAACTCTGATTCCAGATCCTGTGAAGTTCCATGGCACCAGATCAAAAATGACAAAGAAACCTCCTCCTGGTTACCAATTGCTGTTCTCCCTCATCTGATGAAGTAATTCTCCAACTCCTGAAAGAAACAAGGAAACAGATGTACGCTGGGTTGGGGGTCTTCACCATCCATCACTAAGTAGCTTTGTATAATCACCAGAAAAACTGGCTGAGCCCTGAATGACATGGCTGACATAATGGGCCTGCAGCAGATAGTGAAGGAACCAATACAAGGAAAAAATTTCCTTCACCTCAAACTCATTAATTTGTGGAAGCTGCCTGTGTCCATGATAGCAGAGGTAGAAGTGATCACCAGCTGTTTTTTATGGAGATAAAGTTCTGTCTTCACAATGAGGGACATTTTATCATGTGGCACTCTAATCAATCTCAATGTGGTAGACCAGAACAGATCCTGGAACTGACACTGGTTATTTATAACGCCGGTGGACTATTAGCAACAGCAGAAATATTCACCACCGCAAGCAGCCCTCTCAAGCACATTACCTTTCTACAAGAACCAAGTCAGGAATATGATGAAATCCTCCTCAACTTTGTGGATGAATGCATCAATAGTTACAATGCAAGTGTTGACAGAGAGACTTGTGCAGCCTTCCACCCAGAATATCAATACACCAGGACTGCATGTGTACAATTTAGAATGTGCAGACTAGCCACTTAATGTCGTTTCCTTGACAAATGCAGGGCCAGCGCCACTGAAAAAGATGAACATGCAAGTTTTCATGGTACTGCCTTGGAAATTCTTGGTAATTTTTTTGTGGTGCCTAGGAGTTTGACTCTCATGTATTGTGAGAGCACATGAACCACAGCAACTGCCACTTTCTTAAGCGCACTTAGAGATGGGTTTGGAATGTTCACCATGCAAGCAATTGTTACAATATCTATATTAAAAGCTAACGCATTTAAAACTTCAAATGACTGTTTAATTGTTCTGATTTTCTGATCCTAATGCCAAATTAATCACTGGGCCTAATTTATTTAATTTTCTACTGATTCCCACCCAGTAGATGGCCAGATTAATTAGAGGGCCAGTGGATGCAAAGTAGCAATTACAGTGGATGCTTAGCTGGAGGCCAGAGCATTGCTCCTGACAATCTACCAGTGGGGTGGATGTGATAAATATCATAGTGAGTGGGATGATCTAAAGCAGAGTTTAGGAGGGGTGGATAGTCCAGGCACTGGATGATACAAAGAGGAGATATCAGCAATCTTCTTGTACTATCCATTTAATAAATGCTTTACTGTTCAGGCTAGCATGACAATTGGTATTTAAGCAGAAGGCTTGGCAACAGTAGTCACAAGACTTTCTGCCTGCCTACTGTTGCAAATTGGTGGCAGAATGTAGCCCAGCAATCTAAAGTATAAGTTTCACATTACTCTTGAATAGCAAGCTCCTATCAACCTTCAAATGATGGCAGTGTTTGAAATTTTCCAAATAAAATTAATGTGAAAAAGCATTAAATATCGTAGATTTTCTTGAATAAATGCTCTCACTATGATTTGCTCTTTTTTAAAGTTGTGCTATTATGTGAATCACTATTCCAGTTCTGCTGAAAAAGTAAATGTGATCAACATAAAGGATGCAGTTAAGAGAAAATTGGGTGAACACTTGAGAGAAAAAGGAACAAAAGAGTAGTGTTAATGAAGTTCATCTAGAGAAAGGTATATGGAGTATAAATATCACCACAAACCTTTTGTTTCTGCATGTAAAAATACTACATTTCTTTGTAGAGTTAGCAAAACTATAGATTGAATTGGTTTATCCAACTCACATGTTATCTGTTACATAACTTTTATCTTGATAGAGTTATCACTTTTTTGGTTGTCATCCTTCTGTCATGAAGGACAATGGGTAATGTTGATCATCATCACAAGCCTGGGTGGAAGGTATAGAGATCCTGAGATGCCCAGTCATCAAGATCCCCCTCTCAACCTCACCAGTGTAGTCTAAAGGAAAGCTTATGAAGCAATACATTTGGCACTAGATTGGCTCCAGGAGCTGTCAGAAGGGTGTTCAATGATGTCCCTCTGCCTTAGGGGCTCCACTCCAGATTTACTGTCTGGGTTTACTCCTGTAGTCTTCATCTCTCCTGAGGTTGCCTACAGGACAGTGGGGATATTTACCCATAGCTGAAGATCTGGTTCATGAGCACCAGGATGTGTCCACACGGCGGTGGGCCTGTGTGCTACATGTGTAGGGGCCAGACCTCCTCCCTGTCCTCTGTAGTTCAGCCTGAGTCTGAAAGTCATTCTGATTTTGTGTGTCATCAGCGAGGAGGCACTACATGAGGCTTCAGTTGGAGAGGCTGTGTATTGGCAGGGAGAGACTTAACACATTCAGCTGTCCTTTTCGCAAAACTGCTAGCAAGTGGTGTAAGGTGAAAGTGAGAGCGACAAACTCTCATTTGGGTGTCAAAATGGTTGTTGCGCCTAGTGTGGTAGAGATACCACTTTAGTGACACAATAAATGGATTAATTTTCAAGTGGAAAATGAGGGTAGAAATGAGCTCTTTTAATCAGCTACAATTTTGTAATGAATATATACATTGGGATAAGTTATGTGATTTTAGATAGATTCTAAAGGTTTTCTTGACTTATGACTCAAGGATTTGCCAAATTGCATTACTTTCCTAGAATCACTGATGTAATATTTTTGATTGGAGCATTTAAAATTCAAGAAGAATCTGTGTTCTTATAAGCTGCTCGCACCAATTTGCATTGTGGTTGTTGCATGATTAGCACTTAACTTAATAGAACCTTGCAGATGCAGTGAACCCACCTCAATGGCCACTTTATTAGGTATACCTGTACACCTCGTTAATGCAGATGTCTAATCAGTCAATCACGTGGCAGCAACTCAATGCATAAAAGCATAAAGACTTGGTCAAGAGGTTCAGTTGTTGTTCAGACCAAACAACATTATGGGGAAGATATGTGATCTAACTGACCTTAGCCATGGAATGATTGTTGGTACCAGATAGGGTGGTTTGGGTATCTCAGAAACTGCTGGCTTTGTGTATAACAATATTAGAATTTACAGAAAACGGAGCAGAAAAGCAAAAAAAAAATCCAGTGAGTGGCAGTTCTGTGGGCAAAGATGTTTTGTTAATGAGGAAGGTCAAAGAAAGCTAACCAATCTGGTTCAAGATGACAGGAGGTCAGCAGTAACTCAAATAACCATGTGTTACAAGAGTGGTATGCAGAAAAGCATCTCTGAATGCACAGCTCCTCGAACCTTGAAGTGGACGGTCTACGCAGCCCAACACCACACTGGGTTCCACTCCTGTACCTAATAAAGTGGCCACTGTGTGTATACAGGCAGATTCATTTTATTACAGAATATTTCATCTCTAAAACCATACTGTAAATTATAATTTTTTGGTTACAATTGAAGTGGCCTGTATTTTATCACAAGAGAAACTTTACGCAGAATGCACCATAACCACTTAGGGTAGTGTTTGAAAAATCCTTCCAGAACCGTGAGGGCAAGGGAATCCAATTTTAAGTGTTCCCTGTGTAATGGAAAAAAATCAACTATGAACACAGACCAAGCAGAAGGAATATGAACAGACAAAGCTGCATTAATTGCACAGAGGCAATTACCAGAAAAATGACAAATTAGTAGTACTGTTCTTAGCAGTGTGGAGGAACAGGGATCTTGAGATCCAGGTCCATTGATGCAAGTTGATAGGGTTGTTAAGATGGTGCATAATATGTGTTGGCCTCATCAGTTGGTGGATTGAGTTCAAGAGCCATGAGGTAATGCTTAGACCCGGAGAGTATGGAAAAGTCAGCTCGTGGTTTTTGAGAGCTAGATATAAACCCTAACTGTAATGTGATGTCATCAGCTAAGTGGAAGGGCTGCAATACTCCATAAATGGGCCAATCCCTGGTTATCTGGGAGAGCAGCTTTTGATGACCAAGTAAGTTGGGCGTTTACTGCAACAGTCATAAATGGCTAACCAAGCAGATTTCACCCTGGCAATTCATCCATGGGAACATCCTCCTGCATCTACCGCAAGAATTTTTTGAGCTTTATTGAGATCTCCTCTAATTCTATTAAACTTTAGATAATACAGATCTTGTCTATTTAATCTCTCCACTCGTGACAAAATCTGCTATTCCAAGAAACAATCCAGAGAATCTTTGTACAGTCAAGTTTTGCGATGCAGCCATTTGGATTATGGGAACTGGGAATTCACCCTTACAGGTTTCACGATTCAGTACTGAGAAGTTTGAGCAATAAAATTCACTCTCACAAATTTATGTGGTGAAAAAATGCAGATGACACCATTTTGTATTATGGAAAGTCTCAATACAGACTGTTTTCCAGGAAAACAGCCTGGCCCCCATCATAATGCAGGGGTCACTTGTACATCTTTTTTTCTAGATATAGAGACAAAATTGCACACTACCTCAAATGTTGTCTCACTAATTAACTATATAGATCTTTACACTCAAATCCAGCTGAAATAAAGGCCAATATCCATTTGGCATTATAATCACTTCTATATAAAGATACAAAGAGCTCTATGAATTGCAAGGTTTCTCAATCTAACACAACTTTTTTTAAAAAAAATTACTCAGCCTTTCTGTTTTGTGTCCCAAAATGAATGACTTCACACTTTTCAATACTGTATTTAATCTACCTGTCTTCACCCGCTCAGTTGGCTTGTCTGTATGGCCTTGAAGTCATGCCTAGTTTTGTACCATCAGTAAGTTGATTTGTTATTGTTACATGCACTGAAGTACAGTGAAAACCTTGTTTTGTATATCTTCCATACAGGACAATTCATTATAACAGTGCAAGAGGAGAAATAGCAGAATGCAGAGTAACATGTTACAATTACAGAGAAAGTGCAGTGCAGGTAGACAATAAGGTGCAAGGTCATAACAAGGTAGATTGTGATGTTGAGAATCCATCTTATCTTACTAGAGGACCGTTTAATCATCTCATACGGACAGGATAAAATCGGTCCTTGACTCTGGCGGTACTTGCTTTCAGGCTTTCGTATCTACTGCCTGCTGGATGGGTGGAGTCTGATCATGTTGGCCTTTTTACTGAGGCAGCGAGAAGTATAGACAGGGTCATGGGCAGAGTAAGCTGTGATGAATCTGGATAGGATACTTTCTATGAAAGATTGATAAAATTGGTGAGGAGCAGAGGGGACATACCCAATTTCTTTAGCCTCCCAAGGAAGAAGAGGTGCTTTCTCAGCCATAGCATCTACATGGTTGGACTATTAATGATGTTCACTCATAGAAACCTGAAGCTCTCAACTCTCTTGACCTCAGCACCATTGACGTAACTGGTGACAAGTGCACTGCTCCCCTTTCTGAAGTTATTGCCCAGCACTTTAGTTGAGGGAAAAGTTGTTCTCACTGCACCATGTCACTGGACTCTCTATCCCTTCCTGTACTCTGACTCATTGTTATTTCAGATATGGCCCACTATGGCAGTATCATCTGCAAAGCTGTAACTAGAGTTCAAGCCGAATATGGCTGTGTAGCTGTGAGTGTGTAGTGGTGGAGTAGGGAGCTATGGATGGAACCTTGTGGGGAGCTATTGTTGGTTGAGAATAATTGTGGTAGAGGTGTGGCTACCTGTCCTTACTAGATGTTGTCAGTTGGTCAGGAACTCAAGGATTCAGATGTAAAATGTCCTGAGTCCCAGGTCCTGAGGTTTGGAGATGAGTAAACATACAAAAATGACATTTAGTTCCCTCGGGTAAATTCTTGATGTAGATTGTGTAGATCAGGACACACAGCTATCATTTAGGAGTGGGATTAGGCTACTCAAGTCTACTTTTAGTCAGATCATAGTTATCTGACTGTAACCTAAACTCTGTGTTCCTATCTACCATTTCAGCCCCAGCTGATTAGGCATCCATGTACCTCTGACTTAAAAATATTCAAATACCCAACTTCCATCACCTTTTAAAGAAGAGATTTCAAAGACTCACAATATTCAGAATGAAGTAACTCTTACTATATCCCTTCGTACTATGTCTATCCCTTTTTTTTGTGTGCACTAATCCCAGTAACTCACCGATTTCTAGCTGTGTGATGTACCTAATGTGTTGCATCTTCCAGCAGTGATGAGTGTGAATAAGTTTGTAAGACAGGAATAACAGGTTGCTATTTCTTCAGTTATGCCTTGGAAGTGCAGTTTAGGCTGTAGGTGGATGAAGAATTACAGCTGCATCCTGATTGCCCAGTCAGATTGCAATGTTAGCAGGAAAGCTGACGTACTGCTCTGCTTGACATTAATTGCATATGTATATTTTTTAAATGGAAGTTCTGTGGTTTTAATTGGCAGTGTTCATAGTGGTATCATCAAATTAGTAATTCTACTTCCAACTGTGCCAAATGATGCATACACTGTGTTCCATGTTGTGAAAATGTTGCTTAAAACGGACTGTTACAGAGGTTCAGGCTTGTGTTGCTCTGTTGGAAATCTCCCAGGCCTATGATGATTTATGCAGTTACTCTCCAAAATGCAATGTTTTATTGTTTTCTTTCCCGTTTTATCCTTTATGTAGAAATGGGTCACATTGCTGTTGTCATTGCATTATTTTAGTTTCAAAATCCTTAACCAGCTGTAAGTAATGTTAAGCAGTTAATCATCTAGTTAATGCACAATCTTGGTATTGCAAATAAAGCATTCTCATTTTATTTATCAATTCCTATCATTTATTTATCACTTCTCCTATCATTTCACATTTCCCCATCCCCCCACTACTTTCAAATCTCTTACTATCTCTCCTTTCGGTTAGTCCTGACAAAGGGTTTCGGCCTGAAACGTCGACAGCACTTCTCCCTATAGATGCTGCCTGGCCTGCTGTGTTCCACCAGCATTTTGTGTGTGTTGTCATTTTATTTATAGTTCCTTTTTTTAGCTTCTGTAATTATCATTTTACTTTTTTTGAGTTTCTCCCTTTCCCATGATTGCAGCACTTTATCAGAAGTTACATGGTACATGGACTTCTTGTTAACTGTGTTCTATAAGTCACCTGTGGTGCTTACTGTTCTCTCTTTGTCGACATCAAAAGTCAAAGTAAACATTTGTTATTAGAGTACAAACATGTCACCACATACGACCGTGAAATTCTTTTTCTATAGCTGCATTATATACTTAAAGACCAAAATTAGCAGGGCCAAAGATATTTAAATATTCTACTCGTTGAACAGATCCTGAATTTGCTGAGCCTGTTTTAATGTCTTACCAGTGCTCGTAGCTAACTCCTTTATCACAATGTTGGATCTTGGGCTTTGACTTCACCAATATCTTCTCTCTGGTCTCTGATAAAAATCAGAACATATCACGCATGACCTAATTCCCTCTGTGTCTTCTGGCCCCGGCGTCTGAACCAAGGAATTTATGGAGAGAATAAATTAGATTGATGTCATTCATTGTCCAGAATGGTGTTGAACTTCTTGAGGGCTGTTGGAGCTGTGTGCATCCAGGCAGATGGAGAATATTGCATCATGCTGCTGTCATGTCTTTTCACATTGGCAAGTCTAACTTTGCAGGTAGTAATTCATAGAAAGTTACTTAGAGATTCAATTCTATAGCATCTTTAGTATCAGGAGTACATGATTGAAAATGTACTTGCCAGGAGTGGAAAGGGATAATTACTATGTCCAGAAAGGTTCATATTGCTTTGGAAAATGTCTGGACTCATTTCAATGTTTATCATATGTAATATATGTCATATGATTCAAGTAACAAACACATCAAATTACATTCTTTTTTTTGTTCCTTTTGGAAACCATTAGATGTTGTACTGGGGACAACCATCAGCCACTTACAGGACCACTGTGTTTTAATAGCACAGAGCAAGGCTGGGAGGTTTCTGAGGAGAATCTTATTAATTTCTCTTTGAAGCCCTCTCTACCCTCACATACTCCCATTCAAACTTCTGATCTTGATCCCCAATCCTCCAAACTCTATCCTACTGACCTAGAATGTTCCCTCAAAATCCTATACCTACTGATTTCAACCCAGAGTAATGCTTTCTTTACTCAAGTCTTACACCATTATCCCTTACCCAGCTACTCTTGGCATGTCTCTTATCACCAGCTCTATCCCAGGCGCTTCCTCAGGCTTTGATTGGCCCTAAACCTCTGATCCCCGGCTCACCAATGCCTGAGCTGGTCCGTGTTCACTGTGGCACTCTTTCATTCCCAAAAACATGTGCCCCCTGCTCCCTTTTGTATAGACCTTGCTCTCCACTGATTGCAGTGATAGGACCTAACATTGATTGTCACAGAGTGACGTTACCTCTGGCAGAGATTGATAGGTTCTTGATTGGACAAGGCATCAAAGGTTACAGGGAGAAGACGAGGAACTGGGATTGAGGAGGAGATTTAAAAAAAGGATCAGCCATGACTGAATGATGGAGCAGACTCGATGGGCCAGGAGGCCTAATTCTGCTCCTATATCTTATGGTCTTACCTCAGAATAACTCAAATAGGATGCACTAAGTATCTAGAACTGAGCTTCTCTGGCTTGCACTGAAAATTAGACCATAAGACAAAGGAGCAGAAGTCGGCCATTTGGCCCATCGAGTCTGCTGCACCATTTTATCATGAGCTGATCCATTCTCTCACTTAGTCCCACTCCCCTGCCTTCTTACCATAACCTTTGATGCCCTGGCTACTCAGATACCTATCAATCTCTGCCTTAAATACACCCAATGACTTGGCCTCCACTGCTGCCCATGGCAACAAATTCCACAGAATCACCATCCTCTGGTTAAAAGAATTTCTTTGCATCTCTGTTCTGAATGGGCGCCCTGCAATCCTCAAGTCATGTCCTCTCATACTAGACTCCCCCACCATGGGAAACAACTTTGCCACATCCACTCTGTCCATGCCTTTCAACATTCGAAATGTTTCTGAGGTCCCCCCCCTCATTCTTCTAAACTCCAAGGAGTACAGTCCAAGAGCAGTCAAACGTTCCTCATATGTTAACCCTCTCATTCCCAGAATCATTCTAGTGAATCTTCTCTGAACCCTCTCCAATGTCAGCACATCCTTTTTTAAATAAGGAGCCCAAAACTGCACACAATACTCTTCAAGTGAGGTCTTACCAGTGCCTTATAGAGCCTCAACATCACATCCCTGCTCCTATACTCTCTTCCTCTAGAAATGAATGCCAACATTGCATTCGCCTTCTTCACCACTGACTCAACCTGGAAGTTAACCTTAAGGGTATCCTGCACAAGGATTCCCAAGTCCCATTGCATCTCAGAACTGAATTCTCTCCCCATTTAAATAATAGTCTGCCCATTTATTTCTTCTACCAAAGTGCATGATCATACACTTCCCAACATTGTATTTCATTTGTCACTTCTTTGCCCATTCTCCCAATCTATCCAAGTCTCTCTGCAGACCCTCCGTTTCCTCAGCACTACCAGCCCCTCCACCTATCTTTGTATCATCAGCAAACTTAGCCATAAAGCCATCTATTGCATAAACCAAATCGTTGATATACAACATAAAAAAAAGAGGCCCCAACACGGACCCCTGTGGAACACCACTGGTAACCGGCAGCCAACCAGAATGGGAACCCTTTATTCCCACTCTCTGTTTCCTGCCAACCAGCCAATGCTCTATCCACGTATGTAAATTTCTCGTAATCCCATGGGCTCTTATCTTGTTTAGCAGCCTCATGTGCGGCACCTTGTCAAAGGCCTTCTGAAAATCCAAATACACAACATCCCCTTCATCTCCCTTGTCTAGCCTACTTGTAATTTCCTCAAAAAATTGCAATAGGTTTGTCAGGCAGGATTTTCCTTTACAGTAACCATGCTGAGTTCTGCCTATCTTGTCAAATGCCTCCAGGTACAGTTGGCCCTCCTTATCTGCAGATTCCGCGTGTGTGGATTCAACCAACCGCGGATCGGGAAAACCCGGAAGTTCTCTCTCCAGCACTCATTGTTTGAGTATGTACAGATTATTTTTTCATGTCATTATTCCCTAAACAATTCAGTATAACAATTATTTACATAGCATTTACATTGTATTGGGTATTATAAGTAATCTAGAGATGATTTTAAAGTACAAGCAGTCCCCAGGTTATGAACGAGTTCCTGAGTCCGTCTTAAGTCAGATTTGAAGTCGGAACAGGTACATCTGATATTATTTAGCGTCAGTTAGTCAAACGTTTGTCTTAGTATATAGTATATATTTTACCTTTCTATGCATATAAAACACTTAAAACGTATGTATTTCAATAATTAAACCACTGCGTTGCTCAGTAATAATTGCAGCTTTCATCAGGGCAGGACCTTTCACATGCTCCATTAAAATTTTTTCAGATCATTGACTGACTGCAGCCTAACGCTTTTCCAATGACCGATGGCGTTTCACCTCTTTCTGATTGCTTTATTACTTCCACTTTATTTTCGATTGTGATCGTCATTATTCTCATGAACATAAACACTGCAGTTTCAGAGCTACGATGCCAAGTCCTAATGTCCACCGCACTGAGATAAGTTTAATAAGGTTCAGGGCTCCTCTGGGTCCTAAAGACCACCACACTGAGACAGGTTAAATAAGGGATTTGAGCATCTGCGTTTTTTGGTATCCGCGGGGGGTCCCAGAACCGTGGATAAGGAGGGTTGACTGTACTCTGTAACCATGTCCTCGACAATTGACTCCAACAACTTCCTGACCATCGATGTCAAGCTAACAGGTCTATAATTTCCTTTTTGCTTCCTTGCCCCCTTCTTAAATTGAGAGGTTCTTGTCAAACTCTTGAATGTTATCAATTAACAAATTCTTCAATTTAATTTAGATAATGCCATTTCACAAAAGCACATTAAATAGGTGCTATTTAAGTTTGGACATGTTGGGAGAGCCTATCTGAAAATGGAGTACTTTAATGAGCAGGGATTCATAGAATACAGTTAAACCAGTTTTCTGAATTAGTATGTAATGAGCTCTATACTGTGTGTGCTTCTCAATAATGAACAAGCAGGGCAGCGCAATAAGAAAAATAAATGGTGGGCAATCATCACATAATTATCTTTCAAAATAAAACGTAGAGGAGACAAAGGGAAAGGAATGTAGATTGATTGGAAAGAATAAAACACCACAAGATGGAAGAATAATTTGCTGTTTCCTTATGTGGTTTGATAAATTGGAGAGAAAAATACAGCCACAATATTGAAGTGTAAATTTATATAACCTTCCAAAGAGAGGAAAAAAATCATTATCTGGAACTATAGTTCCCTTGAGAAAGAGTCTTATTTCTGATAGATTTTGTGTGTATGCTTATTAAGGTGGTGAGCATGAGAGTATCTGGATTGTTTTTAACATAAATACAAACTTAGACCAATGTGGCATGAAAGATTATGTAGAATATAGGGGACAGAAACAGACCATTTATCCCAACCATCCAAAATTGTCTTCATGCTTTCTCAAGCTAATTTCTATCTTTCAATTTCATATTCATATTACTCTTTTGGTAAAGAAGTTAGATTTGAATTCCCTATTGGATTTCTTTGTGGCTGTCTTGTAATAACGCTAGTAACTAGTAACACTCTACAAGTGGAAACATTCTTTCTGGATCCACTATATACTATCCACTATCTCAGCATTCCTGTCCCTGAGAAGGCTCTTAATTAAAACAGAAGTTAATGGGACTCCAAGAGAAAAGAAACCATTTATTGGAGTTAGGCCTCATACGAAGGAAGTTAATTGTAATTGTTAGAGGTTAATCATCCAAGCCCCAGGAGAAAATCCTTAAGGCAGTGTCCTGAGTCCATCCATCTTCAATTGCTTCAACAATAATCTTCCTTCTGCCATAAGGTCAGACATGAGAATGTTTTATTTTGATAATTATACAACATAAACTTTCATTTGAAACAACTCAAATGAGTTGAAGTTCCAGTTTTTGCCTCAAGTACGCTTACTCAGGACGTTGTTTTTTTGCAGCATCTGCTTAGTACATTACAAACATAAATTAAGTGAAGTAGCCCATACCTGCATGCATTTAACATTCAGGCATGGGCTGATAATCAGTTGTAGCAATCATGCTTTCTAGGTGCTAGGAAATGAGGACCGCCAACAAACAAGAGTCTAATCACAATCCCTGACATTCTTTAGCATTTACTTTGCCAAGCTTTCCACCATGAAAATCCTAGGGGTCACTGAAGACCAAAAGCTTAGCTGGGCTAACCATAATTGCAGCTATAAAGGTCAATTCAGGTATGTTTCACTTGTTCGAATGAGTGCAACTCCAGCAATACTCAAACAACTCTTCATCATTCAGGGCAAAATATTCTTCTTTAGGAAGAATTGTGTGCTGTTTTGGTCACCAAATTACAGGAAGGATATTAATAAGGTTGAAAGAGTGCAGAGAAGTTTTACAAGGATGTTGCCGGGACTTGAGAAGCTGAGTTACAGAGAAAAGTTGAATAGGTTAGGACTTTATCCCCTGGAGTGTAGAAGAACAAGGGGTGATTTGTTAGAGGTATATAAAATTATGATGGGTATAGATAGAGTGAATGCAAGCAGGCTTTTTCCACTGAGGCTAGGGGAGAAAAAAAACCAGAGGACATGGGTTAAGGGTGAAGGGGGAAAAGTTTAAAGGGATCATTGGGGGGCTTCTTCACACAGAGAGTGGTGGGAATGTGGAATGAGCTACCAGATGAAGTGGTAAATGCGGGCTCACTTTTAACATTTAAGAAAAACTTGGACAGGTACATGGATGAGAGGTGTATGGAGGGATATAGTCCAGGTGCAGGTTAGTGGGACTATGCAGAAAAATTGTTTGGCACAGCCAAGAATCTGGCCTGTAATCTGTGCTGTAATGTTCTATGGTTTAGTATCCCGTTCACAACCCTAAACATTTACATCACCTGCCACTGGTACTCCATTGCTGTTGTGTGCTCCATTTACCAAGTACTCTTCAGTAACTCAGAGAAAAATCCGTCTAAGATACTCCCAATAAAGGACGAAAACAGCAAACTGTTGGAAGAAACATCACCTAAAAGTTCGTCTTAAAGTTGCACCATCCTGACTTGGAAACTTCTCATTATTCTCTCATTGTTGTTGGATTTAATTCCTGGAACATCCTATAGTTAACCCAATTTGCAGGGAGCCTGTCATTTCCCCCCTTTACAAAGGTCAACCAGTACTGGGAACAGCTTCTCTGGAGGAACTGCAGAAATTCTTGTATACAGCTTGTTCCCAAGAGTTAGAGATGGGGTGAGGTAATACATTCTGGTTTCGTCAGTGATGCTCCTTTTAAATAAGAGACCGCTTAATGTGGAAAATATTTTTAAATGAATAACCTATTTAACACCCTACATTGCTTTGAACTAAGCCACTGAGATGAGCGTGATGCTATTGCATGTCTTTAATTCAAGAGAGACAGAAAAATGTGTCGGGTGTGTAGATGATGTCTTCCATTTCTTTTCCAAACGATTCATCTTAGCATTCCTGGAAGTCAGAGTAGACCAAAATTACTAGCAAACTTAAGGGAATTAATCTGTGTAAAGGAAACATCTTTGCCTGTCTTTTGATAGCAGTTGTCAGAATATTTAAGAAAATGCTTTTGCATTTTTGTTTTGAGAAGCAAATTAAATTATTTTATTAATTCTATAAAATATAAATAGTATTTCATTTTATAAAATTCAAAACACTAACCTGTAAGTATTTTCTTTTAAGGACATTGTACAAAGCTAACTTGTACACAGAATATTTTCGTTTTCTTACTTTGCCCTTCAGAATGTTAAGATACTGTACGTTCCCAATCTCCCAAATGGCTACCAAAAACATGATGAAATATACTGAGATCGGGTAGAACAGCAAAAATAACAATAAAAATTTTCATTTTCCATCATTTTCTTTTGGGGAAGAGAAGCATGAGCCATTTATCCACTTAATCTTTAATGGAAGCAACCTGAAACTAATACACTGGAAGCTAAAGCAGATGAGCACCCTAGCCCAAAATGACAGGAAATCAAATGTAATCTGCAGAGTAATTTCTGTTCAAGTTGAGTGGTGCTGACTTGTCTATACTTGGAACGTAGTGCATCAGCAGATTCTTCTTAATTTAGTTAATTGGAGAAACAAATTCAGTTTTAGCATACAATCAATCAAATAGAAGTTTGCTTTCTCAATTCATTGTACCACTCGGCCTTTTAAAACATATTTAAAATAATCCTTCTGTAGTTAAGGTAGCAAGCAGCTGAGCAGAACAAACTCAAAAGGTATTGCATTTAACCCAATTTGCAGGGAGCCTGTCATTTCCCCCCTTTACAAAGGTCAAGTGTTCCTATGAAACCTTTTCTTAAGCCAAAATGGCATTAAGCGAAGAACCATTAATTTAATATGGGAAAAATTTTCATAAAAGTGAAAATCCTCTTTGTAATGCGAAAACAGGTTACTAATGTAGGTCTTTTGTAAAAGCGAAGTGGCGTAAAGCAAACATTCATAAAGCAGTGTTCACGTATCCTGTTATGTATGAAAATATTTAAGAAACTCTGTTTTTTTCTCCACAGATACTGCCTGCTTTGTTGCTTTTTTAATTTCAGATCTCCAGCCTCTACTGTTCTGTGCCTTGCAAAGGACTATAGAAAGCACTGTAGTTTGACTTACAGTCTGTCTTTCTTTCTTCCTTTCTTCCTTTCTTCCTTTCTTCCTTCCTTCCTTCCTTCCTTCCTCCCTCCCTCCCTCCCTTCCTTCCTCCCTCCCTCCCTCCCTCGCTCCCTCCCTCCTTCCTTTCCAGTGGCTTCCATCTGGCAACCTTACAGCGGACTCCCTGTGCAATTATTATAAACATCAGTTGCTTTACATACAAGGCTTGTTCTGCCTTCTAATCTCCTCCACACTCTAGTCTTCACTTGCACCATGATGCATTGGTTCTCCATTGAGGAAACCAAACATCTACAGACAGCAGCATTTTAAGATGGCTTACCACTGAGCCAAAAAGGCAGATATTTTTAAAATTCTTTTCTTGAAATGCTAGATTTGCACATTATAAAATAAACATATTCATTTGCCTTCCTGTTAATTACATGAATTAACTGCAGTTTATTCATAACCCTAATAGGAGGTAAAGCATTGGCTAAGGAGAAGTTAGAATATTAGGTTCACTTCTTGCCACTGTGTTTTAGAAACAAAGTTGTTTAGTCCTAGAGTAAATAGATTTGCAGATTCACAAGAATGGTACCAGTGATAAAAGGATGAAATCATGTGATCTAGGTTTGCAATGACCAGTCTAACTTTTATCACTGTTTTCAGTATCTACAGGATTTTGCTTTTATTTTAATTTTATATTCTCTTGAAGTGAGAAGACTAAGGTATTTTCTAACTTGTGTAATTATGTTTGTTAAAAATTGTATAGAAAGAATCTGTTCTCAATATTGGAGAAAATGTAAGAAGCTCTGACCTTAAAATAAAAGCTAGGTTGGTCAAGAGTGATGTCAGAAAACACATTTCAGAAAGAGGAAAGGAGTTTTTTAACTTTCTTTTCCAGGAAGACTTTTTGATAGTCAATTGAATTTGCTGATTCTATGATCGATAGGTTTAGTTAACAAGAATAATAAGACTTAAGAAGTACAACAGAGTTGTAGTTACATAATTATTGGACACCGGAGAATATAATCAACAGTAACTTCTTATTCCTAGAACTTCTGGTACACTGTAAATGTAGATAAAGTTTCAAGGTGTAAAAGATTTTAAAGCACAGTGCTTCAAACCATACTTTAGTGAATAAGGGAAGTTTCCATATGTGATGCCAAATGCCTCGACAGTGAAACATACTAGAAGCTACCCTTTTATCCTCATTCTGTATCCAGTCCATCTAGATTAAGAAAAAATATATATTTCTTCTGGAATTTATTCTCAGTCTAGATTAAAAAGATGAATAGATTGCACAAATGAACACATCGAAGATGGTTGGGGTAGAAGCAGAGAAAAAACACTATTGAAACTGCAGGCACAAACCACGTGATTTCCTTCCATTGACAGATGAACAAATTGGCAAGGTTTCATTTTCTAAGTGAAGTTGCAGCAAGTGCTGATCTTCTATTTGAAGAACAGGAATGTGAGGTCACTCCCAAATCTCCTTCTTGGATTTGCCCTAACTTCCAATTATAGGAGGCAACTATTTTTGACTTCTTGGTTTAGATTTCTGTTAAGCTTTTTAGTTCCGCTGAAATTTGGAGCCCCCTGGAGGTACTTCCCTATACTTAATAGGAAATAATATAGATCCGACTTACTCCTTAATTTGCAAAATGCTAAGTTGGATTTATTTTGTATGATCAGGAAAAGACTCTACATCCTTGGAGTGTCCATATAATTCTGGAAACACTAAACTGAACTTGGATTATGCATATATTAGGCAGCAGTGTATTATGATTCCTGGTTTGAGTGTATCTGTTTTTCTATTCATTGACAAGATATAACAAGTATATAGCATATTGTACATTGCATATACTATATATAGTGTATTGCCTATCGGTCAAATGAGAAGCTGGCATAGGAAAGATGGAAGTAAACTTTAAAGATCTAGCAATTAAAAAAAAACATTCATAGAAACACTTAATATTAATTCATTTAGTTTGTCTGTTTCTCTTTCAATATTTTTATTAATTTCTACATAGAAGAATACAGAGTACAAGATAAATATTATAAGTCAAAAGAAAGATAAAATAATACCAAATACATTATATTTGAATCTCACTTGCAATCTCATTTGCAATCTCATTACCCTATATTCATGTAAATTAAATTAAATTGTAATATTGAAATGTGATAATTTTATTATACAAAAAAAAATCTAAGCCCACTACCAAGATTGAAGCTGTTTGGTAAAGAAAGAAAAAAAGGAAAAAAATCCTTATCATATAGTGAAATATGTTACTAGCCAACATCAGTACTTTAACAGCAAATCAAAGGTTTTGAAAATAGTTCAAAAATGCTTCACAATGGTTGAAAGTCTTGACTAGATTCAGAAATTGAACAAAGGATCTTATCTAAATTTAAGCATGACATAACATCACGTAACCACTGAGTGTGAGTAGGTGGAACAACATCCTTCCATTTAAGCAAGAGCACCCTCCTCGCTATAAGAGAAATAAAAGCCAAAATGTGCAAATCAGATTTCTCCAAAATAATATCTTTTTCTCCAACAATACCGAATAAGGCAGACAAAGGGTTAGGCTTAAAACTTACTTTGAAGATTACAGAGAAAGTTTGAAATACTTCCTTCTAGTACTTTTCAAGACTCGGACATGTGCAAAACATTTGATTTAGTGAAGCTTTGTCTGTTTCTGTAGAGCTTTATCTAATTACTTATGTTACTTATGCAGAGGCTTTTCCTTTTAGCAGGTCTGGTCACTGTTGTGTTCTTTATACGTACTGTGGGTTACTCATAAAGAAACATATTCTGGAAGAACATAACTAGAACTTTTATTTAACAGCAAACACTTTTTAACATACAAGCTTCTCGATGTTTCTTTCCTTTCTGAGCATGCTCAGAACTGTGTCCAATCACTTTCTGACGCATGATATCACCACATCTTACTTTCCTTAAAAAGAAAGACAATTAACAACATTAAGCAGAACAAATACATAATTTAACATGTCTCCATCAGTCTCTCTGGGGGTTTACAAACACAAGTCGACCTTCTAAGTGGTTCACACAGTTCTTGTGTTTCATTGTTATTTCCATGCGTTGTCTGGTCTGCATCAGTTAATTGAAACTCTGAAATGTTAAATGTTAAACTCTGAAATGTTAAATGGTTTCTTCAGGTCTTTGTGATTTCTTCTTAACATTGCTCCTTCTTTTGTTTGGACCATGTATGATCTGGTTTATACTTCTTCAAGTACTGTAGCTTTCTTAATTCCTTCCACTTCCATTTGTAATGAAATAGGAATCTTCTTTTCCTCATCTAATTCATTCATTGACTGTGTAATCTCATTTTTATGCTGAGACGTCATCATTTCAATGAAACTTCCCAAATCCTTCACTTGTGCTTTCACTTCTTCAATTGGGTCCTGATTCTTGTCGCTCTTTGGCTTCAGATCAGTATTGTACTGTACCGGCAAGTTTGGTTTTGGTGGCAATGCTTTGTCAGATGCTGGTAACAAAGGGATGGGTCTGGGATTTTTATTTACGACTTCTTTTACTTTTGCCACGTTAGAATCAAATTCTGTTCTCTCTTGCTGTTTCATCTGCGTCACTGTCCAGGACTAAGACTCTTTTCACCAAATTCAGTCTCTCACAGGCAGATAGACCCAGAATTGACTCTACATTTTTTGGCACGACCACAAATGAAAGCGAGTGCTCAATATTTTTGTGTGATACTTTTGCCACACATGTTCTTTAACTGGAATGTCTGCACCTGAATACCCAGTCACTTTATATTTGTCTTATGTAACTTTGTTCTTGGCTTTAATGCATTAAACTCAGATTCTGCAAGAACATTTACTTATGCTCCAGTATCAAGTTTAAACAGAATATTGTTTTGGTTCACTTGCAATTGCATAGTCCAGTCATTCTTACTTTGTTTGCTTTCACAAAGCACATCTATACAAAACTTCTCACGTTAATTTTCAAGCACTGCATTTATGTGTTTTAGTTTTATGCGTTATAGTTTTCCAAGGCTTTGCAGAGAATCAAAGCTTTTTCCAAGTCTATGTCTGGTTCTCTTAAGAGCATTATCCAGAATACCGCAAACAATTCTGTCTTTAATGAGAGAGTCTGTCAGCTCTGCAAACTCGCATGTTTTATTGCAGTTTCTCAACTCGGTAACAAATTGATCAATCATTTCACCAGCTCTCTGCCGATATGTAAAGAATTTGTACCTTGCATACATCACAATGCGCTTTGGTATACAAAATGCTTCAAACTTGTTGATTATCACTTTTAGATTCAAATTATCTCCATCTTCAAAAGTAAAATGGTTACGTACTTCAATTGCGTCCTCCACTATTAAGTGGAGTAGGATTGCTGCTTTCGTTATATTCGATTTTTTTTATCTGCTCCAATTGCCGATAAATAAACTTCAAAATGCTTTTTGAATCTTCTCCAGTTCTCTACTACATTCCTAGTCAGCTGAAGTGTTTTCGGAGGTTGCAACCCTTCCATTTGTAAAGCTGTTAGCAAACACTAAAAAAGTTTGCACTTTGTTTTTGATTACCTTAGCTTCTCCCATGTTTAGCAAACGTATTATTCTTCCATACTGACTTCTGACACCATGTTGTGTTCTTTATATATTTACCATGGGTTACTGATAAAGAAACATATTCTGGAAGAACATAACTAGAACTTTTATTTAACAGCAAACAACAAACATGTTTTAACATACAAGCTTCTCGATGTTTCTTTCCTTTCTGAGCATGCTCAGAACTCTGTCCAATCACATTCTGACACATGATATCACCTCTGTCACCACACTGCAGAAAGGATCTGGTAGTACATGAAAGAGTACAGAAGAGATACACCAGGACATTTCATTAAATGGAAGGCTGTAGCTATAAGAAAGATTGTGTGGACTGGGTTTATTCTCATTGAATGCACGAGACTGATGAGTAGCATTATGGAGATTTTTTTTAAATTATGAGAGGCATAGATAGAAAAGGCAGTCTTCACTGCAGTGGAAAGAGCCTAGTACTGGAGGGCCCAGGTGTAAAGGGAGAAGAGAGAAATTTTAAAGGAGATCTGAGATATAAGCTTTTCATACAGAGGGTGGTAGCTATCTGAAATGAGATGCCCGAGGAGGTGATGGAAGCAGATATAGTTACAATATTTAAAAGGCATTTGGAGGAGTACATTAGATAGGAAAGGCATGGAGGGATAGGGACCTAATTCAGATAAATGGGATAAGTGTAGATAGGTCTCACAGTTGACATGGATGAGAAAGGCTGAAAGGCTTTGTTTCTATGATTTGATTACTTTATCCAATTGGAATTTCTCCTGTATCTTTGTCTTTTGGGAAAGATAATGCTACTGAGGTCATGCTACTTTGAAGACTGATTGGTCATAGGCATGCAGAAATTTGTCTATATAATCATTCCAGAATATTCTTCCAGCCAGATACCATAGGAAGTGGTTCTGGGGCTGTCCTTTATAAAGGAATCCCATCAGTAACTGATAAAACCTGACCCCTCCATTAAAGCCACAATCCACAGAAATAGGAGATGGACAGATTCTGCTAATGTAACCATTTTATCTCAGATAACAAGTGACTGTAATTTTACAAGGTAGCTCTATTTTCCAATGACACATGAGCAAATAATAATCCAAATAACAAGGTTTTCAAATAGCCCCACAGGTCAATAGGTTGCAGACTTGAGATGGTTCCATAAGGAAGTAAAATGATTATCTTTCAATTGTCTTAAAGAAATGAAGCAGTGGTGATATTAAGTGAGCACAACTGCCGACAGAAGTATCTTAGTGATTCATGCTACTTTGAATTTATGTCTGTGAGTTGCATTTAGAAACTAAAAATATTTAGTCAAGGTCACACAGCTTCCAATTTTCAGCAAATAAAATAATATTGAAGAAATCAAAGACCTATAAAAAGGAAAGGATAAAAAAAATTCAAATAATTATAAAAGCTCATACAAAAACTAGATTAGGATACTGACTAAGAAATAGGCTTGATTGTGCACCAGCTAGCCCTTGGTTCAAAAAAAATCCAATGAATTGGTCGTAAATTTTGGAGGTCTCTTTCCATCACTATTTCAGTTAAAAGGAATGCATCTTTATATGGTCTGAAGTCTTGGATACAATGCTTAGTATGGTTTATTCAAGACTTTTCCAGAATGCACTAACCGAATTTCCTAAATTGATTTAACCTTTCATGCAAGGTAATCTGGTGTTGCATTAAGTTGAAAAGAACGTGAACTATGTTGTCAAGTAACATATGTTCATCTCGGAGGGTATCATGCTAATGTTCTTCGATCCAAGCCATAACCAGACTACTATACCCAATTTTTTCATACAAAATATTCTTGTCCTGTAAGTATAGTGCAAGTGAGAGGCACAAGACCGGTTGGTTACCTCAGTGATGAGCAGGAATGCTGGACTTTGAAATAAACTGAATGAATAAATCCTTTAAAAGGCAAAAATATATTAAACTAGCATAGTGGTTAGTGCGATGATGTTACAGTTCAGTACGTCAGAGTTCAGAGTTCAATCCTGCCGTCCTCTGTGAGGAGTTTTGTATGTCCTCCCCATGGAATGCATGCATTTTCTCCTGGTGCTCCCACAGTTCAAAGATATGCCAGTCAGTAGGTTAATTGGCCATTGTAAATTGTCCTGTGATTAGGTTAGGGTTATTTCGGAGGCAGTCGGGGGCTGCTGGGCGGCATGGCTTAAAAGGCTGGTTGGGCCTATTCCCTCCTGTATCCCTAAATAAAAGTTAAACAAATAAAAAGATGAATTAAATATAAAATGTTTTAAAGGTAAATCATACTTACTAAAAGCAAATTTTCATATCAACTCGAATTAGTTCCTACAAAAAGCAAATTATATTTGAAATAGATTTTCATTTTGAGGTCAGTTGGATGATTCTTTGTTGGAGATTCCTCCTACCCAATCTGTTCAAATAAGCCAACTGAGCTTCACTTTTACAATCTTGTACCATATAGCCTATAGCATAATAAGGGACTACTTTATGTTTTAGTAACACGTCGTTGAATGCGCTATTAGGCGCGTATCGATCTGTACGTGTGCCGAGTTCAGATTCTGCCAGTAAAGAACCATGAACCTTAGCTCCCGTCTCCAGCATTTTTATTAATAGCATTGTTATGTAGCCAGGCCACATACACAACAAATTGGCTACAAGACTAATGAATCTGCATCATAACGGAACCCTGTGCTTTAATTGATAACGATACTCAGAGGAAGAGCGCAAGGTATGAGCCAAGGAGTGGGAGAAGGAGGCAGAGTGAGGCCACGAGGCTGAAAGAAGCGCGAGCACAGCTGGGGTCAGGAACATCAGGAGACCAAGAGACGCAGTCGGAGCCGCAGCACGTCCAGACGAGACCACAGCCGGTGCTGATCCCCGGGGGCTGAGGGTCTGCCTGCCCCAGAAGGGAGATAAAAAGGAGTGACATACACAGCTAGACAGAGTGCGCTCGTGGCGCTAGCAAAAAGGACACATGAGTCAAAAAGGAAAACAAGGGGAAAGCGGGGCTTAATTAACATTGCAAAGATGGTGATGATTGGAACTATTATAACATTTGATAGTGGCACTGAAGACTGGGCAACTTACATTGAGAGAGTGGAGTTATATTGTGAGGCTAAAGGTGTTAGGGTTGAAAAGAAAGATAGCGTATTACTCAGTATTATGGGAACAAAAACATACAGACTGCTACGAAGCTTGTTAACCCCTGAAAAGCCAGCTGACAAAACATTGAAGCAGATAGTAGATACTCTCCACAGCATTTAAACCCAAACCACTGATCATTACTGAAAGATTTAAATTTCACAATCAGAATCAGAGCAAAAATGAAAGCATTTCTGAATATTGTACTGAATTGTGCAAATTATCAGAACGTTGTCAATGTGGAGCTAGTCTATCGGACGCATTGAGGGACAGGTTAGTGTGTGGCATGCACTGTGAAACCACACAGAAGAAGATTCTGTGTGAAAGAGACCTTACATTCAAGAAAGCGCTAAACATTGCAATGTTAGCAGAAACAGCAGAACAAGGTACTTCTGAGATACAACAACAATCTCTGGAATAAGCCACAAATAAAATGTCACTGAACAGAAATGAAGGAAATAAATGTTACTGTTGTGGGAACATGTCACATGACCCTGATGACTGTTGGTTTAAAGACAAAGAATGCAGAAACTGGGGCAAACAGGGCCACACTGGCAGAGTATGCAAAGCTAGTAAACAGCAGAAAAAGGACAAAATACAGAGAAACAAGAAACCCCAGAAAGGAAAATACAACAATGTACACAAAATGAAAGAAGGCAGTTCTGATGAAAACAATTCAGACAAAAGTGAATTGTCTTGCCTGCAACTTCACAGCGTGAAAGAGACAGGTGATCGAAGAGTAATAAGGATCACTCCACAAGTGGCAGGCATGAGATTGAAAATGGAGTTGGACACAGGCTCAGCTTTAACAGTGATCTCTGTACACGACTACAAATGACTGTTTTCTCACGTACCTCTGAAACGAACAAAACTACTGCTGAAGACTTACACAGGACAGAATGTGCGTCTCGAAGGCAAAATTAAAGTGACAGTAATGTACGGAGACAAAATACAGCAGCTGAACCTCTATGTACTGAAAAATGGAGGAGCACCGTTACTGGGATGTGAATTGCTCAGGAAAATCCAGTTGGATTGGCACACCATCAAGGCACTAGTTGTGTCAATAAAGGAAGGCAGCTCAGCGGGGAAGATGTCCGCAGCTCTCCTCTCACCCATTGTCGACTATTACAACAACGAGGAGGAGCTAGACTGTGTTGACGATGAGAACAATTGCAGTATCCATGGCTGCAACTCGGATGAAGATACAGAGGTTGCAAGGGAGACAGATATTACCATTAAGCAGAATGGTGAAGACTTCCTGGTAGTAAAAGAGCATATGTACCAGGAGAAATCAACATCTCTCAAAAGACAGCTACAGCAGTTACAGGAAGGCACTTTGCAGGAGTATCAGAAAAGGATGAAGAAACTAGAGCAACAATATAAGGAAAGAATGCATAATACAGAGCTTTTTCTGCAACTGGAGACAGAACAAGTGGAAAAGAATTATATTAAAGAGATGAAAGCAGCAGTGAAGGAATTTGAAGATAAAAAGATTGAGTAGGAAGAAAAGAAAAAGATGATTAAGAATGAGAGGCTAACAATGGAACTCACAGGAGTTTCTATGGAGGTAAAGCCAATAATGACTAGGAAACTAAGGAGACCTAGTGACCCTGTTACAGACAAAAGACAAAAACCAGCACCTGCAGTTAATTACTTGTTAACAGATGAACAGATAATGTAAGATCTGCGCACTCTCAATAAGCTTAAATCTCCGAAAAGACCAGCATCTCTGTCTTCTCCTGAGCATCTTCCCAGCATTCCTGCTGAATCACCAGCACAAAGATATGAAGCACAAATGGAAGATGGAAAGTTATATTATGATAGAGATTCTATCATAAAGGTTAGGCTATCTATTTGGAATCTAAGGAGAATACAAAGATTGGCTATGTAATTAGCTCAGTTGGAACAAATGAAATATGGTTAAAGAAGACAAGTGATAGCACAAAGATGTGTATACATCTAGGACAGCTACACAGAGTCTTCATTATATGGAGACGATATGCTGCCTAGATCTCTTAGCAAGTTGGAGGTGCACATCTTCTTACTCCCTATGCTCAGAGGTAAACTTTTCATGACTTTTATATGGAAATCTGTATTAAAACAAGCAATTTTATTGACAGATGTTACCTAGAGAGGCAGAGAAGACCCCCTAGTGACTTGAGTTATAAATAGGTCTTAAATCAAAAGTAAAAAAAAGGCTTGTTATAATTTGATATTATTAAATTATTAAATAAACAAATGGAAGGCTTTTGTATGTTAAGAGTAAACAAATTTGTTTAGCATTGTGCCCCAGAAAAAAAACAGTTGATACACTATTAAAATAAACGGGGAGGAATGTACCATATAGTCTACAGTATAATAAGGGACTACTTTATGTTTTAGTAACACATCATTGAATGCATTATTAGGCACATATTGAGCATGTGTTATTAGGTGCGTATTGATCTGTACGTGTGCGGAGTTTGGATTATGCCAGTAAAGAACCATGAAACTTAGCTCTCATCTCCAGCGTTTTAATTAATAGCATTGTTGTGTAACCAGGCCACATACACAGCAAATCTCATGAACATGTATGAAACAAGAGGAGACAGCTGTTACTTGCCTTAATGGAATAGAGCATAAATTGTTACTTGTCTAATAAAGAGTGTGGCACTTAGTCCATAACACGGGGATTTGGCCTTCACTTCTGTTTGTACACGTGTGACAGGAAGATGGAGAATACCAATGCATGCAGGAGTCTGGTCTTGTAATTCATGTTGATGTTGCTGTCCCTCCATGTTCTTTTGAGTTTGGATAGTGCAGTCATTGTGCAGTTCTTGCCAGGACTTCGGGTCTTGATCCTTCATCACTGATGATTGCCCCCGGGTATTTCAACTGCTGCATTGTCTCAAGTTTCTGACTATGGACTGAGATATCTGTTCTGATGGCACCATTGGCATTTGCCATGAGCTTGTTTTTCTCAGCACTTATTTCCATTCCAAACTTTGTGGAGGCTCTGTCAAGATGGCTGACCAGGTTGGCCAATTCGTCCTCTTTTCCTGCAAGTCCATCAATGTTGTCAGCAGATCTTAGATTTGCGACGTTCCTCACTCCGATGCTGACTGTGCCCACATGATCTTCAAGGGCAAGACTCATAATCCGTTCCAGGAAAACGTTGAAGAGAGTGGGGGAGAGGAGGCAGCTCTGATGGACTGCTACAGGGGTGTGGAATCACTCCCCGATGGTGCCTTGAGTGAATACTGCACTGGTTGCCTTGGCGTAAGGCTGATGGATTTTATGAATCAGCTCCTGCAAGACCATCCAGCATCACATTGGCCCCCATGAAGACCTTCTCACAATGGCGAAGAAAAGAAAACTGAGATGGTATGGCCACGTAACAAGATCCAGTGGTCTTGCAAAGATCATTCTACAAGGAACTGTGGAGGGGAAAAGCAGAGGCAGACAGAGGAAAAGATGGATGGACAACATTAAAGAATGGACAGGGAAAACATTTGTGGTGACCCAGGCCCTGGCACACAACCATGACAGATGGAACAGACTGGTGCAAAGCCCCGACGACTCCACCAGAAGTTAAGGGCGCGAGAAGAAGAAGAGATTTACATCAAAATGGATTTCACCACCAAACTGCATAGATATCTCAACATCCATGTGAAGTGAGAAGGTCACATTAATCTGCAGGTTCTAAAAGCCTTTTGAAATATTCTGTGTAAAAACTTGCAAGCCTGTCCTTCTATGTCACTTTATACTCTGCCAACTTTGGAATTTGCCTTGGGTGTGTGAAGGTAGTAGAAAGCAAACTTACTTTTTTGTTAAAAATGTATACAGTCGGCCCTCCTTATCCACGGAGGATTGGTTCCAGGACCCCCCGCAGATACCAAAAAAACGCGGATGCTCAAGTCCCTTATTTAGCCTGACCAGTGCGGTGGTCTTTAGGACCCAGTGGAACACCCAGACCTTATTTAACCTGTCTCAGTGTGGTGAACTTTAGGACCTGGTGGCGCAGCTCTGAATCCGCAGTGTTTCTGTTCACGAAAATAATCACGATCACAATTGAAAATAAAGTGTAAGTAATAAAGCGATTGGAAAGAGTTGAAACGCCATCAGTCATTGAAAAAGCTTTAAGCTACAGTCGGTCAATGATCGGAACAATTTTAATGGAGCATGTGAAAGGCCCAGCCCCGATGAAAGCTACAATTATTACTAAGCTACGCAGTGGTTTAATTATTGAAATACATACGTTTCTTAAATGTTTTATATGCATAGAAATGTAAAATATGTACTATATACTAAGAAAAATGTTTGACTAACTGATGCAAAGTAATACTGGATGTATCTGTTCCGACTTCAAATCCGATTTAAAGGCAGTCTCAGGAACGGAACATATTCATAACCCGGGGTCAGCCTGTACTCTTAAATCATCTCTAGATTACTTATAGTACCTAATACAATGTAGATATATGTAAATAGTTGTTATACTGTATTGTTTAGGGAATAATGACAAGAAAAAATAGTCTGTACATGCTCAAATAACAAGTGCTGGAGAGAGAAATTCTGGGTTTCCCCGATCCGTGATAGGTTGAATCCACGCATGCGGAACCCGTGGATAAGAAGGGCCAACTGTATCTGTTTTACTAAGTTTTTTTTTGCAATAACATACTCACTAATTCTCATTTTTAACTGTCCTGAAGATAAAAATCACAGCATCTAGTTCTTGGAGTTCTTGAAATCTGCGAAAGAGCAAAAGTAGAAAGCTTCAAAATAGCTCGAAAAACAAATATTAAGTAAAATAAACAAAAAAAGGAATATTCCACATCTCAAGCAAATCAAAAGCGAGTGAAAAAGATGTAAAAGTTTCAAATATTTTCATCAAAACTGCAATAACTTAAGAGATTTAACTGTTTATAAACGTGTACATTATTCGTCATTTGGGTAAGTGTACAAGTGTACATTTGGATAAATGTACAAGGCACGGTTAGAAAATAGGCAGATGATACTATATTGATTTTTCAGATCTTGATATCAGTAGTATAGCCAGAATTTATGACCATTTGTAGTTGGTGTTGAAGGCATCATGCTGCCTCATAACTCCACAGAGGCAAGTACAGGCTTGACTTCAGAAGCTGTGTTGAGTTTCCCATGATGATGTGAGTTTCTTTTGGGTTCTTTCCACGTCTCAAAAATGTAAGTTAATTGTCTACAGTAAATTTTTCCTTAATTGCGAGAGAGAGAGAGAGACACACACACACATCCCCCCGCCCCCCCCCCCCCCAGATTTAAACTCTGATGTCCCAAGCTGTCATAGTGTCACACCAATCTCTGGTACTTTGGCACCCTAATGACTTGCCACAGTAGACATAGCTTCTGAATTGCTTTTGTAGCAATAGTATTTATGGTGAAATGCTTGCAAGAAAATGAATCTCAAGGTAGTAATTGGTAACTTTGATACTTTGAAATTTGTCTAGTTGAGTTTCTGGTAAATGGACCTCCAAGAGGTTAACAGTAGCGAACTTAGCAACGATAAAGCCCTTGTTGTCAGTATCCTCTCATTGAAAATTTCCTTTAAAAGGTAAAAAGTATTGATGGTGCTAAGCAAAAGGAACTAGAGGCGACTTAGTAACAGGAGATGAAAATTAGATATGTAGAAAATTTAACAGCATCTGTTTTATGTGAAAATAGAAGCTTTGGTTTTGCTCCTGTGCTGAGTCAAGGAAGTTCCAAAAGTATTGAAAAGCTCCAGTGAAATTATTTTTGTCAAAATCCAGATAGTGCACATTGTGCGTACACAAACATAATGTTATAAGTGAGTATAATTCTGTAATAAATAATTTAATTGACTTAGATAAAGTTAATGATAAACATACTGAAATGATTGAATTAATGAGTATTTTATCATTGAGTACGCTTTATGGTTGTAAAAGAGAGATATTCTGCATGAAGGGAATTACCTTGCAATACAATTTGGATAAATTGAGGCCTCTTCTTGATACTTTAAACATGAAGTCATGTCTTGGGATTTGAGTCACACATAAGGGCAAGATCCTCTTCCGTGTATGAACCTAGCTGCTGGAGAAAAACAAGATTTTTACTTTTTGATTTGAGGACTATGTATTATGTTGGCACTTTGCATTCTGACATAAAACTCAGGAAAGTACAACACAGGAAGAGGCTCTTCAGCCCATTGTTGTGCTGAACAAATTAAGCTAATAGTGCCTAAGCCCTTTGCATGCCACCTTGGCTGAACAGAGGAGCAGTTAACAGTAATAGACTAAGACAACTGTGCTGCTCCAAAGAGCACTATATGAGATCATTCTTATCCTCGGCCATTAGGCTCTATAATGAGACAACCTACAGCCGGGGAAGTGATGACTCCCTCCTGTTCGACTGTTTGATGTAACTCATTTTTTATTCTTTTTTCTCTTCTAATATTTGTATATCTGTGCACTTGTACTGCCTCCGTGACACTGTAATTTCCTTTAGGATCAATAAAGTATCTATCTATCTAATTAAAATGATCCATTTGCTCTGCACAGAACCCTTATCTCAACTATGCCTGTATATTCATGTAGCTATCTGCAATCCTCTTAAGCACCTTTGTCATATCTGTGTCCACTACCACTCCTAGCAGAGCATTCCCCCACTCAATGTGTAAAAAGACTTGCCCCACGAACTTAGCCCCTCTCACTTTAATTACATTTTAAACAAGGAGGGGGGGAATACCAACTGTCTTTTATGTCTGTACCTCTTGAAATTTTATAAACTTCAATCATGTTCTGCCACTCAAGAGAAAGCAACACGTTTGTCTCTAATCCAGGCAGCACCCTGTTAAATCTCTTATGCACTCCTTGTAAAAGATCCATAACCCTCTTTATATTGGTGTGACCAGGACTGGATGCAGTACTCAATCTACAGTTTAATGAAATTCTTACAAAACTGCAGTGTAATTTCCTGACTCTTGAACTCGATGTCTCAATTAAGGCAAGCATGCCATACCCCTTCTTTAACAGCTTATCAACTTGTGTGGCCACTTTCAGGGAGCTATGGACTGTGCCCTTCCACTTTACGTTTGATCTCCCAAGGTACAACACCTCACACTTGTCTTGATTATACTCATTGTCTGCTGTTTGTTGTTCCAAAGACATAAATAGAGTAGACAGTATCTTTTCATCAGGGTTGACATGTCTAATAGCAGAGAGCAAGCACTTAAGGTGGGAGGGATTCATTTTAAAAGAAATGTGAGAGGCAAGTTTTTTACATGGAGTGGTGAGTGCCTGGAATGAACTGCCTTGGGTGGTGGAAGAGGCAGATCTGTTAGGGCCTTTTAAGAGATAGGTACATGAATATGAGGGAAATGGAGGGATAACAGATTATTTTAGTTGACCAGTTTACTAATTTATTTACTCAGCCACATTGGCCTGTTCCTGTGCTATGTTCTAAGTATGAAGCAAGTGGAACTGGGGACTAAGCACACAGGCCTTGTGGTGCTCCTATGCTGATTGTGGAGGAAATGTTGTTGTCAATCTGTACTGACTAGGATCTGCAAGCAAGAAAATTGAGGATCCAGTTGCACACGGAGGTATCAAGGCCTAGGTCGTGGAGCTTAGTGATTAGTTTCAAGTGGATTATAGTTTTGAATGCAGAACTATAATCAATGAAGAGCATCCTGATATATGTACGTTCATTGTCTGGGTGTTCCACAGCTGAGTGAAGAGCCAGTGAAATGGCATCTACTGTTGACCTGTTGTGATGGTAGACAAATTGATACAGATCCAAGTCACTCCTATGGTAGTAGTTAATATGCTTCATGCCAAACCTCTTAAAGAACTTCATCACGGTTGATGTAAGTCATTGAGGCAAGTTATCTTCTTCTTGGGCACCCGTATGATTGAAGCAGGTAGGTCAAGTCAAGTCAACTTTTATTATCATTTTGACCATAACTGCTGGTACAGTGCATAGTAAAACTGAGACAACGTTTCAACTGTCCTGGAAGTGACTATGGATTAGCTGGGCATGTGCACGCTTTTCCCCTCTGATGGCTCAGGACAGTTTGGCCCTTGCTGTTGTTAGAGCTGCCTTGTTGCCTGCTCTGAAGGCGGAGTCGCAGGACCTCAGCAGCGCACGCACCTCTGCGGTCATCCATGGCTTCTGGTTAGCGCGTATAGTGATGGTCTTGGACAGAGTAACATCATCAGTGCACTTGCTGATGTAGCTGGTCACTGATGCTGTGTACTCCTCTACGTTGGTAGAGTCGCCATCGGTTGCAGCCTCCCTGAACATGTGCCAGTCAGTGTTCTCAAAGTAGTCTTGAAGAGCAGAGATGGCTCCTGCTGGCCAGGTTTTCACCTGCTTCTGAACAGGTCTGGAGCGCCTGGCGAGCAGTTTGTATGCTGGGATTAGCAAAACAGAGACATGGTCTGAGTATCCAAGGTAAGTACCTTAGACTGCTGAAGCAAGAGCTTAAAGATATCAGTAAACACTCCAGCCAGTTGATTAGCACAGGTATTCAGTACTTGGCCTGCTTGGATTCAGAACTTGCTTGCCAATAGAAGAGAGAGGGTGGTGATCAAAGGGACTTATTCTAGCTGGTGATCTGTGATTAGTGGTCTTCCATGGGGATCTGTACTGGGCCTACAAAGGGGTTGTTGTGTTGTGGACAGAGTAGATGACTGGCAAAGTGGGATATAGATCATTTGCAGATATAGGTGGAGAAATGGCAGATAGAGTTTAACCTGACCAAATGTAATGAGAATGTACACTGTTAAAGGCAAGACCCTTAACAGTGTTGATGAGCAGAGTGATCTTGGGGTCCAAGCTCATAGCTCCCTGAAAGTGGCTACGCAAGTCGACAGGGTGGTTAAGAAGGCATGTGTCAAGCTTGCCTTTATTTGTTGAGGTATTGAGTTCAAGAGTCAGGAGGTTATGTTGCAGCTTTATAAAACTCGAGGTAGACTGCATATAGAGTATTGGATACAGTTGTGGTCACCCCATTATAGGAAGGATGTTGAGGCTTTGGAAAGGGTGCAGAAGATGTTTATCAGGATGTTGCCTGGTAAATGAATGTGTGTGCTGTAATGAGATTGGTGGAGAAACTTCGGTAGTGTTCTCTGGAATGTTAGAGGCTGAGAGGAGATCAGATAGAAGTTCATAAGACTATGAGAGGCATAGATAGAGCAGACAGACAGTATATTTTTCCCAGGGTTGAAATGTCTAATACCAGAGGACATGCATCTAAAGTGAGATGGTATACAGTAATTTTAAAGATGTGAAGGGCAAATATTTTACATAGAGAGTGATGGCTGCCTTGAATGTACCACCAGGGGTGGTGGTAGAGGCAGATACATTAGGGACTATGAAAAGCCAATGAAAGAAAATTGAGATTTTAAACCTCCGCTGCCTTGTGGCCATACCCACCCATGGGCAACGACATGGGTGCCAAGCTGTATCGGCATTTGCCCATCCTTTGGTCTACATCAGTGGGCAACAGCCAGTTCTTCAAATCTTTCCACCCAGCTGTTCTTGAAAATGTAGTCTTTAGGATCCTGCACCTCCTCCTTGATAGTAGCAATGAGAAAAGGCATGTCCTTCATGACGGGGGTCCTTAATGATGGATGCCGCCTTTTTGAGGCATTACCTTTTGAAGGGGTTCTCAGTGCTGGGGAGGCTAGTGCCCATGATGGAGTTGGCTAAGTTTACAATTTTCTGCCGCTTTTTTCAATCCTGTTCAGTGGCCTCACCGTTACAGATAGTGATGCAACTAGTTAGAAGGCTCTCCTTGGTACATCTATAGAAATTTGCAAGGGTCATTAGTGACAAACAAGTGTCCTCAAACTTATATTGAATCTTATCCTCTGTCATACCTTCTTTGTAATTGCATCAGTGTTGAGTCCAGGATAGATCTTCAGAGATGTTTACACCCAGGGGCCTGAAACTGCTTACGCTTTCCACTGCTGATTCCTTATGAGGACTGGTGCATGCTTCCCCGATGCCCATATCCTAAAGACCACAACCAAATCTCCGGTCCTATTGCTGCTGGGTTTTTGCAGGGTTGAAGAACTGAGTAAGAGGTTCATTCTTTCAAACTTCTCAAAGAACTTCATCACTGTTGATGTAAGCACAACTAGACAATAGTCATTGAGGCAAGTTATCTTGTTCTTCTTGGGCACCTGTATGATTGAGCACATCAACCTCTGGATTGTAATTTTTTTTTCCCTGACAGCAATTACTAGTGTGAATTAGTGTTATAATAAACTTTCTTCCACCAACAGGCAAACACTGCATAGCAAACTGTATTTTTGCTGCATTTTTAAGCAAAGGCAAGTCCATCATTTCAACCCCAGACTATTGCAAACGTGAAATCTCTTTCTAACCAGTACAAACATTTCAGTTTGAAGCTTTATGTGCGGGGCGGTGGGGGGGGGGGGGGGGTGGGTTCATTATACATCTGCAATGTTCCTGCCACCAGAGGCACGAAGATCACATTTGCACCCTTGCTGGTTGCAAATCTCAGTATTGCATGAGCTAAGACATTACCTACTCATGTTTTGGAATGACTCCAGTAATATTCTTTAGAATACTCTCTCTCATTCTGAAATCCTACTCTGAGTAAATAAGCAGCCAACATAAAAATTGCAATGAATGTGCAATGGTATAGACTGTAATTCAAAGTTATGTGAACACCACGCGCTTAACAAAGGAAACAATACCTATTATGGTTGTGATTAGTCAATATATGTTTAGAGAGGTTCCACAAGTTCTATAAAGGTAACTGCGTTACATAATGAATATGACTAATGTAAGATTTACAATTCGGGTTTCGACTGACACTACTTTTCTGGTTACTCATGAAATTTATTGGGCTGGGTCGCTACATCCCTGTCTACCCACACCTAGACTCAGTCCAGATAAGGACTGTGATCCATTCCATGTAGTCAGCAACAGTATCTGGATGATAGTGTGCCTTGTATGTTAAATGCCAAGGTCTGCCCTGGAAACACCCTTGCAAGATGGAAACCTCACACATTTAAGGGTGCAACTTTGCCATTGTGCAAGCTTGAAAATGTTTGAATGCCTCTGACATTCTTAAACATTTAAACACTATTAAAACTGGGGTAAATTATATTTAAAAAATAAGAAATCTTAAAAGAAAAGAATAAAGTTAATTAAAATCTTATATATTAGGGTCAAGTTATTTTAATAACGTTAGAATTAGAATCAGAATCAGATTTAGAATTAGAATTGGTTTTATTCTCACTGATGTGGAATTTGTTTTGCGGCATACAAGTTTTACACTTGTATGATGTATAATCTAGACACAAGCTGACTATAAGTTACAAAAAAAGCAGTAGTGCAGATTTAAGCATGTGCATGTTTGTTTTCATGGACCATTCAGAAATCCAAAGGTGAAGAAGCTGTTCCTGAATCGTTGAGTATGAGTTTTCAAGCTCCTGTACCTCCTCCCTGAATTAGTAATGAATAGTGAGAAGGCATGTCCCAGATGGTGAAGATCCTTAATGATGGATATCGCCTTCTTGAGGCCCTATGCTTGATGATGTCCTCAGGGGTGGGGAGGGTTGTGTCCATGATGGAGTTGGCTGAGTTAATAACCCACTGAAATCCCTTGTGATTCTGTACATGAAACTCTCCATACTAGACTGTAATGCAATCAGTCAGAATGTTCTCCACTATACATCTAAAGAAATTTGTCTTAAAATACAAACCAAATCTCCTAAAACTCCTCATGAAGTAGAGCCTCCTTCATGATTGCAACACTGTGTTGGACCCAGAAAAGATTCTCAGTGAAGATCGGTGTGGTTCACTGTCAGTATCCTGGTCTTGCTGATGTTGAGTGTGAGGGACTTGTTATGACACCACTCAACCAGTTGATCTGTCTCATTCCTGTACGCTTCCACATTGCCATCTAAGATTCTACCAACAACCTTATCTTCTAAATCTTTGTCTTATAATTCCCATTGAATCAGTGGGGTCTCAGGTTCTGGTGCAGGACGTGAATGGCTGGTGAGCCCTCTTGTAAATCACCTTCCACCATCTTGGTTATCCAGTGATGAGGGACATGTTTAGAAGGCTTGTGCACTTTGAGATTAGAATTTATTCCCTTAACTCCTTGATGTTCATTCTGCTCATTCACAGGGTAGCCTTTCAATTTATTATGTGGTTAAGTCAGAGCTGCTCCAAAGCCTTTTCCTGGGCCAACTAATTATGTCATGTCAGGCCAAGTGAGAAGATCTTATTCTGAAAAGATGCTACCCTTCATTTTCAAATTACAAATAACTGAGATGATACTGTATAAAATAAGCAAGCAAGGGTGTACCTTTCAATGTTGCTGTGCAGAAAAGAATGAACCTCCTTATGTAAGTAAATATGAGTATGCAACTCAAAATTAGATTACAGCATACTCCTTTGAAAATTGTGTTTAATGCACTCTAGAATATTTGACTGAAATTAAATGGGCATTGTTGAATATATAAATTTTACTCCTGAATGCTTTGAAGATGAGCCCAACTGGTTTGGAAAGGAAATATGGTATGCATTGGCAGCTTGATACATTTTACAGTGCAGCATATTGCAAATGCTTTACAAAAAGAGTGGCTTAATTCAATCAATTTTCTATTCTGCATCATTATGTCTATAAGTGCTTAAAGTATTGAATGTTGACATGTATTTTGTACTTTATCTGATTTTATCCGACTCCTCGTTCACTATCACACATTTTGCAATACCTCCCAAAAATAGTTTCACTCCAGGTAAACTTACTTCTGATCAGTTATAAATGACTGTGATTGTAAAATTTTAAAGTACTTCAATGCTACTTATAACATCAATTCAAAACAGCATGGCATGTCACAATTTTTCACAGACAATATTCATATCCAGCTGTACAGAATGTGATCTTATCTGTATTCTTGCTGGTGTAAGGAAATAAGTAACAATGAGATTTTCTGTTTTAATTGGGTCTTGCCTGTTTACCTGTCTTCTTGTGTTTGTTATTGGGATTACAATTGCTTTATATATCTTGTTTATCAGCCACGAACCCTCCTGTACTTCACTTCAAGTTGAAGATTAGTTATAATTTGTTTGCTTGCTATGATGCAGCAGTCCGTGGGCAGATTACGCTTGTATTTTTCTTAGTCATGATAGGCTAAGCATCAAATCTCAAGGACTGTGATACCAACAAGCATTGAAATCTTGTGAGATATTTTTAGTTTACTAATTACTTTTTTCCCCTTTAACAAAAATACTTAGCATCTTTGAAGCCTTATCTTGATCCTATTTATCCATGATGTATTTATAGCTTTCCCACTTTCTACATTAAAATTTCTTTCCTTTTACTTAGAATCACGAGTTTTCTTCAATGGATGATTGGTTAATATCATAATATCATGTTAGCATCTGGGAACTTAATGGTTATTTTCTTTTTAAGTGCCAAGACGCCACAATTACTGGAAATCTAAGTAAGATCTGAAAGCTCCGGCAATACTGAGAAGGTCTGGCAGTTTTTAGACTGTATGAGAGTAACAGTGTCAACAGTTTAGATTAATGACCATTTTCAGCATTTTCCATTTAATATCACTCCAGAATTCTCTGAATTCGCAATATATTTTGTAACAGCAAGTTTTCAGGTGCTAGCCTTGATTTCGAGATTAATGTTATTTTCATTGCATTGAGGAGCAATAGATTGCTTTCAGAAACATCCATGCATTGGTCTTTTTTTTTAACGACAGTAATTTCTGCTGCTCTATCAAAGAGAAAAGACTGTAGGGTAATGTAATTGGGAGAAATATGCATAACTCACATCCACCGACATTGAGTTGGGGTTTCGCTTTAAGAGGCAGGACTGGCGTGATGATGTTATTACATAAAAGATTTTAAGTGTGCTTTTGTTGTGTAGGTTTTGGAATTTAGTAAAACGTGTTATGGGATTCATTAAACATAAAATTTGCGGAATTCTACATTGGTGACCCCGATACTCTAGGATGTTTCCAGAGTTAGTGAACATGTCGGCCAATGCTTTTGCTTTGAAACTGCCAGAGTTTTGGGAGCAAAATGCCATCACTTGGTTCGTACAGATATTTCTATGTGGTTGCGTCACTCAGCAACTCCACGACTTCAAGAGTGGTGATTCTGCTAAAACACCCGCCTGGACACGATAAATTCCAATCACTGAAAATTCACCTTTTACTGAATTTTGGACTATTGGAGTCTGAGTTGCTCTCCTTACCCACTCTCAGCGACGGTAAGCCTTCAGACCCAATGGACCACATGCTGTCTCTCCTGGGAAATTACCATCTATGTTTATTTTTAAAGGACCCTTCACGCAACAAGTGCCTGATCCAATTCAAACCGTATCATCAAGTTTGCGGATGACACAACGGTGTTTGACCTTATCAAGAATGATGACGAGTCGGAGTATAGAGAGGAAGTGGGGTGGCTGGTGGATTGGTGTGAGAACAACCTAAGTGAAGAGAAAAGAGATCATTGTTGGCTTCAGAAAAGTGCAGAAACACCCCCCCCCCGCCTGCAAATACATGGTTCCTCCGTAGAGAGAGTTAAGTGGACCAAGTTCCTGCGAGTGCACATTATGGAAGACCTCACCTGGTACCTTAATATCACCTCTCTGAACAAGAAGGCCCAGCAGCACCTGCACCTCTAAGCAAGGCTCCCATCCCCTATCTTTACTGCGTTTTACAGGAGCACCATTGAGAGCGTCCTGACCAGTTGCATCTCCATCTAGTATGGGAGCAGTTGAGCATCAGACCAGAAGCCCCTTTAAAGGACTGTGAAAACAGCTGAGAGGATCGCAGGGGTCTCCCTACCATCCATCAGGGCCATTTATCAGGAGCGCTGCATTCACAGGGCTCTTAGTATTATTAAGGATCCCACTCATCCATCCAGCATCCTCCTTGTCTTTCTACCATCAGGCAGGAGACTATGAAGCATAAAAGCAAGAATGTTGAGGATGAGAAAGAGTTTCTTCCCCCAGGCCATTAGGCTTCTGAACTCCCTGTGCATCGTATTCAAAGTGTCATTGTTCTGTACCTTAAAGTATTTAATATTAATACACTTTAGTTCATTATTTATGTGTGATCCATCTGTAGATTTTATCCTTACCTTCATAAGTTATCGTGCGTTTTGTGTAACACAAGTTTTACTTGTTAAGTGATACACGGGTTCGGTATGGGCTTCCAAATCCTAAGAACTTGCTACAGGAGCACAACTGAGATCATCCAGACTGGCTGCATCAGTGCCTGGTATGAGAACTGTACCTCCCTTAATCACAGGATTCTGCAGAGAGTGGTGCAGACAGCCCAGTGCATCTGTAGTTGTGAACTTCCCATGATTCAGGACATTTACAAAGACAGATATACAAAGAGGATCATTGGGGACCTGAGTCACCCCAGCCACAATCTATTCCAGCTGCTACCATCTGGGAAACAGTACTGCAGCATAAAAGCCAGGACCAACAGGCTCTGGGACACAAACACAAAGTACTCTGCAGATGCTGTGGTCAAATAAACACATACAAACAAGCTGGATGAACTCAGCAGGTTGGGCAGCATCTTTTGAAAGGAGCAGTCAACATTTTGGGCCGAAACCCTTCGTCAGGACAGCTCTGGGACAGCTTCTTCCACCAGGCCATCGGACTGATTAACTCATGCTGATAGAGTGTATTTCTATGTTTCATTGACTGTTCTACTTATTATAAACTACTTTGATTGCACATTGCACATTTAGACAGAGACGTAACGTAAAGACTTTTACTCATGTATGTGAAGGATGTAAGAAAATCAATTCAATTCGATACTGTGCTTTATAGTCAGGTTCAGAGAAACATTGTCTCTTCTATATACATATGGTTATATACATTATATACATGTATTAAGTTAAATGACTATAAACTTGACTTGAAACATAGAACATAGAAAACCTACAGCAGAATTCAGGCCCTTTGGCCCACAAATCTATGCTGAACATGTCCTTACCTTAGAAATTACTAAGGGATACAGCAAGTGCTTGATTCAGTTTGCACTGCCCTCACTAATGCACCCATAATGGACTATAGGGAGCATGCTAAAATGGCTGACTGTCTACACTCAGCCAGACAGCAGTGCATTATTTATCCTCCTTTACCTCAGTAACCCTGGTCCACGGGGGGGGGGTGATTGATAAGTTTGTGGCCTATGATTAAAAAGAGATGTTACTAACTTCAAGCTTTCTGCATAATCACTCAGAGAGTTGAACTGCATGTGTATGTAACGAGAGCTGTATAACTCATCTCCTTCTACCCTAGGCCACAAACTTATCAATCACCCCTGCTGTGGACCATTTCTGGAGATCCATGACACCAACTTCTACAAAGAAGGGATCGTATGCTCCACGACCACTGGTCTAAGTGTGTAAATGTAGGAGGGGACTATGTTGAAAAATAAATGTGCTAAGTTTTCTAAAATAGACTCCTTCTACCTTAGGCCACGAACTTATCAATCACCCCTCGTACGACCATTGAATCTGCTTCACTATTCCATCGCGGCTGACTTATTTTCCCTTGCAACCCCATTTACCTGCTTTCTCCCCAAACCTTTGACTCCCTTACCAATTAAGTACCCATTCATCAACATTTAAATTATACCCAGTGGCTTGGCCTCCACAGCCATCTGTGGCAATGAATTCTACAGTTTCACCACCCTCTGATAAAAATAGATCCCTCCTCATTTCTGTTCTGAAGGAATGACCTGTTCTGAGATATTCTACAAATTCTTTCTCTTAGGATCCAGCACCAACCTGATTTTTTCCCCAGTCTACATGCATATTGAAATCCCCATTGTTATAATTAAGGGAAAACACAGAGGTTGGAACAGAACGTTTATCATGTACAGTGCCACCGAATAGGTTTACTTGACTCGTTGTCACCTGGAAACAAAGAACATGTTCGTTGGTCAAATGCTAATTGATAGATGGACAAGCCTGCAAAATAGACTAATCACGTGATATAATTTGACAGACCAATAAACAGTCACACGGTGGATAAGACCAACATAACATTGCCCTTTTTATATTCTTTTTCTATCTCCTGTTGTAATTTGTACCCCAGATTCTAGCTACTGCTTGGAGGTCTGTATATAACTCCCATTGGGGTCCTTTTTACACTTACAGCTTTTAAAAAACTCTACCATGAGTAATCTACACCTTCCGATCCTATGTCACTTCTTTCTAACGATTTGATTTCATTCTTTGCCAATTACGCAACTCCACCCCTCTGTCTACCTGCCTGTCCTGTGATACGATGCATATCCTTGAATGTTAAGATCCCAGCTGTAATCTTTCAACTACATTGCTATAATGCCCACACATCGTATCTGCCAATTTCTAACTACACTACAAAGTCATCTACCTTATTTCATACGCTGTATGCATTTTAATATCATTCACCACCCTTTCTTTCAAGTTTGTCTCCGTGTTGCCCGTAGTTAAATTCATATCTCTTTTGAAACTTTTGTCTTATTCTTTATTCTGTAGATTTCAGTAACCTCTCCTTTCCTTTTACTTTATCCATTCTTTTTCAAGCTGTTGAACCTATCCCCCTACTATTTAGTTTAAATCTGGTCCTAAAACCCTATCTACAGCTCAAGTTGTGCAATTTGCCAGGACCCTGGGCCTGACATGGTTCAAGCAAAGTTCATTTCATTCAAACAGCTTCCTCTTTCTTCAATATTGGTGCCAATGAACCACAAGTTCAAACTCACTTCTCCCATGCCAATCTTTGAATGGTGTAGGAGAAGTGAGTTTAATGTTCTGTGCTTACACAAAATGGATATGATCTTCTATGCTTGCAAAGATAGAGTTCCAAAAATATCTTTATAAATAATTTTAAAATGATTCCAGTTTCCTTTTACCTTCCTCTTTAAAAGTCATTTTTTCATTTCATTTCATTTTAAATCTTTTTTATTAATTATTATTGAAGATTAACAAAAATGATACATTAAGTCAATATGTCATTATGAACAATATAGAATTAAATTAGCAAATAACTGATTAACAAATCTAAGCAATATATCAATAATAAGAAGAAAAAATAAAGTGTTGAGAATATTTTTTTGAGAACTAAAAAAAACCTCTACTAACTGAAAAAAAAGACAAAAACATTAAAAAAAAAACCATCGGGAGCACAGCCCCGGAGCTATACATCATACAAGCTTCCATAAAAAAACCGTCAATCCGCCAACTCAAATCCACAAGGAAAAATCAGAAGGAAACCATATTAATTAACTCAAATCAGATGATAGTAGCGGGTAAATGTACCCCACCTTTTCTCAAAATTGAATTTGAAAAAAAAAATCATACCTTGTAAAGCATAAGCTCAGAGTCACCATATTCTGACTTCGCATTTTATCTCATCTCATTGTAATATAGTAAAAGGAAAGGAGAGGTTACTGAAGTCTCCATAATAAAGAATAAGATAAAAGGTTTAGAAAGAGATATGAATTTAATTCAATATAATCACTCCAAATTACAATACTCATATCATTGCAGCTAGAATTTTTGGTTTTGCTTGTAAAGTTCTCACAATTAATGATGAGTACAGTAGACTTCACCAGGTGTCAAACCAGATTCATTGAGTTTCCTTCACTTCCAAGTGAACAAGTGCCAAAATTGTGTGAAAGTATAAATTGGGTGCAAAGGTAATTTTATCTCTTATTCTCTTATATATAGTTTTTCCCTATATAGACACTTGCAATCAGCTACAACTGTGATTGAATGAATAAACTGGGCTCAGTTTGTGCTCAACTGAGCATTTTAACATCATATTCGTGGCACTCTTAGATTTTATTTTCGATCTGTTTTAAGGACAGTAACATCTAAAATCCCCAATTGTGCAAGAGAATCATGTAGGCTCAATAGATGAAGTTTCATTTTCTTTCCCAAAACACTGAATAAGTGAAGCTAATTTACAGGGGTTGTTATTCATAAAAACTAACAGGTGGAATAGAATATTAAATGGTTTGTTTTTAAAAACTTAAATTATCTAAAATAAACCAGTTATGCAACCACTGCTGTTAGCACACGTTATTTGCATGGGTAACTGCAACAGTTTACAGAAGCCAGATATTTCATTATAATATTTAAATTAACTTCCAGCAGTGAAGGTTAAAGCCCAAGTGAAAGGCTTGGAAAGCCTGAAAGCCACATGAAGGCAGTTAGATCTGGATTACGCAGGTTAATTAGGAGGGTCTGGACTGCTGCCTCAGAAGCAAACCTGTCAATTTCACTCTCCTTCTTACCCTAAATGACTGATACCAATATCCATCAAGCCCCTCCATCTGCCTCAATCTCACTGTATTGCAATCTTCGCTTCTCTTCTCTGCACCAGTTACTATTCTCAGAGTCCGATAAACCCTAATTGTTCCCAGTTGTGGCTTTCTATTGTTAATTTATCTGCATGGAGCCAGTCATCTTGTCCAAGGCGAAGTGAGGTCTGGCTATTTAATCAGAAACAGAACTTGGCTGACCAGGCCCTTGAGTCAGTTCTGCACCTAATACAAGCTTGGCTGGTCCTGTCTCGTGCAGTCTCCTCCTGATCCAACAAATCTTTGGTCTGTTAATCTCAGTACTGAAGGCACTTGCCACCTGAGTCAACACAACATAGTGATCTGAGGTAAATATTTCTAAACATTTAAAATCTTTACATCAAGAAATATTTTTCAGCCTCATTCAGTCCTAAATAGATAGCTCCTTTTCACATAACTATAAACCCTAGCCAACCAGAACAGCCTCTATGTTAGAAATTTACTAACAGTGATTAAATTGCCAAAACAAGACCCCAATATGTGGACCATTGATCCGTAGACATGAGTTTGAATCCACCTTGACAGCAGCGTGGAATTTAATCTAAGTATAATTTTTTAAATCGGGAATACGTGTCATTGAGACTAGTTGTCATTCTTCTAAGATCCAGCAATTAAAGGAAATCTTTCTTCATAGGACAACTCTCAGACCAAAAATGATCAAGTGAGTCTGTGATGCACTGAGTACATTCAAGTATATTCTTCTTGATGTGTAGAGGTCAACATTATATGTGGTACTCACAATACTTCCATTCAATCTCAGCAGAACTGTCTTCCTGTTGTACACCAACCACATTAACTGGAGTCTCACCTTGAATTTTGCCTTTATAATTGTCACTGAGTTTAATGCTTATTTTTTTGTGTCTCAAGAACATTTACCATTTTAATAAAGTATTCCATTTTTCTATTTGTTCCACTGTTGCAAATAATCTCATAATTTTGCTTTATTTCCTATCTGCGTGCTTACTCCACAACAACCTTTTTTAACCCATTATAGACTATTTTGGACAATCTTTGGCATAAAAGCATCAAATTTACTGGGACTTCAGAAGGAGCCTGACTACTGGCTGAAATGCAGGCTTCCATTCCATTTATGGAGTATCATCATTGTTGTGGTGAACTCCATGAGGACATGGAGTCTAACTGTACAGTACAATCTTCTAGTTTCATAACTGAAGTCCCATTTGCTCCCAATTAATGGGGGTTGGGGGAGAAAGTAGATGTTTTTACTTGCTACAATTTCAACAATTTAAATATATTTAATTGTTTTAAAGTATGTGCTTTTAGTAGTTTAATATTTTACAACATTTTAGTAGTGCTTCACAGTTGTTTTTGAATGTTTGAGAATGTCAAAGCCAGCCTTGATGGCAGAGCTAACAGATGGGCCTCACCAGGCATCAAAGCCTTTATGTAAGAGCAGCTGGCTACTTGCACTCTGAGAGGAGGCATGTCCTTAATCCCAAGGCTGAAGAAACAAGAAGCTGCTGGCAAACTCGGGAGACATGCTGGTCAACAGAATATTCAAACACTTCTGTCCTCCTCAAATCCTACTTCCACTTGTCTTGGAGCATGGAAGCTTCTGCATTTGATTTTCCCTTCCCTAACACATGCTTCTCTGCTGCTCCCCTAAGTTCCCATAAATAGCTGAACCCCAAATGCATTGATATATTGTTTGTAATAGAGAACATTCCCATAAATATAACATGTATGAGAAAACAATGAAGTCTACCCATGTAACAATATTTCCTGTTTTATATCAGAGTATGATACTTACAACGAGGAGCTTCAGCTATGAAATATGCATGCACCCAACCTCACAACAGTGGCAAGATAGATGTTCTTGTGCAGATAGTTCAGTGTGCTGAGAGCCACACATTAAAACAAACGAGTTGAATTCATTTTATGGTGTACAGTCAACTGTGGAGGAACACATACGTATATTACCAGAGGAATAATCAGCCACCTTATCGGCAACATCAGTTTCCATTGTTTACATGATTTCGAAATAGGACTGTCAGAATCACAAACGTTTTTGACAATGCTTTGTTAATTTGAAGGTTTGATGTATTTACTGCCAGTTCGCTCATTCCAATGTAGGCTAACAGCAGCTTATAATACTAAATTGATAAATGTCATAATTTGCAAGTACTGTTTTACAGGAAATAGATATTTCGTTTCAAGTGAAAGGTGCAACACTTGACTTACCTGTCAAATTAGATTGTTTCATATCCTTTTTCTGTTAAATTATTTGCTAATCTTCTGTTCTCGAGGCAAGAACAGCGTTACTTTTGAAGGTATTTGCAAGTCATTATCTTCTGAGGATATAAAATTAAATTACATCCAAATTATTTTGCCTTTTTTACAGATTTGGTGAACTTCACAAGATTCTGAGAATTAAATAGAAAACTATTTTCAAATAGTGCAATGATGCATAACTTAAGAATATAGAAAAATAAATTGGTCTATTACATTCAAGTTTTTCTTTTCATCATAATATTTGGAACGTTATGTGACTTTACTATAGATTTGTTTCCAGCTGCCACCAGCTTCTTTATGAAAGGAACTGAATATATGGGCAAAGAGCAGAGTAATAATTGAGCTATTTCATTTCTATCCATAACCCACTAAATGCAGTTTTCAGTGGGTCTGTGATCAAGCCCAAGTGCTGTAGTAGAAGATTGCTTAGAAATGCAAATTGCAGTTCTCGCCTGGTAGTAGAAATCTGATAGAAATTATCTTGTACAGGTGAATAAAACACATTCTTACAATTTGGTTAAGCAGTTCTGCAAAGAACCATTCAGAAAAAAATAAGTAAATTATTGCATCAAGTTTTGGTGGTCTTAAAATTTGAAATCCTTTCACCGGGTTGATCTGTGAGGGATGGTTTTTGATGGTGTTTAGATAAGAATATAACTCCTTTAATGCTTCGGACCCCAAAATGGTGAATTGCACAGCCATTGTACTGACATGATTTTGAATACCACTTGACTTTGCTGGTCTATACAAGGAATAAAAGTAGAGGATTTATTAATTCAGGATGCAATAAATGTGATTCACATTAATAATGTTTTGTCATGAATGGTCTACAGTGGTGTACTGTTTGTGGACAATCTATTTACTGCATCTAAAGAGAATGCTACAATTCACCTGAGAGAACTGTGTAGTACAAATTGGGCCAATGTTGCTTTATGTAAAATAACTCTATAAATCAACTCAGCAGTAAATGGATCTTGTGTTGATTATTTCCTGAGGTTGCATTCTAAGGCAGTTAATCAAAGAATTGTAGCTGTCCTCTGATAGATTTCTGCTGAACTGATAATATTGTAGCACAATTTTGAATCTCAAAGTCACAGCACATTTGATTAAATTTTTCATGAGGTACTGCAGTTACTGGTAATAACATTTTACAAGCTAAGTAAATTAAAAATTTTATAGCACTTGTACAACTGCAGGACATCTCGATTTGCTTTACAACCGATACAGTAATTTCTGAAATGTTGTAATGTGGAAAAGACAGAGACTGATTAATCAAGTTCCCATGAACAGCAGACTATTACTGATCAGATAATCTGCGCATTGACTGGGGGGGTGGGAGGATACATTTTAGTGTGGCCATTGTTTGCCATGAGCGCAGTTCTGAAAACTGGAGGTGACCACTGTTGTGATTTTCAGTTCACTTATGCAGTATATCTACATTCTTGGATTCCAAACTTTGCATTAGATATACATAACTGAAAAATCAAGCGTGTAGTTTCATTGTAAGACAGAGAGATACAAGTGAGGATATTAGTTTTGTCTGATGTGCTGGAATACACATGGCAGTGTTGACTTCCATTTGTGCTCACATCGCACATGATCAGTTCCACTTAAGACAGTGGGACCAAATCTGTAGCGATGAGTTAAACTTGCAGCTAAGGTTTTTGTTGTATTTTGCAAAAGTGAACCTCTTCTACTATGTTTTTCAACTGTGCATACAGCTCTGTGATATATGTCAAGTAATCACAAAGGTTTTCTTTTGTTATCTCTCAGTGTAAATGCTGACTCAGAATCTGGATCCTTGTGCATTGCTCAAAGGTGAATGTTGAAGCTTGAGCTAAAGTTTATTGCCATATCATTGTGACTTTGTCCCATGGAGAGAAACCTTGTACTATGGCCAGGTGCTGCACTGTTTAATGCCAGCCTTGCAACTTGGCTGTATGATGTCTCATAAAGAGGGGCAAATAAAGCGTGGTCAACTCACTTAAATGGGAATTGGGCCCGCTGGAAATTATGCACTAGCAACATAGGGTTCTTCTTCGTCATGCATTCTGAAACATGGAAGGAAATAAATCAAGAGATCATACAAATCAGATACAAGATAAGGCCATTCCTTTTCATGAGCTGGATATTTTCAAAAGGTTTTCAATTGAAAATATCATCAAAAGAGTCAGTAAATAAACTTCCATGAGAAATAGTCCTATTACACAAGCGACCTTTAATTGAAACAGAGTATAAATTAGACAAGCAAGAAAAGAAACAATTGTGATAAAAACTTCACATAATTAATCAATTTTTCTTGTATTAGTGGATCAATGAAGCTCCTACTTTATTTGTCAATGAGATTGGTGTGCGTACATGATATTTGCACTCTATCTGTTTAAGTGTAATAGCACTTAGAGCAACTCTCCTGATTTCTTACAAGTTAACAAGTCTTCTGTTTCCTGGTTCAGGACCAGACATTATCCATTATTCCATTTCTCTCTCTTCTGTTTCGTAACATAACCAGCCTGCACATTAGATTTTTAAAGTGAACCAATCAGCTATTTTTGCAAAAACCTTTGCTGTCTATGCTATGATGCCCTTTTGGTTAATGGAGCTGTGTTATTATTATTATAAGAAACCCTCAAAGTACTTGTGCAGCAGCATTAAGCTCCTCTAAAACTGCACAGCCAAACTGGTGAATGGGAATCTCAGGATTGTGTGCATGTTGAATAGTAAAAGCAACATTGAGTATACAAAGCTAAGTTTAACCCAGTGGAAAGGATCACACCTCTGGTGGCATCCGTCGGTCTCGAGAGACCATGGATCTGTGTCTGGAGTTTCCAGGGCGCAGGCCTGGGCAGGGTTGTATGGGAGACCGGCAGTTGCCCAAGCTGCAGGCCTTCCCCTCTCCACGCCACCGATGTTGTCCAAGGGAAGGGCACTAGGACCCAAGCAGCTTGGCACTGGTGACGTCGCAGAGCAATGTGTTGTTAAGTGCCTTGCTCAAGGACACAAACATGCTGCCTCAGCTGAGGCTCGAACCAGTGACCTTCAGGTTACTAATCTGATGCCTTGCCCACTAGGCCACGCACCAACACTTCCTTTACAGTCCTGTTATAATCAGGCTTGAATGGTGGTGGGCAGATTCAAGAACCTCCTCTTTCTTAGCATTGGCAAAGCCAACATGTGAGTGGCAAAAGTCGAAGCATTGTACCTGGGTCAAATCCTTTTGAACATCAAAGTCAAAATGAAAGTAAAATATATTATCAGAGTACATACATGTCACCACATACGACCCTGAGATTCTTTTTCTGCTGGCATACTTAGCAAATGTATAGAACGGTAACTGTAAACAGGACCAATAGACAACAAACTGTGCAAATGCAGATATAAATAATGAGCATGAAATAACAAGGTAGAAGAGTCCTTAAATGAGTGTAGTTATCCACTTTTGTTCAACAGCCTGATGGTTGAAGGGTAGTAACTCTTCATGAAGCTGGTGCTGCGAGTCCTCGGGCTCTTGTACCTTCTACCTGATGGCAGCAGTAGGAAGAGAGCATGGCCTGGGTGCTGAGGATCTTGATGATGGATGCTGCTTTCATACGGCAATGGTTCATGTAGATGTGCTCAATGGTTGGGAGGGTTTTACCTATGATGTACCAAACCGAATCCACGACCTTTTATAAGGTTTTCTATTCAAAGGCATTGGTGTTCCATTACCAGGTCGTAATGCAGCCAGTCAGCACACTTTCCACCACACACCTATAGAAGTTTGCCAGGGCTTTTGATGACATCTCTCCAACAGCACGGTGGGAGTACCAATATCATAGGAAGCACAGAAGCTGTAGAAAACAGCTTGCCTCCACCTTCTTAATAGCAGTGAATAGGGTAGTCAATACCAGCCTTGCAGTAATAACTATTCTCTGAATGAATAAAAAAAAGTATTCTAAAGGTGGTGTTATCAGTTAGACAAAATCTTTCACCACTATATTACAAAGTGCATCAGCAAGTGCATTGATGATGTTACTCTGTCCAAGACCATCACAATATATGCCAACCAGAAGCCTTGGATGACCGCAGAGGTGCGTGCGCTGCTGAGGTCCCGCGACTCCGCCTTCAGAGCAGGCGACAAGGCAGCTCTAACAACAGCAAGGGCCAAACTGTCCCGAGCTATCAGAGGGGCAAAGCGTGCACACGCCCAGCTAATCTACAGTTACTTCCAGGACAATGACGACACGTGGCGCATGTGGAAGGGCATCCAGGACATCACCAATTACAGGACAACATCACCTGACTGTGGAGGTGATGCCTCCCTCCCAGATGCGCTGAATAACTTCTATGCCCGGTTTGAGGCAGAAAATGACATGGCGGCCAGGAAGTCCACCCCTCCTGCGAATGACCAGGTGCTGTGTCTCTCCGTGGCCGATGTGAGGAGAACCCTGTGCAGGGTCAACCCACGGAGGGCTGCTGGACCAGACAACATTCCTGGTAGAGTGCTCAGAGGATGTGCAGACCAGCTAGCAGATGTTCTCACTGACATCTTCAATATCTCCCTGAGCAGCGCCACCATTCCAACGTGCTTCAAGGCTGCTACTATTGTCCCCGTGCCGAAGACGTCTTCAGTGTCCTGTCTAAATGACTACCATCCCGTTGCACTCACATCCATCATCATGAAGTGTTTCGAGAGGTTTGTCATGAGGCACATCAAGACCCTGCTGCCCCCCTCACTGGACCCCCTCCAGTTTGCGTACCATCCCAACTGCTCAACAGATGACACCATTACCACCACCCTCATCATCTCATGTTCTCGATATTTATTGCTTATTTATTTATTATAATTGTGCTGTCTTTACGACAGTTATTTAGTTTATAATATTTTCGCTTAGTAATTCATTCAATAGTATTTTCTAGTTAGAATTAGAAGTGTTTAAAGTATATTCATTGCATGTAAAATATATCGGCATGCGCTGACGTCACATCCGGTTTCGCCGCGTCTTGTGGGAAAACACCGGTTTGAAATTAGCGCGAGGGTGGGGGCTCACCACGAGGCACACCTGAGCAGAAGTTGTTTGCAGGCATGAGAAATCACAGTGAGAGCAACGCTGTAAGTTAATAGATAATCGATATATTGAACTAAGATGTTAATGCCGATCCTGTTAGAAGTAACGACGGTAGATAATGTTTATGCTTTCGTTAGTTAAAGAGTCGCGGATAGTTTGCATGGAAGTGTATTTAAAGTAGTCAATGGAGCAGGTAAACTCTCCCTGTAAACTGCACCTTAGTGTAATGTAGTTATAGTCACCTTTGCAAGTATTTACACTTGAAATGTGATATTAAGGAAGGTACAAATACTGTATCAATCTTGTATTGTTTTATCAACAGTTTTCACCATATGTTAATGTGAAGAGTGAACAGTAAATGGTTAATCTTACTGCGATCTGGTTTTCATTGGCTGTGGTTTATCCGGACGTTAAATTCGGCGTTCGTTACACCCGAAGGAGAACGTTACAATAATTATTATTTTGCTTTTTGTACTTGCACAGTTTGTTGTCTTTTGCAAATAGGTTGAATGCCTGCCTTTCATATGGCTATTATTCTGTCAGGGATTTATTGAGTACGTCCACAACAAAATAAATCTTAGGGTTGCTTATGGTGATATATAAGTACTTTGATAATAAATTTGCTTTGAACTTTGAATTTAAATCCCTTTCTGTAAATGTGTTGGAAGTGAGTACATCAATCTGATTTATACTAGGCAGGTTCTTCCTTCTGATCTTCAGAACTTAGAACATTAAAGGAGGATGATGCATGCCTCTTTGAAAGAGCAGTACATTGTGGAGCAGTGTGGGCTGTTCTGATAGTTCTCCAGAAAGCCTATGTTCATTGAGCAGTGTAGCGACTACTTGTAAACAAACTAAAAGTCAGTGAGAGGCTAAGTGAGGGAGTTTGGTGCACTTCTAACTAACTCAATTCCAAATTGGTAAACCAGCTTTTAATCCTTTATTTCAAACCAACAATAAAATCATTCGACTCTTCTCAAATGCACATAAAAGTAATTGGATCAAATTCAAAGATGAGCAGTCAATGAAAAATATGTGATCTCTACTCATCCCCTCTCTGTGCTGCCAAAAAGGTGAACAGATGCCTATATTTGTTTTATTTTAAACAACATCCAGCGCTGCACACCGCCTGCTAAGTGCTGCATAAACCCACATGACAATTTATCTTAACCCAGAGTGAGGATGCACAACTCAATTACAATGCAGACAATAAATAGATACTTGGCTCCCACAGACAGATTTAGATAATTAATGACAGTTATTGTTACTAAAACTTCATAGGTCATTGTCATTGGAATGTCAAATAATGTCATTCCTCTGGCTCAATCCTTAACCTTGCAGTAATATTTTATTAATTGTACCACATTTTGCAAGGTGCCTGGTAAACGAAAGATATTACAGAAGTAAAAGTTTGTTTCTGTTGGGGTGATGTTTGGGTGATTAAATTCTCGGAGATTTTATTACACGGCATGCTAATACTATTTTTGCTGAATAATTATGTGTGAGAACAAAATCTAATTTTCTGTTTGTTATACTTCAGTTATGTTTTATTATATGTTGCAGAAGTGCTTCATTAACCCCAAACACCATCAGCTTCACCATATTTAAATTCATAGTGATATTGATTTGTTATAGAATCAGATGTGAAGGATTCCTGCACCAGGTTATCACTTCTCTCCGTTCGATTCTTCTGCAGCTTACTATTAATAAATATCCATTTGGGAGCTTAATTTAGGGCTATGTGAGTAAGTGCAGATAGATATTAAGTACTTTGTGAAACATTTCAATTCATCAATTGACTGGATTTGTAAGTAGGTAACATGGCAAGGATTAATGACAACTAAAGTTTAAAATTTTGAGGATTCCACAGGGATCAGATCAGTGAGAAATTGCAGAGATTTTCTGCAAATGGAGTAGAGTGAACTGTACATGATTCATGTAAAGAGGTTGGTTAGCCCGTTATCATTACATGCTTTCTTATGCTATCAGTGAAGAAAATTGTAGCTTTATAATCTCAACAATATCTTTTTGGCTGGCTTTTCAGTTTTGCAATGAGCAACTTATAGGTCAGCCAAGCCGCAGGGTGCAGCAATGATTATAGTGGTAAATCTTTCTTTTTGGAAAATTGAGAGTGGTGAGCATGGTGAATGCACGGAAAATACAAAGAGTCATTTGTTTCTTTCAAGTAAGTGATCATAGCCATTTTCCTTTATTTGACATGGAGCCATTGTTTCTGCTATCTTACAGAGTGCAATTGAAAGATGCCATGCATTTTAATCAAATCAGTATGTTTGAATGAGACCAGTTTTAGATTAGAACATAGAACATTACAACATAGGCCCTTTGGCGCACTATGTTGTGTTGACCTTTTAACCTACTCTAACATCAAACTAACCCTTTCTTCCTCCATTGCCCTCTATCCATATCCCCGTAATCCATCTACCTCTGCCACTATCCCTCGCGTTCCATGCACCCACTAATCTTACATCTGACATCCCACATGTACTTCCAGTTACCTTAAAATTTTATCCCTTTGAACTAGCCTCTGGCTTCTTATCATCTTATACACCTTTATCAAGTCACCTCTCATCCTCCTTCAATCCTAAGAGAAAATCCCTAGTTTACTGAACTGGAATCCCAATCACCAAGGATTACACTACATATGCAACTGAATTAGGTCATTTTTTCTGATTAGGAGGCACTGCACATTTGAACTGTGGAGACTGATCTCATTCTCCAAGCTCATTTTGGAAAATATAACTTCTTTTGCAATAACATATCAGAAATACAGCAGAACTTTTAACAACTCTGTATAGAAAATCATAAAACTAGGAAATAACTGATTCGAATCAATTAATCATTTTGGATTGATGATAAAATTAGATTCCTCTTGCTGTTCAAGTTCTACTGGTACAATAATAAAGAAATACCAATACTGGAATGCTTCTCCGTGCTGAACTCTTTCACCAAAACTTTCCAAATGATTTGCTATCAACAGCATTTCTAATTCCCTTTCAAAAACCATTATTGGCTCCCTTTCCATTACTCATGCAGGTCTTAAATTCCTTTCTAAATCACTCTCTGCAGAAGAAAATTTCTCCTCACATTCCCCCGATATCTTTTTTTCCCTTCACTCTTAACCAGATCCTCAAATAACCTTGTAATGGAGACAACACAGTTCTGTAATGTGCATGTCTACCTGACATCCTCTCTAGGATTTTCACACGTTATCAGAATCCACAATTGAGTAGGAATTTCACTGTGAGCTAACACTCAAGTTCAACACAGCCTCTCTGCTTTTGGTCGTCTTCACCTATTTATGGAGCTCAAGACCCCCACATTCGCTAAAGACATCCTGCCACTTTTAAAGATTTATGTGCAAATACGCCAGGTCCCTCTAATCCTATGTACACCCTTTTAACTATAAATACACTTTTTACAGTGTAACATTTAGTCTGTGTTGTCAATCCTTGTTCCTTCTGCCAGAATTATAACTTCACACTTGATAGTGTCAGTGTAATTTCTCTCTTGGTTAGGTATTCTGCCAGCCTATCTGCTTCCTGACAATCCGTTACAGATTACCTCATTGTTTATCATAGCTATAATTTTTATCATCTGAAAGCTTTGAAACTTTGTCCTGCTCACCTGCATTCAAGTCATTAATATGTATCATAAAACTTGTAGCTGTAAAGTCTGCCTACTAATCTGCAGTATAGAACACAACCGTTTAACACAATGATTACATTAACTTCCTGAAGCAAATCTCTCATCTATGCTGTCACTGATCCTTTTATACTGTTGTGTTTATACTCCTGTCTCCATTTCTGTTCACTCACGCTGTACGCCTCAGACCTTCAGTACAAATCTGAGCCTTGTCACTTGCAGAAGTCTCCTGATAATCTGCGATGATTGGATGTATCAGAGATGGACAGGGGTCGGAGTACAGAGGACTGGTGGACAAGTTTGTGGAGTGGTGCGGGAGGAATCACCAGCTTGTGAATGTGGCCAAAACCAGGGAGATGGTGATTGATTTTAGGAGAAAGAGGTCTGTGACGAGCCCTGTATACATTCTGAGAGAAGTTGCAGAGGTAAATACTCGGGTGTACACCTCGACAACAGACTTGACTGGAAATCAACATCAAGGCTACCTACAAGCAGGGGATGAGCTGACTCTATTTTCAAAGGGAGCTGAAATCCTTCAATGTGTGAAGCAGGATGCTGGAGATCTTTTACCAGTTTGTTGCAGAGAGTGCAGTCTTCTTTGTGGCTTTATGTTGGGGGAGCAGCATCGGTGCTGGTGATGCAAAAAGACTAAATTAACTCATCAAAAAGGCTTGATCCATCCTTGGTTACAACCCAGATTCTCTTGAGTTAGTGGTAGAGAGGAGATCACTAAACAAACAGTTATCCATTATGGACAATCTGGTACTTCCTCTCCATGACCCACTGAATAAGCAGCTGGGCACCCCCCTCACCCCTTTCAGAGTCATTCAGCTCCTCTGTCACAAGGATCGTTACAGAAAATCTTTCCTACCAAATGCAATAAGCATATACAACAGTTCATCTCTGTGCTACAGGAAAACACACATCATAATACAATAATCTCAGCTTTATTATTTTGTACATTATTACTGCACATTGGTAAATTATTATTGTGTATATTATTATTCTGTACTTCACTACTAGTTAATATTATTATATTATTGCTAAGGGTGTTTTTAAATGTTGCAACTGTAATGAAATAATTGTCCACTGGGGATCAACAAAGTGATTATTATTATTATTATTATTACTACTACTATTATTATATACCCATGGATTCTGTCCTTAGCCCTAAACCATTAAAGTCCTGTGAAGATTTAGTGCTCAGTCCTGTACATGTACAACAGATGTGTTGTGTCTCTAAAGTAATCCCCTTGTCCCAAGAATCCTTCCTTTAACACGCCACAGCTATGCAATGATCTGGATATATTCTTGCTGTTCCTTGGTGCAGGAGACAATTCAGAGAGTAGCATCTACTTTTTAACTTCATCCTTAACTGTTGAGTGTCTGTCTGTAGGAACTCAGTATCTACATAATCCCCTTCTGATAGTATCAATGTGTATCCTTGCCTCACCCCGTCACACACCCGAGACTACTCTGCACGCTTACTGTGATGTCCTTTACTCTTGCAGCAGGAGGGCAACTGCAGTATAGTGCCCACTAAAAGTATTCACCCGTTTGGAAGTTTTTTCATGTTTTATTGTTTTACAGCATTGAAGCACAGGGGATTTAATTAGGCTCTTTGACACTGATCAACAGAGAAAGACTTTCATGTCAAAGTGAAAACAGATCTCTACAAAGTGATCTAGATGAATTACAAATATAAAATACAAAATAATTGTTTACTTAATTACTCACTCCCTTCAAGTCATTGTTTAGTAGAAACACTTTTGGCAGCAATTACAGCCTTGAGTCCATGTGGATATGTCTATCAGCTTTACACATCTGGACACTGCAATTTTTTTCCCTTTCTTCTTTACAAAACTGCTCAAGCTCTGTCAGATTGCATGGGGATTGTGAGTGAACAGCCTTTTTCAAGTCCAGTCACAAACTCTCAATTGAATTGAGGGCTGGACTCTGAATTGGCCACTCCAGGACATTAACTTTGTTGTTTTTAAGCCATTCCTGTGTAACTTTGGCTTAATGCTTGGGATCATTGCCTTGCTGGAAAACAAATCTTCTCCCAAGTCGTGGTTCTCCTGCAGACTGCATCAGGTTTTCCTCCAGGATATCCCTATATTTTGCTGCCTTCATTTTACCCTCTATCTTCACAAGCCTTCCAGGGCCTACCGCAGTGAAGCATCTCCACAGCATGATGCAGCCACTACCATGACTCACAGTAGGGATCGTGTGTTTTTGATGAAGTGCTATGTTAAACATAAATTTAGTGTTGGTAGCCAAAAAGCTCAATTTTGGATATGTCAGACCATAGAACTTCCTTGCAGCTAACGTTAGAGTCTCCCACATGCTTTCTGGAGAACTGTAGCCAAGATTTCATATGAGTTTTTTTCAACAGTGGCTTTCCCTTTGCCATTTTCCCATAAAGCTGCAACTGGTGAAGCACCCGGGCAACAGTTGTTATATGCACAGTCTCTCCTATCACAGTCACTGAAGCTTATAACTCCTCCAGCTTTGTCATAGGTCTCTTGGTGGCCTCCCTCACTAGTCCCCTTCTTGCATGGTCACTCAATTTTGAGGACTGCTGGCTCAGGGCAGATTTACAGCAGAGCCTTTATCTTTCCATTTCTTGACTATTAACAACTGTACTCCAAGGAATATTCAGTGACTTGGAAATTTTCTTGTATCTATCTCCTGACTTTTGCTTTTCAATAATCTTTTTGTGGAGTTGTTCTTTTGTCTCCATGCTGTAGTCTTTGCCAGGATACTGACTCACCAGCAGTCGGACCTTCCAGGCAGCTGAGTTTTTTTTACTACAATCAATTGAAACACCTTGACTGCACACAGGTCTCCAAAAACAGATCTCCATTTAACTAATTATGTGACTTTTTAAAAATCAATTGGCTGCATCAGTGGTGATTTAGTGTATCATATCAAAGGGGGGGGGTGAATACTTGAGCAATCAATTATTTTGTATTCGGTATTTGTAATTAATTTAGATCATTTTCTAGGGATGTTTTCACTTTGACACAAAAGTCTTTCTCTGTTGATCAGTGTCAAAAAAGCCAAATTAATCCACTGTGATTCAATGTTGTAAAACAATAAAACATAAAAACTTACAAGGGAGGTGAGTACTTTTTGTAGGCACCGTTTCTGGAATGCAAGTTGATAATTAGGACTCTCCATCAGACTATATGAAACAGCAGCAGAATTAGGCTGTTCGGCCCATTGGGTGTGCTCTGCCATTCAATCCTACCTCCCTTACCACAAATATGACAACTACATTTTTCACACTTCGCTGTTGCCTCCTTTTCTGTTTCTTGTCTCACACTGCCAAGTTTGGGAGTGTAGTCCTTCAAGATGTCATCGCCTCCATGTTGTCTACACCCTCTAATGCCAAATGCTGCCTTGTGAATGGCCCTAGCCCTGGCTGTCAGGTGACCACGGCTTAAATGGATTATTATTCATTTCTACAATATGCGTGGGAAAATTTCACTGGAAGATCAAGATGGAAAACTCATACCAATGTTCTACCTTTTCAACAGTTTGAAGTAAAAGTTATGGAAGAGAAACTGTTGCAGAAGAAAAATAGAAACTTAAGGCAGCTGGAAAAAAAATTGGATATTCCAAAGATTGTGGAATAAAAGCAATGAATTATTATAGATATTTTCCTATATAAGATTAGTATCAAATATATAATAGCAATTTCCATGTGAAAATAAGAAAATACTATAGACACTGTGAATATTAATTTTTAATCTTAAAAGAAATTATCATTCATAAAGCATATTAGCTTAACTTGGGTATGTCGTCAACACATTTTGCGTATAGGTTAACTTTCTTCTAGGAAGAAGGGATCAGTTTTTATAGGGAGTAACTGGACTTAAGGACTGAAAATGTAAATTTTTCATCTTTTATCCTTTCGGGTACCTAGAATCTGCAACTGGTATTCTCAGGTCAAACTGAGACATTTACATTTCCTGCACCTGATATCCTTGTAATCTGCTTTCAAGATTGTGAAGCTAAAAGAAGCATTTTTGTTTTGGCTGACATTCAGCATGAACTTGTTCAAAACAGTCAGGTACATTTCCTGTAGCAGCATGAATGATAGTGGCTGCCAGTCTGGGCTGTATTCCAGTACAGGTGGCCTGCGGTTTGGGGATTCCTGTACACATATCTGGTTGTTGTAACTAGGCTACCACATTACATTCAAAAGCAATGATAACACAGATTCACTGGAGCAACATTTACCTTTTCTTACTAGAAAGTTACAATCTTTTCCATAAAGAACTGCAATGCCCATGTGTAACTAGATTTGGCTTAGCTCCAATACCTGTTACTGAGTTTTTATGAAGAAAACTATCCACTTCACATGCTGTGCCGGTATAACAATATATTTCAATCTATCCTGAATACATCTAACAAAAAGATTCCTGTGCTTCTGCACATTGTGGTTATGTTGGAATTACAGCAACAAACAATGATTTCAAGTAAGCATTAAAGCATCCATGTTGATTAAATTTTGTTTTTGTTTTGTAGGACACAGCAGGACAGGAACGCTACAGGACCATCACCACAGCCTACTATCGTGGTGCGATGGGCTTTATCCTAATGTACGACATCACAAATGAAGAGTCTTTCAATGCCGTACAGGACTGGTGAGTTAAGAAAATTTTCATGATGCAATATTTTAACAGCTACTTATCAGGAATGGCATTTTAGCTTGATCAAATAATTGTTGATGTCAGTTTTCTCCATTTAATAAATACTAACAAATCGTTGTAGCACTGTGCATATGTGACCTCTTGGTTTCTTGCTCTCAGTTCCATTGTCTTTGAAATAATATTTTCCCCCTTTCTCAGTTCTGAGCCTTGATGGGTTTTGTTCTGTTTCTTTAACTCTTGTCTGCTTCTCCTGTCCTTTCCTCCTTTTCTGAGGCATGGGAGATGGCATATTGTGATAAGGAAAGTAACCACTATGATTGCAGGCTAATTCTGTCTAATACAGTTCGTAGTGAAAGGAATGAATTGGCCCTCATCTCGCTGCACGTTTTAAGCAGCTGCTCTACTGGAATTTTTAACTTCATTTTCCAACAGTTTCTGTTAAGTTGCCTTTCAAGTTTGTTGAAAAGATGCTAAAAGACAAATATAAATGGCTTTGATTATGTTACAATTGCAACTTCTATTGTGAGATTGAGGAGTATAGGTGGAGATTTAAGTTTGACTGAAGCCTGAAGTGACTATCTTCTTATCCCTTTCAACCCACATTTTTCTTTTGCTTCATTTCTCCCTATCTTTATGACCACCTATTTCTTGCTATACTTCCTGTTAATCTCTGTTGCAATCATTGTAATAAGAATTATTGCCTCTGCTCTGCCTTCTAAACTATATGCTCAATTTCTCCTTCACCATCCTCTTTATTCTACATTTATTTACCTCAGGATTCGCTCTTAAGCAGTTATAGTATATTCAGCAAAGTCAATTATTTGTCCTATAACAATTCTTTTAACAATTATGAAATGCAATAGAACAGAATCTATGAGAAAATGAGGCTAAATATTCTGACATTGCAGCTGCTTATAATGTGCTGGGAGATTGGGGTTGTGGGAGTGGGGGGGGCAATTTAATCATAAATGTAGGCATGGACTATTCTCTCTGCAAATATTAAACTAGGTCATGTTTCCGACGTTGTGTTTGATTGCAGGAGATCTGTTTATTAAGACAATCTGGAAAAATTCTACTAGTTAGAAATCCAAATGCGTAAATAAACGTTAGTTGAGGTGTAGAAGACAGCACCAGTTTATTGCAGGCCCATAAGGAAGCAATGCTCTTGTGTACTGCTAATTCAGGTCATTGTTGTTACTGTGGTAAATCGTAAGCATCCAGCAGCACTTCAGGTTGTGGCTCTTAAGTGAAATGGACATATGCAAGGAGCAGTGGTGTGTAGTGGTTACTACACACCTGTCATGGATGATTGGGTGCTATGGCATCGGAGGTGTATGTCCACAAAAAGCAATTGAACCTTCTGGGCACTTCCCTGCAAAAGAAAGACAGTTCATCAGTAGAGAAGATTCTGCGGAGGTTCTCATTGGCAGAGCCTAACAGCAACCTAAGTTAAACCTGGCCTTTTGGTTTAGCATGCACAGAACTTCAATGCCGAGGCAGCATTGTCAATACGAATTGTATGGTGATCAATATCACTACAGTCAGTCCCAAATACAGGACTGCAAGAACCTTTTCATCACAGACTGCTTTTCACCATTGTCTTTCTGCTTCAAGTCTGTTTTATCGAATGTGGAAACCATGTCTGTTAAGTTGAATTTCTAGGTTTAATGCAAATATTCAAATATGTTCAAATTTGGAATCTACTTTAGTCCCTGTTCAAAAAATTTTGATGTTTCTATGTAGTAATTTCAATGACATATTTCTGGATAATTATTGGAGAATGCTCTGGGGATAGAAAGCAACATCAATCATGTTGGCAGAGCTGAAACCTCAAATCATTTATAAAGCAACTGGATATTGAAATTAGTGGACAAGGATATTTCTGGACTTCAGAAATAGGTTAGGCCAAATGGCAATTCTAATCCTAACAACTCTGCAAATAGATTTAATCGTCCTAAATGCTTTTAGTTCCCTTCTTTCTTGGTTGTCTTCATATAGCTACCTTTCCTGTACCTTGTAAATACCTACTTACCCTGCTGCTAAGTGCCGTCAAATGATTGGGAAATGAAGTAAGTAAAGCTACTGCATGTTATTAAGATGCTTTGTGCAAAGAGTTAGGAGCAGCATAGACCACTTACTTGGCTCCTATTCAGTAAGGTCATGACTGATCTAATTGCACCCTCAGCTCTTCATTACAATCTACCTTTGGTAACCTTCTGCACCAATCCTTTTTGGGTTTCTACTTACCCTCATGATATTAATGTGCGCTTTTTGTTTTGCCGGTGGGGGGAGGGGGGGTTTGTTGCCCGTCGCCGCTTACACGCGGTGGGGGGAAGCTGGGTGGGGAGGCTTTGAGGTTCTCATGTTTAAATGTTGTTCATTCTTTGGGGCACTTCTCTGTTTCTGTGGATGTTCTGCGAAGAAAACGCTTTTCAGGATGTACAGTGGCATGCAAAAGTTTGGGCACTCCTGGTCAAAATTTCCATTACTGTGAATAGTTAAGTGAGTAGAAGATGAACTGATCTCCAAAAGTCATAAAGTTAAAAATGAAACATTCTTTCCAAAATTGTAAGCAATATTAGTATATATTTTTATTCTGTACAATTTTAGAGTGAAAAAAAAAGGAGCACCATGCAAAAGTTTGGGCACCCCAAGAGATTTGAGCTTTCAGATAACTTTTACTCAGACCTTAATTAGCTTGTTAGGGCTATGGCTTGTTCACAGTCATCGTTGGGAAAGGCCAGGTCATGCAAACTTCAAAGCTTTATAAATACCCTGGTTCCTCAAACCTCATCCCAACATTCAGCAGCCATGGGCTCCTCTAAGCAGCTGCCTAGCACTCTGAAAATTAAAATAAATGATGCCCACAAAGCAGGAGAAGGCCATAAGAAGATAGCAAAGCATTTTCATGTAGCCATTTCCTCAGTTTGCAATGTAATTAAGAAATGGCAGTTAACAGGAATGGTGGAGTGCAAGTTGAGATCTGGAAGACCAAGAAAACTTTCTGAGAGAACTGCTCATAGGACTGCTAGAAAGGCAAATCAAGACCCCCGTTTGACTGCAAAAGACCTTCTGGAAGATGTAGCAGACTCTGGAGTGGTGGTGCACTGTTCTACTGTGCAGTGACACCTGCACAAATTTGACCTTCATGGAAGAGTCATCAGAAGAAAATCTTCCCTGCGTCTTCACCACAAAATTCAGCATCAGAAGTTTGCAAAGGAACATCTAAACAAGCCTGATGCATTTTGGAAACAAGTCCTGGGAATGAAGTTTTTAAAATAGAAGTTTTTAGCCACAATGAGCAAAGATATGTTTGGAGAAAAAAGGGTGCAGAATTTCATGAAAAGAACACCTTTCCAACTGTTAAGCACGGGGGTGGATCGATTATGCTTTGGACTTGTGTTGCAGCCAGTGGCACAGGGAACATTTCACTGGTAGAGGGAAGAATGAATTCAATTAAATACCAGCAAATTCTGGAAGCAAACATCACACCATCTGTAAAAAAGCTGAAAATGAAAAGTCAGGATAATGATCCTAAATGCACCTCAAAATTCACAATGGCCTACCTCAAGAGGCATAAGCTGAAGGTCTTGCCATGGCCCTCAGAGTCCCCTGAACTAATCATCATTGAAAATCTGTGGATAGACCTCAAAAGAGCAGTGCATGCAAGACGTCCCAAGAATCTCACAGAAATAGAAGGCTTTTGCAAGAAAGAATGGGTGAAAATCCCCCAAACAAGAATTGAAAGACTCTTAGCTGGCTACAAAAAGCATTTACAAGCTGTGATACTTGCCAAAGTGGGTGTTACTAAGTACTGACCATGCAGGGTGCCCAAACTTTTGCTTCAGGCCCTTTTCCTTTTTTTTGTTATTTTGAAACTGTAAAAGATGGAAATAAAAAAAGTAATCTTGCTTAAAATATTAAAGAAATATGTCATCTTTATGCCCTTTGGAAATCAGGTCATCTTTTACTTGATTAGCTATTCACAGTAACAGAGATTTTAACTAGGGTTGCCCAAACTTTTGCACACCACTGTATGTTGTATAGATTTCTCTGACACTAAATGCACCTTTGAAACCTTTTGAATCTTTGAACCACAGCTCTTCATTACCATCTACCTTTGGTAACCTTCCACTCTTTTCCTTTTCGGGCTTCTACTTAACCCTCATGATATTAAGACTCTGCTTCTAACCTTCTGAGGAAAAAGAGATTTCGAAAGGCATGAGAAAGTCTTCCTCACCCTCATTCCTATTCCATCCTCACTACTTTGTATTCGCACTAGAGTAATCTGTGAGTTTTTTGTTGAAAAAGTTTAGAAAATAGCTAAACTATTCCCTAGCTTAAATGATTTCTAAGGGGAATGAGAAATGAATTGTTAAGAAACACCAGGTATTGAGCAAGAATGTCCCAAGAATAATTTCAGATACCTCCCAGAAAAAAGAGCAATGCTGTTTGAAAGAAGATGGAGAGAAGAATATAAAAATGTTAGTGAAAGTAGCTCTCATTTTTTTACAGTATTAAAGTATTAAATATACTATTTTTGAAGAAAATTCTCTGATTCAGCCAGGCAAAGACAGTCTCCAACCAGGGAGAACCTGATCTCTTTCCCAAGACATTCAATGTTGTTACTTTATTTGATTTTTTTCATCACGAACATTTTGTCTACTGCATTGACCAGAAGTAACTTTAGACCAATTGTGTAAGTACTCATGAGCAGGTCAAAGACTGGATATTCAGAGGACTAAACAAATTGATTAAAACCACTTCCACAAGTCATTATGTTAATCTGTACAAGACAACACACCACGGATACAGTGTAGGAAATTGAAAGGCAATCTGACTGCTGCTGACCAAATCCTGAAGACACTGAGCTTTATGATACCTGACCCAATCTGCTCCTGAGTTGACCAGGGTCAGATGGCTAGATTTTAAAGCAGCCTTCCTTAATCTTTTTGCCCTTAAGGAACCCTTGAAATAATTTTCAGGTCTCAGGGAACCCCTGTGTAAAAATTATTATTTCTACAGCTCACGGTACATTAGCGTGATCAGTAAGTTGTAGATAAAATAATCCAAAAGTAATTGTCAATGATCTTTTGAGTTGAGAATGAAGTTTTAGTCAACCTTTGGAAAAAAACAGGTAGTTTAGCTTACCTTTCTTGAAATTAATCTCTTTCTTTCCCTTCCATAAATTTTAAAAGTTCAAAAAGGCAAACATAATAAATTTCTGTTAAATAACTGACTTCAGACAAAATGGGATTTAATTTTTCTAAAGGTAGGCTTGGCAGATTTAATTTAAATAAAGGTTGTAAATTGATTTCACTTAATGCTATTTAAAACATGAAAATTTATTGACAATGTTGAATAATAAAATTACTAAAAACTATAAGCCAAAGCAATATAAATAAAAATATAGCCTAAGACACAATTTTATACAAGACCTTGAAAAAACATTTTTTTACTAAGTGACATGATCAGGCTCAAAAGTAGACCTAGCATGTCAAACCTGTGCTTGTTTTTTGCTGCACAAATACTCAATTTTAGGTCGAACTTGAGATATAGACACATGGATTTCACCTTCAACTGAAATGAGACAATTTTATCCTTGTTCCTGATGCTTGTTTTCAATAAGACTCGAGAGCTTCTGATATCTTTACTCACTTTCAAGCCCAAGCAGCAGTGGAAACATTTCAAGATTTTCTTTTGCAACATGATTTTTCCAAAGATTCCATTTCCTTTTAACTCCAAGAATCTTGTCAGTTGCGGTCAAAACATTTTCTCCAGGGCCTTGCAGAGATTTGTTCAGCTGGTTTATATGATGAAAAATGACTGCTAAGTAGGCTAGTTTTGGCAGCTATTCTTCATCTTCAAAACGCTCCTACTATCTTTGTGAAAATACTCCTGCAATTCACCTTTCAGCTCAAACACTCTGTTTTGTGAAGAAAACAGTGTGTTGTGACATCAGAATTTTCTTTATTTACAGGAGAAACAAAACCTCTCATGGAGCCAACCACTGATGTGACACCACTAGTACAGATACCAATACAGTTCCTCCAAGACCAACCTTTTGTTTCCAGATATTAAGACAAACTATTACATAAATCTTGGCCTTTGCTCATTTTGGGCTGCTCTTTGCAGCAGAAAAAGTTTTCTTGAATTTCACTATCATTTACAAATCTTACAAATGCTACAACATGTAATTTATTGATGAAATCTGTTGACTCATCAACTTGGATAGAGAAGCTGTTTTTTTCAGTTTATTACACAAAATCTCTTCAGCATCATGTGACATGTCATCAATACATCAACTTGCCACACTGTTTGAGGGTGAAACCTTTTAATATTTTCGTACTGCATCTTGTCCTAGCATTTTATCCACTATTATTTTAGACACTGGCATTATTTGGTTCTCACCAGTTGTGTGACTTTTCCTTTTCTGGGTAATAAGTTCTGCTACTAAATAACTTGCTTCCTGAATCTTTTTACTGAGTGTGACTTTATTAACAAAGGCTTTAATCTGTTTATTTTGAGGTCCCAATAGTGATGTAAAATAATCAGCACCTTTACGTGTCATATGGTTGTGATTTGTTGTTGTGTCTTTTCAATTTTGCTGGAGCCACTGCTTTATTTGTAAGTTTTTTTGTCACAGACTAGGCACAATGGAATAGGACAACTTGAAACACCAGTCCATGTAAAACCCACTGATAAGTAGCTTTCATTGTAAAGACAGACTTTTTTGTGTCCATTGTTGCATAAGAAGGGATGAAGGCAAAGAAAGGGAATTATAGGCCAGTTAGCCTAACCTCAGTGATTGGGAAAGTGTTGGAGTCTATTATTAAGGATGAGGTTTCGGAGTACTTGGAAACTAATGATAAAATAAGTTAAAGTTATCATGGTTTCTGTAAAGGGAGATATTGCTTGACATACGAGGCTGTTTAACAAGATAAAATCCTATGGCATTACAGGAAAGATACTGGCGTGGATAGCAGAATGGCTGACAGGCAGGAGGCAGTGTGTTGAAATAAAGGGGGCCTTTTCTGGTTGGCTGCCAGTGAATACTGGTGTTCCATAGGGGTCAGTATTGGGACTGCTACTTTACACATTGTCAGTGATTTGGTTAATGGAATTGATGGCTTTGTGGCAAAGTTTGCGGATGATACAGAGAAAGGTGGAGGGGTAGGTAGTGCTGAGGAAGCAATGCGATTGCAGCAGGACTTAGACAAATTGGAAGAGTGGGCAAAAAGATGGCGGATGGAATACAGTGTTGGGACATGGATGATAATGCATTTTGGTAAAAGGAACAATATTGTGGACTATTATCTAAATGGGATTCAAACATCAGGGGTGCAGAGGGACTTAGGAGTCCTTGTACAAGTCTCCCAGAAGGTTAGTTTAAAAGTTGAGTCCATGGTAAAGAAGGCAAATGCAATGTTGGCACTTATTTACCTATGGAATGCTCTGCCTCAGAAGGCAGTGGAGGCCAATTCTCTGGATGCTTTCAAGAAAGAGTTAGATAGAGCTCTTAAAGATAGTGGAGTTAAGAGATATGGGGAGAAGTCAGGAATGGGGTACTGATTGTGGGTGGTCAGCTATGATCACATTGAATGGTGGTGCTGGCTCGAAGATCCAGACGGCCTACTCCTGCACCTATTGTCTATTATTTCAAGGGCAATAGAATATAGAAGCAAGGAGATCATTTTGACCTTTTATAAGACACTAGTCAGGCCACAGTTGGAGTATTGTCAACAGTTTAGGGCCCCATATCTCAGAAAGGATGTGTTATCATTGGAGAGAGTCCAGAGGAGGTTCACGAGAATAATTCCAGGAATGGAGGGGTTAACATATGAGGAGCATTTGTCAGCTTTGGGCCTGTACTGACTGGAATTTAGAAGAATGTGGTGGGGGGGGGGGGCATGGATCTCATTGAAACCTACCAAGTGTTGAAAGGACTAGATAGGGTGGATGTGAAGAGGATGTTTCCTGTGGTGGGGGTATCCAGAAGTAGAGGGCACAGCCTCTAAATTAAGGGGTGACCTTTTAGAATAGAGGCAATTTTTTTACCCAGAGAGTGGTGAATCTGTGGAATGCTCTGCCATAGACTGTGGTGGAGGCCAGATCTGTGGGTATATTTTAGGCAGAAGTTGATAGTTTCCTGATCAGTCAGGGCATCGAAAGATAAGGTTTATGGGGTTGAGTTTATGGGGTTAATTCTGCTCCTGTGTCTTATGGAATACTTAGTGCATCTCTTGCACGATCCAACATTATGCCAGTTTTGCATGAGAAAATTCAATTGTATAGCACAGAATGATGCCTTTGAGACCAACATCTTATGCTGCTCATTAAAAGTGCCGTCCTCTCTTCATTCCCATTACCCCTTCATCATAATCTGCTTTCTCTTTGCAAATATATGTTTAATTCCCATTATGAAATTACTACTGAATGTTTCAATGACACTTGGAAGCTAATGCATTTCAAATCTAAAAAACTCCCATGTAAAATATGTTCCCTTCAAAGATGCAATGTATTTGTTACGATCTAATTTAAATTGTCATTCAAATGGCTTAATGATGGTATTGTCTCTAAGGTAACACTTTAGGTTTGCTTATGACGTTTATTCACCAAGATTTATCCAAATGTTTGAAATTAATTCATTGATAGCTTCTTTCATCAGCTTCTCCTCTGGAGTGTACTATCTTCACCCACAAATACCTCAGCATCTCGGAGACAGGAAGGTTCAAACCTAATCCTCAAGCATTCCAAAAATGATCTATTTCTCAATGTTACTGTGACTGGGTCTCATAATGAGGATGACTAATAAATGTTGTTTTCAGTTTTATCGGACGATGCAGATTGACCATGGTCTCCAGACAGACATCAGAGCTTTTAAAGTCTCCAAATGAACATCAGCTGTTTAAAGATGTAGCAATCTAATTGGACTATTCAAAAAAGAACGAGAGAGAAATGCTGCATAAATGCAAAATCTTTCCCTTACCAGAATGCAGCAATGGGTAAAGTAGCACGGTGTTGCTTGAGGGCTACTAGCAGCCTGGTAAGCAATGACTTGATGACATAGGAGCATAAGTAACCAATTTCCCTCAAGCCTGTCCTACCATTTAATAAGACTCAGGCTAATCTGACTGTAAACTCAACACATTCTCATTTACTCAAGGTAACCTTTCACTCTCATGCTTAAAATGTCTCTATCCAAGTCTTAAAAAAGTCAGCAGAGAGGTAGAATCTTTGCTTCCACTGTTTGTTGAGAAAGTTTCCAAAACTCACAATCCATTGAGAGGGAAAGTATTGCCTCGTCTGTTTTAAATAAGCAACCTTTTAAACAGTGATTCCTGCTTCTACATTCACCCTCAAATTCTCCACGCTGTCAAGACCCATCAAGATCTTTAATCAAGTCCCTTCTCATTCACTGAAATTCCAGTGGATTAAATTTGTATTTGTCCAACCTTTTAACAAGTGATATCTGCTAATTAGGGCTAAACAAGCGTTAAGATTGCTGCCACATGCAAGTTCTCTTACAAGTCAGCCAATATCCTGGTGCTTGAAGAATTTCCCGCTGCCGTCTGCAAGGTAACTGTGCGTCTCTCCGTGACAACGTTGGGTTCCTCCAGGTTCTAGATTAACGTTCTCTGTAACGCTTCCAACACATTACCACCCTTTCTTGTGAGGAGAGCAAAGCACAGTCATCCAGATTTGATTTAGGAACATTTACAGCTTTGATGGCACAACTTGCTGAAGGGTGGCTACAGCCTAATGTTGCATTCATAAGTGATGTACTGTATATGTACATTGAAGGCAACTTTGAAGGCAAGCCTGTATTTCTACATGTAGAGAGCCTAAAGTGGACATATCAGTTGCTCAGTGTCAAGCGTAGCAGTGGATGACTGTAACATATACTTGATTATTTATTCAATAACCAGGCAGACTCCAGCATCAATGACCAACCCACTTGTAGTCCAGGCTAGAACAAAATCTTTGGGAGGATATATCTAGTTGGGGAGAAAAATAAATGCAGAGGTTGAGGTAGAGGGTGGTGAAAGAAAACTCTCCAACTTCAGCTTTGACAGGATTGCATTGTCCATTAGAGGGGGAAAGAGAACATGGGTTAAGATTGCTGCCACGTGCAAGTTCTCTTACAAGTCAGCCAATATCCTGGTTCTGAAGAATTTCCGGCTGCTGTCTGCAAGGCAATTGTGCGTCTCTCCATGACCACATCGGGTTCGTTGAGGTGCTCTAGTTTCCTCCCATATTCTAAAGCTGTACGGGTTAGTTGATTAATTGGTCTGATGGGTGTAATAGTATGGTGTGAGTTTGTTGGGGGAGAGAGACCTGTTACTTGTTGTATCTGTAATTGGACAGTGTGGGCTCATTGGAGGGGAGAGGGCTGTTACCATGTATCTGTAATTGGACAGTGTGGGCTCATTGGGGCAGAGAGAGGCCTGTTACTTGTTGTGTCTATAATTCGACAGTGTGGGCTCATTGGAGGGGAGAGGGCTGTTACTTGCTGTGTCTGTAATTCAACGGTGTGGGCTCATTGGAGGGGAGAGGGCTGTTACTTGCTGTGTCTGTAATTCAACGGTGTGGGCTCATTGGAGGGGAGAGGGCTGTTACTTGCTGTGTCTGTAATTCAACGGTGTGGGCTCATTGGAGGGGAGAGGGCTGTTACTTGCTGTGTCTGTAATTCAACAGTGTGGGCTCATTGGGGCAGAGAGAGGCCTGTTACTTGCTGTGTCTGTAATTCGACAATGTGGGCTCATTGGAGGGGAGAGGCCTGTTACTTGCTGTGTCTGTAATTCGACAATGTGGGCTCATTGGAGGGGAGAGGGCTGTTACTTGCTGTGTCTGTAATTCGACAATGTGGGCTCATTGGAGGGGAGAGGGCTGTTACTTGTTGTATCTGTAATTCGACAGTGTGGGCTCATTGGGGCAGAGAGAGGCCTGTTACTTGCTGTGTCTGTAATTTGACAATGTGGGCTCATTGGAGGGGAGAGGCCTGTTACTTGCTGTGTCTGTAATTGGACAGTGTGGGCTCGTTGGGCCAAAGGATTCTGTTACCTTGTATCTGTAAATAAAAATAAAAATATTTCACTGTCCAATAGGCATGTGGGAATACCTTCTGCAGGGTACTGAGCTTGTTTACTAGTTCATATGTCTAAATTTTAAGTTGGACGTTTCATATCTTTGCTAGATGTTGTAATCAGAAATCTGAAACTTACAATTGTGTAATGATCACCATTTAAATAGCAAAATAGCAAAAGCTCCAGCTAATTTCATTGATGTCAGTAAGTATGTTTGGAAATAAATAATGTAGCCTCTATTTAGAATGTGCCAAAATAGATGGAAGTCTTTTCATAAATGAGAGATTCAGCAATGTTAATGCTCCAATAGCCTCGGGTGCTTATATATAAGTCACTAAAGGCCAAAATGCAGGTGAACAAGCAGTCGAGAGAGCAAGTTCTATGTTAGCCTTTACGATGAAAGGATTTGTCTACAGGAATAAGAAATACTATAATAGTTCCATGCCTTGGTAAGAAGATGCCTGGAGCTTTGTGTAGTTTGGTCTCCCTATTTAGAGCAAAAATTTACTAGGCTGCTTCCAGGATGGTGGGTTTGTCGTTTAAGCAGAGATTGAGTGGACTAGATCTGTGTTCTCTAGAATTTAGAAGAAAGAGACAATCTCATTGAAACATACAAAAGCTTTACAGGAGCAACACACAAAGTACTGAAAGAACTCAGCGAGTCAGACAGCATCTATGGAGGGAAAGGGACAGGTGTTGTTTTGAGTGGAGAAACTTTACCAGTGCTAATGAAGTATCTCAAACTGAAACATCTATTTCCCTCCATTGTGGCACCTGAACTACTGAATTCCTCCAACCTTTTCTTTGTTACTCCAGATTCCAACACCTGTAGTTTCCGGTGTATTTCTAAAATCTTTATAGAACTTGACAGGATAGATGTCAAGAGAATGATTCCTGTGACAGAGGAGTCTAGATCCAGCATTCCCAGTTTTAGAATAAGCATTAGACTGTTTAGGACGGAGATGAGGAACAATATCTTCACTGTGTAGATGGTGAATATTTGAGCTGTGGATATTTAAGTTTAGTTTATTCAGTACAGAGATAGACAGATTTCTGGAACTTGAGTATGTAGGGATAGATTTGCAAAATGGTGTGGAGGTAAATCAACTATGATCTTGGTAGAGAGTGGTATCCGGTGCTCCCGGTGTGGCCTCTTGTATATCGGTGAGATCCAACGTAGATTGGAAGACTGCTTTGTTGAGCACCTACACTCTATCTGCCAGAAAAAGCAGGATCTCCCGGTGGCCACCCATTTCAATTCAACTTCCCATTCCCGTTCCAACATGTCAATCACGGTGTCCTCTACTGCCACGATGAGGCCACACTCAGGTTGGCAGAGCAACATCTTATATTCCGTCTGGGTAGCCTTCAATCTGATGGCATGTACATTGATTTCTCAAACTTCCGGTAATTTCTCTCCCCTTCACCGTTCCCCCATTCCCTTTTCTCCCTCTCATCTTATCTCCTTACCTGCCCATCACCTCCCTCTGGTGCTCCTCTCCCTTCCCTTTCTTCCATGGTCTTCTAGCCTATCAAATTCCCCTTTCCCCAGCCCTATATCAATCTCACCTATCAACTTTCCAGCTCTTTGCTTCACCCCTCCCACCTATCCCAGTTGCACCTATCACCTACCAACTTCTACTTCTTCCACCCCTCCCCACCTTCTTGATCTAACCTCTTTGTTTTCAGTCCTGATGAAGGGTCTCAGCCCAAAATGTCAACTATTTACTTTTTTCTGTAGATGCTGCCTGGCCTGCTGAGTTCATTTTGTGTGTGTTGCTTGGTGAATGGTGCAGCATGTTTAAAGGGCTGGATGACATTTGGCTTCCTTGTGCAATCAATATGTAGGAAGTGATCGGAGCATACAGAGGGCTGGGGAAATCGCTCACCATGAATACACTTAACAGAAATTAATTCACATATATTCCAGTTATTTGTCAAATTGTTGTTTTTCACAAATACCTGTTGTAGCTTTTTTAACAGCAACTTCACTATTGGTTTATTAGTAGTAAGATTTATGGATTTGTAAGTACAGGGATGGGAAAAAAAGCTTTTGGCAAATCTAATATAGAATAAAATCCTTGTTTAAATAGGCCTGAAACAGAAATGAAGTAAAGATAGGATGATCAAAACACTGTAAACTAGCGGTGAAATTGGCATTTGTCAAATTGACAAATGTCTAATAGAACGAAACCTTCAGGGCTGATTCCCATTCACCATCAGCTGAAAGAAGAGAGAGAGGCACTGAAACATTGCAGTGATTCTACCAGCACTTCCCATGCAAAGCTCTCTAAATTGATTGGTAGCTTATACAGGATATCTCCAGTAGCTCTTCACCAACTCTGAAAGGCAGGTTGCGTTGTCCATATGAGTGGACTCCTGAAAAGAAACCTTGACTCTGACCTCCATCATGGTCAGAGATATCCATGAGGACTTTAAAAAAATCTAAGATCCTGTGCAACACAGCAGAATCTCTGATTTGTTTCCACTCAAAGGAAAAACGGAACAGATTGACCACCTCAAGAATCTACGATAGAGGCCTGCGGAGGGCCACAACAAACAAAGAAAGGACTACACAGAATCTGAAATTGCCTACCCACCTGTCCAGTCAAATATCACCTCCACCTTCTGGCACCAGACTCTCCAGCCCCCTCAGGTCTCCCTGAATTGGAGTGGAAGCAAATCATCATCAAGGAGGAGGAAGGCAACCTTTAAGTATACTCTCACACATACAGGCTCCACCAATGGTAGTTACATGAAGAGGGCCTGTCTCAGATGGGATTTGCAATTGGTTTATTATATCATGTACTGAGATACAGTGTTAAGGTCAGTAAGTATCCTTAATGATGGATGCCACCTTTTTGAGGCACTGCCATTTGAAGATGTCATTGCCCACGGCAGAGCTGGTTCAGTCTACATCTTTCTGCACCCTCTTGCAATTCTTACAAAGCCTCAGGGCCAAGATCACAGGACCAGTAACCATATGGTTCCTTGACTTCAGGGAATAAACTGGGGACAATGCAGCATATGCTCATCAATTCCAAGCCGGTTTAATATCAGGGTGGTCAGCATGGATAATTAAAGGGTTGCTAAAATTCTTGTTCCCACTAGCTATAAAAAGTAATTAAGATTTCCTTTTATGCCAGAGTACAGCACACAATGCGGGTATCAGTGCTTAAGTACAATATATTATCAATGAAGATGGTTCAGAGAAAATTCAGTAAAATAATCCTAGTTATGGAAGGTTTGTTTTAATAGAAATGATTTAATGGATTAGTTGCACAGTTATTGGGGTTTAGAAGAATGAGACATAATCTTACTGAATATCAATGACATTTCCAGCTTTCTTAAATTTGTTTAATAAGGCAAAAGAGAAAATAATTTCTGTCAATAGTTCATAAAGTGTGGTTTCTAATTCTGAAGGCTTGGTAATGATAACTCTTTCAGTTCGCTGACATTTGGTTGAATAATTCCCTGACAATTTAATAATGGTCTATATCAGACAATTTGCCAGTAATTCGGAAGCAGCAACAACAGATTTTCCCTGTTCACATATAAGCAATATTCACTTCATTTTTTTTAATATGGTAAATAACTTTTGTATGGGGTGGAAATGTGTAAAGCTAGTGTAAACTAAAGCTATATTAATTCACTTGTAAAACAAACCACGTTTTGGATTGAGACCCTTCTTCCAGCAATTTGTGTGTGTTGCTTTAGATTTTCAGCACCTGCAGAATCTCTGCTGTTCAATATAATATCTCCTGAAGCTATTGACCTGTAAAGCTTTGCTTTTTACAATTATTAGCTCAGAAAATTGTCAACAAGCTTCAAAGCAGCAAGAGCAGTTATCCTAAAGGCCTGCAGTTACATATTTTGATTAATTGGAAAATTATAGAACCCTAGTTAATTAATTATAATTTCATATTTAATGACGCCTGACTGAAAATTTGTGGGGGATCCAAGTCAGTTTTGTGTGGCATGATAAAGTAGTGATATTCCTGGGTATGCAAAACTGGCTTTCTACATAATTATTACATTAGCTGTAAGTTGCACAGGTAACACGAACTTTACAGCTGTTATAGTTCCAATTTAAGCAGTGAGGCCACTTTAATTGTCCTCACGCGATGGTAAAATGGATGATAGGATCAGGCTCCATGCATTTTTGATTGCAGACTGGGCACTGTGCCCTCGGCAATGGACTCTTTTGGCAGTGATTATTGAATCCAGGCCAAATATCCATTCCTCATAATGAAAGGAAGGACCTAGCTGTCAACCAAAGGATCAGAATTATCTGTAGCAATTCCAGTGACTGCTTTAGTTTGGCTACGCAAGGCCCAATGAAGGCCTGCTCTCTCTTGCTTTGGCTCACACCATTTCATCAAAGATTTACAGATCTTTTTGAAGATACATTTTGTTTGTCGCATGTGCATTGAAACATACAGTGAAGTGCATAGTTTGTGTCAAAGACCGACACAGTTCGAGGATGTGCTGGGGGTAGCCCATTAGTGTCACAATGCCTCCAGTGTAACATAGCATGCCCACTACTTACTAACCCATCGGTCTTTGGAATGTGGGAAGAAAATGGAGCATCACAGAGAAGGCCATTTAAACCTACCAAAGTGCACTTGTGTGAAAACTATCAGTTTTAAAATTGATAACAAATAATCTCAATGCATTACAGCACAATATTTTTTAAACTTCAGTTTTCTGTTAGTTCATTTTATTAATGTGTGAGGAGTGAGGGGTCAAACATAATTCTAAGTGGAGAGAGTAATTACTTTATATAGGAGGTTGTGAGCTGTTACATTCAGTGCTCTGGTCTACCAAAGTTAATTGCATCCACAATTATGTCAACACAGTATGTGCTCAGGAAACAATTTGACCTTGCACTCTCTAAATGATATGAGGCAGATTGATATGCTATACAAAAAGTATCAAAGTCGAGCAGAATTGCTTGAAGTCTGCCCCTTGTGCTTTTCAAAGTAAGTGGTTAAGATGTTTAACAACATGCCTACCTCTAATCTGGGCATCACTCGTATATTTCTGTAAATTAACCCTTGGCTATACAGGATTTATTAGAAAGAAAGGACTCATTTTATCACCTTCAAGAACCCAAGTAAAAGAGGCATAAAGAATTTGGTAGATTATCTTTTCTACATTTGTGAATAAATCAACCGAACTTAAGTTCAGATTAATTCTGTAACATTCAAACTTAATTACTGTGGTAAATATTATTGAAATTATTTTTCTTTTATGCTTTTAAATTCCGTGTAATTATTAGCTTCAGCCTGAATGATCAAAGCTAAAGCAAAATAACATTATTGCATACACAATAACCTGATCTCTCACCAGTGCAAAACACCCTAGTAAAACAAAAGTTGTTAGTTCCATAGAGAAGAAAATGTGCAGAGGTTGGAAATCCAAGCAACATACACAAAATGCTGGAGGAACTCAGCAGGTCAGGAAAGAATGTTTTTTTTCCAGTCCTGATGAAGGGTCTTGGCCCGAAGTGCTGACTGTTTACTCTTTTCCTTAGATACCGCCTAGCCTGCTGAGTTCCTGCAGCATTTTATGTGTGTTGCTGTTAATCCCATTACAGTTTTTATCCAGAAGCAATGTACACTAAAGGCTTCAGATCTCCCAGTATATGAGACTTCCAAAACTGTATTTGTCTTTAGATAAACTTAGAGTCATGACATTCATTTTATTTCCCACAGAAAGAAAAAAAGTGAATAAAAATTATGATTAAGGTTCCTTAGAATAAATACAACTTCCATGATTTCATATTTTAAGAAGACTGCACCAAAGGATTCACTTCTAACCAATAAAGGACAATAATACCAAATTGGATAAATCTGTGAAGAGCCTATTGAACATTTAGTCGATTCATTTAAAAATAACACTGAACAAGGAAACAACTGAATTCAAGTATATGTTCTTAATTATGTCTTCCTTTAATATAAAGCAAGGTCTATGTCAACATGTCTAAAGTGAATAATTCATTCAGAAGTATTTTGTTTACAACCATCCATTCTCCCTCAGGAAACTTAATTTTATAAATCCTTAATGAAGATTATTGATGATTTAATGAAACCTGAGCCTGCTTTCTGAAAAAGATTGAAAGAATCATTTTAATTTCTTCCTTTCTAATTTTGTTGTAAAGCCTGAACAACCATTTGCCTATTAATTTTTGTCTTAATCACCCCATTTGTCCTTTTGGCAGTATCCTTAATTTATACCCCAATTTACTGGCTCACTTTCCAGCAGAACCAGTTATTTTTACCATTCTCACCAGCTGAAGTGTTCGGTGAGAACTCCCAGAGGAACAGGAACTTCATTTATAAAAAGTTGTTTAAAAACTCCTTCGTATCAGGTATGTTCAGGAACATGGGAAAACCTTGACAGTTTAACAGACAACATTGCTGGGCCTGGAGTAAGCAATCTGTCAAAGTTTTTCAGAGGAAGTTTGTGAGCAGTTCATGTCCTGGCCAGTAAACACGTTCTGGTTATGTCATGCATGACACTGCCACTGATCAGAGCTTCCTCAATTGATTCAGGATGGTTTTGCCAGCCAGGTTATCTGAACAATCCCAAAAGTTAAATGCACACACAAGAGAAATCCAAGCAACACACACAAAATGCTGGAGGAACTCAGCAGACCAGGGGGCATCTATGGAAAAAAGTATAGTAGATGTTTTGGGCCAGACTTCAGCAGGACTGGAGAAAAAAAAATGCTGAGGAGTAGATTTAAAAGGTGCGGGAGGGGAGAGAGAAAGACCAGGCGATTGGTGAAGCCTGGATGGGGAGAGATGAAGTAAAGAGCTGGGAAGTTGTTCAGTGAGATGAGGAGAGAGAGGGAAAAGGAGTGGGGTTGTTGGGGGGCATTACTGGAAGTCTGAGAAATGGATGTTCATGCCATCAGGTTAGAGTCTGCACAAACGGAATATAAGGTGTTGTTCCTCCAACCTAAATATGGCCTGATCCTGACAGTGGAGGAGGCCATGGATGGACATATTGGAATAGGAATGGGAAGTGGAATTAAAATGGGTGGCCAATGAGAGATCATACTTGTTCTGGCAGACGGCGTGTAGATGCTCTGTGAAGCTGTCTCCCTAGCTACATCGGGTCTTACCGATATACAGGAGGCCACACCAGGAGCACTGAACACAGGAGATGACCCCAACAGACTCACTGGTGAAGTATTGCCTCACGTAGAAGGACTGTTTAGCACCCTGAATGGTAGTGAGGGAGGAGGTGTAGGGGTAGGTGTAGCATTTGTTCCGCTTGCAAGGGTAGAACCAGAAAGGAGATCAGTGGGGAGGGATGAATGAATGAAGGAGTCGCATAGGGATCGATCTCTGCGGAAAGCAGAAAGTGGGGGGAGGGAAAGATGTGCTTTGTGGTGGGATGCCGTTGGAGGTGGTGGGAGTTTTTGGAGAATTATGTAATGGACACACCCCACCCCTCCCCTTCTCCATTTCCCATCCCCCTTTTCCTCCCTAACTTCATCTCACCAATGAACTTCCCAGCCCTTTACTTCATCGCCCTCCCTCTCCAGATTTCACCTATCACCTTGTGGTTCTCTCTCCCCTCCCCCCATCGTTTAAATCTACTACCCAGTTTTATTTCTCCAGTCTGGTTGAAGGGTTTCAGCCCAAAACGTCGACTGTACTTTTTCCCATCAATGCTACCTGGCCTGCTGAGTTTCTCCAGCGTTTTGTGTGTGCTGAGTTAAATGCACATGATGTAGATTAGCAGGAACTATGGGAGGCATGCCTCACTAAACCAGTCTCCATTTCTTCTGCACTTCAATGATTTAAAAACCTGATCAAACAACACTTTTGGTTGTTCAGCCTCTTGCAAACCCTCTTCTCGAGCAAGCAAGATTCAGGTTTTTGCTGTTCCCACGTCAGTGCTGTCAGTTTAGTTTGCATGTTTCACTGTGTTACTTCAATCACTGTCCTTACCAGTACTCTTATCAGTCAGATACACATGACAAGTTTGACAAATACTTGTATGTTTGTCGGCTGCTAACAAATCACCAGTAGATTTTTTAAAAAGCCATCATAATCTTGACTTCCCAGATTTGAAAATTCAGCAGGAACTGATTTGCAATTTAATAAAATTCAGTACGGATGTGAAACCTTTTAAAAGGACAAGGGTTAAGAAGATAATGAAAACTGCAAAGAGCATTGCTAAATAATAATTCCATCAATTAATCTATTCTGGGTTTAAAATAAATAGAGCTGAACAGCAGAATATCACAACCTTAATGCACAACCACTTTCTCCTTTGCTGCTTAGGCTTCCCCCCACACCTCAGAGGTTTGGTGGATAGGTTAATCGATGCATGGGCATTGCCAGTAAGGAATGATGGAACCTGGGGATTGTGATGGGAATATAGGGAAAATAAAATGTGAGTGAGTGCTTGATGGTCCAAGCAGACAGGATTGTTTCCATGCCACCTGACTCTCCAAAGCCATTCCTCCATCTGCTTTTAATTGCACTTAATGGAAGGGAATTCATACTCTGTAATATCATCAGACACAGAATGTTAATGGCTTTCTTCAGTGAATAGACACTTCAGATGGCTGCATCTGGAGCTGCTTTAAAATGGAAGGTTTTAGTCTGGAACTGCCTCGGAGGAGCTGATATACTGAGATGAGCTGTCAATGGAACAATCATATGACCTGCCAGCTGGAACCAGAACAGTTTTCTACCTTTAGTAAACTCTTTTTGGAGAGCTGCATACACTTACCACACTTCTTACGAAAGGCATGATGGCGAATCCAGTGACACCTCCCAAAGATGCTGGGCTCCTTAGCAACAAGTAGTGGATAGGAAGATTTGCTTTAGATTGGACAAAAGATTTATGTGTTTCTTGTCACTTATTAATGAGTGGCATTGATGCAATTAATTAATTATATCTGGTATCATTTGGCAAAAATTGCCTGAAGATTTTTGCCTACTTTACTCAAGATTCACTTAGAAATAAAATTAGACTGCTTCACATAGGAAATAATGAATTGTAAATCATTTCCCTCCATATTATAAATTGTTCCTCAATAGAAATGGGGTTATATTCAGATGAAAATTCTCAGTGTCCCCTCAACACCAAGCTACACGTTATCTCCACCACTTCAGCAATAAATATTTGGAGATTTAAACATCTTTGACTACTTTTGTCTAAAGGCATTTTAACTTTCCATTTCTCTTAATACTGATCTGGATGACTTTTTGTGTGCATTGCTATATTTATGACTATACAGGTTTAAGGAATTTATTATATTTTAAATGGATAAGCAGCATATTATTTTTACTTAGCCATTTTAGTTTTAAATAATTTTCTGCATTGCTGTATCTTTATAACTTCCCTTTCCATAATCTTAAAACCATAAACCCTGCATTTCTAGCTCAGCCTCCTTCACTTTAATTTTCAGGCAGACTTGGTTCCAGAAAAAAGCTGCTGTGAGAAATCATCTGTGAAACCAACTCATTGAACTGCAAGGAAACATTGACTCTTCATAGCCACACCTGCTGCAGGGACTTTATTTGAGAGTGGCTAACCTATTATTTTGATCATTAGCCAAATTAATATTTTATCTGAATGCCAAACAGTCTTGTGTGTGTGTTGATCTCATCAGAATGTCATATAAGAAAGCAGGAAGAGGAGTGGGCTACCATGATTCGCAAGCCTGTCTGAACATAAAGACAACATTATATCTAATGATGCTGATGCACCATCAATAACTCTCCGAGACGTGAGGCGAGATATAGGCTTTTATTGGCTGGAAGAAAGAACAAGCAGCAATTGACCACCATACTACATCCTGGAGACTGAGGGCAGAGCCCAGGCTCCAATTGCCTTTATACCGGGGTCTGTGGGAGGAGCCACAGGAGCAGTCAGCGGGGGGGGGGGGGGGGGGGGGGGTGTCCAGACAGGTATATGTAGTTCACCACAGATGTGGCCTCCAGAGATGCACTACCTTACGAGGAATTTCAGTGATGCAGTTTTAGATGACCAGTCTGTCATATGTTTGTACCAAATTTTTTATTAAAATTGTCATTTGTTAAAATATCAACACAGCGCATTGACCGCAAATATTACTAATAATGTGGCCAATGAGTGTATTTCTGTATGTTTGTGGTCTTCTGCTGGTGTAGCCCATCCACTTCAAGGTTCAGTATGATGTGCCTTCAGAACTGCTCTTCCGCATATCACTGTTGTAACCTGTGATTATTTGATTTATTGTCGTCTTCCTGTCAGCTTGGACCAGACTGGCCATTCTCCTCTGACCTCGCATTAACAAGACGTTTTCACCCACAGACCTGCTGCTCCTTGGATGTTTTTTCCAACCATTCTCAGTATACTCTAGAGACTATTGTGTTTGAAAGTCCCAGGGGTTCAGCAGTTTCTGAGATACTCAAACCACCCCGTCTGGCACCAACAATCATTCCACAGTCAAAGTCACCTAGACCAAATTGTGATGGTATGAAATAAAATGTTCTCAAAATGATTCTTTCTGACAAAATGACCAAAGTTACCTGAAAAGGTAAATCAACAGATATTTGTCCATTCAAGTTGTCTTCTCTTACAGAACACTTTAAAATTATTTGATCTTTCAAGGTCACATTCAGCTTTACTAATCTGCATTTGAAGTTATTTGCAGGAATTGCATAGTAAGCACATCAGTAGTTTGTGCTCAATATTTTATTAAGGGAAACTTTCCATGCAGTCACCTAGCAACTATATCCCATAGTCCTCTCTGATGGAAAATTACAGAGTTTAATTTCCAGAATTTACATTTCCTCATGCATGCACAAATGATACAGCTTCCTGCCATGCACCCATAACAGAGAGGCTGCATACATTTTTCATGGATTCCACTTCTTCCTACTCACTCCCAGGTCTGATGAGCAAACTCTTATTACACCATTTGTGCAAACATTATCGCGGGGTGTGATAGTGGATCTAGACCCCGGCATGATCTCTCATCTGTGATGGCTGCCCACCCGATTAACACAATGGAAATACTGAAGAGTACTATGTACTAGTGTGGCTTTTGATGAAGTGTCACAAATCCCCAGCCAGTAACCAGGCCTTGGGCAGCGGCTCCTCAGGATCTGCCATTGGGTAATCTTGTCATGCTGACTACCAGATAGCTTGCTGCTCTTAACACCCTTAAAAAACTTCTTATCAAAGCAAGATCTTAAACTCCAAGAGATTCATTAAACTTATAAAGTTAAGGTAAACAGGTGAACTGTTTAGCTGCGCCCTTGCCTTTTGCTTAGAGCTAAACTGAGTGCTGGAACTGAAAGTCAGATGTGTCAGCACCTGGGAGTTGGGTAGGTGAAGACATTGGATTAAGTCAGAAGGGACTAAGATTGCAGCAAGTCTTAGGATGAGGATGGGAAATGTGAAGAGTGGGTATGATGGTCATCCATCAAGGGCCTCAGTTATGCCCAGAGGGGAAATTGGCTTTGGTTGGGTGGTGGTGGGCAGTGGTTCTAATGGATGAAGAGTAAATAGGAGAATTACTTGATAAGGTGGATTTAGTCCAGATCTCCAGGGACAGTATGGTCCAAAGGAACATTGCCCTGTCAGTGATGTCTTCCTGTGCACTCTGGTGTGGAAATCATGCAAAATCAATTCACCTTGAAGTAAATGGTCAAGTTTCCAGCGTGACATGAAGCAATCTATAAAAGGTCACCACATTTTGCTCGCCATGTTTTACAATCAATGGAGTTATTAAATCAATCGAGTTATATGAGTTACTTTCCAGGAGCATCTTTCTAAACATGTTTGTGACTGAGAGTAACTGTAGTTTATATAATATTTATAATTTTATTTCTATAGCAGTATATGTAACCATTGTGGGAGATGGTAATATTTCTCATTTTTCTTTTAGGTCAACCCAAATCAAGACATATTCCTGGGACAATGCACAGGTTGTACTGGTTGGCAATAAGTGTGACATGGAAGATGAAAGAATAGTATCAATGGAGCGAGGAAAGCAGCTGGCAGACCAACTTGGTATGGTTGAGCACAATGAATTGTTTTGTGTACTTCTAACTTTGGCTGATCCTTGACACGTTTTGATCATAAATATAATTATATATTCAGCACCTCTTCAGATACCCTCTAAGTACGGTCATCCCTGTAAGTGTTCTGAGCAAAGCTGATTTCCAGTGCTCTCTACCCATTTGTATACCATTGAACCATCTGGTCATTTGAACTGGATTTTCATGCCTTTTGCATTTATATGACATTACTCCTGTTTAAGACAGACTGAACAAACACTTGGTGTAATGAGGTGATATGAATTGTAAAAATGTCTTATGATAAGGGGACTGTAGAGGATAGCTATTGCATTGTGCCTTAATATATGCAAGTCCGTTATATTAAAGTGTAATTTGATTGATACACTTCAATGCTTTTAACATAAGAAATGGTAGCATTGGGATAAAATAGTTAATTTTTAAATTCTCCTGAACACTGCTGACCCTTTTTCTCCCCTCAGAATAATTTCTCAGTTTGTCTTTCACTCATAAATATTCCACAGACTCTCAGACTATTACAGTCTCAGATGTTATTTTTAAAAGCGATGTATTATAAAATACACCAGAAACTCCTAGAAATTAATCAAATGCGTCAAGATAGATTGGAGAAACAAGTGAACTGTGCTCATGGGCAGACAGGAATCAGTAGTTTTCTCTGTGTTACAAATATTAAATATTCTTCTGCCAGATTGTATTAGGGCAGCACTGTGGTGCAGATAGTAGAGCTGCTGGCCACTGCACCAGAGGCTGGGTTCAATCCTGACCTTTAGTGCTTTCTCTGTGACTACATGAGTTTTCTCTGAATACTCCGGTTTCTTTTCAACATTCCAAAAATATGCAAGTTGGAAGATTAATTGGCCGCCATAACCTGCTCAAAAGTGTGAGGGCGAGTGGTAGAATCTTGGAAAGGTGAAGAGAATGTAGGGAGAATATTAAATGGGATTAATGTAGGATCAGTGTAAATGGGTGGTTGGTGCAGATTCATTCAGCCAAAATGCCCTTTTCTGTGCTGACCTCACAAACATTTATTGTTGAGTCATTGGTGGAAGTTGTTTTGCATTTAGTATGTTAGATAATTGGATCCTGGACTTCTTAATGCTGAACACCATTTTGTAAGTTAGATATGGCCCTTGTGGCTAAAGGGATCTGGGGGTATGGAGAGAAAGCAGGTACAGGGTTCTGAGTTGGATGATCAGCTATGATCATACTGAATGGCCGTGCAGGCTCGAAGGGCCGAATGGCCTACTCCTGCACCTATTTTCTATGTTTCTATGACAGTTTCAGAGAAAGCTGTGCTCAGGGAACTATCTAACATAGCTTTTCTTTTAAATTTTAATATGATCATCACTCAGAAGCTGGTGGGTAAATTTTCCTTGTTGGGTTTCAACTCCTCTCTCTGTAATTGGATCCTGGACTTCTTAACAGAAAGGCCACACCACAGGTATTCCCTGGTGGCAGAAGCATCTTGAACTCCAACACGCTGAGCACCAGCCCTCCCCAGGGCTAGAGTGACTGGTAGAATGGTGTGAGCACAACAACTTGAGTCTTGATGTGGAAAAAAATGAAGAGGAGATTGTGGATTTCAGGAAGGTGAATACAGACCACTCCTCACTGAACATGCACAGGTCCTCCATGGAGTGAGTTAAGAGCACCAAGTTTTTGGAACAATCTCACTTGGGTCCTTCAACCCTACCTCTTTGGTCAAGAAAACATAGCAGTGTCTCCACCTCCTAAGGAGATTGATGCAAGTGAGGTCCCCATTCCACATCCTAACCTGCTTTTGCGGGAGCACCGTTGTGAGTGTCTTGAGCAGCTGAAACACCCCCTGGTGTGGGAATTGCAAGGCATCTGAACGTAGATCCCTACAAAGGATTGGGAGGACTGCTGAGAAAATCATCAGGGTCTCTCGCTGTCATCTGTAGGAGATATTTATCAGGAGCTCTGCATATGCAGGGCCCTTTGCATTGTCAATGATCCCTTCCATCCGTCCAACAATCTCATCTTCAGGCAAGAGGCACCGTAACATTAAGGCAGGAATTGTTAGGATAGGAAGCAGCTTATAACCCCAGCAAAGCAAAGACTACTGAACTCCCTGCCACCATGCAGGTCTCATCATGCATAAAGCGCCAGTTGTGTTACACAGTTTACTTTTTAACTTGTGTTGTAGTTACACATTATCTGTTGATCTGCTGGTGGTAATATTACTTAACGTGTTATGTGTGTGAGTTTTCTGTACTGTGTTGTTCACCTTGGTCCGGTGGAATGTTGTTTCATTTGGTAGTTTACATGTGTACAGCTGAATGACAATAAACTGAACTCGAAATTCTTCTGTAAAATGGAAAAAATAATGCTCCCTCGAAACACCCAAATTTTGACAATCTAATGTACCGTGCATTAGATGATCAATTAGTAAAGCACAGGAAATGAACTTTTAACCTTCAGGTCTGACATTGTCTGGCTCTGCGCTATCACTTCTGTTAGCTGGATAATGCTTCCTGTTCTTTAATGGATCTGACCATTTCAAGACCAGCAAAAATGCCTAAGCACTAAAGCTGGTTCTGTTAGTGAAAGAGTGCTTATGTTACTTTGGGCGTTTATCCATTTTGCCATATCTGACACAACTCTGCACTTACTTGATCCATACAGCTAGAAATGCCTTCCAAAGAAGAGGTCCACCTTCAAGAGAAATTTGGTGTTGTTTTATTTTGAACCTGTCTCAGTGACAGAAAGCCTCCTGGCATCCTGTGATTCCCATTTCAAGTAGGCCCACAGTGTACTGTTGTGTGACACCTAATTACTGCAATAAAATTAAAAGCAAATGTTGGAACCACTAACAGTTAACATCAAACAGTGATCTTTTATCAGAACTTTTCTAATTAATAGACATCCATCTGAAATTTTAACTCTGCTGCTCATTTCAAAGACACTGGCTGGCCCATTGAGATTTTCTGTTATTTTCTGTTTCTATTTCAACTTTCCAACATCACTTCTTTTTCACTTTTCTGATTGATGAAGTCATACAGCATGGAAACAGGACCTTTGGTCCATGCCAACCAACATTCCCATCTAAGCCAGTCCTTTTGACCCATGTCCTTTTAAACTTTTCCTATCCACGTACCTGTCCAAGTGCCTTTTAAATGTTTTTAATGTACCCTGCCTCAACCGCTTCTCTGATATCTCATTCCATATACTGGACATCCTGTGGTAGAAAAGGTTGTTCTTAAAGTTCCTATTAAATCTTTCCCCTCTCACCCAAAACCAATGTCCTCAAGTTTCTTGATTGACTAATCATGGGAGAACGACTGTGTGCATTCATCCTACCCTTGCCCCTCATGAGTTTATATAGATTTCTATAAGATGGCCCCTAATTCTGAAGTCTCAGCCTACTCAACCACTCTTCATAACTCAGTGGCAACTTCCTCATAAGTCTTCACTGTGTGTTTCCCAGCCTTATGGCTTCTTGCCTTTAGCCAGATGACCAATACTGAGCACAATACTCCCACTGCATTGCACCTGTCTCCTTCAGTTAGGTATGGAGCCATGCTGGGGACTGAATACTGACCATCATGAGCATAGATCCACCAAAAATGTGATCCTCATTTCTTTCAAAATGTCAGTCAATTTGGAATTGTTTGTGCACTTGGAGCAGTCAAGTGTTGTGATATTTCTAGCGCCAAAATCATATGCCCACAACTTATTAATTCTAATCCTTATGTCTTTGGAACATGGGAGGAAACTGGAGCACCCAGTGGAAACCTACGCAGTCACGGGGAGAACATACAAACTTGTTTCAGACTGTGGCAGGAATTGAACCCCAATCTTATAGCTGGCACTCTAAAGCATTACGCAAACCACTAAGTTACTATGCCACCCAATTACTCATTTATACATCCATTCTCTTATTAAATCAACACTAAGCAGGTCTAAAAAATTCTGGAGTAAAATTAAATGTGCAACTTTAACAATCATTTGAGGAATTTCAGTCATTGTAAAGACCATACAAATAACAGGCCTCAGATTACTTAAAGCAGGTAGACAATGCAAACTACTTACTCAGGGGCACAGTTATGCCAGAGGATGGAATACAAGAAAGAGGACAACTCGGGAACTATATGGAAAGGTCCTATGGAGAGACTTGGGACGGTGGGTTACCAAGACTCCTACTGCTTTGAGGGACAATGTAGCACAAAGGCAGGGGTCAGAACTGCGAGGAAAATAAACGTTTCTGAACTGAACCTGGATGGTCTGCTAACTAAAATACAGAGCGAGTGGGCATTCTCTCTGAAGTCTCCTAGGAAACTCCTATAACCTGTGCTGCACACTTTTTGGTGAGAAGTGGCATTGAGTAATGTGCACTGCCTCCTTGGTATCTGGAATTCTTCAGGAAGGCAGTTAAGGTAAGCACTTCGGTGCACTTCCTAGTTACCACACTCCATCATACTTAACCTTAATCCTGTTTCTTGGGCTGTGATCTTTACCAGTGATGCTTACTCAAACTGAAGGAGCAGTGTTCAAGATCAGCAAATTTGAAGGTGACACCAAGACTGGGGGTATAGTGAACAGCAAGGAAGACAATCAGAGCCTGCAGTGGGATTTGGATCAGCTGGATAAATGGCAGGTGGAATTCAATGCTGACAAGTGTGAGGTGTTGCATTTTGGTAGGACCAATCAGGGTTGGTCTTGCGCAGTGAATGGTAGGGTACTGAAGAGTGTGGTAGAACAGAGGGATCTGGGAATACAGGTCCATAATTCATTGAAAGTGACGTCACAGGTAGATAGGGTAGTAAAGAAAGCTTTTGGCATATTAGCCTTCAGAACTCAAAGTATTGAGTACAGGAGATGGGATGTTGTATTGAAGTTGTATAAGACATTGGTGAGGACTAATTTGGAGTATTGTGTGCAGTTTTGGTCACCTACCTACAGGAAAGATGTAAATAAGGTTGAAGGAGTACAGAGAAAATTTACAATGATGTTGCCGGGACTGGGGAACCTGAGCTCTTAGGAAAGATTGAATAGGTTAGAACTTTATTCCTTAGAATGTAGAAGATTGAGGGGAGATTTGATAGAGGTATACAATATTATGAGTGGTATAAATAGGGTAAATGCAAGCAGACTTTATCCACTGAGGTTGAGTTGGGACTACAACTAGAGATCATGGGTTAAGAGTGAAAGGTGAAAAGTTTAAGGGGACCATGAGAAGAAACTTCAGAGGCTGTTGAGAATGTGGAAAGTTGCCAATGCAAGTGGTACATGCAAACTCGATTTCAACATTTAAGAGAAGTTTGGGTCGGTACGTGGATGGCAGGGGTATGGAGGGCTCTGATCCCAGTGCAGGTCAATAGGAGTATGCAGTTTAAATGTTTTGACACAGACTAGATGGGCCAAAGAGCCTGTTTCTGTGCTGTTCTTTTCTATGACTGTGTGTAGGCCAATATTAGTCTCAATTGACCACGGATTTGTGCCTTGGAAAGTTTCCAGGGCGCAAGCCTGGGCAAGGTTTTTTTTAATGGAAGACCGGCAGTTGCCCAAGCTGCAAGTCTCCCCTCTCCACGCCACCAATGTTGTCCAAGGGAAGGGCATTAGAACCAGCTGGGGACACAGCTTAACACCGGTGTTGTCGCAGAGTAATGTGTGGTTAAGTGCCTCGCTCAAGGACACACACACACACAGCTTCAGCCAAGGCTCGAACTAACGACCTTCCGATCACTAGACGAATGCCTTAACCACCACTTGGCCATGAGCCAACACTATGACTGTATGACTCTAAGAAAGTTGTTTGCTGACACTAGCTTAAAAAAAAGCTTTGGAGCAATAACAACAGCAACAATAGATTGTATTCATCACAAGCAGAGAGTGAGATATACTAGACTGGATCATGTTGAACACTGTTTAATCCTTACGATTACTCCAGCGTGTGCTAGGTCTGCAGTGTAATGTACTTTCCCCAGTTCAGTTCCCATGTACTGCAAGAGTCCCTGTTATGGTCAGGAGCACGACTAGGTTGAGGAAGTAGAAAATAGTCCTTCCCAAGAACAACGAACAGGTCACCTTTCACCCTTAGCCCATGATCTCTACTTGTAGTCCCAATTGAACCTCAGTGGATAAAGTCTGCTTGCATTTATAACTGAGGACTGGATGCAGATCTTGAAGTTGGTTAACTCTTCCTCGATTTGTGCTAGCCATTCATTGATTCTATTTAAAATTGTACATCGTTATTATTTGACGAAGGAGAGATTGTCTAAAATCTTTCCTAATGTTGATAGTTATTGTGATAGATGTAAAACTGAGATGGCTACACTGACACATATGTTTCGGTCTTGTTCTATACTGGAACAGTTTTGGAACTCAGTTTTTTCTACAATTTCTAAAGCACTTAAAATTAATTCACAACCTAACAAATTTACTGTGCTCTTTAGAATAATACCTCAAAATACTGGTGGTATTTCTTTGTCTGACCAACATGTTATTGCGTTTGTTACATTGATAGCTAGGAGTGCCATTCTGTTGAAGTGGAAGGATACGTCGGCTCCCACCCTGTCACAATGATTCTCTCAAGTGATGTTATGTCTTAGTTTGGAGAAAATTAGAAGTTGAACCTTCAAACCTATGTTTGATTTTGAGAAAAGATGGGGTTCATTTGCTCGTTATTACCATTTGAGTTAATTGACAGATTTTCTCCACTATTGGAGAATTGGATCTAATTGTATATTTTGGTATAATTTTTTTTGCTGGCGGTTTGATGTTTATCTTTAGAAGCTTTTTGCGTGACGCACGGCTCCGGGGTTGAGCACCTAACGAGTTCTTTCTTTCCTCACTTTTTTCTTGCTTTAGTAGGGTTTTTTTTCTTTTCTCTTTTTTTGTGTCACCATGTTTTTCAATCCTTAATTTTGTTTTTTTTTTCTTTTTTGAGACATTGTAAGTGTTACTTATTTTGATGTACTCTTGTATTTTGGATGATAATAATAAAAAGATTTGAAAAGAAAAAAGAATTAGTTCCAATACAGTGAGAAATATTTCTCAAAAAAGGCCCCTCTGAGAATTTTTAAGCCAAGATCAGTCATATTCCAAAATGTAAAAATCCATTTATTCTGGATGACACTTCTTTGCTTCCTGGTATTGTTCAGCATAGAGTCTACAATAACAGACAAAAAAAAAGCAGGAGATATTGAGTATAGCCTGTCATTTCTGGTTTGTGCTTAACTTCTTTTCAAGAAACTAATTTTCTTCTTCTTTCTGTAAGGCTTTGAATTTTTTGAAACCAGTGCCAAGGATAACATCAACGTCAAGCAGACATTTGAGCGTCTTGTTGACATCATCTGTGAGAAGATGCTGGAGAGTTTGGAGACAGATCCTACTGTTACTGCAGGAAAACAAAACACAAAACTCACAGAGAACCCTCCCCCACAGCAACAGAACTGCGGTTGTTAGTGACTTGTCCGTAGATATGTGGAGGCAATCAAATTGTGTCTATATTGCAAAAAAATAGTCCTTAGTTATTAGTACATGAAAATGTAACTGTTGGCCTCTATATAATATTAAACAAACCAATCTATATTTATTTTTTGCTAGTCTGTGCTCAGTACTGTTTCCCAAGATCTCTTGCATTAATACTGACACTTAGTAAACCTTTAATTATATTGGTATTGTTTCTGCATTTTACTGTAGAATCAAGATTTGTGTGACTGTTAACAGGAACAGTGGGTTTCTAGGAACAAAAGGTTCCTAGGCTTAGTATACTACATCCATAAAAAAGGAGCTCCCTGTTTACTAGATTTATGTGGCCTTTCAAGTATTCTCTGGATGATAAGTTGAAGATTAAATGCCTATCCTCAGTCTGCACAAAATTAAATTCAGCAATGGAAATGAATGCATTTAAATTACTGAGTTAACAGTTGGATGGCTTGAATATGTATGCCTTGTCTAGTCGTTAAGTATTCATGTGCCATTTAAGGCAGCAATTCCAATTAACAAGAGTTCTGTGATGAGTAATGTGTATTTGTAAATATGTTTTCAGCATACAAGTCAGCAGTCTCAGATCCCACATCACTTGACATATTGTATGTCAATGGTGGTGTGAATAATCAGTTGACGCGTGCCAACAAAAGTAAATGCCACTTCAATTGTAGAGCGATGCCCTGCTCTGATACTCAAGAAAACAATCCACTTCTCATCACTTGACTTTCAGGAAGGTGGAACCACAATTCCACTTGTTCAGGCTAACTGTTAAGTTACCAGGACAACTTGGATATTGAAATTGATTTCTTCATAAATTACTGGAGAGCAGAGCCTAGCCCTCTGTCATTAAATGTTACCTATCATAGAGTGTCTCCAATTACCCTGTCCTGTGAGGTACAGTGAAAATTGTCAGCAGTTTTTATTTAATCTTTGTGTGTGTCATTTATTGCCCTTGGAAAAGGTAGTGGAAATAATTCTTCAATGGCCACTCATGCTAATTATGAACAAGGCTATCTATCAGCCATCGTTGGTACAGGAGGGCAGATTGACCCTAGAGCATGCGTCAACATCAGAAATGTTAGGAAATCTAGTAAAAACTGTATAATGTTAAATTAATTTGAAACTCATGAAATTACTTCTTATTAATTAAAACTATGAATGCTAGTTGAAGTAAATAACAGAGAGAAAAGACCTAAACCTACTTCTTAATTAAAGACCAACAACCCCATTGGAATGACTGTGGAAATGCAAACTGTACCAACTGTGGCTGGCATGAAGCTGAGGGACTGGCTAGACAGTGTATCAAATACCCCTGTTCAACAACTTACAGGGCATTGTAGAAAACAAAACTGAATATGTCAGTCATATGCTCATGTATCTGTGCCCCAGTGCATTCCCAACAGCCATGCAGGTATACCTGTCCAGAATGTACCATTGCATTAATAAAAACTCATCACTGGCTCTCTACAGACCCACTGGCACTCCTGCCCTTTTTTTTTTACTTACTAATTCTGCACCTGGAGGCTGCATTGTAATCTTAGCATTTCTGGTCGTATTTTCTAATCTAGGGCAATCTGTTGAACCCTCAGTTATAATTGTGGCACATTGGCATTGAGAGAAGATTGAATGTAAAGCACCATAAAATTTCAAGTCCTTCACAATTCTAAAAATTATTTCCACTGAGAACTTGCATAGTCCTTCACGAAGTTTGGATGCTCGTCTGCCAATTTCACTCAGAAACTCAGAGGAGTGTTTTGCCAGATTTTAATCTACGTAAGTAAAGCAAATCAAAATGGTAAATATTTTGTGCAAATAAATAAAGTATTGTGAATGTGTAATATTAAATGTAGTTAGAGTTACCTTTCTGATGTCTGAATTTTTTACCTGAATGGAGCAAATGTAAAATGATGCATCGGTGCTGAAGTAATCTGCGTTTTATACTTTTGTGTAGCCTCTGTATTGAGGGACAATAGGCCACTAAGTGCAATATTTCAGAATATATAGTGCATTTCTAATTCAATGCAGATAACTGTGCAAGATTGTATGCAACAGGGCTTGAAGTAAACACATGTTAGGAACAACTTTTGTTTTTTACTTGCCCAGCCATTTTTCTAGCTATTAGCAAACTATTGTTGGTCGGGAAACACTGGGCATAAATTTTTGCCTACTTTTCTAATTGTTCTAATTTTTTCCCCTCTGCAGACTGTAAGGTGAATTTAGGCTGGTTCTACAGTTCTGGTAAATAAGAACTGAAGAACTCGAAAATCTTGCAATATTCTCTCTTGATGTCTACAGTGGCAGGTTACAATGAACTTGCTTCAAATTGAATAGTTTACCTAAATATTTAGTTAGTAGTAATACTTTCCACATACTGTATGTAATTAAATCTGTTCAACGAACCTTAGAGAATTAACCCAGAGAAATGCTTAGTCTCACCTATTGTTATGCGTGAATGCCTCTCAAATAACTCTAGATTTACCTCCACTACGTACCTCATACATTGAATATTTTCAAACAGTTAGAACCTGCATTCAGACATCATACAGCCTTGAAGTAGTGCTTTGAGTATTTTATATTCTCTTTGAAGCTTGTACAAGATTCTGTTCATGCACTTTCTTTCACGATTGAAGTGTTTTTCTTCATAACAGTCACAACACTGAGATTTTGTTTCATAACTGTTCAGTACGTCCAGAAATTGAGTATTTTGCTTAAAATTGATGCCAGTTCAAGCCCTGGTAATAATACATTAGAGCCAATATCTGCTAGCATGGTGTGTGATTTGCGAATTCTCAGAGACATTTGTGGGTCTTATGTAATTGTACGTGGGCATAATGTAAATCAGTTTTTAAAATGGTATTTGTACTGAAGTTACTGAATTTCTGTGACACTCTCAGAAACCACTTTTTGCTGGAATGACTGGGAAATTTTATCTGTGTATAAATGTAAAACTCTTCACTTGACTATTGCATGTATGTTTGATTGTGTGAGAATGGTCTCATTGATAAAATTTTTATGCATTGTTTCTTAATTATGTTCTTGACTAACAATAAGGAATGAGTATGTTGTACAGTAGTAATTCACTTTTTTTTATTTTCCAGGACTAGGTAAATAATGGAATTCATTGCTGGGACCTGAGATGAAATCTAGCCAATATTAATGAGTTAGTAATGATATTCTTACTTCCTGACTTTAAGCATCCATAAGTTCAGGCCATATTAACCTAGTTTCTAATGAGTGGACAGTTTAATTCTGACACTAATTGGCAACCTCAAATTGAAAGGTCAACAAATACAATCAAAAAAATGTGGTGAATTTTCTGAGGATGAAATTCAGCCACATTACTATCTGACACGCAATAATGCTGACACTATACATTGTGTACCCAATATAAAAGAAAAATCTTCATTTATGCAAACAGTTCACCTTGTTTTACATAAAATTGTTTATGCTTATTTGGACTGTTAAATAAGAAGTCTGCACCTTATGTATGAACTGATTCTGCAGTTGAAATATGGTGCAGGTAATGATCAGGAAATGTAATGGGAATTGTCCACTTGAATGTAGTTTACAAAATAAAGGTTCACAGATGGAAAAAACAAACGGTTGAGGAACTCGTTGGTTCGAGTAGCATCCACAGAGGCAAAATGCTGGTCCATGACACTACATCCTGAAATATAGACCATGCCGTTGTCTCAACAGATGCTGCTTAACCTGCTGAGTTCTTCCACCAATGCACACAAAACATTGGAGGAGCTCAGCCAATCAGGCATCAATATGAAGGGGAAGAAACAGTCAATGAATTGGGCCTGACCTGAAACGTCGACTGTTTGTTACCCACCGTTGTTGTTGCTCAAGTTTTCCAGCATCTGCAGAACCTCGAGTTCTTCCAGCAGTTTGTTTTTTGCTCCAGGTTCGAGAATTTGCAGTCTTTTGTGTCTCCATCAAAGGTTAAGAGATATTGTGCAGACTGAAGATAAACAGGCTACTATTTACTGAGGCCTTTCTGATAGATAAACTTGAAATGAAATACAACGGACTTATTTCTGTATATTTGACAAAATCTACTTCTGCCTTTCTTCAAAATTTTGTTTTAAGCTTGCAGTTGTTATTAGAAATGTAGTTACCATGATTGCCATTAAATAAAACTGACTCTCTTACCCCTGCAACACCTGTTTGACCAGAATAATACTGCCTGTGGAAGCTTAGTGAGATGGTGCCATATAGACCTACTGAAAACAGCTATTTGGTCAATGTTGTATTCCTTTATATAAACATAAACAATAAAATTACCTTGTTACCTAAATCTCTAAGTTATGTATGTGCACAATATATTTTACCTCTCTCGTTGGAATTTAAACTGTACAGTAGACCAGCTATTTTGTGTTGTCTGTGAAATATGTAAATTAATGTGCGTGTGTGAAAGGAAAATAAACTTGCAGAGACTATATCAGTCGCATTGATATTCTAATGTTGCTCCCTGGTTCTTTTCTAGATGCATTTATAATTTACGTACTGCGGTTAAACTACCAATGTACATATTTAGCCCGGATCTTAAAGCCTAGTTATGGCACTTGTAGTGGTTATGTGATGCCAGCTATGTGCCTGGAGATGTTACCTTTGATGATATCAGCTTTTGACATTTATCACACTTAGATAAGCTACTGCTTGTGCTTACCCACAGAACTGGAACAGGCCTTTTGGCCCATGATGTCTGTGCCAAACGTGATGCTAAATTACATTCAATCGCTTCTGCCTGTGCATGATATATATCCCTTCATTCGCTGCATAATTTATGTGACTTTCTAACAGCTGGTAGCCAGAGATGGACACAAGTTATTTTCCTTTAATATCCCCATCATTTAACACAGCTGAGCAATTTCACTCATATGAAGGTTCGGTAACAATTATTACACATTCCTACAATAACCCTTGATATTTCAATGCCAAAATGTGGATATTTAATTTCTGGAAAACAAGTATAGAATTTACTTGCATAAATCACCCATTGTGCTATGCAAGTAACGAAGCTGGTCCATTGAGTGAGATTTCCTTCCACCTGTAATTTCCTCACCCAACTCAATCTCAAACCTCTTCCTAGAGTTTGGCCTCATCAGAAATACATGGCAAGCTATTGATGAGACTACCAGTGCCAGTGAAAAAGTGTGAGTTTGGTTGTGTCCACAGGGCATACAAACAAGTGAACAAAGAGCAATAAAAGTTCAAAAGACCCCTAAATGACAAACGTAAGTCCCAATGCTTTCAGAAGGCAGGTTTTAAGGGCATGTTATGAGATCCCCTGCACGTGTATGAATATCTTGGAAAGGCACCAGAGACTGTCAGGGTTCTGGGCTGCAAATCAAATCACATTTCCACATTTATTTTGTGCATCCTAGGAATTTTGCCGACATGGCTTCCATGTGGTGCCACAATTGAAAAGGCTTGATTTTCTTTAGCTACAGGATCTCATCCCCTCCCCTCCCCATCAAAGGCCTTACTGAAGTCCAAATAGACAACATCCACTGCTTCACCCTCATCAATTTTCCTAGTAACCTCTTCAAAAAATTCATTGATTTCTCAAACATGACCTTCCACACACAAATCCATGTTGACTGTTCCTAATCAGACCCTGTCTAACCAGATAATTATATATACCATCTCTAAGAATACTTCCCATTAATTTACCTACTACTGACATCAAATTTACAGGCTGATAATTGTTAGGTTTACTCTTAGAACCCTTTTTAAACAATGGAACCACATAAGCAATCCACCAATCCCCGTTTCTAATGACATTTGAAATAATTCTGTCAGAGCCCCTGCTTTTTTGTACACTAGCTTCCTTCAAGGTCCTAGGGAATATCCTGTCAGAACACAGAGATTTATCCACTTTTATATTCTTTAAAAGTGCCAGTACTTCCTCTACTTTAATCATCATAGTTTCCATAACTACCCTACTTGTGTCCCTTCACTTACACAATTCAATATCCTTCTCCTTAGTGAATACCAAAGAAAAGAAATAGTTCAAAATCTCCCCCATCTCTTTTGGCTCTGCACATAGCTGTCCACTCTGATTCTCTAAGAGACCAATTTTATCCCTCACTATCCTTTTGCTATTAATATAACTGTAGAAACCCTTTGGATTTATTTTCACCTTACTTGCCAAAGCAACTTCATATCTTAGCTTTTCTAATTTCTTTCTTAAGATTCTTTTTACATTCTTTATATTCCTTGAGCACCTCATTTACTCCATGCTGCCTATGTTCATTGTAGATATCCCTCTTTTTCTGAACCAAGTTTCTAATATCCCTTGAAAACCATGGCTCTCTCAAATTTTTAACCTTTCCTTTCAACCAAACAGGAACATAAAGATTCTGTACTCTCAAAATTTCACCTTTAAATAACCTCAATTTTTCTATTACATCCTTCCCATAAAACAAATTGTCCCAATCCACGCCTTCTAAATCCTTTCGCATCTTCTCAAAGTTAGCCTTTCTCCAATCAAAAATCTCAACTCTGGGTCCAGTCCTATCCTTCTCCATAATTATATTGAAACTAATGGCATTGTGATCACTGGACCTGAAGTGCTCCCCAACAAATACTCCCGTCACCTGACCTATTTCATTCTCTAACAGGAGATCCAACACTGTCCCTTCTCTCGTTGGCCCCCTCCCCCTTCCCCACCCCTGCTCCTCCTGCTAAGAGGCCCATTTATCAGACACCAGGCCATACCATCTTCAATTACCAACTAAATTAACTTAAGACTACACATGAATTAGAATATGATAGTTACAATCATATTACAAAATAATCAGTTGTATCTACCTTCAATACAGCATACAAACAACATATACACTTTTACACACAGCTGTTACTAAAGAAATTGAATATTCTACGTTTTGGCAAGAAAGGCACCATAAAACCAATGGAAGTGAATCAGATCGGTTTAGGACCCATTATGAGAATATACTGGGGAAGAAATGAAATACACACACTCAGCGGAATGACAAGGCAACATTTGCGCGTGTGTAAGCTGTGTGTTTACTGAGTACTCTCCATCACACTACCACCTCCTCTCCTCTGCCGTTGATGCTCAATAGGTGAGACAGGGGCCTGCAGTAACATTTCCCTTCCCTGCGTTATGCTGTGCCCAGAATTTGACAGGTCCCTCTGGCATTGAATCCATGCCAATGCTCTGTGGTCTGTGTGAAGGTCAAATTCCCTGCCAGGGAGGTAACACCAGAGGCTGTCAAGGGTCCACTTAGTGACCAGACACTCCTTTTCAAAGGTGGAACACCTGGTTACCCTCAGGAGGAGTCTTCAGCTCAGGTAAAGGGCGGGTCACTGTCCTCCAGGTTCTTCCTGGGCCAGCACTACTCCAGTGCCTGTTCCTGAGGCATCAACACGGATGTGTTTACCAAGTGTTTTCTGTCACAGTGTCCTGGAAAGTTTCCCCAGTCTATCTATATATCTTTTTGGAGTAATTAGACAGGAAGTAGCAGAGGTCAGTTAGGTGAGGCTGTTAGAAAGGACTGGAAGAAATGAAAAGTGGGTGCTTTTAGGAGTGTACAGGAGCAGCTTACATTTGGGATGAGGGGTAAATCTGGTAACTTTAGGGAAACTTGGCTGATGTGAGATATTGAGGCTCTGGTCAAGGAAAGGAAGAAAGCATACATTGGTTTCAGATGGTCAGGATCAGGCAAATCACTTGATAACTTGATAAAAAGAATATTCTAAAGAGGAAATTCAGAGGGGTAAAAAGGGTATGAGATGGATCTGGCGGGTTAGCAAAAGGTAAATGCCAAGAGGTTCTCCTGACCTGGAACAAGTAACGTTAAAGTGCCAACTGCTCTACTTAACAAGAAAGTTCTCTGCCATGATCCTGACTGCAGTTTACATTCTGCCAAACGCAAATATCAAACTAGTACTTGATGTATTGAATGCCGTGATTAACAAGCAAGCAATGGCCTACCCTGATGCCTTTCAATCAGGCTAGCTTGAAGAGTTCTCTGCGCACATTGCTCACAGCATCTGGCCATCCTCCACCTACCAGCATATAGACAGAGGCACCAGAGGGAAGGACGACAAAGAGGTGTTCACAAGAGGCACAGGCAGTGGCTGCAGGATGGACAGGGTCATGTTCAAGCACTCATTAGAGGACCTGAATGAATACACCATAGTTGTCACAAACGCGAGAAAATCTGCAAATGCAGGAAGTCCAAACAACATGCACAAAATGCTGGCGGAGCTCAGCAGGCCAGGCAGCATCTATCAAGACTTCATCAGCTTCATCAAGTCTTCCCCAACCTGAGGCCCTAGATAATCCAAGAAATTCGAAGTTTAAATCAGTGGTGCTCAGGAGTGACAACCCAGGAAGCACAAGAGCTCCAGGTATGAGGCCATTTCACATGCTCAGTGGCAATTCTGGACTAAACTGCAATCACAGAGGGACGTTTAACAACTGTGGTCAGCTCCTACAAAGGAAGACCAAGTAACAAAGATGACAAAAAGGTTTCTTTCCCAGATAGGCTCAATACCTATTACACTCACTTTGACTGAACATGGAGGAACTTTCACGAATACCCACAGACCCCGACGACCCTGTGATCTCAGTCTCTGAGGCTGATGTGAGAGCAACCTTCAGGAGGATGAATCCATGGAAAGCACCTGGCCCGGACGGAGTACTTGGCCGAGTACTGCAGACCTCTGCTAATCAACCTAGAGTGTTTGCAGATACCGTCAAACTCTTGCTTTGGCAGTTTGAGGTACCCACCTGCTTCAAGCAGGCTTCAACTATACCGATGCCTAAGAAGAACGTGGTAACCTGCTTCAATGAGTATCATCCAGAGGCATTTACATCCACTGTGATGAAGTGCTTCAAGAGGCTGGTCATGAAGCTTATCAGCTCCTGCCTGACAAGTGATCTGGATCCACTCTAATTTGCCTATTGTCACAATAGAACAACAGCAGGTGTCATTTCATTGGCTGTTCACACTCTGCTCTGTAACAGCTGGACAATAAAGATGCATATGAGTGGATACTCCTCATTGACTACAGCTCAACATTCAACACTATCCTACCCTCGAAACTCATCACTGAACTCAAGCACCTGGGCCTCACTACCTTCCAGCGCAAATGGATCCTTGATTTCCTCACCTGCAGACCCCAGTCAGTTTGGATTGACAACAACATCTTCTCGTATAACCACCTTCAGTACAGCTGCACTAGAAGGCATTGGTTGTACCATGGCTTGGTATGGAAACAGCAATGCCCAGGAATGGAAAAATACCGCAGAAAGTGATGGATACCACCCAGTCCATCACAGCTACAGCCATCTGCGCCCTTGAATACATTTGCTTGGAGCACTGCTACAACAGAGCAACAGCCATCATCAAAGAAACACACACAAAGTGCTGGAGGAACTCAAAAGCTCAGGCAGCATCTATAGAAAAAAGTAAACAGCCAACACTTTAGGCCGAGACCCCTTATCAGGACTGAGAAGGAAGGAGGAAAATGCCGGAATAAAAAGGTGACGGGAGGGAAGAGTGATAGGTGGAGCCAGGTGGGCAGGAAAGCTCAAGGGCTGGAGAAGAAGGAACCTGTTAGGAGCAGAGAGTGGACCGTAGGAGAAAGAGAAGGAGGAGGGTACCCGGGGGAAGTAATAGGCAAGTGAGAAGTGGTAAAAGTCAGAGTGGGGAATAGAGGATTTGTTTACCCAAAGGAGAAATCGATATTCATGCTGTCAGGTTCAAGGCTACACAAACGGAATATAAGGTGTTGCTCCTCCATCTTGGCACAAGAAGAGGCCATGGATCAACACACTGGAATGGGAATGGGGATCAGAATTAAAATGCTTGGCACTCAGGAGGTCCTGTTTATGGAGGATGGAGTGGAGGCACTCAACAAAGTGGTCTCCCAATTTATGTCAGGTCTCACCAGTGTAGAGGAGGCTGCATGGGGAGCACCAGACACAGTAGATGGCCCCAGCAGATTCACACCTGGAAGGACTGCCTGGGTGATGAATGGAGGTGAGAGAGGAAGTAAGTGGGCAGGTGTAGCACTTGGGCCACTTACAGGGTTAAGTGTCAGGTGGGAGATCTATTAAGGATCCCTGGAAGATTCCCACCATCCAAGTCTTGCTCTCTTCTCACTACCACCATTGGCTAGAGATACAGAAGCCTTAGGTCAACACCACCAATTTGAGGATAGTTATCACCCTTCAACCATCTGGTTCCTGAATCGCCGTGGATAACTTCACTTGCCACAACTTGGAACTGACGGGAGAGATTGATAGACTAGCTGCTGGAAAATTGTTCCCTCAGGTTGAAAAGTTTAGAAACAAAGACATTATCTTAGGGTAAGGACATATTCATCAAGATGATGATCAGTTTCTTCACTTCAGTGATATATAAATATTCTGAAATTTCTACCCTAAAGGGACATGGGTGATCAGCATTGAGCACTTTCAAAACTGAGATGAACTGATTTTTGGACATTAGGAGAATAAAAGGATTTGGGCATCAGGTATGAGAATGAACATGATGTACGAGAACAGCTATAAACTTATTGAATAGTAGAGCAATTTCAAGGGGCTATAACCTAATCCAGCTCTTATTTCTAACACTCTGACTTCCTTGCAGGAACCATACGTTTCTATGTTGTTCACTCATTATCCAACACTTTGCCTTCAGCGATGAGGCTGCTGTGGTGCACCCTGTTAATAAAAATCACCCTTGTTGCCTTGGTGACCAATTCATGGCCCAGTGCTCAATGTAGAGTGTGACCAAAATGAGGAAGCGGTGTGGTCTCAGAAATTCCAATTCACTAAATTGGTTAAATAGTTCAACATTCTATACGCAAGGACAGGTTCTTACCAGATTTAGTACAAACAGACACACTGTACACTGGGATGACTGTAACTATGAAAATGGACAAGGGAGAGCCAGTGGCTATAGTGTACCTGGACTTACAGAAAGCTTTTGATAAAGTCCCACATAAGAGATTAGTGGGCAAAATTAGGGCACATGGTATTGGGGGCAGAGTACTGACATGGATTGAAAATTGGCTGGCTGACAGGAAACAAAGAGTAGTGATTAACAGGTCCCTTTCGGAATGGCAGGCTGTGACCAGTGGGGTACCGCAAGGTTCGGTGCTGGGACCGCAGCTGTTTACAATATACATTAATGATTTCGATGAAGGGATTAAAAGTAACATTAGCAAATTTGCTGATGACACAAAGCTGGGTGGCAGTGTGAAATGTCAGGAGGATGTTATGAGAATGCAGGGTGACTTGGTCAGGTTGGGTGAGTGGGCAAATGTATGGCAGATGCAGTTCAATGTGGCTAAATGTGAGGTTATCCACTTTGGTGGCAAGAACAGGAAGGCAGATTACTATCTAAATGGAGTCAAGTTAGGAAAAGGGGAAGTACAACGAGATCTAGGTGTTCTTGTACATCAGTCAATGAAAGCAAGCATGCAGGTACAGCAGGCAGTGAAGAAAGCTAATGGCATGCTGGCTTTTATAACAAGAGGAATTGAATATAGGAGTAAAGAGGTCCTTCTGCAGCTGTACAGGGCCCTGGTGAGACCCCACCTGGAGTATTGTGTGCAGTTTTGGTCTCCAAATTTGAGGAAGGACATACTTGCTATTGAGGGAGTGCAGCGTAGATTCACGAGGTTAATTCCCGGAATGGCGGGACTGTCATATGTTGAAAGATTGGAGTGACTGGGCTTGTATACACTGGAATTTAGAAGAATGAGAGGGGATCTGATTGAAACATATAAGATTATTAAGGGATTGGACACACTGGAGGCAGGAAGCATGTTCCCGCTGATGGGTGAGTCCAGAACTAGAGGCCACAGTTTAAGAATAAGGGGTAGGCCATTTAGAACAGAGATGCGGAAAAACTCTTTCACCCAGAGAGTGGTGGATATGTGGAATGCTCTGCCCCAGAAGGCAGTGGAGGTCAAGTCTCTGGATGCATTCAAGAGAGAGTTAGATAGAGCTCTTATAGATAGTGGGGTCAAGGGATATGGGGAGAGGGCAGGAATGGGGTACTGATTGTGTATGATCAGCCATGATCACAGTGAATGGTGGTGCTGGCTAGAAGGGCCGAATAGCCTACTCCTGCACCTACTGTCTATTGTCTATTGACTTCACTATAATCTTTGCACCATTCTGCTGTTTTATGCTCATTTTTGTATTTCTTGTTATATTTATACTGCTCACTCTCTGAGCTTCAAGCAAGCAAGGAATTCCATTGCACTCTGTTGTGTAAAACAGTAAATTAACCTAAATTTGAGAAACAATGGTCGATACCTGTTTGTTTAAATCAACACATGGTAATTGGTTTGTTTGGCAGTCCGAACACTAGAGGGCGCAATGAACCTGCAAACTGCAGAAGTCCACGTAAAATCCCAGAGATGCCACAGAACAGTTAAAATGTTAGTAGCAGGTCGGCTCCACAGAAACACCAGTTTTCCCCAGGATGGATTTGTGATATGTCAAAAACCGGGAAATCAAACAGAGTCACAGCTTTGACATGATTAATATGTAATATGTTCATCAAGATAAAAAGTGAATTAATGACATAATGTTTGGACCTGCTTATGCATCCGATTTGGTTCTGCATCATTGATTCCCTGCTCTTCTCCCCACTAACCTATTATCTAGTCACATGAGCTTATGACGCAGAAGTGATAAAAATGTGAACACTGTTGACGGCTTGTGTGTTCTTCTTTGTGCCCTACATCTGGTTTTCTGATAGTCATACAAAGAGGACAGGGAGGAGGTCTGGCCCCTGCACACGTAGCATGCAAGCCCATCAGTGTGTGGACACACCCTGGTGCTCCTGAACCAGATCCCCAGCTATGGGTAAATAGCCCCACTGCCTCGTGGGCAGCCTCGGGTGAGACAAAGGCTATGGGAGTAATTCCAGACAGCAAATCTGGAGTGGAGCCCCGAAGACGTCCTTGAACATCTTTTTGGCAGCTCCTGCAGCCAAACATATTGCTTCACAAGCTTTCCTTTAGACTACACCAGTGAGGCTGAAAGAGGAACTTGACAACTGGACATCACCATACCTTCCGCCCGGGCTTATGATAATGATCATCATCACCCATTGTCCTTTGAGACAGACAGACCACCAACCAACCACAGTTACAGGACTTCCATCCCATGCAATCATCAACCACCATTCACAATAATCCTGTTGTGACCTCATTTCATTCGCCGGACAATCCTACCAACTCCCCCAGATTCTCACTTGTGTAAAGCTACAGAATAAATATCATACATGGGAATAATACAATAAATACAGTGGAGCAGAAAATAATAATGCAAAGTGTAGTGATGCAAACTAAAGCAGTGCAAAAAAAATGCAAAATGTGTCAATGGAAGAGCTGGAACTACAGGGTTGAGAACGTGGCTGCATTACTGGGAAGGGAATGTCAAAGGGGCGATTGGTTCAGAAGTCTGATAGCAGCTAGCAGCAGGGAAGTAGCTGTTGGCGAGTCTGTGTGTTGGCCTCAGGGAGCAGGGTAGTGAACACAATCCTGTCCTCCTCAATGGAGCAGCTGTGGGAGAGGTTGACAGCTTCACGTTCACAGGCATCCATAGCTCCAACGTACTCATACAGATGCAATCAGCAGGAAAGCACGTGTACTCGCTTAGAAACGTTGTCTTGCACAGGACAGTACAGGAGTGGAGAAGGCCCTTCAGGCCACAATGTTGTGCTGGGCTAATTAAATTGGCAATTAACTGAACTGATCCCTTGTGCCATCGCCATGTCCATATTCTTCCATTCCCTGCACATTCATGTGCTGGTCTAGGAGTCTCCTGAATACCCCCTCTGTATCTGATTCCACCATCACTCCTGGAGGAGCATTCTCAGCACATGCCACTGTCTGTGTAAAATATTTGCCCTGAACACCCCCTTTGAACAAATAAACTCTTATTGGGCTTCCAGCCAGGCACAGGGATCGATTTCAACCGACGTTTCAATGACACACTCTGCCACCTTCATCAGGGATGATGCCTGAGCGTGTCTAATCCAGACGTATTTATACCCCCGCCGTCCATCCCTCCTGATTAAGTTTCCGCTGTCCCATCTTTTTTACAATTAAATTCTAGAGTGAGAACAAGGTCATAGATCCTTTTTCACCCCTTTTGAAATGATCCCCTCACCTTAAAGGCATACCTAAACTCTAGAATAAAGATACTGGCCATCTCTTCTATCTATGCCTCTTATAATCATATAAATTTATGTCAGATTTCCCCTGAGCCTCTACTACTCCAGAGAAACATACCCAAGTTTGTCCAACTCCTCCTTATAGCACTTGCCTCAGGCAATATTGTGGTAAACCTCTTCTGTATCATCACTTCCTGACTCTTGAACTCAATTCATTGACGAATAAAGACATTTCATATGCATTTTATACTACCCTATCAACCTGCACAGCCATTTTCAGAAAGCTATGGTCTTCACCTCCAAATCCTCTGTGCATCCACACTATTTTGGGTCTTGCCTTTACCTTTGAGTTCCCAAAGTGCAATATTTCACACCTAGGCAGGTTAAATGCCATCTGCCATCTCTCCCTCTATATTTGCATCTGATCTATAAGGGGTGATTGATAAGTTTGTGGCCTAAGGTAGGAGATGAGTTATTAACTTCAAATTTTCTGCATAATCACTCAAAGAGTTGAACTGCATGTGCATGTAATGACAGCTGCATAACTCATCTCCTTCTACTTTAGGCCACGAACTTATCAATCACCCTTGGCTGTGGACACTTTCTGGAGTTCCAAGATCCATATGCTTCACGACAGCTGGACTAAGTGTGTGAATGTAGGAGGGGACTATGTTGAAAAATAAATGTGCTAGGTTTTCTAAAATTGACTCCTTCTACCTTAGGCCATGAACTTATCAATCACCCTTCGTATATTCTGCCGTTTCCTTTGGCAGTATTCTACACTGTCCACAACATTAGTCATCTTCCTATCATTTGCAAACTAACTGGCCCACCCATCAAATCCAGATCACCTATATGCACCACAAACAGCAGAGGTCCCAGTGTGGATTGCTGCGGAACTCCACTGGTCACAGACCTCCAGTTAGACTTAGATCAATTGACCACTATCTGAATTCTATGGGCAAGCCAATTCTACTTTCAAACAGCCATTTCACGGTTCCCGTGTATCTTAATCTGCACAGTGCACAGACTGTCACGGAGAAATGTTTCATAAAGAGCCTGTTAAAAATTGAACCAATGCAGGATAAGTGATCCTGTCCAAACTCTAATCATAACACAAAGTCAGAAAGCCCAAATGGTGTTCTTCATTTCCAGCCTTCTCTTTCAGCTGCATTGAATACAGGGGTTCAATGAATGATTCGCTACCTGATAATAATGTTATATTAAAATTCACTTATCTTCTGAAAAGTTTCAGCAAAGCTTAACGGAATCAGATACCCACTCAGATCTGCTCCAAACATTGGTTGAGACCTTGAAACTCTTGGACCATTGCTAAACACTGCTGGTACCTGGTCAGCAGTTGGGAGTGACACACAACATGTTCATCAGATTGGTATGCAGTGAGTAAGGAGAAGCACTGAAGGGCTGGAAGCAAGTCAATGTTACCCAACATCATTCTACAATAAGAATTCCCCCAGAGGCTCATTTAAAGTTCATTTGGATCCACTGCACTAGTTGACCTTTCCACAAAGTTCGCAATGGCTATTGCTGACGAAGTACCTGTAGTGGAAATAGTAAGCCAGCACTATTTTTCATCTATGCTCTCATAGCTATTGCTGCAGCTTTAAATATTCACCAGAAATACCACGCCAGAGATGGCATCATTTGACTCATTGTGTGTGGTGCTGCAGGAGGCTTCAGTTTTTCAGGGGAAAGCATCAACTGGTGCAATCAAGGCTTAAATTAACTCTATTCATGTGATGATGATCTCTCTCTCTCTCTCCCTAGCTAGCACAGAGTCAATCAGAATACGTGACATCTTGTCTCCAGCTACAGTACTTATAAATGAAACTCAGAAGGCTAGGAATCAGATAGAGCTGGCAATCTGGAAGACTGACTGAATACTTTTTTTTTAAATCTTAATATTGGCAAATAAATCTAGTGAAAGCTAATGCTAACTTTAAAAGATACATGTGAGACCATTTCTAGAGTACCATGTGCACCTTTGGTTCTCTTATTATGGAAGAGTATTATTATTAATATTGACAGTTCAGAGAAAGTTTCATAAATTGATCTTGGTACGGAGGAAATACTGAACACATTAAATGTGGTAGAGGCAATATTATTAAAAAATATATATATATAGGGAAGGTAAATACTGAAAGACTGTTCCCCATTCAGTCACAAATAAGAGAAAATCTGCAGATGCTGGAAATCCAAACACACACAAAATGCTGGGGGAGCTCAGCAGGTCAGGCAGCATCTAGGAAAAGAGTACAGTCAATGTTTCAGGCCGAAACCCTTCGCCTCAGCTTAAATGAACAAATCACAGAACTCTCCCTCTCTGAACAAAAAAAAATACAAACCCTGTCACTGAGTTTGAACATTTATTGCTTGGCCTCTGATCCTGACTGGCTCTGGGTTTGAGCAGAGATTTCTTACCACAATTTTGGGAGTATTGATTGCTCCAAGCAAATTGGATTAACCTGTCTTGTCAGAATTGGGCCTAATATCACCAGCATATATCATGAGAGCTCTTGTTTTGCAGCAGCAGTACAGGGCAAAATGAAAAATGCATAATAAATTACAAAAAGAGCTATATGCTGTTTATAAAAAATTAACTTAAAATTTAGTGTAATAAGAGAGCAAGTATAGTGAGGTATTGTTCATCAGTTGGTTCATTGTCCATTCTGAACGAAGGGGAAGGAGCTGCTTCTAAAATGTTAAATGTTGTATCTTCAGTTCCTAAACCTCCTTTCTGATGGCAGTGATAAGAAGAGGACACATCCTGGGTGATGGGAGTCTTTAATGATGGGTGCTGCCATTTTGAGGCATCACCTTTTGAAGATGTCCTCAGTGGTGGGAATGTTAATGCCTACGATGGAGCTGGCCCATTTTGCAACTATTTGAAGCTTTCTCCAACACTGTGCTGTGGGCACTCCATACCAGACAGTGATGCAACCAGTTAAACTGCTCTCCATAGTATATCTGTATAAATCTTTTCGTCTTTAGTATTAAACCAAATCTCCTCAAACTCCTAATAAAATATGGTTGCTGATGTGCCTTCTTTGTAACTGCATCAGTTTGATGGGCACAGGATAGATTATCAGAGATGTTGCTGCCCAGGAGCTTGAAACTGCTCACCCTTTCCACTGCTGATCCCTCAATGAGGACTGGGGTGAGTAATACGTAACAGATTGCTTTATAGAGAGAAACAATCAGAACCACCAAATTCAGATTTCATGGGACAAATTCCAAAACAAAATACTTGTGCCATGCCTTAATTTTGTATTTCCTGTACAGTCCACCACAGGTTATATATGGCACCCCTACATACAGACATGCTCTCATAATCAAATCAAATTCACGTTCAATTATCATTCAGTCGTACAGGAATACAGCCGAATGAAACAGTGCTGCTGAGGGGCCAAGGTGCAAAACCAACAGCATATTCAAAACAGTGACAAAGAAAACATTGTCACACAAAAAGCATACACACAGCCCAAGTCCAGAGCAAGACCAAACAGCAGAGGGCAAGCTTGCAGCTTGAGGCTTCGTTCTCACTACAATGAGGCCATGCAGCTCCCACTAACAAGGGAAACAGGCCTGCGGCATCTTACATTATCAATTTCCAACAGGGTCTTGCCATCACAAGAGAAACAACACCCATGGATACACCACACACTGCATTCACACATCAACTCCAATGCCTACAATGCCTTCCTAAGGCAGGTAGCAACAGTCTGCAGCCAGTCCAACACCTCCGCCAATGAGCAGCTGGGGTAGACCTGCAGGACCTGAAGTTCTTGGAGTCCAGCATCGTTAAGTCCAATGTGTGTACATACAGTGTCTCCTACAAGTGGCAGAAATAGTTCCCACTCTCTCCATTTTTAGTATTTTTTGTATGAGCCTTCTGTGTCTTTTATGCCATTCCTCATAATACAGTGGAGGTATGGTTACCATAACGAGAGATTTCTGTAGATTTTCTGACTTAGAGACCAATTCAACTTAAGGATTTTGCAAAAATGGAATCTGTTTATTATGTAGGGACAGACTGGGTTATTGTTCTGCATAGACAATCAATTAATTCCTCGGTTACCTGTAAATTACCTGCTATCATTAAAGAGAATGAGGCAAAATATTTCAAAACTCTTATGAAGTGAATTTGATTGTAATCAAATCTTATTAAGTAGTGGAGTATATTTGGATTTGGATGTGAGGAAAATGGAAGGATATGCAGAGGAGATTTGTTTAGTTGGCCATTTGATTACTAATTTAATTGGTTTGGTACAACATTGTGGGCCAAAGGGTCTGTTCCTGTGCTATGACTGAAGAGCTAAGTGGCCTACTCCTGCTTCTTACTCACATATTTGTGTGTCTGTTCATATGTTGGGCTACGACTTTGGGTGATGATCGGTAGCTTTCGCTGAAATTAAAAACCAGCTGCCAGCATGAAATTTCTTATACCTGTGGACAACTTGTTGGAGAAGATTCTGAGCGGCAGGATTTATGAGCATTTGGAGAGACGTAATCGGATTCGGGGTAGTCAGCGTAACTTTGTCAAGGGGTCATGCCTTATAAGCCTGATTGAATTCTTTGAGGATGTAAAAAACACATTAATGAAGGTAGAGCAGTGGATGTAGTGTATATGGATTTCAGTAAGGCATTTGGTGAAGTTCCCTATGCAAGGCTCATTCAGAAAGTAAGGCATCTTGGGATCCAAAGGGACATTGCTTTGTGGATCCAGAATTGGCTTGCCCACAGAAGGCAAAGAGTGGCTGTAGATGGTTTGTATTCAGTGACCAGTGGTATTCTGCAGGAATCTGGTCTGGGCCCCCTCCTCTTTATCATTTTTATAAATGACCTGGATGAGGAAGTAGAAGGGTGGGTGAGGAAGTTTGCTGATGACACAAAAGTTGGAGGGCTGTCAGATGTTATAGCAGGACATCAATAGGATGCAGAACTGGGCTGAGAAGTGGCAGATGTGATTCAACCCAGATAAGTATGAAGTGGTTCATTTCAGTAGGTCAAATTTGAAGATAAAATATAATATTAATGGTAAGACTCTCAGTAGTGTTGAGGATCAGCAAGATCTTGGGGTCTGCATCCATAAGAGACTCAAAGCTGCTGCGCAGGTTGACAGTATTGTTAAGAAGGCATATGATGTGTTGCCTTTATCAACCATGGGATTGAGCTCAAGAGCGGTGAGGTAATGTTACAGCTATATAAGACCTTGGTCAGACCCCACTTGGAATACTGTGTTCAGTCCTGGTCACTCACTACAGGAAAGATATGGATACTATAGAGAGAGTGCAGAGGAGATTTACGGGGATTTTGCCTGCATTGAACAGCGTGCCTTATGAGAATAGGTTGACTGAACTTGGCATTTTCTCCGTGGAACAACAGAGGATGGGAGGTGACATGTTAGAGATTATGTGTGGATAGACAGAGGATTATCTCCCAGTGCGGAAATGGCTAACATGAGGGGGCATCGTTGGAAGTAGGTACAAGGGGGATGTCAGAGGTAAATTTTTTACAGAGTGGGGGGTATGTGGAATGCACTGCCAGTGAAGGTGGTAGAGGAGGATACTATAGGGTCTTTTAAGAGACCCTTAGATAGGTACATGGAGCTTAGAAAAATAGGGAGCTATGAGATAGGGAAATTCTAGACAGTCTCTAAAGTAGGTGGGCCGAAGGGCCTGTAACATGCTGTAAATTTCTATGTTATATGATGTTGTAAAGCCAATAATGTTCTATCATTGATATAGTACCTTGCAGATATTTGTGAGCCTTTTATAGACTGCATCATTTTTGCATTGTAGTCACCAATAAAATATAGGAACTGCAGCTTCCAAGTTGTGTGTAGCAAGTTACCACAGATATCAATGTGATAATAAAATGGATTACCTAACCCTCAGGCTGAAAGCAATGGAATAATTTCCAACACTTGAGTTTTTCCAAGCCAGTCATCTTCTGAAAGCCTGTAGAAGAAGCCAGACTTCCACTGCACTGCTGACAAGGAGCGTTCTGTCTTTGAGATCAGTGGGTAGCCCCTACCATTCACTGATCCAGCTCCACCAACATTTCTAAGCTGAAAGCTGTGTGCCCTGTAGGTGAAAGAGGCCCTGACTCTTCCTACGGTCTCCAGCTATGTTTGTGATTCTGTAATGTGTGTGGGGACGTGAATTGATGGTATATCGGCCACATAATATTCGACTTAAACACCAGCCAAGATACAAAACTACTTTGGGCAAATTCTTTCTTCTCACTCCTCTCATTGAAGACGCAAAAGCCTGAAAGAACATACTACCAGGTTCAAGGACAGATTCTGCCCAGCTTTTACATAGAACTTAGAACAATACAGGGCAGGGCCAGACCTTTCAATGCACAGTGCCTTGCCAAATCAAATAAATTAATAATCAAATGGCCAACTAAATTAATCCCTTATGCCCACATAATGTCCATATCCTTACATTCTCCTCATTCATATGCCTACCAAAATATCTCTTAAATTACCCAAACGTACCTGCCTCTACCACAATCCAGGCACCCACAACCCTCACATCTCCTTTGACTACTGAATGTCTCCCACTTGTTGGATATAGATTGACCAGCACATAGTTGCTCCAGTTCCTTCTTCCTTTCCAGTCCTGAAGAAGGATCTCAGACTGAATTGTCGACTGGTTATTCATTTCCATAGACCTGCTGAGTTCCTCCAGCACTTTTGCATGTGTGGCTTTGGATTCCCAGCATCTGCAGAACTTCTCACGTTCATCATGTAGCCATGTTTCTCATCGACATAAAGGGTAAATGGTCTACCTGTACTGGGGATTCATAATGCAGGAGAAGTATGCAATGCCACCTTTAAAGTTTGAAAAGTTTCCAGTTGTACTTCATCAGGAATCACAGAGTCACCCGAGCACTTGCTGCCTTTTAGCAGAATGGTGGGAAGTTAGACAATGTTGGAGATACGTCAATAGTCATAGACAGTGCATAGACTATAGCCCCAACTATGTACTTCCTTACCTGGCAAAACAAAAACACTCTCAGGACACAGATTACAAAATTTGATTGATAAATTCTCCCAATAGTGGTGGAATCCAAAGTTCATGGAGCAAGCTCAATAAATATTTGAAAGACGCATGACATGCCAGAAAACAAATCCTGGTGCAGTGGAAAAGCTATCACAATCAATTCTCCTGCACCACCTGATCCATTTTTTTTCACTTACCCTGGACTACATTTCTTTAGAAAAGTGTCAAGGATTACTAGTCGCAGTGAACAAGTTTTCAGGATGGGTGGATCTATTCCAGCGAGGAAAGCCTCTGCCATAGACACAGCAAAAACTCTGATCAAGGCCATATTCCTAAATGAGGATTGACAGATCAGAGCAACTCTGACCAAAGAACACATTTCACTGGGAGCGCATCAGGAATTATGTCCATTGATGTACATTGAATGGTCTTTCCGTTGTCCACATCACTCAGAGTCATCAGGATAAGTCGAACAAATGACAAACAATCAAACAATGACTGACTGAGTATCATGAGGAAGGCACATCATGGCTTAAGACTCTTCCTATGGACGTGTGTAGCATCAGTGCAACCTCACACTAGAGTAAACCTAGTCAAGGTAGTAACAAGACAACCTATATCACTGCTAGGAACTCTTGGTCTCAGAGAGACTGAGGCCTCATACACACTAGACCAGACAAATCTGTAACCACAACTTTTTCACATTGTTTTGACCCTCCATTCACACTGAAACGGCATTTTCCTCCCCCGAAAATGGAGCTTTTCTATTTTTTTATTGGTTTTTTTTTGATGCATTTTCTACTATACTACAAAAAAAAACCCCAAGAACAAAATAGGAAATTAATACAGTGCAAGATAAACATACAATGGTAATATAATACAGAATATAATAATTGAAAAAGCATGCAAATTGAAGTCATGTAAAGTTAGTATCCAACCCTACCCCCACAAGAAAAAAAAACTCCAGACCAACCAGAGCAAAATGTAGGAAATATAAATCAGAACATTCAAACCCCCAAAACTGTAAATACAACTAAAAACAGAAGATAATAATGCCTACTACCAAAAAAAAGAGCTGAAAGCAAGGGACTGAAAAAGAAACTTAGTCAAAAGGAAAGTTATGAAAATACTCAATAAAAGGTCCCCAAACCTTATGAAACTTTATGTCTGAATTAAGAATTGAGTAATGAATTTTTTCAAGATCTAAACAGGACATAATATCGTTAAGCTATTGAGTGTGCATGGGTGGGGCAACATCTCTCCATCTAAGAAGAATTAGACGTCTAGCCAGGAGAGAAGCAAAAGATAATGTTCGACATTTAGTCAAACTCAAACATATATCTGTCTCAGCCAAGAAACCAAACAGAGCAATTAAAGGGTTAGGTTCTAAGTGGCGATTCAGAATACAGGGTAAGGTTAAGAAATCATCCCTCCAAAATTTCTCTAGACTAGGACAGGTCCAGTACATATGAATGAGAGAAGCCTCGCCACTTTTGCATTTATCACAAAGAGGACTAATATTAGGATAAAATCGAGATAATTTAGATTTGGACATATGAGCCCTATGAACAATCTTAAACTGTAAAAGACAGTGGCGAGCACAAAGAGAAGTTGAGTTAACCGACTTGAGAGTCGAGTCCCAAACCTCATCAGATAAAGGGATACTTAAGTCATGCTCCCAAGCCATTCTAATTTTATCCAAAGGGGCTCACCATAAGGATACTAATTTATCATGAATAAAAGATATTAAACCTTTACACAATGGATTAATAGAAAGAAACAAGTCCATAGCATTTTTTCAGGCATCTCAGGGAAGTTGAGTAATAAAGGATTAATGAAGTGTCTAATTTGGAGATATCTAAAGAAATGGGCATTAGGTAGATTAAACTTAGCAGAAAACTGTTGAAAAGATGTGAAGCGATTATCAATGAAAAGATTTTCAAAATACTTAATGCCCTTTCTATACCAATCATAAAATGTTGAATCATGCATAGAAGGTAGAAAAATATGATTATGTAAAATAGGATTAGAAAGGGAAAAGCCATAGAAACCATAGGCCCATGTTCGCAGAGTATGTCTAACAAGAGGATTAACAATTAATCTAGGCAAACTATTAGGAAGTGCAGATCTGAGAAGCGCAGAGATAGATAGATCCTTAGTGGAATTCAGCTCCATTGCTACCCATTTAGGGCAGTCAGACTGGCTATGGAAAAAAGACCAGAAGATAAGACAACGAATGTTAGCTGCCCAGTAGTATAGATGAAAATTAGGTAAGGCCATGCCGCCCTCTTTTTTAGATTTTTGAAGGTAAGTTTTGTTAATTCTGGAACGCTTACCCTTCCACAGATAGGACAAAGTAATAGAGTCTAAGGTATCAAAAAAGGTTTTAGAAATAAAAATTGGAATAGATTGAAATAAGTATAAAAATTTAGGGAGAACATAAATTTTAATAATATTAACACGACCTACCAAGGACATAGATAAAGGTGACCATTGTGACAAACTCTGTTTTGTAGAGTACAAAAGATTGGCAAAATTTTCACAAAAAAGATCCTTAAAATTCCTTGTAACTGTAATACCAAGATAGGTAAATTGATTGTCAATTACTTTAAAGGGAAGGTCGCGAAATACTAATACTTGTGTTTCTTTATTAATTGGAAAATGTTCATTCTTATGTAAATTAAGTTTATAGCCAGCGAACTTGCTAAATTGATCAAGAAGTGAAAACATTGGAGGTAAGGATGTGGACGGATTTGAAAGAAAAAGTAACAGATCATCAGCATAAAGAGAAACTTTATGCTCAATATTCCCCCCCACTAGATTGCCATCAATTCAGGACAACTTCAAAATGCAATTGCCAGAGGCTCTACAGCCAAATCAAAAAGAAACAGAATTAAGGGGCATCCTTGACGGGTACCACATTTAAGGTTAAAAAACTGGGATTGCTGAGAATTAGTCAAAACAGAGGTGGTAGGACTTAGATATAGTAATTTGATCCAAGAGATAAAACTTTGACTGAGGTCAAATTTTTCTAAAACCACAAAGAGGTAGTTCCACTCTAAATGATCAAACGCTTTCTCCGCATCGAGCAAGATAACACATTCAGGAGTCCCAGTTGAAGGTGAGTATAAAATATTAAATAAGTGCTATATGTTAAAAAAGGGAAGACGATTTTTAATAAAACCAGTTTGATTGTCAGACATAATAGAAGGTATAATAGCTAATCTAGGAGCCAAAACTTTGGCCAAAATTTTAACATCAACATTAAGCAAAGAAATCGGCCTGTAAGAAGAGCACTCTGTTGGATCTTTGCCCTTTTTAAATAAAAGAATAATACATGCCTCATTAAATGAGGATGGCAATTTACCATAATTAAATGAATCAGATAGTACTGAGAGTAACTGAGGTGAAAGAAGTGAAGAGAATGATTTATAAAATTCTATGGGGAACCCATCAGGACCAGGAGATTTGCCTGACGACAGTGCAGAGATTGCAAAAGATGTTTCTTCTAATGATATAGGCTCATTAAGTTTTGCTTTAGAATCAGATGAAAGCGAAGGGATATTCAAGCTATTTAAAAAAAGGTCAACAGAAATATTCTCATTCAGGGACTTGGAGGAATAAAGTCGAGAATAAAAATTCTTAAATAAGTCATTAATTTCTGAGTGATTTGATGTAATATCCCCGTACTCCTTCTGGATCTTTGTAATATGTTGTTTAGCTTTAGAATGTCTCAACTGATTAACTAGAAATTTGCCAGATTTGTCACCATGAATATAAAGCGACTCTTACTTTCAAGAAGTTGATGTTCAACTGGTTGAGTAGAGAGAAGGTCAAATTTAGTTTGGAGTTCTACACACTTCTTATATAATTTGGGGTTTTTTAGTCTGAGCATATAATTGATCTAATTCTTTAATCTGATTAATCAGGTCTAATCACTCTGAATGGGACTTTCTATTAAGATTCGCTATATATGAAATTATTTGACCCCTCAAATATGCTTTCATAGCATCCCAGACAATCTGGGATGAAATTTCAGATGACGTATTAGTGTTTAGGAAAAAAGTTACCTGGTCCTTAATAAATTTTACAAAATCATCATCCGATAATAAAGTCGGGTTAAAGCGCCAGTGTTTATTCCTTTGAGGGAGACCAGGAAAATTTAGAGACAAAGTGACTGGGGCATGATCAGAGATCAGTATACTCTGATAGTTACAAGAATGAACAAATGAAATAAGTTGATTATCAATTAAGAAATAGTCAATTCTAGTAAAGGTATGATGAACATGTGAAAAAAAGGAATAATCTCTCTCAGTAAGATGAAGGAAACTCCATATATCAGAGATACCATAGTTAGAAAGAAAAGAGAGAATAGCTAAAGCAGATTTAGTAGGTAATCGAGTAACAGGGGACGATCGATCCAAAGTTGGGTCTAACCAGCAGTTAAAGTCGCCACCCAATATAAGAGAGTATAGGTTCAGATCTGGTAATGAGGAAAAAAAGCATTCAAAAAAATTAACATCGTCAGAATTGGGAGCATACAGGTTAGCTAGTACTACCTTGGTATTACATAATTTGCCAGAAACAATAATAAAACGGTCATTTGTGTCAGATATCTTACTATGGAGTTCAAAAGGAACATTTGAGTTGATAAGAATGGAAACCCCCCTAGCTTTGGCCGGGAAGGATGAATGAAAATGCTGACCCACCCACTTTGACATATGCTGAGAATTGTCGAAACTACGAATATGAGTCTCTTGGAGGAAAGCAATGTCAACTTCAAGTTGCTTAATATGGGAGAAGATCTTTCTTCTTTTGTTACACCTGTGCCCCTCCCTCCTTTTTGAGAATCGCAAGATCGCTATTAAGTCAGGTCAGGAGACTCAGGAAATGAGAGAGAGATGTTTGGAATGTCTTATCCCCAGCGATACAAGCCACGGAACACGTCATTGTCTCTTGGAGATGGAATTGTGGATTGAATACTGTACTTCATGGAAGCCCTCAGGCAATGTGGGCTGGTTGGGGGATGGCATCATTCCACCCTGATCGACATCTGAGACCCTGTGAATCAGGATAAAAGAGGGTCTGGGGAACAGCCCTTCAGACGCAGCAGAAGAAATGCTAGAACTCCTGTAACAGCGTAATAGCGAAAGCTGGTGGAAAAGCCCATGTGTGTCCTTTTCCATTTGCCTTGGAATTGGTGGGTCTTGCCATGGAAGAACGGCTTTAGCTAACAACAAAGGATAAATCAGCCCCAACGACTCTCGAAGGATCGACATCATAAAAGGAATGGGCAAGTTTTAATCCGTCTCTCTCTCCAACCAAAAGCTGCAGCTTGAATGAACTTGAGTGACTTTTATATTTCCATCAGACAATACATTATCCCCTAGACAACGATAGAGCTATTTCTTATTGATTATTATTACACCCGCGCTTTTAGATTTAGTATTGACAACGTATATTATATGTATGTTTGCATTGATATTATTTTTGTGTATTTTTATCAATAAATACTGTTAAAAATAGTACCATCAGACTCCAACGGACCTCTCTATCTTTGCTGGTAAGTGACCCAGTTACGGGGTACGTAACACTTTTAACAGGATAATTCAATCCCTTTACATTCCAGCTCACAAATTTCAATGGGCTAACTATTATCAATTGTTAAGACGTAAAAGGCAATAGGCATATACAAGATCAAACATTGCAATAACAGTTTGGAAGCAAAAATAGAAACATAAATCAATAAAATCAGGACATAGACATGTCCTGGATAACAAGGAAAAACAAAAAAAAACAATAAATAGTGTTGGAACTGGAGAATCCACCTCACCCTCACAACCCAAAACTAGATGGCTACCCAAAAAAGCAGCGAGCTCTACAGAAAATAGGACACCCCAAAAACCAACTTCCAGTTCCGTAACATTAACAGAAGCTCCATGTAAATAATATAGAAGATACTAATTAATTTATGCACTACAAATCAAAATTACAAATAGGAACAACTTCATCAGAAAGAATATAAAGCTTAATACAAAATAATAATCAAGAACTAATCTACCCATGAGAAACTATGAAAAATTGGAAAAAAAGGGTAAAAGGGGGGAAGAAAGGGGGAAATTCTATATTTAAAGAGAGTACATATCAGCCTTTTTAAAAAAAAGGCAGGTCTTATACAGCAAATTGACAGGGAGACCTTCAATAAAATCTCTAAGCTTCCCAAATAACTTAAGACCAGTTGTAGTTCTCTATAGTTAAAGTTATTCAAAAGTAAACTAAATTACACAAATTAAATCTAAGTCCACAGGAAAACATTAAATTAAATCATCTATTTAAGAAAATCACACCAACTCCAAGGAGAGACCAACTAAAACTCTTAGGTTCTCAGTAGTTAAGGACTAAATTATTCAAATAGAGTCTGAGTTCACAAAAAAGACTTTAAATCAAGAAATACTCATCAGCCATTTTAGAAAGTCAAACTGGGTCCAAAGAAGTCAAAATGGCTGGAACATTTCCAACAAACATCTCAGCTTCTCTAACTAACTTAAAGCACTTATATTCTCCAGTAGTAAGCGTAATTCGAAGATCGGCAGGATTGCGATGGGAAGGTTTGAATCCACAATTAAAGAGCTCTTTCATAACGCCTTTGAACTTGGCACGCATCTTCAGAACCTGGGGAACATAGTCTTCCACGATACAAATGGTATTATTTTGGAAAGTCAGCGTGCCTCCATAATCAAACGGTTTTTCACCTGATAACAATGGAAACACGGGATAACTGGTCGTGCTCTAGAACCCAAAGCAGCTCGAGGGACATAAATTCTATGAGTTCTTTCTAGCTCAGGAGGAGTCGGGAGAAAGAGGAAAATGTGTAAATCTGAAAATGCCGGCTGGACAGTGTAGTGTGGACAGGGTAACTGGAGCCTTTGAAAAACGCAGTCATGACGTACTGGAACAGACGGTGGTGGCAGTGCAGCATTTCATTGTTTTCTTGAACTAAGAGGAGGAAACAGAAATAGTATAACATTTCTTCTTCGCTTGTTTTCTGTAGCTGTGTCCTGCACGCGTGCCAAGGAGGAGATTCGCCTAAATACCTGTTTTAATGTGGACGGTTCAGAAACACCTGGTTTGGATGCCTATCGTTTTTTCGTGACACCGGCGTTTTCAAAATTCACCGGCTCAGTGTGGATGTAGCCTGGTATACACATTATGGCAGATAGTTTTGTTAACTATTGTGTGAAATTAGCTCAAGCTATACAGTCAGCTTCTCAACAGGTTTCTGCCACTTGGAAAGACCCAACAGAAGGAGGACACATCATGATACCTGGTGAATGGGTCCTTATTATGAAACTGCAGAAGGATCCACTGGGAGCTCGATCAGAAGGTCCTTATCAAGTACTGTCAATTACCAGCTCAACAGTGAAAGTAGAAGGTAAAAGTAAGAGGATACGTGCCAACCTCCATAAGCGAGCTAAAGTGGTACCCAGTGAGGACAGCAGGTGCTGTGGTTAATGTGCTCATATCCTCCTGGCCATACCGCTAGGTTACAGTGAGTAAATCATTAACCAACCAGAGGACTTCAAGCAAGTTGACAACTACTGGACATTATGAAGTTTATTCTACTATTAGTTGTTATATTTTTTGCCAATTTTAACTACTCATAATGAGCCACTTGAGATGTGTACTTGTATTATTGATGATCAGAAATGTTACAATTCAACGCTTCTGTCAAGTCATCAGAAATAGTCTAAGTATTTTATATACTGAATTGGAGCCTACACCTCTCTTCCATTTAATTGGTTAGGATCTTGTTATTTAGGGTATGTTTTTCCTGCCATGAGACATATACACACATTATCTTTACCTCCTAAGTCTAGAAGTAAATGTGACATTTCTGAAAGAGATAGTTTTTCAATTTTATTCCCATTTTGTGGTGTTGCAAGGAGCATAGGATACATTAAAAATGTTGCTGCAGCCTTAGAAAGAGTAAGCAATGATACTGCTGAAGCCTTGGGAAAAGTAACAACAGGAATGGTCACCACGCGTAAGATGGACCTTCAGTATTAGATCTTTTAGGAGTTAAGAGAGGTACAGGTGCAGTTATAGGCAACGAGTTTTATGCTAATAAATCTGACGAATCTAAAGATACAACTAATTTGGCTGATCACATATGCAAAGAAGCAGCCAAAATACGTCAATCTGAAGGATGGGATTTGTTTGACTGTATTCATTCAAGTTTCATGAGCTGAAGTTACTCAGTATTGAGTCATATTATTCATACTGATATGCCTTAACATAATTTACATCATTTTTACGTGTTTAAAGATGATCATTAGTGGAATTGTTCCAACTCTCATGAGTGTGCTTATTGACCTGACATAGTCCTATGAATACTATGAAGAATATATATCCTTTGGTATTTAATAACTTAAGTAGGTTTTTAAATTATTGTATAAGTAACATAGATACAAGTTTTTCTGCGACTAAACTTTCAGATGTAATGATTTTAAACATGTGGTTTAGAATCAAAGGGGGCTTGTTGGATCCAACCATTTAATTCTTAGAGTGTGTTATTGTTATTTTTGTAGTTTAATAATTAATTATTTGATTGCATATTATACGTTTAATAAGACTCTAGTGGCTACACAAAGTATAATTCTGGAGAGCTTAGGAAGCTTCTTTGTTCTGCATTAAGTGAATAAGTGCTTTCTCAGTGGTTACTGCAGTATGGAATAAGTGATTTTTAATTGATTAGTTCTTATGTATAGATTTGAATGAGATTTTTTTTATCGTAGTAAAAAAAAGTAGCTATTCCATGCCAGGTGCCACCTTTGTTCTTTGTCTCTTTCTACTGGTAGACCCCCCCTATCTCTGTTTCAATTTCTCTTTTGTTCTATTAACTCTTAACAAAGCATACATGTTTTGTGCCACTTTACTGACCTCTGAAAGAACAGTGGATTAAAATGCAAGAATCCAACATGCCTGACTGGATTTGGCAGGCGTGTTGCTGCACACCAGAGGCTACATGCAGTAGCAGCAACTTGTCAGAAAGTGGTAAGCAGATGTTTGGTTGAATGATCTGACCCAAAGGCCAGACCATATATTTAAATTAGGTGTAGTGAGGTACTAAACCCACGCTGTTCTTCAGAGTAGCACCACAGTATCATTTTTGTCCATCTGACTGAAAACACAGGGCTTCAGTTTACTATTTCATAGGAGCTACATAGCCCTCAGATCTTTGTTCCTTCTGATGTCTTGTACTCTGCTCCCAGAATTTGTTTCAACTGTCATTGGAAGATGGTTTCAAAGAAATTACAGAAATTACATCAGTGGATAAAGATTTTTAAAAAAGGAAAATATAGGATATTTGAGAAGAAAACAGAGCAATGAGCCTAGTTGTTGTTTTTAATTTTTATCTTTTAGATTTCTTGTTCATCTGTTCTAGTGCAAAACTTACTTCCAACATTATGATCCAAGCAGATTTTTTTAAAAAATCATCACTTGTGTCAGGACATGGACTCTTTCTACTAAAGGCATGCCATTATCACAATCTCACTCCTTCACTAGCATCATGCCCAAATACACTTCCTTTTCAGCTCAAAGTTGCCAGCTAAATGTCAATTAGTGAAAACAGGGACAGGTCTTTACTGTGTATTGGCTTCCATTAGGAGTTAGTTTGAATCAGCCACACAGCTGGTGTTGAGAAAACCGAGTGGGTTTGCCATAGAACCTGTCAGCCACATTGTCTCTTGGCCCATCCGCTTTCTCTTTCTTATCTCTGTTTCCTGAGCCATCTGGCTGTAAATATTAGGTTATTGTATTCTCTGAAGTATTGGACAAATAACCTGAATAAGCCAAAACTTGGGTAAGTTTTTGGACAGCACAAAACTTTTATAAGAAAACTGGGAATGTCTCAGAAAGAATGACAAAGAATACAGTCCTTGGCTCTTCTTATTGATTCTTGGAATAGTGTTTTCTTCTGATCAACCATATGTTCACTGATTTGCCACAAAGCATCTCAAGTTACACCTTTCAAGTTGAAATTATCAGGCTTCATTTTCCACTCTGCATTTTGCCACACCTCTTGGGACATAAGCATGTTTTACTTTGAAAAGTAATCAACTTCATGGAGGAGGTTTGAGAATTCTACACATATAAATCGTTCAAAATATGTGCTCAATATAAAGAAATGGAGTTGTTTGTGTTAAGCATCAGGGAAAACCAGCAGTGAGTGATGTGAGAGCAATGGTACAAACTTTGGGTTGAAGGAAATAGTGTGAATGTTGAGACAGAAGTTAACTTAAGGGGAGAAGTTTAGAGAAGGAAATTAGAAAATAGGTTTAATGCCAATGACGTCAGAGTACAGATAAAGGTTAGAGTTGATAGATGGAATGTAAGGAAACTCAAGTTCTTGGTTGGCAAATAGGTTGACCATACAGGAAAAAAAACAGAGGGAACCTTATCAGAGAAGGGTAACACAGAGCATTTGAAAAGTATCCAGAGATTTGAACTATTTATATTTAGCTGCTAGAGTAAAAGGAATTAAATAAATCTGGAATTTAAAAGAAAACGTTTGTCAGAAATGATGGCCATAAAACTTCTGGGGTGTTAATCAGATCCACCTGGTTCACTAAATTGCAAGGACAGTCTCACAAAATGCTCATCTCCATCGACTTCAAGTACATGACAAGAACAAAGACAATTGGTTGATTTCATCCGATAGAACTGTAGATTGCAGTTCTTTCTGGACAATGCATATCTTTCTTATCTAGTCTGAACACAGCAAGGGAGTTGTGTTCTAGCTGCCCTCTGAAATAAAACCATAAAATATAGGAGCAGAACTAGACCATTTGCAATTTCATCATGGCTGATCCAATTTTCCTCTCAGCCCCAATCTCCTGCCTTCTCCCTGTATCCTTTCATGCCCTGACCAGTCAAGAAACTATCAAACTCTGCATTAAATATACAGAAAGGCTTCACATCCACAACTACCTCTGGCAAAGACTTCTACAGTTTCACCACTCTCTGACTACAGAAATACCTCTTCATCTATGTTCTAAGAAGATGCCTCTCTATTCTGAGGCTTTGTTCTCTGGTCTTAGACTCTACCACAATAGGAAACATACTCTCCACATCCACTCTATCAAGCCCTTTCACCATTCTATAGGTTTCAAGGAGATCACCCTTCATGCTTCTGAACTCTAGTGAATGCAGGCCCAGAGCCATCAAACACTCTACATATGACAAGCCATTCAATCCTGGAATCATTTTCATTAACCTCCTTTGAACCCTCCTCACTTTCAGCACACCCTTTCCAAGATAAAGGCCCCAAAACTGCTCACAATACTCCAAGTGAGGCCTCACCAGTGTTTTATAAAGTCTTAACATTACATCCTTGCTGTTATATTCTCACCCTCTTGAACAAAGGCTAACATTGTATTTGCCTTCTTCACCACAGACTCAAGCTACAAATTAATCTCTAAGGAATCCTGCACAAGGACTCCCAAGTTCCTTTGCATTTTCTCTCTATTTAGAATATAGTCAACCCTTTCATTTCTTCTACTAAAGTGCATGTCAATACACTTCCAAATACTGTATTCCATCTGATATTTCTGTGCCAGTTCTCCTAATCTGCTATGTCCTTCTGTAGCATCTCAACTTCCTCAAAATTACCTGCCTCTCCACTAATCTTCATATCATCTGCAAACTTTGCAACAAAACCATCACTTCCATCATACAAATCATTGACATATAATGTAAAAAGAATCGGTCTGAATACAGACACCTGTTACCACTAGTTACCGGCAGCCAACCAGAAAAGGCTCCCTTTATTCCCACTCTTTGCCGCATGCCAATCACCCATTGCTTTATCCATGTTAGAATCTTTCTTGTAATATCATGGGCTTGGAGCTTGTTAAGCAGCCTCATGTGTGGCCTTCTGCAAATCCAAGTACACAACATCACCAACCTTATCAGCTCTGGGGATTTCCCATCCACTGCCACCAACCTCATAGTTCCCACACCCCGCACTTCCCGTTTCTACCTCCTACCCAAGTGTGATGCATCACCAAGATCCACAAACCTGCCTGTCCAGGTAGACCTATTGTCTCAGCTTGCTCCCGCCCCCACTGAACTCATTTCTGCATACCTTGACACCGTCTTATCACCCCTTGTTCAATCTCTTCCCACCTATGTTCATGAAACTTCTCATGCTTTGAATTTTTTCAATGATTTTAAGTTCGCTGGCCCCCACCGTCTTATTTTCACCATGGACGTCCAGTCCCTATATACCTCCATCCCCCACCTGGACAGTCTTGAAGCTCTTCACTTCGTTTTGAATTCCAGACCTAACCAATTCCCCTCTGCCACCACTCTCCTCCGTCTAGTGGAATTAGTTCTTACTCTCAATAATTTCTCCTTTGGCTCCTCCCACTTCCTCCAAACCAAGGGTGTAGCCATGGGCACCCGTATGGGTCCCAATTATGCCTGCCTTTTTGTTGGTTTTGTGGAACAGTCCATGTTCCAAGTCTATACAGGTATCCGTCCCCCTCTTTTCCTTCGCTACATCGACGACAGCATTGGCGCTGCCTCCTGCACGCATGCTGAGCTCATTGACTTCATTAACTTTGCCTCCAACTTTCACTCTGCCCTCAAATTTACCTGGTCCATTTCCGACACCTCCCTCCCCTTTCTTGATCATTCTGTCTCCATCTCTGGAGATGGCTTATCTACTGATATCTACTATAAGCCTACAGACTCTCACAGCTACCTGGACTATTCCTCCTCCCACCCTCTCTCTTGCAAAAATGCTATCCCCTTCTCACAATTCCTCCGTCTCTGCCACATCTGCTCTCAGGATGAGGCTTTTCATTCCAGGACGAAGGAGATGTCTTCCTTTTTTAAACAAATGGGCTTCCCTTCTTCCACCATCAACTCTGCTCTCAAACGCATCTCTCCCATTTCCCACACATCTGCCCTCACCCCATCTGCCCACCATCCCACTCGGGATAGGGTTCCCCTTGTCCTCACCTACCACCCCAACAGCATCCAGGTCCAACATATAATTCTCCATAACTTTCACCACCTCCAACGGGATCCCACTACCAAGCACATCTTTCCCTCCCCCCAACTTTCTGCTTTTCACAGGGATCGCTCCCTACGCGACTCCCTAATCCACTCGTCCCCCCCCCCCATCCCTTCCCACTGATCTCCCTCCTGGCACTTATCCTTGTAAGCGGAACAAGTGCTACACCTACCCTTACACTTCCTCCCTCACCACCATTCAGTGCCCCAGACAGTCCTTCCAGGTGAGGTGACACTTCATCTGTGAGTCGGCTGGTGTGGTATACTGTGTCCGGTGCTCCTGGTGTGGCCTTTTATATATTGGTGAGACCTGACGCAGACTGGGAGACCTTCGCTGAACACTTATTCTCGGTCTGCCAGAGAAAGTAGGATCTCCTAATGGCCACACATTTTAATTCCACGTCCCATTCCCATTCTGATATGTCTATTCATGGCCTCCTCTACTGTCAAAATGAATCCAATCTCAGGTTGGAGGAACAACACCTTATATACCAGCTGGGTAGCCTCCAACCTGATGGCATGAACATTGACTTCTCTAACTTCTGTTAATGCCCCTCCTTCCCTTCTTACCCCATCCCTGACATATTTAGTTGTTTGCCTGTTCTCCATCTCCCTCTGGTGCTCCCCCCCCCCCTTCTTTCTCCCTAGGCCTCCCGTCCCATGATCCTTTCCCTTCTCCAGCTCTGTATCACTTTCGCCAATCACCTTTCCAGCTCTTAGCTTCATCCCACCCCCTCCCGTCTTCTCCTATCATTTCGCAATTCCCCCTCCTCCCACTACTTTCAAATCTCTTACTATCTTTCTTTTCAGATAATCCTGATGAAGGATCTCGGCCCAAAACGTCGACAGTGCTTCTCCCTATAGATGCTGCCTGGCCTGTTGTATTCCACCAGCATTTTGTGTGTGTTGAAACAACATCAAACAATTCTCTTTTGTCTATCCTGCTTGTTATTTCATCAAAGAATTCCAGCAGATGTGTCAGGCAAGCTTTTCCCTTGAGGAAATCATGCCGACTATGGTATATTTTATTATGTGCCTCCAAGTACCCAAACCTCATTCTTAATCATTGATTCCAGCATCTTCCCAACTGAGGTCAGACCAACTGGCCTATAATTTCCTTTCTTCTGCCACTCTCCCTTCTTGAAGAGTAGAGAGATATTTGCAAGTTTCAAGACTTCCAGAACCAAATGATTCTTGAAAATCATTACTAATGCCTCCACAATCTCTTCAGCCCCTTTTTCAGAACCCAGAGGTATACACCATGTGACTTATCTACCATTAGACCTTTCAGTTTCCCATCTCCATAGTAATGGTAACTTCAGACACACATAACCCCTGACAGATGGAATTTCCACCACACTGCTACTGTCCTCCACAGTGAAGACTAATGCAAGATACTTATTCAGTTTGACTGCTATTTCTTTGTCCGCCATTACTATCTCTCCAGCATCGATTTCTAATGGTCTAATATCCACTCTTGACCCGCTTTTACATTTTATGTACCCAATTGAAAATCCCTCTTCTTAAAACTTCTGATACCCAGATTGGTCACTGGTTAAAACTCTTTTTCATTGTAGTGACCCACTGCTGCCTTTTGTACCTGATTGAAGTCACCACCTCTCAAAACCTTTGACATAGTCCACAGAATCATACATTTCATAAAACCATATCATCTTCAAATTATATGGCATGGAGAACAGCCCTTTCATGGCTATGTAATGCCCATTTATGCTAATCCTGTTTATTACATTAGATCCATATCCTTTTGTGCTTCTCCTATCCAAGATCCTGTCCAAATGCCTTTAAACATTATAATTGTATCTGACTCAATAGTGTCCCAGATATTCATCAATTGTTGCTGGCTTGCCTACAATATCAACATCCTATGGGCAAATAATCTATACAATTCACCTAGAGGCACTTAAGAGTTAGTTGCTATCTTGTGGTCGATCACAGCAGGAGAACAAATCTTCATAAACACAAGAGGTTCTGCAGGTGCTGGAAATGCTGAGAAATGCACACACACAATGCTGGAGAAACTCAGCAAGCCAGGCAGCATCTATGTAGGGGAATAAGCAGTTAACTTCTGGGGCCAAGACCTTCTTGTTCAGTTTCTGTGTGTTTTGAACAAGTTCTCAGCAAGTTTTCAACATTTTCAGGTGTTTTTTTAAATGGTTGCACTTGGACCAATCAGAAGGCAAGGAAAAATAAATTAAGAAAAATGTCCTAGGACAAGAAACTTTCCAAAAGTGTCCTCAGTTACACCAGCCCGCTCTTGTTGATTTTTTATATTATTAATTTACAGGCAAACCATTTTCTTCCATCAATTTACCAACAAGCTGGTGATTAACACAACAGAGAAGGTGACGGTAATCACCAGCTTGTTGGTAAAGGTACTTGAACAAGTTTGCACCATTGTAATCTTGGTGTCAATGAAGTCGATGAAGTACAACCTCCAAGTCAGGATTATGTGTGAATTGTGTCAATTAGTTCCCATTCACCCTCTACCCATGTTTTAGGTGGAAGAAAGATTTGAGAGACATTTATAAGTCTTCCTGGTGAACTAATGTGTCTTCTGATGGCAGACACAACAACAGTGTTATGCTGGAGGCAAACGCCCATCAAATGAGCTATTTTGTTGTGAATGATATTGTTCTGGGTGGCATTTGAACTTGCAGTAGGTAGAGCAGAGCAGGCCAAGTTTTCTTGTAGGAATATTAAAATTTGATAGGTATTTTGGCAGACAATAATCGAGACATGAAAACATTTTTAAATGCAGTAAATGGTCAAGTTCTAGAATGCTCTATTAGGGGAATAAGTGGAGGATTCAGCTGAGAATTCAAAAGTGTGCAGGATTTCTATATATAAAAGTAATATTACTTCCAGCCAGTAGAGGTATCAATTCTAACTGACATTTCGATGACAAACTCTGTCATTTTCATCAAGGATGATGCCTGGACATATCGAGAGCAGTGATATTTATACCCAGTTGCCTGGCCCTCCTGACTGGTTAGTCCTCATCCAATCAGGTTTTCCCTGTCCCACCTTGTTTACAATTGAATGCCAGTTCTTACTTAGAACAAGATTTTCATCTTTGTTAAAATTATTTTTCTCTGGTTTTATTTCAATGGCTTCCTTCTGGTGCACCATCAATAACACTCCAAGACGTGAGGCGAGATATAGGCTTTTATTGACTGGAAGAAAGAACAAGCAGCAATTGACCACCATGCTACATCCTGGAGACTAAGAGGCAGGGCTCAGGCCTCAATTGCCTTTATACCGGAGTCTGTGGGAGGAGCCACGGTCAGTGGGAGGGGCCACTGGAGCAGTCAGCGGGGGGGGGGGGGGAGCGTGTCCGGACAGGTATATGTAGTTCACCACACCTTCATCAGCCATCCCAAAAGCTAGTAGCAGTACATTTGCATTCGCTGTAGCCATAAAATTGACTTCACAGCACAAGCTACTGTAGGAACTGGAATTCAAATGGAAACGACAAGGGTAAACTGATTGGATGAGGAGAGAAGAGCTTATTCATCACTAAAATGCACTAGATCCTTTTCAAAAGGAATATTGCCTGCAGAACATGACAGTGTAATGGAAGCAGTTGAATTTCTCTATTTGAGCTGGTAGAAATTGTTGTATTTCTCTAGTAGAACTGGTAGAGAAAGAAGACAAATATTCTGTGATGCATTATTTTTAACAAACACGTTTGAAAGCAGAAGGGCTTAAACATCTTCTGAATAATGTTAAGAATTATGATCTATAATCACTTTAGCAAATTTAAGTCATGGTTCAGTGAAAGAACTGCTGACTTTGATATGTAGTTACATAAAGCACAGCCACTGATTTAAGTATATATAGAGTTGTAAAAATAAATTGCTTTCACCAGTAACGGATAATTAATTTTATGTTTGACATAAGGCCGAACTGTGTATCGAACAGTTACTTGTCTCTGACATGCTGTAGGTCACCTTGCAGTCAGCATACACTGATGATTATGGTTGCACGTTGCCCTCTAATGGGATGAACATACAGCTGTTTTTATCATTCAGATTTTATTGCTCCTGCCTTGCTTTGGCTGAGCCACTTGTGCTCTACCATTAACTGAAGGTTGAATGTCCCTGTTGGCAGTTCCTAGCTATATTTTAATGCTCTATTTGATTGGATTCCGTTTTGTTAATTCCTGATCTTTAGCATGTTTTATTTAATAGACTATGGACCTTTTTACATTGCCACTATATTTAAAATGAAAAGCAAGTTTAAGAAATGCGACTTTAAACTTCTATTGTCCCAACACAAGAGGGAGCAATTGTACATTAAGACAAAAATGTACTTGGAATTTAGTCATGCTCCCAAATACCATTATTAATATTCCCACCTGGTAATTTTCACTGCTGTAAGACATGCTGTGCACACAAATTCTTGATCTTCATTCCCAATGAGTGAAGGTCTGTCTATGCTGGCAACAACATCTGAAATTCCCATGGTGTTTAGAGATGACACCATTTTTGTAGATATTACTATTGGGACAATATGTACCCTGTTCATGTTCCATAGTCTTTCAATTTCCCCTTTTAATTCTGGATATTTCTGGTGTTTTTCACTTAATTATTTCTGTCAGTTATGTGGGTTTGGAATGGCTATAACTACTAAGTAAGTTGCTCATACTGGTTTATTGTGTAATATCATATCTGGACAGTTATTTTGGATTGTACTGTATGTAATGATAGTTTGGCTGTAATATAATTTGAAGGACTCCGACTCTAAAACTGGATGGGTCTCATATAAGTTTTTATAAGTTTGTATTTTAAAGCAAGATTTTGGTGAATGATGCTTGTCACTTGATTGTGCCTGTGTAAGTAATCGGATTGAGTTAAACTGTTGCAGGATCCTGGCATGTGTTCGATTGATCCTAGTTTCTCTTAGCATTTATTGCATTTATCACCTTGAATTTGTTGATCTTTTATAATATGTTATTAGTTTCAATTTTTTGTATTTGCACAGTTTGTATTCTTTTGCACATTGCTCATCAGTCCTTGTGTGTAGTTTTTCATTAATTTTATTGTTCTACTGTGAATACCTACAAGAAAATGAATCTCAGGGTAATAAGTGGTGATATTCTGTATACTCACTTTGATAATAAATTTACTTTGAAGGGAGACCAGATGATGGCTGATAAAACAAAATCTCTGGCAGCAATATCCATATAGGCAGAGGAAAAAACATCAAAAATAATTAGAAATTAATTAACTATAAGAATGCTTTATTTCTTTCTTTATTTAAATTTCCAATTTCCTGAAAAAAAATGAAGATCTTTACCAAACACGAGAAAATCTGCAGATGCTGGAAATTCAAGCAACACACACAAAATGCTGGTGGAACACAGCAGGCCAGGCAGCATCTACAAGGAGGAGCACTGTCGACATTTTGGGCCAAAAACCTTTGTCGGGACTAACTGAAAGGAAAGTTAGTAAGAGATTTGAAAGTAGGAGGGGGAGGGGAAAATGTGAAATGATAGGAGAAGACCGGAGGGGGTGGGGTGAAGTTGAGAGCCGGAAAGGTGATTGGTGAAAGGGATACAGAGCTAGAGAAGGGAAAGGATCATGGGACGGGAGGCCTCAGGAGAAAGAAAGGGGGAGGGGAGCACCAGAGGGAGATAGAGAACAGGCAGAGTGATGGGCAGGAAGAGAGGGAAAAAACTAATTCAGGGATGGGGTAAGAAGGAGAGGAGGTGCATTAACAGAAGTTAGAGAAGGCAATGTTCATGCCATCAGGTTGGAGGCTACCCAACCGGTATACAAGGTGTTGTTCCTCCAACCTGAGTGTGGCTTTATCTTGACAGTAGAGGAGGCCATGGATAGACATATCAGAATGGGAATGGGACGTGGAATGGGAATGAAGATCTTTGAAACATTTCTCATCTTCTCTGAAAACCGGATGAATGAGCAGGAATAAGATTGTACATTTACTGTTGACCCACAATGATCAAATTTCCTTTTTTGTGGTATGAAAAGGCACTGAAATTAAAATGGACTTTATTCATGTTTTTTCCCACTTTCCAAATTCAGTGGACCAAGACAGATTTTACAAATTAAGTGCTGAGTGGAAACCTCACAAAAATTCATTATGGGACTGACTACGAGAGTACCCCTCACAATTCAGTGCAACTGACATTAAAGTTCCTGATCTATCAGTTTTCCAGTCCATCTCACCTTTGTGAGTGTCTCCTGCGTAATTGTCACTTTGAGAGCATTTTGCATTCAGTTTGATTGAGTAATCTGTGGATAAAATGCCAAGCTGAATCTACATACTGATCTTTTAACATTACTCTTGTTCTAAACGTCTTACACCATTTATCTCAAATGACACAGGAAAACCTCAGTGACGTTACTTGTTTATTTCTAACAGACCCAGTATATAGTGTCAAAATACCTCCAAGAGATAACATCCTCATTACGTCAATAAAGTTTGTAGAACCCTTAATTGCTTCATTTCTCTGTTTGGTAATTTTGAGAACTTGTATCCAAAATGTAATGGGCAAAATCTGCAATCATCTTTCACGTAGACAACAGGCATCAAAAAAAAAGTTTTATTACTGAAATTGATCATTATTTCATTGCTGCGAAAGTTTTATCAGATGTTCAATTAAGCTCCCCCTCCCCAGCATAATTACTTCATTCTGGTGATCATGAGAAGCATTTTTGGAAAACTGCAGATAGATTGCCTGTGATTTACTCCAATTCCTTGAGTTGCGCTTTCTAAATACGTCAATAGTTATTGAGGGTTTACTTGGTTGGATTACTGCTTTTCTTGATTGCACAATTTGAGACTGCTGAGAACCATTGCATCGTTGAACCAAAGAACCATTGTCTTTGAGAAAATGCACTGAAAAGTTCCAGTTTGAGTAACTTGTTGTGTTCCCTCTGACCAAGCAGCTACCTACCATCCACCTTTTACACTTCCAGTAAAGTTCCAAATTTTGCCTTTCATCTTCTTTCCAACATGAAGCTATCACAATTTTCTCCAGGTACTTAATCTATTTGCTGATGCATTCACCTCCTGAGATTTGCCTTAGCAATCCATTTTATTGCCTCAACACCCTCCACCTAAAGTAATCAAATTTGGAATGCTTTCTTACCCTTCTAAAAAGGTAAATTATTGTCACACGTACAGTGAAAAACTTGTCTTGCATACCATCCATACAAATCAATTCATTGCAACAGTGCATTGAAGTAGCACAAGGAAAAAATAACAGGGTGCAGAATAAATTGTTACAGTTACAGGAAAATTGCAGTGCAGATAGACAATAAGGTGTGAGGTCAATGAGGTAAATAATGGATTTAAACATTCTTATTGCACTAGGGAAGCATTTAATAGACCTACAACAATGGGTTAGAAGCTGTCCTTGGTGGTACATGCTTTCCAGCTTTCTGCCTGATGCGATCCATCAGGGACAAGGAATCTACTGAAACCACTTTCAGGGATAAATGGACTTGGACCCCAAGATCATTCTGTACACACTTCACATTTGGCTGGGTAAAACTATCTGCCATTTCTCCACCCATATCTGTAACTCATCTATATCCCACTGTATCCTTCGCAATCTTCTACACCATCCACAATGCCACCATACTTCATGTTGTCTGCAAACTTACTAACCCACACATCTATATTTTCAACCAGTTCATTTATGCATATCACAAACAGCAGATGTGCCAGTATGGCTCCCTGCAGAACTCAAACGGTCACAAGCTTCCAGCCAGGATGACTCCCATTGACCACTACCCACCGTCTTCCCTAGTCATCAATTCACCATGAATCGCATACATCTTAATTTTCTGGATGAGACATGACAGACCTTTTCAAATGCCTTACTAAGATCCATGTAGACAACATCCTCTGCACTACCTTTGTCTCTTCCTTGGAAAACTCAGTCAAGTTAGTAAGACGAGACTTGCCCAACACAAAGCCATGCAAGCTCTCTCTAATTAGCCCAATTTTTTCCAAATGTTCATAAATCCTATCCCTAAGAATCTTTCCCAGTATCTTCCCTACCACTGATACAAGACTCACCAGTCTATAGTTTCCACAATTATCTCCATTTCCTTTCTTGAATAGTGGAACAACATTAGCGACTCAGCAGTGCTCTGTGACCTTACTTCTGGCTAGAGAGGGCATTCCTTCTGATGGCATTGTATGTACACATCAAATATTGCAACAGTTCAAGAAGGCAACTCACCACCACCTTCACAAGGACAATCATAAGACAATCTGTAGATGTTGGAAATTCAAGCATCTCACAAGAGAAAGATCGGTTCAGCCTGTTTGAATGAATTGCTCTTGAATGAATAATCAAATATGAGCCAAATAATTGTTAGTCTGTGCACCAACATGCCCCACTGGGGTCTTAGAGCTTTACTACTACAAAATATCAAAGAGATCCAATATTCACCCAATCTTCAAGTTTCTCCTTTGACCTTAGTAGCCTGTGACATTCACCTGTCTTTTTACATACAGTTGATAGTAGAACGTCCTATGCTACTAGCCTACATTTGCTCCCCCCACCTGGCTCTGGTCTCTGTTACATTAGATCCAAAACAATATGATTGACTAAGCAGCCACTTATTCCAAGGACAGTCATAGAGTAATTTCAAGTCATTTCACTCATTTCAAGTACAGAACAGAAACAGGCCCTTCAGCCCATCTAGTCCACGCTGAAATATTTAAACTGCCTACTTCCATCGCCTTTCACTGGAACCATAGCACTCCAGGTACTTATCCAAACAATCGCTTACATGTTGAAATCCAGCTTGCACACACCAGTTGTGATGGTAGCTCATTCCACACTCCAATGCCCCTCTGAGTGAAGAAGTTTCCCTTCTGGTTCCCCTTAAACTTTTCACCTTTCACCCTTAACCCATAACCTCTGGTTGTAGTCCCACCAAACCTCAGTGGAAAAAGCCTGCTTGCAGTTACCCTATCTATATCCCTCATAATTTTGTTTACCTCTATCAAATCTTCCCTCAATCTTCTTCATTCTAAGGAATAAAGTCCAGATCTATTGAATTTTTCCTTCAGACCTGGTGAAATCCTTGCAAGTTCTTTCTGTATTCTTTTAACCTTATTGACTTCTTTCCTGTAGGTAGGTGATGAAAACTGCACACAATACTCCAAACTAGCCCTCACCAAACTTCAACATAACGTTCCACCTCCTGTACTCAATACTTAGAGTTATGACAGCCAATGTGCCAGAAGGATTGTACAATTAATGACTCCCACAGGAGTGCTTTGCTCTAATCTATGTCTTCACCCTCTAATCAGTATGTGCTGTGGATATTTAATGACCCCTAGGCTGAAGGTTTTAAGACTAGCTTTATTTTTCATATGTACTTAGAAGCATCAAAGCATGCAGTGAAATATGTTTTATGTGCCAATGACTAAAACAGTCCGAGGATTGTGTGAGGCAGCCTGTAAGTGTCAATGTGCTTACAGCACTAATGTGGCATGCCCACAACTCACTAACCCCAACGTCTTTGGAATGTGGGAGGAATCCAGAGCACCATGAAGCGACCTAGTCAGTCGTGGTAAAACTTACAAGCTCATTACTGGATAGTGGCTGGAACTGAACCCCCCCCCCCCCCACCCCGACTGATATCTGGCACTATGCACCTCCCATACCAGGATTCAGACAAAGATATCCCTTTTTTTTTTAAAGAGTTAAAATAGCATTAGTAACAACTGGAATACTAATATTAGAGCATCATATTGCTTGTAAAAATATTAAGTTCATACATTGATCTGAAAACTCAAACTTGTTTGCAATTATTACAGTTCCTACATGAAAAAAATCCAATATTCTCTAGTCACTTATATTTATTAAACCATAAACTAGTTTTCGGCCATACTCTTATCTGAAAATACACATGGGAATGGTTTAAATGAGGAATTCTAGTGGATTAATCTCTACCTTGTGTAGGCCTGCCCCAAATCATTAGCTCTAGAGTGCAAGGATTACCTAATACATGAAAGCTGTTGCCTGTCGGTATGATAAGGAGCCTCTCTGTTCTTTAATTGGTTCCCTCTGTACAAACCCACATGAGAAGATTGCAATCATTCTAGGAACAGAAATATATTTCCTGGAGGGCAAAGTAACAGATCAGATACATAACAGTTCTGATACATAGAAGAGAGAATTACTGGTCCTCAGCTACAATTAAGTCATCAGATAGATCTGGACAAGAAAAGTCATTCTATCTACTTCAGTTTATCCATTGCAAATGAGCTGACAGTTCCTCATTTTAGCATTCAATTATTTCTAAAAGGTTCCAGTGTCTTATCCTCCATCACTGCCCTTGAAATTTATAATTCGATAATTACGTTGTGTTCAAAGTGCTGAAAAGGTTAAATGGAACAAAACCTCTATAAGACAGTGGTAAATGAGCAATGGAAAATATTGAAATAGGCAATGGAAAGGGTATGATGGAATGGGATACATCAAGGACTGGGATTTCATAAAAGAGCAAGAGGATTAAGTCAATTTGAAAAGAAATAAACTCTTTAAGGGAAGATAAAACCGCAAAAAAACAGAGCAGCAAAAGGAGGAATGTTGCAAAAGAACTATCACAGTTTTAGTAGAACACAAAATATAGGATTTTTTGGATGCAAGGTGCAGAGAAAGCTCATTCAGCCAAACACTTGTTGCCATTGACTGTGATATCCTTCACAAAATGCTGGGGTAACTCATCAGGCCAGACAGCATCTGTGGAAAAGAGTAAACAGTCAAAATTTCAGGTCGAGACCCTTCACCAGGACTGCTAAAAGAGATGAGAAGTTAGAGCAAGAAGGTGGGGGGAGGGGGAGAAAAGGAAGAAGTACAAGGTGGTAGGTGATAGGTGAAACTGGGAGTGGGGGGGGTGAAGTAAAGAGCTGGGAAGTTGATTGGTGAAAGTGATAAAGGGCTGGAGAAGGGGGAAACTGATAGGAGAGGACAGAAAACCATGGAAGGAAGGGAAAGGGAGGAACACCAGAGGGAGGTGATGGGCAGGTAAGGAGATAGGTAAAAGGGAATTGGGAATGAGAATGATGAAGGTCGGGGTGTGGAATTTACCAGAAGTTTAATAAATTGATGTTCATGCCATCAGGTTTGAGGCCACCCAGACAGAATATAAGGTGCTGTTCCTCAAACCTGAATGTGGCCTCATCATGGCAGTAGAGGAGCCCATGGACTGTCATGTTGGTATAGGAATGGGAAGTAGAAATGTAATGGACGGCAACTGGGAGATCCTGCTTTTCCTGGCAGATGGAGCAGAGGTGCTGGAAGTGGTCTCACCAAGAGTTCGCTGGGAGTACGGGATCCAGTTAATGATCCCAACAGACTCTCAGATGAAGTGGTTGGATGAACCTTTTCAGGCCCTGATTAGGAGAGAGGGAGGTGGTGTAGGGGCTGATTTGGTACTTGTTCTGCTTGCCGAGTTCCTCCAGCATTTTGTTAGAGATTCCTCAGATTTCCAGCATCTGCAGATTATCTCATCACTGTGATATCCTTGCATTTTCCTTCCTCCAGATCTGTTCATGTAACCCTTTACTCCCTCTGCCCCCTTCTGCTTCCAAAGTCTCTTCTTAAGTGTATAAATCACTTAAAATCCTTCCTATAGGAGCAAGTTACACATTTTCATCACTCCTCAAGTTCCTTTTGAATTCCATCTGGAATTAATTGTGACCACCTTATCATAATTGCTTCCAGTCGCAATCTTGCTCACAAGTGAAAACAGGCTCCCTCCATCCCTCCTTCGTAATCTTTGGGTCACTCACTGCATAAACTTATCTTTCTCTAAAGAGACCAACCTTTCCCAATATATACAGGTATTCCATGAGTAATGAAAATTCTTTATAATTTATTTTACCGTAATGCCATTGACTATTTAATTCAAACCCCTGATAGCAAGTCACTCTCTGCACATTGTATTAATGTATTTCACCCAGCTTTATGATTCATGACATTTTGCTTCACAAAGCGTTTTTCAGAAACAGAGTGCTGGAGGAACTCACTGAGTCAGGCAGCATCCAAGAAGCTGACATATCAGATTGAGACTCTTCATCCAGAGAGATTGGCACCATGATAGCACAGCTGCTACAACTCAGAGTGTTCTGGAATTTGGAGTTCACTCCTGGTGAAGTTCTGTGAGGAGACTTTGTACGTCCTCCCTGTGGAACCTGTAGGTTTTCCCCCGGGTGCGCCAGTTCCTTCCCACGGTCTAAAGGCATACTGGGTGGGTTAACTGGACACTAAGTTGTTCCGTGATTAAGTTAGGTTTAATAGGGATTGTGGGATTGCAAGGTGGTGTGGCTCAAAGCGCCTACTGCACATGGTATTACTAAATAAATACCTAAATAAGAGTGAAGACAGCTAGGACAGTGGTGTAGAGGGAAGATGTGGATGAAGATTTAGCAGTTGATAGGAGAGGGAGTGCTAGGCAGACGAGAGAGGCGATTTGAAACAAATTGCTTTCATAAATTAAGAAATACCTGTGTGCTTACCACCTGGTACCAATCTTGTACATATGCTTTGCTCTCTCAGTGAGCAGAATACTATGGAATCTTTTAAGTATGGTCAAACAAGGATTTTGGATTGTTTCAGTCTATTTTTTATTTTAATTCTATCCCTCTAGAAATATAAACATTATTAGACACAAAAGAGTTTGCAGATGCTGGAAATCTTGAGGAACATGCACAGAATGTTGGAGAAACTAAGAAGGCAAGTAGCATTTATGGACATGAAAGAACAGTCAATGTTTTGGGCAGAGACTATACATTAGGACTCCATTGTTTCAGAACTAAACCTTAGTCTTTTTGGACTCTAAGACAGTCTGAGTATGGAGAGTAATCTTAAGGCACAGTATGAACAATAATCTAAATGAAAGCTTCAGCAGGCTTGAAGATTTTTGTTAGCCACTCCCATGTCAAACTAACTTGCACTTGTCTTACAATTTTAATGAAGAACTATCGCATCATTAAAAAAATAGATGAACACAAAATAGGTACATTATCGATTCCAAAGGAAATTACAGTGCCACAGTAGCATCGCAAGTGCACAAATACAAATATCAGGAGACGTAGAAAGAATAAAAAGTAAGTTAACATAATCAGTATGAGGTCATCACCTCCCCAGGTATAGGTTGTCTCATTATAGAGCCTAATGGCCAAGGGTAAGAATGACCTCATATTTTGCATCAGTCTTCACTGTGGAAGACATTAGCAGTATGCTAGAAATTCGAGTGTCAGGGGGCAGAAATGAGTGAAGCTGAAATTAGTAAGGGCAAGGTGCTTGGGTAGCTGAAAGATCTGAAGGAAAAAGTCACCTGGAGCAGATAGGCTACAACCCAGAGTTCTGAAGGAGGTTGCTGAAGACATTGTGGAGGCATTAATAATGATCTTTCAAGCATCACTAGATTCTGGCATGGTTCTGAAGCACTGGAAAATTGAAAATGTCACTCCACTCTTTAAGAAGGGAAGCAGGCAGAAGATAGGAAATTATAAAGAAGCCAGTTAGCTTGTCTTCAATGAGGTCAGGAAGATGTTGCAGTCCATTATCAAGGCTGAGGTTTCAGGGTACTTGGAGGTGCATAATAAAGTAGGCCAAAGTCAACATGGTTTCCTTAAGTGGAAATCTTGCCTGACAAATCCGTTGGAATTCATTGAGGAAATAATGGGCAGAATAGACAAAGGAGAACCACAGGATGTTGTTTGCTTGGAATTTCAGAAGGCCTTTGACAAGGTATTGCACATGAGGGTACTGAACATGACGAGAGCCCATGCATTACAGGAACGATACTAGCATGGATAGAAAATTGACTGGCTGGCAGGAGGCAGTCAGAGCAAAGGGGTCTAGAGCAACACATAAAATGTTGGAGGAACTCAACAGGTCAGGTAGCATCTATGGAAAAAGAGTAAATAGTTAACATCTCGGGCAGAGGCCCTTCTTCAGGACTGAAAAGAAGGGGGAAGATGCCAGAATAAAATGTTGGGGGAGGGGGAAAGAAGATAGCAGGAAGGTGATAGGTGAAGCCAGGTGGGTGAGAAAGGTTACGGGATGGAGAAGAAAGAATCAGATAGGAAAGGAGAGAGGACAATAGAAGGGGGGAGGAGGAGACCCAGGGGGAAGTAGTAGGCAGGTGAGAAGTGAAAGGTGAGAGTTGGAAATAGAAAAAGGGATAGGGCCAGAACGAGAAATCAATATTCATGCCATCCTGTTGGTGTGCTGGGGTAATGGCATCATGTTGAGGCTACCCAGAAGGAATATAAAGTGTTGCTCTTCTATCCTGATGGTTACCTCATCTTGGCACAATTATGGGAATTAGTATGTTTGGCCACCAGGAAGTTCTGCTTGTGTTTGATGGTGTGCAAGGGCTCGACGAAGTGAACCCCCAAGTTATGACAGGTCTCACCAATGTAGAGGAGGCCAACACCAGGAGCGCTTGACACAATACATGACCCCAGCAGATTCGCAGGTGAAGTGTCACCTCAGCTGGAAGGACTGTTTGGGGTCTTGAATGGAGGTGAATGGCAGGTTTAGCACTTTGGCTGCTTGTGGTGATAAGTGCTTGGAGGGAGATTGGAGGGGAGGGATGAATAGACAGGGGAATCAGAGGGAATGATCCCTGAAGAAAGCTGAGAGGCAAAGTAGGTAAAGATGTGTTTAGTGGCAGCATTCCTTTGAAGCTGGCCAAGTTGTGCAGGATAATGTACTGGATACAGAGGCTGATGGGCTGGTAGAAAAGGACATGAAGAACTCTGTCACTATTATGGCAGTGGGAAAATGGGGCGTGCGCATATGCATGGGAAATGGAGGAAATTTGGGAGAGGGCAGCATCAATTTTCGAAGGAGGGAACCCTGATCTTTAAAGGAGGAGAACATCACCAATGTCCTGGAACAGAAAGCTGCATCCTGGAGAGTGATGGGGTGGGGGCACAGCACTGGTGCCTGAAGCAGTGCAAATGTCATTGTCTATTCCAGTTGGCAGCCTGTGATGAGCGTGTTCCACAGGCAATGGTGATGGGAACTCTTCTTTTCACATTATATGTCAATAATTTGGATGACAGAATTGATGGCTGTGTGACCAGTCCTATGGATGATACTAAGGTAGGTGAAGGGGCAGGGGCAGTGTTAAGGAAACGGGTAGTCTGCAGAAGGACTTAGACAGATTGGGAGCATGGGCAGGTAAGTGGCAGATGGAATAGTAATATAGGGAAGTCTATGGTTATGTACTTTGGTAGAAGAAATAAAGGCATGAACTATTTTCTAAATGGGGAGAAAACGGGGAAAAAATCTGAGGTGCAAAGGGACTTGGGAATCCTCATACAGGATTCCTCGAAGGGTAACTTGCAGGTAGTTCTGGTGGCAAGGAAGAGAATTGAAATATTAACATTAATTTTAAGAGAACTAGAATTCAAGAGCAACAATGCAATGGTGAAGCTTTATAAGATATTGATCAGACTAATACTTGAAGAATTGTGAGCACTTTTGGGCCCTTATCTTAAAAAAATGTGCTGGCATTGGAGAAGGGCAAGAGGATGTTCACAAGAATGATTCCAGGAATAAAAGGGTTAACATCTGAGGACTGCTTAATGGCAGTCCTGGGCCTCACACGAGTGAAAGGGGATCTCACTGAAACCTTTTGAATATTGAAAGGCTTAGATAGAGTGGGTTGTGGAGAGAATGCTTCCGATAGTGGGTGAGCCAAGGACCAGATGGCATAGCCTCAGAATAGAGTAACATCCATTAAGAACAGAGATGAGAAGGAAATTCGTTAGACAGTGGCAAATCTGTGGAATTTATTGCCACAATGGCTGTGGAGGCCAAGCCACTGAATATATTTAAAACGGAGGATGATAGGTTCTGGGTTACTTTGGGTGTCAACGGTTACAGGGAAAAGGCAGGAGAATGGGGTTGAGAGGGACAATAAATCAGCCATGGCAGAATGGTGAAGCAGACTCAATGAGCCAAAGGGCCTAATTCTGCTCCTATGTCTTATAAAAAGATAGAGTGATGGAGAGAACAGGGATGCAATCCATAGCAATCCGCAATTTGCAAAGAACACTTGCTGGAATAAAATGTGATGAATATGGGCAGCAAGAAAAAAGTGCTGGAGGACTGAGAGGAAGAACACAGCAGCCACAGGAAAACTGCAACTAAAGATAATGTTACATCCACGTAATGACTACATTAGAATGGGTGAGATTGAGCAAATAGAAAGATCTGGTTATAAGAAATTGTTGAATTTAATAGTGATAACTAAAAGCTGAAGCTGGCCTATAGGAAAGGCAAGGTGCTTTCATTAGGTTTATATTGGGCTTTCTCGGAACGGTGTTGGAAGTCAAAAGACAGAGGTTAGAGTGGGAGAGGCAAGATTTAAAGTTGCAGACTTTACAACTTAGACCCAGACCATGTTTTCAAATGTTCATCCAACCTCCTTGTCTGCAAAGCCAACACTGCTCCATCAGCCCTGACACCAATTTTAACCATTTTCTTGTCACCCACTACATACCAAACTTCCCAACCTTTTTTAATCATTGCCATCAGACATTGAAAATAGCTGTTTCCTCTGATATTAGCTCCCTTGCTTTCAAACATGCTAACACTTACTATTTGTGTGTATGACTGAGTTGATCATTGGACTGCACTTGTGAATATCCCTATCGTTAAGTTTTAGCACCTACTATGGACAGCCATGATACATCTGGAATAGTTCAGCTGACATGGTTCTAGGCCATTATTGAAAATTTCTAACTGTCTTACATGTTTGTCTCCTTGCTTTGCTTTTTAATTGCTCCCAGAATGTTCAGCTATTGAACAATTATGATGTACTGTACTCGTGATGAAAATAACGATTGCAGTTCTCTTTCTGAGGGTGTCAAAAGACTCTTTTACCCCAGCTCCACCTACTATACTTCCAAAAAAAATCACATCTTTTGTTTCTCATTTCTTACAAATTACCATTCCAACAAAAATGATCACTCCATCATTTTCTTGAAAATGTTGTTATTGACCACACCAATTCCATTCACCTTACAATTCCTTGTTCCAATCTATCCAAATCAAGTTTATCATACTGTAACAGTGTACTCTTATCCAATGCCATATCCTATATCCTTTGTGAATTTTGTCTTTGTGCGTTCCCTCCCAAACTTCCTGCAGAAGCGTGAAGATCCACTCTCAATGTTTTAGGAACAGCTTTTTCTCCTCTGCCATCAGATTTCTGAATGGCCCATGGACGCTTCCTAACTATTCCTCTTTTTTGTTTATTTATCTATCACTATTTTTATTGTAACTTGTAGTAATTGTTTTATGTCTTGCTCTGTATTGCTGCCACAACACAACAAATTTCGTGTTACAGGCAGTGACAATAAATCTGATTTTGATTCATTCACAGCCAAACATGTTAGCAACACACAGAAAATGCTGGTGGAACACAGCAGGCCAGGCAACATCTACAGGGAGAAGCGCTGTTGACATTTCATGCCGAGACCCTTCCAAGCATGTTACCTTTCTTGAAGATGTCACTATCGTTGTTTTCAATGATTACCCTTTATATGGTGCCACTCTTCCTTATTCCATTATAAACAGAAGAGCTCAAGCAATGGACGATGCTCTTGTTGCCATGACATCACTTCTGGAATCTTTAGTGAATATACACATGCAGGCATGCTATTGTCATGCAGGTAGCGTGGCAATACTCGTGGATTGCTCCAGCGCATTCCCTGTTGGTCGTTGATGCAAATGACACATTTCACTATATATTTCAATGTTTAAATGTATATCAGAGGAAAAAAAGCAAATCTTATCTTAATTTGATGATACGTATCTGTACCTTTCTACCACCAGTGGATGTAGGAGCAGAATTCAGCCATTTGTCCTATCGAGTCTGCTCCACCATTCTATCATGACTGACTTATTATCCCTCTCAACCCCATTCTCTTCCTTCTCCCTGTAACCTTTGATCCCTTACTAAACAAATACCTGTCAACTTCTCCCACAGCACCTGTGGCAATGAATTCCATAGATTCACCATCGTGACCTTGCATGAACCCAACCCATGTGTACCACTTTCTGGGATATATTGAACATAACTCTTTCCAATCCTAGCCAGTCTCCTTTCCTCAATATTATTTCCTCAATTATTGAAGTCTATATTGGTGTGGCTTTCTGAAAATTCCTGCCTTGCACTTGCCTTTACATAGTTTATAGCTGGCTCTCTTTCTCCTTCTGAATTTCTCTGCCCTGATCACAGAATTAAATTTGTAAACAATATTTATTACACCTATAATTTCCTTTATTATATTGTCATACTGATATATCTGACTTTATCTTCTCCTTTTCCTCAAGGTTGTCAGTTGGGGAGGTAGCGGGGTTAAGCTTGCATTTCAAATAGCCTCTGACAACCAAGTCCAGCTCCTGACCTTCACATCTGGCTGTTCCAAGCCTGGTGGAATGGTTTCTATTGAAAGGAGAGGGGGCAAAGGCATGTTACTAGTGCCTTAAAACCAGTCAATTCAGGCAGATGGGGCTCAACAGCTGCGGTTGCCAGCTCATCTAAGAGAAGGAAACCTCTGATCAAACCTCTGCTGCCTTGTGGTTATATCCACTCTTGGTGAAGGCTTTCAGTGTAAACTGAGGAAAAATCTAGAGCCAGAGTCCCCAAGATGGTGCTTCGTTGAGTTCGATGTTCATTGGCAACTCCTGCGACACTACTGATTCCAAAGTGTATTAATCTCTGCCATTCTTTTGGATTCATCAGCCACATGGAGAAGGGGAGCCTGCTTGCTCTCCATATCGTACTGTGCTGCCTTGCACATCACAGACAGCTGGTACCCAAAATCCATGATTGACTGTGACCAACCGGGGCTGGGTGGGGTTGGCTTCATTTTATCCTTCTCAAACTGCAGGGTGAATTCTATCATTTTATGATCAGTCTCCCAAGGACCCCTTTACATTAACTTTCCCTAATCAAATATAGGTCATTACACAACACCCAATCCAGAATCGCCTTTCCCTTAATGGGTTGAACCACAAACTCCTCCAAACAGGCATCTCATTGGCATTCTATAAATTCCTTCTCTTGGGTTCCAGCATCAACCTGATTTTCCCCAATATAGCTACATATTCAAATCCCCCATGATTGTCATAACATTGCCCTGATTACATGCCTTTTATATTTTCCACAAACTGAAATTTATTTCCCAATTCCTGGCTACTACTTGGGAGCCTGTACAACCTTGATCAGGGTCTTCCTTCACTTGTATTTTTTTAAAAACTCTACCCACAAGGATTCTACATCTTCTGATCCTGTGTCACCCCTTTCCATGGATTTAATTTCATTTTTTAATCAACAGAGCCACCCGATCACCTTTGCCTACCTACCTGTCCTTTCAATACAAAGTGTATGCTTGGATGTTAAGTTCCTAACTATGATTTTCTTTCAGCCATCAGCTCAGTGATGCCCACAACTTCATACTAGTCAATTTCTAATTGCACTACAAGATGCATTTACAAACACTTGAAATTTTCAAATGTCACTTCATTCTTCCAGAAGGGAGGGAGGTAGAAGAAAGGACATCAGTATTGTGAAGATGTTGGAATTGATAGTTAAGGATCTGGTTTTGAGGTACTTGGAGCCTCATGATAAAATAGTCCAAAGTCAATATGGTTTACTTAAGGGAAAATCTTGCCTGATGCATCTGTTGGAATTCTTTAAAGAAATAACCAGCAGGATAGACAGAGGAACATTGGTGGATGTTGTGCACCTTTATTGTGTACAGTTCTGATCACCGAATTATAGGAAAGATGTCAACAAAATAGAGTACAGAGAAGATTTACTAAAATGTTACCTGGGTTTCAGCACCCAAGTTATAGGGAAAGATTGAACAAGTTAGGTCTTTATTCTTTGGAGCGTAGAAGGTTGAGGGCGGACTTGATAGAGGTATTAAAAATTATGAGGATAGATAGAGTTGACGTGGATAGGCTTTTTCCATCAAGAGTAGGGGAGATTCAAACAAGAGGACATGAGTTGAGAGTTAGGGGGCAGAAGTTTAGGGGTAACATGACAGGGAACTTCTTTACTCAAGAGAGTGGTAGCTGTGTGGAACGAGCTTCCAGTAGAAGTGATAGAGGCAGGTTTGGTATTGTCATTAAAAAAAAATTGGATAGGTATATAGACAGGAAAGGAATGGAGGGTTATGGGCTGAGTGCAGGTAGGTGGGACTAGGTGAGAGTAAGCGTTCAGCATGGACCAGAAGGGCCGAGATCGCCTCTTTCCGTGCTGTAATTGTTATATGGATTTTCAGAATGCCTCTGACAAAGCGCCGCACAAGATAAGGGTCCATGGAATTACAGGAAAGATGCTAGCATGGGTAGAGCACTGGCTGATTGGCTGCAGTGATAGTTGTGTTCCACAGGGTTCGGTGTTGGGACTGCTTCTCTTTACATTGCATGTCAATGATTTGGATGATGGAATTGATGGCTCTTTGTGGCCACGTTTGAGAGTGATGTGAAGGTAGATGGAAGGGCAGGAAGTGTTGAGGAAAAAGGAAGGTTACAGAAGGACTTTGACAGATTATGAAAATGGGCAAGAGTGGCAAATGGAATACAATGTTGGGAAGTGTAAACTCATGTGCTTTGGGAGAAGGAATAGAAGAAATCTAAACAGAAAGAAAATTCAAAAATCCAAGTTGCAAAGGGACGGGAGTCCACATGCAGTACCAGAGGGCACAGCCTCATAATAGAGGGATGTTTATTTAGAGCAGAAATGAGGAATTTCTTTAGCCAGTGGGTGCAGAATCTGTAGAATTCATTGTCACAGGTGACTGTGGAGGCTAGGTCATTGGGTGTATTCAAGGCGGTGGCTGATAGGTTCTTGATTAGTTAGGGCATGAAAGGTTATGGGGAAAACTCAGGAGAATGGGGTTGGGGATGAGAAAGAAATGGGTCAGTCACAATGAAGTGGTGGGACAGACTCAAATTCAGAATGGCTTAATTCAACCCTCATGTCTTATGGCATTGTGGTGTAAGATCATTTATCTTATTCAGTATACTATGTGCATTCAAGAACAATATAACAGTTTCAGTCCTCAAAATTTATTTCCCCACACCCATTGTTCCAGTTCTAATGACGGGCAATTAAGCCAATTGTCAGCTCTAAGGATCCTGAATGATCTGCTGAGTATTCTCCGCATCTCTGTGTGATTAGTGATTTAGTGAGCTGACTCCGAGGCTTCTATCATGGTTTAGTTCTGCAAAGAAATGCCTTGCATTATCTGGCATGGAGAGCTTACTCAGGCTACAGATGGTCAAACAGTACTCTAATCATAGAGCGACATTTGAATTTGCAGGTAATGTCAAAATTGGAGTTATTTTTAGATCAACAGAAGATCAATACAAGCTATTTATAAACACTAATAATGAGGCAAGTGAGCTGTGAATTGGCAGATGGAATTTGGTGTCAGCAAGTACAAGGTGTCACATTTAGCTAAAAAAAAGTAACAGCAGGCATGATGGATTAAATGGAAGTCTGTTCATTCTGAGGAAGAGTGAGATTGGAAAACATTAGTTTGTGGAACATTAAGTATGGGAAAGAACGCTTAATACATTATGCTATTTCTGTTTTGAGATGTAGAACATATGAAAAATGAAAGCATTTACAAACCTTAAAATCTTGAGGAACAGCAATACATGAAAATATAAAGCAAGGGAAACCTACAAGGCCACTAAAGCGGCTCTGTTCTTTGAAAAGATCATGCCTAATCCTAAGGCCACTTTAACCTCAGGGATGATATCACACTCCACCCTCTCGTCTTCACTTCTTGTGATGTTCCATAATTCTGGAATTTTCAAATAGATGAAACAGCATCTACCCTACCAACTGAACCCTGCATAGTTCATTAAGATCACCTTTCATTCATCTCAACTCTAGCAAGTTGTCTCCCAATCTGCCCACTCCTTCTCACTCATTCCCCAGGTTTTAATAGGAATTGAAATTTCTGTCACCTTAATCTTTTCCTGGGCTTACCTTTGAACAACCAGAATGTCCATCAGACCCTGGTAACAGTGACAGTCAGTGTTGTCAATTCTTAATGTAGGGCATGCCGCTGTCTTTCTCTCCCTCGGTCTATGAAATTCCTCATATTGCACTACCACTTCGGAGAGAACCCTGGACACCTTCTGGGTGCAAGAACACAGCAGTACTGAAAATGGTCATGTTGGATGTAGTGATTTTGATCCAGAGGTTTTTCCAAAGGTCAACAATGAGGGACAAAACCTGACAGTTACAGCTCTGTTATTAAGTGTTACAAGAACAAAGAACAAAGAACAAAGAAAGCCCAAGAACAAAGTTGTGGTCATTTCACCATGAATCTTAATTCAAGTCATTGAGCAAAATGATCCAACATCCATTTCCCAACAATTTCCCAACATCCATTCTCAATGACGTACTTTGAGCACTTACACTGTTGTAATGGGGATGAGAGCAGCTTTTGAGTCACTCCCTGACATCAAGGCCTTTCAATTACCAACAAGACAAAAAAGACTATTGGAATATTGTCCACCTACCTAAAGGAGTGTAGCTCTGACATCCTTCAAAAACTCAACAATCCTCAAAACATTACAGCGTACTAGGTAATGACTCCAGCTTTCTTATTAATTTTAATTTCTTGATCTGTGCATTGCCTACAAAGCCAGCATTTACTTTCCATCCATAAATCGCTCTTGCTGTTCAACTTCTTTTTAGACCATTGAAAGTGGTCCTGGTGAAAATGCTCCCTTGATGCTGTTGGGCAGGGAGTTCCAAGGTTTAGTCCCAGTAACAATGAAGGACTGGCGATATTCAGTACCTACAAAATGAATTCATCCTCTTGGAAGTTTTCATGTTTTATTGTTGTACAACATTGAATCGGTGGATGTAATTTGGCTTTTTGACACTGATCAACAGAAAAGACTCTTTCATGTCAAAGTGAAAACAAATTTCTACAAAATGGTCTAAATTTATCACAATTATTAAACAGTACAATTGATTGCATAACTACTCACCTCCTTCAAGTCAGTATTTAGTAGATGCGCCTTGGCAGCAATTACAGCCTTGCATCTGTGTGGATAGGTCTCGATCAGCTTTGCACATCTAGACACTACAATTTTCTCCTTTTTCACAAAACTGCTCAAGCTCTGTCAGATTGCGTGGAGATCATGAGCGAACAGCCCTTTTTAAGTCCAGCCACAAATTTTCAATTGGATTAAGATCTGGACTCTGATTTGGCTACTCCAGGACATTAACTTGGTTGTTTTTAAGCCAGTCCTCTGCAGCTTTGGCTTTATGCTTGGGGTCATTACCTTGCTGAAAAACCAATCTTCTCCCAAGTCTCAGTTCTCTTGCAGACTGCATCAGGTTTTCCTCCAGGATTCCCTATATTTTGCTGCATTCATTTTACCATCTACCTTCACAAGCCTTCCAGGGCCTGCTGTAGTGAAGCTTCCCCACAGTATGATGTAGCCACCACCACGCTTCACAGTAGGGATGTGTGTTTTTGATGATGTGCAGTGTTGGGCTTACACCAAACGTAGCATTATGTCTGATGGCCAAAAGGCTCAATTTTGGGTTCATCAGACCATAAAACCTTCTTCCAGCTGACTTCAGAGTCTCCCACACACCTTCCGGCAAACTCTAGTCAAGATTTCATGTGTGTTTCCCCCCCCAACAGTGGCTTTCTCTTTGCCACTCTCTCATAAAGCTGCAACTGCTGAAGCACCCGGGCAACAGTTGTTGTATGCACAGTCTTTCCCATTTCAGCCATAGAAGCTTGTAAACCCTCCAGAGTTGTCATAGGCCTCTTGGTGGCCTCCCTCACTAGTCCCCTTATTGCATGGTCACTCAGTTTTTGAGGATGGCCTGTTCGAGACACATTTACAATGGTGCCATTTTCTTTCCATTTCTTGATGACTTGTTTAACTGTACTCCAAAGGATATTCAGTGACTTGTGCTGTTCAATTACCTTTTCACAGAATTACTCAGAATGCACTTTTGTCTTCATGGTGTAGTTTTTGCCAGGAAACTGACTCACCAACAGTTGGATCTTCTAGCTGCAGGGTGTATTTTTACCACAATCAATTGAAACACCTTGACTGCACACAGGTGATCTCCGTTAAACTAATTATGTGACTTCTAAAACCAATTTGCTGCACAAGTGATGATTTGGTTTGTCATATTAAAGGGGGTGAATACTTATGCAATTAATTATTTTGTGTTTTATATTTGTAATTAATTTAGAGCACCTTGTAGAGATCTGTTTTCACTTTGAGAAAAAAGGGTCTTTTTCTGTTGGTCAGTCAAAAAGTCAAATTAAATCCATTGTGTTTCAGTGTTGTATAACAATAAAACATGAAAACTTCCAAGGGGGTTGAATACTTTTTATAGGCACTGTACTTGCAAACCTGGATGGTATACACATCGGAGGGCAACTTGCTGTGATGGTCTTTCTGTGCTATCCTTGACCTTGTTGGGAAGGTACGGTTAGGGTAGATTAACTGCAGTGCAGTTTGCAGATGGCACACACGCACACATTGCAACAACTGTGTCTGTATGCCAGTGGTAAAGGGAACAAGCCTTTATGATAGAGAGTAGAGTGCCCATCTGGTATGTCTTGGTGGGGGGGGGGGGTGTCGAGTTCTTGAAGCATTGGAGCTACACTATCTAGGTGAGTGGAGAATATTCCATGAAACAATTAACTTCTGACTTGATGATGGAAAAGCCTTGATGTCAGAAGTACATAATTGAAAATGGGTACTGGGAGATTGTGATCATAAAACACACCTCATGGAAAACTAACATTTACAAATGCCCTTTACAAACTACAAATTCTGTACGGTCTGCTAGCTTCTCAAATTTAGCCTCCCTAAGGAAATAATGTCACTAGTGATTAAGAAGGATGTATGGGATTGCACCATTCAACACTTCGGGAGAGATGAATGGGTCTAATTCATCTTTTCACTTTTTTGAATATTAATAGATCTTAATCATGTTGTCTCTGAAACTAAATGACATTATGATTTCATTCAGTGGGCACACAGAAGTAATTATGTTAGGTTTGAAACATCAGCAATGTTACTGAAAAGGAATTACTTCAGATGAGGTTACCCGCTTCTGACAGAACTGTTCATCATCCCCCTCCAACACTGAACTTTATAATCATCTGCGGTAGGAATTAATTCACAAGTAGTAGAGACAGATCTTATTAATACATAGCAGCTGATGCTTTCCCTGTACTGTGCGTTTCTGATGCTAAAGGCAATGTGTAACTAGGCGGTAGGTTGTGGCTTTCATTCCCAGTCTATGTAGGAGTGTGATCTCAGCAGGGACGTCAGCAGCGGAGCCACAATTTACACAGTGTACTGGGAGGGAAGAGGAAAATCAGCATGTTCCTCCTTAATGTCACCACTGTAAGTTCAAGGCAATTTTGAGAATGGGGTCCAACGCTGAATACTGAATGCCACACTCCCTGAGGAGATAGATGTTGGATTGTGCAGCAGGAGAGGGAGTTCAAAAGAAGTGAGCAGGGGCAGTCAGGTCTTTCTGTGTGCCACACTTCCTGAGGTGACATTGGATTGTGTATACTTAAGCACTTGGCAAGTGTACGGAATAAGGTCGATGATCTTGTAGCGCTGTTAGAGATTAGCAGGTACGATGTTGCGGGCGTCACTGAGTCAATCTCAATCTCGTGTCGCTGTACGCCACTTGTCCCTCTAAGAAGTTGGACACCGACCTAAGGGCGTCACAGACGTGTTATTGCTCAAAATAATATATTTTATGTTCTATGTCACTGAGTCGTGACTGAAAGATGATCATAGATGGGAGATTAACATCTAAGGATATGCAAAATATTGAAAGAACATGCAGGTAGGCAGAGGGGATGGGATGGCTCTGTTGGTAAAAAATGAAATTAAATCTTTATAAGAGGATCAGAAAATGTAGAATCCTTGTGGCTAGAGTTAAGAAACTGCAATGCTGAAGAGACCTTTATGGGAGTTATACAGGCCTGGATTTCTGTTGTGTAATGAACCTGATATGATTAGGAAGCTAAAGGTAAAGGGACACTTAGAAGGCCATGACAAGATGATAGAATTTACCCTGCAGTTTGAGAGAGACAGAGAAGGTAAGGTCAGATGTATTAGTATTACAGTGAAGTAAAGGGAATTACAGAGGCATGAAAGTGGAGCTGGCCAAAGTTGATTGGAAGGGGACACTAACAGTGAACAACATTGGCTGGAGTTTCTGGGAGCAATTCAAAAGGTGCAGGATAGATACATCCCAAAGATGAAGAAGTGTTCTAAAGGGAGGATGATGCAACCATGGCTGACAAGGGAAATAAAGAACAGCATAGAAACAAGAACGCACGTATAATATTGCAACAGTTGTTGTGAACTGAGAGGACTGAGAAAAACCACTGGACCACAACATTTTTTGAAAGTTATGGAAAGTTAGGAAGTTAAAATCTTCCTCAGATTTTATTTTTGTTTTTCATAGACTGCTTAAGGCTCAGCACAGACTATGTGTATCATGTAGGAATTTGGAGAAACAAGAAATTAACTTTTATTTAATATAATGCATTTAATTGCTGATATAATTCAACTAAACTAGAAACATTTTATCGATGATTTTCATTTGTACTTAGTATCTGAGGCTTCTTGCTAAAGAGTCCAACAATAATCATCCAGCATCAATGGATTCCAGTTGCCCTGATACCATTTCTCCATAAATGCAATGTCCTGGTGAAACCTTTCACCATACTCGTCACTGACAGCGCCAAGCTTTGGAAGGAAGAAATGAGAATGGAGAAGATGAATCTTTAGTGACATGTTGTACTTAATGGTTTTGTATGCTTGAAGCATGTTGTCAATAAGCTGAACATAGATTGGTGCTCCACAGTTGCCAAGAAAGTTTTCAACAACATCCTTGACTTCCTTTGGTGCAACTTTCTCTGGTCCACCAGAAGTTTCTCGAATTGCCTGTCATTGGTGACCTGTTTGATTTGTGGAACAATAAAAATTACTTCCTTAATCTTGACAACAGTTATTCTGGGAAACATCTGTCTCAAGTATCAAAATCCTTCATGTAAATTTTTGTGCCCAGTGACAGCAAATTCCAACCTTGCAGTCTTCAGCTTTTGCCTTTGACAAACACATCTCTCAGACTGAGTTATCAGATGAGGTTTATTTGACGTAAAGGGTTCAATATCTGCATTGGTATCAGTATTGTTTTCCATTCCTGGCTCATGCATCATGTGATCCTTGTCTGCCTCCTGTAGACTCCATGTCCTGTTTTTCTAAAACTTGTCCTGTCATGCCGCACCTGCCCTGACTAAGCATGTCCAGGCATGCCTGGACAAAATGGAAAGCTTTTCAGCTTATATTGTAAGCAACATTTTAATTGACTTGAATTATGTATTTAAAGAGCAAATATAGGCAATTTTTTTAAAGATGGTGGGTGAGAGGAAAATTTCATGGTGATTTTCATGATCAGCAGCCCAAAGACACACCTAAAACTATTCAGGAAGAAAAATCTTTATAGTCCAGTGAATCCAATAAAAGGCAACTAAAAAGGCATTAAGGAGAGAAAAGATGAAATATGAAGGGAAATCTAGCCAATATCAAAAAGGATACTAATTTTTTTTCAGCCACATAAAAAGTAAAAGGGAGGTGAGAGTGGATATCAGACTGCTGGAAAATAATGCTGGAGAGCTTGTAATGGGGAACAAAGACATAGCAGATAAACTTAATAAGTATTTTGCGTCAGACTTCATGATGGAGGACACTAACAATATGCTCAAAATTTGAGACTGTCGGGGCCAGAAATAAGTATACTTGCACTTACAAAGGAGAAAGTGTTTGGGACACTGAATGGTTTGAAGGTAGGCTGATCACCTGGACCAGATGGACTATACCTCAGGGTTCTGAAAGACGTAGCTGAATAGGTTGTGGAGGCATTAGTAATGATCTTTCAAGAATCACTTGATTCTGGAATGGGTACAGAGGGCTGGAAAACTGCAAATGTCACTCCACTGTTAAAAATGGTGGGAGGTAAAAGGAGGCCAGTTAGCCTGACTTCAGTGACAGGGAAGATGTCGGATACACAGTGTACTTCAAATCACATGATAGAACATAGAACAATACAGCACATTACAGGCCCTTCAGCCCACAATGTTGTGCCGACCCTTAATCCCTGCCTCACATATAACCCCCCAACTTAAATTCCTCCATATACCTGTCTAGTAGTCTCTTAAACTTCACTAGTGTATCTGCCTCCACCACTGACTCAGGCAGTGCATTCCACGCACCAACCACTCTCTGAGTGAAAAACCTTCCTCTACTCTAATATCCCTCTTGAACTTTCCACCCCTTACCTTAAAACCATGTCCTCTTGCACTGAGCAGTGGTGCCCTTGGGAAGAGGTGCTGGCTATCCACTCTATCTATTCCTCTTAATATCTTGTACACCTCTATCATGTCTCCTCTCATCCTCCTTCTCTCCAAGAGTAAAGTCCTAGCTCCCTTAATCTCTGATCATAATCCATACTCTCTAAACCAGGCAGCATCCTGGTAAATCTCCTCTGTACCCTTTCCAATGCTTCCACATCCTTCCTATAGAGAGGTGACCAGAACTGGACACAGTACTCCAAGTGTGGCCTAACTAGAGTTTTATAGAGCTGCATCATTACATCGCGTCTCTTAAACTCTATTCCTCGATTTATGAAAGCTAATACCCCATAAGCTTTCTTAACTACCCTATCTACCTGTGAGGCAACTTTCAGGGATCTGTGGACATGTACCCCCAGATCCCTTTGCTCCTCCACACTACCAAGTATCCTGCCATTTACTTTGTACTCTGCCTTGGAGTTTGTCCTTCCAAAGTGTACCACTTCACACTTCTCCGGGTTGAACTCTATCTGCCACTTCTCAGCCCACTTCTGCATCCTATCAATGTCTCTCTATAATCTTCGACCATCCTCTACACTATCTACAACACCACCAACCTTTGTGTCATCTGAAAACTTGCTAACCCACCCTTCTACCCCCTCATCCAGGTCGTTAATAAAAATCACAATAAGTAGAGGTCCCAGAACAGATCCTTGTGGGACACCACTAGTCACAACCCTCCAATCTGAATGTACTCCCTCCACCACAACTCTCTGCCTTCTGCAGGCAAGCCAATTCTGAATCCACCTTGTCAAACTTCCCTAGATCCCATGCCTTCTGACTTTCTGAATAAGCCTACCGTGTGGAACCTTGTCAAATGCCTTACTAAAATCCATGTAGATCACATCCACTGCACTACCCTCATCTATATGCCTGGTCACCTCCTTAAAGAACTCTATTAGGCTTGTTAGGCATGATCTGCCCTTCACAAAGCCATGCTGACTGTCCCTGATCAGACCATAGAATGGGCCAAAGTCAGCATGGTTTCCTTAGAGCAGGGGTCAGCAACCTTTACCACTGAAAGAGCCACTTGGACCCGTTTCCCACAGAAAAGAAAACACTGGGAGCCGCAAAACCCGTTTGACATTTAAAATGAAATAACACTGCATACAACGTTTTGTTTTGCCTTTATGCTATGTATAAACAAACTATAATGTGTTGCATTTATGAAATTGATGAGCTCCTGCAGAGAAAACGAAATTACATTTCTGCATGCAACAAAAACATTTTGAACTCCGAAAATAAGATGTTGGGTTGAAGGTTACTTTTAAGTAAAATACTCAACGTCTATTTGAGTCCTTCTTGTGTTTATGAAAAACGCTAAACTTAAATTTGCCGCCAGCAGCAAACCAAAAATAACGTCAGCCAGCTGTCAACCTGAAAAATAAAAGGACTATTTCACTGAACAATGAAAACATATGAATATACGTAAAATAATAGGCAATTAAAATATTTATCATACTTGGTCAGGTTGACTCACACCTGACAATGCAGTCGTATTCGGTAGGGATGGATCGATGCTTAGGGGAGTGACCGGGAAGGATAATGTGTTTTTTTCCTCTCTGAACTCACAGAAGCATTTCCCAAACGATGTTTGCATTGCGATGATTGCAGAATGTAAATACTCCGAATTTATCATGTCGTGACCTTGTTTGAACTCTCTCAAATTGGGGAAGTGAGACAATGTGCCTTTCTGTAAATCTCTGGCAAGCACTGTCAACTTGCGCTCGAATGCCAAAACATCCTCCAACATGTGTAGGGCTGTAAGTCCTTACACCTGAAGAGCTGTTTTCAGTGTGTTCAGGTGCGCTGTCATGTCTACCATGAAGTGTAGCTTTTCCAGCCACTCTGGCTGTTCCAGCTCAGGAAAGGTGAGCCCTTTGCTGCCCAGGAAAGTTTTCACTTCTTCCAGACACGCGACAAAGCGTTTCAGCACCTCCCCTCTGGACAGCCAGCGATAAAAACACGTTGTAGCGGTGTGCTCACGGAGTCAGTAAACTGCAGTCGAATAACTTTATTCGAACTAAACAGCCTTGCTTTTAAGCCTCCCTCAACCCAGCCCCCATGGACGCAGATGCTGCAAAAGACGCGTACTCACAAACCCCCGTAGGCTATCTCCCTTAGCCGTAATGTTGGCTAATTGTGAGCCGTTTCGGATGTGCCAGGAAATGTGTCGCCACACTTAGATTGTACAAGATCACCATAATCTTCAAATTTAGAATTACATTTCAAAAGCTAACAAACTAACATAAAATACATTTTAATTAAATACTGACCAATTATTTCCCAAAGCCACAGGGAGCCGCAGCACAGAGGTGAAAGAGCCACAAATGGCTCGGGAGCCGCGGGTTGCCGACCCCCGCCTTAGAGGGAAATATTGAAATATTGCCAGATAAATTTGTTGAAATTCTTTGAGAAAATAGCAAGCAGAATAGAAAAAGGAAAGTCAGTGGATGTGTATAATTTTCAGAAGGCCTTTGACAAGGTGCCACACATGAGTCTGCTTGAGAAGATAAGAGCCCATGGTATTACAGTAAAGATGCTAGCATGGATATAAGACTGACTGATAGGGAGGAACAAAGATTGGGAATAAAGAGGGCCTTTTCTGGTTGGCTGCCAGTGAGGAGAGGTGTTTTGCAGAGGTCAGTGTTGGAATCACTTCCTTTGAAATTATGTATCAATAATTTGGATAACAGAATTAGAACATATGTCATAAAACAGAACAGCACAGGAACTTAACCCTCACATCCACTTTGAACCTACCCCCCCCCCTCCTACCTTCAATGCAAGCCCTCTTTGTTTGATATTTCAACTCTGGGAATATAGATACTCCCTGCCTGCTCTGTCTATGCCTCTCACAATCTTGTAAACTTCTATCAGATCTGCCCTCAGCCTCCGACGCTCCAGAAAGGGCAGGAGAATGGGGTTGAGAGGGATAATCAATCAGCCATGATGGAATGGAGGAACAAACTCAATGGGCTGAATGGTCTAATTCTTCTCTTATGCCTCATGGTTTTATCGTCTTATGGTCCTTGACTATGTTTGTGTGTGAATAATTATACTCTGAAGGCAACAGAAAGCAGTTGGAAAATATTCCCCATTATCACTTGCTATCTTTAGAGATGGACAATTCAGAGAAAGAAGAAAACTAAAACAATTATTTTTCAGAATCTTTTATCCTTAAACTGGCTGTATGATGAGTAATGCTTGTTTCAAATAGTCTATCAACAATAACAGAGGCATTTCAAATGAACCAAGTTAAAACAATTCAAATTCCAATGAAAAATGAAATGCCATATTATCTTGATTTTTTTGTTTCTGTTCTGTCCAGGTTATTTTATCGTCACTTGAGCTTGAGACAGAACTTCCTTTCAGTGCCTAAACTAAGAATGTATTTTGCTTACTTGCCTGGAATTCAATAACGGGTCTTATTCCAATACATCATTCTTTATTTCTGCACACAGCACCAAGTCCAGAAGCCACACTGTCTGAAATAGTGGCCTCGAAATTTCTAGGAATTCACTCTTCTAAATGGCTGGAATGCCTGCTCTTACCACAGACTGGAACATTTTTCCCATACTTGGGTTGGCCAGTAAATGCTGCCAGAAATGCCCATAACCTATGAATGAATTCAAGAAAAAAAACAAACACAGCATTTAAATTGAATATCCCTGTCCCTGAAGTGACATTTGCTACCTCCAACCCCAGGAAGTTTATGGCTTTGAATTGATAAGAAGGAAGGAGAGGGGAAATGGGAATGCAGAGTCTAATTTTAAATGGGCTGCAGGATCTGAGAACCAGGAATGGGTGCATATTAAACTTTGAACATTCTCGGGGGTACTTGAGAAAGATTTTCAAACTTCTTCCTCCACTGTTGATGTGGCCTTCACCTGTATCTCCTCCACTTCCCAGATACCCACCCTCAATCCATCTCCCTGCCATCATTACAGGAATAGAGTTCCCCTTGTCCTTACCTACCATCCTACGATCCTCTGTATCCAGCACTCCATGATCTATAACCTGCCATTTTCAATGGGATCCATGTCTTTCCCTCCACATCCCCTCCCCAACTCTCCGCTTTCACTCTCCTTTGTCCACCGTCCCTCAGAACTGGTTTTCACACCTGTAAATATGACAGGTGCTACACCTGACCCTTAACCTCCTCCCTCATCATCATTCTGTGCTCCATATAACCACACCAAGTGAAGCGACACTTCACTTCCGAGTCTCGAGGGGCCCTGCATCCGATATTTCTGGAGCAGACTCGTGCACGTAGGCAAGACCTGACATGGAATGGGAGACCACTTGGTCAAGCAAGCTTGCTCCATCTGCCACAAAAGGTGGTCTTTCGCAGTGGCCACCTCTTTTAATTCCACTTCCCATTCCAAAATGTTGTTCCATGAGCTCCACTACTTCCGCAATGAGCTTACACTTAGGCTGAGAAAGCAACACTTCATATTCCATCTAGGCAGCCTACAATCTGACAGTATGAACATTGATTTCTCTAACCTGGCAATTGTGGCCCATGCCCAGTCTTTTTCCATTCCCCACTTTTGGATCTCCGCTTTACCCTTTCTCTTCTCCTCACCTTCCCATCTCCTCTCTCTGTTGCTCTCCTCCTTCCCCTTCTTCCATGGTTGATTCTCCTCTCCTATCAGATTCCTTTTTCTTCAGCCTTTTATCTCTTCCACCTATCAGCACCCAGCTTCTCACTTCATCCCTAAAGCTCTCTAAAGGTAGTGAACATTAAAAAAATCGTAAGTCCATAAGACCATGAGACATTTGAATAGAAATAGGCCATTTGGCCAATCGAGTATGCTCTGCCATTTGATCATGGCTGATCCTTTTTCTCCTCCTCAGCCCCACTGGAATGGGAGAGCACTTGGTCAAGCATGCTTACTCCATCTGCCAATGAAGGTTGTGCTCATAACCTTTGATGCCATGTCCAATCCAACCTATCAAGCTCTCCCTCAAATACACCCAACAACCTGGCCTCCACAGCTGCCACAAATTCACCACCCACTGGCTTAAGAAATTTCTTTGCATCTCTATTTTAAATGGACACTCCTCTATCCTGAGGCAGTGCTCTTTTGTCCTAAACTCCCCAACTATGGGAAATATCCTTTCCACATCTACTTTGTGCAGGCCTTCAACGTTCAAAAGTTTTCAATGAGATCCCCTCTCATCCTTCTAAATTCTAGCAAGTACAGACCCAGAGCTATCAAACATTCTTCGTATGATCACCCTTTCTTTCCTGGAATCATCCTCTGAATTCTCTCCAGGTGGGGAGCCCAAAACTGTTCACAATACTCAAGGCGAGGCCACACCAGTGCCTTATAAAGTCCCAACATCACATCCTTGCTCTTGCATACTAGACCTCTTAAAATGAACCATGACAATAGTCATATCATAGTTGATAGAGAAGATTCCATATGCATAATTGGCATACACTACCTCATATAGGTCTGATTCCAGTAGATGATACAAAATGCTTCACTGCAAGCATCACTTCAGTTGCACAATCCACAGATACATGTGGAGATGATGTTTGTAGAATCAGGGAACAAGAGGGGTGGGAGGATAAATGGATAAAGCCAAGATAGAATGGAGACGTAGTGAGAATGAATCCAACATCAGGTCAATACCAAGTGCAGCAGAATGCAGTAGTGTCTTGATGTAGTGCCTTGGAACACTCAAAGCTATAATAAGAGAAGGCATATGATATTTGAGGAATTTTTCTTAGACCACATCTGGAAAAACTGTTCCTAAATGAATGGCATTAAGCAAAAGTGAAGAAGATCATGACTGGAAGATATTTTTGATACAATTCCAGTTACAGCCAAGAACCAGGAAACAAGGAGTGACAGTGACTGTCTAAAGAACCAAAAGTGACATGAGGAAAAGCTATTTTTATGTAGTATGTGGTAAAAATCAGAAATACATGTGGCAGTGGTAGTCCAAGCAGATTCAATTATGTTCTAAGAGAAGCTGGATAACTGTCTGAAAGGAAGGAGTATGCCGGGCCATGGGAAGGAGCTGTGGGACTAGAACTGGCTGGATTGTGTTTGAGTAAAGCCAGTTTAAATGTAATAGGCAGGATAGTCTTTTTCTCTGCTATATTCCTTGGTGATTCTGTACCTGTGGGCTCAGATCTCTCCTCTTGCATATGACTTAATTCAGTTGTCTAATAGAAGGCTCAAAGGTTATTATTTGTGATAGAATAGGGATTCCTGCTTGCTATTATTTTAAAATCCTCGAATGAATTCTTTGTAGCAATCAGAACGTTATAACCTTTGTGAATGGCTGTCTAACAGGATCATCAAGGGTGTTCAGTTTGAAAAGTTAACTCTGTATCACTTTCTACAGAGGCAGCATTATCTGCTGAATATTTCTGATATTGTTTTTGTCTTTATTTCAGATTTCTAGCATTTGCACTTGTTTTGGTTTTTGTGATACTCTTTGTGCCCTGAATGGCAAAGACCAGAAGAGTTTCAAGTTCACACACGAAGCATTGTAGGCCTTCTGTTTCGTACTTGGTTTCACATCATTAAGAAAACCGTAATGCTAGATTTTAAAGAAATTTGTTGCAGGCAGTATTGATGGAAAATATATTAAAAGAAGTTCACTACAGGGCACCTATGAATACCATAGTATTTCTCCAACAGCAAATGAGCTATGTAACAACAGCAGGTGAGAAAAGATGCATTGAAAGATCCCATACTCAGTCTGAAGGAAACACCCTGGCAGTGGTTAACATACCTAGCACAAATGAGGTAGCTTCTGAGAACCACAACAATCATTACTTGCTTTAGATAATTGCAGGAGTTCCTCAGAGAGAAACAAAACACTTAGCTCTCCAATTGTCTGTAGGTGGCACACAATGAGAAATATCTGATGAAACACCTAGGCCACTTTTCATTTTAAATGACTTCAGAAATCTTAGTTATTCACAAGAAATGTAATCTTAGTGTCCACTATTCAGAATACCTGGTGGATGGTGTGCAAGTCCCAACATGAATTTCAAAAAGCCACAAAGAGAAAGATTATGCTTTTTTCGCATTGCAAAAGGTAAGTTACTAGACCTAAAAAACTAATAATATACATGCCAAGTTTTAATGTTGAATTTTTAGCTTCAATTTTTGAATTATTTGAATCTACATATTAAAGTACTATTTGCCATTTTTTTCAAATAGCTGTAGAAAAATTGCTTGCAAAATTTTACATTAAAGCAAATTAATAATCTGAGAGCTCCATTTAGCATATTTGGCATAATCATTAAAAAGTACCTTAGGCCATGATTGAATGTTTCCATTCAATTTTGATGTACATTTTAATGTGAAAGTGAAGCATTCATTTTTTAAAAAGATCAGCTGACCTTGATTGCCAAGTCAATCTAGGAAAATGTAATGCTCTCATTGGTTGACAGAGTTTATGATTGACAGCCAAGTGGATAGACACCATGCAAAAAGAATAGTGACACCATTGTCATCTGGAATGTTGGAGATTTGGGAGATTCATTGGATGTTCAAAAGCTAGTGGGTGTCAAGTTTTATTTGTGAGTCCCAATATGACATTCCTACTCTTCTTGGCTGCCCAAGAATAGGTATTACAGATATCTATATATAAATGTCTTCTTGACTGTTTGTCTTAATTGGCAGAGGATTGCTTGGAGTGGATGCTGTAATTGATAAACCAAAACAATGGCTTTAGCAGATATTTTTTGGATCCCAAAAGTTCATATCTTAGTCAGTTGCGAAGTTATCCATGAAGAGAGAACCATTAGAAGGTATCAAGTTGAATTGGATTTTAACTTTTGCTTCACCAGTAGATACATGGAGTGAAGCTTCTCTCCCACTATCACTGAATGGGTTTCGATTCCCACCACTATCTCTAAGGACTTTAACTGTTCTTTCTGTGATCGCGTGAATTCCCAATCGGATATCCTCCCACATTCAAAATACATACAGGTTACCTTCTCATGGTTTTATATTCAGTGTTGCTTTATTACCCGCTCCTTTTCCGTTTTATTGTGTGAGGGGAGGGTGTTCTGTTAGTTTTTGTGTGGGGGGTGTTTTTTGGAGGGAGGGGGTCAATGTTCCTGCCCCATTTTGTGTGTGTGTAGGGGGTTTATGATCGGGATGCTGTTCTTTTTTGGAAGGGGGAGTGGGTTTGATATTTCTGTCTGAATGACTTTTACCTTCTTTCTTTGGTTCTCGGCTATCTTGAGAAATACAGATTACAGAGCTGTATACGGATACAGGCTTTGATAATTAATGAATGAAATGGAATGAAGGTGAGGGTCAGTAGGTTGTGGGCATGCTATGCTGGTGCCAGAAGTGTGACACCATTTGCAGGTTTCCCCAGCACATTCTCGCTGACTTGATTTGATGCTAATGATGCATTTCACTGTATGCTTCAATGTATGTGTGATAAATAAACGCTAATCTTTATCTCTATATTATTTTCATAGTTGTAAACAAAATGTACACTCTGGTTAATGCTGGTTAACACTGTACTGCAGATCTTGCATTATTTGTACTTTTTGATGGCCGTGTGGCTCTCTCTAGTATTGTAATGTCACTTCAACGCATCTCAGAGCTTTATTAATCGCTTCAGAAATCACACTAGAGACACAATGCTTTTCTGCTCCAGTGAAAACCAGCTGGAATAGATGAAGGTGCATGATTTCTATTCATCCCTTTCAGCTTTTGTGTGCACCAGCCAGCCAGTCTCTGTACTGACGTCAATAAAAGTCACATGGCTACATCACAGTGTAGCATTTCTGTATCAGACAGCACACGCACACAATGCCCAAAATGCTGAATTCCTGAGTACAAAATCATTACATTTCCTGTAACTTTTGATGCTGAATTTCTGCAGGATAAGCAATAGTTGCCATGTGCTGTTTTTATGCTGTACAGTTATATATACTGCAGGGAGATTTATACACAACTTTGCTGGAAAACAGTTAATTCAAATCTTTTCATTGGAGTTCAACTGTAGTGAATGTAGAAACTACGGACAGTTTCTATAGTGACAGTATTGCAAATCTTCAAGAGCATTTCACAGGCACTAGGCAGAAATGGCCATCCACTATTTCCCATAAGCTGAAATTAAAAGCTACATCAATATGGAGATAGGGGGTCATCAGTATGGAGACAGTCCATTCAATTTACCTTTCCTGAGTTTTATCAAAATGTGGCACCAACATCCTGAGGACTTCTGACATTAGGACAGAATGAGGAGGTGGTGATGAGAGAAACTTGGAGGCTGGCCACTGTACTGTATATGACCGTGAGTACAGAGTGTGAGGTTGTTGGCTGACAAGCCTTTGGGACAGTTCTCCCAGCTATGACACAGTTCTTTTAGTGTAAGTGAAGTCTAGCTCATGGAATATACCTTTGCTGTGTTCTGATTTGAAGCCGTGCTTACAGGTGAGTGAAACATAAGCTATAAATAAGGTTGAAACACTCAGCAGAACAGCCAGCACCTATGGAAAGAGAACTGGAACAAATATTTCATATCATGATCTTTCTACAGAACTGGAGAATTGAGAACTGGAAATGGGGTTCTGATGAAGGGTCTTTGACATAAAACTTTACTTCTGTATTTTTCCCTCAGTAGATGAAACCAATAAATTCACAGGTGAAGTGTCACCTCATCTGGAAGGCCCTGAATGGTAGTGAGGGAGGAGGTGTAGGGGCAAGTGTAGCACTTGTTGCACTTGCAAGGGTAGAGCCAGGAGGGAGATCAGTGGAGAGGGAGAAATGGACAAAGGAGTTGCATAGGGAGCGATCCCTGTGGAAAGCAGAAAGGTGGGGGGAGGGAAAGATGTGCGTGGGTGTTGGGATCCCGTTGGAGGTGGTGGAAGTTATGGAGAATTATGTGCTGGAGATGGAGGCTGGTGGGATGGTAGGTGAGGACAAGAGGAAACCCTATCCCTGGTGGTGGGGTGGTGAGAGGATGGGGTGAGGGCAGACGTGCACGAAATGGAAGAGGTGCAGTTGAGGGCAGCGTTGATGATGGAGGAAGGAAAGCCCCTTTCTTTGAAGAAGGTGGACATCTCCTTAGTTCTGGAATCTAAAGCCTCATCCTGAGAGCAGATGTGGTGGAGACGGAGGAATTGAGAGAAGGGGGTGGTGTTTTTACAAGTAACAGGCTGGGAAGAGGTATAGTCTAGGTAGCTGTGAGAGTCAGTGTTTTTATAACAGACATCAGTAGAAAAGCTGCCTCCAGAGATAGAGACCGTGAGATCAGGAAAGGGGAGGGAGGTGTTGGAAATGGGCTTGGTAAATTTGAGGACAGAGTGGAAGTCGGAGGCAAAGCTGATGAAGTCAATGAGCTCCACATGGGTGCAGGAAGCAGTACCAATGCAATCGTCGATGTAGCATAGGAATAGTTGGCGAGTGATACCAGTGTAGGCTTGGAACATGGACTGTTCCAAGGAGCCAACAAACAGGCAGGCATAGCTGAGATCTATGCAAGTGCCCATGGCTACGCTTCTTGTTTGAAGTAAGTAGGAGGAGCCGAAGGAGAAATTATTAAGAGTAAGGACAAGTTTTGCCAGGTGGAGGAGAGTGGTGGTGGAGGGGAACTGGTTGGGTCTGATGTCCAGAAAGAAATGGAGAACTTAGAGGCCTTTCTGGAGCGAGATGGAGGTGTATAGGGACTGAACATCCACAGTGAAAATAAGATGATCGAGACCAGGAGCTTGAAGTCATTGAAAAGATCAAGAGCGTGGGAAGTGTCATGGATGTAAGTAGGAATGGACTGAACGGTTGATAAAACCGAGTTGAAATATGCAGATACAAATTCAGTGGGGCAGGAACAAGCAGAAACAATGGGTCTACCTGGACAGGCAGGTTTGTTACCATGGGCTTTGAACCCTCATTCCCAGGATAACTAGTTCAGACTTCTGGATTGACAGACTAATGACAACTTCTACCCTCAAAGTGAATTTGTTAGTTATATTGAAGCAATGGCCTTTAACAAAATTCAGCACATCAACTGTGTGTATCGTTTTTGTGAAATATTTAATAATTTCAAATATACGTAACATTCATAATATTACTGTAAGCACCAAACTATTCGTGTCTTCATTTACTGGTTAGTGTAGTATTTGCAACAGGCTTATAGTCAAGAACTTGTGCACATCAGAAGAGGTGGCTTGGGAGATGACTTTGCATCCTAAATTCAATCTGCTATTTGTTGAAAATAACATGGTGCAGGTAGCAGAGAGAATTTACAGAAAAGGAATGTACTACTGTTTAATGCATGGTTAACATCAAAATAAGAATGTTCTTTTATAATTAACTTTATTTCTTGTTTGACACTGTCCCACCAGTAACAACTTTCTAACATCCACCATGTCAAACCCCCTTTTGTATCCTTTATGTTCAAATTGATCACCCCTCATTTTCCAAAACTATGAGGAATATATGTCCAAACTATTTTAATCTCTCGTTACAGGCAGACCCTCTCATCCCAGGAATTAGCTAGACTAATCTCCTTTGAAATGTCTGTATCTACTATATCTATTACAATGCCATAGAGTCATAGATTCATAGAAAAGTACAGCACAGAAACAGGCCCGTTAACCCGTCTAGTCCATACCAAACCAGTTAAGCAGCCTACTACCATTGACCTGCACTGGGATCAGAGCCCTCCATACCCCTGCCATCCATGTACCTAGTCAAACTTCTGTAAAACTTTGAAATCGAGATTGCATGCACCACTTGCGCTAGCAGCCCATTTCACACTCTTATGACCTTCTGAGTGAAGAAGTTTCCCCTCATGTTCCACTTAAACTTTTCACCTTTTACCCTTAAGCCATGACCTTTAGTTGTACTCCCACCTATCCTCAGTGGAAAAAGTTTGCTTGCATTTACCTGACCCATACCCCTCATAATTTCATATACCTCAATCAAATCTCCCTTCAAATTACGACATTCCAAGGAATAGTCCTAACCTATTCAATGTTCCCTGATAACTCAGGTCCTCCAGTCCCGGCAACATCCCTGTAAACTTTTTCTGTACTCTTTCAGCCTTGTTTACATCTTTCCTGTAGATAGCTGACCAAAACTGCACACAATCCTCCAAATTAGGCAACTTCAACATACCATCCCATCTCCTGTACTCAGTACTTTGATTAATGAAGGCCAAAGTGCCAAAGGCTTTCTTTCTGACCCTATCTGCCACTTGATGCCACTTTCAAAGAATTTTGGACCTGTATTCCCAGATCTTTTCATTTTACAGCACCCTCAGTGCCCTATTGCTCACTGTGTAAGGCCTACCCTGGTTGGTCCTACTGAAATGCCACACCTCACAATTGTCTGCATTAAATTCCATCTGGAATTTTTGCAGCCCATTTTTCCAGCTGGTTCAGATCCCACTGGAAGCACTGACACTCTTTCTCACTGTCCGCTACACCCCCAATCTTGATGTCATCTCCAAACTTGCTGATCCAGTTAACTACATTATCATGCAGATTGATGATACAGATGACAAACAACAATGGACCCAGCACCGTTCTCTGTGACACTCCACTAGTCACAGGCCTCCAGTCAGAGAGACAACCCTCTACCACCACCCTCTGGCTTCTCCCACAGAGCCAATGTCTAATCCAATTTACTACCTCATCTTGAATGCTGAGCGACAGGACCTTCTTGACTAGCTTCCCACATGGGGACTTGTTAAAGGCCTTGCTAAAGTCCACGTAGGCAACATCCACTGCCTTCCCTTCATCAACTTTCTTGGTAACTTCCTCAAAAAACTCTACAGGATTGGTTAAACATGAACTACCATGCACAAAGCCATACTGACTATCTGTAGTCAGTCCATGTCTATTCAAATACTTGTATATCCGGCCCCTTTCCCACTGCTAGTGTCAGGATCACAGGCCTAAAATTTCTTGGTTTATTTTTAGTGCCTTTCTTAAACGATGGAACAACATTAGCTATCCTCCAGTCCTACGGTACCTCACCTGTTGTTAACTATCTCTGCTAAAGCCCTGCAATTTCTGCACTTGCCTTCTGCAGAGCTCAAGGGAACTTTATTTTAGGATTTTATCCACCATAACTTGCCTCAATACAGCAAACACCTCCTCCTCTGTAATCCACAAAGTCCACGTCAGTATATATAATTTTAGGTAGTGAGAACAAAATTGTCCACAGTATTTCAAGTCTCTGCAATCTCTGTGACATTTTAGCTTTTTTAACCTTGAAAACCTTGTGATTTAGGCCAAAATGCACTCGCCTTATAACTACTTGTTGGAGCTGCCTGCAAACTTTTTGAGATTCATGCAGAGTATCAGGGTCCCTCTACCCTTCATTCACTTGCAGCCTCTCCGTTTAGACAATAAACCAGCCTTTGATTCCCTATACCAATGCTTCCCCACATTGAACTCCATTTGCCAGTTTTGTTCAATCACTCAATGCATCTGCCTATCTCATTGCAAAATCGTAATATTCTTTTCATAACATGCCCTTTGGTTGTTTGTGTTATCTTCGGCATAAGATATGCTACCGTCTCTCTTAACCCAACAAGAGTAACTTTACATCTATAATATTTTTATTTTAGTAAGTAAACCAGTATTAAATTAAGTAGAATCAACTCATGCTTTTATTTTTATCATTGCATATAAAAACATTTTATGAAGGTTTCTCAGCATGATATACATACAGTGCTATACCATAGACTGTAAGAGATTAGGAAAACCATTGAAAGATTCTTCTTTTGCAACCGCCAGACAAGTTGCTGCTCTAAAGACATATTCAAAACAAAATAAATTGTTCAGAAGTCTCTGTAGATAACAATTGTCTGTAATCCCTTTTATTATGGTTTAATTCAAAAAGAAAAAAAAGTCCAATCCCTTTGGGCCAGGGCTGCTGAAATCTACAGTTTACGTGTCAAAGGAGGCTCTGCTTTTAATAGGAAAGAATCTCCCCTTTCATCGAACTGTCACTTGACTAGTAAGCTTTGAAATGCAGCAGACAGTAACAATATATTGGAGAAAGTTAAGGCACAACCCTGGGGCCAAAGGCCTGCAACCGTTTACATCAAGTGTTGATTTCCTCAAGTTCTCCTTAGTCAAGCTACAGATGGCATAATATTATAGAAGAAAATTTACAGATATAAGTATATTCATTTTTTCACAAGGAGATTCCATTGTAGTAACACCAGTCCATTAGGAATTGTGTTATAATAAGAATCAATAATTTACAATGAACATTACAGTATGTACAATTCAATAAATACATGGTTGTAAACAGAGACAAACAAGACTGGATTACAAGTAAGGTCATTTGGTGAGGAAAAAGGTATGGCAACAAAATTAAATAATGGAGGAAAATAAGCTCATTCAGTAGGTGCTCCTTAACAGCCAGACCTATTCAAGTTTAACAGTTTGTTCTATCTATAAATTCTCCCCGAAACATCCTGATGAGGATGGGTGGGGAGGGGGAGGTGTGGGCATGTTGGTGGGGAAGTAAAAGTTTTGCATTGGTACAGTAACTTGCAAGCCTAGGTGTACTAATTTGGAGCTACATGCTGCCATACAGTATTTATTTGTATTTATATTGTTTAGCGATACAGTGCGGAGTAGGCCCTTCTGACTGTCACGCTGCCCCGGCAAATCTGATTAACCCTAACCCAATCATGGGGCAGTTTACAATTTCCAATTAACCGACACGGTTCATGTTTGGAACGAGCTCTCGGGCAAAACGCCACGCATCCCGACTCCACTGAACGGCGCCACAACTGAACTCGAACTCCACAACACCCAGAGCATTGCGCCAACCGCTACATTACCGTGGCACATCCCGACTCCACTGAACGGCACCACAACTGAACTTGAACTCCACAACACCCAGAGCATTGCGCCAACCGCTACATTACCGTGGCACCTGTAGTCTACATGGCTTTACACAATATGGAAGTTCTTCATCTGAATCTTCACAATAATGCAACATAACTTTGCTTGCATTACTCTCACAAGCTGTCTGCAGCTTGACCACATTTTGGCAAGAAAATTTGAGTGTTGTGAAATTCTGCGCATTTTATGCCCAATTCTGGCGACAGCCTATCAAGGTTGATTGTCTGCTATCTACGAGTTTCCACAAGCTGCTGGGGCAACATTATAAATCAAGGGTTTCATTCAGATCCAATGCCTTTCAATGCAATCATTAACAAAGAAAAATGCAGCATCTGGGGACTTGTGGCATTTTTATTCCCAGAGAATAATTGCTTTAAATGGTATTAAATTCATAAAATCATAATATGTATGATGATAAAGAAATACTTGCACTCAGCATACAGAATTGTACAGAGAACTTGCAAGTTACTAGTATATCTACCAATAACAGATGAAAATTCAAAGTATTTTTAAATATAATACTTCCATAAATCTGTATTAACAAAAGTAAAATCTAAAAAAGTTCTCTGTATTACATATGATACAAAAAGAGGTCAGTACAGCTTGTAGCAGTACAATTTTTACAGTCAGGCTTCAAGGAAGACTCGAAATTATAAAACGTCTTGTGATTTCATAAATGATCAAACTTCCCATTGGTGACAAATCTCCTCTTACCGCAGCCTCATACAATACTGTGAATTTCAATCTTCATTGCTGAAGCATTTGAAGAAACCAGTGTCTGCAGCATTATCTCATGAATGGATTTCCATACTTTTGTCATCTGTTTATGGAAATAACGCTCAAACTGCTACAGCTTTGTGAAAAAAAACCCCACGTTTGGTTTAACATTTTTTTCCCACCGGAAGCAATCCATTGCTATTTCGGATTCATAAATCTGATAGTAGTAATGATCAGTTTTTTACTAGATTTCCCATGCTGTAATGATGACGTCGAGCTGAAATTCTGACATGTTATTCCTGAGTACAGAGTCATCTAGATGATTCCTGGCTTTGCGATATACAAAGTACTGTCAATGAGGATGAGGAATTTGCATTAGCTGTAGCTACACATGTGCTTGGAAGAGCTTTCCAAGATACCTTCTCCATCAGCTTTATTATGTATCTACAGCTTTCTCTTCTCCTTCTGCCTCCTGTTCCCCGGAGGCATCTGTTGGTCCCTCTTCTTCATCCACTTGCTCATCCAATGGAATTTCTGTGGATTCGGAGTCTTGAGTGCAAAGAGTCTTGGAGTCACTACAGCTGTTGTCATCTTCACCCTGGCTACCACCACTGTCTTTTTCAGTTTCTGATTCACCATCTTCTTCTAGTGTTAACTCAAATTGGAACTTGTCCACTTGGCCTGGTCGCCCTTCACTGCCATCATCAGGGGCAGGTGAAGGACTCTGTGGAATTGTGCTCTGATACCATTCTCTGTTATCTTCCAGTGTATCTAAAATGTCTTGTGCATCAGGATGGACTAAGTCAGCCCACGTCTCCCATAGAGGATGGACAATGTAGTCGATGAAACCCACCTGTTGGAAGGAAAGTGACGATTATATTTTCAGTTACCACTGTGAATGCTTTTCACCACATAATATTTATTCCTCTGCTTTAACATCTTTCAGTTTTTTTTAACAGAATATTCTAAATGGGAATGATTCTGCCTCAAGATCTAAAATTGAGTCAGAAAAGTGAGAGCATTTTCTTACTTTACCCATTTCAGTTCACTTTAATCTCCCTTTAAGATCTGAGATAATTGCTAAATCATTTGCTTTATATGTGATGTTCCGACTGTGTATGGTAGTGTATTCAGAACTCATCCTCCGTGTCAGTTCTCTAGGACCAGAAGGCACAGCCTCAGAATAGAATGCCTCTTCAGAACTGAGATGAGGAGGAATTTCTTTAGCCAGAGTTTGGTGAATCTGTGGAATTCATTCCCATGTTGGGCTTTGGAGGCTGTTATTGGGTATATTTAAAGCAGAGGCTGATAGGTTCTTGATTAGTCAGGGTGTCAAAGGTAACGGGGTGAAAGCAGGACAAAGGAGTTGAGAGGGATAATAAATCATCCATGATGGAATGGCGGAGCAGTCTCAATGGGCCAAATAGCCTAATTCTGCTCGTATGTCTTTTGGAAATGTTGCCAGTAGTTAATTGTGGCAGTACTGCAACAAGGTGCCACATACAGTACTGTTTTAGAAGGCCCGTACCTCAGATAGCTTCACAGTTCAAAACATGAGATTAGTTTGCTGGCTGTTAAGTTTACTCACTTGTGTTTTTTCAATGGAGGCGTTGTGCTCGTCACACATGGGACTTATTTCCATTCCCCTTTCCCTTTCTCGGTCTCCCTGGCGAAAGAACTCTTCCATTATTCGATCTGTCCACTGGCGGTACAGCTGAAGAGGTTTGGTGGGGTTGCTTATATCCGCACAGTGCACCATATTTTGCAGAACCTAGTTTATTAAGCAAAACATGGTTCATTTAAAAAAAAGAATTGCACATAAACCTAATTGATTGATATTAGTCAGTAAAACATACACAGATATTAATTCATGTTCACTAGTTTTAATAATTAAAATGTTTCTGCAGTACACAGCCTCTCATCTATTGAAATACTTAATTTTGAAATTGAATGAACAGTTTTGTACCTGTATTCTATCTGAATAGTTGTCTAGAAGGAGTACTCCAGAACTCGTCACCTTTTTCGTTTCTACCATTGTTTTCAAATCAGCTAGTAAGTTCATGTGCTTGGACATGTCTGTGGCAAGAACCTGAAATGTTCAAAATTGTTTCACGTTATTTCCAGTAAAAAGTGTAAAGGAGAACAAAATAATTGTTACTCTGGATTCAATACAGAGATAAAGAACACAATAATAAAACATTCACAATTAATATAAATACTTAAGTTAGCATATTTACATAGATTGATTGTATGTCCATATAATGACATTAGAGATAGGAGTTTGAAAACAGAAAGAAAATAATTCTAGAAAAACCTAGGCTTCCTAGTAGAGATTGCAAGTTAGACAAACGCAATATAGAACAATTGCAAATTTTTGTTTGTAAGAGATCGTTCCAACCTTTGCTAAGTCAAATTTGGATTGGCTACAGAATGTGCCCATTTTCAAAAAACTTATCAGAAAACACCTTGTAATCAATCAATTAATCTATTTATCTATTCAAAAGAACAAGCGAGCAATAACTATGCACTTGAACAAACTTTTTGTCAGCGGCTTGGTAGATAATGCATTGGTAAGATGCTCTTTGCAGGTCAGATGTTTCTTACTTCTGCAGCAGGACATCTGACCTCCAGAACTTAACTCTGAAACCTGGGAGGAGCACACATGTGCTGAGCGGAACAGGCAGGTACAATTACGGTCAACGACTTGTACAGCACAGAAGAGAAAACTTTGATCCATGCCGACCTTTTTGCCCATCTACATTAATCCCATCTGCTCAAATCCTTTGTTGCCTTGCCTATGTTAAGTGCCTCCCTATGTGCCTCTTAAACATAGGAACTGCATCTGCTTTCACCACTGCCTTAAGCAGAAGGTTTTAGGTATCAGTCAGTCTGTGTAAAGTCTTCCAATCCAAGCAATATCTTGATGAGTCTCCTCCGCAACCTTTCCATCACGATCATATCCCTTCTATAGTGCAGCAAGCAATGTCTTGTAAAAATGCAACATAGTGCCTCATCTTTTAAAATGCATGCCCCAACCTACAAAGGAAGGTATACCTTTATTGCTTCTTTGCCAACCTAGCAGCCTTTAGGGAAATACTGATATAACCTCCTAAGTATTTCTGTTCATCAACATTGCTTAGCACCCTGCCATTTACTGTATATGTCCTACCCTATCTGATGACCCAAAATGCATCACCTCAAGCTTACTGGAAAAAAATTCCACCAGTCAATACCCTGCCTGACTTTCCATCCTTCTGTAGCCTTGCTCACTATCCTCAATACCACCAATTTTCCTCTCATTATGCAAAATTACCAACCATCCATCTTACATTCACATTCAGGACATTAATACATATCACAAACATCTAAGATCTCTGCTCTGTACCACCGGTCACAGACTTCCATCAAATACACATCCCTCTTTGCGTCACTATTTAATCAGAAATGAGGTTACTTCATAATAGCATTGCTGAAGGGGAAACTGCTTGAGTTTATTTTGTCAGTAATCATTGGCAGCTGCACAATTCAGAACTACATTCCTAGAGTGCTTGAAGAAGTAAGGAAGAGAGAAAAAGGGAGTTTTGTTGCTAATTAAGTTAATTGCTTTGGGGTTCGAACTTGATTTTTTAAAAAAGTATAGTATTTAATGTACAAAGAAAATAATGTTCCCTTCATATATATTATATATACTGTACATTAAATTTTAGACAGGTAATCTATTCAAAAGACCACAAAGGGAAAACACATTGAATTTTAAGTTTTGAAGCTTCATCTTACAATGTCTATGACCATCTTCCTCAGTGACAGTCTTTGTTTCTTCGTCAAGTTCTGGAAAATATCACAGTTCTCTTCTTGCAGAAGCTTAAAGCCAACGGCCAAGTGATGGTTCTCCAGCACTGACGAATCATTATACATCAAGGCGAGTTCTGAATCTGTGGAACAGGTGAATTAACAGCATTGGGTCAGACAGACAAAGAGACAGAAGTATTGAATGTTAATGCCATTGAGAATCTGAATTCTATTCACATTCACCTCTGGCAAGCTGATAATTTTACATGTTATCTGTTCAAATAATCCGCCACATGCTTAAAATAAATTTTCTTGGCAATTGCGACTGAATAGCTTGACTTGATAAAAGATCAGCAGATGTACAAATATAGCAGCAGATGACAGTGCTCCAAAAAAACAGTATCACAGATCTATAAATTTCATTTACATTTTAATGTGGGATGTGAAGTTATTAGATTGTTGTAAGCAGATGTAAAAATGTATGAACAGTAACAGATTGTTGCAACTAAATAATTTCATATTGATTTCAATTTATCAGATCCTGGCCTTGGTATTCAAATACATTGCGCTGCTTACATCAGTGCTCCCCATGAGAAAATAGTTTTTTCTCTGGATCAGAACGTGATTGCGTCCATTTTCAGGCTGAATTGCATCATTCCGGATATATAACCCAGCACTTCTAGGTGCAATTCACCCTTGAGCGTCCTTCAAGATTTCCACAACAGTCTAACAAGGGATGATATCATTCCCCTCACTGCTATGATCCTTATGAAGCCTTTGTAGCACATTTGGAAAGTCTTCACAAAGATATTAACATATGGTAAATTAATGCTGAGTGTTCAAGCTTTTGCTGCAGACTGAGTTTTCCAGTCAGTAATACATTATTTTAAAGCAGACACAGCACGTGGCTCTCCCGTCCACACACACGGAACACTAGAGTAGGCACACTGTACTTCTCCCCTCCAATTAGAAAGTGCCTTTGTTTATATACTTTCAACAATAAAGAAAAAGTAATTTACCAATATTGCATTTCACATGATTATAACTAGTTTTCTAATTAAAAAAACATCAGTCTTTCAAATCTTCCTAATCTGTCTATGTTCTGGTGTTGAATCAGATGGATTGTTTTGGATTTGAACTCAAACGAGGTTCTGTTTCCCTGCTGGATTTGCTTGGATCTTATCCTTCACTTCCGGATGTCTGCACTAGATCCAGTTCAATCATGATCCCGTGCTTCACCATCCACACCCAGCTCATCTCTAACACGGATCAGCTGATCCATTGGAACACCAGTTTTAACCAACAGTTTCAGCCATGCATCTTCACTATGGTTTCTAATTTCAACATTTGAGAGTTTCATTTGGTAGGTTGGTTAATAACAAGAACTAGCTTGAAATTTTAAGTTTCTTGATTAGTGACATAATGCCATTTTTAATATCACCAACCCATGGATCAACACTATTCTAAATTTTCTCCCTGTCGAGAGTTCCGCAAGCAGTGGCAAGGCGTGGAGTTATCTGGCACTTCAGCAAGAAACTGACCAAGTGATGCGAAGTTTTCCTTGACAGCCTTGTTAACTGCTCTCTTGCCCTCTGATTGCTAACTAGATGTTGTACCTTCTACACCCACTCTTTCGTAGCTTTTGGACATATAATTTCATGTAATTTTGGATATCTCAGTAATTAAATTACAATTTTTAATTACAGACAAATTATACTGGCTGATCCGGATTTTGTGAACACAAATAAATTTCTGTGTTGATTACCTACTTCACACCCTGGCATTCAAGTGTACTTGTTACCTTGTGATTCCTTCAATGTTCTGAGTATGCTAATATATTCATTTTTAATATTAGTACACACCTGACTCCCAGTAAAATCTTCTCCTAAACCTCAGGCATACAATGAATAAACACTTAGGATTAAACAATACTAAGGAGACAGGATCCTCACAAAATATAACATGATTACAAGTTTACAGAATTCCCTAAAACTTAACAATTTTATTTCTGTAATGTGTCAACATGACAGTAGCTACTAACAGTATCTTAAGCTTGGAATTGTTACTGTCTGAAATGTGTCATTATTTTTCCACTTAAAAGGAAAATTAAAGTCCTGAAGTGGTTTGTAGATAACCAGCAGAGAATCAATGGTTGTAAAGCCTGAGTGGTAGGTAGCTCAGCAGCACTCTTCAAATCGGGAGAATTTTTATCTTTCATCTCAGCTGAATTGTTTGTCACTCTATTAACTGTCAATGTAGTTGTCCTGAGATGTGCGTGGTGTCTCAGAGTAGTATGAAGCATTCCTAGGGGCAGCAGGTTTCAAACGGATGTGTTAAATATGATGACAGTACTTGTTAGAAGCATAGAATTTTTTTATCACAGAATTAAGCCGTCTGTTCCTTTTTTTTTACTGTCCATGATAATCCCACTTTTCAAAACTTGGGTCAAAGTTTTATAAGTCATAGCTCTTGGATTTGAATCAAGCTGTGAGTTCTGTTGAGTTTCATCTTCCTCTACTCCTTCCAAAAATACTTTAAATCCATGCACTCCAGTTACTGACCTCTGATAAAGAAAGTGGGATTTTCCCATCACTCGACGTTTCTGTAATTAATTGTACCTTTCTCAAATACATCTCCTATTAGGTTCCTAGAGCAAACTTCTCCTCTTAACTAAAGCTTTTCATCCCTGCCTGCATCTCCCCACATCTCACATAAAAAGAAATTCCTGCAATGCGGTGGCCAGAATGATACGTAGAAATTAAGCAGTGGTCTAACTAATACAGTGCAGGGATAACCTCACATCGCAACAACAGTGCAATTCATAGAACAACAAAACCACAGGATGATTCAGAACAGATACTGATCCCTTGAACTATCACATCCACGCTGACAATTTTGCTTATGGTATCCTATTTGCCTGCAATTGGTCTGTGCCTTCTTATGCCTTTCCTAATTAGGTGAACCTCTAAATGTCTTTTAAATATCGTGAATGCATCTTACTCTGCCACCTCCTTTGGTAGCGAGTTACAGATATCATCCCACTCAAAAAAAACTTTTCCTTGAAACTCTCCCTCACTTTAATCCTCCTCCACTCCCATGGGAAAACCAACCTCATTCACATCTCTTAGATACGCCTCTGTCGGGTTCAACCCTCAGCTTCCTTCTGTCCAGCGAAAACAAGCCCACCCTATATCCAATCTCTCCCATAACTAAAGTGCATTATTTTGTTTAAGACAAATATTTGTTTCTTTTTGTTCCTTCTCCTTTTGCTCTCACACACCATTTCCACTTAGGAACTTGCATAAGAAGCCCGCTATCAATGAGTGCTGCTTCTAAGGAAGTTTGCTGCTGTGGCTCACCCTCACTCACTGAACGCCGGAAAGGAGAGGATTGGCTTTACAATTCGTTTGGGTGGATGCTTCCAGAGATCCAATCCAAACCAACCTACTTCATCCAAGTGTCTGCCCTGCTCATGGTTTCTATGTGAGAGAATGTGTTCTCACCTCCTGATACATACACTGTAAGATAATCCACTTTAATGATTCCTACTTTAACCACCCCCCCAAATTCTACCAGTAGGGAAAATCCTGTTATCCAATGCTATTAAAGATCACATTGTAGAGACTGGAAATCCAGATGTGCTATTATCAAACCCCTATTAAGAAATAATTTTGACTGTAGTAAAGAAGTAGTGCTAACTAAACAGTTGAACTTTTCCAGTCAAGGACAGGCCGTATCAGTACTTTGCACACCGAATGCTCAGGAAGGATAATAATAATAGTAGTACACTCACTTGTATTGATAAGGAACTGATTTGAAACCCCTGGGTGATCCACATCATGAATAGCGCTTGCAAATATTGCAGTAAGGATCTCCAGATCAGTAAAGACAGCCTGTGGGTAATAAAATGTGCAAGTAGGTCCATTAGGAATACTGCAAATCAGTCATAATGCTTCAAGCAATTTCTTCTGGTATTTTAGGTATTTCTGTCACCTACAGTGCATGAAGGCTTTAGAAATCTCTCGATATCTAAAATCTTTTGGTTTCATTAGTTTCAGTTTACAGAGATGATGTGTGATAAGCATGTGTGAGATGTGCGTGTGTGTGTGTGAGTGTGTGTGTGAGATGTGCATGTATGTGTGTGTGTGGTGTGCATGTGTGTGAGATGTGCGTGTGTGTGTGTGTGTGTATGTGTGTGTGTGAGATGTGCGTGTGTGTTGGTGTGTGGCGTGTGTGTGTGAGATGTGTGTGTGTGTTGGTGTGTGGCGTGTGTGTTGGTGTGTGTATAAAACAATCATGGATGTTTTCCTAAATCATTTCTAAGATTTAAAGAATATCATATCACATAAAGCTGGTGTTCAAATCTAATTTACAATGTGATCAAATTTTAATTCTTAGATCTTCATATAATTCCAGCAAACAACTAAAGGGGCTATTAAACAACATAATAACTAAGGCAAGTTAAGTATAACAATGTGATCATTACTATAAAATGCTAGGATACCCAAGGAACTAGAGGACATGTTTCAAACACTGTTTGTCTTTGCTTAGAGGTGCACTTTTGATAGTGCATCCTGTTTACTGGTGGCAGGCAGCTGGGGATGTGTGACATCTAAGGGAGTTTAGCAGGCCAATTAGTTAAAGCAGTATTTCTGATTACACCCTGCAGTTTATGAAACCTGTGCATAATCTTCCATGTGCAGTTCAACTAATGATGTATAGGAAATCAACTATGCAATAATGACACTCTAGTTGATTTTACAGAAAACCTCTTCACAGTATATATTGTATATATTGTATATACTGTATATATTTTTGATTTTCGCTCATTTTTCAGTTATGCTTTATCCACGTGTTGCTATTTTATCAGCAGGCACTGACACTATGACATTATGCTTTAGACCAAAATTTCTTCTCAAATTCCTCCACATGCGGACCTCAATTGATCTGGGTAACTTAAGAAAATTTAATAGTGTACTGCTTACCTCCAATGCAGGTGTAGATAGCAAAACATGAGTGGACTGAGCAACGTCTGCTGCATGAATGTTATTGTGAAAAGCTACATCTGCATGGTAATGATCTTCCAGGGTCATCAAGTAGGTGATTAAAGTGTCTGGTGGAATTTTGAATGTTTTTAACAACTCCCGCTCCTAAGAGTAAAGAAAATGGGCTCACATTAGACCAATAAAATATACAATGTCTGATCACTTTGCTTGTGTACTATTTCTCTTCTGCTGCCTCTCTATGCTCCAGTGTTATTTGTCATTTTCTACAATAGCAAGCTTCTGCCAAAGTATCTCCACAGCCAGTTGATCAAAGGTGCAATGAATATCAGCTCCCCGAGTCTCTGCACAAATGCCAGCTTCTTCGCCTCTGCTCAATGCTTCTTGAATAAAGCCACTTACAGTAACAATACATTAAACCACTAAGCCGCCAAAATTAAATTCTGACATGGATTTTTCCAAAGTACCCAAATTTGACTGATTTTTAAGATGCTTTTGTTAGCTACTCAAATACAATATGTGCAAAGAAAATGTCACAGGTTCATTAAAAAAATGAAAGTCCACAAAAAATGTATCGCCAAAAAAAAAGGATCAAGAAAGGTTGCTACGTGAGACCAATTGCAAAGAAATCTTTCAATTCTTTCATGACAACAAACTATAACAAAAGAAGCAACTGTCACATTCTCTTCATGGGCTTGTCCTAATTCTTGTGTAAACTTGGTAAACATTGTCATGAATTATGAATTCTTTCATGCCTGCCTAAGATCGTTGGTGTTCATTACTCTGTTTCACAAAGATAAAGACAAGAATACTCTTGGTTTTAAAACCCGGTACACTAAGTAAATATAACTTGACATTTGTACCACACTCTTCAATGGTATCCATTGCTTTCATTTTCTTGTTTACAATCCATATTGTACAGGGAAACTGGAAATAAATAAGTCAAGCTGAAGGACAAACTAGTAAGCTGATTCTTTAAGTCAGGTCATTCTCAGTTCCCTGATGGAATACAGACTGTGCTTTTCCATGAGCTGTATTGAAGCAAGACTTCTACCTTCATTTTTACCTTTTAAGGAATGACTAACGAGCTGCAGGTTTTTCCGAGGTGGTAGTATGATGAATAGTTGAATAGCCAGCCTTTATTGCATTCTGCAAACCCAAGAAAATCTGCAGATGCTGCCTGGCCTGCTGAGTTCCTCCAGCATTTTGTGAGCATCGTATGCTACAATCCCTGATTTGGTGTCATATTTCTTATTGGAATTTAAACTTTATTTTGAAACAAAGCAGTTTAATTGGCCTTGTTTCTGTGCTGTACTGTTCTATGATTTGTACTCCATTCTAACAACTGCTTTCAATCTTTAGAAAGAAAGCGTCAAATGGCTCAAAGTTCAAAGTAAATTTATTATCAAGGTACATCCATGTCACCATATACCTACTATCTGAAGATTCATTTTCTTGTGGACATTCACAGAAAGTGCAACGAAACATGATATAACCCATGAAAAACCACATACTGCAAAGACGGAATAACAACCAATGTGCAATAGGTAATCAATGGACAATCTGTCGTTTACAACATACAACGCTGCTGGAGGGTATTCATTAGGATGCCATCACCAAATGAAACTTCTACATATGGTTAATTATCAACGCATTCCAAACCCACCTGAAAAATTGTGTACATGACAACTGTTAAAGGTCTGTTTCCGGAATATTCTGCCACCTTAAAGACGTTGAAGTCCCATTTGTTAATTTCTTCCAATTCCTGCAAATTGAGCAAAGATTACAAATGAACAATTATATTCATTGAAACACAACAGAAAATGTCCAAAGTCCTAACAGATCAGGAAGTATCTGCAGATAAAGGAACACAGAGTTAACCTTTTCGATCTGTTGAAAAGTCATCGACTTGAAATGTTAACTTCTGTTTTCCTTCTACAGATCTTGCCTGAATATCGTCAGCATTTTTCTTACTTTTTATTTCAGATTTCCAGCATCTGCAATATACTTTGGGATCAACTTTAATCATTTTGACTGCTCAACCAGTGAAAAGATATTTTTATCATTTAGCAACACATTCAATTGGTCCAATGGACTAAAAAAAAGTATTGCAAACTACTTAAACTTCCTATTAAAAATTTGTCCTCCAACACAAATAACTAACCCAAATTAACAGATCATTAGAAAAAGAGAGGAATGTATCACTGGAACTAAGCATGAAGCCCAGAGCCTGAAGTAAACATACCTTTGCCAAAAGATCTTCCTGGTCAGTTTTGACTCCAAACCTAGTAATGCTAGAATTTGTTAAGCTTGAGCTGTGCATGAGTTTCTTCACCCCACTGATCTGTGACATTGGTCTCTTTTTCTTCTCTTCTTTCTGTGCTTGTGATGGAATTTCAACTTCATGTTGTTTATCTAAGGAGAATAATTCATAGCATATATATAAAAACTCTTTTTTTACCTTCAATGGCCACATCAAGAAAACAGCTTTTCAGAATGTTGGTGCATTATTTCCCAATAACTTCAGTGGAGGATGAACAGAAACACTGAGTCAAAAGTCTGGGAACTTTTGAGCTTGCACTAAACTGCTACATAGCCCTAGAAATCCCCAGCAATTAACACATGAAGATAGCCGACAAGCAAAACTCGATTAACCCTATCAAGCATGTAAGACTTAACTTGAAATTAACTAATAACCTTTACTCTTGAAACAATCAATTAATTTTAAATGATGAAGTACCATCTATAACTTTAATAAATCTTTTCTCTTTCCAGGAGAAAAGAGAACATCATCATTGGCTGGTAGCAGTATCAGATAAAAAGTACTACTTCACCAAAATTCTATCCCATTGGCTTCAATATGCTGTCTCTAATAGCTGGTGCATTTCGCACTACAAACTGGGAATGAATTTGCAAGCATATGTATGCTCAGCCATTTCTGTTTCTCGAGTTTTAATATTTGCAATTATTCTGGAAATAATCATGCATTTTTGTAACATTGCTTTCAATGATAGCTTGATGGATGCACTTGTCTGGGTAAGACAAATGGTTTAGCATTAACATGAAAATAACAAGCAGTGCCTTATTATTCAATATGTTAAGTACTTGCTGCTTTCTGGCCAAGACAATTTTTAGTGTTTTACCTGTAAATTCTATTATTCTGTGGTTTCTCTGGTAAGGCAAAGGACTTCCATAAAACTGACCTTGTGCCTATTATTGGGAGAACTGTCATTCATTCAACATTGTAAACCCTGCATCTGCTATCCTCGACCATTTTGAGAGGAATTCTAATATTCCCTACTTGATATTGAGCCTTTATTCAATGCTTTCTTTTGTATACCCAAGGATCCCAGTTTGGCCCACAATTTCTATACAATTGTCCTACCACCTTCTGTAATCTCATTCCTAGCCACTGAGCCATCTACTTTCTTCAGTTAATCTAAAAGCATTTCTACTGCTGCAAGAACTCTTGTTGGGTTTACAGACAAATAAAAGAGTTACCCACATTCTTTCTAGTTCCTTGCAAGTAAAAGATCTCAAAACAATTTACACACAATTGAGTATAATCCATAAATATGAGAATTTTATATGTGTTCCATTACTTCAATTCTAGAAACATAATTTCAAGCCATTTCAAAAATATATAATTTTAATAACATGTTCAGAGTACTATAGCTACTTAACAAATGATTTCAATTATTTGTACTGAGAATAAATTATTCCTTCAGTCAATAATTCATCTTTGGATGTAGCAAAGCTTAATCGAATGCGAAGAAAATGCAAACCAGGGAACCATGTAGAACATATTTGAAAATGCCATATAGTGTCTGGCAATGGTCCAGAAATATCTGAAGTGGACTTGTCATTGTAGCGATCTAATAACAGCTGAAGCGCTGACTTGTGTTCAACAAGGTTGATGCTTATTGCATTTGTCATATGTTTTGAGTCTAATCCCATCAAAAGGACGAAACCTAAGTCCTGTTGTCAGGTGATCTGAAGTAGAAGAGAATGTCTGTTTGTGTTTTCTTAAGCTAACCTGGAATTTCATGGAAATTCCTGCAGACTGTATGAACAGAATTGTTTTATTAACCCTTTCTAGGTTTCAAGATAACCACAGGGGAGTTTTGCTTATTAATGCATCCCTAGTCATAGCACTAAGAATGTCTTGGAGTAGGAGCAATGGATTTAGTCTGCTCTGAAATATATTCTACTTAAGTGAATGTAATGGATTCTGGGGGCCAAAAGCAATGCAGTGATGCAAACATATATTGTGCTTAACACTCAAGCAGGAATGCACTTCTCTGCAATTTTCTGATAAAATACAAAACTGACAAATTCCCTTATAAAATTGGCCTGTAATATATTGTAGCTTTAGAATCATATGAGCGTCTTAATTTAATATATATTTTAATAAAATATAACCTTTAGTATTATTTAAAATTGTTTATTTAAATTTAAAACAAAAATTCCTTCAGAATCCTTTGGAGAACTGTCAGTTCTTTTATTTTAAATGCAGTTGCCAAGATTAATTGGGACATGGGTCTTCAAAATGAAGAAATCCCTTTTGAATTTGTTGAACACAATGAATAAGTGGCCACACTTAGGCTTGAATCCAATAGTTCAATCAGCCACATTTATGTATCTGTATATGCAGCTTCTGTAACCTAAAATACTAATGAAAAATGCAATAATACTAGCTGAGCATAACTTTTAATTTTACCTTTGTTGAAATTAAAAGTGCTTCTGATTTCAGGTGCGTTGTGTACTGAATTGTAGCTGCAGGTTCTTAACATTCATAGTGAGCTCCTACTAAAATCTGGGTTATTGAATGGGCAAGTTTAGCTCACATAAGCAATCTCCACTGTTGTGAAGAAAATAAATTGCTACATGCTGACTTCACACAGTTACTGTACTCAGCTGACTGGGAGGTCTCTGAGGATCTGCGGACCATTTGGAGAAGAATTTCCCATGTGGCCTCACAGCTGGAAATCATGCTGGTAAGATGGGGATAGAAAAAATATCTGCTTCTGATATTAACATTTGCATCTTATCTCTGTTGCACACTAGCTATCCAAACTGCCTGGTGTGGCTATTAACAGTACATTATAATTATCATTAATAACAAAGACCATATTTTCTGACATGGAAGTCTCTACTGCTTACCCTAAAAATCTGTCTGTTATGACTTTGTTGCTTTTCACTGTACATCAAGTAAAGTTCCCAGCTTTCATTGCTGGCTGGTTTCATAATCAGGGAACAAAATGAGGGGACTTTTCCACAAACTGCAGCTAGTCCATCATCATTGTCATATAATTCTAATCATTCTGCACAGATAATTCATAGCTCAAAGGAACTAAAAGGGCATCATCTCACTTTCAGCTCTCTTCCAATAACTATGCAACCAATCCTAGTGTGGGATTGGATTGCCCAATGGCAGCCAAGTTAAATCTCCATTTGACCATCTTCCAATTGCCCTTATGGTAATCCAGCAGGACCCTCACACTACTTAGTACCCCAGTGGTATCAACCTTTCCTGGCCCCAGTGCCAACATGAGACAAAGTGTCTTGTCTGCTGAACGGTGAGGTAAAATTCTGTACCCAATTTCTGTTCTTTGGACCATGATTTCTCTGTCAATTAATTGGTCACTATTAACAGCAATGCAAAAGATTTTTTTGGTCAGCAATAGGAAGGGGACAAATATGATTGAACCACTGCTGCATTTATCAAGAGACTTGGAACAGTTTCTCTGCAGATAATTGTGGGGAGCTGCTGTACATCATAATGTCTGATCCTGGAATCTGTCAGAAGAGCGTGGTAATAATCTGAGTCTTCATATCAGCAGTCGCAAAGAAATTATTTCTTCCAATCAGTACTCTGAGCTTTATTAGAAATAACTAAAAATATCCCAGGCATTAGACTATTAACTAAAATAAGGGCATTTAAAATAACAGCACTGTGTGCCATTTCAAGTGAAAGGATACTGTACTAAAAAAAGGAATTCATATATAAAAAACTATTTAAAATATAAATCTTCTCTGCTCAGAAACACTGAAATTCTTGCAGAGATAATGGGCTGGTAAAGTGTGATGATGCAGGTTTAGATCATTATGTGCCAATCAGTAAGCAGTGGTGTATCACACAGCAGTTCAGGTTAATGGCCATGCATTATATTTCACATTTTTCAATCCCTCATTGTATAACAAGCAAATGCCAACATGTTGCCATTATATGCACAGAAAACTGATTAAAACTCTAACTTGATATCTTGTTCAACGTTGGTTTTCTGACGCTCTAAAAAATATTCAAAAACGGACTTCAACTTTAAGGGTGTATTAGTTATGCATTGTTCTATTGTACATAATTGAACAATTATTTTTAAAAGATGGTTTTGCAAAAATTATTACATAGAATGCAGTATTTCATTTTTTATCAAATAAAATCCACTCTCTATTTATGAGAAGTTTCTGCAGGTCTTTATTATATTGATGAGATATGACAAAAATTGTTAAAGTGCAAAGACATAACGTAGCTCCTGGACATAGTCTCTACTCTGTAGATCAATAAACTTTTCATCAATCAACTTAATTCATTAATCTGACATCCAAACATTTTTATCCTTCACCAATCATCATACTCAATGCCTCAAGTGCCTTGCTCTTCTCTTACACATAGATCAGCTTTCTGAAGATAAATAAAGACAACAGGGCTAGTTGGAAGCATAGATTTCTATGGAGTATTCTGATGCAATTGAAAGTTGACATTTTGTTGAAAGCTGAGAAGTTTTTCTGCTGCCTAGTCATTTTTGCAGAATGGAGCACTTCAACTTAAACATAGCTAATTCACATTCAATTATCCTCCAGCATATCAAAATGTCATCCATTTATCGTACACTAGCCTGTAACCAAGATCTGATTAACACAAGTATATTGTTGCTGCACCAGACTTACTGTTCATTGAAACTAATTAATTGAATCGACAAATAGAAAGGATTAATTGTTCTTGATAATGGAAGGGTTTCTTGAGAATTTCAAGTAATGGTTACCTCAAAATAAGAAGAATTTGGAAGCTTTAGAGAGCATGCAAAGGAGATTTACCAGGATGCTGCCTGGATTAGAGAGATTGATTTATGAAAAAAGTTTTAGTGATCTTGGCCTTTTCTCTTTGGGGTGATGGAAGATCAGAGGTGATTTGACAAAGATGTGTAGAATGATAAGTAATACAGATGGAGTGAATAGCCAGTGCCTTTTCCTCAGGTCAGCAATGGCCAATATAAGAAGGCATAATTTTAAGATGATTGGAGGGAAGAATGGGGGGGGGGAAATGTCAAGGGTAAGGTTTTTTTTTACATAGGAAGTAGAGAGTGATTGACTAACACACTGCTGGGGGCAGTGGTAGAGAAAGATACATTGGGGGCATTTAAGAGACTCTTAGACAGGCACATGAATGAAAGAGAAATGGAGGGCTATGTAGGAGGGAAGGGTTAGATTGAATTTGGGGTAGGTTAAAAGTCCGGCACAATATCATGGGCAAAAGGGTCTGTATTACGATCTACTGTCTATATTCTATGCATATAAATAAAGTTAATCTTATCAAGTAATGGAAGAAAATCATGTTTTGATATTATTTACAGCTTTTGTATGAATAATTTTATATATTACTTCTTTATACTCAAAATTCTCACTACGTTGAGAAATTAAAAACAATTCTGAAAGACAATAAACTGTTTATTCTGAATACAATGGGAGAGTCCAATGCCAGACTGAAATAATACCTGTGGGAGTGTAGTATATGACTGAAAATCCGCTGAGGATCACTGCTTGGGGCTCTCAAGGTAACACAGGACATTTGAATTAAACTTATTGGATAATAAAAAGACTATACAAATCTTTTGGTTTTATAGGCCATGCTGAAAAGGATCCATTATTGCCTCTAATAATCTGTATTCTACTTGGATCTTACAGAACATGCCATATTTTGAAAAACCAGGTATTGGAACTGGACAAATTAGAATTCATTAATGAAATTATGTTCCCACAGAAGTTGGTCACTCTTGAGTGACCAACTTTTTAATGCCACATCTAAAGGCAGAAAATCAATTATTTACAATCAGAATCAAGAGCAAAGATGCAAAAAATAATTATTGCTCTTCAAGTAACACATGCTCAATTAATTTAAGACTGTAAGACCATAAAATCTCATATAGGAGCAGAATCAGATCATTTGGCCCATCGAGTCTGCTCCGCCATTTCATCATGGCTGATCCATTTTTCCTCTCAGCTTGCTTTTGCCTGTTATTACTTCATGCCCTGACTAATCAAGAATCTAACAACCTCTGCCTAAAATATACATAAAGGCTTGGCCTCCACAACTGCCCGTGGCAAAGAATTACACAGATTTACTATTCTCTGACTAAAGACATTCGACAAGACTATGCTTGAATCTTAAGTCATGAAGTCCGAATAAATCCTTTAATTGTAGAACACCAGATTCAACCTCTTAGTATTTCAGAATAAATGTATATCAAAATAATGTCTTGCCTGTTACTTACCTAAAAATATACTGGATATGAACTCAGAGACCTGATTGCCTGAGCGACTCATCTCAGAGAGGTGAGTGAGCTCTCGATTGAGCATCCTCTTGAACTGCAAGAACAAACACAAGAAATATTAATAAATCTCAATTTTCAGTGATGTTTTGATGATAACTTTTAAACTAAATTATTTTCACTGTGGTGGCTGCCAGCAATTCTGCACATTCCATGTGGATGCACCCTTTGTCAAAGTGGAGATGCTCATCAACAAGTGTTTCCTATAATCCACGTTATCTACATTCTTTGTGTATGGTAATTCTAGCTAATTGTTCTAATGGTCACATTTCAGAGGCATTTGTATAATCGATGGTCTGCCAATGGCACGAGTCTCTGAAATCCTTCCTATGATTTAAGTCGTTCCTTTGCAATATTCTCAAGTGTGTTCATTTATACATTGTTGGTTTTCTGTGATAGCTAGCCATTCATGTGAGTAGATAATATTTGTAGGGTCAAGAACCTTTGTTCATTTCCTGGCTTTTGGTTTCTGTGGCCTATTATTTCACTGAGTTATGAGCTTGGAATCGGCCACAATCCCACCCTCTCCTTTTTGTTGCAGTAACATTCATTGAATAACACTGGAGCAGAATTTACTGTCAATGCACCACTGTTGGAAATGCTGTGAGAAGTAGTTAATAATGGAAGGCATGGGGAGTCAATAGTGAGTCAAAAAGGCCAAATTCCAACTGTTAAGCAATAATGCCTTGACGTGACGTCCATGCAGAAGTTTTGAAAGTCTGGCAGAGTTACTTCAAATCCACAAATTTATCACCCACTTCTGGAGGGGGACATGATGGAAACCTCAGAGAAGTTGTAGTCATGATTGTCTTCAAGAAAGTATACAAAAGTGACTGCAGTAATTAGAGAGTACTGTACTGAAGAGAAAATCATAGACCAGTTTTCAAAAAATTGCACACAAATTAAAATGTGGAGTTATAAAGGCACCATATGACATCAGAGAAATCCTGGAGCAGTACCTCTCATAGTATATTGCATTTTGACAGAACAGTTCTTTCTTAAATTTGATTACTCACAAAATAATACCCCATCTTACATCTGCTAGCTGATACAGTGCAAGCAGTGAACTTTGTCAACAAGTTTACAACAGGGCAGAATGCTGAAAGCAAGGCTGTGCCATTACTTTCCAGAATCTTCTGTTTGGCAGTCCTGCACTGCAATTCCGCCAAGCTTCCTGCTGGAATAAAGTGAATCCACACATCAAATGGGAAAATGTTCAGCTATGTCTCCTCCGTAACAGAACCAACATCACTCAGATCTCAACCTTTGAGCCACACTTCACAGATGGTGATTTTACACATGTCCATTCAGTGACTGAACTCCATTATCACTGTCAACTAGTTCACTAAATCACCTAACCACAAAGTACACTGCAGATGCTGTGGTCAAATCAACATGTACAAACAAGCTGGATGAACTCAGCAGGTCAGGCAGCATCCATTGAAATGAGCAGTCAACAGATGCTGCCTGACCTGCTGAGTTCATCCAGCTTGTTTGTATGTGTTGATTCACTAAATCACCTTCATGAGGATGCAAAATGGAGGTCTTCTACTAACATGACCTGTTGCAAACATCATTCTCTCACAGATTAAGTCCATGTGAGACCATGGAAAGCAGGGGTAACTTTCCATATCTCAAGTACTGCCTTTTAATACAGGTAGACGTAAAAGATGAAATTCTGTATCTTCAGCACAACTGATCATCTCAGGAAAAAGGTGTTTGAAGATTACATCTCCAACCCACGAAATGCTCATGGTTTCGGAGATGAAGACCATCTAAGATAGGCACCTCAAAACAATGCAGTGTTACCAACCATTTTGTCTGTCCAAAATCCGTCAAATTCCCCGGTAAGAAAAATGCACTAATATCTGTGGCTTCTCCCAGCCTAAAAACCCCAGCAAGAATGCATTAATCGTACCCAGTTGCCTCAATGTTCAAGCCGTGTGCTTCATGTACCTGACCTCAGATTCCTGAAATCTACACTTTAAGCTCTGCCATGGCAAAATTTACTCGGCAGACAGCGGTATCAATTTAAACTTGTTATCAAAGCTTGAGAAAAATGAATCCTGGAAACCCACTACACAAAGTAGAGCAGGAGCATTGGTGACTTTGAGGCAGTGGTGCACAATAATGCAGATAATAGTAAGGAATGCACACCACCTCTGAAACTTACCCATCCATTAGCTCCAAGAACCATCAGCCCCACCTGTGGTAGAGTCTGCAAGAACTACATTGGCCTCATAGAACTCAAGAACTGGAGTAGAAGTAAGTCTTCCCAGTGGGTCTTAAGAACTCACATGTCATTAAATACCACATCCTTCTTACTGAAGCATCAGCGGCATCAGGCATTTCTCAATCTTCCATGACCTCATGACTCATCAAAATCTTAATTAATTAGGACGCATAGTCACACTGCAACCTCACAAAATAAGTACAACTGTTATTGTCACACCTATATCACATCTTGCACACACTGCCGGTTATTCATCCATGACAACTACATCATCCAAGCAGATTTCACAGAGATCATTGACGTGCGTTAACTCTCTTATGCAACTCGATGGGGAAGGGTCAGAGGCAACAGGATGGGCCCCAGATAAACCTCTGTACCCTAGTTCTCACAGAGGAGACTGTGTTGTCCATTGGTGGGACACCTGTTGCTGCCATGTATTGCAGAAGGGCTGAAACCACTGAAATTGGTGATTTCCTCACAGCCGGTCCTCTATTTCACTTCCCACTTCCGCAACAATCAACACTATGTTCCAATTTAGATGTGGCAGATGGTGTAACCATGCTTTCCTTACTTTCTTTCCTTTCTCACACTAGAACAATACACTTGTGGCTGGCTTCTGTTCGATATCCCAGAAAAGCAGCCTGGCCAGGTGGTGGCAAAAAGGCAGTGATGACAAATAGATGGCGTCACTCGATTTCACATATAGTCACCAACTCCGAGACTGCTAATCAGGATAAGGCATGTCCCAGCCCACTGACTAAACTGTTCCTTCTGTAGAGGGTTGGATTCAGGTGAGCATCTTGGTAAGAATATAAAGAAAATGATTCAGATTTCATTTGGAAAAAGTTTTTTTTTGTGTGGTGGAGCTTGAGACCCGGTCCTTTCAGTGTGGAAGCAGTGTAGGATTGCAGACCACTATGACATTTGAGCTCTGCTGCATTCTTCAGTGTTCTTCCAGAGCCATCTAAAGTGTAACTACGAGTAACTATGCTCTGCTCTACCACACCTTGTGCGGAGCCGCTAATACATTCTATTCTTCATTCAGTAACCACTATAGATCAGGTGCAACTGGCAGAGTGTACTGACATGAATAAAGGGCAACATGGTGGTGCTAAAATGTCAGGCTTTAATGTGCACAATTTACCCAGTGCAGTCATTCATAAGTTGAATATTGAGGCATGTGAATAACTTATCCTACCACTGCTGGAAAGAATTCATAAAGACAGGTAACAAGTGATTTGCATGTCACCCCGGGGCATCTTGTTTCAAGGGAAGCCTGCAATTCTAGTGAAAGGAATATGCCCTTGATGATAATCTCTGGGATAAAAAAAACATAGGTAGTTCTCATTAAATAGGGAGACTGTGACCTATGTTATGGAAAAGGGATGCCAAAAAGTGATGAAAATAACAGGCAACAGCTTGGACACTTAAAATTCATCATCATATTTACAATAGCCATTACAATGTGGTCCTTTCCCTTCTTTGAGAGAATATAGTAGTTATGACTAGTGTCAATGTTTGCATGTTGCTCCTTAATTGGAGAGTTACTCATGTGTACCCTGCATGCCATTCTAAAAAAGTAGATGATAATAATCCAATCATATATCATAGAGTCACACAGCAAGAATAAACACTGTTGAGTACCCATTTACAGTAATTCTATGCTAATACTATTGCATTATTGCAGTTCTCACTTTCCCATCAATTTGCCTCGCATTCTCCTGCTCACCTACACTCCTGGAGCAATTTACCATGACAAATCAACCTACCAACCTACATGTTTTGGTGTTGTGCAGGGGAACTGGAGGAACCTGTTGTGACCCACACAGTCAGAGGGAGACTGTCCAGCCAGCATCAGAGGTCAGGACTGCTTGAGCTGCAAGATGGCTGCTCTACTGTCTGCACCACTGTGTTACCCCAAAAGATCAGTATGGAAATGGCAAATATCAAGTTATCTAAAGAGCAGAGTTTACAGTTCTCTAATTCATCTTACCACAGCTTTAAATGAGTACCATTTAAGCAAATAAATCAAAAAGTTTTACATGTTATGTTCTGTTTTGGCAGTAACTTTTTCATCTCTTTTTAAACTTGTTATTCAATTTAAATCTATTCGTTTAAATGCTTATCAGTATAGTGCATTAGTACTTTCTCACTTGTGGAAAATGTGTACTTCAATCAATATTAGACTTTTAAGTTTTGTGATTATTAATAAGAAAAAGTATTTGATTAACAAATTTGGCTTCTGTAAGGTTTTAAGTGGAATGCCCAATGTGACCTAAAGCTAATTTGTGAGTCAAGTCAGTACAATTCTACCAAGGCTGCACTTAATTTACATTTTCATCATTAGCTGTCCGGTGATCATGTAAAGAAAAATCTAACGTTCAGAAATCCCTTTAGTTATTTCTGTGGAGCATTTGTAGATCATTGGTGAGTTAATTGTTTCACTTATAAAATCAAAATATGGGGGGGAAATGACAGTATAGCCAAAATGTATCCTGTTATGTGGGGTGGGCATAGCAGTGATATCCAAGATTCTCTACAAGCTGACTCCTTATTGTTGGTCAGAACATCAACAAAAGGACAGAAATTCCCATGAGGTGCAAGGGAAAGGGAATCAGAAAACAATTCAGAACCATATTTCACTGAGTAAAACTATGGGAAGACAAGCCATGGGTAGGAAAGAACAGATGAAATGCAGAGAACTCAGGAAAGGAAGCTGCATGCCCAGAAGGACTGGAAAATAGTGAACAAAAGCATAACCAAGTTCATTCTTCCCTGTCCTCAATAACTGATGTTCATTGTAACAGTAATGTCTCCTACTCCGGTAGTTCAGTACAGACAAGGGGTCAAATCTGACTCAGGATTCAAAACGTTTATCAGCACACCAGCACATTCAGGCATTGTTCTAAAAGGAATTAATTACATGGACACAAGGCACCAAGCTGGAAAAAGTGAACAAAATTCATGGAAGAGTTGCCATATTTTTCATTTCATCTCATTGTTGGTGGCCCGATCTCCATCATGTCGGGTGGAAACCAGGATCTTTACTTGAGAAGCTTAAAGTGGGAACTAAAATAGGAAGAAAACAATCAGAGAGCAGGATGGAACTATTCCCATCTTTTCACAGTATAGATTTACCATTAATAACCTTTTAAACTGTTTTGTGAAAAAGGGGAAAGGAATTTCAAGGAAATAGCAGTCATATTAAATGATTTTTTTGTTCGGAAAAGATCTGGTTCTTCAATTTATTTAATAAACCGCAAAAGAATTAGATGCTATCAATGAATTAACATAAATAATGACAAAATTCTTTGGTTTTATTACTAAGCTATTAATTGATACTCAGAAAGTGGGCCAAACTGGACAAATCAACACATCTGCTGCTTTAGTGTCCTCAAATTCAAATGGGATTGCATTCCGACAAAATAGAAGCAGCTGTTCAATACTTGTCAGATGAGGCAAGATAACACGTATGAGCACATTACCATCACATGACAAGATAAGAACAAGCAAACTTCAATGTCAAAATGGTGGTAGTGTGGGGGGGGAAGGAACTTGGAAAAATTACATTATCTAACTTAGATCCATCTTAATATGGAAAATCACATTTCTCTCATCATTTTTCCTGCAAGACATTATTTTACAAAATGCCTAACAATGGTGAAAGAAGCTGAAGATCAAAAGCTAGTTTAAATAGATCCAAGTCATGGCCATCAAAAATAATTATATTATAAAGGAAAGGTCACTAGACCAGAATTTCTAGAAAATGTTTTACTATATAAAAAGACAAAGAGTTAGATATTGATTATGAGGATGAACCATTAACACTGGTTATCAATTCCCCCAGCTGAACAGATTTTTCTTTCCTTCTTATAAATATTAGTGCTAATAATATTATACGGTCTTGATCATATAGTTGAACAAGTTATTCTGTTAATCACAAGGTTTTAATATGATCACATTCAGTTCATTTGGTTAAATCATCAAAATTTCAGGCTAGGATACCAACAGAGTCCTTGCATGCATTGTTAGGAGGAGATTTTACAAGTCAAACCTATCACAGGTAAATGGAAGAGTGAGAATCAGTAAATTTCTAAGTATTGGATGATTACATTATTATTAGCAATACAGATGTTCAGAGGTTCCCATAAATTAACGTTCCAATTAAGCTATCTAGTGCTGAACAAATCACAGTTCATTTAGAGTATTATTTTATTTAAAGGACCTCATGATAAAGACAGATATAAAATGTTTTAATTCATGTAACTAATTTAGAAAAAGAAACAGATCCATTGTATCTACCTATGTGTGACAAAAAGGTATTTTCATTTTGCAATTATCAACATGTTCCTCGAAACAGAGTCTATAGCAATTCCAAAACCAGAGCTAATAGTATCAGGGTTAGTGCAGGATGATTGCTCCAGTTATATTCACAAGCAACGTATATTCAGATACACAGCAGTAACATTAAATACTTACAAAACTAACAGTTTTTAACAGAACTAATTTAATTATGAATTCTATATCAGAATAAAAGGTCATTTAGTGTACTTACCTTTATGTAGCCCCAAGAAACAGAAAGCAAATAATTAGCTTCAGGCATCTTGCAAATGTTCTCACAAAAACCCCACTAAGAAATATATTGAAATCTGAAGTTCCCAAAAGCCTTGGTGGAAGCGGTTTCAAAGATCAGCACACCAGATTATTCACACAGCAGGTACATCTGGAAATTGTGTTTTTAAATTCCAGTGCTTTGTCACCTATTTGGCAAAAATTGGCCATTTGTAGAAATCCACTATGGTATGGAAGGTTCAAAATTCACAAAAGCAAATGGAAAATCTGGGCCAAAAGGAATGCTTGGGAGTGTTTTTAATGGACAAGCATCTCCTTGGAATATAAGTTTATAAATAATGTATGTGAGGATGCTTCACTGCCAGAAGGTCTGTTTCTGCTAACGGATGCCAAATAAGGATCTGAGCACATAGCTGCTATGCACACTATTCGGTGAACCCACCTACTTCCCAGACACAACAACCAATGAATTCTTACTCCAAGGAACAGAGACAAGAGTACGTTTTTAGCAAAGCTAGGTACCGCTTACTGATTGGTCAAATGAAGACCATATCCTCAGGGGTAAGGGGTTTTCTTCATTACCTCATTAAATGCCATTTAATAATGTCCTTTCAGTTCCTGCTCTGTAGAAATGCTATGCCAACCTTCAAAGTTCACTGACATATGATAACAAGCTCATCTGCCTAATAGCTTTTCTTCTTAAATCATAAGGTATCATGTATGCAGTTCAATTTTTCCTGCATTGTTCAAGTGTTCTTTAATGAATTGACAAAGGAGCTCCACGGACTACATCAGCAGAGACTCCTGCAGGCTGCTTATATTCAGTGAGAGTGAAAGGGAGAAAATTTGAATGACTACACAAAGGCAGAAACAGAATTTTTGAATCCTACCTTGATGTTCACTTCTATTTCTTTTACTAAACTCTTTTTCAAAATTCAACAAACTGGCATTTGAAATGCCAGATTTGGGCTTGGCATTTGGGCTTGGCATTTATAACAATACTTCAATTAACAAAAACATGAAATTCTTCCTGAAATGATATTCATTTGTGAAATGTGTATTCAACAAAAATAATCTGAAAAGAACACTAATCAAATGTTTTGTAAAGAAATTCCAGGTAGTACCAAAAAAAAATTGTTTCAATAAACCAGAAATCTCACAATTTTGGCGATTGCTAGGAGCATAGAGTATAGGAATTATTTGCACTTCAAAAATGTCTCTATTGTTAAATATGTGCTTTAACTATTTTGGTTTAGGAAGTACATTTTAATCTTTCATTTAAATTTCTTCAACAACACAGGATTGAAGCAATGACTCGATAGCAGAAGCAATGTGCTACAATAGCCTCTGGTTATAATTAATAAAAAAGGTTCCATTTCATGGAAATCTATTATGTGGCTCAAGTCAACAGATGCATATTAGGAGGGCTAAATATTCAAATTGTGGAGCTCCTAATTTTTTAATAAAGCATAAACTCAGTTAGGATACAATTTAAGCACAAGTTTTCCCTGCTGAGGGCAAAGGTCACATGCATGCAACATTATTCACCACATTCTCCTTCACACACTTGCATTTCTCGATGGTTTCCAAAGTGCTCCCTGAATTGACAACTTTCTGCACATTAGGTCTGTTGCAATCTAACTGGTAAAGACTATGAAATGACTATGATTATTGAGCAACTCCATTTTCACTGGAGTTCTGGCAACTGCGGGATATGAGAAGGCACACTAGATGGAGCTTGGTCTTTCTAAATTCCTATCCAGCAAACTTTAAATACAATCACTGAATAATCCTCTGTCCTTTCCTGCTGAAGTTAGAGCGCTGAATTTACCATTAGAAATTAGGGATCAATAAATCACCCACCAAAACCTGTCACTTAAATGAGGCTGAGCAGTATAGGGAAGTACTCTTTCAAGACTTGCCCTGGTATTTATTCGGCAATTATTATGGTTTATACTGGAGAACAATTCCCAGCAGTAAACAACAAATTGTATCGTTTAGCCCATTCACAATTCTCAATGCATTTAAATTCATTTCAAATGAGTAGCCAAATTATCTTCTCATTAATAAACAATACTCTTTTGTTCTTTGGGCTGGCCATTAGGACAAAGCTCCACAGAAGAATACTGTGCATATTGCTTTGTTTAAAAGTTAAATTCAGATACCTGCTCAAGTGATTATACATATAAATACACATTATATTCTGCTTCACCAACTCTTCTTAAAAACTACGTCGTGACAGTAGGCGGTTGAACTGAGAGCGAGGAGTCAGTGCTGAAACTTCAGTCATTTAAAATCAGCATGCAAATTTAGCAGGTTGCATAATACCTCACAGATTGATGGCATTATTGAAATGTAAATCCCTCTTAGTAAATTCCTCAAGCATGCCAGAATAATCATGTTTCATTATTACCATTCAGTGGATTTGATAGAAAAAGAGATCAGTTCAAGTGTACTCTTTTTTTGCAGAATTTGAGTTCAACAATCATATCAGCTGACTCAATAACCATGGCAACATATAATTTATTCCAGCCAGCTTTTGTTAGTATCTCAAGAACTAAATGCTAAACAGACAACAAACTGTTCTCATGCTAAGGATATTGTATCTGTTAAATTGAAATATAAAGAATGTAGAAAATATTTCTGCAGCAAATCTATTAAGCATCAAAGAAGTGCTTAAGTACGAGGCTCTACAAAGGAAAATCTTAATGAATGCTGCCAGAAATAAATGAAGATACTGTCATTGTCTGGAGCAGTAGGAACATTTTATTTATAACTAATTAATAATGGCTCACAAAAGATGAGTCAAACGTGTTGATATGAAACAGGATTGCATGTTAATTGGAGAATGAAAAGAGGTAAGGTTGGAAAGGGGATTTATAAATAAATAAAATCTGCTCAAAGATAAAACAGGAATGGAAGACTGGAAACAGGTGAGGAGCGTGAGAGGATGTAATGGGAGCAAAGGTAGTGAGGTAAGGGCACACCACTTCAACTTCAGCTTACATTTACAACTTTTAATGGACTTCTCTCAAATTTGCATGACATCTGTGTTATGAATTTAAATAATTCCTAGTCAAATGTAGATTACTCCAAAATTTTGAAATAGATTCCCAATAGAACACATAAAGGATGATGGGCCAGGAGAACCTGCCTGAACCATTATGTCAGAAAAGCTGCTCAGCTTCAGACTGTGTTAAAATCTACGCAGTCTAAATGCTGGAATGAAGTCAACTGGGGAAGTTTCAACAATGGATGGAACTGGTGGTATTGTCTTGACTGGCTAGGATGTATGTTTTGAGCAATACAATTTTTATTGCCTAATACATATTTAAACAAATTAGGCTGTTAAAATCATACCTTAAAAGATTATAAGAAACAAGTTAAAACCTTGATAATTTAATGATAGACTTAACTTCCAGTGGATTTTATTAAATGATTGAATCTGAACTGTAAGCAGCTTCAGCAGTGTGAATCCAGGTGTACAATAATCACTTACAGGGGCATTTCCTGTAATAAATTTGAGCATTGGAGTTTATAAAGGAAACAACATACCTTAATGATGGGAAATGCCTTTGGAATTTACCATAATCTGGCAGGATTGAGTTTGGATCAGGTGCGTGGCCTACCTGAACACAATTATTGTGATCAGCTTTTAGGTACAACTGTTATGATCAGTTAAGTGCAAAATTGGGTGGGGTATAAACGCATCAGTGAAAACAGACAGGATATTGACTTTATTTTAAACTTTAAAGCATTACTGAAAGGCACAAATATATAATGGATTGATAATAAAATATAAAACACAAATACCAACAAGTAGAACTGGCAAATATTAAAGACAATACCAAGCTGGAGAGATTCTCTGAAATTCACTGTGGAAAGAAATACAAAGAGACTGCAAATGGCTGCAGTGTCATTCAATCAGTGTTATAAGAGCAGCTGAGTATTGATACCAGCTGAGACTCTCGCTTCCCCCCACCCCCCCCCCCCCACCAATTCAGTCTGTACGTGGTAGATTTAAGTTGTTGGGTGTTTGTTATGGGTGAATCAGGGTCTGCTGCCCTGACTAGGTTTCCCAACACAGAGTAGCCACCCCTGTTACAATGGCAATGCTTTATAGCATTTCATCCCAGCTCCAAAGTGTTTATAAATAAATAAAATCTGCTCAAAGATAAAATGTTTAATTAATTGCCTAATGCCGTGGGTCTTCCCAAATCACAACCACCCAAGCCCCAGTTTCAGTTTCCACACTTCTAATCTACAGTCAACTCATTTTTCGTACTCCCTGACTACCAACAACCTCTATGGGCTGTGTCACAGATTCAGCATATGTATGCATCTAAGGAAATCTGCAATGTATTGAGCAAAGTGTGCAAAAGGAATTTAGTTGCACCTCAAATTCTTTTACAATTTTACAGACTTCAGAATTTGAGTTCTTGCACATTCTTTCAGACATCCCTTCAACACACCAAACCTCAAGCTCTGCCATGATTCACTCCCTTCCTTTACTCCTTAATGACTAACCTTGAAATTTAATATTGCACTAAGCTTTCAGCTGGGTGTGACAACACCCCTTGTGGTTCAATGCCTTTGTTGGTTTGATAATTCTCTGAAATACTAAGGATGGTATATCAATGCAAGTTTTTGATCTATTTGGTTTTTATATCTTATGGAGTATTTGCTCTCCACATCAGCAATCACATATCTGTACAATGTTTATTGTTAGTCTCCAACAGACATCATGACCTTTGAAGCCGAATAGAACCACCATCATTTCTAGCAGACATCCCCATCGAAACAAGACAATTCAAAAACTAGCTTCATTCTCAAGCACACTTTTCCCTTTAACAGCTGGTTGAAGGAAAAATCTTTCAAGGTAGCCTTGTTTTTTTTTACGCAAAGCAATCTTCACCTTGTGAAATGTCTTGGGGATGAAAAGGTTTCTTTGTGAATGTTTCCCAATCTACTATTTCCAGCATTTGTTGCTGTTCTTCAACTGATTCATTTATTTTTAGAATATAACATTTCCTGCTCCTTTCCAAATAACCAATTAAAGGTGAGATAATAGGCTCCAGCAGTGATTCCGTGGGTAAATTGCTAGTGCAACGCGGGGACCATAAAGATCAGCAGGTTGGCAGTTCCGCCCAAGCCTACACTGATCCAGAAAACCTGTGATAAATTCTTTAGCTGAACTCAAGATCTCTCTATCCCAGAGGCTATGAAGAAAAATAAGGCAACGCAGATGGCAAGTGTGTGAAGCAACATTTCACGTACATTCAAGTTAGCTAAAGCTGATTAAAAGAAACCCGCCACTAGCTTTTCAGACAAAGCACGGGAGCCCTTCATGGGCAATGTGGAGAGGGAAATAAAGGCTTTTAGGATCTATGAAGCTCTAAGCCCTGGGAATGAAGACAAGGAACGAGGGAAAGGATGGATCTCAAGGTCAATACCTGGAACATCAAGGACATGGATGAAATGCCTGATTGCTATCAGTCATCTTCACACGTGGACAAGCTCAGTAGATAGAACTTCACATCTGATCCCACTTCAGTTGCCTGATCAACCTCGCACACCGCTCAGTACACTGCATCTTATCAACCAGGGGTTCAATCTAATAATCACTTCCTTCACCAACATTTACTCTTAATCCAAGCCTTGCAGCCACATTTCATAATGTGCACATGGTAACAGCTATTTGCACCTGGTATAAATATGAGAAACTAAGACACTATCTTGTGAGACAAACTTGCTCACAGCACCAAGTTAGTGGAAAGTAAAATCAGGCTGTTACATTCAGCCCCATCACACACTCTAGCGGAGATTATTTAAGTGGAGCAGGCACTGTTCAGTTGTAGGTTGAGATGATTGAAGATGATAATAGGCTCAATTCTAATATCCCGGACCCTTCTCAACCCCCAGACACTTCTGATTCCAACGTCTGGATGGTGCACTCCCACTCTCCCACCCTCACCTTTCTGCAGTCAGATAGCCAAGTGATGCAAACTAGACTCAGGAGCAAGTGACCAAAGTAGGCGTATCATCAAACTGCCGGCCACTGGCTCTGAGCTGACGCAGTGCACTGGAGAAGGCATCCAGCAGGCCGTAACAGTACTGCGGGAGGTGGTAAGGAATCAAGTGACCTTGTTCGCACTTCCCACTACCCTCTGCTCCAGCACTTCTTCTCTGGCACCTGTCCTCCACCCCTCCCACAGGGCTCCACCTTCACCGTTCCCTCCTGTGACCCTTCACAGAACTGTTTACTCTTTTCCATAGATGCTGCCTGGCCTGCTGAGTTCTTCTGGCATTTTGTGCGTTAATAGATTCTTGATTAGTAAGGGTGTCAAAGGTTATGGGGAAAAGGCAGGAGAATGGAGTTGAGAGGGAAAGTAATTCAACCATAATCACGTGGTTTATGAAGCACTGCAGCACAAGGAGGCACCACCCAGTAATTGACTGCTGGAGTGGAATCTGAAGTAGCTGACACACAATTTCAAGAGTAAGACACAGCATTATTGTGCCTGTTCACTCTGCTGTCATTATGGCTCTGGTTAGGGCCTACCGAAGTGCTATTCTATGGAAGTAAGTGTAGTAGCAAGGGCAATTTGCAGCAGGTGAAGATCTTGACGAATACCTCTTTCGTGAAATGAAGCCTCTCATGGTATCCTCCCAGTATAAGTGCTTCTTAAACAACCCTGCTGAGGAAATCTCTGCCCTATGTTTGGCATATTGCGAAATAGAAGAAATAGGTCTGAAGGAGGGATGTTTGCCTTCTGACCTTACAAGGAAGTAAGCTCACAAGTGAAGTTGTTGAAGCTAGCTGGGGCAAGGATACTACCCTGAGGAACTCCTACAGTGTTGTTCTGGAACATTAAGGAGGAGTTGCATAGGGGCTACACTGACAGATTAGGGGAACAGAGTTAAGCTGATTGATCTTACACAGTATGGAAGATGGGGAAAATGGCTCCATGCTGTAGCTCTTCTTTGATTTGATATTTTAGCTACATTTCTTTCCTTTAGCATAATTTCTTTCCTATAATAATAGCAACGAAGGTTAGCATAACCAAAGCAAATATTCTGTAAAAATTTATCTGCTGTGCTTTTCGGACATCCAGAGGTAAATGTAAAAGTACTGTAAGAAAGTGACTGATGCAATCAATATAACTGGCTTAAGTTGGCCATGGTGGTGATACAACTATACAAGTAAAATTACATCCACCCCGGCTAATGTTGTCTAATTTTATGACAATTACCATTCAGCCTTTTATATTAAAGATGTCATGACTTTGATACCAGTTTCTATATAAAAAAAACACAGCAGCTTTAAGAAATATTCTGGAAAATGTAAAAAAAATACTATAAAGCATTCTCTGTGGTAATGAATTCAAATTAGAAAGCCATCTTCACCTTTTGATGAATATTCTATTTTGGAATTACCATCAGACATCCATTTTGTACAGCTTATCTTGTTAAAGCTACATCCACGATATTTAAAACAAATTGTTTGATACTAAATTCTTAATCTATACAGGAATTAATACAAGAAATCGCAATACATAATTAATTCTTGAAACTCAGCCAAATATGGGATAGTGAAATATGGTGCAGTGAAAATTCCAGAAACTTCTAAAATTCTAATGACAAGGATCTAAAAGGTTAAAAATGGAATTTCCTGAATGGGTTGAACATATGAACTGGGGTTGCCTAGCAACAGAGTATGTTTTGTGTGGCACTGTAATGTAGTAGGCAACTCTCCAGTTACTGAAAACATGCAAACACTTTGTAGTTGGCATTCCTGATTGGCCTGGAATGACATGACATTTTAAAATCATGTTTAGAATGTCCACTGCGTGACTGCTCGGGAGTATCAGTATCTGCCAAATGACCATCACTGGATGTTATCCAATCCAGGTAAAAGGCTGAGCTGAAATTGTCAGAATGACATAAGATTTTATAAACTCGTCAGTACGATTTTACACAGCATCAGAACAGCAGTTGATCGATACAAATTAAACCCTTAACACTTACAATCAGTATAAATGTTTTAAAAAGTTAAGCGTTACTGGAAGATTTGCCCAACTTTGGAACTATGATCCCTTAAGGTACTAATGATGTATGAGCATTGGCAGAAGTTGGTAGAAGTCCTACTCAACTCCTGTCACCAGTCACCCTCAGCAAAGACATTGCAAAAATACCAATGGATGCTTCAGTAAATAAATAGCAAAGAGGGTTTTCACCAACAGAGGCAAGCAGCATGTTCAATAGCATCTGTAAACTGCAGCTGTTAGAAATCGGATGAACCTGTGCTTTTACTTTATAGGTGCTGATGGACTAGCTGTTTGCTTCCATCAAAAACAACTTTCATTTCAGATTTCCAGCACTTGAATATCATTTTGGTAATATGCAAGGCCCTCAAAAGCAAATATACTAAGGGAAATTAGAAATACAGGTAATTTTTAATAAAAATTACAATGAATTTTCATTTTAGTTTGAAATATAATCTGCTGAGATATTATAAATTTGTTATGTAAGTACATCCACTCAGTGGTCACTTTATTAGATATACCTACTCGTCAATGCAAGCATCTAATTAACCAATCATGTGGCAACTCAGTGCATAAAGGCATGCAGACATGGTCAAGAGGTTCAAAGGCAGTTCAAAACAAACATCAGAATGAGGAAGAATTGTGATATAAGTGACTTTGTGGAATAATTGTTGGTGCCAGATGGGGTGGTTTGAGTATCTCAGAAACTGCTGATCTCCTGGGCTTTTCACATACAACAGGTTACAGAAAATGGTGCAAGAACAAAAAAAAAACTAGTGAGTGGCAGTTCTGTGGGTGAAGGAAGGTCACTGGCTGACAGGAAGGTGAGAGTAACTCAAATAACCACACGGTACAACAGTGGTGTGCAGAAGAACATCTCTGAACATACAACATGTCACACCTTAAAGTGGATGGGTTACAGCAGCAGAAGATCATGAATAAACAGATATACACTCAGTGATCTCTTTATTAGGTATAGAAGACACATAATTATGTGGCCACTGAGTGCATTGCAATGATGTGAATTCCAGAAATTCTACAGAATAAATATGAAATAACTTGTGTAACTGGCTTAATTGTACGGCTCAGAAAAAGAAACATTAATATAACTAACAATTATTTCTGACAGCATTGAAAATAAGTCAGGATTTACACAGTCAATTTATTTATTTTGATTGAGACACCAGGGTGAAAAGAGATGGCTTATGGTACTAGCCATTTCCAAGGTCAAATCAATACTGAATTCAAGAAGTTGGGAATAGAAATGCCAAGCTTATGCTTTCCACAAGGAGTCACTAATGAAGCTTTGGAAGTGTAAGTTAATAGTGTGTTAATTAGTACTGGTTTGGCAAAGAAAGCCCAGCAGCATCTCTACTTTCTGCAAAGGCTGAGGAAAGTCCATCTCCCACCCCCCATCCTCATCACATTCTACAGGGGTTGTATTGAGAGCATCTTGAGCAGCTGCATCACTGCCTGGTTCGGAAATTGCACCATCTCGGATTGCAAGACCCTGCAGCGGATAGTGAGGTCATCTGAGAAGATCATCGGGGCCTCTCTTCCCGCCATTACGGACATTTACACTACACGCTGCATCCGCAAAGGAAACAGCATTATGAAGGACCCCATGCACCCCTCATACAAACTCTTCTTCCTCCTGCCGTCTGGGAAAAGGCACCGAAGCATTCGGGCTCTCACAACCAGACTATGTAACAGTTTCTTCCCTCAGGCTATCAGACTCCTCAATACCCAGAGCCTGGACTGACACCTTGCCCTATTGTCCTGTTTATTATTTATTGTAATGCCTGCGCAGCTTTTGTGCACTTACGCAGTCCTGTGTAGGTCTGTAGTTTAGTGCCGTTTTCTCTGTGTTGTTTTTTTACGTAGTTCAATCTAGTTTTTGTCATGTGTCATGTAACACCATGGTCCTGAAAAACATTGTCTCACTTTTACTATGTTACTATGTTTACTACCAGCAGTTATGGTCAAAATGACAATAAAAGTGACTTGACTTGACTTGAATCTGACCTCACACTTCATTTAAAACATGAAACCCTATGCATGTACAGTACCATAGCAAAAGCTTTCGATCTGTCAATTCTCAAGGATCACAGAACACCTGGTTGAAATTTGGCTCCCATCAGAAATTAGTCTCCATTTTATGCTTGTTTCATGATAGCATGAGAGCCTCAATCCTATCTGACAGGTCACAACTGATTCAATAGCAGTGTATTTCAAAGTGCTGGTAGAGTCTTTGACTACCAGTGGAAAATCCTGAAGATCTAGACCTTAATCCCAGCACTAAACTCATGAGTGAAGGATAAGTGAAGCATTTTGCAGGAATAAGTGAATCAACATCAGCATCCATTATCAAGCTACCATCCCAAGCATCAAGGCTCTGATTATAATCTTCAGCTACATTGGGCAGTCCACCGCTTTTGCATACCCACATTCCTGAAACGGTCGCTATTCTGTGCTCTGTCACAGCAAGAGATAATGAGATGGACAGAGATGAAGGTGTGCTCTCGATATTTCCACAAAATTGTGCAATGTCATTACTGGTTTCATTGAATCCTTGGTCTGGACAGAATACATTGTTTTGTTCAATGGGAATACCAATAGGCATCTGCTCTATTTTGCATATGATAACTATCAACAGGACAGAATGGATCATGTACATTGTATGTAAAGTGGTGAGATGTTTCTCTGTGTAGAGTGTGGCTGTCTCTCATTCTGAAATACAGGCCACTGACATTGCCCCATTAAAACTGAATGAAATCATGTACGATCTTTAGAGACACTGGGAAATCTGTGCAATTACAGATTTGAACAGATTAAAAACTCACGTCCACTGGAAGTTAGATAACAATAATGCACTTCCACTGAGGACTATTAGCAGTGGGGAAAATTATAATAAGTTATACTTGCGGAGGCCAAGTTAATGGGTATATTTAAAGCAAAGGTTGATAGGTTTGTGATCAGTAAGAACATCAAAGGTTATGGGGGGAAGGTAGGAGAATGGGGTTGAGGGGGATAATAAATCAGCCATAATGGAATAGCAGAGTAGACTTAATGGGCCGAATAGCCTAATTCTGCTCCTATACATTCAGGTCTTATAAACTCAGAATAATATTAATGGCAGCATTACAAAACTCTCAGATTAATTCTTGCACAAATAACAAATAGTGTTTTGGGGGGGTGGGGGTAAGGGTGGTCACATTGCCCAAGCATTTGTTGTGTTTAGAGTCAAGGACAAGTTTCCAGACATGTTATCCATTTAGCAAATCATACATTACTTTAAGGATTAGTGTGCATGATGTAATCATAACTGTGTTATACAGTCAATACCTTCCTTTGTGAAGTATGAACAATACTCTGAAATTCAACTACAAATGATATGCACTGAGAAAATAAAAATCAACACCTTCTGTAAAATGTAAGTAAGCAAGAGCACAATTGCACTTTCTTCTGTGGGCACAATCCATGACACCCAGAGCATTTACTGCCCTCTGGAGCTGAAAAGAGCTCCCAGGAATAATCTCAACTAAGGTACAAAGGATTTTTACTTCAAGGTAATTGTTGACAAATCATACGATTATTATAGTTTTATGGACCGAATTATAAAACCAAACCTTTCTGCAGTTACCCATATTTTACAGATTACCACTGTTTGCACGATGAATGAAGTTAAACAAAATTGCGGAATCATCTTTTCTCCCCAGAAAGAAATTAAGTAATTAAATTTCTGAGCTTCAGTCACTGAGTTTATAATTTTCAACAGAACAGTACACAACTTTCTTTCTATTAACCACTATTTAACAAAACTATCCCATCTTGCAATGACTTACAATAAATTGAGAATTGGAAACTTCAGATAGGAATCTAATGATCTCTTGGGCTACGTAACATTATATTTGATTTACAAAACCATTAGAACCATTAGGTAAGAGTTTAGCAGTCTGATCTTATAGCACTATTGTCTATATATTCAATACAAAAGTAATGGTTCAAACAATGGTTTCAGGAGGAAATCCCCTCTGATATGGCAATGATACTACATTTTATTTATCTTTTAAAATGACTTATCATTCATTGCAATTTTACAGGAAGGGAGAACCCATTAATCTGGGAGACACATCAACATATACAACCTCCCAAGGAGATTGGGTTAACCTGCTGATCATTTTAGATACATATTGTGCCAACATAGAAGGGAAAAATGTTAAGGTAGTTGCACCACCCAAACTAACAGCAACCTGCCCCCTGACCCTCATTTCTTAGCCCACGAGATCAGTCACTGGATTTATGGAGGCATCCCAGAGTAGTCTGAAGTGCCTTTAACTATTTCCTCTTCTATATCGAAGAAATACCTGGCTTTCGTGTGGCTTTTCTCCATCAATGCTATCATTTTCCTGTCAATTGGGTTTGCATGTTGCAGGTGGCGGGAGGCAGGGATGTCATACTTCCAGCAATCACTAGGCACATTAAGGATATGTATGTGTACATCCCAGTATATTTTATGTGTACAAAAGTAATGAGGTTTAAGTTATCATATAGTCCTGCCACCATGGAAATTAACATTCATAGAAGACTTTGAGTTCTGTAAACAATCATTACTGGTTTCTAGCAGTACTTTTTTCTAGAAATGAAATTGTGTTAACATGAGAGACTCTAAATGCAGACTGTTGGCCCACTAAAAGTTCAGCTCAACCAGGAATATGTTTAGTGAGTAAAATATTATACTTCTTGACATATCCTGTGCTTATGCAAGATACTTCTCCAATAACTTCCCTCCCAAAGGATAACCTCTTCTGCCTCAGAAATACCAAAAAACAAATCTATTTGGTGTGAAAATAAGATAAATAAGAAAGGAGATCTCAGGACTCTGCTAGAAACACAGTAGCAGAAGTAATTAAAAGTCTGCGCACAGTGAAGTACTGGATCCTGGATTGATATCAATCTGACACTCCCATGCCTGGTGAGTCAGATCATTCTGAAGGAACCGGGAAAGCCGCCTGCACAGCAGCTGGTGTGGAGGATGAGCATGATATCTGATGACTCATGGAATGACAGGGTAACACAGGCAGGCAGTTCATAATGCACAATTCAAATGCTTTCTTTTACTTAATCCATGACAGATACACTTCTGCAAGACATCCTCAGATTCACCCACTCTCATCCTCTCTTCTAAGTCAAATTTCACATTTAGACATGCTGACTGAATCACTTACTGTCTGTAATATCATTCTGGCCAAAATCTGGGAATCAGTATTCGTGAAATAACTTCCACTCATTTAATATTCTGGAATTTGTGCACTGGGATCTTTTTACGAGCCTAATGAGAACATAAAAGAGTACAGTACTGCACACGAACAGGCCCTTCAGCCCATGATGTCTGTGATGAACATGATGTTAAGTTAAACTAATTTCTTTTGCCTGCACACGATCCATAACTGCCCATTATCTGCACATTCATGTGCTTATCTAAAATCTTTTATATACAGTGTTCTTATCTCCTGCATGCTGGTAAACCTGTTCTGCACCCTCTCCGAATCATCCGCCTCCTTCAGCAATGAGACAACTGGAGTTGCATGTAATACTTCCAAGTGTGGTTTTAACAAAGTTATATACCACTGCATCCTGACTCTCACATTCTGTGCTCCTGTTGATGAAGGTAAACATGGCATATGCCTTTACCCCCATCTACTGAATTGTCACTTTCAAGGAGATATGGATTTGACCCCAAGATCCCTCTGTATATTAGCATATAGGAGGGAGATTGAAAATCTGGCTGAGTGGTGACATAACAATAACCTCTTACTCAGTGTCAGCAAGACAAAGGAACTGTTTATTGACTTCAGGAGAAGGAAACCAGAGGTCCATGAGCCAGTCCTCATTGGAGGATCAGAGGTGGAGAGGGTCAGCCTCGGTGTTATTATTTCAGAAGTCCTGTCCTGTCTTAAGCTCAACGCGTAGGTGCAATTGTGATGAAAGCATGGCAGTGCCTCTACTTCCTTAGGAGTTTGTAAAGATTCAGCATGGTATCTGAAACTTTGACTAATTTGTATAGATGTGTAGTAGACAGTATATTGACTGGTTGCATCACAGCCCTTGAATGGAAAACCCTACATAAAGTAGTGGATATGGATAAAGCCCTCCCAATCATTGAGCACATCTACATGAAATGCTGCTGCAGGAAAGCAGCATCCATCAGCAGGGACCTCCACCACCCAGACCATGCTCTCTTCTTGCTGTCTCCGTCAGGAAGGTGGTACAGTAGCTTCAGGATTCACACCACCAGGTTCAGGAACAATTGTTACCCCTCAGCCATCAGGCTCTTGAACCAAAGGGGTTAACTTCACCAAACTTCACATACCCCATCACTGAAATGTCCCCACAAATTTTCAAGGGCTCTTTATCTCATGATCCTGATATTTATTCATTATTATTATCCTTCTCTTTTGTATTTGCAAGTTTGTTGTCTTTTGCACACTGGCTGAATGCCCAAGTTGGTGTGGTTTTTCATTAATTTTGTTATGATTTTTATTCTATGGATTTATTGCGTCTGCCCACAAGAAAAAGAATCTCAGGGCTGTATATGGTGACATGTATATTTTTTGATAATAAATTTATTTTTGAAGCTTTTACTGAATGCTGTTAATGTCTTTTAATTAATCGTGTACTTTACCCTCGCACCTGGAGGAAAACTTTCATTACAAATGGGTTTGTTTCAAGATATTTGATTCTGTTTGTATAACCTGGTGCATGGTAGGAAACTGTATTTGAGAGGTAAAAATGACAGGAAGGATAACCTAGTGTCCTGGAGCATAGTGCATAGTGGAGCATAGTTATTTGCTAAAATTTGTACTTATTTAAATAAAATATCCTGACTACTTATTTGACTTATAGATTGATTTACAGTCTGCTGCCAAAGACCCCACACGTTCAATCTCCAGCTAATGTCAGAGGTGCTTGCTTTCTAGTCTATTTAATTTATACTGGTGCAACTGATGCACCCAGGACCAGGAGCTTAATTAAACCATATACTGCAGATTCTCACACAGTTGCTACAGCAGTGAAAGCTGACTGACCAGTCACAGCATTACAGAATAATAGGTGGAGGCTGAAACTTGTATGCATTTCAGCTGGTTCGTGAGCTCCACATAATGGTTGTATCTATTAGGTCAATAAGCTTGAAACACAAAAAGGCTGAAGATGTTCTGATTTGCAAAGTTTCAAAATACTTATGGTGCTTTGTTGCTGTCTTATATTAATTATATTTTTCCCCAACAGTGAATTAAAAAAAAGATATAATATCGGCCTGCTTTGATATTAACCGATGAAATTTAGAATGAAGATATATCTGATCCGATACAGTGAATACACTGCACTTCAATATGTCAAATTACAGTAATCATTTGCAATCTCAGATCAAGGCAATCTGTTTGACTTCTGTTTATTCTGCTTTGGAAATCTTTTAATTGGGATTAAGGAGAGGAAATGAAAAGAAGACAGTTCTTAATGAGAATCCAAAGCATTTTTAAATGTGTTTTTTTTCAAGTGAGCTCAGATAATAATTCTCTACTAAGAATGCAGCACAGTTTAGTTTTGATTACTTCTCCAGCAATGTTTTAGAAAGGCCATGTTGAAATTGCACCAAAACATTCAAACAGATTATTTACAATTTGAGAATGCTCAGAACTGCACTGTTTCTCTATTAAATTGGAATATTCATCAGCTTCAGGGAAATATATCCCTCCATATAGTTAGCTGAATTAAATTTGTAAATGTTTTTCATGTCTTCATGGATGGAAGATTGTATCCACTAAATATCCAGTGGTGGCCAGTATTCTAACTTTGAACCAGCAGAATTCATGAATTGTGCTTTGATTATATATGATGCAAAATAAAATCCCAAAAGGGGTGAGGAATGACTAACTGCTAAAAACTCACAGATAACGCACATTATCTTCTGAATCATTCTTTGCTTTGCATGCTCCAGGATGCTACATTATTCTTTCAGTCATTTTTACTTCTCAAATAAAGTTGTCCGACCATGCACCAGGTTATACAAACAGCATCTAACATCTTGAAATAAAGCCATTTGTAATGAACATTTATGTATGTTTTGAGGTAATTTTATTCAATATGATGAGAATTTTTTGAGAATATGCCATAAAGGAATTGAAGCAGTTCCTGAAGCAGTTTTCAGAAAAAAACTCCTAAAATGTTGATATTTGCTGCATACAATGGGCATTACTTGCTAGAACTTTAACATTGCTTTGAAAAAAACTGCACAACATCTTAAGATATTTAAGAGACTCAGACTCACAGATGTAAGAAAAATGAAGCACGAAGTGCTGTGTAGGAGGGAAGGGTTAGATCAATTGTGGAGTAGGTTTATGTAGGTCGGCACAACGTTGTAGGCTGAAGGGACTGTACTGTGCTGTAATGTTCTGGGGTCTAGTTATCTTTCAGAGATTTCATTTCAATATATCGAGGAGAAAAAAAACTCACTACCATATCAGAAGTAAATAAAACAAATACTCAGCAGGTCCCATATTATCTCCTCAGGTTGGTGGAACTAAAGTGCTGTTGAAAGACTCACTTGAGAATTTTTTAATCTTCTCATATTTTTCTCAAAAGGTGAGAAGATAAAATCTATGCTAATGTGTAGATATTTCACTTTCAGTCAAGTCTATAAGTTACCCAAAATTTATATAGTAAACAATTAATTTAATGTTTACACGACAGCAAACAAAGTTCTGGATTTCAATCTTAGTACGTTTACTGGCACTTTTCACCAAAGCGGCATTTCTCGTTTCTTCTTCATCTAAATCCCCATGATCAGCATTCCAAAATGCAGAAGTTACCACAAAGATGTGGAATATCAACTGAAATTGTCGATTAAAGCTTGCAGTTCCCATAATCACTTTCTTACTCATAATGCCTTAATGTCCTCATTGTCGATCTTTTATTTAGCAATCCACCCAATTTTTCCCAGTGATTAAGATTTGAATGACAGTCTAAGACAACCTCGCCCAAAAGACAAAAGTTGATGATGCATGCTCTCAGTATTCTTCCATCAAATTAATGAGGCACATAGCACGCTTTTATTTACTTCTGAGTTAACTGCAATCAGAAGTGGGAGCCTTGTTACCTGGTCATGTGATCATAGGTTTAAGCTTTTCTCCAAGTTTTGGCACATAACACAGGATGACATGGTGTTGCACTAATTTAAATCACATCTTTTATATGGAGGGAATGCTGAAGCAAGAAGCATCTGCTATTTAATACCAGTCTAAGAAGTAGTGTTCGCATTAGTAGGAAATTCTCCAAAGATCTAGCCAACAATCAAGAACAAAAAAGCTGCAGGTGTTGGAATTTTTAACTATAACTTTAATTCTGTTTCTCTCTCCATTGATGCTACCTGCCCTGCCGAGTGTCCCCAGCACATTTAACATACTTATTCCTAACCAACACACTACCTATGCCTTTTATTTAAGAAGGGCTGCAAAGAAAGTTCTGGACGCTATACACCAATAGGCCTAACATCTGTTTGGTAGGCAAATTACTACAGAGGATTTCGAAGGAAGACATAAACAAAGGCAGGCTGATTAGGGATAGTAATCACAGCTTTGTGCACGGGAAAGCGTGTCTCGTGAAGTTAATTGAGGTTTCTGAAGAAATAATCAAGAATGTTGATGAGGGCAGTGTGGTAGATGTGGTATATGTTGACTTCAATTAGGCCTTTGGTAAGGTTCCACAAGGTGGCTTGCTGCAGAGAGATGCATGACATGGGATCAATGAAGAGCTAGCTAAATGGATGCAGAATTAATTCATTGATGGTACGAAGCAGAGGACAATTGTAGAAGGTTGCTTCTCAGACTGGAAGCATGTAATTAGTAGTGTTCCCCAGGGTTCCCATTTCTATTTGTCATGTACATGAATGATTTGGATGAGAATGTAGAAGGTTAGCAAGATTGCAGATGACACTAAAGTAGGCATTGCCATTGACAGTGAATGTGGTTATCAGGATTCACAGAGAGATCTCGATCAGCTGACTAACTGTGCAGAGGGATGGAAATGGAGTTTAATTCTGATAAGTGTGAGGTGTTGCATTTTGGGAAGACGAATGAGAGCAGGACTCTCACAGTGAATTGTAGGGCCCTGGGGACTGTTGTTGAAGAGAGGTATCGAGGAGTACAAGAACATGGTTGCCCAAAAGAGGACAGGATGGTGAACGTTTCAGTACTTTCCACATGATGGTATTCTTGTTGAGCCATCTGCCAATTGCACAATCCATAAACTGCAATCCTATAATTTTATTTCTGCTGTTAATTAATTAATATGGATGGTGTCACTACGTTTACAGCATTGTGCAAATAGGCACATACGTATAGCTAGAGTGCCTAAGACTTCTGCACAGTACTGTATTTGTTAACGTGGAGCAGAGAGTAATTCTGTAAATCAGGTGGGAGCAAAGGATGTTGGGAATAGCGAGGGTGCAGCACCGTGGGAGGGGTATGGGACAGGTGGCAGAGAAAGAGTACCGGGGCAGGAGGTGGCGCGGGTGCAAGAGACACCAGACAAAGTCATTTGATTCCAAAAAATTGGTTTGTTGATCATTACAGAATGTCTCTCTGGTGCTTCCTGCTCTCTCCTCTCTCCCTTCCCCTTTTCACAATCATGATTCCCCTCTCCCTGCCCCTTTCCCACTTTCAGTGCACAATTGTGATGGCATTTGGAGGATTGTGTACCGTATTGGTCACTCTCTTACAGGAAAACCATTAAAAACTGGTGAGGGTACAGAAGAGATTTATGAACATGCTAACTGGACTAGAGGGCTTGAGTTATACCTAATTGTCCATGCTAGAATTTTATTCACTGAAGGAGAGGTGACTACATAATTTATAAAATCATGAAAGGTATGCATAAAGTAGATGTTCATAGTCTTTACCCCAGTTTCAGGGAGTCCAAAACTAGAGGACACAAGTACAAGATAAGACGGGCAAGATTTAAAAGAGATCTGAGAGGTAACTCCTTTACACAGAGCCCCTGGAGTGACCTGTCAGAGGAAATGGTTAAGGCAGGTGCAATTGCAGCATTTAAGAGATGCTGAGATGGGTACATGGAGGAGAAGGGCTTGTAGGGTTAGGGGCTGAAACTGGGAATGTGGGCAGCAGGGAGGATGCTGTGGTTGGCATGGACCAGTTGGTCAAAGGGACTAACTGCATTACTGTTCCATCCTGTATCATTCTATGACACAATGAGGTGACTCTCCATTGGACAATGCACGAACAGGAAATGCACGCTAACTCTACAATATGTGCTCAAAACTGTAGCTTATATGTTACTTGCATAAAAAAATAGGTGCTGATAGATTATTGCTAATCCATTTCCGAAGATATCTTCTAGAAATTTAACCCCTTATTTTTTGGACATGAAAATCTTGCCTGCTTTTTTCACTGGATGAACAATCAAAGATTTTCATTTTGAAATTAAAGAAACATGACACTTTTTTTTCTAGTTTAAAAGGCCACAGTAGGATTTTCATACAAATGAAAAGACCAACACTTTCAAAATGCAAAACATTTTTTTCCTTTCTACTGGCCAGATTGTGCAAACATGCAGTAAACTGATCAGCAGAAAGCAATCTTTGTATTGTATGAACATTAATTCTTTATGGAAACAAATAACACCGGCAACATTTAGGTAGTAAAATATTCCAAACAAGCATTATCAAATTACGTAATACCTTGAACAAAGGTGATTATCAGGACAGGTAACCAGAAAAAGTCAAAAGGATATTTTGTAAAGGAACTTTAGTACAAAATAACTTTTATGCTTTATTGTTTGTTCCTTAATAGCACAGGAGCAGAATTAAACTCTGATATATGGTTGGGCACTCTGCCATGTTATGCTACAGCAAGAGCAAACTTTATCTACATCCAGTTCTCATTGATCACGTTTAAACAAAAATTGTCCTTGCATTATCATGTTTTGCTTTCCTTCAAAATGAAATCTGGTGAGCAATGTCCTAAAATGTGAATAAAGTTGCACAGACAGGAATGTGTCACAGCACAACATATAAAAAAGTACCAGCAAGGAAAGGCCGCACACCCCACCGAGCAGATTCTACCATTCATGACCGATTTAACAATTTGTTTCAGCCTACTTTTCCGCTCAATCACCAGAATTCTTGAAACTCCCATGGTCCAAAAACCACTCAGCTCTTCTTTAGTTTATTTAATGATTCATAAATAGCTCTCTGTGGTAGAAAATTAGGAAGATAACAACCTTTGAAGAGAAAAGAAATTCACCTCACTATACAGTGGTTTCTCCTGAGACTATCCTCCTAATTCTAAACCCCTGGGCTTCACCACCTCTACCAAGCCTTTTTTGAACATTCTTTATTGTAAGTGATTACCTCTCATATTTTTAAGCTCCACAGAATACATGCTCATTCTTTCCTCAAAGGGTGGCCTCTGCATCCAGAGACGGACCTAATAAGATTTCACTGTATCTCCGAGTAAGTATATCTCCCCTTAAATAAGGAGAGCAAGATGGTACACTTGTAGCAAGAGAAAGAAAACAGGCTATTTTACAGGTTGGTAAATTGTGATTGATGGGGTTCTTCTGGCAAAAATACTGGAGTTCAGATGTTTACAGTTCATATTAATGACTTCGTTGAGGTGAATTGGTTGAGGAAGTAGTGAGTATGAAAAGGGATAAATATGCAGATTGAGTATTGTATGGGGAAACAGGTGATAATCATTTTGGTAAGATGAACAGAAAAGCAGAATATTAGTTAATATGAGACTGTTGGAAGTTAACAGTGAGAAAGATCCTTGTTTTTGTTATAGAGGAAGCATGCAGTTAGTGTGGAGATGCAGCAAGTAATGAAAAGGGTAAATGTCTGATATTGTAATAAGTACCAGTACAGAAGATTTTTCATTTACTAGAAAATGACCTTTTCAATGGTCTTGTTTCTATGTTTACCTCAACCTTATGTTTAACGTTTCAATCCTGGCCTTATTTGTCATTTCTGGAAACATCTGCGGAATCATAACGACAATTGATCTAAGGAATTATCCATGACACCATAAAGAAAACCTAGACAATCTGACCATGAGGTATTGGAGTAGAATTAGGCTATTCAATCATGACCAACTTATTTCCCCTTTCTATACTAATCTCCTGCCTTCTTCATATACTTTTACTACTCATACTAATCACGAACTTACCAACCTCTGTTTTAAATATACCCAATGATTTGGCTTCCACAACCTTCTGTGGCATTGAATTCCACAGATTCACCACTCTTTGACTAAAGAAATTCCTCCTCATCTCTGTTCTAAAGGGATCTCCTACAATTCTGAGGTTGGATCCTCTTGTCCTAGACTCTCCCATTAATGGAAACATTCTCTCCTCATACACTCTACTTAGGACTTTCAATATTTGGTATGTTTCAATGAGACCCCCCCCCCCCCCATTCTTTTACAATCCAACGAGTACAGGTTCAGAGCCATTAAACACTCCTCCTGCATTAACCTGTTCATTCTCATGAACCTGCTCTGGAACTTCTGCAATGCCAGCACATCCTTCCTTAGACTGCAAACAATACTCCAAATATTTTCTTAACAATGCCTGATAAAGTCACAGCATCACATCCTTTAAAACCTGTTTCATGTCTATGGGGAAAAAGGGTCATTCATACTTCAACACATTAGTACATTTTTATACAAATTCCCCTACACAATCAGAATTAGAATCAGGCTTAATATTACTGGCATATGCAGTGAAATTTGTTAACTTTTTGGCAGCAATATAATGCTATATATGATTTTTAAAAAAACCTGAATTACAGTAAATATATATAAAATAGTTAAATTAAGATATGTCATGCAAAAAGACAGAAATTAAAAAGTGAGGTAGTGTTCATGGGTTCAATGTCCATTTAGAAATCAGATGGCAAAGGGGAAGAAGCTGCTCTTGAATTGGGGGGGGGGGGGGGGGGGTGTGTGTGTGTGTGTGTGTGTGTGTGTGTGTGTGTGTGTGTGTGTGTGTGTGTGTGTGTGTGTGTGTGTGTGTGTGTGTGTGTGTGAGAAATTATTTTTGTTACCAGCTAAGTTACAATTTGAAGTGACAAACACTACTACATATTATACCAGATAGAAGTACCATGTGTCACTTACATTAAATGCGTATAGCATCTACAAATGCCTTTATAGTGTAAACTAATTGTGCATATCCACACATAATTTGCTAATCCTGATGCTACACATTGTCCAATGCATGCCATGGAAACTAATACTCAAGCTTACACTTATGATTGTTTTACAACAAGGTTCAAGTGATAATTACAACTGTAAATATATATTTAATTTCACTAAACATTGCATGCAAAAACACAAGAAAATGTACATTGTGCACAAATGTCATTTTTCTGTTTCGTTTAAGACAGTAACATGTAATGTCCATGTATTGTGTTGATAAAAATTATAAACACGTTCCCTATTTCACAGTAGTGGCTGAAGTGACCAAATATCTGCCTCAATAATTGTAGTCTTTCCATCTATTTGCAACAAAATCTGGTCATCTTAAATTATCACCTTCAAGCCTTCCAATGGAAAGTGATCATCAAAACATCAGACTGGAATTGCAATGAGTTTAATTCATCATACTTACTGAGGAAAGCTTGCACTGTAATTCAGAATGCATGGTGTCTGACAGATCAACAATATTTGTATTCATGTTTGGTTTTCACAAAACATCTTCCATTTAGGATTCAATTATGAGACTAGCTTATTGCAACTGTAAACTTGTCTCAGGAAAACAAACAAAAAAAAAGCAGAAACCATTTAAATACTTAATCTGGGAATATCATTTTTGCAATCATTACATGAAAATATATTCTTTCTATCTGAGTAACATTTTTTAAATGAAAATTTTCTTTGCCTACATTCTTACTTGGAAATATAAAATTTTGCTGCAGAAATGTCAGTATGATTGAAATTAATTCCAATGGAATGGAAGAGAAAAACATTTGATCTCAGAGATTTGGTGTGGGGAGTGGATCACCTATTTGAGTCTGAACTTAGTGTGTATTGATTCTTAACAAGGCTGTTTCTTTCTAATACGATTGTGTGATTTTCTGCAAGATACTTTCCATGGAAACATCTTCCTTCCCTGGATCAGTTAAAATCCAATCATTCAAACTTTTTATAATGTGCCTGCATAAAACTTTATTCATGAGGTTCAGTATTATATTTCTCTGCCTCAAAGGTTATTCAAATAGCAATACTGAACCAATAGTCCTCAGCATCAAAGTCGTACCTTATTGGAGGCCATTTCACTGACAGAATTCCTGGTCTGCAGGGTCTCCAGCTGGTCCAGGCACCAGTCAAGCTCCTCCAGGGTCTCTGTTGCGAGCTTTTGGTAGGCCTCCTCTGCGAGCAAACAGATGAATGGAAGTTCAGCTTTTGAACTTTTTACAGGATTAGCTTTGACAGTGTAAGGGTCCACCATGCCACACAAAGCCATGTTCGGGTGACCAGAGCTCACACATGAGTTGTCCTTCATAATGTTTTCTCAATAAAATAACAACAGGAATATATTCTTTTCTCTGTTTCAAACCAGAGCGGCCACGTTAGCGTTGAGTTCTTTTTCTGTGGGAAAGCAAAACACAGTAGCAGGTCCGTCAGTCATAAACGTTATACAATGAATGAAGAATTTTCTCTTTGTCCATCCTTTGATGTACTGGTATTATTAAAGCCAAAGTGAACACACTTATTTAGTCTGCAGAATATTTTCCATAAAATAAATAGACGCTTTTATCCTGAGCCAGGTACTTGAGACAGCTTCACATTGCCCATGAAATTTTCTTCATGATGATTCCGAATGAATTTTTTAAACTGCTCCACAGCTGCTCAGTTGAATGTATAAAACCATTTGAACAAGCCAGTACATCCTCTCACACATTCCACTTCCAATTAGGTTAGTTTCCTGCTTTTTTTCCTGTTTCAACTGTGACATTAAACCATTCGCATCACTTCAAGAAAATATGACTAGTTTTATCTTCGTAATACTAGAATCAGTTAGAGGACTCTGTGGCATCACATAACTCAGAAAGTCTGCCTCTTTTCTTTGAACCAGAAGCAGTAGTGCTCTGAAAAAGCAAAGGGCCAGGCTGATTAGAAATCCCGGCATAGATCTTTAGGGAGGATCCGGATCTGGCACGCCTTCAGTGAGAAGCATACAAAGCAGTTTTTGAGAGTTGGCTGCCAAAATATCTCCAGGTTCCATCACAATAAAATGTATTGAACTGATACACATTTTTCTATTTTTCATTATATTTTAAGAATATAAAATGCCTTGAAAAAGTATTCAGACCCCAAACCTTTTGTTCTTGTACAAGAGTATTACAACCAGAGATTTTAATCAATTTAACTAAGAACATTTAGTTGTGAATCACATGCTCCTTTTCCCCCCACAGCAGAGCCCAAAAAAAAAACAGGAAAAATTGTCAAAAAAGAAAAACTAAAAGTTCAAAAACTGAAATGGCAGCTTCTCAAAAGTATTCATCCCTCTTTGCTCAGTGCTTAGTTGGACCATCTCTCGCACACATTACAGCCAATCAAATCAAGTTTACTTATCATTCAAACCGTAGATACAGCTGAATGAGACAATATTCCTCTGGGGCCAAGATAAAAATATTCAAAATAGCAAGCTAACATTAAAAAATAGTGCTGTGTTTGCGAGCACACCATCTTACTGGAAGTTTTTATTTTGGATAACTCTCGATCAGCTTTGTATAATGTGATGGAGTGAGATTTGCCTTTTCCTCCAAGCAAAGTTGCTCAAGCTGTGCTGGGTTACTTGGGAATGGTGCTGGACAGCAATCTTGAGGTCTTGCCAGAGATATTCATTCGGGTTGAGCTCAGGACTCTGAGTGGGCCACCCAAAGCCATCAATTTTCTTCATTTGAAGCCTCTCATTGGTTGCTCTGGCAGTGTGCTTTGGGTCATTGTCCTACTGAAACGTAAACTTCCTTCCCAGTTTAAGCTTTCTGGCAAAGGCTAGCAGGTTTTTACCCAGAGTATTTAGCAGCACCAATCATTCCTGACCAGATTTCCAGTCCCTGCTGTTGAAAAGCATCCACAAAGCATGATGCCATCTGCACCACACTTTACAGTAGAGATGGTGTACCTGACTGACGTGCAGTATATGATTAGTGCTACATGTACAGCTTAGTGTTGAGGCTAAGATGTTCCAATTTAGTCTCATCCAACCACAACATTTACTTCCACCTCTTTACAGTATTTTCTAAGTGAGGTTTTACAACGTCTTTATGGACAAGAGTATGCTTTTTTAAAGTCAGGGTTCCTTCCTTACCACTCTTCCAAAAATATCCTTTTTGTGCAAGGCCTTAGAGATTGTGGAGAAAAGAACTTCATCTCCATTTGTAGCCACTGACCTCTGCAGCTCACTCAGTGTGACTGTTGGTGTCACAGTAGCCTCTCTTACAAGTGCCATTTTTCTGCAGAGACCAAGTTTGGAGGGGCGACCTGTGGCTGCAGTTTTATATTTTCTCCATTTCCCATGATGCACTGCACTGAATTCTGAGGTATGTTCTGTGCCTTTGAGGTGATCTTGAACCCTTCCACAGACTTGTGCTTCTCTATTACCATTTCCCTGACTTGTCGCAAGTACTGGTCTTCATTTTGGTTTGATCTGATGAAAGATTTCCATACTGTTGGACTTTACAGAGAGAGGGGGTATTTATTCTTGTAAATTCATTGAAAACAGGTGATTCTCCAATTGTCTACATCAACAAATTGGGTGGGTGGATAAAGTAATCTACAGTATTGCACCTGAAAAAAGCTAGCCTATTAATTGCAAAGTGGATGAATACTTTCTTTGCCTCACAATTTTGGTTTTTAATCTCTAGTAAATTATTGACAGACATGATGCACAATGCTTTGTAGATTAGCTCAAAAATCCTGCTTCAATATATTTTAATTTTAGAAAATAAGACAGTAAACTATTAAAATATTTATGGGAGCTGAATACTTTTTCAGGGCACTGTATTAAATTTGAAGTCACCAAGAAAGAAACAGGATATTGACTAGTACAGCACAGTGTGTGTTCTTTTCCTCATGATGTTGTGTGGATCCATATAAACCTTCTCCACAATCAATCCAGCCCTTCCATAATCCTCCATTTTTCTTACATCCAATGTGCTGATCTGACGTCACTGTTCTATCAACCTCTACAATCTTTACCAGGCGCCTGGCACTCTATGTATTAAAAATCTACCTCTGACATCTCCCTAAACTTTCCTCCACTCACCTTAAATGGACATCCTCTGGTATTGACCATTCCTGCCCCGGGCTAAAAAAGTCTACTCATAATCTTATACACCACGATCGAGTTGTCTCTCACCCTACTTTGCCTGCTCAATCTTTCCTCATAGATCATGTTCTGTAATCCAGGCAGCATCCTAGCAAGTCTCCTCTGCATGCTCTCTAAAGCTTCCAGATCCTTCTGGTTCTATAATGAGGCGACCAGAACAGAACACAATACTCTAGGTGTGGTTTAATAATGATTATGTTAACGTATCAAAGATGTTAAGTAGAAAAATAATCTGAGAATCAATAATTCTACCAGACATTTTAGTAAAATCTGAAAGTAACTCAGGTCAATAAAAATTATTTTATAAATAATAATCACTCTTACTTTAGAGATGCAAGGTTCAAGTTCCACTTCAGAGGTTTGAGCACAAAGGAGTGCTTCACTTAAGGAATGTTACACTGTTGGAGCAGCCATGTACACGGTGTGATGTCTGATGTACATGTAAAAGGCCCCATGCCACTACTTCGATGAAGAGCAAAGCAGCCAGGTGCTCAAGCCAATAATCAACCACTAAAAGCAGATTACCTAGTCATTTTCACATGCCTGCTTGTTGAGAACTTGCTGACGGCAAACTCACTGCTACTTTTCCCATCAAAAATATTTGAGCTTTAAAGAACTTTAGGAAATGTTGAAAGCTCCTGCATAAATCTAACCGGTTTTCTTTTGATACTGTAATGACGAGTTCAAAACAATATTTCCTTACACCTTGGGCTATCTTGGTGGTGCAAAAAACACCTAATAACTGTAATAACTGCCTGGTTTCATAATGGTAGGGCAAAGCACTGCTGGATTTTTTTTTTCAAACTTATAATTATGCTGAAATTTAAGTAAAATTGTATTGGCACATGATCAACTGCACACAAAGGGCATGTTTTGCTGCCTACAAATTTCCTGCTGTACTTTGCCAGGAGTGTGCCTTAAAGGGCAATGATGAGATCAAGGTATTGGAAACAATGAACAGTGCCTAAAATTCATCATTTCAGGATGGCATGTTGGGGAAAAATTTCTTGCATGCTCTAAGTAAGGATACTAGAGAAAAATACAGGGATTCTGTATGTGAAGTTTTTCTGGAATCCTGACCCCAGAGCAGCCTTAGCAAGAGCCAAGAGCCTATTGATATCAAAGCATGCAATATAGTTCATGAACAGGACCAGCGTGGGATTACTGCCACAAACACTGACAACTTAATGAAAACTATTCAAGAACCTTTCTCATGGGAGCATAGGAGCCTGAATGAATCAGCCAGGTACCACAGCTAACCATCTTTGGGCCCAAACTGCAGTTACATTATCAACAGCACAGACATCTTTTATTCCCTTTGCCTTTTGCCGACCCAACAAATGGTCAGGGTCATCTCTGGAGACCCCATGAAGCGCTACTGGAGCTCTGAAATTCTGTAGCTGCCCTCCACACTTGCCATCCTGGCTCCGTATAGATAACAATGTGTGGCAGAGAGAGCAAAGTTAACTTTCAGTGATAAAGCAACTGGTTTTGATACTCAATGCCAATTTAGCTCCCATTCCACTTTCAATGCAAACCTGTGATATCACACTCAATATACTCTGCTTAATTTTAATTCTGCTATCTCAACAGAAATAGGGCAGGCAACTGGTTAAAGTGCTGGAAAGGCACTGTGCATTGAACACTTAAGAATTCATATCAACTGTCATTTTAATGATAGGGTTTCCAGCAACGTCAGGAACACATGCATCAGGCATGTGGAGCTTTGAACAGTTAAAAGCTGGTATCCAATGATATCATGTGAACTTGCAAATCATGCATATACAGTATCCATGTGACCAACCTTCCACCAACTTGCTGGATTTGCGGAAATAAGAACTTGAATTTGGTCAGGTGCCTCGTGGACTCTATCAAGTATTAAGTGAGTCTAATAAGATACCAAGGGATACTGCTGAATGTTTTCAGAGAACCCCCAAAGGCTCAAAGGGGTAGATAAGTATTCTGTAATGTGTTTTAAGGTGCCAATCAGTAAAATAAACATCCAATACAAAATTAACTGGTGAAGGGATGGTAGTCTGGAGAGAAGTTAACCATCATTAAATGTTATCATTATGAAAAGGAATAACATCTTTCTGGAGTGCCATTATCTTATTGCTGGTTCACCACTAAATTCCTGTTACCACTTGGTGCTCTTTTCTGCATAACAGTGGCTTGATGTGGGAGTTTATTTGAGTAGCAGGTATCTTTTAAATGCGTCATAAATTAATTAAAATAAATTGCAATAAAACTAGAAGTAATCTGGCCTTCAGTCCACTGTCTGGCAAATTATACACACCTCAGCTTCTTTTGCAAACGTGTATAAAAATGACTTTGCTCTGTCGCATTTGAATTCAAGTTTAACAAATACACAGTTTGATTCTGCTATTACAAACATCTCTTTTTTTTGTCTGAAGTGCTGGCAGTCAACTTTTCTACACGCTGAGTTTGAAAGAGATGAAATTAAATTCATGGGTCTGTTTATCCACCTCCAAGGAGCTCTGCTAATGAGTGACGTGGCTTCACGCCGTATGAAATGTAGAAACCACGGTACAGTAAAAACAAACGCCTACTTTCCAGCTTCAGTAACAGTAGGTAATTTACACTTGTAAAGCTGAAGGAACAGCATCCATCACGGCGAAGGACGTAATATTATTTCCACAGTGTCAAATAATCCTGAAGAACTAAAGAGATGAAACTTTATAAGCATTTGCAAATGATTTCATGAGGATTCTGGATTCATGGTGTGTTTAAATTAAACGGTAACTCTTGCAAAAATATTTACTAGCTAATCCTTCGATTCGTTTCCTGATGGGCTGGTGTGTTCATGCTTTTGTTGATAGCACGATATAAGGAAGGACAAAATGAGAACTACGCCTGCAATCAACAGAACAGCTCTGATGAATCCTCATCGCATCAACGCCCCTGTCACGCCCACCTATTCAAAATGTCATCTGTCTGTCCACGTTCGCCAGGTTCTTCCCCCACCAACACTTGAAGGCTCTGTTTCTCTCTGCACTATTTACACCACTTTCTCCCTCCCCTCGCCCTGATATTTTACATTCCATATCTCTGTAAGAAAAAAAAATATTCTCTAGGGACAGAAAACAAACTAGTGCAGGAACTTAGCAGCATCTGTGGAGGCAAAGAGTTGCTCAGTGTCACAACCCTGCACCACGAGCCAGGACTGAAAGAGTCGAGAGAAGATGTGTATAGAGGTAAGAGGAGAGATGAGGCAATAGGTGGAGCCGGCTGAGGAGAGGGATGATGGGCAGATGGGGGAGTGGGAGTTTAGTGATGGTGGCTGGTGGTCGATAAATGGAAAAAGATAAGGAAACTAATTATGCCAATAGAGCCAGCTGAGAATAGATAGAAAACAGAAGAAGGTAGAGACAGTCTAGGGGAGTGGGGAATAGAGCCTCTTGGGGAGAGGGTAGTTCAGACGTGGAAGTCAATGGGTGATAAGTAGGAACCAGGAAGTAAAACCCTAGGTGGATGAGCAGGAGTGAGAGTGGAACAATGGAGGTACATTTTAACTGACAATGGGAATGTCAATGTATGTGCCTATGGCTATTAGCTACCCAAGCTGAATATAAGGCATTGTTCTAGTTTGTGCTTTGCTTCAGTACAGCAAAGGAGAAGGCCAAGGACAGACAAGCCATGTAGGAATGGAAGAGGAGTTAAAATCACAAGCAATCAGTTTGACAGTCCCCCACTGACCTCTCCGTCCTCGGCCTTCTCCACTGCCACAAAGAGACCAAATGCAAACTGGAAGAACAACATGTATTCCTCTTGGGTAACTTACAAGTCAATGGTGTGAACACTGAATTTTCTAACTTAACCCCCACCCTGTGTTCCTTTTCCAGTCCTATTGTTCTACTTAGGCTCCTTCTGCCTTTATTCGCTTTTTCCATTAACTCCGCCTTTTATTCCTTATCTATTACCCACCAGCCTCCATTTCTAAACAGTGTCTTCCTCCACCTGGCTCCATTTGCCTGCCACCCACTCATCTCACTGACTTACATTCACCACCTCTCCTTCTTACTTCTTTCTTCTGGCTATCTTTCCGCTACACTCTCAGTCCTGATGCAGGGTCTCAACTCTAAATATCAACCATTCCTTTGCCTTCACAAATGCTGCTTAACCCATTGAGTTGCTCCTGCAGTTTGTCTATCCATTTTCTCTTCATGATGAGCTTTAAAAACTTTATTTAGGCCACCACAGCACCAGGCCCCAACACCTGAACCCAAAACAAATTCTCTTCTTTAACTCTCTGCCTACCACAAACCATCTTATGCCATGACCTATAGTTCTAGTCTCACCCAGCCTCAGTGCAAAAAGCCTGCTTGCATTTACCCTATCTATACCCCTCAAAATTTTGTATACTTCTATCAAATTTCCCCTCAATCTTCTAACTTAATACAGCCTGAATCTATTCAATCTTTCCTTATAACTCAAGTCATCCAGACCTGGCAACATCCTTGTCATTTTCTCTGCACTCTTTCAACCTTGAGTACATCTTTCCTGTAGGTAGGTGACCAAAACTACATACTGATGAAGGAAACTTTTTTGAATACATTTGCCAAACTCTATCCATCTGATCCTTTTACAGTAAGGGATTCCCAGTCAGTATGTGGAAAGTTAAAATCACCAACTGTAACAACCTTATGTTTCTTGAAACAGTCTGCAATCTTCTTACCAATTTGTTCCCCTAAATCCCTATCAGAATCAGGTTTATTACCACCAGCATGCGTTGTGAAATTTGTTAACATAGCAGCAGCAGTTCAATGCTGCTAAGTTAATAGGTCTGAAATATAGCCCCATGAACACAGATAGCCAGTATCTTCAGTTGTGTTTCCTTTTTCATCTCTCTAATTCCAAATGTTAAGACTGCTGAAATAAAAAAGCCAACATCTAACATATGGGAGGAAGACATCATGCATTATTCAAGATTGTTTAATGTCATTTCCAGTACATAAGTGTAAAGGAGAATAATTGTTATTCCAGATCTGATGCAGCACATAAAAAATGATCACAGAAACAACACAATAAATAATAATAAATAAAACAATAAATATAAATACATAATATAGCTTATATACATGGATTTTATATCCATAAAGTGATGCTAGGCACAGGAATGCCTGTACATAAGGTGCCTGAGAGTAAATGATGAAGTAGTAGAGATTGGGGGGTGTGAAGGCTAGGGTTAGTGGGTGGAGTAAATGATAAAGTAGCAGTGGTTGGGGGGGAAAGTAACTGTTTTTGAGTCTGTGCTCCTGGAGGGGATGCTACATAGCCTCCTCTCTGATGGAGGTGGGACAAACAGACCATGAGCTGGATGGGTGGGATCCTTCATGATGTTACTGGCCCTTTTCTTGTACCTCTCTGTATTTTGGAGGGTTGCAGATTACATCCCCAGTTTTCAGGCTGGATCCCCACTATACAACTATAGTCAGCACTAAAGCACTGGAAGCAGTCTCATAACCACTTCTTTTCATTGCACTAAATTTGGTGCTGCTAAACTGATAGGAAAATAAGGCTCTCCTATTTTTCACTTCTCTCTTCCCCTTTGTTGTTCCTCTATATTTTTCCACCATTTATTTCTCAGTATAGTTTCCTAGCCCATTCTTTATTTTCATCTTGTTTCTTTGGTATTGAGCTCTTGCCTGGAACTAATGATGATATCTTGCCCTGGAGTAAGGAGTCTAACAAATAAATTACTAGCATTTCCATTTGCCTTCCACTATTTGTGGACTCCCTGAACCTACTTTGGCTAGGTAAACATTAGTTGATGTCATGGCAACTATTGTGCTTGCACAGACATTAGTGATGTTGTGCAAATTGAAAACATTTTAGTGATACTGACTGAAAAACTGATTTCATTGGGATACCAGACCTGATCATTGAAATTGCTCTAAGGCATGTGTTTCCATGCCAGTTCTGAAGAAGGGTCTTGGCCCAAAATGTTGACTATTTATTCATTCCCATAGGTGCTGCCTGACCTGCAGAGTTCCTCCAGCATTTTGTGTGTGTGTGTTACTATGTGTTTTCAAATTTGGTTTTAATTGAAGAGGAGTTCAGGAGATGTGGGAAGTGTGTGGTGCAAGAATAACAATTAAAACTGGTATTATTGAAATAGATCATGAATAACTGGGACCTAAGTACCAATCCCTGGCAGTATCCCACTAATCATAGCCTGAGAAACCCCGAGAAAGACCTGTTCATTGCCACTTTTGGCCTTTTGTCCACTAACCAATCCTTAATCCATGCAAGTACATTACCCACAATTTCTTGGCGATGAACCTCCTTTGCAGCCCTCTGAAAATCTCTATACATCATTTCTACTGATTCCCACTTATCTGTATGAACCATATTCTTCAGTACGGGAAACAGAGATGCAGTACCCTTTTAGGAAAGAAGAATTTTTACTGAATTTAAAAAATCCAAAATGGGATATTGCTCTGAAGTGAAGCCCAGCAGATTAAAAAAAAAGCTTCCTTGAATAAGGTGTCATCTTTGCCTGCATAATAAGTACACAAAACAGAAAATACTTCAGGATATCTTAACTGAGTGATGGACACCAGATCAAATTAAATTTGCTTTTCTTCTCAAAACTTCCCTCAATAATTTTCTCTTCATGAGCATGTATCTAGATCTTCTTCAGTTTGTTGTCTTTTACAAGAGTTTTCTTCTCCCCCCTGCATTGATATATTGTTTCAGGAGAGCCAAAAGTAAAGTCTATATTGCACCACAATTCTATGTCTAAAAATTGACCCGCTTCCACATATTCTTAATATGCTAGATTGTAGTAGTGTTTATTCATCGGTGATTAAAGAACTATTGGAAAGAAGGAATGATAAATGGTTCATATAGATGAAAGATTCAAATGTCTTGATGACTCAAAGAAAGCCTGTCATTAAAATACGCCTTCCACACAAAAAAAAACATACAGAGTGGAATTTAAGCTATAATGGGATAATACTTGCCACCTAACATCAGCAGTCTTGAATGAAGTTTCTGGTACTCAGCCATTTAAACAACAGTAATTCCAGGACTTCAAAGCATGTGTTGTCAAATACATGAATCCTGGAAGTCTGCCACAAGAAGTGCAGAATCCAGCCTTCAATTTGGAAATACCTCTCCACCTAAAACCCCATTGATTTCAGGAGTCCTACAAATTAAGGACAGGAAAAGGCAAACTACTTTAAACAGACTTTTTTCAAAAGTTTAATGTTTTAAATTGTTTTAATAAATGCTTTTATTTTGACATTAAGGAATTAGTTGAGCATTAACAACTTTTAATTGATTTCATCAAAAGAATCGGAATCAGAATCATAATCAGGTTTATTATCTGTCGTATGTCGTGAAATTGGTTAACTTAGCAGCAGTAGTACAATGCAATATATAATAATATAGGAAATAAAAATAAATAAGTAAATAAATTACACTAAGTATGTATATGTGTATTAAATAGTTAAAATAAAAATAGAGAAAAAAACAAAATAATAAAAGTGAGGTAGTGTCCAAGGGTTCAATGTCCATTTAGGAATCAGATGGCAGAGGGGAAGAAGCTGTTCCTGAATCACTGAGTGTGTGCCTTCAGCCTTCTGTACCTCCTCCCTGATGGTAACAGTGAGAAAAGGGCATATGCTGTGTGAAGGAGGTCCTTAATAATGGATGGCACCTTTCTGAGACTCCACCTCTTGAAGTTGTCTTGGATACTACAGAGGCTAGTACCCAAGACAGAGCTGATTAATTTTACAACTTTCTGTAGCTTCTTTCAGTCCTGAGCAGTAGCCACCCCCCCCCCCCCCCCCAGTACAAGACAGTGATGCATCCTGTCAGAATGCTTTTCACGGTACATCTGTAGAAGTTTCAAGCGTCTTAGATGACAAACCAATTCTCTTCAAACTCCGAATAAAATAAAACCGCTGTATTGCCTTCTTTATAATTGCATCAATATGTTGGGACCAGGTTAGATCCTCAGAGATCTTGACACTCAGAAACTTGAAATTGCTTACTCTCTCCACTTCTGATCCCTCTAGGAGGATGGGTTCATGCTTCCTTGTCTTACCCTTCTTGAAGAGTACAATCAGCTTTTTCGCCTTACAGACATTGAGTGCAAAGTTTTTGCTGAGACACCACTTAACTAGCTGGTATATCTCATCTTGTATGCCCTCTCTGCCAACAATGGCTGTATCATCAGCAAATTTATAGATGGTATTTGAGCTATGCCTAGCCACACAGTATATACAGAGTAGAACAGTGGGTTAAGCACACACCCCCAAAGTGCAACAGTGTTGATCGCCAGTAAGGAGGAGATATTATTACCAGTCTGCACAGATTGTGATCTTCTGGTTAGGAAGTCGAGGATCCAGTTGTCGAGGGAGTTTCAGAGATCCAGGTTCTATAGCTTATTGATCAGGACTGTAGGATTGCTGGTGTTAAACGCTGAGTTATGGTCAACAAATAGCATACTGTCATAGGTGCTTGTACTGTCCCGATCTTAGGCGGTGTGAAGAGCCATTGGGATTGCATCTAATTTAGACCTATTGTGGCAATAGGTAAATTGCTGGGGGTTCAGGTCCTTGCTGAAGCAGAAGTTGATTCTGACCATAACCAACCTCTCAAAGCTTTTCATCACTGCAGATATGAGCGCTACTGGACGCCAGTCATCAAGGCAGCTCACACTACTTTTCCTGGTGTAATTATTTCCCTTTTGAAGTAGGTGGTAACTTCTGACAGTAGCAATGAGAGGTTGAAAATGTCCTTGAATATACCCACCAGTTGGTTGCTCTAAGTTGTGAGAGGTTTACCGGGTACTTGATCAGGGCCTGCCACCGTACGAGGGGTCACCCTCCTGAAAGCCAGCCTGACATCGGACTCCGAGACAGAGATCACAGGGTGACCGGAAGCAGCAGATGAAAACTGTTAAAAGCCTCATGATTTTTAGAGTTGACCCCAGCTCTCCCTGCTCTGACAGTGGTCAAAGCTTCCATAACATTTTCTCCTTACTCAGCTTCCTGAGATCTTGCTGCCACTGGAACTAAGCTAATGGAATCTTGATGAAGCAACAACAGGGCAATTATCATCATCCCGTATATAGGGTACACATTTTATATTTATGACAATGAAGACAATGACCCAGGACCAATTCTGAACAAGAAGAACTTTTGCCCATTAGACAATGTTTAAAATACTGGGCCTCGCTTGGCATTGTGGCACCATGTGGATGATAAGCTGCATATTTATGCATAATTATTTTTATTTAAATAACGACCTTGTACTATAATGTGGTTGCAAAACAACAAAGCTCATGGCATACACCAGTGATAATAAACCTGTTCTGATTAGTGGCACTTCGCTTTTTACTTTCCAACTGGGAAAGAGGGAAGGGGATTTGTTAACTTAGGCAAATAATTTGCCCTGGGCAAACGGAGAAATTCCAGGGGACAAATGTTAAAAACAAGAAGTTATCAGCAAAAGGGAAGTGGAACTTTTGAAGGTTAATAACTGTTAAACAAATTATAAAGGAAATTTGCAGCAATGATGCAAGTACATTTGAAGGAACAGTAAAGGTTTGAGAGGCTTTCTGGGTGCAGTTCTATGTAGACAAATCATGAAACAAAATGGAAAACTAAATTTGAGTTTGCTAAAATTCATCATAATGTATTTATGTCCTGCTTCTGTTAATGATGAATGCTTCCTCGGCAAAAAAGCAAGGAACACTTCTCAACTGCATGGAATATATGCAGGAAAATTCTTTGATAAGTGCTTATGTTTATTGATTACAATTTGTCAATGTTATTGATTGAAAATTAAGTTCTATAAATCTGCAGTTTTACAGCCTTCCAATAAAATCTACATTCATAGGACAAGATACTTATTGCCTTATAAAGGAAAGGATTAAAAATACAAAAACCACAAGAGTAAGAAACAGAGATGTGAAAATGTGCAAATGCTGGAAATCTAAGAAACACGACTGTTTACTCTTTTCCATAGACGATGCCTGGTTTGCTGAGTTCCTCCAGTTTTTTGTCCATGTTGCTTAGAGTAAGAAACATATACAGTTTACACTGCATCTTCTGTGAATGCGCTGCCAGAGAAAGAGGCTCATTAAACACATCTACTGATGGTTTTTAAGAAGTCGATTCTGCGTCGGTTTGTATGTACCTGATAATGCAGTTTGATAGAACACAGACTGGTCCTAAACATTTCTTTATTCACATGGACAATTTGAACTATAACATGAAGATAAACATTGTTTATTGTCTGGTAAAATATTAAGTTTGAGAGCATGATCTTTCCTCTGCAACAACCTCTTCACATTCCTGATTAGCCAGTGTTTATTTTCATTTTGTCACTACTGAGGAAGAAGTGATTAGATAAACGACTCACATAGATGGCAGATTTGAATGTCTGGATTAGCTAATGAAATCATCCTCATAAAACTACATTTCCTCATAAAAGCCTTATATTGTACCCTGTTGGGGAATGGTAAGATGTCCATTAATCCCATTCAGAGCTATTAATCTGAGGAATAAAGCACAATATGTCCTTCACTGTACTGTTTATTGTACATTATAGTTCACCAAACAATTTTATTGCTTTACAATTTTCCCCATGACTGCTAATTATAAAGGGTTCTAAAGTACTTAATGTGATGGTGTACAGAACATGACTGACCGCATTTTCACTGACCTTTCTAATGCTTAAATTTGGCCAGGGTAGTGCTGGGAAGAAAGGCTGGATTTTAAATGTTGCAGCAAAAACAAAATCAGGCTTTTAGGAAGATTACATTTTGTTATAAAAATATAACAATTTTATACTTCTTGCTCTAATACTACCCTCATATCGAATCATTTAACTCTGACTATATTCCTGGAAAGATCTAAAATAAAACCACATAATGAAGTTGTGGTTGCATGTGGGCAAAAGTTTGTTTTCTCCTCCTTTCTTCTTAGTAAGGTTAACTTGGGAACAATTTCATTAAGAACATATGGAGCAGAGCAGTTGGCCCCTTGAGTCAGCTCCGTCATGCAGTAAGATGATGATTGTTCCAAATTTGGCCCCATCACCAGTTTCTGTTCTCTTCCTGCACCTTAATTTCCACGAATCTCATCCTTCAACATACTCAAAGGCTGACTTCACAGCTCTCTGGGTAGAGAATTTCAAACTTTCACAACCTTCTGAGAAATTTCTCTTTACTTCTGTTTGAAATAGCCAACCTCTCATTCTGAATCAATGCCTCATAGTTTTTGCATATCCCACGAAGGAAAATTATCTTCACAGCAATGCCCTGCCAATGCCCTGCAGAGTCATGAAGGTTTAATCGGATCACTTCTCCCAAACTCCAACGAGCAATGACTCGACCTTTATTCATAAGTCAACCACTTCATCCCAGGAGTCAATCCTGTGAGCTATCTCAGCACTGCCTCCAACGTCAGCACATCCTCCAAGCAGTATAGAAAGCAAAACTGTAAACTATACTCCAGATATAGTCTTTTCTGAGCCCTGTAAAGCTGCATCAAAGTTTCCCTACTTTGATAGTCCATGGCTTTCGCAAAATGAACAGCAATCCATTAGGTTTCCTAATTGTTGCTAACATTTTGAGCTTTGTGTTCTGGAGCTTCACTTCATTTAAATAATAATTTCCTTTGTCATTCCTCCTTCAAAAGTGGAAAACATTTTTTTCAAATTATATTCCATGTTTTAACTCCGTTCCCATTTACTCATATATTCCTTAAAAAGCTCACTTATCCTTTTCTAAACTCACTAGTCCTCCCTTTTCGTTTATCACCAGCAAACCTGGCTACAGAACACATGGTGCCTTCATCCAAGTCATTCTATAAATTAAGCATAATGTAGGACCCAGCACCAATCGCTCAGACAGTCCACCAGTTACAGATTGTCAATGTGAAAATAATCTCACTGTGTTTGGTTAGTTCACCTCTCTCCTGTTCATTCCAATACATTGCCCCCAATCACCAACCCCACTTGCTCTTACCCAGTGGAATACGGTAATGTATCAAATCACTCCTGGCAATGCAAATACACTACATCTAATGTTCTACTATTTCCAGCCTGTTCTTTAATGGATTCCAGTACACTTTTCAATTGATAAATTCATGCTATGATTATTCATCATATGACTTTCCAAATGTCTTGTTTACTTCCCATTGATAATAGATTCCTACATTTTCACTATGACAGAAGTCAATATAACTAGCCTATAATACCCTATTATGAAGCCATTCTTGAATAGTGGATAGATATGTGTATGATATTCTGGGATAAAATCCAGGGAATTTTGGTGCATTGCAATCAACGCTACATGAACTTGACTGTACTTCCTTTAAGACTCCAGACAGACAAAATACTGAAGCAGTTTCATCTAGGAGGGTTATGACAGGCTGGTCAAAAGAACAAGAGCTCATGGAATCAAGAGTGGGACAAACTGCAAAGCTCGTGGCAGAAACAAAGAGTATTGTTGATGGATATTTTAGTAACTGGAAGGCTAATTCTAATAGAGCTTCACAGAGCTCAGTATTCAGCTCTTAATTCAGTACATCTTAGGATTTAGGTTTAAACGCAGGGGGCATTGTAGTAACGTTTGTAGATGATACAATTGGCCATGTAGTTGACAAAGAAAGAAAGGGAATTACCCTGCAGGAAAATACTAAATGATCAAGTCAATTGGACAAAAAACTTGGAAATAAAATTCAATCTACATAAGTGTGAGGTGACAGTTCTGAAGATCTGCAACAAGGAGAATAGGAGATTACGGGATACAAAGAGGACTTCGGTATGTGTATCCACAGATCCTTAAAGGCAGCAGAAGAGATCGAAGTGGCATACAGAATGTTATCCTCTATTCTTCGATGTCAAGCTTGCACAAGCAGACATGTCCCACTCTCCACCCAGTGGTAGGTAACAGGAGTCACCTACCACTCATTTCCAACTCATCACCTGCAGCCTTCTTAAACCTAGCTCTCCTTCCACAGTCCTTGTTCACTCAGATGAACTAGCTGGACTTTTGCTACCTCATTATCTTATGTTTAGAATCAGTTCTCTCTTATGTTGTGGCCCCCATGGCTTGTTATTATGCAATTTATTATTAAAGTTATCGCTCAATATTAAATCGTGTCCGCTGCTCTGTGTTTGGGTCAAGCCTCCTCTATATTTCCTGACAGGATGAGTGAAACATTGATTGACGCAGAAGTGTATGTGCACCTGAAAGTCATCTGCCAACACGATTACACAAGCCAGAAGCAGGTGGAAACCATCTACCATCTGCTCATCACTCTCAACCAACTCTCCGACTCATTACAGTAACCCCACACCAGTCAACTTCCTTCCTTGATTACAGTGCCCGAGTGCTTCAATGGATCCCCAACCTGAAGCAGCAAAACTTCCTGTCCCAATATATCTTACACTCAGAGATCCAGCCATCTCTGTATTCTACGCACCGAGCCAAGAATCTCTCAGATTCCTCATCATCTCTCTTGACTGGGCGAGCTCTGACTTTGGCTGCTACTCACTGGGACAGTAAATATGAGGAATTCACTGCTGAGATGTGGGTTTTTGACTCTCCAGGAAGTGACTGGATACTCTGCCTGCGTCAAGGCTCACACTCTGTGCTGGATTACTCCATGGGATTCAGGACCCTCACAGCAGAGTGCAGCTGGACTTGTGTTTAGTATTACCTGGGAGAGTACCACCAACCTCAAAAGCACCATCACTTCAGTCTTCTGGACTACAGGAGGAATGGAGACAGCCTGGACCCTATTGACATCAATGGATCTGGGTTGAGAGGGTGAACAGCTTTAAGTTCCTCGGCATAATCATCACCAAGGATCTCACATGGTCTGTATGTACTGGTTGTGTGATGAAAAAGGCACAACAGTGCCTCTTTCACCTCAGACAGTTGAAGAAGTTTGGTATGGACCCCCAAATCCCCAGAACTTTCTATAGGGGCACAATTGGGAGCATCCTGACTGGCTGCATCACTGCCTGGTGAGGGAACTGTACTTCCCTCAATCGCAGGACCCTGCAGAGAGTGGTGCAGACAGCCCAGTGCATCTGTAGATGTGAACTTCTCATGTTTCAGGACATTTACAAAGACAGGGGTGTAAAAAGGGCCCAAGGATCACTGGGAACCTGAGTCACCCCAACCACAAACTGTTCCAGCTGCTACCATCCTGGAAACATTACTGCAGCATAAAAGCCAGGACCAACAGGCTCCGGGACAGCTTCTTCCACCAGGCCATCAGACTGATTAATTCATGCTGACACAACTGTGTTTCTATGTTATATTGACTATCCCATTGTAAGTAATATTTATTATAGATTACTATAATTGCAGATTGCACATTTAGGAGAAATAATGTAAAGATTTTTGCTCATGTATCTGAAGGATGTAAGTAATAATGTCAATTCAGTTCCACTCCTGACCATCAGCCAGAACCTTAGTTCCATTCCCAGAACTATTTCAGGCTGCAGGATCCTCATCAACACCTGCAGAGCCCTCGCAGTTAGGAAGAAATATCTATTCTGTGCTGAGCTGTCCCACAATCTATACCTCCTATGCCACAACTACCAACTCCCATTATTCCCGATGGATGAGCCAACTGTAGAGGTCCTGTCCACCAGGGCTCTGGTTTGCTGATGCCAGAGTGCTTGGAAGGGTCATCCCAGCTGCAAACTGTGAGTACAGCTGCCAGACCAACCACCGGTGGCACCCAGCTGGACGATTCTACCCTGTGGACTGTGTTTGGCTGTCCACCCCAGATCTACTCCTGTGCACCAACTCACACAAGTTCTCGCCCCAGTCACTTGCCACCTCCAGCTGCTACCGTCCTTCAGGATGGTATCTACCCTCCACATGTCCTCCCTCAAGCCTGCTGTCTATGGACAAGCCAACCCACTTGAGCCTGCACCTCCAGAACCTAGGATGGTGGAAGGAGTTCCAGTGTACATGGTTCACTGATTGATGGATTCACATTGTCATGGATGGGGTATGGTTGACTGGAAAGAGTCCATCGCTCATCGAGGAGTTTCAACGGGTCACCCTGGGCCATTGGGTGCTGACCTTGGTTGGGGGGAGGGGCTTGTCAGGCCTGTGCAGGCAAGCACCTCTCAGTTTCCACCCAGCTAACAGGCATCACCGGCTGCTCATTTCTAATTCATCACCCATAATCTACTTAAATTCAGCTCTCATCCACAATCCTTGCTCACGCATATGATCTAGTTATTCTTGGCCAATGACTCCTAGCCCTCTGTTACCTTGTTATGTTTAGTATCAGTTCCCTCTTGTTCTGTGACCCTTCATGGCTTGTTATTTTGCAGTTTATTATTAGTTATTGTTAACCGGTAAATTGTGTCCTGCTCCTCTACACTTGGTGACAATTGTAATACAACGGTAGGGAGGTTATATTATAACCTATAATCAGCATAAGTTAGGCCACAGCTTCATATAATGTCCAGCTCCAGTCTCCATATTACTGGACTGATTAACATTTCAGGTGAAAACTCTACGGCAATGATGCTATTATTTCCAGTACTTTGTCTTTTCATTTATGGGGTTGTTGTCAAGAGTGAAAATCTTTAGCTGGCAATGTTCAATTTGAAATAGAAAAGACTTGAATGACTTACTTAAGGTACATAAAATGAGGGGAACAAAGTCAATAGGAAAGACTTATTTCCCCTAGCAGAGGGGTCAAAAATTAGAGTTACAGCAATTAGTAGAAGGATTAAAGAGCGGATGACAAACATTTTCACCCACTGCTCTGGGACACGCTAGTTGGAAGGGGATAGGAACAATAAGCCTTATCACATCCAAATGTTCTGGGATATGGACTTGAAAGGGCTGTGTCCAGGAAGGCAATGGCCTCAGTGCTAAAACTGTGGGATTGAGCTGAGCAGCTCTTTTTTGACCAGCATAGATAGAAAGTGTTGAATATCCTCTTGCATGTTATAAGTTTACAATTGTCCTACGAAAATACTTTCATATATGGAATGATGGAAGGGCGTAAGTGAGGCAGCATATTGTCAAAATGAATGGCAAATGTAAACAGTACGAATGAAAAGTAATGAGGGATAACCAAATAAAGAACTGATGGGGGGTAATTTATAGGCCCCCTAATAGCAGCAAAAGTGCTGGAGAGATTAGAACAATAGGGTAACAATCATGCAAGATTTTAATCTTCACAAGGACTAGTGGAATCACATTGGTAAAAGCAGACTAATGAATATGTTTGTAGAATACACATGGGAATACATGTTTCCTGGAGCAATACAGCATGGAAATACCTAAGGAATAGCCTCATTTAGAAGTTGTCTTATTTAATTAACAGGGTTAATTTGTAATTTCTCAGCAAGCAATTCTGCAGGGAAATGTGATGGAATTTCATATTCTATTTGAGATGGAGACAATACAATTCAAAAGTGAAGATTTTAATGCAAATAATGGCAATTATATAAACATGAAGGACAGACAAACTGGCTTTGGTAGATTGGGATAATGGGTTAAAACGTTTGTAATAGTTAGCTAAACCATGATAAGTTTCTGGAAACAATCTTTCATACTCCTCAGATATATGTACATGACATTGACAGATAAGAGTGTTCAACAGAGAATCAGGCTCTTCAGACAATCTAATGTCATCAAACACCATTTATAGTCATCCTGTATAAATACAATTGTTTTTCCTCCACACTCCCATCAGCTACCCCTCCAGAAACTACCATGATAATGATAAATTGGGGAGACTTACAATGATAAATTTACTTCAGTCACATGCCTTTTGGGATGTGGGAAGAAACTGTAGTGCTTGGAGAAAACCCACACAGTCAGAGGGAGAACTTGGAAATTCCACACAGAGAGCTAGGTGGCGGATGGAGATACATTTCTACAAAAAGAGGTTTAAGGCACTCCTTCCCTCTGCTAGCATTCAGGTCACGCTTGAGCAAGATGTAGGGCTGTAGTACCTGTTTAGCTCCCCCCACTCCTGCCCCCACCAAATCAGGGTTACATGAAGCCTTGGGAGCAGATGGTGATGGTTGTATGAACAGCTGGTGCACATCACAAATCCTGGCTATGCGACCACAGGCAATCTCTGAAGAGTATTGATAATGGCTGGGATCACCCAACTTGTAAAGGCACTGCCCAGAAGAAGGTAATTGTAAGCTACTTCTGTAAAAGAAAAATTCCCAAGTGTAATCATGGCTATAGGCCACAATCACCTACATTATACCACTTGGCACACAATGATGATGATGACAGATAGCTCTGTGATCAGGGGTGAAGCTTGATGGCTGGAATTATAATGCAATAGCTTTGGTAGTAGCAAAAATTAAGATGCATAGAGAGAAGAAAGGGAATGTCTGTGATTAGGATGCGTACCAAGCATGTCTAGGTGCTGCTGAAAGAAGGTGATGATTGTTTCTTAACCATAACTGACCTCTCTACAGCTGTACTGGAAACCTGGTGAAATACTCTCTCCTTGTTACCTTGAGCAGGGGAGCTTGGAATCACTCGTGGCTTGGTGCTGACAGCTGACGCTGAATGGACAGAGGAAAGTGATCAAACCAGTAATAAGCTTTTTACCATCTCTGGGACAGAAAGAGTTGTGCAGCCAAGAAAGAAAGAGAGATACAGCAGCATCCATCACATCCATTCCACAGCAATGACCCATACTCACTCAATGTGCCAACTCGAATTTAGTCGAGCCCATATCTCAGCTCTTATGCATCCAAGCCTCTCCAACTCTAGGCCTGAGAAGCAGCCTCTCCAAACTGAGCCAGTGCAATTCATTGTTTTGAGAAATCCAGCAGAGGGTAGGGATTAAGGTCATGAATATTTAAATTGAAAGACGAAGATTATTTTAATGAATCAATGCCTCACATTGTGTTGGGTAGCGTAGTACAGAAACCAGCAGGAGTTAGAGTGGAAAATTAAGGAAAGTTTGCTGCAACTTATTGAGACGATACCCCTGAACAAATTTGGTCTTCATACTGAACTAAAGACATCTTTGTCAATGGAATGATTCCTGAGTATGAAGTGGTTAATCTATGAGGAGAAATTGAGTAGCACTGAACTATATTTATTATAGAAGGAGGAAAAAGAAGCCTCTCAGCCGAACACTTAAAACCCTGAAGGAGGTCAACATGGTCAATGTTATGATGAGTAGCACTGAACTATATTTATTATAGAAGGAGGAAAAAGAAGCCTCTCAGCCGAACACTTAAAACCCTGAAGGAGGTCAACATGGTCAATGTTATGATGGAGTCCTGGACTGGAATATGAAGAATTAGACAGTAATGCCTCACAATAAAGAATTAGACAATTTGGACGCACATGCAGATAACGTTCTCTGCTCTTGTAAAATTATCGAATTTTATAAGGTAATTGTTAAACACTTCCAAGAATGAGATCTAGAGTAAAATACAAACTGATGGAAGAACTCAACATGCCTCTGAGGAGGCAGATGGATAGTTGACTTTTCAGGTTGAGATCCTGGCACCAGGACACAGGAACACAAACTCAAATAACCACGATACAACAGTGGTGTGCAGAAGAACATCTCTGAATGCACAACATGCCAAACTTGAAGTGGATGGGCTACAGCAGCAGAATACCACACTGGGTTCCACTTCTGTACCTAATGTGGCCATTGAATGTATAACGAAAACTTTTGAACAACTGGAATCAGAGTCAGATTTAATATCTCTGGCATACTTAATGTTGTGAAATTTATTTTTGCCAGCTGCAGTACATTGCAATACATAATAGTGAAAACTGTAAATTACAATAAGATTATTAGATATTAGATAACATATATTAAAATTAAATAACTAGTGCAGAAAGAGAGGAAAAATACAGAGGTAATGTTTATGGGTGCACTGTCCATTCAGAAATCTGATGGTGGAGGGGTAGAATTTATTCCTGAATTTGTTGTGTGTGTGTCTTCAGGCTCCTGTACCTCCTTCTTGATAGTAGCAATGAGAAAGTTGGCATGTCCTGGGTGATGACAGATGCACCCTTTCTGAGGAATTACCTTTTGAAGGGGTCCTTGATGCTGAGGAGGCGAGTGCCCATGATGAAACTGGCTGAGTTTACAACTTCCTGCAGCTTTTCCTGATCCATCCATGAGAACTGGTGTGTGTTCCCTTAATTTCCCCTTCCTGATGTCCACAATCAATTCCTTGGTCTTATTGACATTTAGTGCAAGATCGTTGCTGTGACACCACTCAATCAGCCGATCCTGTATGCCTCCTTGTCACCGTGTGAAATTCTGCCAATAGTTGTGTCCTCAGAAAATTTACAATGGTGCATGAGCTGAGCCGAGCCACATAATCGTGGGTGTAGAGAGAGTAGAGCAGTGGGCTAAACATGCACCCTTGAGTTGCCAGTGTTGATTGTCAGCAAGGAGGAGATGGTACTTCTGATTTGCAGAGACTGTGACCTCCCAGTGAGGAAGTCAGGATCTAGTTGTAGACGGAGGTACAGAGACCCAGGTTTTGGAGCTTGTTGATTGGAATGGAGGGTACAATTGTATTGAACACTGAGTTGTAATCAATAAAGGATAGCCTGATCCAGTTATTTCTCTTATCCAGATGATCCAAGGCTGAGTGGAGAGCCAATGAGATTGCATCCACTGATGACCTTTTGTGTGATAGGCAAATTGCAGCAGGTCCGGGTCCTTGTTTAGGTCGGAGTTGATTCTGGCCATGGCCAACCTCTCATAGCACTTCATCGCAACTGAGCAATAGTCATTGAGGTAGCTCACCCTGCTTTTCTTGGGCACTGGCATGATCGCTGCCCTTTTGAAGCTTGTGGGAAATTCCAACTGCAGCAGTGAGTGATTGAAGAAGCCTTGAACACCCCTGCCACTTGGTTGGCACAGGTGCTCCATCAGGGCCCGATGCCTTGCGAGGGTGCACCCTCTTGAAAGATATTCTGATTATGGCCTCTGAGACAGAGATCACCAGATGCTGCAGGGATCTGCACAGGAGTAGTTTTATTCTCCCATTCAAAGCAGGCATAAAAGGCATTGAGATCATCTGGGAGTGAAGTATCACAGCCACTCATGTGGCTGCTTTGTAGAAAGTAACAGCCTGCAAACCCTCCCAGAGCTAACATGCATCCAATTCCTTCTCTAACCTGAACTGGAATTGTTAAGATATTGTTCCCTAGGTTATATCTGGACTTTTTGAATACTGTAGCTCTGAACCACCAGTTAAGAGAAGCCACAGATCTAGCCATCAGTGGACTATGAATCTCCTGGTCCATACACAGCTTTTGGTTTTTGCCTATCCAGTATGTTCTTGAAGGCACACACTCATCACACTGATCTCAGTGAAGCCAGTAACAACTGTGGCGTATTCATTCTCACTCGAAGACAGATCTCTGAATATTGTCCAGTACACCAACTCAAAGCAGTCACGTAAACGTCCCTCTGCCACTCTGGACTGTACCTTTTAGGTTCTCGCAACATTGATGTTGAGGTCTTCAGTCTCTGCCTATATGCTCCTCCAATGCCTACCTTATAACGGCCTGAGGTGGAATATACATCGCTACAAGGATGATAGTGGAAAACTCCCTTGGCAGATAAAATGGATAATATTTGGCCACTAGATTTTGCAGGCCGGGTGGGCAGGACTGAGGCAGAACCACCAGGTTTGTGTTCTATAGTGGGTTAATCATAAAGCAAACTCTACTTCCTGTGGCTTTCAAAGACGGAGCTGCCCTACCTCTGCAGAGAATGGTGAAACCATTGGGCTGCAGCAATGCATCTGAAATTGGTGGTGTTGACCATGTTTCCATAATCAGAGTACACAGCAGTTGCTGATGTCCCTCTGGTACAGCAATCTTGCTCTGTGGTCTTCAATTTTATTTTCCAGAGACTGCACATTCACCAGTAGGATAGTCGGGAGAAGAAGTCTAAGGCCTCTTGGATTGCAATTATACCTGTAGACTGGGGCGGCATCCCCGCTTCTGTTTTCTTAAAGGGGAACTGCACTCGCCATCTGTGGTTTGTCAATATTGAGTTTCGATAGAATTTTTTAACGTTTCAAAAGAATACTGCCTACCGAAATACCCATGGCTGTGACCATGGATTTCAGCTGTAGTAGTCCTAAATGGGAATATTTGATGATTCCTATCGTAGCTGTATGCAAAGAGTTGTCACTTAAAGCGCCATCTTACCATCACAGTTAGATTAAAAGTAAGGAAAAAGATATGCTTGAGCCAATTAGGCAACTGATTATTGGTTTCTCAGGAAGGAGTGTTTTTCAAGAAATTTTCACAATTTTCCCCCTTTGCTAGATAAATTTAATGCCAATCAGTTCATGAGGTGAAAGGACATTTTGCTCCTGATTCAGTTTAGATTTTGTTTTTTTTTAAATCCTTGTTGGCAATGGATTCTTTTGAAGACAGTTTTAATGTTTGTTTTCATTTTTATAAGAAGTTGTAACAATCACTTCTATACATACACAAGTCTGCTGGCTATGGGTTTTGGAATACAATTGTTTAAGTAATGTTGTTGATACAGGAAAAGGAAACAAGGCCAGGAAGCTGAATCAATGGTAGTTTATTAATGTGACGTATTTTCAACACTTTTATTATAATTATGAAAAGAGAAAATATTCATGTTGGTTATTATCTATTGAATACAAATATTCCAAATACCCCAAGGTATTAAAACAGTAACTTAAACAAGCCAAATACTGCATGATGTCATTGTTTATCATCACCCTTTCTTCCCAAATGAGAGAAGCAACTTTATTATTTAATTTTAAATTACAATCTGAAAACATACATAGCCTCTATAAGAAAATGACTTTGTAATCAAACATTAAAATGAATAATATTTAATGATAGGTCGACAAATGACATAGTTCCAGCTTCTTGGGGTTAATACTGACCTTTGAAGCTCTCAGGGTAGAGTTTGCACAACTCCAGTGACCTAGTTTCAATCCTAACCTCAGGTGCTGCATATGTAGTTTCCACATTTTCCTGCATAGATGCTCTGAGAAATCGTAAGTCACCCAAGTTGGTAGATTTATTGGCTGTGTTTCCTCTACGGTCGAATCTAAAGGAGTTGATGGAACTGTTTCTGTTTTTGTTGACATTGGAGGAAGTAGACAGGGCTTCACTGACGCTTGTGGACAGCAACTAGATAAATTGTTGGAGACTTTGGACTTGGTTGTGGCAAGGGTTGTGTGTTTTATGTCATTTTTTCATGAACTCCTATTCTTCATTAGTAATTGTTCACCACCCTCCATGTTGGTTGCTGCTGCAGAAAATATGGTCACTCTTATCCCATCAGTCATTACATGGTGTAGTTTTTGTAGAATCACAGTGCTAAAAAGAATCTATTGTAAAAATGATCACTTTATGCACATAGCTCTATGGACTGCAGCCACAAAGAACTAATTTATCACCTGAATTTTTAAATGATGGAAGGCAAAAGTTTATTTTGACAAACTTTGTGGTAAATATTTATCACTTTCATTGAACTATTCCTTTATTCATTATTTGAACAGAGATATAATGATGAGAAAAATTACAGTCAAAATATGTCCGGTCGCTAAACCTTAGATGAAAGTAACACATAGGGAAAAAGTGATCTCCTGTACGTTCTATGCTAATCTGATTGCAGAGTACAAAAGTCATTGAACATGCAGTGGCCACTTTATTAGGTACTTCCTGTGCCTAGTATGGTCTTCTGCTACTGTAGCCCATCCACTTCAAGGTTCGATGGTTGTGCATTCAGATGCTCTTCTGCACCACACTGTTGTAACACATGGTTATCTGAGCTACGGTCTCCTTCCCGTCAGCTTAAACCAGCCTGGTCATTCTTGTCTCATCTGTCTCATTAACAAGGTGTTCTTGTCCACAGAACTGCGCTCACTGAATGTTTTGCTTGTCGCACCACTCGCTATAAACTCTAGAGATTGTTCTGCATGAAAGGCCCAGGAGATCAGCAATTTCTGAGACTCTTAGGGCACCACCAATCATTTCACAATCAAAGTCATTTAGATCTAATTTCTTCCCCATTCTGATGTGTGGTCTGAAAAAATAGCTGAACCTCTTGTCCATATCTGCATGCATAGAGTTGTTGCCACATGATTGGCTGATTAGGTATGTGTATTAACGAACAGGCATGCCGGTGTACCTTGAAGTGAAATGATGATTGCACAGAAATAAGTCAATAATAATTTGAGAATATTCAGGTTTTTGAAGCGCCTATAGGGTTTGAAGATCAGGTAAAAAACATAAAAGTAATTTCATGTGAAATAAGTTTCAAGAAGTCTTTCAAATCTTATACACTACTATACAGTTCTCGTTACCATTCTTCAGGCTTGCTGCAGACCAAGTGAGTTACGTGGAACCACCATGGCGTAGTTGAGCTCAGCTGGGGTCTGGCCTCAACCATCAGTGTTGCCTTCCCCTGTTTGAGCGGTGGAAAGACAGCCGGATTGTGTGTGTCTGTACACTGCTGGGAGACTGTACCATCGATTGCTGGATATCGTCACTCTGGGTCTTGGACTACATTTTTTTTTGACTGAATATGCTTCTTTGCTTCTTAGAGTAACTAATGAGACAGTACTCCAAAGTGCCCATACAAAAAAAATCTAATGAGAACATTAAATGAGAGGAAACTTAAATTCCTGGGCCATGTCATCAGAAAGGGAGAAACAGAATGCCTTTCATTACAAGGCCGTATGCTTGGGAAACGCGAAAGAGGAAGACAAAGAAGAAAATATATGGACACTGTGAAAGAACTAACAGATCTAAGTGTGCGAGATATCATTGACGCTGTGAGGAATCGTTCGATGTGGAGAGCCATGATCGCTCAAGCGTGTAACGTGCAAGGCACATGAAGAAGAAGATGATGCTTCTTTGTTCAGTGTTTTGAATTACATTACTTGTTATTTTTGAATGTTTGCTTGCTATTTTGAATGTTTTGCACCATGGCCCCATCAAAATGCTGCCTTGTTCAGCTGTATCTATGTATGGTTTGAATGATAATTAACCTTAATTTGATTTATTTAGATTTTAAAACAGTGACTCTTAATTCTAGATTCACCAACATTTCAGGTTTTGGTCGTTTGATGTTCTCTGAACTGTATCTAATTGCATTAACATCCACCTTTACATTAAAAAAAAATACCATCCAAAGCATCCAGAGATGTGGTCAAACCCGTAAATAATTGTTGCATAACTTTCTTACTTTGTTTTGAACCCCCTAGCAAAAATTAATAACATCCCTCATAATTGGGAGATTCCAAATGTTAGCATTTTACAAATTATGCACTAAGACGTTTCAATTGTCTGCATCTCAGCATTCACCATTTAGATTTAGAAAGATGTTTATTCATGATAGACCAATTGTATGGCATTATAGACATAGAAGATTGCATTTGGCACTAACTTTGAAAGTGTGTCAGTTTCTCAGAACAATGAATTGGATTTTTAAGTGAAGACCAATTTGTTTTGAAATCATCAACTTATAAATGAATAAGATCAGTTGTTAACATTTTGAACCAAAAATTATCATCTGTAACTTAAAGTCTTATGTACCAAAAGATAATTACAAGTGTAAAATAGCAAAGCATTTTGCAGCTGATGACTTATGACAGAAGTTATATCACATAACTTTTTAGATTATCACTGCCCAACCACAATATAATACATTATTTTGTTATAACACCTAAAAATATAAGAGCACCGCGTTTCTCTCCCCAAAAACCTTGTACAAAGACAGTCATCTGCACTAGTGTTAAGTGCCAAGAATACATAGTAGTTGCCTCATTGAATGTAAGTTCCTCAATGAATGTGAAGGATTCTTGCTGACATGATCCCAAGGAACAGTATAGAACCAAGGTGTTCAAACAGCAACATAGCAAAACAATCATTAGAGTTTTCTCAACATTTAGTAAACATCAAAGTGAATTCACTTTGGTTCCTGTATTTTCAAAGGTTATTTCAATTTTTCATGTACACTGTTTGTTCTCTTTGCCACGTGCATAATCCCATTACCGCAAAATCCCTAAACTTTTGCTACTGCACAATAAGGCAAATGCTACCATTAACAAAATATTTTGAAAATCTGTCTGAAAATAATCCAACAAAAAACTCAGAGAGGAATATAGGCAAAAAAAATCAGTCTTGTTGGAGCAGACGTGATGATGGCCTAATTCTGCTCCTATGTCTTGTGGATTTATAAATCTTTGTATATACCTCCCTCTTTCAACTCCACAATCACATGCAACTTTCTATGAGCTTAATCATGATTTTTTTTTGGGACATTGATTCACAATTTTGGCCACTGGGTCATTCTGTTATTTCCTTTTTATTTACTGGAAAATAAATAATAGATTAAAACTACCACAGCTGAAAAATGCCTACTTCGGAAGCAAATAAATTAAGCTATCTCACTACAGTATCAATAACGTGCCATTTTTCTGTACAATTTCCGAGAAAATAATACCAACTTCTCTTTCATTGAAGGCAGTCACTGAGAATCAAAATGACTTTCTTCCATTCAGGTTTTGTGAGTCCTATGGTGGGTGATGAGGATAGTGTGGGAACTGGCTACATCTCCTCAATGATCTCCATCAGCACAAGTGCACCGTAAGGCTGTGTGCTTAGTCCCCTTCTCTACTGACTTTACACTTACAACTGTGTGGCTAAGCACAGCTCCAATGCCATTTTCAAGTTTGCTGATGACACCACTGTCGTAGGCCAAATCAAAGGTGGTGATGAATCAACAGATAGGAGGGAAATGGAAAATCTGGCAGAGTGGTGTCATAACAATAATATGATGCCCTGGGAGGATGCAGTGGAGGAGGCCTATGAGTGCAAGAAGCCGAGGTACACTGAGCTTGCAGCCGAGGTGCAGCAACGTGGCTGGAAAGCAAGGGTGCGACCGGTCGACGTAGGCTGCAGAGGATTTGTAGCCACATCAACATCAAGGCTACTCCGGGAGTTGGGAGTGTGAAGGAAGACGCACCTACAAGCAAAGACCTCTCCAGAGCTGCTGAAAAGGGTAGTCAGTGGCTCTGGATGAAGAGACACGATTCCATCTGGGCCCCCAAGTGAGTGAATGGCATCTTGGGGGTGAACCCAGGACGCCGGGATTCACTTCTGAACCCTCCGGAGGTGTCGTGGGCCTATCAGCGAAACACTGAGGAAAGAGGGCGCCCACTTGAAAACCCAGTCGATGCCACCACTCACTTGGCCACCCCGCAGGGTCTAAGCAGCAGAAGTGCAATAAGGGATATTAGCATCTAGTCCTACGTAACATACCTGATATCTCACTCAATGTTTGCAAGACCAATGAACTGATTAGAGACTTCAGGAGAAGGAAACTAGAGGTCCCTGAGCCAGCCCTCATCAGAGATGGAGAGTGTTAGCAACTTTAAATTCCTTGGTTTTATTATTTCGGAGGACCTGTCCTTGACATGGCACAATTAGGAAGAAAGCATGGCAGTTCCTCTACTTCCTTAGGAGTATGTGGAGACTTGGCATGACATCTAAAACTCTGACAACCTTCTATAGACGTGGAGTAGAGAATGCAATGACTAGCTGCATCACAGCCCAATATGGAACCATGAATGCCCTCAAACACAAAATCCTCCAAAAAGTAGTCAATATGACCCAGTCCATCCCAGGTAAAGCTCTCAACCACTGACCACATCTACTGTACATGAAACACTGTCACAGGGAAGCAGCATCCATTATCAAGGGTCCCCCACTAACCAGACCATGCTCTCTTCTCACTGCTGCCATCAGGAAGGTGGTACAGGAGCCTCAGCACTCGCACTATCAGATTCAGTAACACTTATTACCCCTCAACTATCAGGTTCTTGAATCAAGGGGGATAACTTCACTCACCTCATCATTGAAAAGTATCTACAACCAATGAACTGATTTTCAAGGACTCTTCATCTCAGATTCTCAATATTTATTGCTTATTATTTATTATTATTATTTATTCTTTTTGTATTTGCACAGTTTATTGTCTTCTGCACTTTGACTGAACGTCCTAGATGGGCAGTCGTTCATTGAATTTGTTGTAGTTATTAATCTATAGATTTGTTGAGAATGTCCACAAGAAGAAAATGAATCTCAGAGTTGTATAGGGTGACATATATGCACTTTGATAATACAGTTACTTTCCACTTTGTAGACTCTCCCAGTCGGGTAGGGCAGACCTGGTGAGTAGGAAGCTGACTTTGTGAGGTGGTTGTTCTTTGCAGTGCTTAAGCACATCTGTAACCAGGTAAAAGACCCTGATGCATGGCTTTTAGATCACGGGCCAGATATATCCAGGAGACAGTGAAGTTGTTGCATTTCTTCAAGGCAGTTTCTAGCACATCCTTGAATCTTTTCCTGTCTGCCTGCTAATTACCCAGCTAAATATACAGCTGGTTTCAGAGTTGGGTGCAACGAATTAAACTTAACATTAATAAAATATCTCAAAAGAACAGTATCCCCGAGATTTTGTATTGTTACAAGTTTCAGCTTGCTTTTTTCTTTCTTTCAATATTTATCCTTGATGACCATGTAACACTTGCACAGCAACAAAAGGAAAACATACCTCTTGAAAATGCAAATTGTCTTGCCCAGGCTAGATATATTAATAGCACCATATTCTTTAATCAGGTGCATTACCTGATTCTAGTTTATGAAACAGAACAAGCAATAGAAGAACAAGCACAAGCAGAAGTTGCTGTGTTCTATTCTTTATCAATTTTTCAAAACTAGTAAGAAAGCAGCAGTGAAGCATTCTATCAACCACAAAACCACCGAATTCCCTTACAACCCATATGTTCAATATCTCTGACCTGAATATTGGAACTGAATTATGGAATTATTATCCTAACCCTTAATAGATTATGAAATTGCTAGAATTTATTGCAGCAGAATTATTAAGTGCCTCGGGATTCCCATGGATAATACCTGATAATACCTTGATAGGAGTCTGTTCAGGATAAATTATTTTGTTTTTGAATCTTTTCCACTGAGCTTTACACAAGACAAAACAAAAGATGATACGTCATTCTATGTACCACCACACCCTTCAATTTCCCAATTCTGCCCTATTATTCTGGTAGTACAACTTTGATATTTAAAGATTTGCGTCAATGCCTTCAAAAACATTTCAATCATAAAGGCAGAGGTATTTCAACAATCTTTGTCTTGCTGACACAAGCTTGAACTCTTGATACTGAAGTTCTTGTCCTAACATGGCACAAAATCATCATTGAAATTTAGCTGAACAGATTTTAGGTTTACCACTGGTGGTGGGTGAACTGCACTAAGATCTCACAATTTAACATTTGCCAGCATTGAGTTGGTAACCTGACTAAGAGGAGCTGTAAAAATAACAGACTTAAAAATATAACATTGCGGTTCTGCAGGATGCCTTCTAAGTTAGAGTTAGAATTAAGGTACACCTATTAGTAGAATCAAATGGTATTTTGCATCTCACATGCATCATGCTAACTGTCCTAGGACCTCTCACTATTGACATATCCCGCCAAAAATTTCACTATTCCTGGTGCACAGTCATTCAAAAATATCATTTTGATTAAGAATATTCATAAATTCCTTCAGTCAGACATCAATCAGCGGGAGAGGAAAATTGGATAATTAAATCTTGTTTCATTTAAAAGTAGCTTGTTTATCTTGGCAAGTACTTGTAGTGAATTTAAAAATAAAAATAACTGGATCTCTGACAATGCTAGTCAAAAACCTTAATATCTATAATACCAGGTAAGAAGAATGAAAACTTATTTAAGAAAATCTAGTTCAAAAGGGTGGCATTATGAGCATAGATTAAATAGTTAAACATTCTACTAATAACCACTCCACTTCTAATGGCCCTTCTATGTCCCCACAGGAGATGTAACATCAGTGGTTCTACCCTTCTCCTTCACAACATCTTGTAAACTAAAGTTTACTTCCACGTGAAGCAGCATTAGTAATCTTTCCAATCTCATGTATTCTTTTGGTGTTCACGACGTAGACTTTTTTATATTGTAAAAACCAAGGACAGATTTGAAAACTACATGGCAGAGCGATTCAGTGATGACAAATAATCCATCACCACACTCAACAGCCATGTCTGCAATTTATATTATTCAGTGACTCTTGGTCTCCATTATATTACAGACATTATCTTTGCCCACTGCACCATCTTCCTTTCTCTACAACTTAAAACATGAGATATCACAATTCATGATTTATAATCTTTCCTAGCTCAAATGAAAGGTCATTAACTTGAAGCATTAACTCTACTTAGTACTTGCACTATTTGCTGTTTCCAATGTATAAACTTTTGGCAATTATTTTAAAGCTCAGAGTGTGAAATGCTTCATACTTGGGGGGGGGCGGTCAAAGCAAAAAGATACTGATTCACTTAAGGAAATACTGCTTCACTTAAAGTGTAGCTATCCATTTACAAAGAGGAGCTGGAGAGATTTATATTGCGTGACGGAACTTCCGTTTTCTTGTTTATGAAGAGTGTTCTGCATACAATTAATATACAATTGAAGAGCTGCTTGTGTACTCACAAACTTATGAACTGAGGTCAAAGTATTTAACTTTATACCTTCAATAAGACAAAAGCATTCTAAGGCTGGCACCTCCAGGGATTGTTATACCGTCTAACTCTAGAGTAATGTTGACTGACAATTCCTAAAGTACACTTGAAAATCAGCAAAAGAATATTTTGCACTAATGCTAAACCAGCTGCAACATCAAATGGTTTGTGTACAAAAGCATTACATTCAAGAGAGAATTTGCTAGAGAATGGCTTCATTTAGCTCCATTTTTGTATAAATCAATTTATTGATAAGAATATTATGAATGGAAGTGAAACCTGAGAGTACATAATATCAAATGCAAATCTCATCATCTTTATTTACATTACTGTATTGTAGGCTTACAAGCAACGGAAGTAAATCAAACAGCAATTGACTGTTCAATTGTTACATTTTTAGGAACCATTGAACAATATTTATCAGTATTAAGATCCAACCTTAACATTAAAAATGTTCTTGCTTCAGATATTTTTTAGATTAAACATGAAGACCATGAGGTTTGTGGCTCTACGTTACTTGATGTAGATGCAGGCAATCTGATACATGATTCCAACTTGTCTAATTACTGAATCCTGGGGATATATCGCTGATCAGTCTGAAATCTTCCTGTTGAAAATGGGTTTCCACTTCAGCACTGAAGCTGAGCCCTATACATTCCAGCTCCCGACGAATGAAAATAAGACTAGGACTTACTAATTTCCTGCAAATGATTAATCAGATAACAAACTTCTTTGCTGAAACAGATGTGAAATTCAAGCCTCATCATCATGTATCTAAATGTTTTCCATTCGAGTTCTTGTTGCTTATAGAATAAATGAATAGCCATCTCAAGCAAGAAATTCTTTGTCTAATCTTTTAAATGTTGAATTGTAAGGAGAATACACACAACAGTAATACCTTTGGAAACATTATGAATCTGAAAACCCATAAAAAATTTTATGAACTAAATATTAATAGATTTCCATCTGAAATGCAAAAGAACATACTGGGTATGTCCAGAAATTCAAACACATCACGCAATTCAAGATCAAATTTCCCCATAACAAAATTCTCTATATTTTTGCATTGCTCTGGAAATTAAGACCATGCACTTCTTAACTTGAATTACCTTTGTGATATCTGTATCAGTCTGACATGACACCATTCTCTGAGGAGCACTGGCACTCCATTTGGTGCAATAGTAAAATGAGGTAAAATGTCTGAGCTGCAACTATTGTTCACCACACCCAGTAAACTATATGTTAGTAATACTCTAGACGATGACCCACTTGAGACAGTTATTTCTATGTACAACATCCCCAACATTACCCTAACCTCTCACAAATTTTTGTCACTGCTAACCTATTGTTGTGTATAACTAAAATCCCAAGGTCATTTTAAACCTCCTAATGTTATGTTCCTTCCCTCCTCCGCAAAGCCTCTTCAATCTTTCTGATTTCCTATGATCCTCAACTGCTCCTGATTCTCTTGGCATACTAAAATCACTCCAGCCATCTTGACTCCCTCAAGGTTGTTCTGATTCTCTTGACTTCTGATTTTTGCAGCCTCTTCAGATCATTTCTATTCTCCCTAATTGCAATGTCCATCTGATTCTCCAGATCACCAAAAGACCCATTTTTTCCTCCAGACATTTACAGCCTCTCTGATCCTTCTGATCCTCCGAAAGCCCCTTGGGAACTTCAAAAAATCTCCACTCACACTACTAAAAGTCCCAACCAAAACCTGCCACTTCCTAATTTGTTGCTGCTTACACAGTCTGATTTTTTCAGACTCTCCTGCACCCACCTTCACCAGCAATCCTCTCACAGATCTCTATACTTATGGATTGTAGCCTTATTCCCAATGATGATCTGTCCAGTCACCCTTGCCTTGAAGTCTTAGAGCCTCAAATGGAACTGAAATATGTATGTACATTTGTGCTGGGTCTTGAGGGAGGCTGACACGAAATGGCTATTCACTCCACTTTACTGCACCAGAGTATTTTTTTTAATTGTTGTTCGCCGGTTAGTGGAAATTGTTCCTTAATAACCTTCATCCCACCTGCCCCCAACATGCAAAAATTGAACTAACCACTCAATCACTATGCCCATTTGAGTGTGCTAGAATTTATGACCACTGTTGTCAAGAACGATATTTCTTGATTATAGAATTGCATGATTTGTACCCAGTATCTTGCAATCACGTCCAAAAGTTTCACTCCCAGATCTTTAACCTTGTGCTTCAGAATTATGATGTACCCACCTACTTCCAGCAAAACGTGGTAACCTGCCTCAAAGGCTCTCATCCAGTAACTGTTACATCCAGTGTGATGAAGTGCTTTAAAAGTTTGATCATGACACATATCAACATTTGCCCAATGATTTGTCTACTGTCACAACAGGTCACCAGCAGCTGTCATTTCATTGGGTCTCCACTGTGCCCTGAAACATTATGCTCTTCATTGTCTACAGTCTAGTATTCAACACTATCATCTCCTTGAAATTAATGAATAAGCTCCTTGACCTATGCCTCAATGCCTCCTTGTACAACTGGATCCTTGATTTTCTCATTAGCAGACCCCAGTCAGTTTGGATTGGCAACAACATCTCCTCCACAATCACCAACAGCACAGGTACACCACAGGGCTATGTGCTTAGCACCCTGGCTACTTATTTTATACATATGAATGTAAGTCTAAGTACAACTCCAATGCCATATTTAAATTTGCGGATCACACCACTATTGTTAGCTGAATCAAAATGGTATTGAATCAGAATAGAAGAGAGAGAATGAACATTTGGTTGAAGGGTGACACAACAACCACCTCTCACTCAACACACACAGAATGCAGAAGGAACTCAGCAGGAGCTTTGTGTGCGGTGCTCGGATTTACAGCATTTGCAGATTTTCTCTTGTTTGTGATTTGAACCTCTCACTCAACACCAGCAAAACAAAGGAGTTAATTATTGACTACAGAGGGAAGAAGCTTGGAGGTCCATGAACCAGTCCTCATTATCTGAATGGAGATGGAGAGGGTCAGTAACTTTGAATTTCTTGCTGTTATCATTTCAGAGCATCTGTTCTGGGACCTGCATGTGAGTGCCATTTCAAAGAAGGCACAGCAGCACCTCTACTTCATTAGGAGTCTGCTCAGATTTGGCATGACATCTAGTACTCTGCCAGACATCTGTATGGAAATGCTAATGCCCAGCAATGGAAGAGCCCTCAAAAAGTAGAGGATTCAGCTCAGCCCACCACAGGAAAAACGCTCCCCACCACTGAGCACACTCACAAGGAGCACTGCCACAAGAAAGTGGCATTGATCAGCACGGACCCCTCCCCACCATCCAGGCCATTCACTCTTCTTACTGCTGCCATTGAGTAGGGGGTACAGGAGCATTAGCTCACTCTCCATCAGGTTCAGAAATGGTTACGACCCTTCAGTCAATGGGCTTGTGAGCCACCATGGATAACTTCACTCACCTCAACACGAAACTGATTCCACAACCAAAGGACTAACTTTCAAGGACTCTTCAACTCATGTTCTCAGTATTATTTATTTGTTTGTGTTTGTATTTGCACACTGTGTCGTCTTTTGCACATTGGTTATGTGTCTGTCTTTATGTGTCGTTTTCTCATTGATTCTAGTGTATTTTTGGTTCTACTGTGAATGCCAGCATGAAAATGTATTTAGGGTAGTTAATGGTGACATATAAGTAGTTTGATAATAAAGTTACTTTAAACTTTTAAGTACAGCTGAAATATGATGCCCAGTTAGTCAAGTAATACAATTCAGTTACTCAACTTTCCAGTCTCACAGATCAGATCATATAGAATTGGGTGCTTTATTTCAGAGATCTTTACCATAATCAGAGAAGCATTTGGATAATTTGGGTTTGAAGCAACATTTCTGGCATAGAAAAGTATATGCAAACAAAGCTAGCCTGTAACCTGATCCACACCACTGTTACATACCGCTCTCTGCTCTCTGGGATTAGGACTCAGTAAAGTTTAACACCTTTGACTACAGCTCAGCATTATATTCTAGAGGGTCTTGTTAAACTCTGGAGAGGAAGTATTGAGGAGGAAGTAGATGTATTTGAGAAACAACGGGGAATTCAGAGCTGTGTGGAACTGGTAATGAAGCCTGTGGCAGATCAGCCATGAAATGGGAGGGGTCTCATGGGACAGGCTTGATGGGCCAAGTGCCCTGCTCCTGCCCCCACATTTTTGTGTTCTTCTGCAGGTTATAACTGATGACTTTTTTTTTCTCCTCTAATACATTAACCTATCTTCAAGTTGTTACACTTTCCCTGAGAGCCAGAATACTTCAGACTCAAGCTCCTCTTCAGCAGTTGACCACGTAATCTGGGGTTGACACTTAAGAGACAGGGGCATGTCCGAGTGATAAGATGTTAAACTACAACAGGACGCTGCAACCTCAGTTTTGCTCTTTGTTTCACAAATTATCTTGATAACCACCACTGTCACCTGACCATTATGTGAGGAGAGGCTGCAGTTTTTAGTTAAACAACAACAGTAGCTGCACTTCTCAGTATATTAAGTGGTATCCTGAGGATCTGATAAGTTGTTTCCACAAATGTAAAATCTTTCCTAACTGCAATGTGGGAAATTATACACAATACACACTAGAAGGTGAGAAGACTAACGTACAAGGATGCAACATCTGACATCTTGTCCAGTTTGTAATCTGGGCACGAGGACAGCATGTAATGAGCAGGAGAGAGATTTCATAAAGACCAAAATAGTTTAAAAATAATTGTTCTAATGTTATTTTTCCTTGTATACAGACACTGCACAGATAAGTAAGTGGTAGCTGAAACCTTCATAAGCGGGTGCAGTATTATCAGTAGAGTGTAAGGATTGTACATCACAACCACAAAGGAAACACATGAAAGGGGAAAGGATCCTAATACCATCAATGTAACAAACTAAACAGATGGCTTAATAATCAAAGAAAATATTTCAATGCTCATCTTCAGCTCGCATCAGAGAGTAAAACAATGTTGAGGCCAAAAGTAAATAATGCACAAAGTAATTCAAATCCAAAGCCACTACCTGTAATAGTTTGTTGGATTTATTTTACATCAACCCACAATGCTTTTACACTATATATCATAGATAACCACCGAACGCTCTGTGACACTTATGGCTGCTTTTCAGTAACAATGTCAAATATTGCACATTTACGGGATAGTTTGCCTCTGAAGTACTTAACTGTCAGTTTACAATGACATTTTCTCTGATAATGGAATTGAACATCAATGTAGGAATTTTTTGATTCCTACTTGCTCATTAATTTATGGCAAACTTCCATTAAAATTTTAATTGCATTTATTTGAAAGTGTAGGACCATCAGCAAGCTGCATCTACTATTTGAACCCAAAGAGAAATTCAATTTATTTTCCTTTCCATTTTAAACTGAATGGGATTGCTGTGAAATCTTGACCTACAACTGAATGATTGGACTTTGATGAAAACATTGTGCAAGGTTCTCAGAGTTTGATTCATTATCATCTGTTTCTTTTTCTACATCTTCTGCCTGACTGTTTCCAGCACTTTCTGCCTTTGATGTTATATTTATCCTTTATTGGCTATAATAAAGGATAAATCTGTTTCATAAAGCAAACACAATAGTTGGCAAATTATTATTGAAGCACCCAATTTACATTTCTACTTTGCAGCGGTCTTTTCTCACATTCCAACGTGGACGTCGTTGAAACTTCATTCTCATTTCATGACTATGACAAACTAGAAGGGAAATTCCAATTTTTTAAGTTAACAAGTTACTACAAGAGGTAAATGAGACATTTGCTCACAGGCTGATTTTAACATTGACAAAAAAAACTTGTATATAATGATCCCTTGCAAATTACTCTTTTTACAAATATTTGATATAGCATTAAATTATTTTCAGTTTTAAGAAAACATTTTTGATACAGTTAGATGATCTCAGATAATTATATTACATTAAATAATTCTACATACACATTTTGTTTTTAATAAAACTCTGAGCGCTACGGCCGATTAGCCTATAATTTAGCCGTCCTGGTCTGTACTTGCTTAGGCACGTGCAGTTCCCTGAGGTATTAGCGTGAAGTTCAGCAACAACATTTTAAATGTATTATTTAAAATGCTGAAGACACTGAAACCATGGTCTTTTGTTTATACAGTTCATTTGTTTACTGAAGATATAAATTTGAACCCATTAAAATCTGAGTTTGAAAAAGCTGTATAATAAAATTATATTTTTGACTTTAAAATATTTGCTATCATTATGGCCAGGCTTAGACATTTCTAGTTAATCTTTTCGTTCATTGTTATGTCTTTACAGTGAATTATATTCTGTACTGTAGACAGCGAGTCAAAGCAAACCATCCCTGCTTTTACTCCACTGTGGTCACAGTCATAGATAGGTCATTCACAGTTCTCCCTTGTTCAGGGTTTATCTTTTTCAATTTAGCAATCACAATTGGCTTCATGCCCAGAGCTAGCACACTGGTGAATTAAATGTGTTTCCGTTGAAAGCCTTTGTACTTCAACGAACCATGTTTCAGTTCCTCTACGAAAATCTTGTGGTAGACTTAACAGGATACACACAGAGAAATCAGAATTCAGCTGGAGCCTCTTCCAGCTTCCCCTACCCCCCCACCACCCCACCCAGAGCTTTGCATTGCACACAGAACTGCAATTGCATGGTGTGGTTTCAGGAGCTTGGTTGCCATTCTCACTAATGATGACTCTACTGACGTCAATGGCATTCTTATCATGCTTAGTGCGACATCAGAAACCAGTCCACAGAGGCCACCCTTGCTGGTTCTCGGTAAATACTGGAGCAGACTATAATAATGACTGGAATGCATCACAGGCAAACTAAAACAGCACTTTAAAAGCACAAAAGAAGTTCCTACTTTAAGCTTATTATTTTACTACTTAAAAATTTGAGTTCAGATTGTGAATTTAAAATACAATGCAATAAAGACTTTGATTAAGATTTGCCTAGTGCAGGTATCCAAATGCTCTATGTAACTGTTAATGGGATGTATACATTTAAGAAGAATTCTAATCAAATGGGAAACTGCAGTTTTTTGTATCCATGGGCTGTCACTGCAGCTCCATTTTCTAGGCAGATTTTTTTTTACAAAAGCACCGAGGTCATTTTGACTGAGAATCACTTCAAATTGCAGGAAATTTATGTAAAACTGGCTTCAAAAAATAAAAGAATGGAAGAACATGAGAAATAAAGGAGGGATAGAGAGGAGAGACCATGTAGGAATAAGAAAGAAGTGGGAGGTAACGGTAAACAGAAATAGTTAAAAGGAAGAAAGAGGTGGAGTAAGGAAAGGATTTATGTAAATATATATAAATTCTCACAGTTCCTGCTTGCCTACAAAAATATATAACACTGCATTTTCTACATTAAGTTTCAGTGGCCATTTACCGCATCTGCCCCTTAAGCAGAAAGATTCAGTGCTCACCCTTGTGCAATAGAGACGAGCAAACTCCAAGATGATGAAATTATTTTATGTTGCAGCCTGTGAGGAGCCACATGCATAAACTTTGACTGCCACCATCAGCTAAATAATTGACTGGTGCAGTTTGTGGGGTGTAAAAGGAATAAGATTTATACTGAAAGATAATGTTGGGAAGGCAATGAAGTATTGAAAAATAAAGGCTTGATGGGAACAGGATGCCAAATTAAGCCTTAGATGGTTGAAAAGCTGAAGATTGAGGAATTTAAAATGGTAATGATGAGAATCGATGATTTGATAAATGAAGGATTTGCTGGCATAAACAGGAAAGAGATCAAAAACTATGGAACGTTTTTGAACTTAGCAATGGAAAAGCCAACTTTGCCGATGTTGAAACACTGCAAGATGAATCCTTCCTGCCCTCACAATAAAGCAGCCCTCAACAAATCCAATGGAACAAACATCATGTTCCATAACATCATATTACTTTTAATAAGCTTTGAGATGAAAAAATTGCAGGATGGTATGTTCTTACAGAATTATGATTGATATAATTAGTCCATGTTATGAGTATGTTCACCAAGGAAGTGCTTTAATTAATTAGCCACACATGAGTCCAAATTTGTTCAAACCCAACTGTCCTGCCCATTTAACTCCTGCAATCAGGTATTTAACAAGATCAACTTCACAGTAACAACAAGGTTTTAACTCACCTAAGTCTGTCCCCCAAGGACTTTGATGAGTTGACATTCGAGCTGTTACTTAAGACACCATCTATCAACCTTTCAACTTGCTTATAAACTCAGAACTCTTTCCCATCAAAACATTTTTATACTCTTTCATGATAATGGCAAATCACCAAACAGCATTACCTTTGTGAGACAATATCAATTAATTCACTAAATCAACCCATTTTTGGATTTACAGCAAAATGCTGGAGGCAGCATATATGGAAATAAACAGTCAATGTTTAAGGCCTAGAACCTTCTTCAATTCTCCAAGAATGGGGAAAGATGCCAGAATAAAAAGGTGGGGGATGGAACAATAGCAAGAAGGTGAGAGGTGAAGCGCAGTTGCTAGGAAAGTTTGGAAAGGAAGGAATCTGACAGGAGAGGAGAGTGGACCATAGAAGAAGGGGAAGGAGGACGGAAAGCAGGGGGAGGTGATAGGCAGGTGAGAAGAGTGGGGGAAAAGAGAAGAGGGGAGATGGAGGAAATTAATTTTTTTACCGGAAGGAGAAATTTATATTCATGCTATCATTTTGGAGGGTACCCAGACAGAAGATAAGATATTGCTCCTTGACCCTGAGGATGGCCTCATTGTGGCACAATAGTAAGCCTTGAATCGACATGTCAGAACAGAAATGGGAATTAGAATTAAAATGTTTAGCCACTGGGAAGTTCCAGTTTTGGTGGATGGAGTGGAGGTGCTCTATGAAGTGGTCGTCAAATTACGATGAGTCTTTCCAGACAGCTGCATCGAGTGCAACGAATACAACAGATGACTCCAGCAGATTCGCAGGTGAAGTGTCACCTCAACTAAAGGACTGTTTGGGACCCTGAATGGAGGTGAGGGAGGAGGTGTAGCACTTTGACCACTTGAAGGGTTAGGTACTGAGAAAGCTCTTATCAATTTATTAAGATTAACAATGAGGACATATTATCTCAAACAAAAGTCACACATATTTTTGTGCATAAGAAAGGTGTTTTATTTGCAGAGTGACAAGCCTTAGCAACTAGATGGTGCACAAGTGGTTAAACCCCCTCAGGAATATTCTGTTGTTCTGTCTGTGAACCTTGGTCAGTTACTCCACCTGGAGAAGTTCAAGTCAAATGAACAAATTATAGTGTCAGCAGAGAGATGAAGCTTCACCCATTTACAGACTTAAATGGCACCCAGATTGAGCCACTGACAGTGGGAAAGCAGAAGACAGGGCAAAGTAGTACTTGCGTAAGAAATTATTTTTGAAAGAGAAATTAATAATACATTGCATCTACATCCAAAGAGCTATGAGAAGCTGAGAAATCAGCCTACAGAGATTACAGAAAGAATTCAAACTTCCTCCCAACCCAGACTTTGACCACACAAAACAATTCCTTCATTTACTCACTTACTCATGCAGTGTCACTGCCTTGGCTCAATTAAGTTCCCCTTCCTCTTCCACTTGGTGGATACATTTACTTGCCATCTAGCTATCTCTCTTCTCCCTCAGGGGTGGGCCAACAAGACTACTGGATCCCAAATATTCTACTGGCATCCCTAGGATTCTTATGCTCCCCTCTTCATTCCTTTGCTCTGCTCAATCCACTCCCATAACAAATGGCTGAGCTCTGTAGAAGAATAATATAAGCTTCTTGAGTTCCTATTTTAGTTGATTACCTGCCTTTATTTTTCATTCAAGTGGTTCCTCTATCTTGGCTTCTTAATGTCTTCCCTATTTAAGGAAAAGAACTAGAGACACCCAGGACTTCATCTTTTGCATCTTTCTTCTCTACAGTTCATCTGCATTGTTCCAATCCTGCTTGTCCTGTTTACCTTCCCAAAACATGATTAGATTCCAGTTTTGTTTTCATGTTTGGTTCTTCCAAGTTCAATCTTGACATGGCCAGGTTAGCGATGTGTTTCAAGCAAGCTACACAGGCTCTTAACTAGTGACAGAGACCGTCTCTTGCCAACTGATTCTATTCCAACCTACCTCCTTGTATTTTATTATAAACAGGCCACAATTTGCTAACAAGCACTTCTGGGTGTTCCTCTTCTCTTGCGCTATTTGTACCACAGTCATAGTAATATCCTTATTCCCTAGCTGGAAAATACACTTTATTAATTCACATATTGCTTTATTTCTGTGGAAAACATTAAAAACTGGAATACATTAAAAACTGGAATATTAAGCTTGTCCAATTCAAAGCCAAAATTCTCTTTGTCTTACTTGCATCTCAAACTCCTTATAATTCATGACTTATGCTGAATTTGAGAACTTCAGAAATCAAGAAACAGCTTGAAGAACCAAAATAGGGATAGGAGACAAAAAGGGGGGAATAAAAGGTGCATCTGTTACAGGAACAAGCAAAAAGTAAAAGAAATAAATGAATCATATAAATGGCATTCATCTAAATTTTTGTCATTGTCACACCTTCTTGGACTATAAGGTGGTTCATACCCACCTGATCCTACTCAATGCCTGCATTCGCGGCCCACACATTTCTGCTGCTACACATATAGGCTTTGCAGCCTTGCAGGTCCAATTGCACTGAAGCCCTTGCTGCACAGCTGCAGCTGTTACACAGAGCAGGCCATGAGCAGAGGACAGATCTGAAATGATAGATCCTAGGACCCCACTGCAGACTTCTCTAATGGCCTGTTGTCATCAAAGACCTTTGAAATTCTTTTAAATGTCTCAGAATTGAGTCCAGGCTCATTGCAGGTGTCTAGGACATCTGACTTGCAGCTCTTTTTTTACTTTCACATTGCAGTGTGCAGCACGGTAAAGAATTATTGCATTGGATACACTGCAAATAGTTAGTGGTTTTCAACTCAACCATGGGCTGATAAGAAGCATGATCTAGACTGTCATTTCAAACTTCTCAATCAAGAGATTACTATATTGCCACTCACACTGTTACATCGAGAGCAAAGACGAGATTACAATCAGGCCAAGCATGATCTTATTTAGTAGTAGAGCATGTTCAACAAGCCAAGTGGCCAATATTACTCATAATCCGTACACTCACGTCTGTTCAACTGCAGCGGAGCTGAACCCAGTGAGATTTCTGGGACCAGCAATAAATTAATAATGAAACATTTGGTAAGATTCCAAAGTTCAGTCAGGAAGTTGCCAACAGAGAGAAAAAGACGAAATGCAGATGATGCAGTACTTTTAAAAAGTAGCCTCACCAGCAAGCTTCCAACCTCCTGCACTCAGTTCTGAAATTCCAAAGAACCATATGGCTCAGTTCCTCCATAACTATAAAACTTGCATTGAAAAATACATTTTTATATCCTACTTTTTGAACCTGTATATAGTTTGTAGTAGATTTCATTTATATGTAGAGTCTTTTTTTATGAAACAGAAAAAGGTTTGTAAATTAATATAAATTGCATTTCAGATGGTGAGGTAACTAGTATTATCAAAGATGTATGTGTGTAATGGTTTTGAACAAAACAGGGCTTTAACTCCCAACCTCTCCCACATTCAGTACTTGACGTTCATCGGTTTTACTTTGGTTTCTTTTGGCTAGTCAACTGACCACAAAGAAAACACCAGCATCTTCAAGTTCCTGCTTCTATTTCTTATGTTTTTATACTTTAGAGTTCCATATCAAAATAATGAAATAACTTTGCAGAATTCATCTATGTGATATGTTCTATCTATAAGCCCCTCACATACATTGGGCTTCTCAGTTTCTAGGCAAGTTTGTAAAAAACAAATACTATGTTTACTGCAAATCTGAAATTTAAAAAAACAGAGAAGGCTGGAATTCCACAGCAGATCAAGCTGTATCTGTGGAGACATGAATTATTAAATCTGTTTCTCTCTACAGATGCTGCTGAACATGGAGAAGATTCCTAGCCTAACTAAAAAACAAAGAGAGAAGGTATAAGTTTCCTTCTGGTAGATCAACAGGGGCCAATAGACAATAAACAATAGGTGCAGAAGTAGATCATTCAGCCCTTCGAGCCTGCACAGCCATTTTGAGATCATGGCTGATCATCTACTATCAATACCCGGTTCCTGCCTTGGCCCCCTATCCCTTGATTCCCCTATCCATAAGATACCTATCTAGCTCCTTCTTGAAAACATCCAGAGAATTGGTCTCCACTGCCTTCCGAGGCAGTGCATTCCAGACCTCCACAACTCTCTGGGAGAAGAAGTTTTTCCTTAACTCTGTCCTAAATGACCTACCCCTTATTCTCAAACCATGCCCTCTAGTACTGGACTCTCCTAGCATCTGGAACAGATTTCCTGCCTCTATCTTGTCCAAACCCTTAATAATCTTATATACTGCAATCAGATCCCCTCTCAATCTCCTTAATTCCAGCGTGTACAAGCCCAGTTTCTCTAACCTCTCTGCGTAAGACAGTCCTGACATCCCAGGAATTAACCTTGTGAATCTATGCTGCACTTCCTCTACAGCCAGGATGTTCTTCCTTAACCCTGGAGACCAAAACTGTACACAATACTCCAGGTGTGGTCTCACCAGTGCCCTGTACAAATGCAAGAGGATTTCCTTGCTCTTGTACTCAATTCCCTTTGTAATAAAGGCCAACATTCCATTAGTCTTCTTCACTGCCTGCTGCACTTGCTCATTCACCTTCAGTGACTGATGAACAAGGACTCCTAGATCTCTTTGTATTTCTCCCTTACCTAACTTTACACCATTCAGATAATAATCTGCCTTCCTGTTCTTACTCCCAAAGTGGATAACCTCATACTTATTCACGTTAAATGTCATCTGCCAAGCATCTGCCCACTCACCCAGCCTATCCAGATCATCCTGAATTATCCTAACATCCTCATCACATGTCACACTGCCACCCAGCTTAGTATCATCAGCAAACTTGCTGATGTTATACTCAATGCCTTCATTTAAATTGTTGACGTAAATCATAAGCAGCTGTGGTCCCAATACCGAGCCCTGTGGCACCCCACTAGTCACCACCTGCCATTCCGAGAAACACCCATTCACCGCTACCCTTTGCTTTCTATCTGCCAACCAGTTTTCTATCCATGTCAATGTCTTCCCCCCAATGCCATGAGCTTTGATTTTACCCACCAATCTCCTATGTAGGACCTTATCAAAATAAGGGACCTTCTGAAAATCGAGGTACACTACATCCACTGGATCTCCCTTGTCTAACTTCCTGGTTACATCCTCGAAAAACTCCAATTGATTAGTCAAGCATGATTTACCTTTGGTAAATCCATGCTGGCTCGGCCCAATCCTATCAATGCTATCTAGAAATGCCACTATTTCATCCTTAATAATGGACTCTAGCATCTTCCTCACTACTGATGTCAGGCTGACAGGTCAATAGTTCTCTGTTTTCTCCCTCCCTCCTTTCTTAAAAAGTGAGATAACATTAGCCATTCTCTAATCCTCAGGAACTGATCCTGAATCTAAGGAACATTGGAAAATGATTACCAATGCATCCGCAATTTCCAGGGCCACCTCCTTTAGTACTCTAGGATGCAGACCATCTGGACCTGGGGATTTGTCAGCCTTCAGTCCCATCAGTGTACTCATCACCGTTTCCTTTCTAATGTCAATCAGTTTCATTTCCTCTGTTACCCTATGTCCTTGGCCCATCCATACATCTGGGAGGTTGCTTGTATCTTCCTTAGTGAAGACAGATCTAAAGTACTTATTAAATTCTTCTGCCATTTCTCTGTTTCCCATAACAATTTCTCCCAATTCATTCTTCAAGGGTCCAACATTGTTCGTAACTATCTTCTTTCTCTTCACATACCTAAAAAAGCTTTTGCTATCCTCCTTTATATTCCTGGCTAGCTTGCATTTGTACCTCATTTTTTCTCCCCGTATTGCCTTTATAGTTAAGTTCTGTTGTTCCTTAAAAATTTCCCTATCATGTCCTCCCACTCACCTTAGCTCTGTCATACTTCCTTTTTTTTTAATGTTATGCAATCTCTGACTTCCTTTGTCAACCACTGTGGCCCCTTCCCCCCTTTGAATCCTTCCTTCCCCGGGGGATGAACTGATTTTGCACCTTGTGCATTATTCCCAAGAATACCTGCCATTGCTGTTCCACTGTCTTTTCTGCTAGGATATCCGTCCAGTTAACTTTGGCCAGCTCCTCCCTCATGGCTCCATAGTCTCCTTTGTTCAACTGCAACACTGACACCTCTGATCTGCCCTTATCCTTCTCAAATTGCAGATAAAGACTTAACATATTATGATCACTACCTCCTAATGGCTCCTTTACTTCAAGATCGCTTATCAAATCCTGTTCATTACACAACACTAAATCCAGAATAGTCTTGTCCCTGGTCGGCTCTCGTACAAGCTGTTCCAAGAATGCATCCCGTAGGCACTCTACAAACTCCCTATCCTGGGGTCCAGCACCAACCTGATTCTCCCAGTTCACCTGCATGTTGAAATCCCCCATAACTACTGCGACATTACCTTTGCCACATGCCAATGTTAACTCCCTATTCAACTTGCACCCAATATCCATGCTACTGTTTGGGGGCCTGTAGACAATACCCATTTGGGTCTTTTTGCCCTTACCGTTCCTCAGTTCTATCCACACAGACTCTACTTCTCCTGATCCTACGTCCCCCCTTGCAAAGGACTGAATCTCATTCCTCACCCACAGGGCCACCCCACCCCCTCTGCCCACATTTCTGTCTACTTGTATACACAGATTTTATGGCCTGATCAATCTCCAGGTCAGATCACAAACAAGAGAAATTCTGCAGACGCTGGAAATCTGAGCACACACCCAAAATGCTGAAGGAACTCAGCAGGCCATGAAAAAAAGTACAGTTGATGTTTTGAGCTGAGACCCTTCAGCAGGACTGGAGAAAAAAAGCCAAGCAGAAGATTTAAAAGGTGGGGGGAGAAGAGAGAGAAACACGAGGTGATAGGTGAAACTTGAAGGGGGGATGAGTAAAGAGCTGGGAAGTTGATTGGTGAAGGAGATACACAGATAGATAAGGGGAAGTCTGATATAAGAGGACAGAGGCTATGGAAGAAAGAAAAGGGGGGAGGAGACCGGAGGGAGGCAATGGGTAGATGGGTAGGCAAGGGATTAAGGTAAGAGACAGAAAAGGGGATGGGGAATGGCAAAGGGGGGTGACATTATCATAATTTCGAGAAATCGATGTTCATGCCATTAGGTTGGAGGTTACCCAGATGGAATATAAAGCATTGTTCCTTCAACTGGAATGTGGTCCCATCACAATAGGGGACGAGGCCATGGATGGACATATCGGAATGGGGATGAGAAGTGGAATTAAATTGGGTGGCCACTGGGAGATCCCGCTTTTTCTGGCAGATGGAATGTAGGTGCTTGGCGAAGTGGTCTTCCAAGCCCCGGACACAGTATGTGACCCCAACAGACTCACAGGTGAAGTGTCACCTCATCTGGAAGGAGTGTTTGGGGCCCTGAATGACAGTGAGGGAGGAGGTGTAGGGACAGATGTAGCACTTGTTCCACTTGCAAGGATAAGTGTCGGGAGGGAAATCAGTGGGGAGGGACGAATGGAAAAGGGAGTCACGTAGGGAGCAATCCCTGCAAAAAGCAGCAAATGGGGCGAAGGGAAAGATGTGCTTGGTGGTGGAATGCCATTGGACAATTATGTGCCGTGTGCGGAGGCTGGTGGGGTGGTAAGTGAGGACAAGAGGAACCCTATCCCTGGTAGGATGGGGTGAGAGCAGACGTGTGGGAAATGGAAGAGATGTGGTTGAGGGCAGCGTTGATAGTGATCCAGGTGAAATGCAGTCTGTGGAGACCTAACCTAATGACTCAGTAGACTCTGTTCTGAGAAAGTGTGGGACAGAAAATTCCAGAAACTTTGAAAGAAGTAATTCCTTCTGAACTCATTCTATGTACTTCTTGATGATTTCACCAGGGGCAAAATGGCTCTTAGCAGTTCTGCTCAGGAGCTTTCAAAACCCTGCATGTTTTAATGAGATTATCCCATGTTTCCAAACTCCAAGAACAGGCCTGTGCTCATTTATTGTTACTCATAAGATAACAACTCCACCTCCAGTGAATCTTTGCTGCATCAATATCACCAAGCTAAGTAAAATCCTTCTTCAAATAAGGAAACCTTATCTCCATGGCCTCACTTACTCTTGTAGTGTAGTAATAACATTTGCATACTCTTGTACTTTATTCCCCTTGCAGTAAACGCTAAAGATGTATCTGCATTCTTAATATGTGCTGTATATTAAGAATGCAGACACACGTGAGTGATGATAACCCTGTCTCTGATATAGACCATAAGACATGGGAGCAGAATTAGGCCATTTTATCATGACTGAACCGTTATTCCTCTCAGCCCCAGTCTCCTGGCTTCCCTCTGTATCCTTTCATGCACTGACCAATCCAGAATCTATCAATCTCTGCCTTAAAATATATGCAAGCTCTGGCCTCCACAGCTACCTGTGGCAAAGAACTCCACAGATTCACACTCTCTGGCTAAAAAAAATTCCTCCTCATCGCCATTCTAAAAGGATGCCCCTCTATTCTGAGGCTGTGTACTTTGGTTTTCAACTCTCCCACCACAGGAAACAGCCTCTCCGCATCTACGCTGTCAAGGCCTTTCACTGTTCAATAGGTTTCAATGAGGTCACCCCTCATTCTTCTGAATTCCAGTGATTACAGGCCCAGAGCCATCAAACGCTCATCATACGATGAGCCAATCTAACCTGGAATCAGTTTCGTGAACCTCCTTTGAACCCTCTTACATTTCAGCATGTCCTTTCTAAGCTTAAAACTGCTCACAATACACCAAGTGAGGCCTCACCAGTGCCTTATAAAGCAACATTGCATCCTTGCTTTTGTATTCTAGTCTTCTTGAAATGAATGCTAACGTTACATTTGCCTTCCTCACCACAGACTCAACCTGCAAATTAACCTTTAGGGAATCCTGCACAAGCACTCCCATGTCCCTTTGTGTCTCAGGTTTTTTTTGTATTTTCTCTCCATTTAGAAAATAGTCAGCACTTTCGTTTCTCTACCCAAGTGCATGACCACACACTTCCTGACACTGTATTCCATCTGCCACTTTGCACATTCTCCTAATCGGTCTAAGTCCTTCTGTAGTGTCTGTACTTCCTCAAAACTAACTGCCACTCCACCTATCTTTGTATCGTCTGCAAACTTTACAACAAAGTCATCAATATAATGTAAAAAGAATTGGTCCCAACACACACCCTTGTGGAACATCACTAGTCACCAGCACCAAACCAGAAAAGGCTCCCTTTATTCCCACTCTTTGTCTCCTGCTAGTCAGCCACTGCTTTATCCATGCTAGAATCTTTCCTGTAATACCATGAGCTCTTTAAGCAGCCTCATGTGAAACCTTGTCAAATAGCTTCGGAAAATTCAAGTACACAAAAGCAACCCATTCTCCTTTGTCTATCCTACTTGTAATTTCTTCAAAGATTTCCAACAGATTTGTCAGGCAAGATTTTCCCTTGAGGAAACCATGCTGACTATGGTCTATTTTATCATGAGCCTCCAAGTACCCTGAAACCACATTCTAAACAATCAACTCCAACATCTTCCCAACCACTGAGGCCAGACTAACTGGCTATCATTTCCTTCCTTCTGGCTCTCTCCCTTCCTGAAGAGTAGAATGACATTTGCAATTTTCTTGTCCTCCAGAACAATTCCAGAATCTAGTGATTCTTGAAAGATCATTACTAATGCCTCCAGAAACTCTTCTGCCACCACTTTCCCTGGAGTGTACACTATCTGGTCCAGGTGACTTATCTACCTTCAGACCTTTCAGTTTCCCTAGAACCTTCTCCCTAGTAATGGTAACTTCACACTTTCATGACCTCTGACACCTGGAACTTCCACCACACTGCTAGTGTCTTCCCCAGTGAAGACTGATGCAAAATACTTATTCAGTTCATCCACTGTTTTGTTGTTCCCTATTACTACCTCTCCAGCATCATTTTTCAAAATCCACTCTCACCTCCCTTTTACACTTAATGTAACTGAAGAAACTTTTGGTATCCTCTTTAATATTATTGGCTCACATACTTTTGAATTCCATCTTTACCTTCCTTTTGAGTTGCCTTCTGTTGGTATTTGAAAGCCTCCCAATCCTCTAACTTCCCACCAGTTTTTGCTCTGTTATATGTCCTCTCTTTAATGTTGGCTTTGACTTCTCTTGTTAGCCGTGTGTTATCTTGCCTTTTGCATACTTATTCCTCTCTGGGATGTACATATCCTGTGCCTTCGGAATTCCTTCCAGAAATTCCAGCCATTGCTGCTTTGCCATCATCTCTGCCAGTGTTCTTTTCCAGTCAACTCTGGCCATCCCCTCTCTCATACTTCTGTAGTTCCCTTCACTGTTGTTGGTAAGTGCCGTCAAGTTGTCATTGACTTATGGCGGCCCTGTGGATAGTGTAGTTGTCCATAGGGTTTTTGTGGCAAGATACAGCAAGGTTTCTTCTGCGCAGATACTGCTGCGGCCCAGGTTGCGACCCGGCCGGATTCAAACTCAGGACTATTCACCACGAAGTCCAGGGCTGATGCCATTACACCACCTTTAATCCCCTGTAATACTGATACATCTTACTTAAGCATCTCCCTCTCAAAATTCACAGTGAATTCGATCATATTATGATCGCTTCTACCTAAGGATTATTTTACATTAAGCTCTCTAATTAATTCTGGATCATTGCACAACACCCAATCCAGAACAGCTGATCCCCTCGTGGACTCAACCACAAGCTGCTCTAAAAAGCCATCTTGTAGGTGTTATAGAAATTCTCCCTCCTGGAATCTAGCACCAACCTGACTTTCCCAATTTACCTGCATTTTGAAAACTCCCATGAATATTGTACCATTGCCCTTTAGGTATGCATTTTTTCTCTCCCATTGTAATTTGTAGACCACACCTTACTACTGTTTGGGGGTCTGTGTACAACTCCCATAAGGGGCTTTTTACCCTTGCAGTTCCACAATGATTCAACACCTTCTGACCCTATGGCACCTCTTTGTAATGCATTGATTTTATTTTTATCAACATAGCAACACCACCCCCTCTGCCTTCCCACCTATTCTTTTGATACAATGTGAATCCTTGGACATTAAGCTCCTAGCTATTATCTTCTCTCAGCCATGATTCATTGATACCTACAATATCATACCTGACAATCTGTAATTGAGCTACAAGTTCATTTACCTTGCTCTGTATACTGAGGGCATTCAGCTACAACACCTTCAGTCCTGTATTCACCCTTTTCATTGCACACATTCTGTTGACTGCACTTGCTAGGAGTCTCGCTACATATTGCCTCTATTAATAAACTAACTACCTTATCTTCAGCAATATCACTCTGGTTCCCATCCCCCTGCCAAGTTACTTCATCTCGAGCCAACCTGCCCACAAGGATTTTGGACCCCCTTGGGTTCTGATGTGACCCATCCTTTTGTACAAGTCATACCTTCCCCAGAAGAGATCCCAATGGTCCATAAATTCAAACCCCTGCCCCCTGAACCAGTTCTTCAGCCCTGCATTCATCTGCCAAAATCATCCTATTCTTACTCTCACTGGCACGTGGCACAGGCCACCCAGAGATTACTACCCTGAAAACCCTGTTCCTCAGCTGTCTACCTAGCTTCCTAAAATCTCTCTTCAGGACTTCCTCACCTTGTCCACCTAGGGTATTTCTGCTCACCCTCGCACTTGAGAATGCCATGGACCCAATCTGATACATCCCTGATCTTGGCACCAGGGAGGCAACATACTATCTGGATGTCTTTATTACACCCACATAACCTCGTTTCTGTTCCTCTGACTAAGGAATCTCCTCTTAAGTCTTCCATCTCTCTGCTCTTCTGAGCCACAGCACCAAACTTGTTGCCAGAGATCCAGTCACTGTAGCTCCCCCATGGTAGGTTGTCCTCCTCAATAGTATCTAAAATTTTAATCTTATTATTGAGGGGAACAGCCACAGGTGTGCCCTGCACTGGCTGTGCACTTATCCTCCTTCTCCTAGTTACCTGTATCCTGTATAAATTCATGATGATATATATAGATTTACCATTCCCAAATTTAAGTACTTCACGTTGTATTTAACTGGAAGTTTTTGCCATGCTTCCTGAAGCCCTGGTAGGTATATCAAGGTCTGATAATTTATTCCTCAGACAGGCAATGCACATCATACAAATTCAACCAAATCGTGAACCCTAAAATCAAGTGACCTAATTGGACATTTTCTTAAAATATTGGTCTCCATAAGTATGCAAAATACTAATCTCCCAACAGAATTTACTGAAAGTCTTGCTTTGGAATTATAATTAAAGATCAAAAAAATGCTCCACATTTTATTAAAGCCTTTTCAAGCCAACAGCAATACTGAATGAAATAATTTCCTGTTAAACAAACAATTTGATATGTAATGTCAGCTTTCTTTCTAGGATTTAGTATTTAACTGTCTTTAACCTAATTCAGATTTGATATGCAACCATACTGTTCAGATGCTGAATAAGAAAGTAAGTTCTGCTCCTGAGTGTGGTGAGTGAAGTAAACAGATGGATGCTCACAACAGCATGGCTGGGTTTGGAGTTTTCCGTTTGATTTTTGCCTTCTTAAAAATAAGAAAAAGAAAGCAACAACACACACAAAATGCTGGTGGAACACAGCAGGCCAGGCAGCATCTATAGGAGAAGCACTGTCGACGTTTCGGGCCGAGACCCTTCGTCAGGAAGCAGAAAAAGAAGAAAGCAAAGCAAAACTACAGTAAAGTTTCCAAGGAGTGAAACAGGAAGCAGCTATTTCCCATTCCAGAGTTCAGCAACTAAGGTTTCCTATTGACTTTGGCACCTGCTACATTTCTGCAACGGGCAATAAGCAACCAAACCGCAATTCAGGCTCAGAGATTTACAATGACTACTGGGATTGGAAATACTCAAATATCAAGAATCCCATAAGCCGTACATTTCACAAGCTGCTGTTTTAAATATTTTCTTAAATGATATCAAGGCCTATTTTTTATGATCACTATTATTTAAAGATCAGCTGCAAGACATCTTAAAGCATGGGCATTTATCACAGTCCTTCTGGTGAAAATACTCCCATAAAGGTAGTGAGCAGCTAGTGACAAGATTTTGTTCCAAGAGGAAACAGCAATATATCTTTTCATTAGAATGGTGTCTGACTTGGATAGGACCATACTGTGGTAGTGTTCTCACTAAATGGCTCTCTGAAACAAAAGTTCCCTGATTGCTATTATTGCAATTTAGAAACCAAGGGTTTCGGCCCAAAATAACAATTGTTTATTCCTCTCCATAGATTCTACCTGACCCGCTGAGTACATCCAACATTTTGTGTAAGTTGTTGTGTAGATTATACAACCAGCCATTTCAGATTCAGTATTGTGGGAAATTTCTTTCTTTCTTAAAGCACTGCTGATAGTGCAGCTTGTTTCCAAACCCTCAGCAGAATTTGCTTGGGCCAGCAGGCAATCTCAAACCAAATGCATACAGTACATAGAAGGAGGCCATCCTTGCAGAGGCATGAGGATGAATTTGTTATCTTGAACCGACAACTCACTTAAGGAAAACACTTACTGCAAAGCAAGGGAACGAAGTATCATTACAGAAATAATTTATAGAGGTAATTTGTAAAGGTTATAATTTGACAGTTCCATATGACCAAATAATAAGGTAACAGATAGTCCTTTTAAATAACAATAAAAACAGGCTAAAACAGCTAGTAAGTTCTTGCTGCAGAGAGCCAGTGGTTGTATTGGAAAACTCTTCACCTGCTATAGCTAAGCATCCTTCAGGACAAAGTGACATTCTTGAGTGGAGCACTCACACCTTCCAACATTATTGCACAGTGCTGCAGGGCGTACCACTTACAAACCGAATTTCTGTTAAGAAATGGCTGCTCTGTCCGCCCTCAACAGCTTCTGAAGCAGCTTCATGAACAGACTGGGTGAATACATATTCCAAAATGGTCGCATGAAACTCCAGTTGAGTGCCAGACAGAGAGAAGGCTGAGAAATGGAAAGTCAGAGATGATATTTAATGATGTACAGTAATGAATTCTAATAATTATTGCAGCTTAAGTTCTTTCGTTGGCACTGGCTACTCAAAAACAAAGTCAGTCATTTTCATACAGTAGAAAGCTCTGAAAAAGAGATACAGTAAATATTATTTGAGTTTGTGATTAGTCTCTGAATGAAAAGGCTGATTTTAAGCATTTAGGTTTGATTTCAAGCTTAGCATTTTAATTATACTAAGTGCTGTTAAACTTAATATCAAAGTTGAAAAAATATGAATTAATAGGCCTCAACAGATGCAGTTATATATTTCCTGTTATTCACTATAAAATGCTACATTGCAAGTAACCTGAAATTTAAGTCAAAGTACATTTATTATCAAAGTATGTATACTTTATAAAACCTTGATATTGTCTCCTTACAGGCAGCTACAAAACAAAGAAACCCAATAGAACCCATTAAAACAGAAGACGACCGTCAAATTTCCAACGTTCAGAGAAAAAAAGGAAAGAAAAGCATGTGCAAACAATAAAAGCATTCAGAACTGAAGTTTACAAAAGTGAGTTCACACTGTGATAGTTGCAGCCTGGTGCAGAGATGAGTAAACCTCGCGGAGGAATGAGTTGACATAGAGCGCAGAGACAAGTTAAGCTCACAGAGCAGCGATTTTAACTGGCCCATGCCTCGCCTCCGGCCCCGACACCCTCTCCTTTTCAATCCAGCCCTGTGCTTAAATTGTCCAGATTTGCTCTCAGACACGCACAGCATTTGGTTCTGCAACGTTGGCTGCAGAATACTATGTGCCCAGTCAGGGTATCTATTTATCTATCCTGTCCTTGACTCACCTCTGGCAAAAGTCTCAAGGGTTTAGCTAGAGCGAGGTTAGTGAGGGGAGGGGGTCGTCACTATGCATTGAAAGACAGTGGTTCCAATCTACAACTTGTCCTTGAAATATGTGGTCAGGATTCTGAGCTTGTGTACTGGATGTCTGGGGAGAATAAGGAGAGATGGGACATCTTAGGAAATATTTGGGTTTCTCATCGAAATTCCCCATTTCCAGATAGAACAAAAGAAACTGATTTCTGTTGAGTGTGGGTGCAAGATCCAGTGAGGATCCTCCTGCAACCTCACACTGTCTAAACAAAAAGGATCATCAATCCTCTCAGAAAGATGATGAAGCAATCAGATTGAGCAGCTTCCTTCGCCACATTAAGAGAGAGGAAGGGAGGAAGAACAAGGGAGAGGACCGTGTGCAACAAGAACAGGGAGACAAGTGTGCTAGAATACAGATATATGCAGGACAGCGAGCACAGGAGAGGGAGAGAGAGAAACGTGGAACTGCAGCCTCAGAGGTAGAAAGAGAGAGACAGCCAAAGTAACGGGCAATGAATGAAAAAAAGATTCACACAAAGAAACAGAGGTTGGCTGGCAGACAAATAGAGACAGCATTCAAGATAGGGAATGGGACAAGATAGATAGGGAGAGGCAGTGCACAAAGATGGTGGGAGCAAATAGGAGTGAATGAATATGCAGTAAGGACAGATATTGACAGAGTCTGAACAGGAAGAAAGAAAGGGCTGTAGATTCAATGAAGAGGACTTATGTTCTGAAGACTCGTCGTATTAATTTTTTGCAACATTTTGACTTTCTGTCAACATTGGTCAGTACTGTACTTCAGCAAATTCTGCTCCCTGGACAGCCTCTGCCAATTTCACATGCAGGAAGCCATGAAATGTTTTCATGTCCCCCTTGCAAAGAGCATGCATCTCCCACTAAAGCTATCATCCAGCAGTCTTCCTGGATAGTTGTCATTAAACCTCGAAGATTGCTCCCTACTAACGGGAATTCCAGACGCAGCAACTTGAATGTAATTACCACTCTCCAGTAAGGTGGAACTATCTGCCTGTCCCTTTAGGGACTGGCACTGAGGGAGTCGTAGCATCTTGCTTTCAAAATTCCTAGTCAAATGCCTGGTCTCAATAACTTCGTGAGGATGTTTTGAAAGGAAGATGGCTGATTTCCCACAAATTGGGAAGGATTAGCAGAGGCTACCTCAAGCAAAATCATGATGACATCTTTCTCATGAGAAAGATTAATTAGTACTGGGGAAATGAAAGCAAGAAAAAATACATCTTGTTTTTACCGTAGCCAATAATATTTCAGGAAGAATTTTTGGCAGACCTATGGTGCAATCGAACTTCTGATGGTGAATGATGAAGCAGAGTGAGTCAGTCAGTTCTGGGAGTACATTCATTTCTCCTGAGGTCTATGTGAGCAATTAGTCTGCTTTCAGACTGACTACATTCTGTATTTCTTACTCTTCTTCCTCTATAAATCTTTTTCCACTATGTTCGGTACTCAGGACACCCTCAATGTATTCACTTTTAACAAGTGATCATTAAAGGCCACAGTGTAATGATTGTACTGTAGGCAGCTTTCTGTATCCTGTGAAGGAGTAACAACTGTTTGCCACAGAACCAGTTAAACATCCCTCACAAAGTGTTCTAAAACTTGCTGGTATTTACACTGTGCTACAATAATGTGACCGGGGAAATGATCTGAATGGTTTTAGTACAATGTTAATAAAAGGATATGAATGTTATATCATTCACTATTCAGGAAATAATCTGGAAACACACCTCAGCTACTAGTATTAAATCTTTTCAATTTAGTTTCATTCCAATTAATGGAGTGGGCATCAGCTATGCTGCATAACAGCTTGATGATGTACCCAGAGGTCTTCTGCCAGGGGTGAAAATGTCACCTTACCCAGTGCATGAAGTATTTCTTTTCAAAGTACAAACAATGTACAATTCCATTCAGATAAAATTACGGCCAAAACGATACTAATTATGGTAAATGTGACTTAAATAAATATTTATCATGAAATGTGACAAATATCTATATTTCATCTCATACCTAAAATATACTTTGCATTGCTCCAACGATGCTTAGCAACTGCACAACCAGGTAAACTACTCCACAAAAATGCATCTTCTATTCCACTGTTCATTAATCATTCCTTCTCCTTGGCTTTGTACATATTTTCTTCTAAATAAATACTGATTAATATATTTGACACGGAAGATCACTAGTGAAGACAATTATATTAGTTATTATAAAATAATCAGTGAAGACTAATGAAAATCGATTAAGAACTGCAGAGACTGGAATCGTGAAATAAAAACAGCAAGTGCTGAGAAGTCTCAGCAGATCAGGCAGCATTTGCAGAAAGAGATTTTCAGTCCTGAATCGTCTGTGAATGCTTCAGGACTGAAAACTGAGTTCTGATGAAGCTTTCGGATCTGAAATGTTAACTACCTTTCTTTCCACAGATGAGCCTGACCTACTGAGAGTTCCCAGCATTTTCTGCTTTTAGTTTAAACAAGGCAAATTGATTAAATGGTAGGAGATAATCAAAGCAATGGGAAATAAAGGTCAACCAAATTAACCCTATTCATTTTATTGCTTACTTAGAATTTCAGCAAATTGCATGAACTTCACTTTTCAAGTTTTGTTTCTATGTAATCCAATGAGTTATCCACAGATGCAATATTTCAGATGGTAAGACAATTTATTGTTTTAATACAATATGGGTACATTAATCTCATGTTTAAATATTTACCATTTGTATAACCTCATAACGAATTCCAGCTATCCAATTAGATACCTTATGCTGCATCCCATCCAAAGGCACAAGGTCTCGTCTGCTGTATAGCAACCAATATGATGCACAGGATCTCAGGAGGAGTAGGCTAATGTTCTGTAGAAACCAAATGCAAACTGCTGCCTTTCATCTGACTTTTTGTTTGTCTGATTTACAGCTCCAGCACAGTGCACTAATGGATCCAATGACACAGCCTTAATTTCAGTTCTCTGGATATGCATGTCACTCAAAGCCCAAAGACTATTGTTCAGCCTCATAGCTCTTGAAAAGCGGCTGGTGAATGTTCTTCTCAAATCTCTGTAGTTTGTATAATGAATGCACTTGCATGGTTGTGGTAGAGAGGAATTGCCAATGTTTTGATCCCATATCACTGAAGGAACAGATACAATTTTACAGTCTAGCAACAATTCCCCCTGTGTTGGACAGACCAAGTTTGAGACTTATAGGTGGTATTCTGTGTGACACCTCACCCCTCAGAAGATGGTCATGGTGAGAAAGCTTTTTTTTAAAGAAAATCTCATTACTGAGAGAACAAGTGGTGTACATGGCACACAATGGATCTTATTTTTACCTTCCTCAAAGACCTTCAGAACAAGAATTAGCAACATTAAGATCAATGGCCTTTTCCATTCTACCCACTGTAACATGAAGGTCATTAAAATCTAGGCTCCATCGCCCAATTCACACCACCTGTCATTCTTTATCACTTTGGCTCCCAATTAACTAATTACCTTACTTTTAAAACTGCCACCTGTGATTTCAAGCACCTCCACTGCCTCCTCACCTTTCTGCCACTGTGTAGTTCCCTGCATCCTTTCTCCATTTCATCCCCAATATAATCACTTCATCAGAGATACCAAAATTCTGCTGCCAAGTCCAGCCGGACAGCACAACGCTTTACAGTGCCAGCGACCCGGGTTCACTGCCTGTGAGGAGTTTGTACGTTCTCCCCGTGACCGTGTGGATTCCCTCCAGGTGCTCCTGTTCCCCCCACATTCCAAAGACACACCAGTTGAGAGGTTAATCGGTGATAGTAAATTGTCCCGTGATTAGGCCTCGATTAACTCAGGTGATCGCTGGGCAGTGTGATTTGAAGGTCCGGTAGGGACGATTCTGCGCTGTATCTCTGGGAATCCGTCCTCAACTTCTTCCCTTCTCTAGGTGGCTGTAGGATCAACTGTTTGATCTTTTGCAAACACATCGTAAACCAACGGGTCGTTGTTGTGTCTCCCGCTCGCTGTGAAAACGGGGGACACCTCCCTCTCCCTTGTTAGGGAGAGAGAGAACATTTGGGTTGCCAAATGCTGGAGGAACTGTGATAGTCTTTGGGGTAACTGCAAGGTCTGTGTCTTTGCTATCGCTTAGATCATGCTTGTGCTCGGTAGCGGGTGCACATTTTGTTTTGCTGGTGGGGGAAGAGGGGGATTGTTTCTCACCACCGTTTGCACATGGGAGAGGTACTTTGGGGTTCTCACGTTTAACTGTCGTTCATTCTTTGGGGCACTTCTCGGTTTTCGTGGATGTTTTGTGAAGAAAAAGCATTTCAGGATGTATATTGTATACATTTCTCTGACATTAAATTGAACCTTTGAACATCACTTTACATAGCTGTTGGGTGTCAAATTTGGGGTTTTATAAATTCATTAATGGTAGTAATTCAGAACAGGGGTGGTACGTGTCCCAAGGGTGCATAAGGGGAAATAGAAGTCATTGGGGGGTGTTCTTGGGGGGGACTGTAAGCAGCATCCTAACTTGAGGCAAAAGACCTGACCGATTGTCAGTAGACCAGGCACTTCCAAAAAGCAAAGAATGAGGCACTGGAACGCAGGAAGACCCACGGCATTGCAGGCAGTGAGCATTCACCATCACAACACATCCGAAACTCAGCAACCTCAGCTGACCTTACCAGTCAAACAGACACTATTGGGTGCGTAAATTAGCAACCAGGGTGCCCAACAGCTCCCCTGCACTTGTGGCACAGAACAGGTTCATGCAATTTAACAGTTGGTGAGTTAAGTACACCCTCTCAACTTTTCTACAGATCTACAGAAAACAGGTTGCACAACAATAGAGCGCTGGTTGGATCCAAACGGTAAAATAGAACCAATTAGTGAACCTGAGGATTCCTCTTGAGGTGTTCAAAGTGACCTCGGCTTCATGTATGCGGTCAAGAATCATCTTTGGGGATTATGAGACCTCACGTGATTGGCCAATCGCACTAACTGGAATAGCATAAAGGTAGCTCGCTGAGCACTAGCTGTATCCTGACTAACATTCAAATTCCATTCTGAATCCTTGTCAACATAATTTTGGCTGTTGTGATCATCTTCCTCTTCGCCTCGCCGTTCTTTTGTGTATCACTACCGTTGTTCCATCTGTTTCAACTCGCTGCCGTCATCAACATCTGATGGGCATGCCCAGTTTGTGTAATTTTTAGATTTTAATTTAGCCCCGTTCATGATCGATAAATACATACAGAGTGATCTCTGTGCACCTGAAGGCAGTGAAGCCTTGAATTCTAATGCTGTTAAGAAACAGAAACTACAGAAAGTGCGTCAACATAATGTTACATAGTATGGTTTTATTTTATTCCTGATAGATCAGCGACACCCCATGTGTCTTATTTGTAATACTGTAATGTCTAATGAAACCAGGAAACCATCAAGATTGCAGGAACACTTCTGTAAAAGACACCCTGAAAAGGTTACTTATGAACGAAACACTTGAATAGCATTGCACACTCGAGTCATTTGCCAAGAGTGCTAAAACGACCTTGATAATGGTCTCATTGCCTCTTACAACATTTCAAAAATGATAGCAAAGTGTGGAAAATCTCATACAATTGGTGAAAGATTAATCATGCCTGCTGTATCAGAAGTGCTCACCACTGTTCTCAAAATGAAGACCAGTGTTTTAAAATGAATTCCTCTGAGTAACAACTCTGTGGCTTATCGTATTGATGAAATGAGTGAAGGTATTGAGTATCAAGTATGCACAAAGCAATGTACGGTTTATCAAAAATGGAAAAGTTTATTACGAGATTCTCTTTTGTAAAAAGTTAAAAACAAGTATCAATGGAAAATCAATCACCAATGAGCTCAAAATGTATATTGAGGACAAAAATATTCCGATTAGGAACATGATTGCTTGTGCAATGGATGGAACACCACATACTTACAGGTCGCCATGCTGGTTTAGTGGCATTTATGGGAAAAGAAATTCCAAGTCTGTTTGCAATCTATTCTGTAATTCACCGTCAACATCTCACAGCCAAAAACCTCAGCCAACAACTCTTTTCAAGTATGACTCTTGCAATATGTGATATTAACAAAATTAAAATTCATCCATTAAATAGCATAAGATTTCACCAGTTATGTCAAGATAACAATGGAGAGTTTGAATGCCTGCTTCTTCACACTGAAGTGCTTTGACTGTCAAAAGACTGCTGCTTAAAATGTTTCTTTGATCTTTTTGACACTGTGGTTGAATTTTTGCTCAGAGTTGACGAGCTTGGGAAACAAGATTGAACTTCTACATGGAGACGTGATATACCCTTGATGATCTGTATGACGAAGTGAGCATTCTAAATTTTAAACTGCAGGGTGAGAATTTCAATTTAATCCAGGCCAAAACTGCAGTGTCCACTTTTATCAAAAAATTGGAAACATATAAGCTAAACTTTGGGAGAAGAATGTTCTCACAGTTCCCCTGCCTGGAAAGTAGGGCACTCTTTTTCACAGACAGTGATTTCCAAGAGTGTTGATTATACTTGCAGTCACTGAAGAAGGATTTTCTGAATCAATTCAAGGATTTGAATGACCTGCAAATTCCAGACTGGGTATTTAACCCACTTCTTTGCAAGGTGGAAGGACAAGAAGAGAGCTTCCAAGAAGAAATTACCAAAATTCAGAATGCTGAAGCTAAAATGTTTTCCAAAATGTCAGTTTTTGTGGTATGTGGCTACACTGTCATACAAAGCTTCCTGGTCTTTGAAGAAGAGGCAAACTGCTCTTCATTGCATTTCCATCCTCCTAGCTTGTTGAAAGAGTCTTCAATGCAGTGAACCACATACTCACAAAAAGCAGGAACTGCTTGGATATTGTTATATGTCTGGGAATTAAGGCTTTTGCTGTCACAACTTGAATCTGATATTTCAACTCTTGTTAAAAACCTTCAAGCTCAAGGATCACGTTGATATTGAAGCTGCTGTACCGTGCACAGGTACTGTGTCAGCTAGGTTTAAAGAAAAATAAAAATTTAAAGCAGAATCATTTTTCTCATTTTAGCATATGGTAGACATGTTTTTATCAGAAAGGATATTGTGCCTAAGGGAGGTGTTGGCAAACGTGAAAGTGCTTTTGTGGGTTGGGGGGGGGGGGTTGAGCTATAAAAGGTTGTGAGACACTGATTTATGATATCTGAATATCATGAGTAGGTGAGTATTTATTGTATATTGCTAACAGTTCTCAAGGGTAATTAGCAGCTCTGGTAAAAGGTACCCCACGGGCACTTGCGGAGGGAGTTGCAAGATTAAAACCCAGTGACAAAGATAGAACAGAGACATAATTCTGAGTTTGCATAGTGTAAGGTTTGAATTGGATGGGTTGATTATTGTCATGTGCTAAGACACAGTGAAAATCTTGTCTTCCATACTGTTCATACAGATCAATTCTTCACAACTGTGAATTAAGGTAGTGCAAAGTTAAACAATAATGGAATGCAGAATAAAATGCATCAGCCACAAACAAGAGGAACCTGGACATGCTGCCCTTGTCCTTCTTGGTGGGTGGAGTGGTAAGTTTGGCAGAGGCTTGCTAAGAAGCTAGGCTAAGTAACTGCTGTGCATTTTTAACATTGCTCAGTTTCCTGGGGCAAACACTTCAATGCTAAATGTGCTATTCATGTCAGTGTTAGCTACCGTTGCAGTACCAATTTTGGGCCACAATTTTATTTCTCCCATTTAAGCTGAAAGAAACACACAGGTATGGAGGTACTTTTGGAAAGGCTATCTTAAAAAATGTCAACTCATGAACATAACTCAAACTTCTGCCAACCTCAGGCAGCAGTTGCTTTCTTGTGCAAATTGTCAAGGATAAAAATGTGCCATGGTGGGACATGCCTGCTTGGGGGTAAATGAGCCAATTAAGTGAGTGTGCCACTCATTTTAAACTAAGCATTTAAAATTTGGAAGGATGAGAAATGACATTTTATTGGAGTTATTTTATATATTAGTCCTTGAAAATTCATACCCTCCTTTTGCAGAAATGGCATTTAAGATAAAATAGAAAATAGCAGAAAAAATAGGCTAATTAAGAAAAAACTCACTGACTGTGATTTAATTTCAGGAACAGTTAGCCATCAACCATGCAGATTCCTTAAACCAGTTAAAAACAATACTAATTCAGCTGTCTGTCGATGGACACTGACTTTTTTTAAAACCAAAAGAACAAAACTGAAATCCTCTGCACAACCAGAAAGATCAGCTATACTGAAAGGGTGAAGCAGCTGCTCTGAAAATGTAAAATTATAGAGAACAACACTAAAGTGTTAGAAATCAGGAAAAATAACTTCAAAACAACTAAGTTGTTTTGCAGGTATAGAATATTCTATTCAGAAGTATGGATTAGTATTTCAGTAATTACCCATGAAACAGCTATAGGGGCTTTATTTAATTATACTTGTGTTTATTAATGTACACAAGAGAAAGATATCTCAGTTTATTTTTCATTAAAATGTGTATGCTCTAATTACTTCAGCAGCTCACACCTCAGTTCTCTCCTTTTCCAATCACCCATTTCCTTATCTCTGCAATAATTTCCATCTCTACATGGCTCAAGGAACTCAGCATTTCTCCAACACTGGCCTTATTCATCCTTAGCCACACAACTTGCTGATGTGCATTCTTCCACAAGCAGTGTAACCCTTTTCCTAAACATCTATCTGCTCCCCTCTCCGAGACTTTCCCTAAAGAATATTTATCAAATTCTAGTCACATCTGCCTATATATTCTTTAACTCTGTTTGTTGAAGCATGTCTATGAAACATTTTGGAAAGTTATTTTATATTCTATCCTTGATTTATAACCTGCAAAGTTTATCCTTGAGAATCAGTTTGATTGTGCTAAGCTCCCAATTATACTCAAATACTTTGTCAAAGGATGATCACCACCAGAATTGTGCAAGTTAATATTTCCCTTGTCTTGATTCTGCTGAGGAGGGACTGTATTATAAAAATGGCACAATTATGTCAATGAAAATACAAAACTGCTCAATAATCCTATCTAGTTAACTTCAGTAATTGTATCAAAGCCTTCTTCCTTCTTGCGTTACTGACAACAATCACTAGCTGCAGCTGGATGCTTTAAAGAGAAGTGTGAAGGAGTAACACACAGATAATGCTCAAGAAACTTAGTCCAGCAGGTAGCATTGCGTGAGTAACCTCCAATCTGACAGCATAAATATTGTTTTTTTCCAGCTGCTGGTAAATTCTCCTCCCTCCCCTTCTCTCCTTTTGCATTTCCCATTCTGGCTTCCTCTTACCCATCTCTCTCCTCACCTCCCTGGTGCCCCTCCTCGTCCCTTTTCTCCCATGGTAGACTTTCCTTTCCTTTGTCTTAAACCCTTTACATTTTCTACCTACCACCTCCATGCTTCTCACTTCATCTTTCTTCCCCCAACCACCCGGCTTCACTTGGCATTTTCTAATTTGTACTCCTTTCCCTTCCCCCACCTTCTTAATCAGGCTTCTTCCCCCTTCCTTTCCAGTCTTGATGAAGGGCTTTGGCCTGAAACATCAACTCTTTATTCCTCTCCATAAATGCTGCCTGACCTGCTGAGTTCCTCCAGCATTTTGTATGAGTTACCCTGGATTTCTAGCATCTGCTGAATCTCTTGTGCTTATGAGGTGCAAAGGACTTCTTTTAAACAATGAAACAACACTAGTTCATCATTTTCACTATCACAATGTTGATTAATTAATTAAGTTACCATGGACTGAATACTGGCTCAACTGTGACTGTTAGTTCTGAAGCTTACTTGACTATCACACTGAGAGAAACAGAGTCAATGTTTCAGCTTGAAGATCCTTTGTTAAAGCATTAAACACCTTCTATGCTTTTAATATAGTGTGAACATAACTAAATATTGTTAGATGTTTGGAAAAAAGTTTATCAGAGAACGATGCCCATCATGAATAAAGTGTTTATCTTTCAAAGCTAACCAATTAACTCCACACATACTTTCAATATTTTCCTTCTTTTTTCAAATATACCAGGAAATTTAAGGCAAAGACCAAGGGCATCAGATCCCCACGCACCTTTTTAACCTCTTTCTGCTAATTTCTTTGTTGTTCGACTTTCACATCATTACACCTGATTCCCGAGTCGAGTGCTTCAATGCCCTTTTTGACCAATTCTGATTCCTGAGGCATGGACTCTTCCTAAATAAAGCATACTTTCCTAATTTCTTTCTTAAGCGTTCAAGCATTGCTTTGGCTTTATCCCAATGCCTGATATGTATCTGAATCAACACCTTGTGATGTTTTGCGCTGTTGAAAGCAGAACTGAAAGTTGCTGCTATCTATGTTAAGTATTTGCAAGGCAATGTTTGAAGAGCAAAATGTTTCTTCTTTACTGCCACCTAATGTATTTCTATGTTACTGCAACTAGCCATGCTTGCGTCAATTGCTCCATCACACATTGCTGGACAAACAAGTGCTGGAAATCCAAAACAGATCTGACAACGCCCAAAAAAAAAGAAAAAACAAGTCCTAATGTTTCTAGTTAAAACTTATCATCAAACTGATTAAAAATACACATTTACCTCAGCAAGCTACATAAAGAGGAAATAATACGGAAAATAGGCATGTCTATCATAGTTAATTTATAAAGTAATCTGTAAACCGAGAAGGAGAGTGTCCTACTGCACTTCCTGGTGACACCCACAACCCAGAAAAATCAGTGAAATCATAGGAAAGATAAACTAATACACAAAAAGTCTGGGAGATTGAGAATGAATTAAAACAGAAAAGGCTTGCAAGGCTTAGAGGATTAGCTGATCAATCTATGCCGGTTCAGCAATCCCTTGGGGTTAGGAATGGCACACTTCCACTCTAATGCTGTGGGCTCTGAGGTGACTAATGAGGGTTCACATACGGTGCTATAGGTGGGGCTAGAGACTTTTGACAGTGTTGGCTGGTGGGTAAAAGGGGCAAAGCTGCCATCCTTTTCCATTTTCTGAGCTTGCTTGAGCTCTCATCAAAGAGATTGAAGGCTGTAATGCTCTACCTGAGGTTACTTTCATTTTGAGTAATTGTGAGCAAGGGACTCCCATGAATCAGTTGGGGTGTTATGATTTATCAAGAATGCTTGAACACGTCTTTGAATCAATTCCCCTTTTTGAGGCTGATCACCTTAACAAGGAAAGAAACGTTGAGACAAAGGTCTGGGAATCAAGGAGAAGAATAACTCATATAGCCGAGTACTTATTTGTTACTTCTGAGTGTATTCATAGAAAGCTGAGTTGTCACTGTGAAAGTGGGAATCACTGGTAGAATGGAGATAGGCAAGTTATACTGGTAGAATGGGGGTGCAACTATCACTGGAAGGGAGAGTACTGGAGAGCCCAGGAAACAAGCCCAGGTGGGCTTGTTTAGGGAATAGGGTGGTACTGGGAGAATTGGAGGGTTGAGAGGCTAACAATATTCATTAAGAGAGTGAAGGGCAGTGTGTCACTGGGACAGTGGGGGTCCTCTGTCAACTAGACACTGGAGGCTGTTGCTGGGAACATTGAAGGCTGTGGGAATAGGGAGCTGATGCTGAACCAGCTGAGAGCTGGACGAGGGTGTCAGTGGTACTGCTGGGACAGTGGACGTGGTATTGTCACAAGAGGATGCAACTACGAGTACTGCTGACAGAGTAGAGCCTAGCAGCATCACCGGCAGTATGGTAGCCAGGGATGTTGCCGAGAGTTGGGGTTTTGAGGGGTGTCACGAGGAGAGAGGAGTCAGGACAGTGGGCAGGCCAAGGAGCAGACTGCAAAACATGCATGGTTGGGTGTTAATATAATTGAAGTTTTTGGGTGATAACACTGGGAATCTTCATTGAACAGGATGAAAAGAGCAGCTGGTATGGAACTAATGCTTAGATTCAGTCAAATAGAAACCTTTTTCACGGTCAGTAATGGCCTTCTCACTGGTTTTGATGATGTCTGGGGAGAGGAAGAGTTGCAGAAGGGTACAATTGAGACAAGGAAGAGGGTGATTAATGAATATGTGGTGGAATGACAGACAGGCAGAGATAAAGGAAAGCTGTCATGTGAGATAGAGTTTTACGGTGTGACAGTACCAGAGAGATACAGTATAGTCAGGGCAGATGGACATGATGAGCTGGGGCAGTTGGATACAGCCAGGCAGCAGCAGTGGAATACAGCTGGGAGGGGGCATTGGGACACAATCAGTTGGGAGGGTAATGGGACACGGCTGGGAGGATACAGTGATACGACTACTGGGGAGGAAGCGTATCTTTCAGTAGGACAATAAGCCAAAGCACACTCCCAGGAAACCTTCAAACGAAAAAAATTGATGTCCTTGAGTGGCCCAGTCAGAGTCTGTGGTAAACAATGCATCCCTGTCTGGACATGTCCCTCTGCCGACTGCTCCTGTGGCTCCTCCCACAGACCCCTGGATAAAGGCGATTGTGTCACTGCTCCTCCAACATGGACGTGTTTAAGAACAATTAAAACTGTTCAACCAGCCATGCCTGGAACCAATGTGCATTTGATTATTCTTAAAACTAAATATATCTTGTACTATTTGCAAATTCAAATTGTAGTGTTCGTGTTTGTAATGGCAGCACCTTACATTTACCTCAGCAAAGTGTCCAATGCTTCATGGGATCACTATCATGTAAAAGTTAGCCGCATGAGGAGAAATTGTGATGAGATTTAGGAAGGCAATTCTAGATCTTAGTGCTAATTTGGTGCATTTTACATAATTTATAAATAAAATTACAGATTTTTCCCCAATGTTTCCTTTAAAGGCAATATGAAAGTCTGCTTACTGCTTAAAATTGTGAAATTCATGTTTCAACTTGCTGTCTGCAATGGCACTGAGGCAAAAGCAAATGGGAGAAGTTTTTATGTACATCAAAGCTCACTTGGCTGATCTGAGGTGATTTTTCAGTGTTAACAATAGCTCTTTCTGCTTGTATTTAACAGTGTCTTTGGACCTGAATACTTTCCAGAGCACAAGGATTATCTGTTTGTATTAATAACTGAGTAGTATAGAAAACAATGATCTTTTCTTATTCTTATCTTTGCTTTAAGGAAGTGGTCCTTTGCCTCTATTCTTCTCCTGAGTCTGATCAAAGCTGTCTGCTTTGCAGACCCCGAGGGTAGTACTTGCTTGCTAGCCTCAGGCTGTAAAAAAGAGTGTTCAGTGACTACAGAAGAGTACAGAATGGGTTTCCTCTCCACATTCCTGCAGTAAAGTATTAAACATCTGTAGAATGAGGTCTTGGGTCTACCACTTCATGCATTTTCTATTTGTTGTGTGTGAGAATGAAATGTGTTGCACTCCAAATAGTCGCAACGACTAAAGAGGGGTGGAATTTCAGAATAGGAATCAGAATCACTTTATCAGCAGTATGTGAAATATACCAGAGTTGATTGTGATTAGGTACCAAGCATAAAGCACAGGGCAATACCATGGCAGTGAACACAATAGTAGCCAACAATTATGTATTGCACTTGATTGATCATACAATGTGATAATGTGATCAATCAAGAGCAATCAACAATTAGCAGAATGGTCACATGTGCAAACTTCAATATTCAACCTAAATAAGTATGAGCATGTGATCAACAGAACAAGGAGAACGGGAAAGACAATTTCATGGAAGTTGTGCAGGTATTACACCTGAGTGAGTTTTGTTCAGAACCTGAATAGCAACGGGAAGGAATCTTTGGAGGTGACATGTAGTCCTGGTGGGGATGGGTTTGTAGCATCTCCATAATGGCAGTTTGGTAAATAGGTGACTGCTAGAGTGGGTGGAGTCAGCAGTAATTTTTTGCTTTTGTCCAGATGGTATAGAACAGAGCGAGGAGACAGAGAAGTCACATCTGCTGTTGACCTGTTGTCGTGATTGCAAACTGGAGCAGATTCAAGTTACCTGAGTCAGGAGATGATTTGTACATAACCAATCAATTTAAGTGCCTCCGGATGGTCGTTCAGCTCATCAGATGCATCACAGCTTGGCATGGCAACTGCTCAGCTCTCATCCACAAGAAACTGCAGATAGTTGTGGCACAGCTCGGCACCTCATTGAAACCAGCCTCATTTCTTACTGCCTCGGAAAAAGTAGCAAGATACAAAAGATACACACACATATCAGAGGCCCACCCACCCCAGACATTTTCTCCCATTGACAGACTGAAAGAAAGTATAACCAGACAAAAGACAGCTTCTATCTGCTCTTGTAAGACTATTGTACAGTACAATGGACTCTTTACTTCACAATATATCTTGTTCTGACTTACTGTCTACCTGCACTCCACTTTCTCTGCAACTGTAACACTTCATTCTCCACTTTCATTGTTTTACCTTGTACTACATTAATACACAATTGATCTGTATCAGCAATATGCAGGTCAAGTTTATCACTGTATCTCTGTTCAGCTGACAATAGTAAATAAAATTAATTTTTCTCATGAATGATGCCCGGAAGCCTGTATCAGACACAGAAGTTACAGGTTCCTCTAGAGAATGGGGGCTCATTTTGGTGTCACATGGCTCCTCCTACCAAAGCCTGTGTAAAAGTCATTGCGCTCATCTGAGAATGACGGGTTGCTTTCACTTACACTACCTGATGTTGCCTTGTAGAAGGACATACTGTGCAAGTCCTGCCATAGCTGTCACATATCCATCTGTGATTCTCGATTTGTCTGAAATGACCTCTTTGCAATCATTATAGTCTTTCAGAGGTTGTAGCTAAACTCCTGATCTGACTCCAGATTGCCAGTCCAAAATGCCACAGATCTGACCATCGGCAGATGGCCAATCTCCTGTTTCTGGTTGGGCAAGACTAAAAGTGTTTCTGTGGATACACACACATATCCTTTTGAAGTCCATGACAACTATGGCATTTTTATTTAGGTTTGCTGAAGAATTCTTGAATGCGTTCCAAACCACCAACCCGAAGCAAATGCAAGTTCACAACTCCACTTACTTCTGCTGCCCAGCTATTTGCAGTCCTCTTCACAGGCGCCATCTTCTTCAGTCTGCACACAGGCAGAAGCAGGCGAGTGAGGGAGTGAGCTGTGGGCATTTATGATGGTGGTATACCAGTCTCTGGAGTCCTCTGGTATTGCAGGTTATACATTGACAGGTGGTAGGCAGAGAATTCTTCCAACTAGCCTGACTATCTTTTCTATGTTTCCTTTCTCTTTCTTAGTTTCCCCCCTCTCCCCAATCTTCCTACCTTTTTGTTCACCTGCCTGCCTCTGTTCGTCTTTCCCATTCTCCTCCAACATTCTATGTACTTCATGCTCCTATCCCCTTTCCAGGACCAATGTAGTGATCACTCTAACATGCCCCACTTCCACAGGAATTCTCCAACTTAAAGCTAATTGAATTCACTTTTATAATGTGTCTTCAAGACTATTGGGTATGTCCGCTGATTACAGTAAGAGATTGGAAGAACCTGTACCATTCCTCTGTCACCATTTGGTTTCCCGCCACCTCCTCCCTCTTCGAGCCCAGGTTGCAGCAAGTGGTCCAGTAAGCAGAGAAGATCACTGGTATCGGCTACTGACATTGAAAGACCAGTTCATCGCCAAAGCGAAGAAAAGAGCTGAAAAAATTACTGCTGACTCCACCTTCTCTAGCAGTCACCTAGTTACCAAACTGCCATCATCGAGACGCCACAAACCCTTCCCCACCAGGACTACACGTCATTTTTGTTTTTCCTTCTTCAACATGCAAGGTATGGCAACGTTTGGATTATATTGTATGATGTTTAGCAATGCTGCTTTAAGTTAAAACCACGGGACATTTAAGTTACTGCGGCCGAGGAAGTCATAAATTGCTTACTTAATTATGGTAGGAAGCAGAAGAAAACTTTCAGGTGTGAACTACATTCTGCCAAGCAGCACAGGTACTCTCCTCCTAAGCAGGATGGACTGAATACGCAACTTGCTATCATTTACAATGGAGAAAGAAGCAAGCAGTTCAAATAAATTTACCTGTGAAACTTGGCTTATTCATGGGTGGTTGGTTACATATTGGTGAGCGCCTGAATTAGAATAAAACAGAAAGTTAGAGAATTTAAATAGTATCCTTCATTTCAAAGTTCAGGGAATTCTGACAATCAACTGGTAAATCTTGCTTTTCATCGTTCTTTTGAAGAATTATCCCATTAACAGGTATTCCCAATTGATAGATCTAAACATGGTCAAACATGCTAACAGTTCTAACTTTCTGTTAAAATATATCTTAATTCAAAAATACAGTACTTTACATTTTTTTATACAATAATCAGTTAATATGCTTGTATAAAAACAAGAAATGCTAGGAACATGCAGTAGTTTAGCCAGAAAATGTTCAGAGAGAAACAGTTAATATTTCAGGTCAGAGATCCTTCAGAGCTCAGTATCAAACTGAAAGATTAACCATGCTCTTCTCCTCACAGATGCTACCTGACCAACTAAGTACTTCTACAAATGTTTGTAGTACTTTGTTTTTAAACAATAAACCATAAACTTGTGAAGAAACAATAATCACATGAAAAATATTTACTACACAGCACCACAAACATATTTCCCCAAGTGTAAGATTTTAATTGAACTGCTTTTTGAAAACTTTCTATTTTTAACAATGTTTTTATTTGAATTGTTATTCTTATCAGAATTATTTTCATAGAATATATTGGCCTTGTTATTTTGTTCCCATTGACCCACAATTCCTTCCTCAAAATGACTTAATATATCTACTTTAGTCTTTTTTACGATGCACATTAAATAAGAGAGATAACAGTTTCAATAAGTAGACAACACAGATTTACGCATTGGAATAAAGCATTTGTTAATTGTTATACAACTATTCACTGAGGTTGCTATTGCAGTTTTAAATCAGCAGCAGCAGGGGGCTCCAGAGTGCATTAATTGCTATGCATGTGATATCTGAGAAATGATGCAGGATATTGAGAAATGTTATGAAGAACACTTTCTACATTTAGATTTCCACTTTAAATATATTTAGATATGAATACTATACAGTAATTCAAAGTTAGAAAGCTTTATGTAGTGATGTAGCCTAAACTTGTCAATTTATGACGTTAATCTTAAAAGGAACCAAAAAGTCGCACAACCTGCTCCTGGGTGTTATGGTAGAGGATGAGTGAAAGTTAGGGCAACATTTGGGAAAAATAGGGGCAAATTGACTTTGTTGATGATTGGTAATGCATCGATGGTCTACTGTACACCTTTCTAAGCTTTCAGTTTCTAATTTGATATATGCTAATAATATGCAAGACAAGCTTTTCACTGCATTTTCATTGTACCTCAGTACATGTACCATTTCTAATTCTATTCAAAGCAGACAGCAATGAAAATCACAATCTTATTGCTTTCTTAGATTATTAATGAACTTTCACCTGTTCTATGTTATTCACTGTCCAACCCCCCCCAACCCAGTCACTGTGGTAAAATTTAAGTTTAGAATAGAATAAAATAGGAAAAGAAAAGGTTATCCAACAGAAAACAAAAATGAAAGAGTTGCCTCACTTGTATCACACAGATTAACACTTTGAAAATTGAACTATTGAATGAGACTTCTGCTTAAGAGGATAATAGGACCAATAAAATTAAATTTAGTTTGGAAATTAAAATGACTCATTTTTAATTAATAGGCATGATGAGTAGAAAAGTGATGTTTTATTAATTCTATAAAGTTATGAAATAGGAGCTTGAAAGAGCCAAGAAGATACAAGTGTACATTATCAACAAAAGAGAAAGCAAACCTTCTATCAGCACAGTGCCATACAAAGAAAAGGATGGCCATATTGAAGGAAAAGTGGGCAGATTTACTCTGGAGTGCAAGTCATTACAGAAATATTTACGATACTTCAGAGGAGGCAAGAACAAAGGTCAGAAACCATCAAGAGTGGGTGCTGACAGCGAAGAGCTTATTCAGATGCAGATGACTCTTGAAAAAAATGCTCAAACTGAATACAAGCAACTCAAGAGGAGCCTGATGATTAATATCTGAGGATGAAAATGCATAGACTCCAAATGATTTCTGAAATTCTAAGAAAAGTAAGATAATAACAGAGACCGTGATGCGGCAACTATTATTAGTTGAAAGGAGGATAAATCAGGAAAAATGGGTTTACTTTAGCTGCTACATAACTATTAGATTCTAACATACAGGACAACGTGTTGGAAGCAGGCATCAGGCAGGCCATGCAGTTCACAATCAACAAGTCCAATAATTTCCTAGAAACTGTAGCGCTGCAGAGAATAGTCATGGAAAATAGTGTCTGGAACTCTGAGTGACCATGCTCTCTGACGTCACAGGATATCTCTGCAGCTGCACTGATTAATACTGGTGGTTTCTCAGCCCAGGGAGCAGCTGAGCCCATCGCACAGCATGTGGGTAGCTGTGCTTCCTGAATCACAGGTCAGCGAGTGATGGTCACATTGACTGTCAAGAGTTCAGAGAAGCAAGCGAGTGGCAATCTCGAATAGCTGGAAAAGAAACCAGTGGAGGTTCGGTCCAGATGCGTAGCCCAAAAAAATACCAGTATTGAACATCGGATATGGGGTAAGATGATGTGACTTTGGAGTCAAGTGCTGGATTTCAAAGGGACAAGCTGGTTGAAAGAGTGCAACGATAGCAGAGACATAGAAGTTGCTAGATATATGACAGCCAGGGGTGCAATGGATCAGCAAGACAGATAAGTTACTATCTTATTTTGCCTTGCTGGTGACAGGCAAGGGAGATTAATGGGAACAAGAACGTCAAGTGCAGAGATAGAGGGAAGCTTTGGAACTCGTGCTTTATGTCAGTAATAAGAGCACTGAGACAAAGAGATTTGAAGCCTTGCAGCTGTAGTATAAGGAAGAGGAAAGATGTTTAATAAGTAGGTCATAGAGGTTGCAATATCTAAGTCTCTTCTGTTAGCATCTATCAATAAAAAATAAACTTAGGAAGATATGGCAAGTGAGTGTATAGCTAGAGATTTGTCAGACAGGCAGGGCTTCAGCTTTTTGGATCATTCAATCAGTATTCTAGTGGAAGGGATACACCAGGGTGTTGTCTGTGGTGGTGCCAGTGAGCTATAAGCAGAGATTGGATTGATCTGGTTTGATTTTCCGAGATTAGAGGAGGCTGAAGAGAGAACCTGTTTGGGATTTATAAAATGATGCAAGTTATAGAAAGGCTGATTAACAGTAAACACCTTCTCACCGCAGGGCTATCTGAAAGCAGTGGCCATGCATTTTGGATATGGAGCTGAAAGTTTAGATGGGTTCTGAGGAAATATTTTACTTCAGCCAGAGGGTGGTTGGAATGCCCAAAAGGATGTCGGAGTCAGATATTCTCACACCGTTGAAAAGATGTCCCTTGACTCATCAAGGATTATTTGTGCTGCATGGGATTTGAATGGATGGATGTGTTAGGGTTGCTTCTACTGAGGTTTATAACCTCACATTATCCCACATCAAACTCCATTTGCCAAGTCTTCATCCACTTCTTAAATTCACTGGGATGATGCTTGGAATAGAGGGCTGTCATTATACAGAGAGACTGGATAGGCTGGGTTTACTTTTACTGGAATGTAGGAAACTGAGTGGGGTTCACCTTCTCAAAGTTCATAAAAAAGAACAAGGTAAATTCTAGTTAGAGGGTAGAAGTTTAAGGTGAGAAGGAAAAAATTTGAAGGACAGCTGAACGTGGTGAAGATCTGGAACAAGGTGCCAGAGAAGGAAATGAAGGCAGATAGAGTTTAAAAGGCATTTTGACAGGTACATAGATAGGAAAGGCACAGAGGGATACCTGTTCCACAGTGTGGACCCTGGTTTGGAAGATGATCTTGGAGGATGCGATGGCGAAGTGCTGGGCTTGCTGGCCTTTCACCTCCCTAACTCCTCCCTCAGATCCACCTGCTTTGACTGCAGAAGGCGAGGTTGCCTGGAGGTTACACAGTTCTCTCTGACCCTGCCTTGCTTTCTGAAGCCCTTTGCAGATGTAGAACCTCCTGATACTCTTGCTGCCCATCCCAAGCTGCCACTGGACAGACTGTTTTGTTGATCATTTCATACAGCAGGTCAAAGACATCAGTGGCCGGGGGTCACATGTACTGGAGGTAAGGATAGCAGATATCCTTTCCTAAAGGGCTTTAATGAACCATGTTGGTTTACACAATAATCTAGTGATCTTATTATAATCAGAAATGGTATTATACATTAAATCCAGATTTAATTACATTACTTTAATTAAACTTCTCAGCTGCTGTGTTTGGATTTGTAGTGAAGTCTCGGAAACAATCACCCAAGACTCTGGTTAATAATCCAGTAACTTAACAATATACTCCCTGACAAGTAAAAGTCACATAATATGGAGAGAAAAACAGAGAGCTGATAGATTAAATAACATTCTTCTACACTGTAAAACTCCAGGGTATGAGGACTCAAAATTGACATTGATTTATGCTACATCACTGCCACCTAGTGAAACAATGAGCTCTTACTTGCTGCTGGATGCTCGATCTTGCAAGTTGGTTAGTGTGGCGAAGTTGTTCCTTACAGTGCGCAGACTTGCCAGCACCTAATGAAATAAAAATATGAATGTATGTATAATGGAAACCAACATTTGGGAATCTTCAGATATACACATATCACTACATTTTGGAATCTGCTGATGACCTCAGACATTGAAGTAATGGACATGGTTCTGTTCTATTAATCAGTATCGACATTTACACAGAACTAGACAATGAGAATACGAAGTGCACTTGCAAAAGCATGATATGCAAAAACATGCAATAATGTTCCCCTTTAAACCTTATATCCAATGATTCATCTAATTTCACTTAAAGCATTTATTTGACTACAGATGGATGCTAAATTAATTAGCTAAGATAATCAATATTAACTTGATCTTCATTAGTCAAAAGAAAATCTTTATCCTATTATATCATTGCAATTTATTTGCCTTTCTTTTACACTTCATGTTCAAGTCGGGCAGCACAGTGCCATCTAGTGGCTTCCAGAAAGTGAATAGAAATGAATCTTTCTGATTTCTGTCACCTTGGAGTTCATTCAAACAAATTGTTATGCATCTAATCTCATGTTCTTTTACAATTCCTTCACCATAATACATCTGTAACACTGTACTCCCCATCTAAACGTATTCAGTTCTTCAGTCATTTTTGGAGATACAAGAATATTTTAAAATTAAATTGTTTTCAACTTAATTAAAATCATCTCTCCCCCCCCCCCACCAACCCCATCTCTTTTTTCACCCCCACACTGCTCATCACCCTCATGTTTCTCTCACCAGTTCCCTCACCATCTCCCTCCCTTTATCCTATGCAATCAGATTCCATCAACTTCAACCCTTTCTCACTTCCCAACTTTTGACACTGTTCTCACTCTCTGCCCTTCCCTCATCCACTGATATGCCCCCTCCACCTCGATCCACCTGCAATCTTCATCCTTTCACTCCACCTTTTTATACTGCCTCTCCTCCTCCAGCTTTCAGTTGAGGTGAAGGGTATCGGCCCAATATTCCGACTGCCCATTCTCCTTCGTGGACGCAGCCTGACCTGCTGAGCTCCTCCAGTGCTCCGTGTGTTGCTTCAGTTATTCTTGTCTACTTAGGTGCATGCAATCAACACTAACACAAATGGAATAATAACTATAAAATGTAACTTGCAAAAGCTGACAAAATCATAAAGATTTGATTCTGTAACCCCACAAATAATTACCTGTCATGGAGTAAACATTTGCATAATAAATTGAAGCCCTAAATGATATATCTTGTCCTTTAACATGAAATGAATGTGGAAAATGGACCACATGCACTAATCCTCTTTCATTGCACAATTCAGTCTTGTAAAGTGAATCAGCTCAATAACTTGAAACTATGGTATGTGAATGATGAATTAACTTACCTGTGCAAAGGGAGTCACTATTAGGTCATCTCCATGACTGCAAAATATGAATAAATTATTAGTTATATGTTGTCAAAAATATTTTATCTATTAAATAAAGTGGAAGTGAGTAAGGATATTATCACAGAACAATGATTAATTTTAAACATTTTCATTTCTTCATGAAACAATGTTAGGCAAGTTGTAAATATATACAGTCACTTGGCACCTTCAAATGAGCCCGTCTGAGGGATTCTGTGGACTTGCCAGAGTGACAGACAAGTTTTCATATTGGATTTTAACAGGAGAAAATTTGTAGATACACAAATTTCTGGAATTGTAAAGTCACCACTATACCTAGCACCTTTAATATAGCTACTCTGAAAGCTTGAATAGATGTTCAACCACTGAAATTAAAAAGGCATTAAAAACACTTGCCATTAAAAATGAATAACCTTGAACTTTTCTCAGTACTTCATGTTTTCACTCACGCGATGCTTTTCTAAGAATTAACAACTTTCAAAAACCCGATCAGAACAGTACAATAAAACTCCAATAGTATATTATTTGACAATTCGGAGATCCTAGTGGTTCGGTATCTCTCATATGAAGTACTGCCTGCTCTTACTCATTTCTTGAACTTAATTAAACATTTGTTGGGGTATTAATAAGGAATAACATTCAATGGACAGCGAAATATTCCAGTCCAGTACTGCCTAAATCCAATCTATGACAGGTTATTGGAGTTTTAATGTTACATTGAGGAAATCACAACATAACACACATTTCTCTTTGGGTATTTTTAATAAGCCAGACAGTGAAATTAATTAATTATCCCTGCAAGCGCAAATGCTACACTTGTCCCCACACCTCCCCCCTTACCACCATTCTGGGTCCCAGACAGTCCTTCCAGGTGAGGCAACACTTCACCTGCGAGTCTGCTGGAGTCGTCTATTGCATCCGGTGCTCCCGGTGCGGCCTCCTCTACATCGGCGAGACCCGATGCAGATTGGGGGACTGCTTCGTCGAGCACCTCCGCTTCATCCGTCACAATAGACAGGACCTCCCGGTTGCCACCCACTTCAATTCTGCCTCTCGTTCCCATCTAGATATGTCCATACATGGCCTCCTCTACTGCCATGATGAGGCCAAACTCAGGATGGAGGAGCAACACCTCATCTACCATCTGGGTAACCTCCAGCCTGGTGGTATGAACATTGAATTCTCCAATTTCCGGTAATTCCCTCCCCCTCCCCCTTCCCTTATCCCAGGTCATTCTCTGCCTCTCTCCCCTTTCAACTTTCTGCTTCTTTATCTCTACAGTTCTTTCGAGCTTATCCCCTCCCCCTCCCCCCTTTATCTTTCCTCTGATTGGTTTTCCACCTGGCGCCTCTAGACCCTACCCCCCCCCCCCCCATCTCCATTACTGGGCTGTGGCCCTCTCTTCCCCCCCATTCCTGATGAAGGGTCTCGGCACGAAACGGTGGCTAGTCTTTTCTCACGGATGCTGCCTGGCCTGCTGAGTTCTTCCAGCGTTGTGTACGTATTCAGTGAAATTAATTTATTGTTACAAACAATAACAGAGATATTAACCTCAATGATATGCTTAAAACCACACCGTTAGAACTACAGAACCACTAAAAATATAACTAAGCTTGAGCTTTGTAATAATTCATTGAATATTTTTGTTATAGTTATGGCTGTTATGCCAATGGATTTCTCTTTTTCTTTAGTATCATATACCCACAAATGGCACATAATCTCCTGGGTTTCAACTTTATTTTCCTTTAAAAAGTAAAGTTCTCACCCAAAATATGCAAAATAAAGATTGAAGAATCTTCAAGTCATCTGGTAATGATAAATAACTGTTGCTGCTTTTATTTAAATAAAGCATTCAAATTCTTGTTTTGGAGAGGTGAATGATGCAGCATAAACAAGATGATGGCATAAATTATGATGGAACTTTTGGGAGCTATAGATCTTTATTTTGCATTCAATAGTAGAGCAATAGGGTTTCAGTTGTATAAGTAAACTGATTAAAAACATTTACTTCAATTTTCTGGATAAGCTTTGTAATAACACCAAGTGCTGATAAATGGTCTTGGCCTGAATACTACCTGGCCTGCTGAGTTCCTCCAACATTTTGTGTTTGTTTCTATGGATTTTCAGCATCTGCAGAATTGCTTGTGCTTATATTAACATTGATAGGCTTTAATGAAAAAGGGTGGAACAATGCTTCTCAGTAGTATATAAATGAATATAGACTACCCTACTAAAGCCCTGTGTAAGTTATGTGCAGTACAGATGTTCTTTTAAAAATGTTTTCCTTCTGATTGTGTCTTCAGTTTCACATCACGATTTTTGATTTTTGGCATAATACCACAAAGACTCACATACTCTCAAAAAATGCATGCCTCAAGTTGGGAGCACTTCATTTTGTTATTCTCCTAACAGTGTGTGGCAGTCGCCTTCTGTGCAGAATAAAAACTCTGCTTCAAAATACCCTTTATTACAATTAACTGCATTTGTCATTTGTGTGTGTAGATATCAGCTTTCCACAACAGAAATGCTTGCGTCATTAACAGCAAATCCCAAATGAATTACTGCACTTTGTGTTTAACACCTTCATTATCTTCAAAAGGCTTGCCAAAAAAAGCTATCCACTCAGCCAGATAATTTTAGACTTGCCCAGAATAGGTAAGAAGTTGAAAGTTGGAACTACATTATCTTAAAGTTCTAGGACAACAATTCTCTAACTGATACATAACATGTTGTATCTTTGCCTTGTTATAGATACTATTGAGGCATCTTTGTGTCTCACTGTGGACACTGATAATCAGCAGCACTATGAGTATATGGGATGACTCCAATGAAAAAGAATGTGATCCCAAAAAAATTATTCTAAACATAGCTGGGGCCAGAAGAGGTACTGTGACTTTTGAGTAATGGTTATTATGGTTTTAATAAGTTCATGGCTGGAAACCCAATAACTTATGGTCTTCTACCCAGTCACTTTGAGCCCATAAGATGTAGGAACAGAATTAGACCATTCAGCCCATCAGTTCTACTGTTATTTCATCGTGGTTAATTCATTTCCCTCTCAACTCCATTCTCCTGCCTTCTCCACATAACCTTTCATGCTCCGTCTAATCAAGAACCTCTACACTCCATTTAAAAATAACCTATGCTTTTATTCCTTCTAGCAAAGTGCATAGCCATACACTTCCCAACACTGTATTCCATTTGCCACTTCTTTCCCATTCTGCTAATCTGTCTCCCTGCTTCCTCAACACTATCTGACCCTCCACCTATCTTCGTATTGTCTGCAAACTTGGCCACAGAGCCATCAATTCCATCATCCAAATCATTGACATATAACCTAAAAAGAAGCAGTCCCAAGACCAACCTCTGCAGAACACAAATAGACACAGGCAGCCAATCAAAAAAGGCTCCCTTTATGCCCACTCTTTGCCTCCTGCCAATCAGCCAATACTCTATACATGCTAGTATCTTTCCTGTAATACCATTTTATTTTGCCCAGCAACCTCGTCAGCTGCACTTTGGCAAGGCCCTCTGAAAATCCAGATTCAGAACATCCACCAATTATTCTTTGTCCATTTTGCTTGTTATTTCTTCAAAGAATTCCATCCTTTTTCAAATCTGATTAGTGCTTTCCCAGCGTAAATGATGAACAAAATTATCTCGGGCTTCCAGATGGGTACAGGTATCAATTTTAACCAATGTTTCAATGACAAATTCTGCCATCTTCACCAGGGAGGATGCCTAGGCACATCAAGTCCGGCGGTATATATACCTCTGCCGTCTGTCCCTCTTGATTGGTTAGTGCTCATCCAATCAGGGTTCTGCTGTCACACCTTGTTTACAAGCAAATTCCAGTTCTTACTTAGAACTAAACCTTTGTCTTTGTTAAAATTATTTTTCTTTAGTTTTATTTCAATGGCTTCCTTCACCAGGTGGTCCCAAAAGCCATCAGCAGTCAGTAGTTTTGTGCTGACAAAGTAAATCTTATGGCCATTGCAAATGCAATGTTCTGCTACCGCCGATTTCTCCGGGTAAGCCAAACCGATACACATCCTGCGCTCCTTGATGCGGGTTTCCACCATGCATCCCGCCTTGCTGATATACGCTGCTCCGCTTTCACAGGGAATCCTGTAAATGCCAGCCGTCCTGAGTCCCGAATCATCTTTGACCCGCATAAACTGTGATTTGAGCTTCTTTACAGGTTTCTGGATGGTACTTATTAGGTATTTCTTCAGGATCCTGGTGATCCTTCCAGAAATTGTGGAAATATTGGGAAGGCAGGCAGTAACAACAGGTTCCTCCTTGATGTTCTGTTTCCTGTTTTATCCATCAGCCCTTTTAAGGGCTCGAGTAGCCATTCAGGAGGAATGTTGTGCATAATTATCTTATTTCTCCATGGATGGACAACGGGAGTATATATACCATTGGACTAGACATCATTCCGGATGAAGCTAGCAGAGTTTGTCATCGAAACATCAGTTAAGATTGTTATCTGTACCTGACTGGAAGCCCGAGAAGAACTTTTATTCTAACAGATTCATCAAACGAGACTTTCCCTTGAGAAAACCATACTGACTTTGGCCTATTTTACCATGCACCTTCAAGTACCCTGAAACCACATCCATAATAATCGACTCCAACATCTTCCGAACCGCTGAGGTCAGGCTAACTGGCCTATAATTTCCTTTCTTCTGCTTTCCTCCCTTCTTGAAAGGTGGAGTGAGATTTGCAATTTTCCTGTCCTCCAGAACCATTCCAGAATCAATTGATTCTTGAAAGTTCATTACTAATTGCTCCACAATCTCTTCTGCAACCTTTTTCAGAACCCTGGAGTGTAGTCCATCTGGTCCAGGTAACTTATCGACCTTCGGACCTTTCAGCTTCCCAAGCACCTTCTCCCTAGTAATAGCAACTACACTCACTTTTCTCCCGACACTCTAGAACATCTGGCATACTGCTAGTGTCTTCCACAGAGAAGACTGATGCAAAATACTTAAACAGTTCATCCATCATTTCCTTCTCCTACGTTACTTCCTCTCCAGTGTCATTTTCCACAGGTCCTCTCGCCTCTCTTTTACCCTTTATATATCTGAGAAAAAAAACTATTGGTATTCTCTTTAGCATTGTTGGGTAGCTTACCTTCATATTTCATCTTGCCCCCCCCCTCCCATGGGGTTTTTTTTTGCCTTCTGTTGGCTTAGAAAAGTTACCCAATCCTCTAACTTCCCTTTAATTTTTGCTCCATTTATGTCCTTTCTTCTGCTTTTATGTTGGCTTTGACTTCCCTTATCAGCCACAGTTGCCCCATCCTACATTTAGTATACTCCTTCTTTGTGATAAATCTATCCTGTGCCTTCTGAATTGCTCCCAAAAAACTCCAGCCATTGCTGTACTGACGTCATCCCTGCTAGTGTGCCCTTCCAGTCAACTTTGGCCAGCTCCGCTCTCATATCTTTGTAATGTCCTTTAGTCCACTATAAAATTGATACATCTGACTTTAGCTTCTCAGTCTCAAGTGGCACGGTGAATTCATCATATTATCATCACTGTCTCTTATGGGTTCCTTTACCTTAAGCTCACTTTAAGAGTCAGAATTCAGAGAAACCCCATATTCATAAATATTGCTGGTATTCTACCCTTTAAAATGCAAACTAATTAATTATTAGTTATCAAAGCATTTTTTCCAAAAAGTATTAAAATTCAAGATCATTTCTTAATCAGAGACAATTGTTATTATTTAAAATATAAATTGTGAAAATATTTGTACTGTAATATGACATTAAGATTAGCATCTAAGGTGTACCTTGAATAAAAGCACAACCCTGCAAAAAACTATTCTTGAAATTCATGTTCCAGTCCATATAATGTATGCCGCATGTCAAACAATTCTAGCAGAAAATATAGTCAGCCAAGCTAGAGTTGTGAGGGGTACCAACGTATAAGTGGAGCTCTCCTAAAAACTCCCTAAAAAGGGAAGGCTGCTATTTCTGGAGATTTTCTCACAAGTACTATAGTAACTGCATAAATATTAAAATAGTTTATATTAATTACAAAACACAAAAAGATTATGGACTGTTTCTAAGGACAATTTGTGTGTTGTGCAAAAATGGCCCATAAATTCTTGGGCATGTAAAGACATTGAAGTAGGGAAAATAGGGTTGGTAAGTGGTAATGAAGGAGGAATGGTGAAGGACATCCAGGTCACTGAAGTTCTTCAGGGATTAAATCTGTCAGCCTAGCCCTTGTGAATCCAGAACCATTCAAGTGCCTCAATAGTTAACCCAATGCTATTGAATTTTTCAATCAGGGAATCCTTACCTCGTCTTCCACCACTCCTCCTTCTGATCCACCAGTGATCTTCCCATTTTACCCCCTTTTCTATACCACAGACCCCATCATCCATATTTATCCATTTTCACCTCCTAATATTTTATAACTGCCTTAATTATCTCTTCACTTCAGGGAAAATTGGCTTATCTGAGCCAGAGTTGCAGCAAAAAAAAAATTACAAAAATGATTGACAATGCAGGTGCTTTTTTTCCTTTAACTTATAATTTGCTCCAGGAGAAAGGAAAATAGTTCATCTGCATCTTGTTGGGGGAAAGCAAGGAATATAGAGAAAGGTAGGTGAGGTATAATTGTATAGAAGATCTGCCAAGATATTATGCAAAGCAGACTTGGAAGGCAGTCTTTTTCCTGCTCCTATTTCTTAATTTTGAAAAAGAAATAGACTTACTTATCTAATATTGGTAGAAGAGAAAAAAATTCCCACAAGTGTGAATTAGTAACCATCTAGAAAAAATACATAGCCAATTATGGTGCCTTTTTGGTCAGATTTTTTAATTTAAAAAGCAGTGGCTTACAAGTGTTAAGACTTGAACTTTATCATGTCATAGTGTAAGTTGGAATGGGCAATCAACATTCACCATTGGCACTCACATCCTAAAAACAGTTTCTTTTTTAAAGTACTATACAAGCGTCTTAGGCACATATAAATAACTAAGGTGCCTAAGAATTTTGCACAGTTCTGTATTTGTTAACTAAAGCGGCGAGAGAGTTTGTAAATCTGATCGGAGCAAAGGATGTTGGGAATGCCGAGAGTGAAGTGCTGCGGGTGGGTTGTGGGTTGTGGGACAGGTGGCAGAGATGGAGTGCCAGGGGTATGGGCGGAGCACAGATGTAGACATGCCCAGCCCTGAGACACCAAGCAAGGTCATTTAAACATTTGGTTTATTGATCATTACAGAATGCCTCTCCGGTGTTTCCTGCTCCCTCCCCTCTCCCTTTTCCCAACCATGATTCCTCTCTCCCTGTCCCCTTCCCATTCTCAATCCACAATGGAGACCCATATCAGAATTAGGTAATTCATCACTCATATATGTCATGAAATTTGTTTTTACTGTATTTGCAGCAGTAGAGTGTGATATATAGTTACTAAAATACTATGCAAAAACCTTAGGCAGTGTGTTATACTTAAAGCATAAGTTGCACCAGACTAACCAATGGCCATTAAATGCTACCAGGTACAATAATTCTTGTGCATGTAACTTTATTTACTTGATTTTTATCATCTAGTTCTTTGAACTTTAAATTGAAATTCTCAGATTTCATCTAAAAACAATGTCATTAATGAAATCTATTTGCCATCAAGTTAATGGAACAGTTCTTTGAAAACAGTTTAGTATATATTTTGAAGTAACACACTGATTATTAGCCAATACTTCCAGAAAATCCTTATACACATATATACACACATACACACACAATAATATATAGTATTAATCATCCAGAAACCACTTTTAGAGACAATCATCTGTAGCCAAAATTGTCTTTAATATCTACAGCCTTAATACTCACCTTTCGTTTTATTACCTTCCTTCCATCTTTCCATGTTAGAGGTCAGAAGTTACAATTTCTTCATGAATTTATACAGCACTTAAGTAGTTTGTAACAAGTGTCTTCAAATTAATTGTTAAAGAAAAGATTGTATAAACACAGGAAGTATTTCATACAGCAATACCATCAATGTTCAAGGATTTATAGTCAACATTACTTGCTTTAACCAAATTGGAAAAGGTGTGAGTAATAAAGTTTATAAAACAAAATTGCACAAACTATCCCTTTTATTTCAAGTTAAATCCACTCATCTGGGAATCTTGGCTCCACTTATATTTTTAATTACAAAATAATACTATGTACAATATATAATATGATTTCCACATTTATTAAAGCAATGCTAAAGCATTTTTTAAAAATTCTGTTCAGAAATGATGCAAACAATATTCATAACTAATGGTCATTCAAACAATATTAAAATTCTTCTCTCCAAGCAATTATCCTCAGGCTTGTATTTATTTTCCCTTGAAAAACAAGACATCACTTAATCGTTGGCAGAAAGTTAATAAATGTACAATGGATTGAACAGTCTTATGTCTCAATATCATATTACATGTTCCTGCAACGCGGCAGCCACTTCATCAGCTGTTTGAATATTTCAACAAAAAATCACACGAGATGATTGCCACACCTGTGAAACAGTCTGCTGTTTTAAAATATACCACCATCTAAGTAATTAAATTGCACAACACACCAAAGTACCGCATTTTATGTACTGTACAGGAAATGGATTAGTGTAAATATTACGAATATCATTTGTTAGTAGTTTAGATGACAAGAGATCACTCTAGCTATGATGTTAAAATTTTTTGAAATTCTCAGTAGGACTTTTTTTTAAATAGTCATTCTTGTTTAGCCAACAGTATGAAAAAAATGTTTCGATAGATACTGAAGTGATTACGCAGATTAAACACTTCAGAAAATTGCATTTTAGAGTTAGTCACTAGGTGTTTGCAATTCAAAAGAAAAACTGTTTCATTGTAATTAGTAATTGTTGAATACAAGTGTTGAAAGGCGCAAATCCATGGTCTATTGAGACTAACGGAGGCCCACACTACACTACAATTGTTGAATTTTATACTCATGTATAGATTAACAACTGCCACATTTGTAGTTCACACTTGCAATTAGAAATTCAATACATATTTTCTACCAAGCTGATTATAATAATCAGGATTTATTTGACTATGTTGCTTTAAGCTACAAAATGGAATGTGTAACAAAGATCTATTATGTATTTGACATTCTCTGCATTGTAACATGAATTGTCAAAGTATATTACTATGTTAAATAAGACGTGCTGTAAATGGCCACTGACTTTGACCTCATAAGTCAAACATTTCATTTCAAATTAATTTTATATGGAATAAGACAATTATGTAACAGGTAGCAGCAGATGAAGATTTGATAATGAATTGAACATCTCTTCTTCAATCCCTGATTGCAAGTGATTGCAAGTTACTGATTATAGCTTTGTAATTAATTGCAGCAGTTAGCAGGGTATACAGTGCCCTTTTAGTATCTATTTCTTGGAATGAATTTTGGTTAGATAATCATAAACTATATGATCCAGTATTTTCAGTTCAATATTCAGTGTTGATGTATTATGGAGAATGGAGATAATCTGGCATACAGTGAGGGGAAGGACTGGGTGAAAATCCCCTCAGTTCAATGAGAACCCTTGAATGAATGAGTTAGGTAAAACACAGCAGGCCACTGGTTTCAAAGGAGTTGTTTAGGTTTTAGTCATTAGTATTGATGCTAAGGAGCAACTACTGCATTCACTTACTTTCCTATCATCAGTGAAAGCACTGGTTCTGATCTCCGTGAAACCAAACAGGGCCTCTGACGGCGATTAATCCTATCAACAGGACAAAGTCATCAAAAATAAATCCCAAGCATATCAAGATTATGCTCATCTCACTGGATCTCAAGGGTAAAAAAATTAATGAACGGTTCTCTTAGTATAATGGGGCACCTCTTAACATTTTAGTATTACCTAAGACATGATGTCACATTCCAGATTAAAAATTCCACGAATTAATTACAATAACTATTACTTTTCTGCATAGTGCATGAAGTTTGTTTTATAGCCATTTACCTTAAGTTAAGCATTTACTTTGCCTTTCTTTCTTCACTGAGTTGTTTCATGCAAATTATGGCTCTGAATGGTATATTTTGCATTGTGCTACATTGGATAATAGGCGTGATTTTTAACGTATTTTCACAATTCTGGACACCACATTTATTCTTTCTAAAAAGACATAATTGTCAGAAAAGGAAAAATTATTAAATAGGCATTTAGTGTGTTTGAATGACACTCCTCCGTATACTGCTTAGAGGAACTAAATGTGAATTACTTCAGGTATAGAACAGATATCAACAAGATCCTAGAGTAATCTGCAATCTCTCAATGTTGGATATTATCATGTTGCTTTTCTGATTGAGTATCTTTAATGAAATTGAATGCAAATGGATTTGAGAATTTCTAAAGCTGATTTAATGCCCTCACTTGAACTTCAAGGTCTAGGCCATGGGGTAACAGAGATTATGAGTTTCTATAGTTTGTTCATTAGCTCCTTCTCATTACTGGGACTAAACACTTCAGTACAACTGCACAATGGACAAAATCATTACTTTCACAACTTCAATTCCTGAACAATCACAAGAAATAAACTAATGTTTGGCATTTTTTTGCCAGATATTTCTGTAGAAATACATAGACAATTTGATCCTCAAACCAACTTCAAGAATGTTGGGATAATCTTACAAGTAATGCAAGGCAACACTGCAAAATTGCTGCAAAACAGTGCATTAAAACGGATTTATTTGAGGCATGATAGCAGCATTAACCTGTCAAGCCACCATCTTCCCATGCATATGCTGCTGGCTTGTATCAATAATTAAAGAGTTTAAAGGAAATCAGCAGGGAATTTCTCTTTGCACTCTGAGTACTGAGCTCAGCAAGATTTCTTGTCCATTGCAATATTGTGCCAGAAGCTAGAGGAATAAATGATATCTGCTCACTCTGGGCTTTCACTGGCACGTGCAGTAATTCATTATATCCCCAGTACTCAGATTAGAAGTTAAGTCATGCACATTATAGCCTGGGCTTCAATACATTATAGCAGAAATCTGGCTGACAAAAGTCCCACCATTAAAACCTCTAAATGAAATTCAATGAAAGCAATGAGAGGGCAACCCATTATTTGGTCCACAAGCAGGAAAGGGTACATCCCTAATCTATGAATTTACATTAAAGTTCCTTGGGGGTTAAGTAGTTCTTGGTGTTTTTGTTGTCCAGGTGCCATTACTCACAATAGTTCTGTGCAAAAATAAGAAATGCATTCTATTTCACTCCTTGCAAGCCTGATTGAATTTTTTGAGGTTGTGACTAAACACATTGATGAAGGGAGAGTAGTAGATGTAGTGTATATAGATTTCAGCGAGGCATTTGATAAGGTACCCCATGCGAGGCTTATTGAGAAAGTAAGGAGGCATGGGATCCAAGGGGGCCTTGCTTTGTGGATCCAGAATTGGTTTGCTCACAGAAAGCAAAGAGTGGTTGTAGACGGGTCATATTCTGCATGGAGGTTGGTGACCAGTGGTGTGCCTTGGGGATCTGTCCTGGGACTCCTTCTCTTTGTGATTTTTATAAATGACCTGGATGAGGAAGTGGAAGGATGGGTTAGTAAATTTACTGATGACACAAAGGTTGGGGGTGTTGTGGATAGTGTGGAGGGCTGTCAAAGGTTACCGTGGGACATCGATAGGATGCAAAACTGGGCTGAGAGGTGGCAGATAGAGTTCAATCCAGATAAGTGTGAGGTGGTTCATTTTGGTAGGTCAACTATGATGGCAGAATATAGTATTAATGGTAAGACACTTGGCAGTGTGGAGAATCAGAGGGATCTTGGAGCTCGAGTCCATAGGACACTCAAAGCTGCTGCGTAGGCTGACTCTGTGGTCAAGAAGGCATATGGTGCATTGGCCTTCATTGAGCATGGGATCGAATTTAAGAGCTGAGGGGTAATATTACAGCTATATAGGACCCTGGTCAGGCCCCACATGGAGTATTGTGCTCAGTTCTGGTCACCTCACTACAGGAAGGATGTGGAAACCATAGAAAGGGTGCAGAGGAAATCTACAAGGATGTTGCCTAGATTGGGGAGCATGTGTTATGAGAATAGGTTGAGGGAACTTGTCCTTTTCTCCTTCGAGCGATGTAAGATAAGAGGTGACCCGATTGAGGTGTATAAGATGATGAGAGGCATTGATCGTGTGGATAGTCAGAGGCTTTTTCCCAGAGCTCAAATGATTGACACAAAAGGACACAGGTTTAAGGTGCTGGGGAGTAGGTACAGAGGAAATGTCAGGGGTAAGTTTTTTACGCAGAGAGTGGTGAGTGCGTGGAACCGGCTGCCAGCGACGGTGGTGGAGGAGGATACGATAGGGTCTTTTAAGAGACTCCCGGATAGGTACATGGAGCTTAGAAAAATAGAGGGCTATGGGTAACCCTAGGTAATTTATAAAGTAAGCACATGTTCGGCACAGCTTTGGGGACCAAAGGGCTTGTATTGTGCTGTGTTTTCTATTTTTATTTGTACTTTTTTGTTTATCTGCATTTTAGAGTGACTACCAGCAAGATAAACTGATTTCCACCATAATAGACATTAAACGTTCACAAGAATAATCTATATATCACAAGAACATACACATTCAGATAAATCCTTGTTTAGTTACACATAAATCCATACAATCCCTTCTTTATTCCAGTAGGCATTTAATTTGAAAGCACTGCGTACACTAGCACAAGATATAGAAGGAATGGTATGTTACTAATTGAAAATTTCTGGACAGAGATTGAAAAGTCAATGAGAGCTGGATGTTATTGTACAAGTTAAAAATACTTCACATTGTCACTTTCTGGTGATCAATATAGGTATGAATTGAAATAAGAGATAAAACAATCATCAAGCTTTAAGGTAGAATAAAAATTTAAAAAAAATAATGGAAACACTCAGCAGGTAAGGTAATATCTGTGGAAAGAAACGCAGTTTCCCATTTCAGGACAAAGAGATTTCATCAGAACTTGCATTCAGTTCCTCTATCTGAAATGTGAACTCTGCTTCCCTTTCCTCAGATGCTGCCTGACCAGCAACATTGCTTTTTTATTTCCAGTACCTTCTTTTTGATTAATCGTCAAATGGGCTTCGAAGTCCAAAATCGTATTTAAACTATTTTGAGGAATTTTCAGCCTATGAAATTTATTAACAATGCTTAAGCAATCTATATAGTTAATTGTGTTATATTCTAAAATGTGCACAACACAAATAGAGAAAATAAAATGGCAAGTTCCCATTACCAATAACAGTACTTGTCCATATGTTTAGTTTAATTTTGGAGGGATAACCAAAAGCATCTGGAATACTGGAATTCATTTCTGGGTAATTTATCTTTGGAAGTACTTGTTGGTCTTGAGCAGTGAGGTGGAATTGGTGGAGTGGAGTGTGCAGTCTTGAGTCCCCTGAATTATATCAAGGATTTCATAAAACATGCAGGTTATTTCTTTGAGTATACAAAATTAAACAATGAACAAATAGCTTTAAAGAGTGGGGTAAAATAGTCTGTTGGGAGAATCTAAAATAAGGAGTGTCTTCAGAAAGTACTTTTGTCCCCCCTCATCCACACAAAAATCTGGAAATAGATATCAGAAAGTTAAGATGTGGTCAATTGAAAACGTTCAACCTGAAATTGTTAAGTGTCAGCAGTTGCAGAAGCAAGAGACAGAGTTGAAATGGAGATTGATAATAATTTAACTGAGCAACAGATTGGGCTCTGGAACTGAATAACCTACTTATATTCTAATTGTTCCAATAGCATTAGCACTTCAGTCCACCTGTCGTTTCCCTTTGTGTGCACTCCATTCTGTTTAATGGCGGTTGCTTGTTGACACAACTAAGACCCAGGGTAAAAGAGGCAAAGTGAAAATGAAAGGAAAATGATTGACAATCTCAATCAGTGAGATCACAAAGGTCGTTGATTATAAACATATTGATTAGCTTAACAATAAATGCTCTAGTGAGATAATGAGTTAAAATCACATGACATCTTGCCAGACATGTTTATTTACCTTAAGCAATTTAATAACATTGTTAAATCTGCAGAAAAAAAATGCTTCATATATACAGGTGTATTGTCCAATTTTGAGGCAATGATTTCGGGAAAAGAATAAAAGAAACATTACTTTGCACCCATCTATATTTAACCTGTCTTGGGAATATTCTATTACTGACATCCATAACTAGGATAAGTCAAAAAATGACTTGATATATAAAAAGATCTTGAAATTAAATGTATTTTCGTACTGTCATTTTGTATTCTAGGTCACTATGCCATTTCAAATAACGTGTAAATGATACACTGTAGACTAGGCTGTTGCTATAAAATGTTCATCTACTGGCAGCTTAACATCTGCTGAGTGTTATTTCATGGCATGAAGCCACTTCTACTTTGACATCCACAGCTGGGGCTGAAAATTCTGGGGGAAATCACTCTCTGGGGGTATACTTTTGTTCATTAGGCTCTCCACAGGGCAAATAGAGAGCTAGCAGGCTTTTGTTATGTGCCTAAGAAATGTTTCAACATGCTTTCCAGGAAATGTAATCAATCTCTGGGAAGGTCAACTACTTTTAGAAGACAGGCAGGGTGACCTTTCATGCCCAAGAATTTTTAAAGTGTCATTAAGTCTTTGGCTTTATTGAGGCAGTGTGGCATGGCTTTGAAGTTTCTGCTGGCATTCAACACCTCCACTACATGCATACAAGTGTGAATTGTTTACTTTGTCTCATTAAATGTCCTGTGGAAATAGGATATAGGGAGAGTTCCAATTCCTTTACTGGAAATGACTGGTAGCACAGCAGCAGAGTAAAGCCTCTGGAAATTCAGACTACTAACCAAAAGTTAACAGATTAAACATGCTACTATTCCCAAGTTGTTAGATTTTTAGGTCTGATATGTGGCTACTGAATAAATATCCATTCTATAAGCAGAGCCCAAAATTCCACCATAATATTAAATTAATAACCTTCAATGTTTTAGGGGAAAAGGGTAGAATTAAGGAGTATGCCAATAGAAAGCATATTGCGATATTAAGATAAATATCCAGTTACTAAATCAATAGTCAAAAATTAATTTTGTTGTTCTTTTGGCTGAAAACAGAAAAAAAATTTTTTAAACAGAACCTTTTCAAAGATATGCTTGCATTTTGTTGATCAAAAATTACTGTTTCAAACCCATTTGAATTGTTGTAATACAAGTGACATATGGACACAGTTACTTTTAAAGATTTTATGATTAATACCTATATTGATCAAAAGAAATGGTTGTATTCACTTAAAGCTGCAAATGTAACAGAAGCTTTTTTTTTAAATCTTGTATTATCTGGATAATAATCATTTATTATCTGAAGACTAGAATTATGATCAGTCAGATAAATTTGAAGGTACCATATTTGATTCTGAATAGATTCTTAAAAAAAAATCTTTCCAGCTGACAGCTTTCAACATTTTGCAGCTTTAACAACGGGGACAAAGGGTCTAATTGGAAATAGCTATGTCACGTGCAGAAGGCCAGGTTTTGTCACAAGAGGCAATATATCTCGCAAGCACACATGAACAGACCAGAGAGGCTAAAACCAGGCAGAGTTCCATTCATCGGTCACTTACAACGGTGTCAAACCCACAGGCCAGCATCGTGGACTTTCTGTTGGAGGACGCTGGGACCCCCTGAGGCATTACCAGATTGTATACAAGCAAATAGAAGATAATTACATTTGCTCGAAAGGTATACTTGTACAAGGTGCTCATTTGTTATGAACTCAATATTCCTTCACAATGAGATATTCAATTTCACATGTTTTTATAAACAACAGAAAACATATAATGCAAAATATTCATATGCTATAACATGTGTTATTATTTAGAACACAAAACCAGCATTATGGAAAACTACTTATGTATAAATTTTTAAAATAATCTATTCTATGTCCACACAACCATTTTAGAATGGAACAGATGTTAGAGACAAAGAAATTTAACCAAATTTCAATAAACTTCTGAACTTTTAATAAAATATTTTTTGTGTGTGTGGGAGATTCCAATGGCATATTCAAGAAAAGAAACTTATTTTTAAAAAGTATAAGCAGTACAACAATAAAAATGTTGATCCCCTTTTACGTGATTATATGAAGTACACTAATAGAGGAATAAGTATTGCAGAGACTATTTGTAATAAGAATGCAATTTTATCATGAGCTCCAATTAATTCAAAATATCATAAGGAAGTTAAAATAGAGCATTATTAGAGCAAAGTAGAGCGTTACAGTCTTGAGCTATGTTGACAGCATACCTGCCTTCACCGTATGGGCATTGACTACAAGATTTGCAACATCATGTTACAGCTACATAACATGTTGCAATTGGAATATTGTGTGCATTTTCGGTTGCTATGTGATTAAGCGAAGTGGGCACAGAAAAGACTCACAAGGATGTTACTGGGGTACTGGCGAGGTTGGGTTCAAAGGGAGGGGATAGGTGGACAGGCGAGAAAATCTGCAGACTCAAAGCATTGTGTGTGTGGATAGGCTGAAACTGTTTCCCTGAAGTAAATGAAGAGACGGGTGACTTTATAGTGGTCTATATGATCACAAGGTGGAAGGTCTTCTATGGTAGGGCTAAAACTAGACAGATTTATGGTGAGACAAGACAGATTTAAGGGAGATCTGAGAGATTGGTTTTGTGCACAGAGGGTAGTGGTTACATGGAACAAGCTTCCAAAGGAGGTGTTAGAGACAGTGACAAATGCAATGTTTCAAAGACATTTTGTACTGGTTTATGGATAGGAAGAGTTTAGAGGGATATGGTCTGTTGAAGGCAACTGGGACTAGCTCAGAAAGACATCTTGATCAGCATAGAACACACTCAAAATGCTGGTGGAACACAGCAGGCCAGGCAGCATCTATAGGGAGAAGTGCTGTCGATGTTTTGGGCCAAGACCCTTTGTCAGGACCCTTCATCAGCATGGAGCAGTTGACCCAAAGGGCCTTTTCTGCACTGTACAACTCTACAACTATCTATTCAATATAAAAACTCAAGCAGTTGCACTAGCCAGAGGTTTGAAAATAAATGTTGTGCTTCAAGTGTTAAGTACCATGATTATACCGATCACAGTTGTGAGCATACTCTGGACTGACGTCACGAAGGATTAACAGAAGGCTGCAAATTCTGCACATGGCAAGATGTGTAGCTTTGTTTCCCTCAAAAACCTAATGGTGACTAGTTTCTTAATTTTAGAATATAATGCTGTTTAAATTCAATTAAGACTGTAAATCTCAATTTTAAGTTGGCTGAAAATTGATATCAACCGATGATTGCTACTATTTCCTTCATAAAAACATCTGTAAACTCAGTGACTTAACAGAGGTATTCACACTAGGCCCGAGACACGAAATAGAATATTATAAGTACAGTACATATTAGGGATTGTGATACCTTTGCTTTTGGAATATTTTCAATCAACAAAATATAAAGTAAATACAAAGGGTTTGCCACCACTGAAAAAGGGATAATTTGTTTAAGAGTGTGTGTTTTTGTTTCAAAGATCAGTATTAAATATCAGACTCTAAAGAACTTTGCACTGCACTGCCAAAAGACCTGTTTACTATTCCAACAACCACTGTTTCTTTCTAATTTGTAAACTAAACATGCATCATTTAGAAGATACAAAGTGCCTATTGTTCAGTCAATGGTCAACTGCCACACACATTTAGTTAAGCACGTGATCTTTCATGCTTTTCATGAGTAGAATGCACTTCCTCAGGTGTTAATGGACATTGCTGGTAAGGGCAGGCATTTAATTGCCCATTCCTATTGGCCTGAGGTAAGAATTTATCAAATGAGTGAGTCAGGAGTTACATCTGCACCAAACTTGTTCAGGACTGTAGATTTCATTTAATTAAATGCATAAATCAATAGGGTGGGGAATTTCCAATACCATATCTTTGTGGTTTCAATATTTGCTCTTTAATTCCAGCTTTTTAAAAATATTTTGAATGTGTACTCCAGCTGCAGGGTATAAGCTTTTCCCTGGCATCTATGCTGTAGATTTAGAGCTGAAAATTAACCACTGCTATCTGTATTGTTGCATGTGTGGTAAAAAGGAAAGTGAATTTGGCCACTGCAGATTACTCTGCTACTCATATTTTAACATATGTTTGAAATCATTTTGACATCTGATCTGCTGGGAGGAACCATGTGACGGCAATCAGTCATCAGTTTGCACATTTATTCTCCTGTTGAAGCAGACAGAATGCAGCCTAAAAAAAAGTGCTCCTGGGGAAGACTGCATTTGTAAAAAAGTTCTCTTTGCCCATTGGCCCATGTTTTCAGTGGTTTTAGTTACTGGTTTGAAATAATAAGAATAAAATGTATATCTATTTTGATTCTTCTGCAACATGGAAAAATTTAATCACGTCACTGCACAACCGTTAACAAAAGAAGCTTGTTTTACTTACATGTCGCTCGCAATGGAGGAGTTCCTTGACATAGACTTTGGAGAGAGGTCATAGTCGCTATCAGACCGGTACAGGAAGGACTCCCGTCGTTGACTATGTACGAAGTTGGCCTGTAGAACCAGCCCTGAGCCAGGACTCGTCATTGGATCTAAGGGACTCCGACCTGATGTTGTGCCATTATCCACATCAAAGCTGAGAGAAAAGAATGATGAACAAGGAATATAATTATTGCTGTACAGATAACTTAGTAAATCCTAAACAAATTGTACTTGCTGATTCAAACCACTGTGATCTGTAGTGGGTATAAATGGAAATGCACCTCAGATACAGTAACAAAAAGGCAACATCATGTTTTGCTTTCTTGGAATAGCAAACATGTCGTGAGAGCTAATTAATATTTCATAAATAAACTTACCAGGATTGGAACCAAAGGTAACAAAGATGAAACTACGTGTCCATCAAAGCTTAATGAAATCTGATAGCCACTGAAATGTTAAGGCCACTGAAATAGTAATCCAGGGAAAACAATCATGTAGTTTTGCTGAGTGGGACCCTTTAGTGTACTTCACAGAGGACAGTAAGATTCATTTACGGGATCCATATCTGGATCTTTCCAGATTTACTATTTCAGCCGTTGAGAGATAATAATGCCGTATCTCCATCTTTGCTGTCGATTTGACTTTGCACAGTTTCTAAAGACATCTGAATGCACTGGATATACTAAAGCACTTTAAAAGCTATTAAGAATGAAATAAAGAAATAAAAAGTAAGCACCATTGAACATTTTAAAGTAGCCCCTGAAAACATTAAAGCAAACATACATCAGGGGGAAAAAAAAATCACCTCACAGCATTTATTGCCTGAAGCCACTAGATTGCTTTAAAATATCTGTAAATGTGCTCACAGATCCTGTTTTAGATATACAGAGATTTGGATTAAAATTCATGAAATTTAGAAATCACTAAATTCTGCTCTAGCACTGGATTCTATGCAGTATCCAATGGAAGAACACAATAGTTAGTGCTAGTGGAAGTTAGCTGGTAAATTCAAGATCTTCAGACTGTAAACAGAATCAAAGTCACTAAAACTTAACTTTCTGGATGAAAGTAACTCTCCACAACCTGCTGAGCATCTGAGCTGATAATTCCTCAGTAAAGTTAATCAAGTATCTTAACTGTGAGTGAAAGGGACTTAATTGATAAACCAGATTGAAAACTTGTTCTATGAACTGCAGTAAGGCAAATTAAATAGGTTGAATTCAATGTCAAAAGAGAATCAGAAAGAGAAAAAACTTGCATTGACAAAGAATAAAGAGAGAAAGAGAAAAGACACTTTTTCTAAAATTCCTATTATACCTTTGAAGAATGATGTTCCACCTTTGTAAGTGTTAAATTTCAATGCCAAGCATTGTGCTTGCACTAATTAACACCTCACTATGTTAAACATTCATGGTTCTGCAACAGAGCTAAACTGGGTGCTGAAGACTGGGTCATGGCTCTGACACTTCATGGAGAGCAAAAAGGCACCTTAGACCACTATGCCCATGCTAACCATCTCTATTAGATCCATAGCCTTTATGCCTTGAAAACTGATGTACTCATTTAGATATTTAAAATCATTGAGCTGTTCAATAGAAATAGGCCCTTCAGCCCTTCACATCTATGCTAACCATCATTCCTAACTGTACTAATCTGACCTGTCTGCTTTAATTCCATATACTGCTCTGCCTTGTTAATTCAAGTACATGTCAAGATGCCTTTTAAATATTGTTACTGTTCCTGCCTCTACGACGAGCTCATTCCAGACACCAATTACTCATTGTGTAAAAAAAATTACTTCTTAATTCCCTTTCAGATTTCTTCCCTCTCCAGAAAACGATGCCCCTTGTTTTAGACACCCTCACTACGTGAAGCTGCTCTGGCTACCTACCCTCTTCTTGTTCAATACACCGTGTATGTCCCAGCTTTGTTAGCCCTTCCAAAATATCTCAGATGTATAAAATTCCATCTTGCCAATTCATCCATTTGTAGTCTAACTCCACCTTTTTTTTAACATTAACATCACATTCAATTTTCATATCATGTGCAAACTTACTAATCTTATCTCCTATGTTAGCAATAAATTATTAATGTATATGACAGTCAGCACACCAGTGCAGACCTCTACGATACACTTCAGGTGACAGGTTTCTAATCACAAAGCCAAGCCAAGCACCAATCATCACTCCCTGCGACCTATCACTATTCAATTTTGAATACAATTTGTCAATTTGACCTCATTGCCATGGGCTTTGGGCTTTTGCAACCAGTGTTCAATGAAGGACCTTATTGAAGTTCATGTGAACTACATCAACAGTATTTCCCTTCTTTAAAAAACCTGTCAAATTAGTCAGGCATAATTTTGCCATAACAAAGCTGTACCAACTATCATTGATTAATCTTAGCCTTTCAAGTGCAGGTTAATCCTGACATTCAGAATTTTTTTCTATTAACTTCTCTCACACTTGTGTTCAAATCTCTGGTTATCTGTGCTGCTCTTTTTGAATATAGGTGTCACGTTTGTTGTATTCTCATCATCTGCCTCATATTCTCTGGTCAGAGAAGATTTTAAGATTCTGCCAAAGCCCCGGTAATCTCCCCATAGCAGACTGGGACAGATCTCATCAGGATCCGTGGATTTACAGGTGTCCGTATTTCCCTGGTATCGCCACTGTGGATGGCGGAATCTAAGATGGTAATAAGGAGCTGTACAGGAGTGAAATCATTTGGCTGGTTGAGTGGAGTTGCAACAACAACCTGCACTCAGTGTCAAGGAGACCAAGGAAACAGATCTGGATTTCAGGGAGGGGAGGCTGAGTCCTCCAGTTGAGGTACCAGTCCTCCTCAAGGGCACAGCAGTGGAAACAGTGAGCAGTTACAAGTTTCCAGGCACCAGCATCTCCAGGGATGTATCCTATGCCCAACACATTGATGCAATCATGATGAAGACACACCAGCTGCTCTGCTTTGTTAGGAGTTTTGAGGAGAATAGTTATGTCACCAAAGACTCTTGCAAATTCCTATAGATGTACGGTGGAGGGTATTCTGACTCATTGCATCACAGCATGGCGTGGAGGCTCCAATGCACAGGACTGAAAGAGGCTGGAGAAGATTGTAAACTCAGTCAGCTCCATCATGCCCACCATTCAGGACATCTTCAGGAGGCAGTGTCACAAGGAGGAGGTATCCATCACTCAGGACCGTCTGGGATATGCCCTCTCCTCGGTTGGAAGTACAGGAGGCCTGATGGCCTACATTCAGTATTTTAGCAATAGCTTCTACCCCTCTGCCACGAGATATCTGAACAGTCCATGGACATTACCCTCTTATTCCTCTTTGCACAAGTTATTTATTTTGTAATTTATAGCAATTTTATGTCATTGCAATGCACTGCTGAGCAAAGCAACACCTTTCACCAAGCATTTGCCATGTAGTTGTGGAGCCTTCTCTCAGTTGCTTGTTAAGTGTAAAGGGGTTTCTTCTTTTTTCTTTGTTACTGTGTATGTAATTAAAAGGGCTTCTTTGTTTTGTTAACTAGCAGGAATGCTTCTTTGTTGTGAGAGAGTGCTGGAAGCTTGTTTGGGTTAAAATTTACTGATAACGAGAATTGTATTCCTTTGTAAACCAAATGGGGATTAATGTTGTTCTTTCTTCTGAATCTGTAAGCGATTGTTGACGGGCTTTTGGGCAGATCGGCGCGAGGGGGTTGAGAGAGAGGACGCAATGCTGTAAGCTGGGCGAGGAACGGACCCCAAGCGGGGTTCCGAGGCCAGAAGGTACTCCGAGGAGGGGGGATGAAGCTAGATGTGCTTGGTTGACCACTTCGGAGGGTCCTGAGCTGCGAGTCGAGGAGTTCGGAGGGGATCGAATGGTGGCCAGAAGACTTCAGTAATTGAGCTCCAACGGTTGTGCATGAAGTGGTTTGGACTTTGATAAGTTTGGCGCCTTTTCTTTATTTTTTTCTTCATATATACTGTATCGTTATTAATCACTTAGTTATAGTAACCTTTATAAACTGTACTCATTTAATCACATATGGTGTACTGTCTGTTTTTGGGCGAGGCGGGGACATCACACAGCATCCACACCAGCTGATTACCCAGTTTGGCGGGGTCGAAGGCTGCTTCCCCTAGACGAGAATGAGCTGAGCGAGCCTGAGGCGACTCAGGGGGTTACATTGTGGGGACTCGTCCGGGATTGATTTCTGTGGAAGCTGTGTGATCACTCTCTTTAAATTGTGTCTGCGGCGAAGAGCTGGTGTGCCTTTGTGGGTGTGTGATTTTTGGTTATCGCTATGTGTGTGTTGGGTGGGGTGGCTGCTGTTGCTAGCCTGGAGGTCGTTGCTCGAGTTCCAACTAGTGCTGACGAAATGGTGGTGGGACCATGGGTTGTCCGTACTGTTTGGAGAGTGAGGAGTGACAGGTTGGGATGTTTCAGCAGTGGTGAGCTCCGCCCGGTTGTTGGAATAATGTCCAGCCCTAAAGGGGTGGAGGTGTGGGCCGAGCGGACCCTCAGTTGTTGGGTGAGTGGCAGTGCTTGGCTGAGGAAAAGTGACAGGGACGGGTTGGAAGTTTGAGTAGGCGGGTTGGTGACTTTATTAGAACTGTCGGGCGCAATTACCTCGAAGTGACAGCTGTCAGTTCTGGGAAAGTGTGGGAAAATGCGTGTGGTTCGACTGGAAGTCAAATGCCGCAGCTGGGGGGCTTATCATATCCGTGGCAGGAGATTGGTGGAAAGTTTTTAGGGTATCCCTTTTGCCTAGGGGGGCAGATAAATTGCTTGTGGTGCCAAGGGGATCTGTCAAAGGGATCAGTTGTTCCGTTGATTCGAGAGGTGTCGGGAAACTCAGAGGAGGCCCAGTGGGGGAATGGCTTGGGGTCTCTGGGGGAGCATGTTCCCAGCAATGTACCAAGGAACTCCCGAAAGGAACAGACCCTATTCCTGAAGGCTTAGAGGGGCCATGCACACAGGTGTTGTTACGGATGGATGGAAGTCAAGTTAAAGCCATCCTCGGCACCGGGGTGTCAGTTAAGTTGCTGTACAGTTTGTTTTACAACCGTTATTGGAAGCATTTACCCTTGACGACATTGAGGGCACTGGAGATTTGGGGTACCAGTACCGTTGAATATCCAGACGATGGTTGTTGGTCAGTGAAAATGGAGTTCTTGGAGGCAAAAGTGGAGGTGACTGAGGTTCAGGAATCGTTAATGCTGATGTGTCCAGACACTGTTGAGACGGGCAGCGTTTCTGTTCTAGAGAGAACCAATATCCTGCTGGTGTGCTTGGGGGCCTGCCCGGAGGAGGCGGGTGAGCGCTGTTTGGAGGCATTGTCGATGCACCTAGAGTTTCGAGCTGCTTGTGCAGATGTGTGTAGCAGCATTGGGCCGATACCGAATTCAAACAAGAGCCGGTGGTGGTACGGCCTTGGGGAAGTATCTGAGGGTGAGACCCTCTTAGTGGACACTGCAAAATACCACGAGGGAGGGGAGTTGACTGATGAAGACACCTCAGAGAGAGAGAGGTTGCGGCGACTGGCACCTGAAGCCGTGGAAGACGTAGGCAGCGTGTGTGTGGATTGTATTGCGTTGAAGAGGCGCACTGTCAGTGACCAGAATATGGCCCTGAGGGCCGAAGAGGCGATGGCCTGTCTGAGTGGTGCGATGTGGTTTAAGGTGCTGGATCTGAGGAGTGGATGTTACCAGATCCCGATGAGTGAGGCCGACAAGGAGAAGACGGCTGTTATAAATTCCCTAGGAGCCTTCCGGTCTGAAAAGATGCCACAGGGCATATCTGGATCCCTTGCAACCTTCCTGCGGGGCAGGTGGAAGACCATAGGGGATGTGGAGACGTTTGGAGTTTTGGTGTATGTGGATGATCTCTTGGTATTTGGATTTGCCTCAGGAGAATATGAAGTGAGGTCGTTGCAGGAGCGGCTGAGAATTACAGAGTTAAAGTGTTTTCTGGACACGTGCCAGGGCTGGCGAAGGTCGCAGCTCGTGAGTGACTGTCTCTACAGAATCAAGTTTGAAATGGAGACGGAGAGACTGGAAAAAGTGATCTGGAACCATTCGGAAGACTTACAAGTTGGACAGAATGAAGAAAGTTGTCTGACTGAGGGCAATAGCAAACTGAGAACCAGGAGAGGGGAGTTTGCGTAGGTGAAGAAATTACAGACAAATCTCAGAAGAGAGAAGCGGAGGCTTGAAGGGAACCTGAAGATGACCATCGACAGTTCAAATGAAGTGCAAAACCTGAAAATTGATCTGGAAGAAGTCATGAGGAAGAAAAAGCTGGAGAGAAGTGCAGTGAATACTGAACAGGAGGCTGAAGAGACTGCAGGAGCAGTGCAGGCCACGTGTTTCCGTTTGGAGAAGATCAAACAGCAGTACCGATCGCAGAAGTGAGGAAGAATACAGATTCGATGGATGATGTGCTGGATGTGTGGTACATGCTGCCATTTGCTGTCTTTCCCTCGATTGAGGAAGAGACCTTTGGCCCTTCTCCCATTGAGTCAGGTGTAGCGGGGAGGGTTAGCTGTGTGCGGTGTGGGGCATGAGTGAGAGGTTGAGAGAGGAGTTGGTAGTGGGCCCAAGGTATCCCCAGTTGTGTCCGAGCCTGAAGGGTTTAGGTGAGGGGGTACGGAGGTCTCAGAAGGGTTAGGGAACTCCCAGATAGTTGGCCTAAGTAGTGCCTGAGGAACAGGGCGTGAGGGTTACTGTGTGGGGAGGAGATGTCACTGTTTGTGCTTGGGTTACGGTGTGTTGGCAGGAAAGGTAGCGAGTTATTTAATAGTCATGAGGACATGACTTTTATTTGATGGGGGAAGAGTGTAAAGGGGGTTTCTTCTTTTTTCTTTGTTACTGTGTATGTAATCAAAAGGGCTTCTTTGTTTTGTTAACTAGCAGGAATGCTTCTTTGTTGCGAGAGAGTGCTGGAAGCTTGTTGGGAAAGGGCTTCTTTGTTTTGTTAAAAGTAGGAATGCTTCTTTGTTGTGAGAGAGTGCTGGAAGCTTGTTTGGGTTAAAATTTACTGATAACGAGAATTGTATTCCTTTGTAGATCAAATGGGGATTAATGTTGTTCTTTCTACTGAGTCTGTAAGCGATTGTTGACGGGCTTTTGGGCAGATCGGCGCAAGGGGGTTGAGAGAGAGGACGCAATGCTGTAAGCTGGGTGAGGAACGGACCCCAAGCAGGGTTCCGAGGCCAGGAGGTACTCCGAGGAGGGGGGATGAAGCTAGATGTGCTTGGTTGACCACTTCGGAGGGTCCTGAGCTGCGAGTCGAGGAGTTCAGAGGGGATCGAATGGTGGCTAGAAGACTTCAGTAATTGAGCTCCAACGGTTGTGCACGAAGTGGTTTGGACTTTGATAAGTTTGGCGCCTTTTCTTTCTTTTTTTCTTCATATATACTGTATCATTATTAATCACTTAGTTATAGTAACCTTTATAAATTGTACTCATTTAATCGCTTATGGTGTACTGTCTGTTTTTGGGCGAGGCGGGGACATCACACAGCATCCACACCAGCTGATTACCCAGTTTGGCAGGGCCGAAGGCTGCTTCCCCTAGATGAGAATGAGCTGAGCGAGCCTGAGGCGACCCAGGGGTACATAAGCAAATGCTAACCAAAACCAGAGAGTTAATAAAAAGAAAATATCTTGAATGCCGAAAATCTCGAATTACAGGGTGGGTGGGCAAGTAACTGGAAGACTAAGTATGGAATGGTTAAATTGGATAAATCCTGTCAGTTGAACGTTCTCAGTCTGTGCTCTTGGAAATCCGATGTCCATTAGCAGTACAAGTCTGGACTGTGACCCTCTAACTCTGAACTTGGGCACGATGCTGTCGTTTTCCACTGTAAAACTTACTGTTTTGACAGTTTCAGAGTCAATTTACAGTCAAAGGTTACAGGGAGAAAGTAGGAGAATGGGGTTGAGGAGGACAATAAGTAAGCCATGGTTGAATGACGGCGAAGGCTCAATGGGCTGAATGGCCCAATTCTGCTACAATGTTTTATGCTTTATGCAAGTCAGTGACAATAAACCTGATTCTGATTAAGCCTATTAAGATGTCCTCTATATCCTCCTTTCTAATAGCCACGGTTTCCCTCCCCAAATTATCTGAATACAATATCCTTGGCAGAGTGAATACAGTTCAGAAGTGTTCATTTAAGACCTCATCTACAAACTCTGACTCCAAGCGCAGACGGCCCTTTGCACCCTGATACGGGTGGACTCCATCACTGGGAATCCTTTTGCTTTTAATCTTCTTCTAACCTTTCTCTTGCCAAACTGCAGCTCAGCTGCAAAAAGCTTCCAAATGAATTAGAATTAATCTACAGAATAGATTGGAAGCTGTTCAACTTAGAACCCTTTCCACTCAACAACCAAATTCACTCAGCAGTCAAACGGCTGGAATTGTGCATGGTCAATGAAAGGTACGAGAGGATGGGTCTCACCCACAGCAAATGGTCTCTGTCTATGACCCCCACAATGCAATCTGAAACCATTGCTGTCATGTAGAAAAAATGACAATCAATTATACACACAAACTCCCACAAAGTAATGCATGATAGTGATCAGATATCTTACAGATAAATACAAAACTTCAAAGAGTACTGAAGTCATAGAACTCTATGGCACAGAAATAAACCCTTCAGCCTATTTAATCTGTAATGACCTGCTCTTCTCTCCAGTCTCATCTACCTGCACCTGGACTGTCGACCTCCATACCCTTCTCATGCATGTACCCAACCACGCTTCACTCAAATGTTACAATGGAACCTGCATCTGCTGGCAGCTCTTTCCACGTTCACACCAGATTCCCCTCAAACATTTCACCTTTCACTCTTATACCTACAGCCTCTAGTTCTAGTCTCTCTCAGCCTCAGTTGAAAAAACCTGTTTGCATTTACCCTGTCAATACCCCTTGTAAATCTGTATACCTCTACCAAAGGTGGTGATGAATCAGCACGTAGGACGGGGATTGAAATTCTGGCTGAGTCGTGTCATAACAACAACCTCTCCCTCAACATTAGCAAGGCCAAGGAACTGATTATAGACGTCAGGAGAGGGAAACCAGAGGTCTATGAGCCAGTCCTCATTGGAGTATCAGTGGTAGAAATTCCTCACTGTTACTATTTCAGAGGAGCTGTCCTGGGCCCAGCACGTAGGTACAATTATGAAGAAAGCATGGCAGTGCCTCTACTTCCTTTGGAGTTTGCAGAGATTTGGCTCGACATCTAAAACTTTGACAAACTTCTACCGATGTGTGGTGGAGAGTATATTGACTGGGTGCATCACAGCCTGGTATGGAAACACCAATGCCTTTCAACCGAAAATCCTACAAACAGTAGTGGATTCGGCACGGTACATCACGGCTAAAGCCTGCCCAACCATGGAGCAAATTTACACTGTGGTGGCACATGAGCGTAAAGGTTAGCACAATGCTTTAGAATGCAGGCAGCCCAGGTTCAATTCCCACCGCTGCTTGTCCGTTCACCCCGTGACCATGAGGGTATTTTCTGGGTGCTCTGGTTTCTTCCCACAGTCCAAAGGTAGGTCAACTAGCTATTGTAAATTGTTCCATGATTAGGCTCAGATTAAATCAGGGGGTTACTGGGCGACAAGGCTCAAAGGGCCGAAAGGGCCATTTGCGCTGAATCTCAATAAATAAATAGATAAATAGATAGATAGATAGATAGATAGATAAATAAATAAAGCGCTGTCGTAGGAAAGCAGCATCCATCATCAGGGATCCCCAACACCCAGGTCATGCTCTCTTCTCACAGCTGCCATCAAGCCAAGAGCCTCAGAACTCGCACCACCAGGTTCAAGAACCATTACTACCCCTCAACCATCAGGCTCTTGGAAAGGGGATAACTACACTCAACCTCACTTGTACCATCATTGAAATGTTCCTAAAACCAATGATCTCACTTTAAAGGTTTCTTTATCTCATGTTCTTGTTGCATTTAGAATTAATGGTGCCTAATGGCAATTCCTTCGCTTGCATCTTTGGAACACCTCTATTTCCATCTTTACTATCTCTATTGTAGAACATCGGTTCAAATGATAAAAAATGAAAATTGCACAGCAAGATTACATGATCTTAATGTACTGCCTGGCAAAGCCTGTATTGATTTACTTACTTAGCACTCTCTGTTCTCAATATTGCCCAGCAGTTGATATTACTAAGAACAGTTGATCCAGCAAATTAACATCTTTTTGATAGAACTCGGTGCTGTAAAGCATTTTTCAGAAAAAGCACCCGACAAATTACTATTTAATTGGTGGTCTGCTTTCATACCAGTGGAACGGCAGAGCCTTTGAAGATAATAAACTGACCATTTTTAATGTCAGAGCATCTTAAACTGTACTCATTGTGACAAACTGCACTTTAGGTAAGTTTTTATTTGCTCTCCAAGCTCAGTTTTCTGGAAACCACATAACTTTTTACACTAAATAGGAACTGCAAATCCACTTCAAGCATCATACCAGTGCGTATATTTCAGTGGTGTCAACAATAAATACGATGTGAATATCATCAGAAACTTCTCAGAAGATGGGTAGATTTCTACTGGTCCTCATCTTCCTCCCCACAATTCTTCAGATTCAACAGAATATCCTTCACAATTTCCTTCAGTAACATCCTCCTTCACCATTGATGCTGCTCTCCTCCAATTCCTGAATGTCCATGCTCACACCACCTTAACAGTGATAAAATTCCTCTTGTCCTTACCTTCCACTCCATGAGCCTCCACATACAACAGCTCATTCTCCACTACTTCAGCCATCTCCAAAGGGATTCTACCTCCCTCCCGCCGCCCATTTCTCACTTTCTGCAGGAATCACTTCCGGCACTTAACCCTTAAAGTGGCCAAAGTGCTACACCAACACATTACCTTCCTCCCTCACCTCCATTCAGGGCCCGGAACAGTCCTTCCAGGTGAGGCAATACTTCACCTGTGAATCTGCTAGGGTCATCTATTACATCCTCTACATTGGTGAGACCCATTGTAAATTTGGGGACTGCTTTGTCAAGCACCTCTGCTCCATCCACCAAAACAGAACTTCCCAGTGGTGAAACATTTTAATTCCCACTCCCATTTCAACATGCCAGACCATGGTGTCCTCTGTGCCAAGATGAGGTCACCCTCACGGTGGAGGCGCAACACCTTGTAATCCATTTGGGTAACCTCCAACCTGATGGCATGTATATCGATTTCAACTTTTCCCTCCCCCTCCCCTCTTCTATTCCCCACTCTAACCCTTACCTCTTTTCTTCTGGCTTTCACTTCCTCCTGGATCCCATCTTTCTTCTCTTTCTCCTGTGCTTCCCCCACCTCTCCTATCAGATTCCTTCCTCTCCAGCCCTTTACCTTTCCTACCCACCTGGCTTCACATATCACATTCTATCTATCCTCCTCCCTCTCTCCCCACCTTTTTATTCTGTTGTCTTCCCCTTATCCTTTCCTGCCCTGAGGAAGGGCCTCAGCCTGAAATGTTGACAGTTTATTTATTGCCATAAATGCTGCCTGACCTACTGAATTCCTCCAACATCTTGTGTGTGTTGTGCTTTCTTCAAATGCCTGGTCTGCTCTTCCATCCACACTAACGATTCCACGTCATGGTAGCTCGTCACTCAATGACAGCTGATGCAACACCTGTCCTTTTACCACTCCGTCAGGGATTCAGACAGTCCTTCAGAGTGAAGCAGCAATTCATTTGCACTTTGGTCAACACGGGGTACTTCATTTGGTATTTTTGTCACCAAAGGCAGATTGAGTCACCACTTTGTGCAGTATCCATGTTCTGTCCACGGGAGCAATCAGAGCTTCTTGTCCTCCCTGCACTGTGCTAATGCATCCCCAAGAAAGTTTGCCAAAAGTTTCTCATCTTCATCAGAGCACACCACACTTTTCCACAATCAATACCATGTTCTGATTTCCTTCCACTTGTGTACAGGAAATGATATTAAACAATCTTGAATCTTGATGTACTCTGCCTATATTAGAAAACTGGCCATTTCTGCTTTAAGTCATCAATTTGTGAAATGTGCTCAGATTTTTCTCCTCTCCAAGAGCACAAACTGATCTACTATTTGCAACACATTACATTCTGTCACTCTCTAGGTGGTCCACGGACATCTAATTTTGAAAGAAAACTTCCTGAAGAAGGGTCTTGATTCATTTCCATACATGCTGCCTGACCTATTGAGTTCCTCCATCACTTTGTGTGTTTCACTCTGGATTTTTAGCATCTGCAGACTTTGTGCTTATGATTTGCTGCTGTAAACCTGTCACATATACTTCTTCTGGCCCAACCACCTCTTCCCAGGCTTGTCTTCTTTCAACTTAAAACTTTTTGTTTCTTTCTTTCCCACTTCTGAGCAAGCTTTGACCTGAAATATTAGCTCTGTTTCTCCTTCCACAGATACTGCCTGAGAATCAAGAATTTCCAGAATTTTCTGATTTTGAATCAAATTAACAGGTAGTCTATTCTAAAAACACAAAATGCTGGCAGAACTCAGCAGGCCTGACAGCATCTATGGGAGGAGGTAGTGATGGTAGGAGATAGTCTATTCTGTAGGTTCTCATGTTTGACATAATTCCTAATCTGTTACCTTAATCTTTCTGGAACTTTCAAAATAAACGTAACCATCAAATGATTTAAAATTACTGAATTTATTTATAAGTTTATTGAACAATTAACCATATACTATATCTTCAGAATCTTAAATTCGTGTGAGATTGGATAGAAAAGATTTGATGAACTGAAGAGATCCAGTGAATAGAAATCTAGAGCGGAGAGGGACTGAAAATACCAAAACCTCCCATTGTGGCATTAAACCCAAATTAAACAAAATAAACTGATGACCAAGATTCTGAATACAACTGAATGCAAATAGCAGAGAGAAATGTAACAGTAATAATGAGAAAAAATATCTACATATGCATAAGCATTATTTACTGTTTCTTGGACAGCTATTTTAAATCAGATCTATTGATTGTTAATCTAGTTATAATTAGTCCCATAAATATATTTCCATTCTATTAATTAAATGAACAAATAGACTCGAAGAAATAAGTTAAGTATTCAACATTTTATCATGGAATTAAAGTCAATCTATCTAAGTCAGAGTCTGTGTCAGTACTGATGAATTATTTTTTGCTGTCTGTACTAACAAGCCATCTGTTTTTGATTAAACCTTTGTTTGTTATCCTTCCAAAGAAAATGCATTTTTCAGCTTTAAGACTACTGAGATCTTCTCAAATTTGGAAACATTGCAAACGAAGGAAGACTAAAAAGGAAGTTCCACTAGCAGCCAAGGGCGAATGTGAACTTTCTACAATGGAATCTTCAGTTAATGACACTCTAATCAGTCACACTGTGTAACTAAATCCTTTGTTGAAAAGTCATTACCAATGAACGAAAAGTACAGTGGATTCTGGTTAATTGGGACCCATCAGGATCAGTACATTTTGGCCCAATTAAGTGACTGCCCCAATTAGCTAAAGTTCCTTGCAAATATTTGAAAGGTATAAAAAAGACAAACTGTCATTTAACTAACAATTTATACATTTAGATAAATTGCAGAATGCTGCCACTACCTCTACAGTACTCTCAAACTGTGTATTAGTTCCTAAAAGTTATCAATGGAGGAATTCATCTGCTGTGTTCTTTTGATTAACTGTAAATTAACAAAATCAGCACACACCCCTAGTGCAGATAATGGATTCCCTTTATACAATACTATAGACAACCGCATCCACCGAATCTTCATGTTCATTATAACATTCAAGATGATTGCTTATACTGCATTGAAGTATTGAAATTGTTTAATTTTCACTCCTCGCCGTTTCCGGCATCTCCAAGCTTGAAACCATGGTGAGCAAAATGGCTCCAAATTGCCTTACTGCTTATTTCTCGCCAACTATCAGTGACAAAAATCACTGCCTTTTGAATACAAACACAAGCAATTGACACTATTTAAAGACTATTTGCTCTTAACATGGTGTGGTGTCAAATGGTCAAGCAAGTGCATGTAACTGACACTAGTTAGAAATTGTTCTGCAACAGTCTTCTGTCCTATTCAAGTAGCAGAGTCTCAAATAATCAGTTATTTTCTGAATTTAGTTTTTGTTCTTTAATGGTTATCCCTCATAAGCAGCTGCTCTGATTAACCAATATTTCAATTAACCTGAACCCACTTTATTTTGTTTCCTTTGTTTTCTTTGATAATGAGGCTCTAATTTGTAATTAGCGGCAAATTCTAGCAACGACTTAAGTCATATAAAAATTTCTGGCAAGCAAAGAGTAAACTACTGAAAATCTTCAATTGCTTGCCATTGGCAAATTACTCTGCAAGTACTTGGTGCTGTTGGACAACAGCATTTGATTGAAGACACCTATTTATCTTGATGAAGCATGCAATCTCCATCTCAGGCTCCTCTGAAACGCATGAAAAGTGCTGGAAAGATTCAGCATTTTGTGGAAAGGGGAAAGGTTTCAATCGCCTATCTTCAGAACTGGAAAAATGAGAAAACAAACGTTTTCTAAGATGCAGAGAGGACAGATTGGATTAGAGACAAGAAAATGGGCTGGAGATTAAAGCTATCCACTTTCTACCCCTCCCCTGCAAAATTCCAATAATTTGCTTTCTGACCATTTGAAAATCTTAGTGGTTTGGCATTCATTGATAACCCCGTATTCTAACTCTGGATGCCAGTTTTGCATATTCCTTATTTATTAACTTAATACTGCATGTTAGAATGAGAGTCTTTGTAGGCTGATGCATCATTTCAGTAATAAGCTTTTTTTTAAATTTGCTCTACAAACATATGTTATAATTTTCACTTACAGGTTGAGTACCTCTTATCCAAAATGCTTGGGCCAGAAGAGTTTTGGATTTTTTCAAATTTTGGAATATATAATCAGAAAGCTTGAGATTGACGTCATTCCGACTCTGAATTGATGTGCTGCCAGTCAGCAGTCTTTGTCTTACACTTGTTCATCACAGATATGTACTAAACAGTAAAAATCACTACATACTATTAACATAATGAGATAATAGGTGCAGGGTAACAAAGACAGCACAGCAGCAACAGCAGAATACTTGAATCAGCTGTTGAACAAGAGGAAACAACAGCAAGCTTTCAGCCTCCACCTACAAATGTTACAGTATTTGTACTTAACCTTTTTCAGGTTTATGGAAGGTACAAAAACAATCAGCTTTGCAGATTTTCCTATCAGCAGACACTAAAAACTTAATACCATGGCTTTTCTTAACTTTCCAGAAACTGCCTGTTGAATATTCATAATTACTTTCAATTTTCAGTTTGTCCTAATAGATTGGACAAAGTTTGTTTGTCCAATTTGATTCAGTTTGTTTCACGATCAGTATAACGTTAAACGAATATTTCACTCTGATGTTGAGAATACATGATTGAGATCTTCATTTCTCACGTTATGCAGTGCTGTACTATTTTTCATTACCTTCTGCTCATTACAAATGTGAGATCTCATCTCACAACAGTTTGTTGTACAGAGACCTCTGCATCGCCTGGTAACCTACCCAACAATGTCTTGTGGAATTTTCCAATTGCGACATCACGTCAGTGCTCAAAACAAAATCAGATTTCAGAAGTTTATGTATTTTATAATTTCATATGTGGTACTCTACCTGTACTATGAATGCATGATGAACACAGACCTCAGGCTCACAACATTCAATGCAATGTTGAAAATAGCAGTTTCCTGGTATGGTGTTAGATCTGTCAGGTGTTTGCAGGAAATCAACTTCAATTCCTGACATTAACACCAGGATTTCTTTTCCTACAGCTCAAAATTAACAGATGTAATACAAGTTGCAATAAGTGCAAGGTAAAATTTAAACCTCAACATACATACTAGTCTGGAAATCTGACCATGCCAGAACAGATGCATTAAAATTGTAATGCATCTGACCCTCTCAGGCTGTCCCGAAGTTGAACACACCTGAAATCTGTGCATTCACCTTGAGCTTTTAAACTACTCCAAACTGCACTGGTTTCAATATTGCAATCTGCAGGAGGAAAAGAATTGTCCACGGTTTGGATCAAAACCCTGAGTGGGGAGATGGGATGTCCAATAAAAAGTGGAGAAGGGGAGTGATGAAGGATTCTAAGGTGATCATTTCTTTCCTATTGCAGATGCTACTTGACCTGCTGAGTTCTTCCAGCAGATTGTTTATTCCTCTAGATTCCAGCATCTCAGTATCAGAATCAGGTTTGCTAACACCAGCATGTGTTGTGAAAGTTGTTTACAGCTGCAGCACTTCAATGCAATGCATAATAATATAGAAAGAATAAAAAATAATTCAATTCCAGAAAGTATATTTATGCATATTAAACTTAGATTAAAAATAGTGCAGAAATAATATAATAAAAGTGAGGTAGAGTTCATGGGTTCAATGTTCATTTAGGAATCAGACTGCAGAGGGGAAGTAGCTGTTTCTGAATCACTGAGTGTGTGTCTTCAGGCTTCTGTACTTCCTTCTTGACAGTAACAATGAGAAGAGGTGAAGAGGTCCTTAATAATGGATGCTGCTTTTCTGAGGCAAGGCTCCTTGCAGATGTCTTGGATACTACAGAGACTAATGATGAAGCTGACTAATTTTACAAATTTCTGGACTATCTTTTCTCCTATGCAGTAGAACCACCACTCCCGCCCCCAAGACCTGGCAGTGATGCAGCCTGTCAGAATGCTCTCCACAGTACATCTGTGGAAGTTTCAGAGTGTTTTAAGTGACAAATCAAATCTCTTCAAATTCTTAATGGAATATTGCTGTTGTCTTGCCTTCTTCACAGCCACATTGAACTGTTGGGACCAAATTAGATCCTCAGAGATACTGACAGCCAGGAACTTGAAATTGCTCACTCTCTCCAGTTTTGATCCCTCTATGAGGATTGGTTTGTGTTTCCTCGCCCTACCCTTACTGAAGTCCACAATCAGTTCTTTTGTCTTACTGACATCTCTTGTAATTCCAAATAATTTTAGGAGTCCTGTTTAAGGCAGGGTCCATCAATAATTAGTTAATAACAATTTTATCTTGTTATTCATTAAGTTTCCAAAGCCAAATTAAATTGAAAACTGAAAAAAAAACTGCAGATGCTGGCAATCTATCTCAAAAATCTCTACCCCTATCTCTATTTCTTCTGGCCTTATTCAAGAGGGAAAATGGATCAGCTATGAGAAATGGCGGAGCAGAGTCAATGGGCTGAATAAGCTAATTCTGCTTTCAATAGATACATTTAATGTCAGAGAGATTTTTACAATATATGCCCTGTCGCTTAAGGTCTATCATGGTCTCGTGCAATCTAAAATAAAAACAGAAAATGCTGGAACTACTCAGCATGTCAAGTTGCATCTGGAGAAGAGAAACAAATTAAACGCTTCATGTCTGTTTTGTGATTTGCAACTCTTACATTCTATTATCTATGTAAATTTTGTTTATGTTCTAACTGCTTGCATTCACTCATTGACAAGATAGCTTTGTTTACATTTATTCCCCATGACCACCCCCATTTTACCTTATCAGAGACATCCCCCACCGCACCCTGCAGCTGAACAAGCTTTCTCTCCCTCTCCTTGCTAGTTCTGTCAAGTGTCCTTGACCCATAACACTCACTCTGTTCCATTTTCCACAGGTGTGGACTGAAGCACTGAGTATTTCTCACAGTGAACATGTTGATTTGGTTGGCTGCATGCATGACTTGTGCTGAATTGTACTCATATGGTAACAGTCCTGCCCTGCACTTCCAAGGTCTATGGATTCAGCACTTAGCCTTTTTGCTGATTGCCTTGTTCTTGGGAGATAGGAACGTGTATGAAACAGCCAAAGTGTCACTCACTGAGGAGACAGGCCTTACTGCCACGAAGCCCATGGTGACCATAATGCACACATCGATATTAACTCTACACTAATCCCACTTTATTCCTATCATATCCCCATGAACTCCTTCCAGATTCTTCCATTTGCCTACACACTGTAGACAATTTATAGTAACCAATTAATACATCGACCCCACAACTTTGGAACATTGGAGGATACTAGAGAATGTAAAGGAAAACCATATAGTCACAGGCAGATTGTGTGAACTCCACACAGGCTGCACTGAAGTCAGGCCTCAGCCTTGATGACTGGGGTTGAGGCTGCAGCTCTGTGCTGCCACCTGCTGCCCAGATCCATTCTTACACCTTTGCCCCACTCAGCAAGTCAGCCATGTTTTCAAGCAGACTCATACGAGTTTATTTTCATTTTTCTTTCTCCTTCCAGTTGAGGTGGTAGCTTGTGTGGACTGTGACCAAAGTACAAAAGATATTGGAAAGCTAATCTCCCCAAAACTGATAACTTCATAATTTTGTCCCAATGATACAATCATTCAGATACTCAGAACTGATCAGGGATAATTTTATTTGATTGGTTGATAGATATAGAGCGAGGAATAGATCTTTCCAGACCTTCAATCCGTGCCTCTCAGCAACCCCCCCCCCCCCCCCCGATTTAATCCTGCCCTGATCACAGAACAATTTGCAAAAACTAATTAACCTACGAACTGGTACATCTTTGGACTGTGGGAGGAAACTGGAGCACCCAGAGATATGGGGAGAATGTACAAACTCCTTGCAGTCAGACAGGGCGGGAATTGAACCCGGATCCTTGGTGTTGCAAAGCGTTGTAACCACTATGGATTTCTCTTATCGCTTTGACCCAATTTCCTTTGTGTGCTTGCATAGTATATAAAGTGCACTTAAACAGTCTGATATCCCAGCTGCATCAATCTGCTGTTCCAAGACACGTTATAAAGCCGGGATTAATTTAAGACCAATTTATTTATCTATTTAGTGATACCGTGCAGAGTTGGTCCTTTCGGCCCTTCAAGCTATGCCACCCCAGTATATGCGACAAACCTGATTAAACCCAACCTTGGGCTTCCCAACTTGGGTCCACGCTTAATGGTAAGGCTCCTTAGCATAAAAAAGTTTGGAAACCCCTGCCCTAAACTAATCACATGACAACTTACAATGACTAATTAACCTATATAGTATGTCTTTGGTCTGTGTGAGAAAACGGGAGGACCTGGGGAAACTCCATGCATTCCACAGACAGGACGTACAGAAAATCCTTACAGAACAGCACTAGAATTGAACTCCAAACTCTGGGATGCCTCGAGCTGTAATAGCATTGCACTAACTGCTATGCTACCATGTTATTAAAATAATACCAGTTGATTACAAACATTCTGGAAAAAAAACAGTAAAGATAATCATCACGTAAAGAACCAAACATAATTGTAAAAATCGTTTCCACTGATAACAAGCAACAAAGTGACTGAGCACGCATAACTCTTACCAAAATATTAGTCCAACTGCCAAGTCTATAACTCTCAACCCAATTTAAGTGGCTGGGTTGTTGCTGTAAATAGTTGTTGCTACACAGTGCTGCTGGGATTGTGAGCTTCTGAGGCTGAGTGTAATTGGAGCCATAAATTCTCAAATTCAGGTATACACAGTTAATTGGGATAAAGGCTAGGATTTTGCAATATGAAGTGACAATGCTTACTAATGGCCTAGCTACCACTGTGGAAGAACTCTCTCTTTTCCAATATGTTGCTGTCAAGCATCAACTCGTGCAGTCCTTCAGCATTTTGATATCAAGCACACTGAGCAGTCAATTGCATTGAAGATTTCTAACTAGCTGCTAGCCAGTATATATAAGAGCGCTAATGTTTAATTGACTTTCCCAATATGTTAATGAGTACAGAGTAAAAATCAAACTATGACATGAAACAAATTGTAGAGTTTAAAATACAATAAATAATCTCTTTAGAAAGCAGAATAAGAATTAATATATCCACACCGATCTGCCTAACTGATCTTGTCCCATTTGGCTCCTAGCCCTTTCAACCTATCCTACACTGTACATGTACCTGTCCCAACGTCTTTCAAATGCTGTAATTGTATCCACGTTTACCATTTGCTCTGGCAGCTTCTTCCATACACACAGGAAGCTCTTCATCCTCTCTTTAAACCTACACATTCTAGCTTCGGACATCCCTACCTTGAGGAAAAGACTACGGCTATTCACCATGTCCATGGCCCTCATAATTTTATAAACTTCTACAAGGTCACTACTCAGCCTCCTACAGTCCAGGGAACAAAGCCCTAGGTTATCCAAACTCTCCTTATAATACATCCCTCCAGTCCTGGTAACATCCTTGTAAATTTAAAAATGCAAACATGAGGAAATCTGCAGATGCTGGAAATTCAAGCAGCACATACAAAATGCTGGTGGAATGCAGCAGGCCAGGCAGCATCTATAGGAAGAAGTACAGTCGACATTTCAGGCCAAGACCCTTCATCAGGACTAACTGAAAGAAAAGATAGTAAGAGATTTGAGAGGGGGAGTGGGGAGACCTGAAATGATAGGAGAAGACAGGAGGGGGAGGGGTGAAGCTAAGAGCTGGGAAGTTGATTGACGAAAGGGATACACAGCTGGAGAAGGGATAGGATCGTGGGACAGGAGGCCGAGAGAGAAAGAAAGGGGGAGGGGAGCACCAGAGGGAGATGGAGAGTAGGCAAGGAGTGATTGTGAGAGGGACATGCCCTCCTCTATTGTCAAGATGAAGCCACACTCAGGTTGGAGGAACAACATCTTATATTCTGTCTGGGTAGCCTCCAACCTAATGGCATGAACATTGACTTCTCTAACTTCCGTAAATGCCTCTCCTCCCATTCTTCATTCCTTCTTTTCTTTCTTTCTTTATTATTTCCTCCTTTATTTTCTCTCTTTTTTCTCTCTCTGTCCCTCTCACTCCTTGCCTGCTCTCCATCTGCCTCTGGTGCTCCCCTCCCCCTTTCTTTCTCCCTAGGCCTCCCGTCCCATGATCCTCTCCCTTCTCCAGCTCTGTATCCCTTTCGCCAATCAACTTCCCAGCTCTTAGCTTCATCCTACCCCCTCCATTTTGGAGATCCCATTTTGGATCTCCCCCTCCCTCTCCCACTTTCAAATCTCTTACTATCTCTTCTTTCAGTTAGTCCTGATGAAGGGTCTCGGCCCGAAATGTCGACTGCTTCTTCCTATAGATGCTGCCTGCCCTACTGCATTCCACCAGCATTTTGTGTGTGTGTTGCTTGAACATCCTTGTAAGTTTTTCCCATATCCTTTCCAGTTTAAAAAGATTAGTTCAAGTCAAGTCAAGTCAAGTTCAAATTTATTGTCATTTGACCGTGTACATGTATACGGGCAGACATAACAATGCTCCTCCAGATCAAGGTGCACAACACAATACATATTACTGACATACAACAACAACAACAACAATATAATAAATTAACAAATAATAATGTGTGTTTATGACACAAGTTAAAAGGTAAACAGTATAATGTTTGATACATGGTGGTGGCAGGGAGTTCAGTAGTCTCACAGCCTGGGGGAAGGAAATGTTTCCATCCTACCTCCTGCCTGATGGCCAGAAAGTCGGTTGGATGGATGGGAGGGGTCACTGACAATACTAAGGGCCATGTGTATGCAGTGCTCCTGATAAATACCTCAGATGGGTGGGTGAGATTGTCCGTTATGTGCACTCCAAGAAACTTGATGCTGCTAACCCTCTCCGTGGAGAAGCTGGTTACGTGCAGTGAGGAGTGATCTTCTCTTTGGTCTTGTCAACACTGACGCTCAAGTTGTTGTGCTGGCACCGCTCTACCTCCTCTCTGTATGCTGTCTCATCGCCATTGTCAGTGTTGACTGCTGTGTCATCAGCAAACTTGATGGTTCGTTTTGATCTGGATCTAGCATTGCAGTCCTGCATCAGCAGTGTGAACAGCAGCGGGCTGAGTAAGCTGCCACACCAAGGGTGTCAGTGATGAGGCCAGAGGCATTGCCAGCAATATTCCCTGACCGTTGTCTTTCTGTCAAGAATCCTAGACCCAGTTACGGAGAGAGCCAATGAGGAGAGTTTACCCACCAGTTGTATCGGCTTCGTTTGTCGCATGTACCAAAGAGCAGCAAATTTCTTGGTGTTCACCTGGGCGGAGAATCTCACCTGGTCCCTCAACCAGCTCCACAGCTAAGAAAGCCCAGCAATGTCTCTACTTTCTGCGAAGGCTGTGGAAAGTCCACCCCCCACCCCCCATCCTCATCACATTCTACAGGGGTTGTATTGAGAGCATCCTGAGCAGCTGCATCTCTGCCTGGTTCGGAAATTGCACCATCTCGGATCGCAAGACCCTGCAACGGATAGTGAGGTCAGCTGAGAAGATCATCGGGGTCTCTCTTCCCGCCATCACGGACATTTACACTACACGCTGCATCCGCAAAGCAAACAGCATTATGAAGGACCCCATGCACCCTTCACACAAACTCTTCTCCCTCCTGTCGTCTGGGAAAAGGCTCCGAAGCATTTGAGCTCTCATGACCAGACTATGTATCAAGCTATCAGACTCCTCAATACTCAAAGCCTGGACAGTCACCTTACTGCCCTATTGTCCTGTTTATTATTTATTGTAATGCCTGCACTGTTTTGTACCCTTTATGCAGTCCTGGGTAGGTCTGTAGTCTAGTGTAGTTTTTTTCTGTGTTGTTTTTTACGTAGTTCAGTCTAGTTTTTGTACTGTGTCATGTAACACCATGGTCCTGAAAAATGTTGTTTCATTTTTACTATGTTCTATACATAGCAGTTATGGGCGAAATGACAATAAAAGTGACTTGACTTGACTTGTACACTGAAACACATAGTAAAATCATCATTTAGTATCAAATCAAATCAATGAGGATTATGCAAACCAGCCCCCAAGTTTTGCCATGCTACCAGCACCAACATAGCATGGGCTAAAATGACTAACCCTTTGGAACGTGGGAGGAAACAAGAGCACCCACAGGAAAATTGAATTGAATTGGATTGTCTTTATTTCTTACATTCTTCACACACATGAGGAGTAAAAATCTTTACATTATGTCTCCACCTAAATGTGCAATGTGTAATCATTGTAATATATAATAAATAGAACATTCAATGTATCATAGAAATACACTCAAATCAGCGTGAGTTCATCAGTCTGACAGCCTGGTGGAAGAAGCTGTCCCGGATTCTGTTGGTCCTGGCTTTTATGCTGTTCTGTTTCCCAGATGGTAGCAGCTGGAACAGATTGTGGTTGGGGTGACAGGTCCCCAATGATCCTTCAGGCCCTTTTTACAAACCTGTCTTTGTAAATCACCTGAATCATGGGAAGTTCACAACTACAGACGCACCGGTCATGGGGAGAATGTACAAACTCCTTACAGACAGTGGTGAGAATCAAACCCTGACTGATGAACTGTAAACAGACTGCACTTTGTGCTATGCTCCAGTACCATCCCTTCCTAGAGCAGGCATGCCAACACCTTCGTCATCACCCTGTCTATCTGTGTCTCCGCTTTCGAGGAGCTGCAGTATGTACCTGTTTCTCTGGGTCTCTCTGTTCTATAATACTCCACAAGGCTCTGCCACTTACTGTGTAGGTACCTCCCTTGGTGATCTTATCAACGTGTAACCTCACATTTACCTTCATTGTCAGTTTGAAAGGTCATCTGTAATCTTATATGCTTGGTTACATACAAGAATATAAACTGGTAAATCCAGTTATATATGAAGAAAACTTTAGAATCCATGCAGCATTCACATTCTCCAGAGACTTCTGTGGTATATTTCTTTATCTTGTAACTTCAGCTTGCTCAAGATCTGTCTTTGATTCATAACATTTATATACTGACTCATATTCTTGCAGACAATTTGATCCCTCAGGCCACTTCTCCACAACTTGGGCATTCATAGGATTCTCACTATTTTGTGTACAGACCGTATGTTCAGACTCTCCTATTTTTACATTGCCTCTCTTCACTGACTCACCTTTAGAGTTTTCACCTTCAATCCTCAGGTGTAATTCCTTTCTGGAGATCTTCCTCTTGGCTCCCACCTTTGTCAAAACACCACAGAGTCAATCCTGACACGCTTGGTTACACTGAATCAGCTGGAATCAGCTAAGTTACCCTCTACACGAGCGAAGTGAGTATACTTGAGTAAGATAGGTCAGCTGTTTGAGTGGTGTCGCAACAACAACCTTGCTCTCAACGTCAGCAAAACCAAAAAGCTAATTGTGGACTCGAGGAAGGGGAAGTGAGGTGAACATGCAGTACTCATCACTGACGAGTCTTGGTGAAAAGAATGAGCTTCTTGGCTGTCAACATCATGCAACCACAAAGAAGGTCCTCCAACATCTCTACTTTCTTCAGAGTTTAAGGAGATTCAGCAGTTCATTGAAGACTCTTTCTAACTTCTACAGGTGTACAGCGGAAAGCAGTTTGACGGGTTTTATCATGCCCACATATGGAAAGTTCAACGCATAAGAACACAAGAGATTATACAGAGTAGTGGATGCAGCCAGTTCCATCAAGTATGCAGCTTCAAGGACATCTACAAGAAACGATAGCAGAGGAAAGTGACATTCACCATCGTCCGTGCCATGTCTTCCTTTAAATTCTGCCATTAGGCAAGAGGTACAGGACCCTCAGGGTTCAACAACAGCTTCTTCCCCACTGCCATCAGTTTCTTGAACTGACCCAAAAAGCCCTAACACTATCGCGCTCTACACTGCTTTTTCTCTCTCTCAACTTGCTGTGATGTTTATTTTGTTATTTTTGCTCAAGTTATATACAAGTTATGATAATTATTTTAATGTATGTTCATCATGATTGTAATGTACTTTTATACTGTGGCAAAAAGCTACTGTTGATGGCATTGATACACTGTTTATGGAGTGTGGACCAATAAACATGAATGGGAAGTGATGTACTATTTGTCTTCTCTCTTGACGATGGTGTGACATTGTCGAGCATACTTTCAATCTGTCCAGCATCAACTGCAACCAGTCAGTCACCACATGGAATTTGTAATTGAGAATTTGAAGACAACATTTTGATGGTGATTGCACATACTTGAAGACAAATACCTTACGAAGGTTCTTTGATTCTATCTGTGGTCTTCCTTCACTTTGCGCATGATTCTTTGCTATGATTTCTACTTTTCATATGGCTACCAGACCTCAGATACAATTCACCCTGCATGACTAAAGCAGCAACTCACGTAGATTGCTACCTTCATCCCAACAGTACCTTTCTGAGAAGTACCATTCTAATATCTCACACAAAATCTCCCAGAAGACTGACAGTTCTAAAGGGACTTTCCTCATAAGCTTGACATTTGTTTCCATGCTCTTTTCCCCTACAAATTCACCTTTGCACCATAAACTGACTGAAATCCTTCACATCCCATAGTAGCATGGCAGATATTGCAGTTCTTGGTAGCTCTGAAATATAAGGACTTCCATGTCACTGAGTTGGGCCTTAATGGCTTGTCCCTCAATACTGGGCTCCCTGCGGAACATCACTAGTCACCAGCAGCCAACCCACTCTTTGACAGTCAGCCAATCTTCTATCCCTGCTAGCACCTTTACTGCAATACCATGGGCTCTTATCTTGTTAAGCACTCATGTGTGGCACCTTGTCAAAGGCCTTCTGAAAAACCAAGTAAACAACATCTACTGACTCTACCTTGTCTATCCTGCCTTACTTCCTCAAAGAATTCCAACAGGACTGTCAGGCAAAATTTCCCCTCAAGGAAACAATGCTGACTTTGACTTATTTTATCATGTGCCTCCAAGTCCCCTGAAACCTCATTCTTAATAGTGGAATCCAGCATCTTCCCAAACACTGAAATCTGGCAAACTGGACTATAATTTCCTTTCTTCTGTCTTCCTCCCTTCTTAAAGAGTTGAGTGACATTTGTACTTTTCTAGTTTTCCAGAACCATTTCAGAATCTGATGATTCCTGGAAGATCATTACTAATGCCTTCACAATCTCTTCAGCCACTTCCTTCAGGACCCTGGGGTGTAGTCCATCTGATCCAGGTGACTCCTCTACCTTCAGACCTTTCAGCTTCCCAAGCATCTTTTCCTCAGTAATTGCAACATCTGCAACCTGATACTCGAGTTTCTGGCACACTACTGGTGTCATCCACCAGGAAGCAAAGTACTTATTAAGTTTGTCCGTCATTTGTTTGCTCCTCTTTACTACCTCTCTCCCGTGTTATTTTCTAGCAGTCCAATATCCACTCTCTCATCTTTTACTCTTTATATATCTGGAAAAAAAAAACCCTTTAGTTACCATTTTTATATCATTGATTACTTACCTTTATATGCTAGTGGACAGCCATTTTAATTCCACTTCCCATTCCTACATAGACATCTGTCCACAGCATCCTCTACTGCCACATCGAGTCCAGACACAGACAAAAGGTGCAACCCCTCATATTTTGTTTAGGTAGACTCCAAGCTGACAGCATCAACATTGAACTTTATAATTTTTGGTCATGACATCCCTCTGTTTCCTTCCTCTCTCCCTACTCTTTGTCTGCTCTTATCCCTCTCCTATACCTTCTCTCTCTCCTCCCCATCCTTATGACTTCACTCCCTCTGTATACTCAATTCCTTCTCTTTATTCCAAGGTCTATTGTTCTCTCCTACCAGATTTGTCCCACTTCATTCCCTTGTGTCTTCCACCTATCACCTCCCAGCTTCTCACATCATTCTCTTTTTTCTCCTTCCCACATCTTCACCTTCTCACCTGGATTCCCCTACCACCTGCCAAGCTTGTGCTCTTTTGCTTCCCATCACCCCTATATTCTAGCCTCTGCCCTCTTCCTTCCCAGTCCTGATGAAAGATCTCAACCTGAAGCATCAACTGTTCATTTCCCTCCACAGATGCTGCCTGATCTGCTGAAATCTTCCAGCATTTTGCATGTGCTGATCTAATAAATGTAATCATTTATTTTCAAATTCAATTTTGGAAACTGATCTTCAATTGAGGCTCGGTGCATGGCATAAAAATGTTTCTTTTGACTTAGTGAGATGAGCCTCAAGGTGACAGCAATCCAGTCATAATTCTTACTGTCACATATTCTAGGCATATACACTATGTCTCTCTGTAATGTAAGCAAAATGTTTGCCGCAAGTGAAAAATTTATGAAATGAATTCTTTTATATTATCAGAAACTTGTCGAACATGGCGACTCTGAAATGGCACCAGAAACCAGAAACACGTAACCAGCCCTTTCCTTCTATACCCATGCATGCTTTTTTGAACATTTATCTTCTCAGCTTGCTTTTAATAAGCATCAGGTCAAGAGATTCAATTACTAACAAAGTACAATGCAAAGATCCCTCATGACTTTGAGGGAATCCTAGCATAATGATTTAAAAATTATAATAAGTTCACTGGATGGCTATTGTGATGGAACGGTCCAATCAGCTAAATCTAATTAGTGTTTCACTATCAGAATTAAATGACTATTTTGAAATGAAAAATATAAAAATCTTGGTGTTTGCTAATTAAATCCAAATAATTTGCAGAATTGAGATATAGGAATGATTTAGAGCAACAATAAAATTATAAAGTGATTTGCAAATGAGAACAACTTAAGGTGTATAACTTTAGGAGTTCTAAACACAACATTCTGAGGGAAAATATTAATGTTGACTTGTGGATACTCTGTCAACTGAAAATGCCAATCACTCTACATGCATCACTTAGAAGACGAACAAATAAAACAAACATGAGAAAATCTGTTCTGGAAATTCAAGCAACACACACAAAATACTGGATGTAGGGTCTCAGCCTGAAACGTTGACCATTCACATAGAAACACAGAAAACCTACAGTACAATACAGGCCCTTTGGCCAACAAAGTTGTGCTGAACCTTAGAAGTTACTAGGCTTACTCAGAGCCGTCTATTTTTCGAAACTCCATGTACCTATCGAAAAGTCTCTTAAAAGACCCTATCATATCCATCTCCCCACCGTTGCTGGCAGCCCATTCCACGCACTCACCACTCTCTGCGTAAAAAACTTACCCCTTACATCTCCTCTGTACCTACTCCGCAGCACCTTAAACCTGTGTCCTCTTGAGGCAACCATTTCAGCCCTGGGAAAAAGCCTCTGACTATCCACACGATCAATGCCTCTCATCATCTTATCGATAGATGATAAGATCATCATCTCGAGATAATCATCATCATTTTACTCGCTGGAATTTAGAAGATTGAGGGAGGATCTTATTGAAACGTATAAAATTCTAAAGGGATTGGACAGGCTAGATGCAGGAAGATTGTTTCCAATGCTGGGGAAGTCCAGAACGAAGGGTCACAGTTTAAGGATAAAGGGAAAGCCTTTTAGGACTGAGATGAGGAAAAACGTCTTCACACAGAGAGTGGTGAATCTGTGGAATTCTCTGCCACAGGAAACAGTTGAGGCCGGTTCACTGGCTATATTTAAGAGGAAGTTAGATATGGCCCTAGTGGCTAAAGGGATCAGGGGGTATGGAGAGAAAGCAGGCACAGGGTTCTGAGTTGGATGATCAGCCATGATCATACTGAATGGCAGTGCAGGCTTGAAGGGCTGAATGGCCTACTCCTGCACCTATTTTCTATGTTTCTATGTTACTCTTTTCTATAGATGCTGCCTGGCCTGCTGAGTTCCTCCAGCATTTTGTGTGTGTTGGTTAAATTGAAAAACTATAACTGATTGTAGTCAAGTGAACGAGTAGAATGCAGAAACAAATTAAAAAGAAGAATTACTGACACCATCATTCCTACAGTCCTGATCAATAAGCTACAGAACCTGGGCCGCTGTACCTCCCTCTGCAATTGGATCCTTGTCTTCCTAACCAGAAGATCAGAATCTGTGCAGATTGGTGATAATATCTCCTCCTCGTTGGCACACAACAGCGATGTGTGCTTAGCTCACTGCTCTACTCTCTCTATACCTATGACTGTGTGGCTGGGCATAGCTCAAATGCCATCTATAAATTTGCTGATGATACAACCATTCTTGGTAGAATCTCAGATGGAGAAGAGAGGGCGTACAGGAGCGAGATATACCAGCTAGTTGAGTGGTGTCGCAGCAACAACCTTGCACTCAATGTCAGTAAGACCAAAGAATTTATTGTGGACTTCAGAAAGGGTAGGATGAGGGAACACAAACCAAAAATCATAAAGGGATCAGAAATAGAAAGGGCAATTCAGGAACAGCTTCTTCCCTTCTGTAATCTGATTCCTAAATAGACATTGAACCTATGTATACCACCTCACTTTTATTGTTTCTGCACTTTTTTCACTTAACAACTTTATACATAATTTTTCTGATAAGATGTGAACAGCATCTCCTCTTCAAAGACAGCCAATTAAGTCGACTTTCTGGACTAAATTTGAATCCTATTATCTGGCCAATGCAGGGATCGGTGCTATATAGAACAACAAATAAAGGTGCAGGATAGGGAAGAAAGCCTCAAAGAAACTGACTGATTGTTTAATGCAGCTGCTGGATGAAAATATTCATCTAAATTTCTCAAGCCGGTCTTGAAGCAGTCTCTGTGCTCACTGTTTGGATTGTAAAGTGCCAGATACAAATAGGCGTAGCCCATAATATGCATGGTATGCACTGGCTGAGCATCTGCAGCTGGAATTCAAGCACCCCCCAGCAAAGAACTTTATAAAGAAAGAGTGGAACTTCAAATAGAGCTTAGTTTGTTATTATCCTCTTCGATTGAAAATCAGTTAATTAAATCTAGAACTCAGTTCTATGTATATGGAGATAAGTCTGGTAAATTATTGACTAATCAATTGAAAACTGCTTCGGCTAAACGACAGATTACTAGGATTCGTAAACAAGATGGCACTCTGACGATCGACCATAAAGAGATAAATAAAGCCTTTCAAGATTTTTATAATTCCTTATACCAATCAGAATTTACTGAGGATTCTTCTATAATAAATGAATTTTTAAGGAAATTGAATATTCCAAAATTAACAGTAGAGGATAGTGTATTTTTAGATACACCTATCACAGAAACTGTAATAAAAAAGGCTATTCTTTCAATGAATTCTGGTAAAGCTTCTGGTCCAGATGGTTATTCTGCAGAATTTTTTAAATCTTTTTCCTCTATACTTTCTCCTTGGCTTTGTAAAATTTTTAAAGATGCGTTAATTATAGGCAAATTGCCACAATCTTTTTATGAAGCCTCTATTTCTTTAATTCTTAATAAAGATAAAGACCCTACTGAATGTGCATCCTATTGGCCTATATCCTTACTGAATACAGATTTTAAGATTTTTAGTAAAATTTTGGCTACTGGATTAGAAAATATATTACCTCGAATTATTTTTGAAGATCAGACTGGATTTATTAAAAATTGCTATTCATCTTTTAACATTAGAACATTAATTAATATTATTTATACTCCTTCACCCAAAATGCCAGAATGTGTTATTTCTTTAGATGCTGCAAAAGCATTTGATAGAGTTGAATGGTCATATTTAATATGATGCAGCATTTTAATTTTAGTTCAAAATTTATATCATGGATTAAATTAATATACCATAAACCTTTAGCTTTGGTTTTTACCAATAATCAAAGATCTCCTTTTTTTTCAGTTATTCCGTGGTACAAGGCAAGGTTGTCCTTTAAGTCCTTTACTATTTGACATCGCTTTAGAACCTTTGGCTATAGCCAGTCGTGAATCACCTAATATTTTGGGTATTACTCGTGGGGAGGGGACATATAAATTATCATTATATGCTGATGATTTGTTATTATACATATCTGACCCTGAAAGATCTATTCCTGCTATTTTGTCCTTGCTTGCTCAGTTTAGTAACTTTTTTGGTTATAAATTGAATTTTAATAAGAGCGAATTATTTCCATTAAATATGCAAGTTCCAATTTATAAACATTTACCATTTAAAGTTGTTACAGATTATTTTATGTATTTAGGTATTAAAATTACTAAAAACATAAAGATTTATTTTAAGCTAACTTTTTACCCTTAATTGACCAAATTAAGCAACTTGCTATTAGGTGGTCTCCACTATCTTTGTCATTGGTTGGTAGAGTTAATGCTATTAAGATGATGGTATTACCTAAATTCTTATATTTATTTCAAGCATTACTAATTTTTACTCCTAAATCTTTTTTTGATATTATTGACTCCAAACTATCTTCCTATCTATGGCAAAATAAAAATCCTAGACTAGGCAAAACATATTTACAGAAGCCTAAGAAGGAGGGCGGTTTGGCTTTGCCAAACTTGAGATTTTACTATTGGGCAGTTAATATATGATATTTAATATTTTGGACACAAGAATTGACTACAGTTGCCTGCCCACAGTGGGTAAATTTGGAATGTAAATCTGTACAAGACTTTTCACTGTTCTCAATCTTAGGATTTTCCTTTCCTTTTTCTTTATCTAAATTGAATAAACAAATAACTAATCCTATAGTTAAATACACATTGCGAATTTGGTTTCAATTCCGTAAATTTTTTGGTTTGAATAAGTTTATTTTATCATGCCCTATAATATCTAACTATTTCTTTCGGCCCTCTTTTATGGATCAAGCTTTTCTTTTATGGAAAACAAAAGGTATAACATGTTTTCATGATTTGTTTTTGGATGATAGCGTTATGTCCCTTGAACAGCTATCTAATAAATATAATTTACCTAAAACCCATTTTTTTAGATATTTGCAAGTTAGGAATTTTTTGTATAATGAGTTACAGTCTTTTCCGAAACTATGTCCATTGGACATTGCGGAAAGAATTTTAGCTCTGAATCCTTGTCAAAAGGGTTTAGTAGCTGTCATTTATAATATGATCATGAAAATACAGACAGATGTATCAGAAAAAATTAAGGAGGAATGGGAAGAAGAACTTCATTGTCTTATATCCACTGAGCAGTGGGAGAAAATTTTACTATTAGTCAATTCGTCCTCTATTTGTGCTAAACATGCCCTAATACAATTTAAGGTTGTACATAGAGCTCATATGTCTAAGGATAAACTGGCTCGATTTTATTCTCATGTTAATCCAACCTGTGACAGATGTCATTCTGATGTCGCTTCATTGACCCATATGTTTTGGTCTTGTCCTTGTTTACAAAATTACTGGAAGGATATTTTCAGTACTATTTCAAGAGTTCTGAATATTAATTTCCAACCGCATCCTTTTACTGCAATTTTTGGTTTACCAATGGTGGATAATAGTCGTTTATCCACTTCATCTCGACGAATGATTGCATTTGTTACATTAATGGCTAGAAGATCTATTTTATTGAATTGGAAAGAAATTAATCCTCCAACTATATTTCAGTGCTTTCTCAAACTATCTTTTGTTTGAGCTTAGAAAAAATTAGAAGTGTTGTTTTTGATCCTTCAGTTAAATTTGAAGAAACTTGGAGACCATTTATTCAACATTTTCATATGAGTTAAATTGTCTTTTCCTAAACCTGACTCTTATTATCATTAATTATTTGGATGGAGGTTCGGAGTTATTGGCACTACTGTATGTATTTAACATTATGCAATAGCCCATGTTGGTTAGTGTTTTTTTTTCCTTCTTTTTTTTGGGTTTTTTTTTCTTTTTGTTTCTTTTGTTCATAAATACTATGAATTTGGGAGGCCGTATATATTGACTATTATATATTTGAATATCTACTTAAACTATCAATAATGTATTCTCAAACACTTTATATTCATGTTTCATTTATGATTGTTTAAAAATTAATAAAAAGATTTAAAAAGAAAAAGGATTTCAAGCAGAATTCATCAGCCTCTTTTTATTCCTAACCTGATTTACCATCTTCTCCAAGTTTGTATATTGCTTGTCCATTGTCATAAGAATCCCAACAGGCACACAATGTGGCAGCCTGATGCAGGGTTTCCACCCCAAAGCATCAACAATTGCTTGCCCCCACCCTCTGCATCCACACCACTCCCCAAGTAGATGCTGATGGATCTGCTGAATTCCTTCAGCAGATTGTTCATTGATCGTAACTAAATCAATTTTACTTATTTTCACCTGCTGATAAATGTTGGTTTATTTATAAGTATCTCATCTACAAGATTACTTAACATTTATTAACCTTTACCCAAGTAAATATTTTCTGTGTCATCAAGTACTTGTGCCAAATGTTTCATTATTTGTGGGTTATCTGAGGCAATAATTGGATAGGTAGTTGAACAGGAAAAGTGTTAAGGGGGATGGGCCTAATGTGGGTAAATGAGATTTGTACACGTAGGCATCAGAGTTGACAAAGGACAAAACACTGATAAATTTGTAAGCAGATAATTGATCCCAGTTATTAGTTTTCAACAAATGAACATCTGATTCACTCATTTTTTATCAATTGGTTCTAGAACTCAGAATCAGAATCAGGTTTAATATCACCGGGAGATGCTGTGAAATTTGATTAACTTAATGGCAGCAGTACATTACAATCTATGATAATATATGAAATTATAATTAAATCACACAGTAAATATATATATATATATATATATATATTTTTTTTAAATAAATAGTCAAATTAAAAATAGTGCCAAAACAGAAATAATACAAGTGAGGTAGTATTCAAGGGTTCAATGTCCATTTAGGAATCGGATGGGAGAGGGGAAGAAACTGTTCTTGAATTGCTAAGTGTGTGCCTTTAGGCTTCTGTACCTCCTTCCTGATAGTAATAACATGAAGAAGGCATGCCCTGGGTAATGGTGCTCCTTAATAATGGACACTGCCTTTTTGAGTTACCACTCCTTCAAGATGTCTTAGATACTACAGAGGCAAAAACCCAAAATGGAGCTGACTAATTTTACAACTTTCTGTAACTTCCTTCGATCCTGTGCAATAGATCCCGCACCCTCCCCACCCCCATACCAGACAGCGATGCAGCCGACCAGAATGCTTTCCACTGTACATCTGTAGAAGTTTTTGAATATTTTAGGTGACAACCCAAATCTCCTTAAACTCCTAATGAAATATGGCCACTGTCTTATCACAAACAACAAAAAATCTGCAGATACTGGAAATCCAAGCAACACACACAAAATGCTGGAATGCAGCAGGTCTGGCAGCATCTACGGAAAAGAGTACAGTCAAAGTTTCGTGTCGAGACCCTTCAGCAAGGCTGGAGAAAAAAAGACGTAGAGTCAGAGCTGGAAGGTGAGGAGTGAAGTAAAGATGTAGGAAGTTGATTGGTAAAAGAGATACAGGGCTGGAGAGGGGGGAAATCTAATGGGAGGGCAGAAAGCCATGGAAGATAAAAAAAGGGGGAGGAGCACCAGTGGAAGGCGATAAAGTGAGAGAGGGAAAAGAGACAAGTGGGGGACGGGGGGGGGGGGGGGGGTGGCATTACTGGAAGTAAAGGAGATAACGGAAGTTACAAAGAATATTGTGCTGAAAAATGTCATCCCCCCTCATTTCTGTGTCCGCCTCATCTGCTCTCAGACTCTTCATCCCAGGACGAAGATGTCCTCCTTTTTCAAAGAGAGGGGCTTCCCTTCCTCCACCATCAATGCTGCCCTCAACCACATCTCTTCCATTTTGTGCATGTCTGCCATCACCCCACCAGGGATAGGGTTTCCTCTTGTCCTCATCTCCCATCCCATCAGCCTCTGTGTCCGGCACATAATTCTCCATAACTTCCACCACCTCCAAAGGGATCCCACCACCAAGCACATCTTTCCCTCCCCCCACTTTCTGCTTTCTGCAGGGATCGCTCCCTATGTGACTGCCTTGTCCATTCGTCCCTCCCCACTGATCTTCCTCCTGGCACTTATCCTTGCAACTGGAACAAATGCTACAACTGCCCCTACACCTCCTCCTTCACTACCATTCAGGGCCCCAGACAATCCTTCCAGGTGAGGTGATACTTCACCTGTGAGTCTGTTGGGGTCATCGACTGTATCCGATGTTCCTGGTGTGGCCTCCTGTTTATCAGTGAGACCCGATGTAGATTGATGAAACCCGAGCACCTACACTCTATCCACCAGAAAAAGCGCGACCTCCCAGTGGCTTCCCATTTTAATTCCACTTCCCATTTCCATTCCGATATGTCAATCCATGGCCTCCTCTCCTGTCATGATGAGACCCCACTCAGGTTGGAGGGGCAATCTTATGTTCTGTCTGGGTAGCCTCCCACCTGATAGCATGAACATTGATTTCTCTAACTTCCAGTAATGCCTCCCTCACTTCTATTCCCCATCCTCTTTTCCCTCTCTCACCTTACCTCCTTGCCTGTCCTTTGCCTCCCTCTGGTGCTCATCCCCCTTTTTCTTCCTTTCATAGCTTTCTGTTCTCTCTTAACAGATTCCCCCTTCTCCAGCCTTTTATCTCTTTTACCAATCAACTCCCCAGCTCTTTACTTCACCCATCCCCTTCCCAGTTTCACCTATCACCTTGTGTTTCTTCCTGCACTGGCCCCACCTTCTATCTCTGACTCCTCATCCTTTTTTCTCTAGACTTGCTGAAGGGTCTTGGCCTAAAACATCGACTGTACTCTTTTCCATTGATGCTGCCTGGCCTGCTGAGTTCTTCCAGCATTTTGTGTGTATAGCCTTTGTCTTGCCATCTTTATAATTCCATCAATATGTTGGGACCAGGTACCTCAGAGATCTTGTCACCACAGAACCTAAAATTGCTCACCCTCTCCACTTCTGATCCCTCTATGAGGACTGGTTTGTGTTCCCTCTCCTATCCTTTCTGAAGACCACAATCAGCATTTTGGTTTTACTGATGTTGAGTGCAAGGTTGTGGTCTTCCAGTTAGGAAGGCGAGGATCCAACTGCAGAGGGAGGTACAGAGACTCAGGTTCTGGTGCTTATTGATCAGGTCTGCAGGAATGTTGGTGTTAAATGCTGAGCTATAGTCAATGAACAGCGTCCTGACATAGGAGTTTGTATTGTCCAGGTGAGCTAAGGCCAAGCGAAGAGCCATTAAGATTGCATTTGCCGTTGACCTATTGTGGTGATAGGCAAGTTGCAGTAGGTTCCCGTCATTGGTTAAGTTGGAGTTGATTCCTGCCATGATCATCCTCTAAAGCATTTCATCACCTTAGATGTGCGTGCTACTGGACGATATTCATTAAGGCTTTTCACACTTTTCTTCTTGGACACTGGTTGCCATTTTGAAGCAGGTGGGAACTCATGACTGTAGCAATGAGAGGTTGAAAATATCCTTCGAGTACAAGTTTTCAGAGCACTACCAGGTATTCCCTCGGGGCCTGCTGCCTTGCAAGAGTTCACCCTCCTGAAAGACAGCCTGACATTGGCCTCCAGGACAGAGATGACACAGGGTCACTCGATGCGGCTGGGATCGTCACTGCTCTAGTTATATTCTCCCTTTCAAGCGGGCATTGGTGGTGTTGAGCATGTTTGGTATAGCTGCCATTCATGCCATTGGGTTTTGCTTTGTAGGAAGTAATGTCCTGCAAACTCTGCCAGAGTTGACATGCATCCAATGTCGCCTCCAACCTTGCTCAGAAATGTTTCTTCGCTTTTGACATAGCCCTTCGCAAATCATGCCTGGGTGTCTTGTACAGACTTGTGTCACTGGACTTAAATGCCACAGATCTAGCCCTCAGCAGATATCATACCTCCTGGTTCATCCATGGCTTTTGGTTTGGGAACGTACAAGTATTTGTAGGCACACACTCATCCACACAGGTTTTAATGAAGTCAATAACAACTGTGACATACTCATCCAAATTTGAAGAGGAATTCCTGATTACAGTCCCATCCACTGACTTAAAGCAGTCCTGTAGGCGCTCCTGCACCTCCCTTGTCCATAAATTCTTGGTCCTCACCACTGGTGCTGCAGTCTTCAGTCTCTGCTTATACTCAGGGAATAGAAGTACAGCCAGGAGATCAGACTTCCTGAAATGTGGCCATGAAATAGCACAGTAGGCATTCTAGATGGTGGTGCAGCAATGGTCCAGAGTGTTGTTTCCTCTGGTATTACAGGTGATTTGTTGATGATGATTGATTTGTGACTTTTTTAAGATGGCCTCATTAAAATCCCCAAAATGATAGGGAAGGTGTCAGGGTGTGCTGTTTGGTGCCTGTTGATCACATCACTCATATCATCTAGAGTCTGCTTGATATTGGTCTGAGGTAGAACGTACCAGAAAGATTGCTGAAATCTCCTGTGTCAGGTAAAATGGACAGCACAATTAAGAGATTGCCCAGGTCTGGTGAGCAAAATCGGGACATGACTGACACATTAGTACACCACGAGGAGTTGATCATCTCTTCATCTCTGCTTTTGAGAGACACAACAGTCCTATCTCAACATTGAAAAGTAAACCCATCAATCTGAATTGCTGAGCCCAGTACAGAAGGGGTAAACCAGAGGACACATGTTGTCCTAATGTCCCTCTGATACAGCACCCTAGCTCTGAGATTGTCAATTTTATTTACCAGCGACTGCATGTTTGCCAGTGAGATAGTTGGTATTGGAACTCAAAAATCTTTTTTTTTTAAAATGCACCCTCAGTTTAAAACTCTCTCAGTTGACAACTTTACTCTTTTTGAGAAAGGCTGATCTCCTTTTCACAAGCTTCATCATTGTTCCTGCATTCAAATACCATTAAATTGAGCAGATTTAAGGAAAAGCGTGGTTTTGAGTGTGAAACAGGAACATCCCAACAGAAAAGTTAGAAAAATGTAAAAACAAGAGATACAGGAATGGTTAACCAGGTTCATTGCAAGTTATCAAATTGGAGATTCCAATCTTTAAATATCATTGATTGAATGATTTAAGAAATTAATTGAGGTCCATTAAAGGACTAAAATAAAGATATCTTATTTTTAAAACATTATGAAATAATTGTGTAAAAGAAATTAATTTTTTTCTCCTAATTGACAGACCCATTAGCTACATTCAGACAAATGAGTCTTAGTCCAGGTTTAAACAATATTGAGCCAGGGAAAGGGAATGTTCAGCATGGTGCTGGAGAATGCCTGCAGTGCGAAGCACTGCCACTGGGCTCCATGTGGAGATCACCCATGTGGAGTCCAGTGACACAGCGTTGCTTCAGATGTAAAAACACTAGTAATTGGTAACTCAGAGTTTTGCATTTGGCCACATGGCTGCACACAAACAGAAATATGAAACATACTAAGATTCAAATATCTGAATGCTGCTAGTTCATAGTCAGCTATCAGCATCTGCACGCTTGCAACAACCTAACCATGCTTCAAGATGACATCTTTAATCAGCGAGGGCAATCTCACCCTGACCTCAAACATCATCAACACAATTGTTTATAATCCATCAGGGCCAGATTGAAGAAAAGCTGCCATATTGGGAGTGCTGTTTTTTGGCTAAGTTAATAAAATGAGATTGCAAGGGCCTGGTTAGGTGGAAGCAAAATTCTCTACTAGTAGTGGAAGAGCAGCAGTGTACTTCAGTCAATATTCATCTCAAACACTGAGGAACATTTGTTTGTGGACCTCCCTGTGCAGAAAGCACAGATCACATTTTTTTAGTTACAATAATATATATGAGTGTCTTATGTTGCACACTGAGTGCTTGTCAGTCTTTGTGTGTAGATTTTCATTGATTCAGTTGTATTTCTTTATTCTATTGTGAATGCCTGAAAGAAAATTAATCTCAGGGTTGTATATGGTGACATATATGCACTTTGATAATAATTTGACTTTGAACTTTGTCTTAAATTTCTGACAGCCAGGGTCCATGAAAGGTACCAAAAATAATACATTTTCTTCCTTTTGTTTCATCTTGAATGGAAATTTTTACATCCTTACAACAAGCATGCTTTAAAATTCCAACGTTTTTTGGTTGCTCCCTTGGGCTACATACGCAGACATTGCATATAATTGTTTATTACAAGATCCGGACATAAAAAGAATACATCTGGGACCTGGACTCATTTAAACAGTAGTGTTTCAGCATGCAAGACATGTCATCTATAAGGGAACTAATTCTACAAAGAGCTCTCATATTTTTACACCAAGCAAAGAGATTGCGTCCCAAAGATTTACGTATCAAAGGAAATTTAGACCATTTGCATGCTCTGAAATAAGTTACTGGTTTAGAAATTCCTTTCAAAATTTCCAACTAATGTGGCATTCAGTTGAAGAATTGACTTAACACAGAGTAGATCAATACTGCACCCATTCACTTTTTAAGCAAAATTTGCATTTGTCTTAGCATCTCTTTTCTAGTGATGTCAACTGTAATGCAACATGCAGAGGTCATCTCCAATGTAATTTTTAAAGTTACTAGCCTGATAATCCACGGAACAATCTGGTTTTACTAATATCAGCACTCCTGAAATTGCTCCAAAATTTTCTGTCAGTCAGATCTAGTTTATTATTACTGGCATATGTTGTGAAATTTGTCGTTTTGCGGCAACAGTACATTGTAATATGTAATTAAAAAGTTATAAATTACAATAATAAATATAATCAATTAAATAGTGCATTAAGAGAGAAAAAAAGAGAAAAAAAAGTGAGGCAGTGTACGTGGGCTCATTGGCTATTCAGAAATCTGAAGGTGCAGGGGAAGAAGCTGTTCCTAAAACACTGAATGTGTCTTCAGGCTCTTGTATGGTAGCAACGAAAAGTGGACGTATCCTGGGTTATGTGGGTCTTTAATGACGATGTCACCTTTTTGAGGCATCGCCTTCTGAAGATGTTTTTTGATGCTGGGGAGGCTAGTGCCATGAGATATAAGAGCAGAATTAGGCCACTTGGCCCATCGAATCTGCTCCACCATCTATTAACCCCTGCCTTAAATATACCCAATGATTTGGCCTCCACAGCTGTCTATGTCACAAATTTCACAGATTCACCACACTCTGGTTAAAGAAATTACTCCTCATCTCTGTTCTAAAAGGACGACCTTCTATTCTAATGCTGTGTCCTCTGGTTTTAGACTCCCCCACCATAGGAAACATCCTCTCCACATAAACTCAATCAAAGCCTAAACTCTATCAAACTATCAAAAACTCAGGTTTCAATGAGGTCACCTCCTCATTCTTCTCAATTCCAGTGAGTAGAGGCCTAGAGGCATCACACCATCCTTATATGACAAGCCTTTCAATCCCAGAATCACTCCCGTGAACCTCCTTTGAACCCTCTCCAGTTTCAGCACATCCTTTCTTTGACAAGGGGGCCAGAACTGCTCACAATACTCCAAATGAGGCCTCCCTAGTGGTTTATAAGACCTCAACATTACATCATTGCTTTTATATTTTAGTTGAATACTAACATCACAGTTGCCTTCCTCACCACCAACTCAACCTGCAAGGTAACCTTTAGGGAAATCTGCATGAGGTCTCCCAAATCCCTTTGCACCTCAGATTTCCGAATTTTCTCTCCATTTAGAAAATATTTGACCCTTTTATTTCTTCCAATGACACTGCACTCCATCTGCTGCTTTCATGCTCATTTTGCTGATCTGTCAAAGTCCTTCTGTATCCTCTCTGCGTCCTCAAAACTACCTGCTCCTCCACCTATCTTTGCAGCATTTGCAAACTCGGCTACAAAGCCAGCAATTCTGTCATCTAGCCATTGACATTTAAAGCAAAAACCAGCATGATGGAGGTGGCGGAGTGTGCAGCTTCCTGCAGCATTTTACAATGTTGGGCATGACCCCTGTCATCACCATCCATGACCTTCTGTAATCTCAATGAATGCTTCATATGTGGCTTGACTGCTTTGTTCATGGAGGTAGAGATCAGAGTCACTCTCAGCTTCTTGGGACCACCTTTCCCTCTCTGCCCCTCTCCACTTTCCACAGGGATCGTTCCCTCCACGACTCCCTGGTTCACATATTCCCTCCCCACGGATCTCCCACCTGGCACTTATCCCTGTCCCTACACCACCTCTCTTACCACCATTCAGGGCCCCAAACAGTCTTTTCAGGTGAGGCAACACTCCACTTGTGAGTCTGTTGGGGTCATCTACTGCATCCAGTACTCCCGGTGCAGCCTCTTCTACATCTGTGAGACCCGACGCAGATTGGGGGGACCGCTTTGTCGAGCACCTCCGCTCCATTCGCCACAACAGACAGGATCTCCCGGTTACCACCCACTTCAACTCTGCCTCAAATTCCCATTCGGACCAGGCGGCCAAACTCAGGTTGGAGGAGCAACTCCTCATATACCGTTTGGGTAGTCTCCAGCCCCTTGGCATGAACATTGAATTCGCCAACTTCCGGTAATTCCCTCCCCCTCCCTTCCCCCATCCCAGTTTCAATCTTCCTCCTCCTCCAGCTGCTTAACACCTCCTTCATGGTTCCGCCTCCTTCTACTACCCATAGTGCTTTCCCCTTACATTCCTTCTTCACCTTTCCTGCCTATCCCCTCCCTCACCCCTTGATTTTCCCCTTACTGGTTTTTCACCCACCCTCTCCCCACCTTCTTTATAGGGCCCCTACTCGCTCCCTCTTCAGTCCTGATGAAGGGTCTTGGCCCGAAATGTTGACTGTTCATTTCCACAGATGCTGCCCAACCTGCTGAGTTCCTCCAGCGTGTTGTGCGTGTTGCTGGGACCATCCGCCCTGCTGCTACTGACCTCTGGTACATTTTACAATTTGCTGCTGCATTGCATTGGGGAGAATGCTGAAGTTGTTCTCCCTTAGGCTGACAACATCTAGTTTTACTTCAGCCTGCAGAAGCAGAGAGAACAAGCATAGAGATTTGCAGGCTTTCCCAAAGTGCAAGTATGAAAGACTGCCCTTAGAGACACATTTCAGGCAACCACTGCCAGAATGCCTGGCTGTCCCTGGTCTCTGTGCTCGGTTTGTACAAATGAAGTACCTTCTACATGCACTGGTCTTCACCAGATTGTCCAGGACCCTCTGACTGGCTGTGCAAACTCTGCCATCAATGGACCCCCCCCCCCCCCCCCGTCCAGCATTCACTATTTGGTTGCAACACTTCTGTTTGTGCTGGAGAAGTGTGTTTGTATTGTGTTATGTCCCTTTAAGAGTTGGCTGCAGAGGATAGAATTGAGAGGGTGACTTCATGAAGCAGCATCAGATCAGCCTGAGTCCATTCTGGGCCAGTATATTGTCTTCAGTAATGCAATTAACCTTATCTGATGGGAGAAATGCAAGGCAGGATGCCGGCTCTCCTCCCTTTTTTAAAAGGTTGCTTAGTAAAGTTCAGTGGTTTGTTTTTCCCACCACCTGACACTCTGACATACTTTGAGCCATCAGAGTGTCAGAAAGAGATAAAAACATCATGCTGACTCAGACGAGAAGCACGGCTAATTGCATGCTCAGAGATCAGTATTAGTACAGGACTGCGTCAGACTGAACAGCATTGAAATGTGATAGCATTAATAAAAATACAGCCAACTCTTGCATTAAGTGTGTGTGGCGGGGTGGGGGGGTGGAGTTTTGCATGATTACATTTCTTGAACATGGGCTGTATCACAATCTTCCATAATGTGAAACTTCATGTTCCGCATATGTCAAGAAAATTAACTTGAAAAAAAACTTGCGTTGATTTGCCCTCAGTCAATTGATTTACTTTTTTCCTCCTTACCTAAACTCTGCAGGAATGAATTTTAATTCTTATCTTGAATTTTGGCTTGTGATTTGTGAATTTCCGTATCCTGGACTGTTTATTATTTATTGTAAATGTCTGCACTTTTTTGTGCACTTTATGCAGTCCTGTGTAGATCTGTAGTCTAGTGTAGCTTTCTCTGTGTTGTTTTTTTTACGTAGTTCAGTCTAGTTTTTTTGTACTGTGTCATGTAACACCACGGTCCTGAAAAACATTGTCTTATTTTTACTATGCAATCTACCAGCGGCTATGGTCGAAGTGGCAATAAAAGTGACTTGACTTGACTTGTTATGAGTCTAGGGACAACTGTACTCAAGATATATTTAACAATGATATCTTCCAAAGGTGGCATCTGTCATTAAGGACCCTCACCATCTGGGACATGCCCTCTTCTCATTACTACCATCAGAGAGGAGGCACAGGAGATCCACACTCAACATTTTAGGAGCAGCTTCTTCCCCTCTACCATCAGCTTTCTGAATAGACCATGAACATTACTTCACTATTCCTCCTTTGTGCAATTTTAAAATTATAATTTATAGTCAGTTATGTCTTGCACTGTACCGCGGCCATAAAACAACGGACTTCATTGACATATGTCAGTGATAGTAAACATGATTCTGATAGGATCTGCTGATCCAGCTAATTCATTCAAGTTTTGCCTATGGTCACATAACTTACAGTATTTTTCAATGATCCTTAAATAGGAATAATTTTTTGACTCTAACCTACAATCTACTTGTATTAAAGCATCTTTTCTAAATTCTTTGGTATTTCTAAAAACCTTATAGGCATAATATCTAGTATTTCCTAGATTCCCATGTTCTATCAGTACAGTTGTCATCTTGATTGTGAGTAACAGCATATTCATATATATATAGCAGTGCTCAATTATAACTTTTTGTTGATTTTATTGTTCCACTAAAGTATTATTCCATAATTTACATTCACTGAAAATAAAAAAATCCATTGAATAACAAAACAAGAAATGGGTACAAGATGATATTGATGTTGTTAGTACAGCAGAACTCAGATTATCTGCTATCCAATCGTTCTGAAATCAGGCTAACATCTGCTGTCTCCCTAGCTACTCACCAGGGCCCCCTGTTCCCCTGCTCCATTAACTTCAACAAGACCCCAGTTCCTCTGCTTCATTTCAACTCATCGGGGTACTGGCTTACACACTCCCTTTAAAATTACCCATCCACTTGAAATGTCACTACACTGTAATTTAACATCAGAATAAAAGTTACTACCAGTATGCTTGGCTATTAATAGAAAGCTCGGTCAATAGTCGGAAAATATGCACGAGCACCACAGCAACGTCCTAAAGGTTCCAATTAATGGAGTTTTACAATATGAATAATCAGACAATTCTAAGCAGGTGTTGTGGTATTTACAATGACAAAAACTCTTGTAAAACTTCATCTTCAAAATCAAATTAGTATAATTATGTTTGTTTCATAAGACATAGCTGCAGAATTATGGCATTTGGCCCATTGATTCTGCTCTGCCATGCAAATATGGCTGATTTATTAACCCTCTCAAACTCATTCTTCGATCTTCCCCCTGTAACATATGATGCTCTAATTAATCAGGAAACTATCAACCTCCACCTTAAATACACCCAATGACTTTGTCTGCACAACCATCTGTGGCAATTAATTCCACAGACTCATTAGCCTCTGCCTGAAGAAATTTTTCCTCATCTCTGCTCTAAATGGAGGTCCCTCTATTCTGAGGCCGTGCCCTCTGGTTCTAGACTCCCCCACTACAGGATACTTCCTCTCCACATCCACACTATCTAGGCCTTTCAATATTTGATAGATTTCAGTGAAATCTCCCCTCATTCTTCTAAACTCCAATGAATACAGGCCCAAAGCCATCAAATGCTCCACATATGCTAACCCATTACTTTCAGGGATCATTTTGAGAACCTGCTCTGGACCTGCACATTTTTTCTGAGATAAGGAGCCCAAAACTGCTCATGATACTCTAATTGTGGTCTGACCAATGCCTTATAATGCCTCGGCATTACAGCATTGATTTTATATTCTAGTACTCTTGAAATGAAAGCTAACATTGGATTTGCCTTCCTTACTGCCAACTCTGCCTGCAAGTTAACTTTTAGGGAATTCTGCACAGGGACTGCTATGTCCCATCCCACCTCTGATTTTTGAATTTTCTCCCCATTTACAAAATGGTCCATGCCTTTATTTCTTCTACCAAAGTGCATGACCATGCACTTCCCAACACTGTATTCCTCTTCCACTTCTTTGTCTAAGTCCTTCCACCCTGCTTCCTTAACACTACCCTCCACCTATCTTCATATCGCTCACACACTTGGCCATAAAACCATCAATTTCTTTGTCTAAATCATTGACATACAACATTAAAAGAAGTAGTCCTAGCACCGACCAATGTGAAACAGCACCTGTCACTGGCAGCCAGCCAAAAAAGAGCCCCTCAATGCTTCCCACTAGTCAGCCAATTTTCTATTCATACTAGTATCATTCCTGTTATCTTATCTCTTATCTTGTTAAACAACCTCCTGTGCTGCACTTTGTCAAAGACGTCCTGACGATCCAAATACACTGCAAACACTGACTCTCCTCTCTCTATCCTGCCTGTTATTTCTTCAAAGAATTCCACCACCAGGTTTCTCAAGCAAGTTGTTCCCTCTAGGAAATCATGCTGACTTTGGCCTATATTGTCATGTGCCTCCAAGTACCCTGAAAACTCATCTTTAATAAGAATCCAACAACTTTCCAACCATTGAAGCCAGGCTAACTGGTCAATGATTTCCTTTCTTCTGCCTCCCTGTCTTCTTAAAGAGTGGAATGATATTTGCAATTCCCCACTCCTCTGGAAGCACTCTAGTATCCAGTGATTCTTGAAAGATTATCTCTAATACCTCCACAATCTTTTCAGATAGCTCCTGCAGAACCCTGGGATGCAGTCCATCTGGTCCAGTCCTACCTACCTTCAGAATATTCAGCATCCCAAGCACTAATTTCTGCCCCCTGACACACTCTCACTTTTCTGGTGTTCTGCTAGTGTCTTCCATGGAGGAGACTGACCCAAAATATTTATTATGTTCATCCGCCGTTTCCTTGTCTCCCATTGCTACCTTTTCAGACATTTTTCAGCAGTCCGATACCCACTCTCAATTTTCTTTTACTCTTTACCTGAAAAATCTTTCTGCATCCTTTTTTATATTATTGGCTAGCTTACCTTCATATGTCATCATTTCTCTCTTAATGGATTTTTTTAGCTGCCCTCTATTGGTTTTTAAAAGCTTCCCAATCATCTAACTTCCTCGTAATTTTTGCTATATTATCTGCCCTTACTTTTGCTTTTATGCTGTCTTTGACTTTCCTTGTCAGCCACTGTTGCCTCATCCTATCTTCAGAATACTTCTTCACCTTTAGGATGTATCTTTCTGAATTGTTCCCAGAAATTCTAGCCTTTCCTGTTCTGCTGTCATCCCTGCTAGTGTCTCCTTCCAATCAACTTTGGCCAGTTCCATTCTTACACCTCTGTATATCTCTTTACACTATTGCAATACAGATACATCCAACTTTATCTTCTTCTCAAACTGCAGCTGGAAATTCTATCATATTATGATCACTGCTTCCTAAGGATTCCTTTACCTTAAGTTTACTAATCAAATCTGGGTCATTATATAACACCCAATCCAGAATTGCAATTCCTCTTAATGGACTCAAGCACGTGCTGCTCTAAAAGCCATCTCTTAGAAATTCTACAAATTCCCTCTCTTGCACCAACGCAACTTTCCCTATCTACCTGCATACTGAAATCCCCCGTGATTATCGCACCATTGTCCTTCTTACATGTCTTTTCTATCTCCCATTACGATTAGTGGCCAACATGTTGGCTATTGTTCGGAGACTAGTATATAATTCCTATCAGGACCTTTTTACCCTTACAGTTTTTTAACTCTACCCACAAGGATTCTACATCTTCTGATCCTATGTCACCTCTTTCTAAGGATTTTATTTTATTTTTTACCAACAAAGCCAACCCATCCTCTCTGTCTCCCTTTCGATATAATGTGTATCCTTGGACGTTAAGCTTCCAACTATGATCTTCTTTCAGTCTTGATTCAGAGATGCCCATAACATGTTTTGTTGATCTCTAACTGCGCCATAAGATAGATCATCTATCTTATTCTGTAAACTGCATGCAATTAAATATAACATCTTCAGTCCTGTATTCATCACCCTTTTTGATTTTCCACATATTGCACTTCAACTTATCCCACTGACTGCAACTTTGCCCTTTCATCTGCCTGTCCTTCCTCACAGTCTCACTATACTCTGTTGTATACAGTGCGCACTGCCCCACCCTCAGCCCTATCACTATGGTTCCCACCCCCTTGCCTAATTAGTTTAAACCCTCCCCAACAGCTATAGTGAAGTTGCCCAAAAGGATATTGCTCCCCCTTGGGTTCAGATGTAACCCCTGCTTTTCGTACAGGCCTGACCTTTCTCAGAAGAGATCCCAAAGATCCAAATATCTGAAACCCTGCCCCCTGCACAAAATCTTCAACCACCCATTCATCTGCCAAATCATCCTATTCTTACTCTCACTGATGTGGCACAGGAAGCAATCCAGAGACTACTACCTAGGATGTCCTGCTTTTCAGCTTTCTACTGAACTCCCTACTTTCTCTCCTCAAGACTCCTTCCATTCCTATATATGCTGTTGGTATGAATATGTAGTTTGACTTCCAGCTGTTCACTTTCTCCCTTTAGAATGCTGTGGACCCAATCTGAGGCCCACCTGACACTGGCATCTGGGAGGCAACATATCTCCTCAATGTACACGGAATTTTCTGTCTACTCCTCTGATTTTCTAGTACCTCATATTGTTTTTAATGAGATGTTGAATCAAAGAAGCTACCTGCAGATTTATTTGTAGGTAGAACAAGAAACTATTGAAACACAAGAACAGATTTCTGAGTGCAAACCAGTACCTACACGTACGCACACACCAATGTATTTTATTTGCTTCAACAATGTCAATCTCATTATCTCAGTTGATTCCAACCCTGAGAGTCAACATTCTGAGCATATAAAAAAAAGCCTTGAACAATGTAATTGTGAACCAAGGGTGGGCCATAATAATCCCCTCTAGTGAAACTCCTGGATGGCAACACTATCAAAGTTTTATCAATGCTCTGAATGTCTTTCAAATTGCAATATATAAAACTATAAAAAAATGAAAGAATTAAATGTCTCTAAGAATTAGTGACATTTAAAAATTAACAATCAACTAAAATGTTTAAGTTATTAAAAGCACCAAACAAAACAAAAATAATTTAAAAAATCTACCTTAGCTTTTACCTCACTCCCCTTTCTTGATCTCTGTCTACATTTCTGGGGACAAGCTATTCCCAGCACTGTCCATAATTTCAGAGGCTGACTAAACCAATCTGTTTTCTAGGATACCATTTGAGAAGACTTCAGTGATGCTGAAGGCTTACGCAGGTGAAAAAGTGTCCCCCAAAGGCAAACTGAAAGGAAATGTGACATTTGGAGGCCAAACACAAAAGTTAGAACTTTATGTATTTAAAAGTGGAGGGTCAGCACTTTGCAGACGTGAATGGTTGAGAAAAATCCAACCAGACTGGCACTGAATCAAAGCTCTCAGTGTATCTTCAACAGGCAACAGCAGCTCAATGGAAGCACTAACCTGAGGCTGGCATAGCTGTTTAATGCTAATGAAAAGGTGTTTGAGAAGGATATTACTAAACTCAAAGGCATGAAAGCCAGAAATGAACTGTATGAAACAGCAACACCCTGATTCCATAAAGCGCATCCAATGCTTTAGGCACTATAGTGGATGCTGAACTGCAGAGCTTAAAGGTATCTGGAATTCTGTCCAAGGTTGAGTGGAATGATTGGGCCACACCCATTGTCCCAAAGATCAAGAAAGGGAAGGCTAGAGCTGTTCACACACGAGGGGATTTCAAGGTGGCCAACAACCCGGTGCTGCGTACTGTCCAGTATCCTCTGCTATGAATAGAAGACATGTTTGTATCTTCGGAAGGCAGGGAGAAGTTTTGAACGGTTGACTTGTCACAAGCCTATCTGCAAATAGAGATTGAGGAGTTAAGCAGGAAGTCCCTCACAATCAACATTCACAAGAGACTGCTCCAGTATAATTTTCTCATCTTTGGCATCACACCAGCTCCAGCAATTTGGTAAAGAGCAATGGACCAAATGATCCAAGATATCCCAAGAACACAATGTTACCTTGATGACATCATCGTGACTGACAAATATGATGAAGTGCACCTCCAGAGCCTTGGAAAAGTGCTTACCAGGCTGAGTGAGTATGGTCCATGCGCAGAGAGAAATGTGCTACCTTCTACCACTGGTTTTTCCCAAACATTGCTACAGTGTTGCATCCATTGAATGCACTGTCACAGACGGGAGTGAAGTGGGAATGGTCGGAAAGATGTGAAAGAGCATTCAGGGAAACAAAGAGACTAATAACATCAGATGAACTTCTCACCCATTATGACCCATCCCTGTCCATCAGACTGGTGTGCAATATGTTCCTTTATGGAATTGGAGCCATTTTGTCACTCATTATGAAAGATGGATCTGAACACCCAGTTGCATTTGCTTCAAGATCACTGACGAGTGCAGAACCAAGAGGCCCTTAGTCTAGTATGGGGAATAAAGGAGTTCCACTACTACCCCTATGGATAAAAGTTTACTCTAGTGACAGACCTCCAGCCTCTTGTGTCTATATTCCAGGAAGGGAATTCCAGTGATGACTGCTACTCAGTTACAGCATTGGGCACTGTTCCTAGGAGCCCACACTTATGACATAGAGTTCAAGGGTGCCAAACAACACAGCAACATTGATGGCTTGTCACATCTTCCAGTATTGGGAACTGAAGAAGAAAAGTCTTCATACTGTGACCTAGCAGAAGTGTTCACAGTGCATTGGTGGACCATTGGTAATCAATTCCAAAATACAAAGGGAAATGAGGAATGACCCATTGTCAAAAGTCTATGAAATCACCACGGCGAGATCAGGGTAATGCTTTGTCTCCAGAGTTCTCACCGAGATGAGACCAACTGTCAGTACGTCAAAGAACACTGATGTGTGGATCTTGTGTTGTGGTTCCCTCTAAACTGCACACCAGAGTGTTAGAAAATCTGCATGAAAGACACCTGGGTACAGTCAAGATGAAGATCCTTGTCTGGAGCTACATGTAATGGCCAGAATAGATAAGCAGATGGAAAACTTGGCCAAAGACCATTTGGGATGCCAAACAGTTCAAAATTCATCCCCACGGCCACCGTTACACCTGTGGAACTAGCTGTCTTTACCATAGCAGAGTTTATATTGACTTTGCTGGGCCACTCATTGACTCCGTTTTCTGATTGCTGTGGTTAGTCATTCAATGTGGCCTAAGGTAATAGCAATGAAGCCAATCACCTCAGCAAAGACTATCTCTACTCTGACGACCATCCTCACCAGAAACTGCTTACCAGAACAAATTGTGAGTGATAACGGACCACAATGAATCCTGACTGTTCATGACGGAAAATCATTCATACAGTTCAAGTCAGCTCTTCACCATCAGGCAATGAATGGGTTAGCTGAAAGGTTTATCCAGAAGTCCATTAAAGTAACGGACAAGGAGGACGTTTCTCTACCTCACAAGGTGGACAACTTGCTTTTTGTGTATCAGAACTCTGTTCATGTGACAACAAATTGAACACCTGCAATTCTGTTCATGAGCAGGAATCTGAGATCTTGCATAGACCTCCTGAAAACAGACCTCTGGAGGGAAGTGCAGAATAAACAGTTCAGCCAGTTGCCAAGCGAAGCAGCAAGGGACTTCGAGATTGGACAAGCGTGTGATTACCAAGAAGACAAGTGGACACCTGGAAGGATAGCTACAAGAACTGGGTCACTGATTGTATGCTGTGGATGTTGGAGGTCAGATATGGAGATGTCACTTGGACCAGGTTCTGGATGCACAACCAAAGAACACTCCTGAATTGATTATATCCAACAATACGGACACATTAAAGTCACCTCATTTATCTCCCAGTGATGATCACGTCATTGAAAGCAATGTGACACAGAAAACCGAGGATGTTATCTTAGACAAGACCCTACCAAACCTGATGCCATTCCATAGGTCCAGAGGTGTGATGAGAATATTATTATTGACAAGACACCTGCCAAACTTGATGCCACTCCACAGGTCTGGAGATGCTATCCTGAAAGGAAAAGAGCACCACCCAGAAGATTGAACCTTTACAACTGTGAAGTTAGTTATGTACTGTTATTGTAAAAACATGTTTATTTGGAATACAAGTTTATGAAAGGGAAATAGATGTTTTGTACACATACAGTTTTATGCTGCATTAATCTAAAGGGGGAGGAAGAGAAATGTATGGATCTATTTCTTTTGGAACAATGATCCCCAGCCCCCATGCCCCAAGCACAATGTATTGATCTATTGTCTACGCATGCACATTGTTCTCTCTCTCTCTCTCACTGCAATGTGTATACACCAGCTAAAGCCATCTCCCTCGTGCATGCTTTTATTGTGCACAGGCACAACATCCTCCTTCTTCTCTTCCATCATTAATGCAGCCCTCATCTGCATCTCCTCTATTCCCAGATATTCATCCTCAGACTATCTCCCCGCCACCTTAACAGAGATGTTACCCTTGTCTTCACCTACCATCCACAAGCCTCTGCAGCCAGTACATTATTTTATGCAACTTCCGCCATCTTCTACGGGACCCTACTACCAAACACAACTTCACCTCCCTCCACTCTCCACTTTTGTCAGGGATTGCTCCTTCCATGATTCCCTAGTCCATTCATCCCTCCCCACTAATCTGTCTCCTGGGACTTATCCCTGCAAGGAGAAGTGTACACCTGCCTATTCACCTCCTCCACCACCTCCATTTAGGATGCCAAACCCTCCTTCCAGGGGAGGCAACACTTAAGCTGTGAATCTGTTGGAGTTGTCTAGTGTACTTGGTGCTCTTGATGTGGCCACCTCTAATTTGGTAATACCCAGCGTAGACTGCTTTGTCGAGCACCTTCACTCCATCTGTAAATAGCAGGATTTCCCAGTAGCCAACTATTTTAATTCCTCTACTGCCTCGATGAGGCCACTCTCAGATTTGAGGTGCAACACCTCATATTCCATCTGGGTAGTCTCCAACCTGATGAGATGAACATCAATTTCCCTAATTTCAAGTAATTTTTGCTGCTCACCATTCCCTCTTCTTTCACTACCCACTCTTACCTCCTCTCTTCCCTCACCTCCTATCACCACCCATTTGATGCCCTTCCTCCTTCCTTTTCTCCTATGGCCCACTGTCCTCTATCAGGTTCCTTCTTCTCCAGCCCTTTACCTTTCCTACCTATCGCCTCCCTGCTTCCAACTCTCTCCCCCTCCCCCACCTACCAGGTTTGAACTATCAACTTCGAGTTTGTACTCCTTCCATCCCTCCCCCACCCCCATCTTCTTATCCTGGCTTCTTCCTCTTTCCTTTCCAGTCCTGATCAGGGACTTCTACTAAGCAGTTGGCAGAATTAAGTTAGGAGTAAGAGAACGATGGGATTCTGCCTAAAATATGACTTACACAAGCTGCAAACTTTCCTTAAGTGCCTAGGAGTAGCAAATCTGACACTCAAGGGAACTCAAACACTTAATTTTAAACTGACTTCTTGGCCTTGTTCACCCCCCCACCCCAGGAATCAGCTGTCTGCTGGTTTTTCCTAGATATCACTTTGCTGTGGTAGGTGTTCTATTCAAAATGCCAGATGAGTGTAGCACTGGTTTGGGTGACTCATTATCTCTGTCAGAAACAGAAACTTGATTAAAATTAGGCTGAAGGTTACCATAGTGAAGTTGAAATCTACACACCTTGCGTGCAGACCATCATTCATTTTGTTGTTCCACAGAAAGTGGAATGGTTCTTTATATTAAATCTAGTACTTGAATAATATATATCTCTCCCAACACAAACAAAACACTGGAGTAACTCAAAAGGTCAGGCAGCATATGCAGAGTGAAATAAACAGTTGACATTTCCCACCTGTTTCCCTTTCTTCCATGGTCCACTGTCCCTCCTATCAGATTTCATCTTCTTCAGTTCTATACTTCTTCCACCTATCATCTCCCAGCTTCTCACATCAACCCTTCCCCCACTTTCCCCCTCACCTGGTAACAACTATCACTTGTTAACTCCTAGCCCTCCCCCACCTTATTTATGCTGATATCTCCCTTCTTCCACAAGTTATACCCAAATCCATCCTTTCTGCTAATCCTATTCACCCTGCATAGCTGGAGGAATTAAAACTTCCGCCACAAACCTCCACTAAGATAATCTTACAGCCAGGTATTGAAAGGTAAAAGTGAATAATCTGAATGGCCAGTCCCTTATCCAAGCAGAAAAGTGCTTTGCTCCTTTTCAAAACTGTTGCCCTACAAAGATTTGTGGGCAGCAATATATGGAGGCATCTCGTAGCCACTTTGAAACAGAAGAAGTGTGCATTCTGTACTTTAGTGTAAAAGAGGTACATATATTTCTATTTATGCAATGAATCAAACATTTTTATCTTCTGTGTGTCTTCTCTGACAACATTTATATAATTGCATAAAAGCTAAAATTTATACTGTTAAAAAAACTGTAGATTTCAAAATCCTAATTGGAACAGACATAACAATTTGAAACTCCATTAGGTTCATTCCAGCTGTTTGAAACTTCAATGACTTGCACCACATCTGCACCAATTCAGCTTTTAATGCACCATTCTGGTCAGTCAACTACAATAGGGCTATAACAAGAAACTGCAGCCTAAACATTAAATGAAAGATATGAATGAAATTGATATACTCATCAATATCTGTTTGTAACATTAGATATGATATTTTTAGCTGCATTTGTGATGGAGTGTGCTATTGATTGAGATTATAATTTGAGCAGAGGGAGTATCAACATTCATAACTCACATCTTGACCAGGAGTTATGTAATCATTAATATTTAAGTTGCTTTCAATTATACAACAGCAGTGCTCTCAAGGTCCTGCACAATGGGTTGCCGAAACAAAAAAAAACTCCTAACAAACAACATAAAATATGTATAAGGAGGATATAGAATAATTAATTCTTTAACAACTAGAAATGTTATATCCAATATTTTTAATTTCAATTAATATTATATCTTACTTCAGTGCTTCGCTTACATAATGATACGGTAGAAATTCTGAATGACTTTAAACTGAAAGGGTTAAACCATTTTTGGCTTTTGACATACTTATAACATAAAAAATTTTCTCATTATAAAATATAAAAATATTGTATCATTTAAATTTTCATATGAATCCGATTTGGACCTAAATCTGAATCTAATGCTGTATCTTGAACAGTTAAAGCTCCTTTAGAAATTTTGACTGATGAACAGAAAAAACGTGTTGGCAAACAAATCCAAACTGCCTATAAACAAAACCTGATCAAGTGAAGCTGGTCTGAATGTTACCAGTTTTTTTAAAAACAGTTAATACATACATACCTATCACTGTGAAGGGAAATGTAGTCTACTGCTATAACCAGTAACATGCATCTTGCCAGACACATATTCGGAATAGTTTCTCCCCCCGAGTTGACCAGGTGCTTTTTCAAACAACTGGCAGGTTAAAAATATTACTTTATTAGAAAGAACTGAGCTTTTTCTCAGAAATAGTTTATGCAAAGATTTTTTTTTGGTTTAATTAACTTTCTCCAATGCAAGATATATCAGGAAACAGAGATTATCATTATGCAGATCGATAGCCATTCTCTCAGATCACTGACTCTGCCGACAGTAACGGTGGACTTTGTGGGAAGGGGAAAATCACCATGATACTTACTTTGAAATATCATTTTGAAAGCCTTTGATTATTAGGCAACAGACTTTAAAACACTTCTATACTTATATACTCATATTCCAAATTCTTTGTGGTTTAACCCTTAACAGCTGTCTTTGCTATTTACCTTTGTTTTCATGTACCTTTAACATTTGTTATTAACTTCATAAAGAGGTTTAAAAGATATACAGTCAGTGGCTACTTTATCAGGCACATCTGCACACCTTGGAAAAGCAAATATCTAATCATCCAATCATGTGGAAGCAACTCAATGCACAGAAGCAGACAGGCGTGGTCAAGAGGTTGAGTTGTTGTTCAGACCAAACATCAGAATGGGGAAGAAATGTAATCTAAGTGATTTTGACTGTGGAATGATTGTAGGTACTAAACAGGATGGTTTGGGTATCTCAGAAACTGCTGATCTGGTGATTTTCATGCACAACAGTATCTGGAATTTACAGAGAGTGGTGTGAAAAACAAAAGAAAACCCACATCCACTGAGCAGCAGTTCAGTGGGCAAAAACACCTTGTTAATGAGCAAGGTCAGAGGAGAATGTCCAGGCTGGTTCAAGCTGACAGGAAGGTCACAGTAACTCAAATAGCCAGGCGTTACAACAGTAGTGTGCAGAAGAAGCATATCATATCAAACCTAGAAGTGGAGAGGCAGTAGAAGACCACAAATGTATACACAGTGGCCAGTTTATTAGGTAGAGGAGGCACCTAATAAAATAGCATTTGTGTACATATTGATGCCATGGAATATCATCTATCACCCATCAAGAAGTTAAGAAAAATATAGTAACCTCACAGCCATGGCCTGCAATCATCTTCAAAGGCAATCTAGAATAGAGTTCAATAATAGCCCTATCAACAAAGCCCACATTCCATTTTTTTCAGAAATATCAGTAAACAAGATACCTTGGCAAATGTGTTCATCTTGAGTAACATTAAGCACAATGGGGTTAAATTAGAGGGAGGGAAATTTACTAACCACAAGGGTGTGTGCTTCGTCTCCTGCTCTACTCACTTTACATTTATGACTGTGTGGCTAAGCACAGCTCCATTGCCATATTTAAGAACGTTGACAGCACCACTGTTGAAGGCTTAATCAAATGTGGTGATGAATCAACATGTCGGAGAGAGATGTAAAAACTCACAGAGTCATGCCACAATAACCTCTTACTGAGTGTCAGCAAGATCAAGGAGCTGATTATTGTCTTCAGGAGGAGGAAACTCCATGAGCCAGTACTCATCAAGGTGGAATGGGTCAGCAGCTTTAAATTCCTCAGTGTTATCAATTGAGACGTCTGTCCTGAACCCAGTATGTAAGTGGCATACACCAGCGCCCCTGACTCCTTAGGAGTTTGCTAATGATTCGGCATGACATCTAAAACTTTGACAAACTTCTATAGATGTGTGGCGGAAAGTACATTGCCTGGCCGCATCACACCCTGGTCTGGAAACACCAATGCTCTTGAATGGGAAATCCCTTAAAAATTCGTGGACACAGCCCAGGTCGTCACGATAAAGCCTTCACTTCCTTTGAGCACATCTACACAGAGTGCTGTCACAGGAAACAGCATCCATTATCAGGCTCCCAGGCCATGCTCTCTTCTTGCTGCTGCCATCAGGAAGAAGGTACAGGAACCTCAGGACTCACAGCACCAGGTTTAGGAACAGTTATTACCCCTCAAACATCAGGCTCTTAAATTAGAAGGGATAACTTCTCTTATCTCATCACTGAACTATTCCCATAACCTATGAACTCACTTCCAAATACTTTCATCTCATATTCTGGATATTTAATGCTTGCTTGCTTATTTATTTATTTTAAATTTTGTATTTGTAGTTTGCTGTCTTTAGCTCATTGTTTATTGGGTCCGTCCTGTTGGGTGTGGTCATTATCAATTCTAGTATGCTCACAAGAAAATGAATCTCGGGGTTGGATGTGGTGATATATATGTACTTTGATAATAAATTTACTTTGAAGTTTGATTTTTTCCCTTCTCGTTCTTGTAACTATAAAAACTAATAAGCAGCCTCTTTTTTCCCCTTCATCCTTTATTGTTATATAAGCAGGTGGGTGCCAGTGCTAGTGATCTGAAATAAGTGCAAAGTTAAATTGTAGGATTACTGAACACTTAAGATTCCATTTCTAATGATTTTTAAAATAATAATCCAAGTAGACCTAATTTATTATGCACTGGATAATAAGATTCTCACTGTAACATTGAAACAGTGCTCTTGGGGAATTAGTTCAATCCTGCAGGACAAGAATATAGCACCCATATATGTTGTTAAGGGCACATTTAATTTGTGAAGTCATCTAGAAACTTACAGAGAAAATAAAAAATAATTATTCATTTTTAAAAATTGAATTGCATACACTACACATTTCCAATTTACCTACAAAATGCAAATTAAACCAATGCTCTGCCTACCTATTCAGTAGTGTTAAGGATGTCATAGCACAATGGAGAGCAGGAATTGACCACAGCTCTCTACTATCAATTTTCCTTCAGTCTACTATTAACATTCGATCATGCATCTCAATACTATTTGTGCCAAATCATTTGGGACGAAATAGTTCTCATATTTGGCTACATACTAAAGATATCATTAGGTAAACACACCAACACGTTTCTGAAATATGCAACTTGCACTCTCTTATGCCCAAGTTATTTCTTTAATACATGGGAGAACGCAGTAATGTTGGTATAGAAAGCACCAGCAAAAGTACGCACCGAAGCAAAGGAATTTGACGTATTCCTTCCAGCGGGTTTTGGGCAAGTGGGGTGACGTGAAAAGCGCAACGAATTCTCAAATGATTCTTATTTTTTCTCCTCCTGAGGAATGTGGAGTTCCTATACGTGAAAGGAAACAATCTACAGGGGCGGTGAGGATGAGTTTTGCAGCTAGAGGCTTCACGAACTTTTCCAGCAGCATACCGGAGGGTCAAAACATGAACTAAGGGCGGACTGGGGTAACAGCGAGTGCTCTGCACTCGAGCGGGGGTGGAAAGCCGGGATGACGCACCGGCTTCCCGTGTTCACCCAGGAAACAAGGCGGCAAGAACGTCGAGGCAAAGAGCAGCGTGTAAAAGAGACGTTACCCGGGGTAGTCGGAGGTCCTCAGGGAGCTGGTAGATCGCGACCGCGGTTTCAACACAATGTGGCTCATGCTGAAGTGTACAGAACCCGCCAGGACTCTGGCGCCGGCTCGCCTCCCTTTTCCTTCACATCTTATTTCCTTGTCAGAGCACCTCGTCTGGAAGATGGCTGTGGCCGGCTCACCCCTTTCGATAGCTTGTTTCCTCACACGAGCCCGAGTTACTCAAGCTTCAACTGTTCGGAAGTGACAGCGCGCCCTCCCTCCCTCCCCGCTCTGCTGGCGTCTGTCTGTTCTGGCTCAGCATTGGGGACCGGCTGCACTCTCCGAGGGCGGGCAGCTTCTCGCCTCTCCCAGACGAGCAGAGAAGCGCACATGTCCAGCGACCCCCTCCCTCCGCCTCTGTGTGGGCACGCTGCCGGCGATCACATCCTTTTTATTGTCGGCGAGCAGATGTAGTGTGTCCCGGGCTCCCCGCCACCTGCCGCCACTCTCTCGCTGCCTTGTTCTCACCTTCCCACTTGATACCTTGGGAGCACCAAAGACCCCGGACCCCAACACTCTGTCATTCTCTGCGCCTCTGGATTTCCCCCCTCCACATTGTAAAAGTTTTTCGTCGGGAAGCCTCGCTGAGGTTTCGGCTGCTCAGTGCGGGGACAGACATTGTTGCACATCCAGGAGGTGATTTTTGCTTCTCCCAAGGGCAGTTCTGGAGTTTCATTTACTTCCAATTGAGATATCGGGGCTGTGGATGTGGGGCAAAGTTTTCGTTGCTGGAATGTTCAAGCTCATTGTGGATACTCATACCCAACGTACAAATGTCATGAAAACTAGCTCTCTGCAGCAACAGCACAGTATATTACTAACATGGCAAACATAAATTACATTAACTTAATATTAGTTTTTCATAACATGACATAAAACAAAAATAAATTTAACATTAGTGTGCAAATTGAGAGAAATATAGTCTGGAGATAGAATTAGGGTTTTCAGGTCAGCGGTCAGCACCAAGGTTACTGAAGTGAATAACTTCACTCTTGCATATTGTACTTACTGCTGTATTTATTACTACCACCATGTGTAATCTTTACTCTGCGAACCTCACACCAGCAAGGCATTTCATTGGCTGTATATGACAATAAACTAATCGGAATCTGAATCTTACTATCAGTGATTTCTTTACAATGCTTTGCTCTGCATTATTATTATTCAGACCTCACAGGTGTCAATATAATATTCTGCCGGCAATGAATAAGCTTTCAATTACATTCACCAGACATAGTTACAGGGCACCCAACCCAAATGTTTCTAGGAAATTTAACATTAACTTAGTTTGAGCTGTAATATGCAGAGTTCTGTGTGTCTCCCCACACCGGGGGCCCAAGATTCTGCCTCAAATCACTTTGATTTCTGTATCTCCTATGTGAACATACAACAGCAAGAAAAAAGGCCTTTCAGGATATCTGGAGTGGAGGTGGAGTCAGAAAGCTACTAAAAAGTGATGTTGCTCAGTCTCGTAATGTCACCTCATACCCCAGGCCTGGTGAGTGTTTTGTTACAATCTCTTTGCATCTATCCGGTGAAATATGGAAACTTTGTATAATCCATTGAAAGGAATTTACAAACTGTACCAACGTTACAAATATTTTGCAGTGAAAATGGCAGTAAAACATCTTGTCAGGAAAATAGCTTTCATTTTATGCACACACACAGTTAAAGATGAAAGTCCAGAATACGCTATCAATTGACCAGAAATTGTAGTTTGTCCTTTTTTGGTACACTAAATGTGTACAGTCTATTGCACAGATGCCCAATCAGATATGCCAAAAGAAATCTGAAAATTTGCTTAAAATAGATCTAAAGCAACATACTGCAATGGCATGTCGCAGGTGGAATCACATACTAAAACGGGACCTCTACTCTTTCCCGCACATCTGCCCTCACCCCATCCACCCGCCACCCCACTCTGGATAGGGTTCCCCTTGTACTCACCTACCACCCCAGCAGCCTCCAGGTCCAACGTATGATTCTCCGTAACTTCCGCCACCTTCAACGGGATCCCACTACCAAGCACATCTTTCCCTCCCCCCCCCCTCGCTTTCTGCAGGGATCGCTCCCTACGCAACTCCCTTGTCCACTCTCCCCCACCCCCCTCAATCCCTTCCCACCGATCTCCCTCCTGGCACGTATCCTTGCAAGCGGAACAAGTGCTACACCTGCCCTTACACTCCCTCCCTCACCACCATTCAGGGCCCCAGACAGTCCATCCAGGTGAGGTGACACTTCACCTGTGAGTCGGCTGGTGTGGTATACTGTGTCCGGTGCTCCCGGTGTGGCCTTTTATATATTGGTGAGACCCGACGCAGACTGGGAGACCGTTTCGCTGAACACCTACGCTCAGTCCGCCAGAGAAAGCAGGATCTCCCAGTGGCCACACATTTTAATTCCACGTCCCATTCCCATTCTGATATTTCTATCCATGGCCTCCTCTACTGTCAAAATGAATCCAAACTCAGGTTGGAGGAACAACACCTTATATACTGGCTGGGTAGCCTCCAACCTGATGGCATGAACATTGACTTCTCTAACTTCTGTTAATGCCCCTCCTCCCCTTCTTACCCCATCCCTGACATATTTAGTTGTTTGTTTTTTTCTCTCTCTGCCCATCACTCTACCTGTTCTCCATCTCTTTCTGGTGCTTCCCTCCCTCTTTCTTTCTCCTGAGGCCTCCCGTCCCATGATCCTTTCCCTTCTCCAGTTCTGTATCACTTTCGCCAATCACCTTTCCAGCTCTTAGCTTCATCCCACCCCCTCCGGTCTTCTCCTATCATTCCGCATTTCTCCCTCCCCCCAACTACTTTCAAATCTCTTAGTATCTTTTCTTTCAGTTAGTCCTGACGAAGGGTCTCGGCCTGAAACATCGACAGTGCTTCTCCTTATAGATGCTGCCTGGCCTGCTGTGTTCCACCAGCATTTTGCGTGTGTTGTTTGAATTTCCACATCTGCAGATTTCCTCGTATTACCTCTACTCTTGACAGGAGGTAACAAAAAGCTCCCAACTGCTGCCTTGGCCATGCCGATCACTAGGTAGAGCTTGGAACTCAGCCTCTTAACACATAGATGCATATGCACTGTGTGTGAACTGTCACTCCGAGGTTGGAGTGACCGAGAAGGAGGCAACACAACATAGAACATCAAACAGTCCAGCCCCTTTGACCCACAAAATGGTCCTGCGCTAATTAAATTAATCAAGTGCCCAACTAAACTAACCACTTCTGCCCGCACAACGCCTCTGCCCGTGGGGGGAGAGGGGGATCGTTTCTTGCTGTTGCTTATGCGTGGGAGGGGGAGCTGGGAGGTACTTTGGGGTTCTAACATTCATTCGTTAGGATCACTTTATTTTTGTGGATGGTTGCGAAGAAAAAGCATTTCAGGCTGTACATTGTATACGTTTCTCTGACATTAAATGTACCTTTGAAACCTTTATGAGGCACCCCCCCCCACCTCATAAAGTGGCCACTCGTTATATGTTCATAGTCCTCTGTAGCCCATGCACTTGAAAGTTTGACGTGTTGTGCATTAAGAGCTGTTCTTCTGCGTACCACTGTTGTAACGAGTTATTGTTTGAGTCACCATCATCTTCCTGCCTGCTTGAATCAGTGTGACAATTTTCTTTTCATATCTCTCATTAACAAGGCATTTATGCCCACAGAACTGCCACTTGCTGGATGGTTTTTCACACATTCTCTTTAATGTGCATAAAAAAGATTATTGTGCTTGAGAATCTCAAGAGATCAGCAGTTCCTGAGATACTCAAACCACCCTGTCTGGCAGCAACACTCATTCCACAGTCAAAGGCACTTAGATCACATTTCTTCCTCAGTCTGGCCTGAAGAAAAACTGAACTTCCTGACCATGTCTGCATGCTTTCATGTATTGTGCTGCTGCTACTTCTTTAGTTGATTAGATATCTACATTAATGAGCAGGTGTACAGGTGAACCTAATATAGCATCTAATATACTGTGTATATCCTGTTGATTCCTTTGCCTGTCATTTATGCTATCCACATCACCATCATATATATATATATAAATGGTGCTTAGAGTTTTAATGAGATCATGAATATAGAGGAAATAAAGTCTATAGAGTAAATATAGAGCAAATAAAGAATGGATGGAGATGAATGATTTTCCACTGTGTGCTTCAAATCGAATCAAAGCTAACCAGCAAAGAAAATGATATAAAAATTTGCTTCTATATAGGAAGTGGTGTTTACACAAAATGAAGTGTGGCTTTAGAGGCTGAAAAACTCCTTGCCTGACATTCATAGGATGTCAAACTTAACTGAAACTAAAGGTCATGTGATCACTTCATTACGTCTTTGGCAAAAGCAGGATAGTCTCAGAGATTGGTCTTGAAATCAACCTTACCACATGGTCTTTACTCATTTTTACGTGGAAATATGGCCCTGATGATGTTTTGGGTGGGAGTCAGCAAGAGCTGATTAGATTGGAGCCCTCTTGTGGCACGATCAGCCATGTTGAGATCAGAAGGATAACAGTTCAATTGGCTCTTCTGAGTTGATCACCTTAATTACTGGATCCTATTATGAACATAAACACAGAATCTCCTTTTTTCATTAAATATATCTCTTGAGAATCTTGCTGTTTGTAAAGAATTTGATAACATCTAGTTCTGTGTCCAGCTCATCATCTCAGCCACCTCACTTGCTAGAACAGCAGCACTAAGTCCAAGCCTTGGTATGGTGAGAACTGGTTTGGGAGCAAGCTTTGCTTTTCCAACTTCACTGTACTTAGCAGCGCCTGTGACCTTCAAGTATACAACACCGATAATAGCTTCAGTTAACTTCATTGAAGATATGCACCTCTTTCCTTTGGGCTGAAGGTAGTGGAATTGTTGTGTTGATTCCTGGAATTTTCAAACCTATGGGATCCTGAAGGGAAAGGCTCCACTGCCGCTACTGCTCAAATTTCTCTTTAGGAAGTCAGGCATCCTAACCCCAAGTGTCCTAGGTCAATTCTCTTAACATGAAGCATTCCTGGATACTAACTGGAGCAGCAAATCCAGGAGGGTCAAATAGAATACTGATAGCCAATTCTGAGCCCCAACACATGATGGGTCTTTCAGTATCAGCCACCTGGAAAGTAAGGATGTCTGTGATGAGGTTCCATCCAAGGCCCAGACTACACTGCCTAGGCGGGAGGTCCTGTCCAAGATTAAGATTCTGTAGGCCTTTTGGCAGATCTTCAGATGGGAAATATTGCAAGACCTCAGCACTGGCGGGTGCAATCCTACGCAGTCTGAGATTAGACTGTGCCAAGATGTCTTGCACTGCATTGAGCAAGATGACAGCTTCTTCTGCAGTAGAAAATGATTTAAGGCCATTAACAACATAAAATGCCTTTCTATGTACCTCCGTGCTTCAGTCCCAGATTCTTTCTCTCCCTCATTAGCTGTCCTCTTATGGCCATAGGTTTCCACAGATGACGAAGAGCAGTTACCAACTATCATGGAGAACTCCAGAATTTCATTGTATAGTTAGTGGTCGCAAAACCACAAGAATCTGAGGTAGTCTCAATGAACTTCTCTCACTAGGAAGCTGTGAAACATTTGTTTGATGTCAGCCATTGCTGCGATGGATTCAATTCTGAAGCACATGAGGAACCTAAGCACACTGTTATTGAGGGCTGGACTCCCCCAAGAGCACATTCTGCAGTGATAGGCCTTTGAACTTGAATCAAAGACAATTTGTGTTTATGCAGGTTTCTGGGGATGCTAAACACCAAAGTTGGGCAGATACCAGCTTTCTTTACGGGATCTGGTGGAGGCATTAACTCAGCATGATTGTTCCTGAAGAGTCTCTCCATGAACTCCGTGTAATGAGCTTTCATTTCTGGTTTCCTTCCCAATGTGCGACTGAGGGACATAAGCCAGCTAAGGGCCTGCCCACTGTTGCTTGGTAGGAGTTGTTGTGGATAACAAAAAGGAAGAGGGGCTACCCAACTGTTTGATTCATCTTTGCTAAGCTTGTTGCTCATGACTCAAAGGAAGACCTCATCTTTGATGGCTGCTGCCAGCTTATAATCATCTTCTGAGTGACAGCAGACCAGCTTGCCTGAATCTGCTTGAGCAGTGTTAAGCATGTCAGGGCACTTGATTTGCTGGCTACAGTCTTCTTTCATATAGGTTCACCTCTCAGATGAAATGACTGAGGTGCCCATTCTCCAGGTTATTAATCTTAAATGTGTGACAGTGGGCTGATCGAGGCAGACTTTGATCCAAGCCAGGTCCAGTCATTGGGCAGAAGGGGCATCATGTCAATGTACATGAATGGTGTCTCTTCCAAGCAAGAAGAGAATCTGATCAGAAGGGTCAAGTGGGGGGGAATCTTGTCACCGTTGGACTTAAGATATGAATGATTGCGTGCCGCCTCAGGAGTTAGGACTCCATCCCCATTGTTTGGAATATGTTAGCACTCAATGAGGATTGGCAAGGGTAAAGAGACCTCCACTCCTGTTGCCTTCACAAATCCACTGACTGTTTTTCCAGCAACTTCTGATGACCCTGAACATGCCTTTAGAGTATATGGGAAAACAGAACTTTGAATACTGATTGTTGATTTTGCCAAAGGTACATTGTCCTGATCATCTAATATCACATAGGCCTTTAGTTTTTGCTCAGCATGTCCTTTCAGGTAGATATTGACTGTACATATTTTAGAGCAGGAAGCCTTTCCCGCGTTCCTTGGTGCATGAGGAAGTGGCTCTATCTGATGGATGCTCACTTCTGCAGATGTGCTGGAACTGGTAGTAGCCTAAGGTGCTGTTCTGAATAAGTGCTTGTCTTGTTTTGTCTTGTCCGTACTGCACCAACTGCTGCCACTGGGCTATAAACGTGCAGGAGCAGTGTATGGTTAAGTACCTTGCTCAAGTCCACACATGCTGCTTCGGCTGAGGCTCGAACTAACAACCTTCAGATCGCCAGCCCAAAGCCTTAACCACTTGGCCAAGTGCTGATACAGTATGTCCTGTTCACTGCTGTGCTCAGTACAGTGTATGATAAGTTTACAGTCTTTGGCTTGGTGTGCTGTGGAAGCACAACATATTGAGTGTTCCTTTACAAAGCAACTCCAGTATGCACACATTTTTTCTCTGAATCCTTTGCATTTCCTTAACGGGTGAGGTTTCTTATGGACAGGGCATGTATTATGGTTCATGATAGAATTTTCTACTTCCGCTTTGCTGACCGTGATAGGGTTTTGGTTGCTGGAAACCTCTTTCTGAGTGAGGTATTATTGAAAGTTGAGAGGATATAACTAGGATCATTTCACATTTCTGTGTGAGGGCATATGATTCCACAAAGAATGAAAATAGCGGATGGAGGGTATGATGCTTTGTTTTATATTTGAACCCTTCAATTACCACTGTTCTTGCATGTTGTTCTGTAGTTGTTCTCTATTCCTCTTACTGTATGTGAGAAGCTGTCCTAGTAGGTAACCCTTGCTTTTTGTGGCTTGCAGTTCCGACATCAGATCTGCAAGCTCCTGTAACTTCTACAGTTCTTTGTGTGAGAACTTTAGCAAATTACAAATCTACTGAAGAGAGATTCTTCAATTGCCTCTGGAGAGCCATAGCATTTGCTTAACTTCTGTCACAGCATCTGTCGAACCTCTGTCACGGCATCTGTCAAACCTCTGTCACAACATCTGTCGAACCTCTGTCACGGCATCTGTCGAACCTCTGTCACAACATCTGTCAAACCTCTGTCACGGCATCTGTCGATCCTCTGTCACAACATCTGTCGAACCTCTGTCACAACATCTGTCGAACCCCTGTCACGGCATCTGTCGAACCTCTGTCACAACATCTGTCAAACCTCTGTCACGGCATCTGTCGATCCTCTGTCACAACATCTGTCGAACCTCTGTCACAGCATCTGTCGAACCTCTGTCACAACATCTGTCGAACTGTCACGGCATCTGTCGAACCTCTGTCACAACATCTGTCGAACCTCTGTCACGGCATCTGTCAAACCTCTGTCACGGCATCTGTCGAACCTCTGTCACGGCATCTGTCAAACCTCTGTCACAACATCTGTCGAACCTCTGTCACGGCATCTGCCAAACCTCTGTCACGGCATCTGTCGAACCTCTGTCACAGCATCTGCCAAACCTCTGTCACAGCATCTGTCGAAACTCTGACACAGCATCTGCCGAACCTCTGTCACAACATCTGTCGATCCTCTGTCACGGCATCTGTCGAACCTCTGTCACGGCATCTGTCGAACCTCTGTCATGGCATCTGTTGAACCTCTGTCACGGCATCTGTCGAACCTCTGTCACAACATCTGTCGAACCTCTGTCACGGCATCTGTCGAACCTCTGTCACGGCATCTGTCGAACCTCTGTCACGGCATCTGTCGAACCTCTGTCACGGCATCTGTCGAACCTCTGTCACGGCATCTGTCAAACCTCTGTCGAACCTCTGTCACGGCATCTGTCGAACCTCTGTCACGGCATCTGTCGAACCTCTGTCACAACATCTGTCGAACCTCTGTCACGGCATCTGTCGAACCTCTGTCACGACATCTGTCGAACCTCTGTCACGACATCTGTCGAACCTCTGTCACAGCATCTGTCGAACCTCTGTCACAGCACTTGCAAATCCATAGCTGGATTATTAATGTGAACTGCTCTAAACCTTCTAACGTGTTGCAGTGACTCCCCATCAAGTGACTCACAGAGAAGGTCTAGCTTTCACAGGGTTTGAGACATAGTCTTTCCATGGCATTACAAAAGCTTTAGTTCCTGTTGTTCCTAGGTGTTGATGAGCCAGATTCCAACCCAAATCTAATGCACCTGCAGCTTCTGAATTAGAACACTGTAGAGACTGGTTTGCCAAATGTGTGTCCTGGGATGGATGGAAGTTCATTCTGTCCATGTCTCTGCAGACGGGATTATCATCAACAGCATAATTTGACAAAGGTCTTTTCTGTGGCAGAATGGGGTGTTGTGGGTCTCTGCTGCTGCGGACCTTGACTGTCAATACCTGTGCTATGTGAGTGACATGCTGGCTGAGTAGTGTGGGCATCTCTGTGAAGAGCTGGAACACTGTTTGTTTTATAGCCAGAATGTGTTTGGACTTATCCTTCAGTAAGATGCATTGGTTGTTGTGACAGCAAGGCATGACTGATTCTGTTTATAGACTCACAGATGTCTAAGTCAGATGCTGCTTCATACACCTCTGCCTATGCTGAGGCAGCCTCAGCTTAACACTTTTCCTTGAGCACACTTAATTTAGACTGTACACGTGCTCTCTCCATATCCACACATGCTTTCTCCATTTGTATCACAACTTCACACTTAGCATAAGCCGTTCTCATTCTTATCGCTTCAGTTCTGGTGACGGCGTTGTGATGCAGCTATGCTAGTTGTAGCTTTGTTCAATCATTGCAAAGGTATCGACGCTGAGCCACATTCTGACCTAGTTTCCAGGTGTTGGTGATTGATATTGCTCTGGACAAATGCTAACATTGTCATCAGCAGCATTCAAACACGTCTCCTATCTGCAGGCAAAGTCTTTGAAGATGAATTATCCTTTCATTCTATTAATGTCATCTCTTAACTCTTTCAATATATAGAGCTATATCCCATCAGGATTTGGTGAGTTATCCATCTTAATGTTCTTTAACAGACCCAACACTACTTTCTTCTTCATCTTCAAATGCCTCAGCAAATTAGCATCCTCGACAGTGATCTCTTTATTCTCACGTTCTTCTCCTTGGGGAATACATACACCAAGTACTCATTTAGGACCTCATCCACATCTTCTGCCACCAAGCACTTGCTCCCTCCTTTATCCTTGGAGATCCTACCTCCTTCTTAGTTATCCTCTTCCTCTTGATGTATGTATAGAATGACTTTGGATTTTCTTTAATCCTACTTATTAATTATTTTTCATGGCCCATACAGGCTTTCTTGAGTTCTTAACCATATAATCATATAACAATCACAGCACGGAAACAGGCCATCTCGGCCCTCCTAGTCCGTGCCGAACTCTTAATCTCACCTAGTCCCACCTACCCGCACTCAGCCCATAACCCTCCACTTCTTTCCTGTCCATATACCTATCCAATTTTACCTTAAATGACACAACTGAACTGGCCTCTACTACTTCTACAGGAAGCTCATTCCACACAGCTATCACTCTCTGAGTAAAGAAATACCCCCTGTATTTCCCTTAAACTTCTGCCCCCTAACTCTCAAATCATGTCCTCTCATTTGAATGTCCCCTACTCTCAATGGAAACAGCCTATTCATGTCAACTCTATCTATCCCTCTCAAAATTTTAAATACCTCGATCAAATCCCCCCTCAACCTTCTACGCTCCAATGAATAGAGACCTAACTTGTTCAACCTTTCTCTGTAACTTAAGTGCAGAAACCCAGGTAACATCCCAGTAAATTGTCTCTGCACTCTCTCTAATTTATTGATATCTTTCCTATAATTCAGTGACCAGAACTGTACACAATATTCCAAATTTGGCCTTACAATGCCTTGTACAATTTTAACATTACATCCCAACTTCTGTACTCAATGCTTTGATTTATAAAGGCCAGCGTTCCAAAAGCCTTCTTCACCACCCTATCTACATGAGACTCCACCTTCAGGGAACTAAGCACTGTTATTCCTAGATCTCTCTGTTCCACTGCATTCCTCAATGCCCTACCATTTACCCTGTATGTTTTATTTGGATTATTCCTGCCAAAGTGTAGAACCTCACACTTCTCAGCATTAAACTCCATCTGCCAACATTCAGCCCATTCTTCTAATCGGCATAAATCTTCCTGCAAGCTTTGAAAACGCACCTCATTATCCACAACACCTCCTACCTTAGTATCATCGGCATACTTACTAATTCAATTTACCACCCCATCATCCAGATCATTTATGTATATTACAAACAACATTGGGCCCAAAACAGATCCCTGAGGCACCCCGCTAGTCACTGGCCTCCATCCCGATAAACAATTATCCACCACTACTCTCTGGCATCTCCCATCTAGCCACTGTTGAATCCATTTTATTACTCCAGCATTAATACCTAACGACTGAACCTTCTTAACTAACCTTCCATGTGGAACTTTGTCAAAGGCCTTGCTGAAGTCCATATAGACTACATCCACTGCCTTACCCTCGTCAACATTCCTTGTAACTTCTTCAAAAAATTCAATAAGGTTTGTCAAACATGACCTTCCACGCATAAATCCATGCTGGCTACTCCTAATCAGATCCTGTCTATCCAGATAATTATAAATACTATCTTTAAGAATACTTTCTATTAATTTACCCACCACTGATGTCAAACTGACAGGTCTATAATTGCTAGGCTTACTTCTAGAACCCTTTTTAAACAATGGAACCACATGAGCAATATGCCAATCCTCCGGCACAATCCCCGTTTCTAATGATATCTGAAAGATCTCCGTCAGAGCTCCTGGTATCTCTACACAAACTTCCCTCAAGGTCTTTTCTGACATATTTAAAGGATCTGCTTTATTTTAGTTCCTAAACCTTACATATATTTCATTTAACACACACAAAATGCTGGTGGAACACAGCAGGCCAGGCAGCATCTATAAGGAGAAGCACTGTCGACATTTCGGCCCAGACCCTTCATCAGGACTAACTGAAAGGAAAGATACTAAGAGATTTGAAAGTAGTGGGGGGAGGTGGGAATGCGAAATGTTAGAAGAAGACCGGATGTGGTGGGATGAAGCTAAGAGCTGGAAAGGTGATTGGCGAAAGTGATACAGAGCTGGAGAAGGGAAAGGATCATGGGATGGGAGGCCTCCAGAGAAAGAAAGGGGGAGGGGAGCTCCAGAGGGAGATGGAGAACAGGGAGAGTGATGGGCAGAGGGAGAGAGAAAAAACAACTAAATATGTCAGGGATGAGGTAAGAAGGGAAGGAGGGGCATTAACGGAAGTTAGAGAAGTCAATGTTCATGCCATCAGGTTGGAGGCTATCCACCCGGTATATAAGGTGTTGTTCCTCCAACCTGAGTATGGCTTCATCTTGACAGTATAGGAGGCCATGAATAGACATATCAAAATGGGAATGGGACGTGGAATTAAAATGTGTGGCCGCTGGGAGATCCTGCTTTCTCTGGCGGACTGAGCATAGGTGATCAGCGAAATGGTCTCCCAGCCTGCGTCGGGTCTCACCAAAATATAAAAGGCCACAACAGGAGCACTGGATGCAGTATACCACACCAGCCGACTCACAGATGAAGTGTCGCCTCACTTGGAAGGACTGTCTGGGGCCCTGAGGGTGAGGGTGGTGAGGGAGGAAGTGTAAGGGCAGATGTAGCATTTGTTCCACTTACAAGGATAAGTGCCAGGAGGGAGATCGATGGGAAGGGATGGGGGGACGAGTGGACAAGGGATTCTTGTAGGGAGTGATCCCTGCGGAATGCAGAAATGGGGGGAGGGAAAGATGTGCTTGGTAGTGGGATCTCATTGGAGGTGGCGGAAGTTACAGAGAATTATACGTTGGACCTAGAGGCTGGTGGGGTGGTAGGTGAGGACAAGGGGAACCCTATCCCGAGTGGGGTGGTGGGTGGATGGGGTGAGGGCAGATGTGCAGGAAATGGGAGAGATGCGTTTGAGAGCAGAGTTGATGGTGGAAGATGGGAAGCCCCTTTGTTTAAAAAGGGAAGACATCTCCTTCGTCCTGGAATGAAAAGCCTCATCCTCCTTCCTGACTAAATTCGCCACCTCTCTTGACCTTCAAGGTTCTTTTACCCTGGATCTTTTCCTTCCTTCTTACCTGCCCTGTAATCTGTGCAATTGGCTGTACAGCTGTTCTCCATGAAGTCACAATTGTTCCTGTACTATTTTCTCATAATTTCCCCTGTTAATACTTTCCTATAAGGTTCACACTTAAACTTATCTGGCTAGACTTGTTACTGAAAACCAGGTCCAGTATGGCCACTCCTCTAGGACTGTACATATTGTTTGAAGAAACCCTTTTGGATGCACAGAATAAATCTTGCCCTGTCTGAACCTCTTGCACTGCAGAGGTCCCAGTCTATATTAGGGAAGTTGAAGTCACCGGCTACAATATATAAGTTGTAGTGGGTGACTTAAACTGATGTTGAATTACAACTTAAGTTGAACAATTTGCCACTTATCCTCTAAATCAGCTCCACACATAAAAAATTTCTTGGGGAACAGTTGCATTATTGACGACAGAAAGAAAATGAATGAACTGTGTGACATTGGTTTACACCAAGACTGAATCTATTATGGACCCACTGGTTAAGATTGCAGCTTGCATTCTATCATTAAACAATGGCTAACATACAAGAACAACCATTGTTTTGTTGAATTGGTGCAACAGGGGTTGAATGACTAACTCTTGCTGTTATCGATTATGTGCTAATGTTCAATCGTTCCTCCAGATGAATAGAATCAATATTACATTTGAGGAGTGCTCTTTTAATAAGTGGGAGCACTCCTCTCAGATCTCTGTCATGGAAGGAACTACCAGGTTGTTAAGAAAAACAATTCAGGTTAATTATGATTCTTGTCAGCTCAAAATGGAGAAGGAGCATTCGGGATAGCAGAGAGAGGGAGCAAGTTCTTTGTTCTTTGCTGTCTTTCTTCATACATTCTTACTTACAACAGAATGGCTTGGTTACTGTTAATTCTTTGTTATGAACATTTAATAAAACAGCTCTAACCACAAGAGTCACATCTCATTTTTGACTTCAAATTATCACCTCCAGATCCAACATCATATTGAGCTGCACAACTCTTGGAGTATTATGTGCAGTTTGGCTGCCCGATTACAGGAAAGAGGCTTTAGAAGCGGCACAGAAGAAATTTACCCAGAAGTTGTCTGGATTAGAGAATGAGTTTTAAAGAGAGGCTGAGCAAACTTTTTTTTTGGAGTATTGGAGTTTAAAGGGATATCTTGTAGACATTTATAAAATTATGAGAAGCATACAAATGGTAGACTGAATCTTTTTCCAAGGGCAGAAATGTCAAATACTTAAGGGTATACATTGGTGTGAGGGTGTAAATTTGAAGGAGCTGGGCAAGTTATTCTTTCACATAGAGTAAAGTGAATGGGCTAACATGGATATTAGTGGAAGCAGATTGTGGCATCTGATAGGCACATGACTATGCAAGGACTGGTGGGATACGGGTCATGCACTGACAAAAGAGATTTGGTTTGAGTTGTCATTGAGTTTGGCACAAATTTTGTGGGCTGAAGGGCCTGTTTCTGTGCTCTACGTGCTTTTCTTCATCTTCTATGTGTGCTATTCCATGATAGTCATGGAAATGCATAATGATGTACATTAAGAATGCTGGAGGGAGGGTTTGGTGATCTTCTGGATGTTTTGATTCAATGAATCACACAATGATTCAGTCCTATACCACAAATGGCTTGAAGGGACTACAAGATGTGGGGTGACCGATGAGGCAGAGGCTACAACACAAACAAGAAAAAATATGCAGATCCTGGGAATTCAAGCAACACACACAAAATGCTGGAGGAACATATCGCTCCAATACAAATTGTATAAAATGGCTGTTTCCAGTAATGGAGCAACCCGTCACGAGGCATTAGACACCCTGAGTACTAACCGTTTTCAGTGCTGTATGACAAACACCAGTGTCACATTGGACATTGCAGCAGAATGACTTTTTGAAACTTAATGAAAGTTATTGGTTCTAACCCAAAGGAAGGAAATGAGCAGCACACTGTTTATGATGTCACTAGCTGCATAACTGATGTCTGGAAAGCAGCAAATGTAATGTGCATCGCGTGTCTAAGTATTCTGGCCAATACTTCCTTAGTGTGACCTCACCCAGAAATGATAGTAATCGTAATAAAATTGCTTATTAGAAACAGACAGTAATTGATCCAATTTTCAGGATCCTAATCTTCAAGTAAATGTACGAAATCAGTGATGAGATGCTGATCTAGCTGACAGATTTTAATGGAAAATTTTGTTAAGCTATTATACTTTGTTGCATTGTAAGTTAATTGTAATATGAACTGTTACTACAAAGAACAACATACTATGTGCTACGCCAATCTGTTTGATTGGGGACACAAACATTTCCTCCACCATCAGCACACACTTGTTGCGATTTTTTTACAAAGCGAGCTGCAAAGTAAACCTACTCACGCAACAGAACACATCACATCACAACAACACATCAACACATCACAAATCAACAATTTCTTCACAAATACAAAGACAGCATCTGCATATGAACACCTGAAAACTTATTTTCAAACCATAGACCAGTTTGACAGAAATTTATTAACATTACTTCATTGTCAAAGGCTCCAGATCAATGAAGTCCCTTCCCAATAGCACAATGTAAGTACAACACCGGGAGAATGCAGCTATTCAAAGTGCTACCTCACCACCACTTTCTCAAGGCAAATTTGCGATGGGCAATAAATACTGGTCTTCTCTCCACAAGGTTGAAATTACAAGGTTGTGCCTCTGATCTACACATATTAAAAATTGCATTTCACCCCACAGTGATTCAATCACTGATATAAAGTAGAAATACTTTTACTATATTTTTTTAAAAACTGAAGTGAGAAGAAATACTCCATTGCCTCATCAGGTCTATTTCATTGTTACTCACTTGCACCATTGCGTGCATCCATAAATAAACAGCTAAAATACCCTTTAAAGGTGCAGTTCAATTTTTTTTTTAATGCAACTTTCAAATCAATCTTCTGTTGGTCAAATACAGATTTTTCAAATTTAGCACTTCTGTAATATGCTTTTTTTTGCTAAATTAATAGTACTATACAAAAGGAAGCTGCATATACTGTAGATGTATCAATCAGTCCTAGAAAAACTTCAAAGTCAAGCTTATTGTCACATGCACAACTACAGGTATGTACAAGTGCAAGGAAAAACTTACATGAAGTGGTATCACAGGTACATATCATCAGATACACAGCATTCATAAGAAAAATTAAACGTAAAAGTTATTTCTATTTTTTCCTGCTTTCAGATTGAAACTATGCTCAACTTGACATCTACTACATGTGTTTTGCAGACTATGCTTGGGAAGCTGATTCGAACATGGCATAAAATTAAAATTTAAAAAAAACTACAGGTCTGGATACCTGAAATAAAAGCGGAAAATGTGGAAACGTTCCACAGGTCGCGGAGCATCTGTGGAGTCAGAAGCATTTAACATTTCAAGTCTGGGAAACCTCACTGTAAAAGGCAAACGTAAAAACAAGTTAGGTGAGGTAGTAGAGAAGGAACAGTTAGGAATGTGTACTACAAGACAACACATCTTCAGTGGTGTGAGCCCAGATGACCTAATGTGACAGTTATGATCCAGTAAAGCTTCTTCAACTTTGGAATGTGTTGTCAGTGGTACTGGTGTGGGACATTCCCAGCCAGTCTATACAGACATGCCTAGACGGAAAAGGTGGTGTTCTTTTCCTTCAAATAACATTAGTTTGTTAGTTAATCATTTTTTGTTGCTTTCAGAGGAAGCAAACTCACTTGCAATTCCAAAATTTTCAAAGAGAGAAAGGACAAATTTGTAGAAATTTGCCCAGAACAGTACTGCAAACTGGTTAGCTTTTGCTTCGTCTGTCTGTTTTGGACTCGATCAGATATACATCTCTGCTGAAGTCAACAAAACTGAAAACTGGCAACTGGCTGAGGTGCATAATTGGTGACCAGACTGGTTATCGGCAATAATTAAGCAAGATACATTTCCATCTGATAGGTTTTACAAATACATAGGATTCATTTCTAAATGAAACAGAAGTATTTTGACCCTCCAGAACAGCGGTGAACTAGCAAGTTATGAAATTTAACAATGTCTCTCTGACACAGTTGTGCAAACTATTTCATGAGTTAGATGCCCATCAACACCAGCTTCACTTTAAATTCCACAATAATTGATGATTACTATTTCCTCCAAAGGAAAGTAGCAAATTAATCTCTTGGTTCTGATTTTCTTTTTCTCAAGAGGATCAAACCACTTGCAATAAAAAATTCCTCCCATTTTGTTACATACACAAAAGTTCTTAATCAGCTGTGCTTGATTTCCCATTCTGATTTCGCAGAAGTGGAGAACAATTTCTCTGCTTCTACTGAAAATTTATTTCATGTTTCCTAACTCAACTGTCAGCCCAATGGCATCATAACTCTGCAAATGCAATAATCTTGAACTGATTTAATGTGAAACAAAGTTTTTCTCTCATAACAATCACAGCATTTTAAAGTAATTTCAGTGACGGTCTGTTGCTGACATGATAAGGCAACACATGATTGATGTTCTTTTTCTGTTGTTTTACTTACTTTAAATAATGACCACAATATACAACAGAGTGACTCAACACCAACAGCAGAGGTCAGTGTTTATGAATGAATAACAGCTCTCAAAATAGAATGGGGAGTTCACTAGTTTGTGGGAAAATGAGCTGTAAAGAGGACACAAACTCTTGAAAGAGACACTGTAAATGGATCAGTGAGTAACAAGCAGATGACAGGTGGATTGAATTGTAAGAAAATGTGAAATTTTCACATTGGTAGTAATAACAGAAAAACAGAATTCTTTTTAAATAGGGTGAAACTCATCAGCATTGGGATATAAAGGGAATTTGATGGCTGGTTCACATGACAAAGAGAGTAATCATGCAGCTACACCAGGCATTTGTGAAAGCATGTGACATGCTGCCCTTTACCATTAATGGACTGGAACACAAAAGTAAAGAAGTGCTGCTACCATGGACATGGAGAACTTTGGTCAGGCGTAATGGAGTACTCTGTACCTAAATGTTATACTTGTCCTGGAGTCTGAGCAGTGTGAATTGTCTGGATCAAAACATTTGTCCCACTGGAGGACCAATCAAGTGAATTTGGTCTGCACTCACTGGAGATTAAACACATCAGCTGAGGTAACATCAAGGCAAGCAAAGTTTTAAAAGGTTGAAGGCAAAGGAAACTGCAGATGTTGGAGACCAGAACAAAAACAGAATGCTGGAAGACCTGAGTGGGTCTGTGAATGCTAAAGATGTAGGCTGGAGTGGAAACTACAGATTACAGAGGAGAAAGGAGAGAGGAGAGAGGAGAGGGGAGAGGGGAGAGGAGAGAGAGAACAGATAGGCAGACAGACTCACAGAAGTCCTGTGGTAAATAGTCAAAGAAGAATTCAAAGTGGGTATATCTTGTAGGGAATTCTCAGTAGAGTGGAGCATGAGGACAAAAGACCTGCTGGAATCTGGAACAAAAACAGAATATTGGAGGGTCTGAGAGGTCAAGCAGCATCTGTGGAGGCATTTATTACTTACCCTGCTGAGTTCTTACAGCTGAGATAGTCCTAATAAAGGGTTTCAGCTGAAGCATTGACTGCATTGACTGTTTATTCCCGTCCACAGATGTTGCCTGACTTGCTGAGTTCCTCCAGCCTTTTCTGTGTGTTGCTCAAGATTTCCAGCGTCTGCAGACTCTTGTGTTTCTGAGTTCCTTACAGCATTGTGTTTATTTGTTTTAAGAGGGTTGAATTGGTAGCAGCTCTTCCCTCTAACTGGAGGTTAGAAAGGAAAGAGCATTGTCTCAAAGTGTGGGGTCAATCATTCCTTCTCAGAGTGCATTGTAATTCCTAAGGCTCCGTCACTGAGGGTGTTCAAAGATGAGGTCAATGAAATGGTGTGCACAAAATTAATCATAGGATATGGAAAGGACAATAAAACAAGCCATATATATCGGGAAGACCACCCTGCCTTGGTGATTCTGTCACAAATTCAGATATTCATGAAAATCAAAATAAGAGGCACAATTGAGAAAATCCTAGAAGTAATTGAAATTCAAAGAATGAAAGAACTAAGCAACAATGGAGCACTGGAGGCAAAAAAAATCGGTATGGCCCTCATTGATTTTTATAGATGCATCATAGACCACATACTATCCAGATATATTACAACTTGGTAAGACAAGTGCTCTGCCCAGGTCTGAAAAAGGTTATGGAAAGTTGTGAACACAGCCCAGTCCATCACAGAAATCAGCCTCCCTTCCACAACTCTGTCTACACTCTGCATTGCCTTGGGAAAGCAGCCAGCATAATCAAAGACTCCTCCAATCCTAGTTATTTTCTCTTCTTCCCCATGTATTAGCAAAAGAAACAAAAAATTGAAAGCAAGCAGCACCATGCTCAGGAATGGATTCTAGCCCACTGTTAGAAGACTCTTTGTCTACCTGCAGTGCATTTTCCTGTGTACGTGTAACATCATAGTCTACATTATGTCATTGCGTTTCCCTTTGTACTACTTCTGCAGTGTATTTATTTCAGGATCAGATTTATTGCCACTGACTGACACTGGCCAGTTCATTAGGTACAGGCGTGAAACCCAGTGTGGCTTTCTGTTGCTGTCACCCATCTACTTCAATATTTGATGTGTTGCGTGTTCAGATGCTCTTCTGCGCACCACTGTTGTAACGTGCGGTTAGTTGAGTCACTGCTGCCTTTTTGGTCAGCTTGAACCAGTATAGCCTTTCGTCTCTGATCTCTTTTATTAACAAACTGTTTTTGCCCACAGAACTCACACTTACTGGATGTTTTAGTTTATTGCACCATTGTCTGGAAACTCTAGTGACTGTGTATGTGAAAATTCCAGATCAGCAGTTTCTGAGATACTGAAACCACCCATCTGGCACCAATAATTATTCCACAGTCAAAGACACTTAGATCTCATTTCTTCCCCATTCTGATGTTTGGTCTGAACAAAAATTGAAACTCTTGACCATGTCTGTATGATTTTATGCATTGAGTTGCTGCCACATGATTGGCTGATTGGATATTTGCATTAACAAACAGATGTACCTTGTAAGTAGCCACTGATTGTATCTTGTGAAATTTGTTCTTTTGTTGCCGCAATACAGTGCAAGACATAAGACATTACTACAAGTTACAATTAAAGTAAATAAATAGTGCAAAAAATGAATAGCAAAATAGTATTCATGAGATCATAAACCGTATCTTGATACATGTGACAATAATAAACTCATTTCAAGTCATTTTATTCAAAATGATTCATTGCATTGTGTCACATTTTGGGGTTCAGAGTTTACTTTCAAAAAGTGCACATTGAACAGAAACTTGCAGGAGTGTTTAGATGCTTTAGAATGCTGTAGTGATATTTGAATAGTCTTTGAAATACATTAAGCTGTTCTAAAGAGTTTCAAACAAGCAGGCCACTTGTCCGCAATGTCTTGTTCACAATGCAGGAAGCATCTAGCACCTCAACAGCCTCATTTAATAATCTTAAGAGGCATTTGAAGAACACGAGTATCACAATGAATGGAGGCATCAGAAACAGAAAGTATCAGCACAGAAAACATACCAGAGTAGTTGGCTATACTTTCAATGTGAAGAATCACCAAGTAGATTCACAGAATGTGTTTAATAGTATTCTTATGCATCGCTGAAAGGCTTTTGTTAGATTGTAAAGCCTGTATGTAATGGTCACCAATCTGAAGAAACAGTGATACCTGCTTCTCAAATTCAGCCGTCAACAGACATTCATCTCAGTCTGTTTGCTCCATTATGGCGTGTAAGTCCTGAGATGTGCATGTTGTACAGCAGTAACTACACTTGTAAAGTGTACAGGAATGCAGTCATAGGTGAAAAGGGAGTACAGAAGAGGACTCAGCACACATCTTGTTCAGGGAGAGAGTGGAGGAGGAGAGGTTGTCTAACTTAACAGACTGGGGTCTGTTAGTCAAAAAGTCCAAGGTCCAATTGCAGAGGGATGTGCTGATACCAAGCTGGTGAAGTTTGGTGATCAGCTTGAAGTGGATCACAGTATTGAATGCTGAACTAAAATCAGTGAACAGCATTCTGACGTAAGAGTTGGGGCTGTCCAGGTGGGTCAGGGCAGAGCGAAGTACCGTGGAGATGGCGTCCTCTGTTGACCTGTTGGTGCGATAGGCAAATTGATGGGGGTCCAGGGTAGTGGGCAGACAGGATTTCAGAAGTGATGGAACCAGTCTCTCAAAGCACTTTGCAATGATGGGGGTGAGTGCAACTGGGCGGAAGTCATTCAGGCCCATGGCAGTGGAATGCTTAAGGCACTGGCACGATGGTGGCGATCTTGAAGCTTGTGGGGACAACTGCCTGGGCCAGGGACGGATTGAAAATGTCCGTGAAGACCCCGGCCAACTGCCCTGCACAGACTCTGAGCACATGCCCAGGTATTCCATCCCGACCAAATTTGGAGGAACGGGGGAAGATACTGACACAAGGTAACTATGCAGGTCTCAAGGAGGGAAGTACTTGCTCACGCTAGATTATTGTCAGTGAAATAGTAAGTATTTTACAATAAAATGCTTATAAATGATAGCAAGTATTGTAGATGCCAGAAGTTTAAATAAAGAAGCAGAGAACACTGGAAATATACAGCGTCTCTGGAGAAGGAAGTAAAGCTAATGTATGGATTGCACTGGGCCATTTAGAATTGTTGATTGTTGACAGATCCAGCTGCATGGTCTGAATGGTGACTGAGATACAGCCTGTTCAGTGCAGAGATTAAACTTCTGAAATATCTTGCTACGAGTTAACACAACTCAAAGCTAAGAACATTGCTTTGCCTTCTGCTGAGTATCGTTTAGTTCAAGGTACTTTAAGCATCTCTGAATTCTAAAAATGATTGGAACTGAAGGAGAGAAAATAAAAAAATTAAAAATAATGAAAGTTAATTTTAAAAATATGAAAGGCATTAAAATAATTAAAATGCATTAAGCTAAAGGAAAATTATGTTTTAAAAGATGTAATTTCCCGTCTGTCTGCAGGCCCAAAATATCAATTGATTCAAACAGTTTGCCACTTCTGACCTGGCATATGATTCAGGTGGCAATTCCCACTGTAATGGCAAGAAACTCAGCAAGACTTGGCACTGCAGATGTACTCTCTGGAGATTCTGAAGACTGAGCATTGTGACAGATATGACTGAAAACAGAAGTTGGAAAAACTCCGCAGGGCAGACCATATTGGCAGAAAGAGAAATATCTAACATTTTCAGTCAAGAATTCTTCATCAAATAATCTGCCAGAGGAACTCAGCGGGTTGAGCTGTGTCTGTGGGAGAAAAGGATCGAAACCTGCTTGAAGGCTCCAGGAAACAGCTTCTAGCTTGAGACGCAATAACTTGCAGTCTTATGTGTCTCCAATTATAGACAATAGACCATAGACAATAGACAATAGGTGCAGGAGTAGGCCATTAGGTCCTTCGAGCCAGCACTGCCATTCAATGTGATCACGGCTGATCATCCACAATCAGTATCCCGTTCCTGCCTTCTCCCCATATTCCTTGACTCCGCTATCTTTAAGAGCTCTATCTAACTCTTGAAAGCATCCAGAGAATTGGACTCCACTGCCTTCTGAGGCAGAGCATTCCATAGATCCACAACTCTCTGGGTGAAAAAGTTTTTCCTGAATGCCATTCTAAATGGCCTACCCCTTATTCTTAAACTCTGGCCTCAGGTTCTGGACTCCCCCAACATCTGGAACATGTTTCCTGCCTCTAGCATGTCCAATCCCTTCATAATCTTATATGTTTCAATCAGATCCCCTCTAATCCTTCTAAATTCTATTGTATACAAGCCCAGTCGCTCCAATCTTTCCACATATGACAGTCCCGCCATCCTGGGAATCAACCTCATGAACTTATGCTGCAGTCCCTTAATAGCAAGAATGTCCTTCCTCAAATTTGGAGACCAAAACTGAACACAATACTCCAGGTGTGGTCTCACCAGGGCCCTGTACAACTTCAGAAGGACCTCTTTACTCCTATACTCAACTCCCCTTGTTATGAAGGCCAACATGCCATTAGCTTTTTTTTACTGCCTGCTGTACCTGCATGCTTACTTTCAACGATTGATGTACAAGAACACCTAGATGTTGTTGTACTCCCCCTTTTCCTAACTTGACACCATTCAGATAGTAATCTGCCTTCCTGTTCTTGCCACCAAAGTGGATAACCTCACATTTATCCACATTAAACTGTATTTGCCATGCATCTGTCCACTCACCCAACCTGTCCAAGTCACCCTGCATTCTCCTAACATCTTCCCCATATTACACACAATTATGAATCCCCTTGCCCACCACCATCAATATATTCACCTCTAAATTCAGAAATCTTGATGCATCCACACAAGTCCAGGACTTGCTTCAATTTGAAAGCTAAACCCTACTGGGATTTGGTCAAATTTTTCATGTGGATAACCTTTCATTGGAATAGTTAAAACATTGGATTTTTACAAACAGAAGAAACTCTGCAGATGCTGGAAATCAAAGCAACACACATGAAATGCTAGAGGAACTCAGCAGGACAGGCAGCATCTATGGAAAAGAGTAAACGGTCAATGTTTCAGACCGAGACCCTTCATCAGGACTAGAAAAAAAGATGAGAAGTCACAGCAAGAAGGTGAGACAAGGGGAGGAAGAACTACAAGGTGATAGGGGATAGGTGATACTGGGAGAAGGGGAGGGGTGAAATAAAGAGTTGGGAAATTGATCGGTGGAAAAGATAAAGGGCTAGAGAAGGGGGGAATCTGATAGGAGAGGACCAAAGAACATGGAAGCAAGGAAAGGGGGAGGAGCAGGTGATGGGCAGGTAAGGAGATAAGATGAGAGAGGGAAAGAGAAATAGGGGAAATGGTGAAAGGGGTGGCGGCAATTACTGGAAGTTTGAGAAATCGATATTCATACCATCAATCTGGAGGCTACCTGGACGGAATATAAGGTGTTGCTCCTCCAACCTGAGTATGGCCTCATCATGGCAGTAGAGGAGGCCATGGAATGACATGTTGGAATGAGAATGGGAAGTAGAATTGAAATAGGTGGCCACCGGGAAATCCCAATTTTTCTGGTGGACGGAGTGTAAGTCCTCAGCGAAGCAGTCTCCCACTCAAGGTTGGTTCTCACTGATGCACAGGAGGCCACACTGGGAGCACTGGATACAGTAGATGGTTCTAAATGACTCATGTGTGAGGTGTCGCCTCACCTGTTAAGACTGTTTGGGGGCCCTGAATGGTAGTGAGGGAGGAGGTGGAGAGGGCTGAAATTACAAGGGAATCATGCAGGGAGTGATCCCTGTGGAAAGCGGAAAGAGGGGGGAGAGAGAAAAAGGCTTTGTTGCTGTGATAGCTGATCCATCCAGGCAAATGGAATTCAAATTCCATTAAAAGCAGGCAATCACATTTTTCACAGGAGCAAGTCCAATTTATCAATCACCCCAGTTTTTGCTGCTCTTTGTTGTTTCTGGCTATGCTTCACATTGTTTCAATATTCTTCCTCCTTTTATAAACATATAAGATTATTAAGGGATTGGAAATCCCTTTCATATGTTGAAAGATTGGAGCGACTGGGCTTGTATACACTGGAATTTAGAAGGATAAGAGGGAATCTGATTGAAACATATAAGATTATTAAGGGATTGGACACGCTAGAGGCAGGAAACATGTTCCAGATGTTGGGGGAGTCCAGAACCACAGGCCACAGTTTAAGAATAAGGGGTAGGCCATTTAGAACAGAGATGTGGAAAAACTTTTTCATCCAGAGAGTTGTGGATCTATGGAATGCTCTGCCCCAGAAGGCAGTGGAGGCCAAGTCTCTGGATGCATCAAGAGAGAGTTAGATAGAGCTCTTATAGATAGCAGGGTTAAGGGATATGGGGAGAGGGCAGGAACGGGGTACTGATTGTGTATGATCAGCCATGATCACAGTGAATGGCAGTGCTGCTAGAAGGGCCAAATGGCCTACTCCTGTCTATGGTCTATTTTTCAAATGCCTGCGTAACCTAATAATCTCCTTCAGCCCAATAACTCACCAAAATACCTACATTACTCAATACACACCAAGCATAATTATGACAACACAGAAAAGTGACATTTGGCCCACTTACACCATGCCAGAAGAAAGCTAAAGCTGTAGTGTGTTGACACAGTGAAATAAAGTGGGGAAAAATTACTGTAGTCTAACGCTCAGCTGTTCTGTTTTCATAGAGTCATATCACAATACAGGCTGAATCCATACTGACTATGGTGCCCACCCAGCTAGTCCAAATTTCCTGCTTTTGGCCCACATCCCTCTAAGTAGAGGGCATGGAGGAAAGGAGGAGGGGAACCGGAGGAAGGTGATGGGCAAGACAGAAGAACAGAAAGAGTGAGAGGTTAACCAGAATGGAAAATGGAGAAAGAGATAAAGAGGGAAGGAGGAGAAATTGATGTTTGTGTTATCACCTGTCAGATTCCTTCTTCTTTAGCCATTTACCTCTTCCACCTATTCTCTCACAGCCTCTTACTTCCCTTCCCTCTCCCCCGCCCATCCTCCTTCCCCCTCATCTGGTCTCACCCGTCACCTGCCAGGTTGTATTCCTTCCCCTCCCCCCACCTTCAGTTTCTGGCTGATTCCCTTTTCTTTTCAAATCCCATTGAGGGGTTTTGGTCCAAAACGTTGGCTGTTTCCCCCTTCACAGATGCTGCTTGACTCGCTGAATTCCTCCAGCATCTTAATTTTCTGCGCTGTTACAAAATTCATTTGTCTGGCACGTGTTAAAGGATATTAAAAGCATTGCATGCCTGGCTGTAGTGAGACAAGGGACAATGGGTCCAGTCTAAGACTACTCTGAATGGCACCCAAGGGCTCAGGTGGCTGAACTAGCATTTATATGAAACGAAACATTAGGAAAATTCAGAGGGTGAAAACAACATCTGTGGAGGCAAGAGGTGTAAGTCAATGTTTTGGGCTGAAACCCTAGCAGCAGACTAAACTAGCTGTAATCATGGTAATAAGAGATACGTACAGGCCTAGTTTAAGACAAAGAAGTACCTATATAGTGATACGTGATCATGATCTAGTGACACATTGCCATGACAGCAATCTTTTCTTCAATATCAGGAGAACAAAAGAGTTGGTCATTGATTTCAGGAAGGATGCAATACATGCATTCCTGTTTACATCAACGGTGTTCAGGTCAAGAGGGTTGAAAACATCAAATTCCTAGGAGTGAATATCATCAATATCCAATCCTGGTCCAATGATGTAGACAACAAGACTAAGAAAGCTCACCAGTCCCTTAATCTCCTGAGGAGGCTGAAGAAATTTAGCAAGTCCCCTTTGACCCTCACCAATTTTTATTAATGTACTGTAGAAAGCATCCCGAATGGGTGTATCACAGCCAGGTATGTCAACTACTTGGCATGTGACCGTAGGAAACTGCATCTAGTTGTGGACACAGTTCAATGCATCACAGAAACCAGTATCCCATCCATAGACACTGTCTACAGTTTTCACTGCCCTGGTAGAGCAGCCAATGTAATCAAAGACCCCTCCTGTATATTCTCTCCTCACCACCCGCATCAAGAAGAAGATACAGAAGTCTGAAGTCACGTACCACAATACTCAAGAACAGCTTCTACTCTGCTCTTATAAGACAACTGAGTGCTTCCCAAGTACGACAAGATGGACTTCGGATCTCAAATGTACCTTGCAAAGCTCTGCACTTTATTGTCTACCCACAGTACATTTTTTACAAAATAAGTATAACAACTTATTCTCCATTCTGCTATTGTTTTCCCTTATACTACATCAATGTATTGTTGTAATGAAATAATCTGTATGGATGGCAGATAAAATAACGTTTTTCACTGTACCTCGGTACATGTGACATTAATCAATCAAATTATCAACTTACCTGATCATCAAACACACGTGAGGTATTTGTCAGAATTGTCAGCAGCTGTCAGCTTTACACTTCTGTGTATTTGATTGGCTCAGTACCAGTAACTGGGATGCAAACACAGTAAGCATCCCAGTTTAAAAAGGAGGTGGACATATAATCCAATGGCAAAGGGACAAAGGTTGACAAAGTGTGACAAGACTATTGATGTGATACAATGCCATTGGAAGACAACAGAAGGAAGAGGAGGGAGATGGGTCTTGGATTCTAAAACTTGGAACAGAATGAGAACTCAGGGCCAAAATAAATAAAATTCAGCCAGAAGGAACCATAAGTATGTGACTCAGAACAAAGACAAACCACAAGTGCAAGACTAATCATGAAGCATCTTGATCGATAGTATACTGTGCACATTATCAGTGTGTACGTAAACAAAATGGCTTCTTTGGTATGCTAGAGTAGGAACGCTTTTATGTCTAATAAGTGTTTTCTCTCGCAGTTGTTTAGCTTTGGACTTGCTGATATGGGGATTGTATTCATTTGTTAACCAATGGGGAATGTTATTTTGTCTTGAGGCTGGGAGCTTGGGGGTTTCGCGGTCTTTTCAGGGGAGGTGGGAAGGAGACGCCGAGGAAGGTGGACTTGCGCTGCACTGCTCAGTAGACCACCAGGGTGGTCCCAGGTGCGAGGACGTGGAGGTCGGAGGAAAGTGACGAGGGGTCAAATGGTTCGATGGTTGAGCCCCAATGATGTGCACTAAACTGACTGTACTTTGATAAGTTGGCGCCTTTTACTTTATTTTCTTTTCCTTCATATATACTGCATTGCATAGTACTCTTCTAGTTTTAGTAAAATCTTTAAAGTGTATTCCATAACAGTATCTAGTGTGAATTTGATATGGTGTGTGTACGCACGGCATAAACTTGATTCTCACAGCACCTGCGTGTACGGGAGGTGGGGTTGGTGAATGGCTGGATCTCCCTTTCCCCTAGACATATACCAGCCTGATGGGTAAGTGTTACAAGTGCATGTAATTTGCCTTTGCAAATAAGCGTTTGAATACATTTAAATATATCAGTAATTGTCAGAGCTGTGCCTTGAACATAAATGTGCTTAGGCACAGCACATTTTTAATTATTTTGCCACTTCTACATGCTTTCCAGAACCTCTGGCCTTCATCCTCAATAATAAGGCATTCAGCTGTAAAGCTGTTGAGCTTTGGAATCTTTTTCCCAAAACTGACTTTATCTTTCTGCCTTCAAGGCATCGCTTAAATATGCCCTAATACTTCCCCTGTGCTTTAATGTCAAATGTGATTGAATAAAGCTTGTTTAATGCTTCTTTGAAGATTAAGGATTTGAAATAAATCATATGCACAAACTTCCCACAAATTCTACATCATGGAAAATCAAAGGATAAATGGTTGAACTTTTATTCATGGAAATAATGGTCTCTTTCAACATAAATAGGGTTACTGAAGTGATATGAAAAGAATACACCTAATACATATATGTTACACGAACACTTGTGACTTGAGTATACAATTTATTGACTGTTATGAAAATGTTGGTTAATGAAAACTGCTTTTCAAAGGGGGAAAGAACAAGTACAGAAGAAAGTTTTGTTTCCAAATAGTAACTTTGAAGTGAACAAATATGAATGGACTATCTTCAAATAGCTTGGATTATCAGATCCATTATGAATTCCAAACTCTGTTCTGGATCTCTGACTTACAGAAATCCTGGGACTTCAATGATTTCAAAAGGAATTATTCAGGGAGGGGAGGGGGAAGCAAATTTGCTGTTTAAAAATTAGTTTGTTTAGTTTGATATTTTGAACTAAAGGAATGTGTCTAATTCTCAGACTCTGAAAATCTACAAATCATACTCAAAATGCTGGAGGAACTCAGCAGGCCAGGCAGAATCTATGGAAAAGGGTACAGGCGATATTTCAGACTGAAATGCCGAAGGTACTCTTTTCCATAGATGCTACCTGGCCTGCTGAGTTCCTCCAGCATTTTGTGTGTGTTGCTTGAATTTCCAGCACCTGCAGACTTTCTCGTTTGTGATCGTACAAATCATACTCAATGCTTTTACAATTGACAACATTGGGTGAAGGTCTTTGCCAATTGTCCAAGTTTTCATGGATTTTCAAGGGTAAGGTCTCTTTACTGCATTGCAAGAGGTCTTGCCATCGTCTAAACCACAACGGTGGGGCCTAAAACTAGGGTCAAGATTGGGCGCTGGATGAAAGTCATTGTCCATCTTTCTTATTGTGCCCCATATAAGGAAGGATTGTGAGAGGAAAAAAAAATATTTTCTGGAATTTTAAATGAGTTGTCCAGTTCACCCAGAGATTAAGAGTAAAGTCAAAGCTAAAGTATACTGGCACTTTAACAATAAATTAATGTGGAAAATAATATTACTGTAATCTAAAGTCAGCTGTTCTGCTTTTCCAGTAGCTTTAAATAAAACTTCAAGGATAATGTATTAAAATGTTATTCTGAATACTTTGGTTCTGAAACTAGTCTCAATGATGGGAAAACATCTGATTTACTTATAAAATACAACTAAACTATATGGGAACAAGATAACATGCTGTTCCCATGCACATCTGTGCAGCCCATATACAGTTCAAAGTTGGTTTTCATTGAAATTAGTTTGTTTTTAATGTGTCTCATTCAGGAAGGGAATTTACATGGATCCAAAACTCAAGGAAGAATGTTTCAATTTGCTATCCCCAGCATGACTGGAATTGCAGAGAAAGATGTTTGGTAATTATCTAATTATAATTTCATTGCAGTTCATGTGACTTTGCGGAGTCCAAGTTGTATGTAATATTTGCCATAATTCATATTTTTGAATGTATTTGGCTGCACTGTGCTTTGAGTGTTTCAAAGGTCATGCAAAGAACTATATGAAGTCTTTGCTGTGGTCTTCATCATTCAAGATTGTAAAATTTGTTGGCTAAGAAGAATAGACTCTGGGTGGGTATCTCCTCAGGTGTGTTGAGCAATTGTTCAGTCAATACCAACATACAACAACGTTAATGTAGTGAGGTCTTCTCAAGGTATTTCATAGGAGCATTATCATGCAAAACATGACACCAATCCTTACAAGACCTTTACTGGTATAAAAAAAAGAAAAATCTGAGCTTTTATGTCTGAAAATAGAAAGGAAAAAAGAAAGGCCATTGGATTTGGGACAGGATTCTCCCAATAGAACCCATGTCACTGGTGCTGGGCTAACTTGTCCCAGCAATGGTCTGGTGACCATAACTGAAGGTATATAGATTGCTCCGATGTATAAGGCTGTTGGAGGACTCAGGAGATATAGGGACACAAGAAAGGGGGGGGGGGGCGAGGGTTGCAGGGGAAGGTAAGGAAGGGATAAGAAATTTAAAATAAAGCTGATATTTCCATTCTATCAATGCACAGAAATTGGTAAATTAGTTTATTATCGTCACACGTACTGAGGTATTGTGAAAAGATTTGAATTAATCTTATCATACTAGGGGACCATTCATTAGTCTTGCAACTTCCTTGAGCCTGGTCAGACGTGCTTTCAGGCTCTTGAGCCTTCTGCCTAACTGGAAGGGGGAAGAAGAGAGAATGTCAGGGGTAGGTGGGGATTTTGATTATGCTGGTTGCTTTATTGAGGTAGCAGAAGTACGGTCAGAGCCCATGGAGGGGAGATTTGTTTCCTTGATGTGTTGGGCAGTGTCCACAACACTCCACTGTTCCTTGAGGTCATACCAAGCCATGACGTATACAGATAGGGTACTTTCTATAAGGCACAGAAAAAACATTGGTGAGGGCCAAAAGGGATACGTCAAATTTCTTGTGCCTCTTGAGAAAGTAGAAGCACCAATGTACTTTCTTTGCCATGGTGTCTATGTGGTTGGACAAGGACTTGCTACTTGTGATATCTACTCTAAACCTCATCTGTTGATTTGAGTTATAACACGAGTTCCAAGAAGGGTACAACACGAGAGAATGATCAACCATGAATTAGAAATAATCGATCTTTAAATATAAAGCAAAGATTGTCAAAGTTTGAAAGATTAAGCATCAACAAGTTATTGAGAGGAGAGGAATAACAGAGATACAGCAATAATATGCAAAGATAGTGAACAAAAACTGATATTAGAGAAGTTAAAATAGCAGATTTGAAAAGTGGAGCACAGAAAAAAGAGGGAAAAGATATTCTAAAATATTACTATGATTGTTTGTGTGGGGATGGGTTTGAATCAGAATGGGAATTTAATAAGTGCAATGCAAACAGCTAAGACAGCAGGAGGTCTTTTTCATGGTTAATGTGAAGTTAGAGGGGGAGAGAGAAGAAAAATGAGTGACCAAAGTGTGATCTTTAGAAGTTGGACCCAATGGCATGACATTGATGAAACTGATGAAGTGGGTAATTGTCAACAGCTGTGAGAGGTCATTCAACTAATACTTATCAAACGGGGATGAATACTTTTGAATTGCTGACATTTCTATTTTTGAATTTTTAGTTTTCATGCTTTATAATTTTCCCTATTTTGGGGCTCTACTGTGAAAAAAGGAGCATGTGGTTCACAAATAAAAATTCAGGTAAATTGATAAAAATCCCTCGTTGTAATACTCATTTATGTGAACAAAGGGTTGTGGGCTGATTATTTTTTCAGGGCATTGCAGTAGCTCAAGCAGAGATGGTGCTGGGATAAGTGAGGTATGTGTGAAGCAAGAATAGAGACAAATCTACTGACCACATATACATCAATCACAGATTGAAGATACATCTGTCCTATGGAGTGGCTACTAGACAATTATTGAAGAAATAATGTCTTGTCCTCAAGTAGAGATACTCTCCATTATATTGTGTGACAATGCCACTGTGCTAATAGACTAGACCCAGAACAAGCTTGGCTTTGCAAAATTGGGCATCTATGACTAGACACATTAGCAGAAGAGTATTCCAGGACAATATATAACCTCATAACTGGGCATAAATATAATTTTACCAGTACCATCAAGCCTTGGGCCAACCGTGGTTCACTGAGGGAGGGTATGACAGCAGAAACATCAATGATATGGAGAGATAACATAGAAAGTGAGCAGTTTTGAGCCTCTTATCAAATTAAGAATTTGCTAGCATTGCTGAAGGCCCAGAGGTTGTTCACGAGAATAATCCCAACATTGAAAGGGTTAATGTATGAGGAGCATTTGGTTGCTCTGGGTCTGTACTCGTTGGAGCTTAGAAGACTGGGTGGGGGGGTGAGGAATTGCTTTAAAACCTATCAAATATTGAATGGATTTGATAGAGTGGACATGAGGAAGGTATTCCCTATGGTGAATGAATCTAAGACTCAGAATACAAGGATGTCCCTTTAGATCAGAGATGAGGAGGAATTTCTTTAGCCAGTGTGTGGTGAATCTCTGTAATTCATTGCCACAGATGTTGTGGGGGCCAAGTAATTGGGTATATTTAAAGCAGAGGTTAATAGGGTCTTGATTAGAAATTGTGTCAAAGGTTAAGGGAGGGGGACGTCACGTGATGACATAGGATCGAGACGCTGGAACCCAGCCCTCCCGTAAAAAAGTCAATAAATTAATGTTTAAGTGAAGAAAAGTTAGTCAATACTTTCTTAAGGTTACTTATAAACTACTCCGGATTGTTTTAAGCTATGTCTCATAAACAGAGGACGAAGAAAACTACTACCGCGACGACAGCTCAAGTTGGAACAGAATCAAGGCCTACTTCTACCGAAGAACCGCGGACTCAGGTACAATACATCACCAGTGAAACAGAACAGGAAACTGCGGCAGCATCGGCTATTTCTAAAGGAAAAGATCAACGAGAACTGCGCAAGCGTAAAGGAATGAGCATGCGCAAAAGGTTAAGGGAGAAGGCTGGTAAATGGGATCGAGAAGGAAAACAAATAAGCCATGATAGAATTGCAGAGCAGATCCAATTGGCCTAACTCTGCTGCTATTTCTGATGGCCTTAAAGTCTTAAAAGAGTTGAAGCCATCATGGATCAGCATGAGTAAACATGGATCAGGCTTACAGGGCCTGGTTACCTATAGCTACTCCTACCTTATTGTGTTTTCTATATCCATAAATGATGGACTAACTTGGTACAGATGTTCATGAGCTAAATGGTAAAACCTGCAGACCACAGACTGTGCATGTGACCCATCAAACCAGTTACAGTACATAATTGTAGTTGGGTTACTTCCCAACTGAAATGCTGCAGACTTGCACTCCAGAATTATCCATGATTCTAACCAAGCTCTTCCAGTAAAGTGACAATGCCAGCACCTGTCTGAAAAAGCAGGAATTTCCCACTTTTATATGTGCTTATATTGAAATCAAGACAAATCCAATAAAGACAATTACTGACCATTCAATTTAATGTCAGTCACCAGGAAAGTAAGAAGTGTCTTAGACGGAGGTATCACTTAGAACTTATTCAATAATACTCACAATGTTCAGTTTAGATTTCAATATGAACCAGTATGAACCAGTTGGATCCAAATAGTACCACTGACTTTGTCCAAATAAAACACATGAATTCCAGAAGTAAGTTGAGTGTGACGTTTATGCAACAAGGCATGAAACGCCCATGGAAAAACTAATACTAATTGGATTCAAATGGAAAATACTTAACTTGTTGTCATAATTTTAAGAATGTTAAATGGTTTTGGCTGTTGGATGTCAAAAATTATTCCCATGGTATCACTGCGGACAATTGCAGGGCAAGGTTGTAGGCTCAACCAGCTTCAAAGTTTGAACCACAACATTCCATTCTTCATGATGTCAAACGTTAACCGATGATTGCAAAATATCAATCTCCCTTTGTAAGACTTTGCAATCAACAAGATACAAACAACATTTGGACTGACAAATGGTAAGCAATACTTATATCACACACGTTGCAGGTGTTACGTCCGTGGCCCCCTCCTTTTTGAGAATCGCAAGATCGCTATTAATTCAGGTCAGGAGACCCAGGAAATGAGAGAGAGACGTTTGGAATGTCCGGGCCCCTCAACGATACAAAGCTACGGGAAACGGCCATTGTCTCTTGGAGACGGAATTGTGTATTGAGCACTGCGCTATTCATCAACGTCCTCAAGGAATGAGCAATGTGGGCTGGTTGGGGGGATGGCATCCTCCCCAACCTGATTGACATCTGAGGCCCTGTGAGTCAGGATAAAAGAGGGTCTGGGGAACAACCCCTTTGACACGCACCAAGACAAACGCTAGAAGTCCCGTGACAGCGTTTAATAGCGACAGCTGGTGGAGGGGCCACATGTGTCCTTTCCCGTTGCCCCGGGATTGAGGCCCTACTACGGAAGGCAGCTTAGCTAAGGAAGAGATCACCACCGACGCCATTTCGAAGGATCGACATCATAAAATGGAAACCGGGCAAGTTCTAAACCTCCGTCTCTCTCTCCAACCGAAAGCTGCAGCTTGAATGAACTTGAGTGACTTTTATATTTCCATCGAACAATACATTATCCCCTAGACAGCGATAGAGCTATTTCTTATTGATTATTATTATACCCGCGCTTTTAGATTTAGTATTGATGACGTATATATCTGTATGTTTGCATTGATATTATTTTTGTGTATTTTTATCAATTAATACTGTTAAAAATAGTACCATCAGACTACAACGGACCTCTCTATCTTTGCTGGTAAGTGACCCAGTTACAGGGTACGTAATACAGGCAAGACCATCTTCCAGAAAGAGAAAGTCAAAGTACCTGTTATTGACATTCAATGGCATTATTATCACTAAACCTTCACTGTCAATATCCTGGAGGATGTCTTTGGTGAGTAGCTTAACTGGACAAATAATGTAAGTGTTCTAGTTAAAAAAAAAGCAGTGCATCTTTATCCTGGATCCATTATATCTCCATCAATCCTCACGTGGCAGCTTATTTAATGGATTTTTAACATTTAGATATGTACTTGATGCCAGGTGACCTAGTTGAAATCTTAAATGTATACTTCTCATATGTACTCATGATGGAGAAAGAATATTGTAGTTGAATAATTCAGGGAGGAGAACATTAGAATTTTAGAGTAAATTGTCATCAAAAAGGAGAAAGCAGTAGATTTCTTTATGGGCTTAAAGGTGGATAGATTCCCAGAGTTTGATGAAATGAAGAAGACAAGAGACTTGACAGAAACTTTCAAATCTTCTCTGACCACTACAGAGAAGGCGCTTGATGATGGAATACGGTGAATCTAGCTCCTATTCAAGAAGGGCAGCAGAGTTGAGATATTTAGAATAAACCAGTAATTATCACACCAGTGGAAATCATTGCAAACATTTTTGAAAGACACAATTAATGTGCATTTGTATATGTAGGAATTATCAAGGATACTCGACTACTAATGTGCTAATTTCCAAATTTGCTGCTTATATTTCTAGAAAAACTCAAGTAGATTTACCAAATGCTATTTTAAATTATCTGTTGTCATTTCCTTATTAATGGATTCTAGGATTTTCCTGGCAACTGATGTCAGGCTCAGGGTTCTACAGCATTCAGTGCAATTTCTCTCTCTCCTAAAATAATGGAGTTATATTAGCCTTTTTTCTATTCATGATTTAATTCAGCATATAAACAACTTTGAAAGGCCATTGTCAAAAGTGTAAGACAAGAACTCGAAGGGATTTTTTAGTCCAAAATAACTTCTTCAGCAACTTTTGTTCCATAAGTGTATCACTCTTCTTAGATCACTGGTTCCCTTTTTATTATATAATTTTTACATTTTTCTATGTACTATATTTTTTAACAGAACAGCAATATCCTTAATTCCACATTAAAATTAATCTAATTGCTTCCAAGATATTCACTTTACCTTCACTAATCTCCTCCCCTCTTGTACATGTGAAGGTGCTGTATTTAAATGCACGTAGCATTGAGAACTCGTGGTGCAATTAGAGATTGGTCGCTATGACATTGAGGGCATCACTGAGTCATGGCTGAAAGAGGGCCATAGTTGGGAGCTGAACATCAAAGAATATACTTTGTATCGAAAGGACAGGCAGGAAGGCATAGGTGGTGGTCTGGCTCTGTTCGTAAGAAATGGAATTACATCTTTAGAAAGAGGTGACACAGAGTCAGAGAAAATTGAATTTTTGTGGGTGGAGTTAAGAAATTGCAAGGGTAAAAAAAAACCATTATGGGATCATATATAGGCCTCCAAATAGCAACAAAGATGTGGTGGTGTGATTGCTTAGGGAGCTGGAAAAGGCATGTAATAAGGGTAATGACACAATTGTAATGGGGAACTTCAATATGTGGGGGGGGGGGGATATTGGAAAAATCAGTTCAGTGTCAGATCGCAAGAGAGGGAATTTGTTGAATGCCTATGAGACAGATTTTTTGACCAGCTTCTGCTTGAGCCTACCTGGGGAAAGATTGGGTGTTGTGTAATAATCCAGATCTTATTAGATGCTTAATGTAAAGGAATCCTTTGGAGCCATTGATCATTATATGATTGAATTCATACTGTAATTTGAGAGGGAGAAGCGTAACTCACATGTATCAGTATCACAAAGAGAAGTACAGAGGCACGAGAGAGGAGCTTGCCCTGGTGGATTGGAGGAGGATACTGGACGGCAGAGCAGAGATGGCTGAAGTTTCTGGGAATAGTTCACAAGGTGCAGATAGATATGCCTCACAGAGGAAGAAGTTCTCAAATGGCAGGGGTAGTCCTTAACCAAAGTTAAGGACCGTATAAAAGCTAAGGTAAGGGCATATAAGCTAGCAAAAGTGAGTGGGATGTTGGATGATTGGGAAGCTTTGAAATCCAACAAAAGGCAACTAAAAAGCTGTAAGAAGGGAAAAGATGAAATAAGAGAGCAAACTAGTAAATAATATAAAGCAGGATACCAAAAGATTTTTCAGTTATATAAAGAGTTAAAAGGGAGGTGAGAGCTGATATTGGACCACTGGAAAATGATGCTGCTGAGTTAGTAATGGGGGACAGAGAAATGGCAAATGAACTTAATGGCTACTTTGCATCATTCTTCACTGTGGAAGACACAAGCAGTGAGCCAGAGGTCTGTGAGTGTCAGGGAGCAGGAGCGAGTGCCATTACAAAGGAAAAAGTGCTTGGCAAACTCAAAGGTCTTAAGGTGGATAAGTCACTTGGACCAGGTGGACTACATCCTGGAGTCATGAGAGAGGTAGCTGAAGAGATAACAGATGCATCGGTCATGATGTTTCAAGAATCACTTGATTCTGGCATGGTCCTGGAGGATGGGAAAATTCAAAATGTCACTCCACTCTTTAAGAAGGGAGGAAGGCAAAAGAAAGGAAATTATAGACCAGTTAGCCTGACCTCAGTGGTTAGCAAAGTGTTGGAGTCTATTATTAAGGATGAGGTTTCAAGGAATGTGAAGACTAATGATAAAATAAGTCAAAGTCGGCATATTTTCTCTAGAGGGAAATCTTGCCTGAAAAATTTGTTTCAGTTTTTTGAGCAAATAACAAGCAGCTTGGACAAAGGCTAGGCAGCAGATGTCATTTACTTGGATTTTCAGAAGGCATTTAACAAGGTGCCACACATGAGGCTGCTTAACAAGATAAAATCTTATGGCATTACAGGAAAGATACTGGCATGGACAGAGGAATGTCTGACAGGCAGGAGGCAGTGAGTGGGAATGAAAGGGGCCTTTTCTGTTTGGCTGTCAGTAAATACTGGTGTTCCTCGGGGGTCAGTATTGGGACTGCTGTTTTACACATTATTTGTTAGTGACTTAGGTAATGGAATTAATGGCTTTGTGGCAAAGTTTGCAGATGACACGAAGATGGGTGGAGGGGTAGGTAGTGCTGAGGAAGCAATGTGATTGCAGCAGCAGTTGGACAAATTGGAAGAATGGGCAAAAAGATGGCAGATGGAATACAGTGTTGCACCATGTACGATAATGTATTTTCAAAAAGGAACAATAGTGTGGACTATTATCTAAATGAGGAGAAGGTTTTAATATCAGAGGTGCAGGGGGACTTAGGAGTCCTCTTGCAAGTCTCCCAGAAGGTCCACTTACAGGTTGAGTCTCTGGTAAAGAAGGCAAATACAATGTTGGCATTTATTTCAAGGGAAATAGAATATAAAAGCAAGGAGATAATGTGGAGGCTTTATAAGACACTAGTCAGGCCAAACTCAGAGTACTGTCAACAGTTTTGGGCCCCATATCTTGGAAAAGATGTGTTGTTATTGGAGATAGTCCAGAGGAGCTTCACGAAGATGCTTCCAGGAATGAAGGGGTTAACATTCGTGAAGCATTTGGCAGCTTTGGGCCTGTACTCACTGGAATTTAGAAGAACGCTTGGGGTTTTCCTTGAAATCTACCAAATGTTAAAAGGCCTGGATAGGCTGGATGTGGAAAGGATTTTTCCTATGGTGGAGGTATTGAGAACAAGAGGGCATAGTCTCAAAATTGAGGGGCGACCCTTTAGAACAGAGGTAAGCGGGAATTTTTTTAGCCAGAGAGTAGTAAATCTGTGGAATTCTCTACCACAGACTGCGGTGGAAGCCAAGTCCATGCATAAATTTAAGGCAGAAGTTGATAGTTTCCTGATGGGTCAGGGCATCAAAGGAAATGGTGAGAAGGCAGGTGTATTGGGTTGAGTGGGATCCGGGATCAACCAAGATGGAATGGCGGAGATGACTCGATAGGCTGAATGGCCTAATTCTGCTCCTATGTCTTATGGTCTTACGTGCATTTAAAAAAAGTATTTCTTGCTTTACATTCAGATTATATTCTTATGGTCTTTCCTAATTGGCTTCTATACATCTCAAACCTCAGAGTTATTACTTCTCTTAGTAATATTACTAGAACCACTGAATCTAAAAGTATCCTTTTCTATTAAGTTTTTACATCTCAATCAAGTTACTATTCATTGGGAATTATCAAGTAGTTCATTAAGTTGTTGAAATTGTTGATTCATTATTGCAATACTTAAGCTTATTTCTAACCTGTCTTAGCCAAATTGCCCTTCAATCTTATGGAACTAGCTTTAGTTTAATGCTAGTTTTACACTCACATATAATATCAAAATGTAACATTCTTTGTGCTGAACAGTTCTATAATGAGGTAAAAGAAACTGAAGGCATTCTATGGACTTGTACAGCAAATTAATTCCATCAACTTAACTTGTTTAGTCTACACAAAAGATTAGAGACACCCAGGATTACTCGGCTATTTTTGTTATAGTCTTTTCTTAGTTCTTAATTTATACGTTGCCTAACAACACAAAGGACCTTTAAGTTAAAACTTTTAGGACTCTTATAAAACCTGTTGTGATGTTGTTTTACTTCATTACGCATTATTTTCATCTATACTGATTCTACATTCCATTTCACTCAGCCTTTCCTGATTACCTCATCTTCCTTTATTGTCAGCTCCATATTACGTCCAGATTTTCCCAGGATGTATGATGTTTTGAATCTTCAGGCATCTTATATGTAGTCGACAGCCTTAATAGCTAAGCAATTATTTGTAAATGACTGAGGGAGGATCTCATGGAAACATTCCGAATGTTAAAAAGCCTGAACAGATTAGATATGGCAAATTTATTTCCCATGGCAGGAGAGTCTAGGATAAGAGGGCACAACTTCAGAATTGAAGGAGGTTCATTTAGAACAGAGATGTGGAGAAATTACTTTAGTCAGAGGGTGGTAAATCTGTGGAATTTGTTGCCACGAGTGGCTGTGGAGGCCAAGTCATTGGGTGTATTTAAGGCAGAGATAGACAGGTTCTTGATTAGCCAGGGTATCAAAGGGTATGAGGAAAAGGCAGGGAAGTGGGGATGACTGGAAGAATTGGATCAGCCCATGATAGAATGGTGGAGCAGACTCGATGGGCCGAATGGCCCACTTCTGCTCCTATATCTTATGGTCTATGGTAAATAACAGCAATACTAGCTTAATTATCTCGTCTAGTTGTCTGCAGTAACTTGTCTACCTTGTCACAATCATTTCCAATAAACCGATAAAATGTCTTAAATTGAAACATTTTCTCTGATTTAACCTAATTCACTGATCATTAATTTCACCTTCCCTTCAGACTGTACTTCATTACTAAATCACCATACTGTTCAATGCCTATTTATTCTAAAGCATTCCCTAATCCTGTTACAGAATTTACTATGCACTGATACCACACTGGTTTAAGGGATCAGCTCCCACTCGTGCCTGTACAAAATGTAGTTTGTTTTGATTCAAGAATGTGCTTTGCACACTGTTCCACCAGTCAAACATCTAAATCACTATAAACACAAGAGATTCTGCAGATGCTGGAAATTCAGTGCAAAACACACAGAATATTAGAGGAAGCCAGCAGGTCAGACAACATCAATGGAAATGAACAGTCAACAAATCAAGCCGAGACCATTCATCAGCACACTGATAAATTACTATTCTACTTGGCTCACTCCAATTTGCACATGGCTCAGATATATATTCAGAGGTTAAAAGTCTGTGGCGGGGTAACCTAGCTGTTAAGGTAATGCTATTACAGTGCCAGTGGTCAGGACTTAATTCCGCCGGTATTTCCCCATGATTTTGTGAGTTTCCTATAGGTGGTTCAGTTCCCCCCCATATTTCAAAGATGTACAAGTTAGTAAGTTAATTGGTCATTTGTGTAATTGGGCAGCGCAGTTTCACTGAGCCAAAAAGGGCTGTTACCATGCCACACCTCCAAACAAATAAATGAAACCTGTGACTTCTACATTGTAGTTTGACTCTTTTGGCAGAACTTCATTACTAATTCTGACTATGGCAGTCACCTCTACATAGATCTTCTCATGGAAACTGGATACCAATCCATTTTTTAAAAATTCTGCTACAGCATCATAGAACTGTCCTTCGCATTGACACAGGACAAACAATACAGCCTTTAGAATTCTGTTCAGTGATGCAAAGAAAGTGTGATTTTTCCATCTTTTCTCCTGATTTTTCAAAGCCCAACCACAGAAAATGCTATTTTCATTCCCCGTATTTTACTATTTAAAATTCAGAATTGCTTTAGATTTGCAGTCTTTACTTTTTATTAATTGCATCATTAGAATAAATAGTATCAATAATAAAATGGTTTTCAGTAGTCAAAACATTTCCCATGTTAAATAACTGAAAAGGTATAATTTTGCCATTGGTTTTTGTTTTTTTTGTTTTTTTTGATTTTTTGTTTTTTTTTTGGTTTTCATCAGCTAAGAATGTTTGTGTTTACCATGACTGAGTATAACAGTTGCCACAAGTTATGGAACATTGAAAATGTTACTCTATTTGCCATCAAAAGCACAATTTGATGTCCAAAAATAAGTTTTGAAATTATTAACCAAAGAAAGGCTCCAATTTGAAAAACAACTTGTATAAAAATGGTCATTATCGACCTGTAGTACAACCGTTGGTTGAATTAGCACCTCAACAATTTGTATCGCAAAAGTAAATTGTTCATAGGCATGCCTTGGCAATAAAATCACATGGAATTTCTGCTTTCACTTGTTCAAATTGGAAATTATACCTTTGTCACACAGGATAATGATAGGTTAAACATTACTATAAGTTCAGGAAAAACTAAATTCAAATGACTTAGCTGGATACCAACAATAATGAGTTCATCAAAATTAAGTTCAAGATCTTTCATGGGAAAACAAAAATAAAAAACTACAATTGAGAATCAATCGCATTCTGGTATTTTAGTTTATAATGTGCCAGGATATTTGAAATCAGCAACAAACATGATTTTATTTCATGTTCTTGACTTAAGCAAAGTTTAAGGAAACCAAAGTTTCAAAAAAAAATCTTGTCACTCACTGTATTCTCTGCTCAAAATCCTATCTTCAAACAAATGGGAAAAAAATACCTGAAACAACCCTTGTCTTTGAAAACAAAGCAAGAAAAGAGTTCTTCATGATTGAGGAACAGAATAACTTCAATAAATATCCTGATGTTGGGGACAATCAATCACCTATATCGCACAACTAGATGATGGACTATGAAAAATTTTGATTTCTTTTATATCTGTTTAATCTGCATAATTCAACTTTAATTTTATTGGTGCTTTACAGCAGGAGATAGATCACGTGCAGTATGGTAGTTTTCAGCTAAATGAGCGAGATGATAGAAATTACCTCTAACAAATTTATCACATTCATTCTTTCGGACACCAAAAATGAAGATGTGAAATTATTGAGAATTTCATCAGTCAGTTTTCACATCCATTGTTAATGAATATTCTATTGTACAATGGGTATGGCCCAGAATGGCAGCATTTGTCAACAGCATCCTATTACTTTAAAGTGGTATTATCATCCAGGATAAAAATACCAAGGTCACCAAGTGGTTGTTAGGATCGTAATTCTGACTGCCATGTTCAGTTTAACATAAGTAATCCCATTTTCCTGTTAAATGCCCCAAGCCATCTTGCGCACTGACTCTGATTGCACCATGATCCCACTATTCCTTTCTTCATATCAGACTTTCTTGACAGTACATGTGCATGTGATCGAGAAAATAGCCAGAATTCCCTTTGTTTATATGGGACACTATGCCACTTAATTGGGGCATGAGACTTTTGTTAAACAGTTATGAATTAGAGTCAGATGCATACACTTGTATGGCCATTAGACACTATACCATACTTAGAGCAAAAATATTTTAAATAGCATCAATTGATTCTGCTTGAGTTCAAAAAGCAGTGATTTTTGGCATGGATAGTTGGAAGGAAATAAACAATAAAACAATTCAGAACTATGTTCCTCACTGCGGTTTCAAGTACTGAGGCCTAGAGATGCCAGAAATGGCTGGGAGTGTAAATGAAACAAATCTGAAGGTATTGACAATCATCTTGAATATTACAGGACCGTGAGGGAAGTTTGTGTAGAGATAGCAGGAGCTCTGACGGAGATCTTTCAGATGTCATTAGAAATGGGGATTGTGCCGGAGGATTGGCGTATTGCTCCTGTGGTTCCATTGTTTAAAAAGGGTTCTAGAAGTAAGCCTAGCAATTATAGACCTGTCAGTTTGACATCAGTGGTGGGTAAATTAATGGAAAGTATTCTTAGAGATAGTATTTGTAATTATCTGGATAGAAAGGATCTGATTAGGAGTAGCCAGCATGGATTTATGCGTGGAAGGTCATGTTTGACAAAACTTATTGAATTTTTTGAAGAAGTTACAAGGAATGTTGACGAGGGTAAGGCAGTGGATGTAGTCTGTATGGACTTCAGCAAGGCCTTTGACTAAGTTCCACATGGAAGGTTAGTTAAGAAGGTTCAGTCGTTAGGTATTAATGCTGGAGTAATAAAATGGATTCAACAGTGGCTAGATGGGAGATGCCAGAGAGTAGTGGTGGATAATTGTTTATCGGGATGGAGGCCAGTGACTAGCGGGGTGCCTCAGGGATCTGTTTTGGGCCCAATGTTGTTTGTAATATACATAAATGATCTGGATGATGGGGTGGTAAATTGGATTAGTAAGTATGCCGATGATACTAAGGTAGGAGGTGTTGTGGATAATGAGGTGCATTTTCAAAGCTTGCAGGGAGATTTATGCCGGTTAGAAGAATGGGCTGAATGTTGGCAGATGGAGTTTAATGCTGAGAAATGTGAGGTTCTACATTTTGGCAGGAATAATCCAAATAGAACATACAGGGTAAATGGTAGGGCATTGAGGAATGCAGTGGAACAGAGAGATCTAGGAATAACAGTGCATAGTTCCCTGAAGGTGGAGTCTCATGTAGATAGGGTGGTGAAGAAGGCTTTTGGAACGCTGGCCTTTATAAATCAGAGCATTGAGTACAGAAGTTGGGATGTAATGTTAAAATTGTACAAGGCATTGGTAAAGCCAAATTTGGAATGTTGTGTACAGTTCTGGTCACCGAATTATAGGAAAGATATCAATAAATTAGAGAGAGTGCAGAGACGATTTACTAGGATGTTACCTGGGTTTCAGCACTTAAGTTACAGAGAAAGGTTGAACAAGTTAGGTCTCTATTCATTGGAGCGTAGAAGGTTGAGGAGGGATTTGATCGAAGTATTTAAAATTTTGAGAGGGATAGATAGAGTTGACGTGAATAGGCTGTTTCCATTGAGAGTAGGGGAGATTCAAACGAGAGGACAAGATTCGAGAGTTAGGGGGCAGAAGTTTAAGGGAAACACGAGGGGGTATTTCTTTACTCAGAGAGTGATAGCTGTGTGGAATGAGCTTCCTGTAGAAGTAGAAGAGGCCAGTTCAGTTGTGTCATTTAAGGTAAAATTGGATAGGTATATGGACAGGAAAGGAGTGGAGGGTTATGGGCTGAGTGCGGGTAGGTGGGACTAGGTGAGATTAAGAGTTCGGCACGGACTAGGAGGGCCGAGATGGCCTGTTTCCGTGCTGTGATTGTTATACGGTTATATGGTTACAATGAAAATGAAAAATTGGAAAATGCAATCATCAATAGCATTGTATGAAGGCAGTCAACTATCTACACTAGGTGTCCGCACTGATTTTGTTTATTTAAAATCAATTAAAAGAACGCTTATAATGGATGAATTTCTCCATTGATAACTATTAGGAACTAATACATAGATTTATATAACTGTAGTAGTACTGGTAGTGTTCAAATTTGTTCTGTATTTCATTTAAATACATAATTTGTGACTTAGTTAAACAGTAGGTTGTGTTTTATTCCTTTTAAACTATTTCCATGAAATTTTGGCTAATTGGGGCAGCCACCTACTTGGGCCAAAATATACGAGTCCCACTGTACTTGCTGTGGGTATATCTGGTAATTTAATTGTAGGAAGGATATGGAGACTGCAGAGAAGTTGTGGAAGAGATTTTACCAGAAAATTGCCTGAATTCTAGGATATGAGCTACAAGAAAAGATTAGACAAACTTTAGTTGTTTTATCTAGGCATTGGAAGCTGACGGCATGTCTGATAGAGGTATTATGACAGGTTTAGATGGGGTAGAGAATCAGAATCTTTAGTCCAGCTTAGACATGTCAAATACTAAGTACATGCTTTTAAGTTTAGTTAGGTGGGGTGTAAATTTAAAGATGACAAAAGGGGCAAGTTTTTTTGTTAGCAAACACAAGGAAATCTGCAGATGCTGGAAATTCAAGCACCACACACAAAATTCTGGTGGAACGCAGCAGGCCAGGCAGCATCTATAGGAAGAAGCACTGTCGACATTTCAGGCCAGGACTGACGAAGGGTCTCGGCCTGAAACTTCAACAGTGCTTCTTCCTATAGATACTGCTTGGCCTGCTGCATTCCACCAGCATTTTGTGTGAAATTTTTTTATTATATAGAGTAGTGGGTGCCTGGAATAGCTTACCAGCATTAATATTGGAAACAGACAGATTGGTGGACTTTATGAAGGTTTTAGATAGACACATGAATATGAAGGGATTGGAGGAATAAGCATGATACACACAAAGAGGGCATTTAATATAAATTGGCATCAAAATTTGCATAACATCATGAGCCAAATGGCCTGTCCAGTGCTGAAATGATTTGTTCTGTACTCCTGTAATTTGGATGAATAAATTGTTATGATCCCAGCCCCCTTCTTTGTGAGAATCGCAAGAGCACCCGTCGAGGGGGGGGGGGGTCAGTAGATCCAGGAAGTGGGAGAGAGAGAGACGTGCTGAATAGACACAGGAAGTGGGAGAGAGAGAGAGACGTGCTGAATAGCACGTTCCACCGGGATGCAAAATAAGGCGACAGTGACTATTGTCTCATGGAGACCACGTGAAAAGCCCTCGGGCAAAGTGGGCTGGTTGAGAGAGAGATTGCATCATCCCAACCTGATTGACACCTGCGACCCCGTGAGAAAGTATAAAGGAGAGTCTCAGGGGGACAGCCCCTTCAGACGCACCAAGAAGACACGAGAGTGATCCCGCCGTAGCGGGAAGCCATTTTGAAGGAAGCCATGTGCGTTAGATTCCGGGATTGGAATTTGTGGCTGGAATCATGGAAAACCGCTTTTAACTAACATCGGGGAGGGGGAGCCCGCCCCCTGATTCAATGGATGCTTCATAAGGACCCGGCAAGTCTTTCCTTTTTCTCACCAATCTCTCTCTCTCTGTCGCACCACGTGAAACCCAGCGATTCTCAAAAGACTGAAGCCTGCAGACTTCTGAGTGACTTTTATATTTCCAACGGACAATATATTATCCCCTAGACAACAGTAGAGCTCATTTCTTAATGATGATTATTACTATACCCACGCTTTAGATTGAGTATTGACGACATGCATTATCTGAATGTTTGTATTAACCTTACTTTTGTGCCCCTTTATAAATAAAAACGTTTGAAAATAGTGACATCAGACTTCAATGGACCTCTCTATCTTTGCTGGTAAGTTATCCAGTTACAGGATACGTAACAAAATTAAGCATAATAGTTTCAAGTTTGCCAACAGTACTAAACTATATATGATTGTGAAACGTGGGGAGGATGCAAGGAGGCTTCTAGGCCTTTAACACTGAGCGCATGAGAAAAATACAAGGCTAATGTGAGACACTGTGGACAAAAGTAAAGATATCCACTTTGGTAGGGAAAACAATAAGACAGTAGACCATTTAATTGTTATTAAATTGGGAACTGATCATAGATAAAGAGAACAATGTTTCTGAACATGCATCATTGAAAAAAATATGCAAGTAAAGAACAGTGACACAAGACAGAAGGCAGATGCTGAAAATGTGAACTAACACACAAACACAAAATGCTGCAGGAACTCAGGTAGCACATATGGAGGGAAATGAAGAGTCCATATTTTGGGCTAAGACCCTTCACCAGGACTTCTTCAGTTTGCCTGTGTTGCATGCAGGTAATGGCCTCTATGGTAAGAAGACTTGAATATAAAAGCAATGATATTTTATTCTAATTGTGTAGAACACTAGAGAGACTACATTTGGAGCACTGTTCATGACTTTGGTCTCTTTACAAAAAAATATATACTTGCAGTTATAAGTGTGTAGCTAAGGCCCATCAGATTGATTCTTGAAAATTCAGTACAGGATGTATGAGGAAAGATAGGAAAGATGGATTCATGGAGGTGATGACACAACAGTGGTGGGCTTATTACCAACAAGATGAGATAGCATAAAGAGAGGAGGTGGAAGAGTTGAAGGCCTGTTGCCAAGCAAATAATCTCTTCTTCAATGTCAACAAGACAAAGGAGATGGCTGTCGACTTGAAGAGAACTTGCACCACTCACACTCCTCTTTACATTGGCAGCACCGCAATGGAAACTGCAAGCAGGTTCAAACTCTGGGAGTGCAGATCTAGCAGAAACTCTCACGGTCCTGAACACATTATATATAATCAGGAAAACTCAACAACGCCTCTAATTTCTGAGGAGGCTGAACAGAGCTGGACTATGCACAGCTATGCTCACGTCAGTCTAGAGAGGCACAGTAGAGAGCGTCCTAACAAGTTGCATCACCCATGGTAGGAAACTGCACAACGGGTAGTTAAAACTGTCCAATGCATCACTAGCACCAGCCTACCCGCACTCAAAGACATATATGCCCAAAGGGCTAGTAACATCAAGAAGGATCCCACCCACCCTGATCATGGACTGTTCGTCCCATTCCCATCAGGGAGGAGGTGACATAGCATCCATACCAGGACCACTCAAAAACAGTTACTTTCCTCAGGTATTAAAAGCTGATCAACATCTCCAGCCACTAAGCCACTGCTCCACACCCCCAGACACCATGACTTTAATATTTCCTGTCAGTCACCTCACTTTACGGATTTTCAATCAATATATGTAAGTTATCTTATTTATTTTTATTTATTGTGTTTTTTTTTATTATTGTGTTCCTGCCATTAAACAATCTTGAAAGATATATCACAGAAACGAGTCCTGAGTCCAATCAGGTTCATGCCTACCTTTTTACACACCAACAATAATCCCATTTGCTTGTATCCTTCTATGTCCTGCCTTCATAACTGTGTGTCTAAATGCACCTTAAACACAATAATTGGACTTGATTCTACTACCTCCATTGGCTGCACAGTCCAGATGTCAACTCCTTGCTGCACAAAAAAAAACTTACCCCTTAGGTTTCCACTTGAAGCTCATACCTCTCTCCTTATTCCTACGCCCCTTTGTTTTTGATACGTTCCATGGTATCTATGCCTTTCATAATCTTACAGTACATACAGTGGATTCTGGTTAATTCGTCCATTGGTTTATCAGGACAGCCACTTACTTGGGACAACTTTGAAAGAACAAAGAATTATCGGGAAGATTGCTGGGATTCTCCTTGCTTATTTGGGTCGCTATGCCACTTAGTGTCAGTAACTTTAAATTCCTTGGCATTATCATTTCAGAGAACCTGTCCTGGGTCCAGCTCATAAGTGCCATTACAAAGAAGGCACAGCAATGCCTCTAATTTCTTAGAAGTTTGCGAAGATTCTGCAAGTCATCTAAAACTTTAAACTTCTATTGTCTTGTGACAGGGGGTATACTGACTGGTTGCATCATACCCTTGATTGGAAAAACCTACAAGAAGAAGTGGAGCCCAGTCCATCACAGGTGAAGCCCTCCCTACCATCCAGCACACTTACAAGGAGTGCTGTCGCAGGAAAGCAGCATCCATCATCAAGGACCCCCACCACCCAGGCTCTGCTCTCTTCTCACTGCTGTCATCAGGAAGGAGGTACAGGAGCTTTAAGTCCCACACCAGCAGGTTCCAGAACAATTATTACACCTCCACTATCCAACCCTTGAACCAGAGGGGATAACTTCAGTATGGACATCCTTTAAACTCACTTTGAGGGACTCTACAAATCATGTTTTCAATATTTATTGCTGATTAATTTATTATTATTACTTTTTTCTCTTATTTTGTACTTGCACAGATTGTTGTCTTTTGCACAATGGTTGTTTGTCTGTATTTGTTGTGGGTTTTCATTGATTCCATTGTGTTCTTTGTATTTATTGTGAATGCCTCAAGAAAATGAACCTCAGCATTGTATAGGGTAACATCTATGTACTTTGATAGTACATTTACTTCACTTTGAACTTTGAAATGGTAAATGCTTTTCCAGTCCAATGAGCCTACAACACCCATTGATACTTATGTGATGGATTAACTTGTACGTCTATGGTATGTGGGAGGATATCAGAACACCCAGAGGAAATCCATGTGGTTACATACAGACTCCTTACAGACAGGGGCAGAATTGGACATGGCTCGCTGGCAGTGTAATAGTGTTATGCTAACTACTCTGCTACATGCTGCCCTGCTGTGCTTGGTAACACTTAGCTTTGGATAGCTGGACAAAATCAGAAGCAAAAGAGGACAGCACCTAATCTCTGGCCCTTCCAAATTTCTGTCAAGTAAATTGCCTAAGTTTGCTCATTTTCTTCTTCTCTTTCAAAGCTGATGGCTAGTGCTATTTGAGCTACACCACAGCTCCTACTCACTCTCTTCTCTGCTGCTCGGGATGTCAATTGCATATTTGGCTGCAGAAAGCGAGTGTTTTTTTTTCTGTAGGACTCCTCTAATGCAAGATCTGTGAAAGAAAGTCTGTAAACAAAATGAAGATCTCAGTGGAAATTCAACATCTGACAGATTCGTAGGCTTCTGTTGTCTAATACAAATTGAGCATGAGCCACTTCCTCCACTGTTCCCAGCAAGCTTGAACTTACAGCAACAGACTTTCTTTTTTTATTATCATTGACATACATCATGAAGTTTGTTGTTGTGAGGAAGTAGTACAGAGCAAGAATAAAACAATTGTTATAATTTACAATAAAAAATAAATAATGCAAAAGAGGTTGGGTTCATGCCCCAGTTACCAGCTGATGACAAGTTCAGGTGCTGAAGTAAATGGTGCAGTAAACAAGTCAACTACCTTTTGTATTCACTTAAGCATAAAAGCAGGAATGGTGGGAAATAACTGAAATTAACAAAATTCTGACAGGGCTGGACTGACTGGATGTGGGGAGAATGATTGCTCTGACTAGGTGTTGACAATGAGGAGTCACAATCACAGGTTACAGGGCAAAAGATTTAGAAATCTCTTCAACCAATGGTGCAGAGGCTCCAGAATTTGCTATCCTAGAGAGTTGGATAAATAAAATCAATGTGTACATGAAAGAAGGAGGTTTATTCATTTATAGATATAAAAAAGCACTTAAGAGTATGAAGAGAGAACAGAATGTGGTATGGAGATTGTTTATCAACCCCATGTTTTAATTTAACAAACATTAAAATTACTGAAAAGCACTTATATACAAAGCATTTTTTTTCAGCTTGGTAATAGATTTAGAAATTGTGTGCAGTTATGTTTCTCTTAAGCATGGTCTGCAAACTTTTCCAGGGTCTTTTACTTAGATATCTTTTATCTCTAAAAAGAGAGATATATTAATGGCTGAAAATTTTCTTGAGGTTGCACCAAAACAAGTTCTTTTAAATGTTCTGTGATTTTTCCCCCAAAGATGTGTATATATATATATATATATATATATATATATATATATACAAAGAAGACATGGTAAAGTGCTAAGACATGAACCAGGACATGACAAGAAGCTCTGAAACATAACAGTCATAATTTCTGGAACTTTGAAGCTAAACAGTTCATATTATGTTGCCTTAGAAGTTGCTCTAAAACGCACAAGCTCAAATAATTAACTGCCAACAAATTGTAACACAGTTCAAAAATCAAACGACACAAGCTACATTCAAGTCACAGATATTTTAGCATATGCAAACATTCTTGAATATTTAGATAGTTAAAATATCTCTGACCTGAATGTAGTTTGAAATATGAAATGATTATTTCTCCTTAGCTCTCTTTTTTATAATACAAATAAAAATATTAATGGTACTGAATATTGCATTATATTGTGGTTCTTTTTAAAGTAAGCAAATGAATTACAGCACAAATATTTGCCAGCTTTTCACAGCTATACCTTAAGAGTATGTTTTCTGGCAAACAGTTAGTGCCGTTATTCAACATTACTTTTCAGCTGGTCATGAAAGCCAAATAGTGTTCTTCTTGGGAATAACAACACGAAGATCAAAGCTCAATTATAATAAGAAATGTGTTTATTGATACAAGTAGATGAGTCCTTTACTACTTCCTTTGTTGGAGTTTGTGAAGGGTTTGTCATGGGAGTAAGGTTAGTCTTGGGTTATAATGCAAACAAATAAACTGGAAGACTACACCTTGTTTAATAATCTTTCCAGTTGACTAAAAGTCCTAAGAGCTGTGTGGTGAACTATGTGCCTGTCGGGACACGCCCCCTGCTGACTGCTCCTGTGGCTCCTCCCACAGGCCCCTGTATAAAGGAGATCAGAGGCCTGACGCTCGGCCTCAGTCTCCAGGACATTGTATGATAGACACTCACTCCTGGTTCCTTCTTCCAGTCAATAAAAGCCGATATCTCGCCTTACGTCTCAGTGTGAGTTATTGATGGTGCATCAAGCTGAGAAGTACAAATAGAGTAAATGCATTTTACAGCAGTATGAACAGTATGGACAGAACACTATTGATACATATTGAACATAATGAGCACTATTAGATCCTCATATGCTGTAATGTTTTATGATTTCTCAAAAGTAGCAGGAATATAAATAAGTTTGCTGCAATTCGATTTTGGCTACAGTACTTTACAGATGCATTTGAAGCAAAGGTGTTCATACAATGTGAACAAAATATGATATCTGAGATCTGAACTACAAATTTTCATTTTGTTCCAAAAGTTCATTATCTACCAACAGCAATACAACAATCGGAAACATAAGGGTTAACACATGTTGCTTATTTCAAAAGTAACTCATATACATACAAAACATAAAAAGTTAGTGTGCAAAATTATGGCTCCCGAGACTGGGAAAATACACTGACATTCATTGATCAACAGACAGGACACAAAGAGTAGGAATAAAAGGGAGTTTCTCAGGGTTGCAGCAACGGCTTAATCAGTGCTTGGGTCCTAGCTTTTCAGAATTTATCCCAATGGCTTGGATGAAGGAAATAGATGTAATATTTCTAAATACGCTTTCCAAGACGTTAAGACATTGGAGCATATTTCGGCCATTTGGCCCACTGAGTCTGCCTGCTGTTCATTCATGGCTGATTTATTCTCCCTCTCAACCTTTTTCCTCCTGCTTTCTCCCTTAAATCTTAGATGACCTGACTAATCAAGAATCTATCGACCTCTGTTTTAAATATACCTAATGACTTGGCATTCATGACAACAAATTCCATAGTTTCACTACGCTCTGTCTGAATGGATATCCTATTCTGATGCTGTGCTCTCAGGTCCTAGACTCCACTACTATAGGAAACATCCTCTGCAATATTCAAAACGTTTCAATGACACACCTTTCTAAACTCCAACAAGTACAGGCCCAGAGTCATCAAATGCTTTTCATATGTTAACCCTTTCATTCCTGGAATAATTCTCATGTACCACCTCTGCACCATCTCCAATGTCAAAACATTCTTTCTGAGATAAAGGCCTCAATACTGTTCACAATGTGCCAAGTGTAGTTTGACCAATGCCTTATAAAACCTCAGCATTGCATCCTTGCTTTTATACTCTAGTCCTCTCAAAACGTGTGTAAACATTTTATTTGCCTTCTATACCACTTCCACACCTTTGATTTTTGAATTTTCTCCCCACTTAGAGAATTACCTATGCCTTTATTCCTTGCACCAATGTGATGACCATACACTCATCTACATTATATTCCATCTGTCACTTATTTGCCCATTCTCCCATTCCGTCGGAGTCCTTCAGCAGACTCCCTGCTTCCCCAACCTGTCTTTGTACCATCCACAAACTTAGCCACAAAGCCATTGATTCTGTCATTCAAATCATGGACATATAACGTGAAAAGAAGTGGCCCTAACACCAACCCCTGCGAGACACCAGTCACTGGCATCCAACCAGAAAAGGCTCCCTTTACTCCTACTCTTGGCCTCCTGCCAATCACCCAATCTCCCATCTACGCTAGTATCTTTCCTGTAATACCATGTGCTCTTGTTCAGTCATGCAGCTTCATGTGCCTTCTGAAAATCCAAGTATACAACATCCACTGACTGTTCTTTGTCTGTCCTGTTTCTTACTTCCTCAAAGAATTCCAACAAATCTGAAGGGAAAGATTTCCCTTCAAGCACACCATGCTGACTTTGGCCAATTTTGTCATGTCCCTCCAAGTACCTCGAAACCTCATCCTTAATAATGCACTCCAATGTTTTCCCAACCATTGAAGTCATGCTAATCACTCTACAATTCCTTTCTTCTGCCTCCCCCCCCCTTAAAGAGTGGAGTGATATTTGTGAATTTCATGTCCTCTGGAACCATTCGAGGATCTATTGATTCTTGAAAGATCACTACAAATGCCTCCATAATCTTGAATGCTACCTCTTTCAGAACTCTGGGATGTAGTCCATCTGGTTGAAGTGACTTATCTACCTGCAAACCTTTCAGCTTCCCAAGTCACTCCTCCTTAGTAATAGCAACTTAGCAACTACACTCACTTCTGCCCCGATACTCTTGAATTTCTAGCATACCTCTAGTGATACCACAGTGAAGTCAGACACAAAATGATTGTTAAATTTGTCTGCTATTTCTTTATCTCCTATTACTACCTCTCCAGTGTCATTTTTGAGCAGTGTGATATCCACTCTCACCTCTCTTTTACTCTTTATATATGTCTTAAAAAGCTTTTGTAACCTATTTTATATTATTGGCTAGCTTACCATATTTCATCTATTCTCTCTTTATTGCTATTTTAGTTGCCTTCTGTTGGTTTTTAAAGCTTCCCAGTCCTCTAACTTTCCATTAATTTTTGCTATATTTTTTGCTCTCTCTTTAGCTCTTATGCTGTCTTTGACTTCCCTTGTCAGCATCTTTGGAACATATCTATCCCATGCCTTCCAAATTGCTCCCATAAACTCCAACCATTCCTGTTCTGCTGTCATCTCTTCTGGAGTCCTTTTCCAATCAACTTTGGCCAGTTCCCCTCTCCTGCCTTTGGAATTCCCTTTACTCCATCATAATACTGATACGTCTGATTTTAGCTTCTCAAACGACAAGGTGAATTCTGTAATATTATGATCATTGACTCCTTAGGTTTCCTGTACCTTAAGCTCCATAATCAAATCTGGTTCATCTCACAACACCCAATCCAGAATTGCCTTTCCTCTAGTGGACTCAACCACAAGCTGCTCTAAAAAGCCATCTTGTAGGCATTCTACAAATACCCTCTCTTGGGATCCAGCACCAACCAGATTTTCCCAATTTACCTGCATATTGAAATTCCCCCATGTCTATTGTAACATTGCCCCTTTCACATGCCTTTTTCATCTCCTGTTATAATTTGTAGCCCTGGCTATGGTTCAAAGGCTTGTATACAACTCCTATCAGGATCTTTTTACCCTTGCAGCTTCTCAACTCTACCCACAAGGATTCTACACCTTCCGATTCTACAGTAGGTTACATCTTTCTAAAGATTTAATTTCATCTTTTACCAACAAAGCCATCCCACCCGTCTGCCAAACTTGCCTGTCCTTTCAATATGATGATACTAAGCTCTCAACTACGATCTTTTTTCTGCCATGACTCAGTGATGCCCATAATGTCATACATGCCAAAATCAAACTGCACTACAAGATCATCTATCTTATTCCATGTACTGCATGCATTGAAATATAACACCTTCAGTCCTATATTTATCATCCTTTTCAATTTTGCCCTTTCAAGAAAATATGGAGGGGATTGTGAATTATGAATAGGACACACACATTTTTCACACCAGTTTAGAAAAATTAAGTGTGGGCAAGTACATGGCAGATGCAGTACAGTACATTCATAAAGATAAATAATAGAAAACCAGTTACTTGCATTTGGAGGCTTCAGTGATGTAAAGGCTATCTATGGTCTAAAATTCCAAAGGAGTACTCCATTTAGAATCAAGAATGGACATGACCATATCAAGTCTAGAGAGAATGCATGCTCTCTGCAAGGAAGGGCATGAAGTTCTCTTTAGCACATGACTACCTGTTGCACGGAACAGGCAAACCCAAACGCAGGACACTGGCACAGAGATAGAGTGAGGATGCAGACGAGGGCATGAGCATGGCTGGAGCCAAACAGTAAACAGGAGGTGAACGGAAAAGCAGGAGGCAGGCAAAACTTAACCTGAAACAGGGCATTGCTGGAGCTAACCAGCACATGGAAAGGTGAACGGCCGACAATACTCATCTTGACACGGAGAGACAGAGTTACATATGTGAACCTCAGTGCTGAAGTAAAACTTAAAATACACAATCCTAAGCGGCCGGGAATGTGAATTACCACACTGGCTAAAACAACAATCTGGCGATGAGTGGATGCAAGACTGGGCTATTTATGCTGCAGGTTTAGATGAGAATCAGATGTGCCACAATCAAAGGGAATTAGGAGAATATGGGGAATTAACGGTCGGGACTGTGACACTACCCTTGATTCATAACACAGGAATCTATATTGTGTACTGATACTGCCCCTAAATGACAAGAATCAAACAGATCATTAACAAACAAGGCTGAGGATCATACTGGACCCTTTCCAAAGTTCAATATCATATTGGAGACAAACTTCAATCACTAATTCACAATGTCCTATGTTTGGGAAGAGAAACACAAGTCAGGAAACCTCAAAGACCCCCATATCATGACATTGTCAAAAAAAGAAGCACAAAAATTGTGAATGTTATATTCTCCTTTCTGCCTGCCTTCAGGAAAATCTTCACCAGGGTTCTTCTTAACCACCTTCTTCCAGTAGCTGAAGGGCCACTTTCTAACCTACATTACCATTACAGATGCTAGAAATCTGTAATAAAAGTAGAAAATACTCAAAAACTCAGCAGGTCAGGCAGCATCTGTGGAAAGAGAAATAGTTAATGTTTCTCATTCTGACAAAGTGTCTTGGGTTCGAGATATTAACTGTTTCACTTTCCACATCAAGTGACTGACTTTTTCAAGTTTTGAACATTTTCAACTTGTCCATTGAAGGTTTATAAGAGGATGGACCTGAACATCTAATTAACAAAAATCCTCTACCAGTCTGTCACAGCTGTACATCATTGCCAGGCAATAGTGAAACTCCACATCAGGACTCTCCAAAATGGAGACCACTTCCACATCTTAATGCCATACAGCAGCGGTTCCCGATCTTCTTTTATGCCATGGACACTTGTGTCTGTGGACACCAAGTTGGGAACTCCTGTCATACAGGATCGTTCTTGCTGGTTTCAGTTGCTTTATAATTTAATTTGATGAATCAGTATAGTAGTTGTAAATTCCTTACTGTAATCTAAATCCTAGGTATTGTTACTTCACTCTTTGCTGACACTAATCTGCAAAGGAAATTCCCTGATGCATAGTGGCTTACGTAGGAGGACACCTTAATCTGAAATCTTACTACACCATAAATGGTCTGATGATGTCAAAGCAGAAGGATATATGTCAGGCAATTTGCTATGTAACAGGTGTTATGTCTGTTTGCTAATGAGGTTATGACACAATCCTGATAAAAAATATCTTAGCATAATCTAAACATATAACAAATTAATACAACTTCCTTTAAAGAACCAATATTTCTTTGAAGTTTCCTAACAGAATCCATTTCAATTTTTAAATGGGCATAATAGTTGTATTTTTCTTCGTTTTTGACCCCACTCCATACTTAATAATTATTATTTGCACTAATGATGAGGAATATGAAATATTTACTGTTGACATAGCAGGGTTGAACTGACAAATTGGATACAAACCAAACTCCTCCTACATATGGAAGTAGAAATTCAATTGCAATAAACAAGTACATATTTCACTGCTATATAGGTTGTGAGATTCATGTAGAATGTGTGTATGTTGTGTATAATATACATTAATTTAAGCCATATTATGTTTGTCCTTGTCTTGTAATATGCAATACTAAAAGAGCTGCTACAAAAAGATTATTTTTATGCATACCTACGGTGAAAGTAAACTTGAAAATAATTACTTTTATATCTAATAGCTTATGTCCATCTCACGTCAGCACATTTGCCCATATTTCTTCATTCAAATCATTGGTCCAGATTTTGATTGTTTTCTTTGGCAGTTCAGCACAGAATTACTAGCATTTACCAAGATCAGACACCTGTGTGAATTCCTGAATTTAATGGCTGTGCTTCACAACAGGTCTCCACATGGAATCTAATTGGCTGGAATTCCCCAGTATTTGCCCCCCGAGGAACTGTTCTTGGATTCAGTACCAGATTTAACCTAGCACAGGATCTGCAGACATAATGTTTTTACAATTTTGAGGAGTGAAGGCTAACAAAATAAGATTAATGTTCTTTAAAATTATTCATCTCTGCAGTTGAGTCTTTAATTATTAATATGTTTTTAGATATTTTGCTGGCCGGTGGTGTGGTGATATTGAGGCGAGTGGTCCTGGGTTGGAATCCAGTTGGCTCCTTGCACACTTTTCATCTGTGCGTCTGTGCTAGGTTGAGCTTTGAGTTTGCAGCTCAGACTCATAAAAAGCAGACAAGAACAATGAAGGAGCAGTAAGATTGCTGCCCAATGTGCCACGAGGCGAGGAGAGGAATAACAATAATTTTTTAGCTATCTACTCTCTCTGGGAAATCCTTAATACCTTTTTTGGTCACTTCATATTTTTAATGACTTTACAAACATTTCTGAAGAATGGGGACATTCCGAATAGCTAAAAACATTGAAGACCTTTAAAAAGGCATTGAAATTGAACCATTGCTTTGCTATTGGTCAAAGTTTTTCAGTTTTGTTGGTGAGGCATATTTTGGCTTATCTATACCCTAGTTACATAAGAAACAGGAGAATGTGTTAGTGATTTAGCCCCTTGAATCTTCACTGTCATTCAATTAGATTATGACTGAATGTTCCATCCGAACATCATTTTGCTTGCCAATCCTCATATCCTATGATCCCTCCAATAATCAGAAATCTGATTGCAATTTTTAACAAACTCAATGACTAAACTTCAAGAGCTGTGCAAGGCAGAGCTTCTATAAACACATCGCACCTTGAATGAAAATATCTCTGCTGTTTCATTTAGATTAGATTATCTTTGTTTGTCACCTGCATATTGGAATATTGAAAAATACAGGAAATGCATCACTTGCATCAATGACCGACACATCCCGAGGATGTACTGGGGGCAGCCCAGAGCTGTCACCATATATCTGGTGCCAAAGTGGCATGGCCACAGTTTGATAGCCCTAATCTGTACATCTTTGAAACGTGAGTAGAAACTGGAGCACCCAGAGGAAACCCATGTGGTCATGCTGATGATTTAAAGTGTTATGCTAACTGTGACGCTGCCATTCCACCCCCTATTTCTAATTATTCCTTATTTATATTCACATCGGGCACTGGCGTTGTTCTGGCACCATTGCAAAGTCTCATCACTTAGCTCCAGGATGGACTCTGCTGGCAACATTACCATTCCAGATCTGGACAAGGTATGGGTAGTTCAGCTGCAGGTGTATGTGATGGACCCGTGAGGCACAATAAGGGCCATTAATAATGACAGTGACAGGCAATACCCTCACATAAATTCCCAAGGGAATCCTCAAGTGACTTGTTTGCATGCAGGTGAATAAACACCTGGCAGCTTGAATGTAAGCTTGATGTTTCCAAAATTTGTCCACCAATATCTCAGGATACGGGATTACTTACTTAACTTATCCAAGTGTGTTTAAATAAATCCACATCTACAGATATCTAGAGCTACCAAACCTACATGATTTTATGACCCTTTCACAAACTGATTAGCTGGGATTATGCCTTCCAGGGATTGTGCTGTAGGTTCTAATCAGCATGATAATCATGCATTTCCAGGAGTCCAGAATGTAATAATTATATGATCTGTGATACATAACACAGGCCCCATTTCTCATAGGTGAATATCATCAAGGCAAACAGCTGATTTGACTTTAAAAGCTCTAACTTTAAATAAAGGACATTGAACAAATGAATGTAGATCATTTTTCCATTTAATTCATCTACTTCATTCAATATGATAAGAGGTGGACCACCAAGCTAATTTCATTTTACCCATTTCTTAACCCATATCTCTACTTATTGTTTATTAGTATAAAATTGATGCAGATCTAAATTTTACATTTCACTAGACATCAACTGCTCTTTGCAGAAGCAACAGAATTTCCAGCATTTTTGGTTTATTAATGTGTTTCCCAACTTCACTTTTGAAATCTCTGGCTTTAATTTTTTTTTAGGTATTGTTCCCCAAAACAATTTACCAAAATAGAAACATAGAAGCATAGAAAATAGGTGCAGAAGTAGGCCATTTGGCCCTTTGAGCCTGCACTGTCATTCAGTATGATCATGGCTGATCATTCAACTCAAAACCCTGTACCTGCTTTCTCTCCATACCCCCTGATCCCTTTAGCCACAAGGGCCATATCTAACTTCCTCTTAAATACAGCTAATGAACAGGCCTCAACTGTTTCCTGTGACAGAGAATTCCACAGATTCAACACTCTCTGTATGAAGAGATCTCGGTCCTAAAAGGCTTCCCCTTTATCATTAAACTGTGACCCCTCATTCTGGACTTCCCCAACATCGGAAACAATCTTCCTGCATCTAGCCTGTCCAATCCCTTTAGAATTTTATATGTTTCAATAAGATCCCTCCTCAATCTTCTAAATTCCAGTTAGTATAAGCCTAGTTGATCCAGTCTTTCTTCATATGAAAGTTCTGCCATCCCAGGAATCAATCTGGTGAACCTTCTTTGTACTCCCTCTATGGCAAGAATGTCTTTCCTCAGATTAGGGGACCAAAACTGCACACAATACTCTAGGTACGGTCTCACCAAGGCCTTGTACAACTGCAGTAGAACCTCCCTGCTCCTGTACTCAAATCCTTTTGCTATGAATGCCAACATACCATTTGCCTTTTTCACCGCCTGCTGTACCTGCATGCCCACCTTCAATGACTGGAGCACAATGACACCCAGGTCTCGTTGCATCTCCCCTTTTCCTAATCGGCCACCATTCAGATAATAATCTGTTTTCCTGTTCTTGCAACCAAAGTGGATAACCTCACATTTCTCCACATTAAATTGCATCTGCCATGAATTTGCCCACTCACCTAACCTATCCAAGTCACCCTGCATCCTCTTAGCATCCACCTCACAGCTAACACTGCCACCCAGCTTCGTGTCATCCGCAAACTTGGAGAAGCTGCATTTAATTCCCTCATCTAAATCATCAATGTATATTGTAAACAACTGGGGTCCCAGCACTGAGCCTTGCGGTACCCCACTAGTTACTGCCTGCCATTCTGAAAAGGTCCCATTTACTCCCACTCTTTGCTTCCTGTCTGCCAACCAATTCTCTATCCACATCAATACCATATCTCCAATACCGTGTGCTTTAAGTTTGCACACTAATCTCCTGTGTGGGACCTTGTCAATAGCCCATCCACTGGCTCTCCCCTATCCACTCTACTAATTACATCTTCAAAAAATTCTATAAGATTCGTCAGACATGATTTTCCTTTCACAAATCCATGCTGACTTTGTCCGATGATTTCACCTCTTTCCAAATGTACTGTTATCACATCTTTGATAACCGACTCTATTATTTTCCCCACCACTGATGTCAGACTAACCGGTCTATAATTCCCTGGTTTCTCTATTCCTCCTTTTTTAAAAAGTGGGGTTACATTTGCCACCCTCCAATCCTCAAGAACTAATCCAGAATCTAAGGAGTTTTGAAAAATTATCACTAATGCATCCACTATTTCTTGGGCTACTTCCTTAAGCACTCTGGGATGCAGACCATCTGGCCCTGGGGATTTATCTGCCTTTAATCCCTTCAATTTACCCAACACCACTTCCCTACTAACATGTATTTCCCTCAGTTCCTGCATCTCACTAGACCCTCTGTCCCTTACTATTTCCTGAAGATTATTTTTGTCCTCCTTAGTGAAGACAGAACCAAAGTAGTTATTCAATTGGACTGCCATGTCTTTGTTCTCTATGATCAATTCACCTGTTTCTGACTGTAAAGGACCTACATTTGTCTTGACCAATCTTTTTCTTTTCATGTATCTGTAAAAGCTTTTACAATCAGTTTTTATGTTCCTGCCAGCTTTCTCTCATAATCTTTTTTCCCTTTCCTAATTAAGCCCTTTGTCCTCCTCTGCTGGTCTCTGAATTTCTCCCAGTCCTCAGGTGTGCTGCTTTTTTTTTGCTAATTTATATGTTTCTTCTTTGGACTTGATACTATCCCTAATTTCCCTTGTCAGCCACGGGTGCACTACCTTCCCTGGTTTATTCATTTGCCAAACTGAGATGAACAATTGTTGTAGTTCATCCATGCAATTTTTAAATGCTTGCCATTGCATATCCACCGTCAACCCTTTAAGTATCATTTGCTAGTCTATCTTAGCTAATTCACATCTCATACCTTCAAAGTTACCCTTCTTTAAGTTCAGAACCTTTGTTTCTGAATTAACTATGTCACTCTCCATCTTAATGAAGAATTCCACCATATTATGGTCACTCATACCCAAGGGGCCTCGCACGACAAGATTGCTAACTAGCCCTTCCTCATTGCTCAATACCCAATCTAGAATGGCCTGCTCTCTAGTTGGTTCCTTGACATGTTGGTTCAGAAAACCTATCCCGCATACATTCCAAGAAATCCTCTTCCTCAGCACCCTTACCATTTTGGTTCACCCAATCTATATGTAGATTGAAGTCACCCATTATGTACTATTCCTTTATTGCACGCATTTCTAATTTCCTGTTTAATGCCATCCCCAACCTCACTACTACTGTTAGCTTGTACACAACTCCCACCAGCGTTTTCTGCCCCATAGTGTTATGCAGCTCTACCCATATCGATTCCATATCCTCCACGCTGATGTCCTTCCTTTCTGTTGCGTTCATCTCCTCTCTAACCAGCAATACTACCCCACCTCCTTTTCTTTCCTATCTATCCCTCCTGAATATTGAATATCCCTGGATGTTGAGCTCCCATCCTTGGTCACCCAGGAGCCATGTCTCTGTGATTAAATGCTTCAATTATCAAAATTAACTTCTCAGCATTTTCTCATCAGCTTGCATAAACTTCAATTCATTACTTTGTTTTCAAAATTTTCAGAAATACAGCACTAATTTTGTACACTCCCTTTATAATTTAATACCTGAGTCCAGGTAACATCCTGCGAATTTTACACAGTAATCTCTCCTTGGTTAAATATAAATCTTAAGTATTTTTTAAAGAAGATCTTCTTTCCAACAGCAAATCAGAAGTGAGAATATAAGATCATAAGACATCGGTGTAGAATTAGGCCATTCGGTCTATCAAACCTCCTTCGCAATTCCATAATGGCTGATTTATTGTACTCTGAATCCCATTCAGAATCATAGTTTGAATTGCGTTTAATATCATCACCACATGTTGTGAAATTTATCAACTTTGCAGTACAATATAATACATCATAAATATAGGGAAAATCCTGAATTACAGTAATTGCATATATGTTTATTAAACAGTTAAGTCAAAATAAGTAGTGTAAAAACAGGAATTTAAAAAAAGTACTGAGTGTTCATTCTCCTGCCTTTTCGCCTTTTTGACACACTGACTATTCAAGAACCTATCAAACCCTGTTCAAATATATTCAATAACTTGGCCTCCATAGCTGTCCATAACAATGAATTCCAAAAATTCACCACCCCCTGGCTAAAGAAATCCCTCCTTATCTCTGTTGTAAAGGGACATCCTTCTACTCTGATGCTGTGCCATCTGGTTCTCGACTCAGCCACGAGAGGAATCATCCTCTCCACATTCACAGATCACTGTGCAGAATTCAATCCTATTTGCAAATCTGCAGCAAATGTCTCAGGGCTGGTACCATTTCCCTTCTATGTTTTGTCCACTTCATACATGCCAACATACAATATGAATGTTTTAGGATAAACTGTCTCAAAATCATCCCTTGCACAGAACATTGTAGTATCAGTCATTTTGTTTAAGACAACAGTTTGTCGGGACTATAAGTGTCCAAGAAGAAAGTTAATCAAGCGAGGCCCTTAACCTTTGGTACCTTTGTTTTATCCTGAGGGATTAATCAGTAAATTTGAAGGTTATCATGTTACAGATTAGAGTCACAAAGACAGCATAGGAATTTGTTGGCCATGTGTCCACCATAAGGAAACATGCATTATTGCATTGAAATTGGGAAGCACTGCCATGCTTCAGTATTTTTAATGGAAATGTAAGCCATATCAAACAGTGCACGGAACTATCAACCTTCTGGCTGAGATGTGTTTGGTTAGCACACACCTCCGAAAGAAGAGGTGACTTATCCTAGAGAAAAAAAGGCAGGAAGGTGGAGGAGGCTGATGTTTCTGATTTTGGCAATTTGTAGAGTGCAAATGGAGATAAAAGAACAAAGCGGTAGGGTAGGGCACGCCTTTCATTTTTGGAGGCAGTGTTCAATCTAATCTTGGGAAGACACATTAGTTATAAAACATTAAATTTTCCTTTGGAGGAAAAGAATAGAAAAATCATTGAAACAGATACAGTAATTGACCTCAATGGCAGCCTGAGTAATAGGAAGTCAATTGGAAATTCCAATTGAAATTCAAGCAAAACTAAAGCCAAGATGTAGTTGGTATATTCTGATTTATTTCATCAACGCTCTGTTCCTTATCATTCATGATCTTATTACGCATTTGGGATTTGGCTCTACATCCTGATTCCTTGATTTTAAAAGTGAATTCCAAAAGATAAGTGATTGAACTTGAGCTCATTATAGTTAAGAATTGGCAGCTATTAACTGGTTTTCAGAAAATATATGAAGCAAATATCTTTAAAGGCATAATTTTAAAAGTAGAATTATTAGACCAGGATCTTAATACACTGCATGTTGTTAATGAATGGTTAGTCTGAATACCAATGAATGGCCCTTTAATGATCTGAAATGTGCTTGGGATTTCAAATATAGTCTGCATGGAGTTGTGATCCATTAATTTGGTTAAATGATTGCCAAACACTGTAAATTACATAAAATTCAAAACCAAATTATGCAGAAATTAGAAATAAAGAGGTGGATTTGGCACTTTTGGTAGGATTACTGTCTGCCTTTCCATTCCCAAATAATGCCATTGGACACAATGTGGTTGATTTTAACTGCCTTTATTCAGGTGAGGTCCAGTTAGACAAGGACAATAGCTGGTGGCTATGAAAAAAGCCATTCATATCTCATTGTCTTATATCAGATTCCTGCCTATTTTCTGGGTCACTTACATCACATATTAACAGAGCTTGATCAAATGGGTGTCAAGATGAGATGATAACTATAGAGTAATAAGGCTTGTTATTTTTCAGTCATTAGCTCTTTTCTAACTCTGGATGGTACCAGCACTGGCAAGTAACAAACATTTGGTATTATTAGCATGAGGGAACATAAAGGCAGTTTTAAGTGCCTGCAGCAAGCTCCATAATGACTTGAATGTTCAATATTCCTATTACTGGAACGTGCATCATTAGTGAAGCTTCTGGCATACAAGATTAACTTGCTCTTCCCTTTGATATGTTTGGAAGCATCTAATTTTTGACCTGCAAGGATCAGAACTGGGTTTGCTGCTGTTTGTAAAATAATATAAATGATTTGAATGAAAATCGGTGTGATCAAATTAGTGTGCATGTTTACAGATGACCTGAAAATTGATGAAGTTGTAGATGGTGAGCAAGCTGGTCAAAAGATGCGGTAATTATATAGATCAGTTGGAAATATCGCAGAAACATGGCATTTGGAGTTTAATCCAGACAAGTGCAAGGCAATGCCTTTTGGGAGGTCAAATGAAAAAGAAAAGAATACTGTAAATCAGAATCAGAATCAAAAATATGTGATGTGATATTTGTTAAATTAGCAGCAGCAGTACAATGAAATACATAATATAGAAGAAAAACAGAAAAATAATAATAAATAAGTAAAACAATCACAGTATATATATAGAATAGATTAAAATTGTGCAAAAAATAGAAATACTATATATTATAAAAGTGAGGTAGTGTCCAAGGTTTCAATGTCCGTTTAGGAATCAGATGGCAGAGGGGAAGAAGCTGTTCCTCAATTTCTGAGTGTGTGCCCCCAGGCTTCTGTACCTCCTACCTGTTGGTAACAGTGAGCAAATAAAATGCCCTGGGTGCTAGAGGTTCTTAATAATGGGCGCTGCCTTTCTGAGACACCACTCCCTGAAGATGTCCACGGTACTTAGTAGGCTAATACTCAAGATGGAGCCAACTAAATTTACAATCCTCAGCAGCTTCTTTCAGTCCTGTGCAGAACACCGCCCCCCCCCCCCCCCCATACCACAGAGTGATGCAGCCTGTCAGAATGCTCTCCACGGCAGATCTATAGAAGTTTTCGAGTGTATTTGTTGATGTACCAAATCTCTTCAAACTCCTAATAAAGCATAGCCGCTGTCTTGCCTTCTTTATAACTGCATTGATATGTTGGGACCAGGTTAGATCCTCAGAATGGTAGGACCTTCAGGAATACTAATGTAGAGAGGGATTCTTGGTGAGTAAGTCAGCAATTCCCTGAATGTGGCAACTCAAGCAGGTAAGAAGATAAGGAATGCATACGGTGTGCTTGCCTTCGTTGTCAGGGCACCAAGCCTAAAAGTAAAGAAATCATATTGCAACTATATAAAACTTCGGTTTGGCCATATTTGAAATATTGTGTCCACGCCAAATGAAGGATGAAGAACCTTCGGAGAAGGTGCAGAAGGTGTTCACCATGGATTGGAGTGTATTAGTCATGAGGAGAGAATGGACAAACTTGGGTTGGCTTCTCTTGAGCATCAGAGGCTCAGGGGCTCCATGATAGCAGTATATAAAATTCTCAGGTAGAGGTAAGGTTGGTAGTCACTGTTTTTTTCCCAAGGTAGAAATGTCAAATACTTGAGGGCATAACTTTAAAGTGAGTAAACAATGTTAAAGATGTGCGAGGCGGGCTTTTTTTAAACACAGATTAGCAGGTGTCTGTAACCTGCTGCCAGGGGAGCTGGTAAAAGCATCTGGCAATATTTCAGAGGCACAAGAATAGGCAGGGAGGGGAATAGACAGCTGCAGGTACAGTATGTGCAGGCAGATAAGAACAGTTACATTGGAATCATGGTCATTGCAGGCATGGTAGGCCAGAGGGCCTATCCTGTACTATACTGTTCAATGTCCCATCCTGTGTTGAAAAACACATTCATATAATGCACTGAAAAGAAATTAGGACTTGGGAAATATGCTAGAAAATCTTCATAGCTGAATCTATGCAGAAGATTGTCTACTTGTCACCCTTCCCTCTGTCTACAGAGCTTTTCTATTATTACACATTGGCTCATAATGGCCACAAAATGCATCACAACTTCCTTCTAAAACTTTGGTAAACCCCAGGAGAAAAAGTGCCTAAGTGGTTGGCAAATAACAATTCCAATAATATTGCTGTGAATTATTCCCAGACTGGAAAAGAAATGACAGAACAGTGTTTTATTTTCCCAAGAGATATGTTGGGAAAATAGAAATTAGAAATGTGACCTCTATTATCTCATCCAGAAAAGTAGCAGTGGATTATTGCATAAGGAAAGTGGTAAAAGAAAGAGGGTAAGAAACTTTCTTTCTCATGGTTAGCACTTTATAAGAAATAGATACTTCTGCTTTCAATTCCCTTGTGAAGAGCACTAGCTTGCCAGCAAAGCTCTTACTCATTCAATTTATAATTAAAAGTCTGATAGATGAGGGAAACCAGATATGCAATTTTAAAGTGACCTCAAGGTGACTAAATTCATCCAAAGAGCAGGGTTAAAGTGAGTTAGGATCAAGTGGAGCTGGAACAACTGAAGGAGCAAGTAAAGGAATATATAGCGAGTGTGACTGGAGGCACCAAGTAAAAGCATGAGAGAGTCCAGTTTAAAACATTTTGGTTGTTCAGTTAGGATTATTGAATTGAATTGAATTAAACTGACTATATTTCTTACATACATGAGGAGTAAATCTTTACATTACATCTCCGTCTAAATGTGCCACGTGCAATCATAGTAATTTATAATAAAAAGAACAGTCAATGTAACATAGAAATACACTCAAGTCAGCATAAGTTAATCAGTCCGATGGCCTGGTGGAAGAAGTATTAAGATTAAACAAAAAGGTAAGCTGATAAAATAGTTTTGAATTTATTTAAATTTCACATCCGTCCCACAACGTGAGGGAGTAAATATCTTTGCATTATGACTCCGCCACAATGTACAGACATGTGAATTTAAACGTCTAACGGCTTGTAGAGAGCAGCTGTCCCGTAGCCTGTTGGTCCTGGCTTTTATGCTGCAGTACAATTTGCCAGACAAAAGCAGCTGAAACAGTTTATGGTTAGGGTGACTGGTGTCCTTGATGATTTTCCAGGCCTTCCTTACACACCTGTTGCTTTAAATGTTTTCAACAGAGATAAGTTCACATCCACAGATGCACGAGGCTATCTGTACTCTCTGCAATGCCCAGCAATCAAAATTGCAGTTTCCATACCAGTCAGAGATACAGCCAGTCAGAATGCTCTCAATGGTGCCCCTGAAGAAGGTTTTCAGGATTTGAAGGATTTGTAATGTGGAACTGAGGGATTTTGGAAGATAAATGAAACACATTTCATGGCATTAAGACCAGTGTAAGTAAATATAGTTTTGCCTGTGAAGCAGAGAACTCACAGAAGGCCATCCCTATACACTAGCAATTGAAAAAGGTCAGGTAAAGTCCTTAACTGTGAATTATAATATATTCTGCACAATATGTTAAAATCAAACTGTATATATAATATCTCTATAACTGTTAATTTGAAAGACAGACAATGCCAAAGCAAAATGTTTTGTCATAAACTAAAAGGAGTTGTATTTCTTCCATATGCAATTAGTGAGGAATACCCAGACACCCAGGTGAATATCCAAGCTCATAGAGTCCGAGAGCATTAAAGAACAGAACCAGGCCCTTTGTCCCATCTAGTCCATGCCAAACTATTAATCTGCCCAGTTCCATTGAATTGTATGCAGACCATAGCCCTCCATACCTCTCCCATCCGTATTATAAATCCAAATTTCTTGTAAGTGTTTAAATTGAACCTGCATTCATTTCTTCCACTGGGAACCCATTCCACACTCTCACTACCCTCTAAATGAAGGATTTCCTGGTGTCATCTTCACAAATCACTATAACCTTCCAGTAGTTTGGTTTCCAATCTATTAACCAGTTCTCCATCTGTCTTTTATGCCCCAGCCAATAAAGGAAAGTACTCTACCTGCTTTCTTAATCACCTCCACACTTACCAACTTACCACCAAAACTCAGTACTCATATTTGCAATTCGACAGTAGGGGCTGCAAAATCATCCAGCCATTGTAGGCAGAGACAAGCAGTTTCACATGATAATAATGAAGAGCATTTCTAAGGGACTAAAACTAAAGTCTGGTTATGATCAACTGACAAAAGATTGAATCCAGGATACCTTAATCTAAATAACTCATTCTCTCTCTGAAGTATCCTGTTGAGTCATTTTGGGATACACTCAGTGGCCACTTTATTAGGTATACCTGTAAGTCTGCCCATTAATGCAAATAGCTAATCAGCCTATTATATGGCAGAAACTCAATGCCTAAAAGCATGCAGACATTGTCAAGAGGTTCAGTTGCTATTTAGACCAAACATCAACATGTTACAACAGTGGTGTGCAGAAGAATACTTCTGAATGCACAACACGTCAACCTTTGTGGATGGGGCACAGCCACAGAAAACCACACGGAGTTCCACTCCAGTACCTAATATAGTGACCTCTGAATGTAAATTTCCAGATTATCACCACAATTTATAATTTCTCTCCAGCAATAAAATCAGTTTGTAACATTACACCATGTACATATTTCCTGTTTCATAATATTTTTGCTGTTGACTGAAAAGATGGTTTCTTCAGATGTATGTTAAAATTGTTATGCAACAGAGTGGCTGGGAAATGAAAAGGGACATGGTGAATTCCAGTTAATTGGGTACATTGGGACGAGAATGCTTTGTCAAATTAAGCAGCTACCCCAATTATTCAAAGTATCATGGAAATAGTTTAAAAGCTATAAAAACAAACTAGCATTTAAAAGAGTAAAAATTAAGTATTTAAATGAAACACAGAACAAATCAGAACACTACCAATATTATTACAGTTCTATTAAACTGTGTATTAATTCATAACGGTTATTGAAGGAGGTGTGTATACTGACATAGTGCTTGACTGGAGCTATCCATCCTTAGCTCCCTAGAGCATTGAGGTTTAACACTTTTCCCAAGAATCCAAAACGAACCAATTCTTTTGATCAGCTCCTGACATATTTGAACAACACGACAGGGTTATACAATCCACTGCTTACTTTGAACCTGATAGTGATATATGTTTATAGCAAAGGGATCTGTCTGGCATGCCAGGATGAAAAAGGTCTGTTTAATCAGCATTGCAGATATCATCTGTTCAAAATTTTTGAAGCAAGTTGGGGAGATTTCCATGTTTCTGCACTTACAGCATTAACACTACCTTTCTCGCCTTGTGCTTTCTTGAAGTTAATGTGGTGCCTACACTTTCTTTGAGACAACCATCAATCTGTTGCTTTAAAGTCTCGTGAAGACTTTATGAACTCTCATGACTCAGCTTCTTAGCTTGTTCTTCCGACTTGTTTTTTTTTACATTGATCCACTGACGTGCACACCTCATCCAGTTACAATGGAAAACCACTGACAGAGGGCCCCCTTCGACATCTGGATGCTTACCTTCATTCTTTCAATTTTGGGATGTTCCCTATTGTCCCTCCAGTCTTGCCCATTCTTCTCGCAGTTTAATGTGCTGATGTATCAAGCGTGTTATCAAGTTATCTCTGTCAGCCGACAATGTGTGGTGTTAGGTTGATGGCTTTTACTTTGCTGTATTAGAGTATTTTTTTAATTAGTGTCGGATCTTTCTATGGCAAGGGTCTCAAAAAGATTTTTAAGTCAAAATAAAAAAAAACTAAATTATCAAGAACCAGCATCCGTCAGCCCAAATCGATCACATAGTACATGCAACTGAAGAATGTTTGCTCTAAGCCCAGTATAGTGTCTCATGGCCACTTAAGTGCGCCTGATTCACCTTTCCCTTCCCCAATTAAGCAGCATAGTGTCCCAAATAAACAAAAGGAATCCCAACTATTTCCTTAATTTGTTTCTGTTCTTTAAGTGTTGTCCCAAATAAGTAGCTGCCCCGATTAACTGATGGCCCAATTAACCGGAATCCACTGTATTTTCTCAGATGACTTTCTTGAGTTTATATGTGTTTTTTTTTAAATTATTGGGATTTAGTTAACTTATTAACTAGAAATCTTAATTAAAATATTATTTAGTTTTCTGTGAATATTAGTGGCAATCTTTTATTTTGCCTATCAACAATAGATGACTCCTCCCCTCTGCCGAAACAGTGTTTAATATTGGCACCTTGGATAAGGATGTCAACGTAAAATAGTTATTGGTGCACAGTGCAATACAGTAAAAGACAGAGATGTCAAATAAAAGTAATCACTGAAAAGTATATCCACCACATGGAACTGAAGGTGCTAAACTCTTAAACATGGTTAAATCTTCAGAAGCCATTTGACTGGCAATTTACATTACCTGTAAAAATGCATTGAGCGCCTGTTCTGTGGGAAACACCCAAGCACTCCATGTAAAAGAACAGACTTTAGACATTGTGTGAAGATCGTTTTTCTCATCTGGTTCTTCCATTATGGAAGAAGTGAGGCAAACTGAGACTGCTGATAAAATAGGTGGGACAGAAAGTGTTTGGTAACATACTATTATTTATCAAGCTGGAAAGAGTGCAAAGGAGTTTTTTGTGGAGGTTGCCAAGATTCAAGGGACTAAATTATGGAGAGAGGAGATCTGGTTGGATCACTTTACGATAGAGTGTACGAGAATGAGAGTGATCTTACAGAGGTTGTTAAAATGATGAGGGACACAGATAGGGTCAGTGTGCACAGTCTTTTTCCCAGGAGCTGATGAATCATGAATAAGTGGGCACAGATTTAAGGTGAGACAGAAGAGATTTAATAGAAATTGAGTGGCAACATTTTCACCCCAAGTGGTCAGTATATCAAATGAGCTGCAAGAGGAAGTGTTTGAGGCAAATACATTAGCTCCATTTAAAATATACTTGGATAAGTATACATGGATAGGGGCTCCTTAAGGTTGTTATAGCTGGGGGAGGGGTCTTGGTGGTAAGGGCAAGCTCCCATTACCTATTAAATACTCCCAATGGTTGCCTCTGACAACCCACTCCAGCTTCTGGCCTTCTCGTGTGGTTTAGCTACTCAGCCTGGCAGAACCATTTCAACTGATAGGGGAAAGGGCAAAGGCAGGTTACTGGTGCTTTAAAGCCAGTCACTTCAGGCGGTGGAGCTCATCAGCCCTGGTTGGCAACTCATCGAGAAGAAGGAAAGCTGTGATCTCAAACCTCCACTGCCTTCTGGATATATCCACTCACAGATTCAGGAGTAAACCCCGAGGAAAAATCTGGAGCAGGAGTCCATTAGGCAATCCTACGATGAGTTCAACACTGACTGGCAACTCCTGCGACACCGCTGGTGCCAAATGGCATCAGCGCCTACCGTTCCTTTGGATTCATTAGCTGCGTGGAGAGGGGGAGCCTGCTACATGGGCAATGGCTTGGTGTCCATGTCAAACTGCATGGGCTTACATATCATGTAGAAAGCTGGGGCACAACATCCATGGTCGACCTTGACCAATGAAGGGCCTCACATGGATCGGAAAGTTGCAAGGGGATATAGGCCAAACACAGGAAAATAAGGGTTAGCTTAGATGGGAATCATGGGCCATGCCTGTGCTGTATTACTTTAGAGTAAATAATAAATTTGAGTGTTTGCGACCGTAGTTCTAAATTCAGTAGCCTTACATTTTAAAATATACTTTTTTAATAATTCCTTGTTTTTGAATGAGAAAATTATCCACAAACTTTTAGCTTCTGGAACACCTTTGATAACTGGTAATCCTGGGGTGAGTTTACCGGCTGTCAAGGCCATTCTGTAAGCATAGCTGCCCATAAACAGACTTCAAAGGGATATAGATCTGAATGAGCAAGAGCATACAGATGCAGCTTCATGTAGAAATATATTGACACATAAAAATGAGAAAAAGAAAAGTATATATTTGGCAGGAAGAAAATTGGGTCCTATTCAAAAGTACCTGAACCTCCTTGTACGTGGCCATTGAAAATATACCAATAGACATTCTCGATTTTAGAATGCTTATTCAATAGTAAAGTTCAAAGAGACTTTGCTTTCTCATATGCTATGTATGATGGTTTCATATTTATTTGTAATTGAGCAAGAGCAGCATGTTACTTCTCCTCAGCTTCAGGAATAGCATTAGAAAGGTGAATGGAATATTGGCTTCTATTACAGGAGGATTTGAGGAAACCAGCAAAGGTGTTTTGCTGTAAAGTTATGAAGCCTTCATGAGACCTCACATGGAGTATTTGTATATGTTTCATCACATTTCTGCCCTGGAAGCATCTGGGGATAATTATCTTCACCAAGAAACAGTATTACCATTCATCCTTCCTATTCAATGTCATTACCATCAGCAGTGGTTCCATCATTAACATTCTCAGAGTTAGTATTGACCATAAAATTATTTGGAATAATTAAGTAAATACCTCAATTCAGAGACTGAGTATCCTGCAGAGAGTGGTCTGCAGGAATGTAATGGACTATACTTAACTTGCTTGGATAAGCTCAACAACAGTCAACAGCGTCTGGAATAAAAGTTGATTTGTGCGCCATCCACCAATAGAACACAGTAACGATGTCATATGCCAACTGCAATGTGTACTGCAGTTACTCACCCAGGGCACTGTGACAGTATCTTCCAAACCTCTTCCAAACCAAGAAGGCACCAAAGTATACTATGGCATGGAAGTTCTCTTCCAAGTGCCACACCATTGTGAACTGGAAATACATTGCTTCATCTTTGCAGGGCCTAAATATCGTTTTTCATACCAAATGGCACCTTTACAAAAGAAAACTGAGGCAGCCTGAGAAAGCTGCTAATCACCATATTTCCTAGAACTATCAGGGATGCGGCCTTCCCTGCAACGTTTCCTAACAATCAATTAATTAAAAAATCGATTCTGTTTTACTTACAATGACTGGGCACGATGCTCCTGTTAAAACATTCAGTTTGCGTTATTGCTTGTCACATAATAAAGCAGGAAAAGCTATATCTCAGAACATGAACATTCGTCCACTTAAGAAAGTATATGTTGTCACTGAAGAAAATGGTTCAGAAATAAACTGAAGTTAGGAGTCATGCTATTTTCAGTGTTAGTATAGGAGTCATCTCTCCATTGAGTAAACAATGAGCTTTCAATATTTATAAAGATTCTGCAAGTTATGGTAAGAACACTTAATACAAAAATGTGGCTTTTGATACATTCTGAAGAGTGTGTAAAGATCATTTTCAGATGCAGTGACCGATAATTACATTAGTTTACCCCAGTAACATCTGATGTAGTTACAGCAGTCCAATGCACCAAACCATCTATCATTTACAGTTCCTGAATGAAGTTTCCCTAAATTAAAATTTGGACAGAGTATATTATCTAAACAACTGCTCATGCTTAGAACATTTATTTCACTTTGTAAATCCACTGCCAAATTTCATATACAAACAACAGTGCAGTTTAGAAGAGTCTACCTCTCTATAGAGCATTACTTCAAGTGTAATTACTGGTTCAGGATTAAACATTGCACAAAAGATTGGTAGTTTGACCATTTTACAGTATTCAGCTGGGCATTTTTGTGAATCAGAAGTTATACTTGGCAAATTAATCATACACTTATCATTATACCACAGCGAGCTATAAAGTAATCCACTAATATTGTTGACTTCACAAAGGGTAAAGTAAAACTTTGTGTCAAGAATAGAGCCATCGATTCTTGTATAATACGATATTGGAGGTCATTACCTGGTCATTCACTCCACTCCGACCGCCTACTAGACTAACTCACCAGTTACAACCCCCATCCTTTTTTGTTATATTTCAATTTCAAAGTGAATTTATTATCAAAGTACATACATGTCACCATATACTACCCTGAGATTAATTTTCTTGTGAGCATTCACAGTGAATACAAAGAAAGACAATATAATCAATGAAAATCATATACAATAGTGACAAACAACCATAGTGCAAAAGATGACAAACTCTGAAATTACAAAAAAAAGAAAAAAAAACAATAAATATTGAGAACACTAGTTGTAGAATCCTTAAGAGTGAGTCCATATTTTGTGGAATCAATTGTGGGTGAGTGAAGTTACCCCTCTGGTTCAAGATCCCATTGGTTGAGGGGTAATATCTATTCCTGAACCTGGTGGTGTGGGTCCTGAGGCTCTTGTACCTCCTTCCCGATGGCAGCAGTGGGAAGAGAGCACGGCTTGGATGGTGGGATCCGTGATGATGGGAGCTGGTTTCTTGTGGCACTGCTCCTTGTGTATGTGCTCAATGGTGGGAGGGGCTTTCCCTGTGATGGTCTAGGCTGTATCCACTACCCTTGGAGGGGTTTTCAATTCAAGGGCATTAGTGTTCCCATACCAAGCCTTGATGTAACCAGACAGTATACTCTCCACCCTGCATTTATAGAAGTTTTCCAGAGTTTCAGATGACATGCTGAATCTGCACAAACTTCTGAGAAAGTAGAGGTGCTGTTGTGCCTCTTCATAATGGCAGTTACGTGATAGGCCCAGGGTAGACCCTCTGAAATGATATGGCAAAGGAATTTAAAGTTGCAAACTCTCTCCACCTCTTATGCCCTGATGAGGACTGGCTCATGGACTGCTGGTTTCTTCCTCCTGCAGTAAATAATCAGCTCTTTGGTTCTGCTAACAGGCTGTGAGAGGCTGTGGCATCTCTCAGCCAGATTTTCAATCTCTCTCCTATAAGCTGACTTGTCACCACCTTTTATTTGGGCTGCAACATTGGTGTTGTCATAAATTTCAATATGGCATTGGAGCTGTATTTAGCCTCACAGTCGTAAGGGTGAAACAAGCAGAGTAGAGGGCGATGCACAATGCCTCGTGGTGCACCTGTGCTGATGGTCATTGTGCAGAAGATTTCGTTGCCAATCCAAACTGACTGCAGTCTGCGTGTGAGTAAATTAGTCTTCAACATGGGAATTAGCCAATACCACTTTGACGGCCAGAATGGAGTCTGCTCCAGTACAGCTCCAGTACATTCCACACTCCAGCTGCAGGCTCTTTTTCACCCTTGACAATTTATTTATTATAGGATTAGAATGAATAGGTGCTTAATGCATGGGGAGCAGACATAGTGGGTTGAAGGACTTGTGTACATGTTCCATCTTTCTATGACTCTCCAAGTCTAAGTTGGAAAGTGCATAATGTAATGTTAAAGGAACTTCACACAGGAAATCCTTCCCAACCAGCTGAACGGTGTAAGACTCAGTTACTGACAAACAGGAAGATTGGCACTTAGTCTGTTCCTTAAAGAGAACAAATCAGAACCATGCTTCTTGCAAAACAAGCTAGCACGTCATAGAAAGGGAACAAAAACATACCAAAGGAGAAACTTGAAGTAAAGCAAACCAATGAAACATCATGAGAAATTGGAGTATCAGCGAAGTTGAACTTGGACAAATTCCCAAGGCCTAGGATGAATAATTTTGCTCTTGTTTAAATAACTCAAAGAAACAAATAAGCATAAAACTATCATACACAGTATATGAAAATCAAAGCTCTCTTTGAAGGTTACTGTATTTAAATCTAAATATTTAAACATCCAGTTAACCCAATTATCTAAACAGCAACATGTCTAACTAAATAAATAAAAATATAATTCTAAAAAAATTAGGTAAAAAATAAAATAAAATCTCACATGGATAACTCTCTTTGGTTCACCTATCTCTCTTTCTTCTAAGGTTCTCCTCAAGATTGAAGGTGATTTGATTCACTTCTGGATTTTTGGGGTTCTGAAGTGATTGACGAGACCAACGTTTGCAGAAAGAGCTGCCTGACTGGACTGGGGGTGCGTACTTTCTGGTAATGCAATTCTGCAGTTTCTACAGCGATTCTATGTGGTAATAATGCATGACACTTTAGATTCTCAGTATCACTCTGAATGCTCATTCTCTACTTTGAGTAGTAGACACGGGAATTAGAGAGTCACATAAGCATGGAAAGAGCGGAGAGGGGAGAGGGACAGGGAGAGAGAGCGAGAGGGAGAGGGAGAGAGAGCGAGAGGGAGAGAGAGAGAGAGAGAGAGAGAGAGAGAGAGAGAGAGAATAGTATTAATTACTTCAAGGCTATTCATAGCAAATACACATAAGCAGCCCTACATAAGCAAGGGAAGAAAAGCACTGCCTTATAAAATGATGTGGAGCCAGGACACAATTGTATTATTATTAGATCAATAATCTGGATATCAAGAACAAAGTCCTGAAGACTTGGGTTTGAGTCCAACCACTGCAAATGGTGATAAATTTGAATTTGAATTCTGGAATTACAAAGCCGAATGATGACCAGGAAAATCATTGTTGATTGTTGCAAAGAAAACCCTGATCAGCTGATTTCCTGTTGGGGTGCAAATTAGGTCTGGCCTATACATGACTCCAGGCCCACATGAATTTGCCCTTTGAAACTGCCGAGTGATCCATTCAGTTGTATTAAGCAGCTAGAAAACCACAAGAACTAAACGGGAGTGGGCCTAGGCACCAGAAATAACGACGGCAAAAATGCCCTGTTGACACTATAAAGGCTTCCTTACCAATATTTAGGAACTTGTGCCAGACTTCAAGAGCTATCATATAGACCAGTCAAGCAAAATCCTTGAATCATGATGTTCATATTTACTGAATCATTTCTTACAGTTAACATATTAGACATCATCATCTCTATCCCTGGGTATTTCCTGTGACACCCAGCAGAGATGGCAACACAGCCATGAGAGGAAAGTCCTGGGAATTCTGAACGTTGGTTCTGGATCTCATGAAATCTCATAGCATCCTGATAAACTTTGGCAAGGAAACCTTCTACTGCTCAACACTTTCTATCCTCCCTCGGCTGATAAGTCAGTAGTACTCCATGTCGAACTGCTCCTGGAGAAAATTTGTAAACTGGTAAATTGGTTTACTGCTGTCACTTATGCTATGATACAGTGAAAAACTTTATCTTATTTTAATTTTAATTTATTTAGAGATACAGCACCGAACAGGCCCTCCAGCCTTTCGAGCCATGCTGCCCAGCAACCCCTGACAACCCCAGTTTAGACCTAACCCAAGCATGGGACAATTTACAATGGCCAGTTAACCTACCTGGTTTGTCTTTGGACTGTGGGAGGAACCTAGAGAAGGACACATAAACTCCTTCCAGAGGACACCGGGATTGAGCCCCAAACTCTGACGTAATAGTGTGGTGACCGCTGTGCCACTGTGGTGCCCTATTTTGCATGCCATCTGTACAGCTCATATCATTGCAACAGTGAAAGTGAAAACAATAACACAGTATGATGCATTGATAAAAACTGGCGAGGGTCAAAGGGGAGATGCCAAATTTCCTTAGTCTGAGCACTGAATGTGGCAAAGGAGCAAAGTGTATACTGGCTGGGTCTTCAACTCTTTAACACACTACTTATTGAGCTGGCCAATTGTTAGAAGGTATTATAGCGACATTGGATCTTCGTAACCTTGTGACGGTACCAACAAGAATGAGAAACCTACAATCTCAACCTCACCAATCTACCTGTCACAGTGGTATCTGTCCATAATGACTACATAATGTACAGATTTTCTAGATAGGAGATCTTGTCTTCACAGTGAAAGCACACATCATGGTATCATGTGGCACCATCACTGTGTTAACCGGATGGATGGCAAACTGATCTTACAACTTAGAACTGGGCAGCCATGAGGCCTTGTGGGATGCCAGCAGCAGTATTATGCTCAACCACAATCTGGAACCTTATGGCCTGGCATATCCCCCACTCTATCATCACAATCAAAGCAAGGCTCAATGAAGAGTGCATGAGATCATGCCAGGAGCAGCATCAAGCATACCTTAAGAGTGAGGAATCAACTTAACTACTTGAATGACAAGTGACCCACACAGTAGCAATAGAAGGAGTTAGTCCACAACCTGATCAGATCGACCCTGGAGTTTTACCCCACCCATTCATGAATGGCGGTGGGGGTAATAAACTCACTGGAGGAGCAGGCACCACAAGCATCCTCATTCTCAATGATAGTGGAGTGAAGCACACCAGTGCAAAAGTCAAAACTGCAGCATCTGCAGGAATCTTTAGCCTAAAGTGCCAAGTGTTTGATCCACCTTGACCTCTTTCAGTAGTTCCCAGTATGGCAGATGAAAATATTCAGCTAATTTGGTTCACCCCGTGTCAAATCATCAATCGGCTATGGGTCCTGACAAATACTATTCCAACAATACTACAGTGGACTCATGCTCCACAACTTACTGCTCCAGTACAGTTAAAATACTGGCATTACCTGCCAAGGTGGAAAATTAGCCAGGTATGTCATGTCCATTAAAAGCAGAATGAAACTATCTCAGCCAGTTACCAGCCCATTAGATTCCTTTGATCATCAGCAATGTGATGAAAGGAACAATTAATGGTGTTACCAAGCAGCACTATCTTAGCAACAGCTAGCTTAGAAACTCATTTTGGATTCTGCCAAAGACAGCTCCTGACTTCAATACATCCTTGGCCCAAACATTGACATGAGCTGAACTCTAGAGATGAAGTGAGATGATCCACCCTTGACATCAAGGTAGATTTTGTTTAGGTTGGGACAGAGGCATGTTTACCATTGTGTTACATCACCTTTCCTTTCAATAACACCTTTTAATCGTTTTGGAACTGAGGATACTAATTGTAGTAGATTTGCAATTGGAAATTTTGTCCATTCTTGCTTGATATAAGACTTCCAGCTGCTCAACAGTCCGTGGTCTCCGTTGTCTGATTTCCTCTTCATGATGTGCCATACATTTTCAATAGGAGATAGATCTGGACTGGCAGCAGGCCAGTCAAGCACATGCACTCTGTGTGTACAAAGCCACACTGTTGTAGCCCGTGCAGAATGTGGTCTAGCATTGTCCTGCTGAAATAAACATGGATGTCCCGGGAAAAGACGTCGCCTTGATGGCAACATATGTCTCTCTAAAGTCCTAATATACGCCTCAGAGTCAATGTTACCTTCACATACATGCAACTCACCCATGCTGTGGGCACTGATGCACCCCCATACCATCACAGATGCTGGCTTTTGCATTTTTCGCTGATAACAATCAGGATGTCATTTTCATCTTTGGCACGGAGAACTCGATGCCCGTTTTTTTCCGAAAACTAGCTGAAATGTGGACTCGTGACCACAGCACACGGTTCCACAGTCTTTCGGTCCATCTGAGATGAGCTCGGGCCCAGAGAACTCACCGGCGTTTCTGCATAGAGTTGATGAATGGCTTCCTCCTTGTGTAATACAGTTTCAAGTTGCATTTCTGGATGCAGCGACGGACTGTGTTAAGTGACAATGGTTTTCCGAAGTACTCCCAAGCCCAGGTGGCTATAATTGTCACAGCAACATGACGGTTTCTTAGGCAGTGCCGCCTGAGGGCTCGAAGATCACGCGCATTCAACAGTGGTTTCCGACCTTGCCCTTTACGCACTGAGATGTCTCTGAATTCTCTGAATCTTTTCACAATATTATGTATTGTAGATGTTGAAAGACCTAAATTCTCTGCAATTTTGCATTGGGAAATGTTCCTTTTGAACTGACCAACAATTCTCTCATGCATTTTGGCACAAAGGGGTGAGCCACAACCCATCCTTGCTTGCAAAGACTGAGCCTTTGATCAACACTACTTTTATACCCAGTCATGATACCTCACCTGCTACCAATTAGCCTGCTTAATGTGGAGTCTTCCAAATCGGTGTTACTTGAATATTCTGTGCACTTTTCAATCTTATTTTAACTCTGTCCCAACTTTTGTTGAGTGTGTTGCAGCCATTAAATTCTAAATTTGTGTATATTTACAAAATACAATTAAGTTGGTCAGTAAGACGATTGAAAATCTTTTCTTTGTACTTCTGTCAGTTAAATAAAGGTTCACGTGAATTAACATATCACAGATTTTTGTTTTTATTGCATTTTGGAAAATATCCCAACTTTTCTGGAAATGGGGTTTGTACAAGATGCACTGCATTGACTCACCATGGCTCTTTATACAACACCTTCCAACCCAACATCTATCAGCTAAAAGGCCAAAGGCAGAAAGAGTATGGAAACACCATCACCTAGAAATTGCTTTCAAGTCATACACTATCCTGACCTGGAAATAATCACCATCAAACTCCTGGAACTATCTTCTAAAAGCACAATGAGTGCACAAGGACTGTAGTGACTCAAGAAGACAGCTTACCACAATGCCCTTAAGGTCAATGACTAATGGACAATTAAATGCTGGCTCAGCCTGCACAGCTCGGATCCCTTGAATAAATAACAACAAATAACCTGCCTTAATGGTAGTGGTGTGCATCATTCCAAAATCTGACTCACTAGCATTTAAGAATACAGGGAGCTGGATTGGTTGCATTTGTTCTGAGGGATTGGCTGAAGCCCGTATATGCTATGACGTTACCATGCATGTTCACTTCAGATATATAGACAACTTGGGTTGAATACCCAGATGTACATACAGCCATTTAACAATCAGGTTTTTAGTTCAATTTGGAACCATATACAAACAATGCATGAAGCAAGAGATCCATCTTCTCCTCTTTGAATTAGCTCCAACCTGTGAGCAGGGGATCAGGAAGTACACTACCAGATATAACCATGCAACTTCCATCGATAGCAGGTCATGAATTAAACCAGCTTCTTTCATAAATAAAGATAAAAACTAACTTTTAACTAAATGGATAAAAGTTAGTTAAAATTAGATGCAGATGTACTTTAATGTAATGGTGAGAACAACGCTTTACAGTACCAGTGACCAGGGTTCAATTCCCACTGCTGCCTGTAAGGAGTTTGCATGTTCCTCCTGTGACCACATGGGTTGCCTCTGGGAGCTCTGGTTTCCTCCCACATCCCAAAGATGTACTGGTTTGTAAGTTAACTGGTCATTGTAAATTGTCCTAGGATTAAATTGAGGGATTGCTGGGAGGCTCGAAGGGCCAGAAAGGTCTTCTCAGTACAGTATGTAAATTTTTAAAAAATAGACAAGAACGTGTACTTAATGCACTTAGCAGCATATGCACAAAGTTAAAGAGTCACGTGGCACAGAAACAAGTCCTTTAGCCCACCAAGTCCACGCCAATTTATTCTCCATACATTCCCATCATCTTCTCCCAGACCCTACCATTCATCCCTGCACAACAGAGGCATCTTACAGTGGTCAATTAACTCACCAACCTGCACATCAGTGAGATATGGGGGGAGGACGAGAGAGACGGGAGCACCTAGAGAAAACCCACGTGGGGAACATACAAACTCCCACACAGATCAGGACTGAACTCGTTCACTGCAGCAGCCTCACAAGCTACACCGTTCGAGTAGCTGAAGAAGTCTAAGGCACAATAGTGGATTTTATCACTCACATGTAATTACTGGCTATGAATTACTCAAAAAGGCATTGCCACAATACATACACAGAAAAATATATGCATTTTATGTTGTGCGTAATTACATTTGTTTCTGCAAGGTTTCACAAACAAAATCTTAGAAAATATAACATGCATTGGGTGAATTTCCCCATTTGTATGATAATTATCAGAATAAATTTAGTAATATAATTGAAATATGCATTTTTCCCCATTTCTAAAATCCTGAATTGTGATAACTATCTTAACAACTCTAACATAATGAGATGAAAAGCTACCTGTAGGACTTCAGAAGACGCACTCGCTTCTTGCCCCTTGGAGAGAAATAAGAGCCTAAGACTGCAGAAGAATCACTGTAATAGGCCATAAGCTGCTGCGAAGTTAAACCTAGCAATAAGGTTTGATAAAAGCTAAAGCGGGATGATGACACGGTAAATACTATGCCGTACTCATGCAAAACAACTGACTGCTACTTTCTGCAATAGGGCACGATTTTCAGCAGTTAGAAGCAGAATACAAATAGATTTTGTTTCCGCCAACTCTCGCACTACACGAGATCTGGGTTAAATACTCTTAGTCGGTTATCTTATTACCGCAGGAAAGCCGGTTCCTTTTCATAATCTACACACAATTATGAAATTCCAGCAATACAGCATTGCTTTAGATACAAAATGATATATCAGGAAATGTGACCCAGAACTTTCTTTTATAAATTAACTACCTCATGAGATATGGAAAGCTGAGAGGGAAATACTATCCAAGTACAATTTCCAGTTGTATCTCAACTGCTGATTGACGTCAGCTACCATGACCAACAGCTTGTCTGAAAGGAGTTAATCATCTGTCAGTTCACTTACTCAGATTACACAACATTCATAAAGCTTCACTTGTATTTTTCCCCATTTTACAATCTGTATAATATATTATGTTCATTAGTTGATCAACTCAGTTACTTCTGATCCTTAAGCTGTTTAGGACTCATTTTCCTTCTGTAGTATTAAGCAGTACTGCATCATAACAAAGCTAAGTTGGGCTTTCTGAAATTTAAAGGAACAGGTTGGACAAGTGATTTTCAAACTTACTGGGTCTGCAATCTCAAGTACACCCATTGACTAGAAATGCTAGCAGACAGAATCATCAATACTTTGGAAGCATTTTAAATAAAAGATACAGATTTAGACATGTTTGCATGGATTCTGAGAAAAAAAAATAGGCTCGTGTGTTCATTCAAAGGGTGATGGGGCAGCTCACAGCAGAATCAGAATCAGGTTTATGATCACTGATATATGCTCAGAAATTTGATGTTTTGAGGTAGCAGTGCAGTGCAATACATTAAAATTACCATAAGTCATAATAAGAACATATAAAAAAAGTAAATAAATAGTGTAAAAAGAGAGCAGCATAGTGCCTGTGTTCATGGATTCATGGACCATTCAGAAATCTAATGGCAGAGGGGACGAAGCTGTTCCTAAAATGTTGAGTGTGCATCTTCAGGCTCGTGTATCTTTTTCCTGATGGTATTAATGAGAAAATGCCCTGGATGGTGGAGGATTTACACATAAATGATCTTCAGTGTAAATCCATGGGAGTACCATGTTCAAACTAGTCAATATTTGTCAAACAGTTTGGATCATGTTGTTGAGGATTCCAGAGGATTTACCTTTGCTGAAAACTCTATCTCTATCTGTGGTAAGAGTAAAATCAAGCTTTGCTTTAAAGAATCTCCCCTAAAGTCAAATTCCTTGCTAAAATGCACTTTGCTTGGCAAGGTGTGGAGGGGAGGCTGTTACCTATCCAAAGCAATTACTAATGGTGTAATTTAAGATATTGGTGTACCTATCTAGAAGCAATTAAGTTGCAAGAAAGAAGTAACAAATCTCCTTGGGTAGGAATGACTGGCTTGTCACTAAGATAGGAGAGAGAATGCTGACTTTTTCAGTCCCACAGAACAGAACTGACTTGTCTGCAAAGTTAGGTGGGAAAACCATGCCAGATATCTCTTGCAGACAATATTTAAATTTTGACAAAATAAGATTCTGGTCTGTGCAAATTCATGAAGACTGATCTTACACTGCAACCTTCAGCACATGAATGTTGAATTGCATCACAACCAAATGGCTAACCACAAATTTCAAACACAATGGTTATGAGAAATATCAACAGACACTTCCTTACAGGAAAAGAAACTCCTGTTTGAATAATGATAAGGCAATCATGAATCTTCTGGACTCTGTTTTCACCACAAAAGCCTGGAGACATATGCTGTGTTCTTTGTTGAGCTCAGTGTTATGATTCAATGTTACAAAAAAAAAACCTAAAAACTTCAGGGAGGCAACTATCACGATTACTGAAAGATTATCAACCTGGCAAGATGCAATTTACCACCGATGCGGCAGAGAGGGCCTCAAGATGGCTGTGGCTCAAAAGAGGGGAGCCATGGAGTCATACGTAGCTAGTCATCTGGACACAAGTCGGCTGGGTCACCTGGAGGAAGGTGTATGACGTTGAAAGACCCAAAACACCTGATAGTTCTGGGAACATCACTGAAGATGTGTTCAAGGGCATCAGTAGATGTATGTCATGTATCAACTCCATCTGAAAGAGGCTGTCCACAACTGAAATAAATCAGTATATTTCAAGGCCCAGAATGCAATCTGGTTATGGGAAAAGCTTATTCATCTGTATACTGAAAAGGTGTAAAAGCATCTTGGACTTACCATTCACGGAATATACGTGAAAGAAAAATCTGTCTTGCTGATCAATATAAAACTTATAACCAAATGAAGTAGCATATCTTTTATTGTGACTGGTGGCAAATGAATACACTGTACTATATATTAGCACATTTTTTGAATAAAGCATATTAATTAGGGAGAAAAGTTATTTGTTAAATTTCAAAAGTTAATTTCTGACTATACTTCTAATGGGATTTTTACCTAATAATGCAGCAAAAATCTAGTTCCAAACCTCTATTTAAATTTGTGGAACGTATTGTTTAAACATCCAAGGCTTCCAAAAACTAGGAGACCTAGTTAGAGAATCAGGACAAAGTGAGAAAAGTACCCTCTTTTGTAGCTAAAATTATTGGGTATATCTTGAGACATTTCTTTCTGCAGTTACTATTGAAGGTTAAAGGCATTTCTTCTCTAAAGATATGTTGCTTGGAAACATAAGAAAGAAATATGAGAAAACAAAATAGGAACATGTAAAAATTTTCAAAGAGCTCAGTGCATTTCCCAGCTTTTATCATGACAGAATCAAGACAATGCCAACATAACATTGCTGCACCTGTTTGTATGAAATGGTAAAAGGCACATAAATTTATTTGAAGTCTTCCATAAGAGGATGCAGGTGTTACAAAAGATTAATGAATAATTGAATTATAAGCATTAAGTAATAATCTGCTCCATGGATGCACACTGACACAATATGTTACTTCACACTTAACTATATGTTACTTAACTCATAATCCCTCCAACGGACAACTGAGATGCTAAACAAAAAAAAAATTTGCTAAACTTCAACTTTAATAGAGCAGGCCTGCTGTGGAGGAAGAATCCTTTCATGTGGTGAGTTGTGTGACAATGAAGTTACACTTTGTAGTTTGGTACGGCATCTGTTCACTGAACTGTACATCACAGGGAGGCTGGTGAAGACCGTGTATAAATCATGAATGGTTGCTATTTTTTCCTCATGGCAGACACACTGCAAATTTGTCATTGATATCACCAGCACATCAGAAACCAGTAAGACAAATGGGCACAAGCAAGCTGCTGAGCTGTATTGTAACCAATGCTTGAGGCGTAGTTACTGTTTCTTTCAAACCACTGCTTCTGATGGTTATGATAAAACGTATTACTTTTGTACATTTAGCATCCATGATTCTTGAAAAGAAAGTACCCAGAACAAGCCAGAAAGAAAGCAGTTTGAAAATGCATGTTTGCTTGTTTCTCCTGCAAGGATCTGTTGCTAAATTTGATAGCTTTAGGTGGTAAACATGGGGTAGGATATGATCAGTCTTGCACAGCAGCTCCACACACCTTACTTGAAATACAGTGGATTCCAGTTAATTGGGGCAGTCACATATTAGGGACAACTCTTGAAGTACAAAAACTAATTGAGAAAATGGCCAGGGTTCCCTTTTTTTATTTCGGACATTATGCCGCTTAATTGAGGCAGGAGACTGTTGCCAAACAGTTTCTAATTAGCGTCAGTTGCGTGCACTTGTGTGTCTGTTTGACACTACACTGTGCTTAAAAAAACAGTTTTTAAGACAGCATTAATGGTGTCATGCTCAAAAAGCAGTGATTTTAGTCATTGATAGTTGGCGAGAAATAAGCAGAAAGACAATTCAGAACTGTTTTGCTCTGCGGTTTCAAGCATTCAGGTCTGTTGATGTTAGGAATGACTGGCAGTGGAAGTGAAAGCAGTGAAGTCGTTAGGAAATAGGAAAAATTTGAAGGTATCAACAATCATATTTAAAATGAAGACTTAGAGGAAAAATCAAAAGCATTGTATGAAGACAGTCTATTACTTGCACTAGGTGTCTGCACTGATATTACAGACAATCAAAAGAACATATCAGCATACACTGGATTAATTCCTCTGACTACTAAGAACTAATACACGGTAATGTAATAGTATTGCTAGTGCCATAATTTGTTCTGTGTTTCATTTTAAATACATAATTTGTTACTCAGTTAAATGGTAGTTTGTCCTTTTCATATTAATTTAACTATTTCCATGAAACTTTGGCTAATTGGGACAGCTGCTTAATTGGACCAAATGTACTCATTCCGACGTACTCCAGTGGGAATCCACTGCATATGTGCAGTACTCAAATACTGTACCTCATTAGAAGAATATTCATAACCTAAGTATTTAGGATCACAATTTTTAGGATCTAAAATAAAATATACTGATTATGAAATAAAATATATGCAATTATTCAAAACTCTGGTGCTCCATGAAGTTCCATCCTCAGCCTCCTAGTCGACTTCCTGTATACTCATGACTGTCTAGCCTAGTTCTGCTCTATCTCCATCCACAAGTACACAGATGATATCATTGTAGTGGGCTGTATCTCAAATAATCATGAATACAGAAAGAGAGAGAGAACATAGAAAACCTACAGCATAATACAGGCCTTTCGGCCCAGAAAGTTGTGCCAAACATGTTCCTACCTTAGAAATTACTAGGCTTATCCATAGCCCTCTACTTTTTTTAGCCCCATGCACCTATCTAAAAGTCTCTTAAAAGACCCTATCATATCTGCCTCCACCACCGTGGCCAGCGATCCATTCCACGCACTCACCACTCTCTGAATAAAAAACTTACCCCTGACATCTCCTCTGTACCTACTCCCCAGCACCTTAAACTTGTGGCAACCATTTCAGCCCTGGGAAAAAGCCTCTGACTATCCACACGATCAATGAATCATGACAAAAAAAATTCCCTCAATCTGAACCAAACAAAATAGTTAGACTTTGACGTCAGAAGGGGGAGTAGTACACATGCTCACATCTGCATTGACGGTGTTGAGGTTTGAAAGAGTTGAGAGCTACAAGTTCAAAGGTCAACATTCAAGTAAATTTATTATCAAAGTACATATATGTTACCATGTACTACCTTGAGACTTATTTTGTTGCAGACATTTACAGAAAAACAGAAAATCAATCTAAGTAAGAAGACAAACTGTGCAAATAAAAATAATTCTGAGAACATAATTTGTAGAGAGTCCTTGAAAGTGAGTTTGTAGGTCATAAAATCAGTTCAGAGCAGTGGTGAATGAAGTTCTCTGCACCAGTTCACGAGTGTAGGGTAATCTGGTTGTAGGATACTAACTGATCCAGAAGATGGTGACGTAGAACCTAAGGACTCCTGCCTGCTGGTTGTAGTAAGAAGAGGATGTGGCCTGTATGGTAGGGGTTTTTGATAATAGCGTCCTGTGTAAGTGTACTCAGTGGTGCGGAGAGTTTCACTAGTGATGTACTGTGTTGCATCCATTACTGTTTGTAACCTTTTCCATTCCTGGGCTTTGGCATTTCCAAACAATGCCATCGTGCAACCAGTTAAGATTCCACTGTGCATCTAAAAAAGTTTTTGGTGACATGCCAAATCTACACAAACTGCTAAGAAAGTAGAGGCACTGTTGTGCCTTCTTTGTATTGGCACTTATGTGCCTGTTCCAGCACAGAATCTGATAACTGATGCCAAGGAATTTAAAGCTACTGACCCTCTCCACCTCAATTCCCCTAATGAGGAATGACTCAAGGAACTGAGGCTTCTTCCTCTTGTAGTCAATAATCAGCTCTTTAGTTGTGCACGTATTGAGTGACACCACTCAAACAGATTTTCACATGCTGACTCATCACCCCCTTTGATTCAGCCTACAGTAATGGTGCTTGCAGCAAACTTGGAAACAACCTTAGAGATGTACTTAGCCACACAATCATAAGTACATGATTGACAAAGCTACAAAGTAATCTTGCAGCTCTATAAAAGCCTGGTTAGTCCACAATTGTAGTAAAGTGTTCAGTTCCAGTCACTTCATGAAAGGAAGTTAGTGGAAGCCTTAGAGAGGGTGCAGAAGAGATTTACCAGGATGTTGCCTGGATTGGAGAGCATGCCTTATGAGGAGAGGTTGAGTCATCTAGAGATAGTTTTCATGGTATTTGGAAGTACATGATAAAATAGGCCAAAGCCAGCAACATTTCCTAAAGGGAAATGTTGCCTGACAAATCTGTTGGAATTCTTTAAGGATGCAGGATATGCAGGATAGACAAAGGATGGTCAGTGGATGTTGGTTACTTGTCTTGTGTTTTCAGAAGGTCCTTGACAAGTTGCTGCACATGAGACTGCTGAATAAGATAAGAGCCCATGGTATTACAAGACAGATACTAGCATGGACAGAAGATTGCCTGACTAGCAGAATAAACAGGGCTTTTTGCTGCAGGTGACTGGTGGTATTCCACAAGGGTTGTTGTTGGGACCACTTCTTTTCAAGTTATATGTCAATGATTCTTGGATGATGGAATTGATGACTTTGTTGACAAGTAGAGTGGCAGACATTGTTGAGGAAGCAGGAAGCTTGCAGAAGGACTTAGATATATTAGTAGAATGGGCAAAGAAGTAGAAGGAAAAAAGATTTAGACTATTTTATAAATGAAGAGAAAATTCATAAATCAGAGGTGCAACGGTATTTGAGAGTGTTCGTACAGGATTTCCTAAAGATTAACTTACAGGTTGAGTCAGTGGTAAGGAAGACAAGAAGACAAGAATATAAAAGCAACGATGTAATGATGAGGCTTTTTGAGGCATCGATTAGATCACACGGGAGTACTTTAGGCAGTTTTAGGTCACTTATCAATGAAAAGGTGTGCTGGCATTGGAAAAGGTCCAGAGGAAGTTCACAAGAATGATTCTGAAAATGAAAAGGTTAATGTATAAGGAACTTTTGATAGCGCTGGGCTTGTATTCACCTCACAGGTGTTTAGAAGAATGGAAGAGGGGAAAGGGTATCACATTGAACTCTATCAAATACTGAAAGGCCTAGACACAGTGGATGTGGAGAGGATTTTAAAAATACATATATGTCACCATATACAACACTGAGATCCAATTTTCTTGTGGGCATACTCAATAAATCCAATAATCATAACAGAATCAAGAAAAGACCGCACCAACTGGGCATACAGCTTGTGAACCTATGTGCAAAAGGACAGCAGGCTGTACAAGTATGAAAAGAAAGAAATAACAATGGATCCTGTAGCAGTTTAACTCAATCTGATTACAGGAACAATCAAGTGGCAGGCATCTTTCAAAATCTTGCTTTAAAATACAAATTCATGAATGAAATCACACTTTAGTATAAATACAAGCCGGATCCAGTTTAAGAGTCAAAATACCACAAATTATATTATGACTGATCAGTAATGGACAATCCATAATAAGCATTTGGATATAGTAATATATAATAAATAAGCAAGAACAACTTACTGAATAGATACAGCCATTTCAAACACACATAACTTATAAAAAATCATTAAGTGGAAAACACCAGAAATATGGTGAATTAAAAGAGGAAATTGAAAAACGTTGGAACATGAATAGGGTACACATTGCCCCAGTAGTAACATATATAACTGGTGTCACCCCAAAGGCACTACACAATGGCATTAAACAATTAGGGCTACGCAGTCATATCTATGTAAATTTTCAGAGAGCCACAATACTATACACCACTAGAATGGTCTGAAAGTTCCTAGCAATTGACAAATGAGCATGCTTGGCTATGCCTGCTTTACCAGCTTGAGCTGAGAAATAAATACAAATTAATAATTATATAATATTAAAATATTAACATATTCTTTTGGCATAATATCTTGGTCTGAAATCATTCTGGAAAACTTACAAAGAAAAATAAGAACTGAAATGACAAATTTTAGAAAGCACTATGCATACACGAACGTGCTTAGATTAACACACCTAGGACAGAAGGGGGAAGAGGAATAATAGACATAAAAAATATACACAACAGTCAGAGAAAGCTGCTAAGGACTTGTTTTTCTCAACAAAAACAGTAGTCAGCACTCCATATGCAATTCTGATTAAAAAGAATACACCACTAAACTTAAATGAAAGCACAACCTAGAAAAATGAAGATATTACCACTACAAAAAAAGTTAAGCAAAGGAAGAGCACGACCCTCCATGGAAGGCAGCCCCATGATCTGAGCACTCCAGGTGTTGACAAAGAAGTGAGCACCTGGCTCAGAGCTGGAGATCTCGTCCCAGAAACCGAGGGGTTCTTTGAGGCAATACAGGATCAGGTGGTGAGCACAATCCAATAATACATAATAAAAGACCAACATATTCAGGATGATAAATGTAGAAAATACCACGAAAAACCACAAAAAATCGAATACATTACAAGACCCTGTAGCAGTTTAACTCAATCGGATTACTTACACAGACACAATCAAAATAGTAAAAATATTCATTAAAATCTTGCTTTAAAATACAAACTCATAAAAGAAATCATACCTTACGATAAATACGAGCCTGATCAAATAATTTTAGAGTCAGAATACCACAAATTATATTACGATTGATCAATTATTACAGAGACGACAATCTATAACAACCATCTGGACACAATAATACAGGATAAACAAGCAACAACAACATACTTAATAGATATAGCCATCATAGACAGCCATAACATACAGAAATCAATAAGTGAAAAATATCAGAAATATGCTGAATTAAAAGAAGAAATTGAAAGACTTTGGGACATGAATAGGGCATTCATTGTCCCAATAGTAATATCGACAACTGCTATCATCCCAGTCACTACACAACAGCATTAAACAATTAGGTCTATGCAGCAATATGTAAACCTCCAGAAAGTCACAATACTAAGTACAACTAGAATAGTCTAAAAGTTCCTCACAATTGAGAAATGAATATGTTTGGCTACACTTGTACCTCAGGGTTTACCTGCTTGAGCTGAGAAAAAAAATAAGGAATAATAAATAAGCAATAAATGTTGAGAACTTGAGATGAAGAGTCCATAAAAATGAATCTATAGATTGGTGGGAACATTTCAGTGATGGGGCAAGTGAAGTTATTCTCTTTCGTTCAAGAGCCTGACAGTTGAGGGGTAATAACTGTTCCTTAACCTGGTGGTGTGAGTTTTGAGGCTCCTGTACCTGCATCTTGATGGCAGTAGTGAGAAGAGAGCATGAACTGAGTTGAGGGTTCCTGATGATGGAAGCTGCTTTCCTGTGACAAACTCAATGGACCCTTAACATACTCCAGATCTCAATATTGGAATGGAAGCTCAGGTCACATGGGCACAATCGGATAGCGGTTAGCATGACACTATTACAGCTCGGGGCATTGGAGTTCAGAGCTCAATTCTGGCACTGACTGTAAGGAGCTCTCCCCGTGGAATGTGTTGGTTTAACCCAGGTGGTCCAGTTTCCTGCCCAAGTCCAAAGACTGACCGGGTGAGTTAATTGGTCATTGTAAATTGTCCTGTGATTAGGTTAGGGTTAATCAGGGTTGCTGGGGAATGATGGGATAGCATAACTCAAAGGGCAGGAAGGGCCTACTCTGCTGTATCTCTAAATATATAAATAAATACAAAATACAAAGACTCTCAAATCTTCATCAGAATAAAATATATAGCTTATTTCATTCTGAAGCTAAAATTAAAAACAAAATATATTTGTGAGTAGCATTAAATTGTAGAGTTGGTCAGATTACAGTATTTTTTATACTTTGAAGTTGATTTCAATAAGTATCAAAGCTACCAGGGAAGTGGCCTGGTCGAGGGAAGTGCCTGGTGTGAAAAGTGCTAGTCTTTGGCTCGAGAGTCTTCGGCGAGGAGACTACGCCAGGCACAATTGCAGAGGGTGAAGACATGACCACTAAGCTGAATCAGTGTACTACGTGCATGATGTGGGAGGTCAGGGACACTGATGGTGCCCCCAGCTGCAACAGCTGTGGAAAGTGTGTCCAGATTCAGCTTCTGAAGGAGCACTGAAGAAAGAACTGGATGATCTCAGGTTTATTGGTGAAAACGAGGGTTTTCTGGACAGGATCTACAGTGAGGTCGTTACACCGAGGATACTGGAAGAGAGAAAGGGGGCGACAATGAGGAAGGAAAGGATGCTTGAAGTACAGGAGACCCCAGGGGATGTACCTCTGGTAAACAGGTTCACCCTCTTGGAACCTGTCAAGACAGAAGATACTGCCAGCCTGAGAGGCGGACAGGTCTGTGAGCCGAAAATTGGTGCAGGAGCAGAGCTGAGGAGTCAGACATCAGGAAGAGCTGTGGTAGCAGGGGACTCCATAGTAAGAGGTAGGAAAGGGGTTTCTGCAGCAACAGGCGAGATTTAAGGATGGTGTGTTGCCTCTCTGGTGCTAGGATCCAGGACATCACAGGCTGATTGCAGGGAATCCTCAAGGGTGAAGGTGAACAGCTGGAAGTGGTAGTGCATGTCAGCACAAATGACATCGGGAAGAAGAGGAAGGACATTCTGCAGCGGGACTTCAGAGAACTTGGAAGAAGTCTGAAAAGCAGGACTTCCAGGGTGGTTATCTCTGGTTTGCTTCCAGTTCCTCGTGCGGGAGAGGGCAGGAACAGGGAGATAATGGATCTGAATGTGTGGCTGAGGAGCTGGTGCAGGAAGCAAGGATTTACATTCTTGGACCACTGCGATCTGTTTTAGGGTAGGGATGAATTGTACAAAAGGGACAGGTTGCACCTTAATAGGCAGGGGACCAGCATTCTGGCAGACAGGTTTGCCATTGCAACACGGATGTGTTTAAACTAAGTAGTAGGGGGGAGGGGATGAACTGGAAATATAAGGATGGAGTTAAAGGGTAAGTGAAAATAAGAAAAGTTAAAAAGGACAACAGAATCAATGGAGTAGAAAGCTCAAGAAGAGATCAAACAGTATGGCCAAGTGAAATAGGAATTGATATGAAAGGAGAGGGGAGTAATGAATTAAAGGTAGTATATATGAATGCACTAAGTATAAGGAATAAAGTAGATGAGCTTGAGGCTCAGTTGGAAATTGGCAGGTACGATGTTGTGGGAATAACTGAGACAGGGCCTGGGAAATGAATATTCAAGGATATACATCTTATCAAAAGGACAGACTGACTGGCAGAGGGGGTGGGGTGGCTCTGTTGGTGAGGAATGATATTCAGTCCCTTGCGAGGGGGGACATAGAATCTGGGGATGTAGAGTCAGTATGGATAGAACTGAGAAATTCTAGGGGTAGAAAGACCCTAATGGGAGTTATCTACAGGCCCCAAACAGCAGTCTGGATGTAGGGTGTAAATTGAATGAAGAGTTAACATTGGCATGTGGCAAAGGTAATGATACAATTGTCATGGGGGATTTCAACATGCAGGTAGACTGGGAGAATCAGAATGGTCCTGGACCCCAAGATGGATTCTTAGAACAGCTTGTACTGGAGCCTACCAGGGAGAAGGCAATTCCAGATTTAGTGTTGTGCAATGAGCTGGATTTGATCAGGGACCTCGAGGTAAAGGAACCATTAGGAGGTAGTGACCATAATATGATATGTTTTAACCTACAATTTGAGAAGGAGAAGGGAAAATTGGATGTGTCAGTATTACAGTTGAACAAAGGGAACTATGGAGCTATGAGGGAGGAGCTGGCCAAAATACCCTAGCAGGGAAGACAGTGGAACAAAAATGGCAGGTACTTCTGGGAATAATGCAGAAGGTGCAGGATCGGTTCATTCCAAAGAGGAAGAAAGATCCTAAGGGGAGTAAGGGGTGGCCGTGGCTGACGAGGGAAGTAAAGGGTAGTATAAAAATGAAAGAGAAGAAGTATAAGATAGCAAAGATGAGCGGGAAACTGGAGGACTGGGAAGCTTTTAAAGAGCAACAGAAGATAACAAAAAAGGCAATACGCCAAGAAAAAATGAGGTACAAAGGTAAACGAACCAAGAATATAAAGGAGGATAGTAAAAGCTTCTTTAAGTATGTGAATAGCAAAAAAATAGTTGAGACCAAAATTGGGCCATTGAAGACAGAAATGGGTGAATTTATTATGGGGAACAAGGAAATGGCAGATGAGTTGAATGGGTGCTTTGGATCTGTCTTCCCTAGTGAAGACAGATCCAATCTCCCAGATGTAATAGTGGCCAAAGGAACTAGGGTAAAGGATAAACTGAAGGAAACTTATATTAGGCAAGAAACAGTGTTGGAAAGACTGTTGAGTCTGAAGGCAGATAAGTCCCCAGGACCTGATGATCTGCATCCCAGGGTACTTAAAGAGATGGCTCTAGAAATCATGGACGCATTGGTAATCATTTTCCAATGTTCTATAGATTCAGGAACAGCTCCTGCTGATTGGAGGGTGCCTAATATTGTCCCACTTTTCAAGAAAGGAGGGAGAGAGAAAATAGGGAATTATAGACCGGTTAGCCTGACGTCAGTGGTGGGAAAGATGCTGGAGTCAATTATAAAAGAGGAAATTATGACACATTTGGATAGCAGTAGAAGGATCAGTCCGAGTCAGCTTGGATTTATGAAGGGAAAATCATGCTTGACTAATCTTCTGGAGTTTTTTGAGGATGTAACTATGAAAATGGACAAGGGAAAGCCAGTGGATGTAGTGTACCTGGATTTCCAGAAAGCTTTTGATAAAGTCCCACATAGGAGATTAGTGGGCAAAATTAGGGCACATGGTATTGGGGGCAGAGTACCGACATGGATTGAAAATTGGTTGGCTGACAGGAAACAAAGAGTAGTGATTAACGGGTCCCTTTCGGAATGGCAGGCTGTGACCAGTGGGGTACCGCAAGGTTCGGTGCTGGGACCGCAGCTGTTTACAATATACATTAATGATTTAGATGAAGGGATTAAAAGTAACATTAGCAAATTTGCTGATGACACAATGCTGGGTGGCAGTGTGAAATGTCAGGAGGATGTTATGAGAATGCAGGGTGACTTGGACAGGTTGGGCGAGTGGGCAAATGTATGGCAGGTGCAGTTTAATGTGGATAAATGTGAGGTTATCCACTTTGGTGGCAATAACAGGAAGGCAGATTACTATCTAAATGGAGTCAAGTTAGGAAAAGGGGAAGTACAACAAGATCGAGGTGTTCTTGTACATCAGTCAATGAAAGCAAGCATGCAGGTACAGCAGGCAGTGAAGAAAGCTAATGGCATGCTGGCTTTTATAACAAGAGGAATTGAGTATAGGAGTAAAGAGGTCCTTCTGCAGCTGTACCGGGCCCTGGTGAGACCCCACCTGGAGTATTGTGTGCAGTTTTGGTCTCCAAATTTGAGGAAGGACATTCTTGCTATTGAGGGAGTGCAGTGTAGATTCACAAGGTTAATTCCCGGAATGGCGGGACTGTCATATGTTGAAAGATTGGAGCGACTGGGCTTGTATTTAGAAGCGACTGGAATTTAGAAGGATGAGAGGGGATCTGATTGAAACATATAAGATTATTAAGGGATTGGACACACTGGAGGCAGGAAGCATGTTCCCGCTGATGGGTGAGTCCAGAACTAGAGGCCACAGTTTAAGAATAAGGGGTAGGCCATTTAGAACAGAGATGCGGAAAAACTTTTTCACCCAGAGAGTGGTGGATATGTGGAATGCTCTGCCCCAGAAGGCAGTGGAGGCCAAGTCTCTGGATGCATTCAAGAGAGAGTTAGATTGAGCTCTTATAGATAGCGTGGTCAAGGGATATGGGGAGAGGGCAGGAATGGGGTACTGATTGTGTATGATCAGCCATGATCACAGTGAATGGTGGTGCTGGCTAGAAGGGCCAAATGGCCTACTCCTGTCTATTGTCTATTGTCTAAATTAATTCTCACAACCTGGAAATACACTTCTTGAAAAAAACAGATTTTTACATTGAAAAGTATAGCAGATCCTTTTCTCTCTAACTCAGCTTTGAACTGACAGTGAGGATTAAAGCGCACAGAATCACATCTGATTAGAATCTTCTTTAAATATCAAGTTGATCAAAAAAATAGCTTCATGGTAAATCAAAGCAAATCCACATTGAAATATTTCTTCTAGGACAGATCTGTCAATCAACTTGGATTTCAGAAAGCTTGTGGAAAAGCTCAGAAGATGGATCACAGCTTGGCAAATCTGTAAATAGTGCCAGTATTTGAAATAAACCTCACATTGAATATGTCTTTTTCTTAACCGCTAACTCCTGTTGGCCTGAGAGAATCCCCAAATCATTTGTCTTGACGGGAACTATGAGGTCTAGACTTTAACTTAGTGAGTAATATTTCAGCATTTATAACAAAACAAAGATCATGGATTCAGTTGAAAGAATTTGTTGCAATCAACTGATTGTCGTAGGAACCAAATCAGGACAGATTTCATGTGCTCGCGCATACCTTGTGTTTCAAAATCAATTTTCAACAATGTTTACAGTAAAGTGTGCCTTTATATTATAAAGGGCAACAGAATAGGGATTTGTTCTTTATGTCCTTGTATGGGATAGCCCTTTCAAGCTTCTGGAATCTCAGACATATCCAAGTGTATGAGACAAAGGAGCTTGCCAAATGCTGGAAAACTGTGTCTCAACACGAAACAGTGCAGTTAAAAACAGAAAAAATGTATGCGCTACAGAGGGGAAACATATTTGTAACTTAGCCATCGCAAAATACGAATTATGATGGAATTACTGAATTTACTCCATTTTCCCCTTTAACATAAATAGGTTAAAACATCAACATATACAGTACATTGTAAAGGAATTTCAGAAAAGAATGCTCAACAAACATGCATTGAAATTCTGCACTGCAATTTGGGTGTCAGTGACCAAATTTGTTGAACTTGTTGAAAGCAATCATAAAATCTAATCTTTGGCTAAATAACTGATAGTTTTGAAATGTTTCAGTGTGAAGATTGGAAGAGTTCCAGAACAATCATCTTGAATTAAAATGTGGATGTGTGATGTATTAAATAAAACAAGGAATGTTAACAGAATTACCTCTGGCACAGTTTCTTTGTGGCAAATTAAATTGTCATGATTGACATTAGGAAGGAAACGGTGATGAGTAGACTGATGGGACTGAAGGCTGACAAATCCCCAGGTCCAGATGGTCTGCATCCTAGGGTACTAAAGGAGGTGGCTCTGGAAATTGCGGATGCATTGGTAATTATTTTCCAATGTTCCTTAGATTCAGGATCAGTTCCTGAGGATTGGAGAATAGCTAATGTTATCCCACTTTTTAAGAAAGGAAGGAGGGAGAAAACAGAGAACTATTGTCCAGTCAGCCTAACATCAGCAGTGGGGAAGATGCTAGAGTCCATTATTAAAGATGAAATAGTGGCACATCTGGATAGCAGTGATAGGATTAGGCCGAGCCGTCATGGATTTACCAAGGGCAAATCATGCTTGACTAATCTATTGGAGTTTTTCGGGGATGTAACCATGAAGTTAGACAAGGGAGATCCAGTGGATGTAGTGTACCTTGATTTTCAGAAGGCATTTGATAAGGTCCCACATAGGAGATTGGTGGGTAAAATCAGAGCTCATGGCATTGGGGGGGGGGGGGAAGATATTGACATGGATAGAAAACTGGTTGGCAGATAGAAAGCAAAGGGTAGTAGTGAATGGGTGTTTCTCGGAATGGCAGGTGGTGACTCGTGGGGTGCCACAGGGCTCGGTATTGGGACCACAGCTGTTTACCATTTACATCAACGATTTAGATGAAGGCATTGAGAATAACATCAGCAAGTTTGCTGATGATACTAAGCTGGGTGGCAGTGTGACATGTCATGAGGATGTTAGGAGAATTCAGGATGATCTGGACAGGCTGGGTAAGTGGGCAGATACTTGGCAGATGATGTTTAATGTGAATAAGTGTGAGGTTATCCACTTTGGGAGTAAGAACAGGAAGGCAGATTATTATCTAAATGGTGTAGAGTTAGGTAAGGGAGTAATACAATGAGATCTAGGAGTCCTTGTTCATCAGTCACTGAAGGTGAATGAGCAAGTGCAGCAGGCAGTGAAGAAGGCTGATGGAATATTGACCTTTATTACAAAGGGAATTGAGTACAAGAGCAAGGAAATCCTTTTACATTTGTACAGGGCTCTGTTGAGACGACACCTGGAGTATTGTATACAGTTTTGGTCTCCAGGGTTAAGGAAGGATATCCTGGCTGTAGAGGAAGTGCAGCTTAGATTCATGAGGTTAATTCCTGGGATGTCCAGACTGTCTTACGCAGAGAGGTTAGAGAGACTGGGCTTGTACACGCTGGAACTAAGGAGATTGAGAGGGGATCTGATTGCAACATATAAGATTATTAAGGGATTGGACAAGATAGAGGCAGGAAATATGTTCCAGATGCTGGGAGAGCCCAGTCCCAGAGGGCATGGTTTGAGAATAAGGGGTAGGTCATTTAGGACAGAGTTAAGGAAAAACTTCTTCTCCCAGAGAATTGTTGGGGGTGTGGAATACACTGCCTCGGAAGGCAGTGGAGGCCAATTCTCTGGATGCTTTCAAGAAGGAGCTAGATAGGTATCTTATGGATAGGGGAATCAAGGGATATAGGGACAAGGCAGGAACCGGGTATTGATAGTAGATGATCAGCCATGATCTCAGAATGGCAGTGCAGGCTCAAAGGGCCGAATGGTCTACTTCTGCACCTGTTGTCTATTATTTATTGTCATGAAAGAAACCATGCAGGCATGAGGCCCATGAGTTTCAATGTGTTGAAAGGGATGATTTCTGCCTAGTGGTCCTTCACTGTTAATAACAGAAATAGAAAATTCCAGTGTGTGTGTGCACACGTGCTGGTGGGGGTGAAGATGAGAAAGAAAGAGAGAGAAAAAGAAGAGACAGAGAAAGAGAGAGAAGAAAAAGAGAAAAGAAAGGGACAGAGAGAGAGAGAAATCTTGATATACAGAGCGAGTACATTTGAAATCAAACCAATTTAAAGTGGTTAATGCAATTTCTCCTTAGCTCAAAAGAGCCAGGTTTGACCTTGGCTTTGAGGGCTGTCTGTGTGCGTTTACACATTCTCCTTGTCACCACGTGGTTTTCGCTCAAGTTTTCCAGTTTATTCCCCATAACAAAGACATGCTGCCTGGTAGGTGAAATTGCCCTTGTACTTTGCCCTTATTGAAGGCAGATGACAGTAAAAGGGGAATGAGTTTTGGAAGTTGATAGCACTGTGAGTATGGAATGGGTGCTTGATGGCACAATTGTAATGGCCTGAAGGAACTGTTTAATTTCTCAATGCATTTATCTTATAGAGAATTATTTAGTGAAATACTAGCAAGGCATTACGATGACAAATTATGTTGCTAAAATATAATATATAATTAATGACTATTTACTGTAATATAAATAAATCAATGCTTCAGAGAGGCATTCCAATTAGCAAGCAAAGGTGTATGCTAACAGAACCCAGTAGATGACATTATTACATGGCAGACTTTGTCATTCTTTTTAAATCTACTTGATGGTACATGTGAATGAACAACTTGCTAGTAGAAGAAAACAATCCCTGCATGGATTGGGATGGTTTATTCCACATTCTCATTTTGAGTGAGCACAGCCGTTGCACTCATAGGTGTAGTCACAACCCGAGATGCAGGCGCCTTGTTTGAAGCAAGTATAGAATGGCCAGTGCTTTGAAGGACCTCAATTGAGCATCAAAGATTAGGGAACATCTCAGGGCATGAATATAGGGACCTTTATCCATATGAATGATCTCATTCAGTTTTCAGTAGACAGTTTCACTGAGTTACAGGCCTCGGTTAGGAGACTAATTTATTACGGAACTTCTTTGCCCTGTATTTTACTCAGTAAGGTCTATTCAGCAATAGCAGAAATAGTCTTCCAAAATCAAATCAATGCAGATGCTAGTAACCTGAAATATAAATAGAAAATGATGGAAAGACTCGGTTTAAAATGGTGTCTCTTTTCCCTTTTCAGTATTCTCATCTTTTCTATATAATGCTAATGAGATATGAACAACCATTCCCGGATCAAACAAGTTTGAACATTCTAGAACTGCCATGGTGTATCAATGCCTGATGCCTTCATGGACTTGTTGCAAATATGTGAAAAGATGATATTCAATCCCCGGTAATCACAGATGATTGGAGAATCTTACCATGACAATCATATCAGCTCTGCAACAGAAATTCCATTGCCACCCTCCAAACTAAAGGCTAAAAGGACAATTAATCATATTGTTTTGGTATTAATGTTTATTATCTCTTGGTGAACAGCAGGAGTTGCACTTACTGTCTACCACAGAATGTGGTTGACCACATTGCCAGTAACTGTATTCACAACAGAGTGGTTTGCCAGAGCACTTAAAAGGACAGGGAAATCAATCTCATGTAATAGCTAGATTTCTTTCCCTACAGGACAATAGCAAGCTCGTTGAGTATATGCAGCAATAGAGCCACTTTTATGGCTATATCTTTTTCCTTATGCCAGGCTATTAACTGATCTAATTAATTTCATTTCCTAACTTGCTATCAAATCATCACAAATTATTATCACTGTCTCCCATAGCTGCCACACTGCTGAATCATTTGTCAGTTTTCAATACCACACAGAAATACTGGTTCTACACCACGGAGAAGAAAAACTTGAAGTTGATGATTTCTGGCATCTAATTTGCAGCTTCCAATTCAGTTATCAAGCTTGCCAACCCAGTGCTTGGCAGAGATCTGCATTTAGAAAATGTACAACCCTGAATATAATCCGCATCAATCTTGACCATCGGCCTCACCTCTAAGTCTTCAGGTTCATTCCAGTGCACAGGTGAGGGGCAATGTTCGCAGAGCATTGTAAGGTGCCACACTTTTGTACCAATCTTGATGCCAATTTAAACAAAATGTCCTCCTCCTGTGCATCAACCGTATCTCTTCAATCTCTTCATATCCATGTGCCTATCTAAAGGCCTTTTAAACTCCACTAAACTGCCTGTTTCCACAACTACCCCGGTAACCTATTTCAGGAACCTACTACTCTGTATAAAAACGTTCCCTTTGTATCACCTTTAAACTTCCCTTATTTAATCTTAAAAGCATGCCCTCTGGTGTTTGACATTTCTACCTTAGGGAAAAGACTCTGTCTATCCTATTCATGCCTATTATAATTATTAAAACATCTCTCAGATCTCCCCTCGGTCTCTGACACTCCAGGGAGAACCACCCCAGTTTGTTCAACCTTTCCTGATAGTTCAACATGGAATATGTAAGTTCTGCATGTTAGAGTTCCTCTCTTTTAGACATCACCTTAATCCAAGCTCTGCTGGTCACTTACTAAACCCCATGTTCAAAAAATGGGAATGTCACTTGATTTTTTTTGGGAAGGTCCCCTTCTCAATCAACAACACTGAAACAAATTATTTGATCTTCTTCCCACTGGCCATTCCCACTCTCTGTTCTGTCTCATCTGCATATCTAGAATTAATTAGACAGCTTAAAAGAACCTTTAGGTGAAAGTGATGATAATATGATTGAATTCACCCTGAAATTCAAGAAAAAGAAATTACAGTCAGATGGAGTAAAGCAAATTACAGAGGCATGAGAGAGGAGTTGGCCAGAATTGATTGGAATAAAACACGGCATTGATTGGAAAGGATGAATTCCTGGAAGCAATTTGGAAGGTACAGAATATATACATTCCAAAGAGGAGAAAGTATTCCAAAGGCAAGGTGACACAACTGTAGCTAACAAGGGAAGTTAGCTAACAACATAAAAGCTAAAGAGAGGGCATATATACAATAAGGCAAAAATTAGCAGGAAGTTAGAGGATTGGGAAACTTTCAAATACCAACAGAAGGCAACTAAATAGTCATTAAGAATGTAAAGATGGAATACAAAAGTAAGCTAGGCAATAATATTAAAGTGGATACCAAAAGACTCTTCAGATGCATAAAGTGTAAAAGAGAGGCAAGAGTGGATATCGGATCATTGGAAAATGATACTGGAGAGGTAATAACAGGGGACAAGGAAACGGCAGACAAACTGAATATGTATTTTGCATCAGTCTTCACTGTGTATGGTGGAAGTTTCATGTGTCAGGGGTCAAGAAGTGTGTGAAGATAACATTACTAGGGAGAAGGATCCTGGGGAATCTGAAAGGTCCGAAGGTAGATGGGCCACCAGGACCAGATGGTGTACACCCCAAGGTTCTGGAAGAGGTGACCGAAGAGATTGCGGAGGCATTAGGAATAATCTTTCGCGAATCATTGGATTCTGGAATGGTCCTGAAGAGTGGAGAATTACAAATGTCACTTTACTCTTCAAGTGAGAGCTGCAGAAGAAAATAAACTACAGTCAGAACTCACTGGTTGGGAAGATGTTGGAGCTGATTGTGAAGGATGTGGTTTTGGGGTACTTGGAGGCACATGATAAAACAGGCCAGAGTCAGTATAGTTTCCTCAAGGGAAAATCTTGCCTGACAAATCTGTTAGAATTCTTTGAAGAAATAACAAGCAGGATACACAAATCAGCATTGGTTGATGTTGTGTACTTTGATTTCCAGAAGGTCTTTGATAAGGTACCACACGTGAGGCTGCTTAACAAGCTGTGAGCCTGTAGTATTCCAGGAAGGATTCTAGCAAAGATAAAGCAGTAGCTGACTGGCAGGAGGCAAAGAGTGGGGATAAAGGGAGCCTATTCTGAGTGGCTGCCAGTGACTAGGGGTTTTCCACAGGGGCCTGTGTTGGGACAGATTCTTTTTATGGTAAATGTCAATGATTTGGATGATGAAGTTGATGGCTTTGTTGCAAAGATTGCAGACAATACAAAGATTAGTGGAGGGGCAGGTAGTTTTGAGGAAGCAGAGAGGCTACAGAAGGACTTAGACAGACTAGGAGAAAGGGCAAAGCAATGGCAGATGGAATACAGTTTTGGGAAGTGTGTGGTTAGGTACTTTGGTAGAACAAATGAAAGGGTTGATTATTTTTTAAGGAGAGAAAATATAAAAATCTGATTTGCAAAGGGTCTTGGGAGTCTTTGTGCAGAATTCCCTAAAGGTTAATTTGCATGTTGAATCTATGATGAAGAACACAAATAGGATATTAGCACTCATTTCAAGAGGACTAGAATATAAAAGCAAGGATATGATGTTGAAATTCTAAGAGCACTGGTGAGGCCTCACTTGGAGCATTGTGAACAATTTTGGGCTTCTTACCTCAGAAAAGATGTGCTGAAACTGTAGAGGATTCAAAGGAAGTTCATGAAAATGACTCAGGATGAAACGGCTTGTCATATGAAGAGCATTTGAAGGCTCTGGGGCTGAATTCACTAGAATTCTAAAGAATGAGATTTGACATCATTGAAAACTATCATATAATGAAAGCCCTTGATAGGGCAGATGTGGAGAGGATGCCACCTATGGTAGGAGAGTCTAAGACCAGAGGACACAGCCTTAGAATACAGGGGCATTCTTTAGGATGGAGATGAAGAGGAATTTCTTTAGCTAGGGAGTGGTGCATCAGTGGAATTCAGTGCTACAGGCAGCTGTGGAGGCCATCTTTATGTATATTTAAGGCAGGAGTTGATAGATTCTTGATTGGTCTGAGTATGAAAGGATGGGGGATGTTAGGGGAAAGGCAGGAGACTGGGGTTGAGAGGAAAAATAGAGCAGCCATGACTAAATGGCAGGACAGGCATGAAGGACCAAATGGCTCAATTCTGCTCCTATACCTTATGGTCTTATATTACCCTCCCTGGCCTGAATCCAGTCCATCTATCACCTGCCACCTTTTGCTCTGCCCCTTCCCTCAATGTTATTATGCTGGTTACTTCCCCCTATCTTTCAGATGAAGGGTCATGACCTGAAATGACCGGTTCTCTTCATTGCTGCCTCCTGATCCATGGAGTTTCCCAGGGTTTTAGTGTGTTGTTCCAGGTTCCCACATTTGCATTTTCAATATCCTGCTGAACCTCTCTCAATCTTCCACTACTTAGCCCACTGTAGCGTCATGTGCAAACTTACTAATCAGTCTATGAACATTTTGTCTAAATCACTTATAGATATAGACCACAATTGGGGAGTTCCAGGAACAAAGGTAGGTTACTGGCACCTTAAAAGCAATCGCTTTGGGCAAATGGGGCTTGGAAGCAGTGATTGGCAGCTCAGCTAGGAGAGAAAGACTCTGATCTCAAACCTCTGCTGCCTTGTGGCTATATCTACTCATGGAATCAGGAGTAAACCCCAATGAAAAATCGGGAGTCCCTAAGGCAGTTTTACGCTGAGTTCATCTCATGCGATGCTGCTGCTGCCAAACCGCATCAGTCTTTGCCATTCCTTTGCAGGGAGAGGGGGAGCCTGCTACATGGGCAACAACTTGCTCTCCATATCTCCATGTGACTTGTGTACTGGCAAGTACTGAGAATGTAAGCTTTTAACTTATAAATTGCCACAAAAATTTTCTCTAACACACTCAGTCTAAACCTTCTGTCACTCAAGAGATTACATTGTGCAGAAAAATAAATTTACACACATTCTTCTTAAACTTAAGGCTTTAAGAAAAATGTTCCAACTTTTCAATTACTGAAACAGTTCATTAAATTTAAATTATATATGGCGTCTACTCTATTAATACTTTAATATGGATCATTTCTTATGCATTTGTACATTTTCGGATAATTGAGCTCCTCTCCCCATTGCATTCTACCATAGTTTTGCCAAATTTCTGATTCAGTAACAAACCAATTATTTCAAGACCATTATCCAGTTAGTGTATTAGTGAATCTATGATATTAATTGCTTCTAAAAGAGATATTGCACACTACTTTAAACAGCCTAAGCCATTGTGATGTTTGACTTTACGTAATGCTTCCTCAAGGACAATAGCAAATTCGAGAATAAACAAATTTCAGGAGATTTTCACCGCTACTGGTTAACAGCAGTTATCTCCCAAGAGCTGAAATAATATTATCAGAGGCAAGTATGACATATCAATTTCAGTTAAAAAATGACAGAGATAAAGCTAGCTTAAGTTTTGATAAGTAAATAATGTGTCTGTAACAAATAGCAGATAGGTCAAGGGCTTCTTGAAGTTTCAGTATTACTTTCAGGTGTTAACTTTAATGTGGGTCCATGGAGAGTGCTGCAAGATGGAATAAATATCTTGTGGACAATTTAATTCTTAGTCACCATTCCACCTTTTTCTACAATGGTGCTGCAAAGGCTAACCCCAATCCAGCAGCTAGTATGAATCTGTGTACCTCTCACAGAGTGCGGTTCAAGCTCATTGACAGGCTAACATAAACTTAATTTATACATAACATACACAATTTAATTGTTTATCAAAACACTAATTTGGCAGCCACAGACTTATTGTGTCCTTTTCTGGACATCACTTAGTCAAAGCTTTATAGCATGTTTACTAAAATGATTCTGGGCTGAGGTACTTGAATTATAAGAAAAAACTAAAGAAGCTGGGTTTGTTCTTGAGAATAGAAGAGGTTGTAAGGGTATCTGCTAGAGGTATTTAATATAATCCAATCAAATTTAGTAAGTGTACTGACAAAGTAGAAAGAGGAAAAAATTCCATTGGTGGTGGCTAAGGCCAAAAACCAGTGGTTATAAAATGAAGACATAAGTTCTAAAGCTAAGGAGGAAGATCGTTCCAGAGTGGTTATAAACTTGATTCACTGCCAGAGGTGGCAGTGGGAAAAATAATTTGTACTGTTCAAAGAGTAACTGAATAAATACCTGAAAGGGTAGGTGTAGGGCAATGGGTAGAAGGCAGAGGAGTGCAAATAACTAACGTTCTTGTATAGAGCCAATACAACTCAGCAGGCCAAATGGTCTTCTTCTTGCTTTGATCATTCTGCAGAACCTATTCTGTTTGATCACGATCTGGTAAATTTGTAGAAGAGATTTTCAATTGAGTGTTAGCAGTGCAAATTAAACAACTGTAATTACTTCAGATATGCTTTAGGTCTGTTTTGAATCTAATGTTTGGAATTGACACCCTTTTCTTCTGGAATGTGTTGGAGCAAATGCTGTAACATTTCTCGTCTGAGTGCATGAAGGGGACTAGCAAGGACAGTTGCTTTGGCAAATGAGTGTAAATGTTACCTTTTTAAATTAATGTCTAAGATTGTGTGGTTCTTTGTGCAACCTAGTTGCACAGGTTAACTTCACTCCTACTGCTTTCTGTTTTTCTCCTCCTCAGCTCTACCCTCCACCCCTCCCCCATTGTTATTGGCAAGGGTTTTTCTTTTCATTGTAAGACCATAAGACATAGGAGCAGAATTAGGCCATCTGGCCCATTGAGTCTGCTCCGCCAATCAATCATGGCTGATCCTTTTTTTTCTCTTCCTCAACAATATTCAAATCTCAATACAAACCAGCAAACATGAGATTTGATGCGAGATATGACAAAGCCATCAATTTTGGATGATCTTGCTAATTCACTTGAATTATCATCGAATATGTGATATATTGTTTTAGCCATTAATACAGAATGGGAATCATTTTGAAAAAAAACCAATTTATTTATTCAAAGTGGGATGTGAATTAAAATAAGATGAGAGATCAATTCCTGAGGTGGACATGCCTGGCCCTTTACTCAAATTCTCTGCATACAGATTAATGTTTTCTTATTACTTACCTTTACCATTCATCGATGCAGTCAATTGTGACATCATTTTAGTTATAACTTTGAAGCATGTTAGTAATCAATGAGAGTTTCTGCTTTTTAAAACAGTGGGTCCTTTCAAGCAACAGCAAGTATTTCCAACAGCAGACCTTCGACATTTCTGTGACCTAGCAGATGTTATGTAGATCTGAGCTTGGGAATTAAGGGAAGATGAGCAATTTTGGGCACTCTCTATAGCTAACGTGAAGGCGGTGAACCTTTTTGAGAGTGTGTGCCCAAATTGGCAATAATCTTTTTAAGAAAAACATTCTCTCAAATGCCACAGTAATTTTGAGCAGAGATTATCATTGGTTAATAAATTAGTAAGAACAATTATGGCCCTTTTTAATAAGGAAAACGGATGAGTCCTGTTGCTTATTTGCATGTAATCATTGTTTTCTATTAATAAAAGTATACCAAAGACAGATTGAAATAAATGATTTTTGGAAAATCTTTCAAACATTATTAATAACCCTTTATGAAAAAAATATCATTTCCAAATAGTATTGTTATTGCAACTGTTCACTATCCAGATACTGATATGTACAGTATACTAGACTGTAACGATTTCTAAATGTATCATCCATCATCAGGTGTTCTCACATTCATCCAGTGTGGGACGTTTCCTGTGAAACTATCTCACTGTTCTCAGGTTGTTAAAAAAAATCACTGCTTCATTTGGCAATAAAGACAATGAATATGTTTCTTTTTATTATGTTGAGGTTTAAAGAATTGAGGGACAGCACTGCATGTTGCATGACAACAGAATTTTTGTGTCCAATATCGGGCACGCGTGCTACAGGTTTGCCACCCCTGGCGGTATGGAGTTCTACATAAAAGCAGGAGGAACAAAGGTTTTCTGCTGTAGTTCACAGTAGCTGGCAAGTATTGTTGGTTCATCTGATCCTCCTCCTCATTCTCCACAAAACTGTATTGAAATCCTAGGAATGTCTTGCGGTCTATTTTTAAAATAAATAACTAAGAGGCTTCCCATCAATCTGACATCAGACATCAGTACATACTTTTTAAAAAATTTGCCTGATGCATGATTTTTCATGAGTGGTGGAGAAAGGCAAAGCAAAATAAATAGTGTTACTGGTATTATGATCTATATTTGTATTGTAGCTCAACAGTTTGGGTGGACGTGTGTTTCTTACTCTCTTACTTGTCCATCTTCTGTTTGGCATTTATTGGGTAAATACACAATGTGCATACTCTGGAATTGGAAAGATCAGAAATAGCCAAAACGTCCACTAAATTTGCCATCCATAATAGATTTTAAAACTGGTAGGTAACTTCTATTTGTAGCATGTGTGATCTTTTCTTTTAGCTTGCAAGATATATGTGCAAAATAGCGTCTTTTTGTCTGTGCTAGCAACACTGTTGTGCCTCAACAGGAACATGCATGTGCATGTATCAAATAGCTGAATGATTGCTTGGCTGCCATGCACATTGTCTTATAAAATCTGGTTATAAAATACTCAAATAAACTACCTGAATTAATTTTTCTCATGGCAATTTCTGAAAATCCAAAGAAGTTTTTTCTCATCTGCTCTCCTGAGTTTTGAAATTATTCTTAGCCCTCAAATAAAGCGATATGACTGTTTATCTGAGATTGCTATTGGCATCACAGTCACCTGCATTTCTGTATGTGACAGATTCAGCATTTGTCTTTCACTGGAGACAAAAGCTAAACCTGGTGATCATCTTTCTAATATGTAGGAACCTCAGATGATGAGAGGCATTGATCGTGTGGATAGTCAGAGGCTTTTTCCCAGGGCTGGAATGACTAACACGAGAGGGCACAGTTTTAGGGTGCTTGGAAGTAGGTACAGAGGAGATGTCAGGGGTAAGTTTTTTTACACAGAGTGTGATGAGTGCGTGGAATGTGCTGCCGGTGGTGGTGGTGGAGGCGGATATGATAGGGTCTTTTAAGAGACTCCTGGATGTCAACATGATGCTTAGAAAAATAGAGGGTTATGGGTAACCTGAGGTAATTTCAAAAATAAGTATCTGTTCAGCACAGCATTGTGGGCCGAAGGGTGTATTGTGCTGTAGGTTTTCTGTGTTTCTATGACTTACGAAGTATTTATTTTCCACATAATACTCAGACTCCTATCTACTTTGGTAGCCACAATATTAATGTGGCTAGTTGAGCCAAGATGCCTGTGATCATTTGGCAGTTAGTTAATGGCGAAGGATTTGATGAGGATAACTCTGCTGTCTGTAAGGAGTTTCTATGTCCTCCCCATGACAATGGGTTTCCTTCGGGTGCCCCACTTTCCTCCCACATCCCAAAGACGTATGGATTAGTGGGTTAATTGGTCACATGGGTGTAATTGGGCAGTGCAGGCGTGTTGGGCCGCAAGGACCTGTTACTGTGCTGTATCTCAAAAAAAGAAATGTCAAAGGAGGAAGCAAAATTCTTTTGCTGGAGAGTTATACTGTATGCATGTTATATTTCAGCTCAAACCTAAACTTCAGTCCAAGTCTCTTGCCTTCTGCAAGCATGGACTGAAGAATTAGAAATGAATTGAACAACGTGCTCTGTAATCTCTTTCTATTGTACTTGTGCTAATCAAATTTTGCTTTCTTGAACAGCTCCGAACTTAATTGCTTCTCTCATTGGTCATGTCTTCAATTGCCAAGATCTTAACTTCAGAAGTTCCTTGCTAGTTCTCTGCCTTATTAACTTTCTTTTATCTTTTTTTGGTAATCCTTAAAACTTATGTACATCAAAGATTTGTCACCATACAGAATGAAGCCCCTTGACCTACTTGTCTCCATTCACCTGTAGAACAATCAAATCACTCCTGTTTTTGTACTTTCCCTATTACTTTGCAGATGGTTTTTAACTCCCGTCACACCTCCAGTTTGTGCTTTCCAGATTATAACTACAATCTGTAGAAACAATTTTTTTTTACCTTTATTTTGTATGTGGGACAAGACCTCTTTTACTGTGAGTATATTTACCAGTCAAGCTAGTACTTTACTTTATTGTCACCAAACAATTGATACTAGAGCGTACAATCAGTACAGCGATATTTGATTCTGCGCTTCGCACTCCCTGGAGTACAAATCTAAGTAAATATAATAAAAAATTAAATTATAAATCATAATTAGAAAATAGAAAAGGGAAAGTACGGTACTGCAAGTCAGGTCCAGATATTTGGAAGGTACGGCCCAGATCCGGGTCAGGATCCGTTCAGCAGTCTTATCACAGTTGGAAAGAAGTTGTTACCAAATCTGGCTGAATGAATCTTCAAGCTCCTGAACCTTCTCCCGGAGGGAAGAGGGACAAAAAGTGTATTGGCTGAGTGGGTCGTGTCCTTGATTATCCTGGCAGCACTGCTCCGACAGCGTGTGGTGTAAAGTGAGTCCAAGGATGGAAAATTGGTTTGTGTGATATGCTGGGCTATGTTCATGATCTTCTGCAGATTCTTCCGGCCTTGGACAGGACAACTTCCATACCAGGTTGTGATGCACCCTAGAAGAATGCTTTCTACAGTGCACCTATAAAAATTAGTGAGGGTTTTAGGAAACAGGCCAAATTTCTTCAGCTTTCTCAGGAAGTAAAGGCGCTGGTGGGCCTTCTTAGCAGTGGACTCCACTTGGTTAGACCAAGTCAGGTCATTTGTGATATTCACCCCGAGGAACTTAAAGCTTTTGACCTGTTCTACCTGCGCACCACCGATGTAGATGGGGTTGTGCGGTCCGATACTCCTTCCGAAGTCAACAACCAATTCCTTTGTCGTGCTGACGTTGAGGGATAGGTTATTGTCTTCACACTATACCACCAGGTTCTTAATTTCCTCTCTGTACTCAGACTCATCATTACCCAAGATACGGCCTACAATTGTGGTGTCATCAGCAAACTTATATATCGAGTTCGATGGAAACTTGGTTACACAATCATGGGTGTACAGTGAGTACAGCAGGGGGCTGAGTACACAGCCTTGTGGGGCACCGGTGCTCAGAGTGATTGTAGAGGAGAGCTTGTCCCCTATTTTTACAGCCTGGGTCCTGTCTGTGAGGAAGTTGAAGATCCAGCTGCAGATCTGAGTGCTAAGACCCAGGTTCCAGAGCTTAGGAATCAGTTTATTTGGAATGATGGTATTAAAGGCAGAGCTGTAGTCAATGAAAAGGAGCCTTACATACGCATCTTTATTCTCCAGGTGTTCTAAGGAGGAATGTAGTGCCAGAGAGATGGCATCTGCCGTTGACCTGTTGCTCCGGTAGGCGAATTGCAAAGTGTTGAGGTTGATTGGTAGGCTGTTGATGTGTGCCATAACCAGTTGCTCGAAGCACTTCATAGCAATTGATGTGAGAGCTGCAGGTCGGTGGTCATTCAGGCATGTCACCTTGCTTTTCTTCGGCACCGGGATTATCGTTGCCTTCTTAAAACATGAGGGGATCTTAGATTGAAGCAGGGAGCAGTTGAAGATGTCAGCAAATACTCCAGCTAGCTCACTTGCACAGGCCCGGAGAACCTGTCCCGGGACACCATCTGGGCCCGTCACCTTCCTTGGATTTATCCTCAGGAAGGATCTTCTAATGTCTTCCTCGGCCATTACACCACATCTTTCAAGTCCTCCTCAGCCATCTCGACTTAGGAAATCTATCATGGGAATCATTTTAACAACTCCTTTCTGCACCTCTTTAGGAAGTTCACGGACTGGACTTTTTTAAGTGCAATGTCAGAAATTGGAGTTAATCTCTTTGGTCAAGCTATGTTCATATACATGGTTCTTTATAATATTTTGGTATATAAAAGCCGCTATTGAAATGAAAATTGTTGTTAAGGTACATCATTGGTGAAGCAGCTAAGGACAAATAGCCTCAGGACTTTGACCTGAAGAATCCAATGGGCCAGGAGAAATGGCCTCTAACAAGTACAACCATTTTCCTTGATCTAGGCATGATTTTGATGAGATTTTCCTCAGATTCCTTCTAGGGATCTTGCTAGGTTTCCTTCTTTGTTCATTTGGTCAAATTCTGTCATCAAACATCGTCTCCCTCAATTCATCTGAGGAATTCAACTATTTTCAACATGATTGGACCAATAATGCGCCTACAATGTTTAGTCTGGGATGTGCACCAAGTGGTTCTGGCAAATTTAAAACTAGACATTGGTCAGCATATCATGCATAAGTAAATGCATTCAATACTCCAGTGCATCATATCTCATCATGTTGCTGATGATTAAGAAAAGACTGATAAGGCAGTAATTGGCCAGATTTTATTAGTCCATATAAGGTCATTTATCAAGGATGCGTCTTCTGACATAAACAAAGACCCCCCACTACATCTAAACGGGAAGTATAATTCGATAAAAATAATACAGAATATGAGTCAACAAGAGCTCTTAAATTCTTTTCTGAGACTCAGTGCTTTTATCTTTCTGATACAAAACCACCAGAGTCCAAACATCAATGTTTTATCTAAAAATAACATAATTACACTTAACTAGAAATCTGGATACTATTTTCTTTTATGATTAAATAGCAGCTAATATGTTAGCTCCAGCATTCCTAGCCTCTGCAGATACAAGTTGATTGCTTTTTACTTTAAAATGTGCTACTGTAAATATTTGATAAAACCAAGTAATTAAAATGCATCATTGTACAATTTAAAAAATATATTAAGTTCTGTGAGTGCAGTAGGTACAGTGCTAATTAGTGCACTGAGAACCACTTTGAATATACTCTAAAAATCTTTCTGACGCATCATTTTGACTGTGCTGCTGCTAACATACTTTTAATTCAGTACATTTTCTAATGCATATAAATGACATTCCGATATCTAGAAATTCATTGTTTTTCAATCTTTCCATCATCTCTGAGCCAATGGTCTACTTTGTCAACATGAGCTGTAATTTCCTCCAGTTAAGGACTGGGAAGATTGAACTCAAAGTCCAGCTTTCTTTAAGGCACTTCAAAAATATCTCAATGTCTCTGAAATACTTTTGAACAACCCAGAAGACATGAAAAGCATCCTATAAATACAAGTTCTCTCTCGCTCTCTCTCCACTGCAAATATTAAAAATTAAAGTTGACTGCTCAGAATGGAGGACCACTGGACAAAGTGCAATATTAGTACAGTGTGTTTTTTGAGAAAGGGTGTTGTGACATTTTCAATAATTTGAGTTTACAAGTTCTGTAACAAAGTGTCTCCTCAGCAGACCCATATTCCCATATGACCTGAAACTTAACAATGCTTAAAATTAAGAAGTTTAGTAGTTTCAATAATAAGTTTCTTTGTGAACCAAATGGATGACCTCAAATACAAACAAAATTATTAAGGAACGATTAAATCAGTAAATGTAACTCAAATAGGACAGAGGAATACAGAGGAATTGTGTATAATGTTAATCATGGAACAACTAGCCCACTGAAAAAGGGAAGGACAAAATCCAGGAAAACCACGAAGGAAAATGATTGCTTGGAAGCTGACATCTGTTGAAAGACAGTCGAACAGTGAGACAAAAAGATGGAGTTCAAAAGTGCTGTACTAAATCATGGGCTATGTACAAACAACAAGAAATAATTATCAGCTGACTTTTAAATAAAGGCTCATTTTTGGGAAAGTTTTCAGTAAAATAGAAAGTAGTAGCGAAACTGAATCAGATAAAAATAGAGAAAAATTTGCAGCGCAGAATAGGTTAGGTCTCTAATCTGGACAGAAAACATGTTATGTTGATGTGAATAAATGCGGAAAATGATCTAGTTCTGGGTACAATCTTGATTAAACACAGGAGCAATGCCAGAGGACTGGAAAACTGAAAATGTTGAAAACTTGTTCTAAAAAGGAGAGGAGGCACTTCTGTCAAGAACAGGTCAATTAGCATGAGTGGCCAAACTTTGATATGTTAATTTGGGCAAAGATAATTGATATTTGTAAATATATGGGATACGATACATCAAGGTCGATGGGTGTAGGCAGTTTAAATGGCTTCGCATGGACTGTTTCTGTGCTGTATTCTCTATGACTCTAAGACAAATAGTGTTTGGCCATATATATTTCATTGGATACAGTAACAGAGAAAGCTTTTGTGTTTTAAAATATTGTATAACAGCAGAATGGCTAGTAACCCAAACAATTTTGGTTTAAACTATTTGACAAATGAAGCAACGAATGAGAAAACATTTCTTTAAAATACAGTTTATTCCAATGACATGACTGCTTTGAAGGGTTGCAGAAGCAGATTCAATAATAACTCCCTAAAAGAAACCAGATGATTTGAGAGCTGTCAAGTGTGACAAACTGGATTATTCTTTTGAAGCATAACACATAACAGACATGATAATTTGAACAGCTGTTAATCTCTATGGTTTTTTGAAGGCACAGTGACGATGTGCAAAATAAATACTTTAAGGGATTTTACAATTCAAAAAGCTATAAAATATTGAAAATAATATTTGAATTAATTTAGAAAATCATATGGTTCACATGTACAGCCAATGTGATTTGTTAACTGCTTCCAGCAAGTCACTGCCAATTTTAAGCAAGCCTATAATTTTATAAAGCTAGTATTGCCCTCTACTGGTGAGTATAAGTAATGCAGTCCAATCTACGAATTCAAGACCATAAGTATTAGTGTTGTCCTTATAACATTTATGGGATATAAAATTCTCATTGTCCTCTGGCATCCTTACAATTCTGGACTACAGCATATCCTGATTTTTTTCACTTTGCCAGCTAGCTTATCATCAAATAGCAAGGTAACACATAACATCAAGCTCACACACCAGACATAGCAACTTTGAGTGGAGATGCGGCAAGGGGAGAGTGATCTGGGCACAGTCTTGATTTTATTGCATCTAACTCTCCACTGAAATGGATGTTAAAATATAAGATCCTAAGAGAATAGGAGCAAGAGTAGGCCACCCGGTCCATCAACTCTGCTCCAATATGCAATAATATCGTGGTGATCTGGCTGTGGGCTCAGCTTCACAAATTTTTTTAAAAGCCTTTAATTCTTCTGCTATACAAGAATTAATCCAATTGTGTCTCAAATATATTTAATGAAGTAGCCCCTGCTGCTTCTCTGGTCATAGAATTTCTATAGATTCACTATTCTCTGGGAAGAACAGTTTCCCTCCATCTCTACAGAAACACAAGAGGTTCAGCAGATGCTGGAAATCTTGATCAAAATGCACAAAATTCTGCAGGAATTCAGCAAGTCAGGCAGCATCAATGGAGAGGATTTTGTCTGTGTTGCTCAAAATTTACAATAGCTTTCACCGTTTAAATAATGACCTGATCTTCTACTCTTTTCTTCCAAAGAGGATGGTCACCATTGCCACATTTCCTGAGCGGATACTGGATTGCTTAGTGGAAGAGAGAATTTGAAAGAAGTGAGCTGGGGCAATCAGGAGGCTTCAGTGAGGAGGGATGGAGGTTGTAGGTTGATTTTTTTCATTTAATTTTTCTATCTTATCTCACAGTCAGAGCTTTGGGGATGCCAGGCAGAATAGCGGGAGACTCCTCTTGCAGGATGTGGGAAGGTGGAGCAACCTCCAGAGTCCCCGATAGCTACACCTGCAATAAGTCCATCCAAATGCAGCTTATTTCAGACCATGTTAAGGAAATTGAGCTGGAACTGGATGAACTCCGGATCATTCAGGAGGCTGAGAGGTTGGTCAACAGGACGTACAGGGCAGTAGTTATACCCAAAGTACAGGACACAGGTAACTGGGTGACCGTCAGGAGGCAGAAAGGGGATGGGCTGTCATTTCAGGGTACCCCTGTGGCCATTCACCAGATATAACAACACTCTGTGGCTCAGAAGGAAAAGGGAAAGAAGAGGTGAGCTGTAGTGACAGGGGATTCATTGGTTAGGGGAACGGAAAGGAGGTTCTGCTGATGAGAACAGGATTCCTGGATACGCCAGAGTCAGGGACATCTCATATTGAGCCCACAGCATTCGTAAGTGGGAGGTGATAAGCACGTTGGTAACAAGACATGGGTAGGAAAGGGGTGAGCTCTTGCAGAGTGAGTTCAGAAAGTTAGGTGCTAAGTTGAAGAACAGGACATCGAGGGTTATGATCTCACGATTGTTACCTGTGCCACATGCTAATGAGGCCAGAAATAGGAAGATTGTTCAGCTTAACATGTGGCTAAGGAGATGGTTCAGGAGGGAGGGCTTCAGACTTTAGGATCATTGGTCTCTCTTCCAGGGAAGGTGGGACCTGCACAGAAGGAATGGTTTGCACCTGAACCGGAAGGGGACCGATATCCTAGAGGGAAGTTTTGTTCGCGTTGGTTGGGGGGGGGGGTGCAGAATTCAACTAAAGTTGCAAGGGGATGCGAACCAGAGTGCCAGAGCAGATAATGAAGTAATGGAGTGGCTGTGGGGAAAGATGTTGTTAAGCTTGTATACAAAGTCAGGAATCAAAAGTTTGAGTAAGGTGGGAATAATGTTCTGAGCTTAGTATGTTTCAATGCAAGGAGTATTGTAGGAAAGGTGTAAGAGTTCAGGGCATGGATCAGCGTGCTGTAGCCATTGTAGCCATTAGTGAGACATAGCTGCAGGAGGGGCAGAACTGGCAACTCAATGTTCCAGGGTTCCAATGTTTTAGAAGTGCGAGAGGGGGAGGGATTAAAGGGGTGCCATTAATAGTCTGGGAAAATGTCATGGCAGTGTTCAGAAAGCACAGAGTAGAGAGCTCGTCTACTGAGGCTATATGAGTGGAACTGACGAATATGAAAGGGAACACCATGTTAATGGGATTATATTATGGACCATCCAACAATCTGCAGGATTTAGATGAGCAAATTTGTAGAAAAATTGTATACTGTTGCAAGAAAAATAAGGTTATGATGATAGGCCATTTTAACTTTCCACATATTGACTGAGACTCTCACACTGCTCAAGGGCTGGATCGGATGGGGCTTGGATAGAGTCTGTCAAATCTCAAACACGAGGAAATCCATAGATGCTGGAAATTCAAACAACACACACAAAATGCTGGTGGAACGCAGCAGGCCAGGCAGCATCTATAGGGAGAGGTACAGTCGACATTTCGGGTCGAGATCCGGTCCTGACGAAGGCTCTCGGCCTGAAACGTTGACTGTATTTCTTCCTATAGGTGCTGCCTGGCCTGCTGCATTCTACCAGCATTTTGTGTACGTTGTCTGTCAAATCTGTTCAGTTAAGTTTCCCAACAAGAGAGAGTGTGATACTAGATCTCCTTTTGGTGAATGAGACAGAACAGGTGACAGAAGTTTGTGTTTGGCATTCAGGATAAGGTAGTAAACTGGATTAGGCATTGGCTTTGTGGGAGAAGCCAGACAGTAATAGAATATAATTGCTTCTCTGAGTGGAGGCCTATGTTCAATGGTGTGCCACTGGGATCAGTGCTGCGTCTACTGTTACTTGTCATCTATGTCAATGATCTGGATGATAATATGGTCAACTGGATCAGCAAATTTGATCAACAAGATTGGAGGTGTTGAGGAAGACTATCAGAGCTTGCAGCAGGATCTAGACCAGCTAAAAAAATGTGTTGAAGATGGCAGATGGAATTTAATGCAGACAAGTGTGAGGTGTTGCACTTTGGGAGGTCAAACCAGGATAGGACTTAAATGGTGAGCAGCAGGGCACTGAGGAGTGCTTTAGAACAGAGGAATCTAGGAATACAGGTAGATAATGCATTGAAATTATCAACACAGGATCATAAAGGAAGCTTTTGGCACATTGGCCTTCATAAATAAAAGTATTGAATACAGGAGATAGGATGTTAGTGTTGAAATTGTATGAGACATTGATGAGGCCTGATTTGGAGCATTGTGTGCAGTTTTGGTCACCTACCTACAGCAAAGATGTCAATAAGATTGAAAGAATGCATAAAAAAATTACCACAATCTTGCCAGGGCTTGAGGAGCTGTGTTATGGGAAAGGTTGAGTAGGTTAGGATTTTACTCCCTAGAGTGTAGGAGAATGAACAGAGATTTGATAGAGTTATACAAAATTTTGAGGGTATGGATAGAGTAGATGCAAGCAGACTTTTTCCACCCTCTCTGTTACATGATAACATGTTCTGATAACATGTTGATCCCGGGTTAAGGATGAAAGGTGAAATGTTTAAGGGGAACATGAGAGAGGACTTCTTCACTCAGATGGTGGTGAGAGTGTGGAACTAGATGCTTGTGCAAGTGGTGAATGTGAGTCTGATTTCAATATTTAAGAGAAATTTAGATAGGTACCTGGATGGGAGGAGTATTGAGGGCTACCATCCAGGTACAGGTCAATATGACTACACAGATTAATAGTCTGGCATGCACACGATGGCCCGAGGAACTGTTTCAGTGTTGTGGTGTTCTATAACTCCATAACTAATTGTATTCAAACTGCCGGACCCTTACCCACTCACTTAACAGCAATATCTCTCTGCAGACTTTCCACATCCTCTGTACAATTTGCAGTTTAGTGTTGATGACCAAGGGTCAGTTGGTGAACCCAAGTCATTATCAGGGCAAAGCAGAGGATACATTTAATTTGTATCTAGATCCAGGTCTAGGTAAAGATGCAGGCCTAGACAGAGACCTAGCTCTACCAATCCCTGTGCCTCTGTTAGTAGCAGAATTGGCCAATTCTTCGATACCTAACACCTATCTAGAATTTTGGCTCAGATTCTTTTTCTCCATTCATATAACCTGACTAGTTTAGAAACGGTTATAGTTCTGCATCTGACAGCTTTTCTGTTTCTTCGTGCTTTTTTTCTCTCTCTAATTAACCTTATTTCACAAATGTTATCTTTGCCTTTCCTAACTACTCTCATTAACCTGTCAACCAAGTAACTTCATCATCAGCTTATCGTTGTGGCAGCCCTGGCTTCACTCTATCAGAGATATTCCTTTTAGTGTTAGTACAGAAAAGTGGCATGGAAGTAAAATAAGATCAACCGTGACCTCACTGAATGGCAGAACTTACATGAAGGATCAAATGATCCTCTCTGAATCTTATGGTAATGATGTGTATTGAAATGAGATTATAGAAGCAAATAACTACATTATCATCAATATAACACTGCATAAAACAGTTGATAATGCTTTAGGTGTCTTATAGACGTATTCTCAACTAGATTCATCTGCAGCCACAACACTAATTTCTAACAGGCAGCAAGAGGTAGCTCTAAGATAAGGTATGAAAGAGGACATTTTGAAAGAAAAATATATGTGACCACTCAGTGGCCACTTTATTAGGTACACCTGTCGTTAAGGTAAATATCTAATCAGCCAATCATGCAGCAGCAACTCAGTACATAAAGGCATACAGATATAGTCTAGAGGTTCAGTTGTTCAGACAAAACATCAGATTGAGGAAGAAATATGACATAAGTGAGTTTAAATGTGAAATGATTGTTAGTTCAGATAAGTCTCTAAAGTGGGCACTAAATGTACTTCTGCACCCGTTTTACATAAGCAAGTAAAAACAAAATTTTCCTTTCTCTAGATACCTCTGTTAACTGCGAGTTCAGGTTCATTCACAGAAGGTTTGTAAGCCCTAAGTGGAAAGGACTTTTAGCATTATCAAGGCTGCAACCAAAAATATATTGACTAAGCAACTGAGTAGCTGGGCAGCTAAACCAATGGGTGATTATGCAGAATGCTAGCCAGTTAGTACAAAATTAATTAGGTTTTGGAAACCCCAAAAAGGTGCTGTGCAATGGAATTTTCTAAAAAGGATTGGTGCAATAATTATAGGTGATTCTAACCTTTTGGGGGATTGAATTCATCTCATTGTAAAGAGCAACAATCAGAACAAATTCATGGATTATGTTTGGGATGGTTTTCTACAGCAAAGATTCATGAAGCTATTGGATCTAGTGAAGGGTTATCAGGCAGGTTTAATAAGTGACCTCAGAAAAAACAAATCTCTAGTAAGTAATGATCATAGTCTGGTAGACTATTGTTTTGCAATTGAGAGCAAAAATATTCACCCTGAAACTACTGTTTAACTTAAGTAAAAAAAGCTAAAATGGAATGAGGATAAGGTGGGTACAGCACATCAATAAACAAGAAAGATAGAAGGCAAGAGATGATGCACATTTCAAGAGGTAGTTGTCTCCCTTCAACATAAGTATATTGCAATAAAGAGGAAAGGTTTTGTGGGACAGCTGTACCAAACCTAGGCTCACCAAGGAAGTTAAGGAGAGCTTTGGGTTGAAAAAGTAAGTATACAGAAGTATACAGAGAGGATAAAAGTTTGAAGGCTGCAATAAATTGAGAATCCAGTAAAGAAAGTCAAATATCTCTATACATGCAGCTTCCTACCTGTTAGCTAATCCCCTATCCATGCCAACAGGTTATCTCCAACACCACGGGCAAAAAGAAACAAAGTCTGAACACAAACACAGAGAGAAAACTGACAAGGAAAGTAAAAATGTACTACCAGGCTCTGCTACGTTTTGTCATAGAATTCTCAAGGATGTTTTCCCTTCCCATTTTTCTGCTTATTGATGCACCATCAATAACTCTTGGAGACTGGAAGTGAACGATAGGCTTTTATTAGCAGCAAAATGGAGCACGGCATCTCGGAGACTGAGAGGGGAGCAGTGCCTCCAATCGCCTTTAGACAGGGGTCTGTGGAAGGAGCCACAGGAGCAGTTAGCAGAGGAGCATGTCCAGACAGGTATACTTAGTTTACCACACTTATATACTTTGAATTTGATCTGCCATTTATAACCTCAGGCTGTCATTGTTACATGTAAACTCAAACAGGGTACTGCCGGACAATACAGAGAGACAGCCAGCATGGGAGTGGTAATGCTCCTGGCTTCTCACTGATGTTCTGCAACAATCTAATCCTCCCATTCCTGCAGCAAGTATAGTCTTTGTGTATAGTATCTCCAACAGGTGGCGTCAAGGCCTTAGTCACATCTTCAGATCTGAGACCACCTATGAATATTCGTTAGAAGTCATGGCAAATAAAAAGAGGTTTTTAACCCAAGTGCACATTCATTTCACTTTCTGAATGTTTCCCTTAACATGACTAAATAAAAGTAGTTACAGATACCATAATTAAATTATTGTGGTGCTAAGTATAAAAACTGTGCTAATAATACTGGCTGTGCTGACCAAATAACACTAAGTAAAAGCCAACTAAGAATGCAAAGAGCTTTGCACTGTGTTTATTCTTTGCGTACTTTTTATTATGACTAAAGTTTATTTTTGAAATTTAAAAATATCATATACAAACGTATATGGATACACCTCAATTTAAACCTGCTGACTGTCGGTAGAATCTGTTGGAGGAAAGAATCAACCTGATTCTTTAGTGCACATCTCTTTCCAAAATGGATTATCTATTATTTATTTATTTACTTATTTATTTTTCCGTAATTTATTTTTTATTGAAGCTCATCAAACAAAGATGTCCATAAGATGTATTTCAGACATTGTACATATATATCATATAATCATATATATCACAAATCTCCACGAAGTATTCATCTGGGGTATACACTTATAGAAAAGAGTGGAAAGAAAAAACAAGCAAAAGGAAAGAACTATGTACAAGTAGGGAATGATCTTTTTTTTACAACAGATTCATTGATTTGTGAGAATAAAATCAGGCCTATGAGGCATTATGTAGTTAAACCATTTTTTTCCAGTATGAATCAAATTGTTCCAGCTTATGACTAACAGATGCTGTTATCTTCTCCATTTTGTAAATGTCCATTGTAATTTCCATCTATGTATTTAAAGTTGGACTCTCCTGTGATAACCATTTCCTAGTAAGAGTCTTTTTACCAGCCATCAACAGTATATTCATTAAATATTTATCTCTTTTCAACCATTCTTGAGGTATATATCCAAAATATATGGTCTTACTCTCCAAGGGTATTTCACATTTAAAGATGTCTTGTAGGGCATTGTGTATCCCCCTCCAATAATTTTTGATAACAGGGCAGTCCCAAAAAATATGATAATGATTTGCATTTTCATTTCTACAATTTCTCCAGCAAACAGGGAGGTTACCATCATAATGGAATTCCTGAGAGGGTGTAATAAAATATCTTATCCAGTTTTTCCATCTAAACTCCCTCCATTTCTGTGAACTGGTACACTTCCATTGATATCTCCATATTGTTGTCCATTCTTCCTCAGATATAATTATCCCTCCTTCCTTCTCCCATTTTGTTTTAATGTATGAAGTTGAATGTGTTTTAAGATTTGACAACCTCTTATACATGCTTGAAATGATTCCACTACCATTATCTGAATTATATGCTTTCCTAAAGAGCTCTATCAAGCATGTATTTGCCTTGGTTACATTTTTAAGCATCTTATTAACATATTGTCACATCTGTAAATACCGATAAAAATCTTGTTTTTCTAATAAATGTTTCTCTTTAAGCATTTCAAAACTGAACAGCGTTCCTTCTTTCATTATGTTGCAAAGAACTGTTATTCCTTTAGCTGTCCAGTCCTTAAATCTAGCATCCAATTTATTTGGTGTAAAATCAGAGTCATATGCACACCATTTAAGAATTGCAATTATCTCCCTCTAGATTATATTCTTTTATTGTGGTTTTCCATATTTTAAGAGTCAATTTCACCCATGGGTTATCAATAGTATTTATGTACCTTTGCAGGTTGTTATCAGCCAAAATTGCTTGTATGGGGATGGGAAGTACCCACTCCTCAATGTTTTTTCCATTGAGCGTCATATGATGGGTTGCACCAACAGATCACAGCTCTCAACTGTGCTACAAAATAATAATCTCTAAGAGAAGGCAAGCCCCATCCCCCCTTTTCCTTTGCTAATTGCAAAGTTTTGAGACGAACTCTAGGCCTTTTACCTTGCCAAATATACCTTGATAGCATCTTGTTCCATTCATTGAATTGATTTTGATCAATCTCTATTGGTAGGGTCTGAAAGAGATATAACAGTCTGGGCAGTATATTCATTTTAATAGACTCAATCCTTGATCTGAGACTGAAAAAAGGAATCAGGCTCCACCTTGCCACATCTTCCTTAATTTTTTTTATACAGAGGCTGATAATTACATTCTGGTAATTTTGCCAAATCTTTTGGCATAATGATGCCCAAATATTTGAAAGACTCTGTGTGCCATGCCCAGGGGTATTGACTTTCAATTTCTCTTGGTGGGCTATAGTAATATGAAAGTAATTGGGTTTTATCTATGTTGATCTTGTATCCTGATAATTGGCCATATTGTTCAAAGGATTGCATCCAATTAAGTAAAGAGTATGTTGGTTGCCCTAGATAGATCAAAATGTCATCTGCATAACAAGCCAATTTATGCTCTGTCCCTTTAATAGTAATTCCCTTGATATCTTCATTTTGTCTGATGTATTGAGCTACTGGTTCCAGATATAGTGCGAAGAGTAGTGGTGACCATGCACGACCCTGTCTCGTGCCCCTTTCTAGGGTAAGACTATTTGATAAATATCCATTGATTTTAATCCTAGCAGTAGGATTGTCATATAGTGTCTGTATAGTTTTAATAATTGTGTCTTGGAAACCAAATCTATGTAAAACTCTGTATAGAAAATTCCAATTAACCAAATCAAATGCTTTTTCAGCGTCCACGCTTATCACTATTGCTTCAATTTTATTTTTTTGTTTATGATCCATAATGTGAAGTGTCCTTCATATATTGTCTTGAGTCTGGCATTGTCGTATAAAACCTGTCTGATCATTACGTTATCAGTATGGGTAGAAACTCCTCTAATCATTTGGCCATGATGGAGGTAAATAATCTATAATCCACATTAAGAACGGATATTGGTCTAAATGACCCGCTTTCCATTTTATCCTTGCCTTCTCTCGGTATAGCTGAGATTATCATTTCCTTCCAACTGGGTGGCATTTGTGCCTTTTTTAGAGCACAGTTCAGTGTGGGGAGTAAAACAGGAATTAACTCATTTTTAAATTCTTTGTACCACTCTGCTGTTTACCCATCTGATCCTGGTGACTTGCTTAATTTAAGCCTACTAATTGCAGCTTTTAATTCAACTTCAGTTATGTCAGCAGTCATCCTTCTATTTTGTTCTTTGCTTAAAGTGGGTAACTCTAGAGAATTCAAGAAGGTGTCAATTTGGGTTATGCTTCCCCCTGGAACCTTGGAATATAGAGTTTTGTAAAACACTTCAAAAGCTTCTTGAATTTCACTTAGCTTATTTATTTATCATTTTCGTTCTTGGGTCCCTAATTCTATGAATTATATTTTCTGCTATCTTTTTCTTTCAGTTTCCACGCCAGTATTTTCATAGATTTCAATCCACTTTCATAATGTCTCTGTTTCAGAAACATTAAGTTTTTCTTGATTTCTTGCATAGCCAAATTATTTATTTCATTTCTGATTCTTTTAATTTCCCCTAATGTATCCTATGCCAAATTCAATTTGTGTTTTTCTCTAGTTCCTTCAGCCTATTTTGTAATTCCTCTAAAAAAAACACAAAATGCTGTCAGAACTCAGCAGGCCAGACAGCATCTATGGGAGGAGGTAATAACGACATTTCAGGCTGAAACCCTTCATCAGGAGTGAAGTAGAGAGCTGGGAAGTGATAGGCTGGAGGGAAATGGGCTAGGGGGAAGGTAGAGAATTATGGGAAATAAAAGAGAAAGAAAGGTAGGGCTGGGGGGAGAGATTATAGTGAAGGAGGAAAAAGAGAGAGAAAGAGAACCAGACTAAAATAATAGATAGGGATGGGGGTAAGGGTGGGGGGCAGGGGTATCAATGGAGGTCAGTGAGTTGGATGTTCACCTAGGAGGCTACCTAGGTGGGAGATAAGGTTTTGCTCCATCGACCTGCGTGTGGCCTCATCTTGACGGTAGAGGAGGCCATAGACAGACATGTCAGAGGGGGAGTGGTCTGTGGAATTGAAGTGTGTGGCCACAGGGAGATCCCGCCACTGCTGGAGGACCGAGCGCCGGTGTTCAGCAAAACGGTTTCCCAGTCTGCGGCAGGTCTCCCCAATGTATAAATGGCCACATCGGGAACACCGGATACAGTATATCACCCCAGTTGACTCACAGGTGAAGTGGTGCCTCACCTGAAAGGACTGCCTGGGGCCTGGGATGGTGGTGGAGATTGGGGAGACCCGCTGCAGACTGGGAGACCGTTTCGCCGAATGCTGGCGCTCCGTCTGCTTTGCCTAAACAAAGTTTTCAGTTACTGAATCTTCACTTGAACTTGAACTCCCATACAAATGTTGTTGTTGAATGTAAAAGCCAGTGAGCTGCTGACTGTAGTTTGTGCCTTGTCAGTTGGTACACCCCATAGACGACTCCATTTAGAGCCTAATAGAATCTAATGCTTGTCTCTCACACGCTACATTAGGAAATTGACCCTCGAATCATACACCAGATTTGATCCGGCCTAGGACCTGAGACTCTAATAATTTCAATGAAGACTCTGGACTTACAGATAAAGAAGCAAAGATAAAGACAAGTAATTTATTTTCAAAGTCAAATTTTCTTGTAATAATTTTAATTTTTTTTTAATGATTTTTAGAATTTCTACATAACCTTTCCTTATCTTTTAAATGTTTAATTTATAATTTATTTAAATGCTAGAGACATTTAAAAAACTGTAATTCATGACGTTGGGCCTACTTTGTGGGACATTTTCTGGGTAGGACCCCTGAAATATGTCACCCTGAACTAATCTTTGTCTGGACCTTGCTCACAAACCAAAGATGCAGAGACCCAGATAAATCAACTCTCTCCTTCTGACCTAATTGAGTGTGGGCCTGCTTGTACCTTGGAACGCTATTCCATATGGCAAAGCTGATTCTGCCTTGATAATTGTTGATTAACCATCCTGATGTACACAATTCCATTACTTCTTTAAAGGGTGATCTCCAAAATTTGATCAATACATTCAATGGCCACAAGGTGCAAAAGAAGTTATGGTCTTCCATTGCAATCCTGGAGTTCTGAGGTCGAGAGAGTGGAAATGCCCCAGTGCAATGGCTTTTCCATTTTAAAAACTCTGCCACACCAATTACTTCTTGCTATTCAGAGAGGTGCACAAACCTGTCATCATTGGATACCACGGACAACCAATCAGAATTTAGATAATTAAATAATAAAGTATTTGAGGGCCTAGAAATCCATCCACAGTCGATACTGTAAAACATAGTATATATTAGTGAGTGCATATTCTACCCAGTCCTGAACTTGAAGTCAACAGAACTGAGCCTTCAGGAATATGCAGAAAGTACACCTGGAATTTATAGTAGTGCTTCATGCGAAAGATCATGGGTGGGTTTCTCAACTGTGTCCTTTTCACTGCTCCAGCTGCAAGCTTGACTCTATTTAATACTAACTAAATAAAGTTACAAAAGATGACCTAATCAGAAAGTCCTTTATTAACTAAAGATAAGAACAAGGCCAATACTAATACAAATACTACAATTGTACCTTGGTATAATCCATGTCCATGGAGTTCATCCCAAAAAGATAAGAGCTTGCTGTACTTACCTAAAAGAAAAAAGAAATCATTATTATAGATATTTTTGTCATTGGATATTGAATCAATTTCTGAAAATGTATCATATACCTAAATCTTAAAAAAAAGTTTTAAAAGCATATATTTTATGATATTGCTTACTGGAATTATACTTTAATTATTATACTTTTAAAATCTCACCATTAAAATGTTTGGACCTGTTCAAAAGGCAAATACTGTCATACACCTACCACAAAAGTACTTATGTCAGTACTAACCATTCAGAAATACTTAGCTGCATGACACAAAACTTCAGTGGGAGTTTATTTGATACAAAATATTGGGTAAAGTCAAATATATGATATTGTGGCTCCATCAAAAAAAATTGCAGACCTTTAAAAAATGTTGATGTTGAAAGAGAATTTGTGATTTTAAGGAATTTTTGCTCTAAGGAGACAATGAAATATTTAAATTCAGATTTATTTATCATATGTACATGGAAACACATGATCAAACGTGTCATTTTCATTAACAGCTGCCACACCTAAGGATGTCACCACACTTTCTGCCGGCAACATACCATGCCCACAGTGTTCAGCAGAACAGCACAAGCATCATCAACAACTACTGAACAAAACAAGACAAGCCCCTTTCACAGTCTCCCACCCACTCAAACAGACAGGCCTCCAGCCTCAGTACAGGCTCTCACACACACAGATACTGCACCTACAAAACCTAGTCCTTGGCTTGGATTCACAGACATCAGGTGTCTAACCCAGAGGTTTCAATCTCCATGCCTCTGTCTCTGGACTCTCTGACCTCTGGACGTTGTGCTTCAGCTTTGCCTTCCAAACCTAGCTGGCCTTTCTGGGTATTGGCCCCAGGACTCGCTATTGACCTTTGGATTGCAACCCCAGGACTCGCTGATCACGGGTTTGACCTTTGGACCTCAACTTCTGAACTCAGGGGTTTTACCTTCGGGCTTCAACTCTGGACTTGCACAGACCTGCAAACCCACAGAGCTAGGGAGTCACCAACACTCGTGGCTCAAGCCCATATGGAGACCTGATCCAGGGCTCGCTGACCTGGGGATTGCTAGCTCATCTCCTCAGTACCTGCTGACCAGAACTTCAGGGTCACTGAGTTTTGACCTCAGAATGCTCTGAACATCGGCTCCTACAGAATCACACTACAGTAACAGTTGCCTTACTAATTAATGAATACAAAATAAAGACTGCACCATTCTCTAACTCTCCCTCACTCCTGTCATTAAATCCTAACTTGACTCTTAACTCCCCAAACTGTCCCCAAAGCCATCCCTACAAACTTCAAAAACAACTGTCCGAGGCACAACCTCGACAAACTTCGCAGCTCGGCATCATCTTGTGGGATCTCATGATCTTATGCATGAGATTCCTATGTATCCCCCAAGTCACTGTATTTTGCTTCAAACTTCTGCTTATTTTCATTAACAGGAAAAAAATGGCCAGTGTTTCATTGGTTGAGGATGTCAGCAGGACCCGAATCCAGCCTTTCCAACCCACTCAAGGTGCGTTTGTTCATTGATTTAGATTTTCTATCACGTGTATATTGAAACATACAGTAAAATGTGGCATTTGCGTTAACAACCAACACACCTGAGGTGTGCAAGTGTTGCCACACGTTCCAACGTCAACATAGTTGTGAGAACAAGTGATATTGGATGATACATTTTGAAATCCTTGCAGGCCTGGTGTACACATCAGTACTTGGATTGTAAATTATTACAATAACAATACTATTCTGGAATTATTTTATTTTTCAATTGTCTTTTTAAAATATTAATACTCAATTTTAGAACAGGTTTTCTAAAATAGATCATAGAACATGGTATATTCCAGCACACGATAGGCCCTTCCTTCCATGATATTGTGTCAACCTTTCAAAGTACTTTCAGATCCAACCCTTCCCTCTTACGTAGCCTTTCATTTTTCTACCAGCCACGTGTCTAAAAGTTTCTTAAATGCCCCTAATGAAACTGCCTCTACCACCACCACTAGTACCCATCACTCTGTGTGAACTTACCTCTGACATCCCCATACCTCCACCAAGCAAAATGCTTCAAGTATTTCAATCTCACTAAGAAATCTTTATTAATAGTAAAATAATGAACGTACATAAATAAAAAAGATGCTGGAAATCCAAGGAGAACACAAAAAGTGCTGGAAGAACTCAGCAGGCAAGGCAGCGACTATGGAAAAGAGTAAACAGTCGACATTTCAGGCGGAGACCCTTCATCAGGACTGGAAAAAAATATGAGTAATCAGGGTAAGAAGGTAGGAGGTGGGGAGGAAGAAATACAAGGCAGTAGATGATAGTTGAAACCAGAAGAGAGGGAGGAGTGAAGTAAAGATGTGGGAAGTCGATTGGTGAAAGAGATACGGGACTGGAGAAAGGGGAATCTGATAGGAGAGGACAGAAGGCCAAGGAAGAAAGGGGAGGGAGGTGTTGTAAATGGATCAGGTAAATTTGAGAGTGGGGTGGACGAAGTCGATGAGCTCTGCATAGGTGCAGGAAGCAGCACCAATGCAGTTGTCCATGTAACGTAGGAAAAATTGGCAAGTGATACCAGTGTAGGCTTGGAACCTGGACTGTTCCATGTAGCTGACAAAAAGGCAGGTATAGCGGGGACCCATCTGAGTGCCCCTGGCTACATCTTTTGTTTGAAGGAAGTGGGAGTAACCGAAGGAGAAATTATTTAGAGTGAGGACCAGTTCCACCAGATGGAGGAGAGAGGTGGTGGAGAGGAACTGATTGGGTCTGGTGTCCAGAAAGAAACAGAAAGCATTGAGGACCTCCTGATGGGGAATGAAGGTGTGCAGGGACTGGACATCCATAGTGAGAATAAGATCATTGGCACCAGGAAGCTTGAAATCATTGAAAAGATCAGGAGCATGTGAAGTGTCTTAGATGTAGGTAGGAAGCGACTGAACCAGGGGGGATAAAACTATGCAAGTATATGTTCGCTGGGTTAAGAACAAGCAGAAATAATGGGTTTAACTGGACAGGCAAGTTTGTGGATCTTGGGTAGGAGGTAGAAATGGGAGGTGTGGGTTGAGGGAACTATGAAGTTGGTGGTAGTGGATGGGAGATCCCCAGAGTTACTAAGGTTGGTGATGCTGTGAGAGACAATGGCTAGGTGTTCCTTAGTGGGGCCCTGTTGGAGGGGTGAGTAAGAGGAGGTGTCTGACAGTTGTTAGCTGAGCCTCAGTAAGGTAGAAGTCAGTGCGCCAGACAGCTACAGTATCCCCTTACCTGCAGGTTTGATGGTGAAGTTAGGGTTGGTGTGGAGGGAAGTGACGAGCAGTGCATTCGAAGGAGTGAGGTTGGAATTGTAGAAAAGAGTGGAGAAGTTGAGTCAGCTGTTGTCTCTTTGGCAGTTAGCAATGCAAAGATCCAGGAAGAAGAGGAGGGTTAAAGAAGGGAGAAGGGGTCATTGGTGTGGGCTGGAGAGATCTTGCCAAAGAAGTAGGCGCAGAGCCAGAGGTGGTGGAAGAAATGGTCAGCATCGTGGTGGGAGCGGAACTCATTGAGGTGCGGGCTCAGGGGAACAAAGGTGACAGAACGTTCTGCTTCAGAGAGGGGCAGGTCAGAGGGGGTGGTGAAGATCTGGCACAGATGAGAGCTGGGATCGGAGCGGGAAAGGGGGTCGGTAGTGTCTGAGGAGAGGAGAGGGTTGGGGTGTTCAGGGAAGGTAGGGTGAGTGGAAGATGACATCTCCGAGGACCCAAGAATTCATGGTGGGACCTGAGAGACATGGGATTGCAGAGTGGGGGTAGGGGGTACTGGGGTTCCAGTGGCAGCAGGTGAAGACCCAGGCTGCAGGTGCTTAAGGTCAAGGTCCAGGCTAGAGTTGGAACTGGAGGTTGTGCAATCTGCACTATGAAGGTGTCTGAGGTCATTGGAACCCATGTTGATGGCAGTGGAGACATAAATAAGAAAACATCAGGACTCATTTTCCTTAAAAATATCCATAATTATTGTAATTAATTCATTAATAAATTACAATGGCATGTGAGAGAAATTTTATGATTTGGGCACATTCAGTCAAAAATTTCATCACCCCTGCTTATGGCATTATTATATTTTTCAAGCATTCATGATCATTGCAGATACTACATTCATAGAATGTCTATTTCTGGGTTGATTGTCATGAAATGCCCAGTCAAATATAGTCTGGGTAACAAACTATTCCACAGCATCCCTACAGCTTGTGTTGCTGTGTTTAAATGGACACAATAGCAAGCTAAAATAAATTCAAAATAAAAAAGTGTTACTTCTAATGCACCAAGGAGAAGGAAGTGGGCCAACTTCCAGGTTCCTTTAATTATTAAGATTTGAATATTTCTACGACATTTTATAGTGAATCTGGTGGGCCAACTTCCAGGTTCCTTTAATTATTAAGATTTGAATATTTCTACAACATTTTAGAGTGAATCTGGTGGAATATGCAGCCTCATCTGTGATCTGAGAGACACCCACCATATTTTAACTTTAAACATTAGACAGCAACTTAACGACATTATGGCCTGCTTGGACCTCGAAAAAATTCATTATTCAGTTCTTAATTTGGATCTAAAGTTCCATAAGGTCTGGGGACCTTTTATCGAGTACTTTCATAACCTTCCTCTTGACTAGGGTTTTTTTCCTTTCAGTCCCTTGCTTTCAGCTTCCTTTTTTTTCTGGTAGTAGGCATTATTATCTTCTGTTGCTAAGTGTATTCACAGTCTGGGAGTTTGATTGTCCTGATTTATATTCTCTATATTGTGTTGTGGTTGGTCTGGAGTTTTTTTTGTGTTGTGGGGCTGGGGGAGGATACTAAGTTTACTTGTCTTCAATTTAGGTGCTTTTTTAAAAAATTCTCTTTCTTTGTATCATATTGTCATTGTATGCTTAATTTTGCACTGTATTAATGTTCCTCATTTTGATTTGGGTTTTTTAATTTGTAAAATGTATAAAAAAACTAATAAAAGAAAACATTAGACAGCAACTACTTAACTGGTAATCCCAGAATGCTCTGGTGTTGAGGATAATTGAGATTCACAAGATTTGATTAATACCTGTATTGAGAATCAGGGCAACTTTTGTCTAAATTTACCAACTTACATACAATATTTTTACATTTGTATCCAAACAACTCTACACTTTGTGTGATGTAAGCTACTGCAATAAATTACTATTTAATGTGCATCTACTACTACTACTATGTCAACTCAGGCCTGGGGGGCTAGCGTCGGGGATCACAGTCTCCTATTAACAAATATTTAGGAGGCACATGTAGCCCAGCGCTCAAGAAATTAATTGTATGAGGGTCTTAGCTTGAAATGACTGTTTGTTCCCCTCCACTGATGCTGCCAAACTTGCAGAGTTCCTCCAGCATTTTGTGCATGTTGCTCAAGATTTCCAGAATCTCTTGTGTTTATGTATTAACATAACATTACTTGGTATAACGTATCATACATATTTAACTCTGACTCTTTTGCCAATTGAAATTTTACCTAAACTATCATTTTCAAATTCACTCAATTATATGCTTAATGATTTTTTTGAGCTGTTGGCAGAATAAAATAGAGCTACTAGCAGCACATTCCTTGTCTTTCTATTCCTTGCAACATTCTGAAGAAAGCCTGTAAATTGTCTGCTCCCACCATCTATAATACTTTCCCGCCATCCTGAATTGGACTCCACTCAAACTTCTTTTTAGCACATTGACAAACCATATCATCTGGTTCTCAGTTTGCAGCCATAATCTCTGGGCAAGATATCAGAAAATCCAAACTATTGTTGAAGTCTTCATGTGTGTGTGACAAAAAATATGAACACGCTTATATTAGAAATCTAAATAGATAGATTACACAAAAGAGTCAATTGATCTCAAAAACCAATTCTTGAATTGAATATTGGATGTTGAAAATTTGTAAACTGGCACTCTCTTAGTCAATGTGTACAATTAATACATTTGACTACAACCCACGCTCCCCTTTTGTAGGTCTTTGGGTACTGAAGCTTATCATTAATAAAAACAACATAGATTCTAAAACCTTTCCTTAGATATTCATTAGTAAGTGTAACAAGTATCACAGCTATTCATCCCACACTCCAATGTGTTGCATAGCAGTTGCTCTTCATATTAAAGCTACAACTGTTGCTGTGTACTGTACTTATCTCCAATGGCCAGTGACTCGTTAAATCAATACGCACATCATAGCATCCACGAATAAGCCATTCTCCACCTTTTGTTACATGTCTGCGACTCAGTTTTCTAACCAGCTCAAAATAGGTTCTTTACCTCGAGCTGGGATTTTATATTGAGCAATCAAGAAAGGACTGCACAAGAAACATAACAATTTACACAATTTGACTGCTTCTCTAATACTTATCAATTAGGAAATGCAATATAAGTGCCTGCTATTTTAATTTAACCCCAAAACTAAACAAATAAATGTTACAAAGAAGGTCATTAGATTCATTGTATCAGTGCTAACATTTTACTGGAATCAAAACTAATTCCATGATCTTGCTCTTTTTTCTTCTTAGGCAGTCCCACAGGATTAACAATTACTTGTCTCGGAACAGTTCTGTGGTTCTGAGGTGGATAATGAGGCCAATGTGGAACCTACAGACTCTGCCTCAGTGGGTTAGGAGGTGTTTGTGTGTGTGGGGCAGTGAGTAGTTTGAAATGTGTTGACTTTCTCTGCCGTTTATACTGAGTTAACATGTGTTCCCAATTCATGACCACAACATTCTCAATATCAACCCAGTCTTCATTTTAAGTGGTCAGGAGCCAGAGATTCACACAAAGTCATTGAGTAATCTTATATTTTCTTAGGCAATAAAAATTAGAGAACAGCCTTTAGCCCTTTCTGCTGTCCGCATCCATTTGCTACATTGAAGGTCAGCATAAAGTGTGTTTGAAGAGTGTGGTGAAGGGCAGGTGAGCAAGGTGGCCTACCCACAGAACAGATCAACAGGGTCCGTGGAGGAGATACAGGTGTCAGATTACTTATCCCAATCACAAGAAAATCTGCAGATACTTGAAATCCAAGCAACACACATAAATTGCTGGAGGAACTCAGCAGGCTGGCCAGCATCTATGGAAAACAGTAAACAGTTGACACTTCAGGCCGAGACCCATCATCAGGACAGATGACAAAGGGTCTTGGCCCAAAACGTTGATTATGCCAACTGATACAAAATAGCAATTTACATCCTGCACATTATGAATAAGGGCATATAAGCCAGGGAGTTATGATACTATTTTTAATTCACTTAAAGGATGTTGACATAGTTAGAAATGGACTTCCATTGAGTATCCCAAAATGCAGTTGAAGGAGAATCATATTGGGGGATTTGCAGTTGCATATTGACCAGTTTAGCTATGGTTGGCAGGTTTTCTGAATTGAAGGACAATAGAACTACTAGAATTAGAATAAACTGGAGACATGCCAATCTGATAGCTGAGATTTTTACTACTGACTATTATTAAAAAATGAATTTAAATTCCTCAGTGTCCATGACAGGATTTGAATTCAGATCTCTGAATTGTTCATCTAGACCTCTGGGTTTATACTATGGTAACTGGGCCATGTTGCAACGTCATACAAGATGATTTATTCTGGAGGATCTTCATAAAACTTGTTTACAGTTATTGATACAATCTTTTAATTCTCCTGATTAAAGTAAATTTGATTTAAGTTTCCCATTTGCTTTGCAGGGGTTTGAACTTGTTTTCCTAGGTTTCTGGTTGTCAGTCAGCTGAGTTACAGTGCTTCCATATTCATTTAGAAGATTTCATCCCAACTATTACGTTACATCCATTATGGATCAGGCAGGGTGTGGAAATTTTGGGAAAATTGACGGGACTTTCTTACGAGACTGGATTTGCAGTTATGGGGACGGAGCAAAGTCTTGAAAAGTTGCTAATGCAGTCCTGCTGTTTAGAACGGAAGGTACACACTACACACACAAGTATAACACACTTAACAGTCTGACACACACAAGTCTGTCAGTCTGACATCAGAAAAATTTTCAGTATGTTGGAAATAAAATTGAGGGATGATATAAGTTGTTCAGAAGGAGTTAGGTTAATCAAGGATAATCAAGACAAAGATAATGGTTTGCATTATTGACAAAGAGTGTTAATGAGACCACATATCTGGTATGGTCTGGGGTGAAATCAGTCAGCAACAGTGGAGGCAAAGGAATAGCCAACATTTCAAACTGAAGCACTGCATCTGGACTGAGAAGATAGTGGATGAGGAATGCAGGGGTTGGTTGGTGATAGGTGGGACCAGTGAGGCGGGAGATAATGGACAAATGAAGCCAGGCGGAGGAGGAGATAGGAAGGATTTGAAAACTGTCTGGTGGGTGGTAGGGGGAAATAGGTAAGGAATAGAAAAGATTGACTGGTGAAGCCAAGTGAAGGAGGGGATAGGAAAAGAGCAGTAGGTTAGGAGGGAAGAAACCAGATGGAGAGAATTGTAGGTGATGGGTAGATGGAACCAGGTGGGAGAACAGAAATAAACTTGGTAAGAGGGTGCGAGCATATAAAAGGTGAACACAGGGAAAGAGAATTTAGGTGGACAGGCAGGAGAGGGAAAGGAAGACAGGAATGTGGCTTACCTGAAATTAGAAAGCTCATTGTTTGTACCATTGGGTTGTAGGAATATGAAGCACTGTTCTTCCAGCTGTGGCAGTGGAGAAGATCGAGGATAGACAGGTCATTGTGGGAATGAGAAGGGAGTTTGAAATTACATGCAAACAGAAGCTCAAGATGGCCATTGTAAACAAAAATAAACTTAACATGAGAAAACTAACGGCAAAGGTGGTCCAAAGTTGAGGAAACAGAAGGGTTACATACAGTGGCATTCCATAGGCTTAATACAGGATCATTTGAATTTCTTCATAGTTCGGATACATAAAGTTTACCATTGATAATAAAACTGGTAGTGTGGTAGGCAGCAAGAGGAAAACGAAAGTTCCAGTCTTCAAGAGGTATTGATGTACTGGTTAGCTGGAAACAATTGAGAAATGGAAAATAATCCAGGGAAGAGTGAAATAAAGAGCAAACACTAGGAAATCTGCAGATGCTGGAAATTCAAACAACACACACAAAATGCTGGTGCAACACAGCAGGCCAGGCAGCATCTATAGGAAGAAGCGCTATCGACATTTCGGGCCAGGATCCTTCGTCAGGACTAACTGAAAGGAAAGATACTAAGAGATTTGAAAGTAGGAGGGGGAGGGGAAAATGTGAAATGATAGGAGAAGACCGGAGGGGGTGGGATGAAGCTAAGAGCTGGAAAGGTGATTGGCGAAAGGGATAGAGAGCTGGAGAAGGGAACGGATCATGGGACGGGAGGCCTAGGGAGAAAGAAAGGGAGAGGGGAGCACCAGAGGGAGAGGGAGAACAGGCAGACTGATGGGCAGAGAGAGAGAAAAAAAAGGAGGGGGGGAGAAACGTTAAATATATCAGGGATGGGGTAAGAAGGGGAAGAGGGGCATTAACAGAAGTTAGAGAAGTCAATGTTCATGCCATCAGGTTGAAGGCTACCCAGCCAGTATATAAGGTGTTGTTCTTCCAACCTGAGTGTGGCTTCATCTTGACAGTAGAGGAGGCCATGGATAGACATATCAGAATGGGAATGGGACGTGGAATTAAAATGTGTGGCCCCTGGGAGATCCTGCTTTCTCTGGCGGACCAAGTGTAGGTGTTCAGCGAAACGGTTTCCCAGTCTGCGTCAGGTCTCACCAATATATAAAAGGCCACACCGGGAGCACCGGACGCAGTATACCACACCAGCCGACTCACAGATGAAGTGTCACCTCACCTGGAAGGACTGTCTGGGGCCCTGAATGGTGGTGAGGGAGGAAGTGTAAGGGCAGGTGTAGCACTTGTTCTGTTTACAAGGATAAGTGCCAGGAGGGAGATCGGTGGGAAGGGATGCGGGGAACGAGTGGACAAGGGAGTCGCATAGGCAGCGATCCCTGTGGAAAGCAGAAAGAAGGGGGGAGGGAAAGATGTGCTTGGTAGTGGGATCCCATTGGAGGTGGCGGAAGTTACAGAGAATTATACATTGGACCTGGAGGCTGGTGGGGTGGTAGGTGAGGACAAGGGGATCCCATCAACTTTGCTCTCAAATTCCTTTTTTTAAACAAAGGGGCTTCCCTTCTTCCACCATCAACTCTGCTCTCAAACACATCTCTCCCATTTCCTGCACATCTGCCCTCACCCCATTTGCCCGCCACCCCACTCGGGATAGGGTTCCCCTTGTCCTCACAGAGGAATTTTTGTGATGGGTGTCCACAAATCCTTGAAGACAGATAGAGAAGCAAGGTTGTTAAAGCTCAGTACCGGATATTTGCCTTTGTTGGACCAAGAACAGAATACCAGAGCTGGAAGATTGTACACAAACCATACAAAACACAAGTTATGCCACACCTCAGATACTGTGTGCATTTGCTATCGCCACTCCACAGAAAGGACGTGACAGCATCAGAAATGACATGGCAGAGATTTCTGAGGATGCAGCCTCGAATGCAAACTTCAGGCATTGATAAGAGACTCAGGAGAATGGATTTGTTTTCTTTGGAACAAAGGATATTGAGAGAGATTTAACTGAAGTGTATAGAATTATGCATTGCCTACAAAGGGTAACAATGAATGATCAATTACCCTTAACAGAGAAATTGAGATTACTGGATTACATTAATTGGCGAAATATTTAAAGTGGCTAGTTTAAACAAAAGCTCTTACTGCTTTTTAAAAGCATCTGGATGATCACTTGATTCACAAGATCATGGACCAAGAGATGGGAAATGAAAAGATAGCAGCTCATTTTATTTCAGATAATCACGACTGACTTAAAGCTCTCCTCCTGTGCTGTAAATATTCATGATTCTGAAAGTCTAAATATAATAATGTATCATTGAAGCCTTATATAGCTTTCCAAGGCCAGGGAGAAGCAGGAAATAGAGCTTTAGCCTCAATTTTTCACATATCTGATTACAATCCTCAAACATACTCCTACAATAAATAACAAAATATAAAGGCCTGATTTTACGATCTCAGCAGAGGAATTGCTTCTCAACACAATCACATATTTCTCAGAAACTGTGTGAACACTGGCTATTGCACAGCCACAGACCTGGAGTATCTGCTCATCTCCGAAAATGGGAAGGCCAAGTAACTAATGAGACAAATAACTAAAGAATGATCACAGAAATCTGATATAAAAATCTGCATCCTGGTAAATTATAAAAAGTTATTATTTGGTGGTGGCACATGATGACTGTGCATTAAGTGAAATTACAGAATTAGCAATCCAGAGGTTTGGGCAATCAATATAAGGCCAGAGTTCAAATCCCACTGTGGTAGCAGTGAAATTTAAATTCAATTCAGAATCTGGAATTTCAAGATAAGAATAGCTAGTCCTAGCAACTGGGAAGGGTCTATATGTGTCTCTTTATCCATAGCAATATATTTAACTCTTCATGTCATAGAGTCATAGAGACAAAGGGCCTTCAGCCCACTGAGTTTCTGAATATCATTAAGCACCTTTAATCCAGGTATTCTCAACAATACTGAAACTAGAAATCCATAAAAAGGGAAACACATGAGTATAGTCAGAGTCACAAACAATTGAAAATCTGCTGATGTTGGAAATCCAAGCAACACACACAAAATGCTGGAGGAACTCAGCAGGCCAGGCAGCATCTGTGGAAAAGAGACCCGAAAGGTTTTGGCCCAAGACGTCAACTGTGCTGTTTTCCATAATGCTGCCTGGCCTGCTGAGTTCCTCCAGTATTTTGAGCATAATCAGAGTACTTAAAAACATTCCTCTAAACTTAATTTGTTATTTTAGAGATATCAAATCATACAGAGATTCCCACTCCACCACTGCATAGACATCACTTAGCTTTACTTCATCTACATAGCATCAGTCTATATACAGGCAGTCCCCCGGGTTACGAACGTCCGACTTACAGACAACTCTTACTTATGAACAGACTGCCATAAAGCCTATTATACTGAAAATTCGAGTTATTGTTCATAATAAAGAATGCACGCAATATGTTGTGACATTCATGAAAACATTGCACGACTTCAGCGGTTCGTCAGCTAGAGGAAGGATAACGCCATCCACCATTTTAATTCAGATCACGTTGCCATTAACACTGTGTTGAGTGTTTAACTTTGTATTTGGCTTAAATTTTTCTCTTATTTACCCTTGTAACCAAGCATAAATCCGATGCAAGTTCTGGTGATGCATCAAAGAAAACGATCACAATTGAAAATAAAGTGGAAGTAATAAAGCGATCAGAAAGAGGTGAAATGCCATCGGTTATTGGAAAAGCGTTAGGCTACAGTCGATCAACGATCGGAACAATTTTAAAGGATAAAGTGATAGCATTTGAGGAAGAAGACTGGGACCTAAAAACTCTAGAACCAAAAAAGTTTTTGACGAAAGAGTTAGCTGAAGCCTTTCGTTTCATTGAAGTAAAGATGACAAAGTTAGAGGAACAAGATCCTAATGCAGAGAAGTTCACCAAAGTTTAGCGTGCATTTACCGAGGGCCTCAGCTGCTACAAGGCTATTCATGATGAGAAAAAGAAAAGCTCTGCATAGAAAGGTAAATATATATACTATATACTAAGACAAACATTTGACTAACTGATGCTAAATAAGAATCATATGTACCTGTTCTGACTTACCTACAAATTTGACTTAAAGACAGGCTTAGGAACGAATCTCATTCGTAACCCAGGGACTGCCTGCACATAAAACTGTTACTTGTATATTGTGATTTATAGGACTGCATTTATATTTAAACATTGTGCATTTTCCTTTTGCTTTTTATTGTGTTCTTTATGATAATTGCATTTTTCTATGCACAATCTGGATTAACAATCATTCCGTTCTCCTTTACACTCATGGAGCGAAGAATAAACAATCTTCAACCTTGAATCTTGAATCTCGCACAGAAACAGGCCCCATAAACAAATTCACATCTAGCGTCAAACACCAATTTTAACTGATACATTCAGAGAATGATATTTTCCACAACAGTTTTCTTCACAAACAACTGACTGCAGTAGGTGTGAAGAAGTTAAACAGATTCAATCTAAGCAGCGATTGAATGTGAACTGCAAACACTTCTAGCATTTTTGTTATGCCACGGGAAACCCAGATGCACACAAAAGGAAGGTCGCTAAGGCTGAATAGTTTATGAATGCTGTTTACATTTAACAAAGTCTGTTTAGAGACTTAAACCAGGTTTTTCTTATGTGGTCATTATAAGCATAATTGGAACACTGTCACCACCTTTTGTCTCCTTTCACTAAGCCAACTTTGGATCCAATTGGCTTTGGTGCCCTTCCTCCTAGGTCGTCACATTTGTTGGTGTTTCAGTAAGCAGAACAGGCCATGGCATAATCAGAGCAGTGTCTAGTGTAAAGCACAGCATCCTTTAGATTGCAGTCCTATACTATATTGCCCCCACAATTCAGTTTTTGTTTAATCTTTGATTTGATTAACGCCGTGGTCTAGTTGACATTTTCCACTTGACAATTTTTTTCATGTCAAAAAGTTGACATGAAAATGAACAGATGTCACTGCTCTGGCTAAGCTAGTTTAACAACGCTCAAAGACATTTTTCAGTTTACTTTTGTTGGTTAGGACATGCTCTGGCCACTTAGTTGTTTAGATCTTGTTACAGAAGGCTGTGTTACCATAAAGGGATCAAACTGGTTCTCACCTGCCAGAGCTGTTTGTCAGAACTGCACAAGCCAAGAAAGAAATTTTTTGGTGATCTGCAGTGAGCACAGGTCACTGCACAATATCGGGCCAGTATTCCAAGACTTACTGTATGTGTTCATTTCATTGAAGGCCATATCCCTGACAAGAAAATCACAGCATTTCAAAATACATTCAAATTAGTTGCAAAAATCAAGGGAGACTTGAGAAAATGGTCATGCAAATGATTTAATAATACCATGAAGGGTTTTCAAAATCTCATTCTCTTTCAACGTGTGGAAAGAGCTCAAAGTACTTCATAAAATCACAAGTCACATGTAAAAATGATAAAGGTGTTATATATATCAGGACCAGACAACATTTATTGAGATGTCAAGATAAAGTGTCTATTGTTCCAATTTAATAAGCAAAGGTTATACTACTGCCTGAGTTATACAAGCAGTTAAAGGTTAAAGTGCCTCAGAAGAGGCTGAAGATTTCTCTTTTTGTTATAGACTCACACAGGCATAGAAATAGGCCCTTTGACCCATCACATCAATGCCGACCATCAAGTACATACATAATAAAGCCCCTTACCAGTATTTGGACCATAGCCTTCAGACTGTGCAAGCTCAAGTGTTTGTCGAGTTAAATAAGTGTTGCGAAAGTACCTGTCTCCATCACTTCCAAATTCCAACCTCTCTCATAGTGAATAAGTTCTTCTTCAGATCTCCCTAAATCTATGCCCTTTAGACAGATCATAGGAGCAGAATTTGGCCATTTGCCTTTCAATATTCAATAAGTTTCATTGAAATTCCCCCTCATTCTTCTAACCTCCAGCGACTGCAGGCATGGAGCCTTCAAACGCTCCTCTGGCATTTACCTTTTCATCCCCAGAATAATTCTCATGAACCTCCTCTTGACCCTCTCCAATACCAGCATATCTTTTTGTCGGTAAGGGGCCCAAAACTGCTCATAGTATGTAAAGTGCAGTTTGACCAAAGCCTTATAAAGCCTCAAACTTACACTCATGCTCTTATATATTAGTCCTCCCAAAATGAATGCTAATATTACATTTGGCTTCCTTACCACGAACTCAACCTGCAAGTTAACTTTTAGAGAATCTTGCACAAGGACTAGCAAAAATATACTTATATCACTGCTAGAGGGAAAAGTTTCCTCCTATTTCTACTATCAATAACTCTCCTAGTTTTATATTCCTCTGTCTTCTTCAAACTCAGGCTTCTCCCTTCCAAGGAAAACAAAACTAATCTATCCAGCTTCTGCTCCGAAATGAAGTTCTCCATTCCAGGCAACATCCTGGTGTGCCATCTCCAGTATAACCATGTCCTTCTTATACTGAGGATATTTACCCTAATATGACTGGTAAGTGCACTTGTTTAAAAAAAAATGAGTGACACCAGCTTGGTTGGTTTTCAATTAGCCTAGTAGCTTCTTGTTTTACTGATGAACACAGAAGATTCTGCAGATGCTGGAAATCCAGAGGAACACACAAAAAAATGTTGGAGGTACTCAGCAGGTTAGGCAGTATCTATGGAATTGTATAAACAGTTGGCATTTTGAGTCAAGAACTATTTCACTGATAGTTTTTAAAAAATCAGATTAAATAAAAAATTAGAAATTGTCCTCAAACTGCCATGAGCATATTTCCAGATAATTTCCATCTGCATTACTTGTCCAGTAATAAAACCACAATACTACTAGACCCTCAATGATTCAACAAATAGAGAAAAAGCAACTGGTTACCAATTAATCATTAGCCATGAACTAAATTAGAAAGGTACTTTTCCATGCTTCTGATGAATTCTCAAGAATTACTCCAAATGAATACAGTTGATGCATTAACATTGATTAGCAAGAATTATTAAATAAAACATAGAAAAACAGAATTTCAGTTCTACATTTATTCACTACATTCACCTCCATTGCCTTTCTGCAACTCCATTCAATTTTTGAAGGTATTTGTACTGAGTATGATGATCACAAATATCTCCCTTATATTTCAATTGCACAGTCATGTTTTATGTTAGCCTAGAGTGTAGGAAGATAGCTTGATATGGGCTGTGGAATAGTACAGCACAGAGGAGTACAAACCTGCCCATGCTGATGATGATGTACACCAATTTGGTCCAATTTGCCTGTGTTTGGACATTTCCCTTTAAACCCCTCCTATCCATGCTCTTACCCAAATGTTTTTTAAATGCTGTTATTATATTTTCCTTAACCTTTTCCTCTTAAAGCTCTTTCCATATATGCACCCATTTTTGCATGAAAATAATTCCTGCAGGTCCTTTTTAGATCTTTCACCTCTCACCATAAACCAGTGCTTTCCAATTTTTAGTTCCCTTCCACTGGGAAAAAAAGACCACCTGCATTCATCCTATCTATAACCCAATCTACATCCAACCTCTCACATCCTCATTATACATCCTCTCTGCACTCTTTCCAGTTTAATGATGTCTTTCCTGTATCAGGGCAACTCAAACTGTATTAACTACTCCAAGAGCAGTGTCACCAACGTCTTGTATAACTACAACATGTCCTGATTCCTATACACAGTGCCCTGGCTGATGAAGGCTATGGAGAAATAACAGCCCAGGCCAGCATTCACTCCATACGAACAATGAGAAAAGTGATAAATTTGTTTTCTCCATCCCAAAGCTTTAGTACTGAGACTAATAATAGCATTCCTATGCCATATTAGTTGACAATATAAGGATCAGCATAGGCTCTCTGAACTTCTATTTTCACTTAATTCAGTTCCACACTAGGTGGTAAACTTTTAGTTAGTTCCAGTTTTTGACAGTAACTTCAGTAACAGCATAAAATATTGTTTTACTTTTGTTTGTTTTCTTGCAGTTTTAGTCTTGAGTGCCAAAAAGTGAAAACACACTACCAATCTGGACTATTGACTTTTCCATCACTGCTGACAATGTTGGTTATATTACTGAGTACCAATGACTTTTTTTCACTGGATGAAACTTTACCTGCCATTGTGCTTACTTCCAACCCAAAGCAAGGCGTTTTGTTGCCATAGTGTTGCCAAATGACAGACCTATAACCCATCAAATTAAAGCTGAGCACTTTTAAATATTAGCTGAGACAGGAATTCAGTTGCTCTAAATAATTATGAAGATTATGAAACCAACTAAATAATTCAAACCGTTATTAAGAACCCCCATCACCCAGGGCATGCTCTCTTCTTATTACAACCATGAGAGAGAAATATATATATATTTCTGATTGTAGTTTATAGTATTTTATGTATTGCATTAAACAACAAATTTAATGACAGATCAATAATAGTAGACCTGATTCTGTCAGATTCTGATTCTGATTAATAATATACGTGCTGTTTATTAAGTAAAAGTTATGCAGCTATGCAGTTTTCTGCTGACAAAGTGCACTTTGACCATGTGTTACTTCTTCTTGCATACAGCCCTATGACAGAGCCATTGTCAAAATGAGGAATATTCAACAGTTTTAAAAGCATACACTCCAGCCTGGGTTAATAGTTGACTAAATCATCTATATTTTTGTAATTTTTTTTGTAAATAAAATCCCATCTCTATGCATCTAATCAAACATATCTTTACTATTTCAATCAGATCTGCATGACAAATTCATTGTATTAACTATTATTCAGAAAATGCTACTTTGCCGTAAAAGAGTAACCACATACTTGGATGCAGGTTAATCAGCAATCATTCACTAATAACTGGACTGATAATGCTTTAAATATATAAACGCAAGCTAAAGTTAAAACAGGCAGAATCTCCGTTATGTAAAGTGTGACGTATAAGAAGTTACTTATTACATAAAAAAGAACACAGCTGTTGCACTGAAAGAAATGGAAGCCTGCAGCAGCTCAAACCTCATGCAAACCTAACAGACATATATTAAATTAAATCAGAACCACGGCATATAAAAAATGAAGCATTACCATTGTTGATGTTTGATGTCAATAGGCTTATTGATGGCATATGGTGACCCCTGAAGGTAAGAGCTCCTATACCTAGTCACTTTCTGCGGAGATGTTAAGTATTCACAGCTTGTTGGCAGACTCATTTTTCATTCTAATAGCTCAACTACATAACCATTAGTTTCATTTCCCTTGACTAGGAAGCTAACCTTTTAACGCTTGTTCATTGCTCCATTTTCTTTAATTACTAAGCTATTAGTTATTCAAGAGAGGGCGTTTCACAATTTCTGGCAGTTCGAATTGAGTCAGTGTGCATGTGCTATACTGTGTCACTGTTTGGATTTGCTGTCTGCTTTCCTTCAGGAAATGCACTGATAGCTCACTGACAGAACAGGCTGGGTTTCAGGCTTCCTGAATCAAGTCAGTGATTATCAAATGACCACAAATGTCGATCCAAAATGCAACTATTACCAGCTAATTCTGCACAGAAACTACCAAATTTTAAAAATAGCAGTGCCATAAGGTCAATTAACTAACATTTCTTTTTTTTTCTAGAGTTAAACAATTGAAAATCTATCTTTCTATGTTTACCTATGTTTAAAGCAGGACTGTAGTCAATTCAAGATCATCTAGTGTCATTCAGAAAACTTAACTGGGCCAGTTCATTCATCAGTCACCCATGGGATTGAACAATGAATTTCCCAATAGGATAAGATGGGATAAAATCATTCCAATGCAATGTTCCCTGGAGATTTCCAGGGATATGTCTTTGGGCACTCAAATGACAACTAGTCTTTACACTTACATATCAGTGGACCTACAGATAAATGCAATACTGATCTTTGTTTTTACCTCCTTCCTTATCAAATGTACCTTGATGAACCTCTGATAATTCAATCCCTCCAGGTATTTGCAGATATAACCACTCCATTGTACCTTGGTGGTTACAAAGCTGCAGCAACCCTGTAACTGCAAGTAATGTAGTGGTAATGACTGGCCTCGAAGGGCCAGGAAGTTCAGGGCAGAAAGCAATTGCCTGTTCTTCATCACAGAGCTTATTTGTACCACATTCTGTCTGAAATTTTATGTTGAACTACATTGTTATGTCTTGTAACTCCAAAAAAACTAATCAAAAGAAAAACATGGGAACCCAGAATAACATATCTACTTAGTTTATTTTCTTTAGCGAGATGCTCATAAATGACTGGGTGGCATAATGAAGTATGGCATAATGAATCTTGTAAACTAAGAATGCAGAATCAAACAATATATTTACAATATTACTCAAATATTACTGAAATGTTAAGTACACTACGCTCCTGACTGTTTTGCTATAAAATATATCTATCTATGTGTGGTTTATGTACAAACCCCATTTCCAGAAAAGTTGGGATATTTTCCAAAATGCAATAAAAACAAAAATCTGTGATATGTTAATTCACGTGAAACCTTACTTAACTGACTAAAGTACAAAGAAAAGATTTTCAATAGTTTTACTGACTAACTTAATTGTATTTTGTAAATATACACAAATTTAGAATTTTGATGGCTGCAACACACTCAACAAAAGTTAGGACAGAGTTAAAATAAGATTGAAAAGTGCACAGAATAATCAAGTAACACCGATTTGGAAGACTCCACATTAAGCAGGCTAATTGGTAGCAGGTGAGGTATCATGACTGGGTATAAAAGTAGAGTCCATCAAAGGCTCTGTCTTTGCAAGCAAGAATGGGTCGTGGCTCACCCCTTTGTGCCAAAATTCACGAGAATTGTTAGTCAGTTCAAAAGGAACATTTCCCAATGCAAGATTGCAGAGAATTTAGGTCTTTCAACATCTACAGCACATAATATTGTGCAAAGATTCAGAGAATTCAGAGACATCTCAGTGCATAAAGGGTAAGGTTAGAAACCACTGTTGAATGCACATGATCTTCGAGCCCTCAGGCGGCACTGCCTAAGAAACCGTCACGCTACTGTGACAATTATAGCCACCTGGGCTTGGGAGTACTTCGGAAAACCATTGTCACTTAACACAGTCCGTCGCTGCATCCAGAAATGCAACTTGAAACTGTATTACACAAGGAGGAGGCCATACATCAACTCTATGCAGAAACGCCGGTGAGTTCTCTGGGCCCCGAGCTCATCTCAGATGGACCGAAAGACTGTGGAACTGTGTGCTGTGGTCAGATGAGTCCATATTACAGCTAGTTTTTGGAAAAAACAGGCGTCGAGTTCTCCGTGCCAAAGATGAAAACGACCATCCTGATTGTTATCAGCAAAAGGTACAAAAGCCAGCATCTGTGATGGTATGGGGGTGCATCAGTGCCCACGGTATGGGTGAGTTGCATGTATGTGAAGGAACCATTGACTCCGGGGCATATATATTAGGATTTTAGAGAGACATATGTTGCCATCAAGGTGACGTCTCTTCCCGGGACGTTCATGTTTATTTCAGCAGGACAATGCCAGACCACATTCTGCATGGGCTACAACAGTGTGGCTTTGTAGGCACAGAGTGCGTGTGCTTGACTGGCCTGCTGCCAGTCAAGATCTATCTCCTATTGAAAATGTATGGCGCATCATGAAGAGGGGAATCAGACAAAGGAGACCACGGACTGTTGAGCAGCTGAAGTCTTATATCAAGCAAGAATGGACAAAATTTCCAATTGCAAATCTACTACAATTAAGTTTCCTCAGTTCCAAAACGATTAAAAAATGTTATTAAAAGGAAAGGTGATGTAACACAATGGTAAACATGCCTCTGTCCCAACTTTTGTTGAGTGTGTTACAGCCATCAAATTCTAAATTTGTGTATATTTAGAAAAAACGATTAAGCTGGTCAGTAAAACTATTGAAAATCTTTTCTTTGTACTTTTGTCAGTTAAATAAAGGTTCACGTGAATTAACATTTTACAGATTTTTGTTTGTATTGCATTTTGGAAAATATCCCAACGTTTCTGGAAATGGGGTTTGTACATAAAGGTGGTTACTGGCACCTTAAACCCAGTTGCTTCAGGGAGATGGGGCTCTCCAGCTGTGGCTGGCAGCTCAACTAAGAGACGGAAAACTCTGATCTCAAATCTCTGCTGCCTTGCGGCTGTACCCACTTGTGGGGAACACTTTGGGAGTAAACCCCAAGGAAAAGTACAGAGCTGGAGTCCCTAAGGCAATCCTACATTGAGTTTAATGCTGACTGGCAACTCCTGCGATGCCGCTGGTATCAAACTATATTGATCTGTGCTGCTCCTTTGGATTCATCAGCTGCATGGAGAGAGGGAGCTCGCTACATGGACAACAGCTTGCTCTTCGTACTGTACTGCTCAGACTTGCCTATCTAGACAGCTATGCCACAATATCCATGGTCAACCCTGACTAACATAGGCCCTCACCTCATCTTACTGTACATAATATACTATATAATACAACTACAAAATAGACAGCTGTTACGTACCCGTGACACATGACAGTGGTACCCTTGTCACGTGACTGGGGTTGAAGCTATACTGGACTTGAGGTAATGGTCTTGTGATGGTGGAGTGATGTCATTTTCCCGCCAGTAGAGATCATGTGACAGTTTTTTTTACAGGTTATAAAAGGAAGACCCCACCCTGTGAGGGGGGTCAGTTCATGGCTGGATTTGCCATGTTGACTTCATGCCACTGCGTGATTTAATGTGATGACACAGTTTAGTTGAAAGATGAAGTTTTTATCTAATGCCTAAAGTTTAAAAGGTCATTGCCAGCAGTTTCTTTACAATACTGCTAGTTGAGAATCAGTGGAGAGTGAAGATCGGTGTTCGGGAGTTAAAGATCGAGGAGAATCGATTTTCAACGGTGAAACAGGTTTGACCTTGTTTAACCCTTATTCGGAAGGAATTCGTTGACTGTTGTCACGTTAATCTCTGCGGGATAGCAGAATAGATTGAGGACAGTGTGATAAAGGAAAGGTCAGTGCCTTTAAGCCGTTTCGTTTCGGTTCGTTTCGTAAATTCTTTGTGGGATAAAGTTCGACTTCGGGGACTGAAGCAAAGCAACATGAAAGAGAATTTAAATCGTCTTAAAAAGTCTCTCCCTTAAATGGACTGTGAGCATTTCGAACTTTTGGCAATACTACTTTAAAGAACTGTTTTTGCAACATCGCTTTAAGAACTGTTCAAGCTGCCGCACAGCAGCTGATTTCCGGTTACCTTAGTGTTTGTTTACTTTTGGTGGGTTTGTTTTCAGTGTTTAATAAACGTGTTATTTGTTATAGAAACCCTTGCCTAACTCATATATTTATTGTTGCCTGAATACGTAACACAGCGTAGTAAATTTTAAACTGGCTTATTTTCCCTCTTGTGGGATAACGTATTTCCTGACAAGGGGGCTTCACTCTGCCGTGGCAGGTGAGACTTGTGGCTGTGAAACAATCTCAGTTTCTGGGGCCTACTCCATGGTGGTTATAGAAGCTGACTCGGGCACTGCAGGAAGTGGCTCTGACAGCTCAGACACATTTCTTCAGGATGTGATGACAAGCTGCTCGATCTGCTGATCTATCCAGGCCACTATATAAAGCTCAGACCCAATGCCTTCATTTTAACCACACCAAGGTGACTGGCATGTAGCTTCTCCAACTCTTCTGCTCTCATTTTGGATGGTACAACAACTCTCAATCCCCACATAAGGCAACTTCTATAAAGAGCAAGTTCACCTCAGCACTGGTAAAAATGGGGGAAATCTGCAATTTCTGCTACACATTCCAGTCATTTTGTGCTGTTTTGCAGACCTGAGACGGCGTGGGGTCACTTCTGGTTTCCCTTTGGATCATCTCTGCCATAACAGAGAGCCTTTCAATTTGCATTAAGGAGAATACGTCAAGTACAAGATCCCCTTTTGTAAATTCTTCACATATTTTTTAAGAGTAAATGGGAAAAACCATCTGCAGACAGAAACCATCTCTGGCTTTGTGCTGCTACTGTTAGTGGAACACCCTTCTGTGGATTGAAAATATATGATCAGGAATGAGGATAAACTCTCTCTCATTACTGGCTGAAATGTTTTGCACCCTAACTAGACTCAAGAAGAAGAAGAAAGCCCTTAACTCTGAATGGAGTCATCGGGACATCGTCATGACGGTGTTTTTTTTTAGCAGGCTTTCTTATTTTTATGAGGCCGAGTTGCTAGCTCAGCACTCAACCCAGCACAGATGGAAAGTGTGCAAGGAAGTTGGCTGGATTCGAACTCATGTGCCTTCACTCCAAAGTCCTTCACTGATGCCACTATGCCACCAGCCAGAGCAACTAGACTGCTTGTTCCTTCTTCCAGTCAATAAAAGCCAATATCTCGCCTTTACGCCTCAGAGTGAGTTATTGATGGTGCATCAATTTTATTGACTGGAAGAAGGAACAAGCAGTGGTTGACCACCATACTACATCCTGGAGACTGAGAGGCCGGGCTCAGGCCTCAACCGCCTTTATACTGGGGTCTGTGGGAGGAGCCACAGGAGCAGTCAGCAGGGGGCGTGTCCAGACAGGTATATGTAGTTCACCACATTCACCCCCACTTTGTTGTCCGCGATTTGGCGCCCGCAGGAACAGCAGACCACTACCCCGAACACTCCCTGGTAGCTATGAACCCTGTACCCGAGGTGACACCATGCACACCGAGCCCTACACAGACTCCTCACGACACTCATATACCGGGCGTTTCGTACATGTATATACCAGGCGCCTCGCACATGCGTGAGGGATCATTGACGCCTAGTGGGCTGACACCTCCAGTTAGGCTGGAACCAGCACAACCTCCGTCTCCGGTGCAATCACTACCACCAGTATCTGTGCAATCACAGCCAGTGCTACGTAGATCGCAGCGTCAGATTCAACCACCTAATAGACTTAACCTGTAAGAAAGTTCGCCACATGGGGACTCTTTTTAAAACAAAGGGGGGGGGGTGAATGTGGTGAACTACATATACCTGTCTGGACACGCCCCCTGCTGACTGCTCCTGTGGCTCCTCCCACAGACCCCTGTATAAAGGCAATTGAGGCCTGAGCCCGGCCTCTCAGTCTCCAGGATGTAGTATGGTGGTCAACCACTGCTTGTTCCTTCTTCCAGTCAATAAAAGCCGATAGTTCGCCTTTACGTCTCCGAGTGAGTTATTGATGGCGCATCAATGTCTCTCTCCCCATCAGAAGGAAATATGTGCTGTACTTCAGCAGGTAGGTAGTCATCTCAGGTTTGTTTTAAAGCTTCCTTGTCACCATTGTTATTCCTTGTAAATTCCAAAACAAAAGTAATCGAATGAAAATCATGGGAGCCCAAAATATTGTGTCTACTTAGTTCCTCACGCGCTCACATATGACGTGGTGGTGTAATGATGAGTGTCATTCATGTACTTCATACACATAACCATAATGAACTATGTAAACAAACAAAGAATGCTTAATCAAATAAAATATTTACAATATTACTCTAAGATTACTGACATGTTAAATACACTTCAAATGTATTCAAAGGTTCTGAAATTTATGACTGTAACTGAATTTTGCAGCGTTAACACTCCAAAATGTTCTGTCACTAATTTGTGGTCCTTTGCAGGTTCTGCAACTTGAATCAGGCTCAGCAGGTACCAAACACTGAATGTTTCAGAGTAAAAACAAGAATTTACACTGGAGGAATTATAAGCCTTTTACTGGCACTGGAAAGGGATTCCTCCTGTGAACATTCAGTGGACAAAGTTATGCCAGATGTTAGTTTAGGCACTGACACTGACTGTTGTTGATCTTATGTGCATGACAACTGATGACATTGGAATCATGGCGGATGTTTTTCGTGTTGTACGCTAATTTCCTTTATAATCTGACCACTCTACGTCATTCCTGCAGGCTTTCACCTGCACGTGCCAACACCCTCATCAATATGGCGCCATCACGCACAAAAGCCATGTTTGTGCAATAATGGGCAGACAAAGGAAAAACCACAGTAATTGCATAACGTAGATAGCTGATGTTAACAGCATTAGCCATTCTGTTGAATAGATTGAAAATCCTTGTCCTGAGCTCTGCTACAGAATTTATACCATTTACATTCCACCCTTGCTAGATGAAGTAACCATTCTCTGAAATATTATTTGCATTGTTTATTTTACTTGGCCACCCAACACTCATTGGTGTATTTTTCCTCATAAGCTTCCTTGTTTCTACTCTTTTTATCAATTACTTGTACTAATCATCTGCATTCTTAATATCTAAGTTTGAGTATAACTATGAACCCAAGGTTAATATTATTAATTCATGACCATGCAAACAGGCTTTGATAACTAAAGAAGTTTATGCCCTCAAATTTTCATGTAAATCTTGAAGCTGCTGCTGTAAATGCAAGTAAAATCAATTTAGAGAGTCAATGTATGAGTTCAGTTGGCAGATTTAAGCACAATTAACTCATTAGCAGATAAATCAAAATGCTCTCTTGATGAGGTTAAGATGAAGGGGTTAAAATCTATGTGCTAATTCAGCAAAGTACTGTTATTAACATATTGATCTTGGCATTCCAACATATTTTAGCTCGTTTAAAACTAGTTTAAAAATCAACACAGTTTTAAAAGCTTAATACATTTTAATTATAAATAATCAAAACAGCATTTCATGATCTTTTACAGATCCCAGTTGTAAATTAGTCACCTGCCAGCACAAATAAACTGTGCTTTTCAAAATATTAACAAGAATTGTTTTTATTAAAGTATAAAAAAATCAGACTTATTTGGAGAGCAAGCAAAGCAGTGCAGATGATGCAAATAAAAGTTGAAAATGGTGAAAATACATAGTAGGAAGTCCACTGTGGAGATATGGAAGTTAGGGCAAACATTTCAGTTTGAGTTAATGTGAAATATTTACACTCTCTCCCTCTTTGCATTTGCTACCTATAATGTTGACTTAACAGTTTGCGTACTCTTGGACATGCTTCCAGGACACTGGAGTTCAGATTGTTTCAATCTAATCTACTGTTGAAAGCAATGAGTTACGGCTGATTAGAAAATCTATCCCACTGTGTGGAAACTTTTGTAGTTCACTGACAGTGGAAACATTTGAGAGAACAAATGATAAAAACAGAAGACCAATAAGAGGGAAGGTATCAGAGTCATAATCACCTTAAATGCAGGACACTGAGAAAGAAGTCACAAGTGAAGCTGCTGCCACACAGCAAGTAAGTCGGTGAATGATTGACTTTGTTAAAGGTTTATAGTTCAGCATCTCAGTATCACAGTTTGATTCAGCATTGATGCACCATCAATAACTCTCGGAGATGGGAGGTGAATGATAGGCTTTTATTAGCAGCAAAAGGGACCACGACATCCTGGTGACTGAGGGAGGAGCAGAGCCTCCATTCGCCTTTATACAGGGGTCTGTGGGAGGAGCCACAGGAACAGTCAGCAGAGGGGCGTGTTCAGACAGGTATACATAGTTTACCACAAGCATAGAGCACTGAAAAGTTGTCCCAAGTATTTGAACATCAGTGTGAGAGCTCAGCAGTCTGGGGTAAAGGAAAATAAGACAGTAAACCTCAGGGTAGTATATGGTGACATATATATACTTTTATAATCAACTTTGAAAACTCCTGAGAATTGGGTTCAATCCTGACATAGTATGCACACTAATTACATGAGCAGTAAGTGAAAGCATAACTAGAAAGAGTTAAAAACACAAAGAAGAAATGTGAAATAAATCAACAAGAAACAAAACCGGAGCAAAATAAATAATCAGATCAAGTTGGGACAGGAACAGAACCAATAATTGATAGATGGGAAAATATGTCTGGAAAGATGTTTGAGTTTTCAGAATTTTCCATTTTTATTTCAGCCTTCTATCATCTACACATAGGTAATTAATTTTCTCTGCTTCAATATCCAGCCGACAGACAGATGGAGAAGACGTAAAACTGGATTAGAAATTAAATGAAAATCAAAAGAATTGCAACTAAAATAGAAACAGAAAATGTTGCAATCACTCAACAGGTCAGGCAGCATCAGAGGAAAGAAATAATTTCAAGAATAATTAAAATATTATCTCTATTATTTTTACTATTTGAAAAATGTCAGAATTGATGTTGTTTTCCAATCATCATGTTCTACTCGGGATGCTTTTTGAACCTGTGTCTTCTTACAATTTATGATTTTTCTTGGGTCATTCATATTATCTTCTATTTAATTTTTTTTTAAAAATGTGCCTTGCTATAATTATGATTTTTAATGGGCCATCTTATCCCTCACATCATTAGAAAGTGAATAAAGTCCTGTTCAAACTCCAAAGGGTATTTTGGTAGACCACATTATCCAATGTTTTTATAATAGTAAAAGTGAGTAAACATTGCACTATTTTAGCTGGAACTGTTCCCATTCAATGAACCCAAGGTAAGCGTACATGAATAAAAGAGTACTAAATATTTTTAAAAAATCAAATAAGCTAAGTTACATAACAACACAGATAAGTTGGTACAAATTCCAAAATACAATATTCAATGGATAAATTTTCTGAAAGGATTCAAGGCTAGTATTGTAACAAATCTTTGCCATTTCAGCAGAACAATTTCCATTTAAGTAGAGAGTGACACATTTCAGATGAATGCATAAACATCTTTTTTGGAGAATCCTATTTTTTAAATTTCAAGACAACTCCCTGTTGTGAGAACAGAAGCAGAAGTCAAAATAAACTAAAGGCCATTCTCACAATATAAATGTATCAGCTTTTTATTCTAATAATTTTATATATGAAAATAAAATATGGACAAAATATTGGAAGATATTACAAACAAACTAAGAACATCAGTTTGTTCTTTATGTTTTCTGAGAAGGGACCATTCCATACTGTTTGCACTAACATCTCTAATTTCAGTTGGAGCTCCTGTACAGCCTGGGCATCAATATGGAAAATAACATATGATCACAGATTGGTTTTCCAAGAATCGAACTCGTGAATGGCTCTCAGGTACCCAATAGTTCAGACAATGCATGCATTTCGAGGAATTTTCTCATTATTTAGCTTATATAAAAGCCAATGTTCAAATGAGATCGGATCCGATGGGTCTCTACACTGTTCAGATTCTGACATTTAACAAAAATAACAGACCAATGTCAAGTCCTTTGGACAGGTGTAAAGAAAAATCACCCCTTCCTGGACTTTACTCCTCTTTAAACATAATTACTTCAGAGTCCATTTCAAGGCATCGATTAGCGATTAACATCAAGTTTCTTTGATATAATTCCTCTTGCTTTATTAGTTTTATTCATAGTTGATCCTGTCTATCATCCTTAATGGACTTGTCAAATCATTTCTGCGTATTCTCTATTTTGCAATGAAAAGATTTAAGTTAAATAAGTGGGCAGAGAAGTAAACTTAGTTGCTTCATTCTATAAGTAACAATTAATTTTGATATTTAAACACATGTTGAATGAAGGAGTGTAATACATACTTGTACAAACTATTAATCAGAATAAACAGTGCAGGAAATGTAAATTTCATCCAACAATTGGCTTTGACACAGAAATTCAACGGCATTCAGTTGATTTAACAACGTTACTCACAAAGACGTCAATAGACATGAATGTTTAACTATAAATGTTTTATAGTGATAAGGATTTAGAACACTTGTATTTGAAGTTCAACATTTTATGCTCCAATAAAGCAATTGGAATAAAGCTGTCAAAACTAGTTAACCAGTCAGTAAATATCATTCACAACACCAGAATCCTAAAAAACCCCTATAAATCTCATGGCCATGCAATACAAGATTTTTAGAATGCGCTATGGGAAATTTTAATCACAAAATAATCAAATTATAACAAGTTTTGCATTACCTGTAACATTCAAGAGTGTCGCTCTGTGCACAGATTCAGATACACAATAATGAGCTCAATGGTTGTGCAAGGTTCAATTCACATGTTTACTGTCATATTCGGATGTTTGTATGCACCAGAATATATAATGTGAACACTGCACAAGCTAACCATTCTGAAAAACAGAGAAAGACTTACATGGCTAAAGATATCTTAACAACCTGCAGATTTACTGGGAATTGAGTTGGAGGAGAACTTGATTCATAATATCAGTACAAGATGTGTATGATTATCCCCTAAAGGAGAATGCTTGTGTGTGACTTTGTTTAGAGTGGGGAGGTTGATGTATGAACTGCCACCACATGGTCCTTGACAGATTGGGGTCAGGGTTCAATGGCATGGAATGCAAGACGATTGAGGACCCTTTCCTGCTGCAGCTTTCCTTCGTCTTCACTGCCATTGTGGTATGTCATCATCTTCCACCAGCTCCACTGTTGATATCTTGGTTGGATCACTCTTTAGCTGAAACCTTCCCCACAAAGACATGGTGATGATCCTCGGAGAAGATTTGCAATAATAAAGTTGTCAAATAACATTTTGTCATAGTTCTTACTCCACAAGCAGACAAGTAGGCCAGGAAGATGCTTTCCCAGCATCCTCAGTGAGAATTGGTGATGATCATCAAGGGCTGGCTTCCTTGTGCCATCTGCATCTCACAGATGATCATGAATAGATAAAAACCACAAAGTCCAAGGTGACCCATTTCCCTTTGTTCTTACTTAATTCAGTACAAATCATGAACACACGCAAAAATATCAACCTATCAAACAGTTTTATAGACCCAAGAAATAAGACATAAAGTTGTTGGCCAGTCATCTGTCGATATTACCGAGGTACCTGCTTATCATATTGGTGTGGCTAACCCACTTTATCTACACAAGCAGTGGTGCAGGTAGCAGATGGTTGTAAAAGTGAACATTGAAGAGTTCTGTCCCTTCAAGTTGCACCATCACATCCAGAGCATCAGGGGTGCGAGCTATTTGGTTCATGGGCCACAGCAAGGGCTATATCGGAATAAAAGTGGTGGCAGAATGTTAATAGCACCTTCTTTAAATAAATATGGTGGGAGATCTCTCTACCAGTCAGCTGCAGCAGTCAATGTGTACAAACCCCTCCCTCCAGCAAGATGAGATAGATTGGCTAGTTGAGTGGTGTCAAAACAACAATATTGCACTCAATGTCAGCAAGTCCAAGGAATTGATAGTGGTCTTCAGGAAGGGGAAGACAGGCAAACACACATCAGTCTTCACTGAGGGGGTCATCAAGTTCCTGAATGTCAGCATCTCCGAGCATCCATCCTGGGCCTAACTTATTGATGCAATCATGAGAAAGGCAGAGCACAGGCGATACTCGGAATTTGAGAAGATGTGGTAATTCACCAGATACTCTAACAGATTTCTGCAGAAGTATCTCGCGGAGCATTCTGACTGGTTGCATCGTCACTTGGTACGGAGGAGGCTCCAATGCACAGGATTGAAAAAAGCTGAAGACTCAGCTAGCTCCATCAAGGGTACAAGCCTCCCCACCATCAAAGAAATATTCAAACGACAGTCTCAGTAAAGTGGCATCCATTATTAAGGACCCTTACTATACAGGATTTGCCCTTATATATTTCTTACTGTAACTTACAGTAATTATACTCAATTGCTATTGCAAACAATGAATTTCACCACAGAAAACAACAAACACTGCCTCAGCTGAGCTATCAAAGAGCAATGGCAGATGTGTCAAATACATAGCCTTATTAACTGAATAACTCTTTAGATGTCAGACAGCTTTGCAGCAAAGCAGTCTCCAAGGCAGAACTTTCAATCGTTATACTGACAAATTCTAATGTCATGTTATATTCACACTGAAATTCTTCATGGTTTATTAGAATTCAGCATAGACATCCATTTATTGCAGAATGGATTGCAGCTCATTCCAACTAGATGTTCATCATCAACCACTGTGTAAGCATGAAAAATACCATAATAATACCATGCACTTTGGTAGAAGGAATAAAGGCATGGACTTTTTTCTAACCTGGGGGAAATTCAAAAATCAGAGGTGTAAAGGAACTTGGGAGTCCTCATGCAGTATTCCCTAAAGGTTAATTTGCAGGTTGAGATGATTTGTAAGGAAGGCAAATGCAATGTTCACATTAACTAGAGTGTAGAAGCAAAAGATTTAATGCTGAGGCTTTATAAGGCATTGTCAGGCAACACTTGGAGTATTGTGAGCAGCTTTGGGGCCCTTATCTAAGAAAAGATATGCCGGCGTTGGAGAGGGTCCACAGGAGATTCATGAGAATGATGCTGGGAATGACAGAGTTAATGAATGAGGAGAATTTGATGGCTCTAGACCTGTACTTCGAATGAGAGGGGATCTCACTGAAACCTATTGAAAATCAAAAGGCCCAGAGAGAGTGGATGTGGAGAGGATGCTTCGTATAATGGGGGAGTCTAGGACCAGAGTGCCCAGATTCAGAACAGTGGGATGACCCCTTAAGAACAGAAATATGGGGGAATTTCTTTTGCTAGAGACTGGTGAATCTGTGGAATTCACTGCCACAGGCAGCTGTGGAGGGCAAGTCATTGGGTGCATTTAAAGCACAGGCTGACAAGTTCTTGATCAGTAATGGTGTCAAAGGTTATGGGGAGAAGGTAAGAGAATGGGAATAATAAATCAGCCATGATGGAATGGCAGAGCAGACTCAATGGTCAAATTCTGCTCCCATGTCTTATGGTCTTATAGTCTTATAGTTTGCTTCAATTGAACAACTGTTATTTGTAATAAAAGTAAGTTATTGCACTGATTATAAACAAAAAAACAGGACAATACAGACGCGTACACACCATTAACTCAGGTGGTTTGCAAACTGAGAAACAAGTATGCAGTCCTGAATTGGTGATATTAATCCTACAACTCAACATAGAGTAGACAGTAGTATAAGAGTTAGTGTAACCCTATTACAGGCTGAGGAATTCCAGAGTTCAGAGTTTAATTCCGGTGGCATCTGTAAGGAGTCTCTCCTCCCTGTGGAATGCATGGGTTTTCCCGGGGTGCTCCAGTTTTCTCGCACTGTCCAAAGACATACTGGATAGGTTAATTAGTCATTGAAAACTGTCCCTTGATTAGGTTAGGGTCAATCCAGTTTGTCAGGAGTTGCTGGGGCAGCATCTCTCGAAGGGCTGGAAAACCCCAGTCAATAGAATTTATTTAAATCTTCCATCCGTCCCACAAGTTGAGGGAATAAAAATCTTTTTGTTATGACTCTGTTGCAATGTACAGACATGTGAATTTAAACATCTAATGGCTTGTAGAAAGAAGCTGTCCCGTAGCCTGTTGGTCCTGGCTTTAATGCTGTCAGGTTGAAGTAGCTGAAACGGTTTACAGTTGGGGTGACTGGTGTCCCCGATGATCTTCCAGGCCTTCCTTCTTCACCTGCTGCTATAAATGCCCTCAATGGAGAGAACTATTCCACACCATATCAGTTAATAAGGTAAAATAAATAATCTCTAAGCAAGGTTCATCTTTTCTGGTAACCCCTGAGAGAAGTTTCTCCATGTGTAATGGGATCAGTTAGCCAAGTCAGCTTTTGAGTATTGCCAGCAACATTCGTCCTATGTATTCTCAACAGCATTTTACAGTTTGTTCTTTGTGAGTTCACCTTGAAGGAAGTATTCAGTTTCTATTCTGTTGTTGACTTGTATTCCCTGAAGAGTGGTGGATGAATGCCATACAAAAGGAGCTTTTTCAAGGATTTTCTTGCTCATTTTGCGATCTCCAGATATCTAGCTGGTTAGCTGCACTTATTGCATATAACATTTATTATTCTGTTTATAAAAGGAGAGGCCAATTTTAACCAGAGGAAGGTGTTAAGAATGGATACTGATTGCTACATAGAATTTTTTTTGTCTCGAAAACCCAGCAGAATTGAACTGCCTTCTGGCATGTCCTGCTGAAGTGCATAACATTTTTGCCCACCCACTCAACCTATCTATATTCTATTGTAGAGTCCAAATATCTTCATTGCACTCTGCCATCACACATAGTTTCCTCACCGTCTGCTGCCTGGGATTTGCAAAGTTGGGCAACATGCAGTACAGCCCTGGAACGCAATAGAACAGCAATACCATCTTGAAGAGGCCATCAGTATGTTCCACAAATATCTTGGTATCATTGTACTAAATTGGTGAGGTCAAAGTGCAAATGACTATCTGCAGTCACAGAAGAAGAGTGGAGCCCGGGACCCTTAGGGAATTATTGACCGTAGAATATCTTGAATTGCAGACTCACTTCAGGTGAAGGATTGAGAGGAGTTGTCAGGAAATTTGGGATCTGCCACAAACAAAAATTCCTCTCATGATACACAACCAGTTGTAGATTTAGAAAAAGGAAACCCTCCCTATTGATGATAAGGTCTGTGTTGCCTGCATAAGCCCTGAGTCCAATCAATTTTTGTCCAATCAATGGCACCAATGATGACAGCAGTTTCCAGTGCCAGTGTCTGAGATGCTATCTGTTTCTCAGTTAAACCATTGTAGATAAACATTAATGAAGGGACTGGGTGACGCCTCCGAATTGCAGTAAATTGACAAATATGGCTGAGATCTGCTGCAGATGCCTGTTTCAACATATAGTAATTTTCACCAAGCATGCAGCTGAAGATCTTCCTGCAAAATTTCACATCTTTCTGATGACAGACTGAAACTCTCAGCCAAAGAATACATTACCCATTCAGCAAGCCAAGGAGGACATGGTGTCTCTGAAGTCCCTCTGGGAACTGTTGCTTATCAATGATCAAAGCCACGTTTTTATCTCCCACCCCTACGATCCAGTCCCCATCCTAGGTAGCCAGCTACACTAATCCTGGAGTTTTACCATTACTGCATTAAGTGAGGCATGCATTAAATACAAGTCTGAAAATAGCAGGGCAAAGCAAACATTCTCTCAGCTGGTTTATATCTGTGGAACAGGGAATGTCTATGAGCAATCTGCAGTCAGTTCTGAAAATGCCCACTAATGTATCCAACAGCAGTTTCCTGTTACAAAACCAGAAAATCAATACGGTCCTCTTCTACAATTGTTATCCTACAGATCTTCAAGTTATTCAGGTGTGGGCATTTTACAATTATCATATTTTATCTGAAAAACATAGTTGATGCGATCTCCTCTAAAATGAATTCAGTTGCTGAACTAAACTGCTTTGAAACACATAATGGATTCGGACTATTTACCTAACTGGAAAATCTCCATATTTGTTACAAATGTTGGCATTAGAGGAATTTAGTGTTAATGCTGACCTTTCGAAATGTATTCAGAATAACAAAACAGATTGTCTCAATTTCAAAGATGATGACTTTCAAAGAACTTTATTCATAATGGTAAGCAATATTTGAGGAACCACAGTAATATACATCCTTAAAAGAGGAACAAAGGGAGAACAGAGCTCATTGATCAGTCATAGCATATTTTTGAGTGGCTGTGGCTTCTCTACCAAAAAAAACAACTAACGTAAGTGTACATTACGGTATATAGCCCTTCAGCTCATGTGTGCTGATCTTTCAACCTACACCAAGATCAATCTATTCCTTCTCTCCATCATAGCTCTCTGATTTTCTTTCATCCATGTGCCAATCTAAGAGACTCTTAAACATCTCTAACATGTCTGCCTCTACCACTAGCTCTCACAGTGTGTTCCATGCACTTTCCACTCTGTGTCGAAAACCTACCCTGATATCCTCCTTTCTTCCAATCACTTTCAAAGTATGTCCCTTCATACTCTGGGAAAAAAGTGTTGGCTATCAACTCTACCTTATCATCTTATATACCTATATGAATGTCTCTCATCCTCCTTTGCTCCAAAGTAACTTGCTCAAACTTTCCTCTGAAGATGCTTTCTCATCCAGGCAGCATCCTGGTAAATCTCCCCTGCATTGTCATGGAAGCTTCCAGATCCTTCCTATAATGAGGCAACCAGAACTGAACGCAATATTAGTTGGATAAGTATAGTCTAGCTAGAGATTATGGAAAAGTACATTTCTATACATTCAGAAATAGAGCATGTACAAATTTTCAACATGAATAAAGCTTCAACATTGGCTCAGTTAGGATTTTGTGTTATTGATTTTCAAACATAGATTTCCATAAACTTTGTTCTGTATATTATTGACATGGAGTGTCAGAATTGGACCAGAGGCTGGCTCTGTTATAGGAGTCAAACAAAGGACCCAATGCGCTTATGTGACCCACTGGTCAGATACACCCTATCAATCATTGTTTGAGAGGCTTTCTTGCCAGATTTAGCTCCTTAATATGTGGTAACAAATAGAACCTACAGTACTGTGCAAAAGTTATAGGCACATACCTAGAGCTAAGGCGCCTAGGACTTTTGAACAGAACTGTAGTAATTTTATGCAATGTTGCTGCCACAAAAACTAACAAATTTCCTGATATATGTGAGTAATAATAAACCTGACTCTGCTATAGGTTTCTTTTGTGGACTAAGAATGGGAACATAAGAAACAGGAGAAGGAGTAGGCCATCCAGCCCATCGAGCCTGCCCTGCCATTCAATAAGATCATGGTTGATCTGTCCTTAAACTCAGCTCCATCTATCTGCATTTTCCCCATAACCCTTAATTCCCCTACTATATAAAAACATGTCTAACTGTTTTTTAAATATATTTAGTGAGGAAGCCTCAACTGCTTCCCTGGGCAGAGAATTCCACAAATTCACCACTCTCTGGGAAAAACAGTTTCTCCTCATCTCCATCCTAAATCTTCTCCCTTGAATCTTGAGGCAATGTCCCCTAGTTCTAGTCTCACCTACCAATGGAGCAACTTTCTTACTTCTATCTTATCTATCCTTTTCAAAATGTTGTATGTTTCTATAAGATCCCCTCGCATTCTCCTGAACTCCAGAGAGTATAGTCCCAGGTGAATCAATTTCTCCTCATAAGTTAACCCCTTCATCCCTGGAATCAATCTGGTGAACCTTCTCTGCACTACCTCCAAAGCCAGTATATCCTTCCTCAAGTATGGAGACCAGAACATGCTCACAGTATTCCAGGTGCGGCTTCATCAGTACCCTGTATAGTTGCAGTATGACCTCCCTGCTCTGGAATTCAATCCCTCTAGCAATGAAGGCCAACATTCCGTTTGCCTTCTTAATAACCTGTTGTACCTGCAAGCCAACTTTTTGCTATTCATGAACAAGCACTCCCAAGATTGCACGCTGCAATCTTTCACAATTTAGATAATAATCTTCTCTTCCATTATTCCTTCCAAAGTGGATGATCTTGCATTTGCCAACATTGTATTCCATCTGCCAGAGCTTGGCCCACTCACTTAACCTATCTATATCCCTCTGTAGACTCTTCACATCCTCTGTACAATTTCCTTTTCCACTCAGTTTAGTGTCATCAGCAAAGTTTGCTACGCTACACTCAGTCCCTTCTTCTAAATGATCAATGTAAATGGTAAACAGCTGTGGGCCCAGCACCAACCCCTGCGGCACCCCACTCACCACTAACTGCCAACTGGAGAAACACTCATTTGTACCAACTCTCTGCCTTCTATTGGTTAACCAATCTACCATCCATGCCAATACACTTCCTACAACTCCATGCATCAGTATCTTATTTATAAGTCTCGTGTGGCACCTTATGGAATCCCTTCTGGAAATCCAAGTATACAACATCCACCTGTTCCCCTCTATCCACTGCACTCATTATGTCCTCAAAGAACTGCAGTAAGTTTGTCAAACAGGACCTGCCCTTTCTGAATCCATGCTGTGTCTGTCTAATGGACCCACTCTTTTCTAAATGTTTTGCTATTTCTTCCTTAATGACAGCTTCAATGACAGAGGACAGAGAGAAGGGAATCATGGTTGAGAAAAGGGAAGGGAGAGGGGAGGGAGCGGGAAGCACCAGAAAGATTGTAATGATGAATAAATTAATTGTTTGGAATTAAGTGACCATGTCTGGTTTCTTAGGGCTGGGTGTGTCTGCATCATGCTACTCTCTGCTCCTGGCACTCCTTCTCTGCCACCTGTTCCACACCCCTCCCGCGGTGCTCCTCCCTTGCCATTCCCAACATCCTTTGCTCCCGCCAAATTTACAAACTTGCTCTCTGCTCCATGTTGACAAATACTGTACTGTGAAAAAGTCTTAGGCTTGCTAGCTATATATACCTTGCTAAGACTTTTGCACTGTACTGCATACCGTGGTCCTTCCCCACAGAGCTTTAGTACATCCCCCAGCACATAATCCTGCAGCCTGGACTGTGTGAGAGGGCAGCATTCCATTCCCTTACAGGCACTTCGCAATGAGAAACAACCAACAAATGTCAGGCAGACCAAAAGGCATCCTTCCAGCAGCACTTGATGTCTGTTTCGTTGTGTGCCCCCAGGACCAGCCAGGTCGGGGAGTTCTCTGCTATGCAGCTACTGGGGGTGAACAAAGAAAGGGACACTTGTAGCCTTTTCCACAGCCTCTTAGCAAATCCTCAGTTTGCAAAGAAGTGGGTAACAATCTCTTCCCGTCCAAAGATACCTCAAGAACAGCATGTGTTTGGAACAATATGTTGTTTGTACAGGGGGGAGGAATCTCACTGAGGACCTCTCTCTCTGCCAATAAAATGAGGTCTTGGTGCTTTCTATGGTGATGAGGCATCCTGCCAGATGATCTGGTCATCTCCACTAAGATTGAGCCCCATGTCTTTATAGAGTCCCTGTCCTGCTGACTATTGCCTACAGTCTTGTGGTCAAAGGTGCTTGCTTGGAAAGACTCTTCCACAAAGGATAGGTGATGCAGCAATCACAAGCTGACTAAGAAGTTGCATGGCAACTGGGCCACACCTATCCTCTGCCACACCAGTGTCAGTGACAGGTTATGTGCTGATATTTGGTATCCACATAACTTGGATCTATGTGCAGCCTGATGCACCCACACACAAAGGTGGTCACCAGCTGAGGGTAACATTGGGTAACTCTTGGCCACATTTCCTGGGGACTTATGCATCATGACCTGTTAAACTCAGAATCAGAAGTGTCAGTATTGCAGTTGAACAAAGGGGACTATGGAGCCATGAGGGAGGAACTAGCCAAAGTTGATTGGAAGGATACCCTAGCAGGGATGACAGAGGAACAACAATGGCAGGTATTTCTGAGAATAATACAGAAGGTGCAGGATCAGTTCATTCCAAAGAGGAAGAAAGATTCTAAGGGGAGTAGGGGTGACTGTGGCTAGCAAGGGAAGGCAAGGACAGTATAAAAATAAAAGAGTATAAGTATAACATATCAAAGATGAACGGGAAGCCAGAGGATTGGGAAACATTTGAAGAGCAACAGAAGATAACTAAGAAGGCAATACGGGGAGAAAAGATGAAGTACACTAGGGTAAGCTAGCCAAGAGTATAAAGGAGGATAGTGAAAACTACTTTAGGTATGTGAAGAGGAAGAAGTTAGTTAAGACCAAAGTTGGGCCCGTGAAGGCAGAAACAGGTGAATTTATTATGGGGAACAAGGAAATGGCAGACGAGTTGAACAGGTACTATTTCACTAGGGAAAGCCACAATCTCCCAGATATAATAGTGGCTAGAGGACCTAGGGTAATGGAGGAACTGAAGGAAATTCACCTTAGGCAGAAAATGGTGTTGGGTAGACTGAAGGCTGATAAATCCCCAGGTCCTAATGGTCTGCATCCTAGGGTACTTAAGGAGGTGGCTCTAGAAATCATGGATGCATTGGTAATCATTTTCCAAGGTTCTATAGATTCAGGATCAGTTCCTGAGGATTGGAGGGTAGCTAATGTTATCCCAATTTTTAAGAAAGGAGGGACAGAGAAAACAGGGAATTATAGACCAGTAAGCCTGACATCAGTGGTGGAAAAGATGCTGGAGTCAATCATAAAAGATGAAATAGCGGAACATTTGGATAGCAGTAACAGGATTGGTCTGAGTCAGCATAGATTTATGAAGGGGAAATCATGCCTGACTAATCTTCTGGAAATTTTTGAGGATGTAACTATGAAAATGGACAAAGGAGAGCCAGTGGATGCAGTGTATCTGGACTTTCAGAAAGCCTTTGATAAGGTCCCACATAGGAGATTAGTGGGCAAAATTAGAGCACAAGGTATTGGGGGTAGGGTACTGACATGGATAGAAAATTGGTTGGCAGACAGGAAACAAAGAGTAGGGATTAACAGGTCCTTTTCAGAATGGTAGGCAGTGACTAGTGGGGTACCACAAGGCTCGGTGCCAGGACTGCAGCTATTTACAATATACATTAATGAGTTAGATGAAAGGAGTAACATTAGCTAATTTGCAGATGACACAAAGCTGGTTGGCAGTGTGAATTATGAGGAGGATGTTAAGAGAGTGCAGGGTGACTTGGACAGGTTGGGTGAGTGGACAGATGCATGGCAGATGCAATTTAATGTGGATAAATGTGAGGTTATCCACTTGGTGGCAAGAACAGGAGGGCAGATTACTATCTGAATGGTGTCAAGTTAGGAAAAGGGGAAGTACAATGACATCTAGGTGTCCTTGTTCATCAGTCACTTAAAGTAAGCATGCAGGTACAGCAGGCAGTGAAGAAAGCTAATGGCATGTTGGCCTTCATAACAACGGGAGTTGAGTATAGGAGCAAAGAGTCCTTCTGCAGTTGTACAGGGCCCTGGTGAGACCACACCTGGAGTATTGTGTTCAGTTTTGGACTCTAAATTTGATGAAAGACATTCTTGCTATTGAGGGAGTGCAGCGTAGGTTCACAAGGTTAATTCCCAGTATGGCGGGACTGTCATATGTTGAAAGATTGGAGCGCCTGGGCTTGTATACACTGGAATTTAGAGGGATGAGAGGGGATCTGATTGAAATATATTAGATTATGAAGGGATTGGACATGCTAGAGGCAGGAAGCATGTTCCTGCTGATGGGTGAGTCCAGAACTAAAGGCCACAGTTTAAGAATAAGGGGTAGGCCATTTAGAACAGTGTTCAGGAAAAACTTTTTCACCCAGAGAGTTGTGGATCAATGGAATGCTCTGCCTCAGAAGGCAGTGGAGGCCAGTTCTCTGGATGCTTTCAAGAAAGAGTTAGATAGAGCTCTTAAAGATAGTGGAGTCAAAGGATATGGGGAGAAGGCAGGAACGGGGTACTGACTGTGGATGATCAGCCATGATCACATTGAATGGTGGTGCTGGCTCGAAGAGCCGAATAGCCTACTCCTGCACCTATTGACTATTGTCTATTGACTCAATCCAAGTTGGACCCTAGAGGGACTGGAAGATATCCTGTATGATTACCAAGGTGTAAGAACTGGGAAAGAGTTGTACTAACATTTCTCTGCTTGGACGTTCTATGCCCTGTTTAAAGGAGGCAGGCAACCTGTATGTCTCCTCAACTGCTGCTGTCACCTTCAGGGATCTTTGAAAAAAACACCAAGGACTCACTATTGTCGTACACAATCAACACCACAATCTTTTTTTTGTTCTCTGCAAGCTTACTAATTTTATCTTCTACATTCATTAACATAAATAACAAAAAGCAAGGATGCCAACACCAAACCTGTGACACGCTGCTGGTCACACTCTTCCAATCACAAGAGCTTCTGTCCATCATCACCTTCTGTCTCCTAACTCAAACCAATTTGCCTTGGAAGTTCGTATGAACCATATCAACTGCAGGGTCCTTATCAATATGTTTAATTACTTCTTCAAAAAGTCAAAGATTATGGTTTAAACAGAATTTTAAATACTCGAATGCTTTCTATTCTAATGCCAATTTTACGGGGTTTTCTCAAAGCAACGGTTCTTCCTTTATAGCAACATAGATTCTAGCCATTTTTATTAATTAAATTTCAGATTATTTATTGATTCACCTTTGCTTTCAAGTAAACTGAGCATTTAAAACGCAAAGTTAAGGTACATATAATCAATGGACATTTCATTGTTACTATTTGCACTAGTTAGCAGTTATATCTGACTGCAGATTTGTTATGAAATTTTTATCTGGGCTTTAATACAATACCGTATGTTCATTTTATAATCCTCCAAATATGTGCTTTTGCATGGAATACAAAGCATGCATATGGATACATACAATAGTCAATGTTGCTGCAAGAAAAACTTCAGAAGGTTAGATAAAATATAATAATCAAGATTGATATAATATTAAAGTAATAGTCTGTTAAAGTGATGCTATAACTAAGCTACAGCAGACTTCAGACACCAGCAAGCAAAGGAAAATGTTGAACCTGCCTGAGGCTGACTGTGTGGAGAATGGTCCAAAATATTGCATTGAAATACCACTGCATCTGACTTTTATCTTTAGGGGAAAAGTTCAGGAAGAAGCAGGTGGAAACAGATTTCCTGGTTTTCACTTGTTTTCCTGGGACTTCCCGGGCTTTCTCTTCTCAGAAAAGCCATGATAACCAGCATCTTAATAACAAAGAGGAGGCATTTCTGAATACTGCATCTATTTCATCTATATTAGCAGCTGCAAATCAACTAGCAGGGAACCCAGTAAAAATAAAGTATTCTCTGGAGGTTCGAACAATCTCACACCAAAGTTACAGCAGGTGTTTGAAAGAATCATGTAGATATTGAGAGCAACTGATTGAGAAATAGAGACATTTCTTTGGAATAGCCTGGTCTGATTAAGAACTAGCTACAAGTCCTAGAACATCAGACTGTGGTGTCCAAAGCAAAAACCTCTGAATGAATAACAAAAGTAGATGTTTGTAATATTTTGCTCTATTTCTTTCAATTCTATCATCCAGTAGCACTCACATCTATGGCAAAGAAGTGCTTTGAGAAGTTGGTTATTGCTCGAATCAGCTCCTGTCTCAGCAAGAGCCTGGTGGCCCACTGCAATTTGCCTATGGCCACAATAGGTCTACAGCAGATGTGACCTCATTGGCAACCCTGGATCATCTGAACAATACAAATATCTTGTCAGGATGGTGTTTATTAACTACACCTCAGCATTTTACATCATCATTCCTACAGTTCTGATTGAAAAGCTCCAAAACCTGGGCCTCTGTACCTTCCTCAGTAATTGGATCCTCGACTTCCTCACCAGAAGATCACAATCTGTGCGGATCGAAAATAACATCTCAACCTCAATGACAATCAACACTGGTGCACCTCAGGGATGTGTGCTTAGCCCACTGCTCTACTCGTCCTATACCCATAACTGTGAGACGAAGCACAGCTCAACTGTTATCTGTAAATTTCCTGATGACACAACTATTGTTGAACAGAATTCAGATGGTTATCAAAGGGCATACAGGAGTGAGATATAGCAGCTAGTTGAGTGATGTGGCAGCAACACCATTACACTCAACATTAGTAAGACCAAAGAACTGATTGTGGACTTCAGAAAGGGTAACATGAGGGAACACAATCCAAACCTCATAGAGTGATCAGAAGTGGAATGAGTGAGCAATTTCAAATTGCTGGATGTCAATATGCCTGACAGTCTATCCTGGACCCAATACATCAATGCAGCTACAATGAAGGCGTGACATTTCATTAGGAGTTTGAGGAGAATTGGTATGTCATCGAAGACACTCGCAAATTTCTACAGATGTACGATAGAGAGCATTCTAACTGGTTGCATCACCGTCTGGTATGGGGGGGGGGGGGGAAGGTGGGGTCTACCGTACAGGATTGAAATAAATGGCAGACTTGTAAATTTAGTCAGCTCTAATATGGGCACTAGCCTTCATAGTATCCAGAACATCCTCAAAAAGGTGACATCTAGCACTAAGGACCCCAGTCACTCAGGTCATGCCTTGTTCTCAATGCTATCATCAAGAAGGATGGACAGAAGGTGAAACAGCTTCTTCTCCTCTGCCATCAGATTTCTGAATGGACATTGAACCCATCAACACTACCTCACTACCTTTTTTGATTTTTATTTATACTGTATATATATATATATATATATATATATATATTTACTGTAATTCACATTTTTTCTATCATTATTGAATGCATTGTACTGCTGCTGAAAAGACAACACATTTCATGGCATATGACTGTGATATTAAACCTGGGTCCAATTCTGTTTCTGATTTAAAATGTTATTGTGGATTAGCTTTTACCCCACCCAGCTCTAGAATGCCACTTGAAAGCCTCCATTCAAAGCTGAAAACTCATTCCTCCAGTCATTTCTTACAATAAGACTTCTGATACCAGTGATCAGCCTTAGGATTTTCTTCATTCCATTTGGTGCTTGTATATGTCACTAATTTTTCAATCAGGATGTAAATAACCAAGGCATGAGGTAACTAGAACCCTTCATGTTTTGTGAACATCTTAGACTGTTTTAATTACAAGTTGTGACAAACTTGCTTTTGAAGTTCACATGAACCACATCAATCACACTGTCCTCATCAATGCATTTATTACCTTTTCTAAAAATCATTGAGTACAGTGAGAATAGGATTTAAATTTTCCACAAATGCTATTAAGTTTGTTGGATATTAGGTTTTATCACTAATTTGATGATCATTTTAATATTCAAGTCCACTGAGATATCACAGTGGCCTTTATTTAAATCATTAATTATTTCTGTGCTGCCCCTGCAGTTTTCAAGGTAAAGATCAGCAAATTTGAAATTATGCTTAGTATTTTCAAGCAACCTTTCCTGTAAAAAAATTACACATGAAAAATTTGCCTTAAGGGTTCAACAATTGTTTTACTTTACAAAAGAAATGCTTTTAATCTGAAGAAAAAATGGAGACAATTTATACACAGTTGTTCTTCAGTGTTACGTTGGTACTGTAGTCCATCAAAAAGTCAAGAACTTGGGGGTTCTACTGCTATCTGTGGAAGATTATTGGAAAGGCTAGAGAACCAGGGTAATCAGCAATATGCATTGTCAATTTACCACAGAAGCAGCAGTAGGAGATTAGAAATTATAGCAGATGAAAGTCTGTTATAAGTTTCCCAGCTGTTTTGTCTCTTAAGTGGACAGGTTTGTATGAACATGGGTTGTCTACTGTAAGCAATGATTGCTGCCAAATAGAATTAATAATAAAATTTAAATCATTTGCTTTTTGGCATAGAATTTCAGCCCAAGGACAATCTCTTCGTCTAAGACAAAGGCTCCTGGGGGGAAAATAAAAGAGCCTTTACCAGCTATCTTTAGACAGATGTTAATTACCAGCTTTATCCTGAAGTATTAAAACAGCTTGTGTGAAGCAATTTGCATTCAACAAACCGCTCTCATATTTACAGGGATGTATTTTGAAATGTTATATTTTCCTCTTATAAAATCAGAGATTAATTGTCTGCAATTGCTGATTGAATCCTACAATGCAGCATTGGAACACCAAACAATCGACAGAGTCTCCTTATCAATCAACTAATGCTTAGTTTCTCATTTTTCTATATATCCATGCAAGAAACAAAGCTGCTTCTGCCCATGTAAATGGTGTATATAATACGGTGTAATCAGCAATATTAAAATTGGCATCTATACACATGGAAAATGGTTGTCACTTTTTGACCAATGTAAGTGAATTATCATTTTAAACAAGGCTATTTTAAGAGCTCAGAAGTACATGGGTTGAGGCAGCACTGCTACATGTTTGGTGTATATAGAAGGACTGTACTTAAAAACATTTATCTTTTTTTAAATGGAATTTTATCACTCCCAGCACATACATACTGCAATAAAATTGAGTAAGTAAAGACAGAAGGTACTTTTTCTATTGCTAGTAACTACCTACTGTTAAAGCTGATCTGCCTTAGACAAGGTACATAAATGTTGAAATCAAATTAAATATTTTTGTGCAGCTTCTTTGCAGCAGTAAATTTTTTTGGAACCATTGAATATTTTCCAGTGAAGGTCAGTGTAAGAGCTGTTTTGATGGAGACAACAAGAACAGTAAAACTTTCCTGACTTCTGCTTTATCTTGGAATAAGTGAAGTATACATTTTCTAGTCTTTAGCAAAACAGTATATTTCATTTCACTTTGCAAGATTATCTTACAATGGTAATAGTTCTTGGATACAAGCTTGGCAAAATATCAGAGGGGAAAAATTCAGAGTATTTGGCGTCTGTTCATGTTCATTCCAAATGAACAGCCGTGCCCATTTAAGGTAGCTCTTGATCTAGGCACTTGAGAAATAAAAACCCATCTCCCGTCCCACATTGCAATATATACAGTACAAAACACAAAGGGCAATATATGTTTGTATACGTGTGAGAAGTATTATTCCTCTTGAGGAACAAAGCTGATGACTCAGACAAGGTTGTATGGGCAAAAAGAGGTTGAAGGCCTCTCCTTAGCTTCAGTAACATGTTTATATCTTGATCTCCTGACCTTCAGCTTCATTTTCCTGGCTAAAACGTTTTGAAGTGCTATGATTTCACACTCCGTGAATCCTTTCTTGCAATCATGCTTCAGTGTCTGCTTCAGTACCAAAACAGTGATTACTAGAGTCATTCATGACATTGTAATAAAGCAAACCTATTATTCCTCGACCTCCTTGTAGCCTTTGACAGCACTGATCACAGATTTCTCATCTACTCCCTCTACCGTCTACATCATCATCTAGCAAGGTGGAACAGTACTTGCCCAGTTCCATTCTTATTAATTTGATTGTTAACAGCATGTTTCTTCTTTCTACACTCAGACTGGTACTTACAGTGATCTCCAGGGATTTATTCCACCCTTCCTTTTTCTCACCCGTTTGTAATTCCATATGGCACCTGAAACTTTAGCTTTAGCTACCATGTTACTTCACATAATCACTATTACTCTTGACTACTCCACTTTGTTCTAAATGATCAGGGTGTTTACCTTTCACAATGTGTATAAAATGTTCTACAATTAAGTATTTGGAAGATCCACCAGAAAACTTGTTCTATCCCCCTCGTCAGGAACTGAACCAGAATTTTTACAACCACAGTGTATTTACCTCTGTAACTCACACATGGATTGAATGGATTGAATGGATTCCTTTATTTCATGAAACATTCTGCTGCACCTCTCCAAATTAACTGTTGAGTCACCCATTTTGTCCTTGCTAACTTGCACTGGCTCCAGGTTAAATGATATTTCTGTATTAAAAAGCTCATCATTGTTTTCATGTTTTTACAGTCCCAGCTCAGCAATCTTTATCCACACTTCCCCTTCCCAATAAGGGATGTATTAATTCTTTATGTCTGAGGACATTCCGATGTTTTTCCTTTAATTTTTCCATCTGTCCAATCACCGCCCAGTTTTTTGGAATACAGGCAAATAATGGTCTGCAACAACATTTACTCATCTTGCTTTTAGTATTTCATTGGAAATTACATTATCATTTTATTTGTTATGGTGTTATGGATAAACAAAGAGACCAATGTGTGTCTTCATTCCAGCACAGAAATACATTCTGCCGTCATCAATCGTGGCAAAATTAAGTAAGTGTATGGCAGAAGGGAGCACCTGGTGATTAATTGAACAAACAGGTACAAGTAGAATTGACCAGATGGCTGCTGAGCCCAAAGTACTCTGACATCGCAGGCTTTTTTTTGACAAAGATACTTGGTAATTCAGCAACACAGTTTGAGACAAATGTGAGGAGCCTGCACAGAGGCCAGGGGCATAGTAGAGCATCTGTGCAGTGCAACAGATTCACTTGACTGAGAAACAGGCAGACCCTTTCCCATTCATTGAAATCAGATGTGGTTTCCATCACAAGTATTGGCTTCCAGCTTAGAACTAATGGAATTCTCTGGATCACCAGTTGACTATCTGATTGAGGTTACTAAAAAAAAGTAGAACTTTCACATTCTCAATTTCCCAGTGGGCTTGGCTGAAGATATCATTGATAAAAGTTGACCTTAAAACTTATTAAGAATGGAAGCTGTGTAGGTATCTCTTCATCTTCTAGATCAGGCTTTCCTAGTCAGAACTTCAATCTTTATGTTATTTTGTCTAATCTAACTCCTTGTTATGGTAAAATATTGTAAGGTCCAAATCATCATTAATCCCAGCACACAATCGGCCACCTGGATTTGATGATATTTCCAGATTTGTCTCTGGGTTTGAACATTTCCTTGAGAAGTACGCATATACTCCACCAAGGTTCTGGTAATTTCAAACCTGCGACTGGAAAGGAACTGAGTGGCATCTTTGACACTTTGTGTTTCAAGAATGTTTCACCATTGTACAAGGAAACATGGACTGTTCTTTAACTCCAAATGCAGGCTGAATATAGATGCAGAATGGACCACTGAGTAGTCTACTTGCACAAGGATGCTGAATGAATATTATTCTACATTACTACAATGCCTTCAACTTCATTCAGCCCTTGGAAATATCTTGAGATCATAAAAGACACTTTATTAACTACGCTGTTGTTGTTGAGTGCTGTCGAGTCGACATCGACTCATAGCGACCCTATGGATGGTGTAGTTGTCCATTTGGCTTTTGTGGCAAGATACAGAACTAGATTGCCAGGCTTTTCTTCCATGCAGATACTGCTACTGCTGTTGGGACCTGGCTGGATTCGAATTCAGGACCATCTGCCTCAAAGTGCAGGTCTGATGCCACACCACTGGCCAACCCAATACCAGTATATATAACAGTAAAGTATGTAGCTCTGTTCCCTCCTTGAACACAGTAGGTACACACACAGAGTAAAGAGTAGAGCGCTCAGGAACGTTAAACAGAGCATCCTATGTGTCAAGTCCATAGATCCCTAAAAATGTCAATGCAGGCGACCAGGGTGCCGAGGAAGGCATACGGCATCCTTGATTTCATAGGTCAAAACATAGAATAAAGAAGTTGCAATATTATGTTGCAAGTTTACAAAGTGCTTCTTTGGATGGGGCATTGTAAGCAGTTCTGCTCAGCACACAATGGAAGGATATGGATACGCTGAGAAGAATACAGTGAAGATTCATCAGCATGTTTCCTGGACTACAGGACAGTAATTATCGGGAGAGATTGGGTATATTGGGCTTGTTTTCCCTACAGCACAGGAGGCTGAGGGGTAAGATGCCAGAGCTATATAAAATTGTACGAGGCATAGGCAGAATATATGGAATTTTTCTACCTTAGTAGGTCAGAAACAAGAAGGCATTGGTTCAAGGTGAGAGAAAGGAGATGGACTGATATTAGGAGGAGATGGATTGATTGAGATGGAGTCTGATTGATATCTGACACTCACTGATATAGGAGCTGATAGAATCAGATACAATCATGATGTTTAAGTGACTTATGGACAGACTTTACAAAGGCAAGATACAGAAGGATATGGACCTGACTTGGGCATATAGGATTTGTGTAGTGGACAAAAGGCCGGGCTGACGGCATCAGTGCAATACAAATCTATGACTCTTTATTCAGGAAGACTTGTTTGGTGAAAGGGCCTAAAACACAGAAAATAAACAAGAGAAAATCTGCAGATGCTGGAAATCCAAGCAACACATACCAGTTGCTGGAGGAACTCATTAGGCCAGGCAACATCTATGGAAAAGAGTAAACAGCTGACGTTTCAGGCCGAGACCCTTCAGCAGGACTCACAGAAAATATTCCACTTGAAAAATTAATGATGGTAGGGCAGGAATTCTGAGCAACTGCTATTTTATATTGATGTCCCAGTGACTGCAGACCTCCTTCTTATTATTAAATATGATTTTTATGACTTTACTGAGATGTAAGCACATCTGCTACAAAGCCTTCGAGATCTGCAAGCATTTCATTATCAAAATATTGTGCGCTGGGCCTAATGGGTACAGATGTGAAGAGATCTTGCTGCTATTTCAATGACAGGGCAGTTTAAAGGGTGGCATTTGTTTGTTCCTACTAATTCTACAGTTACTACTTTAACATTAGCACAATGATGGTAAATCAGCTTGAACAATAAGCTCATGGAATACAAGTACTGAAGATTGAATTTCAGACGCACCTCCATCTTCAGCTTGTCTACTTTATCTCTAGTCAGTAAAGGATTGAATGGTATCTACTTCTGATGGTTTCCAAAGGTTGTTAGGCAGAATTATATGGCTGGACTTACCTAGCTTTTTGACATAAAAACAAAACCACAACTTGCACTGCTTTTGGAAATTATTACTGGTTGTAACAGTTACAAAACTAAACAACCACACCCCAGCCTGATTACAAACCAGTACAACCAATAAATGGATCAGTGTTAATGATTTTTGTAATACATAATGACTGTTTCAATTCTTTTGTGAAATTGCTACAAGACATAAAATAGTATAAAAGAATTTTTAAGCTGTCTTCCATTTTTCCCCTCATGAACACCCTATAGCTAACCATGCAAAAAATGATATAAATGCAATAAAATCCACCAACATTAACTCTTAAAATCGATTGAAGTTTGGTGAAAAGGCAATTTCTATTTTCTGTAATGTAGTTTCAAAAATGAAAGATACTCCCAATCTGATTTCCTCTTAGACTTTCTAATTTAAGTTTAAGTTATCCAAACACAAGAGATGTTTGCATTGGCTCATGAGCAGAGGTTTTCAAACCTGAATAGAAGTGCCTGGTACTTCCAGAACTTTCATAATAAGGTCATCTTTCATTAGCACTTTAACTTTTAGAGGAATTTTTATCAAGTTGTTTTTTTTTTAATTAACTTTCCATTACAATAAAAGAAACCCTGTTTACTAAATCAGCTTCCTGAAAAATGTACTTAAAATAATGTTCATGTATTCGAGGAGGAAACATTCCACAAATCTGGAATTTTATACTGACCCCATTTCATACAGTGACCATGTGATATGGACCCATCAGACCATCGAGGGGTGCCTTGTAGTGGCAGGACTTGATGCACCTGAACGTCATTTATTTGAGTTTATTATAGTTGTTTAATGACTACTTTTATCATTAAGCTGTCACTGTATTTTATTGTGACGCTTATTATATAAACACAGTTCCCTTATGCTTCTCATTCTTAAGAGGTTAGTTTTTGATTTCAACACACATGTGTTTCCTTGTATTTTATGTTCTATATAAAATTATTCTGGACCAGTGCTAACGGATGAGTCCTGGATTCGAGTTCTGTGTGAACTACCATTCTGTGTGCACAAGTCCTAAGTAAACGAGTTCTTAGTTTAAATATTCCTGGTATTATTCTCTGAATAAATCTTCTACTACTGAGTCCTGAATTTAATCCACACCTAGGTTGGTATGCCTAAAGGTCGTTACATTGAGATCAGAATAATTAATCATTTCATAGGTTTCCCAAGGAATCTCTTACCACTTACTAACTTCAAGCATTCAGCAATAAAGTGCTTCAAACTCTTAAAAATGTTGCTAAAAACAATTTTGTCCAAAGACTATTATAAACCAACATATTGGAAAACTTGCAAATAAAAAGTAAAATAAAATATATAATCAAGAATTTAATTAAAAAAACATACCTTTAAGTATTTTTAAAACATTCTTATCTTGCTCTGCTTGTTAGACCTGACCAAGCACATTTAGCATCAAATGCCTAGAGATTATATGCAGATTAAACATTTGCTGTGTGAGAAGTACACAAAAATTTGTGAACAAAACCCTAAAAATTAATCAATCTGCGTCAGTCTTGTGGACAATTGAGGAAGCAAGACATTTAGATTATGAGTGAACAGAGTTACAGATTGGAGGAGAATAAGTCTTTAACCAGGGTCGTTGAATAAATGTTGATAGTGGCTGGTGGACGGAGGAGAAGGACTTAAATTGTCTGGGTATTTGATCCAGAGGTGGGGTAGATTCTGCAGCTCTTTAGCAGTATTGGCATCAACTTAGGGGGAAGAAATTATATTTGGGAAAGTCTGAGGATGCTGTTTGGAAGGGAATAGGTGAGGATGGTACTCTTGAATATGTAGGGTTTATGGTTGCGGAGTGAAGACAATGAAGAAAGGAATGGGGGAATCAAGAGAAGGTAGGCCCGGTGCTGGTGGTGGTACCCATTGTTCAATTGCTTTGTCAGATCAGGGAAGAATTCTGGTGAGAAGAGCATGGAGATTTGGTCATGTAATTACCGACGGGCTTCTACCTGCACAGGATTCCCAATGGGAACTACTCACAGAGTGCCATTTCATGTCACACAGAGGGAGGCTTCACAGTTGCTGCAAAATACTTCTTTAGCAGGAGTGGCCCCTTGTGGGTCAGTTGTGTATTGCATAAAATTGATGATTATGTTTTCCCCTCTTCCCACCCAAGCACAAATTTAAAAAAACATTACAGTCCATGCAGTATGTCTATGATTCTCCTCAATGTTTTACGTTTTTGAAATTGTACCTGTAGCGCACCAAAACATGGTACAAGTATTCTTGCTCACAAATTTGCTGGAGGTGTGGTAACTGACATCTGGGACTATAGTGATCAGAGAGTGGTACAAAGAAGAAATAGGCCCTTTGTCCCATCCCATCCAAGCCAACCAAGAAGTCTATCTGAACCAGTACTATTTCCCTACATTTGGCCCACATTCCTCAACACCTTTTCTATCCATGTTCCTGCCAGAATGTTGTAATTCTACCCACCTCTAAACCTTCATCTGGCAATTCCACAGACTGATCAACCCGTGTGAGAAAGTTGCCCCTATGCTCCCTCATAAATCTTTCCCCTCTCACCTTAAATCTGTGTTCTCGTTTTAAACTCCTCTACCTTAGTGAGAGGACCGACCACTCACCTTACCTGCACCCCTCTTGATTTGATATACCTCTGCAGTGTCGCCCCTCAGCCTTTCCACCCTCAGAGACTTTCCTCCTAGGGCAGAAATGGCTAATGCGTGCTGCCAGGGATACTGGCAGGGCAGATACATTAGGGACATTTAAGAGACTCTTGGACAGGCGTATAGATGAAAGAAAAATGAAAGGCAACGTGGAAAGGAAGGGTTAGATTGATTTCAAGTAGGTGAAAAGGTCAGTACAGCATTGTGCACTGAAGGGCTTGTACTATGCTGTACTGTTCTATGTTCTGCTTGTTACTCAAGCTCTCCAGTCCTAGTTTCATGATCTATATACTGTATATCATGGGGAATTTAAAGTTCCCACCCTACTTTTGTAAAATTAAGGGCAGAGTTACACAGATTATATAGTGACTAGTCAATATAGGATCTTGCTTCCTTACAAGTTGGCTTATTTGTTGACTGATTTGTAAATTAGCAACAACAAGTACCATTTGTTTCTTTAAGCAGTACCCATTCACCATCCCCCTTATTTTTTTTAAATCAACATCAAGTAAAGATTCATCATTAACAGCACTGCCTAAATGTTTTCAGTCTTGGAAATAAAGCCCAGATCAGAGGGGAAATTAAAACAAAGGCCTAGAAATCTCATTGCACAGCAGAGCACCACCTACACATGCTATAAACTACATTTTATTTGGAAAAATCGATTGCTCAGAATGAGTGAATATTTACTGTGCATCTACTGAGCAACAGTAAAGCTTTTGGGTCATGAAAGGACCTGAACAAATGAAAAGGTGTTAAGTATTGTGCAATGTACATTTGGACATAAATTCCATGAAATTTTCTTTTGCTTGTTTGGTCCATGATGTCATAAATCAGTCTTTCTGAAGCAGTCCTCCTCAATGAAAGCGGAATGGTTTAGTGAAAATGAAAGGGCACCAGACTCAATCCTCTTGAGTTGGTCATCTTCACACAGTGAGTTTCCATTGCAATTTTTCCTCAGCCCACCCGACCTCAGCCATCATCCAGATTTTAATGCACACCATGGCCTCAAAATAACTTCAACAATCTTAAGGCCCCAATTCTACCCATCATCCCTCACTAACACCTTACATGTCCTATGTAATAATATTTTTCATGTGGCCCATCACATATTTCCCATTTAAAGTGTTCTTTTCCACGGCGTTCGACTGAAGTTTTTTTTGAACCATTAAAAATTTACCAGCCATTGGTGACATTCCAAAGTAAGTCCATATCCTCAAAGAACGTGCACATGCCGTCTTCCCACCACCTTCACTGTGATAGAGCTCCTCTTGTCCTCACCTATCACTCAAGATTCTCCACATCCAACACATCCACCTTTGCAACTTCCGCCATCTCCATAGGGATACGACCACTAAGCTTATCTTTACCTCCCCCGCTCCTCCACTTTCCGTGTTTCCCTCCCCTCCCCACTAATCTCCCTCCCAGTACTTATCCCTGAAAGTGGCCCAAGTGCAACACCTGCCCCTTCACCTCCTCCCTCACCTCCATTCGGGGCCCCAGGCAGCCCTTCCAGGTGAGGCAACAATTCATCTGTGTATCTGCTAGGGTCGTCTATTATGTCTCCTTATGTCTCAGGGTGCTCCTGATGCATCCTCCTCTACACTAGTGAGGCCTGTCAGAAATTGGGGGTCTGCTTCGTCAAGCACCTCCACTCCATCTGCCAAAAGCAGAAATTCCCAATGGCCGAATATTTTAATTCTGGTTCCTATTCTCATTCCGACACGTTGTTCCATGTCCTTCTCCTGTGCTAAGATGAGGTGGAGGAGCAACACCTTATATTCCGTCTGGGTAGCCTCCAACTTGATGGCATGAATATAGATTTCTACTTCTGGTTAAAACATAATCCCCCCCCCCCCCAATCTATTCCCCACTCTGTCCCCTTAACTCTTCTCACATACCTATCATCTCCCCCTGGTGCCCCTCCTCCTGTCATTTCCCCTATGGTCCACGCTCCTCTCTTATCAGATTCCCTCCTCTCCAGCCCTTGACCTTTCTACTCAGCTGGCCTCACCTAATCACCAATCACCTTCCAGCCATCCTCTTTTCTCTCCCCACATATTTTACTGGCATCTTCCCCTTTCTTTTCCAGTTCTGAAGAAGGGTCTCAGCCCAAAACACAGACTATTTATTCATTTTCACAGATGCTGCCTGACCTGATGAGTTCCTCCAGCATTTTGTGATTGTTAACCTTGGTTTTCCAGCGTCTGCTGTCTTTCACATGTTTATTCCAGAATCAATACTGACCTCTGCAGGCCACTTACAAAATGACAACATAGTAAGATTACCCAAAACCAGAACCTAAATCTGATACCTTCTGTGGTGTGGACATTTGGGATCCAACATGAGTCCCACAAAGTCAAATACCAAAGTGAGTTCTGCCTTAGAAGCCCAATGGAAGAGATCACCATGTTACATTGATTCAATTTATTTACAAGAGTTGCTATCTGCAAGAAGTGTAGACAGCTTTCAAGGATGGGTCCTTTGCCAGCAACATGGGCCTCATAAAAATGATATCAATGCACACCTGGTTTATTCGGCTCTGATCAGTTCAGTAAAGCACGGCAGAATCAATCCACACGCACCTTTCCCACTATGAAGTACCCTGAGGAATCCTTAATCACCAAAAAGAGAAGAGGTTCCAATTCCGCTGTGAGCCTGGGTCCATATGAGGCTGGAGACAGCCTGTGCTGGGGTTGGAGGGTGAGTGGGTGGGAGGGAGGAATGTGGCTTCCTTTGTTGTGGTTGTTTTGTTGCTTGTTGTTGTTTTTGTTGTGTTCTGTGTTGGTCTGCCTCGCAACGTGGCTATGTTAACACTGGATGGTGTGGGAACACTTGTGGGCTGCACACATCATATCCTCGGGAGAGTTGGCTGTTAATGCAAATGACACATTTCACTGGATATTTTGATGTACAAGTTGTAAATAAATCTGAATCTTGAACTTTCATCTGCTTAGCTGCAATTTGTTTTTGTTTTGCTGCTCTAGACACTGATTCTCTAAAAAAACACTCGCAGACTGAGTTCAGAGGTTAAAATTGTGCTTTTATCTCTGAATTAAACTCTCAAGTTTCCAAATCAGGAAGTGCAGCAGCAACAAGCAATGTAGCAAGGCCCCGCATGGACTGAAAGAGTTGGAAAGGATTTACAGTAGGTGGTCGGTCAGAACCAGATCACATCCAAACCTTGCAGAAGAATAGTGTGTAAGGAAGCTGAGTATCTAGACAGACCATAACCTATTGATGCCTCTTGCTGCAGTGACAGCTGGTGCTTAATGTTAGGACCCACAATGGAGTTACAGGTAATGCATCGCTGATTCATTCAAATTTGTTTCAGGCACTATTTTGACATTAGTCAGTTCCTGAACACATATTGATCCAATAGATCACTGACACACCATTCATCACCAACTTCCCCATAGAAGCTTCTTCATCATTCTGTGCGTGACTGACGTAAAACACTGTTTTAAGTATCACATTCAAATGGTGAAGGTGGGGATTACTGGAATAAAATCATTGTCATGGCTTTTTTATCTCTACAATCTGTTCTATAACATGGTGCATCACAGATCTGGAACAGGCACTTTGGCCCACAATTGTTATGCCAGACTAATTCAATCAGTAGTCAATAGACATTAGACAATAGGTGCAGGAGTAGGCCATTTGGCCCTTCGAGCCAGCACCGCCATTTACTGCGATCATGGCTGATCATCCACAATTAGTACCCCGTTCCTGCCTTCTCCCCATATCCCTTGACTCCGCTATCTTTAAGAGCTCCATCTAACTCTTTCTTGAAAGCATCCAGAGAATTGGCCTCCACTGCCTTCCGAGGCAGAGCATTCCACAGATGGCCACAGATGGTCAAGTGGCCACCCAACTAAACTAATCCCTTCTTCCTATACAATCCTTTAATTTCCTGATCATTTATGTGCCTGTCTAGGAGCCTCTTGAATGCCTCTGTCACAGGGGTTCCCAAACTTCTTGATGCCATGGATCATTGCTATTAACCAAGGGGTCCATGGACCCCAGGTTGGGACCCCCAGCTCTATTGTAATTACCTCTCCTCTCAACCCTGGCAGCACATTCCAGGTACCCACCACTCTGTGTAAGTAAACCTGCCCCACTCATCTCCTTTAAATTTACCCCCTTTTCATCTTAAATGGATGCCCTCTGGTATTAGACACTTCAACCCCTAGGATAAAGGTGGTAAGGGAGGCAGGTGCAATGTCAGCAATCATTCCGGAAGGACTAGTAAATAAAACCAAGGATTTTAAGATCAGAATTTGGAGTATTGTGAGCAGCTTTGCGCCCCTTTTCTAAGAAAGGATGCGCTGGCATTGGAGAGGGTCCAGAAGAGGTTCACGAAAATGATCTCAAGAAGAAAAGGGTTAAAGTAAAAAAGATCACTCCCTACTTGTACATAGTTCTTTCCTTTTGCTTGTTTTTTCTTTCTACACTTTTCTATAAGTGTATACCTCAGATAAATACTTTGTGGAGATTTGTGATATGTATGATTATATTATATATATGTACAATGTTTGAAATACATCTTATGGAAATGTTTGATGATGAACTTCAATAAAAAAATAAATTACAGAAGAGCTTTGGCTGGTTCTGGACTCGTACTTGCCGGAGTTCAGAAGAATGAGTGGGAATCTCATTGAAACCTTCTGAATATTGAAAGGCCTAGATAGAGTGGACATGGAGAGGATGTTTCCTATAGTGGGGAGAGTCTAGGACCAGTGGGCACAGCCTCAGAATAGGATGACGTCCCTTTAGAATGGTGGAATTTCTTTAGCCAGAGGATGATGAATCTGTGAAATTTATTGGTATAGACCACAAAATCAGGTATATTGAAAGTGGCAGTTAGAAGGTTCTTGATTAGTAAGAGTATCAAAGGTCATCGAAAGAAGGCAGGCAAATGGAATGGAGAGGGATAATAAATCAGACATGATAGAATGGTGGAGCAACTCGATGCACCGAATGGCCTAATTCCACTCCTATGTCTTATGGTCGTATGGAAAGGATACTGATTGTCGACCCTATCCATGCCTCTCACAATCTTATAAACCTCTATCAGATCTCCCCTCAGCCTCTACTGCTCCAGAGAAACCAATCCAGGTTTGTCCAACCTCTCCTTATAGCACATGCCTTGTAATCCAAAGCTACATCCTGGTAAATCTCTTCTTCACCCTCTTGAAAGCCTTGACATCCATCCTAAAATGACACAACCAGAACGAAATCCAATACTTCAGAGGCTGCCCAACTAAAGTTTTATAAAACTGCAACATAATCTTCAGAGTCTTGAATTTAATTCCTTTACTGTTCAAGGCAAGCTTGCCAGATGGCCTTTCCACTACCCAATCACCCAGTGCAGCTATTTTTAGGGAGCAATGAACGTAGACTCCAAGATCCTTCTGACATCAACAGTGTTAAGAGTCTTACTATTCACTGTGCATTATCTCTGTAACTACTAGGTGACCATCATCACACACTGGCGGGACTTATTCTTCCATCTGCGTATTTAGAACCTGCAGTTATTGTCAAGACTTTTATGAATGCCATCAATTCCCAAAGCCGCACGTTTCTTCAGGTATGGTGCTATCCGCCTGGATGAGAGAAGATCCTTTCCCAGAATCAGAGGAGTTCCCTAAGGGTGTCTCAATGGATAGCTTGGCAGAGGATGTCATATAGCCTCAGCAATAATCAGCAGGAATTAAGGGAACAAAAATGAATGGAAATCCCAGGCAGGTGTATGAATAACATGTTAGTAATAGCAGATGATTTTAATTTCCCTAATATTAACTGGAACTGCCATAGTGATAACAGATCAGATGGGCAGAATTTAAGTGTGCCCAGGAAATTTTCCTGATAAAGATGGCCCCACCAGAGTAAAAGCTATACCAGCAAATGAGACAAGAAAGGGGCACTTTGGGACCAGTAACCGTTGTTTTACTGATTTTAAAATAGTTTTGGTAAAAGATAGGACTTTCACAGGTTTAAGTCCTGAATTGATGCAAGGCTAATTTTGATGGCATCAGACAAGAATATGCAAAGGTTGATTTGGAAAGTATATTCACAGGTAAAGAGATGTCTGGCGATTGGGAGGTTTCTTTTTTTTTAAAGAGAGACAGGAAGAGTTCAGGACAAACATGTTCCTGTTAAAGTGAAGGGCAAGGCTGGCAGGAACATTGATTGACAAGGGGTATTGAAGCTCTGGTCAGGAAAACAGAGGTATATCAAATCACAAACAAGAGAAAATCTGCAGAGGCTGGAAATCCAAAAAAACACACACAAAACACTGGAGGAACTCAGCAGGCCAGGCAGCATCTATGGAAAAGAGAACAAAACTGCCAAAGAGTTTCAGCCCGAAACATTGACTGTACTCTTTTCCGTAGATGCTGCTTGGCTTGCTAAGTTCCTGAAATGGATGTATATGTCAGGTATAAGGGACATAGCAGTACTTGCAAAGAAGAAAGTAGAAGGGCAAAAAATGAGACGAGAGTTATCCCAGGTAGATAAGATACAAGAGAATTTTAAAATATTCTATGAGAAATCAGGTCTCATAAGTTTGAATGAAGTTATTGAGGAGTTGAGGAAAATGATTAACATGGGCAGTGTGGTATACATTGTCTACATGGGCTTTAGCAAAGTCTTCGACAGGATCCTGCAAGATTGGCTGAAGGTGGCATACATGGCATTCAGAGTAAGTAAGCAAACTGGTACCAAATTGGTTTGGTGATGGGAAGCAGAGGGTGGCAGTAGTGGGCTGTTTCTCTCGACTGGTGGTGTGCTGCTTGGATCAGCATTGAGTCCTTCGTAGTTGATTGTATATATTAATGATTTGGATAACTGCTGTTAACATGGTTATTAGCTTTGCAGATGATACCAAAACTGGTGCTACAGTAGAGAGGGAACAAATTTGTCCACAGTTACAGAAGAATCTAATGGGAAAATGGGCAAAGGAGCAGCAGATGGGAATTAACTCAGAAAGTGCGAAGAGGTGCATTTTAGGAAGTTAAACCAGGCCAGGACATAGAAAGTGAATGGCAAACCCTGGGGAATATAACTGAACAGTGAGGCCTAGGGGTACACATACTGTTCTCTGAAAGTGGCAACAGAGAAAAACAGGCTGGTGAAAAAGATGTATGGTATGCTTGCCTTCATTGGACTGGGCACTAATATGGAAGTTAGCATATCTTATTACAGTTGTATAAATTGTTGCCTGGGCTACGTATGCAATACTATGCGTGTAGCTCTAGTCACCACAGTACAGGAAGAATGTGATTAAAATGGAGAAGAGATTCAATGAAATGTTGCCTGGACCTGGAAGGCGTGAGTTATGTGGAGTGATTGGATAGGCAGTAGTGAACTATGCTCAGGGGTGAACTTATAGATAGATAGACACTTTATTGATCCCGAAGGAAATTACAGTGTCACAGTAGCATTACAGAGCATTATAAAAAGTTTATTAAATTATTGGTGGCATAGATGGTCATAATCTTTTTTTCCCCAGAGCTGCAGAGAAACAAAAACTACAGGACTTGAGTTTAAGGTGAGAGGGAAAAGATTTGAAAGTGATCCAAAGGACAAAATTTTTCCAAGAGGGTGGTAGGTACACGGAACAAACTGTCAGAGCTGGTAACAATTGCAATGTTTAAACAAACATGTGCACATACTCATGGATAGAGGGGCATGGGTCAAATGCAGGCAAAGGAGGTTAACTTTGACAGGATCTTGGTCATCATGGATCTATTAATCTGTGATTGTACAGAAACCTAATGTTCAGGTCAGTCAGCAGAAAGAAATGGCGCTGAAATTTACTCAGGCTACTAGGTCCCTGCAGGGGCAGCATATCATGGGTTACACAAATATACTCAGTGGTTACAGTATTAGGAACCTCCTGAACTGAATAAAGTGGCCACTGAGTACACGTTTGTGGTCTTCTGCTGCTGTAGCCCATGGTTCAGCTTGTTGAGCATTCAGGGATGCCCTTGTGCACACTACTGTTGTTATGCGTGGTTACTTGCATTACTGTCATCTTCCTGTCAGCTTGAACCAGTCTGGCCATTCCCCTCTGACCTCTCTCATTTACAAGCCATTTTTTCCCCCACAGAACTGCCACTCACAGGATTTTATTTTCGTTTTTTTCACCATTCTCTGTAAATTCTAGAGACTGTCATGTGTGAAAATCTAAGGAGATCAGCAGTTTCTGACATACTCAAATCACCCCATCTGACACCAACAATTATTCTAGTCAAACTCACTTAGATCATATTTCTCCCCTATCTGATGTTTGGTCTGAACAAGAACCTCTTGACCATTTCTGCTTGCATTTATACATTGAGTTGCTGCCACATGATTGGCCAATTAGATATTTGCATTAACAAGCAGGTGTACCTAATAAAGTAGAAAGTGATTGTATAACCGAAGGAGAATTCATCAGGAAAGAGCAAATGTTTATTTCGATAAATCTCTATAAACTTCCACCAGGATGCAGGGTACAAATGTTGCTGTTCCTTGAATTATTGCCTTGGGATCAGTTATGCTTCCCCAAGCGAGCAAACAGGGCCTTGCTTTGATGACTCATTGTAAAGCCAGTATCTATCGTGAACCACAGCAGCTGGCTTTCTCTTGTTGTTTGCATTATTTCTTTTCTGGCACATTGGCTGTTTGACTGTCTTTTTTTAAATGGGTTCTATTGTTTTGTGGCTGCCTGTAAGGAGACAAATCTCAAGGCTGTATGTAGTATAAATACTTTGATAATAAATGTACTTTGACTTTGACCTCTGATAATGCAACATCGACTCACTGAGCTAAAATATTGTCAGAAATGATTGTGCTCAAGTCTCCATTCTGGACCCATGCAAGCTGCCGTCTCAGAAGCAAGTATGCTAACAACCGAGCCACTAATATAACTGATTTCCATTTGCTTAATGTTTAATCTTATTTTGATTTCATGCAATGGGTGATACAGGTACATGACTAGTTCTTTGATGGTAAGTGTGACAGTTCCATTACATGATAATTCTATAATATGAAAGAGCTTACTGCTTGTTTTATTCTATCAAGTGGCAGAGTGATTCTGGTGCATGAGAGCTATCATAATCATCAAGGTGGTTTGTGATAAGTGAACTGGAGTCACCGCATCATTTACGGTCTCAATGAGTGATAAGGACGGCTTGAGGAGATGTACAGTATAACCTATGCTTCCATTTCCTACTTTATATTGTATTTCTGCAATATTGTGTTCTGTGTTAATCACTGAACTTCAGCGAAGATTAACTGTTATTCAAACTACCTGAGTTAGAGAGTTAAGTTAAATTATACAGTTGAGAAATGAGCTAATTGAGGAATTTAAAAGTAATGTGATAAAGCGTGTTCATAAAAGCTAAGTACTCAAATTCTTCATCAGATAATACTGAGTATAATCATAACTGTAGTTGGCCCAATTAAAAATAAAACCTATGAGCAAGTTTTTGTAGAATGTGACATGGAAAATCTGGAGCTTACACCCACTGAAGGCTGTGTGTGCAGTCTGTTGAAATCTTTAGAACTGAAGTTCATAGATTTTTGCAGGGTTATGGCATCCGAGATCAAAGACAGGAAAACGGAGTCATGCTAGAGATCATTCACAGCCTAACAGAATAGCAGAAATGGCTGGGGAGTCTGCTGCTCCTGAGTTTCTAACAGATTTTCAGGCTGGACATCAATGCCAAGATCTGGATAAAACCTGTGACAATGTCCTCCAGCTGGTTTACTTTGATATCAGTGTAAAGTTATGACTGCATGACTGCATTTCTTATTAATCAGTGCTGCTTTCTTTCTGGTGTCAAACTGATTCCAGAACAAGAACTATTCTTCAATTGTGGGACTACATTCATGCAGAATTATTACAGAAAGCACTTGGTAATTAAAAAAATAAGATTAGCTTTAAAGATAAGCTTTATTTGTCACATGTGCATTGAAATATTGAAATAAAAACAATGAAATGCATCATTTATGTCAACAAAGAAAACAATCCAAGGGTGTGCAAGGTGCGTCTCCCAAGTGTTGCCATGCTTCCGATTGCCAACAGACTAACCTGAACTGTCTTTGGAATGTGGGCGGAATCCGGACCACCCTGAGGGAACCCACACAAGCATGGGGAGAAAGCACAGACTCTTTCCAGACAATGGTGGGAATTGAACCCCAATCTCACTGGTCCAGTAAAGTGTTACCCTAACTGCTACGCTACTGTGCCACCCTTAAATTTATATTTAAAAATTTAAAAATTTATTTCTCAGGTAACAATGAGGCATAAAGTAATGTACGGTGTGGTTAGTTTAGTGGCTGGAAAAAACTTGTCCTTTACCACCTCCCTGTGGGTTTGGATATAAATAGTGAGGGCATTTTCACACCTCATCATTGAAGAATTTTGTGCACATCTTATTGAATAAATGATGATGGAATTAATTGGAGAGTTACTGAAATTTCGAGAATAATTATGTTCCACATTATTAGGGGTTTTCATTGAATTTGATTTGAGTAAACCATTGTGCACTGCCAATTCCATCCTTGATTTTCCTTGTAGAGCCTTTAATGTGTCTGACACAACAGCATACTGAGAAGGCCGGATATGTATAATTATGTTCAACAAACCTTCTGGGAATTTAGATCATGTTTGAAAGTGCCACTCCTGGTCCAAGCAGGTTCCAAAACCATGCAATATAGCTTTTACCAAAGAACTGGACACTGACCTACCACCTGATAGTCCACTTCCCTCACCAACTTCACCAACAAGTCTACAGCTGAACCTATTTCCTCCCCACTATCAGTCACCAGCAGTTTAAGTGCAAGAGTCGAGCACTGTTTTTAATAAGTAACTGCATTTTGTTTTGCTATAAGTGTTAGTTTTCATTACTAGTGGTTTGACTAAACACTCAGAAACATACTGCTGGAGCAGCATGCAATTCAGAATTGGGAAAAATGGATTGATGCTCAAGCTGAGGAGGAATATTGTTTTTATTTTGCTGCCTTTGTGCATGATTCCACATGATGGCGCGAGAAGTAAGAGCGCATAAGATGGGGAATATGTGGGGACAAGAGACTGGAAATCTGGAGCAACAAACAAGATGCTGGAGGAACGCAGCAGGTCTCGCAGCATTCATGGTGGGAAATGGACAGTTGGGATTTTTGGTCGAGACAGGGCAGATAACCAGTATGAAAAGGTGAAGGGAAGGGATAGAGCAAGAACCAGCAAAAAATTATGTGAGGAAGAGTAATAAGCAAATGGAGAAGGGGGAGTGGAAGTGCTGATTGAAGCTGGGAGGTATTTTATTTATTTATTGAGATACAGCATGGAAAAGGCCTTTCCGGTCCCATGAGCCATGCCGCCCAGCGGCATCCAATTTAACCCTTGCCTAATCAAGAGACAATTTTCCTACTAACTGGTACATCTTTGGACTGTGGAGGGAGGGCAGGGAAACCGGAGTATCAGGAGAAATCACACACATTCCACAGGGAGGACGTACAGACTGCTTACAGATGATGTCAGAATTGAACTCTGAACTCTGACACTCAGAGCTGTAATAGGGTCGTGATGACTGCTATGCTACCATGGTGCTCAAGTGGTAGAAATGACGTTATCCACTTTGGAGGAAAGAATAAAAATGGCAGTTGTGGAAGGGATTGAAACTTCAAAATGTTACCATGGTAAGGTATCTGGGGGTCCTGGTACCTGAAACATGAAGGATTGGCAGACAGGTTCCTCAAAGTATCAGGAAGGCTAATGAATGTTGCCTATTAAGGCAAAGAGCAGGGAGATAAAAGTCAGGAAATTTTAATGCAATTTGACAAGGTATTGGTGAGCTTGCACATGAAGCTACATTGCAATTCCACCATTACAAAACACCTTCACCATTTCAGCATTTAAGAGGATCACTTTATGTTCTCTCACCCTCACACCACTTGCTGCCCCACTGGCATTTTCCCTGACCAAAGGGAACATGGTACCAAGAGGTGCAACACCTGCTCTTTCACCTCTTCCCTTCCCACCATCCAGGGAGACAAGTAGTCTTTCCTGGTGAAGTAGTGGTTCACTTGAATTTCTTCACAATCTGGCTGCCTCTAAATTGGAGAAAAAAAAATGTAGATTGGCTGACTGCTTTTTTGAGCATCGATACACAGTATGCAAGAGTAAGCCAGTGAGTTAGGGAATTCAATATCAAGTTCTTAAATAGTTGACCTGTCATTCTGAAGTAATGACCTGGAGGCATTATTTCAGCATAACAGGTTCATTACTTAAGATAGAAATAAGGAGGAACTAATTCTGACATCAGACCAAGAGCTCTTGGAATTCTCTATTCCAAAGAGCTATGGAGGCAAATCTATTTGAGGCAGAGATTGACAGAATTTGAAAGCCAAGGAGTCTTTGGAAAAGGCAGGAAATTAGGGTTGATGCCAAGATTGGATCAACCATGATCTTCTAAAATGGTGGAGAACATTTGAAGATCTGTCCTATTCCTGCTCCCGTTTCTTATGTTCCGGTGTTCTGGGTTCCGACATTTGCTTTATTTTCTCAGTTTGTTCATCCTGTCTTCACTTTTCTAATCTAATTCTTCATCCTCTTGAGGGAGCTTTTATTTGGATAGTAGTGAATCCTTTAATTTGAAATGGATTGTTTAGGAAGACCATTCAGGTTAACTTGAGAGCAGATTAACTGTTCACGGATGTCCTACAAGAAACATTGAATTTATGGAAGAAGGTGGCAGAGGAGGTGTCAGAGGCAGTTCCAATTGTATTTCCAGTTCACTTATCTACCTGAACCTTCACGTCCAAAAATATTACAATTTAACAAATAATTATGCACAGCCATCTGTTGTAAAGCATTCCATGGAGTAGGAGAATTTAAAAATAGAAGTGTACAAGATAATGAGAAGCATTGATCATGTGGATAGTCAGAGGCTTTTCCCCGGGGCTGAAATGGCTAGCACGAGAGGGCACAGTTTTATGGTGCTTGGAAGTAGGTACAGGGAGATGTCAGGGGTAAGTTTTTTTTACACAGAGAGCGGCCAGTGCATGGAATGGGCTGCCGGCGGCGGTGATGGAGGCAGAAATAATAGAGTCTTTTAAGAGACTCCTGGATGACTACATGGAGCTAAGGTAGGCACATGTTTGGCACAGCTTTGTAGGCCAAAGGGCCTGTATTGTGCTGTAGATTTTCTATGTTTCTAAAACTATGAACATGGCTCTTAGCAAAAAGAGTACAGATATTTCACTGGCTTATTCATGAAGAAATTGGAAGCATAGTAATTGTTTCTATCTGGCTATTAAAAGAACATTTCATCTCTTTGGCACATGATTGCTGCCTTAGATGAAGGAATTATTTTACTTATTGGACCAACACTTACCTTCTGCAGTCCCACTAGCTCACCTCAAGAAGCACTCTCATCTTTGAGATAGTAGATTAGTAACTCTTGATAACAAAGGCCTGAACCAAAAGCCCAAATAACAATTCCACTATCAGTAGTCGAAAATGTGTTGTTCATGCAAAATATTAAAGAAAACCCTTGTCTAGACTCTCAGGTGGATTTAAGTGATTCTGTAGCATTATACTAAAAACAGGGAAATAGTCTTGGTGTGCTGGTGAATATTTATCTCTTCACCAACATCAACAAAACAGATCATCTGATCATGGTCTTCCTGCTTCCTAAAGGACATAGCTGGATGGAAACTGTTTCATTTCTTATATTGGAAGATTGACTGAAATAAAATAAATGAAGAAACACATTGAAATAGGATGGCACTGGAGGCTTACAAAGACTATCAAGGTTTCAAGAGAACAACAGAGTTATAAATATTATGTGCAAAGCATTATGCCATTTTGATTCCGAAGAAATTAATTTTGTGCATCTGAGCTTCATGGTAGGAGGAGAAAAACAACCAAGACTTTGCATCTCCAACTTAATAACTTTTGGAGAGCTCTTAAAATGGTGATTCCCAACATACTGCTTGAATTACCATTGATCCAAAGTGATGCATGGACTAGTTGTCTCCTACAAATTATGCCATCCTTTAGAGGTGGGTTCCAGCAGCAGAAATGGTGGGGATTAGGTCACCTAATGAATCCAAAAAAGACGACAAAACTATCATCCTACTTAAAATTCAAAAAGAAAAACTGCGGATGTTGGAAATCTAGAGTAAAAGCAGAAAGTGTTAGAAAGACTCAACAGGTCAAGTACCATTTATGAAAGGCGAAAAACAGTTAATGTGTCAGATTGGCAATCCTTATCAAAATTGTGTCCTATATAAACATGCCCTCTCTCCACAGCCAAGGTCTATTTTAGCAGATGAGGCTCTCATTTTTCATCTGTTGTGTATTGCCCGAAGAAAATTGAGAGAGTGGCATCACTATATGTTATCTACCATTGGTATCACTCAAAGAGTGCCCCAGCAGCCTCTTGGTATAAGGCTGCTGTTCCTGCCTGGAATACAGTACTGAATTGAAAATAAATTTTATTAAATAAAAATGTGATAAATGGTTGAATTTCTAGGCCTAAAAATTGTTTTTCTTCTACTTGATGTATTTACAAGAATGGTTAATGAGATGGTAAAGACTTATGTCATGACCTAAAAGATGTAAATTACGACTCACTAAACCCAAAGGATAGGAAGAGGAAAGGTGAATTGATTATGATTGATATTTGAAGAGAGCAGAGATAAGCAACAGGACAAAGAAAGTTCAGGTGCGAGGAACATGTGTCTGAGCTCCAGCTCGTGTCACATCTCAGGTGACATGGTAGTGACCACGTGGGAACTGATTTATAAAAATGTAACATTACTTGAACACGACAGATCATTGCAATGCCTTAATTATTCCAAATAACCTTCAACAGATGAAGGCCAAATGTGATTGAGTCTTCTATCTATGTCAAAATTGAATAAATGCACAGAGTCTTCAGAGTACCATATAATTGAGCTAATGGATTGTCACAGCTTGTTCTACAACTTGGCTTTTGGCTTCTGGTACGGTTCAGTTTCTTGCTGCTGCTGCTACTGCTTGTGGCTTTCCAATCTATTGTGTTGCCTCAATTTATAATCGTGAATCTAAAAAAAAAATGTGAGAAAATACTTTGAGAGAACAATAAACACATAAAGGGTCTCGGCCCAAAATGTTGCCCGTACTCTTTTCCATAGATGCCGCCTGGTCTGCTGAGGTCCTCCAGCATTTTGTGTGTGTTGCTTTCATTTCCAGCACCTGCAAATTTTATCTTGTTTGAGAAAACAAGGATTGTATTTGGTAGTATAAAAATTTGGTGTCAAACAGCTTTAGCAAAGTAAGGAGAACTGATAGGTATATGCCTTAAATTCTTTGATGATCTTTTTACTGTGACATTTTCACTGTCAGACAGCTAATAAGATTAAATATAGCATAGAAAAGAAATAATTCACATAATCAATGTGAGCAAGAACAATCATGTATTTTGAATGACTGCATTTCCTATCAAACACTAACAAAGTCCACCCTGGAACTTCTATTAAACCAGCAACTCAATGTTATGTGCCGTTCAGACAAAATTAAACAAATAATCATAGCTTTCTTCAGGCTATATGGTTACACAGAAAAATACATTTCTGAAATGTAAATAAAAATCTAGAATCATGCAGTTTTCCAGAATTTCAGATTCGAATCTAAGAAAAATGGATACAATTTATGGAGTGTTGATGATACTTATGATTTGAGTATAATGATACTCAAATTGGTTGACTGGTGAAATTGATCATTATTTCAAATGATTTACAGAAGTATACCAACACTCCATGCAGCATGTTTGATGAACTTCCAGATAGGTAGGATTGCTAACTATCAACACAGGCACACCTTTTAGTGGGCTTTTAGCCCAATGCTCTCTCTCTACATTCATGACTATGCGGCTAAGCATAGCTCATGCTATCTATAAACTTGCAGGTGACACCACTATCGAGGGTAAAATTTAGGAGGGCAAAATCAAAACAAAGGTGTATGAGGTTTGGTTGCCTGTGTGGTATTGTGACAAAAATCTCACATTCAGCATGAGCAAGACTAAAAAATTGATTGTGGACCTCAAGAAGAAAAGTCAGGAGAACACACACCAGTCCTTATTGAGGTGTCAGTGGTGGAAAGGGTGAGCAGCTTCAGGTTCCTGGGCATCAACATCATAGAGGATCTATCCTGGGTCCAACACACCGATGCAATCATGAAGAAGGCACCCCAGCAGCTCTATGGAAGCTCCATTTAAGGATACATTTAAGAAATTTACTTCCAGTTACAAGATTCAATACCAAAGCAGATACCTTCAACAATAGCTGACTCCACTGAAGAAAAATCCCAGGAGAAGTTGGGGGAATGGCTCTAAGACCAATCCGCCAGACCACCAGATCCATGCAGATTCGAGTGGAGATTCAATGGAAAATTAAGTCTAAACACACAGTTTGGAGTTATACTGTGACTTTAATGAACAACCTATGCAAACAAATTCTCTCCACAATAAAACTGATATCTCAGTCATGAATCTTTCACAATTGAGTAGACATGAAAATTTCACAATAACCTCAGCTGCTTGATGACCAGTAAAGTATAAATAGAAGAAGGATCCATAAAAGAAAAAGGTAACTTAAACCCGTAATCTAATCAAGTCTCAGATAATTACTCGAAAATACCCATAACAATTATTATGTTGCTACCCATTAAGGTACGCTATTATAATCAATTCCCCATTTATATCCATTTGTTTATCATTTCTAATTGTATCCAAGCTCAAAAGCAAATTCTATGAAAACTTAAAAAGCTGTTTGATCAATGAAATCAGCTAGTTTAATAGTACAACTATCATAAGAAACACTATGTTGCAAAGAATTAATATGCCATCTTCTGAGAATTGAATATTGATGAGTGTGAGATAATTGTACAAAAATTACCAATATTGGAATCAGGATTGCAATTATTTGAAAAATGAACTGGAATACTTTTATTTAAATGTGAAAGCAATTGAATGAAATCATAACTCAAACAAAAACCTCATTAGATTAATAATATACTGTCCCTTCAGGGAAACGTATTTTACCTATTAGATAATAGCCACAGAGGTTGCCTTCCTACAGTTTTTAATTAGCTCCACTACATGTAGCTGATTGCTGCAATAGCATGTCAATTTGAGCAATGTGATAAATGTACAATAAATATGGAGCTACCCAGATCAAAAGGTTAACAACTTTTTTGCTTCTATGTGAAAATCAGTGGCACTACAGTAAGAAATAAACTCCAACTTCAAATTATAATCCTGGAATAAAGCATTTTATTTCCAAATGAGCACAGCTAGCTGAATTTGATTTCATGGCCGATCAGGCTTAGGCCATAGAGGAGTTTACAGCCAGAAATGAGTTGATGAAAACAAGCTGCAGCATGCCTATAGGCCAAAATGTTTTCTGTACTAAGATTTCATCTCTGCTTCTGATTATACCAACAGAAGTACAATAAAAAGCTGCTAATACTAATCATGACTTGCCAGAGTAAGCTCCTCTTGCATTACAGCAAAAGTCAACTCATTTTATTATTTCCGAAATATCACTAAGTAAGCAAACATTGTAAAATTAGGAGAAGTGTTTCAAAGGCCAGTTATGCTCAGAATTATGGAGCAAAAACTAACCACTGACGCAACTCAGTGAGCATAAGACCCTGCATCAGGACTGAGACTGCAGAGGGGAAATGGCCTGTATAAGGAAAAGAGGGAACGGGGGTGAATGAGGAACTGGCAGGTGATAGGTGAAACCGGGTGAGGAGGAGGGCAACGGGTGGATAGAGTCCGGTGGGGGTGGGGGGTTGGAAGAAGGAGGAAAAGAAAAATGGTGGATCAAACGGATCAAAGGAGCGAGGGTTACTGAAATTGGAACATTGGATGTTCATACCATTGGTTGGTAGAGTATCTAAATGGAATATGAGATACTCTTCTTCCGGTTTGCTTGGCTGGTAAGAGAGAAGACCAAGCACAGGCAGAATACGTGGGAGTGAGAAGGGGTTCCAAAATGGTAACTGGGAGCTCAAGAAAACCTATGGACAGAGCAGAGATGGTCTACATTTGGGTTTTCTGATTTAGAGGAAGCCATATAAATGTACACAGAAGGCAGATGATGTTGCAGCACAATTAGAGATTGCCAGGTACGACATTGTGGGCATCACTAAGTCGTGGCTGAAAGAAAATCATATTTGGGAGATTAACATTTAAGGATGTTAAGCTGTCAAAATGATGAGGGGTGAGGTGGCCTTGCTGGTAAAAAAAAGTAATCAAATCTTTAAAAAGAGGTAATATAGGATCAGAAGATGAAGAATCCTTATGGGTAGAGTTAAGAAATTGCAAGGGTAAAAAAACCCTGAATGGAGTTTCATTTAGGCCTCCAAATATTGGCCAGGATGTGAGACACAAATTAAAAGGAGCGAGGAAATAGAAAAGGCATGTAAAAAGGTCAATGTAATGATAGTGATAGGGGATTTCAATATGCAGGTAGATTGTGAAAATCACGTTGGTGCTGGACCCTAAGTCAGGGAATTTGTAGAATGCCTAAAATATGGATTTAGACAGTAGTTTACAGTTGAGCCCACTACGGAAAAGGCAATTCTGGATTGGATGTAATGAACCAAATTTGATTAGTGAGCTTAAAGTAAAGGAACACTTAGGAAACAGTGATCATAATATGATAGTATTCACCTTGCAGTTTGAGAGGAAGAATATAAAGTCAGATATCAGTATTACCATGGAGTAAAGAGAGTTATAGAGGCCTGAGAGAGGAGCTGCCTAAAGTTGATTGGAAGGGAACACTCGCAGGGATGACAGGAACTTCTGGGGTCAATTCAAAATGTGCAGGATAGATACATCCCAAAGATGAAGAAAAAATCTAAAAGGAGAATGAGATAACCGTTTTTGACTAGAGAAGTCAAATACAGCATAAAAGCTAAAGAGAGAGCATATAATATTACAAAAAGTAGCAGGAAGTTAGAGGATTGGGAAGCTTTTAAAAAAAAAACAGAAAGCAACTAAAAAAGCCGTAACGTGAGAAAAGATGAATTGTGAAAGTAAGCTAGCAGTAATATTAAAGAGGGTACCAACTGATTTTTCAGATATATAAAGAGTAAGAGGCAAGAGTGAGTATTGGACCATTGAAACATGATGCTGGACAGTTAGTAATGGGTGACTAACATAATAGTGACAACAACACTATGAAAGTTACCGGCAATACACTAGAAATTCAAGAGTGACATGGGACAGAATTAAGTGTTGTTGCTATTACCAAGGAGAAAGTGTTAGGGAAACTGAAAGGTCTGAAGTTAGGCAAATCACCTGTATCAGACAGACAACACTCCAGGGCTCTAAAAGAGGTAGCTGAAGAGAGTGTGGAGGCATTAGTAATGATCTTTCAAGAATCACTAGATTCTGGAATGGTTTCAGAGGATTGGTAAATTATAAATGTCACTCCACTTTTTAAGAAGGGAGAGAGGCAGAAGAAAGGAAATATAGGCAGTTAACTTCAGTGGTTGGGAAGGTATTGGAGTCCATTATTAAGGATGAGGTTTCGGGATACTTGGAAGCACATGATAAAATAGGCCAAAGTCCACATGGTGTAAAGGGGAATCTAGCCTTACAATTCTGTTGAAATTCTTTGAGGAATGAACAGACAGGATAGACAAAGGAGAGTCAGTGGATGGCACTTACTTGGACTTTCAGAAGGTCTTTGACAAACTCCCCCCATGAGGCTGCTTAACAAGTAATGAGCCTATGGTATTACAGGAAAGATACGAGCATGAACCGAAGATTTGCTGACTGGCAGGAGGCACACAGTTGGAATAAAGATTTTTTTCTGGTTGGCTGCTGGTGAATAGTGTTGTTCACAGGGTCAGTGTTGGGACCACTTCTTTTCGCCTTACATGCGAATGATTTGGATGATGGAATTGATGGCTTTGTTGGCAAATTTTTGGATGATATGAAGATAGTGGAGGGGCAAGTAGTGTTGAAGAAGCAGACAGCATGGGAGAATGGGCAAAGATGTGGCAGATGGAATATAGTGTAGGGAAGAGTATGGTCTTGCCCTTTGGTAGAAGGACTAAAGACAGACTATTTTCCAAATAGGGAAAAAATTTTAAAAAACGGAGAATGTTTCTCCACTTTGTAATAAATGCAACTCTGCTGATACCTCTTTAATTCATATGTTTTGGTTTTGCTCTACAATTGAAAAGTTTTGGCAGGAAGTATTTCATACCTTCTGTCAACTTTTTAGGTTCCAATTTGACCCAAATCCCCTTACTGCCTTGTTTGGTATTATTGCAAATGAAGATATAACTTTAAATACTCCTAACCTACAGGTTTTAGTTTTTACCTCTCTTTTAGCAAGAAGAGCAATCTTGCTTAAATGGAAGGAGTCTACCCCTCCTATACAACTTCAATGGCTATGTGATATTATGTCGTATTTAAATTTAGAAAAGATCTGCTGCTCAGTCTTAAATTCGAAACAATCTTTTTATGATATTTGGGGACCTTTCCTAAATTACTTTTCCAAGTTATAAAGTTTAACAGCGCACAGACTTCTATGTATAATTTTATCTTCTCTTCTTAAGTGAATATGTTTTTTTTTCTAATTATCCTTTGTCATCCATCAGCTTTTTTCTTTGGTAGTTGGTAGGGGGTTGACTTTTTTTATATATAAAAAAAATTCTTTTGTGATGTATGACCTATCTTTAAATTTTTGATTACAGAGTGGTATACCTTTATGTGTTATGTATAACATTTTGATCAATTTTATTACAATATATGAATGTACACAAGTTATGTTGAGATGTATCTATGTGTTGCACTCTGTAAATCTTTTTTTACTCTGAATAAAAAAATTGTAAAAAGAAAAAAAAACGGAGGAACTAAGGGACTTGGGAGTCCTTGTGCAGGATTCCCTAAATGTTAACTTGAAGGGTAAGTTGGTGGTAATGAAGGCAAATGCATTGTTCATTAGCATTCATTTTGAGAAGACTAAAATACAAAAGCAAGGATGTAATGCTGAGGCTTTATAAGACATTGGTCAGATCACACTTGCAGTACTGTGAGCAGCTTCGAGCCCCTTATCTAAGAAAGGATGTGCTGGCACTGGAGGCAGTCTATTGGAGGTTCATAAGAATGATCCCAGGAATGAAAAAATTAACAGATGAAGAGAGTTCGATGGTTCTAGACCTGTATTCACTGGAGTTTAGAAGAACGACAGGGAAATCTCATTGAAACCTGCAGAATATTGAAAGTTCTGGAGAGAATGAATGGGGAGATGATATTTTCTATGGTGGGTGTGTCTAGAACCAGAGGGCACAGCCTCAGATTGAAGAAATGAGGAGGCATTTCTTTAGCCAGCGGGTAGTGAACCTATGGAATTCATTGCCACCAGTGGCTATGGCGACCAAGTCATTGAGTATATTTAAAGTGAAGGTTAATAGGTTCTTGATTAGTCAGGGCATCAAATATTATGGGGATAAGGCAAGAGATTGGGGTTGACAGGGATAATAAATTAGCCATAATGGAATAGCAGAACAGATTCAGTGGGCCAAATAGCACAATTTTGCTCCGATGTCTTATGATGATATGGTCTTGTATTGTGAGCAAGTGTAAACCAGTCGAATGCATTGACAAGCTCCTGCACTCCATCAACAATTGCCTCCCTAGAATCCCAGAGGTATGCCATTCCAACTTCTCTTCCCATTCTCACTGTGACCTGCCTTTTATCAGTCTTCTCTACTGTTAGGGTGAGGCTGAACAAACTTGAAGAACACAGCAAGATGAGGAATACCTCATATTCTGTCCAAGCAGACAACAATACAGAGGGGTGAATACTGAATTTTCCAGATTTTGTTAATGCACACCTCCACCCAATACTCCTTTGTTTCTTCTTCAGATCCACCCAGCTTCTCCCATCTCACCATCTAATCCTACTTATCACTTTCTAAAAATAATGAACTCTTCGTTTTCTCAACATTTGACCTTCCAGCCTTTGTTTTGACCTCCCTCCTCCTCACCTCTAGCTTCAACTGCCCAAAATACCCCTCTTCAGCAGGTTTCATCTATCACTTGCCACACCCTCCTGCTCACCTCTTTGTAATACTTATCTCACCACTACATTCGGTCTCAATGCAAAACCCCAAAACTTTGACCACCTGTTTGCTTCCACAGATGCAGTCTGACCTGATAAGTTCCTCCAGAAATTTGCTTTTTGCTCTAAATTCTAGTACCAGCAGTCTCTAGTGCATCCATGATCAAAATGTTACCTTTTTCCAGATAACACACAGGCACGCCCCTCATCATCCAAGGATATGTCCTGCCCCATTGGTAGGACTTGTAAGAGATTATGACACATTGTCAGGTGAGTGAAGGACTGTCATATCAAATGCTATATCCCACTGTTCAATGCACCAATATCACCACTTCCCTTCCAAAATCTTAGATTCCCTACGTTCATATTGTCTGCTGCCTTCTTATGTACTTAGTAATACTACAGGTCTCACGCCTGATATAATTTTGCCAATTATTGTTCCATGGTACAAAACTTTAGGACTCACTAAAAGACATCTGTTTGGCAAGCTGTAATCACCTCCATAATCATTTCCACCAAATTATGCATTCAAACTGCAGAAATTTCAGTCTGCTTCTGGGCATTGCCGATCAGTAATGAAAAGTTAAATAATTTTTTTTTAAGGAACAGTCAACAATAGGCAGTTACTGGCAAACTGTAGTCAAGTATTTACTTAAAAATCAAGGCAAAAACATAACTCCGTTATAGGTAACTATGGCTTGCTAATTGTACATGTAATTGCGGTCAGACAGCCAGTAGAAGGAACACCCATTAAAAGGAAATTGTCAAGTTCTGCTGTAAATGTAGCACAGCTTTCCTAATCCTGTCAAGTCTTTGATTGATGACACCCTTAAGCAGTGTTCAAGATAGCCACCATCTGCAAAGCAGTTTTATCAAAAAAATAACATGGCCAATCTGCTTTGCAAACTGTGCCCATTGTACTGTACACTGTGCAGTTTGATATAGAGACGTCTGTAGTTGGGAGTCTGACTGATTGTAAACCACTGCACCAAAGACTGTGACTTTTACCAAATTAGCATTGATTGGTCTGCTCAAGACAGTGAAAAATACAGCAGGAACTAAACTTACACAAATGCTTGCTTTTGGTTGTTAAAATTATTAGTTGGAAATCTTAGAACACATGACTAAGATGCCAAATCAGAAAACTCTTTTAATTTTACTTTAAAAGATTTTATCGTCATCTACTTTTAAAAAGAATTCTTAACAAAATATTATATTCACCCAGAAGCTAGGTAAAGCCATAAGTATTTTAACACTCAGTCTCTCAAACTTGCTCTAATCTGTACAAAGAGACGTGATTGTTATAGAACATGGAACATTAGAGCACAATACAGGCCTACAATGCTGTGCTGACCATTTGACCTACTTTAAAATTAATTGAATCTTTCTCTCCTACATAATGCTACATTTCTCTATTATATATGAGCCACCCTAAGAGTTTCTTAAATGTCCCTAATGAATCTGTCTCTATCACTGCCCCGGCAGGGTGCTCTACGTACCCATCACTCTTTGTGTAAATAACTTAACTTTGACATCACCCCCTATATTTTCCACCAATCACCTTAAAATTATGTTCCCCCTTGTATTAGTCATTTCCAACCTGGGAAAATCTCTGGCTATCCACTCAATTCATGCCTTTTATCATCTTGTTGAACAGTTTAATTTGAAACTGGTGGTAAGCTGTCTTCTGGAATCACTTTAGTCCAGACTTCGACTTTGAAGCAAAGAACAACAATGTTTCCAAATCTGGATGTTATCATAGATGGGAGAGAAATTACAGATAATAACAAAAACATGCACTACCATCCCATGTCTTTCTTTGTAACAGGTTTCTGAGATAGCTTTGAAGAAGCTTTGGAGAGTTGCAACAGTGCATTCAGTACATGGGCAACTTTTCAGATACAGTTGTCCAGTTTAGCTGCATTAGGCATGGAATTTTCCACTACTGTATTTTATAGTGGAAAATGGAAGGCAATCATGTACAATCTTCTTGAAAAAGATAATATTGACCTACTGAAGGAAGGTCAATGTAGGAACGAAGAAAGATGATTAAGCCTTCAAGAAGTATAATCATCTTCCCTTGTTTTGGTTATAATCCAACCAATGGAGAGTTTTCCCCTTGATTATAATTAACCTTAATTTAATACGGACCCATAGATGCCACATTCAGACAGCTGTTACTTTGGTGATGTTTCATCTTCTCTAGAAATTAGCTCACCATCAGTGAGAAAGTCAATGGTAAAGAGATAATATTTGGCAGAATTCTTAACAATTCCTATAGTCACATTGTTAGCGATTGAGAATAGGGTGGAGGAGCAGTGATTAGTCAAATTTGATTTAACCTATTTTAATTGTCCAAAGTTCAAAGTACATTTATTATCAAAGTATGTATATATTATACAACATTGAAATTTGGCTCCTTACAGGCCGCTATGAAACAAGGAAACCAAATAAAACCCATTAAAAAAAGACCACCAGACATCCAATGTGCAGAGATAAATAAACCATGCAAACAATAAAAGTAAGCAAATAGCATTCAGAACTGAAAGTCACAAAAGTGAGACCGCAGCCATGAAGCCAGCCATCACTGCAGCCGACTCAGCAGGCCACAGCTCAGTTCAGCGCAGAGATGAGTAAACCTCACGAAAAACAAAGAAATCCTTGAGAAAGTTTCCAAAATGTTCTCTTTCCGTTGGCATTGTCATCATACCTGAACTGCTTGCTTGGAAATGCAGCAAATTCTGTAGCACAAATAACCAACATTATTGTCAGGATCATATTTGGATGTGTAGGACTCAGCAATGTTGAGAAAGAGAAGTAATCTTTAAGTTTTCTCTTTTTATTCATAATGTATTTGACTTCCAGCAATCAGTTAGTGAATGTGGCAGGACTAGTGACTTGGTCCAATCTCGAAGTTTCCAGTTCTGGCAGGCTGGTTCCACTAATAGTCATACATTCAGTTCTGTGTAATAGATGCACCAACTGGACCCTTAAAATGCAAGCACAACTGAGGGTACTCTCAATGTGCTCTCCTACACTCTGTACTTTGCTCAAATGGTTCCATGGGGATTACGCCAGATTATGAGGTTGCAGTTATGATGGATCACAATGCTGTTGTTATGAATGACCATGGGTAGCTCATTTGGAACTATTCATTCTGCTATGATAGGCTAATTGGTAAGGACTTTTCAAGGAGGATTGCCATTGAGTTGGTATTCTTAAGTCATTCTGGACTTGGCCAATGCAGTTGATAGAGGAACCATACAGCCTATCATGATGTATCTACAGACACCCTTTCAGAGGCTCAGCAACTTATATTGTCAATGTTATTTATTTATTAATTTGCACAATTTGTCTTCTTTTGCACATTGCTTGTTTGTTAGTATTCGTTCGTGAATTGGCGGACTGCTTCGATAAGCACCTCTGCTTCATCCGCCGAAAGTTGAACTTCCAATTCCCATTCTTGTTCCAACATGTCAGTCCATGGCCTCCCCTTTTGCCATGATTAGGCCACCCACAGGGTGAAGGAGCAACTCCTTATGTCCTGTCTAGGTAGACTCCAGCCTGATGGCAAGAATGCTGATTTCTCCCTCTGGTTAACAAAAATTCCCACCCCACTCCCCTCATCTTTTATTCACCACTCTGGCCCCTTATCTTTTCCTCACCCGTCTTTTACCTTCCCCTGTGTCCCTTCCTCCTACCCATTCTCCTATGGTCCCCTCTCCTCTCCTTTCAGATTCCTCCCTTTTCAGCCCTTTACCTTTCCTGCCCACCTGGCTTCTCCTTTCTCCTTCATCTCCCCCAACAGTTTTTTCTGGCACCTTCACCATTCCTTTACAATCCCAAAGGAAGTTCTCAGCCTGAAACATCAACTGTTTGTGCATTTCCACGGATGCTGCCTGACCTGCTGAGTTCCTTCAGCATTTTGTGGGTGTTGCTTTGTTTAAAGATTTCATGGTTCAAAGCACACTTATTATCAGAGAATGTATAAATCATACACCTTGAGATTTCTCTCCACAACACAACTAACCCAAATAACCCAATTTTAAAAAGATCAAGAACCACTGCACAGAGAAAGAGAGAGAAAAATAATGAAAAAATAGTTTTTTCATAAATTCTATTGTGCTTCTTTATTTTCCTATAAATTTCAAGTTTGTATATGGGGACCTACACATATTTTGATAGTAAATTGACTTTGATAAAGGATATAGAATATGTAGAGGTTAACAAAAGTATTTAACTTACACTGGGCAGGGGATTGTAAAGTGGTATTCAACACTGAAGAACTTTAAATCATCAGCAGAATCAAATACATTTTGGTGTAGTTCATTCAGTGAACTTAGCAGTCAGAAGGACTCCCAGTGTTATTCGTCTATTGAGGTGTTTCCAACACAAGTACAAACTCTAAGGAAATACAGAAAATAAAGAGCAGGGGTGCTGATATATGACCTCCACACCTATCCAACCACAACAGAATAATAGAAGCACAAACAGAGGAGTTGGCCAGGCAGAGCAGACTAACAACCATACTCCCCAGACTCTTTGACTACTGGAATGCTAGTCAACTCAAACCAAACCCAAAGAAATGTCATTTCAGCTTCTCCAGGGTGTGAATTAAAAGCTAAACACCACTAAGAATGATGTCCCTCTCACTATATGTATAAATTCAATATACCCAGAGGCAAGCCAAGACATTACACTAACTAAAGCCATATGGAGAAAATTTGAAAGCCTTTTAAAATATGGATGTTTAAAGTTTAAAGCAAAGGCATTTGCAATCATGGTGAGAACTTCAATCTAACCCTGTGTTGCTCCAGTGTCACATATGTTTTCCTAATATGGTAATGCAATGTTCATGTATATAAAAAGAGACATGGTGCAAAATGATGGGAGAAGAATCATCTCTGGCTGCCTTAAGTAGTTGGCATTTTGAATATTTTTGCTAGAACTGCACCACCAGACATTTGGAAAGCTGTGGCTAGACAAAGTGAAAATAAACTGCAGAACGATAATACCAGATACATTATACATGGTTAATCGGGAGCTTCACCTGGTGCAGAAATATGGTCAGGGCAATTTGACTAGTTTGCAGTGGAGTCAGTGTGGGTAGCTTCCTGGCCAGGCAGAGGAGAAATAAACAATTCAGAAGGCTCTAAACCAACCATCAGTTAGGCAATGAAACAGTGTCTTGCCACAATGCCCACCTGGGATTTTGATAAGACTCAGGCATTTTGGTCATAAGGTTGTGTATAATTTCTGATCTTGCAGGGACCAAGCTTTCCATCAAAACCTGTTTGGGGAAAACTATGACTGTGATGGACAGACACGATAAGAAGCTGAAACAGCAGCTAGTGGCTGTTAGCAAGTGGTTGCTATCCACATTGGATTTCATGCTATGAGAGTCAACACTGAGGACTCCCAAAATCATACCCTCCTAACATCATCTCAAGCGCACACTCAAAATGCTGAAGGAACTCAGCAGGCCAGGCAGCAACTATGGAAAAGAATAAACAGTCAACATTTCAGGCTGAGACTCTGATGAAGCATTTTGCATGTGTTGCTTGGATTTCCAGCATCTGCAGATTTTCTCTTGTTTGTGATCATCTCAGGTGTTTTTTCCCCCTACAGGGACTTAAAAACTTCTGATACAAAACACAGATTTTTCATAATTATTTTGTGTGAAGTCACTGTGAAATTCCCCGTCTAGGAAATATTGGAAACAAAGTTAATTTTATTACTCATAACTTTTCTTGATATCCTAACTAACATTTGGATTATAGAAATAATGTAAAATGAAAACATTGCAGAGTAGTTTCCATGGTGCAAACATAGCATTTCCGTCACAATAAAACCACAAAACTGATGAACAACATTTACCTCAAAATGACAACGTGCTCAAGTTCAGAATTTTGTTTGATTTAATTAAGCTATATTAATTTACTATTATAAATAACCTAGTCACAGAAGTATTGAACATCAGAAGAGATTTATTACAAGCTGGGTCTGTTGAAATTTTATTTCATATAGTGATTGCATAGTGAATTTAGAGATTAAAAGTAAGTAAATTACAATGTACTGCATATTAAATCTTCTGGTGACAGCTTAGTGAGGTAAGGGCATTATGTCACTAAGGACTTATATCAATTTAGTAAAGATGTTGTTAATGATATGTGGAAATCTAATGAGAGATAACAGTAATAAAAAACAAAAAATTGCGAAGGATAATGTAATACAGCTTGTTGAAAATATTTAATTTCTCAAATACTCAATGCTACTTTTCCTTACTTGTGTACCTTTCCCAAAAAGTTCGAAGAAGTCCAAAATTAAAATGCAAAATGAGTGGAAGCAGTAAATTCTGATAGTGCACTGAATAGAATCTAATATACGGTAATAGTTTTATTGGCCAGGTGGGAAAATATTTATGACCTGTTGGAGAGAGCAAAAAAATAATTCTGTAAAGTTGAGCACAGCTAAACATGCTCTTATTTGAAAGAAGAGCAAAGCACTTAGTCCTCACTTAATTTTAAATTTTCTTAAAAGAACCAGCAAATCCATATTTTACATTTATCTTGATCACCAATTTGCTGTATTGGTAGTTTTTCTTTAAATTTTATAAATACAAATAAAATGTGCATGTATATTTTGGTAGTGCTTATGAAATTCACTATGCTTATCTTGTTTGACAGTACCCAATTTATTGCTATAATTTAATAAAAGTGCAAAGGCTACTTCCCAGAATTGATAAATAAGAGAGCATATTTATGTCAGAACTCCAGCAACAAAATTCTCAAAACATTTTTCTAAGATTATCCAGACATTATGGGTATTAGCCAGTAAGCTCCAGAATTTCAAATTTCAAATTCAAAAAGCATCCATGAAGGTTCAGTAATACACTTCAATGTCTGGATGGTTGTAACTTGAAGGGGCCTCCTATGCAGCTGCTGCCATTATCCTTCTACTTAGAAAAGACTCTGTCTTTGGAGGTACAGTTGATAAGTCTTGGCACGTTGCTGTAACTTTGCAGCTGTGGAGTACACATCATGGAAAGAGGAATGTGTAGAGAGATGGTCAGTCAATTAGGCTACTTTATCCTCAATGATGTAAAAGTTACATTCCAGACAAATGACATTTTGTATTTCAGGACTTGATGGGATGGACTAGGATTCAAGTGATGGGTGACTCACTCTCCTCTCACCTGGTCTTGAAACTACAATACTATATCAACAATACGTTTGCTTATGGCCACCACCAAGAAGCTGATGATATCATATTAATTTTATATACCAGAAGAATTTGTTGGAATCTCTCTCGTTGCAGCTAGTCACTTGCATGGCATGAAGTTTATTTGCTCATCCATGCATTCATGAAGCAGATACCTCATAATATTTTTCACTAAATCACCAACAAAACCACTTCTAACTTTACAATGGCTGGATCAGAGAGGAAACTGAAGGAGGTGACTGGATACAACACTCTTCCCTATAAAAGTCGCACAGTAAAGTCCTGTGGTTGATCCTCCCAACAATCATCTTCCTTTCTGTCCATCCACAACACATGCTTTCTCCTCCAGCTCACAGTGAATTTGAATTTGAACTCTTCTTCATGTTTTTTTTTAAATTTCAAGGGCAGATAATCTTGCCTCATCTCCCCATTTGTCAAACAAGATAATGTACTGAAAGTGGACTTGATGCAAAGTAAACTTACACAAAAACAGTGAAAATATTGCTAGGAGTTGTTTACTGTCTTGGATCCTCATTTACTGGGCCAAGTGCAGAGAGCCAATCGCAGTGAAGTCTGGAGTCAGGTAGCAAGGCCCTGAGTTCCTTTGTACCAAGGCCCCACTCCCAAAACACCCCTTATGGGCACTGACTGAGGAACGCTGATGTGGAACTTGGGCTATTGCCTAAATCATCAGGGATTTTGTTTTTTTTTAAAGTACGACGAAGAAATAAATAGTTCAAATTTATAAAATATTTGAAACACACAAAGCCAAAAAAGATGCATTAAAACAAATTAAAATACTTCAAGAAAAGTCATTTTCTTGCTGGGCTTAGAATTCTGTTAAATTTTAATCCAGTCTGCAATTCTATGCTAGGTCCTGCGTTCAGCAATGGGGTATCAAGACAAGTCTATGTCATCTGTACTTAGTAACCCACAGATATGTCATTCAGCAGTGTATACATGGAAGTCAGACCAGCAAACATATTCCATCCAACAAGATCCACTTAACATTTGCGTGATCTACAGTTCCAATTTCAGTAAGAACAGTAATGAATGGCAATAGTGTCAGACACCACTCCAGTTTTGTTTTGCTATCGAAGAGAAGAAACAGTTTTGTTTTGGAACTGGTACTGTGAAGCAATTATCTTGCATACTACTCATACAGATCAATTCATTACAAAGTGCATTGAGATAGTACAAGGCAAATTAATAAAATGCAGAATGAAGTATCATTGCTTTAAGTAAGTGTAGTGTAGGTAGACAAGAAGGTGCAAGATGGTAATGAGGAGGATTGTGAGGGCAGGGGTCTTTTGTACTCAGGAGCCCTTCTATAGTGGTAGAACAACTGTGCAGAAGTTTTACTTAAGCTTGCTGGTATGTTTGCAACTCACAGTTAATACACAGCAAAGACTTTTGAACATTTCACATGTACTGGTCAGAATAAAAATTACCTTCAGCAAATTAAATCTAATTATTTTAATTAAACCCGCTTAGAAATATAGCTTGAGATCGTTCTGAACCTCATCTTAATTAAAACTTCTTTGGATTCCACATGCAGAGATCCATGATTGATTTTCTGTACCTTAATGAACTCTTCCTTCGAGTTGCTTACTGAATGAATGTGATACACTGTAGAGGTTCTCCACAGCTTAGAGACACATCCTGTACATATGAGCAAGCATTTGTGAGACATTCAGGAGATATTTTCTGGCTGCTGGAGGGCTGCATGCATTTTCTGCTGTGTGGGAACTCTGCTCATGTTCACATGTCTGACCAGCGAACTCTCCAGAAAATGAAGCCTTCCATACTGTAACCTTAGAAGGCCCACACAATAAATCACTATACTTCAAAGTATGCAATAGGAGTGAGAATTGAGTCTATGCTGTGGCTATGCACATATGGATGTTTTGAAGGTCCAGAATTGGCGTTTCAGATTTTCTGATCAATATTTCAGGTCCTTTCCGAGAAACAGTGTACTGAACAGAGGAAATGCTTATGTGTGGTTTAGCTGAGGACAGACACAATCAGGAATAATTTCATGTTTTAAAAAACTGAACACTCACTTTCACTGCCCATTCCCACTTCATTGACTACTGAAAGCTTTACTGGCACAAAATCCTTTTTTGGAGTTGCCTTTTCCAACATGAACTCAAACTCAATTAGAACTATGTTGTCTTTATCTCAACTTTTATCAAGCGTCACTCATTACTTCTGTACAAGCCAACCTACACTGGCTCTTAGCATGCTAATGCCTGTATTTTAAAATCTTCAGCCTTGTTTTGTAATCTCACTATGGCCTCATTCTTCCTTATAAATTTAATTGACTCTAGCCCTACAACTTGCTGGTAAAAAAAAAGCTCTCTGCTGCTTGATTTTTGCAATCTACCTCATTTTTTTAATTTACCAATCTTACAGATCACTATGTAACATTGCTATGAGTATCTTTAGTGAGCAGTCTGGTTCAAGGTGATAGCTCACCAGACTGCTCAAAGTAATTAGATTTTAAAAGCTAATCTTGCTAGCAATATTCTCATCTGTATATGAAATTAAATAGTATTACTAAAGTATTCCTTCTCACTGGAACAACAGTTTTGACTTCATTTGGGCATGACCCACTTACTGGTACTAATAAAAGGAACTTAAGAGGTGCCCGTTGAAAAATTTTGGGGCATATGGCCTGCATTTACTAAAATACTGACTATATCATACATTGTAGGTCAACAGACCAAAAGCAAAACATTTATGCTCACTGTTTATCATACTTTCTCATGTGTCCAAGTAATTCACTTGATATTCCACATCAACAATAATGGCTTACTTTAATGTGATGTTTTTGAGCAGTATCAATTTTTAATAATCCAGAAATGAAACTATAAATAATGCATTAATATTTGGCATAGAATCAGTCACATAAGCAACATGACCAGATGGACAAAATTATATTTCAAAGGCTTAAAACACCAACCAAATTATTTGAGAAAAACTTGAGAACTGCATCTTCAACAAGCTTTCAGCACTAGACACATGATCGGTTACCATCCAGAAATCCCGCGCGATGAAACAGCGATTTTAGGATCAGAATCAGGTTTATAATCACCAGCGTGTGTTATGAAATTTGTTAACTTAGTGGCAGCAGTTCAATGCAATATACAATAATATAGAAAGAAAAAATAAGTAAATCAATTTTGAGTTTTAAATGGTTGGATTAAAATAGCGCAAAACAGAAATGATATATCTTTTAATAAGAGGTCGTGATCATGGGTTCAATGTCCATTTAGGAATCGGATGGCAGAGGGGAAGAAGCTGCTCCTGAATCACTGAGTGTGTGCCTTCAGGCTTATGCACCTCCTTCCTGATGGTAACAATGAGAAGAGGGCATGTCCTGGGTGACGGGGGTCCTTAATAATAGATGCCGCTTTTCTGAGGCTCCGCTCTTTGAAGATGTCTTGGATACTATGGAGCCTAGTGTCCAAGACGGAGCTGAGTAATTTTACAACTTTCTTTAGCTTCTTTAGTCTGTGCAGTAGCCCTGCCATACCAGACAGTGATAGAAGAGCCTTTCAGAATGCTCTCTATGGTACATCTATAGAAGTTTTTGAGTATTTCAGGTGACAAACCAAATCTCTTCAAATTCTTAATGAAATACAGCCACTGTCTTGCCTTCTTTATAGTGGCATTGATATGTCGGGACCAGGCTAGATTCTCAGAGATATTGACACACATCAACTTGAAATTGCTCACTCCCTCCACTTCTGATCCCTCTGTGAGGATTGGTTCATGTTCTGCTGTCTCATCCTTCCTGAAATCTACAATCAGCTCTTTTGTCTTACAGCTGTTGATGCAAGGTTTTTGCTGCAACACCACTTAACTAGCTGGTATACCTCGTTCCTTTACGCCCTCTCATCTCCATCTGAGATTCTGCCAACAATGGTTGTATCATCAGCAAATTTATAGATTGCATTTGAGCCATGCACAGTCATGGGTATATAGAGAGTAGAGCAGTGGGCTAAGCATACACCCTGAGGTGTATCAGTCATGATTGTCAGCGAGGATGAGATATCATCAACAATCTGCTCAGATCATGGTCTTCTGACTAGGAAGTTGAGGATCCAGTTGCAGAGGGAGGTACAGAGGCCCAGATTCTTTCCTTTCTGATCAGGACTCTGGGAACGATGGTGTTAAATGCTGAGCTATAGTCAACGAACAGCATCCTGACATAGATGTTTGTATTGTCCAGGTGAGCTAAGGCCGTGTGAAGAACCACTAAGATTGCATCTACCGTAGACCTATTGTGCTGATAGGCAAATCACAGCATGTCTAGGTCCTGCTGAGGGAGGAGTTCACTCTAGCCATAAACAACCTCTCAAAACATTCATTACCATGGATGTAAACATTACTGCATGATAGTCATTAAAGTAGCTCACACTATTCTTCGTAGGCACTAGTATAATTGTTGCCCTTCTGAAGCGGGTGGGAACCTCCATTTGTAGCAGTGAGAGGTTGGAAATGTCCTTGAATACTCCAGTTGGTTGGCACAAGTTTTCAGAGCCTTAGTAGGCACTCTGTTGGGACCTGCCACCTTGCAAGGTTTCAGTCTCCTTACAGACAGCCTGACATTGGCCTCCAAGACACAGCTCAGTTTCACTGGGTGCAGCAAGGATCTTCACAGCTTTAGTTGTAGTCTCCCTCCCAAAGAGGGCAGAAAAGGCATTGAGCTCATCTGGTAGTGAAGCATTGCTGTGATTCATGCTACTGGGTTTTACTTTGTAGGAAATAATGACCTGAAAACCCTGCCAAAGTTGACATGCATCCAATATTGCCTCCAACCTCACTCAGAATTGTTTCTTTGCTCTTGAAATAGCCTTCTGCAAGTCATACCTGGTTTTCGTGTACAGACCTGGTTCACCTGACTTAAATGCCACGGATATAACCAGCAGCAGATGAAGGACCTCCTGGTTTATCCATGGTTTTCGGTTTGGGGTCTTGTACTTCTTACACTCTGGTGTATGATTCAGTGTTAAAGTCATGGTCTCCTCCACATTACAGAGCGCAAAAACTCAGTTTTCAGGGAACCTTGAGCTTTCAGTTGCTGTCATTTGAATTCTCTATTCAACTCCCACTCTAGTCTATCTATCTATCAAATAGTACAAATTTTCGTTTTTCCAATTCATTAATGGCCGGTTCTGCTACAGTTTTTCCCAAGTTTTCTTCTCTCCGTTACCTTTTGCATATTTTCTAAAGGTCTTCACTCTGCATTCCTTTGTGTTCTCTCTTTCTATTTCTTCTTAATAACTTATCAGCCAGGCAGCCACATCTGGCTTATAATTCTTCTGTCTTATCAGCCAGACAATCACACCTGTTTATCATATTAAACATGGCCCCACCTTCTCAGATATATTATCTTTTACCCCATTCTCGCTGTAATGCAAATTTATTTTGTTCTTTTTCCCAGTTCTGAAAATGGGTCTTTATAACTGCAATTTTTAAATCTCCACTTGATGGTGAGAATCAATGGAGGAATCGGCAAATGTGGTTGAGAATGTCAGCAGCAGACGGACTGATATAAATTTGTAGAAGTGGTAGAAATAGTTGTTGTGAGGGGACAGCCATGACATAAAGTCATCTTGATGTTGAATGAGATGCTGCCATTTTCAATAGTCTGATTCACCGATGGCAATATGTAATAAAGGGGATGAAATCAATGATAAAGGGCAGAAAATACTGAAATTTAGGCTGTGCATATAGATAACTTGGACAAATATATTGTAAGGTATAACACTAGACCGGGGGTCGGCAACCTGCGGCTCCCGAGCCATTTGTGGCTCTTTCACCTCTGTGCTGCGGCTCCCTGTGGCTTTGGGAAATAATTGGTCAGTATTTAATTAAAATGTATTTTATGTTAGTTTGTTAGCTTTTGAAATGTAATTCTAAATTTGAAGATTATGGTGATCTTGTACAATCTAAGTGTGGCGACATCCGAAACGGCTCACAATTAGCCAGCATTCCGGCTAAGGGAGATAGCCTACGGGGGTTTGTGAGTACGCGTCTTTTGCAGCATCTGCGTCCATGGGGGCTGGGTTGAGAGAGGCTTAAAAGCAAGGCTGTTTAGTTCGAATAAAGCTATCTTTGACTGCAGTTTACTGACACCGCTACAACGTGTTTTTATCGCTGGCTGTCCAGACGGAAGGTGCTGAAACGCTTTGTCGCGTGTCTGGAAGAAGTGAAAACTTTCCTGGGCAGCAAAGGGCTCACCTTTCCTGAGCTGGAACAGCCAGAGTGGCTGGAAAAGCTACACTTCATGGTAGACATGACAGCGCACCTGAACACGCTGAACACAGCTCTTCAGGGGTAAGGACGTACAGCCCTGCACATGTTGGAGGATGTTTTGGCATTCGAGCGCAAGTTGACAGTGCTTGCCAGAGATTTACAGAAAGGCACTTTGTCTCACTTCCCCAATTTGAGAGAGTTCAAACAAGGTCACGACATGATAATTTCGGAGTATTTACATTCTGCAATCATCGCAATGCAAACATCGTTTGGGAAACGCTTCTCTGAGTTCAGAGAGGAAAAAAACACATTATCCTTCCCGGTCACTCCCTTAAGCATCGATCCTTCCCTACTGAATACGACTGCATTGGCAGGTGTGAGTCAACCTGATCTTGAGATGGAACTGGCCGACATAGCCGACAAAGACATATGGGTGTCCAAGTTTAGACGCTTGACAGCAGACCTTGAAGATGTTGCCCGTTCTTGCTCAGAAACACAAATGGAGTGATATTGAAAACCTTCCAAAACCGGACAAACTTGTGTTCGAAACATTTATGTAAACATTAAAAAGTATGCGCTTTGAGTCCTGTCGATCTTTGGATCCACATATGTAAGTGAGCAGGTGTTCTCCAACATGAACTTTATTAAAAACAAACATCGCGCATGCCTCACAGATGACAGCTTGCGATCCTGTGTAAAGATGAAGGTGACGTCATACAGCCCTGATGTGCAGACGCTGTGCGCTGAGGTCCAGGAGCAGAAATCCCATTAACCAAGTATGATAAATATTTTAATTGCCTATTATTTTATGTGTATTCATATTTTTTCATTGTTCAGTGAAATAGTCCTTTTATTTTTCAGGCTGACAGCTGGCTGATGTTATTTTTGGTTTGCTGCTGGCGGAAAATTTAAGTTCGGCGTTTTTCATAAATACAAGAAGGACTCAAATAGACATTGAGTATTTTACTTTAAAGTAACTTTCAACCCAACGTCTTTTTTTCGGAGTTCAAAATGTTTTTGTTGCATGCAGAAATGTAATTTCGTTTTCTCTGCAGGAGTTCATCAATTTCATAAATGCAACACATTATAGTTTGTTTATACATAGCATAAAGGCAAAAAAAACGTTGTATGCAGTGTTATTTCATTTTAAATGTCAAACGGGTTTTGCGGCTCCCAGTGTTTTCTTTTCTGTGGGAAACGGGTCCAAGTGGCTCTTTCAGTGGTAAAGGTTGCTGACCCCTGCACTAGACAAACAAAGGTTAATATATAATGAATGTGAAAGATGCTCAGAAAAATTGTGTCATGGCCCAAAACCCAACATGAAATGAGATTTATCTGCACTGATAATATAAATTGAAGCAAGTATTCAATCAAGGAAGAGGTTTATAAAGTTTCCAGACACAGTAGTAGGTCTGACCACTAATAGCATTTTAATTCAGGACCACAAAATCGATTTAAAAGACAAGATGAATATCAAAGCAAACTGGCAAGAAATATGTCGGGAAACTTCAAGAATTCTTATAGCCATATGTAGAGGAAAGGGTGAGCAACGGCAGCTGTGGGCTCTTAATCAGGAATCAAACAATCAATCTGCATGCCTCCACAGAAGACCATACAAAAGCTGCTTTATACTAATCATGATCCAAGTGAAGTCCATTCAGCTTCTCTGATCCATACTGGTTCTCAACAGAACAACCCTATTCTCTCTTTCTTATTTTCCTGCATCCATGATATCACATACAGGCAAAGTAGTAGCAGACACCTTTCTTAAATTGAAGAACTTTAATGAACCACATACATTTTCTAAAGATCTCTATTTCTAAATACTCTCTATTATTTATGCTTGTATTTAAATTCCAAATTATTTGATTAACTGAATTTAAATCCTCTGACTGCATGAAGGATAAGAACTCACATTCTACTCCAAGCCGCTAAAACATTTAGATCGGTCATTTAACCATTACCTACAGCTATGGCAGAGAGAACGGATTGCCAGAGAAAATTGAGAATGTAATTAAGAGAGTAATGGAAACACTCCGATGATTTTTCCGAGGAGAAGAAAGGGGGGAGGGGAAGAACAGGACAAATCCAGAGTGGACTCCAGAGATTCTAGAAATATGAATAATTCAGTAATCTTTATATGTTAAATGTCACACTTAAATCTTGACAGTGTTACTGCTAATAAACATATTCAAGAATTGCATTACACATTTTGATCTAACTAAATAGATAAATCAGACTAGTCTCAGTTAAACAAGCTCAGTAACTACAATATTGGCACAAAAATTGAGGTTTATTTGTGGAAATTAACCCCAGAATTTGGAATAGCCCCAGAAGTCTTGGAGAAAAAGACATCATAATGAACGTGAAACGCATGTGCACAAAAGTTGTGGTAATTGTGTGGGAATAAATCAACAAATGTCACCTTTCACAAGAACTCTTAACACCAAAAACATCTCAGAATGTTAAAGGAAATTCACAAAATATAATCTGTCTTCTTAGTGGCTAATCAACTACATTCCTTCTGCAGCTTAGTTTTCCATGCTCTTAAATCACAAAGTTTCTGCAAAGTATTCATATCCTTTGGCAAATCATTTCAAAAGATCAGCACATTATCGATGTTCCACTGTAAAAGGAGTTGCAAATTTATGAGACGTTGTCAGACTACTGCAAATGAGTAGCTAAAATGGAAAGAATGAATACCGAGGGGATTTTACTTTTGGTGTCAAGTTTCATGAGTTTTGTCTGACTCGCACTTATCCAGTCATGTACCTCACATCATAAGATTATAAGGCATACGAGCAGAATTAGATCATTGGTCCATCAAGTTTGCTCTATCATTTGATCATGGCTGATATATTGTCTCTCTCAACTCCATTCTCCTGTCATCTCCCAATAACCTTTGAAGCACTTACTCATCAAGAATCTATCAGCCACTGTGACAAAGATACTTAATGACTTGGCATCCACAGCTCTCTGTGGTAAGGTATTTCACAGATTGACCACACTCTGACTAAAGAAACTTCTCTTCATCTCTGTTCTAAAAAGGTGTGCTTTTGATCTGAGGCTGTACCCTTTAGTCCTAGACTCTCCCTCTATTTGAACATCATTTCGATATCTGCTCTATCCAGGCCCTTCAATATTTGATAGGTTTCTTCTGAATTCCAGCGAGTATAGGCTCAGAGCCATCAAATGCTTCTTACTCTTTCATTCCGGGGATCATTTTTGTGAGCCTCCTCTGGATTATCTCCAATCCTTTCTTAGATATGGAGCCCGAAAGATGTCAATTGTCTCTCATTCCATTCCCCACTAATCTACCTGTAACCTGTTCCCTCACACATGCTCTGATACTCCCATCAACTACATAATAAAGGTGTAATTTAGAGCCCTCAGATAAATACCAACTAATATGTTACTGAGATGTTAACTGATTACATGGACAGGAGGGGTACGAAGGGTTATGACCCAGGTGTGGATTGATGGGACTAGGCAGATTAACAGTTTAGCATGGACTAGATGGGCCAAAGGGCCTGTATCTGTTCTGTGGTGCTCTAATGCTCTGTGACTATGACTGCACAATGGGCAGCACCATTCACAATTCCTCAGATTATGAAGTAATCCAGATAGAGTGGTAGCAAGATCTGAACATTAGATCGTTCTTTTTTCTAGCGGTGATGAGTCAGCCTAAGAGGAGAGGTTAACACCCTGACAGTAGTGCCAGGAGAACACCCTCTCCCTCAATATACAAAAAAACAGAAGAGCTGATCGTGGATTACAGGAGGAATGGAGTCAGACTCATGCCAATCAACATCAATGGTACTGCAGTTGAGAGGGCGAGGAAGTAACAAGCAGAATGGACAGAGGAGAGGCAGCAGATGTCATTTACTTAGATTTTCAGAAGGCATTTGATAAGGTGTCACACAAGAGGCTGCTTAACAAAATAGAATCCTATGGCATTACAGGAAAGATACTGGCATGGATAGAGAAATGGCTGACAGGCAGGAGGCAGCAAGTGGGAATAAAAGTGGCCTTTTCTGGTTGGCCGCCAGTGACTAGGGGTATTCTTCAGGGGTCAGTACTGGGACCGCTGCTTTTCACATTGTTTGTCAATGATTTGGATAACGGAATTGAGGGCTTTGTGGCAAAGTTTGCAGATAATATGAAGATTGGTGGAGGGGTAGGTAGTGCTGAGGAAGCAATGCAAATGCTGCAGGACCTAGACAATTTGGAGAAAGGGCAAAAAAGTGGCAGATAGAATAAAGTGTTGGTAAATGCATGATAATGCATTTTGATAAAAGGAACTATAGTACAGAGTATTAACTAAAAGGGGAGACAATTCAAACATCAGAGATACAAAGGGACTTGGGAGTCCTCGTGCAAGACTCCCAGAAGGTTAATTTACAGGCTGAGTCTGTGGTAAAGAAGGCAAATACAATGTTGGCACTTCTTTCAAGGGGAATAGAATATAAAAACGAGGAGACAATGCTGAGCCTTTATAAGACACTAGTCATGCTCCACTTGTCAACTCAACAGTTTTGGGTCTCATATCTCAGAAAGGATGTGTTGTCATTAGAGAGGGTCCAGAGGAGGTTTACAGGATGATTCTGGGAATGAAGGGGTTAACAAATGAGGAGCGTTTGGCAGCTTTGGGCCTGCACTCACTGGAATTTAGAAGAATGCGTGGGGATCTCACTGAAACCTACCAAATGAAAGGCCTGGATAGGGTGGATATGTGAAGAGCATGGTGGGGGTACCCAGAACTAGAGGGCCCGGCCTCTAAATTGAGGGGCGATCCTTTATAACAGAGGTAAGGAGTCATATTATTTAGTGAGAGAGTAGCAAATCTGTGGAATACTCTGCCACAGACTGCGGTGGAGGCCAAGTCCACGCATATATTTAAGGTAGAAATTGATCGTTTCCTGATCAGTCAGGGCATCAAAGGATATGGCGAGAAGGCAGGTGTTTGAGGTTGAATGGGATCCAATGGAATGATGGAGCAGACTCGATGGGCTGAATGGCCTAGTTCTGCTCCTATGACTTATGGTCTTATAGCTTCAAGTTCCTCGCTATACACATCACTGAAGATCTCACCTGGACTGTACACACTGGCCATGTGACAAAAAAAGCACCACAGCATCTCTTCCACCTCAGGCGACTGAAGTACTTCAGCATGAGCCCAAGTCCTCATGCACCGTGGCACCATTGGGAGCATCCTGACTGGCTGTATCACCGCCTGGTACGGGAACTGCACCAACCTTGATCGCTGGGTCTGCAGAGAGAGGTACGGGCAGCCCATTGCATCTGTTCATGTGGTCTTCTCTTCATTGAGGACACTTACAGCAGCAGGTGCATAAAGTAAGCTTGGAAGATCATCGGGGTCACCAGTCACCCCAACCATAAACGACTTCAGGTGCTTCTGTCTGGCAAATGGTACTGCAGCATTAAAGCCAGGACCAACAGGCCATGGGACAGCTTCTTTCTACAAGCCGTTAGACGTTTAAATTCACATGTCTGTACATTGCAACAGAGTCATAACACAAAGATTTTTACTCCCTCACCTTGTGGGATGGATGTAAGATTTAAATAAATTCAAATTCTTCAATATCCAGGCTTGGGTTGATTTCTATTAAATAATATTCATGCCACTCAAGTGTCAGACAATATCAATTCAAGAGAAAGTTCAGCTTTGGCATTCAGTGGCATTAATTAACATTTCTGAACTGTTCACTATCAATATCCTTAAGGTTTTAATTAACTGCAGTCACCATATACACAATGGGGCTGCCGTAGCAGGTCACAGAGTAGGAATCCTGTGGTGTGTAACTCCCTAAAGCTTGTTCACCATTTACAAGTCAGAAGAGACAGAATATGCTCCTCTTGTCCGATGAGTACATCTTCAACAACACTCAAGATACTCCACACCAGCCATAGCAGCTCTATTCACAACCATTCATTCCCCCAGTGGCTTACAGTGATAACAACTTCTACCACCTACAGAATGCACTGCAGCCACTCCTTGAACTGCACCCTCCAGCTCCTCAGACAACAGCTACCAGCTGGATTGACAGGGCAGCAAAAGTACAGGAATTTCACTGCCTGGTCTTCCAAGATTGGAAGTATTTTGCAGTCCTTCTGCTGTCACTGGATTAACATTCTAAAACTCTCTCCTCAGCAGCAGTGTGTATGTGGGTACGTACGCACATCAAAGACTGCAGATGTTCAAGAGGTCAGCTCACCGCTACCTTCTAAATGGCATTAGGTCTTGCCAATAAATACTGGCTCAGCCTCTGAAGCCCACATCCCTTGAATGAATATAAAACAGGAAGGATCTAACAACTCCAGGTGGACAGCACCAGGGATCAGAATCAAATTCAGGACACAGGAGCTGAGAAACAGCTGACCTGTCTTTTCTACCATTACATCACCCCAATGGTTAATTGTTTTAGGTTTACATGCTGGAGTTTTAATGCTTGGTTATTTATCAGGTTTCTTATTCAATCTATCAAAACCATTACAAATTATCTTTGCTGATGACTGCAAAACCTGGGCAAATGGTATGCTTTTAGTTTTTAGAAACCATGGAAATGCTTTTGTAAGATTTTAGGAAGAAATGTAAGGTATTCATTCTATACATTGGTAAATTCAGTTTATTTGCAATTAATGCAAGATAATGCAGTTTAATTAAAGAGAAAAGTACTAAAGCTGTCAATGGCTGTTTAATTGAATAAAAAATTACTTTGAATAAACCTCAGGCTTCCAGCTGGGTTTAGGTATCGATTTTAATCGATGTTTTGATGACAATTTCTGCCATCTCCACCAGGGACGATGCCTGGGCATGTCTAGTCCAGTAATATTTATACCCCTGTCATCCGTCCCTCCTGAGTGGTTAGTCCTCTTCCAATCAGATTGCAGAGTTCATCATTGAGACATCAGTCAAAATCAATATCTCTAGCTGGCTGGAAGCCCGAGAAGAGCTTATTTGTCATATACGCCAGGAAAACACTAGATCATTTTTCAGAAAGGTACTTCATCTACACATCTAGTTTCTTGTGGAGTAAACTAATCATTAAGCAGAACAAATAAAGTAATTTCCATACTCCCTTGCGGAATAATATTAGTACTATCCATGCAGAGAACTATAATGAACCAAGTCCAAACAATTTTTTGACTCTTCTCTGAATTAGTAAAGTCCTAACTGTCATACCTCCTTTCAAATACTCCCATATAGTTTGAGAATAAGTTCAGCTATGCTGGCACCAGCATGTGTGCTAACACTTGTGGGCTGCCCCCAGTGCACCATTAGCTGTGTTGGTTGTTAATGCAAATAAATGCATTTCAATGCATGTTTCAATGTGCATGTGATAAATAAATCTGAACCTGGTCCACTTAATGGACAGATTAAAGGTATTCAGCATAATTTTCTCAAAAATTTTACAGTAATTTTAGGCCAGGGTTAAATACTTTGCAAAACTTAGTAGGTTGCAACAATCTTTCACTTGTATTGTGAAAGTGACATCCAACTCTTCTTGCTAATTCAGTTACAAGCATCAGTTTAATAGTATGCATTAATTACAAGTAATTAACATTCTTAGCACAGAAAATTAACTATATTTGTTAATTGTATTGCTTCAGATTTTGTTCTGAATTTTACAAATATTATTGTTTTTAAATGTCTGCCCTTTCCCCTCTCCATCCAACCTTTCTTGGATGGTCTCTCTTTGTACACCAGATCTGATATTTCAGGCATCTCACTGTTGCTCCTGTTTGCTTGGTTTATTCGGATCTCAAATATTTGATTTCCTTATTGATACAAATTTCAGCAAGCTATTACGCAAGTTTAAGAAAGAAACTGGAAAACACCACATATATCATAGCAGGACAGAATTCCAATCCCGTTGCTTCCCTTGTCATATTGGAGCCAATCCGATAATATTTATTTCATGAGGCTCTGCTAGATGTGACTCACAGGATGATGAAGGGCTTCCGTATCCTTGAATATTTCTATACAGTTGAATATAGGAAGGATGGTGTTCCAATGGCGGGACATGAAAAAGTACAAAAACTTACACTGGACCAACTTGAGAGCTTGTTGTGCTGACAAAAGGACCTGGTGATCAGCCATAAAGGTTTATAACATGTACTACTGTATTTCATGATTTCAAACTCAATTGATGGAAGCCAGTGACATCCTGAGGCTGGAACCAAGCACACAGAATGTGTATGGTTGCATACGTATTTCCGTGTCCAGATATTATCACAAGGAAAAACAAATTCACTGATAAATGAGGTCTATCATGTTGGCAGCTCACTCAAGACAGAAAATTGCAGCCAACCATGAGACACACTATTCCCTTTTTGATATATACTGCCGAAAAGATACAGGTTGGAAATCCCTGGATTAGGGTGCAAAATTGTTATTTTTTTCCTCATAGTTTAGTTTAACTTCCCTTTCTGTGCTTGTATTTTTATGCAATCATCTCATGATTTTTGCACAGCTGATTCTGTATTTGTTCAGAAGCTTTTAGTATTTTTCTGCAACAAGTGTAATGCCACTTGAATATGACTATTTTATGTTGTGTTATCTTTCCAGTTTACGCTAGTTTTTAAAATAAAATGACCACAATTTAGTCATTCTTCTTTTCTTTCTTTGTTCTATTACATTTAATAACCATGTGTTGTGCTTCATTCGTGACTTCTGAAGAACCTACGGATCGCAAAATCTCCAGATTCAAAAGCAGGTCATTTGTATTCTCCCAAACGTTTCTGTAAAAATGCCAGCACTTGATTGTGGTCTCATTGTCTTAGGTTTTAAGATTGCCCAGTAGCGCCCAACATGTAAATGGAATTTATATTCCTCTGTGTTGTATTTCACTGACACTGGCTGACTGGCTGAGTACTTTCAACACCTACTTCTTTCATTTCCGACGTCCAACATCTGCAGTATTCACTTTAAGTCTCTATTTTATTACTGATCTTTATTTTCTAGTGAAATATTTAGCCAGCCTCAGCAAAAAAACAGAACACAGTAATCCATGTTTGAATATTTTCTTTCCTCACATATGATTTGATTTCTCCCTGAATTTCCCTAGAATTATCCCAAGATTCCTTTCATAACACTGCAACATTCCCTTGAGTTAACATGATGAAAAGCATGTCACAGCAATCAATATTATTTTTAGTTAACCAAGTGCAGAAAAGTACAGCACAGTACAGGTCTTTCACCCCACAATGTTGTGCAGACCTACAGTGTATAAACATACTCCACAATTAATTTAACCCTTCCCTCCTACATGGCACATAACCCTCCATTTTCTGTACATTCACGTACATATCTAAAAGACAACTAATGTTCCTATTGTATCCGCTGAGCAGTGCATTCCAGGCACCCATCCTTCTGTGAAAAAAATGAACCTCTGACATCTGCATTAAACTTTCCCCTATTCACACTAAACGGATGTCATGTGGTATTGGCATTGACACACTGGGTAAAAGGTGCTGGCTGTCCACCATCAATCCCTCTTCTAATCTTACACACTTCTAACAAGCAATATCCTAGTAAATCTCCTCTGCACACTTTCCAAGGCTCTGAAATCCTTCCTATAATGAGTAAAGGAAACTAAACATGATACTCTATGTGTGGTCTAATTAGAGTTTTATAGAGCAGCAACATTACCCCACAGCTCTTGAACTTAATCCCCCTACTAATAAAAATCAGTACATCATACACCTTTCTTAGACACCCTATCAACTTGCACAGCAACTTTGAGGGATCTACGGATCTGGAACCCCAGGTCCCTCTGTTCCTCCACACTGCCAAGAATCCTATCATTACCCTTCAACTCCACACTTTGATGGACTGAACTCCATCAGCCATTTCTCCACCCTGTTCTGCAACCTGGTTATATCTCTTAGAAACCTATGACAAGAGACTTCATAAAAGCACTTGGAGGATTGTGAGCAAGTTTGGACTTCTTATCTCAGAAAGGATGTGCTGAAACTGGGAGGGTTCAAAGGTGGTTCACAAAATGATTCCAGGATTGAATGGATTGTCATATGAAGAGCGTTTGATGGCTCTGGGCCTGTATTCACTAGAATCACAAGAATGAGGGGTGACCTCATTGAAACCTATTGAATGGTGAAAGGCCTTGATAGAGTGGATGTGAAGAGGACATTCCCTATGATGGGAGAATCTAAGACCGGAGGACACAGCCTCAGAATAGAGGGGCATATTTTTAGACAGAGATGAGGAAGAATGTCTTTAGTCAGAGAGTGGTAAATTTGTGGAATTCTTTGTCACAGGCAGCTGTGGAAGACAATCTTTATGTATATTTAAGGGAGAGGTTGATAGATTCTTGATTGGTCAGGGCATGAAGGAATATAGAGGAAGGCAGGAAGGGGTGAGAGGAAAATTGAATCATCCATGATGAAATGGCAGAGCAGGCTCAATGGGTCAAATGGCCTAATTCTGCTCCTATATCTTATGGTCTTATGGACTATCTACAACACCTCCTATTTTATGTCATCTGCAAATATACTAAACTAGTTCTCCACACATTTATAAAATTATATTAAAAAAATTAAAGATGTTTCAGAAGGTAACAAAATTATGGTAGTAAGTTATTTGACATTCAATGGTAATTTTCTGACACTACCTGGTTCCTGGTACAGAAAACAAATTCCATTTCCAATGGATTTCTCTTGTACTGAGAATGGTTTTTAATTGAAAAGGCAAAATTCAATAGGTTAATACATTAAAATGCTTGTGTTTATAATTGTTTGGAAATCAAAGAGAAATACGACAGAGGAATGTATTGTTTAAGTCACGGTAACTTACCATTGATCTGTATACTGTAAATGATAACAGAGGTGACTGGTCATTCTTGGTTTGCGATTGAAAGAATCACACTAAATAAAGGCTAGTGTCAAGGAAGTAAAAGGCGTTTCTATGTCTAGCTGGATTAGAGGATATCATTAGGTTGAATTGGAATCATTATAGAATGAGGAAAATAATGCTTTTATTTACTTTGACATAGTAAGTAAATTTGGTGATGATAAAAACTATTAAAGTGGGGAATTTGTGTATCCTGGATGGAAGTAACTTCTAATGTTATGAATTTCTGCAGGTAGATGCAGAAGTATACTTAGAAACTAATTGAATCTAAGGAGGAAAATGCCAAGAGATGGTGTGCAAGGTGTTCAACGACGTTTCATTTTTCATTATTATGAAAATACTATTCAGCTATCTGCTTAAGACACATCAAAATTAACCAGATGGGTGCAGGAAGTGAATTGACTTCCTCCTCCCACCAATGACGTTGGTGAGTTCTACCGGCATGATCTGTTGTTGCAAAGGGAGAGTAGACAAGGAACCAAACAAGGATTTGAAGAGCAAAGGTTCATAGCGACTATAATGCTGGAGGAACTTGTTTGATAAAATTCACAGGACAGGTTTGATAAAATCTGAATACTAGATTTGCTCCTCGTTATTGACTTCATGGAAGTTGAAGGGAAGTTGAAGGGAACCTTGCAATATAAAAACTCTAAAATACAAAAAAAAAAATTAGGAGCGATATAGCCGAATTATCTGCATTCAGAATGGAGTGAATGAGTAAAGTTAAGAGTTTCTGGTGTTGGCCGAATATCTCTCAGAAATGCTTGAAAACCTCTATGAGCTAAATAAATAAAATGGGTCAAGACAGTTCAAAGACAAGAAGGAAATCCACACCATATTACACATCTGTAAAGGCATGGAGAATGATTTCAGCAAGCTTGGCAACGTTAAAAAATTTTAATGCAAACTCAGTCAGAAGTTCATGTCATGGTCAAATGTGGTGGCAAGATTGCAAACACTGAAGCTCAGATTGAGAAATTGTTAGGGGTGCAGGGGAAAGAGGTTTTCAATGGGAATCAGTTCAACTCTCAGAACTATTTTTAGAATCACTTGAACTTCAGCTTTGTTATTTCACATTTGCATGATGCAAGATCAACATTTGTTATTGGGAATGAAACATGTTTTTTAAGAGAATACAACTAAAATACTCTTCAGACTGAATAAATTAGAAAACAAACATCTTCATTCTTCAACTTACATTTATTCAATGGAAAAAACCTAAAAGTTGAAGTACAGGTCAGGCAAATTTTTAACAACCTCAGTTTCACCAAAACTCTTCAAGAAGAGTTCTGTCTTAGGAAGAGACAGATGGTTTATTCTGGAATCAATTTCGGATTTTAAAAAATGACAAAAGTGTTCCAAATCACAGCTTGAAAAACATTCATAAAATTCCAAGAATTTTCTTTATGTTCTTAGTTAAGTAATCCCAGCAAATATTTGGTTACTAATGACAATTTCTATTCAGTCATGGATAGCAATTGTCTTCAATAACATTAAATGAATTTACATTTAAGTAATAAGTAATTCTCTAACAATAGCATATTGACCTACAATATTAACTATTTTAGAGTTAGTAGATCCTGTCTGACCCAAATATCTTCAGTAATTTCTGTATCAGGAACCAGGTAGTGTCAGAGAATTACCATTAAATGTCAAATAACTTACTACCATAATTTTGTTACCTTCTGAAACATCTTTAATATATTCAATATATTTCTGGCATTTGTTAAATTTTGTTTCTAGATTAGGAATATTTTGCTGATCTATTTATTTGTAACTTCTGGTTTGAAGTTCCCTTTACTGTACTTCACTTCCTGGGTTATGGTATATTGGGAATTAACAAGTCAATGGACATAATGATCAAAAGTTAATGTAAGCTAGAATTTTGACTAGGAAATTTTTTGCACAGAATTGGAAATCACATACAAAGGGTATTAAAATCATACAAAGGGTATTAAAATCTGACTAGCTTTTTAAACGGGTGGTAGATATGTCAATTGAGTTCTGAACTATGGAAAGTGGGTCAGTATTTAAGGAGTTCTTTCTACGGCAACCCACACCTACCTTTCCCCTGACCCGCCACTATTGAGTGGTTCCAATACCACCCATGGCTCAAAGCCTGAAACATTTGTGGCAGCGTCAGATCAAGAACTGAGAGATCCATCTAGTGAGCTCACTAGATCTCAGTCTAGTGACTGAGACCTTCAATTGTGCTTCAGGGACCCAAACTTTCTTTAAAAAGAAAACAAAAGATTGATGGTGCCCTTTTTAAGAAAAAACTTCCTTGAAAAAATCTTGGAAATTTTGCAAAACTTAATATGATGCACTCCGTTTATGAAGATATATTTCTGAAGATCATTGCTTGTAGCCTTTCAATTCAGCTACTGTCAATCTAGTGTGTAAAATGTACCATGAACTGCAAGGAAATGAAATCTGTACTTTTGCATGGCCCACCTCCATCCAATTTATTGATGCCAAAATTTCAACAGGAAACTTCAGAGCAGGTATTTTGTGTGTGATGCATACAAAACAAAAGAAATATTTGGCCCAACATCTAGCGAGTGGAAAAATAATTGCAGATGTTGAAAATAAATCTGAAATAAAAACAGAATTTCTGGGAACAGTCAGGAGGTCAAGCAGCATATGTGGAAATTGAAATACACAACTTTCCAGTCGATGAGCCTGCCGAATGCATCAGTGAAACCAAATGCAGACTGGGGCACTGCCTCATTGAGTACCTTCATTCTGTCTGGTGCAACAGCAGGATCTCCCAGTGGCTACCCATTTTAATTCCACTTCCCATTCCCACATTCTCATGTATAGCTTCTTCTACTGCCCCTATCAGGCCAGAGGTACATTGGAGAGCAACATCCGATAGTCCGGTGGCTCTCTCACCCCCTTCTCTTTCTTTGCCCACCCTCACAATTTTCCCATCGCATCCTCTGGTTGTCCACCTCTTTCCTTTTATTCAATGTTATACTGACCCCTCCTATCAAATTACACCTTCTTCAACCCTTTACCTTTTCCACTAATCACCTCCCAGCTTCTCATATCATTCCCTTTCACCTTCCCTCCTCCAACCACCGGGCTTTCCCCCTCACCTAACCTATTACCTGCCAGTTTGTGCTCCTCCCCCTCTTGCTATATTTTTATTCTTGTTTCTGCTTATTTCCTTTCCAGTCCTGATGAATAGCCTCATTCTGAAACATCGACTGTTTATTTCCCTCCATAGATATTGCCTGATCTGCTGAGTTCCTCCAGCATTTTGTGTGTTGCTGGATGTTTCTAGCATTTTATTTTCTTTAATTCTGGAAAGTAGACTTACATTTTGATGGCACATACAAGCAAGCTTTAAGCAGACTTGCTTGTTGATTCTAATTTTAGCACTTGCTTCTTTACTGCACACAATGGATTTAAAATCATGTTTTGATATTTGGGAGTGGCTGAATTCACTTATTGGTGTTGAAGCTAGTTAATTTTACAGATATCCAATGGAGCAGATTTTGCTATTACAGTAGTTAGATTCAGCTTTATATGCATACATTTTGTGTGTGTGTGTGTGTGTGTGTGCGCGCGTGCGCACACACGCGCGCAGCTGATAATCTAAGCAGAGTCCATTGCAGAGAAGAAACGAAATCACATCTGAGACTTGAGTAAACAGAACAAGCAATCCTTTATCTCCTTAATTGATAGGAATGAAATTAGCAGCACAAGAACGTAAAGGGAAGAAGTCGGTTTGAACAAATGAATTCAAAACTAGCATTATATAGTGAAAGAGAAAAAGTAGAGAAGTTAAATTTGAATTAGAAGAAGAAAGATTGGATAGAAAGATGGCAAAAGAGGTTGAATTTTCAGGTGTACATTTTCAAAATCGCTTTAGCAATTCAAATCCAAAGAAGTATAAATCTCCACATCTGTAACAGTTAATTTTCAATGTAAGAGAAAGAGTTGGCTGTTAAATCAGATTATCTCCAAGAGGTTAGGTTCTAGAGAGTTCATTAGTTAAGCAAATACCCATGGAGTAGGTACTCCAGAATACAATTTAGCTCCTAAGTCAGGGATGGCAAAACTTTCATCTAAAAATAACAAAAATGACCAAACTAGCAGACAACATTATTGAAATGCTCTTAATACATGAATGTTCAAGCTGGACCTCAAAGATCTGTTTCAATTGGAACAAAATACAATTAAAAGCATAGGTAGTGAAAGGCACAGCTAAAGTCCAGAAACTAACTAGATGTTCTGTACTAAGTATATACTGTTGGTTATAATGCAGTGGCTCCAATTTAAAGTTACAGAGCAAAGAATTGTAATTCTTATCTAACCCTTTTTTCTAACAAAATCTTGCAACAGTTAAGTAAGTTTTATATAGTTGCAAATATTGAGCAAAAAACAATTAGGGGATCATATATTGTGCATACATGTATTGGGTTTCATCTTGCCCTGAGACAAACTAATTTGTAATGGGGAAATTCAGCCCATTGTTACTTGGAAAGATAACTTTCCTGGCCTGAAATCAAGGCCTCACTTGTTGTAAAAGTCAAACCCACCCTGATCTGGCACAGATTCCAAACAAAACACTTCCTGTGTAACAGCAGCTAATAGCTCAGTGCACAATGAGAGTTTTTATTCTATCCAATATATGTGAATTTGAAACAATACTTGCTGAAAGGAAAAAATTAAGAGGAACTTGCATGCAAACAATTTAATTTAATAAAATTATGAAGTGCACGGACTAGATGAGTAACACACGACGGCCTTAAGTACTCTGCTGTAAGAACTAAACCTCGCGACAGACTTGTGTCCTACCTGAGGGCAGGGGTAGGGGGGAGGGGGTGGTCGCTTCACACCACGAAAACCGGCATAAGCACCGGCCTGATGAGCCTATAAGTCTCGGGACAGACATTCACATTGTAAGAACTAAACTTTGTAGTTGTATTATCACAGCTCCTGAACCATTGTCAGCAGATGACTTGAGTCATGTTTCTGACATACACATGATACAGTAGCAGAGATTCATAGTACAAGGTATAGGAGGCTTAAGGAGACACTAGACCTCAAAGACCATCAGGGTTCCCCCACCCCAGGCATGAAGCTTCAGGAAGTGGCCAAGATTTTTAATGTCCATTCCTCCTCAGCATTTACTGATTACTGATATCATGGATGCTAAATAAATGAGATAGTGAGCAACGAGTTCTTGGATCATACGCATATTATGAGGAACAAAATTTCTGCAGCCTTGGAGCTTATTAAGATGGACAAATTCCCAAGACCTGACCAAATGTGCAGCTGGACCAATTGTTTACCACTGCTTGCATAGTCAATGGCTGGTCAGCATGGTTTTGTGCATGGAAGATCATGTCTGAACAGGTAATTAAGGGTGTAGATGAAGTAGGTGTCATCTATATGTACTTTGATAAGCTCCCACGTGCCAAACTGATCAGGAAGGTTGGGATGTATGGGATTCAGAGGAAGCTGGCCAGGCAGATTCAGAATGGAAGGAAGAAGAGGATGATAGTTGAAGGTTGATTTTCTGACTGGAGGCCTGTGGTTAGTAGGAGGCCGCAGAGTTGGGGCCTCTGTTATCTATTATGTATCTAAATGATTTGGATATGAATGTACACAGAACAATTAGTAAGTTTGCTGATGATAACAAATGAGTGAAGCAGGTGACAATGACAAATAAATAGTTATATTTCTAGTTAGGAAAACAGGCTAAGATATGGCAAATGGAATCCAACTTGGATAAGTGTGAGGTGATGCATTTTGAGAATACAAACCAGGCTAGGACATCTACGGTGAATGGTAGTGCTGTGGAACTGTGGAATACAGGAGTACTAGTGCACTGTTAGCTGAATTGAAAACTTGAAAACGCAGGTATACTAGATGGCAAGGGAGGCATTTACATGTTTGTCAGAGCACTAAGTTTAGACGTAGGGAGATTATGTTGTAGTTGTATAAATCATTGATGAGGCTGCACTTGGAGTATTCTGCACTGCTTTGGTCACCATGTTATAGGAAAAACATTGTCAAAGAGAAGAGGGTACAGAAGAGATTTATGAGGATGCTGCCCGGGCTAAAAGGTCTGAGTTAAAGGGAGAGGTTGGCTACAATGGATCTTTTTCCCTTGGAGCACAGGAGAACGAGGACCTTCATTGCTGCCCTAAATGCCAGCACTGTAACGGGTAGTAAATAAGCACAGGAGAATGGAAAGTGGCTTCAAAGAAGTGGTCTATGGATGAGGCCAGTCTTTTCCCCAGGGTTCTAACAGGGTAATGAGCACCTGGAATAAGCTACCAGAGAAAGTGATGGAGGCCGGTACAATTGCAATATTTAAGATACACTTTAATAGGTACATGGAGGGGAGAGACTTGGAGGTTTGTATGTTAACTGTGGGCAATTGGGGCGAGCAGTGATGATGCTAGGGTTGGCATCAAACAGTTGGGCTGAAGAGTTTGTTTCTATGTTGTATCACCCTGTAACCTCATTATAGAATGGTTTGCATTCACTGCTGGGATAACAAATTTAAATACAGCCTCAGTAGAGATTACTGTTCAATGAATATACTTAGACTGGGAAAGTCGGGTAAAATGCAAATATGTCACCACTACTAAGACGTAAATTTGTCTCCATATATGATGGAAGTGAATCTAATATAAATTAAATCCTTCTAATTCATCCAAGTTCAAAAGCATAAGATTATCACAACAAAATAAATATCAGAATTACAAAGCAAGTTAGAAAGGTGAAGAAAAAGTTTTTTTTTTCTCATTTTTCTAATGAACTCCTCCATTGTTAATGTCTGATTGAAACAATTTCTAGTCCTAAAAGATATACAAAGCACATGCAGTTTCAACACAGCCTTGGGCAGTTACAGAGCATTGACGTCAATACTCATCAATTCAGATTAGCTGCACTGACAGCACTGCATAATCTCATGTGCCTGCAAGAATTCCATATTTTTCTTTAATATTTGCCCTGGAATAAATGTCATGTTGGCTAGTCAAATAAACAAACATAATTGGTTTTCAATAAAAATGACCTTTTAGCATTGGTAAGGTTAAAATATGTTTAAATTTTACTCTGGTTGAATTCTGTTTCTTCATTTAGTGTCTGCAACAAATCTGATCTGTTTTCCCAGGGTGTGTTTGGTTTGACTGTCTGCACTGCCAGAAATTGTTTCAACTACAGGCAATGTTTGCACCATTGTCTGATCAGGTATTAAATCACCTGCACTTTGCTTATGTATCAGAGGAAACAGGATTCTTTTGGTTGAATTCTCAACATCCTTATCACCAATGATTACCGTAAATTAAATTTACACAGGGGGCTGATGGAAACTGAAATAAAAGTTGTTCATTAAAGAAATTAATAATGGGAAAGAAATACTTGCTTTTCAGCTCCTGAACTAGCATCTCACTTTTCAAACTGCCATGAAAACATTTGTTTGCAAAATGTATGCGCTTATGTTTTGTCATTTTGATAGCTACAAAAATAATTAAATGCATTACAGAGTTTGGTTCTATTTATGAACATTGCATTAAAATATTGGGAATTTACTGAAGTTCAAAGTACACTTATAATTAAAGTATGTATACGGAACACAGCTCTGAGATTCATCCTTCTGCAGGCAGTCACAAAGCAAAGAAACACCAAGGAACTTGTTCAAGAAATATTAAACGCCCAACATGTGAAAAAAGAAATAGCTCAAATAGCAAAAGGTGAGTGAACAACACATAGAATGTCAAACATCAAACAAGGAGCCCAGTAGAATTCAGTTCAGTTCAGTACTGTGCTGCTAGCCCACTGCAGGCAGCAGGGCCACTCTTCCCTGAAGCACCCCTATCCTCATCCATTGCCCTGCTCAAAAACAGCAAGAATCCAGGAACACGTGCAACATGACAAAGTCCCCCAAAGTGAGTCCACAGCCTGGCCAACCAATCTTTGCAACATGGATCGCAAGACTCCTGCATTTTCCTCCTACAGCAGCTCATAAAAGGGAGAGGAAGACCAGTCATACAGGGGCAAATGGCGCCGAACACTCGCCCGTCCTCCAATCTCATTCTCGTTGACTTCAATCTTGCTCAAGGGAACCAATGGAGTCAATCATGAGCTCGTGTCAAAGCTTAGTTGTAGAATCATATTTGAAAGCAGAAGAAGTAAAAGAACTAGTTTTGTGAACTGTCTGCGGGGCATCACTACTGGTCATGTTGTTTGCTGGTGCCATCTTAAAGAAGCCTGACCTTTGAGACCATACTATTCAAATAAGTTATGCTTGTCTCTATATTGACTCCATCTACCTGTCTTAATTAAATAGAATTTATTCATTTGGGGACACAGATGTTTCCAGTGATGACTGCGTTTATTGCTAATCCATAATTAAACAAAGGAAGCAGCTAAACTCCAACCACGTATCCATGAATACTCAATAAATTGATTTGATGCTTTGGACTGAACTAGCCACAGCTATTTTTAATATTGAAATAGCCAATTAAAAAGTCTCCAATAACCTTCGTGCAGATAGTTGGAAATACCTGTGTTTGGAAATATCACAATCTTGTTCTTGGTTCATCTTGTTCTAAAGTTCACCAACAGGGAGAATATTTCCCTTTATCTTTCCTATCAAATTCCTTAATCATCCTAAGTACATCACTTCTGAATTCTCCATGAAGTCTACTATGCAGAAATCATTTAAGTAAGTTTACCTTCTCTGCAACCAGCAGACCCTTTCTAAGTCTAAAACACAGAACCAAAGGCAGCATTCTAAATACAGGATTTATAGATCTGTAACAGAACTCAGTCCTTCACTTTTCAGTTAAATGATCAAAGACTGATGTGCCAAAATCCTGATCTTTAATTCATTATCGTGGTCTAACATTGAAAATTAAATCCATTTGCTTCACCAGAGTGCTTCATTACCATTTTAGAAAATATTCGCATTTGGCACCAAAATGGATGAGTTGCTCATATTAACAACCACATGGCAACATTCCTACTGGATCTGCTAGTGAACCACAATAACCAACATCATAAAGTAATTCAGATTAAAAGTTGCAATTCAACAATAAGCTTACATATTTTAAAAGTGTGTTCAGTAAGTGTGCATGCTTTAGAGGGTTGCGGTGAGGTGGGGGGTGCACTGGACAAATGAAGACACTGAGGTTGACACCACTGCAGAGAATGACTTGACTTAGTGTTTAGATGAATTATGAACATTTTTAAACAGGAAGCCAGAAATATGAGATATGCACAGTTATCTGAACAGAGGGCAATGGAGTGCAAACATGGTTAAAGGTTTGACAATCAGCTCACCAGTTAGGGGAGAATTGGAAACTGGCTGACTGTCCAACAGGATAATTCTATATGATCATACGGGAGAAGCAGACTGGTTAAGCCAAACATCCATTTCTGTTTTATATGTTGCAAATCATTTCATTGACTAACTGCTTTCTAGTAATTTCTGTTTTTCTTTAATTTGAATTCTACTTAAAACACAAAATTGTGCATTGCTCAGTTTCATTTTTTTTAATCAAATAAAGTTATTTTAACACAGGAACTGAATCATGAGCAATCAAAAAGCTTGAGTACGTTTTGATAAAACTTGCATAATTTGTTCTATTGTTAAAGTAATTTAATTTGAGGAATAATTGAAGCAACATGAGGGTGATAATCAGTATCACTGATATATTAAGGCTATATTACAAAATTAACATAATTCTAACAAGATTTTGGAATATTTTACTGCTTTCATCAATAATTCTTATTTATAAACAATATTTCATTAAGATAGCTATCAATTCCAAAAGTAAATGATGATTTCTTTTACCTTTACTCAGCAAACGTCAAAAAATAAAGTGGTGGGCAGGGAGATGATTATTGCCAATCACACTCTCACAGTTTAAATGGGAGCAATTATGGTAGAATGTCTTGGAAGTACAATGGGCTAGGACCTAGAGCTGAGTGCCTTATCTCCTCCTGGGTTTAATTAGAAAGCCAGTGGTGTGGTTTGAATGGATGCAATTAGTCACAGCCAAAGGGATCAAAAAAAAGTCTTGCTTATTCCAACTTTATCTGTAGTAGTTATCTTAACATTCACTACCCTGGAGGATCGTAGAGGCTGAACCAGTGAAGGCAATCAAAGAGGATATAAATAATTTTTCTGAAAAATTAGGCAATTCAATGGAATAAGGAACCGGTACAGAAGAAGATGATCCATGATCACATTGAATAGCGGGGCAAGATTGAAGGGCTGAGTGGCCTATTGCCGCTTCTATTTTCTGGTTTGTTATGTTCATGAGGATGGAGTATATGGATTAGAACCCCGATGAGTACGTTGGAAATATTCAGTAGCAAAGGCAGCATTCATGGGAAGAGAGACAAAGTTTTCAGTAAATGATCTTACAGTAGATTTGAGCAAACATAAGATTGTGATACTGATTGAGGGAGACGTTAAATTTTGTTACGCTTGTTTTATCTATCTGGAAGTGATGTAACAAGAAGCCAGAGGGAAGCAAGAGAGGTAAAAGAAACTAATTGAGATAAACTATAGATGCAAAATGCTGCAGGTGCTGGAAATATGAAATAAAATATGCTGGAACTATTCAGCAGATCAGGCAGCATCAGTTAATAGATAAATAAGAGTTAACATTTTGGGTTAACTCAAGGCAGACCAGATCTAAAAAGAAAATCAAAATCAAGGACAAGTTTGTAGACAATACAGAGATAGGTAGAGGGGCAGGTAGTGTTGAGGAAGCAGGGAGTCTGCAGAAGGACTTGAATAGATTAGGAGAATGGGCAAAGAGTGACGGTTGGAATATAGTGTATGGAAGTGTATGATCATACACTTTGGCAGAAGGAATAAATGTACAGACTGTTTTCTGAACAGGAAGAAAATTCAGAGATCAAAGGTCCAAAGGCACTTGGGAATTCTCATACAGGATTCCCAAAAAGTTAACTTGCAAGCTGAGTCAGTGGTGAGGAAGGCAAATGCAATGCTAGTATTCATTTCAAGAGGATGAGAATTTAAAAGCAAGGATGAATGCTGAGGCTGTATAAGGCCTTGGTCAGACCACACTTGGAGTATTGTGAGAAGTTTTAGGCCACTTATCTAAGAAAGGAGGCGCTAGTATTAGAGAGGATCCAGTAGATGTTCCCAAGAATGATTCTGGGAATGAAAGGATTAATGTATGAGAGTGTTTGATATCTCTGGATCTGCACTCTCTAGCATTTAGAATAAGGCGGGAGGGGAATCACATTGAAACCTATTGATTATTGAAAGGCCTAGATAGAGCGGATGTGATAAGTATATCTCCTAATGTGGGGGAGTTTAGGACAAGAAGGCATAGCCACAGAATAGAGGGATGTCCCTTTAGAATGGAGATGTGGAGGAATTTCTTCAGCTAGAGGATGGTGAATATGTGAATTCATCACTACTTGGTTGTAGAGGCCAAGTCACTGGGTGTATTTAAAGTGGAAGCTGATTGGTTGTTGGTTAGTAAGGGTGTCGAAGGTTATGGGGAGAGAGCAGGAGAAAGGAGTTGAGAGGGATAATACATCAAGCCAAGATGGAGTAGTGAAGGTGACATGATGGGTAATTGGCCTAATTCTGCTCCTGGGTCTTGTGGTCTTAAAACAGTGTCACCTGCCTGCTCCTTCATTCTCTTTCACCTGTTCCAACACAAGTTCTTGGAACAGCTTCTGATCTTCTTGGGTGAAGAAGTGGAAGGGTGGCTTTGTAAGTCTGCAGATAACATGAAGGTTCTTGGTATTATGGATGGTGTGAAAGATTGTTTCAGGTTACAACTGGGTATAGAGAGGATGCAGGGCTAGGCAAAGAAATGGCAGATGGAGTTAGATATTATGATATAATCTAGAAGGAGGTGGTACTGTGAAGCCCAAACTTGGCAGCAATGTTGAAGACAGTTCCCCTCACTGATCATGCAGTAATTTGCCAATTTTGGATTTGTTTTGCTCTGTGTGAACAGGATGTACCTTGGCAATTTCCCACATTTTTGGCATTGTCAGGTTGGTGCTGGCGATGAAAGTGCTTGGAAACAGATTGGGGAGAGGCACAGCTAGTTCTGGAGCACAGGTCTTCAATACCACAGTTGTGATCTTGTTTTGTCCTTTAGCCAATGCCCTCAGATATGCTGGACCAGAGGAGGTTCATAAGAAATGCTTAATGCATGAGGAGCATTTGATGACGTTGGGCCTGTACTCAACAGAGTTCAGAGGAATATGGGAGAATCTCATTGAAACCTACCAAATAGTAAAAAGGGTTGGACAGACTGCACACAAATACACACTTCTTGAATTCATCATCACATTTCTCTTTCCAATTTGACATGTCCAGTCTAAATGTAGACTAAAATCCCTGCAAATTTTATTTTACCCTTGCTTAGGTACTTCTAGTTTCTTTATTTATACTATTCCTAAACCCGAATTCCATCCTCTTGGAATGTTACTGCTGCTGAGGCTAATGGGCCAAAATTAATTTCTTTCAAGTGATGTGCTCTCTGTGGAAGTGTGGCAGGCACTAGTAATTTGCCTAATTAATGTTAATGTGGTCAAAGTATAAGAACAAGTATTTAACCTGACTGCAATAGCATCATGCAATAGAGCAATGCACATGCATAAAAGAGTTGCAACTGAAATATTTAGCTACAATTAAAACAAAGCATTCATTGCCCAGGAAATAAGAAAGATATTTTGTTCATGGCATAAAAGCAGAAACAATAGGTATAATATATGTTGCAAAGATTAATATTTCAGATAACAAACCTTACATTTTTTCTATGAACTGAATTGTGCTGTGGCAACCTCCTTTCCATTCATAAATGATTAGTTAATTACTCCCAGAATCTTATGATTTTTTTTCAAATTTTCTCCCTTTATTTCACATTTCCAAAATTTTGAGTTATTATATATCATAGGAACACCTTTTATTCAAAACCCTGATATTTTTCTTGCAAAAATAATTAAAATGTCTCAGAATATATCAGCAATTGTATCCAAATAAGAAACATTGCAAAAAATTATATTTTGCTGCACACACCAGGAATTGTCTGCATTTGTTTTGATGATGAATATCATGACTTATGTTTACAAAGTTCTCTTATCAAAGGTTGGAATTCAGTGGAATTAAGATGACTAGTATACTTTGCAAACAAACTACATACATCAGGATTTCAATCTGTGCTTGAAGTAGAAATTTCCTCAAAACATCTGTTTCAATTGTAATAGTTACAAATACACTATCAAGATATTGTCTTCATATATTACAATAAAAGACATGCAAAAAGAAAATTTAGAGTGTTGTTTTAATAAACAAAATGCTTGCATATTATTATTTAAGAGCCTACAATCAGCAATGCCTTTTCTCAAATTTTGCCAGGCATTCCATATGAATCTATAAAGGGATTGATTTTTTGTCATTGATTTCTAATATTGATACCATTCACTGCATCTCTTTAGAAGAAGAACAATGAGTCTGTACCCATAATATTAATTTAGCTTTTCTTAGATATGGTGATAGTTTCTTTGTATACCTTTTTTTTATTTTCTGCTTTGATGCCAGAAAGAAAACTTTACCGTATTTCCAGTGTATGATGAATTTCTACATACTGACTTGAAACATCAACTACCTCCCTCCCCATGCAACTTCATGAATTATAGGTACAACAAAAGAGAGGTAAAGTTGGCAGCACATTTATTTACAAATCTGCTTTTTTGAATGGAGGTCCTTGATTTAATGAAAGGCATGCAAATTATTTACCGCTTCAAAGTAGGGGTTATATCAAATTGTAAATTCAACAGCAGAGCAGATAAACGAGTTGGCACAGTTTCCGCTAAACTTAGATGTTGTTGCAATTTCTAAAGATTTGATTTCTTACCACCACGAGTGGAAGTGTGATCCACAGAAAAACAGGATGTGTAATTAACCAAACTGCCGCACTGCCAAGAGCAAGCTGAACCTTCGCATTAGCTGAAACAAGTACAGTACTCATTCAGACCTTCGCTACGTCCATTCCAACTGGCAACAGATGGATGTCATGTTCATCACCATTACTGTCCAGAAATACCTCAAATTAAAAATGTCCATTCACACTGAGGTGGATTCAAACTAAAGATTGGCAGGTAAACTAATAAAGAAGCAATAAGGCACTTTTAATGAGAAAACATGAATATTTCTAAACAGGAGCAATGCTGCTTGGATTGACAATAATATAGAAATTAAAATGGAATAGTAAATGGAGGCATATGATCAATACTAGTTGAAGTCCAAACTGAATACAGGAAGAGAGTGCATGAAGATAGAGTAGTACCCAACAAAGCTCATAATGTAAATTTAATATTATTATTATTTATTACATAGCGGATTCCATTTAATTGGGCCACTTATTTGGGACAACTCTTAAAGAACAAATATGAATTGAGAAAATAGCTGGGATTCCCTTCCTTTGTTTTGGGCACTATGCCACTTAATTAGGGCAATAGACTGTTGTCAAATAATTTCTAACCAGCATTAGTCGTGCATACTTGTATGGCCATTAGAAACAAGTTTAGAGCGAACAGTTTTTAAGTAGTGTCAATTGTGTAGTGCTTGCGTTCATAAAGCGGTGATTATTGTCACTGACAGTTGGCGAGAAATAAGCAGTAAGACAATTGTAAACTGTTTTGCTCACCACGGGTTTCATGCATTTAGGCTTGGAGGTACCAGGAATGGCCGGGAGTGAAAATGAAAATCTCACTACTTCAGCAAGTTAGGAAACAACTGAGAATCTGATGGTACTGACCATCATCTTTGCTGTGACAATGAAAATGAAGATTTGGAAGATGCAGTCATCAGAAGCATTATATGAAGGCAGTGCATTATCTGCCCTAGGTGTCTGCACAGCGTTTGTTTATTTACAATCAATAAAAAGAATGTGCTAGTGTACACCAGATGAATTCCTCCATTGATAACTACTAGGAACTAATATACAGCAATAAAGTGCTGATGTTGTATTGATAATGTTCCAATTTGTTCTGTCTTTCATTTGACTACATAATTTGTTACTCAGTTAGTTTGTCTGTTTTATACCTTTTTAACTATTTCCATGAAACTTTGACTAATTTGGACAGCCGCTTAATTGAGCCAATATGTACTGGTCTTGATGTGTCCCAATGAACTGGAATCCACTGTAGTGTAAATCTACAAAGGCAGTTGAAGGACATAACACTGATCTTACTGTGAAGCCAGAGGACTTGGTTAAGTGCTACGCGAATACACTGCATCTGTGTTCACTAGAGATGTCACAACAAAGGCACCCAAGTGATTGGATAAGATTTAAATGAAGACAAGAGGGTTAGCAGCATTCAAAGTAAACCAGTAATCCAGTCAATGGACAGGAAGCCCGTTCTACTGATGAGGAAATTAAGAGAAGAGACTGCCGAACAGCAATGTCTAAAATCTCCGTGGATAAGGGAGTGGTAACAAACTTTGATTATGCGATTCATAGCAGAATCAGATATCAGGTTTATTATCACCAACATGTGACATGAAAATTGTTAATTTAGCAGCAGCAGTTCAATGCAATACATAATCTAGCAGAGAGAGAAAAATTAATAAATAAAATAAATCATAATAATAAATAAACAAGTAAATCAATTACACATATTAAATAGATTATTAAAAATGTGCAAAAACAGAAATACTGTATATTAAAAATAGTTAGGTACTGTCCAAAGCTTCAATGTCCATTTAAGAATTGGATGGCAGAGGGGAAGAAGCTGTTCCTGAATCACTGAGTATGTGCCTTCAGGCTTCTGTACCTCCTACCTGATGGTAACAGTGAGATACGGGCATGCCCTGGGTGCTGAAGGTCTTTAATAATGGACACTGCCTTTCTGAGACACCGCTCCCTAAAGATGTCCTGGATACTTTGTAGGCTAGTGCCCAAGATGGAGCTGACTAGATTTACAACCTTCTGCAGCCTCTTTCGGTTCTGTGCAGTAGCCCCTCCATACCAGACCGTGATTCAGCTTGTCAGAATGCTCTCTACGGTACAACTGTAGAAGTTTTTGAGCGTATTTGTTGACGTGCCAAATCGCTTCAAACTCCTAATAAAATATAGCCACTGTCTTGCCTTCTTTATGACTACATCAATATGTTGGAACCAGGTGATTACCAGTTGATCAAAAATCTACTGTCTTTTCAAATAATTCTATTGCAGAAGTGTGCTTCTTCTCTTAATTTTCCCATTTTCTAGAATAGCATCATTCTCTCCGACTGCTACTTCATGCTCATTAAAACTCTTCAGAGCATGTTTTTGAAAACTGAACAAATAACAATTTCTATTCATTGCATTTAATAGAAAATAGTGAGATTAAACAATTGGCTTTGGGATTCAAAGTATTTTCCAAAACAATGTACTTTTTACAGTTCAGGTGACATAGGTTCAATTCCTGCCACAGCCTTGTACATTCTCCTTGTGTCCACATGAGTTTCCTCCAGGTGATCCAGTTTCCTCCCACAGTCCAAAGAAGTACCAGTTAGCAGGTTAATTGGTCATTGTAAGTTGTCTCATGATTAGGCTAGCATTAAGTCGGGGTTGCGGGGCCTGAAGGCCCTGCTCTGTACTCTCTCTCAATAAATAAATTAATGGTTTTACAGAAAGGTACGAGAGCATTTATTATGGATGTGCTACTTTTGATTCTAGCAAAATATTTCATCCACTGAAGTGATTCTGTTCATACTGGCTCATGCAGGGTTAAAATCATGGCTTTTGATTCAGATAAACAATTTACTGTATTAATAACTAATTATTTTAATTCAAAAGTTTGATTGCGATTAGAATAACTGTTGTTAGGAATTACATGATTCTGACAGTTTGTATGTCCTGTAATTACTTCCTTTCACTGATTTAGATATATAAAGTATCTTTATTGAGGCAAAGCTACATGGAGCTACAATTTTTTGGTAATTTGAAGCCATTATTAAACTACAAATGTCCACTTGCTCCTTCCTGTTTGTCACTGGTACAGTTTGTGAAACTTTACTATGCACAAATTGCACGTGGCGTCATTTTTCTGGGCAGCAGCGTCTATATTTCAGAAAAACCTTTTACTGCTTGCAGACAACATGGGTATGGACTATGACATATTAAAACACTTTCAGACATGTTGGAACAGAATATTAAAATATTTAATAAATATAAATTTTGTAAGTTAGAAAAATAATTATGCAGAAAGACGAGCAAGATTAGTTACATAGATAGAGGTTTTCAAAAATTTTACACGAGTTCTGGGTGCCTAGAATGCGCTACCTGGAAGAAATATGATAGAAGTGTTTTAAGAGGCTCTTAAGACAGGCATGTAAATATGCAAAGAATGCAGCAATATGGACTTACGCAGGCAGAAGGGACTAGTTAATTACAAGCTTAATTATTTCAGCACAGCACTGAAGGCTGAAGAGCAAGTTGCTGTTCTGTACTGTTCTGTGCTGTTCTGTTTCTGTTATCATGGTGAGAATTGAACCGGAGTTATTTTCAAAGTAAATGGGCATTTAATAGTTGCAAAGCAATGAGGAGATTTCAAAGTATAGATTAATTTAGAAAAACCTTTGAAAGACAAGCCACAGGCATGATGGGCCAAACAGGCGTACCCAGTTATCCTGTGAAAAATACATGCAAACAAAAAAAAAAGTGGTTTTATTTCAGCGTTCACTGTATTCAACAGCGAGGGATGGAAACTTATGAATAATGGAGGTGCAAGTCCTTTTCTAAAGAATTTTATTACCTGAGGCTTTTTTGGAGGAAGCAACATACAATTATTAAAAAATATATACTTCTACTTCAATATGAGCAGTTATTGAAAAGAATATCTGTTGTTTCAACAGTGCAACTCAAAATCAATATAAGGTTTTGAAAATTATAACCAATGCTGGAAATCTACTTCCACATCTATGTACAATAGGCTTCAATTATACTAGTGCCTAAGAAGAATGTGGCAACCTGCCTCAAATGACTATCGTCCAGTAGCACTTACATCCACTGTGATTATATGTTTTGAGATGTTAATGATGAAACATATCAACACCTGCCTGAGAAGTGACTTGCATCTGCTCCAATTTGCTCATCATAACAACAGGTCCACAGCAGATGCCATCTCATTGGCTCTGCAATCAACCTTGAAACATCTGGACAGCAAAGAGGCATACATCAGCATGCACTTTATCTACAAACGTTTGTACTGCAGCTCAGCGTTCAATAGCATTATCCCCTCAAAACTAGTCAATAAGCTACAAGAGCTTGGCCTCAATACCTCCTTGTGCAATTGGATCCTGGATTTCCTCACTTGCAGACCCCAGTCAGGTCAGATTGGCATCAACATCTTCTCCATGATCTCCATCAGCACAGGTGCGCCACAAGGCTGTGTGCTTAGCCCCTGCTCTACTTGCTTTACATTTACGACTGTGAGGCTAAGCACAGCTCCAAAGGCATATTCAAGTTTGCCAACACCACTATTGTTGGCCAAATCAAAGGTAGTAATGAATCAGCATACAGGAGGGAGATTGAAAACCTGGCTGAACGGTGGCATAAGTACAGCCACTTACTTGACGTAAGCAAGGCCAAGGAGCTGATTATTGACTTCAGGAAGAGGAAACCAGGAGTCCTTGAGCCAGGCCCAATCAGAGGATCAGAGATGGAGAGGGTGAACAACTTTAAATTTCTCGGTGTTATTATTTCAGAAGACCTGTCCTGGGCACAGCACGCAAGTGCAATTACGAAGAAAGCGTGCAGTGCCTTGAGTTTGCAAAGATGTGGCATGACATCGAAACTTTGACGAACTCCTATAGGTGTGCAGTGGAGAGTATATTGACTGGCTGCATCACAGGCTGGTATGGAAACACCTATATTTTTGAAGGAAAAATCCTACAAAAAGTTATTCATGAGGCCAAGTGCACTTTTGAGCACATCTACATGAAATGCTGTTGCAGAAATTGGCATCCATCATTGGGGCAGTCACCGCCCAGGACATGCTCTCTTCTCACTGCTGCCATCAGGAAGCAAGTACTGGAGCCTCAGGACTCGCACCATCAGGTTCAGGAGCAGTTATTACCCTCAACCATTAGGCTCTTGAATCAAAGGGGATAACTTAACTCAACTTCATCTGCCCCATCATTGAAATGTTCCCACAACCAACGGACTCGCTTTCAAGGACTCTTCACCTCATATTCTCAATATCTATTATAATATTATTAACAGCTTATCACTATTACTTAATTCTCTTGCACAGTTTGTTGTCTTTTGCACACTGGTTAAACACCCAAGTTAGTGTGGTCTTTCATAGATTCCATTATAGTTGTTATTCTATTATGAATTTATAAGAAAATGGATCTCAGGGTTGTATATACTGACATATATGTACTTTGATCATAAATTTACTTAGAACTTTGTACATTAGTATCTTTCTTAAACTAATATATACTCAATAATTCAATTTTAGTAAGTCTTTGAAATAGTACACTAAACTGTAACATTATTAAATTCAGCTTAGTTTTTGATAGTTTTGGCATAAATTTGTGCAGAAGCATTTCCCTTGTCTGTTAGATCCCAGTTTTCTCAGGCACAACAATTCACTGAAGCACACACTGGTTTATTTTCTCCATAGTTACATGGTGTTATTGAAATCCAGAAAGGCTGCTGCACACTCAGTGACGTCTGCTCAAATTTGACAGACTGCGTCATCATCCCTCATTAAAGAGAGCGACAAACCAACTGAGGTTTAACTCACGGGCCCTCAGAAGCCATGGAATAATCACCAGTAACAAACAATCTTCCCACATCGCTTTGTTTACAGCTCAAATAGGGACTTCACAGAAACCACATAATAAAAGCCACCACTTTCCACCTCTATGATTTGGTTCTTCTATCCTGTGTTTTATTCTCACTTCAATTCAATGTAGATGCATTAGACAGCACCAACTAAAGTTTTGATCATTAAGATAGTAATTTGCTGTAACTTGATTACGCACAATTAAAAACAACATACAGTATAAGAAAAAGTAGGCTTGAAGCAATTGTTTCCTGCATTTGTAATTAGTTTACATATAGAAACATTAAAGGCATACTGTATATTAAATACATTATTGTTTTTGATCAGTCATTCAAAAGTAATTGCTAGAGCTAAGAAACATTCATTCACATAAAAAAATTAAGTATCTCACAAAGATTAATGCCAATGTAACATGACTGATGAGAAAAGTTAACCAAGTATTAAACTATTAATAAAATATCTAGTGATCATTAGTGGAATCCAAATATCATAGCACTTCCATAAATTTAACATGGATTTTAAAGTAGCTGTTGTTTGCAGCAAAATGGTCAGCAGAATAAAGAATGACCCTGAAGAATATCAATATCATTTCTGTCGCTGTGACATATAGATGGGGAGTTGGCACTAGTTCCTGGACAAACTCTCGGGAATTCAAAAATTCCTTTCAAATTCTACTACTAATTTAAAAATAAACTTCCATTTGAGCACCATCACCTGCATTTTGATACATTTCAAAGTCAGAGAGGTGTTGGTGCATGAGGCGGTATGTAGTTCTGTTGGAAGTGATCGTCTTAGACGCTGTCCTTGTGATTGCCAGACCCTGTTGGACATTGTTAACAGGGAATGCTACAAGTCCAATTCAATGATTTATTGGTGAATGGCAGGTGTGTTTGGCCAGGGAGCTGCATGGCCTTGATCGTAGCAAGGATTAGGCCACAAACTGCAGTGTCGCCTATTTGCAAATGCCCAGGACAAAGGCATCAGGTGCTGTTCTCTAGTTTTCGCTCAGCAGAAGACAAAATGTATTGGGTTCCACTACAGACTGCTGCAACAGTAATGGACTCGGGGATGTGGACTATTTTTTTTGTGTGACTTATATGTACTATATGTACCATGTCCTATGTATGACAGTTGGTATTGTGTTTTGCACCTTGGCCCTGGAGTAACACTGTTTCGTATGACTGTATTGATGGGTATTCATGCAGGGTTGGATAACAATTAAACTTGAATTTGAACTACTTGCATTATGATTTTAAAGTGCATAAGATTCATGTATTTTACCCTGTGTAAGAAAAACATTCTTAAGTATTTAGCTGGATATATTAATCACTTGATGAATAACTTTGATTCTTAATGGTCTACTAATACTTAAATCAATGCAAAGGGTTGCAAACTAATCAAATAATAAAGTTTAACACACACATACATGTTATGTGAATCCTGATTGTATGTTCATTTGCAAGGTTATCAAAACAACGCCACAATCTTGCCGCCCATGTATCAGAACAATGGGACTGTATAAAGTTAACGATACAAGTGCACAAATCAGCAATGTAGATTAACTACAGGTATTTTATTTTAAGTACATTAAAAATGTCTGTAAAATCAATTGAACAAGACTGCTTCTTTCACTCTTGAACACAAAAGGTTACCATTATGTGGGAGGAAGCTCTGTTCTAAACTGATTGAATCCATTATTACCAATTCACAATGGCAAATACTTGACAGGACATCATATCAAGGTGCTTCATAGACTATTTTCTACCACTGCAGTGTTGATTTGTATACTGAACTATAGACAGTTTACACATACAGTTTGACTAAAAATACAGAAAAGCAAATCACCACAGGAACTACATTTGGCAGCATTATCTGAAGGCTCAATTAGCCAGGACACCACAAAAGTTCTCTTACTGCATGAATAGTGATGATATCAACATCTGTCAAAACAAACATATATGGCATTGTTTTAACATTTCATCTGAAAATGGCCATCTTCATTAGTGCAGCACTTCCTCAAGACTGCAATAAGTTATTAATCTGGATTATAGAATAAAAAAATCGTATTTGCTTGTGCATAATTTGAAAAAATGGTAGAGGCATATATTTCATTATCCTCTCAAAATTTGGTGCTATTGGTTTCAGTGGAACCAAGTGTCTGAAACAAAATATAATGCACAAATCATGGTCAGTGGAGGCTGAGTAAGTCAGTCCTGAAAGGAAAGTTTCAGACATACAGAGTGCTACTCCCAGCATTGCACCAACAAGATTGACTAACCTCAAGACTCTGCAATATTACATTCACATATAAAGTGAATAAAATTACTCCAAATAAATACCTTGCGAGAAGAAAATCTAATTTTTGTTGGGCTTCCATTATGAAATGGAAGGAAGTATTAACATGTAAAGCACAATTTTTACTTTTTGTAATCTGAATTCTCCTATGTGATGGGACATTTGCTTGCATTCTCTATTTTGCATTCATATATTCAGAACATAACTATTCCCCAAAATGATGTTAGATCATACAATCATTCATCAGGCTAATTTCATCACTCATTCCATTTAATCCCCAATCCACTATAATAGCAATTATTTAGAAGCTTTCGGAATTCTTATTTCAGAGGTATTCAGCATTGTATATGCTCCTTATATATTAACTCCTAATTACTTCTGATGTTATCCTTGGACAGTGGAATTAATTTATAATTATAACAATTATTGATCTGTTGCAATAGAGTGGATTCCAGTTAATTGGACTACTGGTTAATTGGGACAGCCGCTTATTTGGGACAACTCTTAAAGAACAAAAAACTAATCAAGAAAATAGGTGAGATTCCCTTTGTCTGTTTGGGACACCATGCCACTTAACTGGGACAACAGACTGTTGCCGAACAGTTTCTAACTAGCATTATTCACATGCACTTGTGTGACATTGGACACTACATCGTCCTTGGATTGAACAGTTTTTAGATTATGTCAATTGTGTGTTTGTGTTTAATAAGCAGTGATTTTTTTTGTCACTGAGAGTGAGAAATAAGCAGTAAGGCCAGTTGGAAGAGTTTTGTTCACCACGGTTTCAAGCATTCATGTTTGGTGATGCCAGACATGGCTGTGAGTGAAAATGAAATGATTTCACTACTTCAACAAGTTAGGAAACAATGAAGAACTTGAAGCTATTGACAATCATCTTGAAAGTTACAATGAAAGTGAAGATTTGGAGGATGCAATTGTTGAAAGCTTTGTATGAACATTTTCCATTATCTATATTAGGTGCCTGCACTGATTTTGTTCATTTACAGTTAATCAAAAGAACACAGCATTGTACACTGTATGAATTTCTCTGTCAATAACTTTCAGGAAATAATACACAGTTTATAGCACTGTAGTAGATTTGATTGTGTTCTAATTTGTTTTGTATTTCATTTAAATACATAATTTGTTACTCAGTTAAACAGCAGTTTATCTTTTTTACACCTTTATTTCTTTGACTTATACCTGCCAGCTACTTACTTCATCCTCCTCACCCAGTCTCACCTATTATCTGCCAGCTTGCTCCTTCTCCTCTCTTACTCTGACTTCCTATGCCCCCTTCCTTTCCAGTCCTGATGCAGGGTCTCGGCCCAAAGCATCAACTCTTTATTCCACTCCATAGCTGCTGCCCTTCTTACTGAGTTACTCTGGCATTATATATGTGCTAATTGTTTTATCTACTATGCTAAAAGAAAATATTTGACAAGGCTACCATAAAAGTCCAGAGCGGTCTTTTATCTTGTGGGATTATTTTGATCTTATAATGAGATTTGGGCACCATCTTCCTATTCAGAAGGGAAATAGATAGAAAACTGAATTGAAAAACAAACATCAATTATAAACACAAATGGAAAATAAACATCATTTTTTCTTCTAAATTAGGTTATAAATGGCTCAGTAGCTCCACGTGCTGATTGGTTAAAGGCACCATTTAACTAAGCTAACAATTAGTATGATCCAAGTTTCATTGATCTCACAGGATTTACTGCAAATGAACAACATTCTCTTTAAAATTATTTTCTTAATATATTACATAATTCTTTTTGCAGAATTAATTCTCTGCAAATTAAAACTGGTTTGTAGAGGAAATGGGCTTCAATTGATTGTTGCTTATTTACATAATTCTCTTGATTGTTTGCTTCCTAAGTCAACGACTGACAATATTTAATATTAATGCATCAGGATGCCAATAATCACCAAAAGTTATAATTGTGCACTTCACACATCTTTAATTCCTCTAGCCTTTACTTATTCATTTATGCCATTTTGACATCATTCAAAATGCTGGAGTTTATTCTCCAGTCCTAAATTGTCATTAAGTTAAGAAATAGTTAAGAATCAACTACACGACTGTATCTGCAGGTATAAATAGGCCACACAAGGTAACCATAGCAGATCTCTTCCTCTGAAGGACATTAGGTAGGGCTGCCCATTTGAATAGAAATTCCTGGGGTTTACAGTTATCATCATGAGTATTTTTTTTACATTTTAGGTTTTTTTAATTGAATTTAAGTTCCACAATCACTATGGTGGGATCTCAGCTCTTTTCTCAGTGTAAACGGTACAGGAATATAGCCACTAACTCAATGCTCGTGCAACCATTACCACCATAATCATCAACACGATTATCTCAGAATATTACAAGGGAGTTGCAACAAATGCACCATTATTGTTTCATGATGACTCCCGCATTACAGATTTAATTCCACTTACATTGCATTACCTAGCGTCCTCATTGACTGTGAATGGGCGGATTTGTGCTGACTGATTTTAATGGAAGATCAGTGTAAGATTTTTGTGCCTCAGGATATCTAAAGACTTCAATGTGCACTCAGCCGAACTATTGGATCCAGCTGAACAGCAAGATCTCACTAACTAAAGGGCCCACAGACCTTACAGCTAGCAGCTTTATGTCACTGAGAGCTAGTGTATAGCTGGGAATCACATTAACTTTGTTGAGCCACCAACTCTATGGAAGAAGTGTTTTATTCATTCTTCTGAATGGTTTTAAATGTCTTTGATAAGTAACAACATTTAAACATTCATAAGACCTCTGGCAGCTGACAGCAGTAAATAGAGCTCCTGATTATGACCCTTGAGCCTTTTCTGATGCCTGGTGTGCTCAGGGTGTCCGCTTGCTGGCCCTCTGCGGGGAGTAAAAGTGTAGGTGAACCATGGTCAACAGTCTGGGTCCAGCATGATCAGACCTACTCCTTAATCATTATATCCGGATATATTTTTAATATTTGCTTGTGCTTTAAGAAAGGCACAGCACCTTAAGTGAAAAAATACTATATCATTTCATATCAGAATTATTATATTTACAGAAATAATATAATTTTGTTCACTACTGATTCTCTAAATTCTCATCCCTCACATTAGCCACTTCCATTTATCTCATGCTGCATCACAGTCTGGTGTGGATGCTCCAGTGCACAGGATTGCAGAGAGCCAGCTCCAATATGGATGCAACCCACTCCACCATCGAGGATATCTTCAAGAGGGGTGGCTCAAGGCAGCAGAATTTCTCACTAAAGACTCTCAGCCGTTCCGAGGCATGCCCTCTTCTTGGTACTACCATCAGAAAATGAGATCTCAGAGCCTGAAAACCCATACTCAGTGATTCAGGACTAGCTTCTTCCCCTCTGCAAACAAATGTTTGAATGGTCCATGAACCTGCAAACAATTTGTGAACATAATATTTGCCACTTTTACTTCTCTACCCCCACCTTCTTCCACTATTATGATTTTGTGTAAATGTTTGAGAGTTCTTAACTGTACTGCATTGCCTGTGTTCTGAGTTCTAATTTCCTTCCTTTATTTGCCTCTTGTCTTCTTCAATGATCTCCCGAAAAGCCTTGCAATTCAGCTATACTTTGTAAGAGTACATTCACTTCTACTTTCTTTTCACAAATGTGCAAGGCAAAAGTGGATATAAGACACAGGTGAAAGTTTATTATTAATTCTGCAACCCATTCTGTGCTTGAACAATGGGTTCAATTAATTCATCTAGTTCAGTAACTAAGAATGCAACTTTTTAATCCAATTTCCATGTATCTCTTTTTGTGTAGTACCTTAATGATTTGCAAAACGCCTAACCATGAAAACTACAACACACACAAAATGCTGGTGGAACACAGCAGGCCAGGCAGCATCTATAAGGAGAAGCACTGTCGATGTTTCGGGCCGAGACCCATCGTCAGGACCATGAAAACTGTTGTTCATTGACAATTCCTTGCTAGAAAAAATCTTTTATCAATTTCTTTTGCTTCAAATGTGAGACAACTCTTCTTTGAGGCAGAGAACTGTACCACTGACTGCGATACAATATATTGATGTTGTTTGGCTTTTTGATCTGAATCGTTTACAACAAATGCAAGTTGTAAAATGTAGCATAAAGCTTGGAATTTTATTAGTGAGAGTCATGTGAGCTATAAACATTGTATGGCAGTATTTATTGACAGGGAAGAGATTATGCATGCGTATTGAGCTTAGTAGAGTGAAATGGCACTTTAAGATATACTCACTAGAGTTGACCACGTATGTAAAATCATGGAATACCCTTGCAGTACTATAATTGGGCCATTGTATTTTGACTTATTATACTGACCATCTCAGTTATCTGGTCCATCTGCCTTCACAGTTCCACTGGAGAGCTACCGGGTTCCGATGGAGAGAGCACACCTTTCTACTATCTCACCTAGCAGGAACCTCAGTGCCGTGGTGTATGATCTGTGAACTCACTGTCACATCTGCAAGTTTTATAATTATTTACTCTAACTAATAGGTGCAGCTGGGATTTATGTACAGATTTTATATGAGACCATCTCCTACAATATTGATTCTCCAGTGAATATGCCCTCACCACAGCTTTTCACAATGTGATTAAAATGGCTGCATCCAACAAGCATGGTATTTAGCAGCCACAGCAAGGCTTGCTTCCCACTCAAGCAGCACACAATGGAAAAAAAAATGATATTGATAAATAGGTTTATTATTGGTACATTTAACAGTTGAATATAAACTTTCCTTGAGCCTAATCAAATGTGCTTTCAGCTTCTGTATCTTCGACATCTTGGGAGCGACGAGAAGAGAGTGGACGGGTGAGGTCTTCGATTATGCTGGCTATTTTATTAAGGCAGTGGGAAGCAGAGACAGAGCCTGTGCAGGAGAGGCTGGCTTTTGTGATGTGCCGAGATGCGTCCACAACTCTTTGCAGTTTCTTGTGGTCACAGACAGAGCAGCTGTTATGTGAAGTCATTGTGCATCTGAACAGGATGCCTTCTATGGTGCATCAATAAAATAGTCCCATTAACATGATTCCCACACCTGTTTTTTTGCAGGATATTTAAGCTGGTCCCTGAGAATCATAGAGAGATTAAAATACTGGAGCACATTCTGCATTAGAGTGATATTACCACAAAGGACGAAGTCTGCCTCTCCTACTCAAACTAATTTACTGAGCTATTAAAGCATGTTCCACATTATTTTATATCCTCTCTTATTCTGCAACAAAGCAATTTTTTTTTTCCAAACTGACACAAGGGAACACAACATATATCTGATTGTTTACGTTGTTTTTCTATCCATTATTTTCTTCAGGCTAATCCAAAATAATTAGGTACATGTGAGTACAATCCCTGATCAGTTGAGGTATTTATGCAAGCTGTAGTAATCTCTATCAGCTTTTGCAAATGGCTAAAGGCACCTCTTACGCAGCGCGAATGAAACTGCCGTAAAGGCTTCTAATCTTTTTTACTCTCCACAGATGGGAGTTTCTTGTCTGACGCAGATGACACCAATGACACAGGTTTTATATGGATGTTCAGAAATTACATTCCAAGTCCAAGGTTACTCAGGGCATTCTTCTAAGAACAACCACCCATTCTTGCTGGAACTAAATTACTTCATCAATGACCTTCTGTTTGTCATAAAGTCAGAAGTTGGTATGTGCACTGAAGACTGCACAATGTTCAAGTCAATAGACAATAGACAATAGGTGCAGGAGTAGGCCATTTGGCCCTTCAAGCCAGCACCACCATTCAATGTGATCATGGCTGATCATCCACAATCAGTACCCCGTTCCTGCCTTCTCCCCATATCCCTTGACTCCACTATCTCTAAGAGTTCTATCTAACTCTTTCTTGAAAACATCCAGAGAATTGATCTCCACTGCCTTCTGAGGCAGAGCATTCCACAGATGCACAACTCTCTGGGGGAAAAAGTCTGCTCACAATTCCTCAGTTCATGGCTAGAAACAGATGACCTAGATAGCAGTCGGGCTTAGGTCAACAGGTACATACTGCCACAAAGCACAAGGAAATTACCATAACCAGGAAAATGAGTCCAACCATCTATTCTTGACCTCCACTCTCAAAATCTTGGGGTCACACTGCCCAGAATCTCAAATGTATAAAGCATGTTGATATGAGAAAATCAGGATATCCTCAGTATCAGTGACTTGCCTTCTGACATCCCGAAGCCTTCAACGTATAAGCTAGGAATATGATGAAAACCTCTATTTAACTGAATGAGAGCAGTTCCAATATAAGAAGCTCAAGGTAGTGGGAGAATAAGAAAATGAAAAACAACACACACAAAATGCCGGAGGAATTCAGCAGGTCAGGGAGGATCTATGGAAATTAATAAACTGTTGACCTTTTGGGCTGAGACCATTCTTGATTGACATCCTAACCACCTCCTAAACATCCAGTTCCTTCGGCACCAGTATGCTGTGACTGCAGTGCGCACCATCTACAAAGTGCACAACAATTATCCATCTAGGTTAATCTCATAGCGTCTCCTAAACCACAGGCCCTACTATCAAGGACAAGGACAGCAGGCACAAGAGAAAACAAACAGTTTACATTGGCCTCCAGGATGCATCCCATCCTGAATTGTTACTGGATCTAAATTTAGCAATTTCCAAGCTAGCACCACTGTGGGAATACCTTCACTTGGTGATTTGCAGCACATAAAGGTGGTAGCAATTATTATCGGACATATCTTAAAAAGTAAAATAATAATAAGTGGTACACAGAAATAAATTACCTCTCAAGGAAAAATATCAATTTCCCAAAGATAGAAGCTCAGTATAAACTCAAAGTTTAAAGCATATTTATTATCGAAGTACCTATACGTCATCATATACTACCCTGAGATTCATTTTTTTGCAGGTAGTAGAACAAAGAACTACAACAGAATCAATAAAAAACTACACACAAAGACTGGTGAATAACCAATGTGCAAACTATACAAATACAGAAAATGACAATCAATAAATGAATGAATGAATGAATAAATAAATGAATAAATAAACAAACAAACAAACAAATAAATAAATAATACTGAGAACATGAGCTGTGGAGTCCTTGAAAATGAGTCCAAAGGTTGGGGAGTCAGATCAGTATTGAGTGAGTGAGGTTATCAATGCTGGTTCAGGAGTCTGATGGTTGAAGGGTAATGACTCAGTAATAATCAGCAAACAAGCATAACAAAAATGGAGTAAGATGGGGAGGCTTCATTGATTTGCTCTTCAATTTACACATTTTTGTAGTAGTGCTCCCACTGCAAAGATATGAAATATAGATACCATGGGCTATGACAGCAGCAAATGTTCTTTTTAATTGCCTGAACTCCAGTTCGGCATGTTGGTTCTCAAAAAGACAAAATACTTTTTTTTCTCCTCTTAAAATCAACATATTGCAAAATATCCAAAATCTAAATGCTGACTTTCTGAAAACAAGAAATTGTGGAAATGCATCAGCATCAGAGAAACAGGGCTAGTAGTTGTCACACTTCCTGTAAACATTCTTGATGAAGAATTTGTACTGAAAGGTACATCAACCCTTCCTTTCAGGTGGAAGTTTTGTGCACTTTCTGCTTTGCTACACAGTAGGGCTGTGGAAAAAAGCAAATGAAATTCAAATATCTGTTCTTGTAATATAAAGCAATTAACTGAGTTATCTCATTTAGGACACTGCATCTCTGAATTCATCGGAGCAAAGCCATTCACGGTGATGTTTCTGAGTGTAAAGAGGGTAAAAAAATGAATCTCAGGGTGTTATATGATGACGTATAGGTACTTGTATAATAAATATACTTTGAACTTTGAGTTTATACTGAGTTTCTATCTTTGCGAAATTGATATATCTCCTTGAGAGGTAATTTATTTTAGTAAATGGACAAGCAATGGATATGACTGGTTATATCCACATGTAACCACATGTACTGTCACATGCATGCAGACACACCTAGCACGGAGACACCAGGCAAAGTCACTTCTATCCACATGTAATTTTAAAGTGTTTTTTTTTTGCAATTAGATTGGTAATACAGACAAAGGAGCTTCACTTGACAACATCAGTACATTCAAAACCTCTAAGTAGAAACTTTTGTATCTCTAATGTCACCCTGCACGGGAAAGAACTTTTCTTTCATACAAACATAGGAGTAAAACTAAAATAGTATTTCTCATAATTTTTTCCCATGACTTCTGTCATGTTTACAAATTACGTGGTATTGTTGTCGAATGTTATTATTGTGTAATAGATCATCCACCCTCCATGCGGCTATTAGTCTGGGCATATATTATCAAGTTTGCTCCTGTGGGCCTTTAATTAGCCTGATAGCTCATTTATAATAATAAATCACAGCAGCCCATTATGGAAACATACTGGCTGAGTGGAGAAACATATACCTAATTGGACCACAGATCTGAAGTTTCATGTTTATTCACTGTACTTAGTTAAATTATTTTAATTATGATATCACTGAAATTCCTATGACTGACCTCAAAGCCCTGCTTTTAGTTGGTTGGTCGGATTGCTTAATTGGACTGGTCCATAATAGTTGATCGAAGGCTTATCTATTTGAGTATCTCAGAAACTGCTGATCTCCTGGGATTTTCATGCACGGCAGTCTCCAGACTAGAGTTTACAGAGAATGGTGCAAAAACAAAAAAAAACATCCAGTGGGTGGCAGCTCTGTGGGTGAAAATGGTCTGTTAATGAGAGGTCAGAGGAGGATGGCCAGAATGGTTCAAGCTGCCAGGAAGCCAATAGTAATTCAAATATCTGCATGTTACAATGATAAACGAGAGGAAGTCTGCAGATGCTGGAGGTCTCGGCCTGAAACTTCGACTGTTTATTCATTTCCATAGATGCTGCCTGACCTGATGAGTTCCTCCAGCGTGGTGTTGCAACAACGGTGTGCAGAAAAATATCTCTGAACTCACAACACGTCAAACCTTGAAGTGGACATGCTACAGCAGCAGAAGACCATGAACATATTTTCAGTGGGCACTGTATTAGGTACAGGAGGCACCAATAAAGTGGCTATTAGGTGTATACATAACATAAACATGAATGAAGTAGTATAGTATGATTAGTATACTGTGGCTGATATGGAATTAATGGCCAGGTGGATTAGTACTGTTAGGCAAAATAGGTGACATGAACATGGTGGACTGATTGGCCCATTTCTCTGCTATACAACTCTATGGTTAACAATTCTCAGTTATTTAGTAAGGCATAATTATTCAATACTACACTGGTTATCTCAATAGTGTTCCTTACAAAATCTTGTATTTGTCACATTCTTTTGCTTAGACATCCAAGGCAAATGATCAACAATACAAATATACATCATCCACTGCATCCTTTTTATCTATCCTACTTGTAATCGCCTCAAATAATTCCAATGGCTCATCAGCAAGATTTTCTTTGAAGGAAACCATGCTGACTTTGTACTATCTTGTCCTGTATCACTAAGTATTCCACCACCTCATCCTTAACAATTAACTCCAACATCTTCCCAATCACTGAGGCCAGGCTAACTGGTTGATAATTTCATTTCTGTTGCCCTCCTCCTTTCTTAAAGAGTGGAGTAACATATAGGATTCAAAAGAAGGTCAAGTTGTTATTATTTCACCCCAGATTTTATTTGGTAAATTATTCCTTAGAATGATTAAATTTGGAGAATACAGAAAAGGTTACAGGATTTTGAGGAAGTTGTTGATAATTTTTATTTTTGTTACTAATAGAAATGCCAATACATGTTGGCTCTCATTATGAAATCAAAAGTCTCAGACGAAGGCTTGTAAGAGTATACTTTCAAGTCCTGGCTCTTAAATGGAGCGACAAACTTAAGGCAAATTTATCAGTGAGTTATCAGCCAGTCTGGCAGGCTGACATTCTAGAATATTCTAGAACTGGTTTTAGTAGATTATTCATCAAAGCTAGAGTCCTAAAGGGAGAGCCTTAACACTCAATAATTGACTAACTAAAAATGATATGGTGTAAAAGGAGAAAAACTGTCAAAACTTTCACAAATATAAATACTTCCCAGGAATTGAATCACCCTTTCCCAAATACCTGAATTAAACATTTATTTTCATTTTTCCGCTATATAAATGGAAATGATAATATCAATCACATTGATGTTCTGTTCCACCATCCTCACTGAAAGAAAGTGACTCAGAAGATTGTTGCATGGATGGGAGGGGCATGAAGGGTGATGGACCGGGCGCAGGTTGATGGGACTAGGCAGTTTAAATGATTTGGCATGGACTAGTTGGGCTGAAGGGCCTTCATAGATGAAAGTATTGAGTGTCGGGGTTGGGATGCTATGATAAAGTCATATAGGATGTTGGTGAGGCCTAATTTTGAGTATTGTGTGCAGTTTTTATCACCAACCTACAGTAAAGCTGTAAATAAAATTGATAATTTACAAGGATGTTGGTGTAACTGGAGGATCTGGGTTAGAAGGAAAGACTGAATAGCTTCTAACTTTTTGCCCTCTGACATAGAAGGTTGAGGGGAGATTTGATAGAGATATTTACATTTATGAGGGTATAGTTAGGGTAAATGCAAGCAGGCTTTTTCCACTGGTTGGAGAGGACTACAACTAGAGACTGTGGGTTAAGGGTGAAAGGTGAAATGTTTAAGAAGCACATGAAGGAAAAATTCTTCACTCAGAGGGTTGTGCGAGTGTGGAACGTAAGTGGTGGATGCCATTTCAATTTCAATTTTTAAGAGAAATTTGGACAGGTACATGAATGGGAGGGGTATGGAGTTTGAGGGGCTGGTTGCAAGAAGATGGGACTAGGCAGTTTAAATGATTCAGCATAGACTAGATGGGCTGAAGGGTCTTTTCCTGTGTTGTAGTTTCCAATGACTCCATAAGACATTACCAGTGGACAGCACTAGTAGTCAAGCATACAATACCATAAAGACACAGGAATAGATATGAAGGAAACAGTCAGCTCGTAACGTAAGTATGCATGCACAACTTGTGAGCTGTCAGCTTGTACCACGTTTACAACAGGCCTGTACAAAGCTCTCACAGATCTTTATTGCTTATCACATTTCAACAAGCATCAATTATGCAGACATTAAACCCAGTATTTACAACAGATGTCCATGAACAATACCTTTGGAAGAAAAATGTTGACGTTTATACTTTGCCTTTGGAGATTTCAGGGTATCTCTGACCAATAAAGTATTTACAAATTTAAAATGCTTTACAAAGCTTCCCATTGGTGTTCCATATATGTGTGTGTATATATATATATATATATATATATATATATATATATATATATATATATAAAAACATATTCAGATAAATGACAGAGACAGACAGACAGAGATACGGACAGTTCATACGAGGAGCATGAATGACACAATCAGAGAAAGTGATAACAGAATGAGAAGGTGGAGTAGGAGAATGACTAGATAAGAGAAAAGAGATGAGCAAGGGAAAGAGAGATTGACACATAGTATATAAGTGAGACAAGATGAGAGAGATGTCAGGTTTATTTTCTTGCGTTAGTTTATTTTTTAATTGACCAGTTACCCTCCTCTATTCTCTATTGTTATCTAAAAACCTGCTTCATGCTCCAACGCATAACAAGCCTTGAGCACCTATCTTCTCCTGTGCTTGCAGACCAACACTAGCTCTGGGTGAAAAGCAAAAGCTTGATTTTAACATTTTCGTGTTGTTTTCTGATCTTCCTGTAGCCTTGCCCTTCCCCACCTTTCAAACATCTTCATTTGTGCAGTTTTCCAAAATATCTGCACGTGTCCAAGTTTGGTCGCCTGATTAACTCCCCACAGATTCTACCACTCAAATGCACACTAAAGGCAATTAACAATGGCCAATTAACATACCAACTCTCAAATCATCCTTAAAGTTAAACTGCTGCATCACCGGCAGCATGCCTTTCACTGCCCAGGTTGCCATCCTTCTTCCAGATACATCTTAAAACCTACTTCTTTGATCAGACTTTTATTCATCTACCCTAATAACTGCCTATGTGGCTCAGTTTCACATTTTGTTTGAGCTGCATTGAAGCACCATGGGATGTCATACAAATTTGAAGGTGCTATTTAAAATCAAGTTGTTGCTGCATTTGGCTGTGGAGGCACTGACAAGGTCAGTATAACGACCATCTCCAGTTGTCATTGTGAGGAGGTGATTGGCCAAGATTCTGAGTCAGTGCACTCGTGTAAGGAGTGTCTGGTCTGCTTTAATTTGGCTGGTTACAGCCTGTCCATTGTTCAGGCACTCTTCTATTGCCTCATACCAACTGCACCATTTGCGTGACCTGTCAAATCAGAAAAACTTGCTAAGGAAGTGAGCACTTGTTATTTTATTTGGTATTTCTTGATTTAATACCAAACAAATACAACAATTACTGTACAAAATACATAATTTACTAACAATATAAATTTGGAGAGATTGAAAGTAAATTTGAGATGAAAAGTTACACAGCTTTCTTCAATTTTCCCATTTAGGCAGTTAACTTTCAGATTACAGTCAGTGACACAAATAGTTCTCCTGGGTTGTAACAAAATCCTTTATTATTCAAGGGAATTGGAACACTTTTTTTCTCTGAGGCTTTTACCACTGCTTATTCAAGTAATTATTGACCTTTTTTGTACACACAAGTTGCCAATGATAAATTTAACCATCTATTAAACTTTCCCCTTAACTTATTTTCATGGGTCTGGAATCGCTGACTTTTTTAAAGTAGAAACTTGGGCTTCTTTGATCTGGTAACGGAATGATTGTAATTGTCTGGGAAGAAAGTCCACTTCCCAACTCTTTCCTCTCTGACACTGGCAGAAGAATGGTGGGCCAGGATTTCCTCTTTCACAGTTGTTCAAGAATCCCAGAGATAACACCAAACTGTCATCACAACCACCGGGGGGGGGGGGGTTATTTGTATGTCCATTGTACAGGAGGGTGCAAAACCCAGCTGATTCCTTCACCCTAAAATTTGATCACATTGCGCCACTTATTTCAGTGCTATACAACTGAAATTGCACGTTGGCCATTATGAAATATGACAGCCTCCTCCCAGTCAATTTCTGATTCTGAGGGTGTGTATCAAGTGACTCTCTGTCTGCTGCAAAGGACATTGTTGCTCTAAAAATTGACGGTTGCTTTATGAACCACCTTGACCTCATGGTCATGGATTACTTAATTTCCTTCATGCACCACACTGAAGGAGTATGGAAAGGAAATCTGTTTCCTTGTGGATACAAGGCCACAGGTGAACATGCAATTTAATTTCCTTGCTACAGACCCATGTCCTTTGGTACACCAAAAAGCAGCTGTATAACTCTCCCTTTCAGGTGCTGGCCAGATTTCAGGCCAGCATTGTTTACAGAACACTGAATGGTCCAGAGGTTTTGAAGAGAAATGCAGCTTATAAATCTCAGTATCCTAATTAACCACAGTTACCTTTCCAATAAGTATTCTGTGAAGTGTGGTGGCTTGGGTTCACATGGCATTAAGATTTGATTAACAGGGAAAAGCAGCTTCAGGTCATGGTAGACCGTCAGATAACTTTTGGGTAAAGAATTCTTAGACGATTCAGATTTTTATTCTATGTCGCAACTTATAATACAATGCATTTGAAACAACCATCTTAGTGCTTTGGCGATAAATATAGAATGAACTGCCTTTAATAAATAGTTCCTAAACAATACTATAAAAAATGGAAGCACATACTGCCTACTCAAGTCTAAATGCCAGCTGTTAATAGATATTTTTCTGATACATTTATAAAATTTTGCATCATCTCAGAATAGATCAAAGACAAATTCAGTGGAATTGGAATTGGTTTATTATTTTCACGTGTACTGAGTTGTAAAGAAAAGCTTATTTTGCATACAGTTCATACGGATTAATCCATTACACAGTGCATTGAGGTAGGGCAAGATATAATGATAACAATGCAAAATATAGTGTAACTGCTACAGAGAAAGTGTAGTGCAGCTAAACAAAAAGTGCAAGACCATAATGGGGTAGATTGTGAGTTCAAAAGTCCATCTCATACTCGGGGACCTTTTCATAGTCTTGCAGCAGCGAGGTAGAAGCTGTTATTGTCCTTGCTGGTACATACCTCCAGACTTTCGTACCTTCTGCGGATGGGAGAGAACAAAAGAGAGCCTGTCTGCAGTGGGTGGGGTCTTTGATTACACAAGCTGCATAACAGAGCAGGAAGTGGCATAGACAGGATCGATGAAGGGGGACTAGTTTCCATGAAGGGAATGTGATGTGAAAGTAATGGTACTTGATGAGAATTTGAAGAACACTCTGTCGCTGGAATTCACTTAACTATGGATTAAGTGTTTCTCTTTCTGTTAGAGAGAACTAATTATAATTCTCACATGATGGACCAGAACTTGTTGGGAAATTCTGGTAGTTAGTTAGGAAGTCCAAAGCCGGCTTTGCCAGCTTGGCCCCCAATTTCCCGGGTGAATGCCAATCCTGAACTTTCTGCAGCAGTGAGGCCAGGGAGATCAGCTTAGTGAATCTACATGAGGCTTCATTCAAGAATACTGAGTTCATTCATTTGAATATAAAGGAGTAGCTTCAAGGGAGAAGATGAGGTCATCCAGCTTTTTTGTATGTCTTGATTTGACCACAGCATCTGCAGTGCAGTTTGTGTTAACTACAAAGTCTTGCTTTTACTACACTTAGAGCATTCACTTCTGGTTTACTACATTATAGGAAGGATGAGAGGAAGGACGCACTTCCTTACCTGGTAGCACCGACCATCTAATGACTCCTGTCCCACCCGCTTCTTCACACTTCCACACACTATTGGCCATCCTCCCCCAGCAAACCCCCTCCCCCTAAAGGCAGTGTCTCAGCCTGAAATAGGAACACATTTTTTTTTCTTTGACAAATGTAGCTTGCCCTGCTGAATTCATCCAGCAGTTTAGTTTTAGCACAGGAACAATGAGGTTGTGTTGGTTCAGCTGAATATACACCAGAGATTGACTGGATTGGAGGACATCAGTTATGTGGATTGGACAGACTGGAGTTATGTTCCCTGCAGCAAAGGAGGTTGAAATATAACTCAATGAGTGCACATAACATTATAAATGGCATAGATGGGGTAGATAGTCAGAATCTCTTTTTGTATGGTGGGAATATAAAAGGCACAATGGCAGAGCTTTAAAATGAGAGGAAGGGGTTTTGAAGGGGATTTGAGGGGAATGATTTTTTTTTAACACTAACAGCAGTTGATATCTGGAACTCAATGCCGAAGGAGGTGGTGGAATCAGATGCAATCAGCATTTTTATGAGACATTCAAACAGGCACTGAAATGGGCAAGGTGTACAAGGATGCAGAGTGAAGGTGGGCAAAATGATTGGAGTGGTTTGGCAAAAGGGTCAGCATGGATATGATGGACTGAAGGGCCTATTTCTATATTGTATGACTCTCTGGCTAATGTGGAACCAAAAGACAAGATAATTCATCAGTCCTTAATTTAATTCAGTTTGCATTCATGTTATTGCTAGTGTTTTAATTTCTATGACTGAATAACACGGCAAGGCAGTGTTTCATCAGAATAGTTGTATTATAATTATTTTGCCTTTCAACGACAATTTGTTTTTACGTAATGAATTAGAATCAAGGCAAGGCGGTGCATCTAAAATCATATATTTCGAAAATGCCTGATGGTCATTTAATTGAATTTATTGTTTAACGATTTAAATGTTGTTGATTTTTTTCTGTTTGTTCAATTGTTTTTTTTTATATAAATTATTGTTCCAGATTCATGAATGTCAGGGATATTCAGAAGCATTGGAAGTGCTTTATATGTATGATCTCTGGCTGAGTGTTGGAGCAAAGCTATCAACATCTTTTGAAATCATGTTGTAAGCAGGGAGTATTCAATCAATTGAATAGGAACATCAATTTCTCAAACTTCCAGTAATGCCTCCACCCCCCTTGTTTCTCTCTCATGTTATCTCCTGGCCCACCAATCGCCTCCCTCTAGTGCTCCTCCTCCCCCTCCCCCTTCTTTCTTCCATGGCCTTCTGTCTCGTTCACCAATTGACTTCCAAGCTCCTTGCTTCATTCCTCCCCCCTCTAAGTTTCACCTATCGTCTGGCATTTCTCTCTCCCCTCTCCCCACCTTTCAAATCTACTCCTCAGCTTTTTTTTCTCCAGTCCTGCCAAAGGGTTTTGTCCTGAAAGGTCAACTGTACTTTTTTTCCATAGATGCTGCCCGGCCTGCTGAGTTCCTCCAGCATTTTGTGTGTGTGTTGCTAGCATTTCTAGTATGCTGCACAGGGGTTGCTGTGATACAGAATCTTAATTTTAGATTTAGGAAATTAAAATCTTAATTATAATTTCCTACAATTAAATTTAAGGTTTTCCAGCACTTAAATAGTTAACAAAACAATGAATGGAGTTTTAGAAACTAGTTATTGGACATGAAATGCAGCTTCATGGCTTAATGCCACATTTTATCTTTATTATTAATCATGCTATTTGATCTGACGTCATTTCTACATTATGCAATTAGAAAAGAACTTAAGAGATTTCATAAATTGAGCATGATTAACCACTCACAGCTTACAACATCATTAACCTCAAGATGGCATGGAAAGATACAATGATATCAATCAGTGACTGAAGTCCTGGTTTGTAATATATCAAGCTTTAACTCTACTACTTTTCAAAGTATATTTACAGTTCAAAAATGTTCTCACAAAGAAGTGTAATTCTTCCACTTTAATTGGCTTCAAAGAAAGAGCTAGGATTCCCAGAGACCTAACAGCAATGGCAACATACATTATGATTGTTGTAGTGTGTCACAATCTACACACAAATCCAAATCCACTGAACCAGGTTATTTATGTCAAAGCAGTTTGAGCACATCACACCTTGAGGAATATATTGCATTTTTGTCAGAATCTTCTTTGTAAGAACTGTTAGCTGGTTAGGCTCTACGAACAAAAAGAAATTATTTTCAAGACATAGAGAACCATGAAATTATGGTACAGTGAGTTATAGTCTGATTGCTGAGCTCAGAAACAATGATTATGGATTAATTTAGAATTGTCATTTAGAATTGAAAAGCACAATTTAAGTGGCGACATGTAAAGGTGTATAAGGTATAACTTGACAGGATACATCCAGAAGAACATCAAAGAAAGGCAGAACAAAGGAAAGTAGAACAAAGGGACAGAGATTAAGGCAGGCAAAAAGCAATTGACAAATGCAATTAATCAGAATATCAATGATCATTTAACATCCCTGTCACCTCTCAATGAAGACGTACAATGATGAATTTCATCAGCACCACATTCAATGTGTCAGTACAACCTTTGTCTGAGGAAAAGGCATTGAAGATCAAGTTTACCAAGTTCTAGGTCTACAGAGCAGCAGTCATCCCTGACCTGCATTATGCTTCTGAGCCATGGACTATAGTTAACAGGCACCTCAAAAGACTAGAAAAATACTGTTAAGGCTAAGCCCTCTAAATCCTTTATGTGAATTGGCAGTAAGAGCAACCAGTGTTGGCAGCCTCATCACTGAGCATATAATTACCGTCAGTTAGTTCTGATGAGTAGGTCTGATCCTTTGCATGCCGAATAAAAGACTCAACACAGATAGTTTATTCCAAGCTCTATCATAGCAGGAGGTTTGTGAGTAGGCAGAGCACATGATTCAAGGGTGTTCTCCAAGCTCACTTGGTAGAGTGTAACATGCCATTTCATGGAAATGCCAGATCAACAGTTACTGAAAATAGTCGAGGAGCATTCGGGATGGCCCTGTGAACCTTATCCCCATGAAGAACCCAGTGCAGGAATGCACCACTCTTAAGCCAGCTACCTATTGTCACCTATGGCAGAGAATGGAGGTCACCTATTGGATCCCTCTGCATCATCAGAAACCACAGACCCTGAGAAAATGCCTGAGAAAGTCTTCACCCTCAGTGTAGGCAACCTGGATGAGTGAAGGTAATCTCTAAATTCAAATAAAGATTATTACCAGTAGGTGGCCCGTATCTGTAAACGTAAAAATGTATTACAAAAAATAACCTACTTAGACTGATTGATTAAATAATGTGAGACAAGTTTATTAAGATACTCTGAAGTAAACTGAATATACACTAGGCCACTTTATTAGGTACACCTGTACACCTGCTTGTCCATGCAAATATCTGATCAGCCAATCATGTGGCAGCAACTCAATATATAAAAGAATGCATATATGGTCAAGAGGTTCATTTGTTCAGACCAAACATCAGAATGGGAGAGAAATATGATCTAAGTGACTTTGACTGTGGAATGATTGTTGGTGCCAGATTGGGTGGCTTGAGTATCTCAGAAACTGCTCAACTCCTGGGTTTTTCACACACAACCATCTCTTGAATTGACAGAAAATGGTGCAAAAAGCAAAGACAACATCCAGTCATTGGCAATTCTGTCAGGAGAATGGCCAGACAGGTTCAATCTGACAGACGGGTAACAGTAACTCAAATAAACACACAGTACCACAGTGGTGTGCAGAACAGCATCTCTGACCACACAACAAGTCAAACCTTGAAGCAGATGGACTACAGCAGCAGAAGACCACAAACATACACCCAATGGCCACTTTATTAGGCACAGGAGGTACCTATGGTACCAACATCCATGGAAAGAGATATGGCAGATGAACAAATCTTGGGTTAAAGAGGAGGATTGAAAGAGTGAATTAAAGAATGAAGGAAATAGGCAAACAGTTCAGCATTGGGAATTCTAAATATTAGCATTTAATAGCTAAATATTTGGAGTATTTTGAACTGTGCAACAGAGCTTTCTACCATTTCTCATCTGTAGCAAAGCTGAATTGCAGACAGATTGATGAACTTCAGCTGCCATAGTTTTCCAGTTGTGGAGCAAGTAAAATTATGTATACAGCCTTGAAATATGCAGATTGCTCAAGTTTTTGTAGGGCTGGAAACTACCAGAGAAATGCTATGTAAAGCCAATGAGGGGATTTAAGTTCCAGTACAAGTTTGTCATTCTTCCATATGCATGTATACAACTAAATGAAACAAAGTTCCTCCAGGGCCAAGGTGCAAACACAATACATAGAGTCATACACATCCTATATAGATACAATAGCACATACAGTCGCAAAATAATATCAGCACAAGTCCCTGAGAAGCATGGCCTGAAGATTGATGGTGCACAAGATATTGTCCTGGAGCCACGTTTCTGCAAGAACATGTACGCAGCAGTTCCTCATTTCGGGCTGGATCAGCTGCAGGCAAAGTCAAATTAGCTGATTTTGTGCTGGGTCCAGCCGCAGATGAAGACAATCCAGCTTGCCTTCCAGCAAACAAACACTAGAGAGCAGCACCAATGGGAGAGCCAGCCTGCAGGGGTCAGCCCATCAACCCAGCACAGATTCCAGCACGCCCACCACACCTCTGTTCTCTCTCACAAAAGCAAGTATGAGAATTTTAACTTTGAGTTGGCGCAGAATGAAAAGGCAATGTAGGGCAGAGAACAAGGATTGAGAGGAGGGTGATTAGGACGAGGTACATGCAGGCTCAGAGTTCCAAATAACCTCAGAATAGAATGAAGGTGGCCACCTAAAAATGTGATGCATCTATAGATAAAGGTTACATTGATAGATTCGAGGAAGCAAGGAATAATCAGGAGGTACCTTAGAAATGGAAATAGGAAGTTGTAATGAATTTTCACATCAGCAACATGAACCTCAGCTCAAAGTCAAATGTAATAAATAGGTTATAACCTTCTTTCTTCTGAGATAGTGCTCGTGACAGGAACCAAAGGTAGTAACTAGGGTTATCCAATATTTACATGGAGAAAATTACTGCTCAACTTCTAATGGGTATCGGACAAGCAATCTGCTATTTTAGGGATGGTGGATGTGTGGTTGAGAAATGAGTTCGTAACGTGCGAACTAAATCCTGTCGGCAGATATGTCTGGCTATCAGACAGCAAAATGATGAGAAGCAGTAGCAATTAAGAGCAAAGAACAGTGGCATCCAGTGCACAAGTTTGATATCAGCAATTGTTGCAATAACATTCTTTTGAAAGCTGAAAGGCGTTCCTTTTGCTAACTACCTCAATATTAATACGCACATTGGCCTATATCAGCACTGGCCCTTTCCTTGGTGTGCACTCTATCTGATCTGCTATTATTGAATTATGAAGGTCCAAACCGCACATTTGTGGATTGGCATATATAATATGCATTCATGAAGTGACACAGGTTCTATATTATATCCCTGATAGTTAGTATCTGAAATAATATAAAAATCAAATCAATTAAAATAGCATTAGATCAGGACAAAATACTATATGAGTTTGGTTGTTCAAGTAAAAAGATCTTTGTTACTAATTCATGCAATGTGGGTATAACTGTTGTGGTTAATATTTTTGTTCTCAGGGTATTTCAAAGGGTGGTTAAGGTGAAAGTATATTGCTCAGCATCTGGAATACATACGTCAGGTTGGATAAAGATAGCAGATTTCATTCTCGGAAGACAAGTATTGAAGCAGATGGGTTTATACAACAATCTATTAGCTTTATAATCACCATTATAGTTAACATTATTATAATTCCAGATTTAATTGGTTAGTTCACTGTTAACAGAGTTTAAAGTTTTCCATTGTGAGGAGATGTGAAATTATTACAACACATCATGGATTCAGGACTATGTACTTACTAATCTAACACAGAATTTCTACAGATTTGGAAATCCAGAATAATGGACTGGACTATTGAAGGCCTGAGACATCAACCCTTTGTTTCTCTTCATAGATGCTGCCTGACCTGTGGAATTCCCCTAGCATTTTGTGTGTGCTATCAGAACAACAACTTTGGTATCATACATCATACTTGCATTAATCAAGCGACTTTCAAGTTCTCAGGAAGTCCTAAAATGGAATGCAACTAAGTCAGTACTTGGGGGGGAAAAGCATTGTAAATGCATAGCTGAAGCTAGGATGATAGGAAGATAAGTTGTAATACATCGAATGTTATCAACTGTTATCTATGTTTACTTTCTTATGAGCATCTATTGGATCACCCTTATTAATGTTCTAAAAAAAATCTATAATCTGTTCAATCCAAACAACTATAGAATCATGGAAATATATGGCAGAGATTAGAGCTAATTGGACCACTGTGTTCACACTATCCAAAAATTGTAACTACCGGTATCTAGGTTATGTCCAACTGCCAGTTCTTGATTCATAACCTTATAGTTTATGGTTCTTCAAATGTTCATGCATATAGCATTAAGATTCATGAGGCGTTTTTGTTCCCCTTCTGTCCTTTCAGTCAGTCAGTTCCAAACACCCTATTAACCTTCTTCTAATTGACCTAAATTCCCTCTAATTATTGATTTCTCGACCAAAAAATAGATCCTCCTTGTTCAATCTGGTTAATTTGACACACTTCAATTATATCTCCACTCAGTCCTCTGTGTTCCATTGAAAGCAATTTCAGCTTAGTCTCCTCGTAACAGTAATTCTCTATCTATATCCTTATAAATCTCATCTGCATTCTTTCTACTGATTCTCTATCATTCCTGTAGAATGATAACTGGATCTGTACACCTTATTCTAGCTATGGTCTATCTAATGGTTTTTGGCTGGATTCCCTTCTTTGTATTCCATCTCTCAGATGATAGACAACATTACTGTATATAGACTTAAGGGAAAATGAAAGATATATGCATGACCACTCCAAGATCCCTCTGTTTCTCAACACCTCCGCATTTCTGTTCATTAAAGTATATTCCTGTGACTTGCTTGTCCTCTCTAAATGCCACGTTTTATACCTTGGAATTTATACCATTTGCCACTTTATCTTCAACTAACTAGTTAATTGATATCTTATAGTCCTAGAGCCATAGAGTTGTATGGCACAGAAACAGGCCCTATCATTCACCATGTCCACATCAACTATTTTGCCAAAATACCAACTTGGCTCATCTCTGCTGCCTCCATCTCACCACCCTCCATGTCCTTTTTCTCATGGTGAATACAGGTATTCAGATTCTGTGATTCAATTACTCAGGACCTTTCCCAGGCTGAAGGAGACTGACTGCAGCTGTGGACCGACTGAAGATGTGGACTAACTAAAAATTTCTTGCATACAGATTTCAGATTTTATGTACAGGGTGTATGGTGAAAATTTTCAATGCCGTTTACGTTAAAAAGCACCAAATGGTTTTTCGGATTGCTCATTCACAAGCAATGTCTTAAATGAACATCTGCTTGCTCCATTGAATGAAGTAATAGAGCAAATGAAAATGAAAGAGGCTGTGCAATATAACTTACACTATGTCATTAATACACAAAATGCTGACATACGACATCTGCTGCTACTTTGTACAAATGACCAGACCATTATGTCCAATACTTTCATCACTGCCAGCTGCAAAAGGTAATTGCTAATTGTGTATTGATCCAAAACAATAGGATTATATGTAGACTGCTTTGGCAGGTGTATTGAAAAGATGTCTGTTTATTCTAACGATGCAGTTTTGAATAATTTATCAAAGGTGTTCAATTTTTTTTTAAACTGTCACCAACAGCTTTCAATATAACTCGGTTAATCAGACCTACCCATGGTAGAGTATTGTGCAGTAGAGCATAAAATTTGAAATAAATTACTCAAAGAGCAAACTTAACCATATACACTTGCAGTAAGATGGTGGCGCATTCAATTGCAGCAGCCCCTATGGGGGTCAACCAAAAGTGCTATTGTCCTTTTTAAATGAACTTTTAATAATCATAAGACATTGCTGGACATTAAGAAGTTAAGAGTATTACAGAAGGACCCCACCAATGAGTTGTTCATTGGTGGAGAAACTGAAGGAGCTGGATGGTGCAGATTGTGCTGTTGCCTGTGTCAGAGAGGCATTGGTACGCAAAGGCTAACAGCCAACGATCATCTTATTCACTTTTCTTGTGACAGCACGACCCTGTCGGACATCGTTCACGTGGAATGCAGCATCTGATTCACTGATTTATTGGCGGACAGTGAGGAGGTTGTATGGCCTCAGGACTAGGCCTCAAGCTGTGGTGTCACCTGCTTAAAGCTGCCCAGGAAAGAGGCGTCAGAGTCGGTGTGCTCCACAAGAGGTGGTGTAGTGTGATGTCCAAGCTGGAGACGGCTTCCCCCTAGACCTTGCTCTGCAGAAGAAAAGCTCTGTTGTGTTTGAGTAGAGATCGCTGCAACATTCATGGACTCAGGGTCTTGGACTATATTTTTTTATGTGACTGTACTTCACTGATATCTTATACATGCTTGCTATCTTACGTGTGCTATATGTGCCTTGTGCTGTGTGTGATGATGGTACTGTATTTTGCACCCTGGTCCTGGAGTATCACTGTTTAGTTTGGGTATTCATGCGTGATCATGTACACTTGAATGTCAATTAAACTTGAACTTCAATGCACTGAAATGTTCTTATTATTCCTTCTTCTTCAGCTGTTTACCTCACCTACCTATCACCTCCATGCTTCTTACTTCCACCAGGCCTTCTCTCCCAACCATCTTCCCCTTCACCTGGACTCACCTGCCAGCTTGTACTCCTTCTCCTCCCTCTGGCTACAGCTCCCCTCCTTTCCAGTCCTGATGAAGTGTCTCAGCCTAAAATGTTGAGAGTTTATTCATCTTCATAGATGCTGCCTGACTTACATTTTGAGTGTGTGTCACACTGGAAAAGACTGCTTTTCAGACACCATTTAAAAACTGCTAGCACTCTTGTAAACCTTTAAACATCCCTTACAGGATGGTAGCTAGTAAGTAGCACTAACTTGGATAGAAATCTTGGTGGGGATTTATAACAATGACATACACTTGAAGGATAATTACTCTGGTAATATACCTTAGATCCATTTATCATTTGACTCCTATTGGCTTTATTAAGGAAGTTATTTTAATATTGTTTTGTTTCTATTTAAAAAAACACATCTTGTGTAATGTGCATTAACTTCAAAAACTCAGCAGAACGTGGAGTAACTGTAGAGTAAGAAATAATTTAACAATTTTTAATTGGAACTATACAATACTTAAGTTTTAATTGGAGTATAGTCGATACAGGTAGCCAATGGAAAAGGCTGAGAGGAAATGGAAAAATGAAGGTGGAGAGGCTTAAGAAGCACTTAACAAAGCTAGCATTCACACAAAATCCAAATGTCAGTTAAGAAAAGGATATAATTAGCCAGAGGTATTCAACATTTAACGTAATCTGAGGGGTTGTGATTTAAAGATTATTTGAGTTGTAAATCACTTGAGATTCACTTAAATTTTCCATGCTTCCAGATTAATTCTGTAATTAGGCTATTGGTTTTTGTAATCATCCTTGGGTAATCAGCGTTGCCAGAGAGATCCTAGTCAATGGAGGGATAGAGAAGTTGGTGATACAAGTCTTTATTCATCCTGACAAACATGAATTCTCCTTGAGATTCCCCAGGTACAATCTCCCAAACTCAAAGTACATTTCATTTTTAGACCCTAGAGATCAAAAGTAACAACAGGTGATTCAATGCAATTTCAATTGGTACAATGCCCTCATTAATTTCAATACTTTGAGTCTGACAATGCTTCAACTGAGATACACGTCCACAATAGGAGATACCGCTGAATGTTCAAACATCTTTACTGGGACAAAGAAATTCACATGGATAGCCTAAAAGCTTCTGAGGACAGAGATCCCAGATACTCAAAATTAATGTTGTCAGAGCAGCTTCTCTGAGTACACAAACATTCCAGATATTCAAATCAAATAATGCCTGTGACTACGTTTGAGGCACTCATTTGCAGTCAGGTCTGAGTGCTTCCTTGAACTCGGTCATAATGGTGCGAATAACTTGGCCATAAAGAGCATTTGTTTAGCAGTGGGAGCTCGTCCCCACTACCACCTTTCAGCTATGACTACATTTAAAAGCCCAGCATCATGACTCCTGTCATCAAAGCCAAACAGAGTACAAGCACTCACCATCTGACCAAACACTCCAGGCACTTCAAGTTGCTAGAAGCAAAGTGCAACAGACTGCAAGGCAGTGGGCAAATGAGTACTGGCTTCAGCTCAGTGAGGACACTCAGACAGCAGCTGTGACAGGCTACATCAGTTCGATGTATGATAGTATCAAGAAGGCCCTTGGCCCATTGCAGAGCAAGACAGCACCCCTGAAGCGATGAAATAATCAACTATAAAAGCAAGCAGATGGGGCACTGTATAGAACACTATTCTGAGCTCTACTCGAGGGAATATGTCATTGTTAGCTCAGCCATTGATGCCATCGATTGTCTACCTGTCATGGATGAACTTGACTCCAAACCAACCATTGAGGACCTCAGCAAGGCAACTGACAGTCGGGCCCCAGGGAAAGCTCCTGGCAATGATGGGATTCCTCCAGACCTGATCAAACTCTGCAAGAGCACACTCCTCCAACCTTTACACGAGGTCCTCCATCAGTGCTGGAAGGAAGGAGCCGTACCACAGGATATATGAGGCATCTCTACAAACTCTGGCAGAATGGGTCTACCTTGAGTCCCAATGTGGCTTTCGCGCAAGGAGGCCAACTGTCGACATGATTTTGTCATTCCTTCAACTCCAGGAGAAATGCAGGAAACAACAAAAACCCCTCTATGTTGCTTTCATCGACTTGACCAAAGCATTCGACCTTGTCAGCAGGGATGGGCTCTTTCAGATTCTCCTCAAGATTGGCTGACCCCTGAAACTCCAAAGTATCATCAAATCATTTCATGACGACATGAGGGCTACTGTTCAGGATGATGGCAGCTCATCAGAACCCTTCACTATTCCTAGTGGAGTGAAACAAGGACGTGTGCTGGCCCCAACGTTATTCAGCATCTTCTTCTCTCTGCTATTGAAGCACGCGTTTGGGACGTCGACAGAAGGCATCTATATGCACACCAGGTTTGATGGGCAGCTGTTCAACTCTGGACGCCTGAGAGCAAGAACAAAGGTGCGAAAGATCTTAATACGTGACATGCTGTTTGCTGATAATGCTGCTGTCACCTCGCACACCAAACAGCAACTACTAACTCTCACGAACCGCTTCTCTAAGGCATGCAAGGACTTCGGACTTACCATCAGCCTAAAGAAAACAAATGTCCTTGCCCAAAACGTAGTGGAGACACCAGTCATTACCATCAACAATTACGATCGAGAAGTGGTCCACAAGTTCACCTACTGGGGGTCGACCATTAGCGGCACTCTCTTCCTTGATGCTGAAATCAATAGGCGTATTGGCAAAGCAGCATTGATCCTTGCTTGATTCTCCTCGCAGGTCTGGGAGACTCTAAAACTCACTACAAAGACCAAGACTGCTGTGTACAATGCATGCGTTATCAGCACCCTCCTGTATGGTAGTGAGACTCGGACCATCTACTCCAAACAGGAGAAGAAACTCAATAGTTTTCATCTGCGCAGCCTTCGCCACATCCCCAGTATCACCTGGAGAGTCAAAGTCCCAAACTCTCAGGTGCTTTCCGCGCTGGACTTCCCACAGTATTCACACTTTTAAGACAACACAGTCTGTGCTGGCTGGGCCACATCTGTCATAGGAAGGATGGTAGACTGCCAAAGGACGTCCTCTACGGAGAACTAGCAACAGGCAAGAGGAACGTTGGTAGACCTCAACTTTGCTTCCAGGACTTCTGCAAGCATGACATGAAAGCCTTAAAAATCAACAGAGTGCTGGGAGGATACAGCAGATGACGGCAACAAATGGCGAGGTACTCTTCAGCAACACCTAGAGCAAGGCGAAAGAGTAATCCTGAGTCAGTTTGAGGAGCGGAGAGCATAGCAGACAACAATTCCACAACGCCCTACACATGCAGCAACTGTGGCAACGCCTGCCGTTCCAGGATCGGACTCAACAGCCACAGTCGACGCTGCTCAACAAACCAGTGACTACCAGAGGCGCAGTATCCATGGTCGACCACGACCGACGGAGGCCACACACACACAACTTAGCCATAGTTGCTTTGTTTGCTGTTGGCCAGTTAATGTTCCCCATTGTTTTACATATGTTTTTTACTCAGAGAGTGGTGAGTGCATGGAATGGGCTGCCGGCAAATGTGGTGGAGGCAGATACAATAGGGTCTTCTAAGACACTTTTGGATAGGTACATGGAGCTTAGAAAAATAGAGGGCTATGGGTAAGCCTAGTAATTTCTAGGGTAGGGACATGTTCAGCACAACCTTGTGGGCCGAAGGGCCTGTCTTGTGTTGTAGGTTTTCTAAGTTTCTATATGGCTGATATACAGTATACGAGAATATTTCATGGTCACTTCACTCTGCAAACCATATCTCTTCAAAATGACTACTGCTTTCAAATTCAATTAAGAACTGAGCACTTTTTTATGAATTAATATCTGCTATATTTATATAATTCCATTAACGACCGAATCCCTAACACTCAGCATTCTTTGTTTATTTATCAGTGATGTGATAAATCGCCAGTAGTTTATGAAGCAAAAATGTTATTAGAAATTTACAACTTATAAGACTATAGGACCATAAAATATAGGGGCAAAATTAGGCCATTCAGCCCATCAAGTTTGCTCTGCCAGTCATCCATGGCTGATTTATTTTCCTTCTCGACCACGTTCACCTGCCTTCGTTTGACACCCCGACTAATCAATGACATCAACCTCCACTTTAAATATACCCTATGACTTGGCCTCCTCAGTCATGTGTAGCAACGAATTCCACAGGTTCACTAATCTGGCTAAAGAAATTACTCCTTATCTCCAGTATTCCTTCTACTTTTTTTTTATATAGCTCTTCAGACCAAACATTGGCTGAGCAGGAAATTTTTACACGGTTGGAAAACTGCATGGCACTTTAATAATAAACATTATATAAATGAAAATTCCAGCTCGGCTGTAACAAAGGCTGTGTGCACGGAGCCGTTACTGTGTGGCTGTGCACCCACACAGCTTAGAAGAACAGTGCTTACCCCTGTTCTAAAGGGGAGTCCTCCTGTTCTGAGGCTGTTTCCTCCGGTCCTAGATCCTCTCCATGCTGACACTGTCTAGGACTTTCAATAAACCCCCTCCCCCATTCTACTAAACTCCAGTGACTACAGGTTCAGAGCCATCAACTGCTCCTTATATGTTAACCCTTTCATCTTTCATTCCCAGGATACATTTACTCTGGACCCTTGCCAATGACAGCACATACTTTCTTAGATATGAGACCAGAAACTGCCCCCAACAATTCTGGAAAGTTCAGTAACCTTTCCAGCACTCTCACTCCCATAGATAATGCTTTTCCAAGCTGTTGAACACCCTGCCCCACCCTTGCCTACTATTTAGTTTAAGTCCCTATCCGCAGCCCCAGTTATGCAATTTGTTAGGTCACTGTTCCCAGCATAGTACAGGTGCAGCCCATTCCATATGAACAGAATTCTCCTTCCTCAATACTGGTGCTAGTGTCCCATGAAATCAACCCACTTCTCACCCACCACTCTTTAAGTCATACATTTAGCTCTCTGATCGTACTACCTCTGTGCTAATTTGCTAGTGGCCGAAATAACTATTACCTTTCTTGGCTCTGCATTTTAATGTAGTCCTCAGCTGTTCAGACTGGATCTGTTCCCTCCCACTCCTTTTGCAGGTTAGATGAGATGCTCCAAACCCGGGCACCAGACAGACAACACAGCCTTTCTATAGCTCCCACTGTCATACTCACAGGGCCCAACAATCTTAGACCTGTTGCACCAACGCCACAGACAAAGAAACCTTGCAATATGTGACCAGGCCACGGTTAGTTGGAATTCCTTCCTCGGGGTGGGGGGGGGGGTGTGTGTGTGTATAGATATATATATAAAGCTGTAAATTTCTAAGGACAATAAACCCTATGTTCTTGATGTAACCTTTTCTTTATGGTTTGATTTCTGCAATTTCAAAATGTTACAAAAGGCAAGATGTCGAGCATGTTCAAGCACTACCTCTTAGATCACCCTACGTGCCTCACTCACAGTTTCACCCTCTTTCCCCGGCCACAGTCTGATGTTGAAGCAGTTAATCTAATGGGTGTGACTGCCTCCTGAAACAGTGTCCAGATAACTCTAACCCTCCCTGATGCATCACAGTGTTTTAAGCTCAAATTCCAGGATATCAGCTTTGAGGCTGAGTTCTTTCGAGCAACCAACACTTGCTGCAGATGTGGTCATCAGGAACCACCTTGGTGCTGTTTCCTGCACCCATGAGGAACCAACAACTTCGCCTCCAACTTGCACCCTGTCCTCAAATTTACCTGGTCCATTTCCGACACTTCCCTCCTCTTTCTCAATCCCTCTGACTCTCTCTCTGGAGACAGCTTACCTACTGATGTCTATTACAAACCCACGGACTCTCACAGCTACATGAACTATACCTCCTCCCAGCCTGTTACTTGTAAATATGCCACCTCCTTCTCTCAATTCCTCCCTCTCTGCCGTATCTGCTCTCAGGATGAGGATTTTCATTCCAGAACAAAGGAGATGTCCTCCTCCTTCAAAGAAAGAGGTTCCTTTCCTCCACCATCAACGCTGCCCTCAACCACATCTCTTCCATTTCACACACATCTGGTCTGACCCCATCCTCCTGCCTCTTGTCCTCACCTACACCCCACCAGCCTCCACGTCCAGCACATAATTTTCCAGAACTTCCCCCATCTCCAGTGGGATTCCACCACCAAGCACATCTTTCCCTCCCGCCCCCCATTTTCTGCTTTCCACAGGGACTTCTCCCCATGTGACTCCCTTGATTATTCATCCCTCCCCACTGATCTCTCTCCTGGCACTTATCCTTGCAAGCGGAATAATTGCAGCACCTTCCCCTACACCTCCTCTCTCACTACCATTCAGGACCCCAAACAGTCCTTCCAGGTGAGGTGATACTTCACCTGTGAGTCTGTTGGGGTCATATACTGTGTTCAGTGCTCCCGGTGTGGCCTCCTATGTATTGGTGAGACCCAACGTAGATGGGGAGATCGCTTCGCCCAGCAACTATACTATGTCAGCCAGAAGAAGCGGGATCTCCCAGTGGCCACCCATTTTAATTCCACTTCCCATTTTCATTCCAGTATGTCCGTCTACTGTCGCGATGAGGCCACACTCAGTTTGGAGAAACAACACCTTATATTTCATCTGGGTAGACTCCAACCTGATGGCATGAACATCGATTTCCTGAACTTCTGATAATGCCGCCCCTCCCTTTCACCATTCCCCGTCCCTTTTTCCCTCCCTCTCCTTATCTCTTTGTTTGTCCATCACCTCCCTCTGGTGCTCCTCCCCCATCTTCCTTCTTCCATGGCATTTTGTCTTCTATTAGATACCCCCTTCTCCAGCCCTGTATCACTGTGGTGAACTACATATACCTGTCTGGACACGCCCCTCCGCTGACTGCTCCTGTGGCTCCTCCCACAGACCCCTGTATAAAGGCGATTGGAGACACTGCTCCCCCCTCAGTCTCTGAGATGCTGTGCTCCGTTTTGCTGCCAATAAAAGCCTATTGTTTGCCTCCTGTCTCCGAGAGTTATTGATGGTACATCAATCTCTTTCACCAATCAGCTCTCCCCCTCCCAGTTTCACCTACACCTTGTGTTTCTCTCTCCCCTTCCCCACACCTTTTAAATCTACTCCTCATCTCTTTTTTTACCCAGTCCTGCTGAAGGGTCTTGGCCTAAAACATCTCTTCTTTTTTTTTCATAGTTGCTGCCTGGCCTGCTGAGTTCCTCCAGCATTTTGTGTGTGTTGCTTGGATTTCCAGCATCTGCAGATTTTCTCTTGTTTGTGTCCACAATGGGGTCTACCAGCTCCTACATTAAACAGCCGCAAATCATCACCTGATCCCTATATTTTCAAAGTGATTTCAGACTTGCTGCTGAATTTTGACGCATAGTTACAGTTCCTGCGTCTGTAGTGAAAAATTCTCTCTTACTAAAGGATTGAAAATGTCAAGTTTAAAAGTTATCAAAGTATATGGCTGCTGCCAAGCAAAATATTCATCTGAGTACCCTTAAACTGAAAAAAAAAACTTATCTTGTATGACTTCTTTCACTCAAATCTCCACAGCTAGAGAGTATAGTTCAGAATGAAGACTGTCTATTTGAGAGCTGCAAGGCACAGTGTGGTCACAATGTACTTTGCCATTGTGGAATACGGGCCTCCAGCAACTTATTGTCGCTAAAAAATATATGCTTAGGGTCTGGATCGGTCCCAATTAAATAGGCTAAAATGGTGTAGAGTCCTTGAAAGTGAATCCTTAGGTTGTGGAATCAGAGCAGAGTTGGGGTGAGTGAAGTTATCCATGCTGGTTCAGGATTCTGATGTCTGAAGGGTAACAACTGTTCCTGAACCTCATGGTGTGGGACCTAATGCCTAATGATATCAGTGAGTTGATGGCAAGGCCTGGATGGTGTGTGTCTTTGACGATGGATGCTGCTTTAATGTGGCAGCGCTCCATGTAAATGTGCTCAGCTGTACGGACAGCTTTGTCAGTGATGGACTGGGCTGTATCCACCATTTCCTGTAGTCTTTTCCATTCCTGGGCACTGGGGTTTCCATATCAGGCTGTGAATCGGGGGTGGAGCTTAGGAGGCGATGGCACCTTACAGCAACTCGTTTGCCTGCATCTTCAGAAACAGCTCTATTTCCATCCTTAATATCTCTATTTTTCCCTTTCAGGGTCCTTCTGAAGATCCTAACCTGGAGTTACACGCTGACTATGGTTCTTTGTGGGAATAGGACCCGCTCTCAGGGCCTCACAACTGGCCGCTATTCGATACACCAAGGGAGCAGCCTAGAAGGCTCAGGGTTCTGGGGTTTCGTGGCTCTGGAGGCAGGAAGACTCGAAGTCGGTGCTGCCGCCTGATGTGCCATGGGAGTACACGGAAGATTGAAAGCAGCAAGCTGGCTGCCCAGAGACCCGACTTCTTTGGGCACAGAGCTTGGGAAAAGTGACGCAACAGACTTTTAACATCGTAAATCAGCCAGTTGTTTGTTATGTCTCCCCCTTGCTGTGAAACGGGGGCACCTCTTTTTCCCTTATTGGAGAGCAAGTGAGCCTGTGGTAGGTCGAATTACCGGGTGAACGAGTAGTCTTTGGGGTACTGCCAGTCTGTGTCGTTATTGCTGCTTTGCTGCATGCTTGAGTGCTCAGTGGGGGTGGGGGGATTGTTCCTTTGCTGCTGTTTATGCATATGGGAGGGGGAGCTGGGGGGGGGTACACTTTGGGGTTCTAACATTTACTGACATTCATTCTTTGGGGCACTCCTCTGCTTTCGTGGATGGTTGCGAAGAAAAAGAATTTCAGGGTGTATATTGTATACATTTCTCTGACATTAAATGTACCTTGAAACTTTTGATGCGACTCTTCGGCTGTGATGGTACTCTCACTGCACATCTATAGTTTCCAAAGTTATTGGTGACATGCCAAATCTTCGCAAACTTCTAAGAAGTTATGGCTTTTCGTAAATTCTATTGTGTTTTTTAACATTTTCCTGCAAATGCCCACAAGAAAATGAATCTCAAGGTATTATGTGGTAATATGTACACACATTGATATTAGATTTTACTTTGAGCTTTATACTGGTCCCATTACATTGCAATTGATTAAGGCCAGACCTAAAATTTTCCTTTCCAACTGCTCTTTATACCACCTACACTAAACTTACCTGATGGATGCTGTAGTTCCAATCAATGTCCTTTACCTCACTGACCTGAGCTGACTGGAGGCCCCATGCTGGGTCGTCTAATGCCTATTTATTCCACTACAGGAGTCATCATTAGGAGGTACAAGAAATATCTGGACCAATAAACTCCTGAAGAAACTTTAAAGGTTGAAAAGCAATACATTAACCACACAGAAGCACCATCCTTCATTTGATAATCTAAGAAGTAAACATTATTGCAGAATTTTGCAATCTGAAAATTATAGAAATACTACAATCAAAAACTACATGTTCAGCTGGGTTTAAAAAGTCATATTGGTTTCAATATGGAGGGTTAAGTTACTTATTGTTCATTAATTCAATAATATGATTCAATCTTCCTGTATAACATTTTAAAAGGTTTTAATCATTTGCTTCATTTTTAACAGTTTATTAATGTCTCTTATCTGGCCATTAGTATCGTTAAAGAATCAGCTGGCAAAAAGTGCATTTTAATTCCAAGATCTAAGCTGGGACAACGGATTTTGAAAAGAAGAATGGAGATGTCATTTCCTCTGCAAATTCAGTAAGCAAGAGGTGCAGAGGAGCAGAGAAACCAGAGGGTCCATAAAGACAAGACACTCAAATCAGTGATATAGGTTAATGACCATCACCAAGGCAGATAATAAGATGGAGTTCTGTTCTACATTTGCAGGGGAGACCAGAACTAGTGGCTGTTAGTATAAGATGGTCATTAATGAATCCTTAAATCCTACAGGGATTTCATAAAAAATCTCTTTAACCTGAATGTGGAATTCTCCATTACAAATTATGGAGATAAATAGCATGGGTCCATTTAGCTAACTCTTTATAAATTCCACATCAGTCATCACTTGAACTTGCATATCTGATCAGACCTTTGAATTATCAGTCCAGTAACATAATGATATTGCCACATCCTCATCTTTTTTTGCATGTGCAGGCCAGCAAATTATGAGATTGAGAAATGGCTGACAATTACAGATAAGCACTCTCCCAAATGTAGGGAAGACACTGCTCACAAAATAGAATGCCCTTTACCAATTTAACTATTAGTCCAGAATTTGCGATTGTAATATTGGTGAAATTGCCAGCATAAATGTCTGGAGACCTGAAAAAAGACAGCATCTTGAAATAAACTGAATAATAGCAGACCTGGACTGCTAAAGTACCTGTTCAGGAATGCACCACAGCAGCGACAATCCTTCAGCTTTTGTATTAAGCTAGTTTGGTTACTTAGCAATGAATTTGCATAACGAACAGTATTAGTTGTTTACTGGTATCTGAACTCAAATATAAGCGCATTACTCTAGCTAAGTTTTCACTGCATTAAACATTTTTATATATCATCTATATATTTTCTTGTCTCTTAAATGTGAAAGGAAGCAGACTCAACCTAATTGATTCCCACTTTTATTATCCACTGGGGACAACTCTTAATCAAGCCACTCTTTTCAGAGAAATATGGAATGGACTAGACTAGTTTCAGACTCAGCACTCCCACACAGAGGTCCGGATTGTTAGTGGTGCTCCAGTTTGAGCAGTCACAAGCATCCATTGCTCTGTACATTGAATAGGACACTTGCTGGGGTTGCCTAATGCGGTGCCAGTAACTGTGCACAGTCACTGTTCCACAATGAATCTACGGCAGTGAGGCTGCCAGTGGGAGCTCACAGCTGCAGCGTAGCTGGCACAGTGATGCTAACAACAGGCAACGCCAACTCCAAGTATTAAGGGACATTCATATCCTATGGTCACCCATCACCTCTTCTTGGACGTGATAGGAGTGGCTGAGTCTAAATGCACGGTTCTCCCCAGCCCAAGTGGATGGAAACCATTGTCTCGTGAGACCACGGATCCGCACCTGGAAAGTCTTGCAAGTGTCCTCTCCAGGACGCAGGCCTGGGCAAGGATGTATGGAAGACCGCAGTTGCCCAAGCAGCAAGTCTCCCCTTTCCACGACACCGATGTTGTCCAAGGGAACGGCAAAGGCCAATACAGCTTGGCATCAGTGACATCACAGGAGTTACCAGAGCGAGGTTGAAGGCAATGTCAGACTGCCTTAGGGACTCCAGCTCCGGATTTGTTCTCAGGGTTTATTCACGAAGCCTTTCCCATGAATGGGTATGGCCACAAGACAGCGGAGGTTTGAAGTCAGAGTTTTCTTCTCTTAGACGGACTGCCTTCCCAGGCTGATGAGCTCCATCTACCTGAAGCACTGGTTTTAAGGCTCCAGGACCCGCCTTGGCCCCTTCTCCTGTCAATAGAAACAGTTCCGCCGGGCCTAGAGGCTAAGCCACACGAGAAGGCCAGGAGTTGGACTTGGTTGTCAGAGGCTATTTGAGGCACATGCCGTGAGGAGCACTTTTAGGTAGTGGGAGCCTGTCCCCACCACCACTCCTCAGCTTGACAACCAGCCCAGATACTGCTCTAGGAAAATAAGCTCATTTATGGAACTTTTTAAACTTTTTAAAATTAAATCTTATTTAATGTTTTTTCAAGTGCCTGCTGTGGGAAAACTGTGGTACTGTATTGAGATAATTTCTGTGCAGTATTTTCATTTCAACCTTCTCTGAAATAATTTTATTGAAAATATTATGCTGTTTTAAATGGTGATCAGTAGTTATTTTGAAATCAAACTCAGAAATTTCAGATGTTTTTCAAAGGCTCAAACACTTTATTGTTTTAGAATTACGAAGTCCACAACTGAAAATAAAGAGCTAGAATATTGACTTGTACAAGTTTTAAGTGCTGAAACTGAGGAGAAAGAAATAAAACGCAAGCACATGCAAGAACGTTTGATCAAGGTGGTGTTAAACCCCAGTCAAACAATTCTCAAATTTGCTTGCCTGATATTTATTTCTCCTCAGTTTCAGTATTTAAAACTAGTACAAGTCGATGTTCAAGTTCTTTATTTTCAATTATGTATTCCCCTTCTAGAAAAAATATATTAATTATTTTGCTTTCTATTTTGACGTGAATGGCCTTAACATTGTCTGTTTTACAAAGTAAAATTTTTAACAGGTAATATTATCTCTGGTTTCAATATCATTTTCATTTCCTGATATTGTAAAGAGACATTCAAGACATGAACCATTTCCGGCATCTTGTAGGAAATCTGGGTTAACTCCAGAGGAAGTAACAGATGTTTTATCATTATATTTTTGAAACATTAAGATGCATTTTATTTTAAACAATGAATCCACTGTGAACAGTTTTTTTTAATACAGAATGTGAAACGCAGAATAAAACCCTTTATTGAACTAAACATTTGCACAATTAAAACTGATGATGCATGATATAAGGTAAAACCACATTTTGAACGATTACTTTAGGAGTACGGAATTTATGCAGAATACTATCTCACTTCTCTCCTTTATTATGGAGCTACAATTAAACAGTGGTTCTAGTGGTTAAGTCTAGTGGTAACTTCATGGTTTCACTATTTCACATACAAGACCCAATCTTAACAACTCCACCATTTGCTTGGAAAATCAAAGATTAGGGAAAAAGTCTGGGATGTTTTTGGTTAGAATTACTCAATTCTATCAGCATTTGCTCTTTAAATAATTGCTGTTCTTGGAAAGACTTGATGGTACAATTTAAAACTGTGGAATTTTCTCGTGTCATAAACCACATTGAAAGTTTAAAAATTTTGTTGAGATTTAAGGGGCAAAAGTTTAGGGGTAACACGAGGGGAAACTTCTTTACTCAGAGAGTGGTAGCTATGTGGAACGAGCTTCCAGTAGAAGTGGTAGAGGCAGGTTCAATTTTGTCATTAAAAAAAAAATTGGACAGGTATATGGACAGGAAAGAAATGGAGGGTTATGGGTTAAGTGCTGATAGGTGGGACTAGGTGACAGTAAGCGTTTGGCACGGACTAGAAGGGCTGAGATGGCCTGTTTCCGTGCTGTAATTCTTATATGGTTATATATGGTTATATGGTTTACATTCTTAAATATTTTCTTAATTCTGATTCTTCTATATTAGAGAGAAGTTCAACTGCTCAAACCATGAAATTTTCATAAAGCTCCAAATAAATGGAAAGGTTGAAGGATATGGAAAGGATAGCAGGCTGTGAAAATTCAAGGAAGGCTGAAGTCAAGAGTTCTCAACAATGAGTGCGGGGAATGAAGCACAATGTTTAACGTGCCTGTTGCAGCCATTCTGATACCTGTTCATTACAATATTTTCAGTCTGTAGCCAGCACTAGGTGTAATGTTAATTAGATTCATAGATTCATATAACACTACAGCACAGAAACAGGCTTTTCATCCTGTTTGGTCCTTGCCAAACTATTCATCTGCCTAGTCCCATTGACCTTCACCTGGACCATAGCTCACCATACCCCTCCCATCTACATAACTATTCAAATTTCTCTTAAACGATGAAATCAAACCCTCGTCCACCACTCCTGCTGGTAGCCCCCATTCCACCCTCTCATCATCCTCTGAGTGAAGTTTTTCTCCCTCACCTTCCCTTAAACATATCACACTTCATCCTCTAATTCTAGTCTCACTCAACCTCAGTGGAAAGAGCCTGTTTGCATTAACCCTATCTATACTTCTTGTAATTTTATACACCTCTATCAAGTCTCCCCTCATTCTCCTATGCTCTAGGGAATAAAATCCTAAACTATTCAAACTTTCCCTATCACTCAGGTCCTCAATTCCTGGCAACATCTTTTAGAATTTTCTCTGCACACTGTCAATCTTATTGACATCTTTCCTGCAGGCAGGTGATCAAAACCGCACACAATTCTCTGAATTACCAACTCCAACTTCATACTTTGGTTTATGAAGGCTAATGCGTCAAAAGCTCTCTTTACAACCCTATCTGTCTGTGATGCCAATTTTAAGGAATTATGGATCTGTATTCCCAGATCCCTCTGTTCTACTGCACTCCTCAGCACCCTATCATTCACTGTAAAAGTCCTACCCTGATTTTACTTCCCAAAGTGCAACAGCCCACACTTGTCTGCATTAAATTCCATCTGCTATTTTTCCAGTTGGACCAGATACCCCGGGAAGTTTTGTTGGCTGTCCTCAATGTCCACTACACCCCTAATCTTGATGTCATCTGTAAATGTGTTGATCCAGTTTGGTGGTGGCATCCGTCAGTCTCGAGAGACCATGGATCTGCGCCTGGAGTTTCCAGGGCGCAGGCATGGGCAGGGTTGTATGGGAGACTGGCAGTTGCCCAAGCTGCAGGCCTTCCCCTCTCCACGCCACCGATGTTGTCCAAGGGAAGGGCACTAGGACCCATGCAGCTTGGCACCGGTGATGTCGCAGAGCAATGTGTTGTTAAGTGCCTTGCTCAAGGACACAAACACGCTGCTTCAGCTGAGGCTCGAACCAGTGACCTTCAGGTTACTAGTCTGATGCCTTGCCCGCTAGGCCATGCGCCAACACTTTGATCCAGTTTACCACATTATCATCTAGATTGTTGATATGGATGCCACACAACAACAGACCCAACAGGCACTCCACTAGTCATAGGCCTCCAGTCAAAGAGGCAACCATCTACTAACACACTCAGGCTTTTCCTGCAAAGCCAAAGTCTAATCCAATATACTACCTCATCTTAAATGCCAAGTGACTTACCAGCTTCCCATGCCAGACCTTGTCAAAGGCGTTTCCAAAGTCTATGTAGACTACATCTACTACCTTCCTTCATCAACTTCCCCAGTAACTTCCTCGAAAAACACTATAAGATTGGTTAGACATGGCCTACTACACCATGTTGATTATCCCTAAATTTTCCCTTCTATTCAAATATTTATCTATCCGGTTCCTTAAAATTCCTTCTAATAACTTACTAATGTCAGGCTCATTGACCTATAATTTTCTGCCAATTCTTAGATCCTTTCTTAAAGAATGGAACAACATCAGCTATATTCCAATCTGGCACCTCCCCTGTAGCTAAAAACATTTCAAATCTCTCTGCTTGGGTGCCTGCAATTTCAGCTCTTATCTCCCACAGGATCTGAGGGAACACTTTGTCAGGCCCAGGGGAGTATCCACCCTAATCTGACTCAAGACAGCAAACACCTCCTCCTCTGTGATCTATTTATGGTTCATGACCTCACTGTTGCTGTTCCTGACTTCTATAGACTCTCCAGAGTAAATACAGATGAAAATAATTCATTTAAGATTCCCTCAGCTCCGCCAATGAGCTGCCCCATCCAACAACCTAACTATTTAACATGTGCCTAATCACTGGACAATTTACAATGACTAATTAACCTACTAACCAGTATGTCTTTGGACTGTGGAAAGAAACTAGAGAACCTGGGGGAAACCTATACGTTTCAAGGGAGGACGTACAAACTTGTACAAATGATGCATAGATGTGAAATCTGATCTTCCAGAGGACCAATTTTGTCCATTGCTACCCTTTTAAGAATATACCTGTATAAGCTGTTGGGATTCTCCTTCACCTTGTCTGCTCGAGCAAACTCATGTCTTCTTTTGCCCTCCTGACTCCCTTCTTAAGTGTTCTCTTGCATTTCTTATATTCCTCAAGTACCTCATTTGCTCCTTCCTGCTTATACCTGCTATGCACCTCCTTCCTTTTCTTAATCAGGGCCTCAATACCTCTTAAAAACCAAGGTTCTGTAATTATGTACTCTCAAAATTTAATGTTTCAAGGCCTCCTACTGACCAAATACACCTTTGTCAGAAAACAGCCTGTCCCAATCCACACTTGCCAGCTTCTTTCCGATATCATCAAAAAAGACACTTCTCCAATTTAGAATCTCAACCTGAGGACCTGACCTATCCTTTCCCCATAATTATCTTGAAATTAATGCCATTTTTATCACTAAATGCAAAACATACCCCTTTACAAACTTCTGTCACCTGCCCTGTCTCATTTCTTCATGGGAGATCTAGTATCACACTCTCTGTAGTTGGGACCTTTATGAATGATTAAGGAAACTGTCCTGAACATATTTGACAAACTCTATCTCATCCAGCCCTTTTACAGTTTGGGAATCGAGTCAATATGTGGTAAGTTAAAGTCAGATACTATCACAACTTTATGTTTCTCACAACAGTTTGCAGTCGCTCTACAAATTTTCTCCTCCAAATCCCATGGACTATTGGGCTGTCCATAATATAGTCCCATTAACATGGCTACAATGTCATAATTCTAGATGTTGATCCATACCCTAGGTTCACCCACATTTCCCACAATACTCATTGCATTGAAATATACACACTTCAGAACATTAGTCCTATCATGTTCAACATTTCAAATCCTGACTCTGTATAGAGACTTATCAACAACTTTCCGCACAACCACTCCACTGTCTGCTCCAATGCTCTAGTTCCCATCCTTCTGCAACTCTTATTTAAACTGCCACTACCATGATCACCAGCAACCCTTCCAGCACAAATATTAGTCGAACTCCAGTTCAGGTGCAAACCATCCCATCTATACAGGTCCCACCTTCCCCAGAAAAGAGCCCAATCATCCCAAGTTTTGAAGCTGTCCTCCCTGCACCATCTTCCTAGCCACATGTTATCCTGTGTGATCGATGTTTTTTGGTATCATTCGCATGTGGCACTGGTTGCAATCCTGAGATCACAACCTTGGAAGTCCTGCCTTTTAATTTAGCACCCATCTCCCTGAACTCACTTCACAGGACTTCATCCCCCTCCTACCCATGTCAATGGTACCAACATGGACCATGACTTCTGGCTGGCTCATTCTATCGAATGAGTGATTAACATTTTTATTTTACTTATTTTATTGCATGGTCAATTAACCTACAAACCATTACATCTTTGGACTATGGGGAGAAACCCACACGGTTCACAGGGAGAACCTACCAACTCCATACAGATGGTGCCAGAATAAACTCCGATTTCAGAACACCCTAAGTTGTAATAGTATTCCAACTTGTACAGCGAGGAAAAGTCCCTTCCAGTTGAACCAGATGTACTGTACAGTAACCAATCTATTTAACAGTAGCCTAATCACACAACAATATACTATGACTAACTAATTGACAAACCAGTACAACTTTGTCCTGTTAGACATTTAAATTGGTGACAAGATAAAAAGACTTACAATAAAAACTTGGGATCAGTAATGGTGAAAAAGAAATTTCTAGATGATCATAAGATTCTTCTGCATCGCTAATGGACCTTGGCCCAAAACATCAACTGCTTATTCATTTCTGTAGATGCTGCCTGGTCTGCTGAGTTCCTCCAGCATTTATGTATGTTGTTTTGTATTTCCAGCATCTGCAGACCTTCTTGTGTTTAACACTAATAATCTTGCTATCTTTGCTTGGAGAGCTCAGACAGCAGCAATGTTATTGGCCCTTAAATGTCCCCTCATATGGCTCAGGAAATAATTTCATTTAACAACAATTAAATTAGATTTCAACAATTTGATAAGGTGGTTTGTTACCACAACCCAAGGGCAATTGGAGTGCAGCAATAAATGCCTTTTCAATAATGCCAAAATCCCAAAACGTCAAAAGGCTGGCTTTCCTCCTGAAGCCCAAACCCTGGAATAAGTAACATAAAATTCCTTACTATTCATTAGGTGGAATGGATACCACACTTCCAACCTTTAAGGATTGTCTAGAGACTAACATTCTATTTTCTCATGAAAACCACACACAGCCAAACTTTCTAATTTCACATAGAATTAAACCAGGCAATATATTTTGCATGAAGTTTGATGAGTGATATTTAACAATTGTTCTGCTAAGTTGTTGCTTTCAGAAATAAAGCAACTTCATTGCAAGAAATGTAGAAGTCTATATATTCCATTACTTTGGATACTTTCTGATCATAAGGGATGGGCAATAAATTCTGCCTTGTCGTTGACTCTCAAATCATCCCCAAAAATTGAAACAAGACATCTTTTATTTAGTCTAAAATTATAATTTTTGTTTTAAAAAGTGACATTATTAGGATGGTTTGAAAGGGAAATTTAAACAGTGTAATGCCCAACCATAGATATTTATTCCTGAGCTACTGAATTTTTCCATGACTCCAAACTAAGATAAACTGTATAATCTATTAATATACGAGCTTAAACCTGGGCACAAGCTTTCTGCTGAATCACCCATTTTCAGTAAATTCATTAAATTTATTGTCAATAAACTCCTATTTCATTCTCTGTACTACAAATTTAAAGTGAATTCATTTCCCAGAGCTGATCAGCTTTACAACTTGTTCAAACTGCACACTTTGTTTGCAACATGCTTATACTGTTAATAGAAAATACCTAATGTGGCAGAATAAAAGATTTTACTTCACATTATAATGTCTGTCCTATCCCATTTTGTACCTTGATTTATATCTTTTAACTCAGTTCTCCCTGATTCTAATGTTAAAAGTACTTGTCCTTTATTGGGGAAAGAAAAAGGAAAACTTCATGCCCATTGTATTGTCATCTTGACAGGCAAACTCCTTGCACATAGTGGGAATGATAGCTCAATGCATAGTTGATATCAGGAAATTAAAATTGCCACAGATTTGGGTATGGAATCAACAATATTTGCTCAGGCGCCAACAGTTATCATGGAATTCAAGCTGAAACAGTATACATTTTCTTTGTCATTTTGGCTCCTCATATCAAATTTAACTGTTAAACCTAAAAACTGGATCCAAGTAGTGCATAAGATTATTTGATCTGGGTTAGATTGCATTAGCAATTATTTGCAGGTGAAATTGAGTCCAATGGAAAATTGGCCTGGCCAAATCCATATGCAATTTGTCTAAATGCATCAGATCTCTTCCTGCCTGCTGTCCATATCTAATTACATCAAAAACCAAATGCTGCATGTTTCTTCTCCCATTGGCATAAATTATAGCCTATCAACTTTGTTGTTCACTCAGATATATACAACTAAATTGAGGCTGTCATTAAGACTCCATTAAAGATTCTCAATTCTGACATCTGCCAGCTCCATTTGCAATGCTCAGAATAATTGAAATTCAAGATTGGTTGCTTCATTATTGTTTCCAGCTATTGACACTATCAACATCAATGCTATATATTGAGACTATTGCCTTAATGAATCTAGCATCTCACAGAGGAAAAAGGGTATTAGCAGCATGGGATTCCATCTGATCAATGATAATAATCTGTTAATAAAACTTGGGATGTGATTGAATAGACAACTCAAAAAAAGATGATTAAATGATATTTGGTAACATATATAGAGTTAGTTCCCTTATGTGAACAAACATTATTTCCTTGCGAAGGACTGCAAACATTAATGCTCAAGCACTGGATGCCAGTGCACATTTCTACTCTGCTGGATCACATGTGGGCAGGCAATGCAGTGTCAGTGTATCCTCCTCTCTCCCACACCAGAATGGTAGACTCTTACACAGCAGCTCCATGTCTGCCGCGGGGAGTCTTTGTTTATAGCCTGATGATCTTTGCAGTGCAGTGAAGTTGCTGACTGGAGAGCTTTTCAAAGAGCTCCTGTAGTGAACTGTTTGCCCAACCTCGCTCTTTTCTTGTGGGGAGATTCTATTAAGTGTGAGTACGATATGGAGAATATTTGCTACAGAAAATAAGGATAAAATCTAATGCTTAGGCATTAATGTTTTTAATCCTTCACAAGGAAATTAACTTTGTTTACATGGCAAGGGAAACGACAGTTCAAAATATGCTGAAATCATCTTGTTGTACTGCCGATTCAATCACATGCTGTGTTTTGTTCACAAATTATTATTCCTCATGAGATCATCCTTCAGTACTGGTCAAGAAAGAGAGAAAAATATATCTATTAAGTAGTTCATTCAATATATGGAACAATCATTTATCTGTACAGCAAAACTTCAAATTGCCTGCCATTCACACACAACAAATGTTATAAAGCATGGTCCAATCCTACTTACTTCTTCACATGAGCTCGGACCAGCTGCTGGCTGAGAAAAAATAAGCATATAAACAACTTCCACCAGCCAAACAGCAGTAAAACAGAACTGATAACAGCATTTACACCCATTTCTTCAATATAGAAGGTATAAGCCTGAAGTTCACTTAGGGTTTAGTCTATATCGTTAACTATTTATAAATATATACTTGTATAATAAGCAACTGGTGGAGCCAGCTCAGATGTTATCACATAATGAAAATTTATGATATAGTGGCTGACAGAATATCAAAGGTTCCGTGCATTACACTTTTATAAAATAGTAAAAACATTTGCTGACTCATATTGCTCATGGCAATACATATTCAGTGTTTCTAGTAAGATCAGTTTCACTAAAAGATACAGGGACAAATTCCCTGCAGCAAGCTGTTTGCAACACTACACAAAAATATGAATGTGATTGCCCTTTTCAATTAAGAAAAATAAACCAAAGGGAATTGCCAAGGTTGCAGAATATCAGATTACTTAGTCTGTTACAGTTTAAAGGTTTGATTAAATGAGTTTCCACTGTACATACTTTGAAAGCAATTTAAGAAGGAAAAAAATTTGAAAAAAATATACTGTATAGTGGTGGATATTTATAGCTTGAAATAACATTGCATAACTTATCTACAAATGTATTTATTTTGTCTGATATCCATGGATTTAGCATTTCAGAAACTGCAGGTAGCCCATTCACACACATCCACAGATTGGACCACGATTAAACAGAGTTCTGTTAACAAGGTAATTTTCTCAACAATGTGAAGGAACATTCAAATACGGACATCTCCAACTCTAGTGTGTGCCATTGTTCTGTCTGTTTTTCAAAATGACATCATCCTGTAACAGAACATGTTGATATACTCTCATGGGGCTTCACAGAATAAATGCAGTTATGATATTTCTCTTGAATCAGGTGTCTGAGCTCAGGCCCACAGGCTTAGAATACGTAGTCAGCCACTGAAGACTGAATTGAAGTGAAATTTCTACACGTAAGTAAAGTATATTATTGAATTGTCTTCACTAGTGGGTTGTGGTAAGATGCATAAAGAGTCATGGGATCTGAGCACAGAGCAGGTCAAAGGCACTGAAAGGTAAGGTCAGCCATGATCTTGCTAAATGTCGGAACAGAGTTAAGGAGCCAAATGGCCTCGTCCTACTCCTTTTTCTTATCATTTCTCCAAATCTGACGTAGTTTTTGAATAATGCCACTCAACGGACAAGTACAGATTATAACAGTAACATACAAGTTCATAAACAGTATGTATATAGATGGAAGAAGACCAAAAGAATAAATGCAATATCTTGATTTTGACAGAACCGTTACTCTGTGGCAGCTGAATGGATAATTAAGTTCTTTTCAATCAATTTGTTTGACTTAGTTAAGTAGCAATAAAACAACAACAATGTGCTGTAGCAAAGAAATCCATATTTGGATCAACATTCATAAATAATTCCGGATAGCTAAATTTTGATTCAAATGATGGTTATCTTGGAAGGGGAGAGCTAGGAGTTGGAGAAAAGAAAGAAGGGAGCTTGTATTTGTTCAATAACTCAATATCCACAAACTAAAAAAATGTTTATATTTCACTTAAATTGGCATTTTAGATGTTTCAACATCTTTTGGCACCAAGGCAGACTCAAGTATAGAATGTTTAATTCCGAATGATCATGATGTCTATTAAAGTAATTTCATCCGATCCGCATGGATACTGAAATGCATGGATTATGTAATTACTATGTAGTAAATAAGCATGGAAACAAAGATAATTTTATCATTATGGATTAATAATGAACTCATACTGTTCATACATATTTGCCTTTATCTCACAATCATTGTCTTCCTTGCTATTAAGATCAATATTTCCATCAAAGTTGTAGACAACCAGAGCAAAATTCCATTCAGTTAGTAATTCCAGTTGATTATCACAACTAGTTAAATCAGTAATGTTAATCAGTAAAGAAACAACAACCTTGTAACTTGAAACTAATTTGTAATGATCTTTTTCTAAGAAAACTAGATAGTCACCTTCGCTGACATTTTCTGACAAAAGCGAGATATGCATCCAACCTATGGTGTGATTTCTCTCTCCACAGAAACTTCCCAAGCTGTTGAGAATCTTTACTTTTTTGATCACAGTATTAAAAAACATGCAGTTTTTGATTCCATACACTCTGCTCAGAATCACATTATAAAAAGATTATAAAGGGAAGGCTAAAATTCAGGCTACAGCAACAGTGATCTCACTTCCTATACATAGAATAGATATTATTGACAAATGGCCAAAAGGTTCAATCTTGTCACCCTGTTGCTAGATCTTGTGAGCTCAGTTCACTGCAGGCATGCAGTGTTATATCTAAAGTATTCCTTGGGAAAACAACCTATAAAGCACCTGCTCTGAATCATCTTAAATAGTGATAAAAGTTTATTCTAGGTGAAACAACACATTGGAGTGAACATAAGGATTAAGTGTGACCAATTGGTACTTTGAGCCTACTCCACAATTTATCATAGAGCACAGAACAGTACAGGAACAGACCCTTTGGTCTATGATGTCCATGCTGACCAATTGTGTCAGGTTGTCTCTGAATTCTTTTCCTTCTGTGAGGAAGGGAATTATTTGCAATTGAAAAAGTAGGCATTCTGAAATTTTGCAAGGCGATTGACATAGTAAGTCTATGTAACTCAACCCTGTTGTATTGTCCATGAGCATTTGAAGCATGACACAATGATTTGCAAGACAGAGAACTGCATGCCATTAATCTATACCAGTAAAATCTTAGAATTATTTTAGAGCAGGTTAAAAAAATAAGTTGAATAATGTAAGCAGCTGCAACCACTATTTCCCAAAAAGCCAGTATGTGACAACCTCCCAGGGCTTGCTTATAGTAGGAGAGGGTTGCTTGTACATCTGGCAGCCATGTAAAAATTAGTTCCATTGGGCAACACAGCTGGTGGAGCCGCTTGCTCACAGCCCCAGTGACTGGTTCAATTCTGACCCCCAGTGCATGGCAATTCTCCCTGGAGCCGTGATTTCCTCTCACATGCCAAAGACATGCAAGCTAGTGGGTTAGTTGTTCTCTGTACACATGTAGGTATGTGGTAAAATCTGGAGGAATTGATGCAAGGGGAATGAAATGGAACAAATACAGGATTAGTACAAAATGATTATTGATTCCTAATGAGCAAGACTGCCTATTTCTGTGCTGTATGATGTTATGGTACTTTAATCACCAGGTTATAATTTGTACATGAAAGTACTTCAATGAATCTACCCGATCCTATATGAATTGCTGTGGATGCCACAGTTTACTGCATAATGCATCCCAGCTCCTGGGATATTAGCAGGAGCTCTTGAGTACTTAAGTAGGGGATACTTAAGTAGCTTAACATTACACAGAGAATCATTTGTAAGATCTCATGCTAAAAAAGAAAACTGTTTGCATTGCCAAAAAAATAATCATTTTAAATGGATTCCTGAAGTTATTATCACTGAACAGTTCATGTTTCAATATATTAAAAAGAATTCACTATGTAACGTATTAAAATCTGGCCCAATTCTTCTTTTACTGGAACTTCACTATGCTAAAATGTTATAATCTCCTGCAAAATGTGAATCATTTGTTAAGAAACAAAAATCTTCATTTATTTATCTTGCTGCTGATTTTACCGCATGGAAAGAATACATTTGGTAGAAGATATCAACGAAGAAAACTTTTGAAACAACTGAAAGGATTGAAGGTTATACTCGGAGTTTAGATATTGTATGTTGAAGCCGCAACTCCTATTTTGATAGGAGGCACAAGGCTGCAGATGTTGGAATCCTGAGCAAAAAACAAAACTGCTGGAAGAACTCAGTGGGTCAAGCAATGACTGTAAAAATGGATTGATAGTCAACATTTTGGGTCAACACCTGACTTCAGTACTGAGGCCAGGAGAGAGGAGTGAGAGATAGGAGTCTGGTAGGTGATAGGTGAAACCGGATGAGGTGAGGGATTGTGGGCAGTTAGAGCCAGGTGAGACGGGTTGTTGTTGAGACAGGGGTTGGTGAATGATAAATGAAAAGATTGGAAAAACAAAAACAATTGGAATTGGTTTATTGTTATCACATGTACTGAGGTACAGAGAAAGCTTGTCTTGCATATTGCTCACACGGATCAAATCTTGACACAGGGCACTGGGGTGGTACAATAACACACTGAGGAACCAGATGCAACAGCTACAGAGAAAGTGATGGGCAAGTAGGAAATTGTATGGACAAACGGAAGCAGGTGGGAGAGGGGAGGGCAAAGGAGAGACAGAAACAGGCCGCTGAGGGGTAGAGCTGGATAAGGGAGGAATGATGAGGGAGGAGACAGGAAAGGGAACCAAGGTAGAATAATCCCAGGGAGATAGTCATGTTGGTAATGGGCAAGTAGAAAATTGAGGTGGGGTAATAAGGGCAAGAGGGAGAGCTGCAAAACATGAACAACATGAGAAAGAGAGATCTCTATTGGGAGCAGGAAAGGAAAAGAGGGAGTGGTTTACATAGAAAGAGAAAGTTCAATGTTTATGCCATTGGGCTGAAGGCTACCGTCTCCCTTGGTTCACCTTTCCCATCAGATTACATTATATGCAGCCCACCCACCTCCCAGCCACTATTGCTGTATCCACCCTTCTTTTCCCATCTGTGGTTATTTGTGCATAATCCATTCCATCTTTACAGATAAGTTAAGTAAGATTTTTGTTTCATAACCAATTCATGATAAATACTTCGTATGATATCCATAGGGATGGTAAAGTAAAAATTGTCATGATTTTTGGTTAGCAGCAAGAAAAGGCATTGCCATTTATGATTAAAAAAATGTTATCCACACACACAAAAAATGTTCGTTAGAGCTTCCAGTTCCCCTTTTGCAACATGACGCTCAATCTGGCACAACTCATGGGGATCTGCCTCATTCAGCAACAGGAAGCTGACCAGCCAATCAATCGGAAAGATTCTCACAGAGAGAAGTGTAAAAGTATGTATAATAAGTCATGTTTTACTCATTTTATAGAAATTATTTAAGTTACAGCATACAAAAGAGAAAAATGTAAAAGAAAATTTAGAAGACAAAATTTCTATTAGTTACATTATTTGAAAAACTAACATTTGAAATGCTATTTTTGAGGAATTACATTGTACAGGGACAAGAGGGTTACTCAGCAGCAATCATAACTTAGGTACTGTTTAAAATTTTGATTTCTATTTTAAGTGAATTTCTAACCTATGGTGAGGAGCTAATTAAACATTTCAAATAGCATACAAGTTCTTACAACACAACATTTTTGTTTCTTCCAAGTTCTCAAAAGTATATTGAACTAATAGGAAGCTATACTTTGCAGATGCTGTCCATCCGATGATGTAGTCACCAACATTTTTTCTGTTACAACCATCATCTGACCTGTCTTTATGCAAAGAAATACATTTCTGAGATCAGCAGCTCAGTCAGAGCATTTCCTGTCTGTGCAGTATGAATAATCAGTTTTTTCATTACTCATTTTTTTGCTGTGACAGTGGTATTCTCTCAGCTAAACTTTGCCACGTGGAAGATACACGTGAAGGTAAGAACAAAAAAATTACTTTTTCATTTACACATTCCACATATTGCTTGCTCTCCAGAATTAGTACACTCAGTCACATGCATTGCATTAGATCACAACATGAGAGCATAGAAAGTACATTCTGCAGTAATCAGAAACAACCTCACCTTCCTCATGAAGATTAATGTAATGGAAGATGCAACAGAAAAACTACACAATGGAAATATGATTTCATTGATATCAAGACTGTTTGAAATTCAAGCAACAAAAGTCTTCAGGAGATCTTTACTCAAGCAATATTTAAAAATCAGAATGAGTTTGGGCCATTTGATTCCTTAAGCTTGTTCTTCAAATCCACTTCCAGCACTATCTCCAATTTCATGATTCCTTTCAGTATCAAACAATTTCCTGCCTTCCTTGAATATATTTGCAGACTGATATCCACAATCATCTTGGATAAAAAAAACAAAAACTTTAGAGAAAAGAGTACGTTTTTGCTTCCATCTTAAACTATCCTGATTCTAGCATCTACAGAGTCACATGTCTTTTTCCTTCCCCAATGGCATCCACTCTCAAACTTGTAAAGTCCAGGACTTAAGCAAAGTCCACCCAATGTCTCCTCAGTAACGTCTTTGCCCCAGAAAGCAGTCTAACAAACAGTTAGTGCAGTCCTCCTGATTACTATCAAAGCCCATTAATTGTGTTACTCGATGAAATTGCATTACTTTTAACAAGTAAATTCAATTATTAGTGTTAACTATGAAAATATTACTGTCTCATTGTACGACTCATAAACATTCAGACAAAATAACTTTGGTTGGATATTTCAACAAAAAATATGTACTGGAAATCTGAAACAGAAAATGTTCGAGAAAGTCAGCAGGTCAGGCAGCATCTGTAGAAAGAGACACCGTTTTAGATTTCAGATTCTACATTAGAAATGAAAAAGAGAGAAACAAATTAGTCTTTTTGGCAGAGGAGGAGGTAGGAAGAGCATTGGGTGGAACAAAGGGAATTTCAAACAAAGTGATCATATAAACTGCACTTCCTTTCTCCAATGTAGAGGAGGCCACATTATACACACCAAATGCAGTGCACTAGATTAGACTAAGTGCAAGAAATCATTGCCATACCTGGAAAGATTGTTTGATAAAGCAATGAATGGCTTTGCGGACATCTGTTCTCAAACTACAGGGATAACCTTTAGTGTCTTGTAGTCTGTAACTTTAATTTCTCAATCCCACTCTGACTTCTCTATCTGTGGACCCTGAGGAATTAAATGGGCTGCTGGTGATGTTGGTGGAGGTGGATATGATAGGGGCTTTTAAGAGTCTCCTGGATAGGTGCATGGAACTTAGAAAAATAGAGGGCTATGGCTAACCTGAGGTTTTTTTTAAAATAAGTACATGTGGGCCAAAGGGCCTGTATTGTTCTGTGGGTTTTCTATGTTCCTATAAGATGTAGGTTGCTGGGAATCTGAAACGTAAGTAAATGCTGGAAATACTCAGCACACCAGTCAGTACCTGTAGAGAAGGAAAAACCTTCCATCACAACTGTCTAGTTCTCACACATACAAGGAAGGCCATTATTATTATTGCTTTTCAATAATAACTGATGTGAACTAAGGAAGCAGAAACTAATCCATCATTTATCTACATTACAACCTTTGAGTCTTGATTTTGGTGAAGTTGGAAGAATTTAGGTATGTTGAAACAGCTCAAGGAAGAGCAAAATGCAAAGTTCTTTATTAACTTATTTACTGTGGTATGCTTTTAACCTCTCTATGATTGCATTACTGAGACTTTTTGAGTGATGTTTTTGTTTCTTATTTTTATGTCCCCCTCCTTTGCTGACCCAATTTAACTCAATGCATACATTTTTTAAGTAACCATGCATCTATTTGTGGTATTTTTCACTGATGCTGAGCAATGATCTGCACCTTTGCTGGCACGCCATGACTTCTGGACTTCCATCTTGTTGATTGCTGCTCTTGGAATGAATGCATCAAACCACTGGGCTCCGTGGGGAGTGCAAATATCTGTAATATTTTACTCTTACAAATTAATGACATAAATTCAACAGGCTTATTCATTTTAATGGGAAGAAACAAATATGAATAATATAATTTACTTTCTTTAGTTATTTCATTAAGTTAATCTAAATGTGTTTAAGTTGTAAAATTGTTTCATTTCAGAGTTTGAATATGTTTATCTTTTTAATTGTTTTTGAAATCATTAATAGTACTCTTGCTCTCTGATAACATCTTTATGGAAGGATCTGGGCTTAAGTGGGTCTCAAGCAAAGCTAAATCTGAAAACTATCAGTTTTGATGTGGAGAGCCATGCACTCCATTGTGCCGGCTGATCAGTTGGGAGCGAGCTTTCCAGCTGATGATTGTGCTGCTGACACTCTCAGGAATGTTGGGGCTCTGAGGATAAGCAATTAATGAACTTGGATCGCATTCTTGTCAGTGAAATATCTGGATAACTTATCGTTAGCTAGGTGCAAGCCCTTTTGTGTCTAACGTGAAATGAGATTGGACTAATTGCTCCGGGCAATATCATTTTGTTGGTACAAAAGCAAGCTAGGTTTACTGTATATTCTAAGTGCAAAATTCTAAAAAGTTTTGCTTCACATTATTGTTCCTGCTATGTTGAAAGTGGTTGGTAGAGACTGCTACGCACTTACCACTCTCTGCATAAAGCACTTATCCCTGACGTCTCCTCTGCACCTACTCCCAAGCACCTTACAACTGTCCTCTTGTGCTAGCCATTTCAGCCCTGGTAAAAAGTCTCTGACTATCCACAGGATCAATGCCTCTCATCATCTTATACACCTCTATCAGGTCACCTCACATCATTCATTGCTCCAAGGAGAAAAGGCTAAGTTCACTCAACCTATTCTCATAACGCATGCTCCCCAATCCAGGCAACATCCTTGTAAATCTCCTCTGCACCCTTTCTACAGTTTCCACATCCTTCCTGTAATGAGGTGACCAGAACTGAGCACAGTACTCCAAGCGGAGTCTGACCAGGGTCCTACATAGCTGTAACATTACCTCTTGGCTCTTAAACTCAATCTCACAGTTGATGAAGGCCAATATACCATATGCCTTCTTAACCACCCAATCAACCTGCACAGCAAATTTGAGTGTCCTATGGACTCTGACCCCAAGATCCCTCTGATCCTCCACACTGCCAAGAGTCTTACTATTAATAGTATATTCTTCCATCATATTTCACCTAACACAATGAACCGCTTCACACTTATCTGGGTTGAGCTCCATCTGCCACTTCTCAGTACAGTTTTGCATCCTATTGATGTCCCTCTGTAACCTTTGACAGCCCTTCATACTATCCACAATACCCCAACCTTTGTGTCTTCAGCAAATCATCCCTCCACTTCCTCATCCACAAAGAGGAGGGATCCCAGAACAGATCCCTGAGGCATACCACTGGCCACCAACCTCCATGCAGAATATGACCCGTCTACAACTACTCTTTCCCTTCTGTGTGCAAACCATTTCTGGATCTACATAGCAAGGTCCTAATCATATTCCTAATCATACTATGCCTCCAAATGTTCATAAATCTTGCCTCTCAGGATCTTCTCCATCAACTTACCAACCACAGAAGTAAGACTCACTGGTCTATAATTTCCTGGGCTATCTCTATTCTTTTTCTTGAATATGGCAACAACATCTGCAATCTTCCGGAACCTCTCCCCCCTCCCCCTCCATTGATGATGCAAAGATCATTGCCAGAGACTCAGCAATCTCCTCCCTCACCTCCCACACTAGCCTGGGGTATATCTCCTCTGGTCCCAGTGACTTATCCAACTTGATGCTTTCCAAAAGCTCCAGCACATCCTCTCTCTTAATGTCTACATGCTCAAGCTTTTCAATCTGCTGTAAGTCATCCCGACAAATGCCAAAGTCCTTTTCCGTAGTGAATACTGAAGCAAAGTATTCATTAAATACCTCCGCTACCTTCTCCGGGTACCATACATGCTTTTCCACTGTCACACTTGATTGGTCCTATTCTCTCATGTCTTACCCTCTTGATCCTCACATACTTGCAGAAAGCCTTGGGGTTTTCCTTAATCCTGTCTGCCAAGGTCTTCTCATGGCCTCTTCTGGCTCTCCTATTTCATTCTTAAACTCCTTCCTGCTAGCCTTATAATTTTCTAGATCTCTATCGTTACCAAGATTTTTGAACCTTTCATAAACTTTTCTTTTCATCTTGACTAGATTTTCAACTGCCTTTGTACATCACGGTCCCTGTACCCAACCATCCTTTCCCTGTCTCATTGGAATGTACCTATGCAGTACGCCACACAAAGATCCCCTGAACATTTGCCACAGTTCTTCTGTACATTTCCCTGAGAACATCTGCTCCCAATTTATACTTCCAAGTTCCTGCCTGATAGCTTCATATTTCCCTCTTATATATTTCAAACTAATCACCCCATATTCTAATCTCCATAGAATCCAACAGAGGCAAACTTTTCATCTCAGGTATCAACATAGTATCCAATGCAAATACATCTTTTCTTGGAAACAGAGATCATAATTGTATACTCAATCACAGATGCAATTCTGACAATGCCTTGTAGCATTGTATAAAAAATTTCCTATTTTCATATCCCTCATAATAAAGACCAATTAGTTCTTGTAATTCCCTTCTCTGTGCATGCCAAACTATTGTATTTCATGTTCTTGGACTTCCACATCCTTTTCCATTGCATCATTTCAATCATCTCACTTTATTTACAGTATGTGATTGCTTTTTCATTCTTCCCTTCAGAATGGAAAGCCTTACATTTGCCCCACACATTCTACTTCATCAATCAACATCTTGCCCAAGTTTTAGAGTTAGCAACATTCCTTTCTGTTCTGTCTACCCTTCCCTTCTCTGTAACTTAAAAATACTTGTTTATTTTTTATTATCCAGCTCCGTTGACACAAAACACCAACTATTTCTCTCTCGATACTGCTTTGAATAGCACTTTTTGATGTTATTTAAAACATGAAAATTTTGGAGGTTTGTGATGAAAAGATGGGCTAGAGATTATTCCCACTACAAAAATCAATTCTACACAAAAGCAAGATGTTATTTGTAGTAGAACAGGCCTTTATTCTACCAACTTCAGAGTTACCCAGCCAGGCTGAAGATCGTGGGAGAAGTTGAAGCAGAATGAAGCACAGGGCTAAGGGCAGGAAGGTGATGTGGGGGAAATAGTCACGTCAGTCAGAATCTCAAGAGCCATACCAGTGCAATAGGATGAGATGGGTACTAAGGAGAACTGATTAGGAGTGGGAAAAGACTTGGGCTTGTGTAGAGGAACGACTTTGCTAAGATTGAGTTTGGCTCATGATCCAGTGGTGAAAGGCCTGGAGGAGATACACTGTACAATGAAAATGAATAATTTGGATAACCTGCCTATAAAATTGGTCCCAAATAATGGATTCTGTAGACTTCTTCATGACTTGGCAGAATTCCTGCTGATGGAGGCCTCACATTAGTTGTAAAGAGTTGCTTCTGCTCAAACACTCCACACTGTCTACAATTCATCGATGCCCAAATGAATTTTGCACAATTTAGACACCATTGCACATGTTCCAACATCTCCTTGAACTTGCATATCATACATAGACTTTGCCATCATTCAATAACTTGATTGCTTGTATCAATTATAGTGCAAGAGCACTGTGCAACATAGTAGAATCCCAAAGCCATTATCTAAGAACAAACGTTGCATTGAAGGAATCAGAACTGGTGTGGCAGGTTTTCGAGTTTTCTTCAGGGGTGAAGGTAGCCATATTTGTGTTTACCATCTAACTGAGAAACACCTATCAATGTTGCCAATTTTACTGGTAAGCTTAGAAGCCAGAGAATAACTTTGAATTATTTGTAAAACAACATGCAACTAACTGTGTGATCCAAAAGTTATTGCATTTCCAGATCCATTTATCTGGCAAATAAAAAAATGCATGCTGAATGCTAAGCATATCACATTTATAAGTGTGGATTTGAGTGTGTAGGTGTCTGAGTGGCATATGACTGAACGTTTAATCTTCAGTTGTCTCAATAGTTATTTGAGTTACAACAGTATTCCTAATCACTAAACATAAGAAACAAACATCAAATAATATGTGAATATATTTTATGGAATTACTGTCACTTTAAGCAACCATATCCTAAATGATTATCTTTGAGATATATGGTTAAAAAAAAGCATTACAATGAAAAAAGTTCAGAAAAGCTCCCAAATGTAGAAACAACTCTGAAGGATAGTTTTTGGTAAGGATAGTTTAAGTTCAAATTAGTTTTAATTTTAGTAGTAAAAGATTGCCTCAAAGAATTTCTAGTTTTCTGGTGGCTTATCATGCTAACATATTGCACCAATGCCTGTAAACTAATATTACCTGACCCTGTCATTAAAAGCTTTTAATAATTAATAACTGCCAGGGATATCTTATAGTAAGATATCAGACTTTTTATTGTTGGCTACAAAATAATTCAAAGATTTAATTATTTAAGTTTTGAAATACCAGTATCATTTTACCTTGTTGGCAAACCCATCTACACTTTCTTTTGCAAAGTACGGAAATTGTTGCTTATATCAGAATCTGTGGAATTCTCTGCCTCAGGAAACAATTGAGGCCAGTTCATTAGCTATATTTAAGAGGAAGTTAGATATGGTCCTTGTGGCTAAAGGGATCAGGGGGTATGGAGAGAAAGCAGGTACAGGGTTTTGAGTTGGATGATCAGCCATGATCATACTGAATGGCGGTGCAGGCTCAAAGGGCTGAATGGTCTACTCCTGCACCTATTTTCTATGGTTCTTTTTTTTACCATAGGTTAAACTAAGAATTATTCACTGTTGCTCCTAATAAGGGATGTATATTTTTAACTTACCCTGTATACAGTTTCTTATTACCTGGATAAGCTTTTTTTAAAAAATATTTGATCACTGTGCACATGTTTAATAACTATCAATTGCCAATCTATTCTAAATTTTTTATTGTGATTTAATTAAAATGTATTTGCCTGCAACCTAACAATGTCCAACACACTGGCAAAGTCCAGGACACAGCTTCAAGTGTTTAAACAGCTCCTAGGGATACTTTTAGTGAGAACATCAGACATTCCATTGTAGCTCTAAAGTAATTCAATGATTTTAATGCCAATAACTAATGAAATCTTTGCACTTTAATAGAAATCAAAGCAATTTTCCTTCACTACTATATTGGCATTTTCCAACCTAATATCAGGGAAATACAAGGCTACAAACAAAATATATCATTGATAATAGTGGTGCCTTTATGTTAAGATGATATTTTAACAATTGCCTCATATTTCATAACAAATAAAACCAATTGGAGAACTCAGAACATCTTCCAAATTCAAGCTACTGATCCTAATGGATACTGAATGGTGCAGTGGGTTGGCACATTGCCCTTTCACCTCTGGCAGCTGGCTCTGAATCCATCCCAGACTGTCTTATTCTCTGCAGCAGTGATGATAAGTGATGCAAGAAATGATTCACATTTGTAAGTAAAAAAAAAATTGGAACAACATTAGAAGTCATTCAATTCCATCTTGTATCTCACCACCCTTCACAGTCCAGTTTTGTTATTTTGTGAAGTGACAAGCTGATTTTATCAGACAGTGCTGCTTTACATGCAGTGCACATTCAGAGCTGATTTTGTGCTGGGGGAGAAGGAAATAAGCACAATAAAACCACCACATTTAAATTACATCCTTTTCAGTAATAATATTTCTCAATTAGTTTCTTACACACAAGAGACAAGTTATAACCCAATCTATTCCTTACTCCCTCCCAGCCTTCTCTCCTCACGCCACCTCTAATTAAGGAAAATAATGCGGCTTGAGGTATTTCATTAGGAATGTACCTGTACTAAAAATATCAATTAGTAGATATATAGATTCACAATATTCAAATGTACCTAGGTATTTCTTTAATCCACAGAAGATGTTTTATTGTTAACTATGATTAAAAATAACAGTAGCAGTAACATTCTTTCAAAGGCTGAGGACGGAAAACAGTTAGACAAATATTTGTGAATCTTTCAAATAATCCATAAATACACTGAATATAAAGCTTATAAATAGCTACTTGAGCAGGAGCACAGATAATATATGCAATCCTGGCTGTAAACCCGGTTAATTAAATATATATTAAGAGAAAGAGTTCTTACTGAAAAGACAGATGAGAGACAATATTATTTGGTCAGCTGGCCACACACAAATTACAGTACAGCAGTTCAGATGACTAACAATTAAATTCAGCTAACTCAATACAAATATATTATTCCTTTTCTGCAATTCATATTGTGGAAATACCATCAAAATCAGTTATAATTAATATAATTAACCTTACTACTCAGTACTTCATTCAAAAACTTTTGGTCAATTAATAATTAAAGGTAAAGGTTTAATAATTTACTGATCTCAGCAAATGAGCAAAGCAAGTTAACCTACAGTTGATTTGAAGCATCAACTTCACTGATCAGCTAGTAATGTTAACTCACTTCAACAATCTGCTATACACTCAAGGCCGACACATAATTCAATGCACTAACTGGATTGTAAAGAAAAACAACTGTTGAAATATAAATTATTATTTAAAACTAGATTTGGAAAGACAATATTAAAAACAAGACTATACTTGTTTACTAGTGTTATTTTGAAAAATATTTTATGAATATCTTTACTGTTAGTCCTCTCTCAATCTCATTTCCTAAGTATGTAGTTCATTATATTGCGATACATATGAAAACCAGTGAGCAATTATAGTAGATTAGTAATGCCTGGGTTACAAACTGCTTTATAAAGTGCACAAGTCCAGATTGGACTAGTTCCTCCTTTTTAATACCATCAGGCAGAACCACCCTCTGCACTGTTAGCAAATATCTTACACTTCTCCATATTTCATAAAAACATGAAAGCGAATTTACTGAAAGTGCACTACACAAACGAAATGTAAATATTAAAGCAAATATGAAAAGTATATTAGTTGTATTTTTTAAAGATAATGTGCAAATCATGTACTTTGTTTAACACTGAAGGAATTTTCCATCAGTTTTACTAGCAAAGCAGAGGACTCATTCTCTTCAGAACAACTTATGTTCTGTTGAGCTTATCTTTTTTATTACACTGCATAATCAATGAGTGGTTTAATTGAAGAATTAGGATTACAAACATTTTTAGAGTGTTTTGGATTAAGGAATATTGTAGTGTCCCGCAGTTATTATGTATCTGATCTCAGACCTGCATTACATTTAACTGCATACAAAAAAACTGAAGGTAAAGCCGAAAGAAGACATATGTGCACTAATGTGCTAGTGTTCTGTACTGTGCAGAACATCACAACTATTGAGTACTACAGAATTTCTTCATTATGTTTCTTTCTTAGCTGTACTAATGAATGTTAAGAAAGGATATCACAAATCCTCCTAAGTAGGAAGCACATTCAGGATATTAATTGAGGTGAGCATGCTTTCATAAAATTTGATTAGCTTTCTTTCCTGGGATTTGAACTTTATAGGAATAACTTACCATATCCATGAATGCCTCCTGAAAGGGAAATTATTCACGTGCATCATCTCCATGAATGTTCCTTTGCAGGGATTCCTCCCAATCCTTTAAATTGAAACTGGGCAGACACCTTAATGCATAAAACAAAAACTTCTGGTCTCAGTCTAAGAGATCTTCTCTATTAATCTTGACCATATGTAGGATCATTTTTCTTTTGCAAATCTGCTGTTAATGGATTGTTTATCAAGAGAGTTGCAATTTAGAACCACAATGCAGTTTGCAGCATTACTGCTGTTATTATTGTAACTGTGTATGACTATTTTTGAAGTTCAGCAATTGAATAAAATATCTAATCTCCTTCTTCTAGTGAATGAAGGCAATCAAAATAGCACTCGGGATCCAGTATAAAGAAAAAGGCAGAAAGAAACGGTCCAACAGTGTATATGTTCCATCTCCCAGCATTGTGTAAAATCAGCTATGTCGCAGACTCCAGATTCTCACAAAAGGAAACCGTATATTGTTTACTTTCTTTTTCTTTGTATTCTTTCTTCAAACTGTTCAACTTTCTTACACAATGGTTTCATTTCAGTTTTGAAAGACCTCTTCATTGAGTTTATTCTTCCCAGGATAATGATATTGATGTAATAATCTTAGCAACTATATAAACTTTTCAATAAAGCTAAAAGGACAGGGTCAAGATTCAGTCATTTACATTTGCTGCAAGGTTCCGAGTCCTTCCTGCTCCCAGCCCCGTGGTGATGTTTAGCTGCCATCACAAGTGTTTATGTCATTGTTCTTTCATTCGGATTTTTAAAGCTATATTAATGATATTTCCAAAAGATTTTTTATTAAAGCAATGTGAGCTTCTACGCTTGAAAACAATTAAATTGCCGATCTTCTTAATCCATGCTCCTTGTGCAAATTCGGTGTACGAGAAGGTAACAAAGAACAAAAGGCTATCACAAAAGAAGGTGAAGAGGATTGCTCCGGAGCTGAATGTCATCTAAGAACCTCTTCCCTACCGTCCGGGTTCCTTTTTTTCGAATCTTGTTCACCAACAGTTGTCATCACTGTCCTGTCATTGTAAATGGGATCATCTGCTTGAAGTCTGTGTTCTTCAAGCTCTGCATTTTTGTAGAGGCGCAACAATAGGAAAGAATTTTCATTCAAAAGCAAAGTGCCCTGCTAATTCTCACACAGATGAGGGGTCCAGTCATCTCTGAAGTGTCTGACATACAGCACAGAAATCTTCAGCACATTTTCAATGACTGGGTTACTTTACTCTGCTGCAGAACCAGCTTCAATCTTGTGAGAATGCTGCTGCACAGAGGATGTGCTTTCGTCAAGGGGACCCTTTAGGTAGGTTCCATTTTCATCATATGTATTTATTATATTGTTTTCGGATATTATCTTACTAAATGTATTCATTAATATTAATATTGTAACTGGAATAAGAAGATTAATACTGTGTTTCTTCTTTTTCATCTACTGTTCATAAATGTTATTTATAATTAGATTGTGAAAAATACCCTAAAAGACCCCTTGACAGCATCGTCAATGCCTTTTTAGGACAAGTGGGAAGTAGTAAACAATGAACTAAACAGTTATAGGATATAAGCTTCAGAAGACAACTGAAAAACACCAGGGCAAGCAATTAACATTGAGATTTTCTCCGCTTCTAATAATGAACTATTAAGGATTGTTTTATCAGCAGATTTCTTTAAAAATGCAAACAGTTCAACATCTTTCAGATTACAGATATACTCTCAAGGAGTACTGGAACAACTGTTTAACTTGCATGACAACAGAATGATTGAATTTAAGTAATTGAATTATCCTTGATTTACAGAGACTTTCAGCATTTTCTACTTAACAACTGAGGGACCCCTCAGTATAAGTGCAATGCTACAGTGTTACTCAGCTTCATCCGTCACTGAGGCTGTTTCTTCATCTCTACCACAGCTCTTATATCCTAACTGAAAATGACAGAAGAGCTTTGAATATTTCTTCCATTTTCCATACTCCATACTTTAAACATCTACATTTGGTATTCAATATTTTCACAGAAAAGTAACAGCATATTATCTCAAATTACTTTTCGTTTGGTTTAACAGAGATCAGCACCGCAAATTCTATTTGCATTGTAGGAGATGCAGACACCTCTGTGGTGAAGTGACGTCAGCTGCTCACACACTTGGTTTGTATGATGGGCTGGAAGAACCACAGAGATACATAGTTCACCAATAAAGCTGAAGAAACAAAACTGAAGTAACAGTTTTCATCGGTGAATGATTTTGAAATGGTATTAATGACCTGCCCTATCCTCTATTGACTTTTGAAAGGTAAATTTCTTCTTTAAGTTAGATAAAGTGCTGGCTCTTCCACAACTTGCTTAGATATGAAGTGTTTACTGGCTCTGCTGATGATGAGTTGCTTATAGAGTGAGAAGAGAGAAAAAAAAAATAGGAAACTTCATAGAATGCTTAAAGCAGCTTACAGAGACGGCGGGGGGGGGGGAACGTAGGTGAGAAAATGGTGGTCAGCATAGGAGGATTCCTTACAAAGTACCTTGTATGGTAAATTCACTACAGAGAATATAGAAAAAAAGCTGCTGGAGGAACTCGGAGGGCAGAGCACCACCTGTGGAAGGAAGGGAATTGTGGATGTTTTGGGTCAAGATGCTGAACTGAGACTGTGAGTGGAGAGGGAAGATAGCTGATACAAAGAAAGAAGGAGGTATGAGACAAAACCCAGCAGGTGATAGGTCGACTATGGAGGGGTGAAGAGTGATGGACAGGTGGGGGGTGAAGTAGAGGAGGAGAGATGGATAGGGCGAAGGCGGAGTAGGGAGAAAGGGCCAGATGGGTGATAGGTGTTAAAAATGGGGACAGATGGAGCCATTTGGCGGGGGAGAAGAGGGAAGGTGGAGACAAAGGCTGGAGAGAGATAAACAGGAAGATGGATGTCAGATCAGCTAATGGCTAAAACCTGTTAAGAATGGAAGGTTATGATGGGAACCCTTTGACAGAGTGATGGACAGCCAGAACCAGATGAGGTGGGGTGGTGGGGGGGGGGGAACAGTGAGCGAAGGACATGACTCTTCCAATGTTAAATCAAGTGACGGGGGTGACAAAAGGGCTTCACTTCCAGAAAACTTGATTCCTCCTCTGCTCGCTTTGACCAGCAAAACATGGAGGAGCCATCAGGATCTCCCACAGCCCCTGATGATCCTGTGATTTCAGTCTCTGAGGTCAACGTGCAAGCAGCCTTCAAGAGGATGAAACCACAGAAAACACCCAGCCCAGACAGAGACCTGGCAAAGTACTAGAGACCTGTGCTGATCAATGGCTAGAGTGTTCACTCAAATCTTTAACCCCTCTCTCACTTCAACACCTGCTTCAAGCACAGTTCAATTATATCAGTGCCTAAGAACATGGTAACCTGTCTCAATGACTATCAGCCAGTAGCACTTACATACACAATGATGAAGTATTTTGAGGTGTTGATGATGAAGCACATCAACTCTGCCTGAGAAGTGACTTGGATCTGTTCCAATTTGCCTACCCAAGCCATCTCATTTGCTCGTCACTCAACCCTGGAACATCTGGACTGCAAAGAGGCATACATCAGGATGCTCTTTATTGACCACAGCTCGGCATTCAATACCATCATCCCCTCAAAACTAATCAATAATCTGCAAGACATAAGCCTCAAGATATCCTTATGCAATTGGATCCTCGATTTCCTCACTTGATGACCCCAGTCAGTTCAGATTGACAACAACATCTCTTCAAGATTTTACATAAACACAAATGTACCACAAGACTATATGCTTAGCCCCCTGCTTTCCACTTGACTGTATGCCTAAGCACAGCTTCAATGTCATATTTCAGATTGCTGACGACACCATGGTCATAAGGCAAATCAGAGATGATGAGGGATCAGCATGTAGAAGAAAGACTGAGAGTCTGGCTGCAAGATGAAGGAGCTAATTACAGACTTCAGGAGGAGGAAACCTAAGGTTCATGAGCCAGTCCTCATCGGAGGATCAGAGGTGGAGAGGCTCAGCAACTTTAAATTCCTCAGGGTTATCATTTCAGAGGACCTGTTCTGGGCCCATTACAGAAGTGCAATTAAAAAGAAAGCACTTAAGAGTGCGTGATGATTCAGCATGACATCTAAAACTTTGGCCAACTGTGTGGTGGGGAGTATACTGACTGGCTGCATCACAGTCTGGCATAAAAATACCAATGTCCCTGAACAGAAATCCTGAAAAATGTAGTGGATACGGCTCAGTCCATCATTAGTAAAAGCCCTCCCCACCATTGAGCAAATGTACATGAAACATTGTCACAGAAAAGCAGCATCCGTCATCAGGGACCCCAACACCCAGCTCATGCTCTTTTATTACTGCTGTTTTCAGAAAGTAACAGGAGCCTCAGGATACGTACCACCAGGTTCAGAAACAATTAAGACTCTTCAACCATCAGGCTCTTGAATCAAAGGAAACAAGTTTAGTCACCTTCATTTGCCCAATCATTGAAGTGTTCCCACAACGTATGGACTCACTTTCAAGGACACTTCACCTCGTGTTCTCAATAATGATTGCTTTTTTATTTATCTATCATTATTTTTTTCTTTTTGTATGCACAGTTTATTTACTTTTGCACATTGGTTAAATGCCCAAGTTGGTGTGGTCTTTCATTGATTCTATAATGGTTATTATTCTATAATGGATTTGTTGATTATGCCTACAAGAAAATGAATCTCAGGGTCCTATATAGTGACATATATGTACTTTGATAATCAATTAACTTTGAACTGATTTAGCGATAGTGTGAAGGGGCTTTGTGAAATAAACAACAAATATCTATCTTCTTACCTGCATACAGTAGGTATGTGGAAAATGTGATATCTATGTACTTTGATAATAAATTTACTTTGAACCTTCAACTTTGGGTAATAGGTAGGTGGAACCAATAAGGGAAGTGAGAAAAATAGGTCAGAGGTTTTCGTGAAAGTTAACAAAAATGGAAGGATGTGTCAGTAGGAAGAAAGGACTGGTTACCTTAACTTGGAAAGTTCAGTATTGATATCATTGGGTTATAGACTATCAAGGTTCCAGTTTTCATTTAACCTCAACTTAGCACTGGAGCAATGGGAAGGAGAGTTAAAATGGCTTGCAGTGGGAGGTTGGACTGACCATAGGGTTAAGTGATCTACACAAACAAGTAGGTCAGTGTAGGCATGGGAAGGGGAGTTAAAATGGTTTTCAAGGGGTGGGTTGGGATGACCATGGGGTAAGTCGCCTAGTCTGTGCTTGGTCCCTCCAATGTAAAGCAGAGACCTTTGGAAGCACCAAATCAGTAGATGAAGTTGGAGATGGTGCACGTGAATCTTTTCTTCACCTGAGAGGGCTATTTAGGTCTCTGGAGGGCAGCGAGGGGGGAGGTGAAAGAACACATACAGCACCTCCTTTGGTTGCGGGAGAAAGTACTAGCCATCAAGGAAGCATGAGTAGTCCAGGGAGTCAAAGGTGGAGTGGTCAACATAGGAGGAAGAAAGGGATGAGGAGGAGGAGACCTGGCTATTTGCATTTCCGGCTGCAGCTGGGGAAAATAGTGAACGATGATTTGTCGGATAAAGAGCCTAGTAGAGCAAAAGGGAAGCACTGAGGGCATCATTGCCTTAATTCTGTACTGTTTGCAGGGAGATGCGGTGAGAGCAGAAGTCCTGGAAACAGGAAATGCAAGAGAGAGCTCCATCAACCACAGCAGAAGCGAAGCCACATTTCCTGAAAAAGGACCCTTCACATGCACTGGAATGGAAGACCTCAACTTGAGAGCAGATGTGACAGAGACAGGGAAAGTGATGGCATCTTTACAAGAAATAGAGTGGGAAACGGTGTACTCAGTGAAGCAATGGGAGTCAGTGGCTTTACAGTAAACGTCAGTAGATATTTTGTCACCTTAGAAGATAACTGAGAGATCCAGAAAAGGAGAGAAGTGTCAGTAATGATTGAAGTAAATTTAAGGGCAGGGTGGAATTTGGTAGCAGATCCGGTAAAACCAGATGATTTCCATCATCGCAGTACCAATGTTTTCAATGTGACAGAGAAAACGTTGGGGAATGGTATCAGAGAAGGTTTGAGACAAGGAATTATCCACCTAGCCAGTGAAAAGACAAGTGGAAAGACAGACAAAGTCACAGGGAATACTGTACGTTGGTTATATTGGTACATAGATGGGTAGAACCAAGCTGGCACAAAACTAGAAGAGTACATTGAACCTGTGTGAAATATATTCAGAGTTGGTTACCAAAGCCACTTCAAAGACCATAATACCGATTCCTGTAAGAACAGAAAGACAGAAAGTGGGTAGACTTTTGGAACGGGGGGGATAATAACTGGAGATTTCAAGGAACTCAGGCCAGGCTTCAGCTAAGGGAACTATAGCCAATGTCAACAAATAATTGGCCAGGGAATGGGGTTCTGTCTTGATTTGGGTCAGGAGAGAAATGAAATGAGAAATGATTCTACAAGATGAAATAGGCTTCATGCCAGCTACAGATGTGAGATGGGGTGAAACTGGCTGCGGAAAATCTATACTGCATTACAAATGATAATGTGCCTGGAGGTAATAGAGGAAGAATACATAAAGTTACTGAAACATTCAGAAAAGTTATATATATAAAATGGTTTGAAGGCGTCAATGTTCTGTGTTACCCTCAATGTGTTCCACTTTATCTAGCAGCAGTGGTTATCATGCTGTTAGATAATGCTTATCATTGCTGCTGTAAACTGATACAACATATCATTATTATCACCTCATGTTCACAGTTCACAGGAAAATACAGCCTAAAACAAAATACCCTCAGATTATATTCAGGCTACAGGAAGAGCAATAACTACTTAAGTTAATATTCTAACCTTTATAGCAATTACAGCACCCTGAATCATATTACTGAAAATGTTTGAACAGTATACACTTACCATTTATCTGTAATGGAAAGCTTGAATTTGATCACCGTTAAGGGAATGGAAACAACAGAGAGAGAAACCAGCCTAGGCAAGTGGAAAACAAAACATTTCATAGAACCTGGCAGATTTTACAAGGTGCAAATTGCTGCTCAGCAAGTCTGGCAGCAGCTTTGGGGGGTAAAAAAACTGTCAAAAGCTTCAGGCAGAGACCCTTCCTCAGGAAAGACGATGATGATGATGATGACGTTGTCTCAGGCCTGCGTGGTCAGCGTCGGCCATTTTCATGCCTTAAAAGGCACGGAACGAAAGACTGTGTGGCGCGCCACTCCTCACACAGACAAATGGAATGGAAGAAACCAGTATAAAAGGGTAAAACAGGGAGAAATGGAAGATAGGCAAATGGAGGAGGGGGTAGTTGGAATGATGTAAGAACCAGGGAGGTGATATGTGGAATTGACAAGGACTGAAGAAGATAGTTCCAAAAATTCAAAGTTGAAAGTAAATGTATTATCAAAGTACATATATGTCACCATATACTATCCTGAGATTCATTTCCTTGCCGAGATACTCAGCAAATCCAAGCATTGTAATAGAACTAAAGAAAGAACACACCCAACACAAGGTGCACAAACAACCAATATGCATAAGACAACCAACTGGGCAAATACAAAAGAAAAAAGCAACAATAATAATCAATAAATAAGCAAAATATCAAGAGCATAAGATAGAGAGATAGAATCTGATAGGAGTGGATAGTGGACCAAGGAATAAAGGAAAGGAGGTGAGGAGGGAAAATGGAGAGAAGATTGTGCAGGAAGTGGGCAGATTGAGAGGGCTGGGGAGAGGAGAGGTGATGGGGCTGGACAAGGAGAATCAAAGTGGGCAGAGGGGCATGGTTACCGGAGTTAGTGAAGATGATGTTTATGTTGTTAGGTTGGTGACTTCCAAAGTGGAACATGAGGCACTGTCCCTCTAATTTGCATCTTGCCACAGCAAGGCAGAAGAGGAGGCCATGTTCAAAAATGACAATGTTAAACTGAAAAGTGGAATTAAAATAGCTAGCTGCTTGGAGATCTTGGCTATTACTGTGGAAAGAGAAAAGATGTTAGGTATCTAGACATCTTGTTATTTTCATTTTATTTCTCCCATTACTAATGATGTGAAGTTCTGTCAAAGCACAGGATTAATTTTCAGAATATTATTTCCATATTCTTCATCAATTTTGTGTAATCTTTTTAATCTTAAACGTTCTCTTTATCGATAATGCTCCATATTTTGAAAACATGTTTTTCAACAGTAAAGCATTCTTAACCAATGCTTTTTCAATCTTAAAACTGCTAGACTTTTAGAAATTTAACGTTGGGCTAAACTTTTCTAATTGAAACCAATACTCATGATCAACCACATCTGTACCTCTCTTTATTGGATAAGAGAAAGACCAAACCTGCTTTCTGAAAGGATTCTAGTGGCATAGTCTCAAAGCCTCTGGTAGTAGTGAAACTCCTCCTCCAAAATGCTCCTGAATGCTTTGCAGGTTGTGAAAGCATTTTTAGTTGTTTGATTTCATGTTTCTGACATGAGGAGAATTTTAACAGCTACAAGAAATGAACAACTTTTAAAAATGGAAAAATAATTAAATAGTCTAAAAATATAAAAAAGGTAATTAAATCACTTTGTTGTCTACTTTGGTTCAGCGTGGTCTCGAATTCCAAAGTTGACCAAAACTGGCAAACAAAAAAACAAAGAGGAGATTTCCCTTCAGTAAATTCTGTGGAATCTCAACAAGACAGAGCCTTACATGACAGTTTAGAATTGCTACAATTTCCAAACAAGAGAATATCTGCGGATGCTGGAAATTGCTACCATTTAATGGCTAAATCCTAGTCTATCTACCTGGAGCCACATGGGATTTGCTCTTTCTTTCAATTTCCATCAATATTAAACTTTCTGGAAACTGTATACTTGGACTCTTTTAAAGTTTGAACTATTACGTGTCATCTTGAACATCTGATTATTCATTTTGATACTAGGCAAGTGAAACCAAACCGACTTATCAAGTATATTAAATTCAATAGTTCATCTTACTGAAGTATCATAAGTAGTCATCACCATTGTTTAAAGAAGTATTTATATTTGTTACAAACAAGAGAAAATCTGCAGGTACTGAAAATCTGAGCAACTCAGCAGGCCAGGCAGCATCTATAGAAAAGAGTACAGTTGACGTTTCAGGCAGAGACCCTTCAGCAGGACACCACTGAAGGGTCTCTGCCTGAAACATCAACTGTACTCATTTCCATAGATACTGCCCGGCCTGCTGAGTTCCTCCAGAATCTTGTGTGTGTTGTGTGTATTTATACAGGTCCACAATCCCTTATCCAAAATTCTGAAATCCAAAAAGCTATGAAAACCAAAGTTTCTTTCGCCAACAGCTGAAGTTACTCAGGTGTGACGTGGCAGCACTAGCAGATGTCAATTGTGGCTCAGCGCTCGTACTGGTTACACGTGCATTTGCTGTTCGCTGATATTTTGTGTTCACTGTTGACTTTGTGTTTAATTTCACTGTGAAAATGTCAAAAAGAGCCGCAGATACCCCTATGGATAACAATGAGAAAAAAAAGGAAGCATCTATCATTATCAATAACGCAGAAAGTGGAGTCACTGCAGAAGCTTGATCGTGGTGTGTCTGCGCAGTATCATACTGAAGAATATGGTGTCGGAACTACCACTCTATATGATTTAAAGAAACAGAAAGACAGGTTACTGAAGCTTTATAGTGACAGTGACGTTCTACATTTATTCCAATAAGTCATTTACCATGTGCTTGATTCGGTTCGTTTGAAGCTGTATAGTTTTATGTTTTATTGAAAGTTTTTGTTGGAAATAAAATAGTTTTCTTGTCATTATTCCCTAAACAATACAGCATAACAACTATTTCAATAGCAATTACATTGTGTTAGGTATTTTAAGTAATCTAGAGATGGTTTAAAGTATATGGGAGAATGTGCGTAGGTCTGGAGCTCCGTCCTAAAGTCCACCTGCACTAAGCCAGGTTAAATAAGGGTCTTGCGCATACATGTTTTTTGGTATCCACAGGGGATTCCAGAACCAATAAAGAGGGATTTTGAAATCCGAAAAATTCTGAATTCCGAAATGCAACTGGCTCCAAGGATTTCGGATAAGGGTTTATGGACCTGTATTTGTGTTCGGTATGGGAGGGCGTAGCAAGATATGCTCACAGCTAACAACTCCCAGAACTGAATGTTCAAATGTGCCTGTTCAGTCCAGTCATAAACAATAGCCTAAAAATCTAGACTAACAAGAAATGGTACCCTGATTTTCATCACCAGCCTTGATACACAAAGTAACAAATGCCAATATCAACATACTTGCATTTACTCACATTTACAAATACTGAAAGAATGATCCTGCAGTACATAGTCCCAAGATCCTAAATATCATAGCAAAGCTTCCCAATATGATGAACTGTTGTCTGCCTAAATGTTGATGATGGACCACTGCTTGACTTAGGTAACATATGGCTTTTCCAACATTGATCCTAATCCATAAATTTTACAAAAAACTTCCATCATATCATTGGGCCTAACTGACTTTTCTCTCATTTTTATATTTTGTGAGAGCAGTTGACTGTTCCTTGATATGGTAATAAATTAAAAGTTATTCATACTCTGTGGTATCAGAATTACGTGCAGCTAGGACAATTGATGTTTCAGGTCCAAAACTCTTTGCTCCTTCTTACAAAGCATATTGATGTGAAACATTAAGTCTGTTTCTCTTTTCATGAGTGTAGTTTGATTTACTGAGAGTTTTTGGCATTTTGTGTTTCGTATTTCAGATTTCCAGCATTTTAACATATTTTTAAAATTTCATTTGCTGTACACGACTAACTGAAATTTTAAGTATTATCAGGTCTCATTGTACTGTAGAATCATTATACTCATAATGGTACTGAGGAAAGCCACTGGGCTGATCAAGTCCATGCCAGCACTCTCAAAGCAATCCAGACAGTTGATTTTCTTGTACTATCCTCTTAGTCTTACAAGTTTATTTCCCTCAAGTGGTTTTTCAATTTCCCATTATAATCTCTGTTCTATCACCATCTTCATAGTCAATGTGTTGCAGGACGTTATCAGTTGCTGCATAACAACTTTGTCCCACAAGGTTTTGACTCAAAACATCAACAATTCTTTCCTTCCACAGATGCTGCATGAAACACTTGAGTTCCTCCAGCAGATTATTTGCAGCTTCATGCATGATGGATATTGATTAATTTCATCTTCACTGTTTACCATGTCATTGGCAATTATTGACATTTTACTCTGAATTCCAACATAGCAAATTAATGACAATCAAGGAAAGCAGTTAATGCACCATCAATAACTCTTGGAGACGTGAGACGAGATATAGGCTTTTATTGGCTGGAAGAAAGAACAAGCAGCAATTGACCACCGCACTACATACTGGAGACTGAGGCCGAGGCGGTGGCTCCAATCGCCTTTATACCGGGGTCTGTGGGAGGAGCCATGGTCAGTGGGAGGGGCCACAGGAGCAGTCAGCGGGGGGGCGTGTCCAGACGGGTATATGTGGTTCACCGCAGCAGTGAAATACTGGAAATGCAAACGCGAAGAAATCTGCAGATGCTGGAAATTCAAGCAACACACACAAAATGCTGGTGGAATGCAGCAGGCCAGGCAGCATCTATAGGAAGAAGTACAGTTGACGTTTTGGGCCGAGACCCTTTGTCAGGACTAACTGAAAGAATAGATAGTAAGAGATTTGAAAGTAGGAGGGGGAGGGGGAAATCTGAAATGATAGGAGAAGACAGGAGAGGGAGGGGTGAAGCTAAGAGCTGGAAAGGTAGACTGGGAGACCGATTCGCTGAACACCTACACTCTGACCACCAGAGAAAGCAGGACCTCCCAGTGGCCACACATTTTAATTCCACGTCCCATTCCCATTCTGATATGTCTATCCAGGGCCTCCTCTACTGTCAAGATGAAGCCACACTCAGGTTGGAGGAACAGCACCTTATATATTGGCTGGGTAGCCTCCAACCTGATGGCATGAACATTGATTTCTCTAACTTCCGTTAATGCCCCTCCTCCCCTTCTTAGCCCATCCCTTATTTATTTATTTCCCCTCTTCCCTTCCCCCTTTTTTTCTCTCTCTGCCCCTTTCATAATCACTCTTTGCCTCCTCTCCAATCTCCCTCTGGTGCTCCCCTCCCCCTTTCTTTCTCCCCAGGCCTCCCATCCCATGATCCTTTCCCTTCTACAGTTGTGTATCCCTTTTGCCAATCACCTTAGATCTTAGCTTCACCCCTCCCTCTCCTGTCTTCTCCTATCGTTTCGGATTTCCCCATCCCCCTCCTACTTTCAAATCTCTTACTATCTATTCTTTCAGTTAGTCCTGACGAAGGGTCTTGGCCTGAAATGTCGACTATACTTCTTCCTATAGATGCTGCCTGGCCTTCTGCATTTCACCAGCTTTTCATGAGAAATACTGGAAATAATGCTTTTTACCAGAGGTGAAATAACACTGTCTACCAACCCCAGTTTGAAAAAAATGTTTTCACATCTCACTGCTTTTTCTGTCTTTAAGGTAACTTTTTAACCAAGCTGTCATTAACTTTCCTCTTCCAATAGTTCAGATTTTTAATCAGCCTTTTATATGGTTAAGTACTTTTTTAAAACGCATATGGACAACAGCCACTTCATTCCCTTCATCAATCACCTCTGTTATTTCATCAAAAAATTGATTTTGTTTGTCAATAATGATTTTCTTTTACAAATCAATCTGGCTTTCCTCAATTAACCCAGATGTTTCCAGGTACCTATTATCTTTATTTCCAAAACTTTACATTTCAATGATGTTAAACTGGACTTTTTTTAAACTACCAAAAAAAGAGACAAAAAGAGAATGGAATTCTTTCTTAGGAAAACACGAGGAAATCTGCAGATGCTGGAAATTCAAGCAACACACACAAAATGCTGGTGGAACGCAGCAGGCCAGGCAACATCTATAGGGAGAAGCACTGTCGAAGTTTCAGGCCGAGACCCTTAGTCAGGACTAAATGAAAGGAAAGATAGTAAGAGATTTGAAAGTAGAAGAGGGAGGGGAAAATGTGAAATGATAGGAGAAGACCGGAGGGTGTGGGGTGAAGCTGAGAGCCAGAAAGGTGATTGGCAAAAGGGATACAGAGCTGGAGAAGGGAAAGGATCATGGGATGGGAGGCCTAGGGAGAAAGAAAGGGGGAGGGGAGCACCCGAGGGAGATGGAGAACAGGCAGAGAGAAAAAAAACTAAATATATCAGGGATGGGGTAAGAAGGGGAGGGGCATTAACGGAAGTTAGAGAAGTCAATGTTCATGCCATCAGTTTGGAGGCTACCCAGCCGGTATATAAGGTGTTGTTCCTCCAACCTGAGTGTGGCTTTATCTTGACAGTAGAGGAGGCCATGGATAGACATATCAGAATGGGAATGGGATGTGGAATTAAAATGTGTGGCCACTGGGAGATACTTTCTTAAACAGGATTGCCATATTTGCCACTTTTCAATCCTCTGACACCGACCCATGTCATGGGAAGACTGGAAGCTTATGACAAGTCCTTCCATTATTTTCAACCTCGCTTTTTCTAGGAGCATGAGAGGTTTATGGGCGATTGGCCGATAGTGAATTCATGAGGCCTATGAAGCCAAAACCAATACATTAACTGGTATTGATTATTCTAGAGTTATTAAAAGGTGGCTGTCAGGTATTAATTAAAAATAAGAGCTAGTCTTCATTAAGTAAACCCTGTTGACAATTCAACTTCAACTGATACTTTAAGGCTATCAAAATCAATCACTGGGTGTGTAACATTCTGATTCTGTGCCCCTATAACTATGCAGGAAAAGGCAATAGATAGTGTTTGCATTAAGGATTATGTTCATGATGAGATCAGGGAACCCATACAGTTGTCTTCTCATGTATTAACACTCTCGCTTTCTGACCTACCTGGTCCACGTCTCCATCTCTTCCTCCACCCTCTCAATCTGCCCATCACTTACATACTTTCCCACTGGTCCTTGTCCCCCAATCCTCCTCACCTCCTTCCCTTTGGTCCATATAATCTCCAACTGGAATCCACTACCTTCAGCCCATTGTCCCTTCTGCCTTTCACCTCCCAGCTTCTGCTGTCATTCCCACTCCCCCCCCCCTCATCTGCCAATCAACATTCCCTCACTTCCCCACCACCTTTTTTATACTGGCTCTCTCCTCTCTGTCTTTGAGTCCTGATGAAAGATATCAACCTAAAATGTTTCATGTTAATTTCCCTCTGTAGCTGCAGCCCAACCTGCTGAGTTCCTCCAGCATCTCATGTGCTGTTGGAATCATAGACCAGCCACTTAATGCAGAACTTAAGACTTGTATTTCTTGTCACAATATTTTGCCTATTTGTACATTCAGGGAGCCATCCCTCAGTATCCTAACAAAGGAGATATATTTTGGGTGTCTGAGATCTGTGCCTGAAGCTCGCAGATCAGTATTTCAATATTTAAAGAGGTTCTGCTCATTGTGGTATGTTCCTGTTGTAAATATAACATTCTGCAGTCACTTATCTACACTTAAAATGTTTAAGCTAAGAAGGGAATTGCAGCCTCTGAAATTGTTTATAACCATTTATTGTTGTCTTTGTATTTAAAAAGCATAAAACATTATAAAACAAAACTTTCAAAAAATCTGCCATTGTTGTATAAAGTCCTTCAACATCTTCCAGCTGCAGCTCAGTTATAGCTCAGTTCAGCAGTCACAGTATTTGGAAAAGCCTAGTAATTTCCTAAATCAACTATGTGCTGCAGTCTACTCAGTAATCACTGCTTATTAATAAATTCTGAAAAATACACACTCACTATGACAATCACTTTCACACTGCACAGTAAAGTTTATACTTTAAAGATGAATGTACGACATTTGAGTGCTGTCATTGATTCAGAGTAAGTGTGCAACAAACTCAGAAAGTAAGTAAATTAATCCTGGTTGCTCTGTGAAATGGTCCCTGAGCAGTTAACTTCTTACATTGTGACAGATATGTCAAGACATTTTTAGCTGGTTACTCCATTGCTCATCTTTGCTGGGGCCTAATACTGTAACCTTGAGAGATTTTGTTGCTAGTTAGCGCAGGTAACCTTATCTAACATAGGCTCTGTCTATGGGCAATAATTTGATATTGTACATAAATATGTAGTAGACTATAGATGATAAAAAGCAAACACGAGAAAATCTGCAGATGCTGGAAATATGAACAACACACACAAAATACTGGTGGAACACAGCAGGCCAGGCAGCATCTATAGGGAGAAACACTGTTGCCTGGCCTGCTGTGTTCCACCAGCATTTTGTGTGTGTTGTATAGATCATAAAGCTGGGTTTGTCTATGAAAATACATTATTTACAAACAACTAATGTTAGTACTCAGTCCAGGAGAAAAGCTGCAGACTTTTAAGCAGCTCTGAAAATGAACTTTGAAGTTAAAAATGCATTTGATGATTTAAATAATTTAGATAGCCAAACACTTCAGGTAATATCTTCCATTGGAAATACTGAATTACCAATTAGGGAAGGAACACAAATTTGAAAATACCCCTGTGATTCAGAAATCAGATTCAGTTGTCTAAATTAGCATAAATTCTATTCCAGTCAGAATTGTTTTGTTGGTTTTTCTATTAAATTCACTGCATATTGTTTGCATTTCTTTCTGGCTACCGTTATTGTTTATTTAAATACTCTAGAGTAGTTATGTACTGTAGCTACCAAGGGCCATTTAAAAGCAAATGAGGCATTCTTCTGAAAAAGAATGTAAGAGAACCTCAAAATATTACAGAATTAACATTGAAAAATTAACCAGCTATCTTCTCCTATTTAGTGTGAAACTTTTGTACATAGCAAGTCAATACATTTTTATGAGTCTCCTTTGCGCCTAATACAAAATAGCATTTTGTGTATTATAAACAAGTTTATAGCCGTCCCTGATGATTTTGCATTCACTTAGCAAGCAGAGAAAATCTTACCCCTTTGGTTGTCTTCCTACGCTGCTCAAATGGACTGGTTGTTTCTTTGCTTAGTCCTTACTTAGCTTCATTCACCATTGGTCTTGAATAGTCATTTCTACCTGGAGTGCATTACTGCTCTGGAGTCTTAAATGCACTTAGCATGAACCAAAAAGGAGTGAAAATAACACCCAAAGTTAATGAAGTAGGAGTAGTGACAAAACTAAGCTAACGTAGACAGAATTTATGCCAATTTAAATATATATGATGGTAATTTCTGAATAGCAGGAGTACTGTCACATCCATCTTTCTTACTTAATCAGTGATCTAGCCAGTCCGTTGGACATCCTCAACTGCAGTAAACTCTGGAAAGGGAAACACGTCTGCAATGTCATTTCTCCAAAACAAGGTTTATGTAAGTAAGAATGAAATCTAAAAGTAGTGAATTCTCTTGGAACTTTACTGCTCTTGTTACAATACATTCCGTCTTCACATTTAATAAAACTGTTCAATGTTTGAAAAAAGTGATGCCCTGAGAGTTATAAAAAATTAACAAAGTCGCCTAAAGATTATGAAACTAAATTCCCGACTTCAAACAATGTCTGTGTTGTAATTGCATCAGTTGTGGTGGACTCACTTAAACAAAGATGAGGGCGGGGGAAAATACTTTCCTAATGTACATTGCCAGTCTCCGATGACTCACATAACATTTCAAATTTTTGACTGTCCAAAACAAATAGCTATTTGAACTTAATAGGCATTTTCATTAATTTTAACAATTACGCTGTAAATGTTTTATGCTGTTTTTCATGATTTCATTAACAAGAGAATGCTGCCTTATTGAGAATTAAAGCTGTTTCTACAAACAAACTAATAAGCTGAACTATTATAATATGATTACAGAATCAGAATTTTTGAATGGCAGAGGAGCAATGAGCTGATTACTAAATGTCATGAAGGGGCTCATGCTGAAATGCAACTTGAACACGGAACTACAGTACTTTTTGCTGTTTTAGTGACACAAGCATGATTTTAATTGGGCATTCAATAACAACAGGGGCATTGCAACACAGGTATCAAATGCACTGTATATTTGGGGATAAGAGTAAGGAAATTTAAAGATATCAGTTGTATTAAGATCAATACTAATTACTACAATTCAAAATACTAATTTTGAAAACCAAAATAAAATGCTCTTTAAATGCATGCTCGCTTGTATGAGACTTCTTGACCCGGGGGACAAAATCAGCTGTCTGCTCTATTTATGCCTTTCATAATCTTATAAACTTCCATCAAGTTTCTTCTCAGCCTCCGCACCTCCAGAGAAAACAGCTCAAGTTTGCCCGACCTCTCCTTCCTTGACATTGGCATTCTGCCAGCTTAGTGCACTGGACTCAGTGATTATGATGTGCTCTTTTCAACAGTGCAGGAGCCAAGCATAATTGAGTGTCTCTTTTGCAGAACACTTCCATTCAGTCTGCAAAGATGATTCTGAAACTCTGTCACCAATTGCTTAAATATTCCATCCCACTCATATCCTGAACACTCTACCTTTGGCTCATACACTATTCCAGCAAAGTCCCATGCAAGCTCAAAGAGGAGCATCACAATATCCATCTTGGTTCATTAAAGCCCCCAGAAATTCAACTATCTCAGACAACTAGTCCTATTTTGTATCAAAACTGGCCAGTTCTTTAATTCTACTTTTCAGCTCCATATACACAGCCTAAACAGGTGAGTAGTTAGCACATCCTCTCCTATCTCAGATTGCTAGCAACTGCTGAGTTCTGCATCTTACAATAACAGTGTAGTTTTTTATCTTCTCTCTCTGGGGCACAGGCAAGGTGACTGGTCACAGTCCTTCTTCCAGTTTGGAGGTATTTAAGAGAAGAGGGCGAAGATTTAAGGTGAGGGTGGAGGACTTGAAGAAGACTTAAAGAGCAACTTCTTCACACAGAGGGCAGTGGTTCGGTGAAATAAACCGTCAGACGAAGTTGTAGATTTAGAATGTTCAAAAGACACTTAGACAGGTTCATGGATTAAAGCAATATGAACAAAATGCTGGTAAATTGGACTAGTTCAGGTAGACAATCTGGTCACCTGGGATGGGAATTGCAAAGCATTTGAACACACATCCCAGATACGCATTGTCAATAAAATCTCCCAACCGTCCAACAATCTTTTTGGCCCCCTACCATCAGGCAGGAGGTACCGTAGCATTAAGACAAGAATGATTTGGATGGGATTCACCTTTACCCCCATTCGTAAGCTTATTGAATTGTCTGCTACCATGTATGAATTTCATCATACAGTCTTGTCACATATGAATTGCCTGCAGATTATACTGTTTATATTTCAACTTGTATTATACTGCATATGCACCTTATTAATTGTTAAGTTATTTTATGTGCTATGTGTGTGAGTTGCAAGTACTGTGTGGTGTACCTTGGTTCACAGGAATGTTTCATTTGGTTGTATGCATGTGTACAGGTAAACAAAAATAACTTGAACTGCAACTTGAACTTGAGGTCTGATGGGCCTGTTTCTGTGCTGAACAACTCTATAACTCTCCTCTGATTTTTTTTATTCCCTCTACTTGCACTCCTGCAGAAAGTTTAGCAATTCGAAATCTTCACTCCTCACCTCCACTCCAGTCAGCACCAAATAATCCAGCATCATCTAGTTTATCTTGGTCTCCACTCCAGATATTTCCCTTATTCTCTCCATCCTTCCCCCTTTGCAACTGTAAACATCTTTGATTTCAAACTTTCTCAAACTATGAAGAAAAGATATCAAATGAATTATTAATTCTGTTTCCCTCTCTACAGATGTCTGCTGACATGCTGAGTACTTCCAGCACTTTCAGTATTTGCATAGCTTTAATTGGACATCTCATGCCAAAGTTGTTTTGGATGAGTGGCAGATCTCTGAAATGCATTTACAGTAAATTCCACCCAGATCATAAATACCCCTGTTGTGACTTTGCGATGGAGTGAGTGTGCACTCTTCTGAACATGTGCCACAGCATCTACTTACAGGAGTAACCTTAAGCAGTCATATTAATATATAATTATAATATCTGAAGCAATCATATTATTTGTAACACTAATTCAACTGGGAAAATAAAGTAGGCAGAGCACAACGCCAGAATGAAAAAGCCCAAAGACTATTCTAAATCAGTCCTTGTGTCTCATCAAAGATGTGGTGTGACTAGAATGGCAGTTGGTTGTCTTGATGTAATACCTGATCAAGGTTTGTACGGTAGCATGCCAGAAGGAAAACCACAGTATTTCCTCACATCCTTTCACATTAAAATATCTCAAGAAAACAACAACAAGTTCTTGCATTGAAGATTAAATTATATAAGAGTCTATAAATGTTTAAACATTTAAAATGAGAAAGGAAACAAGAACGAAAGCCTCAATTTTTTTTATATTTCAACACATAAAACTGATTCAAAACTTTTCCAGAATCAAGGTATTTATCAAATAATGGCTTTCCCATTATGAACTTGAAAACAGTGGTTTTGGTTACAGTTTTACAAAATTGTCTTAGCAATGTTTGACTTAAGTCTGAAAGATGCTTCAAAAGATTGAAAATTCATCTTTAGGATTTGGCATTGGTGGAAAGGCCAATATTAATGGATGATGTTGGAAGACTTCCTGCAGGTTGCATTGGTGCAAGTTGGCTGCTGGCGGTGTGCCCAGAGAACCGAGTCCTTTTGGGCACAGAGCTCAGAAAAAGCTACATAATAGACTTTTAACATCGTAAATCAGTGAGCTGTTTTTTATGTCTGTCCCCTCGCTGTGAAACGGGGAACCTTCTTTCTCCCTTATTAGGAACAGAGAGAGCCTGTGGTATGTTGAATACAAGGCAAACGAGTAGTCTTTGGGGTACTGCAAGTCGGTGTCTTTATTGATGCTTTGCTGCACGCTTGAGAGCTCGATGGAGGGGAGCACCATTGGTCTCTAACTAATGATATGTGCACAGCAATATGTCAATAATTAACAATTATTATGATTGTTACATAGACTGAGATACAGTGAATAACTTTTGGTTAGTCTGTTGTCCAGACGGATCTGCCATTCATACTTACACTGTGGCACCAAGAAGTAAACAGAAAGCAAAATATAGTTCTGCAGTTACAGAGAAATTGCGGTGCAGTTAGACCAATAAAGTGCAAAGACCACGGTGAGGAAGACAGGGGAGATCAAGAGTTCCTCTTTCAGCAAAGAAGAGGTCCGTTCATGGTCAGTTAACAATGGGATAGAAGAACAGAAGCTGTCCTTTGGTTTGGAGGTATATGTTCTCAAACTTCTGTATCTTCTGGCTGAAGAGGAGATGGGAGAAGGGAAAATGATCAAGGTGAGAGGGGTTCTTGATCATATTATGTGCTTTCCCAAGGCAGTGGGAAGGGTGGAGAAGGGGAGGTTGGTTTGTATGATGGAATTGGGCTGTGTTCATAATGCTCTGCAATTTCTTGCAGTCTTTGGCACATGACATAATTGCTAAGTAATTGGGGGAGGGGGGGGGTCGAACATCCTCATAACGGTTTTCCTCTCTGTCCTTGTGCCCTCACTGTGATGGTCACTTTCATTCTACTTTGAACTAACCAAGTACTTTTGAAGTGTAATCATCATTAAAACTCAGGAAATGCTTCTGCCAAATCTGGTTAGGTCTTGCCAGCAGCCAAATGATAACATATATAATTTATTTTCTTTGAAATTGATTGATGAATACATTTTAGCAGGTCACTAGGTAGGATTTTGTTCTAATAAACCTATGAATCATTAATGTTCACCTACCACTAGATGGGCCTCAGTTTAAAATATCTTCTAAAGGACAGGCACCCTGGTAATGCAACATTTCCCTCTCTACTACAGTGAAATATCAGACAGCAGCACCTGCAGAGGTCGTCCATATGGGACTTGAACCCTCTGACCTAGAAGGAAGAATGTTATCTAAAAAGCAATAGGTGACTGCATTTTGGGGGCTTGCAGCTGTCTTCACATCTGCAATATAACAAAGGGGAAATCAGCTATAAAACAGAAATTTCCCAATGCAGACTAGGAGACCGTTTCGCTGAATGCCTACGCTCTGTCTGCCAGAGACAGCAGGATCTCCCAGTGGCCACACATTTTAATTCCATGTTCCATTCCCATTTTGATATGTCTATCCATGGCCTCCTCTACTATCAAGATGAAGCCACACTCAGGTTGGAGGAACAACACCTTATATTCTGTCTGGGTAGCCTTCAACCTGATGGCATAAACACTGATTTCTCTAACTTCTGTTAATGCCCCTCCTCTCCTTCTTACCCTATCCCTGATTTATTTATTTATTCCCCCCTCTTTTTCTCTCTCTGCCCCTCTCACGATCACTCCTTGCCTGCTCTCCATCTTCCTCCAGTGCTCCCCTCCCCTTTTCTTTCTCCCTGGGCCTCCATCCCATGATCTTCCCCCTTCTCCAGCTGTGTATCCCTTTTGCCAATCAACTTTCCAGCTCTTAGCTTCACCCCTCCCCCTCCAGTCTTCTCCTATCATTTCAGATTTCCCCCTCCCCCTTTTTAATCTCTTGTTATCTTTTCTTTCAGTTAGTCCTGATGAAGGATCTTGGCCCGAAACGTCGACAGTGCTTCTCCCTATAGATGCTGCCTGGCCTGCTGCGTTCCACCAGCATTTTGTGTGTGTTGCTTGAATTTCCAGCATCTGCAGATTTCCTCATGTTTGCGAAAGTAAAAATACAGTCTGGAGGACAGAACTAAAGTTTTATCCTTTCACTCCCATCCAAGGACGTACTGGAAAACAGTAAGTCCAAGAACACTGAAGGAATAAAAGATAATTAAACTCATGGAGCATATCACCTTACCATTGTTATTTTCTTCCACTAATCCCTCATTCATGTAGAGAATAGGGGCAAATTTTAAAAGTGAGTTCCCACAAGGATTAGAATTAGAAACACTGTTGTCCAAAATTGGTATCAATTATTTAAGCTACAAATTGAAAATATGATTTCTAAATTTATAGATGCCTCTGAATTGGAAGCAAATAAGCAGCACTTGGTGAACTCCCACAATACATTAAAAAAAGATGTTAGAAAGGGCAGAGGTAGAATTGAGAAACTGTTTTCAATACATATTGCCTGAAGATCCTTCATTGGTTTAAAAAGATGGAATATTACTTGAAAATTAAGAATTGCCATATTAAGAAAAAAAAGATACAGAGACCCAAGAGAGGATTTTATAAAGCTTAAATGCATATATTGGAAAATGTAAATTTCACCAATCTGGAAAAGAAAAATAGTTTAAAAATTGCTTTACTTAAAAGGATTAAATTAAGCAGTCACCTACCTAATAAGCATTTTATAATTGTAGGGCAGCCACAAAAGAAATGAACACATTTTTCAACTGTTATCATGTGAATATTACACATTAAGTAATTTTGTGCCTGATTTGAGGTGTTTCTTCCCATTTCCAGTTGAAACTTCACCCTTCTCAAAACAGGTGTACTGAGGGTTGCAGGTCACTGTGTACCTGCTGATGCCAATGGTCCAAACTGAACTTCATTGTTCACTTACCATTAAAAAAAAGGAGGAAAACACTGAGAAGATCAAGACCCAAATGTGCTTTAAATAATACTAAGTGGAACATACATAAAAGTTCCAAATTCATTTTTTTCCTTCCATTTTGCATTCAGCCAGCTGAGAAAGACTGTACTGTACTCTTTATAAGCCTATAAGGACACCGCAGATAGTCTCAAAGTATCCTCACCAACTGTGCATAATTATATTGTTATTATATATTATACACAGCAGCATAATTATATACAAGAGGACAATGGCCTGGGACCAGCTGGTTGTGGTTTGTCACTTGTACTCATGATAGACATGTGCAAAAATAATGAATTAAACCCTGAGTTAGATCCAATAATGCGAACTCACTAAAAAGTAGCTTCAGATCAAAAACAACAAGGCTCCAGCCGGCAGCAAGGATTACAAGGCATAATGAACTGACTACCATTATAATTGTTTTATAATATTAAATCATTCAAAATATTAAACCAATTGATTAAAAGCTATCACATTGGTAAATCCATGTTTTTTCCTATATTTCTCATCCTGCATAACAATGAGGGGCATAGGATGCAAAAGAGAGGGAGAACAAGAGGAAATTTTTTTCAATTCCTTTCATCATTTATGTTCCTCCATTTATATCAGCACCAGATAAAGCAGCTGCAATTAACAAGTCTTCATCTCCCTCTTTTAGCCAAGACCATTTTCACCTGTGTCTTTCCTGGTCCCAATCACAGAAAGATCATCAGCCTGAAATGCTAACTTTAAATCTTTAAGGATGCTGCAAGGCATACTGTCTTCAGCATTGTGTTTTTATTTTGAATATAATGTTTACATGAGAAACCTCCTCAAGTATGGTCATGCCAATTTTCTCCACACAGCATTATCTCCATACGTTGCTGCTCAATACTTGTTCTAAGCAGTTCCTTGTTGGCAACCATGGTAAGAAGTCACACAAGGAATTGCTTAGAACAAGTATCGAGGAGGAACATATTGATGCTATATGGAGACAATTGATATAATTGAATACCATGTTTACTTGTGTAGTTCAGTTGCTCACTAAAGCTATTTTCTCTTTTGGAAAGCATCACTGATAGAGAAAACTGGGGGGGGGGAACAAGAAGTTAAGTGTAAAGTGTTGTATATTTAATTTTTCAGTAATATTTGAGTAATCCTCTATATACCTACATGTATATGTGCGTGTGTGCGCGCGCGCTTGTGTGTGTGTGTATATATATATATATACATACTTACACACACACACACATAGTTTGTTCATTTAAATAATCCATTACAGGTTATATGAAGTGCATACATCATCACATTACCACGTGATAAGTGTATCCCTTGCTTAAAGTAAACCCGAAGTTAGACTCACATTCCCAGAATCCTGTGTCTTCCTTGGATTAGTTTAATGTTTGGAAGTTTGAAAAAAACATAAGAGACAGTTCATTCTGCCAATGTATGTAACCTAAATCTCTCACTAGATCTGGGTATTTACATTTTTCTTTACATATCTTTTCAGCCTCACGTCAATCCATAGTGAACATATAAGAACTTCAAATTGATTTCTCTGTCAATATTTTACAAGGGTTAAAACTCAGTCCATATAATACATATTCATGAATACAAGTTTTAAACTTGTCCACGGTAGTTCCTGAATGTATTCTTATCACAGCAAAACGAAAGCATAAATTTTAAAATCTGACCAAAGAGGAAAAGAAAAATAACCTGGCCCTTTTTGGAAATGAACTTCAGAAATTAAATCAGCAAGCCAACTCCACAAATTGCTTCAAATATCATCATTCTATTTACATACTGGCATATGATTACTGTTTTTCCACACATTATTCCCTGGCTAAAAAGGAATGACTAATTCATAGATTTCTTCATAAGCCAGAGACCAATTGATACATGGCAGAGAGACAACATCAATAAACCTTTTTAATGTCCCTGCATTTTAATGTAGCACTATGCTACATCTTCAAAAGAAACCTTTAAGATTTGGGTTTTTTTGTGACACCTCAGAATCTGTCCTATCATCATAAATAAATATACCAAAAATGAAGTTTAAAATGCACTGTTAGGTAGTCAACACCTAATAAATCATCCAATTAAAACAGAAACATATCATTCAACTTGCAACCTTTGTTTTTCTGTCAATACATTTGACTGGTAATTGAAAAGTGCAGGAACCCACACTGAATTTTGACAAATGCCCAAAGTAAACACACCTCAAATACCCAACAACTTAACCTTTGGCCCATTAAGACGTTTAAAATGTTTTAATTTATCCAAGTGGTCTTTCCACATGAGGAAGCTTTGGAGATGGTGCAGAGGAGATGTACCAGGGTGCTATCCGGATTAGAGAGCATGTTTTATGAGGGGGGGGGGGATAAGCGAGCTAGGGTGTCTCCCTTTGAAGTGGAGGAGGATGAGAGGTGGCTTGAGGTGTATAAGATGATAAGAAGCATAAACAGAGCGGACAGCCGGCAACTTTTTCCCTGGATGGAAATGGCTAATATAAGAGGGCATAATTTTAAGATAACTGGAGGAGTGTATTGGAGGGGATGTCAGAGGTAGGGTTTTTTTGCACAGAGATGCATTTATTGTGTTGCCAGGGGTAGTGGTAGAGAAGGATACAATAAGGGATATTTAACAGACTCTTATATAGGATGAAAGTAAAGTGGAGGACCAGGTAGTTTCAAAATTCATTGATCAGATAATGTATGATAAACATTATTTGAAAGATATCTCAAAGCAATGGGAGCTCTATTCTTCTCCTTTCCAAAATTGGTTTGGCCTCACATTAACAACTTCTCCCAAGATAGTTCCTGACAACACAACATGAAGTGTTTCACTTAATTACAATATAAAGTCTCTGAAGCTTTTTATTTTATTTTCTGAGATCTGGGCATTGCAGGAAAGGCCAGCATTTATTGCATATCCTTAATTGCCCTTGAAAAGGCGGTGGTAAATCACCTTCTCAAATCCCTAAAGTCCAATAGCAAAACGTAATCTAACCCTGGTGTTGCTTTGCAGTTTCAAAGATATGGAACCAATGATATTAAAAAGTCAGCAATTTATTTCCAAATCAGGATGGTGCATAACTTACTAGGACACATGCAAATAGTTGTTATAGAATCATAAAGTCATTTATCATGGAATATGGTCCTATGGCTCATTGCGTCCATGGTGGCCAAAATGGACCGAAGCAAACTAATCCCTTGCATCCCCATCAACTTCCTCCTGATTATTCTGCAGCACCCCTGCACTAAGGGCCATTTAAAGAAGCCTCTGAAACAATCAACCAGCACATCTTTAGGATGTTGCAGGTAATCACAGCACCTTGAGGAAACCCACATAATTGTATGATGAATTCACGGGGCCTGGAGCCAATGTTAACGACTCTAAGGACTGCGCTCAGCCGAATAAATACTGTGGCACTGCCTCCTCTCTGGTGGGTCTATCCTGCTGATGGGTCAGGAAATACACAGGAATTTCCCTGTTCTATCATGGAGGAGTCTAGAATGTTATTAGCAGGACAGTCTCCTATTTAAATATCAATCTTTTAGACCATAGAACTGTACAGCATAATACAGGCACTTTTGCTCATGATATTGTGTCAAGCTTTTAACCTATTCAAAGATCAATCTAACGTTTTCCTCCCAGATAGCCCTCCAGTTCTCTTCCAACCTTGTGTATATATAAAGTCTCTTAAATGTCCTTAATGTATCTGCCTCTACCATTACACTCACAACTCTGTGTAAAAAGCCTGTGCAATAAGTCTCTTTCCTTCAAAGTCTCAAAGACATTGATAATTTATATAAACTCTGCAAAATTTCTCAACTTTTTCCTTTCCATTCAAAAATGTTCCAAAATATCAGTCCCTCCACATAACTGCAGTTTTCCTATCCAAACATCACCCTGTAAATCTATACTGTGTACCCTTTCCAAGAGTGGGTGTCAAAACTCGATAGTAATCCAAACAGATTTCTCTACAAATATATCAAAAAACAACTCCACTTCATAAATTTGGGCACAAGAGGTAAAAATGATATTTCCATGAAGTAGTGAAGGAGTACTGCACTACTTGATGACCGGAATTTCAAAGTGAGGATCCATTTGCCCTTTCAAGTAATAGCATCCAGATAACCCTGAACAGCATTTTGAAGAACGAAGGATTTGCCACTTACTCTTCAAATAACATCAAACTTTGAGATGTAACCTGAGGGGGAGGGGGAGTGAGAAGCTTTCTTATTTTTCTATCACAATGCTGTCATCCAGCAAGCTACAGTATAATATTTTTGGCTGTGGTGCAGAAAAATTGTTGATCCTGGCTATTTCCGAAATGAAGCATTTACAAAAAAAACTGTTGGTAAAAAAACAATACAACCTTAAGTGCACACCTTAAATACATTTTGAAATCATTGTTGTTTGATTATTGGATAAAAATAGCTGGGGAACAATAGAACAAATATTAATCTTGCTTGCAAGCTTTACTTAATTAGAACCTACTAGCTTAATCAAAAAACAGGAAAGCACAAGCTGATGGAGAAAGTGACTCTCAAATGGATTATCTTCAATATCATTTTAGCTTGTTTATTATTTTAATTATGAGAAGCATGGGATCTAATTTTATTAGGAATGAGTTGCTCTTAAATAATCTGTTTTAAAATTCTGATCATCCTTCAATAGCAAAAATGTGCATTGGGGGCAAATTCGTATCTGATTTTGCTTTTTTTTTGCAGTTGATTTTATTATCCCTCATCTAAGAGGTGAAAATAAAAGTGAAGGGTGGTCTAACTTCAGTCTTAAAACTCTGGAATGTTCTGGTAGAGCAAATTGATCCCACGCCTCTTGCACTTTTCCCTCACTGTTAATTCTTCCCAACGGAATACTTTACACTACCACAGGAAGTTCATAAAGCACCAGTGTTTTATAAAATGTTCAAGCACTCTGTGGGTAAACAGTGTAACAATCTCAAAGCAGAATGGCAGAAGGATCTTGGAAGTGATATTGAAGATAATGAGTGGTCAAATATTTTATCAAATGTGGATAGACATATTAGGGAAGCAAGAGGGAAATTTATTCAGAATAAGATAGCACACAGATAGTATTGGACACCAACTAGACTCTACAAAAAGGGGATTGTTGATAATCATTTATGCTGGAAATGTGAAAATGAGGTGGGCACATACTTTCACATGATTTGGGAGTGTTCCATGATTCGTCCATTTTGGTGTAAAGTTCTTGATTTGTTGGGGAATTGGTTGGGTCCTACACTATCCTTGTGTCCACCTCTTTGTCTCTTGAGTGATAGGACAATGATACCTAATGTAAACAATGACAAATTTACTATTTTAAAGGTGGGTCTCATCACAGCTGCAAGAATTATATCGCAAAACTGGAAAAAACCCAGATGTCCCACTGTGAGGGAATGGACTGAGGAAATGGTTAAGATTTCATCATATGAAAATTAGCCTTCTTAATATCTGAAATCTTAGGCTTTGTGGATAATAGGATTAATTTGGTAAATACCATTAATTATCTTAAAATATTATGTTTATAAACTTATCCATTTCCATAAAAAACACCATTCAGATTTCTTAACTTTCTGATATTCAAAATAAAGATCTATGAGACTATCACGTGCAATGATTTCTATTTCAATAATGGATCCATAAAACAAGAAAGTATGACAGGAGTAGTCACCTGTCTCCTCAAACGTGTCCGACCATTTAAAATGATATACTGTAGGTTAAGCTGACACAGGGCTCATCTCCCTTCTATGCCTGTTCCCCATTTTTAATTCCCTGGGAATTGCCTTAATTGCCTGATCTTTCAAAAGTTTACCTATCCCCACTTGCAGTATTTCATTTCCAATAGTCTGCCCTCCACATTCTTGTAAAATGGAGGTGAATTCTGTGCAGTGGAAGGGCTTGCTGTAATGTAACTAGGAGGCCTCACACCAACAATACAACTGATAGCTGTTGTCAGCAGATAAAGTGGACTGGAAATTTCCAGCTGTAAAAAATAAAGTCTATTTAACAGTTTTAAGATATTTTCATCACTACAAAACATTTAATAATGGGTTGAGTCATAGAGTCATAGAACAATAAACAATGTAGACAGGTCCTATGGGACAAGCCATTCCATGGTGACCACTGAGCCTGCTCATCTAGTCCGAAACATAAATAAAAGTATTTTAAAAAATTAAATGAAACATCTGAAAATGCAGGGCTAATTAACAACATCTAAATGGAGTAAATTATGCTTTTGTTAAAAAAAAAGGTTTCACACCTTCCAACCCTTTGCTTTACAATCCCCACAAGACTTATTGGAATTTGTATTTTGTGCTGGGTCTGACTTGGTGACAGTTGTGATGAATACCTTCCCAATGGAGTACAGAGGAATCCAACAGAACTGGGGTTATGGTGCCAAACTCCACACGAGGTCCAATGGCCCAGCAAAATACTGAATGGTCCTTTTAATTTCTTTAATGTAAAACAAACTTCAGAGGCACTTTATAAGAGATTAAAAACAAACAAATAGCTCAGCATTTTACAATAAACTGAGCTAAGTATTGTATTGCAAAGCACATTACTGTTATGAATGGTCCACTAAGAAAATTAATAGATATTTATGAACAAAATGTTTAACGTGCCTGCACACAATGGATAAAATTACAAAATCAATTTCCTAGGACAGAGATACACACATTGAAAACAGAAATTCATAAAATTACATAATCTAAAAGGCAAAATATACTAACACATGCCAAATCAACCACAAAGGCAGAACTGAAATTTATTATTTCTAAATTATATTAAGAAAGAAAAATAAAAAAACAAAAGTGCAGGAATCTGCAGTGCTGTAGAATCAGACCGAAAGAAAGCTTTCTTTCAAATACCGGGTAAGGAATAATTTACAAATTTATACAACAGGGATTCCCAACCTGGTGTCCACAGACACCTGGCTTAATGGCATTGGACCATGGGATAAAAAAGGTTCAGAACACCTGCTCTAGAACTTTCTAAATTATAAGATAGTTAATCCTTTGAAGACAGTAGGTTTGATCTAGTTGGGGTCGGCTGGGTCACTCTATTTAAAAACAAAGGAAGAATTGCAAGTGTTGGGATTTTAAAAGGATCATATCAAGAGTCCAGGGGCTACATGTCCCTGTTTGAGTAAAGGATACATACACCAAACTAGGCTGACTAGAGATATTGACGCTGTGATAAGGGAAATGAAGGAAGCAGACATCACGTTTAGGTAGTTGGGTACAAATGAATCCCTGGACAAATATAAAACGAGACACAGAGGGAAATTAAGAGAGCTGAAAGAGGATAGAAAAGGGATTTTGTAGGCAGGTTTAAAGATAATCCCAAGAGATTCCTCAACTGTATTCACTGTAAAATGGTAACCAAGGAGAAACTAGGTCCTGTTAAAAACCACCAAAGATGCCTATGTAGGGATGAAGGAGATTGCTGAAATTTTTCCTGTTTACAAAGGAGAACTCTAATCTATTAATTCTATTGTAATTTTTTGTTCAATTGTGAATGCCTGCAAGAAAATGGAACCCAGAGAAGAATATGGTGATATTAAAATGGGCAAATCCCAGGACCAGAACTTGTAGGAGTCCAGGGAAGAAATCATAGAAGCCCTTGTAGAGATACTTCCTCATCATTAGCCACTGGCGAATTTCTAGAAGATTGGAGGGTGGCTAATATTGTTCCATTGCTCAAGAAGGGTTGCAAGGCTAGGCAGGGGACTACAGGCCAGTGGCCTGATCTCAGCCTTATGGAAATCACTGGAGAGAATTCTGAGGGACAAGATTTACTATCACTTGGATAGACAAGTGTGATCAGAAATACTCAGCATGGTTTTGTGCATGAGGTCAAATCTGATGAGTAATTTGGAGTTTTTCAAAGAGGTAGCTAAGGGGATAGATGAAAGTAGGGCAGTGGATGGTGTCTATACAGACTTTAGTAAGGCCTTTGGTGAGGTCTCACATGGCAGGCGGATCTGGAAGGTTGGGTAGCATGGGATTCAGTGGGAGCTAGTGAGGTAAATTCAGAATTGGCTTGAGGAATGGAAGCAGAGTGTGATGGTGGAAGCCAATTCTCCAACTGGAGGTCAGTGACTAGTGGAGTGCTCCAGGGCTAAGTACTGAGATCCTGTTATTCATTATTTATGTAAATAATTTGAACATGGCATGAATAGCAAGCTTGCTGTTGACACTAAATTAAGGGTTTTGTTGATAGTGAAGCAGGTCACAGTAAACTGCAGAGATCTTGATCAGTTAGGGAAATGGGCTGCGGAATGGCAAATGGATTTCAACTTGGGTCAACTGAGATTATGCATTTTTGGACAATCAAATCGGTGTAGGACTAGCACAGTGAATGGTGGGTAGAGCACTGGATGATTGGTACAAAACAGAAGGACCTGGAAGTACAAGTTCACAGTTTGCTGAAAGCAGTTGCACAAGCAAACAGGGTGGTGACATAGCCATTTAGCATATTGGCCTCCATCAATTAAAGCACTGAGTTGAGGAGTAGGGCATTATACAGCAATTACCTAAGTCAATGTGAGACCACACTCAGAGTATTGTGTATAGTTTTGGTCACCTACTATAATAAAGACATTGTCAAGCTGGAGAGGGTGCAGAAGAGACTTACAAGGATACTGCCTGTACTAGAGGGTCAGTTATAGGGAGAGTTAGGCTACACTAGATCTTTATTCCCTGGAGCAAAGGAGAATGAGGAGTGATGTCATACAGGTTTATAGAATCATGAGGGGTATGGCTAAGGTGGACAATCATTCACTTTTCCCTAGGCTTGGGGAATCCAAAACTAGACGACACAGCTTCAAGATGAGATGGAAGAGATTTAACGAAGGCCTGAGAATTGCTTCTTAATGCACAGAGTAATGAGCTGCCAGAGGAAATGATCCAAGCTGGCACAACCGTAACATTTAAGAGACATTTGGATAGGTACATGGAGGAGAAGGGCTTTGAGGGTTATGAGTCGAAGTGGGACTAGCAGGAGGATGCTGCTGTCGGAACAGACTAGATGGGTTGAAGGGCCTGTTTCAGAGGCAGAGCAAAGTGTAGACAGAGTCTGTGAAGTGAAAGCTGTTTTCCATGATGTGATGTGATGTGTCTATATCTCTGCAGTTTCCTGTGATCATGGACAGAGACATTGTCATACCAAGTGGTGATGCACCCAGATCAATTAATATTGATCTGTTTCAAGGCTTTGTGTACTGCCGGTTGGTTTAAATACCTTTCTTGTAACTTGCTATCAAAAATTATCACAGTAGTTAGGTGCAACCTGAGCAAACACTCCATCATTTTGGCATGATCACTTCTAATTTATAATGACTTGGCAGCTTAATTCAGCATTCCATTAGTTTTAATGCTTATTGTTCCACATTAACTAGGCATGATTGATGGCAGTAGGTTTATAGGAAAAGCTTGCTTTGAGTATTTATAAATATTATCAACAATAGTTGAATATGTACGCAATGTGTTGCTATTTTGGGTTGGAAAGCTGTGACAAACAGCATACCTTGAGGGAGGATCAGAGCTAGAGCCCCAACCTTCATCAATGATTTGGGCTAGAGATGGAGTATTATAGAAACAGTCTGGGCCCTGGGGAGCCTCATTGGAATATAGTAAGTGAATAAGGGAGTTATTGTGGAAAAATGTGAGATCGTCCTACTTGGTTGGAGTAAACACAGACTATTCCTTTAAATGGCAAACACGAGGAAATCTGCAGATGCTGGAAATTCAAGCAACACACACAAAATGCTGGTGGAATGCAGACTGGGAGACCGTTTCACTTGAGCACCTACGCTCGGTCCGCCAGAGAAAGCAGGATCTCCCAGTGGCCACACATTTTAATTCCACGTCCCATTCCCATTCTGATATGTCTATCCATGGCCTCCTCTACTGTCAAGATGAAGCCACACTCAGGTTGGAGGAACAACACCTTATATACCGGCTGGGTAGTCTCCAACCTGATGGCATGAATATTGACTTCTCTAACTTCTGTTAATGCCCCTCCTCCCCTTCTTACCCCATCCCTGATATATTTAGCTTTGTCCCCCCTCCTTTTTTTCCCTCTTTCTGCCCATCACTCTGCCTGTTCTCCATCTCCCTCTGGTGCTCCCCTCCCGCTTTCTTTCTCCCTAGGCCTCCCATCCCATGATCCTTTCCCTTCTCTAGCTCTGTATCCCTTTTGCCAATCACCTTTCTGGCTCTCAGCTTCACCCCACACCCTCCGGTCTTCTCCTATCATTTCACATTTTCCCCTCCCCCTCCTACTTTCAAATCTCTTACTATCTTTCCTTTCAGTTAGTCCTGACGAAGGGTCTTGGCCCAGAGCGTCGACAGCGCTCCTCCCTATAGATGCCGCCTGACCTGCTGCATTCCACCAGCATTTTGTATGTGTTGCTATTTCTTTAAAGGTTGAGAACCCTATGTGTTGGTGTTTTTACACAAATCACTGCAAGACAATACTCAGCTACAGTCAGCATGACAGTCTTTACTGAAGAAGTACAAGAGTAGATATATACTGGTTCAACTATGAAGGCAGCACATATGAAAGAGAAGTCAGAACAATAAGTTGTTCAGTTATATTCAGTAAGATATAAACCACAGCATTCTACTTTCTCCATGTACGTACATTAGATTAATCAGGATTCACTTTCGCTATGCGTAGGTTTGGTAATTCACTATGGGCAACTTAATAAAATTTACTGTAGGATTCGTCAGCACCTGTACACCTCTCTTCATTCACAGGGAATCTCCTTGAATTATTCCATTATCATCAAGTATACTAAACTGGAGTTCTTTAATCGACAATGCCGCAAACTTAGAAACTTCTGTCAAATGGGTACATATCAGAATTACTGACAGTTTCTGAGTGTGAGTAAGTTTTCTCCACCGATAAATTCCCAGGAAGTACTTTGATAAAATCCATTCTGGGTAATCATTATGCTGTGGAACTGACAACATATCCAAACTAGTCCTAAGGCAAAATCTGAAACCGTATTATTTTCCATGGGGATTAGTAGGCAAAGCTGAGGTAACTTCTATTGCTTCAATTTATTTGCACTAATAAAGTTTACTGCAATCAAAGATTGGGATGAGTCTTTGTTTCCAGCTGTTGAAGCTTTCAAGATAGTTTTGAGGACCAGATCTTCTCAATGTGCTTCTGGGGCCTGCTTCAACCTGGGTAACATTGCAAGAGTTGGGATGATCTGGACTGTTAAGGTTGTCCTTGTGTATCCTGACCAGGAAAGTAAGGAATCCTGACCTGCAGAAGCAATTTGAATGCTGTGACCAGTTAAACAAGTTCTTGTCCAATCTTTACTTTTCTGATCCTTCATATTACCTAGACGTGTTGATAATTATACAATAACCTAAGGCCAGATAATTAAATGCTGTAAGCACACGTGATTCAGATAGGTTGGTAATGAGGTTGAGAGGGTTGAAAGTATGAAAGGTATTTCCAAGGTATGAAAGTCACCAATGGCCTGTCTTGATCCAACCAGATTGATGTCACAGCCAAGAAAGCACAACAATGCCCTTGCTTCCTCAGGAGATTGAAGAAATTTGGCATGTCCCTGTTGACTCTTACCACCTTTTAATCAATGCACCATAGAAAGCATAACAGTTTCTAGTCTTGATGAAGGGTCTTGGCCCGAAATGTCGACCATTTATTCTTCTCCATACATACTGCCTAGCTTGCTAAGTTCCTCCAGCATTTGTTTGCGTTGCCTTACAGCTTGGTATGGGAACTGTTCTGCAAATGATCATGAGGAGTGCAGAGACGTGGACACAGCTGAGCACATCACAGAAACCAGCCTTCCCCCTATGGACTCTGTCTATATTCTCGCTGCTTCAGTGAAGTAGCCAGCATAATCAAGGCTCCCACCACCTAGGACATTCTCTCTTCCCCCCTCTCCAATCAGGCAGAAGGTAGCAAAGCCTGAAAGCATGTACCACCAGGCTCAAGGACAGTTTCTACCCAGTTGTAATAAAACTATTAATGTTTCCGTAGCATGGTAAAATGGACTCTTGAGTTCATATCTACTTTATTACAATCTCCCAGTTTATAGTTTACCTGCACTGCATTTTCCCTGTAGATCTTACACTTTATTCTCCATTGACATTCTACCTCAATGCTCTATAATGATTTGATCTGTAAGAGTATGTAAGACAAGCTTTTCACTTTATATACAGTATCAGTACATGTGACAATAGTAAACAAACAAACAAACCTATACTTCAAAATGGAAAAAAAAAGTAGTATAGTCCAAGCAGGAAAAGTGAGATTTCCTCACAAAGACAGCATGATATTGTACTTAGAACAACAAACAGTTTTCTGGAGGAACTCAGCAGGTCGAGCAGAATCCAGAGAGAATAAAGAACTGTTGATGTTTCAGGTTATTCCAGATTCCAGCAGCTGTAGTCACGTATATCTATTTTATATTGAGAAAAATACTTCAAAGCATAGCAGCATCCAGTAATATTCAGACTTGCACTACCACTGAAAAAATGTATTTGCTGAAGGAGTCAATGATGGTCTTCAAAATTCTAGGAAAAGCTATGAAATCATTGATGCTTTACAGTGAATTAATTTTGCATGCCTGCTAATGCTCATAAGCTTTCCTCCTGAAATATTGATTACACATTCATTTGTGTAGCTTACTTCTGTCTATTCTTCAACAATATAGTTGGAAATGGAAAATCCAGCTTCTATACAACAACTACTCAGTCATGTTGTTTTGTTCTAAGTACAAAAAGGACACAGTTCTGTATCAAGCATAGTCATTTCATCTTTGGGTTAACGTGAACACTCTGCAGATTTAAGAATAAAAGCTTCACTCATAGTGGCAACTCTTTTATCTTAAATATGATCAACCAAGTTAACAAAGCACAATGCAGGTAGAAGAAGAGGTGGCATTGGAACATTCTTAATAGAATATGCTTTTGTTTTCCTTCTGTTTGATCTCTCCTTTCCAGGAAATAACACTAGGGTATATTTTCATAAATATTAAAAGTAACAGATCCATTACTCAAATGGCACCTTTTATATATCACGTTGATACAAAGATAACTTTTTATTTTTGTACCGAGGACCTCACGTGGTCTGTACACACCAGCTGTGTGGTAAAAAAGGCACAACAGCGCCTCTTTCATCTCAGACGGTTGAGAAAGTTTGGTATGGGCCCCCAGATCCTAAGCACTTCCTACAGGGGCACAATTGAGAGCATCCTGACTGGCTGCATCACTGCCTGGTATGGGAACTGTACTTCCCTTAACCACAGGATTGTGCAGAGAGTGATGTGGACAGCCCAGCACATCTGTCATTGTGAACTTGCCATGATTCAGGACATTTACAAAGACAGGTGTGAAAAAAAGGGCCTGAAGGATCACTGGGGACCTGACACTCCAACCACAATCTATTCCAGCTGCTGCCATCTGGGAAGTGATACCACAGCATAAAAGCCAGGACCAACAGGCTCTGGGACAGTTTATTCACCAGGCCATCAGTCTGATTAACTCACTCTGATTTGAGCGTATTTCTATATTACATTGACTGTTCTACTTATTATAAATTACTATGATTGCACATTGCACATTTAGATGGAGATGTAACGTAAAGATGCTTACTCCTCATGTATGTGAAGGATGTAAGAAATAAAGACAATTCAAAAATTTTTTCCAATTGTCCAAAAAGCACATGAAATTAGATTTAGTTTTAGTAAAACCATTACCTTAACTTTTTTCATTAATTGAAACTAATTTGCCTTTAGCTTCATCATGATAAGTGTTGTCATACTTTTAGACATAATATCACAGCATTTTACTGTATATGAATATACAGGGCGGCAGGGTAGTCTGGCAGCTGGCTCAATTGCTTTACACCGTCAGCAGCAAAATCGGGATTTAACTTCAGCCACTGTCTGTAAGTAGTCTTAGCATTCACCACGTAACTATGTAGGTTTCCTCCTGTTCACGCGGTTTCCTCCCATGTTCCAAAGACATATGGTTAGGGTTAGTGATCTGTGAGCATGCTATATTGGAGGCAGAAAGCTGGAGACACCTGTGAGCCACTCAGCAGAACCCTCATTAATTTGATCTGGCACAAACAATGCATTTCATTGTATAGTTCAATGTACATGTGACAAAAAAAAACTAATCTTAAAAGTGTAGTAAAGGTGCAAAGAGTGGGCTGATTCAGATGACAGTCATATTTCAATCTGGTGTCATAACATTGCAACACCAAGCCAAGGGCATTGTAAAAAATTTTACTTCCATTTTTAATTTTTATCCATCTTCTTTTACTGCATGAGGACCAGAAGTAGTATAAATGTTTACTGAAGCACAACTAATGACAGTACTGGTAATAGGAGCATTCAATTAGGATGGAAAATCAATCCAGCCCATATTTAAACAAGCAACAGGTGCTTTAATCAAAATGAATACTCCTGTAAACATATTGATTTATTTTCCACCACATCACAATTAACATTTAGAGCTGTTAAATAAAATAAAAATAATTCCTTGCTGATTAAATTCATAGCTCAAAAAACGATCTCAGAACTGTATTTTGATAATTTGAGTGGATTGCAGATTCTGTTTGCTGTCTGCTAACAGAATCACAACTGCAAAAAGAAGTTTGTTGTTTGTGGGCCATATTTATCAAAGAAATGTTGATAGTAGATTTTGATAAGATGACGGCAGCCATCTTTATTTTCCACTCTCTCTTCCAAAGGAAAGTGTCAGTAAGAACAGGATGAGAGCATGTTATATACAGGATCTGGTATCCACTTCTCCACCTCAATCTGGATGAAGACACAATAATAGAAAAAATACAGTACACTCCAGTGTTACCAGCAAAACTGTGTAACTAATATTTCCAAATTTTCAAATTCAATTTAACTGATAGGTTTCTCACCCAACCAGTTTAGTTCAGGTTACACTGGAATGTCATCAATTAAAGGTAACATCTGCCCTTGAGATGTATCCTTCTTCACTCTTTCAGTTTCAGTAGAAGATGAGAACACTTTCAGTTCTGGTACATATTCATTTACTTTGAAATGGCACTTGTTATTTGACACCATACTGTACTTTCTGCTAGCTGTATTCTAAACTCCACTGTAGCATTAAGCTCTAATTTCATTTAGCCCAAATGCACTTGACACATCTGCTGTTCGAAACTCTACTGCTGTTTGCCTTATGGCTATATGTGGTACATTCATCTTTTGCCATCTTTTTCAATTAACCTTTCACAGCTGAATTTTTCTCTCTACAAATCTATCTGGACCTTGGTGATATGGAGCCATGTGTATATGCTTGACTCCATTCCTTCTGAGGAATTTAGTACCAGCAAACTTACTTCAGTTGTTTGCACAAGCAATTTTGAAAAACCACATTTAGCAAAGGTAAGTATCAACTTTGAAATCATTGCATGAAATGCCAGGAAATGCTTTTATCTATTTAGAATGTGCATCTGCTGCAACAATTGTGACAATTTGTCTATAAGTTAGTTGTAAAATCCGTATGTATCATTGACTAAGACTTAATTAGTCCAGAACATGAATTGAAAGGAGCTCTTCATGGATTCTTAACCTGGTTGGTGTCTCTCAAATTGTTTATTCCAAGCTACTGAAAAAACACTGCCCGTTTGATTGCTGCGTCACATATCTGGGTGTGGGTCAGTAATTCCTCAGTATAATTACTTTTCCTTGTAATGAAACATCAATTGTGATGTACAAATGACATTCTGAATGCTTAGCTCATGCTTTTCCCTGTAATATGATAACAATAGGTCATCACATTTTGGATGCATTTGTGCACTTCAGAGAGGGATCATTATGTCTCATCCTGAGAGCAAGCTGCTGCGTTGTGACTAGAGTACTGTGCACGTATTCCAGAAGCAACACAATCCAGCTGCCTTACATGGAGTTTATATCAACTGGTAATTGACCTAGTGCATCACTTGTCCATTCATATACTTATGTTGCCGTACCGAGACAATGTTAAGGCCTATCCAGCACTGTAACTGAGACTAACAGAAATATCAACAGTCTCTCAAAAATCATGTGCAGAAATTTGTGCCCACTGTAAATGGTAAGCCCTGAGTGGAACTTCCACTCTCCGTAGTTAATAGCTTAAAAAAAAGGGTTTTTTTTGCAACTTCTGGGGAGTATTGCACTGGTTTGAAAAGAGAACTTGATAGAAATCTTCTACCCATTTCTGTTTTTGACAAAGTGAGATAAACTTGACTAATGTCTTCACAATTCAAGAGTAACAGATCAGCTAGTTCATAGAACAAGAACTTATGAATTCAACTCTTGGAACATAGCTTTTTGCTTCTTTATCCTCCTCAGCCTGGTCATATGATTGAACAGCTTGTGTAGCTATCAATACACTTTGTTTCAATATGGCTATTCCCTCAGCAGGATAGAAATTTGTAGACCATGACTGGATCCTTCTTCAAACATTTCCTTGATTCTCCAATTTATCACAGTATCATATTTTCTCACAACATAGAAAGAAGCATTCAGCCCATCGAATCTGTGTTGCTGCTCTGTACAAGGCAATCAATCCTATTCCTCGTATACTTTTTTGGAACATATTTCCTTGTGCATGTTAATCACTTCCAGACTCTATAAAAGCAGCAAGGCTTTGATGTGCACTGGAACAACTTGCACATGTCACAATATTGTGAAATCAGTGTCAATTTCTAAGCACGTAATTTATTGAGTTCACCCAGTTCATAGATTCAATACAGTTTGCGAAAGACCTCCAATAAACTTTGCACTACTTGGTTTGCTTTCAAGCTACCTGTTAGCAAGAACTAATGCAATTAAAACAATCAGTCTTCTTGTGTTTGCTCTTATATGATCCTTCTGAGCACAATTAAAATATCTTCCCTTCAAATGATTCTTCATTGCTTTAGAGCAGGGTTTCCCAACCTGGGGTCTGCAGACCCCACGATTAATGGTAAGGCCCCATGGCATGAAAATGGTTGGGATTCCTTGCTTTAGAGGATGTCATACAAATATGCCCAACTAGCAGGATGATGATGATGCTGCTGCTGTTTTGGAAAATAATAATTCTCGGCAGCCAACAGTTGTGCACTCCTCAATGAGCATGTACACATATTACAATTCCACAAACTGAGCATCTCCCCCAAACCTGTATCATACGTGCAACATTTAATAACTCATCTCACATCTGTACCAAAACCTACAGAGATTTCAGACAGATGTTGATTCCAACCACGGAAAATACAACTGATATATTATACAGCAGGTGGGGCAATGATTTTAACCAACTCTTAAATGTATTGTCTTGTGGTTTGACTGGATTTTTGTCATTATGCTAAGATTGAATTACCATGAGGTGCACCCATCTTTATTCCAAGTCTTCACAGAGCCAAAAAGTACTTGAGCACATCAAGTCCATGCTGACCCAATCTTCTGCCTCGTCACTTCTACCTGCATCTGGTCCACTGCCCTCTATACCCTTCTCAGCCATGTCACTATCCAAACTGCTCTTAAATTTTACAATTCAACTCACATCTACTGCTTCCACTGGCAGCTCACTTCACACCCACACCCCCTGAGTGAAGAATTTTCCTTCAAGATTCTCCTTGAATATTTCATCTTTAACCTTAACCTCTGACTTCTATCTTTTCAAGATTATCGATAATGACAGAATGACAACTCTGGTTATAAAAAAGATAATGTTTCCTAAGATTTAAAGTCACAACATTTAAAGTCATGGTAGGAAAAAAATATTATTTGACATTGAAATTCAATTGTGCACACTGAAAATGCAGATTAATGCTTTTATTCAAAGTGTATAAATGTCAGTATCAAGGAGGTCTTTAGCTCTGTACTATTCCACACAACCATGTGGCTTCTTCTAGACATGATGTTTTAGTGATAAAACCCAGATGAGTTTCTATTGTTTTTATTCTAAAGCAATGAAGCCTCAATATTCCAGAACAATTGGAAGTAAGTGCAAATTACTACAACATTGAATATTCGAGTAAAGATCAAAATTATCATAAACACTCAGTTAGTTAGTTAGCATATACGGAGCAAGAAACAAAGTTAATATTTCAGGTTAAAACATAAAGTTATGACGGGGAGTAACAGTTGCTTGGGGGTAAAGGGGATCTGTAATCCCATGTATTATGAAAGATGGAGGTGCTTAATGATGGTAAAACATAGTGGATAACATTGTGCAATTGTGCAAAATGGATTCTATTGTGAACTGTGAACTTTAGAAGCGATGTATGAAATACATCATTAACCTTGACCTTCAGCCAGAGCCCCCAGTTTAAAATGAAAATGGTAAATTAGTAAGTAGATTACCGGACTCTGGAAATGCAAAGGAGGAATATTTGAATGAAAGGGGAATCTTTGTGATTTTAACTCCAGGTAGACACAATGGCTGAAATCATACTTACTGTTCTCAGTGGATCTTTGCAGGCAGGATGTAGCTACAAGGTCAGTTTCTCCGTGATGTCATGCCAGCATGGTTCAGTGCAGAATTCCTGGTCGACCCAGCACTCACTCCTCCGGCACAAGTCAACCATTCGGAGCTGAGGGGACAGACGCACTTCATCTCTGGCCTCTCAGCCTTAAATCAGCCCTGGCTGATATTTGTAGCATTGTCACATTTATTTGAGCTAATTTGCCTACCTAGATGACAAGTATAAATGTAGGATCTTGTACTTCATTTTATTTATTAGTTGTGATTAAAGTCCTTCAGGGCAACTGGGTCAATCAGGCTGCACCAAGGAGAGCAGCATGAGGAGGTGTGCTTTGAGAATGGATTGGATCTGCGAGATTTAGCCCCAAAACATCTTACAAAATTCAAATATTAATCTGAGTGACAATATAAATAAAAACAAATAAGAAGATGCATCTTAGAATTATAAAAAAAGTAATTAAACAGAGATTTAAATTATAAAGAAATTATAAAATTAAATTATAAAGAGAAGAATGAGTAAAAATACCTTACACTCTGCACAAGAGAAGTAAGTTTAAAAGAATTAAAAGAATTTAAAGCATTTTTACAGAAATTTTTATGGACAATGTGAGAAAATGGGAATAGTATGGATGGGAAAAGGATTGCAATTGATATGGTGTGACAAAGGACCTGTTACTGTGTTCTCCATGATTCTAGAACTATGATAAAGTAGAACTTGGATGCAGTCTTTGGCATGTCATTATTAAGCAAACTTTATAAATAAACTAGGCAAGTATAATAGAAAATTCAAAGAAATTGCAATGTTTTCAGTGTGTAAGAAATTACAAATGTCAATAAAAATAAAAGGGTGCTTTTGAGTAAATGAACAAGCTTGGGCTTCACGAGTGATACGGTAGAAATTTGGCTCAGTCATCTTAAATCCTAAAGGTCATGGCTGACCAGCCACAGCACATGCAGGGTAGTTATGAAATCGACTCGTCTGTTGAAGAACAGAATGGAAGTGGTAATAACAGATCAACTATGTATGCCAAGTATAACAAAATAGAGTAAGGAATCTATTAAAGCTACCTAAAAATAAACTATCAGCAACAGCAAGGCAGTGTTCACACTGCCGAAGGACATAAGGTCACAAAAGAAATAGCTATGAAACCAGAGAATACACTGAGGTACCTGAGTTTAGTAGAGTGTACAGACTGTTAAAATGTCATTGCCAGGTAAGGAATATAATCAAGAAATAATGGAATACTGGTCTTTACGTCTGGAGAATTAGAATACAAAGCCCCATTCATTCATTATTCAGATTTATATGCATATTGAAATATGTCTTTAATTCCCAATGAAAGTCAATTTCAAAGAAGGTTGCTATATTAAATGTCATATTTTAAATACATAATTTAATATTTTGTATTATATTTCTTTGAGAGGATTTGATTATGAACAGTTCAGTGCAAAAGTTTTAAGCAAAAGTTTAAAAAAATATATATATATATGTAGTGCCTAAGACTTTTTGTACAGTACTGGACTTGTCAACATGGAGTGGAGAGCGTGTTTGTAAATCTGGCAGGAGCAAAGGATGTTGGGAATAGCAAGGGTGGAGCACTACGGTAGGAGTGTGGGACAGGTGGCAGAGAAGGTGTACCAGAGCAAGGGGTATGGCGTGAGTGCATACACGCCCAGCCCTGAGACACCTGACAAGGTCATTTGATTCTAAACAATTAGTTTATTGATCATTACATAATATCTCTCTGGTGCTTCCTGTTCCCCACCCTTCCTTTTGTCCTAAATATGATTCCCCTAGCCTGCCCCCTTCCCACTCTCAGTCCACAAATCATGTATATCATCACTCATTTTTTTTAATGCAGCAGCATAGAGTGCAGAAAAGAATTTCTACAGCACTGTACAAAAGTCTTGGGCACCCTAGCTATATGTATATACATGTGTCTAAGACCTTTGCACAGTACTTTATGTCAACTGTGAGCACATATTTCACCATCTATTTCATAGTATTGCTTGTTTTTATAAAATATAAATTTTACTCAAGATGTTTAATTTCATTAATTATGAAAATACTTACTGATATTGTGTCTTTGATGTTCTGAATTTTGGATTAATTTAATATTGCTTATCTGCAAACTGTCTTAAAATTCCTGCTCATTACTAAATAAGATCATTTTTAATTTCTTTTTTTTTAAACACAAAGAATCAAGGCAAGCTGGAAATATTATACATATGGCTCCCTCTAATGGCTACTTGTGGCATCACTAATCTACATTTGGACCAACAATATCTAAAAATGATTTAAATACAAATAAAATTCATAAGCTCAACATCTGTGGCCAAGGGAGAAATGTTGACATATTGATTTATTACATGAGTGGAGATACTTATGTAATTTATTTTGAAGAGTGTTGCAATGCCTTTAAGAAGTCAAAGCTTGAATTCTTCAGTACGATTGCAATGTCTAATAATTCACATCATAATGGATATTGTATAGAGAAGCAGCTTAAACAATACCCTCAGCCCTTGAAACGACTTGAATTAAAAAATAAAAGACCTCTATAGCATTAAATAGGACTAGTTCAATTTGGGCAGTATTGCAATGTTTTTGTTTAATTTGCCTTATTTAGTTCGTTTTGAACATAATTTACTCAGATCAGGAATAAAACCAACTAAAGTTAAGTCTTCTAACTTTGAGAGCTTGATTGCTGTGTTAATTTCATGACATATTTAAGTGATAACAAATCTGATTCTGATTCAGAATTCCATTCAGCATTTTTTCCAATAGACTGATAATATAAAGGGTTGAAATATTTGCTCACATTGAGACATTATGAGCTGCAGCTGTCACCTGTCTTGTAACAAAGTGGCTTCTCTTATCCATGTTGAACCTTTTTGACCTGCTAGTAATGCTTGTTTTCTGTGCAAAAGAAAAGGTCAAAGTACCAAATTTTATTTGTAAGAAAATTGCCCATAAGTTAATATTATTCCAGGGTCAGATCCCAGCAACAACTCTGAGCTGCAGTTCATGTTTTCAAATTTCCCTTGCTTCTTTTCTCTCTTTCTAACTTCTCTCATTAATCTAGCAACAGATGGTTCCCTTAGCAATGGATCGCCTCAGAAAGCCTAGCTTCGACTTATCTAAAGTATTCCATTTGTTCCATGTCCAATGATATCCATCCTTTCAGCACTTTAAAACTAACTTGTTTTCTCATTTGCCCAGTTCTGAAGGATGAGGTTTGACCTGAAACATTAAGTTTATTACAACAATAGTTGGTTGCTACTATATCTGTCTCAACCACTTCCTTAGGCATCTTATTCCAGAAACAGACCACATGCTAAGTGCAGAAGTTCCTGTTAAGCCTCTCCTGTTCTACCATAAACCTACGCCCTGTAGTTCTTGATCTCCCACCTTGGGGAGAAGACTATGCAAATTGCCCTCATGATTTTATACATTGCTGTAAGATCATCCTTGTTCTCCTCCACGCCAGCGAGAAAAGTCCCAACCTGTTCAACCACGCTCGAGTCTCAGCCACATTTTCATAAATCCCCTTTGCACTCCTTCCAGCTTAATTGAAGCTTTTCTACAGCAAGGTGACCAAACTTGAACATGGTATTCCAAAAACAGCCTCACCAATGTTTTGTTCTGAACCTGTGTGATCAAATAATAAAGCTCTGTCAGTTAAACCTTAAACCTTAAACATTAAATAAGGAATGCCTGATTGAAAATTGCTGCTAAAACAGAATTGTTAACTAGTAAAGCCAGTTTAATGTAGGTGTTTGCTTTGTAACATGTACCTCTGAAGTTTCATCACTAGGACAGTGAATTGTTTATTGTTTACTGCTTACTTGTGCTGTGCACTATATGCATTTTGGATTATATTTTATTAACTTATTTATGGTAATATTTAGTTTATGTGCTGCTCATGATATATGTTTTATGGATGCAGTGTTGTCCAGAAGAACATTGTTTCATTTGGTTGAACATACAGCCAAATGACAATAAACTTGAACCTGAAACGCTCTGTTGGTAGTGTAGCACTTACAAATGCTACAACCTAGGTGCAGAAAGTTGGATGATTTTCGTTGAAAGTTTTGTAAATTGTAAATGTATGAAAAAAGAGGTAGATGGAGCCGAAACTTAACTCACGAGAGGAACTCCGAGACATTTAAATATAAAAGAAATAGTGAAAATCCACAATTTGATTGCCTCAAAAGATCATGGATATTGTATTAAGCATACTGAAATTTTCAATTAAGGAATTAATTTAGCTGTGCAACACACACAAATAGCTACAGGAACTCAGCAGGCCAGGTAGCATCTACGTCTTTTTTTGTTCAGGAAACTTGGTGCCACAATCTAATAGAATGCTAGGAAGCATTGTTCCTAGTTCTAGATTCACTGTTAGTCTGAAGAATAATCTGGAGGGCTATTACTTCCGACAAAATTCCAAACTATGTAATACACTCTTTCTAAGACTACATTCTTATACGGTCACATAAATATAAAGGCTTTTTTAAGAAGTTCTTGGCTAAAGTTTCACATGGAGTAAAAGACAATAATCATTGTGTTCTAGCAAAGTATAATCCTTCCACCCAGCATTATTAAAGCTAACTTAACGTATGATGAAATGCAGAACCAGGAAAAAGTTTATTCCAAAACAAAACATTCTACCCTAAAATCAATGAAACAATTTCACTTATATTCAATATTTATATAAGGAACTGAAAGTAAACTGGGACATGTGAACTTGAACTACCAGGAAACACAACAAGTATCCATTATCTTGATTCTCTAACATTTGGCTGGACTAACATTAACTTTCGTCAGAGAAGTTGGTACATTCGTCATAAACCATTATCTCCAGCAATATTTAAATGCCTATAATTGTATCCACTTCCCCATCTGGATTAACTCAGAATATTCAATGTCCTCCAGCACAATTGCCTGGCCTTTTCAATTTGCATAGTGTCTATGAAAAGAAATACAATGGAAACGTGTGTTGACAGCCACTTCGGAAACATGAAGTGATAATATTCAGTTACAAGACTGCAAAAAATTTGCCTAAATCTACAGACAAGAATTCTAAGTTTCATGATCAGTAATAACACGGATGTTAGGACAGAATGCAGCACACATTATCGAATAGCCTGCCAATAAGCAATATATACATAGTGCAGTAGTCATCCATATGTTATCGCCAGATTTGAATAACAATTTACACATACTTTCAAAACTAATCAGATTACTGTGAGATTTATATTATTGATTTATGGAATTGGGGTGATACAGCAAAAGGTTTCTGGAGATATCTACTGGCTATAGAATCCTAAGGTGGAGCTAGCTGTGCTAGGACGTAAAATCTTTTGAGAGTGAAATACCTTCCACCCTTTTCCTGTTAAGCTTGATCTATCAGGCACTTCCTGTCACAATTCACCCCCTGACGCAGGTGTCATATTTCCTGCATAGATAACATCATCAAACTGCGCAGCTGCCATTAATTATTTACTGAAAGAAGCTGGGTCAACTGGTTGCAACTTAAAAACTTAACTCATAACTCAACAAGGAGTATATTGTGCTGAAATCAATGAATCATGTGTGATTTGAAATATTCTGCTTCATATATTTTGTTTTTTATAAATTGCCTCCAGTCACCTTGATGACTTAAAATTCTTCATGGTTAGCAATACTGCGGACAATCCGTGATCCTGATGCTTGCTACCTGCAGCACAGGGTACAGTCGGCCCATTCATTGTGCTGGCGAGGTCTCCATTGTGCCAAGAGCGGTTACTGTGGAGAGCTCACTGTACCAGCACTGACTTACCTCCCAGTGGGCACTGTGAGAGTGAAGCAGCACCTGCAAGCCTCGGCAACAGCTGCCGTCAGTGAATGCAAAGGAAGAAAACCACATCAACAAGTTCTTAAAGCGAGCATGCTTCAGCTTAAACTTTGCTATTGGTGATACCTTTCAGTGTTAAAGGGAAAACATAGCACATATCCAATGAACCAAAATAAGCGGAATCCAAAGGTACACATATTCAAAGATGAAGCAAATGCTTGACATGGTAGATGCACCAGGAATGCATCATCTGGATGTTATGGAAAGGTACTCACTGAGAGAACATAACTTTTCTAATAAACAGCCACATGCCAACTGATGAAGCTAGATGTGATTACGGCAACACACACCAAATGCCGATGGAACGCAGCAGGCCAGGCAGCATCTATAGGAAGTACAGACGACGTTTTGGGCCGAGACCCTTCGTCAGGACTATAGGAAAAAAGAGATAGTAAGAGATTTGAAAGTGGGAGGGGGAGAGGGGACCCGAAATGATAGGAGAAGACAGGAGGGGGAGGGCTGAAGCTAAGAGCTGGGAAGTTGATTGACAAAAGGGACATAAGGCTGGAGAATGGGGAATATCATAGGATGGAAGGCCTTGGAAGAAAGAAATGGGGAGGGGAGCACCAGAGGAAGATGGAGAACAGGCAAGGAGTTATTGTGAGAGGGAAAGAGAGAGAGAGAGAAAAAAAAGAAAAGATAATAAATTAAATAAATAAATAAATAGATAGATTAAATAAATAAATAGATAGATAGATAGATAGATAGGTAGGTAGATAGATAAATAAATAAATGGATAGGGGTGGGGTAAGAAGGGGAGGAGGGGTATTAACGGAAGTTAGAGCAATCAAAGTTCATGTCATCAGGTTGGAAGCTACCCAGACAAATCATTCCTTGCCTGTTCTCCATCTTCCTCTGGTGCTCCCCTCCCCATTTCTTTCTCCAAGGGCTTCCATCCTGTGATACTCCCACTTCTCCAGCCTTGTATCCCTTTTGCCAATCAACTTCCCAGCTCTTAGCTTCATCCCTCCCCCTCCTGTCTTCTCCTATCATTTTGGGTCACCCCCCCCCACCTTCCCCTCCTACTTTAAAATCTCTTACTATCTATTTTTTCCATTAATCCTGACAAAGGGTTTCGGCCTGAAACGTCGAGTGTACTTCCTGTAGCTGCTGCCTGGCCTGCTGCGTTCCACCAGCATTCTCTGTGTGTTGCTCGAATTTCCAGGATCTGCAGATTTCCTCTAGATGTGATTAGTTCTGGTTAGCTTAATGAACAGGAAGAATAGATCAGCTAGACCAGGGGGTTTGCAAACTACTTCATGCCATAGACCCTTACCATTAACTGACCCCAGGTTGTGAACCCCTAAGCTAGATTGTCTCCCGAAAGTCAAATTCCTTGTGCTCCTTTTGTAAGAACAGCTGGCTGAAAAGGTAATCATTTAGAACTTCTCATTTGGTGTGCAGAAAGTGTTTTAGGAATAACAGTATTAACGCAATCGGTGTTCAAAGGCATTACTATAGCTACAGAGAAATGCATTACTGAAAACACTGTTGTACTACTGGGGTCCTGCAGCAATGAGTCACCCAATGGGTCTGTGAGGGGAGGTTACGTGTGAGATCTGGGTCTAGATAAGCTGCTGCAGGACCATACCCTGGCCACATGGGATCTGACAACCTTCCATCACCGCACACTGGAAATGATGGACATTATGGAAGAGAGAAAGAGTAGCTTCTGTCAATTCCAACAGGCAGTGAAGATCTGAATGTCAGGAGTTCTCTTCATTCATGGATGCATCATGATTTCTTTTAAAACAGGTTTATCAGAATTAAATTCAGTTCAATTTAGATGCGTAAAATCATTAATTATTTTTCCGATGTTTAACTTCAGGAATTCCATCTAAATCTATACATCTCCCTGCCAGAGATGTAGATGTTGCTGAGGAAATGAGCATGTATTTCTTGTCTCTCAATTGCCCCTGATCTGATTCAGCAGTAACCTATATTGATGGGTCTTGCACCCATATTGTACTGTCTCAGTACTGTTATATTTGAATGCTGTAACACTTATTTCTTACTCGCAGTTATTTTGTAAATAACACTATTCTTTTGCACTTCTGGTTAGATGCTAACTCCATTTCTTTGGCTTTGTTTCTGTACTCGGCACAATGACAATAAAGTTGAATCGAATCTAATCTAATCTAATACACACCAGACTAAAGGAGGAGGACATAATGCCCTCCCTGAAAGATATTCAGTAATTCAAAAGATTTGGTGAAACCATCATTCTGTACTTTTCCTCAAACTGTTATATATATTTTAAATACCCAATCTAATCAATTTCTTGAATTTAATTCCTTCAACTGTTAGCTGTTCTTTCGGTGCCATTTGAGTTTGAGGAAGGATATTCCAGCAACAATCAGCAAAAAAAAGTTAGAACTGCACTCTCTGCAGTTCAGAAAATTGAAGTGTCACATATATTGAAACTCTTCCAACAGGGTATTAGAATGTAGATATTGGTGCGTTTTCTTCAATGCAACAGTTTCAAACAAGGAACTTGGTATGGTGTTGTCAGTTATTTTTAAATGAAATGTATAAAAAATTCTTCTCACAGAAAAGAAATCCTGGAAAAGCTGTAGGTGCTAGAACACTCAAGAATTAAAAAGGAGATAGGTAATTTTTTTAAACAATTAGAGAATTGAGGGCAATATGGAACTGTAACTGAAGGTGAGTAGAGACCAGGGCAGATCATATATATACTGAATGGCTCAAAGGGCTAGGTGACCTGTTCCTGCTCTTATTTTATTGCATTAATGGGACTCATGAGGAGAGCTAATGACGCTTCCTATGAAGTTCCAGTTATGTTCTTCTGCTGCACATGGCCTAAGTTAAAAGGGAGCAACACTGGAAAAAGAAGTGATTACATATCCTACTGTACTTTGCAACATTCTTTTCTGGTCTATTAGAGGTTTTCAGTTTACTTCCTAGTGATTCTGACAAGCAAAAGAAGCTTCTTTTAGTTGGCACCTGTTTGAGATGCAGATGGTTATCTCAGGGACTTCAAAATACATAATAATGGAGACATTTAGAGGACAGTGCACATAATTAAAGTAATACAGAGATATGTCCAATTAAATTTTAATGTTCCATATCAATATGAGGGAAAACACTCTTTCCAGCCTATAGTGTTAGCATATTATTACCTTAAAACTCACCCTGAGTTAGAAACATAGAAAACCTACAGCACGATACAGGCCCTTCAGCCCACAAAGCTGTGCTGAACATGTCCTTACCTTAGAAATTACCTAGGGTTACCCATAACCCTCCATTTTTCTGAGCTCCATGTACCTGTCCAGGAGTTTCTTAAAAGACCCTATCATATCTACCCATTCCATGCACTTACCACTCTCTGCATAAAAAACTTACCCCTGACATCTCCTCTGTACCTACTTCCAAGCACCTTAAAACTGTGCCTTCTCGTGCTAGCCATTTCAGCCCCGGGAAAAAGCCACTGACAATCCACATGATCAACACCTCTCATCATCTCATACACCTCTATCAGGTCACCTCTCATCCTCCATCGCTCCATGGAGAAAAGGCCGAGTTCACTCAACAGTTAGTAGAATTATACAAGCTATATCCTAGCAACTTTGCGTTCTTCTCTATTTGCAGATTTCAATAGAACTGAATTTTTGTAATGAAGTAGAGTGCATAATCATTACACATGCTTGAAATTAATTTCAAGACATGTGTCCTTTAGTAACAGCCATTTGATTTTTGTATTGGAAATCTTGAGGCTGATTAGTTCTTTTGTGTAGAAAGTGGTGTATATTTAATGTGAATTTCATATTACTATTCAAATGGAATGTACTTTAACTTTTGAATGATTTAACTGAGGGCCTCCAAATATTGATAAATACCCATTAGGCCACGTCTTGTGGCATTGCTCATGAGAAATACCTAGAACACTTGGGCAATAGATGACAAGTGTACAAAAGATACAGATACACCAGACAGAGAAAAGAAATGAGTGAGGCTAATTTTAACTTTCATCACCTGATTGCTATATCGAGGAGAGTGTTGTCCATTTATTAGAGAAGCCATTTGCTAGATGCAATCATTATTACCCCGCTGACCGCAGATGCATCATAATGTAATCATTGGCTGAAATTGTAACCTGTTATATTATTATTTTTATATTACTTGCTTGCTCATCTGTATTTCAACAAAGCATTGGGTTTATTTAAGCCACTGGATAAAGCATGATGATTCAAACACAGGACATTTAGATCCATATTTGAAGTTTTTATGTGAAAGCAGAACCAGAAGAAAATGTTAGGTAACAACACTGCATATCCGCTGTTATTACAGTAACTTTGAGATTGGTCAGTGGATTAACTTATTTACAGTGCCTATAAAAATTATTCTCTTCCCTCCCTCCCACCCTTGGAAGTTTTCAGGTTTTATTGTTCTACAACATTGAATTATAGCAGATTTAATTTGACTTTTTTTTACACTAATCAACAAAAGAAGTGAAAACAGATCTCTACGAAGTGATCTAAATTAATTACGAATATAAAACAGAAAATAATCGACTTCATGCATTCACTCCCTTTAATTTGACACACAAAATCATCATTCATGCAGCCAATTGGTTTCGGAAGTCAAATCATTAGGTAAATAGAGTTCTCTGTTCGGAGGATTGTGTGCAGTCAAGGTGTTTCAAATGATTGTAGTAAAAATACACCTTTATCTGGAAGGTCCAACTGCTGGTGAGTCAGTATCCTGGGAGAAAGTACACCATAAAGATAAAAGAACACTCCAAACAACTCAGCAAAAAGGTTATTTAAAAGCTTAAGTCAGGAGATGGATATAAGACAATTTCCAAGTCACTGAATATCCCTCGGAGTACAGTTAAGTCAATCATCAAGAAATAGAAAAGAATATGGCACAGCTGTAATTCTGCCTAGAGCAGACCATCCTCAAAAACTGGGTGACCGTGCAAGAAGGGGACTAGTAAGGGAGGCCACTGAGAGACCTTTGACAACTCAGGAGGAGTTAAAAGCTTCAGTGGATGAGATGGAAAAACTGCACATACAACAACTGTTGACCGGGTCCTTCAGCAGTCACAACTTTAAGGGAGAGTGGCAAAGAGAAAGCTATTGCTGAAAACAAACTCACATGAAATCTGGGCTGGAGTTTGCCAGAGGGCATGTGGAAGTCAGCAGTTAGAAGGTTCTATAGTCTAATGAAAACAAAATTGAGCTTTTTGACCATCAGTCTAAATGTTCTGCTTGGCATAAGCCAAACACTGCACATCACCAAAAACACACCATCCCTACCGTGAAGCATGGTGGCGGCTGCATCAGGCTGTGGGGATGCTTCAGCGCAGCAGGCCCTGGAAGGCTTGTGAAGTTAGAGGATTAAATGAATACAGCAACATACAGGGAACTCCTGGAGGAAAACCTGATGAGTCTGCAAGAGAACTGTGACTTGGGAGAAGGTTTCTTTTCCAGCAAGACAATGACCCCAAGCATAAAGCCAAAGCTACACAGGAATGGCTTAAAGACAACAAAGTTAATGTCCTTTCGGCAGGACTGGAGAAAAAAAAAGCTGAGGAGTAGATTTTAAAAATGGGGGGGGAGGGGAGAGAGAAACTCCAGGCGATAGGTGAAACTGCGAGGGGGAGGGATAAAGCAAAGAGCTAGGAATAAGACATTACTGGAAATTTGTTAAGTTGATGTTCATGCCATCAGGTTGGAGGTTACCCAAATGGAATATGAGATGTGGCCTCTTGTATTTCAGTGAGACCTGACATAGATTGGGAGACCAATTCACCAAGCATCTACGATCTGTCCTCCAGAACAAGTGGGATCTCCAGGTGGCCACCCATTTTAATTCCACTTCCCATTCCCATTTTGTTATATTCATCCATGACCTCCTTCACTGTCGGGATAAGGCCACACACCCCACCCCAACCCTTCACCATTTCCTATCCTCTTCTCTCTCTCTCTCATGTCATCTCCTTGCCCACCCATTGCACCCCCCCCCCCTTGGTGCTCCTTCCCCCCACCCTTTTTTCTTTCTTGGCTTTTTGTCTCTTTTACCAATCAACTTCCAAGCTCTGCTTCATCGCTCCCCCTCCCAGTTTCAGCTATTGCCTGGTGTTTCTCTCCCCCCCACCTTTCAAATCTATTCCTCAGCTTTTTTTTTTCCCAGTCCTGCCAAAGGCTTCCATCTAGAAATGGTGACTGTACTTTTTTCCATGGATGCTGCCTGGCCTGCTGAGTTCCTCCAGCATTTTGTGTGTGAAATCGGCAGATTTTCTCTTGTTTCAAATTCCTAGATTGGCCAAGTAGAGTCCAGACACCAATCCAATTGAGAATCTGTGGCTGGACTTGAAAAGGGCTGTTCACTCACGATCCCCAGGAAATATGACAGAGTTTGAGCAGTTTTGTAAAGAAGAATGGGGGAAAATTGCAGTGTCCGGATGTGCAAAGCTGATAGAGACCCGTCCACCGAGACGCAAGGCTGTGATGGCTGCCAAAGTTGCACCTACTAAATACTGACTTGAAGGGGGTGAATACTTGTGCAATCAATAATTTTGTGTTTTATATTTGTAATTAATTTAGATCACTTTGTCGGGATCTGTTTTCACTTTGACATGAAAGAGTCTTTCAGCGTCAAAGAAGCCAAATTAAATCCACTGTGATTCAATGTAGCAAAAAAATGAAACCTAAATCTTCTAACGGGAGTGGGGGTGAATACTTTTTATAGGCACTGAATATCTTTTCTGTGTTGCACTTTGAAGTAAAAGTATTCAACAAAATAGAAGCATATATATCTGTTTCATGTTATCATAATATAAGAAATCATAGTTATTTCTTCGAAAATGTCAAATGAAGAAATTAATCTGACAGTTTGAAAGCAGCCATTAATTTTGTATAGTCATTCTCATAAAAAATTTATTTTTCTTCTAAATTGTTTCCTTATGATAAAATGATACCACACAGCCAAAATGCTGAAACCTTTCCAAACAGGACATAATTTTGTTGAATATCCAGGATTATTGTCAAATTTCCATTCGCTTATAATTAGGAATGGAATTTAAATTGCATCAATTAAAATATGCTTGATATTAAATTTGCCTCGCTTGTTTTAAATTTAATATCCCAGTGTCTATTAGACTGGGTGTGAATAAACACCATAGAAAATGACACAACAGAAGAGAATTGGTTCATTGCAGTAATGATGGCCAAATATGGAGTTATTAGAGATACTGCCCTTTTTGCTCCAGTGCTGTAAATTATAGCTTTTAAAGTAATCATTCAGATAACTTTTAAATGTGGCTATCCTTTCAGATGGAAGTTCCAGACCACCATCGTTCTTGGATTTAAAAAAATACAATCATTTTATCCTGAATATCAGCTCCCAAGTAATCGCCACAGTCCAAGGTAACTGACTAGTTAACTCAATTAATTCATCCTTATAAAACTGAATATGTGAAAGGAAAGTCAAGGTAAGTGCAGGCAGAATTCAGGGGTCACAAGGAATTGAGATGCTGGAATCTCGTGTAACATTGATGCTGCACGATCCGCTCAGTTACTCCAACTTTTTGTAGAACTCTAGCCAGGAGAGGTGCCAGCTCTCACAGCAGGTCAATGGGGGGGGGGGGGGAATTCATTCTCTCTGCATTCACCCCTGACCTCTGATGTTCGGACACAACACATTACTTATTTACGTTTCTTCCTTACCACTACTAATGCTTTTCTTGCATCAATTCATGCTGCTACCATTAAATTGTTAGTTAATGACCATATTCTTGGTTTACAACAGGTTCAAATTCTTTGCAAGTGTCCGTAACTTCACAGTAAGTAATGCATGTCTACTGCAGACAGATGTTATTTGTCAATAGATATCTGACTGGCATTTTTTAAGCAGTACCAATTATCTCTTGGTTGATGTTTATTCCACCAAACCTTCTGATATAGTGTGCTGATACCCTGTAATTCTACACTGCAGCCTGCTGATTTGTTATGAAGTTCTGTGGTATTCATCTGAAAACTTTGACTTTAAAATAAACACTCACTCGAGCTGCACACCACTGTGCCCAGTTACTGCACTGATCCAACGTGATCCCAATTGCTGCACTGCTGTGATAGAACATAGAACACAGAAAAGTACAACAAAAGAAAGGCCCTTTGGCTCACAACATTGTGCCAAACCAATTAAATTAATAAACAAATGGCTAAATAAACTAATCCCTTCTGTACTGTAGTGTAGGCTTCCGCTAGTCTCGATAGACCATGGATTTGCGCCTTGGAAAGTTTCCAGGGCACAAGCCTGGGCAAGGTTTTTTTATGGAATACCGGCAGTTGCCCAAGCTGCAAGTCTCCCCTCTCCACGCCACCAATGTTGTCCAAGGGAAGGGCATTAGTAATCCCTTCTACCTATACAATGACATATCATTTCATTTTCCTCACACCCATGTCCCTTTCTAAATGTCTCTTAAAAGTTTCTAATATCGCTACCTCAACCACTACCCCAGATAGCGTACTCCAGGCATCCACCATTCTGTGTAAAAAACTTGTCTCCCACATTTCCTTTGAAATTACCTCCTCCCACCATAAATGCATGCCCTTGGTATTAAATATTTCCACCCTTGGAAAGAGATCCTGTCTGTCTACTCATAATACTATCAGACCTTTCCACAGTCTCTGCCTCTCCAGAGAAAACAACCCAAGTTTGTCCAACCTCTGCACATGCCCTTTAATCCAGGCAACAGCCTGTTAAACCTCTTCTGCACCCACTTTCATTGTCAGGAATTTGGCACAGATCTTTGACCTCTGCTGAGGAATTTGCGGTCAACAACTGTCCCATCGATTGTTGTGGCAAGGCATTCTGTGAGAGCTGGTTCTGAATCTTATGATCCAACTGCTATCAGTATGGGGTAAACCAAGTATTTTTTTCAGATGAAGCTAGAGCTACATTCAATGCATCATGTGAATGGGGCCTCAGGAAGGTAGACGAGATCAGTAGAGGCACGGGAGTTTCAGCATTTGGATGGAATAATAAGATTGTGGTGGTGGGTAATGTGGGTTGCGATTGAAGGAAGATGTGAGCTATGGGATCAGAGACAGAGGAATGGTTGTCAGCAGCCTGAAAGAGCCTAAGGAAGGCAGATGTTATCACTTGAGGCACAGGTGCTTCAGGATTTGGATGGAATAAGAAATTTGTGGTGGGTTATGTGGAGTGAGAATGGTTTTGCCAAGATCACCAGGATTTGAACGTTTGACTCTAAGACCAAAAAAAGAGATAGGATTGGAATTTTGGCTATTGAGCCAAATATTTGGCTACTTGGCTATTGAGGCCACTCTGCATCATGGCTGATCCATTTTCTCTCAGGGCCCCTTTCTCCTGTCTTCTGCCTGTAATATTTCAGGCCTTGATTAATCAAGAACCTATCAACCTCTGTCTTAAATACACCTAATGACCTGGCCTTCACAGTCGCCTGTGTAAATTAATTCCACAGATTCATTACCTTCTGGCTAAAGAAATTGCTTTTCATCTCTATTCTAAATGGACATCCCTCTATCCCGTGGCTGTGCCCTCTGGTCCTAGAATCTCCCATGAAAGGAAACATTCTTGCCCATCCACTCTACCTAGACCTTTCAACATTCAATAGGTTACCATTAGATTTCCTTCTCATTCTTCTAAACTCCAGTGAATGCAGACTCAGAACCATCAAACACTTCTCATATGATAACCCTTTCAATCCTGGAATCACTCTCATGAGCCTACTCTGAACCCTCTCCAATGTCAGCATATCCTTTCTAAGATAGGGGCCCAAATCCACTCGCAATACTCCAAGAGTCCCCAGCAGTGCCTTATAAAGCCCCAATATTACATCCTTGTATTTATATTCTAATCCTCTTGAAATGAATGCAAACATTTCATTTGTCTTCCTCATAACAAACTCAACTTGCAAGTTAACCTTTAGAGAGTACTGCATGAGGACTCTGAAGCCTCCTTGCACCTCAGATTTTTGAAATTTCTGTCCATTTTGAAAATAGTCTACACTTTTATTCCTTCTACCAAAGTGCATGGCACTGATTTCTATCTATCACTTCTCTATCTATACCCATTCTCCTAATCTGTCTAGGTCCTACTGCAACCTCTCTGCTCTGCATGCCCCTCCACCTATCTTTATATTGTCCATAAAACTGGCTATAGAGCCACCAAAACAGTCTTCCAAAGTATTGACATATAACGTAAAAAGAAGTGGTCCCAACACCAACACCCACAAACATCACAAATCACTGGTAGCCAACCAGAAATGTTTCCCTTTATTCCCATTCCTTTCCTCCTGCCAATCCTCTATCCATGCTGATATCTTTCTTGTAATCCCATGGATTCTTATCTTGTTAACAGCCTTATGTACAGCACCTTGTCAATGGCCTTCTGAAAATTCAAGAACTCAACATCCACCAATTCTTCTTTGTTCATTCCAATTGTTATTTCCTTAAAAAATTTCAACAGATTTGTAAGGCATGATTTTCCCTTAAGGAAACCATGCTGACTTTGGCCTACTTAATCACATGCCTCCAAGTACCCTGTGACCTTATCCTTCACAATCAACTCTAACATTTGCCCAACAACTGAGGTCAGGATAACTGGCCTATAATTTCATTGCTTCTTCCTCCCTCCCTTCTTTGGAGTGGAGTGACATTCTAGTCCTCCAGAACCATGCCAGAATCCAGTGATTCTTGAAAGATCATTAACAAGTCCTCCACAATTACCACAGCCACCTCCTTCAGAACCTTGGGGTGCAGTTCAACTGGTCCACGTGACATAGCACCTACAGACCTTTCAGCATCCCAAGCAGCTTCTCCCTAGCAACAGCAAATGCACTCACTTCTGCTGCCTGACACTTTTGAACTTCTGGCATACATCTAGTGTCTTCTACAGTGAAGATCGATGCAAAGCACTTATTTTGCTTCTCTGCCATTTCATTGTCCCCCATTACTATTGTTCCAGGAGCAATGTTCAATGGTCAAATATCTTTTGTTGCCACTCTCTTACTTTTAATAGATTTGAACCTTTGGTATTCTCTTCGATATATTTGGCTCGCTTACATTCATGTTACATCTGTTCCCTTCCTATGGCTTTTTCAGTTGTCTTCTGTTGATTTTTTAAAAGCTTCCCATTCCTCTGACTTCCCACTAATTCCCTCTTGTCAGCCATAATTGCATCATCCTGGCTTTAAAATACTTCCTCATCTTTGGGATGCATCTATTTCTCTCAGAAATTCCAGCTATTGCTCTTCTGCCATCATCTTTGCTCGTGTTCCCCCCAATCAACTTTGGTCAGCTCCTCTCTCGTGCCTCAATAATTGCCTTTACTTCAATGTAGTACAGATAGATCTGACTTTAGCTTCTCAAATTTCTGGGTGAAGTCTATCATATTATGATCACTGTCTCCTAAGGGTTCCTTTACAATAGACAATAGGTGTAGGAGTAGGCCATTCAGCCCTTCGAGCCAGCACCACCATTTAATGTGCTCATGGCTGATCATCCACAATCAATACCTATCTTCTCCCCATATCCCTTGACTCCACTATCTTTAAAAGCTCTATCTAACTCTTTCTTGAAAGCATCCAGAGAATTGGGCTCCACTGCCTTCTGAGGCAGAGCATTCCATAGATCCACAACTCTCTGGGTGAAAAGGTTTTTCCTGAACTCCGTTCTAAATTGCCTACCCTTTATTCTTAAACCTCTTTACCTTAAGCTCCTTAATCAAATCTAGCTCATTATGCAACACCCAATCTAGAATTGCCTTTCTCCTAGTGAGCTCAACCACAAGATGCTCTAAAAGCCATCTCATAGGCATTCTACAAATTCTCTCTCTTGGGTTCCAGCACCAACCTAATTTTCCTAATCCACCTGCATATTGAAATCCCCCACAACAATCATAACACATCCTTTTCTACTATATTTTCTATCTTCTGTTGCAATTTATAGCAATCTTGGCTACTGCTTGCAGCCTTATGTAACTCCCATCAGGGTCTTTTTACCTTGCATTTTCTTAATTCTAACTATAATGATTCTACATCTTCTGATCCCTTGTCACTTCTTTATAAGCATTTGATTTCATTTTTTACCAACAGAGCCACCCCATGTCTTCTGCCTACTTGCCTGTCCTTTTGGTATAATGTGTGTCCTTGGATATTAAGCTCCCAACTATGTTTTGGCTCCAATGCAGCAGGGGGGACCAAGACTATTCTTAAGAACACTCTGAGGATGAATCAAACTCAGCGCAATCATGGCTAAGACCTCATAATGAATTCCAGATCAAATATCTATTCCATTAATTCCACTTCCATAATGCTGCATAATTCTGCCCCTGCTTTAACATAGTCACAGTTAGATCTTTAGACCTGACCATTCTAATCCCACTCCTCACTATTCTTTCACATAAGTGCAGCTCATCCAAAACTGCCTCTTGATTTCACCCATCACTCTCATGTATGTTCCCATACAATGGGACCCAGTTAAACATTATCTCAATTGTGAAGTTTTATCCAATGCTCTATTAGTTCGCATTTCTGACTGACGTACAGTAGATGCCTACTTTATCTCAGTGTGGGGCACCTTCACCGCTGTGTCAGAACTTTCAAGTTGCCGAGCATGAAGAGAACACTAAAATGAAAGCCAATGCTCATATAGCTTTGATGGAGAGCAGCTTTCACAGAAATAGTCTTTGAGATGAGACTTTAAACCAAGAACCTTTCTGCTCTTCCAGATCGACAGAAAATATTACATGCACTAGTTCAAAGATAAACAGAGAAATTATCCTTGATATGTGATCAATACTCTTCTCTCCAATAACACTACTTTCAGGTTAATTGGCCATTATCACATTCATGTCTGTGGGACTTTATGATGTTCAAACAATCTGTGAACATTACAAACATTCAACTAGTCTCTTTTCAATCTGTTGCAATTCTACAACTTTTTAATTCTATTTCATAATTCAATATCTACACTTCAAAATGACTTAAGTTGCTCTTCCAGCTCCAGTCAGGTTAGTAGTCATTAGCTGCCAAGGTCAAAATTCCAGAGTTTATTTCTATACCCCTGCAGCCCATTATTTATGTTGCTTCCTTTAAGACAGTCTTGCAGCAAACACCTCTGATATAACTTTTGGTGATCTACATTATTTCTTTATGTGGCTTTGTGTTAAATTTTTATTGATAATATTCTCTGGATATTTTAGTAACATAGCAGTAAGATATTATCCTTCTTTACTAATTGCCCACTGTCATTGTTCCACCTTTAAGATTTTTTATTACCCAGCTCTTGGCAAATGCTGGTCATCTGCTCCACTACCTCAAGTGGCATAGCATAAATTATTTTGTTGCTCAACCAAGGCAACTTACAATGTTCTGCTACAGTTAAACCACTTTGGTGTTTTCCTTTATAAATCCAAATTGTTTACTTGTTCTTGGTATCTGAAAACTTCAGATCGCTACTAAAATAATTATTTTTGTGAACTCCAGAAGAAGATAGAAAACTGAAACCTATGAGTTTTGATATTCTATTTGAAGTACCAAAACAATATTCTATCCAGGTCATAATGTTCTAAGTAAACCTGACCAATTATTAACTTTTCAGGAATTTAATTCTCACCGATTTCATAAGGCAACATTTTCTTAATCTGTAATCCAACAACATTAAGACTTTCATCATATTTCACCATAACATAAATAAATTAATGCAGCTGTTAATTTAGTGTGCATGTTTAAATATCATGTATTTCCAGTTGAGCAGCATAAAATATATAAAACTGTTAATACTTAAAATCATATCTGTATTTAAAATACTTCCTTCTGAAATACTAATTTTAAAACATTTGCCACACTTTCAATGTCATATTAACCTAACAAGAGTGAGATATTGAAATGCTCCATTTTTCAGAACTCTTATTTAAATACCCTTGACTTACTTTTTTTGTTCCCAATAACAACTGTCTTTATTGGAATATTAAGTACCAAATGATGTTTAAAACTAGAACTAAAACTTTCAAAACATAAGCTCTAGTTACATAAGGAAACTGTATTATCCAATGGCATTATTGAATCTTTATAGGAATAAACCAGGATAATCATGTTGTCCTAATAAACTATCTCTAATTTTTGAGAGCACGATGTCAATGATCCTAGTTACAGAATTATAAGTGATGCAATAGAAAATAAAAGCACATAATATCAGCCTATGAAATAACTTAACATTCCTTAGACATGTTAGGATGATTAAGATAGAAATCTTAAAGACAATTTAGAAAGTCCTGAAACAGAGGTGAGCTGCCATGAAGGATGAATATAAGAGAAATATAAGAATAGGAGAAGTCGAATACCTCAGATAATGAATCATTCACAACCTTTGGCATCTTTTCACTATCAAGGTATTATCAAGAGGGGTTGAAAAGCAAATCAAGGGCATATTTTTCTTTGTAATTAATCAGAAACTATTAAAATTCCTTTGAAATATGTGACATCTGATAATACAGTTTTATTAATGAACTGTTAAGAACAAAAGACATTGAATTTTGGGAAAGAATAATAATTCAATAATTGTCACTTGCTATCACCACTAAATCCATAAGCTACTGTTTTTGGAATGTTTAGAGGCCAGATTTGGGGGGAAAAAAAAACAACCAAAACTTAAAACAGTTTAGCATCACTGGTATCTGGAGAATAAATTCTTGCTTGAAATTTAGATGCCTGACCAATCAAAGGAACATATACTAAATTAAAAGTAGAATGAATACCAAAATACTTCATAGGAAGTTAAAGCCAGTTCATTTTGCAGCAAAATCACTGCTGAATGATTACGGGTCATGACATGAGGGTCCATGAGTGGCATTCAGACCTTTCCTTGCAAACAATATGCAAAATATATATGGAGTATTACAAAGCTGAACATACCAGAATCCAAATTATATTAGCTTAGAGATCAAGTATCTTACCAAGGTTCTTTTTTTGCTTCATTTTAGTTTTACTTACCTACAAAAAAAAAGAAAAGTAAATGATTAATTCAATATAAGTTCAAAAAAGATCAGAAAATCAAAATGATCAAAACTGTTAAAATCAGCAAAGCATCAGCCTCGTAGACATGAGTAGTATTGGCAAGCAAGGTCACAATAATGGATTTACAAATCCTAAGTATATACTTGAAGTGTCTGACTTTCTGAGCAGTACAGTTGGCAGAAATTCCAGTTCTGGATCCATTTGTATTCTAGAAATCATTGATTATTAGGAGATACTTAATTAATAGAAACTATTGATTAATATGGTTAACAAGAGTTATGACAATAATTCAATTAACTTAACATATTTAAAATTAATCTAGACTGAGATTATATAGTTTTTCCACCAATGCCAAAAACAAGTTCAAACAATGCAAAGTTGTATATTTAGTCAGAAGCTGTGTATTCACACTGACACTCTGAATAGTTCTAAGTTACAGTAATTAATAGTAATTTAGTGAATAGACTGTGCTGTAATCTTGTTGCCAATGAATTCTAGAGGATGATGCCACATAAAATAAAAACAAAACAGAGCTACATTTTCTTGATTGCAGAATTGTGTGTGCTATTTTCACCTGAAGTATGAACACCTTGAAGAGTTCCAGTAAACTACTTTTGATGAGAGCAATTGTCATATTAGATCATTACATCTGTGGTTGTGCACAGATTTATTGCTGATACAAACACTACTGAACCTGAAGGGTAAATCCAGAGGACTCTGCCTTTAAGATTTGAGACCACCTAAACAGGATAAATCTGGCGTCATTTCAAATTGTCTTTGCATGGAGTGCAAACTAGTCAGATCACTTGGGTACTTGTTAAGTTTACATATCTTCAGCTGAAGTATTTCAAAAGGAGGTAATTTCCTCTGATCACTTAGCATCTGAACATCTAGTGAGCTCTTACTCAAGTAGTGCTTGATTCAGTCAAAGGCTGAGCAAAAGTGATGGGAATCAGACTGTTTGGTATCAAAACCATAGTTATGATCATGTGACCCCAACCTTACTAATACAAATGCTATCTTATGTAATAGATTAATATTTGTGACATTTTCACTGTCAATGTTAAGTTGTAATTTATTACAACTATAGATCTATTCCATGGTCTAAAATGAAAAAAATGCTCTTTTTATTTGTTACTTTCAAGCTGATAAAGGAATTATATTCTCACAAAACAAAAATATAGAAGTTGCTTCCCTGTGAATTTCAGAAATGTTAACAATTAAGGGAAGGGGGAAGTTATTCCCACCTTTTTATTGAAAATGGAGGTTCAACTCCATATTTTGCATGCATAATTTTAGCATCCTTGGTAAAATAAAATAATATTGTGATAGCTTTCCCATAGATAAGATGTCATCATGAAATTAAATGGACACCTTGTATCACTATTAAAAACTATGTTTTGTAGAGATATCATTTACGGTTGTTCTGATGAAAGGCATCAACAATAAAAAGCTACTCCTTAGAGGTGCTCATTTCCTAGACTTTCATTTCGCTTTCAGCCATTATTAAAAGCACAGGATGTTGCCGGTATTAATAAGGATTTAATATTTTTCCAACAAAATATGATGTCATTAGAGCTCCTCAACTGAATAAATGCCCACCAATTCACTGTTATCTTACTTCCCTTACTTTACACATCACACAGTTTCATATAATAAAGTAAAGGAATATTTTACTTTTACATCATGATTTTCATATATATTACAATGGTAAATGTAAGATAAAAGGCATTGCTGAATGCAAATTGAACTCTATGGAGCTGGATTGCTATCAGATCCACTTCACATGTAAATACAAGCTGATTAAATATCTGTTTTCTGGCTCTCATCAGAGCTTCCAATTAATTAACTATCACACTTACTAATTTATGCTACACTAACTAATATGCATTGCTGCTCTAAAATGTCATAACCATTATTAATGTACACGCTCAATAAGCCCTAAATTATATGACCACTCTCCATTTATAGAATGCACAGCAACGGTTCCATTGGTCATTCCAGTCCATTCTGAACGATTAATTTGCTTAGTCCCATCGACCTGCACCTTCACTATAGCCCTCAATACCCAACACTGCCCCCCTCCCCCATCCATGTACCTGTCCAAATTTCTCTTAAATGTTGAAATCGAACCTGCACCCATCACTTGTGCTGGCAAATTGTTCCACACTCCCACCACCCTCTGAATGAAGAAGTTGCCCTCATGTTCCCCTTAAAATTTTCAGCTTTCACACTTAACTCATGACCTCTAGTAGTACTCTCACCCAACCTCAGTGGAAAAAGCTTTCTTGTATTTACCCTATCTATACTGCTCATAATTTTGTATGCCTCCATCAAATCACCCCTCAATCCTCTATGTTCCATGGAATGAAGTCCTAATCTGTTCAGTTTTACCCTATAACTCAGATTCTGAAGTCCTGGTGATACTCTTATAAATTTTCTTTGAACTCTTTCAATCTTATTTGTATCTTTCATGTAGTCAAGTGACCAAAACTGCACAGAATATTCTGAATTAGGCCTCAGAATTTCAACATAACACCCCAAATCCAAGACACTAGCAGTACGGTAGAAGTTCCAGGTGTTAGGGATCATGAAGTTACCATTATTACAGAGAAGGTTGTTGGGAAACTATAAGGTCTGAAGATAGATAAGTCACCTGGACCAGATGGTGTACACCCAGAGTTCTGAAAGAGATGGCCAAAGAGATTTGGAAGGCATTAGTAATGATCTTTCAAGAATCACTAGATTCTGGAATAGTTATGAAAGACTGGAAAATTGCAAATATCACTCAATTCTTCAAGAAAGAATAGAGGCAGAAGGAAACTACAGGCCAGTTAGTCTGACCTCAGTGGTTGGGAAGATGTTGGAGTCGATTATTAAGGATGAGGTCTCAGGGTTCTTGGAGGCACATGATAAAATAGGCCATAGTCAGCATGGTTTCCTCGAGGGAAAATCTTGCCTGTCAAATTTGTTGGAATTCTTTCAAGAAATAACAAACAGAGCATCAATTGATATTGATGATTTTCAGAAGGTCTTTGACAAGGTGCCACATATGAGGCTGCTTAACAAGCTATGAGACCATGGCATTACAAGAAAGATTCCAGCATGGATAAAGCAGTGGCTGATTGGTAGCAGGCAAAAAGTAGGAATAAAGGGAACCTTTTTTGGTTGGCTGCCTGTGGCTAGTGGTATTCCACAGGGGGCTGTGTTGAGACTTATTCTTTTTATATTACATGTCAATGGTTTGAATGACAAAATTGATGGCTTTGTTGCAACATTTGCAAATGATATTAAGTTGGTGGAGGGGCAGGTAGTTTTGAAGAAGTAGAGAGGCTACAGAAGGACTTAGACTGATTAGGAGAATGGGCAAGGAATTGACAGATGGAATACAGCATTGGGAAATGTATGGTCATGCACTTTGGTAGATCAAAGGAAAAGATTAATTATTTTCTAAAGGGAGAGAAAATACATAAAACTGTAGTGCAAAGGGACTTGGGAGTCCTTGTGCAGGATTCCCTAAAGGTTACTTTGTAGGTTGAAGCTGTGGTGACTAAGGCAAATGTGATTTTAGCATTCATTTCAAGAGGACTAGAATATAAAAGCGAGGGTGTAATGTTGAAACTTTATAAAGCACTGGAGTATTGTGAGCAGTTTTGAGCTCCTTATCTTAGAAAGGATGAGCTGAAATTAAACAGTGGAGGTTCACGAAAATGACACCAGGATTGAATGGCTTGTCATTTGAAGAGCGTTGATGGCTCTGGGCCTGGATTCACTAGAATTCAGAAAAATGAGAGGTGACCTCCTTGAAACCTATCGAATGGCAAAAGGATTTGGTAGAGTGGATGTGGGAGATTCTAAGACACAAGCCTCAGAATAGAGGGGCGTCCTTTCAGAATGCAGATTAGGAGAAATTTCTTTAGCCAGAGAGTGGTGAATCTGTGAAATTTTTTGCCACAGGCAGCTGTGGAGGTCAAGTCGTTATGTATATTTAATGCAGAGGTTAATAGATTCTTGGTTGATCAAGGAATAAAGGGATATAGGGGGAAGGCACAGGAGATTGGGGCTGAGGAATATTGGATCCCCCATGTTGAAATGGTGGAGCAGATGCAACAGACCAAATCACCTAATTTTGCTCCTACATCTTATGGTCTTATGGTCCAACTCAATACATTGATTTATAAAGGCCAATATGCCAAAAGCTTTCTTTATGGCCCTTCTACCTGCATTCGCAGATCTTTCTGTTTTGCCACACACTTCAGCGCCCTGCCACTCACCATGTAAGACCTACCCTGGTTGGTCCTCCCAAAGTGCAACATCTGACCCTTGTTTGCAACAAGTTCCATCTGCCATTTTGCTGACCATATCCCGCTGCAAGTTGGATAGTCTTCCTTACTGACCATTACACTCCCAAACTTGCTGTCATCCGCAAATCTGATGATCCAGTTTACAACATCATCTTCCAGATCATTGATATAGATAACAAACAACAGTGGATCCAGCACCGATCCCTGCAATACACTACTAGTCACAGGTCTCCAATCAGAGAGGCAACCATCTACTACCAATCTCTGGCTTCTCCCATGAAATGTATGTCTAATCCCATTTACTACCTCATCGTGATTGCTAAGCAACTGAACCTTCTTGGTCAACTTCCCATGCGGATCTCATCAAAAGCAAAAGCATCTACTGCATGACTTTCATCAACTTTCCTGGCAACTTCCTTGAAAAGCTCCAGAAGATTGGTTAGACATGACCTACCTACCGTGAACAAAGATATGCTGACAATCTCGAAAAAGTCGCTGTCTATCCCAGTATTTAAATAACTTTCCAATAACTTTCCCACTACTGATGTCAGGATCACTGGCCTATAATCTCCTGGATTATTCTTAGATCCTCTCAAATACAACAGAACACCACGAGCTAGCTTCCAGTCCTCAGGCATCTCATCAGTGGCTAAGGATGTTTTAAATATCTCTGTCTAGAGCCCCGAAATTTATGCCCTGTCTTCCCACAGAATTTGAGGGAAAACAGGTAAGCCCCTGGAGATTTAGCCATCATAATTTGTCTCAAGACAGAAAACACCTTCTCCTCTGTAATCTGTACAGGGCCCATAACCTCGCTGCTGTTTTGCCTCACTTTTATAGACTCTGTGCCCATCTCCCGAGTAGATACAGATGCAAAAAATCAATTTAATATTTCTTTCATCTCTTTTGCCTCCATACATAGATTACTACTTTGATCTTACAGAGGATCAATATTATCACTTACTATCCTTTTGCTCTTAATAAAATCTTAAGACATGGGAGCAGAACTATAATGGCTGATTTATTATCCCTCTCAAACCCGTTCTCCTGCCTTCTCCCTGTAAACCTTTGATGCACTGACTAATCAAGCACTTGTCAACCACCGCCTTAAATATACCGAACGACGTGGCCTAAAAAGCTGTCTGTGGCAATGAGCTTCACAGATTCACCATTTTTGGCTACAGAAATCTCTATTGTAAATAGATATTGCTCTACTCTGAGGTTGTGTCCCCTGGTCCTAGAGTCTCCCACTTTAGGGAACATCCTCTCCGTATCCACTCCATCTAGGTCTTTCAATACTCAATAAGTTTCAATGATATCCCCTCCTCATTCTTCTAAACTCCAGTGAGTACAGGCCCAGAACTGTCTAATGCACCTGATATGTTAACACCTTCATTTCTGCGATCAATCTCATGAACCTCCTCTGAACCCTCACCAATGCTAAGACATTTTTCCTTAGATAAGGGGCCCAACATTGCTCACAATACTACAAGTGAAATGAGACCGATGCCTTACAAAGCCTCAGCATTACATCCTTGCTGTTTTTATTCTGGTACTCTCAAAATGAATGCTAATATTGCATTTGCCTTCCCTACCCTTTGACTCAACCTGCAAGTTCACCTTCAGGGGATCCTGCATGATGACTCACAAGTCCCTTTGCACCTCTGATTTTTGAAATTTCCTCCCGTTTAGAAAATAGATTCCAACATATTCCCAACCACTGAAGTCAGGCCAACTGGCCTATAGTCTCCTTTCTTCAGCCTCCCTCCCTTCTTAAAGGGTGGCGAGACATTTCCAGTTTTGCAGTCCCATGGAACCATTCCAGAATATAGTGATTCTTCAAAGATCATTACTGATGCCTCTACAATCTCTTCAGCTATCTTTTTCAGAACCTTGTGGTGTAGTCAATCTGGTCCAGGGGGCTTTTCTACCTTCAGATGTTTCAACTTCCCAGGCACCTTCTCCTTAGTAGTAGCAATAACACTCAATTCTGCCCCCGACACTTCCGCATTTGAACCATTCTACTGTTGTCTTTCACAGTGCAGACTAACTCAAGATACTTATTAAATTCACCCGTCATTTCTTTGTCCCCTATTACTCCCTCTCCAGCGCCATTTTGCAGCAGTCTGATATCCACTCTCGTCTCTGTTTTACTCTACAGATATCTGAAAATACCTTTGGTATCTTCTTTCATTTTATTAGCTAGCTTAAATTCATATTTATCTTTTCTTTATTTATGGTATTCTTAGCTACCTTCCTTTGGTTTTTAAAAGCTGCTCAAAATCTGCCATCATATTTGACCTACCAAAAAGAACCACCTCATATTACCTGAGTTGAACTCCATCTGCCACTTCTCAGCCCAGTTTTGCATCCTATCAATGACTTGCTGTAAGGTCTGACAGCCCTCCACTCTATCCACAACACCACCAACCTTTGTGTCATCAGCAGATTTCCTAACCCATTCCTTCACTTCCTCATCCAGATCATTTATAAAAATCATGAAGAGAAGAGGTCCCAGAACTGATCCCTGAGGCGCACACTGGTCACTGACCTCCATGCAGAATATGACCCGTCTACAACCACTCTTTGCCTTCTGTGGGCAAGCCAATTCTGAATCCACAAAGTAAGGTCTCCTTGGATCCCATTCCTCCTTACTTTCTCAATAAGCCTTGCGTGAGGTATCTTATCAAATGCCTTGCTGAAATCCATATACACTACATTTACTGCTCTTCCTTCATCAATGTGTTTAGTCACATCCTCAAAAAATTCAATCAGACTCAAAATGCATGACCTGCCTTTGACAAAGCCATTCTGACTATTCCTAATCATAATATGTTCATAAATCATGCCTCTCAGCATCTTCTCCATCAGCTTACCAACCACTGAAGTAAGACTCACTGGTCTATAATTTCCTAGGCTATCTCTACTCCCTTCTTTGAATAAGGGAACAACATCTGCAACCCTCCAATCCTCCAGAAACTTTTCCGTCCTATTGATGATGCAAAGGTCATTTTCAGAGGCTCAGCAATCTCCTCCCTTGCCTCCCACAGCAATATTTCGTGTGGTCCTTGTGACTTATCCAACTTGATGCTTTCCAAAAACTCCAGCACATCCTTTTTCTTAACGTCAAGCTTTTCAGTCCACTATAAGTCATCCCTACAATCGCCAAGGTCTTTTTCTGTAGTGAATACAGAAACAAAGTATTCACTAAGTACCTCCACTACCTCCTCTGGTTCCATTCACACTTTTCCACTGTCACACTTGATTGGTCCTATTCTCTCACGTCTTATCCTCTTACTCTTCCCATACTTGTAGAACGCCTTGGGTTTTCCTTAATCCTGCTCACCAACGCTTTCTCATGGCCCCTTCTGGCTCTCCTAATTTCCTACTTAAGCTCCTTCCTGTTAGCCTTACAATATTCTAAATCTCTATTATTATCTAGTTTTTTCGTAAGCTTTTCTTTTCTTCTTGACTAGATTTTCAACAGCTTTTGTACACCATAGTTCCTGTATCTTACCATCCCTTCCCTGTCTCATTGGAACATATCTATGCTGAACACCACACAAATATCCCCTGAACATTTGCCACATTTCTGCCATACATTTCAACCTCCTGAACAATTTTTTCCAAGTATGTCTTCTGAAGGATTGTGGAAATTAACAGTAAGAATTTGTGTGAAAATGCAAGACTGTAAGACTTCTTGCACTTCTCGCAATTAATGTTGCAGTGTTGAAAGGCATACCACACACTTTTCATATAGAAAAGTCCCAGAAATGAAATAAATGATTATTTGAACAACCTTGCTGTAATAAATAAATGTTGAGTGATCTTCTTCAGATATGATGATGGGATCTTTTTGCTCACCTGAGATACAATCTCATCAGAAAGCTTGCAGCATATGTATGAACTGTAAAGTTGATAAGAACCCCACAACATTTAAGATTTACTTCAGATCCTGTCTGCTATTGCATCCAAAAACATTTCACTCCAGTGCCCAAATGCAGTGATAAAGCTATTTCTGAAAGTTGCAATTGGCACCAGAAGCTTTTCAGTGCAATCCTGATGAGAAGAGTGGTCATGATTGAATAACTCAGGCAACAACCACTATGCCAAGATCACAGTTAAACAGAAAGTTTAACATATTTTCAATAACAGCTAATATTGACATGGAATTTTACATCTCAAATCAAAGTACTGGAATGATGCCTCAAAAATAAAAATAGTAAAAAAGATATGTGTTATTCTTAGGATGCCAATAATTTTCTAAATATTGCTTAGTAAAGATCAAACATGCTGCATTGTATATAGATTGAATGGGATTATTGGAATGTAACAGGGAAGAATTTCTAGAAAAGAAGCCATGAGATCTAGTGGTGGATGGTCTTGTGAGAAACTGGTGCATATCACACACTCTGGTTATGCAGCCACTAACACCAGGCAGACAACCTCTGACGAGTATTGATCATGACTGAGGTTACCCTTCTTGTAAAGATGCCACTCAGAAGAAGGGAAATGGTAAACCACTTCTGCAGAAAAAAAAGCTGCCTAGAACAATCATGGTCTGGACCATGATTGCCCAGATGGCACGCAATGAATAAATTAGCCTTCTCCTAAAACACAGGTATGGTGAAGCAAGCTATTAGCTGCGTCATAAAGTTTAATCCAAATATGCTCAAGTTCAGGATATATTTAATCCAAATATGCTATCTACACTGGGTTCACACAGTTTTAAGAATCACCTCTTTCCAGTAGTGATGTGAGTTATGAATCTGTTCTGAAAAACATCTGTTCAGAGTTGGGCACAGTTTATCTTTATCAACTAGTCATAAACTTTGACAGAGATCCATTCTGTGCTTCAGGACACCGTTTGTTTTACCCTTGTCCTTAGACAACTGAAAGCATTTTCTGCAGCACTCCATTACTTCTATCAACTTTCCAAGGACATGCTGCATTATCATCTTGCATTGTTTCCACTCAGGAATTAAGGATACTATCGATCTGTGCAATATACAAGTATCATTCTGAATTTGGTGTTGTGGCATCTGTTATAAAGTTTAACCATGCAACTTACCTTTAAATCTTAGAAAAACAACAAATTCATTTTAATTTCACAGCTTTAATTAGTGTTGAGAGAAGAAGAAATACAGATTTGGTTAAAGGCTTTAAAAACATAACCCATCTGCACAATGCTAAACCACAAGACAGGAAACAAGGGCTTTGGTGTGTGAATAATCTCCCCAGTGTATGTCAGCTCCCTACTCAAATTGCGTCAATGGACCCCAGACCTTCCTGGGAGATTGGATGATTTCTAAATGTTGTCGTAGTCTCTTTTTTTTCTCTCTACATTATCACTCAAGATCACATTATAGTTTGAAATGTAAAGTGCTAAGTATAGGTCACAGCTCCCTTTCTAAATTGTAATGAATATATTGAAAGAAAAGCATAACTTGACAGAGCTACAGGATCATTTTGTAGCCTGCTCTATGTTATTCGAGAATGTGATCCTATTACCAGTTCATAGAGTGACTAAAGCTGCAATGTAAGTGTAAAGACAGAGCAACATTTGAACTTCAGATAAAGTTTCCAATCTTTACCTATCTTCTTGGCAGCCTCATGTCTGCAGAACACAAAATGTGGGCTGGAGTCGCAAGTGTCGAAGAGGTGTTATGACAGATTGTTTTCACATTATGAAAGCCAGAACATTCCACATGAATAAATCCTATTGTTTTTAAAACCCAAACGCTTGAGAGGGCAGAATAAAAAATGGGAATTATTTTCAGAACAGTAACTAAGTGTGCTCATGCTAAAAATCTTTGCTTTGGGCTGCAACACTGCTGCTTGCACACTTAAAGAGAAAAAGGAGAAAGGCAAATGATGGCCCTGCACAAACCTGACTTTACAACATCAACCAAATGCTCTAATTTTGAAAACAAATTAGAAAATGCCATAAAACACAGCAGGATAGCACCGAAGGAAATAAAGACAAACAAATCAATACCTTAAGCTTGGGTTTCTTTCACAACTAAAAGTTGCAAATGTACAAATTTCTTACAAAAACAAAAGGATGGGTAACACTAGTAGAATGATTAATAAATGAAGCAGAGTTTCAAATAGAACGAAATGTAAAAGCTATAGATAAAATTCAACAGTAATGACTTCAGGGCTTGTATTATCAGGATACATAATTGTTTCATTTGTACTTCTTTGATGATGCAGTCTCCATGGATAAAAAATTATAGTCTGGGTCCAAAGATAGCATGGATTATAAAAATGAGAGAAACTGCAGAAGAAAAATATAGATATAGAACCATAGAACCAGGCCTTTTGGCCCTTCTTGGCTGTGCCGAACTATTTTTCTGCCTAGTCCCACTGACCTGCACCTGGACCATATCCCTCCATACACCTCTCATCCATGTACCTGTCCAAGTTTTTCTTAAATGTTAAAAGTGAGCCCGCATTTACCACTTCATCTGGCAGCTCATTCCATACTCAACACAGATCCAGCAATAGCAGTATGAATACTGTTAGCTAACCATAAAAGATTACAAGGTTCAGTGTGAATTAACACAATAAATAAGTTTGTATTGCCACACAGTGATTTATCCTTTCTGAAAATAATTATTGCCCCATTTCTGATTTCCTATTCCCTAGACTAAATCAACACACATCATGCAAAATGCCTTAACCAAGGCAATTATTTACATAAGTACCTGTGTGAATAAGCACATGGTTGCATCCGGAGAAATACTCCAGGTTGTTTGTTGAGGGCTTCCTTTTTTTCTTGTTAATGCTCATGTATAAGTTACCAAATTAACCAAAAGGTTTGATTACAAACAGGTAGCTGTTTCATGCTGGCTGATAGTCGCCTGATTCATTTCACAGACTCAGACTGAAGACACCTAGTGGGATGCAGACAGTGGTGCTCAGTTCATAGGTTAATACTTCAGTTTGCATGTACAATTACAATTGGCTTTTCTTTGTCCCACCTGATCTGAACAATAGCCAAGGAACTGGGTTTCACTCTTTATTGTGCACTAAATCTGTGCTGCATTTTACCCCACCAAATGGGAGATCGCCAAAAGAAAATCACTGAAGTGGGCCAATCTGGCTTTAAGAAATTGCTGTCATGGCTTTCTCCCTCTCTGAAGCAGTGGAATTTGACATGATGGATCACAGATGACTCTTGATTCCTGAGAGAGCATGCAGCTGCTATCTCATACACACAGCCTGCCCACTCCTGTTAAAATGATTTGTCCTTGAGAAAGGGAGGGATAAAAATTGCAAAGGGAAAAAGGAAATAAAAGTACTGTTGGGATAACAGGGAGAAGAAATCAATAGCACGGTGGGGTGCAATGGAGTAGACTGACTTAGATTGGGCTCCATATTATTAGGTAGTTGCCACATGTCACAACATTCAGGGCTCAAGTGTGGAAATACTTATGGCTGTTGCCTGTGTCCACACAGTGGACTCAATGCTTATAAAATTGATGTTCTGGCGAAGACACTTTAATTCCAGAATATTTTGTGACTTGTGGAATGTGTGCACCTTGTTTAACTGGGAGTGAAAAACAAGTTATTGGTCACAACTTATTTACTTATATTCCACTGTTAAGCCAAAACTGCCTGCTGCATGCGTTAATTTTATATCATATTATTTATAAAATATCATCTTATGCGCAAAGTACAATGGGGTATGACCCCCGTGCCAGAGTGGATTACAACAGAAAGTCCATGGGCCAGGTTTTAAACGGATAGCCCTTACACTGGCAGTGAGTACAAGCACTTCAAAATGTGTACTAAGTGTTTTTCTCATGAGGCATATGATTTAAACGAAATGCAGAAACAATTTGTTGTTTTTTTTCTCATCCATTTTCCAGGCTAAGGCATTCATTACACTGACAATTTGTGATCGCTCTGAAACATGCTTACCATTCCATTAAAGTAAAATAAACTAGAGTGCCTAAGCTAAAACACAGCACAATGAATTCAGTAAAATTACTTATTCCCTATTCTGTTCATATTGCCCCGATAATTTATCGTTTATACTCATACATGTTTCATTGAAAATACATTTAAGCACTTATCAAAATTAACACAGGAAAATATTAGGTTCCACAATTTATGAATCGCTAGAGATAAATAGCAGACATTATCTTATAAAGAAGGAGCAGGTCAATTTGAGATAATCAATATAAAAAACTTTCTACTTGCTAGCCAACTGCATCTCAAGTTGGATAGAGACAGAAGGAACTGCGGATGCCCACTTTCAATCCTTCTGATCCCTCTCTGGTCCTTCAATTCTGCTCCCTTTCCCATATCTCCCCTCCACACACAAGCATCTATTTGCATCTCCCGCCTCCTCACATGTCTCCATCTTCCACTTTTTTTCCTCTTCAGTCTTGTTTGTTTCTACCTACTACCCACTTGCCTCTTTCTCTGGACTTCACCTGTCTCCCGCCCCCACCTGGCTTACTCATCCCTTCACTCACTTGTGTCTCCATCTAGCTACAAATGCAGTTGGTTAACAGATAGAAATTCCTTTCTCTTAATCTCAGATCGATCTGCCTTTTAGTATTAATTTGAAGTATTCAGAAAATACAAAAAACCCAAAACATCCTGGTGTTAACACACCCCTCTTCAGTTCACCAAACACCTATTTTGCAGAGAAGGGAGGGATATGGTCTTTATGTGTAGAAGAGGGAATAGATTAATTAGAAGTCATTGGTTTAATTAGTTCAGCACAGCGGTGTAGGCCAAGGTGCTTTGCTACTCTATGTCCTACCCTCCCCCATCTCACCATTTCAGTCTCTTTATTTATACTGGCTATCTTCTCTGTCTATTCTCAATCTGAAGCACTGGCAATTCCAGGGATGTTGCTTAACCTGCTGAGTTCTCCAGCAGTTTTTCTTTTGTATCTATAGGTAACAAAGTTATGTATATTCCAACAATAATTGCTTAATTGAATCAAGTCCTGGAAAAAAAGATAGCGCAGAAAGGCTTTCCATCACAAACTAAAAAAAAGAATTTTCTGAATTACTTGTGCCAAACACCCTTGGCAACTTATACCATCGGAAAGCTTTCAGCATGAATAGTTGGGGATATTACATTGTGTTGCCCTGGCAACATTGACATCACTTTTTTCCCAGAACATGTACATTTACCATAAATGAATGCATATTGCTGATCAGATGTGAAGTGCCCCAGTTTTACCAATGGAATTATTTTTCAAAATTCTGAAAACATTTCTATGCAAATATAATGTTTTATGTCACCATCCGTTTGTAAGAGCACTTTGGTTTTTTTCCCCTTAAAAACGATAGATTTTAACTGACTCCAAATTACTCCCTCCAAAACAAAATGAAGGCAGTCACGACAGTCCACCTCTGTATTTCTGAGATTTGATTACATCATGAAATCCAAAAATAACTGATGAATCTTAATCACTTTAATTTACTTTTCCTGAAATTTATCAAGTAGAACTTCTTCAATCATGTTACATTGAACTGATTAAGTGTTCCAGCATTTGTTCAGTAAGATACTGTTCCATGTGACATAGCTTCTCCAAGTTTTAAATGTTATTGGAGTAACTTCTCTCTGAATTACAGATTACTGGGACAAATATATATTGGGATGGGGGAGGGGAGGTGGTAAAAATAACGAGGCCAGAATTTGGACTGAGAATTGCTGCATCAGAGGAAGACTTAAAATTGTCTTTTTATTTCATTCCTTTAAGTCCAGCAGCCTTTAACCTCTTAAAAAGCAACTTGTACACTTGGTAAGAAATGACGGAACTGCAAGCATCTCTCTACTTTTTTCTGACTCAATTATAGATAAAATCACTTTTTTGAAGTCTTCTGTGGCTATGTTGTTTCAATGCCTTGCTAACCAATACCTACTATGCCCAACATCAATATCAGTTCCAAAAAGGAACATTTAGTCATATAAGCTATCTCAAAAGGCTAAGAAAATGACCAGTTCCTTTTATTTTCTGTCTTCTTCGAGGGGACCTCATTCACTCTGCACGACAATTTCAAGTCAAAATTACTGAAAATATATTATTGAATAGCTATTTAAAATAAACAGCATACCTACAGTGAATGGGAATATACAACATGTCACTACTTCTCTGTAATTTTGTCATTATACTGACAGAAATGATTTAGAGGAGACACAAGAGAATACAGATGCTAGAACCTGAAGCAACAAACAATCTGCAGGAGGAGCAGAGGCTGAGCAACAGCGTGGGAGGAAAAAAATTGTTGACGTTTTAGGATGAAATCCTGCATCAGAGCTCAGAGAAACTGTTTATTTGGCTTTCCATGTGAAAAAAGAATTCCAAAGCAATTGCACTAACTGCAAGATAGAGTGGCGAAGATATCATGATTTCTGTGCAAGATGGCCTGTGGCATTGGGAGATAAGACTGTTGCTAAAGACAAGAATATCCTGATATATGGGTCAGAAGCTCAGCTTAAGGTTTTATTAAAGTTTTTTAAGAAAAGTCATTAAAATTGGCTAACGGCAATCTAATACCATCTTAAAAATAGTGTCAAGGTGAGAAAAGAATTGAACTTGTTTATGAGATTAACATTGTTGTATCATAAGGTCACCTTGTATTTTGACATTGGAATATGTGACGATATTTGTGGACTTCTCCCACAAATCTTTAGTACATCTTTAGATTGTGTTGGTTGTAAATGCAAAACAACATGTTTCACTGTATGCTTTGGTATATTATACAAATGACAAACAATGAACTGGAATGTAGACCATTTGGCTCAATCTTTGCATCCAGGTCTCAAAGGATTGCCAGAAAACAAGCAAAACATTTCCATATACAGGCAAATTTTGCTACTGATTGAATAGATACCATGATGATGGAATAAGCAATGGGAGAGTGCCTCCAAAATGTCAGATGTGACTTGGATACACTGGTGAAGACCATTGCCTGCACTAGGCACATTCTTTATGTAAAAGATCCATAGTTTTAGCTGGTTGCTTCAGGCAGATATTCGTCACATTTCTCTGTAAGGAATGAATGCTGTTACATGAATACTCTACATTTTGAGAATCTTGCAATACAAATAAAAGTGTTCTCTCTGGCAAAGCACTGGAGAAAAAGTAAATAACATTTTCCATCTTCGACTAGCATCTTTGAGATAGGACAGAAGTCATTTCTTGGGGCCTGAAATGGCCTTAATGGAAGTCAATCCTGACCACAATGGATGAAACAGTCAAGACACATGAGCAAGGATGAAATTGTCACTGTGAGAGACCAAAGATCTCAGCAAGATCAAAGGAAACAGTTTTACTGTTGGCTTTTTTAAGTACACAGTCTTAGAGTGTCCAGGATTAGTAAAACTAATTGTTCTTTAAGTAAGTAAAAACCATTGTTTTTCAGTTAGTTAAGCAAGAGAGGGTATCAGGTGAGGATGTATGAGATTGGTCAGGTAGCTATTATTTGAAAAGAGGCAGTTACAAGTTTTTCAACTATATAAGCAAAGATTCAAGAAGTCAGGCAGAGGTAGGATAGAGCAGATTAAGGGGCAAGCTATAGTGATCGGTAATATAGGTATTTGGTAAAACACCCACAAACCAGGAACCAAAGATAGACTGATAATGGATTTTTGACAATTTCTGTCTGAAATGAATTCATTCACTAAGCCCCCATTACTCTTTGGGTTAGAAAAGTCTAAGGATTCACAATACTGCAAGAAGAGATTTCTCATCACAGTGCTAAATGGCATCACACACAAAATGCTGGAGGAACTCAGCAGGCCAGGCAGCATTCATGGAGAAAAGCACAGTCAACGTTTCAAGCCAAAAACCTTTGGCAGAACTAAATGGCATATTGCGTGACTCCAGACTGTGCTCTGTGATTCTGTACTCGGCCAGGGGAAACTTTCACATGCCTGGAACCTGTCAAACCTTGTAAAAATGCTCTAAGTTTCCATGAAATTCTCTCTCATGCTTTTTAACACTGTAAGATACAGGACACACATTGCTCCTAACTCAGCATAGTATATATTTCCGTATACAGTCATTTCCATATACAGGCAAATTTTGCTACTGATTGAATAGATACCATGATGAGGGAATGGGCAATGGGAGAGTGCCTCCAAAATGTCAGATGTGACTTGGATACACTGGTGAAGACCATTGCCTGCAGCAGCACTCACTATCCATGGTACCACTGTCGTGAATCTACACTGCTCTCTCTAAATGGCAAATATTTACATCTTAAAGTACTTCAAGTGTATTCTCACTACATTCCATACATAAATAAGACCATTAGACAGAAGATTGGAATTAGGCCATTTGGCCCATCAAGTCTGGTCCGCCTTTTTTATCACGGCTGATCCAATTTTTTCTCTGAGCTCCAATTTCCTGCCTTCTCCCCACATCCCTTCATGCCTTAACCATTCAAGATTCTATCAATGCTTGCCTTAGATATACATAAAGACTTGGCCTCCACAGCTGTTTGTGAATTCAACAGATTCATGACCCTCTGGCTAAAGAAATTCCTGCTCATGCACATTCTAAAAGGGTGCCCCTCTATTCGAGGCTGTGCCCTCTGCTCTGAGACATTCCCACCATAGGAAACATCCTCTCCATACCCACTCGATCAAGGCCTTTCACTAGTCAATAGATTTCAATGAGGTCACCCCTCATTCTTCTGAATTCCTGTGAATACAGGCACAGAGCTACCAAACACTCTTCATATGACAAGCCAGTCAATCCTGGAATCATTTTCGTAAACCTCCTTTGAACCCTCTCCAGTTTCAGCACATCCTTTGGAAGATAAGGGGTCCAAAACTGTTCACAATACTCCAAGTGAGGCTTCACCAGTGCTTTATAAAGTCTCAACATTACATCCTTGCTTTTATATACTACTCCTTTTGAAATGAATGCTAACATCGCATTTGCTTTCCTCACCTTCCTGACTCAACCTGCAAATTAACCTTTAGGGTATCCTGCATAAGGATCCCCAAGTCCCTTTGCATTTAGAAAATAGTCTACGCTTTCATTTCTCCTACCAAAGTGCATAACCATATTCTTCCCAACACTGTATTCCATCTGCCACTTGTTTGCCCATACTCCTAATCTGTCTAGGTCCTTCTGTAGCTTCTCAACTTTCTCAAAACTACCTACCCCTCCACCATCTTCGTACTGTCTGAAAATTTTGCAACAAAACCATCAATTCCATCATCCAAAGCATTAACATATAACATAAAAACAATTGGTCCCAACACAGACGCCTGTGGAACACCACTAGTCACTGGCAGCCTCCTAGAAAAGGCTCCTTTTATTCACATGTTTTGCCTCCTGCCAGTCAGCTGCTGTTTATCCATGCTAGGATCTTCCCTGTAATACCAGGGGGTTGTAGCTTCTTAAGAAGCCAGATGTGTGCCACCTTGTCAAAGGCCTGCTAAAAACCCAAGTACACAACATCAAGCAATTCTCTTTTGTCTATCCTACTTGTTATTTCTTCAAAGAATTCCAACAGATTAGTTAGGCAAGATTTTCCCTTGATGTAACCATGGGGACTGCAGCCTATTTAATCATGTGCCTCCGAATACCCTGAGAACTCATCCTTAATAATCGACTCCAACATCTTCACAACCACTGAGGTCAGCCTAACTGGCCTATAGTTTCTTTTCTTCTGCCTCTTTCCCTTCAGTCCTATAGTCACCCTTCTTAAAGTGTGGAATGACATTTGCAATTTTTCTGTCTTCCAGAACCATTCCAAAATCAAATGATTCTTGAAAGATCATTATAAATGTCTTCACAGTCTCTTCAGCCACCTCTTTCAGAACCATGGGGCGTACACCATTGGTCCATGTGAGTTATCTACCTTCACATATTTCAGTTAACCAAGAATCTTCTCTTTAGTAATGGTAACTTCATGACCTCTGACACCTGAAACTTCCATCATATTGCTCATGATTTCCACAGTGAACACTGATGCAAGGTACATGAAGATCGATTTCTCGAACTTCTGGTTAAGGCCACACCCCACCCCTTCACAATTCCCCATCCTTTTTACCCTCTCTCACCTTAACTCCTTGCTTGCACTCTCTTGTGCTCCTTTCCCTTTTATCTTCTTTCATGGCCTTCTGTCCTCTCCTATTAGATTCCCCCATCTCCAGCCTGTATCTCATTCACAAATCAACTTCCCAGCTCTTTACTTCACCTTCACCTCCCCACGGTTTCATCTATCACCTTGTGTCCCTTCCTCCCATCCCACCACCTTCTAACCCAGACTCCTCAGCCTTTTCTCGCTAGTCCTGAGGAAGGGTCTTGGCCCTAAAAGTTGACCGTACTCTTTTCCATGTTGCCTGACCTGCTGAGTTCCTTCAGTATTTTGTGTGTGTTGTTTGGATTTTCAGCACCTGCAGATTTTCTCTTGTTTGCAAAATAGTCTTTCAGTTTTCTGTCATTTTGTTGTCCCCCATTACTACCTCTCCAGCAGTCCAATATCCACTCTTGCCTCTCTTTTACACTTCATGTACCTGAAGAAACTTTTTGGATCCTCTTTAATATTATTGGCTAGCTTACCTTTGTATTCCATCTTTACCTTCTTAATTACCTTTTTAGTTGTCTTTTGTTGGTATTTAAAAGCTTCCCAACCCTCTAAATTCCCACTAATTTTTGGTCTACTATATGCCCTCTCTTTGGCTTTTATGTTGGCTTTGACTTTTCTTGTTAGCCACGATTATGTCATCTTGCCTTTAGAACACCTTTTTTTCCCTTTGGGATGTATATTTCTTGTGCCTTCTCAAGTTCAAGTTCAAGTTGCTTTTATTGTCATTTCAACCATAAACTGCTGGTACAGTGCACAGTAAAAATGAAACAACGTTCCTCCGGGACCCTGGTGCTACATGAAACAACACAAAACTACACTGGACTATGTGAGACAGCACAAGGCTACACTAGACTACATAAAAATTGCACTACACCACAGACCTGCACAGGGCTACATAAAGTGCACAAAACAGTGCAGGGCAGTACAACAATTAATAAACATGAAAGTAGGCACAGCAGAGGATGTATTACAATGTCAGTCTAGATTCTGACTATTGAGGAGTCTGATGACTTGGGGGAAGAAACTGTTGCACAGTCTGGTCGTGAGAGCTCGAATGCTTCGGTACCTTTTGCCAGATGGCAAGAGGGAGAAGAGTTTGTGTGAGGGGTGAGTGGGGTCCTTCACAATGCTTTGTGGATGCAGCGTGTGGTGTAAGTGTCTATAATAGCAGGAAGAGAGACCCCGATGATCTTGTCAGCTGACCTCACTATCCGCTGCAGGGTCTTGCAATCCGAGATGGTGCAATTCCCAAACCAGGCAGTGATGCAGCTGCTCAGGCTGCTCTCAATACAACCCCTGTAGAACGTGATGAGGATGGGGGGTGGGAGATGGACTTTGCACAACACCCAGTCCAGAATTGCCTTTACCCTAATGGGTTCAACCACAAGCTACTCTAAAATACCATCTTGTAGACATTCTAGAAACTCCCCCTCTTGAAATCTTGCACCAACCTGATTTTCCTAATCTACTGGTATATTGAAACATCCATTGCAATTGTACAATTGCACTTCTGGCATGCATTTTCTATCTCCTGTAGAGCTTGTAGACCACATCCTTATTACTGTTTGGGGGTCTGTATGAAACTCCCATCAGGGTCATTTTATCCTTGCAGTTCCTTTGCTCTATCCACAATGATTCAACATCTTCCAACCCAATGTCACCTCTATCTAATAATTGGATTTCATTTTTTACCAATAGAGCAAAACAATCCCTGCTGCCTTCCTGCCTGTCCATTCGACATGATGTGTATCCTTGGACATTAAGCTCCCAGCTATAATCTTCTTTCAGCCATGTTTCGGTGATGCCTACAACATCATACCTGCCAATCTGGAACTGTGCTACAAGTTCATCTACCTTATTCGTATACTGCATGCATTCAAATACAGTATACAGTAGCACTTTTAGTCCTGTATTCACCGTTTTCAGTTTTGACCACCTTTGAGGTTGCAACTCATCTAGTTGACTGCAATTTTGAACTATCATTAGCCTCTCCTACACTACACATTGCCTCTGTTTGTAAACCAACTGCTTCATCTTCAGCCCTATCACTCTGGTTCCTACCACCCTGCCAAATTAGCTTAAACTCACTCAAACAACTCTAGCCAACCAGCCTGCGAGGGACCCCCGTGGGTTCAAGTGTAATCTCTCCCTTTTGTACAGGTCATACCTTCTTCAGAAGAGGTCCCAATGATCCACAAATCACTGGCCCTGCATCAGTTCCTCAGCCACACACTCACCTATCAAATCATCCTATTCTTACTCTCACTGGCACATTGCAGAGACAGCAATCAAGAGATTACTACCCTGGAGGTCCTGTTTTTCAGCTTTCTACCTAGCTCCCTAAAATCTCTCTTCAGGACCTCCTCACCTTCTCTACCTATGTCATTGATGCCAATATGCACCAAAACTTCTGGTGGCTCACCCTCGCCCTCGAGAATGCCATGGAACCGATCTGATACACCCCTGATCCTGGCACCAGGGAGGCAACATACTATCTGGATGTCTTTATTGCACCCACAGAGCCTCATCTTTGTTCCTCTGATTCTGGAATCTCCTGTCAACACTGCAGTCCTCTTCACCTCTCTGCTCTTCTGAGCCATAGCACCAGATTCAGGGTCAGAGAGCCAGTCACTGTGATTCCCCATGGTAGGCTGCCCCTTCAAGAGTATCTAAAGTTATACACTTACTATTGAGTGGAATGACCACTGGCTCTGCACTTCCCCTCCTTCTCCTGACAGTCACCCAGTTACCTGTCTCTTGCAACCTAAGGGTGAATACCTCCCTGTAGCTCCTGTCTATCACCTCCTCCATCACCTATATGAGTCAAAGATCATCAAGTTTCAGCTCCAGTTCCTTAATACATTCTTTCAGGAGCTGCAGATTCATGCACCTGGTGCAAATGTGTTTATCTGAGGAAGTGGAAGTACCCTATACTTCCCACACAGAGTACAAAACACTGCCCCTGGAGCCATTCTCACTCATCTACTATGCCCTTACTGATGAGGAATGAACACATGGGAGGGAGAGATAGAGGGAGATGGAGGGATGGAGGGAGAAGAGGGAGAGAGACTTACAAGATACTTAACCTCATCCAAGTCAGATCTGGCCTAAGCCTGATGAGCCAAAGCCACCTTAAAGTCTGGCATACTCACAAGGATGGCCGCTCCACTTGCTCTTGAATTATTCCTATTGACCCGTTCCAATGAATTCCACTTGCTGATTGGTCATTCCTCCAATCAGAAAAAAATGCCATGAAACTCCGCCTTCAAAATCTTGATTGCCACCCAGATTTAAAAGTAGCTATTTTCACGCACATGTGGATTGTCCAACTCAGAGAAACTGGCTCAGAGCTCTACTTTATTGATCTTAAATGCAGTAGCACATCTTTACTATTGTACTATATCCTCTCATAATAAAACAACCAGCAATTTGCCTTCCCAATCATGCTCTAGACCTTAATATTTACTTCCACTAGTGTGTACAATCACTGGAATGTTACCATTTCCCAATCTCTCATCTTTTAACATTTTTTTCTACTGTGCTCACTAAAGCAGATAACTTTGCATTTTTCACATTGTACTTTTTCTGCTGTTCTACATTTGCTCAGCTCGTCTATATCACCATCTTTTAATCCTTCTTCCTATTTACTCACAAACCCACCCAATTTTGTACGTCATCAAACTTGTAAGTATGTTATTTAGTCACTTAGTCAAATTAATATAGTTGGTGAAAGCACCAGTCTCTGATCCACCTCACTATTTACAGCTTGCCATCAGAGAAATATCTACTTATTCCTACTTGTCACTCTCTGTCCAACAGTCAATAATCAATTCAAAGCAGTATATCAGTTTCACTGATTTATGTTCAAAACTTGTTGACCAAATTCTGCATGGTATCTTTCTGAAAATTTCCTGAAAATCCAAACGTAGAACAGTCACATGCTCAAAGAGATGCTAGATTAGTCAAATATGATTTTCATTTCATAAATCTATGTGATGCACCATCAATAACTCTCAGAGATGGGAGGTGAACGATAGGCTTTTATTAGCAGCAAAAGGGAGCACGGCATCTCAGAGACTGAGATGCCAATCTCAGAGACTGAGATGCCAATCGCCTTTATACAGGGGTCTGTGGGAGGAGCCACAGGAGCAGTCAGCAGAGGGGCATGTCCAGACAGGTATATATAGTTCACCACACTATGCTGCCTCAGTTCAGCCAAATTTAAGGTGTTCTATTATAGCACCATTCACTTCAGATTCTAACATTGTCCCTGTTACTGGCATTAGACTATGGACAGCAATCCCCCGTTTTCTCCCTCCCGCTTCAAAGCTCAAAGTTAAAAGTAAAATTCATTATCAGTGTACTTCCATGTCCCCACATGCAATCCTGAGATGCTTTTTTCCTGTGAGCATAATTAGCAAATCTATAGAATAGTAACTGTAAATAGGATCAACAAACCACAAACTGTGCAAATGCAAGTATAAATAAACAGCAATAAATAACAAGAGCATGAAATAACAAGATAAAGAGTCCTTAAAGTGGGACCATCGGTTGTGGGAACACCTGAAGTAGAATAAATGCAATTAACCCTTTCTGTTCAAGAGACTGATGGTTGAGGGGTAGTAATTGTTTTTGAACCTGGTGGTTTGAGTCCTGGCGCTTTTGTTTTAAGTAGTGAAATTATTATCAATAATGCTTTCATAACAGGGTGTATGTACATGACTGGTAGAGGTATCACAAATAAAACACTGAAATTAAAGTCTGCTGGAGAAATGTCTCAAGTGCTGCTAAATGCACAGGTCCAGCAAAACGTGACAAGTGACTGTTTCATTGTTCAACAACAAGGATGCCACTAGAGGGAGTACACCTACTCAAAGCTGAGACCGCGCAGATTTAAGGAAGAACCATAGCATTAAAAACAGTCTGCACACGAAAGCTTAATCAGTTCATACCTGCCCCTCCAGCTAGATTATGGATTTTTTCTGTTACTCTTAAAAAGTTAACTCATCGTATTCCTCAATCACTAAAAGAGATTTGCAAATCATTTGCTTGATTTCCATTTGAGGGATTTCAATGTGTGAGGCTGCCAGCTACATTTGCATATATTACGAGCACCCGTCCAAAGTGCTCTATTGGTTCAGAAGCACTTTGAGATATCGCAACAACTTGAAAGCCCGGTTTAACAGCACCGAGGCTATGAAGAATCTTTATAAAAAATGGTCACAATGTGAAAACTTGGTCTCATTCCAACCATCACATAAAGGTATGCATGAGTTGAATGGCTCCTTTATGATGCTGTGATAATTTTGTGGTTCTGTTTTACAGTAAATGAAGTGACACTGCCCATCCTGGCAGCTTCTGACACACCTCTACCCAGAGAGTGAACCTACAGAAAGGGTTTGGCCCAGATGGAGACTGCAGCTTTGTCTTCATATGTCTTGCATGACTCAGCTGGCAAGAGTATTCACAGATACCTTTAACCTCTCCCTACTCCAATCTGAGGTTCCCACCAGCTTTTAGAAGACCAAGATCTTCACAATGTCAAAGCAAAAGGTAACATTGCATAATAACACCACCGAGTAGCTCTGACATCCATTAACACGAAGTGCTTTGAGAGGTTGCTCACGATACAAATCAACTCCAGCCTGCCAGACAACCTCAATCCATCGCCATTCATTTAGCACCAAGACAGATGCCATCCCTCAGGCACTGCACTCAACTCTGGAACAAGTGGACAACTTACGTCAGACTCCTATTTATTGACTATAGCTCTGCCTTCAATAACACAATTCCAAACAAGCTCATCTCAGATTTCTTAGACCAAGAACATAGCACCTACCTCTGCAACAGAATCCTTGACTTCCTGACCAACAGACCACAATCAGTAAGGACAGGCAACTGCACCTCTGCCATGATTTTTCTCAACACTGGTGCCCTCAAGGCTATTTCCTCAGCCCCTGATTTTACTCCCTATATACTCATGACTGTGTGGCCGGATTCTGTTCTAACTCTACCTACAAGTTTTAGATGCCATGCTGAATTTTGCAAACTTTGAAGTAGAGGCATTGCAATACCTTTTTCTTAATTGAGTGTTCCTCTGAAATAATACTACCAAGGAATTTAAAGTTGTTGACCCTCACCACCTCTAATCCTCCATTGAGGGACTGGCTCCTGGATCTCCATTTCTTCCACCTGAATAATCATCTCCTTAATCTTGCTGGCATTGAGTAGGAGGTTCCCCCACTACATCCCACATAACAGATCCCCCCCCCCCAAAGCAGACCGATTCATGGGGTACCCATCCCAACCTGCAGGCAAACATATGACAAAATGGTGCTCTTGGATAACTGCTCCCCATGCAGGCCAGGCAAAATCCTTCTGTGCCAGGCCCCACTTTCCCAGATACAGCTGTAGCAGACTGACAAGACAAAAAGTTGACGAGAGCCTAGTGGCCTGTGTCAAGACGACAAGTTTTCTTTCAAGGTCAGAGAATCAAAAGAGCTGGTCATTGACAATACATGCCCTCTTCATATCGATGGTGGAGATGTTTGAGAGTTTCAGGTTGTTAGCTGAAAATGTCACCAATAGCTTATCCTGGTCCAACTATATGGACACTATGGCCAAGAAAGCAGATCAGCACCTCTACTCTTTCTAAAATATGTCCCCAATGACCCTCACCAATGTTTGTAGATGCACCATGGAGAGCATCCAATCTAGATGCATTACAGCAACAGTTCTTCACAAGACCACAAGAAACTGTAGAGAAGATTGTGAACACAGACCGGACTACCATGGAAACTAGGCTCTCCATTTCCCACTACCTCGAGAATACCACCAAAATAAACAACTACGACACCCAGTCTGGTATTCTTTCTTACTCCCCCCCCACCCCACCACCCTCCATCAGGAGGAAGATACACAAGCTTGAAAACACACAGAAACAGGATGAGGAACAGCTTCTATCCTGCTCTTGTAAGACTCCTGTATAGACTTCTTGTAGGATAAAGATGAACTCTTGATCTTTTGATTATATTGTCGTAGCTGGTGCTTCTTATTTGTCTATATGTATTGCACCTTCTCTGTAACTGTATCACAATATTATGCATTCTGTTATCGTTATTCTGTTTGTACTACCTCAATGTACCTCATATTTCAAATTATCTTTCTGGTTGACATGCAAAACCAAACTTTTCACTGTATCTCTGTGCATGTGACAATAATAAACCAATTATCTAGTAAGTTAACTTATTGCATTCATAACATTTTTGATCATTGCTTCAATTGCAAATTGTATCAAAGTTATCTCTTTACTTATTCAACACATTCAAAAGGGCTAAACCTATTGTGCAATTTGCTAATCTTGTTTATGCAGTTACTGTAACTTAAGACCATAAGAACACAAAACATAGCAGCAAATTAGGTCATCTGGCCCATCCATTTTGCCTGGTTTATCTTCCCTCTCAACCCCATTCTCCTACCTTCAGCTCGTAACCTTTGATGCCCAAGCTAATCAAGAACCAATCAATCTCTGGCTTAAATATATCCAATAACCTAGCTTCCATCGCCATCTGGCAATGAATTCCACCAGTTCACCACTCTCTGGTAAAGAAATTCATCCTTATCTCTGTTCTAAATGGACATCTCTCTATTCTGAGGCAGTGACCTCTCGTCCGAGACTCCCACACTATAGGAAACATCCTCTCCACATCCACTCTATCTAGGCCTTTCAATATTCAACAGGCTTCAATGAGATCCCCTCTCCTTCTTCTAAACTCTAGCAAGTACAGACCCAGAGCCATCAAACACTATTTATATTTTACCCTTTCATATTTGGAATCATTCCTGTGAATCTGCTCTGGACCCTCTTCAATGCCAACACATCTTTTCATAGAAAAGAGGCGCAAAACTCCACACGATGCTTCAAGTGAGGTCTGACCAATGCCTTATAAAGCTTTGGCAAATTTCATGATATATGCCAGTGATATTAAACGTGATTCCAATTCTGACCTTTGCGGAACACCACTAGCCATTAGCTCCTTTATTATATATATATATTGATTTTATGTAAATAAAATGCTGATTGGTGATGTGTATGCAGTGGTGGTAGGGTTTGGTGCGGTGTGTTAATGGGCAGAAGTGTTGATCACCCTGACAACTCGGGAGAAGTAACTGTTTTTGAGTCTACTGGTCTTAGCACAGACTCTGTATAGTTTTTTCTCCTCATAAGAATAAGCACAGTGGGAACGATTCTTCATGATATTGCTGGCCAAATATCTCAAGCAGAAATTACACTTCGGAGAAACGAAGAAGATTAAACTAAAACAATGATATTTTCCAGTTTTCTCTGCACGATAAACTAATAATGTTGCAGTAATTTACTCCACTGTGACACCAGCCCACACAATGACCAAATGTTCCAGGTTTCAGGGTTGGAAGGGGTGGGAGGCATGTGGGTAAGGGTGGATTTCCATTGTTTCAGGCTTTGACACGGAAGGCTTGGCAGCCCATTGGTGGAGGCGACAAAGTTGGGAGACAGGTCTGATGTCTACCTAATGGTCCCCGAAGAGATTGCATTATAAATTACATACAAGTTAATGGCAATGCTGTATACACTCATTTCTCAATCATTGCAAGGGACAGAATAGAGACTTGCTCCATAAAAACCTGAAATCACAGCTTCCATTACTCCCATATACAGATGCTTTTACTACCTAAAATTCAGAGTATCAAAAATTAACCAAATTATGAGAATAGTCACCTATAAAAACCCTTTTATAATGTCCATTTTCATAACTTGGTTAAAACGAACACAATATTGGTATTTGGATTTCCTGCATCTGCAGATTCTCTCGTGACAATGTTGGTATTACTCAGATGAAGGAACTGTACTTGCTTACCTCTCCTCTGAACACTCATGATTATTAGAAATTGAAAATTCAAAGAATTGAAGATGTTTGAAATCTGAAATGAAATCATAAGTAATATAAATAAAATGCTGCAGATGTCCAGCAGGTCAGGCAGTGTCTATGGAGAGAGAAACAGAATCAATGATTCAGGTCAGAGACCTTTCTTCAAAGCTGGGGAAGAGAGAAAACAAGTTAGTTTTCTGATACTTAACCACAAATTTATCTGTCACTGTGAGGAAATAATACTTCAGACAAAGGCACTAAAGGGATGATTAGTTAACAAAAGTATGTATGGTCTGATACTGATTGGATGCCTAAAGTGGGTCCTTTTGTGGGAATCCATCATGACCAGAACATGAGGTGAGGAACAGAGCTAAGAAAACTTGTCAGAACTCCTCATAAGAGAGGGAGAAGGTTCCCCTCTAGGTATTTCCAGAATCTATTCCCCTACGGCAGCATGCCAAGGAGCTATACACCCGAAAGCTGTTTTTTCAGTGTGATGATAGAGATCTGTTGGCAGTATTCTATTCTTGCACCTGCACCTAGATGACTCTGCAGGTGGAAGTGAAGATCGCTGTCACTCCAAACTTCTCCATCTTGGGATTATTTCCCAGGTTTTGATTCACTGCTGCTAATGGGGCACTATGGTCACTCTCTAACCAAGGAGGGGATTCTGCATCCCACCCATCTAGCAGATGGCAGGAATCATCCACACCTAGATATTTTGTAGAGAATTTTAAAACTTTGATCATTAGCTGTTAACCCACTTTCCTATAGGTAATTCAAAATCAAAGCAGATTTAGCAGCATCTATGGAAAGAAAACAGAGTTAAAATAAGAGCTTCCATCATTTTGCTCTTTTCCTTCTACCTTGATGACTTGCAGGATGTTGATGATAGGGAGCTCAGTTATGGTAATTACTTTGAATATCCTAATGGTGGGTAGTTAGCTTCCTCCTGTTGGAGATGGCTGCTTCCTAGCAATTCTATGAATTTTGCTTGCAACACATCAGTCAATGCCTGAACAATGCCATAGTCTTGCAGCATACGGACAAGCTCCATTTGCTGAGAAATTGCAGACTGAACTGAACATCCTCACTTTTGGTGAAACAACTGAAAGTAGTTTCAGTCTGAGAGGCTGAACAGATGAACTCTTGCATTGGCCTCTGTCAATGCAAACCTGATGTGAGATATGAATCCCAACACATTGTATGTCCCTTTGTTGCCCACTGACCTCACTTTTACAAGGATTCCTTGATGCCACACCAGGTCAAGGATAGTCATTCTCAACCCATCTTCAGTTCACTAATACGTATTGAGACTGGGCTGTGATGATGTCTGGGATCAAATGGTTCTGATGAAAACCAAACTAGACATCAGTACAAAGGCTACTTTGAGCAAGTCCCTCGTGAAAGCACTGTCAATGACAGCTTCTATCACTTTGTTGAGTGTGATTAGGCAGTACAGGAGACCTGGGTTGAAGTACACCTGATTTATACATATTCTCCCAGACTCTGTTCTAAGGTACAATAGTCAAAGTTTCTTCACCAGGAAACAATGAAGATGTCACCTATAGAAAACCCCACTGTCATCCTCGAACTCTCTTTCAGGTAAGATCAAACATTATGAACTTCAGGTCACCTTTTGTCAGCACACTTTCTTTTATTGAATGGTTTTCTCACTGATGAGAAGATCAGTTCCTTCTGTGATTTAACCTGGCTACGTTCAGGAATAGTTGTCACAATTCACATGCCAGTAACAACTCCTTTCTCCTAGGCTGACTTTCTCCACTGTATATTTTTTCATTCAGTCCCCAAAGATAGTCAGGACTGAAGCTTTCACTTTATGATTTTTGGAAGAAATTGCTCACTTCTGACCTATGGAAAATTAAGTTTATGGACAGTTCTCAGGAAAAGCAGTTGCATAGCCTAGAATCCTGATGTTTCTTGCTGGCTAGCTGGCTTTGATTTGTATTGCTCTTTATGAACAGAACAGACCTGGCAATTTTCTGCATTGTTAGCAAGAAATCATAGAGCAATGCTTGGTAATGATGTCTCCCTACCCAGAATGCTTTGTGGAACTATAAGCCTGGAGAGCAACTACAGAGTATATTGAATTTTATACTAGTAAATGCACAAAGTACATCTTAAATTACAAAATGTAAGCCTAGAACTTAGTGTGAACAAAATTAATATAAAACTAATTGATATACATATATCATGTTTCTTTCATTTCAATAGGTCTGTATAATTATTTACAGTAAGATGGAGAAAGGAATTCAAAAAATATTTATAATCATAACACCACTTGGGCGTTGATATTCACAAGAATTTATTCAAGATTGGAGAAGATAAGTAGATTTGGCAAGTCACCAAAGTTTCTAGCAAATTTCTAGTGGTGGAACTGGTTCTAACTGGGATGGAGGCTCTAATGCACAGGATCTAAAAATGCTACAGGGGTTTACAGACGTAGCCAGCTCTATCATGTGCGCTGGCCTCCCCACCATTGAGGACTCCTTTAGAAGTCAGTGCCTCAGGAACACTGCACGAATCCACTAAGGACACTCACCATCCAGGATATGCCCATTTCTCATTGCTACCATTAGAGAGGAGAAACAGGAGCCTGAATATGCAGTCAACATTTTAGGAACAGCTGCTTCCTTCATTTATCAGATTTCTGAATGGTCCATGAACTCATTACCTCACTGCTTCTTCACCATTTATTTATTCTATTTCGTACTGAAACTTAAAATGATTTTTACAAAACACATCTCATGACATAAACATACCAAGAGATTCAGCAGCTTTATAAAACTCTAATGAGGGTGCATCTGGAGTATTACACACAGTTCTGGTTGCCTCATTATAAGAAGGATGTTGAGGTTTTGGAAAGGGTGCAGAAGAGGTTTACCAGGATGTTGGCTGCTGAAGTGCATGTGCTATAACAGGAGGTCGGTCAAACTTGGTTTGGTTTCTCGGAAGCAATGGTGGTTCAGGGGAGATCTGATAGAGGTTGAAAACATTATGAGAGGCATAGATAGAGCAGACAACAGTATCTTTTTGCATGAATTGAAATGTCCAATACCAGAAGGCATGCATTTAATGTGAGAGGAGTAATTTCTTTTTTTATTATTATTTTTTTTTATTGAGTTTTCAAATTACAGAAAGAGAGAAAAAAATTATCAACCCTTCTCCCCTCCCCTTAACCCCTCCCCCAACATATCCCTACAGAAAGAAAGAAAAAAAAAGAGAAGAAAAAAAGAAAGAAAGAATGAATGCCTGGATATTGGAAGATCCCCACATGCTCCATGGAGTTCATAATAGCTTTAGTATATATATAGAGGAGTAATTTCAAAGAAGATATAAGGGGTGGGAGTAGAGGCAGAAATATTAGACACTTTTAAAAGACATTGAGATAGACACATGAATGTGATGAAAATGGAAGGATATAGACAGTGCATGTAGAAGAGGCTAGTTTATGAAGCTATTTGATTACTAATTGAATTGGTGCAGCACAAAATCGTACTGTACCGCTCTATGTAGATGCTGGAAATCCAGAGCAGCACACAAAGTGTTGGAGAGACTCAGCAGGTCAGTCAGCATCTAGGGAGAGGAATAAAGAGTCCATATTTCGGGGCAAGACCCTTCACCAGGACTGGAAAGGAAGTCTGGTGACTGTAAATTAAATGACAGATGTCAATGATGATAAACCTGATTCTGATTCTTTCTGCTGAGATATTAAATCAAGGTAACTTCTTGACTATCAGTTAGATGGTAAAGTTCCTAAGGTACCATCTTGAACAAGAGTAAAAAACAACAGATGGAATCATAAAGGATCAATAAATGCATAAATCAGGAAAAGAAAAATCTGAGGTAATGATTGTTTATTTAAGGTTTTGTCAAAATTTAATATTGAGATTACTGTCTGTTAGTTTTGGTTGCAAAGTCCTTTGAAAAGAAATTCCTCTAAACATTATTATGTTAAAAATGTCCATTTTTGTATGATCTGTCATGGTCATTCTCTTTGAGACCAATAGGTGGTGCGGTAGAGAGGAATATCAACACTAATCTATGCAGAGCTTTTGAAGTGTCTGTAACAGAACTTTATGGTGTATTTTGAATCCATAAAGTCCCTCAGCTGATTCTGGCTTTATAATAAATATTTTATTTTAAAATACCAGCACATGCTGATAAATTAAATGGTAGATTTTGAACAGATGATGATTACATTAAACTCATTTTAAATGATTTTTATTTCAATTATTCTTTCACTTATTCTGGTTCATTTGTTTTTCACTGTCAAACAAAACATCGGTACAAGTTTTCTGTGTACCTATAACTAAGAGAAATAGTCTCTGTTCTACCAGTTCCTCTGGGAAAATATTGACTAAAATGCTACTGACGGTGTCCATTGCTGGAGCAGTGCAGCACTAAAACCAGGAGTATCAAAATCATCAGGGACACCCGCCCCACAACCTAGGTCATGCTCTACTCTTGCAAATACCATCAGGTAGAAGGTACAGGAGCCTCTGAACTCACACCACCAGGTTCCGGAACAGTTACTATTGTTACGAATGTGGAGCAACTCTGATGGGCCGAAAGGTGCAAAGTCCTTTTGGAGAATCGCAAATCGCTACTATTCCAATGCTGTTATCAAGGGAGCTGAGAGAGACACAGGATAACAGCAAAGGCAGTTGTTATAGACAACGCAGAATACACAAGGTGGAATGTCTCCTATTGACAAAGAGAGAGATTACTGCTATTGTCTCTTGAAGGAGGAATTGTGTATTGTTCTATTCATTGAAACCCCTCAGGGGGCAACCAGAGTGGTCTGTTTGAGGGATTGCATCATCCCAACATGATTGACATCTGTGACCCCGTGAGTGAGGATAAAAGTCGGGTCTGGGGAACACCCCTCAGACGCACCAGGAGAAACACTACGAGACTGGTGGGGGCTTGTGTGTGTGTCCACCCTTGCCTGGGTGATGAGTCCACCACAGAACGGTCTAGTTAAAGGATGCGGAGGGGTCATACATGAATGGCCATAACAACAACGAATCGAAGGATCCAGATCGTAAAAGGAAAGTTGGCAAGTTAATAGCTGTTACTGCTTTTTCACTCTTTCTCTCTCTCCAGCAATTGCAACACAGGGATCAACAATGACTGCAGCCTATATGAACTGAACTGAACTTCATATTTCCCATTGGACAATTTATTATCCCCTAGACAATGATAGAGCTTATTTCTTATTGATTATTATTATACCCGCACTTTTAGGTTTGGTATTGATGACATATATTAGCTGTATACTTGCATTGATATTATTTTTGTGTATTTTTACTAATAAATACTGTTAAAATTAGTATCATCAGACTTCAATGGCTTTGCTGGTAAGACACCCAGTTAAGGTGTTCGTAACAACTTGGGGCCTCGTATCAAGATTTGATACCAAATTGGAGGGCCAGTGAATTGGGCTTTAAGTCCAGACTTGGATCTGGTTGCGCGGGTAACCAGACGGGAAACCAGCAAAGATGGACGTAGACAAATTTACACAAAACCCGACTTTGAAGGCGCTAGAGGAAGCCACAAAGTCAGACTTGGTAAATATTGCGAAAGGACTAAACCTCGCAGAGGTGAGGTGTCAATGAAAAAGTGGGAGATGCGGAGGGCCAAATCTCAGTATTATATTGAGAACAATGTGTTTTCGGTTGAGATATTGAAAAATATCCCTGAAAAGGTACCAGCTATTGGGACGGCTCAGTTAGAGTTGGAAAAATTAAGGTTGGAACATGAAATTAAGTTAAAACAGCTGAAAGCAGCTGAAAAGGAGAAGGAAAGAGCTGAAAAGGAGAATGAGAGAGCTGAAAAGCAGAGGGAGTATGAGGAGAAGGAGAAACAGAGGCAGCATGAGCTGGACATGGAGAAGCTAAGGCAAGAGCGAAGAACTCAAGGGCCAGACCGAGAGGAGCGGTTTAATGTTAGTAGGGAGTTTAGGTTAGTACCTCCATTCGAGGAGATGGATGTTGATAGTTATTTCTTGCATTTTGAAAAGGTGGCAGTGAATCAGAAGTGGCCCAGAGATCAGTGTGTGGTGTTGTTACAAAGTGTGTTAAAAGGGAAGGCACAACGAGCATATGTGGCATTGTCTGTGGAGGAGGAGGAGTATGAGAATTACAAGGAAGTAAAACAGGCCATTCTTCGGGCCTACGAATTGGTACCTGAGGCCTAAAGACAAAAGTTCAGAGATTTAAAGAAAGTGTGGAATCAGATGTATGCAGAGTTTGCCTATGAGAAGGGTGTGCTCTTGGATCGTTGGTGTGTGGCAGAAAAGGGTGGAAGAGGATTTTCGGCGTCTCAGGGAGTTAATTCTGATTGAGGAATTTAAAGGTTGTGTTTCGGATGATATCCGGATGTATTTGAATGAGAAGCTGAATAAGTCTATATCCGAATTTGCCAGGTTCACAGATGAATATGCCCTAACCCACAAGACAAAGTTTTCCTCAAATAAGAGTTACCAGAAAGACCGTAGGAAAAGTAGAGAAAGCCCACCAGCTGAGGCAGAAATTTAGCTGGAAGCTAGTGGTAAAAATAAGGAGGAAGAAAGGCAAGATGGCAGGAGGGTTCCTGGCTTGACCTGTTTTAATTGTGGAAAGGTGGGTCATATTTCATGTAAGTGCTTTGCTCCGAGGAAGGAGACAGGAAAAGGGAAAGCAGCAGTCCCTACAGGATATATTGTGTCGATCAGCAAATCGACGAGAAAGCCCCAGGTAGATAGAATACGAGAAGGGCATGAGAAATTTATTTCAGAAGGGACTGTGTCTGTGAAAGAGGGAGAAACACCAGTTCCAGTGCGGATCTGGAGAGATACTGGAGCTGAGCAGTCATTGATTCTCGGTAAGGTACTAGGTTTTGGTCCTGAGACTGGAGAGGTAGCTTTGAGAGGCATAGGAAAAGGGACAGAAGCTGTGCCTTTGCATGGGATCATTATAAATTGTGAGCTGGTATCTGGACCAGTTGAAACAGGGGTACGATCAGAATTTCCGAGAGCTGATGTGGACGTCCTTCTTGGTAACGATTTAGCAGGTGGTGAGGTTTGGTCAGCAATGAAGCTGACGAGCCAGCCTGTAAGTGTTGAGGACCCGCCCCTAGGTTCCAAGATCTATCCCGCATGCGTGACCACTCGCAGCATGTTGAGAAAGGCAGCTGAGAAAGAGAACAGTTTAAATGAGTCCTGTGTGGATTTGACTGAGACATTTTTACTGACCCTGTACCAAGAGGGGTTAGAGGGTGGTAAAACGGAGAATAGGGAGGTGAAAGAGAGTAAAGGAGAGGAGGTAGACCTACCCTTAGCCAGGAGGAAATGTACTGAGGCACAGAGTGAAAATGAGAAACAGATGAGGCTGTTAGAAGGTCCAGGGTTGGACATGGATGATCTGTCTGGCTTGACAGAACTGTTTGAAGGCGTTGAAGAATTTAAATGTATTCCTGATAATGAAATAAGGGCAGTCCTAGATTAAAAGGATGCCATTACCTTGAAGAAGTCTGCTGGGTTGGCAGATGAGGTTGTTTCAGCTCGCGGGGTTGAGTTTACTCCGGAAGGGAGTTGCCCAGAGAGTAACTGGGAGAATCAGGTGAACTTAGAATTTTGAAAAGGGGACAGGTATTGAAAGCCTGGAAGAGGCAGATGTCCCATTTGAGTGTGTTCAAGATGTGGATGCACGTGGTACTGAACCTAGTAATGAAACTCAGGAAAGGTCTGAGGTATCTGATTCAGTTGAAAAGGAATGCAGTCCTTGTGGGTCAGATGGATTTGGTTCAGTGAAGAAAGAGTTAACCTTGGTAATAGTGGGAAGTGAGAATTCCCAGTTGTTTGTGTTTGAAGGTGTGTTAAAAGTTAGTGAGGAGATAAAAGGTGGTGATGTGGATATTATTATTGAAGGAGAAGGGAAAAGTGTAGTTCCTAAGTTGAATGAAGAAAATTTAAAGTCTGGATTGGTGTCAGAAGCAGTAACCAGGCTGAAGGGACAATGGCTTTTTAACAAGGTGCCTGTGAATCAATTACAGTTTGATTTGGAATGTAAAGGTACCTCACATGCTATTGTTATTCAAGAGTGTGCTGTGAAGAGGCAGAATTTGAAATGTTGTTTGGACAAAGAGGGATCGCTAGCAGATGTTAAACTGAAAACTAATAGAATGAAGGGTCCTGAAGATAAAACTAACGACTTGCTTAAAAATAAAGAATTGTGTGGAGGTTCAGAAAATGGGCTAAGTTTGGAAAACATTGTTGATAAAATAACTCCTATGAAAGGAGCATGCAAAAGCCTATTCCACCCTGGTAAGCAAGCTAACCACTTGAGAGTTAACTGGAAAAGGGGCGAAGTTTGAAAAATGCCACTTTAAATAACAGGATCTGGTTTTAAGGGATTTCGACAAAGCATGTAAATAATAAAGCCAACACCATGGAAGATTGACTGTTAAGTTTGAAAGTAAAATAAAGATTAGTATTTGCATAAACTTTTGTAATATACACGTAAGCTAAGATCACAACTCTAGTTTTGTTTTGCTGAAGAAAAGGAATAAAAAAAATGTGGTTATTAAATTGGAGTCTGATGCTACAGGAATTTATTAAGGTCCAAGATATTAAGATATTAAAGGAAGTGATAATGTGCTTGCTGACTGTTTATCTAGATGCTGAATTGAATGTATAACTGTATTACTCTGTTGTGGAAAAAACTCTTTTGTATTGTGTTAGATTCTGAAATCCTGTAAGACTCTGTATTAGTTAATTTTTCCGTGTGGTAAAAATCCTTAGAAGGATGGGGGTGTTACAAATGTGGAGTAACTCTGATGGGCCGAAGGGTGCAAAGTCACCCCCTCCTCTTGGAGAATCGCAAATCGCTACTATTCTGATGCTGTTATCAAGGGAGATGAGAGAGACACAGGATAACAGCAAAGGCAGTTGTTATAGACAACGCAGAATACACAAGGTGGAATGTCTCCTATTGACAAAGAGAAAGATTACTGCTATTGTCTCTTGAAGGAGGAATGGTGTATTGAGTACTGTACTATTCATTAAAACCCCTCAGGGGGCAACCAGAGTGGTCTGTTTGAGGGATTGCATCATCCCAACCTGATTGACATCTGAGACCCCGTGAGTGAGGATAAAAGTCGGGTCTGGGGAACACCCCTCAGATGCACCAGGAGAAATACTATGAGACAGGTGGGGGCTTGTGTGTGTGTCCACCCTTGCCTGGGTGACGAGTCCTCCATGGAACGGTCTAGCTAAAGGATGCGGAGGGGTCATATGTGAATGGCCACAACAACAAAGAATTGAAGGATCCAGATCGTAAAAGGAAGGTCGGCAAGTTAATAGCTGTTACTGCTTTTTCACTCTTTCTCTCTCTCCAGCAATTGCAACACAGTGATCAACAACGACTGCAGCCTATATGAACTGAACTTTATATTTCCATCGGACAATTCATTATCCCCTAGACAACAATAGAGCTTATTTCTTATTGATTATTATTATACCCGCACTTTTAGGTTTAGTATTGATGACGTATATTATCTGTATATTTGCATTTATATTATTTTTGTGTATTTTTACTAATAAATACTGTTAAAAATAAATACTGTTAAAAATCAGACTTCAACGGCTACTCCTATCTTTGCTGGTAAGACACCCAGTTACGGGGTTCGTAACACTATCCCTCAACCATCAGCCCCTTGAGCCAAAAATTCAACTTCACTTGCCCCATCATTGAATTGCTCCTGCAATCAATAGACCCACTTTCAAGGACTTGACATCTCATGTTCTTGATACTACTTTATTTTCTTTTGTATTCACACAGCTTGTTGTCTTCTGCACACTGGTTGAACGTCCTAGTTGTGCGTTCTTTCATTGACTCTGGTATGGTCATTATTCTATAGATTTATTGAGTATGCCCACAAGAAAATGAATCTCAGGGTTGCAAATCATGGGATATATATATAGATATATACACTTTGACAATAAATTTACTTTGAACTTTGAGAAAAGATTTTGAATCTCTGTAACGAAGTGGTCTGATACGTCACACTTCATGGTACTGTGTAGGATTATAATTCAGCAACAGTGTAATCTCTAACTCATTGAAAAAGTGTACCAAAAATTTATTACAACGATTTACTGTTAGTAGTTTTCAAAAGGGTAAATTAAATGAACATCATTAAATAATTTCAGACCGTCACTTAATTCCTTAATACACAAGTAAAATTAATCAATTTCAAAACTGGTTTCCAGTCTCCACAAAGTACTTCATTTCCATAAATAAACTAATCTGATTACACTCTCAAATCTACAGGCCAAGGTTGATTTCCTACTTATTCTAATTTTCAGATTATTTGTCTCACAGTGGCTCTGGTTTTTTAACCCATTTTCAGCTCAGAATTTTGTGCCCTACTTTTAGGTCTTTTATGTTTACATTAACCACTGAGTCCACCTAGTATTTCTCCTTTTTATCAACATCACGACTGTGTATTTATTTCAGGCATTAACAGGTTTAAGTGCACAAAGTATGAAATGATTTATGAATTTGCTAAAGTTACTAAGGAGTGGGCCTAAATCTTGAACTTTCAGAGATCACAGGAGATACAAGAGAGTACAGCAGTACAGGGACACCTAAGGAAAACTATTTTGGGCACTTGAGGAAATACTTATTAACCTAGCGGTGGGAAGGAAATTAAATAGGTATCCAGTGACCAACATGAACTAGCCATCTGGTGATCACTGTGGTAACAATCTGAGTACACTGTCAGTACAACACTTGGGAAGATATTACACAAATTCCACGTCAGCATCGAAGAGTCACGTCATGAATTTAAACAAGGACCAGCTACAAATAGCAAGCAACCGTGGAACAAAGTGAAATAAATTGCCTTTTCCAGCACCTTTATCACATTTGGAGAAGACATACTTAGAAGTATTTCATAGCCACATATTAAGTTTCAAGCGCTGCCTCAGAAGTTGCAATACAAATACATATACCTGGTGCAACATGTCTGTTTTGATGTTTACCTTACAAATGAGCAAATAGTTTAAATATATTTACCTACCCTGCTCTGATAACCCTTTATCAGATTTTCTCCCACCTACTTACCAGATTTAATTTTGCATGTTTATTTAGTTTCTGACTCAACTAATAACCTTACAAGTAAATTAGCAGCCTTACAATTCTAAGCACAACCATTTTCCTGACCAGTGTTCTAAATTTCTTATCTTTAACCTAATTTTACTATCTCATTATTCTTCACCCTCAATTACTGGAAAAAGTCTTCCTACCAATGGCATATTATCCATTACATATTGAAATTGTTCTTATAAACAAAAAAGATCGAAATAAAAGATGCCCTCAATTTTTGAAATTTATTGTGTTTCTTTTTTCCTCATCTAGGTCCCCAGTTATATCCTGATGCTACCAAATTACATCCTCTCCGCAGTCTTAATGGCTTATAATTTGTTAAGGTTATTAACTACATTTCAAATATCAACTGATGTTCACAGTTAGATAACCAAGTAGCGACTGTCTACAAAAGATCCTTCTGATAGTGCGCAGTTCATTATTGTACACCCAACTCCAAGTGAGTTTTCAAACATTAAATCTTTAATACCCTTGAACCAAATGTTTTAAAAGTAAAGAATTCCATCATTTTTCCCCATTGGTTTAGCAATTTTGGAGTATCATGATTGTGCAGATTACTAGAAAAGTAACCCAAAGGCCTAGATTGATAATAGATAGATACGAGTTCAGATCCCACTTTAGGAACTGTGGGATTTGAATTCAAAATTTTAATACCGGGAAAAAGAAAAAGTTCTCAGCTTGTTGCAAAAATCCTGTCAAGTTCACTAATACCTTTGGAGAGGAAATCTGCCACTCTGGCTTATATTGTGATTCAAGACCTACACCAATATGATAAAATCTTCACTGCACTTGAAAAGAACAAGCAATGTTTGTGATAATTGCTTTATTAAAACAGAAGAATGATAAAACCAGATGAACCGCCTGGCATCAGCTAGGCACCAACAGGACACCAGAAATTGGTCCAACCTTGCAAATGCTTCGCAGGAACTCTGAGGATTTGGATCAAAAACACCTGACGTAGTTGTGCTCTTGCAATCATGTCTTTCAAACAATGTGCCAGATCTCTCCATCACAATGCCTGGGTATCTTCTTTCCCTGTCAAAGCTGGTGGTACCATTATATGCAGGCAAGATTAAGCAATAATTGCGGAGCTCGCAAAACTGACTGCTATGTTTTGTAACACACAGATCTAAAATTAATTTGGAGAAAAAGAAGGGAGCCCAAGAGATGGGAGTCTTAGTTTATTCTTTACTTTAACCAATGCATGCTATATCATGTGGTAGCATCATGACATATGCAATACACTTATTTTTACATATAACCCAAAAAAAATTATATAAATGAAAAAGAATGCTTAATTAAACAATATATATACAATATTACTCAAATACTACAGAAATATTAAATACACAACATCCTTCCCAGCCTAGTCATAAACTCCAACACAATATCAAATGCATCACAACTATATACATTATATACTATATAACAACTATATAGACACCCACAGCATAGTCAATTCTTAAATTGTCCCATTCAGGCCAAAAGATTTAATCACTGTGGAGTATTTGTTACACTCATGGGATAATGTCTTTTCTGATTGCTCTGCCTGGCAGGTGAGACTTGTGGCTGTGGAAACAATCTCAGATTCTGGGCCCTCCTCAGTGTTGGCTGTTGGAGTTGACTCTGAGATTGCTGGAAGTAGATCTGGCAGCTCCGGTATCTACTTTCATCCTTGCTTCTCTTCCAGTTCCAGTTTCTTTCTCTCCCTTTATCCCACTCATCTTTCTTGTGCTCTTTCTCTCTTTCCAGCCTTACTCTTTCTCATTCATATTGTTTCACTCTATCTCTTCTGTCCTTTTCAACTTCGATTTTCTTGTGAGTATCTCTGAATTTGCTGATTTCTCAATAAAGTAGGTCTTGTGCATTTTCTTCCATCTACATGACACTTACGTTATCCTCCTTGTTCTTTTCTCTTTTCTTCTTTCTAGAACACACATATTGATTTTGGGAAGGTACATTTAGTTCACTGGAGTATTCTCTTATTTCTCCCTTTATGATCTGATTTTCCTCATTTCCTCATCCACAACATCATTTGACAAATCTTCAGCTGTTGTATTTCCATTACCTCCTTTCCTTTACAGCCTTCCATTCATCTGTCTTTGCATCACTTTTTCAAGCAGCTTTTTGTCTTTCACTTGAAGTTCATGCAATAACCTTAATGCACGCAGAGTAGGTTCTGGCTCTTCGTACTCACAATATCTGAATAACTTTCCTGAAGCTCTTTGAACACTCTTCTGGCTTAAAACCAACCCACATTTCACAAGTAACTGCCCGATTAACATATCAGAAACATTCTCATATATGTTACCTACAAAACTGTTGTAGATAAACCACTCCTGTCCTTACTTTCACATTCCCTCTGAGCAGCAACTCCTTTCTTGGTCCAATATGCTTTCTTACCCTTGGCCATGAGGCTCTATAATGAGTCAACCTATAAGCCAGGTAAGTGATGACCCCCTGTTGCGGTAATTTATATTATTCTTTCTTACTTCTCCTCTAATATTTGTATATCTGTGCACTTGTAATACTACTGTGACACCGTAATTTCCTTTGGGACTAATAAAGAATCTATCTATCATTAAGTCCATCATTGAACTGTCAATGCTCAGACCATTTCTTCAGTTTGGCCACGTACACTGAAATAGAAACATAGAAACATACAAAGTTGTGCTGAACATGTCCCTACCTTAGAAATTACTAGGCTTCCCCATAGCCCTCTACTTTTCTAAGCTCCATGTACTTATCCAAAAGCCTCTTAAAAGACCCTATCATATCCGCCTCCACCACCATTGTTGGCAGCCCTTTCCACATACTCACCACTCTCTGCATAAAAAACTTACTCCTGACATCTCCTCTGTACCTACTCCCCAGCACTTTAAACCTGTGTCCTCTTCTGGCAACCATTTCAGCCCTGGGAAAAAGCCTCTGACTATCCACACGATCAATACCTCTCATCACCTTGTACACCTCTATCAGGTCACCTCTCATCCTTCATCGCTCCAAGGAGAAAAGGCCGAGTTCACTCAACCTGCTTTCATAAGGCATGCTCCCCAATCTAGGCAACATCCTTGTAAATCTCCTCTGCACCCTTTCTATGGTTTTCACATTCTTCCTGTAGTGAGGCGACCAGAACTGAGCACAGTACTCCAAGTGGGGTCTGAGCAGGGTCCTATACAGTATTGCTGCAATATTACCTAAACTCAATTCCACAATCGATGAAGGCCAATGCATCGTATGCCTTCTTGACCACAGAGTCAACCTGCGCAACTGCTTTGAGTGTCCTATGGAATCAGACCCCAAGATCTCTCTGATCCTCCTCACTGCCAAGAGTCTTACCATTAATACTATATTCTGCCATCATATTTGATCTACCAAAATGAACCACTTCACACGTATCTGGGTTGACCTCCATCTGTCATTTCCCAGCCCAGTTTTGCATCCTATCAATGTCCCGCTGTAACCTCTGACAGCCTTCCACACTATCCACAACACCCCCAACCTTTGTGTCATTAGCAAACTTACTGACCCATCCCTCCACTTCCTCATCCAGGTCATTTATAAAAACCATGAAGAGTAAGGATCCCAGAACAGATCCCTGAGGCACACCACTGGTCACCGTCCTCTGTGCAGAATATGACCCGTCTATAACCGCTCTCTGCCTTCTGTGGGCAAGCCAGTTCTGGATTCACAAAGCAAGGTCCCCTCGGATCCCATGCCTCCTTACTTTCTTAATAAGCCTTGTAATGTGGTACCTTATCAAATGCCTTGCTGAAATCCATATACACTACATCTACTGCTCTTCCTTCATCAATGTGTTCAGCTACATCCTCAAAAAATTCAATCAGGCTCGTAAGGCACGACCTGCCCTTGACAAAGCCATGCTGACTGTTCCTAATCATATTATAACTCTCCAAATGTTCATAAATACTGCCTCTCAGGATCTTCTTGATCAACTTACCAACAACTGAAGTAAGAATCACTGGTCTATATTTTCCTGGGCTATCTCTACCCCCTTTCTTGAATAAAGGAACAACATACGCAACCCTCTAATCCTCCGGAACCTCTCAGTCCCCATTGATGATGCAAAGATCATTGCCAGAGGCTCAGCAATCTCCTCCCTCTCTTCACATAGTAGCCTGGGGTACATCTCATCCTGTCCCGGTAACTTATCCAACTTGATGCTTTCCAAAAGCTCCAGAACATCATCTTTCTTAATATCTACATGTTCAAGCTTTTCAGTCTGCTGCAAGTCATCACTACAATAACCAAGATCCTTTTCCATAGTGAATACTGAAGTAAAGTATTCATTAAGTACCTCTGCTATTTCCTCCGGTTCCATACACACTTTCCTCCTGTCACTCTTGATAGGTCCTATTCTTTCACATCTTATCCGCTTGTTCTTGACATACTGGTAGAATGTCTTGGGATTTTCCTTAATCCTGCCCGCCAAGGCCTTCTCACAGCCCCTTCTGGCTCTCCTAACTTCCTTCTTAAGCTCCTTCCTGTTAGCCTTATAATCTTCTAGATCTCTAACATTACCTAGCTCTCTGAACCTTTTGTAAGCTTTCACCTTCTTGACTAGATTTATTACAGCCTTTGTACACCACCGTTCCATAACTTCCCTGTCTCATTGGAACGTACCTATGCAGAACTCCACACAAATATCCCCTGAACATGTACCACATTTCTTCTGTAATTTTCCCTTAAAACATCAGTTCCCAATTTAAGATTCCAAATGGACTTCCCTTCCTTTTGATTATAATTATGAAACCTAAATTATTCTGCAATCAACAATGGTTTTAGTTCTCAATGTTCCTGCATTACTTTCATGATATCAGAAAAGCTCTTTTTGGATGATTTAGTTGGAGTAGTTAAACTTCTAAGCAAACAGTCCTGAAGCATGCAACTGCCAGATTGGATTTGGAAGAGGTTAAGGATTGAACTATCATGAGGTTAAAAGCTACATGACACCATCCTCATCAATCTTGTTTGCAAAGGCATCTAACCATGTATAGGAGATGTCACTGCACAGTCCTAGCTTTCATAGTGGTTCAACTGCTGACTCACAGCTCCAGGAACCCATGTTGAATCCTGATTTCCAGTGATGCATGTGTGGAGTTTGCCCGTTGTCCTTGTGGCCATATGTATTTTCCTCATGTGATCTAATTCCCATCCACATTCCAGCTATCTACAGTTAATAGGTCAATTGTCTATCCTACTTTTGTGTTTAATGTGTAATGAGGGTGTGAATCCAAGAGAATTATGGGGATAAGGGAAGAAAAAAATGAGATTGATTGATTCCTGCAAATGGCTGGTTGATGTTTGGTGTGGTCTCAATGGGAATGCTGTATGAGTCCGCCACCCTCCAGTGTGTTGTGTGGACCACCATAATGCTGAACTGGGCATCCAATGGAAAGCAGTGGATCTTTAGTAGCTGGAGTGTGCACCACCAGGTTTTGTAAGCTCATGATCTGACATGTTCCTCACTCTACCACTATTATCAAGCATGGGAATCAATTCTGATCAATGGTGTATGCAGATAGGCTTGCTGTGTGCAGTTCCACACATGCATAAAAATGAGCTGCCACTTGTGAAGCTCCAACATTGGATTACAATCGCGTCGAATAACATAAACAACATGTCGTTCACAGATGTAAACATTCCCACACCATCATTGGAACCCCCTGAATCATTGCAAACTGTGGTTATGAAATGGACAATAAAACAGCTAATGGAAGGAGAAGATTCTGTCAACATCCTGATGCTTAATGGTAGTAGAATCTAATATATGAGTACAATACAAAGAAAAGGTTTAAGCATATGCCAACAAGAGTAGATGAGAGAAGAGGGCATAAGGGAGCACAGGGAGCAGAAATTGAGCCATAAGTACAGCCTGAGGCTCCAGGAAGGCCACGCTCAGCACTTAAGACAGACAAGGAAAGAGAACACATGAGAGCAAAGTGATCATTGGCACAGTTCACAGAAAGTGAAGTGTGGCAACAAGAGGCAGATAACTGATCAGTGTGAGTCAATTGATTGAAGTAACAAGATATGCGATTGTGAATATTTTCCTTTACTTTCTTTCAAATCAGAACACATTAATATGAGCAAGATCTGTACTCCAAAAAGGATAATTCCTAATATAATTTAACTAATAAATACAACTAGTTCATTAGAATAGATGACTGGGGAGATTATGTGGGAACTACCAGACTTCATTGCAGTAAACAGTTAGCAACTGTTAGCTGCTCGGGAAACTTCAGCTCAAGTTGAATGAGCTGGAGTTCAAACTCTAAACACTGTAACACATTAGGAGGAGGAAAATTATCTGGATTTTGTACTTCAGGATGCACTTGCCTCCCTTAGACTCTCTGACTCGAAGCTGGTGACTGGTCAGAGCCAAGATAATGTGACTGCAGTAGAGGCAGTTAGAGGGATCTAGAGGATAGTTTTGGAGAAATCTCAGCCCTTACCCTTGCATAACAGGTACAAAGTTCTTGCTCCCTGTCTGAATAAGGACTGGGACTGCAAGGAAGATGTGCAATCTCCCCACTGCAATATGGCAGAGTGAGCCATTCAAGTGGGGGAAGAAAGAGAAATGTAACAGTCATAAGGAGTGGGATTTTTAGAGGAATAGACATTGTTCTCTTCATCAAAGACAGAGAGTTCCCAAGGCTGTGTTGCCTCACTAGTACTAGGATTAAGGAACACACACAAAATGCTGGAGGAGCTCAGCAAGCCATGCAGCTTCTGTGGAAAAGGAATTGTCCACGATTCGGGCCGCAACCCTTCATCAAAGGCTATCAGACATCAGATTTCTGAATGGACAAAGAACTATATTGCAACATATGCCAGTAATATTAAACTTGATTCTGAGCTTGATCACAGCTGGAGTCAGTCTATTGAAAATAGTGGTTGCACTCTACTTGTGTGCGAAAGGGGTGCCTGAACACTCAATTTCAGTATTCAGCTAGAATTATTTATCTTGTGATACAACATCTATAATTGGGATTCCGACCAATGTCCTTGAAAAATTCCCAGAACCATTTGGTATTTATCTGAACTCCAGGATACAATGCACAAATTTCTCATGGTAAATATTCTATCCTTATTTACAACTCACAATATCTTAGAGAGAAAAAAAGCAGAGAATCAGTTAATGGCATATTAGCCTGTTTTTCATCTGTGCAAAGTAAATTTTCATTGCCCAGTGTAGCTCAGTGTATTTTCATCTTTATGCACTGCAATTTAATGGAAGGTACTCACTGATCCTAGTACTATGTGGTAAGGTGATCTTCTTCTTGATGTGATCATAATGTTCCAGAGGATAAGATAAATAGGCTGACATTTAAGGATTCAGATAAAATGTTAAATCAAGGTGTTAGAACATCAACTGATCTTTTGCACAGGACAGATAACCTTAGCCATGTTATACAAGTGACAGAGGCTGATGTCCATACATTGCATTTTCCTGACATTCAACTGAGGGGCCAGCTGAAAAGATCATCACTTCTGCCCGACAGTCTGCCTCTAATGGATTCAAAGGAAATCCAGCAGCAGAGAGTGGACATTGAAGCAACCAGCATCACAAAGTCCTGATGAAGGGCCTTAGCCCGAAACATTGACTGCTTAACCCCATCCATAGATGCTGCCTGATATGCTAAGCTCCTCCAGTACATTGTGTGGATTGCTCTAGATTTCCAGTACCTCTCATGACAATAAATAGAAAATAATATAAATACATAAGATAGTTTATTTACGTGTATTGAATGAATGTGCATAAAATGCTTCTAGGTACAGGAGTGTCTGTACATAAGATGGTTCCAACAGAAGATGATAAGGTAGTGCTGGGAAGGTTGTGAAGAGGTGGGTTAGTAGGTAGAGGCTTTGACCAACCTTACTGCTTAAGAAAACTATTGTTTTTGAGTCTGGTGGTCCTGACATGGATGCAAGATAGCCTCCTCCCTGATGGGAGTGGGACAAGCAGTCCAGGAGCAGAGTAGATGGGATATTTCATGATGTTGTGGACCTTTTTCTGACACCTTTCCTTGCATATGCCCTTGATGGTGCCAGTGATACACTGTGCAGTTTTGACCACCCATTGCAGAGCATTCCTGTCTACTGCAGCACAGTTTCCATACTACATAGTGACGCAGCATCTTGGGATTCTCTCTGCTCTGCATTTATAGAAGGACATGAGTATAGATGTGCATAGTCCAGTCCTCCGGCCTCCTCAGAAGATAGAGGGATTAGTGAGCTTTCCTGACAGTGTGGAATAGTTTGACAGGTTGTGTGAGATGTGCATTCCCAGGTGTTTGATACAGCTCACCGTTTCTACTGCTGTGTTGCTGATGTAAGGAGGGGTGGGAATAGTGTGAAATCTCCCTTGTCTTGTTGACATTGAGGACGAAGTTATTTGCCTGACACCAGGTCTCGAACTTTCCCACCTCCTCTCTGACAAAAGCTAATGTGCAAAAGAATGCAAACTATGTAAATAAAATAAATAATGAAAACATGGGTTGTTAAGGGTCCTTGAAGTTAAGTCTGTCGGTCATAGAATCAGTTCAGAGTGTTGTTGAGTGAAATTATCTATGCCTGCTTAGGAGCCTGATGGTTGTCAGATAATAACTGTTCTTGAACCCGGTGGTGTGGGGCATAAGGCTGCTCTATCTCCTGATGGTAGCAGGGAGAAGAGGGCATGGCTTAGATGACGGAGGTCTTTGATGATGGATGCTGCTTTCTTGTGTTGGCCCTCTATGTAAATGTGCTCAGTGGTGAGGAGGACTTCGTCTATGATGAGCTGGTCTGTATCCACCACTTACTGTAGACTTTTCCATTCCTCAACATTGGTGTTTCCATACCAAGGTAGTGATGCAACCAATTGGAATCCTCTCCACTATGCATCTATAGAAGCTCGTCAAAATTCTAGGTCACATGCCAAATCTACACAAAATTTTAAGCAAGTAGAGGCACTGCCATGCCTTTGTTGTGTTGACGTTTAAGTGCTGGTCCCAGGAGCGATCCTCTGATATATTGATGCCAGGAATTTAAAGCTACTGATCCTCTCTACCTTTGTTCTTCTAAAGAGGATTGGCTCATGAACCTTCAGCTTCTTCTACCTGTAGACAATAAGCAGCTCTTTGATTCTGCTGATACTGAGTGGAAGGCTGTTGTTGTGACACTGCTCAAGCAGAGTGATGAAACTGGCAATAATTTACTGCTTTATTTGCTGTGTCTGGACAAAAATCTATCTCATTGTATCCGTGTGAATTGGCTTGCACCACTTCATCAATTCCATTACTATGGAAACAGCAAACTGCAAACAGGGTTTTGTGAAACTTGGAACGGCAGCAGTAATGAGAAACTTCCAAGGAACAGTAATATTCTGGAACCTATCAACATCATGAAGGAGGTGGTGTTTGACATCTTGGAACATAAAGATGGAAACATTCCCAGAGCCACATCAAGCATACCGTTAGATGCTTAAGGAAGCCATAGAAGAGATTGCTAGAGCCATGGAAGAGATTATCACATCTTCATTAACCACAGAAGATGAGAAGATATTTAATATTTTTCCTTTATTTGAAAAGTGCAATAAAGATAAACCATGGAACTACTGGCTTCCTGACAATGGAGTTGGGAAAGTTGGTGGAAGCATTTCTGAGAGTCAGGACTTATTTACACTTGGAAAGGCAAGGACTCGTTAGATTTGGTCAGCATGGCTTTGTGCATAGGAAATCATGAATTTGAAGATCTTTAAAGAAGGCAAGCTAAGAAAACTTTGTCTAGATGGGCAAGATCCTGCGAGGTGCTGTGGTCCGGAAGGTGAGAACACATGGAATCCTGGAGTGAGTGAGTAAGCTCCCTATGCCAGCTCAGGCCCTCTTCTCTCATCTACTCTTGCTTATGCTTAAACCTTTTCTTTGTATTGTACTCATGTGTTAGATTTTACTACCATTAAGCAACAGGATGTTAACAGAATCATCTCCTTTCATTAGCTGTTTCATTGTCCACCACCATTTACAATGATTCAGGTAACTCCAAAGCTTTCATCTGAATGACGGTGGGGGAATGTTTGCATCTGTAAATGCTTGCTGCTTATATTGTTTGACACAATTGTAGTCAGATGTTGCAGTTTACAAGTGGCACCTCACTTTTATGCATGTGTGGAACTGCACACAGCAAGCCTATCTGCATACACCATTGAATAGAATTGACTCCCATGCTTGATAATAGTGGTAGAGTGAGGAATATGCCAGATCATGAGGTTACAAAATCCGCTGTGCACACGTCTGCTGCCAAAAATCCACTGCTTTCCATTGGATGCCCAGTTATGATTTATCCAGTCCAGAAACTGGTTTGGTGGGGGAAGGCAGACATTGGTTGTGGAGGGTTATTTGATAAGTGGAGATCCAATGTATCACAGAGATCAATGCTGCTTGCTGAAACCTCTATTGTTTGTCATAGATATTAATTATCTGAACGAGAGCATTGATGGCATGATTAGCAAGTTTACAGGTGACACCAGGAATTATGACACAGTCAGAGAAGGTTATGAAGTCACCCATTTACCCTATCATACTCAGGGACCGTTCAATACTCTTATAACGGTGGGACAGAAGCCATGCATGAGCCTGGTGCTATGTGCTTTCAGGATTTTGCACCTTCTGCCTGAAGGGAGGGGGGAGAAGAGAGGATATGTGGGGTGGGTGTGGGCTTCGCTTTACGGAGTCAGCAAGAAGTGTAAACAGCGTTCATAGAGAGGAGGCGGTTGAGGTGTATCCATAGAATGGAGGCGAAAGAGATGTGCCCTCAACTCTCTGCAGTTTCTTGCAATCACAGGCAGGGCATTTGCCATACCAAGCTATGATGAATATGGATAAGAAGCTTTCTATATTGCATCAGTAAAAATAGTTCACAGTCAGAGGGGACACGCAAATGTATTTGGCCTACTGAGCAAGTAGAGGCTCTGGTGAGTGCTCTTGGTCGTGACATCAGCATGTTTGGATAAGGACAGGCTATTTGTGATGTTCTAGAAACTAGATCCACTTCACTACAGCACCAGTGATGTTAATGGGAACTTGTGCACTGCCCCTTTCCTCCACTCATATTAAAGATCAGCTCTTTTGTTTTGCTGACATTGAGAGAAAGGTCATTGCCATGACACTCAGCTCTCTTTCTGCTTCCTGAACTCCAACACATGATTATTTGAAATATGACCCACTCCAGAGGTGTCACCTACAAACGTATAGGTGGAGTTAGGCTACATCCACACTAGACCAGAAAATTTTGAAAATGCCGGTTTTGCGAAAAAATGATAGGTGTCCACCCTATGCATTTTAAAAAATATCTCTGTCCACATTGAAACAGTGATTTCGGTGAATCTCCTCCTACTGCGCATGCACAGGGCACATCTACCGAAACAAGCGACAAGTTTGGTGTCAAATCTCGCCATGAAAGATGGTGCATATTTGTTCAGTTACAGACTAGAAAAACTTAAACGACAGACAGCTGTTGCATCTCACACAGGAGGGCTTAAAACTAAAATAAACAAATACTGGAGTGCATGGAGACAACCGACAGGGAGTTTACGGACAGTATGACCCAGCTGACGACGAACATTGAAAAACTGACTAACTCTGTTGCATTAATAAAGCCCCTTGTTAAATGTATAAAACACGTCTGCATCAGTGTTATCTTATATTTCCATACAATGTTACATTAGGCTGTTACACATCTATTGTCAGAGAAGAACTCGCATAAATAGATAAACCACCTTCATATGAGCAAGGACAGAAAACAGGGCAAAGTGAGTATACTTTATTCAGTAAGTTATGGGTCAAAGTATATGGGAGTACATTTCTAACTCTTCTGGCTTCAGTCTCGTTGTTATCTGTTCTGAAATTGTAAGGTTGCGTTCAAGAAAACAATGAAATCGCGCGCTGCCGTCACCATCTGTCATAAGTGTTTTCAGATTTCTCCAGTTACCCCGTCTGCCCAAGCAGCATTTTCAAAATTAATCTCCCTGGAAAGCGTTTCTGAAAAGCTCCAGTTTCAGGGGATGAAGATGCCATTTTAGTGTGGACGGAGGGTAAAAACGAAGAGAAAAAGCTTCGGTTACAGATTTATCCGGCGTAGTTTGGACATAGCCTCAGAGTAGAATCTGACCACACAACCATGAGTGTACTGGGAGTAGAGAAGGTGCAGAGTCGGGGGACACCAGTATTGAGAATGATTGTGGCATAGATGTTGCTGCTTATCAGGAAATCACGGATCCAGTTGGAAAAGGAGGTTCTGAGTCCCAGGTATCGGAACTTGGTGATGAACTTGCTTAATATGATAGCATTAAATGCAGGGCTGCAGTCAGTAAGCAATAGTGTGAAGTAGTGTCTTTACTGTTCAGACGCTCAGAGAGGAGTGAAATGCCAGGAAAGTGGCATCAACCTGAGACCTGTTTTGGAAATAGTCTAATTGCAGTGGGTCAAAGTTGGCTGGGAGGCTGTGGTGACTGAGTGCAGTAACCATGAAAACACATTTCATGGTGGGTGGATATCAGAGCCACTGGATGGCAGTCATTAAGTCATTTGTTTATTTTAGGTACCAGGATAATATCATCTTCTTAACTGTGCTGGGAACCTCCGACTGAGGCAGGGAGAGGTTAAAAATCTCTGCAAATACACCCAGCAATTGATCTGCACAGGCAATAGCCACAAAAACTGATGTGTCATTAATAAAGTACAATGATTCAGGGTCCAGTTGGTTAGGACAAAATCTTTTTCGAAACACTATTTAGATTGAGATGTAGATAATACAACTGGCTTTAAAGTTCCTTCTCCCTGCCAGTTGGAAGGACTTCATATGAAATAAGTTCCGATAATTTCAGTACAATCCATGTCGCACAAAACTGTAGTACAAAAATGCCTTACATCTTTCAGCACAAAGTACCAGAGACCAGAGTAATTTACACAAGAATGGATGGTGTGGTTAAATCAAAGAAAAAATAAGTAGTCCCCACTTTGACATTAGGATTGAAGCACATAATAAATCAGATTAAAGAAATGTATTTGGCTTCATCGTGGTTGAAGAGTTCTCTCGGGATTGCTGTCTCTTTTGTATTGAATTCAGTGATAAGTTCATTCAGTGGTAGTCTTGAGTTGACCAGAACTTTTGTAAATGTGATACCCTATTCCAATTTCACCCTAGCCTCAGTATACCTATTACTGAAATCCCCATTTGTTGCCGCAGCCTCAGTTAGACTAGATTACATGACTGCTCTTCCTCTGTTTACAGCTTCACCGATGACACCACCATGGCCTAGATTTCAAACAGCAACGAGACAGAGAAGAGGAAGGAGATGGAGAGCCTGGTGATAAGATAACAATCTATCAATGTCAGCAAAATAAAAGTCATAGTCTTCCAGAGGTGGTGCAGAGTAGATGTCCTTGTTTGTATCAATGACGCTGAGGTGGAGATGATTGAGAGTTTCAAGCTGCTACGTAGGCATAAATATCACCAATAGCTTGCACTAGTCCAACCTTACAGACATTATGGCCAAGGAAGCATTCCAGTGCCTTCACTTCCTTAGAAGGCTAAGAAACTTTGGCATGTTGCTAACAAGCCTCCTATTTTTTATAGGTACACCATAGAGAGCGTCCGATTTGGATGCATCAAAACTTGGTATGGCAACTGCTCTGCCCAAGGTTGCAAACAATTGATAAGTTATGTATGCAGCCCAACCTATCACCAAAATAGCCTCCCCTCTATTGACTCTGTCAACACTTGCTGGGGCCTTGAGAAAGAAGCCAACATAATCAATAACTCCTACACCAGTCATTCTCATCTCCTCGGTCTCTTCTCTAAGTCAGATACAAAAGTTTGGAAACAAATACCAATAGCAATTTGAAGCTCCTGGGTGCCAAGTTCTCTCTCTGAGTATCTAACCTGGCCCAAACATATAGATGCAGCTACAAAAAAGGGAAAACAGTGGCTATATTTCATTAGGAGTTTGAAGAGATTTAGTTTGTCACCTAAAACACTCAAAAACTTCTATAGATGTACCATGGAGAGCATTCTGACAGGCTGCATCACTGACTGCTATGGAAGTGGGGGGGGGGGGGAACTACTGCACAGGAAGGAAAGAAGCTACAGTAAGCTGTAAAATTCTTGAGTACTAGCTTCCTTAGATTCTAAGACACCTTCAAGGAGCAGTGCATCAGAAAAGTGATGTCTCTTACTAAGGACCCCCATCACCCAGGACATGCCCTCTTCTCATTGCTACTGTCAGGAAGGAAGTATAGAAGCCTGAAAGCACACTCTTAACGATTCAGGAACAGCTTTCTCTCCTCTGCCTTAAGATTCATAAATGGACATTGAACCCATGAACACTACCTCACTTTTTTATATATTATTTCCGTTTTGCACTATTTTTAATCTATATAATGTATACATATATATACTTACAGAAATTGAGTTGCTTATTGTTTTCTATATTATCACATTTTGCATTGAACTGCTGCTGCTAAGTTAGCAAATTTCACGACACGTGCTGGTGATAATAAACCTGATTCTGATTCTGAGGCTGAAGGACAGCTTCTGTTATAGGACTATTAAATGGACTTCCTGCATGACAGCTCGTCGAGTGAGGGGTTATGGGTGGAACTGAGAAGAAAGAAAGGTATGACCACATTAATGGTGCTATATTACAGATCACCCAACAGACTTACTGATCTAAATTTGTAAAGAGATCACAGACCTCTGCAAGAAACGTAAGGTGGTTATAGTGGGTGATTTTAACTTTCCAAATATTGACTGTAAAAGGACTGGATGGGCTAGAGTTTTTCAAATGTGTTCAGGAAAATTTCCTTCATCAGTGCATAGAAGTCACAATGAAAAAGTGTGTAATACTCGATTTCCTATTGGGGAATGAAACAGGGCAGGTGACAGAAGTTTGTGTAGGTGAACATTTTGCATCTAGTGATCATAATGTCATTATGGAAAATGGAAAAAGATAGGCCTGCTCCACTGGTTGAGATTCTAAATCGGAGAAAGATCAATTTTGATGGCATCAGAATGGATTGTGACAGGATGTTTTGGGGCAAAGGTGTTCTTGGCAAGTGGAAGGCCTTCAAAAGTGAAATTTTGAGAGTACAAAGCTTGGATCTGCCTGTCAAAATAAAAGATAAAGATTACAGGTTTAGGGGACCCTGGTTTTCAAGAGACATTCAGGCCCTGGTTAAGAAAAAAAAAGGAGGTGCGTTGCAGGTATAGGCAGGTGGAATAAATGAGGTACTTGAAGGTTTTAAGAAATGCATGAGAACACTTAAGATAGAAATAAAAGAAGGCATGTAGTTGGTCCAGCAGACAAGGCGGAATTTAATGCAGACAAGTGCGAGGTTTTGCACTTTGGTAGGACAAACAAGGGGAGGTCTTACAGAGTGAACAGGAGGGCACTGAGACATGTACTAGAACAGAGGTATCTGGGAATACAGGTACATAATTCATTGAAAGTGGTGTCACAGGTAGATAAGGTCATAAAGAAAGCTTTTGGTACATGCTCCTTCATAAATCAATGTATTGAGTAGAGGAAATGGGATGTTATGTTGAAGCTGTATAAAATGATGGTGAGGCCTAATTTGGAGTATTGTGTACAGTTTTGGTCACTATTTATAAGAAAGAATTAAACAAGGTTCAAAGAGTACACAAAAAATTTACAAAGATATTGCTGAGTATGGAGAACCTGAATCATGAGGAAACATAAAAATACTAAATAAATAAACAATAAATATCAAGAACATTTGATGTCAAATCCTTGAAAGTGAGTCCATTGGATTTGAGAACATTTCAATGATGGGGCAAGTGAAGTTGAGTGAGTTATTCTCTTTGGTTCAAGACCCTGATGGTTGAGGGTTGATAATCGTTCCTGAACTTGGTGGTGTGAACCCGAGGCTCTTGTATCTTCTACCTGATGGTGGCAGTGAGAAGAGTGGTGGGGGTCTCTGATCCCTGATAATGGATGCTGCTTTCCTACGACAGCATTTGATGTAGATATGCTCAAAGGTTCGGAGGGCTTTACCCATGATGGACCATATCCACTACTTTTGCAGAATTTTCCATTTAAGGGCATTGGTGTTTCCATACCAGGCTGTGATGCAGTCAGTCAATATACTCTCCACTACACATTTATAAAAGATGGTCAAAGTTTTAGATGGTGGGCTGAATCTCTGCAAACTCCTAAGGAAGTAGAGTCACTCCTGTGCTTTCTTTATAATTATACTTACGTGCTGGGCCCAGGACAGGTCCTCTGAAATGATAACACCTCAGAATTAAAAGTTGCTAACCTTCTCCAGCTCTGCTCCTCTCATCAGGATTAGCACATGGACCTCTGGTTTGAAGTCTACAATCAGCTCCTTGGTCTTGCTGACATTGACTAAGAGGTTGTTGTTACGACACCACTCATCCAGACTTTCAATATCCCTCCTATATGCTGATTCATTGCCACATTTGATTCAGCCTATGACAATAGTGTCATCAGCAAACTTGAATATGGCATTGGAGTTGGGCTTAGCAACACAGTCATAAGTGTAAAGGGAATAGAGAAGGGGACTGAGCACATAGCCTTGTGGTGCACCTGTGCTGATGGAGATTGTGAAGGAGACTTTATTGCCCATCTGTATTGACTGGGGTCTGCAAATGAGGAAATCCAGGATCCAACTGCACAAGGAGGTACTGAAGCCATAGTCTTGAGCTCATTGATTAGCTCTGTAGGGATGATGGTATGAATGCTAAGTTGCAGTTGACAAAGAGCATCCTGATGGATGTATCTTCCTCCCAGAACTGAACACAATAGTCCAAGTGTCTTCTAACCAAAGTTTTGTAGAGCTGAAAAATTATCTTGCAACTCTAGAACTCAATCTCCCAACTAAAAAAGTTCTGCACACTATAAATTATAAATTTATGCAGCAATTTTGGAAGGATCTATGGACTTGGACCCCAAGATCCCTTTGTTCCTCCACACTGCTAAGATTCCTGAAATTAACCAGCTCATCCTTTCAAACTGTATTACTTCACACTCTCTGTGAAGACCTGTGAACTCCACCTGGCAATTCTCAGCCCAGCGACGCAACCTATCAATACCCCACTATAACATCTGACAACCTTCTACACTACCCACCACACCACCACCCTTTGTGTCACTAGCAAACTTTCCAACCCATCATTCCACTGTCTCATCTACATACATAAGTCACTTATAAAGACCAGAAAGAGTGTTTGTCCAAACAAATCAGTCTTTCTGAAAGAAAATCATTTAAAGGGTGTGATATTACTGGCAAAGGTGAAGCACAATTTTCCATCATATAATCCATATGTACTCACAACTTTCCTTCATGATGCCTGGTGAAAATTTTGATGAAAAGAAAATCTCTGAATTTGATACAAATTCCCACCAATCACTCTATTATAAAGCATGAGAGGGAACCATCACTGACTTCCTATGTTCATAATTGAAAAACAGAGAACATGTTTCACAAACATTAAATTTAACATCATTTACAGCTGTCTGGCATTTCAATTATTTTTGTTTAAAATTCATCACGATTTGCAGTCCCTAGGCACACAAGCCAATGCAAGAGAATGCAACATGAATAAATTTTCTTTTTATGCACTCAATTGAGATAATTTGCCCTTTTCAAATATGAATTTGTCAGTGCTGGAGAACTAAACATTTTTTTTTCCAAGGATGGCATCAGTGTTGGAATTGAATAATGTAATTTAAGGCTTTGTACAAATTGTTAGAAACAATGGTTCTGAAATAATCATGCACTTTAACCACAACATCAAGTGGCTCATCATTTCAATTGTTTAATTGTTCCAAACAACTCTCTACCTCCAGATTACATGTTCAACAGTGCAGATCGTGATTTGTGTATGAAGCATGTTTCAATATTCTGATTTTAAAAACATTCCAAATGAGGATAGGGCAGTGGATGTGGTCTACATGGACTTTAGCAAAGCATTTGCAAAGGTCCCTCATGAGAGACTCATCTAGAAAGTCATGAGGCATGGGATAAGAGGAACCTTTGCTGCTTGGTTAAAAAATTGGCTTAAAGGAAGAAAGCAGAGGGTAGTTGAGGAAGGAAAGTATTCTGCCTGGAGGTCAGTGACTAGTGGAGTGCCGCAGGGATCTGTCATTGGACCCCTGCTATTTGTGATTTTTATAAATGACCTGGATGTAGAGGCGGAAGGTTGGGAGAGTAAGTTTGCAGATGACACAAAGATTGGAGGAGTTGTGGATGGAGCTGTAGGTGGTTGAAGGTTACAAGAGGATATAGACAGACTGCAGAGTTGGGCAGAAAAATGGCAGATGGAGTTCAATCCGGACAAGTGTGAGCTGATGCATTTTGGAAGGACAAACCAGAAGACTGAGTACAGGATTAATGGTCAGTTACTTAAGAGTGTGGATGAACAAAGGGACCTTGGGTTTCAAATCCATACATCCCTCAAGGTCACTGCACAGGTTGATAGGGTAGTGAAGAAGGCCTATGGGATGCTAGGCTTCATTAACAGAGGGATTGAATTCAAGAGTAGAGAGGTCATATTGCGACTCTACAAATCTCTGGTGAGACTGCACTTAGTGTACTGTGTTCAATTCTGGTCACCTCATTATAGGAAGGATGTTGAAGCTAAGGAGAGGATGCAGAGGAGATTTACCAGGATGTTGCCTGGTTTGGAGAACAAGTCATATGAAGCAAGGTTAGCAGAGCTGGGACTTTTCTCTTTGGAGTGTAGAAGAATGAGAGGGGACTTGATAGAGATCTACAAGATTATGAGAGGCATAGATAGGGTGGATAGTCAGTACCTGTTTCCCAGGGCACCAATAGCAAACACCAGAGGGCAATGTACAAAATTAAGGGAGGGAAGTTTAGGGGAGACATCAGGGGTAAGTTTTTTACACAGAGGGTTGTGAGTGCCTGGAATGACTTGCCAGTGATGGTGATGGAGGCTAAAACATTAAGGGTATTTAAGAGCTTCTTGGACAGGCACATGGATGAAAGAAAAATGGAGGGTTAGTGTGGGCTTAGTACTTTTTTTTAAGGATTATATGAGTCGGCACAACATGGAGGGCTGAAGTGCTGTACTGTACTGTGCTGTAGTGTTCTATGGTTCTATGGTAAACATTTTGGGATCATGGGGGATTTTTTTTGTTGCTGCTTAAAAGCCGTATTTTTTTAACAATCAAATGGTTTTGCTATACATGTATAACTTACTTGCCCCCACTCCTGAGGTTTGCAAAAGAAATACGGCAAAAATTGTTTTAGTCACAAATTACAAACTTTCTAACAGTCCTGTCTCTCAGAAAGAGGTGTTGTCTCAAAGCGCAGTGCTACACCTGCTTCCCTTGTTTCTCCACCCACACCATGCTGAGGACAAACATGCCAAGTCTGGGCTCACACTGACCCAAGTGGCATTGATACTGGCAGCTCTTAACCAGCCATATTCTGCCATACCAGGCAGAATCTATCCAGCTGGCATGTCAGTCATGGCAGATATCCCCATCAGGCCATCTGAAGGTACTAATTTTGAAAACACACCAGAGTGTCTCCACCAACTCTCACTAACTCTGCATTCCACATTAGTTAAGGGGCTTTTTCATCTGTAGTGATTTGGGATTGACCCCAAAGTTTCCAAAATATTGAAACAATTCAGGAGAATTCCTTAGTTTGTATGGCAATCAAGCAAGGAATTCCATGAGGCTCATGCAACTAAAATCGTTCTTCTTTGTTTGAGTACTGCTCATGCCTCGAACATGAAAGTCTGCTCCACTAAAATCCAACCTCGTGAATATTCCAAATTCACTTCACCAAAAGCTTTATTTATTTATTGAGATACAGAATGGAATAGGCTGTTCAGACCCTTTGATCCACATCGGCCAGCAATTCCTCAACTTAATCCTAGCTCAGGACAATTTACAATGATCAATTAATCTACCAACATTGGACTGTGGGATGAAACCAGAGCACCCGGAGGAAACCAATGTAGTCTCGGGGAGAACGTACAAACTCCTTAAAAGCAGAGGCGGGATTTGAACCTGTATTGTAAAGTGTTGAGATAACTACTACACTACCGTGCCACCCACTTTTTGGTCGTCCTTTTAATCAGGGTTAGATTCTAAAAGAGATCCAGAAATATTGGTAGAAATCCACTGAAAACTTCCATTTAGAGTTATATTTAGAATTGCAAATTATGATTGTAATTATAAAAACTTGCATTTTAGTAGCGCTCATTTTACATAGATTCTAAAGACTTTAAAATAACAAAACAGGAGAAAGAAATAGGTCAGCAAAAGTAGACTCAAAGGAAAGAGTTTTGGAAGACTTATTGAAACCAGGGAAGATGGTTTAGAAAATTGGATGATTCAGGCAATTCCAGAGACTGATACTCATCATGAGTCATAAGTGCCTTATAATTTTTCTTCTTTTCTCGATCTGGATGTCAGAGTCCACTCGTAAAATACGAAATTTAGCTCAATAATCTGCAAATTACTGCTGTCAGTTTTCAGATTAACAAATGCTTGTATTTGTACTATTGCATGTCTGAGGAAATTAACACAAATTTACTGCTACTCTCTTCATTTTTCTCACTGTTTGAATTGTGCCAATTGCCCCAAAATGCAAGGTCTCAGTATTTTTCTGTTCCCATACATGCAAATCGTCCCAATAAGTTCTACACTGAAAACAGTTGGTCATGTACAACAAATCTCAAAGTGGTATCAACTAATATTACATTTGTTATTCCTTTCAATAAAATAGTCGAACAAAAATCAGAAAATATTATTTGTGACCCATTTTTGAGCAAAATTCTCCACTGAAATGTCTAATCTGATTCGGTTTAATCAATACTAGAACTACAACCACAGACATAAACAAGGTTTTAATTATGAATAACCTGTATACGAGTAGAATTCTCATTGGTGGGGACAAAAGATTGTCCTTTCAGGTCAGATTAAGCATCTGTTCGCTCACCATGGCTCATCCTCAATTGTCATGACCTCATATAACAAGGGCACTACTCTCTCTGCCACGTCTGTCATGAGTCTGATGTGGGTTTCATTCTCATTGCTTTTCACCCTTTCCAGTGCAGACACTTCCATGAGGACTGATGCTGGTTTACTTGACTTCCTTTTCCTAAAGTCTATTATCACTTGGTTTTGCTGATATCGAGTGCAAGATTGTACTACTTTCCAAGCAGAGGTGTGACAACTTTCTGACCTCCAGTGACGAAATCCACATTACTGTTTTTTTATTCTTTGGATTTAGCACCTTCCAGGAACATCTTTAACCTACTTTCAAGTGCTCTGTATATGTCTGCAACACTTTGAAACTGATGATCTGTTTCAGGAGGACATTTTAAATCGAATAGGGATTAATGTATAGTGCCATTGGTTGCTACTCCAGTGACATTGTTGCAGATAAATCTCATGGCTGGATCTTCCACACAATTGATTTCCTTTGCAACCAATTATATTGTACTCTGTCTTGGGATCTTCACACCTCATCCCATCCACTGACACCCTTTCATTATGCACTGTTTGTAAAGGTGATTTCTAATCCACTTAAAATGATTTCCCCCTAGGCAGGGCATTTGAGTTTAACCATATAACAATTACAGCACTGAAAAAGGCCATCTTAGCCCTCCAAGTCCGTGCTGAACGCTGACTCTCACCTTGTCCCACCTACCTGCACTCAGCCAATAACTCTCCATTCCTTTCCTGTCCATATACCTATCCATTTATTAAAAATGACAATATTGAACCTGCCTCTACCACTTCTACTGAAAGCTCGTTCCACACAGCTACCACACTCTGAGTAAAGAAGATCGCCCTCGTGTTACCCTGAAACTTTTGCCCCTTAACTCTCAACTCATGTCCTCTTGTTTGAATCTCCCCTACTCGCAAGGGAAAAAGTCTATCCACGTCAACTCTATCTATCCCCCTCATAATTTTAAATACCTCTATCAAGTCCCCCCTCAACCTTCTACACTCCAAAGAATGAAGACCTAACCTGTTCAACCTTTCTCTGTAACTTAGGTGCTGAAACCCAGGTAACATTCTAGTAAATCTCCTCTGTACTGTCTCTAATTTGTTGACATCTTTCCTATAATTCAGTGACCAAAACTGTACACAATACTCCAAATTTGGCCTCACCAATGCCTTGTACAATTTTAACATTACATCCCAACTCCTATACTCAATGCTCTGATTTATAAAGGCCAGCATACCAAAAGCTTTCTTCACCACCCTATCCACATTCAGGGAACTATGCACCATTATTGCTAGATCACTCTGTTCTACTGCATTCCTCAATGCTCTACCATTTACCATGTATGTCCTATTTTGATTATGGGTTTGATTTTGTCCTATTTAAGCAAATCATGCCAATTACTTTTAATTTTTGTAAATTTTAGAGACACAGCACAGGCACAGGCCCTTGTGGTCCAACAAACTTATGTCACCCAATTACACTTACTGACCTACTAACTCATATGTCTTTGAAATTACGGTACTCTGGTATTGCTCAGATACTCCAGTCACATTGCAGAGAAAAAAAACCTCCAAATGAAGCTGAGTCAACACTTATTGGGCTGCTAGAAAACATTTAGGCCTCTGATAAATAGCAAAGCAAAGAAATTAGAATGAACTTAGCCAAAAATTGAACTGGATTTGCAAAATATGGCTACATCGATGCCAAAAATGTGTGGTGATGCACCGCCAGGTGTCTTGGTTGTTAACTTAAATGATGCATTTCACTGAATGTTTTGATGTACGCATGATAAATAAACCTGAATCATGAATCAAGAGCAGTTAGATTGTCTAACTTCAGTATTAAATATTTTGCAATTCCAGATGCAAAACCTATGACATATTCTTTGGCCATCTGCATCGGCCAGTCAAGGAAAAATAATCCAGGAGGGTCAGAAGTGTCCTTACTAAAATAAGAATGATATAGCCACACATGCCGTAGGATATATCCTTTGGGAAAAGCTATGCAGATATAACGTGGTACAAAACTAACAGGAATCGGAAAGAAGAAGAAAGTTTTCACTCTACGTGATATCAAACCCATAATGCAATTTAGTTTGTAATTTTAAGCACTGGGTGGTCTTATCTATTAAAAATCAACACATATTTCTATGGAGCGATATAATCATAGGATTAATCACTATACTGCTTGGTTTGCGATCTAAACAATTTAGGTCAGCTAGACAGAACATCATTTTCACAGCAACACAGAAATTAAATGGAGAGTTCTATATGACTAACTGAAGAGATTACTGATAGAGGTTTTAGGAGATGGCATTGAACTACCCACGCAGAGGCAGAAGAGCAAATTAAAAGGTCTCATAATTATGTTCTGGATAAATTACAAAAACAGCTGACACCATAACTGCTGCCACAACCACTCTAGTCTTAAGGAGAAAGGCAGAGTTAATGTATTTGTGTTTAAAAGGTTTGGGTTGAAACTGTGCATTTGATTTTGCAGGTGATTCAAACTCACACCACTTAGCAAGGGGAAAAATGTTTTGCATCAATCAGTCAGATTCCTAGATCAGTCATGTAGAAAACAGTTACCAAGCAACAGCTTTAAAAGGCATTAATTTCTTTGATGTTTCTGCAATTAGGACAACACATTTATTTGCGCATTTCAGCAAAACTGAGCTGCTTGATGATTATACCTGGCTGAAAAGAAAGACTTGATACTTTTGAACAACACATGGCACATTGAAAATTCCAGTTTTGATGTTGAACTGAAGGCCATGTGGATTATATAAGATGAGCTTCTCAATGTTGATGAGTATTAACTTATTAGTTTTAGCATTAACCACATAACAAATAATATAGAAAATCCTTAAAAATTCATAATATTTCAGGCTGACAGAGTGCTTGCAGACATTTTAACCTGCTACAATCTGAGGTCCCTATGTGCTTTAAGAAGACCGCTGTCATCTCAATACCTAAAAAAAACAAGGTAACATGCACTAATGACTACCATTTCCCCTCATAGATGCTGTGTAACCCACTGAGTTCTCCAGCTTTTTGAATTGCTTAATGTTATCAGTAAACTCTTCTTCACAGAAAGGGTGTTTCTGACATCCACCATAATGAAGTGCTTTGAGAGGCTGCTCATAACACAAATTAACTCCAACCTCTCTCAGGCAACCTTGACCCTTACAAAACACGTACCTATAAAACAGGTCTACAGCAGACACCATCTGCTGTGCCTTACACTCAGAACTGGAATACCTAGCTATTAAAGACATCTGCATTAGACTACTTGTTATTGACCATCAATGCTGTAGTTCCAAGCAAACACATTTCCAAACTCCTAGACCAGAGGCTCAGCATCTCACTTTGCAACTGGATTCTTCACTTCTTGAGCAGCAGACCACAATCAGAAAGGATAGGCAGCAACATCCAGTATTCCACCCTTCATACAATAAGATAATTCCTGGCCTTCTCCTTCTCTGATTTCTTCTTCAAACCTGTCCCCTGCTCCTACTTCCTAAAATGATCCCTTCATTGAAGAAGAGTTTACTGATATTTAATATTAAGCAACATAATAAAAGCTGGAGAACTCAATAGGTCAACCAGCGTATGTGTAGGGAAAAGATGCTTTGGATCAAGACCCTTCACCAGGCTGGCTATTGATAATATTATTTACTGTTTACACCTGAATGTCTGGTTCTATTCTCGGAGCATTTTCAATTGCTCTGCAGTTCATTACCAGCTCTGGCTGGTAGTCTATTGTTTAGTCAATGCAATTCAACAATATATTATAGCTTTTTTACTGTTCTTTCAAAATGGTTCAGCATATTCAGCCTTGAACCTACAGAAGTCAATCATTTTTGTCCTTGGTTATGTAAATAATAATTAAATATTGCAAATTTTATTCTATATTTGAATTAAGTGCACTATTTCCCTTTACCTGCATTCAATTTCATCTCTATTTTACTGCACATTAACACACTATGCTCAATAATTGCAAAATGTCTGCGTCAAACACTATAGTAGCAGTAGACAGCTGTCAATCCCGGGGATCACGGGTTTGTGCCTCTGGTGGACTGCGTCCTCTCCAGCGCACAAGCCAGGGTGGGAAGATTTGAAGAACCGGCTGTTGCCCATACAGTGGGTCCCCTCTCCATGTCACTGATGTAGTTCAAGGGAAGGGGAAACACCAATACAGCTTGACACCAGTATCGTTGCAGAGGTTACCAGAGTGAAGTTGTAAACAACATCAAACTGCCTTAGGGAGCCCTGCTCCAGATTTCTTCCTTGGGGTTTATTCCTGAAGCCTTTCCCCTTGGTGGGTATGGCCACAAGGCAGCGGAGGTTTAAAATCAGAGTTTTTCTTCTGGTAGGTGGGTTGTTATCTGAGGCTGATGAGCCCCACCTGCCTGAAGCAACTGGTTTTGAGACATCAGTGGTCTGCATTTGCCCCTTCTCTTGTCAGTAGAAACAATTCCACCGGGCCTAGTAGCTAGGCCACACATGAAGGCCAAGAGTGGGACTTGGCTGTCAGAAGTTTTTAGAGACGCATGCCATTAGTAGCACTTTATAGATAGTGGGAGCTTATCTCCACTACCACTCCTGGCTATGTCAACCTTAGGAACCCAACCACCATAAATAGAACCATGATATGATATAGCATAGATAGGAAGTCATTTGGCACAACCTATTTTGCACTTTGCAACTATTTTTAATTAGCTTTTCACTCCAGAAACTTATTTGTTCTTAACACCAGTGTCTTCTGAAGTTGATAATTAATCTGTTTCTGTTACCCTTTCAGGCAATGCATTTCTGATCAGAACAACTTGCTTTGGTTAGCGGACACGTGGAAGGAAGGGATCCAATAAAGAGTTTAATGGATGCCTTAGTTTTTTCCAATAAATAAGTTAATCTTACTGTCTTAATCTTACTAACAAAAATGAGAGTGGAGGAAGTTGGCAAGGGTTTTCTTTTCCCAAGGATGTGGCTGGCATGGAGAAAATTCAGACATCAACATCCTTCCAGTGGGATTCTCAAGTAGTAGATCTGGGATGTGCTGAACACTGTGCACTTGGCTGTGGCTTGTTAACTGAAATTCTGCTACTGGAATAACTCAGGTGCAGAAGATTAAAGGTGCAACAGGGAAAAGAGGACACGGAACCTCTTTTCAGGTCACTGAACACCACTGAAACAAATAGACTTTTTTTTTCAAAAAGCTATTAATTATTTGCTTTTCAGTTACTAAATAGATACGGAATGTGGGATTAGTATAGTTTAACAGAAGGGAATGTGTATGTCACCACACACCCCGGCAGTCTCAAGTGCACCTGAATTGACAGTCAACATTGCCACATAAGGTAAGTCCTTTGGAAGGTGAAGCTGCAGAAAGCACCAAGCCTGCATGGAGTCCCTAGCCATACCCCTGTATCCCGTGCAGATCAGCTGGTGGGGGGTTGTGGACATTTTCAACCTTTTCCTGCTTCAGCTTATGGTTTCTACTGCATTATCATCCTAATATCCTAGTAGACCACTATCAGCCTAGTATCCATGAAAAAGAAGATAATGCACCATAATGACTACTGCCCAGTATCTCTAACATCTACCACCATGGAGTGCTTCCACTGGCACACATTAACTTCAGCTTTCCAGACAATCTCAGCCCACTGTGATACGCCTCCTGCTGAAACAGGTCAAGGGTGGGTGTCTTTTTCCTGGCCCTACAACCATCTCTGAAACATTTGAACAGTAAAGAAACCCATTTCAAACTGTTGGCTATTGACTATAGTTCTGCCTTTAATATTATTATTTCATGCAAGTGTAACTCCCTGGGTCGCCTCAGGCTCGCTCAGCTCGTTCTCGTCTAGGGGGAGCTGCCTTCGGCCCCGCCAAACTGGGTAATCAGCTGGTGTGGATGCTGTGTGATGTCCCCGCCTCGCCCAAAAACAGACAGTACACCATATGCGATTAAATGAGTACAATTTATAAAGGTTACTATAACTAAGTGATTAATAACGATACAGTATATATCAAGAGAAAATTAAAGAAAAGGCGCCAAACTTATCAAAGTCCAAACCACTTCGTGCACAGCCGTTGGAGCTCAATTTCTGAAGTCTTCTGGCCACCATTCGATCACCTCCGAACTCCTCGACTCGCAGCTCAGGACCCTCCGAACTCCTCGACTCTCCAAACAGCTCAGGACCCTCCGAGTGGTCAACCAAGCACATCTAGCTTCATCCCCCCCTCCTCGGAGAATCTCCCGGCCTCGGACCCCCCTTTGGGGTCCGATCCTCGCCCAGCTTAGAGCATTGCGTCCTCTCTCTCGACCCCCTCGCGCCGATCTGCCCAAAAGCCCGTCAACAAAAGCTTACAGACTCAGAAGAAAGATCATTAATCCCCATTTGGTTTACAAAGGAATACCATTCTCGTTATCTGTAAATTAGCATTCCTGCTAGTTAACAAAAAGAAGAAACCCTCTTTACACAAGTTCATCACTAAACTCCAGACCCTGGGAGTTAATACCTCCATCTACCATTGGACTTTCAAAGTATAAGTAAATTTATTATCAAAGTACATATATGTCAGCAAATACAATGCTGAGAATCAGTTTCTTGTGAGCAATCATAGTAAACACAAGAAACATAATAGAATCAATGAAAGACCAACAGACTCCAATCAGTAAGTTTAGACTACAACAATTCTGCCTTGATTATTCTAAATGCTGGTGCTCCACACGGTTGAGTCCTCAGCCCTCTACTCTACTCCCTGTACACTCATGAGAGTGAGGCCAGACTCTGCTCTACCTGTAGTGGGGCACATTCCAAATAACAATGAGTCGGAGTGCGGGAAGGGAATAGAGAGCTTACTGACATGGTGTCTTGACAACAACCTTTCCCTCAGTGTCAGCAGAATAAAATAACTGGTCATTGACATCAGAAAGGGGGTCTGTACACATCACCTGTCTGCATCAGCAGTGCTGAGATTGAGAGGGGTGAGCTTCAAGTTCTTAAATATGAACTTCACCAATGGCCTGTCCTGGTCCAACCACACTGATGTCACAATCAAGAAAGCTCATCAATGCCTCTACTTCTTCAGGAGACTAAAGAAATTTGGCATGCCCCTGTCAACTCTTACCAATTTTTTTTTTTGAAGCACCATAGAAAGCATAACAGTTCAGTTTGTCAACAGCTCTACACGTGACCGGAAGAAACCAGACTCCCCTTTATGAAGTTTATAGATCTTGCTGTCTCAGTGAAGAAGCCAGCATAATCAAAGACCCCACCTACCCCAGACATTTCCTCTTCTCCTCTGTCCCATCAAGCAAATGATCCAAAAGCCTGAAAGCAGACACCACTAGGTTCACAGAGAGCTTTTATCCCATGCTATTGGACTCTTGAACATACCTCTTGTATGATGAGATGGACTTTTGAACTCATTATGGTCTTAGACTTTATCATTTATCTGCACTGCATTTTCTCAGTAGCTTTTACACTTGATTATTGGCTTGCCTTATTCTAGTTCAATGCACAGCATGATAATTTGATCTGTGTAAACAATATACGCAAAAAGCTTCTGACAACCAAGTCCAGATCCTGGCCTTCACATGTAGCTTAGCTACTAAGTCCAGTGCAATTATTTCTACTGACAGGAAAAGGGGCAAAGGAGGGTTTCTGGTACCTTAAAAGCAGATGCTTTGGAAAAATGGGGCACATCAGCCATAGTTGGCAGCTCATCTGGGAGAAAGAAAACCCTGACCTCAACCACCCGCTGCCTTGTGGCTACACCCACTCTTGGGGAAGGCTTCAGGTGTAAACCCAAGGAAAAATCAGAACCAGAGTCCCAGTTATTAGCACTCAACCATCAGGCTCTTGAACCAAAGGTGATAACTTCTCTAGCCCCATATCGAAATGTTCCCACATCCTATGAAGAGTCATTTTCAAGGACTCTTCATCTCATGTTCTTGATATTTATTGCTTATTTATTTCTTATTGTTGTTGGGTTTTTTTGTATCTGCACAATTTGTTGTTTTTTACAGATTGGTTGAACACCTGAGATGGTGCAGTCTTTCAGTGATTCTGTTATGGTTATTATTCTATTATGGATTTATTGAGAATGCCTGCAAGAAAATGAATCTCGAGGTTGTAAATGGTGACATATATGCACTTTAAACTTTGCATTTGCACTGTGAGGGCAGTAGAGCTACACAGAGCAAGTTAAGCTGATGACATTGGAAGGGAAGGAGGCCAGAGGTTGCTAGATTTATGAAAATGTGTGAGCTATGGAAGGCATAGACACAAATGATGGGTTATTGCTGAATATTCAATCACTGGAAATATTGTACATAGAAAAAAACATTCAAAATGATTCGCTTCAGCCTGCTTTCATGAATTACACTTTTCCAATAAACTCTTTTTCCTGGAAACCAACTGTTGCATCAAGGAAAATTACTGACTCAATTGCTGCAGATATTATGACCGTAAAATCTGAGGTCACTGATGGTGACAGTATTCTCATAGGGAGTATGTTAAGTTTATCAATGCCTTGCCTTGCCATGAGAAAAATAGTGAGGTTTTTTCAAATATCATAGAACAACAAACTACAACCTAGACCAGCCCTGGCTGATAAGTCACTAGAAAGCAAAGGGAAAAAACTCTGCATTGCCCAATCTTATATTTACATCCACCAGTTCAGGTCAAAGCAATTTGCAAATAGTTTAAAGGAAAATTCTGCATATGATAAGCTCGAGGGATAAATGAATTGCTGCCAGACTAAGTGGGAAGAATTCCTAAAGCACAACAGCTCACTTGCTAGACAGAGAGGCTGCACGTGAGGAATTCTGCTCAAATTAACTGAGATATAGTTGACTAACACTAATGAACAAGGAAGTAGAGATATCTAAGGATGAACGTTCGACTGCCTGAAAACTAGGCTGATAAGGCCAAGAATGTGTGGAAGTCCAACTTGAACGATACACATAGCTCTCTGGTAATAATGTCTGGCTCCATGTTACAACTATTGACCTGATGTCTCAGCTTTGCTTGCAACACAAGAAAAAGATAATAAACTCATGATCACTAAAACAGTAACTCAAACAGTGACTACAAAATAACTATACAGGCATGCAAGTATGTATTGCTGCAATAATGGGCCTGGATATCACACTTCAAAATGCCTTGGAGGGTAAATTGCTGGAGTGTCATGACACTCTCAATCTGCTTATTAGGACTATTGATGCATTGCCCCCAAGGAGGGTTAATTACTGTGCTCTTACAGTGTGACTGCTCATCCATCAATGTTTTTACTGATATTTGATAGATAAGATCTAATGTGAACAAAACAAAAGAGATGGTTGTTGACTTCAGGAGGGCACGGAGCGACCACTCCCCGCTGAACATTGATGGCTCCTTGGTAGAGATCGTAAAGAACACCAAATTTCTTGGTGTTCACCTGATGGAGAATCTCACCTGGTCCCTCAATACCAGCTCCGTAGCAAAGAAAGCCCAGTAACGTCTCTACTTTTTGCGAAGTCTCCCACCCTCCCATCCTCATCACATTCTACAGGGGCTGTATTGAGAGCATCCTGAGCAGCTGCATCACTGCCTGGTTCGGAAATTGCACCATCTCGGATCGCAAGACCCTGCAGCGGATAGTGAAGTCAGTTGTTGAGAAGATCATTGGGGTCTCTCTTCCTGCCATCACGGACATTTACACTACACGCTGCATCCGCAAAGGAAACAGCATTATGAAGGACCCCATGCACCCCTCATACAATCTCTTCTCCCTCCTGCCATCTGGGAAAAGGCTCTGAAGCATTCGGGCTCTCACAACCAGACTATGTAACAGTTGCTTCCCCCAAGCTATCAGACTCCTCAATACCCGAAGCCTGGACTGACACCTTGGCCTACTGTTCTGTTTATTATTTATTGTAATGTTTGCACTGTTTTTGTGCACTTTATGCAGTCCAGTGTAGGTCTGTAGTCTAGTGTAGCTTTCTCTGTGCTTTTTTTAATTATGTACTTTAGTCTAGTTTTTTGTACTGTGTCGTGTAACACCATAGTCCTGAAAAACATTATCTCATTTTTACTATGCACTGTTATGGTCGAAATGACGATAAAAGTTGACTTGACTTGACTAATGGCAGGGTGTTTGCTTTGTTTTGTGTGTTTTTTTTCTTTTGATTTCTTATGTATTTTATTTTTCCCTTTCCTTTAATTTTTGTGCTGGTGCATGGCCTAGTGGATAAGGCATTGGTCTAGTGATCTGAAGGTCACTGGTTCAAGCCTCAGCTGTGTTGTGTCCTTGAGCAAAGCACTTAACAACACATTGCTCTGCGACGATACAGGTGCCAAACAGCTTGGGTCCTAGTACCCTTTCCTTGGACAACATCGGTGGCATGGAGAGGGGAGAAATGCATGCTGGGCAACCGCCGGTCTCCCATACAACTGTGCCCAGGCCTGTGCCCTGGAAACTTTCCAAAGCACAAATCCATGGTCTCACGAGACTAACAGATGCCTATTTATTTTTCTTTAACTTCGTTGCACTTTCAAACCTATGGATGATCTAATGTTTTTCATTCTGTAAAAGCAATAAAGAGATGCTTAAAAAAGGACTGCTATCATGCACAACAAAATTCAGTAGTCTAAAGCAGCCATTCTCAACGGGGGCCATGGCACATTTGAAGGGGGCCACCGACTGAAAACTGTGAGAAGGGGAGCCCCAGGTGTTTATGGGGGCGCTGGTAACTGAACCGATGAAATACCCAAGCAGCAACCTTCATTGGAGTCAATAGTGTCCCTCCTATTTATAATATCTTCCCAACACACCTGGTAAATTCATTGCTTAAGCTCCCCCCACACACTTCAGAGTCAGTCGGGAATCAGACAGCACTGGGTCAACATATTCAATCAAGGGTTCTCGCATTCATTATCACCATACTTCATTCTCCAAAAATCAGCGTGTCTTGCTAGGCCTTTCTTAGCCTAGTAACTTTAAAGTATACGTGTTTGGATACATTATATGTTAAGGTAGGTTGTGAAAAATGTTTATTACTGCATAAGAATTCAGGGGAAAAAAATCCCTGTCTCCGGGAGACAGCACCAAGCTCAAGGATCGCATTAGGCCTGATAGATGTTTAATTTCATAGACTTTTTTTTAAAAGTTTTTTCCAGTATGTCAGAATGTTCAAGTTTTCTTGGTGTTCAATAATAAATGATCTTCTGTCTATCTGATCGTGCTGTATCTCTGTTTGAAAGGGGGACTGGAACCTAAGAAGAGCTCCTAAGGGAGTCCTGGCCAAAAAACAAACGGTTGAGAATCACTGGTGTAAAGCCAATTTAGAGTACATGATGATTGCCATTATCTTTATGTGCTCCAATTTATCTTATCATATTCTTCTTTACATTTTATATTGATCAGTACCACGGTGTTTAAAAATTGAGCTAATGACTTCCGGTAAGATGGCGATTGTTTAGTTGCTCTGAACTTTTGCTCCGTTATTCTTCTTACCTTTGCACTATATGTCTCCCTTCTTAAACCTTTGTTAGGTATTTTATTAGTTCTCTTTTACCTGCTTGCGAACACATCTATCTTATAATGGCTACCAAAAGTACTAAAACCGGAAAAAAGGAAACTTCTACGGCTTTGCCGGCTGACATTCTCGCTGTTCTGGAACAACATTGACAAGATACTTTAATAGATTTTAGAACTTCCTTCAACCAGCTGAATGTCAAATTGGATCAGATTAATGCTAGAGGGGATGAACATGCTGAACACTTATCTTGCATTGACTTAACTTCTGAAGATTTAAAACGCCGTGTTCAATATCTTGAAACTCTCTGCTCCAGCCTAGAGGAGAAGTACAGTAAATTTTTTTCCAAAATGGTGGATCTTGAAAATCGGAGCAGACGTTGCAATCTACAAATTCTTGGTTTGCCAGAGGCCACCGAAAAGGGCTCTCCCGTTGAATTTTTTCCTAAGTTTCTCTGTGAGATCTTCGGGAAAGAATTCCTTTGGACTCCACCTGAGCTTGAAAGGGCACACAGGATCTATGTTCCTCGGGCAATTCTGGGTTCCCACCCACGGCCGATTATTTTATGTTTTCATCAATACCAGGTGAAAAACCGTTTGATGATGGAGGCACGCCGCAGAGGTACTTTTGCTTTTCAAAATACGGTCATTTGTCTTGTGGAGGATTTTGCCCCCCAGGTTCTGAAGATGCGTGCTGAGTTTAAAGGTGTAATGAAAATGCTTTTTGATCACGGATTCAGACCCTCTCTCCGAAATCCAGCCGATCTTCAAATTACGCTTACTACTGGAGATTATAAGTGGTTTAAATCAGTGAAGGAGGCTGAGGCATTTGTTGGAAGTCTTTCAGCCACCTTGTCTTCTTCGGAACTGGCCTGACCTTCTAAAATGGTTGTTAAGTACTTCCCGGAGTAAAACTATTTTTTCCGAACTCAGACTTTACTTGAATAATTCAGTCATTATCTATTGAAAGTCTAAGGGCTGTAGTCAATCTCTTCTTGGACTTGGTGTGTTTTCTAAATAGATAATTTAAGTTTAATGTTTCCCTGCGAACTTTTAGATTTTACCTGTGTAATCTATTTTATTTTTGTATAATCTTATCTATAGAGAACTACAATTGTCTTTAACTTGTTTTGGAGGTTTGGAGTTTTTTATTGAAGGCCTCCCTGTTGGTTGATTCATAGTTTAAGTTTTGCTTTTTTTTCTGTAAATGGTTGATAAGGACTCTCTTTGAATTTTATAATTTCCCCCTTTTCTCCCTCCCTTTTTTTTCCTCTTTTAATCTTTTATAATTTTTCGTGGGTAGGTTAGTTTTAGTTTCCTTCTGATTTTCTTTGTATTAAGTTTGATACTTCTGTTGAAGTTGTTCCTATTTGTAATTCTGTTTTCTAGTGCATAAATTAGCTATTATTTGCTATATTATTTATACAGAACTTTTGTTAACGACACAGAACTGGAAGTCATACTTGGGTTAATTTTTTTGGTAGAGCTAGCTGCTTTTTTAGGTAGCTGTCTAATTTTGGGTTGCGGGGGGGGGGGGGGGTGGATTCTCCAGTTCCAACACAACTCACTGTTTCTTTTGTTTTCCTTTGTTATTCAGGACATGTCTCTGTTTTGATTCTACGGATCTATGTTTACATTTTTGCTCCCAAACTGTCATTGTACTGCTTGATTTTTTATATGCCTGCTACCTTATATGCACTAACAATTGATAATGGTTAATCCACTTAAATCTGTGAGCTGGAATGTAAAGGGATTGAATCATCCTGTTAAAAGAAGGAAGGTTTTTTCGCATATTAAACAACTTAAAGCTGACATTGCTTTCCTTCAAGAAACTCATACTCGTAGTTTTGATAATTCTCGGCTTCTGTCAAAGTGGCGAGTCAGCATTTTCATTCATCCTTTGCTGCCAAAGCTGGGGGGGGGGGGGTCTCCATCCTTATTAATTTAAATATTCCCTTTGAACTCCATAATAAGATATCTGATACAAATGGCCGTTTTATTACTGTTTCTGGTAAATTATATAATACTAAAGTTGTACTAGCAAACCTGCATGCTCCCAATTTTGATGATGTTAATTTTTTTGAACGTTTTTTCTCCTCACTACCAGATTTAAACTGATACTCTCTTATACTGGGTGGCGATTTCAATTATTGGTTAGATCCTAATTTGGATCAATCGTCCTCTGTTACTAGACTACCTACTAAATCTACCTTAGCTATTCACTCTTTTTCTCTAATTATGGTATCTCTGATATATGGTGTTTCCTTCATCCTACTGAGAGAGACTATTCTTTTTTTTCACATGTTCACCATACCTTTACTAGAATTGACTACTTTTTTTCGATAATCAACTTATTCCATTTGTCTATTCTTGTGACTATCAGAGTATATTGATTTCTGACCATGCCGCAATTAATTTGTCTTTAAATTTTCCTGGTCTCCCTCAGAGGAATAAACACTGGCGTTTTGACTCGACTTTACTATCGGATGATGATTTTCTAAAATTTATTAAAGATCAGATAACCTTTTATTTTAACACCAATACATCATCTGAAATGTCATCCCAGATTGTCTGGGATGCCATGAAAGCATATTTGAGGGGTGAAATAATCTCCTATACAGCAAATCTTAATAGAAAGCCCTGTGCAGATCGATTAGACCTCATTCATCAGATTAAAGAATTGGATCAACTGTATGCTCAAACTAAGAATCCTGAATTATACAAGAAGCGTGTAGAACTTCAAACTAAATTTAATCTTCTGTCTACTCAACCTGTCGAACGCCAACCTTGAAAGTAAGAGTCGCTTTTATATTCATGGTGACAAATCTGGTAAATTTCTAGCCAATTAGCTGAGGCATTCCAAAGCCAAACAACATATTACAAAGATCCAGAAGGAGAATGGAGGCTTTACATCGGATCACTTAGAAATCAATGAAGCATTTAAAAATTTCTATTCCCGACTTTATTCCTCTGAATCTTTGAATGACAATATCTCTGTTGATCATTTTTTAAATAATCTGAATATTCCTTCACTTTCATCTGATTTTAAAGCCAAATTTAACACGCCTATATCATCAGAAGAAATATCTTTTGCAATTTCTGCATTGTCTTCAGGGAAATCTCCTGGACCTGATGGGTTCCCCGTAGAATTTTATAAATCATTCTCTTCACTTCTTTCTCCTCAGTTATTCTCAGTATTGTCTGACTCCTTTAATTACGGTAAATTGCCACCCTCTTTTAATGAGGCATCTATTATTCTTTTACTAAAAAAGGGTAAAGACCCAACAGAGTGTTCCTCGTAAAGGTCAATTTCTTTGCTTAATGTTGATGTTAAAATCTTGGCCAAAGCTTTGGCTTATAGATTAGAAACTGTTATTCCCTCTATTATTTCTGAGGATCAAACTGGTTTTATTAAAAACCGTCTTCCTTTTTTTTTTAACATTCGGCGTTTATTTAACATTTTATATTCACCTCCAACTGGGATTCCTGAATGTGTTATTTCCCTCGATGCGGAGAAAGCATTTGATCGTATAGAGTGGAACTACCTTTTTGCAGGTTTAGAAAAATTTGACTTTGGTCAAAGTTTTATCTCTTGGATCAAATTGTTGTATTTGTGTCCTACTGCCTCTGTTTTGACTAATTTTCAGAAATCCCAGTTATTTAACCTCAAACGTGGCACCCGTCAGGGATGCCCTTTAATTCCCTTTCTTTTTGATTTGGCTATAGAACCTTTGACGATAGCATTTTGAAATTGTCCTGAATTGACCGGGATTTGGAGAGGGGGTGTTGAGCATAAAGTTTCTCTTTATGCTGATGACTTATTATTTTTTCTTTCAAATCCGTCTATATCCTTACCTCCAATGTTTTCACTTCTTGATCAGTTTAGCCAGTTCTCTGGCTATAAACTTAATTTACATAAGAGCGAACTTTTCCCAATTAATAAAGAAGCACGAGAATTAACATTTTGTGATCTCCCTTTTAAAGTAGTTCATAATCAATTTACTTATCTTGGGATTACAGTCACAAGGAAGTTTAAAGATCTCTTTCATGAAAATTTTGCCAATCTTTCATATACTATAAAACAGAGTCTGTTACAATGGTCACCTCTATGTCTTTGGTAGGTCGTATTAATGTTGTTAAAGTGTATGTTCTCCCTAAACTTTTATATTTATTTCAATCAATCCCAATTTTTATTCCTAAATCTTTTTTTGATTCCTTAGACTCTATTACTTTGTCATATCTGTGGAAGAATAAGCGCTCTAGAATTAATAAAATCCATCTCCAAAAATCTAAAAAAGAGGGTGGCATGGCTTTACCTAACTTTTGTTTATATTATTGGGCAGCCAATATACGTTATGCTACCTTTTGGTCTTTTTTCCATGGCTAACCCGAGTGCCCTAATTGGGTGGCAATGGAGTTGAGTTCCACTAAAGATTTATCTATCTCTGCACTTCTTGGCTCTGTACTCCCTAGAAGCTTGTCCGGATTAATTGGTAATCCTCTTGTTAGACACACTTTGCATATATGGGCTCAGTTTAGGAAATTTTATGGTTTCCATGGTTTTTCCTTTTCTAGCCCTATCTTACATAATCACCTTTTTTTTACCTACTACGTATGATTCAGCATTCCATGATTAGTATAGGAAGGGCATTAGACATTTTGAAGATCTTTTTATTGACAATCGCTTTGCATCTTTTCAACAGCTCTCTGCTAAGTTCAATTTGCCCAATGCTCATTTTCTTTTCGATATCTCCAAATTAGACACTTTATTAATCCTTTAATTCCTAACTTCCCTGAAATGTCTGAGAAAAATGTTATGGATTTATTTATTTCTATTAATCCACTAGGTAAAGGTTTAATATCATTCATTCATGATAAATTAGCATCCTTACGGCGTGCCCCTGTGGATAAAATTAGAATGGCTTGGGAGCATGATTTAAATATCTCCCTATCTGACGAGACTTGGGACTCGATTCTCAAATCGGTTAATTCAACCTCTCTTTGTGCTCGCCATTGCCTTTTACAGTTTAAGATTGTTCATAGAGCCCATATATCTAAATCTAAACTATCTCGATTTTACCCTAACATTAGTCCGCTTTGTGATAAATGCAAAAAGGGCGAGGCCTCTCTCGTTCATATGTACTGGTTTTGTCCTAGCTTGGAGAAATTTTGGAAAGATGTCTTCACAACATTATCGTATATTCTGAATCACCACCTAGAACCTAACCCTTTAATTGCTTTGTTCGGTTTTTTGGGTGAGACAGATTTACGTCTCAGTCCGACCAAGTGTCAAATATTATCTTTTGCCTCTCTCCTGGCTAGACATTTAATCCTCCTTAGATGGAGAGATGTTGCCCCGCCCACGCATGCTCAATGGCTTAATGATATTATGTCCTGCTTAGACCTTCAAAAAATTCATTATTCAGTTCTTAATTCGAATACAAAGTTCCATAAGGTCTGGGGACCTTTTATTGAGTACTTTCATAACCTTCTTCTTAACTAAGGTTTTTTTTTTCGGTCCCTTACTTTCAACTCCTTTTGTTTTGGTAGTCGGCATCAATATCTTCTGTTGCTATTTACAGTTTTGGGGGTTTGAATGTCCTGATTTATATTCTCTATATTGTGTTGTGGTTGGTCTGGAGTTCTTTTTGTTGTGGGGCTTGGGGAGGATACTAATTTTACATGTCTTCAATTTGGGTGCTTTCTTAATTATCTTTTTTGTATTATATTATTATTGTATGTTTATTTTTGCACTGTATTAATGCTCTTCATTTCGATCTGGGGTTTTTTTTTATCTGTAGCGATGTAGAAAATATATTAAAAAAACTAATAAAAAATATTGAGCTAATTATTCAAATTTTCAGTCCTTATTATTTCCTTCATTTTCCAAATGATGTTTTACGTCAACATTGAATGAATTTCAAATTGACTGATAAATTCCATCAGAAAGGTTGCACAACGGCAATCCAAAGAGCATCGTGGCTTTTTGGAGTACTAAAGGTTCACCCTTGCAGCCGAGCACCCGGTGAACTCTTCCACATTTTACAGGGGTGGAGAAACTTTGAGAAAGTGTGTGTCAATTTGGCAATAATCTTCCAAAAAAAGAAAGTATCTCACACGCCATGATACTTTAGAATAGAAATTACCACTAATTAATTAAACAATAATTATAGACCTTTTTAAGGAAAAGGATCAGTCTTGTTGCTTATTTACATGTGTTCATTGTTTTACTGTTAAAAGTATAACTGAGATGGTTTGAAATAAATGAAGCATTCTCGAAAACCTGTTCAAAAATGATCAATTATGAATCATTTAAAAAGACAACTGAAAAATAACAGCATTTCTAAATTGCACCATTATTGTAACTATTTACTATCCTGGACAAATACAAAGAAAGCATGGCAGCACCTTTACCACCTTAGAAGTTTGCAAAGAATAGACATGATATCTGAAAATTTCAGAACCTCCTATAGACATGTGGTGCAGAGTATATTGACTGGTTGCATCATGCCCTGTATGGAAACGCCAATGCCTTTGAGTGGAAAATCCTATAAAGAGTTGTGAATACAGCCCAGTCCATCATGGGTAATGTCATCCCACTATTAAGCACATCTACATGGAGCACAGTCACAGAAATGCAGCACCCATCAACAAGGAACACCACCTCCCTGGCCTTGCTCTCTTCTCACTGCTGCCATTAGGAGGACGGTACAGGAGCCTCAAGACCCACACCACCATGTTCAGAACAGCTAATGCCTCTTCAGGCTCCCCTTGAACCAGCGGGGATATCATCACTTGCCCCATCAGTGAACTGTTCCATACAACTTATAGACTCACTTTCAAGGACTCTTCATGTCATATTATTGACATCTATTGCTTATTTATGTATTATTATTTTTCTTTTGTATTTACACAGTTTGTTGCTTTTTTTTACACATTATCCATCCTGTTGGGTGCAATCTTTCATCGATTCTATTATTTCCTTGGATTTTCCGATATGACTGTTAAGAAAACAAATCTCAGGGTTGTATATGGTGAAATAACTGTAAATAGTTTGATAATAAATCTTCTTTGAACTTTGAAATACTGATGTTCTCTACACCAGGTCCACGAGGATTTCAAAACAATGTGCTGCGTTCTTGCAACCATCTTACAAGCAGCAAGCCAGTGTGCAGCATTTCCCATGAAAACATCTCATTGCTTTCAGGTTGTAAAATAAATCATTCGCTACTTCTTTTGCAGTATGTATAGTCATTATATATTATTTTACAATGGGTGGGGCTTAAAGAATCAAGGGGCAGCACTACATGCCTCTAAATTCACCACTCCTGTTTGTGATGTATAGAACATCACAGAACTGAAAGGAATTCCTAAAAAATATCTCAATAATATATGTTTAATTGTTTATATGATGGGCAGTGGGACTGTCAACATTCTTTATTCAACTCTAAGTATTACAACATACTATGTGAATCATGAAGTGAATTCAAAGGTACATTGCAAAGATCTGATAACCAGATTTGCTCAGGTTCCAACAAAGACTGGAGGCATTGAATAAACATTTTGAATCTGCTTTCATTGTTCAAATGGTGCTCACTTGCTTGAGTTACATAGTAACACCATGCTAGAATTGAATTCAATAAAATTATAAAACCATGTGACCATTTGATCATGGCTGATCAATTTCCCTCTCAACCACATTCTCCTACTTCCTCCCTGCAACCAGATTTTTCATGTCCTGACTTATCAAGAATCTATCAATTTCCACCTTCAATACACCCAATGACCTGGCATGCACAGTCACCTGTAACAAAGAATTGCACAGATTCACCACCCTCTGGCTAAAGAAATCACCCCCATCTACATCCTATTCTAGACCTTACAACATTCCATACGTTTCATTGAGATCCCCTCTCATTCTTTTAAATTCTAAATTCCAGAGCCTTCAAACATACTTCATATGATAAACCTTTCATTCCTAGAATCATTTTCATGAACCTCTTTTGAACCTCATTAATAGTCAGCATATCCTTTCTTAGCTAAGGGATCCAAAACTGCTCACAATATTCCACGTGAGGAATCACCAGTGCCTTATAAGGCATCAGCATTACATCCTTGCTTTTATATTCTAGTCCTATTGAAATGAATGGTAAACATTGTACTTCTTCCTCAGCACTGACTCAGCCAGCAACTGACCTTTAGGGAATCTTGCACGAGGGCTCCCAAGTCCCTTTGTACCTCGGGTTTTTGAATTTTTGTCCTGTTTAGAAAATAGTCTATGCCTTTATTCCTTCTACCAAAGTGCAAGACCATACACATTGCAACACTTAATTCAATCTGGCATTTCTTTGCTCATTCTCCTAATCTGTCTATGTCCTACTGCAGCCTCCCTGGTTCCTCAACACTACATGCCCCTCCAACTCTCTTCATTTCTCCGCCTACTAATTCTGTCATCCAAATCATTGACAATGCAAAAAGAAACGACCCCTATTCCAACCCCTGTGGAACACCATGAGTCACCAGCAGCCAATGAGAAAAGGCTCCCTTTAATCTCACTCTATGCTTCCTGCCAATAAGCTAATGCTCTATCTATGGTGGTATCTTTCTTGTAATACCATAGGATCTTATCTTGTTAAGCAGCCTCAAGTGTAACACCCTGCCAAAGGCCTTCTGAAAATCTAAATAAACAACAGCCACTGTCTCTCCTTTGTCTGTCCTGTCAGTTATTTCCTCAAAGAATGACAAAAGATTTGTCACACAAGATTTCCCCTGAAGGAAACCATATTGACTTTGGCCTATTTTGTCATATGCTTCAAAATGCTACAAACCTTATATTTAACTATTGATTCCAATGCCTTCCCAACCACTGAGATCAGACTAACTGGTCTATAATTTCCTTACTTCTGCCCCCACACTTTTTTGAATAGCGGAGTGACATTTGCAATTTTCTATGCCCAAATCTATTGATTCCTGAAAGATCATTACTAATATCTCCACAATCTCTTTAGCTACCTCTTTCAGGAAGCTGGGGTGTAGCCCATCTGGTCCAGGTGATTTTTCTACCATCACCCCTTTCAGCTTCCCAAGCACCTTCTCCCTAGTAATCCCAGTTGCTTTCTGTTCCACCCTCTGACATTCTCAGACTTCTGGCAATCTGATAGTGTCTTCCACAATGAAGAGTGATGAAAAATACTTATTCAATTCGTCCACTATTTCCTTGTTCCCAATTACTACCTCTCCAGTATCATTGTCCAGTGGTCTGATGTCTTCTCACACCTCTCCTATACTCTTTCCATATCTAAAAAAATATTTGCTATCCTCTTTGATATTATTGGCAAGCTTACCTTCAGATTTCATCATTTCCCTCCTTATTGCTTCCCCCTAATTCTCTAACTTCACACTAATTTTTGTTTCATTTAATGTCCTCTCTTTTGCTTTTATGTTGGCTTTGACTTCCCTTGCAATCCACTGTTATGTCATTCTGCCTTTAGAATGCTTCTTCTTTGGGATGTATCTATCCTGTGCTTTCCTAATTGTTCCCAGAAATTACAACCAATGCTGTCCTGTCCTGCTGTCATTCCTGTTAAGAGTCTCTTTCCGATCAACTTTGACCAGTTCCTCTCTCATGCCTCTGTAATTCTGTTTACTCCATTGTAGTACTAATGCATTTGACTTCAGATTTTCCCTCTCAAATTGCAGGATGAATTCTATAATATTATGACAACTGCCTCCTTAGGGTTCGTTTACCTTAAACTCCCTAATCCAATCCAGTTCATTACACAACACCCAATCCAGAATAACTAATCCCCTTGTGGGTTCAACCACAAATTGCTCTAAGAAGCTATCTCATAGTCATTCTACAAATACCCACTCTAAGATTCCAAAATCAGCACCAACCTGATTTTCCCAGTCTCCCTACATATTAAAATTCCCCTATCATTATCATAACATTCCCCTTATGATATGGATATTCTATCCCCCATTGCAATTTGCAGCCCATATCCTGGCTACTGTTTGGAGGCCTGTATATAACTCTCACCAGGGTCTTCCTATCCTTGCAGTTCCTTAAATTTACCCACACCTTCAGCTTCCCTAACCCTTCCAATCATGTCACCTCTTTATAAGGATTTAATTTCATTTTTTTACCAACAGAGCCACACCATCCTTTCTGCCTACCTGCCTGTACTTTTGATATAATGTGTATCCTTAGATGTTAAACTCCCAACTGCAATCTTCTTTCAGCACTCAGTGATGCCCACAATTTCTAACTGCCCTGAAAGATCATCTAGCTTATTCTGTACACTGTGTGCATTCAGATATAACACCTTCAGCCCTGTACTCATCATCCTTTTCAATATTGTCCCCCTGTTACACTGCCACTCATCCGCTGACTGTTATTTTGCCCTACCATTTGCCTGTCTTTCTTGATAGTCTCATCACACACTGCCCCTGCTTGTATACCAACAGCCCCAATCTCAGCCCCATCACTGTTTCCCATCGTTCTGCCGAATTATTTTAAAATAAAATAATTTAATAACAGTTCTACCAATCCTGCGCACAAGGATATTGGTCCCCCTCGGATTCAAGTGTAGCCTGTCGCTCTTGTATAGGTCATACCTTCCCCAGAAGAGATCCTAATGATCTAGAAATCTGCAGACCTGCTCCCTGCACCAGTTCCTAAGCCACACATTCATCTGCAAAAAAACATCCTTTTCTTACCCTCACTGGCATGTGGCATAGGTGGCAATCCAGATCTAGCTCTCTAATTATCTGGCATAGGATTGGAATTACTAGGGCCAACTAGGTTAATTAATGATGTTTCATCAAGACTACCATTGTCATGTGTCTACAATTCATTGAGGTCATCACTCTGTTTTTCAGTCATTTCATTAATGCAAAAGGTTTAAGACGGCGCTACTGAAGCTGAGCGACAGCTTACTACTAGTTCAAACATTGTAAAGACTGAAAGCTTACAGTCATGCACAAGATCAAACATTCAGAATGTCCAATAGAAACAATGCATGGAGTTTACTAACTATGCTTTATGAATAACTGCTAAATATACTCCTGCTCCTTGTCTAACTGTGTATGGCTTGTACTGGCTTGTTCAGACAGGTAAAGCCCAGATAAGTGCTCCATATTCACTCCATAACTACCTTACCTGCACTCACACAGGTACAAAAGCATGCTCATTGAAGAGGTAAGCAAACAAACCACAAGATAGTATACTGTTTGGTGTTCTGTACAAATATTAGCATCATGACTTAAATCAGCATTTTTCTCACGTGTTATTTAAATGTGACAAAATATATTATGTATTATAATGTTTATTATTGTCATATGTAAAACTTGAAAAACGTCTTATATACCATTCATACAAATTCATTTATTATCCTAGTGCATTGACGTAGTACAAGGTAAAACAGTAAAGAATTAGCATTGGAGGTAGAGAATAAAGTGCAAATTTCTGATGATATTATGTGTGAGGGCAAGAGTCCATCATAATATACTGAGGGATCCTTCAGTCTTCTAACAGTGGGTTAAAAGCTGTCCTTGAACATGCTGGTATATACTTTCAGGCTTTTGTATCTTCTCCTTCATGGAGGAGAGGGATAGAAAGAAGAATGTGTGAGGTGAATGCTGCCTTTCCAGGCAGCCAGAAGTGTAGACAGAGTCCATGAAGAGGAGGTTGGTTTCCATGACATGCTGAGCTGTGCCCACAACTCTCTGCTGTTTCTTGCATTCATAGGCAAAGTAATTGCCATCCAAAGCCATGAAGGATCTGGGGAAGATGCTTCCTGTCAATAAAAAGGTTGTGGATCAAAGGGTACATGTGAAAGTTCTTTATCTTCCTGAAGAAGTAGAGTTGGTGGTTGGCTTACTTAGCCAAGCTGCTTATGTGGTTGGACTGGGACAAGCTATGTGAAGTTCCCCACTACGAGCCTGAAGCTCTCAACTGCAACACAGTCTATGTAAACTCTGGCATGTGCACTGCTCCCCTTCCTGAAGTCTAATCAGCCAATTATGTGGCAGCAAGTCAATGCATAAAAGCACGCAAACATGATCAAAAGTTTCAGTTGTTGTTCAGACCAAACATCATAAGAAAAGTGACCAAAGTGATGTTGACTGTAGAATGATTGTTGGTGCCAGACGGGGTGGTTTGAGTTTCTCATTAACTGCTGATTTCCTGGGATTTTCATGCACATCGATCTCCAGAGTTTTCAGAGAATGGTGCAAAAAGTAATAGTAAAATCCAGTGTAGACAAAAGCACTTTTTTAATGAGAGTGTTCAGAAGAGAATAGCCAGACTGTTTCAAGCTGACAGGAAGGTGACAGTAACTCCAATAACCATGTGTAACAAAAATGACGTGCAGAAGAGCACCTCCGTAAGCACAGCACATCGAACCTGGAAGTGGATGGGCTACAGCAGCAGAAGACCACAGTGGATTCCACATCTGTTCCTAAAAAAGTGGCCAGTAAGTGTAGACTGCACATTACAGCTGAATACTGCTGATAGAATCCAGGTGATGGTTCCTTTATTGTAGTTTCTGATGCCTCGGTGTAATTTGTTATTTAATTCTTACTGCCGCTAACTAAATTGTGTTATAAATTGAAATAAGTGCAATGATTTCCTGTATGATATCACAAGTAGTTTGTGTTGGCGCATGGCCTAGTGGGCAAGGCATCAGACTAGTAACCTGAAGGTCACTGGTTCGAGCCTCAGCTGAGGCAGCGTGTTTGTGTCCTTGAGAAAGGCACTTAACAACACATTGCTCTGCGACGTCACCGGTGCCAAGCTGCATGGGTCCTTGTGCCCTTCCCTTGGACAACTTCGGTTGCGTGGAGAGGGGAAGGCCTTCAGCTTGGGCAACTGCCGGTCTCCCATACAACCCTGCCCAGGCCTGCGCCCTGAAAACTACAGGTGCAGATCCATTGTCTCTCGAGACTGACGGATGCCACCACCAGCACAAGTAGTTTGCAGTACAACTTACTTGTAAAGCTTTCTTATCAAGCTGGACTATTTTCTTTTTTGAGCAAAATCTTGGGAGCAGAAGTCCCGAAGCAGGATCTCAGTCTGAGACATCCATTCTTTCTTCATTGTCTCAACAAATTGAACTAATGCTTATTCCACTTTAGTGAAAAGCAACATTATTTGTATCCATAAAAACAAATTTAATAAACAAGCTTCACCAGAAAAAGTCAGTATCCCCGCTAATTAAAATGCCAGATCCTGAAAGTACAAGCAAAATTGAAATAACCTGCTGCATTGGTGATCCTAAAATATCTATCAGTGTTAAAACTGACTAACTTTTGATTTCTATAGTCTTTGACTGCGCACATCTCAACTGCAGTAAGCAGTAAAACCTTTCCAGTGCTCCTGGTATGATTTGAACAAAATCTATAATGGAATTCTTCACTGTAATTACACATGGAAATCATCTTAAATGAAATGTCTTTGTATAAAAGTATCTACAGAGAATTTCTTTTGCCATGATGTATTGGACTTTACTATTTTGTTACTTTAATGATGAGTAACCGTAGGTAATTTCTAAAGTAAGTACGTGTTTGGCACAGCATTATGGGCCGAAGAGCCTGTATTGTGCTGTAGGTTTTCTGTGTTTTCTATCTAACAATCATGTTCAGTTAAAAGGTAACCTCAATGATTTCTAGATGAGGAACAAATTATTCAACATGTGAGGGACTAAGGTAAAATTCAGGAAGGGGACAAACTATTTTAAACTTAGACATTATGGTTCATTATACATTTCTTTTCCTCAATATATAATTAGAGTTAATTTATTTTTCAAGTACATCCTTCCTGATTCTTTTTCTGGTGCAGGCAGCTGTCATTAGTGTGTGGCTCCAGAGAACATTTTGACTACCTGTACACAACATATGTTGATGCATTAGTGCTCTTTTGATAAAAAAGAAACACACTGAGACTACTTTGTCATTTAGCGTAGAATGGTTAGTACATGAAGGAAATGTTCTGTGCAAAATGAAGGAATGAAATTTTGGAAATTACTTAAAAAACAGTTGGATGATGTTGTGGCATAATCGTCTCTCTTTAGTCTTTTGAAATGTTTGAACTTGAGTTGTCACCCTGTACATTTTCATTTCAGTATCTTAGGAGATTTTCAGTACATCACTATTCAGGAGGAAAATTAGAAGCATTTATTTCAATTGATAGGATTTTTCTATTACTGGTGTACAGAAAGTTTCTCACAACTAAAATCATAGATGAATCAATTTTTTAGATTTATATAATATTTTAATGTCATTAGGACATCCCAATATAGCTCAGAACTATTAAGGTACTTTTGATGTGGCTTTGTGCACATTCCTTGGCATACAAAAAGATTTGCTACCACTCAAGTCATGAGAGTGCTGTGTTAGTGCATGTGGCCAACGATGGGTCCACAGAATATGCCACAGGTGGGGATTTGAGAGTGGGTTGTTTCAGAGTTGGTGCAGTCTTATTCCAATTCATGCTGAACTTCTGTATGCTTCCTATACCACAAATGCTCCTATACTTTGTTCACTTAGCAAACTCCCATGTGGAAAGATCTCAGAGAAGAATGACTACGTTGGAAATATTAGATGAGCAACCAACAGCAAAACAAACATTAGCGTGGGATGCAAACACAAGAAAATCTGCAGATGCTGGAAATTCAAGCAACACACACAAAATGCTGGTGGAACGTATTTCTCTGAATATTGATTTCTCTGACTTCCATTAATGCCCCTCCTCCCCTTCTTACCCCATCCCTATTTATTTATTTGTTTGTTTGTTTGTTTGTATTATATATATTTTTTCTTTCTCTCTTTCCCTCTCACAATAACTCCTTGCCTGTTCTCCATCTTCCTCTGGTGCCCCCCTCCCCCTTTCTTTCTTCCAAGGCCTTCCGTCCTAGGATACTCCCCTTTCTTCAGCCTTATGTCCCTTTTGCCAATCAACTTCCCAGCTCTTAGCTTCACCCCTCCCCCTCCTGTCTTCTCCTATCATTTCGGGTCCCCCTCCCCCTCTCAAATCTCTTACCATCTCATTTTTCCATTAGTACTGAAAAAGGGTCTGAACCTGAAATGTCGATTGTACTTCTTCCTATAGATGCTGCCTGGTCTGCTGCGTTCCACCAGCATCTGGTGTGTGATATTAGTGTGGGATGTTAGACTGGGAACAGATCATAATATACAAAGTAGGTTCTCTTTTTCTCTTAGTGAAATTGGAGAAATTTGCAGAGCTAGCATTGGTATATTTCTCTAACGCTCTAATGTACCCACTATAGATAATCTATATCTCATAAACACATGGATCTTGAGTTTGTTTCTTGTGCTTGTGCACCATAAGTTTTGTTCCTTGTTTGAGCTCTTACTCTTCAAACATTCTTTTCCCTCAGTCCAATAAAGGCTGTGCTGGTGCATTTAAAATCATTGTAAATGTCATCATTTATGTCTCCTTTGACTTGAGAAGTGATTTACATTTTTCCAGGGTCTCACTATAAACGTTCAGTTTCAGAATACAGTGCAATTAGGTTGCTATAAGTTATTGCTTCATGGAAGTTGACAGTAATACCCTGCAATTTGATGACCGAAGTTGCAGTGATCATGGTTCTGGAGTGGAGAACACCATTCAGCAAACTCCCATTTTTTTCTCCAATTAAACGGCTACACCCTTGTGAGACACAAGAAAGAACAGATGCTAGAATCTAGAACAGCATAGAAAAGCACTAGAGGAGCATAGCAGACCAGACAGCATTTATGGAAGGTATTGTACAGTCAAAATCTTGTGTCAAGGCCCTTGCTCTAGACAGGTTTGCTTGAAACTGGCCTGCAATGTAATTGGGACTATTGAGGATTGGCTTGTTATGATCATAAGACCATAAGATACAGGAGCAGATGTAGCCATTCAGCCCACTGAGTCTGCCCCACCATTTAATCATGGGCTGGTCCAATTCTTTCTGTCATCCCCACTCCCCTGCCTTCTCCCCATACCCTTTGATGCCCTGGCTAATCAAGAACCCATCTATCTCTGCCTTAAATACACCCAATGACTTGGCCTCCACAGCTGCTCATGGCAACAAATTCCAACAGATTTATCACCCTCTGACTAAAGTAATTTCTCCACATCTCTGTTCCAAGTGGGTGACCTTCAATCCTGAAGTCATGCAAACTTGTCCTAGAATCCTCTACCATGGGAAATAACTTTGCCATATCTAATCTGTTCAAGCATTTTAACATTCGGAATGTTTCTATGAGGTCCCCCCTCATTCTCCTGAACTCCAGGGAATACAGCCCAAGAGCTGCCAGACGTTCCTCATACGGCAACCCTTTCATTCCTGAAATCATTCTTGTGAATCTTCTCTGAACCCTCTCCAATGTCAGTATATCCTTTCAGAAGTAAGGAGCCCAAGACTGCACACAATACTCTGTGTGGCCTCTCAAATGCCTTATAGAGCCTCAACATCATATCCCTGCTCTTATATTCTATACCTTTAGAAATGAAAGCCAACATTGCATTTGCCTTCTTCACCACCGACTCAATCTGAAGGTTAACCTTTAGGGTATCCTACACAAGGACTCCCAAGTCCCTTTGCATCTCTGTATTTTGAATTCTCTCCACATCTAAATAACAGTCTGCCTGTTTATTTCTTCCACCCAAGTGCTCGAATATACACTTTCCAATATTGTATTTCATTTGCCACTTTTTGGCCATTCCCCTAAACCATCTAAGTCTCTCTGCAGGCTCTCTGTTTCTTCAACACTATCCACTCATCCACCTACCTTTGTATCATTGGCAAATTTAGCCACAAAACCATTAATCGCATAGTCCAAATCACTGACATACATTGTGAAAAGCAGCAGTCCCAACACCGACCCCTGAGGAACTCCACTGGGAACCGGCAGCTAGCCAGAATAGGATCTCTTTATTCTCATTCTCTGTTTTCTGCCAACTAACCAATGCTACACCCATGCTAGTAACTTCCCTGTAATTCCATGGGTTCTTATCTTGCTAAGCAGCCTCATGTGCGGCACCTTGTCAAAGGCCTTCTGCAAAACCAAGTACACCACATCTACTGCATCTCCTTTGTCTACCCTGCTTGTAATTTCCTCAAAAAATTGCAGTAGGTTAGTCAGGCAAGATTTTCCTTTCAGGAAACCATGCTGGTTTTGGCCTATCTTGTCATGTGCCTCCAGATACTTTATAATCACATCCCTAACAATTGATTCCAACAACTTCCAAACCATTGATGTCAGGCTAACCGGTCTATAGTTTCCTTTCTGCTGCTTCCCACTCTTCTTAAATAGAGGAATAACATCTGCAATTTTCCAGTCATCCGGTACAATGCCAAAATATATCGATTCTTGAAAGATCATTGTTAATGCCTTTGCAATTTCTTCAGCTACTTCCTTCAGAACCCAAGGGTGTATTGCATCAGTTCCAGGAGATTTGTCCACACTCAGACCATTAAGCATCCTGAGCACCTTCTCAGTCGTAAATTTCACTGCACATTCTTCACTTCCCTGACACTCTTGAATGTCCAGTATACTGCAGATGTCTTCTACTGTGAAGACAGATGTAAGATATGCATTCAGTTCCTCTGTCATCTCTGTGACTCTCATTGCAATATCTTCAGCAACATTTTCTATTGGTCCTATATCTACCCTCAACTCTCTTTTAACCTTTATATACTTAAAAATGCTTTTAGTATCTTCTTTGGTATTAGTCACCAGCTTCCTTTCATAATTCATCTTTTCCTTCCTAATGACCTTCTTAGTTTCTTTCTGCAAGTTTTTAAAAGCTTCCCAATCCTCTATCTTCCCACTAGCTTTGGCTTCCTTGTATGCCCTCTCTTTTGCTTTTACTTTGACTCTGGCTTCATTTGTCAGCTATGTTAGTTTGCTTTTAACCTTTGAAAATCTCTTCTTATTTGGAATATATCTGTCTTCCACTTCCCTCCTTTGTCACAAAAATCCAGCCATTGCTTCTCTGTTGTCATTCCTGCTAGTGTCCCTTTCCATTCAACTTTGGCCAGTTCCCCTCTCATGCCATTATAATTTCCTTTATTCCACTGAAATATCAACACATTGGAATTTAGTTTCTCCTTCTGAGATTTCAAAATGAACTCGATCATATTGTGATCACTGTTCCCTAAGGGTTCCTTAACCTTAAGCTCTCTTATCACCTCTGGATCATTGCACAACATCCAATCCAGCACAGCTGATCCCCTAGTGGGCTCAGCAACAAGCTGTTCTAAAAAGCTATCCCTTAGACATTTTGCAAATTCTCTCTCTTAAGGTCCAGTACTGGCCTGGTTTTCCCAATTGACTTTCATGTTAAAATCCCCAATGATTATCATGACATTGTCCTTCTGACATACCTTTTCTATCTCCTGCTGTAATTTGTAATCCACATCCCAGCTGCTGTTTGGAGGCCTGTACACAACTGACATTAGGGTCCTTTTCCCTTGCCATTTCTTAACTCAACCCACAGAGTAATGGTTGCCAACCAGTCGATTGCAATCGACTGGTCGGACTTTGAGACTTTCCCAGTAGATCCCAAAAAAAAAAGAAAAAGAAATACACAAATACATTATGCCTGATAAACCTTTTGATGCAAAAGCAAATTTTATCCCTAGAGTGTATATGTGGGTCATTGATAACCCCCACTTAGTTGCTTTCCCTGGTTATTGTGTTTCTCTTTTTCCTCTGCCCAGCATCTTGCGTCACATGTGTGCTGATATCATGTGACTATTGTCACTGTTGGGCAAATTTCCATGAAGTGTGGGAGAGCTTTGTTTATCTTAAACATAAACGAACAAACGGTCCGACAGCAAAAGAAAACAACACGTGGATAAAAATAACTCACTTATGCATTCATGACTTAACTAAAATTTGATCATTTTTAATCGGTTTTGACTCTATTATGCTACTATTCATATTACATCAGTTATGCAAGAGTTTGATCAGTTGTACTGCTCTTTCTTTCTTCCTTTCTTTCAAATTTTTTGCCTTTGATAGCAAGATCGAGGGACGTTGACTTTTGGGGGCTTGTCAGCAGGGAGCAGTTTCCTCATCTCACCCATGTGCACTAAAAGTCAGTGCCTGCTTCAGGTCAACTTATCTGTGTGAAATTGCATTTTCACAGTTGAAAATTATTAAATCGAAGTACAGGAGCTGTCTTACTGACAGACACCTCATAGACTGTCTCAGACTGGCTGTCTGTAGTTATGAGCCAAATTTCAGGGAACTAGCAGAAAGTGTTGTGTGGCGTATGGCCCAGTGGTTAAGGCATTGGACTAGCGATCTGAAGGTCATGAGTTCAAGCCTCAGGGTTGTGTCCTTGAGCAAGACACTTAACCACACATTGCTCCAGTCCACCCAGCTGAAACTGGGTGCTAACAAAATGCTGGGGGTTACCTTGTGTTAGACTGGCACCCTATCGGGCGGGGGGGGGGGGGGAAGAGTCTCATACTCTCAGTCACTTCATGACATGAAATGGCCTCAGGCCTGATGAGCCTATAAGACTCGGGACAGACTTTAACTAGCAGAAAGTATCCAGAACATTGAGTGCAACAGTCAATTATTTTTCATGTTGAAATAAAATTAAATAATGAAACTTAGAATTAAAGGTATGAATTATTGTAATATTCTTAAAGAAAGACAGCTATGGCCTATTTGATAATCTAGTTACAGTGTTTTCTTGGTTGAATTAATTTGAAAGTTTGACAAAAGCATTTTATGTAATTCAAATAAAATTAGCCCAAATAAAAGGCCTCAAGTTGTTAGTACAATCTGAGCTGTTTTTTCTCTAAACAATTCAGTAGGTCGATCTTGCTTTTCACTGCAGCCAAGGTAGGGGATCTTGGGCTTAAAAAGCTTGGTGACCACTACCATAGAGACTCTACACCTTCCGATCCTATGTTATCGCATTCTAATGATTTAATATTATTTCTTAAACACAGGGCCACACCACACCCCTCTGCCTACTAACCTATTTTTCTGATACACCAGATATCCTTGGATGTATATCATGCCCTGCATGCATACAGAGATGTAGAGCGAAGAGGAATTTCTAAGCACAGTTGCGCTTGAAAAAGATACTCCTTGCCCATATCATTAAACAGAAACAGATGCTTTTTGAGATTAGAAAAAGACCATGCTGACATTACTTGATGATCTTCTATTTGCATTATCACATGGTGACAATCATGTCCATTGTGCATCAACACGGACAGATTCGAGGAGCAGCTCTTTGGTGAATGAAGTGATGTGTTTGAGGCGATCTTTGTAATAGCTTTCTCTGTGGCAAACAAATGGAAAACCCTTCTGTGGTTACTACAACTATATTGTAGTTCTCTGGCCTTGCCTCCTCTTCCCAAATGTAGAGGATGAACCCATAAATTTGTTTACCTGATAAAGCACTATTGTGTCAAGTTTTGGATCTTCACCATGGATACCATCTGCTCACACACCGTTACCAAAATGGTTTCTTCAATTCTATTAATCACAAACCTCTAATTAGAGAGTTAATGAGAATCTAATCTGCATATTTAATGTTTCCACCATTTAAAGGCTACTTGGAAGAGCACATGGGTCCCATGGAATGACAGTGATGTCATGGACATTCTGAATCTATAACAGGTAGTCTATAACACAATGGAGGCTGTTCTCATATGAAGAAGGCACTTAGTCTTCACAGGGAGTATGATGTTGTGACACATATCAAAATTGTCATGGCCAGATACATTTATATCAGGTAGATCTGTAGGTAAAAGAATGAATACAGAACCTGGGCTGACTCCCTCACTATCTGCCATGGATCAAATTGGAGAACTATGTTTTCAGTGAAGAAGGTTAAAGTCACTGCCCTTGCTGTTCCATGGTTCTACCAAACGATGTTCAACATGGAAGAGAGAGGATGCAATGTGCCTGTGATGCTGCTGCAATTAAGTTTTTTATTGCACCTGCGCATACATGTGCTTGAGCATGGGACAATAAACTCGACTTAGACTTCATAGAAGGAAAATGAGCCATTACTGAAAGAATATTTCCACAATCTAATTCCATCAGACTCCAGGACTTCAGAAGGACTTTTTCTCTAAAGATAACTAATTTACTATGCATGTAAATAAAAGCTACTGCATAAATCATCATAATAAAATGGGCAATATCCAGTACGTTACCCACTCCATCGGCATGACAATCTATAAAATTAGATGGTACAGCCTGAAATTTATTATGATAAAAAAAAGAGATAGCTGTGATGACAAATTACTTACAGTGTAAAATTACTGGCAGATTAGCAGCTGATTACTGCTTGTGAACCAATTTCAGAGATTCACCTGTTGGTAAATTATTTCAGCTTCACCCTCACCTGGATAACTGCAAATATAGTGTCCAAAATTGAGTTCTAGATATGTTGTCAGTTGTGGCAAGACTTCTATGCCGTAGTGGGAGCCACACTGAAGATAAGGCATTGCTTCCTGATGAAATTAACATATCTTACAAACACTTTAAACAGCAGGGGTTTGGTATGCCATCACCCACTTTTTCAGGCTCCAGCACACTTGAAACCCAGGCACCATTGCAGATGTAAGATCAGTCTTCTAAAGAGTGAACTCATGGAAAGTATATGGGCTGGATAGTGCCCAGATCAAGTCCTGAGGTCCAGTGCAGATCGGCAGGGGGAGGGATGGCATTTGTAGGAATTTTTAACCTCGCTCTGCTTCATTCTGAAGTTTCCACGTGCTTTAAGAAGCTTGTTATCAACCTGGTACCTAATAAACACAAGGTGATGTGCCTTAATGGCTATCACCCAGCAGCTCTGACAACCACCATTATGAAGTGCTTAAAGAGGTTGGTCGTGACACACATTACCTTCAGCCTTCCTTATAACATCAGCCCAGTGCATTTCACCTATTGCTGAAACAGATCTATGGAGGACACCATCTCCGTGGCTCTACACTCATCACAGGAACGTCTGGACAGTAAAGACACCTGTGCTTATTGACTACAGCTCTACGTTCAATACCATAATTAAAAACAAACTCATTACCAAATCTGAAACCTTCAACTAGCACCTTCCTTTGCAACTGGATTCTCGACTTCCATGCAAAATGAAGGAAAGGCAGCAACACCTTCACCATGGTTATTCACAACACCTGTGCCCCACCAGGCTGCATCCTCAGCACCGTATTCTACTCCTCTCCATTCATGGCTGCATGGTCAGATACAAGTTTACAGTAGGGAACAGCACCTCAAATAAGAGTCAGTTGGAGAGCAAGAAGGAATAGAGAGCTTGGCAAGATGTTCTCATAACAACAATATTTCCCTCAAAGACAAAAGCGCTTGTCATTGACTTTAGGAAGTGAGGGAGTTGTACATGCTTAATGGCGCTAAGGTCAAGAAGGTTGAGAGCTTTAATTTTCTAGATGTGAACATTACCAATAGCCTGTTCTGACACTATGGTCGAGACAGCACACCAATGTAAACGCAAGAGATTGTGCAGATGCCAGTTGAGTCGCAACCTGAAATGTCGGCTCTTTATTCCTCACCATAGATGCTGCCTGATCTGCTGCTTTCCTCCAGCTTTTTGTGTATGTATTACACCAAAATCTCTACTTTCTCACGTAGATTGCATTTCTTCCCCATTCAGATGTTTGGCTTGAACTGATCATTTTGACCATGTCAGAATGTTTTTTATGCATTGAGCTGTTGCCACATGATTGGCTGATTAAATATTTGTGTTAACATGGTGCACAGGTGAACCAAACAAAGTGCCCACTGAGTGTATATGACAAAAATAAATCAATTCCAATTCCAAGACAACTCATTGTTATGTCGTTGTCCTTCTTAGAGAGTAAGCAAAAGCTCCAATACCTTAACTACCACAAATGTGAGGCTGACTGGTCTATACCTCCCAGATTTTACTTTGCAACCCCTGGCTGACTATTTCTTGATACCAAAACAAACTTTTCACAAATGTTAATCAACCTGCAGACCATGGACCTGAGCAGAAGACGGTAACTTAATGTAAATATAAGTAGGCCTTGACCTGAGTGTATCCATTGCCTGTTATTATCACTGTCTTATGCTCACGTTGTTCCTGATGAATTCAGCAAAATTTTCTATAACCATATAACAATTACAGCACAGAAACAGGCCATCTTGGCCCTTCTAGTCCGTGCCGAACGCTTACTCTCACCTGGACCCACTGGCCTGCACTCAGCCCATAACCCTCCATTCCTTCCCTGTCCATATACCTATCCAATTTTACTCTAAATGACAATAGCGAACTTGCCTCTACTACTTCTACTGGAAGCTCGTTCCACACAGCTACCACTCTCTGAGTAAAGAAATTCCCCCTCTTGTTACCCTTGAACTTTTGCCCCCTAACTCTCAACTCATGTCCTCTTGTTTGAATCTCCCCTACTCTCAATGGAAAAAGCTTATCCACGTCAACTCTATCTATCACCCTCATAATTTTAAATACCTCTATCAAGTCCCCCCTCAATCTTCTACGCTCCAAAGTATAAAGACCTACCTTGTTTAACCTTTCCCTGTAACTTAGGTGCTGAAACCCAGGCAACATACTAGTAAATCTTCTCTGTACTCTCTCTATTTTGTTGACATCTTTCCTATAATTTGGTGACCAGAACTGCACACAATACTCCAAATTCAGTCTTACCAATGCCTTGTACAATTTTAACATTACATCCCAACTCCTACACTCAATGCTCTGATTTATAAAGGCCAGCATACCAAAAGCTTTCTTCACCACCCTATCCACATGATATTCCACCTTCAGGGAATTATGCACCATTATTTCTAGATCACTCTGTTCTACTGCATTCTTCAATGCCCTACCATTTACCATGTATGTCCTATTTTGATTATTCCTACCAAAATGTAGCACCTCACACTTACCAGTATTAAACTCCATCTGCCATCGTTCAACCCACTCTTCTAACTGGCCCAAATCTCTCTGCAAGCTTTGAAAACCTACTTCATTATCCACAATGCCACTTACCTTAGTATCATCTGCATACTTACTAATCCAATTTATCACCCCATCATCCAGATCATATGCTGCACACAAATAAGACAGAAACAAGAAGACAATCCTAGCTAAAGCCAGACTTCATGGTTAAATTATGTTTCCCTCCCATTGATTTGAACTGCACTATAGATGTTAGTTCGATTTAATACCTGATTCCATCAACAAAGCTCATTTTGGAGAGGGTGTATTGGGTGTGTGTGTGTGTGTGTTGTGTGTGTGTGTGTGTGTGTGTGTACAGCAGGATGGGGCTGACTGTCAATATCACTAAGACAGAATTGGTTTGCCAATGGAGTACCAGTGTCCCACCTACTCTACCTGCCTTCACTGTTGGTGATGAAAAGCTGTCAGTAGTGCCATCTTTCAAATATCTGGGGAGCATTCTCTCTGAGGATAGCGGCATTGACAACAACACCCAGAGCCGCATTAAACAGGCATCAGCTGCCTTCGGGAGACTTTGGCATAAAGCCTTTCAGAACAGGAGCCTTCGACCCTCCACAAAGGTCGCTGTCTACCAAGCAGTCTGTGTCACCACCCTCCTTTATGGCTGTGAAGCTTGGGTAACCTACAGCCGTCACATCAAGTCCTTGGAGCGCATCCACATAAGCTGCCTCCAGTGCATCCTGGGAATTACCCGGCATGAGCGGGTGCCTCACACTGAAATACTGATAAAGACCAACTGCAGAAGTATTGAGGCCATGATCACCCAGCTTCAGCTGCAGCGGCTGGGGCACGTGATAAGGATGGCTACCCCACAGAGTGTTATACGGCCAGCTACATCATGGTCGACGCTCAGCTGGAGGGCTGAAGAAGCGCTATAAAGATCAGATGAAGAATACTTTAAGGAAGTGCAAGATCAGTCCTGAGGACCTGGAGGATGTTGCTGCTGACCGTAACACTTGGCGACAGCTGTGTAGGGACGGGGTTTGTATTCTGGAGATGGAAAGAACAACCAGATGACAGCAGAAGAGAGCCAGGAGAAATGCAGCCAGGGTTGCCATCACTACCACCACTACCACATATACATGTCCCACCTGCAATAGAGCTTGTGGGTCCAGGATAGGACTGTATAGTCACCAAAGATCTCACCGTTAAAGGAATGGACGTTGTCATCAGATTTCAATGGACAACTGAAGAAGTAAGAAGTGTGTGTGTGTGTGTGTGTGTGTGTGTGTGTGTGTGTGTGTGTGTGTGTGTGTGTGAGCGAGAGAGGGAGAGAGAGAGTGAGAAAGAGAGAAACAGACAGACAGACAGACACCAGACAGATATTATTGCCTCTGTCCTGCATATAGATGATAACATCCCTTGAGCAGTGCAAAGGTACACAGCTGACAAATGTTTTCTTGCCAAGTTCAGCACAGGTACTGCACAGTTGGAATACCTGTAAGCTATTCAGACTATGAAGCCAAGCTGGCAATCAGACACTTCCAGAGATGTTATGCAAGTCTAAGGAACATGTGGTTATTAGGGATTGTTAGACATAGAAGTCTTTTCAAACATCATGCAGTCACAAAAGGAAGTGCAGTCAGCAGTCTGCATGTGAAAAGATTGTGTCAGGATTCAGATACACACCACCTCACCAAAAAGATAAATTGCAAGCAAATTTTTGACGGCTGAAGAGCAGTAGAGCACAACAGTTGAGCAGGCAACATGATTTGGTGAAAGATATTTCTGGGGCAATTGATTGGTTAAAGCACCAAGTTCTCCACTAAATGAACTTTTCTTTATCGTACCACTACAAAAATATTTCTTTCATTTAATGCTAATGCAAGTGTTTACCGCTGAATGGCTTACATTCAGAATTCCTGTGGCAGCAGAGAAAAAGGCAGAGCTACAAAAGTTGAGGGTGGTGATGACTTTGGCTAAGATTGAAGTTGTGTATTGCCCCATGAGACTGAGTTTGCTTTTGATGTTACATACGATTGTTACACATATCAGCGGAAATCCATCTGAGTTATTCATTTTGGTGGTTCAAAAAGTGAACCAGACCTATCACACGCCATCAAATGTTTGGTCACCTATCTTCACATTTCCCTGAAGAAGTTGTATTAATTTTTAACAACTGCCTGCACCCTGCACCGAGCAAGATGTAACCAAGATGCTATTTGAGCATGCTCAGAACAAGAAACTGATTTGCTAGGCATGACTTATTATTTAGTAATGAAAGATGTTTCTAAGACACTTCACTCTTTAGTAAATTTGACATGTCAGGAGACATTAGGTTCAGTGAGCAAAAGCAATTTTCAGAAATTCACTATTGAAAAACTGGTAATCAGCAAATCAATAGGAAATTCCCAACAGCATGAAAATAAAGGCCAAATAAACTGTCTTGACAAAGCTGATTTAACACTTGGCAGTAACAGGAAAGAACTACATTGGTCTTCTTTAAGTGGTACTCCATCCAGCTAAAGGACCAATGGAGCAACAATTTATCATATCCAATACGCAACACCCCTTCAAACAATACTGGAAGTCAGTCTGGACTTTGTGCGATCCCATGACCTCCTGACTCTGAGGTAAAGGTATGTGATGTTGCATTCTGAGGAACTCACAGGATGTTAAAGACAGGCTACAAGTGTTTTCTTTCTCTACCTCGAACTACTTCGAGCAGATCATATCTGGTTATTCTGTTCACCCCCTTTCAATAATCCCATAGCACAGCCAGCTGGCTAAATAATGGATCTCCAAGTGAATTCAAAGCAACAAAAATATGGGTATCAGACCAGGCTGGGTCACAAGCAATACGACTTAGGGGAAAACACCTTCAAGCCAGTAAACAAGCAAGCAGCTCAACTGAAAAAGGCTTTGGTTGTTGGGTAATTAGGTGGGATGACAACAGTAGGGAGCAGCACATGGGCTAAGGATCATATGGCCCTTCTCAGCCTATACTTGGTCATTTCAATCCATCCTGAGGAAGAGAGATTAACCGATTGAGTATTCTGTATTCTTAACTATCAAAATTGTGGTACGTGAGAAATGTTGGTAAGGGGCAATTTACGTTTTCATGATGCAGTATCCTCACACATCTGTATATCACATCCATGTTGCATATACATGCATATACCTAGGTGATGCATATGGAATTAGTTGACTAAAACACAAATTTTGAACTTGCAGTTTTTGTAACATAGTAATCTTTGTCTTAAATTCTGCTGCTTCTACAAAACAACAAATTTCACAACATATGCCAGTGATAATGAACCTGATTCTGATTCTGGATTGCCGGCAAAAACATTTCTTCTTTCTAATGCAAAATATGATTTAATGAAACTTGAGATAGCAAAGAAATTCTTAAATTTGAGATTGACAGATCCAAAACTTAAATTCTCCAGAGAATATAGGCAGCAGTGCTTTTTGTTTGAAATAGTAATAATTTCAACCAGCTTTTAGATTTGATAATGTGAATAGAATTGCTAATGATACAACTTATATTTTTCCTAATATAAGATTGCTGATGGTGATAAGTCACATTATAGAACATATTGTTAAATTTTCTATGAACACAGACCTCATTTAATGTGACTTATATAGCCTACATTTTTCTCAATTTTGTCAACATAAATCCTTATTTAAAGAAAGCAAGAATAAAACACCTTGGCAAGGTCACTGAGCTCATTAAACGTTAGTGGATTATTTACATTACTGCTTTTGCAGTTTTTAAACTTTGTGGGAGCGATAGAGGAATACCAATTAAATCATTTTTACAGATTTAAAATGTATTATACTTCCAGCAGGCTGTTTGGAAGTCTTATCACAAAATCAAAACATTCACTAATTTATAATGTGCTGCCAAAAATCAAATGTGCTACAGATCTTTACTTAGTAAAATGCAAACACCTAATGCCCAAAACCAGGCTTTACTGCAATTGGTATCAATGAATTCTTACCAGGTATGAGCCACTGTAAATCGACGCTTTTGATTATTGTTTTTCAGCATCATTCTTCGGAGAAGACGTGGCGAATTTCTGGGTGAAATGTTGGGAGATAGTCTGGGGGATATGGAGGGCGATTTTCGTGTAGATTTAGCTTTTTCATGCCCCAGCAAGTTTCCACTCATGATCTTTACAAAAGCATCATTTAACAAAGGATGTGAGCGAAATTCTTTTCTTGGATCAGGCAAGGCTGTAGGGTCCTGACTTGTTGATTGTGCTGCCATTATTTTACTAAAAATGTCATAAAAAGATCTTTCTAAACAGCCAATAAGTCAAATGACAAAAGATGCACTGAGAATAATTCCTTGTGCTAATCAGAATACACTGATAGCAACGCAAAGGCTCATTAAATTTCCACCATAAAACGTTTCCAACAACCTGCTCAAATGTCTTCACTTCAGTAGGAATTGCGAACCTGATAGAGTGAAAGGAGCACGAGCGAACTGTCACAGAATAAGCAGATCACTTCCACACGAACCTATAATGATGACAAGCAGCAGAAAGAATGAAGCACAAGGGTGAATACACCCCTTCCACTGTTAGACTAATCTAGCAGTCAATCAAGTACGCCAGGCTTACTTACAGTTCTGCATTTGCAGGGTGCACAAGAAACCCATCATACATTTTAAAATGCTGCAACATTATATAATTTTTAACTCCTTTGGGGTGATTTTCTCAGTTGCTTGACCCTTCTCTCTGTAATTTACATTTGCAGGAAGTGAGTGCCTTGACAACCAGAATAAATGTTTTCCTGTGGCTGTAAAACTGGGCTTTTGTCCAACAGAACTTGATTCAACAGGCAGCACCAGGGAAGCTCCTGTTATTTAACATCTTTTATTCAGAATGTCATACCCGTGAAAATGATGAAGCTTTGTATACTTATGGAAGAAATACAACTACATTATTGGTTTGCCTTATTCAATAATATTGTTGATAATGCCAAATTAATTTTTGACTTCCCTCTTCACAGAATTTTCCAGACTACTTATTTCTAAACACTGCATTCAATTATTTCAATGAAGAACAGTACTCAACTGTAGGCAAAAATAAAGAAGGAGATAAGATGTGCAAAGTAAATGTAGACGCTCACGTACAATTACTACTAATGGTTAAACCTGACAAATTTTGTTTGCAGTCGTAAATTGTATTAAATAAAACCAGCAGTGAAATAAAACATATGAAACTATTTTAAATAGCTTCTAAACAATTATTGTTTTATGCTCTTGAACAAATACTGTGAAGAATGCTTATCACGCATGATAGTGAAACAAGATGCCATCTTAAGATATAGTCTATTTAACAATTCAAAAAAGCATTAACCAAAAATAGCACATAAAACAAATAAAAATTAGGAAATTGGGAACTATATTTTCAAGTATTTTCTGTATAAAATATGTCATTAATAACTTTAAATTGAATATTCACTATATTTATGCAGTGTTGAATATCTAAAAATATGAAAACATTACAATTTAATTTAGAAGAAATATAAACCTTCACATTTAGATGACCTGTTTCTTGATGTTTCACTGTGTTTTGGAATATTTCTATTACATCTTGTAATTATATAATGCAATTATATTGCACAACGATTCCTAAATTTAGAACGTCAGAATAAAACAATTAGACACAAAACGCAACAGGATCTTAGCCCTGTCCTAACATACTCCGTCTGCAAGAATGTCAGGTGGCTGGATGCTAGCCACAAATTACCTGCACAAAACAATAAAAATTAAAAATCAGACTTCAGGGAGGAGATCGTGTTCAGTAAATGTCACTATTCAGACTGCAAATTAAATAACCTCAGATGTTTACATGAGGTATGAAAAGTTATTATTCCTAACCTTCCTTATGTCAACATTTAAACATATTTGCATACAATGTTCAGCAGTGCAAATGTGGAAATATTCAAACCAATTTAGAAGATTGATAGATTGAGTATTTTATTTCCTTTTAAGTCAAGAGTATGAAACTTGAACAGACTTATAATTTTGAAGTTTATTCCATCATTTCACACATTTTAAAATCTCACAAACTGATAGCGACTGATTTAACATCCATCAATGTTATCAAGATATTCTGCCAGGTATACTGAAGAAGAAATTGCCAAGGTCACAAACAAGAGAAAATCTGCAGATGCTGGAAATCCAAGTAACACACACAAAATGCTGGAGGAACTCAGCAGGCCAGGTAGCATCTATGGAAAAGAGTACAGTCGATGTTTTGGGCCCAGACTTCCAGCGGAGTTCCTCCAGCACTGTGTGTGTGCTGCCAAGAATACGCCAGCTATGGCCATTTGTGTCTGGTTCCAACTAGGACAGTGGGAGGGACTTACAACTATAAAACTATAATGCTTCAGGACCTTTTACATTCTCCAAGAAAGGCTAGCAGCATTTCTAACACGTTTGTGCCAATGTATCTAATTAATGCTCTCTGTGGTTAGTAATAATCCCTCTAAGTAAGGAAAAAGATCTCCCAAGAACGTTTCACAATATGTTATGTTGCTTCTAGTGGTTATAAACTGAATGGTTAGTTTGGATGCCCACTTTGCACCTTTCAAATTAAACTGCAAGGTAAAGCTCATTGAACAGATTGGAACAGTAACACCTGCAACCACCTTCCTATGAGTACTTGTTACATTACTCTACAACCTGCAGGATTATGCACAATCATGTTAGGATGGTGTAAAATATCAGTGTATTTGATTGAACAGTGCATCAGCTAAATGTGCCTTCACAATGTTACTACTGTTCCCCCAGAACCTGGGTCTTAGCACTCAGATCTGCAGCTGGATCTTCAACTTCCTCACAGACTGGACCCAGGCTGTAAAGATAGGGGACAAGGTCTCCTCTACAATCACTCTGAGCACCGGTGCCCCACAAGGCTGTGTACTCAGCCCCCTGCTGTACTCACTGTACACCCATGATTCTGTAGCCAAGTTTCCATCAAACTCAATATACAAGTTTGCTGATGACACCACAATTGTAGGCCATATCTTGGGTAATGATGAGTCTGAGTACAGAGAGGAAATTAAGAACCTGGTGGCATGGTGCGAAGACAATAACCTATCCCTCAACGTCAGCAAGACGAAGGAATTGGTTGTTGACTTCAGAAGGAGTAGTGGACCGCACAACCCCATCTACATCGGTGGTGCACAGGTGGAACAGGTCAAAAGCTTTAAGTTCCTTGGGGTGAATATCACAAATGACCTAACTTGGTCTAACCAAGCAGAGTCCACTGCCAAGAAGGCCCAACAGCACCTTTACTTCCTGAGAAAGCTGAAGAAATTTGGCCTATCCCCTAAAACCCTCACTAAATTTTATAGGTGTACTGTAGAAAGCATTCTTCTAGGGTGCATCACAACCTGGTATGGAAGTTGTCCTGTCCAAGACTGGAAGAAGCTGCAGAAGATCGTGAACATAGCCCAGCACTTCACACAAACCAATCTTCCATCCTTGGACTCACTTTACACTGCACGCTGTCGGAGCAGTGCTGCCAGGATAATCAAGGACACGACCCACCCAGCCAACACACTTTTTGTCCCTCTTCCCTCCGGAAGAAGGTTCAGGAGCATGAAGACTCGTACGGCCAGATTTGGGATCAGCTTCTTTCGAACTGTGATAAGACTTCTGAACGGATCCTGACCCATACCTGGGATCCTGGGCCATACCTTCCAAATATCCGGACCTGACTTGCACTAGAATAGACAATAGACAATAGGTGCAGAAGTAGACCATTCGGCCCCTCGAGTCTGCACCGCCATTCTGAGATCATGGCTGATCATTCACTATCAATACCCAGTCCCTGCCTTGTCCCCATATCCCTTGATTCCCCTATCCATCAGATATCTATCTTGCTCCTTCTTGAAAGCATCCAGAGAATTGGCCTCCACTGTCTTCCTGTATTCTCCTAACGTCCTCTTCGCATGTCACACTGCCACCCAGTTTAGTATCGTCAGCAAACTTGCTGATATAGTTTTCAATGCCCTCATCTAAATTGTTGACATAAATCGTAAAGAGCTGTGGTCCCAATACAGAGCCCTGTGGTACCCCACTAGTCACCTCCAGCCAGTCCAAGAAACACCCATTCACTGCTACCCTTTGCTTTCTACCTGCCAACCAGTTTTCTATCCATGTTGAAACCCTGCCCCCAATGCCATGAGCCCTGATTTTACTCACCAATCTCCTATGTGGCACCTTATCAAATGCCTTCTGAAAATCTAGGTACACTACATCCACTGGCTTACCCTCATCTAACATCCTTGTTACACCCTCAAAAAACTCCAACAGATTAGTCAAGCATGATTTGCCCTTGGTAAATCCATGCTGGCTCGGCCTAATCCTATTACTGCCATCAAGATATGCCACTATTTCGTCCTTAATAATGGACTCAAGCATCTTCCCCACAACTGACGTTAGGCTAAAAGGGCGATAGTTCTCCGTTTTCTCCTTCCCTCCCTTCTTGAAAAGTGGGATAACATTAGCCACTCTCCAATCTTCAGGAACTGATCCTGAATCTAAGGAACATTAGAAAATGATTACCAATGCATCCGCAATTTCCTGAGCCACCTCTTTTAGAACCCTCGGATGCAGACCATCTGGACCCGGGGATTTATTAGCCTTCAGTCCTATCAGTCTACTCATCACAGTTTCTTTCCTAATGTCAATCTGTTTCAATTCCTCTGATATCTTATGACCCTGGCCCATCCATACATCTGGGAGATTGCTTGTGTCCTCCCTGGTGAAGACAGATCTAAAGTACGCATTAAATTCTGTTGCCATTTCCCTGTTTCCCATAACAATTTCCCCCAATTCATTCTTCAAGGGGCCAACATTGTTCTTAACTATCTTCTTTCTCTTCACATAGCTAAAAAAGCTTTTGCTATCCCCTTTTATATTCCTGGCTAGACTGAGCTCATACCTGATTTTTTCTCTCCGTATTGCTTTTTTAATTAAGATCTACTGTTCCTTAAAACTTGCCCAATCATCTGTATTCCCACTCATCTTAGCCCTGCCATACTTTTTTTTCTTTAATGCTATACAATCTCTGACTTCCTTTGTCAACCACTGTGGCCCCTTCCCCCTCTTTGAATCCTTCCTTCTCATTGGAATAAACTGCTTTTGCATCTTTTGTATTACCCCCAAGAATATCTGCCACTGCTGATCCACTGTCTTTCCTACCAGGGCATCCGCCCATTTAACTTTGGCCAGCTCTTCCCTCATGGCTCCGTATTTACTACCTTACTTTCCCTTTTCTATTTTCTAATTATGATTTATAATTTAAATTTTTATTATATTTACTTCGATTTGTACTTCAGGGAGCGCTAAGCGCAGAATCAAATATAGCTATGATGATTGTACGCTCTAGTATCAATTGTTTGGTGATAATAAAAGTAAAGTAAAAGGCATATGAAATTCCTCCAGTTTACACTGAACTACAGATCTTTCAAGATTAAATATTTTCCAGCAATTAAAGAATTATTCCAAGATAGCCATTTATATCTGGTTGCTACAATGTGGCTCCATGTCAGATTTCACTCTTCACATTCTGGAGATTTGGCAGCTCTGTGCTTTACTTTCTCAAAGTTTAAAGTACATTTATTATCAAAGTATGTATACCATATACAACTTTGAGATTTGTCTCTTTACAGGCAGCAACAAAATGAAGAAACACAATAGAATCTGTGAAAACCCCACGTTACAAAGACCGACAAACATCTAATGTGCGAGAAAAGAACAAATCGTGCAAATAATAAAACAGGCAAAGGACACACAGAACGTGAGCCGCAGGTGTGTCCACAGCTACGGAGTGAGCTCAGTTCTGCAGCCAGACCAGGGGCTTCACTGCTGCAGCAAAATCAGTTCGGCACCAAGGTGAGCTGAACACCGGCTCGTCTTTCACCCTCAGCCTCCACCTTTTGAAATCTGGCTCGGCACCTAAATCAGCCTAATATCAGTTCATTTTTTGCTGTCAGGCCCGGTCCCCACCACTTCAATCCAGCCCGAAGTTTCAGTCCAGCTCCCAGTCCACCACAGCAAAGGCTGCTGTGGCCATAGTAACATTCTGAAGGGTCCAGTTCAACAAAACCTTCAGAATACTGCAAAAATACCAGGTTGTACAGACGGATCAAAAGCACAGCCTTCAAATGGAAATCACAGGCTACACGTTGCAGTGACCATGGCCCAGAAATAGGATATTTAATAGAATTGCCAGCAGTTTTGTTTGCTGCCCACTAAACATCTCCATGTCTCACCAATGCCATCTTGGGTCTCTTCCACTGTGTCAGACTATTTTGATATGGCAGTGACAGGAATGAGGCTCAGGAGGGCCTCCTGGCTGAAGAGGCAGAAAAGGGCAGCTTTTGGCTGTGGTTATGGCTGAGGAGGAAGGACAGAAATTGGGGGACTGACCGACTCCACTGGAACCTGCAGGGAGATGTCTCTGTCACTGCTCCACCACCAGGAGATGGACCAGGGCTAAGGAAGCAAAACCATCAATGAGCGGTGGTCCCCAGCTGAAGATCCAGCAGCTGACTTACGGTCATTGTGGAGGCATGGCAGGTAGCAAGCCCAACACTTCTCCTGTAAATCTCATTGTTCTGATTGTTGTTACACCTTACAGTGAAAATGTCTACCTTCTCCACATCCAGAAAGAAAGGATATCATTGTGAAACAGTGAACCTTTTGAATACCAATTGACTTTGAATCTTCCTCGTTAGTTAACTAATAGCAATGGCCATTATGGGTCTGATTCAGAGGTGAATTTCCAATACAGACCACCATTTCAGTTGTAACATTCTGCTGTACAGAAGAGCTAAATCAAATCTTCAGTTTCTTTGTAGTATATAAGAAGTCAGGCTAAACTAACACTAGATCTAATACCAAACTACTCACGACCTTAAAAGAAGCAAGCCAATCCCTCTTTGTAAATAAACTTTATTCTGGGAATGAAAGGGTTACTATATGAGGAACATCTGGCAGCTCTTGGGCTGTATTCCCTGGAGTTCAGTAGAACGAGGGGGGACCTCATGGAAACATTCTGAATATTAAAAGGCCTGAACAAATTAGATATGACAAAGTCATCTCCCATGGTAGGGGAGTCTAGGACAAGAGGGCATGACTTCAGGATTGAAGAACGTCCCATCTAGAACTGAGATGCAGAGAAATTACTTTAGTCAGAGGGTGGTGAATCTGTGGAAGTTTTTGCAATGAGCGGCTGTGGAGGGCAAGTCATTGGGTGCATTTAAGGCAGGGGTTGATAGGTTCTTGATTACCCAGGGCATCAAAGCATATGGAGGGAAGGCAGGGGAGTGGGGATGACTGGAAGAATTGGATCAGCCCATGATTGAATGGCGGAGCAGACTCGATGGGCCAAATGACCTGCTTCACCTCCTGTACTTTATGCTCTTATGGTGTAAAGCTCTGAGTGTTAAATACAGCTGTATAACAACATTCTTCAATAGTCTCTCATTACAAGGACTGTACCACATGATTGGAAGGTTGTTATTGTAGAAGAGGATATCGAATAAAGAGCTATAGGCCAGTTAGCTAAACATCTGAGCTATGGGAAAATTTCTGATAAGCAGTGTGATTCGCACTTTAGGAAGGCACAAACTAATCAGGGTGAATTTGTGGAAAGGTAAGTCATAGCTCACTATTTGACCTGGTATTATGCAAAATAACAAGGAAAGGAATGAGCCTTGTGCTTTAAATGCAATTAATCTGGATTTCAACTTGTCTGACGAGATCCCAGGTTCATCAGAAAAATAAAAGTTCATGGAACCCAAAAAAACTGACAAGTCAGATCCAAAATTATCTCAGGGTTCAAGAGATAAAAAGTTGACAGATGATTTTGTAACTGGGATGCTTGCAAAATGCAATGTGGGGGGTGGAGGGGAGGGGGCTCAGTACAATTCAGTTTAGTCAAAATACCACATTATGGAGATAATCAATTTGTCCCTTGAAGTCCATTCGGGCAGGCTGATTTCAGGCCTGTAATGTGCTGTAGATTTCTATGTTCTGTATTCTATGTCATAACATACCACTTTTGGTCTTTTTTGAGGACCAGGCTCTTGAACCAAAGGGGATAACTTCACTCACCCTATCACTGAACTTTTCCCACAACCTATCAACTCATTTCATGTTCTCGATACTTATTGCTTATATATTCATTTTTTTTCTTTTTGTATTTGCACAGTTCAATGACTTTTACATATTGCTTGTTTTTCCATCCTGTTGGGTTAGGTCTTTCATTCTATTGTGGTTCTTGTATTTACTGTGATTGCCTGCAAATAAATCAATTTCAGAATTGCATATAATAACATATGTATGTACATACTTGGATATGAAATTTACTTTGAATTTTGAAATGGTGTAATTTGTCTGCTAGGACAGTGATTGAATATTTAATTAGTCCAATAGCCATCGATACATATGACTACACTCAGGAAGCAGGTGGCATAGGTTTAAAGTGAGAAAGGAGAGATTTTATAGAAACTTCAGGGGCAACTTTTTCAGCCAGAGTGTGGTCAGCCTATGGAATGAGCTGCAGGCAAAAGTGGTTGAAGCAGGTACATTAACAAACCTAAAAGATTCTTAGACAGGTACTTGAACAGGAAAGGTTTAGAGAGATGTGGGCCAAGTTCAGGCAAATGGGATTAGTTTAGATGAGAATCTTGGTTGATATGGACCAGTTGAGCCAAAGGGCCTGTTCTTGTGCTGTTTGACTCTAGGACTTAATTCACAGCGCAATATAGACATAGGCAGAGATATTCGAATATCTTGCCAGAAAGCCTAAAGAAAAAGTAATGGAAACTTACTTCACTAGCCAACACAATCTTTGGTACTGGTAATAAATCCCAAAGCAGAATGGTATTTAATCCCATTTAAATGGGACAGACCTCTCCATTCTCACACTGATGCCTCCTTTACAAAGCTTTATATGTCTCTTTTTGTTGACTGCTTGTACAAGCTCCCAATCTACTGTTTTAAATCTCAAATAGAAACTTGCACCTATCCACTGTTACTTAAGGGCACAATAGCATAGTGTTTACATTCTTTCAAGTTCACGTTCAAGTTTATGGTCAATTGCCATTTAACCATACACGTATAAATCAAACCGCATTCCTCTGGGCCAAGGTGCAAAACACACTCAGCACACAGTACATATAGCTATGATAGCACATACAGTCAGAAAATAATACTAGCACACATTCCTGAGTGATATGGCCTAAAGATGGATGATGCAAGGGATGTTGTCCTGAAGCCACATCTCTGCAAGAACAAGCATGCCTGGGCCAAGGTTATTTATCCAAAACGTATTTGAATTATGTTAAGCAGCACAACGTATTGTGCATGTTAAAGCAATACGATTATTAGAATGCTCTGGGTATTGCTGTTTTTGTGAGCTTCTGCCAAGTGTCAGTAAGATTATGGTTTGTCATGTGCTTCAGCCACACTACAACAAAACCTCCATGACCTCCAAGAGTGCCCTTCAACCTACTGATCACAGACTTGAATTTTCTAAGTAACTGAGGAACCACAACTTCCTTATGTCAATATATCTAGTTCTGCAACAACTGTTAAAAATATATACTTTGTTCTACCCAAAAATTCACCAAAAATGTCTCAAAAGTAAAATAATTTCTGAGTTTGCATTCCTCAAAATCTAGAATCTAGCTAATAATCCAGTTGTAAAATTACCACTCACCTCATTCCGAAAAGTTTGTTGTCATGATGTTTAGTTCTGTTCAGTAAGCACCAACGAAAAGTTGTGGAAAAGTTCATGTTCCAAGCCTTCCATGGTAATGCTCCCCAACTCTTTCTGCACTACATTGATGACTGCATTGGTGTTGCTTCATGCACCCATGCTGAGTTTTTCAATTTCATCAACTCTGCCTCCAACTCCCATCCTACCCTTAAATTCACTTGGTCCATTTCTGACAACTCTCTTCCCTTTCTCAGCCTCCATCGCTGGAGGAAAACTGTATACCAAAATCTTTGATAAGCCCATTGATTCCCACAGCTTTCTTACCAGATCTTCTGTAAAATGTCATTCCCTTTTCTCAGTTCCTTCATCTCTGCCACATCTCTTCCAAGGATAAGGCTTTCCTTTCCAGGATATCAGAGATGTTTCTCCCTCTTCAAAGAATGGTGGTTCCTTTCCTCCACCATTGATGGTGCTCTCACTTGCATCCTTCCACTTCCCAGACATCTGCGCACACCCTATTGACCCACCACCAGAATTCCTCTTGTCCTCACCTGTCAGCCCACAAGCCTCAGCATCCAACACCATTCTCCAAAACTTCTGCCATCTTCAACAGGACCTTACCACCAAATGTATCCTTACCTCCCCCCAGCTTTCCACAGGATCGCTTCCTCTGTAATTTCCTTATCCATTCATCCCACCCTATTAACCTCCTTCCTGGCACTGATCTCTGCAAGCAGCAGAAGTGATTCACCTGCCCATTCACCTCCTGCGTCACCTCCATTCAAGACTCCAAATGGTCCTTCCAGGTGAAGAAATAATTCACCTGAGAACCTGTAGGGATCCTCTAATGTATCTGGTACTCCTGAAGGAGCCCCCTCTACATTGGTGACATCCTGCGTACAGTTTGGGGGAACAGTTTGCCGAGCTCCTCCGGTCTATCTGCAAAAGGCATTAATTTCCTGGGAGTCAACCATTTTAATTCCTATGCCCATTCCTATTGCAACATGTTGGTTCATGGCCTTCTCTTCTGCCACAATGAGGCCACACTCAGATTGGAGATGCTACAGCTCATATTCCATCTAGGCAGCCTCCAACCTGATGGCATGATTTCTCCAACTTTTGGTAATTTCTCTCCTCAGACATCCCTCTTCTTCGATTCCCCCCTCTGGCCTCTTGCTTCTTCTCCTCACCTGCCTATCAACTCCCCCTGGCGCCCCTCTTCCTTCCCTTTAGCTCCAGTCCACCCTCCACTCCTATCGGATTCCTTCTTCTCCAGCCTTTTGTCTTTTCCACCGATCACCTCCCAGCTCCCCCACCCACCTGACTTTACCTATCACCTTCTAGTTTGGCATCCTTCTCCTTGTCCCCACCTTCTTGCTCGAGCATCTTTCCAGCTCTGATGATGGGTCTGCACCCGAAATGTCGACTGTTTATTCATACTCCATAGATGCTGCCTGACCGGCTGAGTTCCTGCAGCATTTTGTGTGTGTGTATGTGTGTGTGTGGCTCAATGATTCAGAAATAGCTTCTGTACTCTCTGCCATCTGATTTCTGAATGATCCTTGAACTCCTGAACACTACCTTGTTATTGCTTTTTTTTGCGCTCTTAATTTATATTGTAATTTCTAGTAATTTTGTCTTTTGTACTGCTCCCACAAAATAACAAATTTCATATCATAGAAGATAGTGACAAACAAGCATGCTTTTGATTCTGAGTGCATCCAGGTAAAAATTCTCCTTGGCTGAAAACAATCATCGCAGGCTCTACTGAACATTTTCCCATTATTTCACAAGAATCACATGGCCTGTCAAAGGTTCATTGCAATTTGGGGAATTAGATGGATGGCTATCACAGCCAAGATTTTCTCTGCACCTACTGGGAAAGGTACAGGGTGGGACTTCCCTATAAATAGCTAATATACATTTCCAAGAGGAGAACTCAATTTACATTTGCATTTATACAGTATACTTCAAGTCCCTTTCAGGGTGTTTTGATGCGTACAGTCAGTAGCATTGTTCATAAATTAGCTGACTAGAATCCAGAGGCCGAGAGCATCACACATAAGTCAAAAGAACTCAGCAGGTCAGACAGTTTCTATGTGGGGAAATAGGCAGTGGACACTTAAGATCAGGATATGAAAGGAAGTGGCACGATGGTCAGTATAAATGGGTGGGGGAGGGAGAGAGAGAGTCAAGCAAGAGCAGGTGGGTATCTAGAGCCCTAGGCTTCAATCTAGGTGAGTTCAGGTGCAGCCATTACAGCTGGAGAACATAACCTCAGGGAATTAAATGAAATTTGGGTTTATTATCAGTAATGGTGGCAGTGTGACCGCGAATGGATTAATCATAAACATAAGACATTCTACAGATGCTGGAAATCCAAAGCAATACTCCCAGAATGTTGGAGGAACTCAGCAGGTCAGGCAATGTCTATAAAAATGAATACACAGTTGCTACGCTTCTGTTTATAATTTGTTGCTCCATACGAAGTATACCAACCCTGAAGATGTTAAAATTCATTTTGACAAGAGTTCAGTGAGACCCTCTCTCACTGATACCCCTCTGCTGCTCTGACTATTCAACCATATACTCACCCAGACTTGCGACAATCTTCAACCATGTACTCACCCGGACTTGCCACACTCTTCGACCATGTACTCACCCGGACCTGCCACACTCTTCGACCATGTACACACCCGGACCTGCCACACTCTTCGACCACGTACTCACCCGGACTTGCCACACTCTTCAACCACGTACTCACCCGGACCTGCCACACTCTTCGACCATGTACACACCCGGACCTGCCACACTCTTCGACCATGTACTCACCCGGACTTGCCACACTCTTCAACCACGTACTCACCCGGACCTGCCACACTCTTCGACCATGTACTCACCCGGACCTGCCACACTCTTCGACCATGTACACACCCGGACCTGCCACACTCTTCGACCATGTACACACCCGGACCTGCCACACTCTTCGACCATGTACTCACCCGGACTTGCCACACTCTTCGACCATGTACTCACCCGGACTTGCCACACTCTTCGACCACGTACTCACCCGGACCTGCCACACTCTTCAACCACGTACTCACCCGGACCTGCCACACTCTTCGACCATGTACTCACCCGGACTTGCCACACTCTTCGACCATGTACTCACCCGGACCTGCCACACTCTTCGACCATGTACACACCCGGACCTGCCACACTCTTCGACCATGTACTCACCCGGACTTGCCACACTCTTCAACCACGTACTCACCCGGACCTGCCACACTCTTCGACCATGTACACACCCGGACCTGCCACACTCTTCGACCATGTACTCACCCGGACTTGCCACACTCTTCGACCACGTACTCACCCGGACCTGCCACACTCTTCAACCACGTACTCACTCGGACTTGCCACACTCTTCAACCATGTACTCACCCGGACTTGCCACACTCTTCAACCATGTACTCACCCGGACCTGCCACACTCTTCGACCATGTACTCACCCGGACTTGCCACACTCTTCGACCATGTACTCACCCGGACTTGCCACACTCTTCGACCACGTACTCACCCGGACCTGCCACTCTCTTCGACCACGTACACACCCGGACCTGCCACACTCTTCGACCATGTACACACCCGGACCTGCCACACTCTTCGACCATGTACTCACCCGGACCTGCCACACTCTTCGACCATGTACTCACCCGGACCTGCCACACTCTTCGACCATGTACACACCCGGACCTGCCACACTCTTCGACCATGTACTCACCCGGACCTGCCACACTCTTCAACCACGTACTCACCCGGACCTGCCACACTCTTCGACCATGTACTCACCCGGACCTGCCACACTCTTCGACCATGTACTCACCCGGACCTGCCACACTCTTCGACCATGTACTCACCCGGACCTGCCACACTCTTCGACCATGTACTCACCCGGACCTGCCACACTCTTCGACCATGTACTCACCCGGACCTGCCACACTCTTCGACCATGTACTCACCCGGACTTGCCACACTCTTCGACCATGTACTCACCCGGACCTGCCACACTCTTCGACCATGTACTCACCCGGACCTGCCACACTCTTCGACCATGTACTCACCCGGACCTGCCACACTCTTTGACCATGTACTCACCCGGACCTGCCACACTCTTCGACCATGTACTCACCCGGACCTGCCACACTCTTCGACCATGTACTCACCCGGACCTGCCACACTCTTCGACCATGTACACACCCGGACCTGCCACACTCTTCGACCATGTACACACCCGGACCTGCCACACTCTTCGACTACGTACTCACCCGGACCTGCCACACTCTTCGACCACATACACACCCGGACCTGCCACACTCTTCGACCACGTACTCACCCGGACCTGCCACACTCTTTGACCACGTACACACCCGGACCTGCCACACTCTTCGACCACGTACTCACCCGGACTTGCCACACTCTTCGACCATGTACACACCCGGACTTGCCACACTCTTCGACCATGTACTCACCCGGACCTGCCACACTCTTCGACCACGTACACACACGGACCTGCCACACTCTTCGACCACGTACTCACCCGGACCTGCCACACTCTTCGACCATGTACTCACCCGGACCTGCCACACTCTTCGACCATGTACTCACCCGGACCTGCCACACTCTTCGACCATGTACTCACCCGGACCTGCCACACTCTTCGACCATGTACACACCCGGACCTGCCACACTCTTCGACCATGTACACACCCGGACCTGCCACACTCTTCGACCATGTACACACCCGGACTTGCCACACTCTTCGACCAGGTACTCACCCGGACCTGCCACACTCTTCGACCACGTACTCACTCGGACTTGCCACACTCTTCGACCATGTACTCACCCGGACTTGCCACACTCTTCGACCATGTACTCACCCGGACTTGCCACACTCTTCGACCATGTACTCACCCGGACCTGCCACACTCTTCGACAATGTACTCACCCGGACTTGCCACACTCTTCGACCATGTACTCACCCGGACTTGCCACACTCTTCGACCATGTACTCACCCGGACTTGCCACACTCTTCAACCACGTACTCACCCGGACTCTCAGATCCTAAGTTCAATTACACCGTATGCCTTCTTAACCACAGAGTCAATCTCCGCAGCTGCTTTGAGCGTCCCATGTATTCAGACCCCAAGATCCCGCTGATCCTCCATACTGCCAGGAGTCTTACCATCAATACAATATTCTGCCATCCTATTTGACCTGCCAAACTGAACCACTTCACACTTCACAGTCCTGACGATGGGTCTCGGCCGAAATGTCGACAGTGCTTCTCCCTATAGATGCTGCCTGGCTTGCTGTGTTCCACCAGCATTTTGTGTGTGTTGCTTGAATTTCCAGCATCTGCAGATTTCCTCATGTTTGCACTTCACACTTAACAGGGTTGAACTCCATCTGTCACTTCTCAGCCCAATGTCGCATCCTATCAATGTCCCTCTGTAACCTCTGACAGCCCTCCACACTGTCCACAACACCTCCAACCTTTGTGTCATCAGCAAACTTACTAACTCATCCCTCCACTTCCTCATCCAGGCCATTTATGAAAATCACGAAGAGTAAGAGTCCCAGATCAGATCCCTGAGGCACCCCACTGGTCACCGAGTAAGATGCACGTTTCAGAGGAAAGGGATAAATAGTAGGATATGGAGCTCAATTATAAGTTGATTCTACCTCAATTTTGTCCCATTCATGGCTGAATTTACCTATGTGTGTTACCTGCAGAGAAATCCGACAATACTCTATTCTTTTTCCAGTGACACAGATCACAAGCAAGAGAAAACCAGCAGATGGAGGAAATCCAGAGCAACAAATATAAAATGCTGGAGGAACTCAGCAGACAGGTAGCATCTGTGGAAAAGAGTAAACCTGAGGAAACCGATGAAGGGTTTCATCCCGAAACATTTTCCACAGATGCTGCCTGGCCTGATGAATTCCTCCAGCATTTTGTGTATGTTGCTCTGTATGTCACAGATACTTGGATGGGGGCTAGTGAAAGCTCTCCACCCATGACTACGTGACTACATGACTACTCAAATGCCCACGATAAATTTGCCAATGACACACCGTTGCTGGCAGAATCTCAGCCGGCAATGAGGTGTACAGGAGCAAGATGGATCAGCTGATTGAGTGGCATCGCAACAATAACCTCATGCTCAAAGTTAGCAAGTCCAAGGAATGGATTGTGGACTTCAAGAAGGAGAAGCCAGGAGAAGACACATCAGTCTTCTTTGAGGGGGTCAGTTGTGGAAAAGGTGATCTGTTTTCAGTTCCCGGGTGTCAGCATCTCAGAATTTAAGCACAACACATTGATACAATCATGAAGAAGTCATGCCAGTGGCTCTACTTCATCAGGAGGTTAAGAAGATGGGGTATGTTACCAAACACTCCAGCAAATTTTTGCAGATATACAGCGGGGAGCAATTCTGACTGACTGCATCACCACTTGATATGGGGCCTCCAATGCACAAAATGGAAAGAGGGTTGTAGACTCAGCCAGTTCCATCAAGGCCACAACCCTGCCCTCTTTGTGGAGAGCTTCAAGAGGCCCATGATATCCAGGAGCTTCCCTCTTCTCATTTATGCCATCAGGTTGGAGGTACAGGAGCCTAAGACTGATATTCAACAGTTCAGGAACAGCTTCTTCCCCTCCACCATCAGATTTCTGAAAGACCCACAAACTAATGACAATTATCTTACAATTCCTCGTCTGCCCTATTTATTTTTTTTATATAACTTTGGGTAATCTTCTGTCTTGCTTTGTATTGCTGTCACAAAACAGCATATTTCACAACATTTGTCAGTGTTAATAAACCTGATTCTGATTACCACTGGTAAAGACTGGAAATTGATTGAAAAGGATGAAACTTCAAGTGTAAAGATAAGATTTCATTGATTATAAAGTCTTGTTTTAAATGCTCCGTGATTATAAAAGGAATGTAAATTCGTCTTTTTCTGAGATGTTCAACTTGTCATACTGTGTTGTACTGCCACCTAGTGGGAATTGACAATATAACTTTTACAAGGAATCAAGGTTAAAAATATAAAAATATAAGCCCCAATGAAAGGTCAAAATGATGAAGTATGACGCACTTAAAATCTTTTCTTTCTGTACACAGTTATCAATAATACATTGAATTCCTATGATCACTTGACCGTTGGGGTGCTATGTCATTTGAAAAGTAGAACTAAGCAGTTCATAATAAGGAGCTAAAGATGCAAGACCACAAAACTTCAGCTATATTACCAAGATAAATTACTTCCATGCTGGAATGCAAGTGTGAAAGAAATATCAGGAATACTGCCTGGAATATTTTATCTATTAATTTTAGTGGACTTAGCATTAAGGTTGATGCACATACTGCACAACTTGACAACAACATCTTTTTCAGCTTTTGTGAGTTACCAGTCTCATAAAACATAACTCTAGATATGTAGTTCACAACTCTCTGTTGTAACTCCCGGTTCTGAACTGCACATCTATACCCTGAGGAGGATAACAATGAGCTTATTTCAGAAGCCTACCTCTGCCAGAGCTCACGAAGGAAATTACCAGAATTCTGATGAGAATTTGACTAGCAAATAATCACCAATGACTTTTGGAAGAGAGCAAAGTGTAAATGCTAACTATCCTGTGCAATTTCATAGCAACAGTCCAAGAGGAAATACTTTCTGATTATATTTAATGCACAAACAATATAGTGTAAAATTAACACTTTAAAAGCACACATCAAGCTGTCCATAGTCATTGGTGCTACAACCCTTAAGGCTTTATAATTGTGATAAGTATAAAATCAAAAGATATGCACAAACGTCTGCTGTATCCATTTCTAATTTCATAAAGCAAAGCATTTATTCACATTACAAAATCACAAAAGCCTGCTCCATAAACAAAAACAAGTTAAAGATAATTCCATCATTGTCAAGCACCTCACCTGATGGAAAAGCAGGTTTATTCTGTTACTCTGAACCCATTCCATCTTCTCTGAGACAATTGGCATCTTTCAACGCAAAGGTATAAGGCAATCATGAACCAGTTTTGTCACCTGTCATCTCTCTTAATCAGATATAAAGTTCAGCTGAAGTCTCAGAAATTTTGCACCTATTTCTCTCTCACACCCACTGCACTGCAGCCTGAAGATCACGTCCTGACTACATATTCTGATTTTCCTGTTTACTTATGGATTGCGCATCGATGTCCGTCCTCAACAAAAAGAGATCCTCATGAGCATGCAATTCACACAGTTATTTTCCTTTTTGAAAATCATTTTATTTCAGGAATTTGAGTGGTATTTTGCACCTCCAACTTTAGTAATAAGGAGCAGAAGAACAGCAGGCCATTTGGCCTCATCTGCATGCTTCACCATTCAAAAAGAACATGGTGGCTCTTTTACCTCAGCACCAACTTCCTATACCAATTCTCTCAATATTCAAAATCTATCTGCTTCAGTCTTGAATATACTCAGTAAGTGAAACTCCGTGTAAATAATTCAGTAAATGGCCTTCTTAGGTAGGAAATTCCAAAAATGCCATTCTTCTCTGGGTGAAGAAAGATTTTCTCATCTCAGTATCAAGCAGCTGACCGCTTATTTTCAGACCATCCAGTCATAATGAGACACATAGCTCTGGGCGTCACCTCCATTCCTGTCAAGTCCTCAAAGAAATCCATATGAGATCACCTATTATTTGTTTAAAATCAAGAGATTATAGGCCCAGTCTGCTGATCACTGCTCAGAGAATGAATGCCTTCCCTTTCCCCTCCACCCCCATTCCATTAATCAATCCAGTCCCTCTACTGCAAGGAAACCAGACGTGCACATTATTCCAACAGCAATCTCACAGGGATTTGCAGTAAGGTACCTTTACACATAATCCTCTTGCTATAAAGTCCATTTGTTGTTCTCAAAGACCAGATGTATGTGCAACTTGACTTTCATTAATTCATGCACAAAGCCCCTCTGAACATCTTTCAGATCTTGCAGCATCACCAGTTATGGCCTGCTAACTTAAAAATGACCCATTTTTCCATGTTTCTATGTTTTTCCATTAACTAATCTTTAATGCACTCTAGTATATCATTCCGATCTCATGTGGTAAATAACTTTGTTTAATAATCCCTTCAGTGGCACCTTACTGAAAAGCCCTCCAAAAGTCCACCATTTTGCCCTTATACATTCCTGCTCACTATAATTTTAAAAACTCAAATGGATTTATCAAAGATATTGGTCCTTTCACAACATGTTGACCCTATTCAGTTCTATTATTTTCTAAGTACTTTGATTCCATTTCCTTAATAATAGATCCCGTTATTCTGTTTTACACAGGTGTCAGACTGTTGTCTCTGCTTTACGACTCACTCCACATTTAAACATTAGCATGACATGCCCCACCTTCCAGTATGTGGGAAATATTCCAGAAAATTTGAAATTCAGGAAAAGGGCATCCATTTGAACTTCCGGTCAAGTTGGCGCCAAGTTACGGTCTCCATCAAAGTCATAGTTCAGATTCAGCTTTTTTTAAGCTTGTACTAATGGTTTTAGGCACAGAGATAGGATTCAGATTTGGGTTTAGGGACAGGGATGTGGGGGAATTAGGGGTCAGATTTAGGTTTAGGGACAGGGATGTGGGGGAATTAGAATTTGAAGAACAGCGATGTGAATATGTGACAAAGGACATTCTGTTGTTGGCCCAGCAGACCAGAGGGGATAAGTGCTGGTGACCCACAGATCTGCGAGGTGTATCTATCCCATGCAGAGAGAAGGTACAAAGGCCAGTGACTTTCTAGGCTGGTGTGACCAGAGTTCAAGGCCTAGTGTTTAAAGTCCCATCATCAGCGAGTCCAGAGTTGAAAGTCTGGAGTTTACAGCCCTCACTCAGGGATCTCACTCTTTGTCACTGGCTAGTCCTGGGGTCAATACTGAAGATCGAAGCCTAAAGGACAATTAGAAATCAGGAAATTGAGGCCTGACGGCTAAGGCCTTGAGCCTGTGAGTCCAGTGGGGAAGTTGAAGCCCAGTGTCTGCGAGTCCGAGTCCGCTGGAGGCTGGAGACCACCTGTCCTGGAGTTGAGGACTAAGATTACGCATTTCACTCTATGTTTCAATGTACATGTGAAAAATAAACATTGATCGGAATCTGATCGATTACTACAACTACCTCCCAGCCCAGCACATCTGCGGATGTGAACCTCCTTCCACTGAGGATATTTACAGCAGCAGGTGTGTAAAGAAGGCCTGGAAGATCATTGGGGTCACCAGTCACCCCAACTGTAAACTACTTCAGCTGCTTCTATCTGACAAACTGTACTGCAGCATTAAAGCCAGGACCAACAGGCTACGGGACAGCTTCTCTCTACAAGCCATTAGACGTTTAAATTCACATGTCTGTACATTGCATCAGAGTTGTAACACAAAGATTTTTACTCCCTCACCTTGTGGGATGGGTGTAAGATTTAAATAAATAAACAAATTCAGAATGCTAGGAAGTATGTCATCTGTTTCTATGCAGCTTTCTTTTAATTTCCTTAATTTCCCTAATAATTTTCCTTGCTAATATGAATTAATGCTAACTTTTATCATTACCTGCTCTTCTAAATTTTCAGGAGGTTCTGAGTCTAATCTTCTAATTTTCTTTCCATTTTCTCCAACTTTTTTTCCAATTTGCATCTAATACTAGTCTTTTTTTTAATATATCAACAGATTCTTCTACAGCCTTTTTTATGTTTTTCACGAGACTACTCTCATTTTCTGCTTACCTCTTTCTTATCGATTAGCAGTAATTATTTTCTATGGTGACCTCTATTCTTGGCTTTTTTCCTTAGCTCTTGTGCAATCTTCAACTACTCTTGATAGCCATGTTGGATTTCTGTTTTTTTTGTGCCTAGAATGGTATATCTTCATTGTAAAACATGTATTAATTATTTGAATACTTGCTATTCACCATTTATTATCACTTATTTTAATCTGGAGCAAATTCTGATAATCCAGCATGCTCAAGGATTTGATGGTGCTAGACCAGCAGATTTTATGGTGTTATTCCATTAATGCCCCAGCAGACTTTCTTTCAGATATCACACAGTAGAATAAACATTTCCAGTAAACTTTGCAAGTGTAGAGGGAGAGCTGGGAAACAAATGACTCAGGATTTCGCTGCTGCAAGAATGTAGATTGTAGCGAAAGCATTTGCCACGGATGTTTTTTGGGTGGCACAGTAGTGTAATGTTTAGCACAACACTTCACCACACCAGCAACCCAGGTTCAAATGACGTCAGCGTCTGTAAGGAGGTTGTACGTTCTCCCTGTGACCACCTGGGTTTCCTCCAGCTATCTGTTTTCCTCCCACAGTCCAAAGATGTACCCGTTGGTAGGCTAGTTGGTCATTGCGAACTGTTCAGTGATTAGGCTGGGGTTGCTGGGTGTGTGACTCCAGGGCTGGAAGGACTTACTTTGTGTTGTTTGTCAATAGATAGATAGATAGATAGATAGATAGATAGATAGATCAATAAATAACCAGTGCTATCATACTTTATGATTTATTGTCACCACCAGGAAGAAAACATTCCTGCTTGCCCTCCAGTGAGCACTGGATCTTAAGTACAGACGATGTTGGATTGAAGTAATCTGTTTCACTTAAAATTCAAATAAATTAAATATTAGTTAGATCAGACCTCTCAGACCAGCAGGATGAAATAAGATGCTGGAAAAGTATATGGAATCCTTACTTACAGAGGAATTACAGACAACAGTGTGACTATATAGTACAGCAGTGTAATACTATTACTGTATGATTGCTAATAGTAAACACTCACAACTCAGCTGGGTGTTCTGTATTGAACTTTGGCACAGCGTATAAGAAATAATGCTATGACTTTAATGAAGAATAAAAGACTACTGAACAGAGAGTTTGGAACAGTTGGAGATTATTTCCTTAGAGAAACAGGTTAATGGAATTTGATAAGTTCAAAATCATAACTGGTTTACACACCAGAAGACAAAAACACTCTCTAGTGTACAAGAATCAATAAATGAAGAAAATGGATTTAACATATTGGCAAAAGAATAAGAGGTGGCATTAAAAAAGCTGAAACGCAGCAAAGTATATATTGATCTGAAAGACCGAAAAAGGTAAATTCAATCAAAAATAAATTCTCGAGGCAATTAAAAATTGCAGGAAAAAAACTACTGGGATTAATGACATAATTCTGCTAAAGTGATAGCACAGGCACAATGGGCCAAATGATCTCCTTCTTTGCTGTTTGGTTGAATGATACTATGATTGTTATCTACAAATATCAAATAAAACTAACTAGATGTATTGTAAGACCAAATATTATTTAATAACAGGATAATAGCTCCCTGACAATGTGATATAATCATTTGCCTATCCATTCTCATTTCTGTCATTGATTTGGCTGTTTCCATTTGACAAAAAAAAATCAAACATGCTGCTATGTTGATTCAAATATTTTTACTACTTACGATATTTAGAAAACTCCACTGTTGTTTGAGGATGGAACAGGATAGTGTACATGATGCGTGCTCCACTCCAGAGCCACTCTAGGGCATACTCCACTAAAGCTACTTTCTGATAGTCTGCTGGTCTGATATCACCCCATCCTGGTCTCCCTTCATATGCGATCAGATATCTCCCTTGATCGTACTGATTTACTGTCAGGGGTTCTGCTAACTTAAATACGTAAGTCTAATATCAATAAACATGGAAATCATGAAACACAAATCCAAAGGTTTTAGATCTCAGCCCATGAGACTCAACTTCTTAAGACACAAACCCTTTATTGACATCCTTCATTTACGAGATTTTACTCTCAAAACAGAGTTCCAGAAATCGATGGGTCTGTGTATTATACTGGCTGATAATCTGAAGTCCACTTGGGAACGAAACTTTAAATGGTTTTGTTCATTTATGAAATTAAATTTTAACCTGTCTTCTGGAAAGTAGTCTGTGAATCAGTTAATGAAGTTCAGAAAAAAGAAAGCTGCATCAAATTCTATTGTTGATTGTGCTATCTGGTAAGATAGAGGCACTCTAGGAGTACTTCATTATCTCAAAACACCCATTTCTTCATATCCTGACCAAAGGAGTTGCAATCTGCTGCAGCACCCAACACTACAATGAAAATAGTCATCCAGGCCATCTTATAATGTGCAGTCATGACTTGCCATCACTCTTCTTCCTCAATGCCTTCAACACTCCTGGCCCCTCATCCTCTCCAAATGCCACCCTTGTGCAGACACTTACCCTGGTCTTTCCTGGTACATACCTGGTGCACTACAGACAATATATCATCCATGCTGGAGTCTGAAAGGTGCATGCATGAGACCTTATATTTGGGAATGTTCGAAGCCGTCCACTTTAAACCAAGGAGAAATGTGTCGGGCTCAGTTCCAAATGACAAGAAAACAGGTACTATGAAGAGACTAGTATATAGATATGAAAGATGAATTATATATGGAATGTTGGCCTTTATTACAAGAAGAAAACATCAGGGAGGTGGAAGTATGTTATGCTTATATAACGTTTGATTTATACTCCATCTGTACTATTAAGGAACTGGAGCTGCAGCTCAATGACCTTCAACTTGTACCATAGAACAAGAAGGTGGTAGACAGGGAAGTCGTCACCCTAAGGTTGCAGGAGACAGGTAAATGGGTGTCTGTCAGGAAGAGGAGGGGGAATACACAGCCAGTGCAGAGTACACCTGTGACCATTCCCTTCAATAATAATTATACAACCTTAGATACTATTGAGGGGGGAGCTACAGTGACAGGGTCTCTGGCACTGACTCTGGTGCTGTGGCTCAGAAGAGCAGAGAGCTGAAGAGGACTGCAGTGTTGAGAGGAGATTCCTCATTCAGAGGGAGGGAGACGAGGTTCTGTGGGCGCGATAGAGGCACCTGGATTGTGTGTTGCCTCCCTGGTGACAAAATCAGAGACATCTCTAATCAGGTCCATGGCATTCTCAAAGGGTGAACAGCCAGAAGTCTTGGTGCATATTCACACCAGTGACATAGGTAGATGAGGTGAGGAGGTCCTGATGAGAGATTTTAGGGAGCTAGGTAGAAAGCAGAGAAACAGGACCTCCAGGGTAGAAATCTCTAGACTGCTACCCTTGCTACATGCCAGTGAGGGTAAGAATAGAATGATTTGGCAGGGGAATGCATGGCTGAAAAACTGGTGCAGGTGGCAAGGATTCAGATTTATTGATCCAATACCTTTGCGGGCAAGTTAACGAGAGGCATTCGGGTGGGTTTAGACTAATTTGGCAGGGGCATAGGAGCTGGAGTAACAGGGCTGAAGATGAGTAGTTGGGTTACAGACACAGGCAATGTGGAAAAGCAGACTGATGGTAGGGCAAAATTGCAATCTGCGGGATGAGTTGCAACGTAATTGGTGGAGAAAATTGAAAAGGGTGAATACAGGACTGAAGGTGTTATATTTAAATGTGTGCAGTATACGGAATAACGTAGATGAACTTGTAGCACAGTTACAGATTGGCATGTATGATGTTGCAGGCATCACCGAATCAAGGCTAAAGGATTATAGCTGGAAGCATAATGTCCAAGGATACACATCGTACAAAACATAAGCAGGAAGGCAGAGGGGCAGTGTTGTTCTGTTGCTAAAAAATGAAATCAAATCATTAGAGGTGACATAGGGTCAGAAGGTGTTGAATTAATGTGGATAGAGCTAAGGAACTACAAGGGTAAAAAGACCCTGATCGAAGTTGTATACAGACCCCCAAACAGTAGTAGGGATATGGTCGACAAATTACAATGGGAGATAGAAAATGCGTGCCAAAAGGGCAATGTTAATATAGTCATGGGGGATTTCAATATTCAGGTAGATTGGGAAACTTAGTTTGGTGCTGGATTCCAAGAGGGGTAGTTTCTAGAATGTCTACAAGATGGCTTTACAGAGCAGCTCACAGTTAAGCCCACTAGGGGATCAGCTGTTCTAGATTAGGTGTTGTGCAGTGAACCAGAATTGATTAGAGAACTTAAGATGAAACAGCCCTTAGGGAAAAACAATCATAATATGATGAAACTCACCCTGAATTTTGAGAGAAGCTAAAGTCAGGTGTATCAGTATTGCAGTGCAATAAAAGGTATTACAGAGGCATGAGAGAGGAGTTGGCCAGAATTGATTGACAAAGAACACTGGCAGGGATGACAGCACATCAGCAGTGGCTGGAATTTCTGGAAGGAACTTGGAAGGCACAGGACATATATATCCCAAAGAGGAAAAACTGTTCTAGAGACAAAATGACACAATCGTAATAAAATAAAATAAAATCAAAGCCAACATAAAAGCTAAAGGGAGGGCAAAAATAATAGAGCAAAAATTAGTGGGAATTTAGAGGATTGGGAAGCTTTCAATTATCAACAGAAGGCAACTGAAAAAGTTATTAAGAAGGTAAAGATGAAATACAAAAGTTAGCTAGCCAATCACTTTAAAGAGGGTACCAAAAGTTTCTTCAGATATATAAAGTGTAAAAGAGATGAGAATGGATATCGGACTGTGGGAAAACAATGCTGGAGAGGTAATAGTGGGGGACAAGGAAATGGTGGGCGAACTAAATAAGTATTTTGCATCAGTCTTTACTGTGGAAGACACTAGCAGTATGGTGGAAGTTCCAGGTGACAGGGGTCATTAAGTGTGTAAAGTTACCATTACTAGGGAGAAGGTTCTTGGGAAATGGAAAGGTCTGAAGGTAGATAAGTCACCTGGACCAGATGGTGTACACCCCAGGGTTCTGAAAGAGGAGGCTGAAGAGATTGTGGAGGCATTAGTAATGATCTTTCAAGAATCACTAGATTCTTGAATGGTTCCAGAGAAATGGAAAATTGCAAATGTCACTACTCTTCAAGAAGGGAGAGAGGCAGTAGAAATGAAATTATAGGCCAGTTAGTCTTACCTCCGTGGTTCAGAAGATGTTGGAGTCCATAGGCCAAAGTCAACATGGTTTCCTCAAGGAAAAGCTTGCTTGACAATTCTATTGGAATTCTTTGAAGAAAGAGCAAGCAGGATAGACAAAGGAGAATCAGTTGCTGTTGTGTATTTGGATTTTTAGAAGGCCTTTGACAAGGTGCCACACATGAGACTGCTTAACAAGCTACAGGGAATGGTCTAATAGGGAAGACTGTGGCACGGATAGAGCAGTGGTTGACTGGCAGGAGGCAAAGAGTGGGAATAAAGTGAGCCTTTTCTGATTGGCTGCTGGTGACTAGTGTTGCTCCACAGGTGTCTGTGTTGGGAGTGATTCTTTTTACATTGTATATTAATGATTTGGATGGTGGAATTGGTGTGACAAACCCTGTACACTTTTGCAAATTAATGTCATGGCCTTCAGCAACCCAAGTGCTTAGTACAAGAAGTGGGAAGTCATTTTCCAGTTCTATTCACTTTCGTCATTATTCTTCACAACTTCTCTCCACAAATGGGTGTAAAGTACAGATGTACAATATTTAGTTTTGTTCATAATGCAATTTATGAAGCAAATACTACTCACATGCAGCAAAGCCAAGACAACATTCAAGTATGGGTGAATAAGTGGCCATTGAGTACATCAGCAAGGAGTGCTACCAGAAGAATGCAGTGTCCAACGTCAAAGATCCCCACCATTCAGTCTCTGGCCTTCTTCTCACTACACATTCAGGCAAAAGGCACAGGAGCTTCAGATCCTACACCATCAGTCTCTGGGGCATTTATGACTCTAAAAGCATCAGGCTCCACTCTAAAACCAACTGGCATGTATAACTTCACTCACCATCACTCTGAACCGATTCTGTGACCGGCAGACTCACTTTCAAAGACTCTTTACAACCTATGCTCAGTTTGTTTTTATTTGCAGCTTACCTTTTGCACAGTGGTTGCTTGTCAGACTGTCTATGTGGAATTTTTTGTAAAATTGCACTCTATTTCTTTTTCTCCTATAAATGTCTGCAAGGAAATGAGTGTCAAGTTAGTAAATGGTAACGTATACACGGAGTGGCTACTTTATTAGGTATGTCCTATACCCAATAAAGTAGCCACTGAGTGTACGTTCGTAGTCTTCTGTTGCTCTACGCCATCCACTTAAAGAGATGCTCTTCTGCATATAACTGTTGCAACATGCAGTTATTCTGGTTACTGTTGCCTTCCTGTAAATTCAAACCAGTCTGGCTATTCTCCGCTGATTTCTCTCATTAACAAGGCATTTTCACCCAAAGAGCTGCTACTGGGTGGTGTTTTTTTTTTGCACCATTCTCTGTAAATTCTGGAGACTGTTGTATGTGAAAATTCCAGGAATTCAGCATGTTTCTGAAGATACTCAAACTACTGTGCCTGGCACCAACAATCATTCCACTGTGAAAGCTACTTAGATTTCATTTCTTCCTCATTCTGATGTTTGCTGTGAACAACAACTGAACCTCTTGACCACGACTGCATGCTTTTGTGCACGGATGGCTGATTAGATATTTGCATTAACAAGCAGGTATACAGCTGTACCTCATAAAGAGGCCACGAAGTCAATCTGAAATTAGAAAGTTCAGAGTTTTTACCATTGGTCTGTAAGTGCAACATGAGCTGTTGATTTGGATTGGGAAGGGTTTCAACCTGAAACATCAACTGCCCTTTGCAGTCCACAGATGTCACCTAAACCAGGTTCTTCCAGCATCTTGTGCATTGCTCCAGATTCTAGTATCTGCAGTCTCTTGTGTGGCCTACTTAACAGGGGAGTGGGAAGGAGAGTTAAAATGGCATGCAATTCAAAGCTCAAGATGACCACTCTGAACAGAACACGGGTGCTTCGCAAAATGATCACCTCGTCTATACTTAGTTTCACCAAGAGCAGTAAGACCTGGTTGCAAGACGTTCACTTACATGTCAGATTCACTCAGAGAGGCTAATTTAGTTTACAGCTGAGGGAGAAGATGAAGGGATGGGTGTTACACCACTTATGCTTGCAGGGGGGGTAACTGCCTTTGTGTAGAGAGTGGTTGGTGGGGAGGGATGAGCAGACCAGGAAGATTTGCTGTGTGAAAAAGAAAAGGGGAAAGAAAGAAGAGGATAATATTTAACATGGTGGGATCACACTGGAGCTGGCAGAAATGGCACAGGGAGATTTCCTAGATATTTGACATTAATACATCAGCACACTTTTTATTCAGAGCAGTAAAACAAACTTTCCAGTGAACCATTAGGTAGAAAGGCCCCACTGAATTTAAAGTAGGAATATTGGGCCTTGATGAATTTTAAAGCAGCATGGGAAACAGACCCCTGATCAGATTAAAGGGAAAACATGTGTCATTGAGTTTGATGGGATTGGGAGAAATATAAACAGTTAATCCAGATACTGAACAATAGGATTATAATTTACTATAAACTACCTTAATAACTGGATTTTAAATAAAGTTCTGAGACATACGGTAGCAAATTAAAATGTTGCTTAATATAAGAGTTTTACTGCCCAAAAACAAGCTATTTGGCTTCACAAGTTTCTACTGATGTTCATAATTTTCACTGATCTCCTCATACCAGATGTTATCTAGCCTCTTTCAAATTGTATGGGAAGGCATTGTTCTGTAGGGAAGTATAGTGATGCTAGAAAGTTTGTGAACCCTTTATAATTTTCTCTATTTCTGCATAAATATGACTTCAAATATGCAAGTTTTAAAACTAAAGAGAACACAAATTAACACATAAAACACTATACTTGTTCATTTATTTATTGAGAATAATGATCCATTATGACATGTATTTGAACCTTTGCTTTCAGTAACAGATCTGACCCCCTTAAACAGCAATGACGTCAACAAAACGTTTCTGTTATCTGTTGATCAGTCCTGCACTTCAGCTTGGAGGGATTTTAGACCATTCACCCACACAAGACTGTTTCAGTTCATCAATATGTGACCCTCTGGTTCCTTCCGCTGCGTAAGTCTGGGGAAGAGCCTCTCCGGTCCCGTCAAACGTGTGAGGTTGAAGTGTAAGCCCCCCAAATCCCCGTTTGTGTGGATACTGCGTGATTCATTACCCTGTTGCAAATCAGCACCACAAAATATCAGACAGTACACCACATACAATTAACAGATTCAGCTTTATAATTCTTAATTTGACTAAAGGGTTAGTAAAGAAAAAAAGAAAAGGGCCCATTTTAAATGAAACAGCCTAACGTTCACAAGTTGGAGCTCATGGTTTCCCCTTCGCCGATCCTCCCTTGATCTCCCTGGGCTTCATCGAATCCCGGCCCCACTCTGGGTCAAGCCCTCTGACCTCTTCTCTCTGCCATCTTCTCCTTCCCAAAAGCCCCCAAGCCCAACCTGCATCCCTCACCAGAGAAACCTCCCCTGAATCCATTCATCCCCATTGGATAGCACACATCTCTCCCTTATCTTCAACAGCTCACACAGGGAACAGAAAAACATGAAGCATTTGAACCAGGGCATTATAAATATTTCTGGGATACTTTGCATGAACAATCCTCTTCAGGTCATGCTGCTTCATATTATTGGCTAATTTGCCCTCATATTTGATCTTTTCCTTTCTAATGGCTTTTTTTAGTTGTCTTTGTTGGATTTTAAAAACTTCTCACTCATTTTTGCTACATTATATGCCCTTCCCTTTGCTTTTATGCAACTTCCCTTGTCAGCCACGGTTGCCTAAATCTACCAATTGAGAACAACTTCTTCTGTGGGACGATTAAGGCATGGCGCACATAACAAGATCTTTCTTGAGAAGTGCAGGCTCTGTTAGTAACCTGATTTTGTGTGACTCTTTTTACAACCCACACCTTTGATGTTAACTCATTGATTAGAACACCTGAATCCAAATAGCTTTTGTAGAAGGCATTGCCCCAGAGGTTCACATACTTTTCTGAACTTAGACTGTGATTGTTTAAATGTTATATTCAGCACAATTGTTTGTGTGTTAATAGTTTAGGCAGATAATGTTTGTCAATTACTGTGGCTTACATGAAGGTCAGACCACAATTATCAGTAATTAATGAAGAAAACCAGGTGATTGCAAAGGGTTCACAAGCTTTATCTTGCAACTGCATATGTCAAACAGCCACAGGTGAGAGTGTGGTTCTTGGTAGGAAGTGATGTGGAAATATATGCTTAATCCAAGTTGGTATTCAAGAGGCAATTAACAAGAGTAAAAGTTAACACAAACTTCAAAGTTCAAAGTAAATTTATTTAATTTATTATTGTCACCATCTACAAGCCTGAGATTTGTTTTCTTGTGGGCATACTCAATAAATCCAAGAATCACGATAGAAAGATAGAAAGACCACAATCAACAGGACGGACAATCAAGCAATGGGCAAAAGACAACTGTGCACATAAAAGATCACTAATAACAGTAAATAAATAAACAAAAAATGTTAACAACATGAGATGAAGAGTCCTTGAAAGTGAGCGTATAGGTTATGGTAACAGTTCAATGATGGGGAAAGAGAAGTTGAATGACATTATCCCCTTTGGTTCAGAAGTCTGATGACTGAGGGGCAAGAACTGCTCCTGAACCTGGTGGTGTAAGTCCCGAGGCCCCTGTGCCTTCTTCCTGATGGCAGCAGTTAGAAGAGAGCATGGCCTGGGTGGTGTGGGTCCCTGCTGATGAATGCTGGTTTCCTGTGACAGTGCTCTGTGTAGATGTGCTCATTGGAGGGGAGAGCTTTATCCATGATTGACTGGGCCATTACAATTTCTTTTTGTAGGATATTCCATTCAAGGACATTCATGTTTCCATACCAGGCCATGATGCAACCAGTCAATATACTCTCCACCAAACATCAATAGGAGTTTGTCAAAGCATTAGATGTCATGCCAAATCTTCACAAACTTCTAAGGAAGTAGAGGTGTTGCCGTTCTTTCCAAATAATTGCACTTACATGCTGGGCCCACGAAAGGTTTTCTGAAACAATAACACAGGAATGTAAAGTTGCTGATCTTCTCCAGCTTTGATTCCTAAATGAGGACTGGCACATGGACTCTGGTTTCCTCTTCCTGAAGTCAGTAATCAGCTCCTTGGTCTTTTTGTTGTGAGGGTTTTTTTTTCGTTGCGGCACCACTCAGCCAGATTTTCAATCTCCCTCCTATGTGCTGATCCGTCACCACCTTTGATTCGGCCAACGACAATGGTGTTGTCAGCAAACTTAAATATGGCATTGGAGTTATGCTTAGCCTCACAGTCATAAGCATAAAGCAAGTAGAGCAGGGGGCTATGCACACAGCTTTGTGGTGCATTTGTGCTGATGGGGATTGTGGAGAAGATGTTGTTGCCAATCTGAACCGAATGGAGTCTGCAAGTGAGGAGATCGGAGAACCAGTTGCGCAGGAGGTACTGAGACCAAGATCTTGAAGCTTGTTCATTGGTTTTGAGGGGATGACGACACTGAATGCTGAACTGTGGCCAACGAAGAGCTTCCTGATGTATGCATCGCTGCTGTTTAAACATATTGTGTTGCTTGTTGATAATCCCTCTGTAATACTTCTGTGCATTAACTTTAAAGCAAATGTAAAGAAAGCTAATCTGAAAGGACGTTTTGACTTTGGACTCTGGAAGTATCTAGCCTCACAATTTAATGTACACCATTACCTTTGCTGAGCATCTGTCCAGTAGAGGGAGACAATGCATTTATATACAGCGCCATTACAACTGTGGCAATTCTACATTTTGTAGTCCATATTTGGAAGATCCACGCATTGAGAAGCAAAATTCTCTCATTTTAAGAGTAAAGATCCTCAAAATTTTATGAATTAAACGAGAATTTTATGATGTAATCTGTTTGATTCAAACAGCTTGGTGTAGGCAAAGCTATCATTACATTTCTTACTTCCTGCCTATGTCCATCAGTGGGTCAATTATACTGTGCAGACAATATCCAGAAGCAGTAATGTTTCAATGCAACAAAAGTATATTATACACAGCACAAAACACTCTCCAGACTAATGATAGCTTGCAGGAAAATTGCAGACTGCAAGCAATTCAGATGGAGATATATTGAACACATTGAATGGAATTCAATGTGGGGAAAATGTGAAATTAATAATTTGGCAAGTAAAATTTAAAAAAGCTTAATATCTGAACAGTGAGAGATTGCAGGGCTCTGAAACACAGAGTGATCCGGCTGTCCTAATACATGACTTGCGAAAGGCTTGTATGTGGATGGAGCAAGTAATTGAAAACCTAACAGAATATCACATATAATGCTAGGAGCTTATTACAAAAGCTGAAGTAAAATGATGTTTTATTTCAGTAACATACAGAAGATGCTGGGGTCACTCAGCAGGTCATGCAGCATCTACAGAGGGAACTGAACAGTCAACATTTCACACTGAGACCCTTCATGAGGATGGAAAGGAAGAGAGAAGAAGCCACAACATGTTCAAGGATTAGTCAATGAACCTAGATGAAAATGCCATAATCTTCACTGACTTCATTAGGACATACGTTGACAAGGGTATACCCACAAAATCCCTGAGGCCCTGAATGAACCAGGAGGTTTGTAATCTGCTGGAGGATAGATCTACGGCATTGAGGACTGGTGGTGCAGAGTTAGAAAAGAAGCTGAGGTACAATCTCCAGAGGTTAGCGTGAGCACAAATAAGCAATTCTTGATGCAATTGGAATAACAGATAGATACTCGATAGCTGTGGTAGAGCTTACATGATATAACATCCTACAAGACTAGGTCAGGTAGCATAAATGGCAACAACCCACACTCAAAGAGCACAATGAGCTTCATGCGCTCTTTGATATGACATGCCCACAAGAGCCCTCACATCACCGGATGACCCTGCAGTTTTAGTCTCTGAGACTGATGTCTGGGCACATTTCAAGAGAATGAACCTACAAAAGGCACTTGGCTGAGCATTCAAGGTCTGTGCGGACCAACAGGCTGGAGTTCCCATGATCAGTCTTTCACTTCTGCACTCTGAGTTTCACACCTGCTTCAAAAAGGCGTCTATTATATTGGTGAACAAGAAGAATGTGGCAACCTGCCTCAGTGGCTACCATTTGGTAGCACCTACGTCAACTATAATGAAGTGCTTTGAGAAGTTGCTTGTGATGCAAATCATCTGCGCAATTTACCTATTGCCATAACAAGCCAACAGCAGAAGTGATTCCTCTGGCTCTTCCTTCTGCTCTCGACCATCTGAACAACGGGAACTCATGTACTCATCGACTCCAGTTTGAAGTTCAAAGCAATCATCCCATCCAAACTCATCATCAAGCTTCAAGACCTGAATCTCTACAAGTGGTTACTCAACTTCCTCATCAGCAGACTTCAATAAGCGAGGGTTGGTAGCTACATCTCCTCCGCACTGACCATCAGCACAGGTGCACCTCAAAGTGACTCTTCATACACACGTAACATTGTGGTTATACACTGCTCCAATGCCATCTTCAAATCTGACAATGGTACTACTGATGTTCAACGAATAGCAGCTCAGAATCAGATCTATTATCCCCATCTTATATGATGTGGAATTTTTTGTTTTGAGGCAGCAGCTCAGTGCAAAGACATAAATTTACTATAAATTACAAAATAAAGAAGTAATGCAAAAGTAAGGAATATGAGAGCAATTGTTACATTATGTGGGTTTTGACAGAAGAAAAAATGGATGGAGTAGCTTAGTACGTTCATGCAAGGGTGTTTATTCAGTGTGTCAAAATCAAACTTACAGAAATTAGTAAAAATACTGATAAGAAAATTGCCAATATTTACAAAAAGCTATCTGTCAAAAAGCACTATTATAACTACATACTATGTCTCATGTGAACTCCTGGCAGTCTTAATTTCTCTCTCTCTTACCGGGAGAGAAATGCCATTTTTTTTAGGCAGTCAGACATCTGATCTTTAATTATCCACAAGTTAACTTAAGATTATACGTGAATCAGAATACTATGCATCCAACAATGTAGTTACAATCATATTACAAAATAAACAGAAGTATCTACCTTATCTACCCTAGATACAGTATAAAAACAATATATGCACACTTACACTTCCACATTATAGAAGGAATGGAATATTCTATTGTACATAGTGGGAAAGGAATCATAAAGCCAAACCCTTTAGAACCATTATTAGAATATACCGGGGGAAGACATTGAATGACAGCAGAATGAGAAGGCTGTGCGTGTGTGGTGTGTGTGCATGTGTGTGTATTGCGAGTGTGTGTGGTGCAAGTGTGTGGTGTGTGTGTCATGCATGTGAAGTGTAAGGTATGTGTACATGTGGTGTGCATGCAGTCCGTGTCTGGTGCGTGTGTGTGGTGCGTGTACGTGTGTGTGGGAGAGGTATGCATGTGAGGTATGTGTGAGGTGTGTGTGCATGTGAGGTGCGTGTGTGTGTGGTGTGTATGTGAGTTGATTGTGGGCGTTGTGTGTGTGCTGTATGTGTGTGTGTTTTGTGTGTGCATGTGTGTGTGTTTGTGTGGTGTGTGTGGAATATGCATGTGTGTTTGGTGTATGGTGTGAGAGTGTGTGTGTGTGGCGTGTGGGTGTGTGTATATGTGTTTGGTATGTGGTGTGCGTGTATGTGGTGTATGTGTGAGGTATGTGAGTATGTGGTGTGTGTGTGTGTGTTTGGTGTGTGTGAGCTGTGTGGGGGCGGGGTGAGGTGAGTGTGTGTGTGTTGTGTGTGTGTGGTGTGTGTGTGGTGTGTGTGAGGTGTGTGGTGTGTGTTGTCTGAGTCTGTGCATGTGGGGGGTGTGTGTGGTGTGTCTGTCTGTCTGTGTCTGTGCAAGTGGGGGGGTGGTGTGCCTGTGTGCGTGTGAGAGGTGTGTGTTTGTGTGTGTGAGGTGCATGGTGTCTGAGTGTATGGTGTGTGTGATGTGTGAGTGCGTGTGAGGAGCACGTGTGTGTCTGTGTGCATGTGCGGTGTTTGATCTTTTTACTCCAATAGCATCGCTTCTTATCAGAATTGCTATTATTAGTTTTTCTTGTGAATGTTGCCTATATCATGATATATGCCAGTGATGCTACTGCAAACGTAAATACTTGCATTTGTGCATAGGACACTTCTCAGATGGGTGGATTGAGTAAGAAAGAATGAAGCATTAAGATAATGCTTCCTCCTATGGAACAATCAAAACTATTGAAAAATAAAGGATGAAACATTTAAATCAGAAATAGCATAATTTTCCTCTCAGGGCTTTGTCAGTTTTTGGAATTCTTCCACAAGGGTAGTGGAAGTGGGATCTCTGATTCTTTTTCCAAGGCAAGGTAGATAGATGTTCAATAAGCATTTGGATTGTAGTTGACCAGGGGTGGACAAATGTGAGGTTGAGGTTACAATCCTATCAGTCATGATCATAATTGATCGGCTAAGAAGGCTCAAGAGACCAATTAGTCTACATATGTTGAAAAACTGTGTTTGGAAAATTAGTAGGGCTAACAAATCTGCACTGTGTAATATCCTAGGGTCTTAAAAGAAGTAGCCACCAAGATTCCGTTGAGTACCAATGGATTGGAAAGCCATGTATCTAATATCACCATTTATGAAAGACGACAGATTTTTAATATGATTGTCCTTCAGAAACATGGGTAAACTGCAAGACTAAAAGGATTGTGAGAACTGCTGACATCTTCGGGGTCTCTGGAGATTTTTTATAAGGAGTACACGGGTCCTTAAGTATTGTCAAAGATCCCTTCCATCCACCCTTCAATCTCTTTGAACCCCTACCATCAGCCAGAAGGTACCGTAGCATTAGGATAAGGACGATCACGATGGGAAACAGTTTCTTTCCTAAGGTCTTAAAATTCCTGAACTCCTTGTCCCTACCCATGTCTCATCATGTATGAAGTGCCTGTACTGTTTACTTTTTAACTTGTGTCATAAATGCACCTTGTACTAAATATCAATCTTCTGGAATATATTTTATTATTTGCTAATTGATTTATGGGAATATTACTGTGCTGTGTGGTACATCTTAAGTCTGGAGGAATGTTGTTTTAGTTTGGTGGTATATATTTATGTGGTTGAAATGCAATAAACTTGAACATGAAATTGACATAAATCAAGAAACTAAGCCAGTTAATCTAACATCTGTCACTAGGAAATAACTATTAAGGAAGTAATAGTTGGACATTCAGAAAGCTATAAGACAATCAAGCAGAGTCAATGAGGTTCCATGAAAGTGTGTTTGACAAATTTGCTCTAAGAAATATTAAATCAAGTGGAGCTAATGTGTTTCTGAATCTGAAGATATTTCATAGGATGCCACATAAAAGGTTACTACAGAAGGTAAGAGAGCCAGTATTTGGCAAGGATGAGCAACAGAAAACATTGGATTGGTAATCTCTAATTGGTGGGATGTCAAAGGTTTTAACTATTTACTTTCCGAGGTGAGAGGAGGAAATTTAAAGGAGATGTGTGGGTACTTTTTGTTTTACACTGGGAGGTGAGGCTGCCTGGAACGGGTTGCTAGACATCACGGTAGACGTAGGTACAATTGTGGTGTTTAAGAATGTTTTAAATAGACACATGAACGTGCAGGAAATGGAGGGGCAGAAGAAACTTTGTTTAATTTGGCATGATATTGATGCAGACATTATGGTCCATAGGGGCCTGATCCTACACTGTATGGTTCTATGCTCTACCTGTTTTAGTGAGTTGGATGAAGAGATCCAGTGTACTATAGCCAAATTTACTGATGATGCCAAGTGCTGGTGGGTTAGCAAGTTTTGAGCAGGACACAAAGTGCCTGCAAAGGAGAACTAAAAGACTGTTGAGAGATAGAGGTAGAAAGAGAAAATATGTGGTGAAAGTGAGGAAGGGGTTTTTCTCTTAGGAGTGAAGGAGGGTGACAGGTGAATTGATGGAAGAGTACAGAATGCTGAGAGACATGGATCGAGTGGATAGCCAGAGGCTTCTTCCCAGAGCTGAAATGACAAATATGAGGGGGCATAATTTTAGGGTGATTCGCAGAAAGTATGGGGGGGATGTCAGATGTAATTTTCTTTACATAGAGAAGTGGTGGGTGCGTAGAAAAGACTGCCATGAGTGGTGGTAGACACAGATACAATAGGCATAATTGAAGAAACTCTAAACAGGATAGAAAAATTGGCGACCTATGTAGGCTGGAATGGTTAGATTAATCTTAGACCTTAAGATAGAGGAGCAGAATTAGATATTTGGCCTATCATCTTCACTCTGCCATTTCATCATGGCTGATCCAAATTTCCTCTCAGCCATAATATCCTGCCTTCTCCCCATATCCCTTCATGCTCTGACTAATCAAATATCTGTTAACCTCTGCCTTAAATTTACATAAAGACTTGGCCTCCACAGCTGCCTGTGGCAAAGAAATCCACAGACGCACCACTCTTTTCCTAAAGAAATTCCACCTCATCTCCAACACCCCTCTTTTTGGAGGCTGTGTCCTCGGGTCTTAGACTCTCCCAACAAAGAAAACATCCTCTCCAAAGAAAACATCTATTCTATCAAGGCCTTTCTCCATTTGATAGGTTTCAATGAGGTCACACCTCATTCTTTTGAATTCTAGTGAATACAGACCCAACACTCTCCATATAACAAGTTATTCAATCCTTGAACCTCCTTTGAACCCTCTCCAGTTTCAGTACATCCTTTCCAAGGGGCCCCAAACCTGCTCACAATACTCCAAGTGAGGCCTCACCAGTTCTTTATAAAGTTTCAACATTACATCCTTGCATTTATATTTCTAGTCCTCTCGAAATGAATGCCAACATTGCATTTACCTTCCTCACCACAGACTCAACCTGCAAATTAACCGTTAGGGAATGCTGCACAAGGACTCCCAAGTCCCTTTGCACCTCATATTTTTGTATTTTCTCTCCATGTAGAAAATAGTCAACCCTTTTATTTCTTCTACCTGAATGCATGACCATACACATCCCAAAACTATATTCCATCTGCCATTTCTTTGCCCATTCTCCTAATTTGTCTAAGTCCTTCTGGAAACTCTCTACTACCTGCTTTATCCATGCTAGAGTCTTTCCTGTAATACCATGGACTCATAGCTTGTTAAGCAGCCTCGTGTGTGGCATCTTGGCAAAGGCCTTCTGAAAATCCAAGTACACAACATCAAGCGATTCTCCTTTGTCTATCCTGCTTGTTATTTCTTCAAAGAATTTCAACAGATTAGTCAGGCAAGATTTTCCTTTGAGGAAACTATGCTATGGCCTATTTTATCATGTGCCTCCAAGTACTCTGAGACTTCATCCTTAATCATCGACTCCAACGTTTTCCCAATCACTGAAGTCAGACTAACTGGCCTATAGTTTCTTTTCTTCCACCTCTCTCCTTTCTTGAAATTTGCAATTTTCCAGTCTTCCAGAACCATTCCAGAATCTAGTGATTCTTGAAAGATCTTTTATAATGCCTCCATGATCTCTTCAGCCACTGCTTTCAGAACTCTGGGGTGAACAGCATCTGGTTCAGGTGACTTATCTACTGTCAGACCTTTCCATTTCCCAAGAACCTTCTCCTTAGTTATGGCAACTTCACACACTTCATGCCCCCTGACACCTGGAACTTCCACCATACTGCTAGTGCCTTCCTCTGTGAAGAGTAATGCAAACTACTTATTTAGTCTGTCCGTCATTAGGTAGTCCCCCATTACTACCTCTCCAACATTATTTTTCAGGAATAGAGCATGTCGGTCGGGTTAGTATTTTGCTCTGGGTGTTGGATTTGGGAATCCTGGAAATCTTCCAGCCTTCCAGATGGCCACATCTGCACCAGGTGCACCAAGATACGGCTCCTGAGAGACCGTGTTAGGGATCTGGAGCTGCGGCTCGATGACCTACAGCTTATTGGGGGGGAGATAGAGAGGAGCTACAAGGAGTTGGTCACCTCAAGGCTGCAGGAGTTAGATAAATAGGTGACAGTCAGGGAAGGGAAGAGCTCAGATAGTGGAGAGCACCCCTGTGGCCATCCCCCTCAGAAATCGTTATCTCGTTTTGGATGCGGTTGGGGTGGAGGGTATGACCTGACAGAGCATGACCAAAGCAATCGGGTCTCTGGCACTGAGCCTAGTTCCGTGAAGCAGAAGGGAAAGAGGAAGATGAGGAATGCGGTAGTCATAGGGGATTTCATAGTGAGGGAACAGATAGGAGATTCTGTCAACCTGATAGAGATATTCACATGGTGGGTTGCTTCCCAGGAGCCAGGGTACAGGATGTCTCGGACCAGTGGCAGAGTATTCTGAAGGGAGAGGGTGAACAGCCAGAAGTTTTGGTACACAACAGTACCAATGCCATAGGTAGAAAAAGGGAGGAGGTCCTGTAGGAAGCTGAAAGGCAGGGCCTCTAGGGTAGGAATCTCAGGATTGCTGGCTGTGCCATGTGCTATCGAGTGCAAGAATTGCATGATCAGGCATATCAATGTGTGGCTGAGAAACTTGTGTAGGAGGCAGGGCTTCAGATTCCTGGATTATTGGGGCCTCTTCTGGGGAGGTACAACCTGTACAAAAGGATGGGTTACGCCCAAAACCAAAGGGGTCCGATATCCTAGCTTACACACTTAATAGAACTGTTCGGGAGGGTTTAAACTAATTTGGCAGGGGTTGGGAACCAGAATGATAGGGTTGAGGAAGGGGAAATCAAAATTAAATCGAAGATAGCGTGCAACAGAGATAATAAAAAGGACAAGCAGGAGATGAGGCTTAATCATAGCCAGTGGGATGATTTACAGGGCAATAGAGGTGTGGTGTAGTTAAAACAGAAAGCTACAAATACTGGACAGAAAGTGTTATATTTGAATGCATGCAACATAAGGAATAAAATGGATGATCTTGAAATTCAGCTACAGAATGGCGAGTATGACGTTGTGGCCATCTCTGAAACTTGGCTAAAGAATGGCTGCCATTGGGAGCTGAATGTCCAAGGATATAAGGTGCTTTGGAAAGATAGGTTAGTAGGCAGAGGGGGTGGTGTAGCTCTGTGTATAAGAAATAATATTAAATCATTAGAAAGAGATGACATAGGATTGGAAGGTGTAGAGTCTCTATGGGTTGTGTTAAGAAATGGCAAGGGTAAAAGGACCCTAATGTCAGTTGGATACAGGCCTTCAAACAGCAGCTGGGATGTGGATTACAAATTACAACAGGAGATAGAAAAGGTATGTCAGAAAGGCAATGTCATGATAACTTTTGGGGATTTCAACATGAATGTGGATTGGGAAAACCAGGCCAGTACTGGACCTCAAGGGAGACAATTTGTAGAACGTCTAAGGGATGGATTTTTAGAACAGCTTGTTGTTAAGCCCAGTAGGGGATCGACTATGCTGGATTGGGTGTTGTGCAATGGCACAGAGGTGATAAGAGAGCTTAAAGTTAAGGAATCCTTAGGGAACAGTGATCACAATACGATTAAGTTCACATTGAAATTTGAGAGGAAAAAATAAAATCCAATGTGTCAGTATTTCAGCGGAATAAAGAAAATTACAATGGCATGAGAGGGGAAGTGGCTGAAGTTGACTAGAAAGGGACATTTGCAGGAAGGACAGCAGAGTAACAATGGCTGGAGTTTCTGCGAAAAATGAGGGAAGTAAAAGACAGGTATATTCCAAATAAGAAGAAATTTTTAAAAGGCAAGGACACTACCATAGCTGACAAGTGAAGTTAGAGCCAAAGTAAAAGCAAAAGAGAGGGCATACAAGGAAGCTAGAGCTAGTGGGAAGATAGAGGATTGGGAGACTTTTAAAACCTTGCAGAAGGAAACTAAAAGGTCATTAGGAAGGAAAAGATGAATTGTGAAAGGAAGCTGGCGACTAATATCAAAGAAGATACTAAAAGCATTTTTTCAGTATATAAAGGGTAAAAGAGAGTTGAGGGTAGATATAGGACCAATAAAAAATGTCGCTGGAGATATTGTAATGAAAGTCGCAGAGATGGCAGAGGAACTAAATGCCTATTTTGCATCTGTCTTCACAGTAGAAGACATCTGCAGTATACTGGACATTCAAGAGTGTCAGGGAAGTGAAATATGGTCAGTGAAAATTATGGCTGAGAAGGTGCTCAGGAAGGTTAATGGTTTGAGGGTGGATAATTCTCCTGAATCTGATGGAATACACCCTTGGGTTCTGAAGGAAAGAGCTGGAAAGATTACAGAGGCATTAATAATGATCTTTCAAGAATCGATAGATTCTGCATTGTACTGGATGACTGGAAAACTTAAAATGATAGTCCGCTATCTAAGAAGGGTGGGAGGCACCAGAAAGGAAACTATAGACCTGTTAGTCTGACATCAGTGATTGGGAAGTTGTTGGAATCGATTGTTAGGCATGAGATTACGGAGTACCTGCAGGCACATGACACGATAGCCAAAGCCAGCATGGTTTCCTGAAAGGAAAACCCTGCCTGACTAACCTACTGCAATTCTTTGAGGAAATTACAAGCAGGGTAGACAAAGGAGATGCAGTAAATGTGGTGTACTTGGATTTTCAGATGGCTTTTGACAAGGTGCTGCATATGAGGATGCTTAGCAAGATAAGAGCTCATGGAATTACAGGGAAGTTACTAGTACGGGTGGAGCTTTGGCTGGTCATCAGAAAACAGAGAGTGGGAATAATGGTATCCTATTCTGGCTGGATACCAGTTACCAGGGGAGTTCCATTGGAGTCGGTGTAGGGACCACTGCTTTTTATGATGTATGTCAATGATTTAGACAATGGGATTAATGGATCTGTGGCTAAATTTGCCAATAATACAAAGACAGGTGGAGGAACAGGTAGTGTTGAGGAAACAGAGAGCCTGCAGAGAGACTTAGATAGTTTAAGGGAATGGGTAAAGAAGTAGCAAACAAAATACGATGTTGGAAAGTGCATGGTCATGCACTTTGGTGGAAGAAATAAACGGGCAGACTATTAATTAGATTGGGAGAGAATTCAGAATGCACAGATGCAAAGGGACTTGGGAGTCCTTGTGGAAGATATCCCAAAGGTAAACCTCCAGATTGAGTCAGTTGTGAAGAAGGCAAATGCAATGTTGGCATAAATTTCTAGAGGTATAGAATATAAGAGCAGGGATGTGATGTTGAGGCTCTATAAGGCACTTGTGAGACCACACTTGGAGTATTGTGTTCAGTTTTGGGCTCCTTATTGTAGAAAGGATATACTGACATTGGAGAGGGTTCAGAGAAGATTAACAAGAATGATTCCAGGAATGAAAGGATTACCGTATGAGGAACGTCTGGCAGTGCTTGTGCTGTATTCCCTGGAGGTCAGGAGAATAAGGGGCGATCTCATAGAAACATTCCAAATATTAAAAGGCCTGAACAGATTAGATATGCTGAAGTTATTTCCCATGGTAGGGGAGTCTAGGACAAGAGGGCATGACTTCAGTATTGAAAGACGTCCAATTAGAACTAAGATGTGGAGAAATTACTTTCGTCAGATGGTGATAAATCTGTGGAATTTGTTGCCACGAGCAGCTCTGGAGGTCAAGTCATTGGGTGGATTTAAGGTAGAGATAGATAGGTTCTTGATTAGCCAGGGCATCAAAGGGTATGGGGAGAAGGCAGGGGAGTGGGGATGACTGGAAGAATTGGATCAACACATGATTGAATGGTGGAGACTCACTGAGCCAAATGGCCCACTTCTGCTTCTATATCTTTTGGTCTTATGGTCTCTTTAATATTATTGGCTAGCTTACTGTCATATTTCATCATTACCTTCTTAATGATTATTTTAGTGGCCTTCTGTTGGTATTTGAGAGCTTCCCAATTCTCTAACTTCTCACAAATTTTTGCTCTATTATATGCCATCTTTTTGGCTTTTATGCTGGCTTGTTAGCCACAGTTGTGTTATCTTCCCTTTAGAATACTTCTTCCTCTTTGGGATGTATATATCCTGTGTCTTCCAAGTTGCTTCCAGAAAATCCAACCATTTCTGCTCTGCTATCATCCCTGCCAATATTCTTTTCCAATCAATTCTGGCTAATTACTCTCTCATGCCTCTGTAATCTGCTCTGCTCTACTATAATAATGATACATTTGACTTCGCTTCTCCTCAGATTTTGGGGTGAATTTGATCATATTGTGATCATATTCCTCAAAGGGTTCTTTTGCCTTAAGCTCTCTAATCAATTCCAGTTCATTGCACAACACCCAATCCAGAACAGCTGATCCTCTAGTGGGTTCAAGCACGAGCTGCTCAAAACAGCCATCTTGTAGGCACTCCAGCAATTCCCCTCCTGTAATCCAGCACCAACATGTTTTTCCCAATCTAGCTGAAATTCGCCATGACTATTGTAACATTGCCTTTTTGGCATGCATTTTCCATTTCCCATTGTAATTTGTTGACCACATCCTTACTACTGTTTGGGGGTCTGTATAAATCTTCTATCAGCATCCTTTTACCCGTGCTGTTCCTTAGCTCTGCTCATAATGATTCAACACTTTCTAACTTTATGTCAACTCTTACTAAGCATTTGATTTCATTTGTTACCTACAGAACAATGCCACCACCTCTGCCTTCCTGCCTGTCCTTTCGATACAATGTGTATCCTTGGATATTAAATTCCCAGCTATAATCTTTCAGCCATGATTTAGTGACACCTACAACATCATACCTGCAACTGTGCTGCAAGTTCACCTATCTTATTCCGTATACTTCACTCATTCAGATATAACACCTTCAGTCCTGTATTCACCCTTTTCAATTTTGTCACACCATGCTCAACATTTTGATTCCTAACTTTGTCTGAGATCTTACCAACATCTGCCACTACAACCTCTCCACTAGCTATTCTGGCACTCTGGTTCCCATTCCCCTGCAACTCCAGTTTGAACCTAACTGTACAGCATTAACAAACCTTCCCACTCAGTATTAGTTCCCCCTCCAGTTCAGGTGCAAACCATTTTTTTCTGTACAGGTCCCACCTTCCCTGGAAGAGAGCCCAATGATCCAAAAACCTTATGCCCTCCCTCCTACACCAACTCCTTAGTCACATATTAAACTGTATAATCTTCCTAGTTCCAGCCTCACCTTTTAATCTTAGAGTAGGTTAGAAGGTCAGCTCAACATCAGGGGCTAATGGATCTCTACTGGTCTATGTTATCTGCCAGGAGAAAGCAAGAAAAATCAAATTCCTACTTAAATCGAGTGAAAGTGCAAAATACTATCATACAAAAGGATCTAGTGCATGAACACAGAGCTGGCATGCAGATATAACAATAATTTTTAATAAAACACAAATGGATGTTGATTTTTACTGTAAGGGGTATGGTGTATAAAAGGAAAGGTTTAATGTAAATTTGCAGGACTGTGGAGGGACTATACCTACGGTACTGCATCCAGTTGTGGTTTCCATGTTTGTAGGTGGATGTACTTGCATTGGTTACTTCACAGAGATAGTTTTCTGGATTGATTCATATGATCCAAATGATGGGAGGTTCCACAGTGTGGTCCTACACTCAATGGTGTGTAGAACAAGAGGTGGTCTCATTAAAACATAGATTATTAATGGAAATGAAAGGATTGGAAATAATAAGTGGTTGTTTTCTCTAGTGAGCTTATCTAGAATGGAAAGGTATATTTCAGAATAAGAAGTTGTTTGTTTTAATACACGAGGGAGAATTTCTGATCCTCGAGAGCCATGAATCTTTGTAATTTATGACCCCAGTGAGCTGTGGAGACAGAGTTGTTGAATATTTCAAAGCAAAGATTGAATGTATTTGATCCAAATGAAAGTCAAGGGATCTGGTAAGCAAGGAATAAAGTAGTGTTGGGTTAAATTGCATCAGCCAAGATTTTATTAAAAGGAGGAACTGGCTCAAGGGGGTGACTGACTTTCTCCTGTTCCTGTTTTTTTTTTACATATACTGCATTGCAATATGGAGGAAATGTTTAATTGATTATGTTACGGTAACACTGATGAGATTTTACCCAATCAACAACATCATTAGATTATTATTAGGTTACCATTTGTGGAACCTTCCTGTGCGGTTTCTATATTTGAACAATGACTACTGGCTTTGGCACATTCTAAAGCTGTGGAATATGTTATGTAAATGCTAGCTTTCATTTTTATCAAATGTGATGATTTTTATGATTTAATTTCATCATATTAGAAGCTGTAATGCTCATTTTTATCTGTAAAAGACAATCAATATATCAAATTTTGAAGAAAAATGGTTAGTGTCCATGGGATCTGAATACAAAATCGGACTGGTTAGAAGAGAGAGAAGATGAAAGTGGAGGGTTTTATTGTAATTGAAAACTAGTAACTAGCAGAGTACTGTAACATAGGAATCAATGTTGGCACTTTCCTGTTTGTTACATTCATTAACTGAGATGGGAATGTAAGAGTTCGTGATTGCAGATGGGGCCTTAAGTGACAGAAAGATATTGAACTGCAGGTAAAATACGTAGAATTTAATCCCAGTAAGTGTGAGGTGATGTATTTTCAGGAGTCAGGTAATGGCAGGGGCTACACCAAGAACAGCAAGGATACAGGAAGTATTGAGGGGAAAAAAGGTGGCTGCCGAGACAAACAGTTTGCTGAAGGAGGCTTCAACAGGACATAGCATCTAAGAGCAGGGAGGTCTCAGTACAACTGTAAAGATGCTAAGAGACAGTACCAAGTCAAGTTTATTGTCATTTAACTACTGTATATACATGTATATAGCATATATAATCATATAATCTATATTGAAATGAGACATTTCTCCAAATTAGGATGTAAAGTAAATAACACACATAACACCTCAATAGCTTATGAAGGTAAGGATAAAATCTACAGATGAATCACACAAAATAACAAACTGAAATGTATTAATATTAAATTCTTTAAGGTACAGAACAATGACAATTTGTATACGATGCAACAGGGAGTTCAGAAGCCTAATGGACTGGGGGATGACACTGCTTCTCGTCCTGACCGTTCTTGTTTTTATGCGTCATAGTCTCTTGCCTGATGGTAGAAAATCAAAGAGGATGCTGGATGGATGGGTGGGAACCTTAATAATACTGAGGGCTCTGCATATGTAGCACTCCTGATAAATGTCCTCAATGGATGGTAGGCAGGCCCCTATGGTCTTCTCAGCCATTCTCATAGTCTTTTGTAGGGACTTCTGGTCCTGTTTGTTCCTAAACCAGATGGAGATGCAACTTCTCAGTGGTGCTCCTGTAAAATGCAGTTAAGATTGGGGGTGAGAGTGTTGCTTCTCTCAGTCTTCTTAGTAAGTGGAGGCACTGCTCTTCCTTCTTGTTCAGGCAGGTGATAATAAGGGTCCAGTTGAGGTCATCCGTGATGTGAATTCCCAGGAACATGGAGGAGCCATGTATTTGCAGAGAGGGATGGTTCTTTTCCATTTTCCTGAAGTCCACAATGATTTTCTTTGTCTTCTCTAATTTCAGGCTTTAGTTGTTCTCATGCCAGTCCACTAGCTCCTCCACTTCCTTCCTACACTCCATTTCGTCATCATTCTGAATAAGGCCAACCTCTGTTGTGTCACCCAGTCTAAAGCAGAGTCCCAGACCAATCATCAGAGCTTACATGCTGTAACAGGCTACAAAACAAAGTCGAACAACATTGCTGACAACAGCACAACCCTTCCCAATGAGCTTAACGCATTTTATACACAATTTCAATAGAAAGGGATGGGTACTTCACCACCCATCCCATCTGAACCCACAGTCACTGTTGCAGACATAAGATCAGTCAAAACCACTATCATCCAGTACCTAAAAAGTAACAAGATATGATGCCAAAAGGCTACTGCCTAGTGGATTGATAACTACAGTCATGAATTGCTTTGAGAGGCTGTCCATTGTACATATTAACTTAAGCCTTTCAGATAATCTAGTCCCACTGCAATACACCTAGTATCCAAACAGGTCCACAGTGAATACCATCTCTCTGGCCCTACACTGAAGCATCTGGACAGTAAAGGCATTTACAGTAGACTATAGTTTAGTGACTACAGCTAGGCTTTCGATACTTTAATTCCAAGTAAACCCCAGCCCCTAGAACTCCGCACTTCCCAATGCAACTGTATCCTTGACTTCCTGACCAACAGACAGCAATCAATAATGCTAACAACACCACTTCTGCTACGATTATTCTAATCACTGGTCCTCCTCAAGATTGTTTCATCAGCCACCAACTCCACTTCCGGCACACTCATAACTGCTTAGCCTGGTTCTAAATCCATCTACAAGATTGCAAATGATACACCTTACTGTGTTATATCTAAAGTAATGATGAGTTTGAGTGCAGGAAGGAGATAGACAGCTTACTAACAGTATTATGACAGCAACCTTTCCCGCAACGCCAGCAAAACAAAAGAGCTATTGTTGACTTCAGGAAGGGTGATGATTCATCAACAGTGTTGAGGCTCACAGCTTCAAGTTCCCAGCAGTGAACATCACCAATAGGCTGCCCTGGTCCAACCATGTAGATGTCACAGTGAATATAGCTCACATACACCTCTATTTCCTCTGGATGCTGAAGAAATTTGGCATGTCTTCATTGACCCTTTCCAATTTTTATCAATGCTCCATAGAAAGCATCTGATCTGGATGTAGAAAGGGAGCATGGTGTCTGTGATGTGCTGAGCTGAATCCACGACTCTGCAATTTCTAGCATGTGCCATGGATGTTAGTTATCTTAGTTATGGGGAGTGACTTGATGGGCTGAGTTTGCTTTCTTTGGAGCAAGAGGAGCTGAGATCAGACCTGACAAAGGTATACAACATCATGAGAGTAAGGATCTCTGCTCTCTGCAAGGCTTAGATTATCTCCAGCCGAAGTTCCTCCTTCAGAGCACTGGAGGAGGAACCACCACCCCTTTTCCTCCCACATTTTCAAGTATCTTTCAAGGGTAAGTAAGCCAAAGACAGCATTCCCACTGAGGCCCAAGTCCTAGGAGTAATGCCCTAATCACTCTCTATCATCTCTGCTGGACACACCAAATAATAACATTCACTGAAGGGACTATGCATAGAAACCACCTTTTGCTTTATTGATTTCTGTCCACTGTGTTTCATTAATTGCATTACCTGTACTTATTTTTCCTACCAAAATGCTACAATTCATACCTTTCAGTATCAAATTTCTCTGCTTACTATTTGCTGATGCCACCAGCCTGTTTATATCTTCTGTCATAATTCGCATGATCTATTTTCTCTACACATTCTTAATGAGCACAAAATTAAACAAAATTATCTAAGTGATGAGCACTGAAGGGACTGTTGAAGTTAGAGAGTTGTGCCGAAATGGATGGGGAAGCACTGAATTAATAAGTAATGAATAGAATGTGTTAGTAATGAATAGGAGTAGAGCTTCATTTTCTGGTGTATTCATAAACTTTCTTACAGTAGTCTTTAACAGTGTAACATCATTTGCAGTTAATTAAAATATTCATGCAGACAAGGGACTTTAATATAATATCTATGTGGGCTTGCTACATTTTAAAGATTGTGTGATATCTCCCAAAGTCAAGGAATGATGGGAAGGTTCAGGAAAAAATATTTTAATTATCAAACTTTGAACTTGATATGCTCATCACAGTATAAGTTTTTCATCCAATGCCCAGTTTTGCCAGTGAGAGCAGAAAGAATTATTGTTGAATAATTATATTCTGCAATAATTAAAGTGGACAAAGGAAAATTTAATCCTTGGTGACATGAAAGCATAATCACCTCTGTTGCTTTGGGAATACATTTGATTCAACGGTGAATAGGGAAGTGGTATGATGCCTGGTAAGACTATCAGAAAGGGGCTGCAGTATGTCATCAGAAAGAACTACATTTTCATACAGTAGGTGATTCTGACAATGAACAAAGTAACTTGTTACACAAACAGTAGGCATACATATTTTCATCTTCTGCCACTCAGCATGTTAAGCTGAAGATGACAGGATCATTATCATCAAAAATACCTAAATCTGGCCATTTTATTTGGATGTGAAGTAAGCTTGTTTCACATTTATAATGCATGAAATATGGCTCATCAATAATTAAGCAGCAAATGCCATTTGATTCTTTGATAGCTTCAGCAAGAGCATACCCAGAGACTATTTTATCACCTGTGGTGCATCATCTTCAAGTGAGATGCTGCTGACAAACTCAAATTATTAATCATGCCTTCTACAGCTTAGTCCTTGTAACCATGGGTGGGAGTGATGAGGATGACAAGACAGCTGTGACCATGTGTGTGAACTTGCAAATGTGTGTGCAGTCAGTGTCAAGGAGAGATTAGCAAATGCACAGCTAGGCAGACAAACATCAAAGACCATCACAAATATATTCTCATTGGATTCATCCCCATTAGAGAGAAAAAATGTCCCAACATTTTTATGAATCTAAAACTATAGTGCTGCAAATTAGATAACCTACTGCTGAATACAACATCACAACCGTAATATCACGAAGTATATAAAATTACAATAAAATATATTCAAGTTTTATAGTTGCTTAAATGTTTATATTAAATGGCTCTGAAGGCAAAATATTATGAAACCTAGCAGCTGCTATGGTATATTGTAAGTTAAAGTCATTTATTTAAAGTTATTTATCTGCAGAGTGTGAGTGACACTGACAAAAATGTATTTAGTGAGAGATGATAGTATGCCACCTTGCATTGGCTCCTCTACAAGACCCGTTGTAAGAAAGCAACCGATGGACATTGTATTCAGTCAGTCATTATAAACATACATTCAATTTTTTTAAGATTCATCCAAAATTAAATAAAGACTATTTTGAACAATGCAAGTTACTATACTTAGATAACTAAAATTGAACAGCAGTCATGAATTTGAAAGCACATCCTTGTTAATTCAACAAATTTTGTAGTGACTTCCAAGAAAAAGCAAGTATATTATGTAACAATGATTAAACAAAAATTTATTGAAGCATTTTGAAGCACATCACCACTTTGGTTTGAATTTACTGTATTTCATGTAACATCCAAGTATTTAATCTTTAGTTTATGGGAAAATCTAAGATATGTCTCCACGTATATTCGTTGATCTACCTTTGCTGTTCACCTGGTCTTGAGGCATCCAGAATTCTCTCCAAGGTTGAGAGGAGCAATAGGGCCACACCCATGGTCCAAGAGATCAAGAAAGGGAAGGCTGGGCTGTTGGTAGACGCAGGGACTTCAAAGTGAACGTCAACCCTGTGCTGCGTACCATGCAGTATCCCCTGCCATGAATAGAAGACATATTTTCATCTTTGTCATGCGGGGAGAGGTTTTCAAAGATTGACTTGTCACAAGCCTATCTGCAAATGGAGAGCAAGGAGCCAAGCAGGAATTTCCTCAAAATCAAAACTCACAAGGGACTGTTCCTTTATAATTGTCTTATCTTTGGCATCACATCAGCTCCAGCAATTTGGCAAAGAGCAATGGACCAAATGATCCAAGATATCCCAAGAAAATTATGTTACCTTGATGACATCATCGTGACTGACAAGAATGATGAAGAGCACCTCCAGAACATTGGTAACGTGCTTATCAGGCTGAGTGAATATGGTCTGCATGCAAACAAAGAGAAATGTGAGTTTTTCAAGAATGAAATCTCATATTGTGGACATGTCATTGATAAGCATGGCTTACGTAGGTCACAAGAGAGGATTGAAGCAGTGCTACAGACACACGAACCAGAAATGTATCATAACTCAGCTCTGTAAACTGCTACCACTGGTTTTATCCAAATATTGCCACAGTACTTCACCCATTGATTGCAGACAAGAGAAAAGCAGGAGTGATCAGAAAGATGTGAAAGAGTATTTAAGGAAACAAAGAGACTAATTACATCAGATGAATTGCTCACCTTTTATGAGCTGTCTCTGCCCATCAGACTGGTGTCCCTTTATGGCATTGGAGCCATTTTGTCTCACACTATGAACACGGATCTGAATGTCCAATCGTGTTTGCCTCAAGATCACTGACGAGCGCAGAACGCAACTATGCATAGATTGAGCAAAAGCCCTTAGTCTAGTATGGGTAATAAGGAAGTTCCACCATTACCTCTACAGACAAAAGTTCACTCTGGAGACAGGACAGGACACCAGCCCCTTGTGTCCATCTTCAATCGCAGGAAGGGAATTCCAGTGATGCCTTCTACTTGGCTACAACGTTGGGCTCTGTTTCTAGGAGCTCACTCTTATGACATAGAGTTCAAGAGTACCAAAGCAACACAGCAACACTGATGGTTTGTCACTGCTGGCAACTGAAGAAGTTGTCTTCATTCTGTAACCCAGCATAAGTGTTCCACACAGTTTTGATAGACCAGCTGCCAGTAATAAATTCTGAAATACAAAGGGAAACGAGCAATGACTTGACATTGTCAATAGCCTATGATATCACCATGCAAGGATGGCCTACTCATGATAATCTCATGTTTATAGAGTTCTCAGTGAGACGAGACTGTCTGCATATCAAAAAACGCTGACACATGGATCTCGTGTTGTGGTTCCCTCTAAACCATGCACCAGAGTGTTAGAGAATCTGCATGAAGGACCCCTGTGCAGAGGATCAAGATGAAGAGTCTTGCCTGAAGCTATGTGTGGCAGTTGAGAATAGATAGACAGATTGAAGACATGACCAAAAGCTGTTCGTGATGCCACGAAGATCAAAATACACCTCCACTACCACCATTAGGCCCATGAGTGACCATCTTCACCATGGCCAGGAGTGCATATTGACTTTGCTGTGCCTTTCATGGACTCCACATTTCTAATTGCTATTTATATTCATTCAAAATGGTCTGAAGTCATATCAAGAAGTCAACCACATCAGAAAGGGCTGTTTCTGCTCTCAGGACTATCTTCACCAGAAATGATTTACCTGAACAAATTGAGTGACAATGGACCAGAATACACGTCGGAAGATTTCAGACTGTTCATGAAGAAAACTGACATCAACCATTTCAAGTCACGTCCTCACCACCCTTCAACAAAAGGGTGAGCTGAAAGGTTTGTCCACATCAGCAAGTACATTAAAGCTATGGACAAGGAGGACGTTTCTCTACAGCACAGGGTGGACAACTTCCTTTTTGTGTATTGGAACTCTGTTCACATGACAACAAATCAAACATCTACAATGCTGTTCATAAGCAGGAGTCTAAGATCTTGCATTGACCTCCTGAAACCAGATCTAAGGAGGAAAGTACAGAATAAGCAGCTAGATCAGTTGCCAAGAAAATCAGCAAGGAACTTCGAGGTTGCTTAGGAAGTCCCAGCGCATAATTACCATGAAGACAAGTGGATACCTGATAGGATAGCTACAAGAACAAGACAACTGATGTGCACGTGGATGTTGGAGATCATACATGGAGATGTCATGTGGACCAGATATTGGAAGTTCAGTTGAACACGCCTGAATCGACTGCATCCAACAAGATGGACACTTTACAGCCACCAGACCTATCTCTCAGGGATGGTCATGTCAAGGACAGCAACATGACACCTGCAAAAGAGAAAGTTGTCTTTGACAAGACACCAGCCAAACCTAATGCCACTCCACAGGTCCAAAGGCACTGTCCTGAAAGAAACAGAGTGCCACTCAAAAGATTGAATCTTTAGTAGAGTGAAGCTAGTTATGGACTGTTATTATGAAAGCATGTTTATCTGAATACGGTTTACTAAAGGGAAATTGAATGTTTTGTTACACATACAGTTTTATGTCACACTAATCTAAAGGGGGAGGAAGTGTAATATATTGATCTATTTCTTTTAGCACAATGACTCGCCTTGGCACTAATTATTGACTGATAATTTAGCATGTGCATTGATTTGGTGCTCTCTGCAAAGTGAAAATACACATCGACTGCCTCTCCGAGTGTGTGCCATTATTTAATTTATATGTAGTTATACAGACATAACTCCGGGTAACAATAAAAAAGAGTGCATTTGGACAGAACTGACAACAGTAAAAGTCGATATTTTAAGTTTGCAAAAAGTGCTTTAAATGATTCTAAGAAAGGAAATTAGAAAACAATGGATTCTCTAATCATCCTATAAGTTTGTTCTCCATAATTACATTTACACAAAAAATCAATGGTAGAGCTGAGGAACAGAGTGACTTGGTAAATGTCCATAAATCCCATAAGACTGTAGCACCAGTTGATGTGAGGCAAAATGTATATAGGTTCTTGCCTTCATCAGACAAGGGCTAGAATATCAGAGCAGGGAAATTATGGTACAACAGTATACAGTATTGCTAAGCTGGAATACTGTGTGATTTATTTGCTACACCATAAGGAGGATACGATTGCACAGAAGAGGGTGTAGAAGGGATTTGCTGGGTTGTTGAAAGTAATAAAGACATATGCTGGAGATCTAAAACAGAAAGAGAAAAAGCTGGAAATACTCCACAGGCCAAGCCACAAACAGAGTCAACATTTCAGATCAAAGACCCTACATCAGAACTGAAAAAGAGTCAAAAGATGTTTGTAAACCTGCAGTGAGGTGGGGTAGGAGGATATTTCTGTGAGGGTAAAACTGTGGTGACCATGGAGCTAAACTTAAATGAAGGTAGGGCAGGCCATAATTATCAGGAAAGAGAAACAGAACAGAAAAACACAGACCTTTTCTTTATCATAGACAAAGGAAAGAGTGAGTTGCAAAATGCCAACCAGTCAGATGAAGACAGAATGGAAATAGGGAGCAAAAGTAATGAAACTCTAGAGTTCCAGCTGAGTGCAGAAGGCAGCACCAATGCAGTTATCAGTGCACCAGGGAGAGAAGCGAGGAACTGGTAGGACTGAAACAAAGACTGTTCCTCATATCCCCCAAACAGATGTGTAGTGTGGGCCCATGTGAGTGACTATAGCTATACTATTGATCTAGAGGAAATTACTTGCCTGGTTTAGAGGAACAAGAAGCAACAAACAAACTAAAATATACCTTGGCAGTGTTTCAAAAGTTATGTTGCTTTAATATTTGCTAAAATCCTTGGCAAAAACAGGTTTCCTGATAATTCAAGCTGTTTAGCTGTGGCTGATGGGGTAATGGAGGGTATGAATCGGGCAAAACAAATGACACAGTGCATCTCGCCAACTGAACAGTCAAAGGCCCTTTGAACTTGGAGTCATACAGCATGGAAGTGCATCTTCAAGCCACTATGTCCATGCAGGCCACAAAGCATCTATCTACTAATTCCACGGGTACACAGTCTGAGGGTGGGGAGAAATTTTCTTCCAGCTTGCTCAAAAGCTACATTTCACAGCAAACATTTTTGCTGCTTGCAGCCATTCACTTAGCCAGCACCTCTTCCCCAGGGCACCACTGCTCAGTACAAGAGGACATGGCTTTAAGGTAAGGGGTGGGAAGTTCAAGGGGGATATTAGAAGAAGGTTTTTCACTCAGAGAGTGGTTGGTGCGTGGAATGCACTGCCTGAGTCAGTGGTGGAGGCAGATACATTAGTGAAGTTTAAGAGACTACTAGGCAGGTATGTGGAGGAATTTAAGGTGGGGTGTTATATGGGAGGCAGGGTTTGAGGGTCAGCACAACATTGTGGGCCGAAGGGCCTGTACTGTGCTGTACTATTCTATGTTCTATTTTCTATTCTGTCCACAAGAATTCCTTTGTAGATTCGTGACTGTGTTCTCTGGGAGAAAGAGAATGTAGTATTATAAAATTAGCAGGGAAGGACTACATGGAGGAAAGGAGAAAGGGGGTAGAGGAAAAATACTAATTTTGAAGGTGTCTGTAACAACTTCTGGAGAACTTTAATCAATTAATAATGAAAAACAGTGCAATCACTGCCAATCATCAGTGCAATTGGGTGAAGCACAGCAATGACTTCCTAGCAGCAAATGAAACTACTGCAATCAATAGTCTGCAACTTCCCTTTTGGAGTTGAGCTTTTGAACTGCCTGTACAACCTGGCCTTTTAGCAATATGAACTGAAGTCTCAATGGTGCAGGATGGTTGAGATGTGGTGTGTCTGGACCGAATCAAGGTGGCCGGGCCCAGGCCCGGGAGGAGGGAATGAGCCAATTTTGGCTATTGCTGGAGTGGACTTGGAAGTGATTCAAAGCGCAAAACCGAGGCGAAGCAAAGTCAAGGAGGCGGGGCCTGGGCCTGGGCCTGAGAGCAAGGAACAAGCCAGCGTATGACTGATTTAAGCAGAATAGAAACGTCAAGTATAGGCCAAATCAAGGTGGTGGGGCCTGAGCCCGAGGCGAGGAATGGCCTGCCTCTTTGCTGATTTAAGTCCCAGGCCAGATTGAAAATGTCAGAGTGCTGGAGCCAGAAGAGGGGCGAGCCAGTGCTCAGCTCACTGCTCGCGTGGTTTACTCATCTCTGTGCCGAACAGAGGCTGTGGCCTTCAACTACCAGGCTCCTGGATCGACCGCAGTGATGACTGACTTCATGGCTGTGGACTCACTTTCGTGAACTTCAAATCTGAATGTTATTTGCTTACTTTTATTGTTTACACGACTTATTTTTTTCCGCACTTTAGGTGTTTGACGGTCTCTTTTTTTAAATGGCTTCTATTGTGTTTCTTTACTTTGTGGCTGTCTGTAAGAAGGCAAATCTCAAGGTTGTATATAGTATGCATACTTTGATTTGAAATGTATATTGTACTTGGCAATGCAGTAAATGTAGCAGCCAATTTACCTGTGACAAGTTTCCACAAAGGAGACATGGAAATCTGACAGTTCAACTGCGATTTTGTTTAAACAATACTGAGGCAAATTGTTTGCTGAGATCTACCCAGATCTACTTGCAAATAGGCCTTCAATCAGGCAACAAGTTTAAGCTGAAATGCAGCCTCCCACTTACAGAGATCCAGAGACACCTGTGTGCAGATGTTTCAGCTTTCTGGTGTGGGAATCAGCTCGGTGATCCCAAGTCAGGCTATAAACTTGTTCCAATACAGAAATCCAATTCAATGAATGAATGGCAGAGGCTGCTGGAAAAATGCAAGTAGCATTTTTTTTAATTGGATTTAAATGCATTAAAATGTTTTAATTGTTATTAGATGAATATATATTTTAATACCTGATTTGTTAAATAACTCAATCTTAACAGATTCTGCAAGTTTTCAAATGTTCCTAAATGCCAGATATTTACAAACATTCAATGGCAGGTTCAATGACAAAGCTAATCAGTCACTATAGCTACAGACAAAGCCCGGCTCTCACTGTGTACGCTGGATTTATCAGAAACAAGAGAAAATCTCTTGCTGGAAATCCAGGCAACACACACAAACATGCTGAGGAATTGAGCAAGCCAGGCAGCATCTGTGGAAAAAAGAACAGTCGACATTTTGGGCCGAGAGCCTTCAGCAGTCCTGCTGCCTGGCCTGCTGAGTTCCTCCAGCATTTTGTGCATTACCCTGGATTTAACATTGCCAAGTACTGGACCAACAACATTTTGAGGGGTCACCAGTAAGTAGAAACAAAGCTGGACCAGTGACATTAGCACAGTGGCTCCAACATCCGAGTTGGGGCTGGGTCTCCTGAGGTGTGAAACTAACCTCCAAATCACCCCAAGTTCCTACAAGGCATATCAGGAGTGTTGTGCAGTATTTCTCACTTGTCTGACATGGTGCAAGTCCAATTATTTTCAAGGAGCTCAATACTATTTGCAACAAAGCAAGCTGTTTGAATTGCATGCTATCAGTTGCCCTCAACCTTTGCTTCTTCACCATCAGACCAGTGTGGTTGCAGTATGCACCATCTGCAAAATGCACAAATGCACTGCAGTTATTAACACAGGCTACTCATCCAGTACCTCCAAACCATGACATCTGCCACCAATGAAAGACCAATGAAAGCAGGCACATAGGGTCTGCATCATTGACAGGTTCCACTCTTGGAAAAACATTGCCAGAAGCCTCATTATTCCTGAGTCTAAATCGAGGGACTATCTACCCAGCAAGGCAGCTGGAGAATCTTCAGTGGAAGGACTGTAGCAGTTCAAGAAGACAGTTCAGTGCCATGATGGGCAATGAACTAGTCAACAACATCATAATAGCAAAAATTAATGTAAATAAAACACAGCAGAAAATGACTGCAGTGAACTTAGTTAAAAATGAGTGAAAGGGAGGCAATAGAGGGAAGTAGGCAATTCTCATGATATAGTCAACTAGAACAACTGGGCAAGTGTGTTAGTGAATGAATAACTTAACACAGCCAAGTATGAAGTGAGAGATTTGGGAAAATTAAACCAGGCAGGATATATACAGTGAATGACAGGGCCTTGAGAATGTTTTATCCGAGAGGCCAGGGGGTACAAGTACAGAGTTCCCTGAAAATGGCAACAGAGTTGAACTCAATAGTGAAGAAGGCATATGCCATACTGGCCTTAAATGCCAGAACACCGAGCACTGAGATTTCACGTCACTCCTGAAGAAGATATTGATGAGTCTACATTAGGAGCACTGTGCACAGTTCTGGCTGGATGAGAGTATTCTTACTAGACTGAAGAAGGCTGAGGTATGACCTGACAGAATCATGAGCAGCAGAGAAAGGGTGGAAAGTCACAGTACTTTTCCCCATGGTAGGTGAGTCTAAAAACTACAGAGCACTGGTTGAAAGTGAGAAAGGAAAGATTTAAAGGCAACCTGAGGTTCTTCATAACAAAGCTAGCACTTGCATTCCTGAAGTAGAAGATGCCCCAACCCTATAAAATCAATTAATTTTTATCATAATTGTCCTGATATGATGTACTTCCCTTGCATCTTTGGGCCACACAATACTGCTCTTGTCATTTTAATTTTGATCAGATGTGAGCTATTTACTTTCTGGAGCTATGGTAATATGATGATCAGAATCAAGTTTAATATCACCAGCAAATCTCAAAATTTGTTGTCTTTGCAACAGCAGTATAATGCAATACATAAAACTGTGAATTACAGTAGGTATGTATAGTATGTATATGAAATAGTTAAATTAAATAAGTAGTGCAAAAATAGAAATAAAAAGTGATGGGGTTATGTTAATGGTTCAATGTTCAATGTTCAATGTTCAATGTCCATTCAGAAATCGAATGGCAGAGGGGAAGAAGCTGTTTCTGAATTGTTGAGTGTGTGCCTTCATGCTTCTGTACCTCCTTTCCAGTGATAGCAATAGAACAAGGCATGACCTGGGTGAAGGGGTCCTTGTGATGGATGCCACCTTTTTGAGGCATCACTCCTTGAAGATGTCTTGGATACTGTGGAGGTTAGTTCTCATGAAGGAGCTGACAAAGTTTACAACTCTCTGCAGCTTACCTCGATCCTGTGCAGTGGACCCTCACTCCATACCAGATGGAGATGCAGCCAGTTAGAATGCTCTCCACAGTACATCTGAAGAAATTTGCAAGTGTTTTTGGTGACATACCAAATCTCCTCAAACTCCTAATGAAATATAGCCACTGTCTTGCCTTCTTTGTAGCAGCATCGATATGTTGGGTCCAGGTTAGATCCTCAGAGATATTGACACCCAGGAACTTGAAATTGCTCACTCTCTCCACTTCCGATCCTCTTTGAGGACTAGTGTGTGTTCCCTCATCTTACCCCTTCTGAAATCCACAGACAATTCTCTGGTCTTACTGACACTGAGTGCAAATTTGTTGCTATGACACCACTCAACCAGCTGATAAATCTTGCTCCTGTATGCTCTCTCATCTCCATTTCAGATTCTGATTGTATCATCAGCAAACTTATAGATGGAACTTGAGCTGTGCCTAGCCACACAGTCATGGATGTAGAGAGAGTAGAGCAGTGGGCTAAGCACACATCCCTGAGGCGTACCAGTGGTGATTGTTGGCGAGGTGGAGATGTTATTTCTGATACACACATATTCAAGTCAAGTCGTTTATTGTAATTTAAAGATAAAAATGTATATAATGTATATAGCCATATAATGTATAGAGAAATGATATAGAAAGATTGTGGTCTTTTGGTTAGGAAGTCATGGATCCAGTTGCGGAGGGAGGTACAGAGACCCAGGTTCTAAAGCTTTCATTCAGAACTTTAGGAATGATAATGTTAAACACTGAGCTGCAATTAATAAACAGCATCCTGACATAGGTAGTTGTATTACTGACATTAGGGTACCGCCCCAACAAATGACGAATCTCCTTCAGAGCAGGTGCACCACATGGCTGTTTAGCCTTCTGAGCTACTCACTTGGCACTTGTGCTGTGTGGCTAAGCAGAGTTCCAATGCCAAATTTAACTTTGCTGATGACACCACTGTCACTGGCTCAATCAAAAGTGGTGAGGAATCAGCATATAGGAGGGAGGCTGAAAATCTGGCTGAGTGGAGCCATAACAATAAACTCTCACTCAATGTCAGCAAGACCAAAGAGATTTGACTTCAGGAGTAGGACACCAGAGGTCCATGAGCCAGTCCTCACAGGAGGATCAGAGGTGGAGAGGGTCAGTAACTTTATGTTCCTCAGTGTTATAATTTCAGAGGACCTGCCCTGGACCCAGCACATAAGCGCGATTATGAAGGAGGAATGGCAGCACCTCTTCTTCCTTAGGAGTTGAAAGCTTTGACAAACTTCTGAATATGTGTGGTGGAGAGTATATCAACAGGTTGTTTTGCAGCCTGGTATGAATCACCAATGTCCTTGACCAGAAAATCCTACAAAAAGTAGTGGATACAGCTAGTCCATTATGGGTAAAGCCCTCCCCACCTGAGCACATCTATATGGAGCATTGTCACAGGAAAGCAGCACCCATCAGCAGGGACCCCCACTGTGGAGGTCATGGTCTCTTCTCACTGCTGCCATCAGGAAGAAGGTACAGGAGCCCCAAGACAGGCCACCAAGCTCAGGAACAGCTATTACCCCTCAACAACCAGGTTCTGGAACCAAAGGGATTAACTTCACTTGCCCCATCATTAAACTGTTCCTTCAACCTATGGACTGACTTTCAAGGACTCCTCATATCATGTTCTTGATAGTTATTGCTATTTTTTTATTATTCTTTCTCTTTTTTTCTTTTGTACGGTCTGTGTTCTTTTACACACTGCTTGCCTGTCTGTGCTGTTGGGTGCGATCTTTCATTGATTCTATCATCGTTCTGGAATTTACTGAGTATGCTCATAAGAAAGTGAATCTCAGAGTTGTATAAGGTGACATGTGTACTTTGATAATAAATTTGCTTTGAACTTTAATTTCAGCATCCAAATTCTACTTGTGCAAAATAAATGATAGAAGATGAATGTGCTACGATTACCCGCATAATATTTTAATAAATTGTCTACCCTATTAATCCATGGCAAAGTAAAATTTGAGGCAATCTGAGGGAAATTACACCCATGATGTGTTTCCATTATTTTTATCATATTTTCTGTCAAACAGGTGAGATAAAACAGATAGCTGTTAAGACATTGATTGTATAAATGAAAAAATAAAAAGCTAAACAATCGATTTGTTTCTTAGGTAAAAGAAAATGAGGCTCCTAACCGGATCACAGTTCACTAAGTTTGTCCCTGTAACTTCTTCTAAAATGTAACTTAATTTAGTGATAACATTAAATTATAAGTAAAATATAATGTTTATATCACATTTTAATTTTATACAGCTTACTTTTCATTTTCTAATTGCACTTCCCTGCAATCAAGTAATCAGTTATTGCTAATAGCAACTAGTTGGATGACAAATTTAATTACATTTTATCCATTTAGTGAAATGGGCTACAGCTTAATAAAATTGATTTATTATGTTATTAGCACAGCATCCTTCACAATCATACTGCATTTATCAAAAGCCAATCACTTGTTGAATGTTAATGTTAAAGGTTGTGCCTGCATCTCCTTTCATTTATAACATCAATTTTATGTGCTTAATTTTCCACAATACCCTCGCTTCTACTTTAAAGAGACCAATCTATCCTGAAGCATAATCCCTTGATGAATGTCTATTATCTTCCAAATCCTCATTTATTTCCAATTCCAATTTCTTACAAATCATGGTTCATGCATTTGATCACACTCCTGCCAAGGTTAGCACTATCAGATAGAATACTTAACATTTATAGTACTCTCATAGGTCCCCCAATCCAAATATTCACAAATAAGTGCCCACTGACATTAAAAACAAAATCTGCTAGGTGTGCATGCTGCAATGCCAGGAACCAGGCAGAGGACCCTGCCCTCCCTGTTGATGTACCTGCTTCACTGAGAACGTGCCTACTAGGAACTCTGTTCTCCTTGCCATTCCACACTGCTGGGCTACGAACCTGCACACTGAGAACCTGGCGCCAAACCCTGTACTCCATGCATCTAGCAACAAATCACTTCATGGCTCTGTGGCAGGGCTGGTGTTAGGCAAGTACAGTGACTGTATCGAGTTTGCAGGCCATTGCTGGATACTGGCAGCAGTTATTACATCAATTGACAGACTGCGTGACATCTCTCATCCCTCGCATGACAGCTGTTGTCTCCCTCTCTCTCTTAATTTAGCTGCACAGATCTCTTCAGCCTGTTAACTGTACAGGCCACAATAAAATCACTCCTCCTAACATTGACACAAATTTAGAAAGAAAACAGTTCATGGCTACTTAATAAGATATGGCAGCTAAGATTGGTTAGACATGATGAACTCATTGTGAGGTTTCCTGCTTGCCCCGTAACCTATCAGTGCTCGTAATTAAAATTGGGGAAATAACTAAAGGGACCAGGAGAAGCAGAAGCTAATCCATAGCTGCAATAGGGTAGGTAAGGATCAGTATTTGTTTTAAAAACTGCAAATACTGGAAACACTCAGCATGTGAGACACCATCCGTGGGAAAATAAGGTTTTAGGTTGAAGATCCTTTGGCAGAACTGCAAAAGGAAAAAAATCAAACTTCTTTAATTTTTGGAGAAACAGGAAAGAGGCTAAATTGTAGAGATCATCTACTCAAAGTGGAAAAAAATCAAACTTCTTTAATTTTTGGAGAAACAGGAAAGAGGCTAAATTGTAGAGATCATCTACTCAAAGTGTTAATACAGACAGGAAGAAAAACAATGAACTGAGGCATTGAGATGGGGGCAGATAGAGAGTGAAAATCCAAAGAGATGTAGAAGTTGCAATTGGCAAGGCGGTCAGTGATGTCCTGCATGAGAAAACCAGAGACAGTATCAGAATTAGATGACTTACCACACAAGTAGCCAGTTCTGATATAGGCAGAAAAAGTGAATGACCTGAAGTATCAGAACTCAATATAGAGCCCAGATGGGAGATGAGGTGTTATTCCCCAAGCTTAAATCATTATGGTGCAGCAGACAACAAACTGACATGTCAAGATAGAAGAGAGATGGAAAATCAAAGCATGAATCAACAAGGACCTCTGAAGCAACCGTTACTGATTGAATGCAGGTACTCCATAAATCAATCACCTAATACGCTTTTGGTTTCTCCATTGTAAAGAGCAGCAAATGCAGTAGAATAAATCCAAGTGAATCACTGCTTCAATAGAAAGACTATTTGCATCCCGGGCAACAGGAAAGGAAGAGGTGAAAAGATAGATGTAACAGCTCTTGTGATTGGATGATGAGCACCAGGCCAACTTTCTCCCTGTCCTGATGAGGAGAGTGAGGAACAAAAGAAATGTGTGAAGTAGATAAGAGCTCACATTGAGTAACTTCTCCTTCAGCTGCACTCACTTTCTGCAAATCAAAGGTGGGAATTCACATGGGTCCCCCACGCATAGCCCTGGGAGTACAGTACTTGCATAAATGAACAAACGCAGTCTCGCTTCAGATTAAGAACAGCTAAAAAATTGAAATTAAATAACAGAGTATTCTCTTGCGCGGTAAATCATTTGAAATGAGTATTACAAAGGATCCCCTAATCCAGAATGCAGCCTGAGGCCTCAGACACACTTCCAGTGAGCTCAGTCCATCTAAAACACAGATAAGTCAAGAATATTAAGTACATTTTCTCTGAAAATTAAATTAGAATAAAGTACAAATCAATATTAGTCTTAAAAGGCACAAACAGGTTTTCACCTCCCTTGATCAATATTCTAAAAATAGAAGTAGCACATTTGTCAATATGACAGTAATTATTGTTTTAAAATAATCTATCACATAAATGCCTCAAAATTAGTAGCTTTAATAATATTTCCACTGGCTACAGAAGACAGGCATGAATAATTCTAATGAACAAGCAAATGAAAGCTTTCATTTAAAAACATTATATGTGTCCAAAAAAAGATGTTTTGGAAGGACTGCACAGGTTGAGATCCCGAACATTTTATTATTTAAATTGGTCCGAAAAGCTGGAAAGCAATTTAGTTGGGTTATTGCCACAAGGCTTCACATTTCATGCTGTACTTCTCAGATGTTATTAGCACAGTGCGTTGGCGTATAAAGTTGAAGCAGCAAATATACTATGTCCATAAGTCACCAATGAGTTACCCAACCCACCTCAGTTTCAACAGCAAAGGTCAGTATTTCATCTGACTAACAGATAACCTATTTTTGCTATACGTGAGAAGAATAACAGTATATAGATTTTTTTTTGGACTACTATAGCTTTATACTACAGTTTGTTTTTAAAATACTAACTTGAAAATGGGATTTTACTCTGACCTTGCACAAAGTTGTTCATCATTGTTTATCTAGATCCAAAATATTTTCTTCTTCCATCCCAACTATATTCATACCATTGGGTTTTAGACAACTTAGGTGAAGCTGTTTGCATTAAGCCTCCAGTCTGGTAGTGGAGAAGCCCAAGAGCATATTGGTCAGTGTGGGTATGGGAAGGGAGCTGAAATGGCATGCAACTGGAAGCTCAGGATGACCATTGAGGACAAAGTGTAGGTGCTTTGCAAAATCAGTCTCCTTATCTCCTGTTGCTCTCATCAATATAAAAGAGATCACAATTAAAGGGCCAAATGCAGTAAATCAAGTTGGAGGATATACCTGCGAGTTTAGAGGCTAGCTCAGGACCTTGTGTTTTATGCCTGTTATGATTGCAGCAGCAATCAATATGAAACCGAGACAGGGTTTAAAACAAATCCCGAGATTTTTAACCTCTGCTCAAAACTTAGAAAAGTAAACAAAGAACTAACTTAACTGGAAGTTAACAGTTAGGCGGCAATATCTAACAAACAGTCAAACTTAGAAACTGTTCTTAATGAGTTCTCATCCAAGCACAGTCTTAAAGTGATAAATTCAAAAAGTCCATGTGATTTGTACAGTCAGTAAGGACAGACTTTCCTGAAACATCAACGATTCCTTTGAAGTAATGATGAATCTGCCGATCCCACAGCCAGGAGATGCCTTGTTTGAAGAAATCACAAGGAAACAAAAGGAACTGACCTTTTGACAAGTTAGGGAAAAGGGAAATACAATGAGATCTAGGTGTCTTGTTCATCAGTCACTGAAAGTAAGCATGCAGGTACAGCAGGCAGTGAAGAAAGCTAATGGCATGTTGGCCTTCATGACAAGGGGAGTTGAGTATAGGAGCAAAGAGGTCCTTCTGCAGTTGTACAGGCCTCTGATGAGACCACACCTGGAGTATTGTGTTCAGTTTTGGTCTCCAAATTTGAGGAAGGACATTCTTGCTATTGAGGGAGTGCAGCGTAGGTTCACAAGGTTGATTCCCGGGATGGCTGGACTGTCATATGTTGAAAGATTGGAGCAACTGGGCTTGTATACACTGGAATTTAGAAGGATAAGAGGGAATCTGATTGAAACATATAAGATTATTAAGGGATTGGTCACGCTAGAGGCAGGAAACATGTTCCTGCTGTTGGGGAAGTCTAGAACCAGAGGCCACAGTTTAAGAATAAGGGGTAGGCCATTTAGAACAGAGTTAAGGAAAAACTTTTTCACCCAGAGAGTTGTGGATCTGTGGAATGCTCTGCCTTGGAAGGCAGTGGAGGTCAGTTCTCTGGATGCTTTCAAGAAAGAGTTAGATAGAGCTCTTAAAGATAGTGGAGTCAAAGGATATGGGGAGAAGGCAGGAACAGGGTACTGACTGTGGATGATCAGCCATGATCACAGTGAATGGCGGTGCTGGCTCGAAGGGCTGAATTGCCTACTCCTGCACCTATTGTCTATTGCCTTTTGACTGGAGGGTGGTCACTGCACAAACCTTCCCGAACTTGCAGGGGTTCAACTCAAATGTGCATGCCACAATTCCTGAACGAAGTCACGAAGGTCTATCATTCCCCAAAATGCTGAATGACATTAACCTTATCCAATCCTTTGAACTCAGATAACTCCAGTAATCCCTTCACTCTCCGATACTGGACTGTAAGGGAAAAATAAACGTCCAACAAACAAAACTGGTGGAGCCTCCACATCTCCGACCGGCAACAACAACGTTGCACAAAAATAAAAATGAGAACATTACCCCACGGTCAAGTGACAACTACAACATCCCACTCACCTGTGTTCAAACTGTGGGTATGTAACATGTATCTCTCATGAAAAATGTCAGATGTCAAAGAGATGATGGAAAAATCGTCGGTCTGCTCAAAACTTATTGGTCTTACAGTACAAGAAGTAGTTGATGAAGAAATGCTGTCAACTGGCACGTTCTGGCCTGAGGAGGACAAGCTCAGGGATGCACTAAAGCTCAGAGGCTTCATGGGGATAGGACGCAGTCTAGGATCCATCTGTCATCAGATATTGAGGGGCTCAGCCAGAGTAAAGCCTCTCAAATGCTTGACATTTGTGTCATCCAAAAGACCATATCAATGGCAATGGTGCCTAGTAAGCAACTGTGACAACACTACCAATATATAGAAGCAACAAGGCTATTCATGTATAGACCGACCAATTCTTATTCAACTTTTGTACTTGTATGTACACATTCTTGAATAAAAATCGTTTTTGAAAAAGAAAGAAATCGGTTCCTGAACTACGATAGTCCAGCAAAGTGTGGGCTTATTGGAGATCAGGTGATGCTGGAATCTATTTGTTGAATGAAGCACCAATGAAGCTTTCAAAACAATTTTCAATTCAATATTCTACTGGTCATCCTTTAGAATCCACTGAAAGGAAACATTGATCCAGATTTAGCCAGTTGTTGCTGGCAGTCCTTCGATACACTCACACACTGCACATGGCTAGATCCAGTGCAGACTTCTTTTCAATAGGAACTCTAGGGTTCTGCATTAAAAGAAAAGGCAAGCTTTTATTCTCTTTTTTGTTTTGTTGATAATTATTAAAGTTTTTCTATTTTCTACAGAAAAAGTCTTTAATTCTTTGCTTCCTTATTAACAGTTTTAAACTTGGAAAACACTGACAGTTTTGATAGTTATGAGAGCTTGGAGCAATCTACTCAAGACTTTTTAACCTTATTTGTATCAAATTCATCTTCCTTCCATTTATTGTACATAATAATGCTTCATAGATCTTTGTATGTGTTTATATCTATGGGATCAACATATTTCCTTTAGATTGTAACATAACCCTCTGCTCAATGCAGGAAAATCGCAGAACTATTGCTGTATAGTGGTTCTCAGCAGTGCCTTCAGATTATATCATTGTCAAAACCATCCTGAAATGTGCTTTGAACTGACTTATCCTGTATAAGGAAACAACTAACTAAAGTCTAAGCATCATGTTGACACTAAGCATTACATTAGTGGATGGAATTTAATGCAGATAAGTGTGAAGTGTTACACTTTGGTAGGACCAAGCAGGCTAGGTCTTACACAGTGAAAGGTAGGGCGCTGAGGAGTGTGGTAGATCAAAGGAATCTCGGAACCCAGACCCGTAATTTGTTGAAAGTAGCATCAGAGGTAGATAAAGTCATAAAGAAAGCTTTTGGAACATAGGCCTTCATAAATCAATATATTGAGTACAGGAGATGGAATGTTATGTTGATGTTGTACAAGACATTGGTGAGGCCTAATTTGTAGTATTGTGTGCCGTTTTGGTCACCCATTACAGGAAAGATGTAAATAAATTTGAAAGAGTGGAGAGAAAATTTGCAAGGATGTTTCCAGAGCTAGACGACCTGAGTTATAAGGAAAGATTGAACAGATTAGGACTTTATTCTTTAAAACAAAGAAGTCAGAGGAGATATGATGGAAGTATACAAAAGTATGAGGGGTATAGATAGGGTATTTGCAAGCCGGCTTTTTTCCACGGAGATTTGGTGGGGCTATAACCAGAGGTCATGGGTTAAGGGTGAAAGCTGAAAAGTAAGGGAAACATGAGGGGAAACTTCTTCACTCAAAGGGTTGTGAGAGTGTGGGATGAGCTGACAGCACAAGTGGTGCATGCAAGCTCAATTTCATTGTTTAAACAAAGTTTGGGTAGGTACATGGATGGTAAGGGAATGGAGGGGTATGATCCAGTGCAGGTCATTGGGAGTAGGCAGTTCAAATTCTTTTGATGTGGACTAGATGGGCTAAAGGGTCTGTTTCTATGCTGTACTCCTCTATGGCTGTATGAAAAAAAATCACCCATACACTTTTTTTTAATTTGTTTACCTCCTGCATTTTAAGGGAAAATGTAGCTTTTGATAATTTGTAACCAAAGTACTGGATGGGGAATACTTATATTATAAATTTGAATGACCAAGAGTCACTAAGTTACACTATGTGAGGAAATTAAAGGAAAAGGTCACTTTAGGGAATGTCTCGGTTGATTTTCAGCCACAACTCCCTCATAATTCCCTCTCTGTGTCCTCTCTGTGTTCAACACCTCAGTATAACAAATAGACTTCTTCCAAAGTAGCCATTTTATAGCCTTCAGAATTCAAGTGAAGATTCAAGCTGATCATATTATTCTTCTTTTTCTGATACAGGAGAAAGTAGCATTATGCAAAATTTAAGTTGTCACCTGATTGGACACAATAGGTCTGAGTTCAATTGGTTCAGCAAATTGACATGGAAATATGCTGATTATCTCATTTGTTTCCTCATATATTTAAGCAGATTACTCAAGTATTCAACACAGTTTCCACTCAAATATCTAATGTAACAAAAATATAGTTTATGGCTTACTTCCTCCCCATTACCAATCATTCAACAATCTGAAGTGATCTCATATTAGAGACACCAATTGATTTGAATTTCACAAGTGACCCTCATACAAAGACATAAAAGAGATTGCAGTTGTTGGAAATCTGAATCAACACATCCAAAATGCTGGAGGAACAGCAGGTCAGGCAGCATCTATGGAGGAAAATGAATAGTGAATATTTTGGGCTGAGATCCTAATGAAGAGACCTGGCCTGAAACTTTGACTGCTCACTTTCCTCCATAGATGCTACCTGACCTGCCGAAATCCTCCAGCATTTGTGTGCATCGACACTCTAATGTTTCTTTATTAAACAAATGCAGTCAATGTCTCCCAATCAACCTGGCATTTCATTTCCTCAAAACTCACATCAAATATTCTTCTGATGTTACCATTTCACCATTTTTAACCTTCTCCCCAAAATGAGCGCCAAAGTCTTGTCTGGTTTCTTTACTAAGTTGATTTAAAATTGAGTAACAGGCCAAACAAGTAGTGCTGATCTAGCCACTCTTTATACATAGAACATAGAATAGTACAGCACATTACAGGCCCTTCGGCCCACAATGTTGCACCGACCTTCAAACCCTGCCTCACATATAACCCCCCACCTTAAATTCCTCCATATACCATATACAGCTCTGTTGAAATCAAATCACCCAAAGGCAAGATTGCCCCCAATTATTGATGAAACTAAATGGAGTCTATGGAAAATACGACATGCCTAATGTTCATTTGTATGCTGTACTTGACCATGCTGGTACAAAAACTAAATTTAAAATTGTGGGAATATCTCATATATGTCTAATACTTAATAACATCGGATTAAAATATTTGCTCAGTATCACATTTCTACTTGTGTTGGTTGTTGTTTACAAATTGTCTCCCATAATTCCTTCTCTTCTACAGCATTTACATTCCAAGGAGTATTGCCTTGGCTGTAAAGTGTTTTGGGACATCTTGAGGTAATGAAGATGCCAAATTCATGTTAGCTTTTTTTTAAAAAAAAAGATTTCTGTTACATTTTTTTAAAGAATATGCTGTCAATTTAAAGTGATAATGAACCTTAGATGCAGTGTTTGATTACCTCCAACTCCAAATATTCATATAAGGATTTTCTGTTGTACAATGGCTAGTACTACTCAAGAGTGTTTGCACATATTTTATAAAAGAGCTTTGGAGGGATAACTGTGAGAACATTAATCTTAATAATTTTCCCTTACCAGCAGCAATTCATTTGTTAAATGATATATCAAATACAATTGCACAGCTTAATTTTTCATTGTTTTCTTTTCAATTGTATTTCACATTGAATTTACAAAGGACTGGGAATTTGTCAATGTTTAATGCCCGAAAAGGGAAGATGACCGAAAAGAGGCAATTGTCACCAAGTTTCTCAGGTAATAAAAATGCTAATGCAAAAAGATTTCATCAAGTGCAATAAGATTAACTGTCTATTGAAATTCTGAAATGCCACGAAAAGCAAATATTGCAAGTCATAATTAGTTTCTCACAACTGTGCTATTTTCAGCTATTATAGCTTAACAAGTGATATATTTATCATTACCGGCTGCAGGGTCTTTACATAACAGATTAAGATGACATTACTTCAGACTTCAGCGGTCACTCAGCATGTTCAGTCCACATCAACATTAATACTCTACTGTACTTTTATCTTTTTCCATCTACATCCACCAGGTTACCCTCCTATATCCTTCTCTAACAACTGTCCAACCCTCCCACATACAGTACATCATTTACTATAACTAATCTCTGGGGGAGAAAGGTCCACATTTTCACCATTCTCTGGGCAAAGAAATTCCTTCTGAATTCCCTTATTGATGGTCTTTCCCCAAAAGCAGAATCGTCCTTTCCTTATCCACTCAATTAAAACCATTCACAATTCAAAAAGCTTCATTCAGTTCATATATCAATCGTCTTTTCTCAAGTAAAAAGAGACTCAAACAATTCATATTTTCCAGAGTTTTACAATTAGTTATTTCTGCTACAATCCAAGCATATCTTATTGAGTTGTACAGCATAAACCAGGTCCACCTCATCTATGCTGAGTATGATGCCTATTTCTATCAATCCCACTTCCCTGTATTAATTCCTCATCCTTCTATGGCATGCTCATTCAAGTACCAGTGAAGATGATTCTTAAATGTGGTTACCAATCCTGTCTCCACCACTTCTGGCAGTTCATGTCAAATAGCATCTACTCTGTATTAAAATTTTACCACCCAGATCCCCTGTAAACCTTATTTCTCTCACCATAAAACTATTTCTCTTAATTCTAGACATCCATCTCATAGTAAACAGGTATTGGCTACCTACCCTTTCGATCTTTGCATGATTTTCTGGTACATATTTCATATACTTCTATTATGTCAAATCTCAGCCTCCCTTTTTCCATGGAAAAGGACTTGCTCTAGCAATCTTTCCTGATAAGTCAAGCTGCACAACCTTTGCATCCTCTCCACGGCCTCCATGGTCGGCAGAGTTCTACACTGAATACTCTGAATAATCGAACTGAGGTTTGAAACAAAAAACAAAATGCTGGAACAACACAACGGGTCAAGCAGCAAAAGGTACAAGTTGACATTTTGGGGTCAAGATTCTGCATCAGGACTGAAAGGGAAATGGAAAGATTGCAAATGGAAAGCATTAGGGAAGAAGACTAAAGCTGATAGCTAATAGCCACTAGGTGCGGAGAGGAGGTGGAGGAATGAAAAGAGAACGAAATCCGGTGGAAAGGCAACTGGTATGAGTGGAGAAAATCAGCAGTTTGAACTACCTGAAAATTAGAAAATTCAATATTCACACTATTGGGTTGTAAGCTACCCTAGTGGAATATTAGATACAGTATTGTTCTTCCAATCTATATTTAGCATCTGTCCAGCAATGGAGAAGGCCAAGGAAAGACACGTCGATGTGACAGTGGGAAGGAGAGATAAAATGGCATGCAAGCAGAAGTTCAAAATTGTTGTAGTTGATAGAGTGAAGCGCTCCACAGAAGTTCTCTTGTCTATACTTGGTTTCGACAACACAGAGGAGACCACACCATGAGCATCAACTGCAGTAGACCAGTTTGAAGGAAGTGCAAGTGAACCTGGATGGACTCTAGATAGTAGTGGCGCTTGAAACAAAGAGACAGGTGTTACCTCTACCTCTATGATTGTAGCAGAAAAGTCAGGTATAGGAAGAGGTACTGCCATCTGAGGCTTGATATGGTTTTAGCTTGATTCTCTACTTTTTGATTCTGGAAATAAATTAGTGTTTTTCTCATAGCCTTGTTAACCTGTGGCAAGAGGTGTACATGGTAATCTGAGATCCTTTTGTTCTTCCATGCCATCTAGACTTACATCGAAGTTATACCTCCCTATTCTTCCCAAATGCAACACCTCATTGCTAACTGTGCTGTATTCATTCATCAACTTTGCACATCATGAAAGCTTACTTGTTACATCTGTAATGTACAACACTTCTTTTAGCTGCCCAAGAAATTGGTATCATCTCTCATTTAGAAATTGTGTTTAGAAATAACTTGTCAAAGTAGACTGCTGAAAAATGTATTACCTTTGTAAATGAAATGTACTAGATTTTAATTTCAGCATAATATACTCTAACAAGTATTATAAGATTTCAATAAAGTCAACAGAGTGAATTTCTGAAGCTGAGCATAACATCTTGGACTACTGACCATAATTTCTGGTTAATTACATTATACCTGAAGTAAGCTTAAAACCCATGGCTGTGTACGTACATCGACTGATGCTTCTGGACACATCATCAGAGATGTTTCTGGAATCATTGGGTGTTTCGGGTCTTTCTACATCATACACCCTCCTCCAGGTGACCCAGCCGGGGCTGATCAGACCACAGCTTGTGTCAGATGCAATTCAGGTTTTCCTAAAAATTGCTTTTTTTATATAAATTAGAACCACTGAATTACATAATTTGTTGTGGTTTGAAAATTTTAATATTGACATAGAAAACGAGATCATTATCAAAGTGTCACACCAAGACCTGTGAGATCTAATAGCGACATGATCAAAGGCTTAATTAAAATGCTGCTTTAAAGGAGCATCTTAAGGAAGGAGAGAGGTAGAGTGCATTATGCATGAACAAGGGAGACCACAACAGGATGAGGGAGGAGTTGGCTAATGTGGATCGGAAGCACAGGCTATTTGGTAGGACAGTTGAGGAACAGTGGAATAGTTTCAAAGAGATTTTTCACATTGCTCAACAAAAGTATATTCCTGTCAAAAGTAAGGACAGTAAGTGTGGGGAGAGCCAGCCTTGGATAACTAAGGAAATAAAAGATAGTATCAAATTAAAAGCTCATGTGTACAAAGTTGCAAAGAGTAGTGGGAGACTGGAGGATTGGGAAAACTTCAAAAGCAACAGAGAATAACTAAACAAGAAATAGGGAAATGGAAGATAAAGGATGTAAGTAAATTAGCAGAAAATATAAAAACAAATAACAAAAGTTTTTATAAAAATATAAAGTGGAAGAGGGTGGCTAAAGTCCACGTACGTCCCTTGGAAGACGAGAAGGGGAAATAGATATTGGGTGATGAGGAAATGGCTGAGGTATTGAACAACTATTTTGTGCTGGTCTTCACGGTGCAGGACACGTCTAATATACCAAAGAAGGATGTTACGGACGAAATGGGAGGTGAGGACCCCAATAAAATCACTGTCACTAAAGAGATGGTGATGAGAAATCTAGAGGGCCTGAAGGTAGATAAGTCCCCTGGTCCTGATGGGATGCATCCCAGGGTGCTGAAGGAATTGTTGGAGGTTATAGTAGATGCATTGGTAATTATTTATCAAAACTCTCTAGACTCTGGGCAGATCCTGGTGGATTGGAAGACAGCAAATGTCATGCCACTTTTTAAAACAGGATGTAGGCAAAAGACGGGCAACTATAGGCCAGTTAGCTTAATGTCTGTAATTGGGAAAATGCTTGAAGCAGTCATTAAGAAAGAAATAGCGAAACATTTAGAAAGGAGTGGTTCCATTAGATGGACGCAGCATGGATTCAGAAAGGGCAGGTCCTGTTTGACAAACTTACTGCAGTTCTTTGAGGACATAATGAGTGCGGTGGATAGAGGGGAAACAGGTGGATGTTGTATTCTTGGATTTCCAGAAGGGATTCCATAAGGTGCCACACGAGACTTATAAATAAGATATGGATGCATGGAGTTGGAGGAAGTGTATTGGCATGGATGGTGGATTGGTTAACGGATAGAAAGCAGAGAGTTGGTATAAATGGGTGTTTCTTCGGTTGGCAGTCAGTGGTGAATGGGGTGCCGCAGGGGTCGGTGCTGGGCCTGCAGCAGTTTACTATTTACACTGATAATTTGGAAGAGGGTATTGAATGTAGCGTAGCAAAATTTGCTGATGACACTAAACTGAGTGGAAAAGCAAATTATACAGAGGATGTGGAGAGCCTACAGAGGGATATAGATTGGCCCACTCACTTAACCTAGGTCTGGCAGATAGAATACAACATTGGTAAATGTGAGATCATGCACTTTGGAAGAAATAATAGAGGAGCAGATTATTATTTAAGTGGTGAAAGATTGCAGCATGCTGTTGTGCAGAGGGACTTGGGAGTGCTTTTGCATGAATCACAAAAAGTTAGCTTGCAGGTACAACAGGTTATTAAGAAGGCAAATGGAACGTTGGCCTTCATTGCTAGAGGGATTGGATTCAAGAGCAGGGAGGACATGCTGCAACTATACAGGGTACTGGTGAGGCCACACCTGGAGCTCTGTGTGCACTTCTGGTCTCCATACTTGAGGAAGGATATACTGGTTTTGGAGGTGGTGCAGAGGAGGTTCACCAGGTTGATTCCAGAGATGAAGGGGTTAACCTATGAGAAGAGATTGAGTCACCTGGGACTATACTCTCTGGAGTTCAGAAGAATGAGAGGGGATCTTATAAAAACATACAACATTTTAAAAGGGATAGATAAGATAGAAGTAGGAAAGTTGTTTCCATTGGTAGGTGAGATTAGAACTAGGGGACATTGCCTCAAGATTCAGGGGAGAAGATTTAGGGCGGTGATGAGGAGAAACTGTTTTTCCCAGAGAGTGGAGAATTTGTGGAATTCTCTGCCCAGGGAAGCAGTTGAGGCTTCTTCACTAAATATATTTAAGAAACAGTTAGATAGGTTCTTACATAGTAAGGGAATTAAGGGCTATGGGGAAAAAGCAAGTAGATGGATCTGAGTTTACGGATAGATCAGCCATGATCTTATTGAATGGCGGGGCAGGCTCGATGGGCCGGATGGCCTACTCCTTCTCCTATTTTTTATGAGACTGAAAGGTCTAATAAGATAATTCTAGAGCCTCAGCTCTGACAGCTGAAGACATGACTGCCAACTAAAGAATGATTTTTATCTGGGACGTTCAAGTGGCTATATTTGGTGGAGTGCAGAGATTTCAAAGAGCTGTTAAGCTAGAACACATTACAAACATAATGAGTGAAGAGTTCAGATCGATTTGAAAAGAATGCTTCATCAGAACCAATGCTGTCCAGTGTGCAAAGGGAAGATACACAAATGAAACTGGTAAAAATTAGGACAGAGACAGCAAAGAGTTAAATTACTATTTATCTATGATGAAAGATGGTTCCAAGATATCAGACCAGTTGGAAAATTCAAACCCAGGGATTAAATGGCATGATTGGGCATTTCAATAGCATATATGGAAGGCAGAAGCAGTATCATGTAATATGAAGGCTGGACGAAAGCAATCTTGATGATGGTTTAGTATACAATGTCAAAAGGTACAGCTCAGTGTGGGTCCTTTGGCCCATTATGTTTCTCCAACCTATATAAACATGTTCAATCTAACCTTTGTTTCCTACACAGCCCATATCCCTCCATTTTTCTTACCTCTATCTAAGAGTCTTTTAAATGTATCATTCCCTATTGCCAGGCATGCACCACCAAAGCCCACCTTTAACATCTCCCTTAAACTTTCCTTCACTCATCTTAAATGAATGTCCTCCAGCACTGACTGTATGTAGTCAAATGCTAATCTCAAGTTTAATGTGAAGGTTGTAAACATTCTGACCAGCTGAAAGACAGCTGGCTTGGAGAGAATGGAAAGAAGGTGGAACAAATAATATTAATTTACCTTTCTTAGTATTTATTCAGAATATAATCCCGCACCCCCCCCCCCCCCAATGCTAGATGGACAACAAGTAATGTGAGAATTTAGAGACTGTTGAGCTCCAAGTGATGCGGTGGTGATGCAAAGGATGTGACCTTATCACATAGATACCAATCCTGATAGAGAGATCAGAAGTGGAGAGAGTGAGCAGCTTCAAGTTCCTGGGCGTCAAGATCGCTGAGGATCTAACTTGTTCCCAACATATTGATGTAGTCATAAAGAAGGCAAGACAGCGGCTATACTTTATAAGAAGCTTGAAGAGATTTGGCACGTCAACAAATACAAGCAAAAACTTCTGTAGTTGTACCGTGGAGAGCATTCTGACAGGCTGTATCACTGTCTGGAATGGAGGGGCTACTGCACAGGACCAAAAGAGGTTGCAGAAGGTTGTAAATCTAGTCAGCACCATCTTGAGCACTAGCCTACAAAGTACCCAGGACATCTTTAGGGAGCAGTGTCTCAGAAAGGCAGCATCCATTATTAAAGACCTCCAGCACCCAGGGCATGCCCTTTTCTCACTGTTACCATCAGGTAGGAGATACAGAAACCTGCAGGCATACACTCTTCGATTCAGGAACAGCTTCTTCCCCTCTGCCATTCAATTCCTAAATGGACATTGAAGATTTGGACACTACCTCACTTTTATTAATATACAATATTTCTGTTTTTGCACATTCTTTTAGATCTATTCAATATATGTAATTGATTTACTTGTTTATTTATTACATTTCATTTTATTTATTACTATTTATTCTTTCTCTCTCTGCTAGATTATGTATTGCATTGAACTGCTGCTGCTGCTAAGTTAACGAATTTCACGTCACATGCCAGTGATGAGAAATGATGTGATGTCGAGGTCAGGTGATCAAGCAGTTTGAAAAGCTCAAACAAATAAATAGAGGGTTACCTCAAGCGGAGCGGCCTGTGGAAAGCAGCCAGTGAGTGAGTGGGCCAGTGAAGGAGTGGAGATTTGAGGTTTTGACTTGAGAGGCTTCGACGAGAAGAGGCTGAGGATGAGTTTCACTCCAAGTGAGGTAAGGCCAGGTAAATTCCTTTCAAAGGAGAAAGTTTCAAAAGTTGAGGCAAGTATTGGGTAGGTTATGGCAGCTGAGATCGGCCCCGTGGTTTGTTCATCCTGCAGCATGTGGGAAATCAGGGATACTTCCAGTGTCCCTGACGACTATGTGTGCAGGCAGTGTGTTCAACTGCAGCTTCTGGCAGACCGCATTGAGCATCTGGAGCTGCAATTGGATTCATACTGGAGCATCCGCGATGCTGAGAAAGTCGTGAATAGCACATTCAGTGAGTTGGCCACACCGCAGGTAAAGGCTACACAGGCAGAAAGGGAAGGGGTGGCCACTAGACAGCGTAGCAGTAGGCAGGTAGTGCAGGAGTCCCCTGAGGTCATCTCCCTCCTAAACAGATATACTGTTTTGGATACTGTTGGAGGAGATGTCTCATCAGGGGAAGGCAGCAGCAGACGAGTTTGTTGCACCATGGGTGGCTCTGTGGCACAGGAGGGAAGGAAAAGGAGTGGGAGAGCTATAGTGATAGGGGATTCGATTGTAAGGGAAATAGATAGGCATTTCTGCGGCTGCAAACGAGACTCCAGGATGGTATGTTGCCTCCCTGGTGCAAGGGTCAAGGATGTCTCTGAGCGGCTGCAGGACATTCTAGAGTGGGAGGGTGAACAGCCAGTGGTCGTGGTGCACATAGGTACCAACAATATAGGTAAAATAAAGGATGAGGTCCTAGTTATTAATGAATATGATGTAGTTGGGATCACAAAGACATGGCTCCAGGGTGACCAAGGATGGGAGCTCAACATCCAGGGATATTCAATATCCAGGAGGGATAGACAGGAAAGAAAAGGAGATGGGGTAGCATTGCTGGTTAGAGAAGAGATTAACACAACAGAAAGGAAGGACATTAGCCTGGAGGATGTGGAATCGATATGGGTAGAGCTGCATAACACTAAGGGGCAGAAAACACTGGTGGGAGGTGTGTACAGACCACCTAACAGTAGTAGTGAGGTTGGGGATAGCATTAAACAGGAAATTAGAAATGCGTGCAATGAAGGAACAGTAGTTATAATGGGTGACTTCAATCTACAGATAGATTGGGTGAACCAAATTGGTAAGGGTGCTGAGGAAGAGGATTTCTTGGAATGTATGCGGGATGGTTTTCTAAACCAACATGTCGAGGAACCAACTAGAGAGCAGGCCATTCTAGATTGGGTATTGAGCAATGAGGAAGGGTTAGTTAGCAATCTTGTCGTGCGAGGCCCCTTGGGTAAGAGTGACCATAATCTGGTGGGATTCTTCATTAAGATGGAGAGTGACATAGCTAATTCAGAAACAAAGGTTCTGAACTTAAAGAAGGGTAACTTTGAAGGCATGAGACGTGAGTTAGCTAAGATAGACTGGCAAATGATACTTAAAGGGTTGACGGTGGACATGCAATGGCAAGCATTTAAAGATCGCATGGATGAACTACAACAATTGTTCATCCCAGTTTGGCAAAAGAATAAACCAGGGAAGGTAGTGCACCCGTGGCTGACAAGGGAAATTAGGGATAGTATCAAGTCCAAAGAAGAAACATGTAAATTAGCAAAAATTAAGCGGCACACCTGAGGACTGGGAGAAATTCAGAGACCAGCAGAGGAGGACAAAGGGCTTAATTAGGAAAGGGAAAAAAGATTATGAGAGAAAGCTGGCAGGGAACATAAAAACTGACTATAAAAGCTTTTATAGATATGTGAAAAGAAAAAGATTGGTCAAAACAAAAGTAAGCCCCTTACAGTCAGAAACAGGTGAATTGATCATAGGGAACAAAGACATGGCAGACCAATTGAATAATTACTTCGGTTCTGTCTTCACTAAGGAGGACATAAATAATCTTCTGGAAATAGTAAGGGACCAAGGGTCTAGTGAGATGGAGGAACTGAGGGAAATACATGTTAGTAGGGAAGTGGTGTTAGGTAAATTGAAGGGATTAAAGGCAGATAAATCCCCAGGGCCAGATGGTCTGCATCCCAGAGTGCTTAAGGAAGTAGCTCAAGAAATAGTGGATGCATTAGTGATAATTTTTCAAAACTCCTTAGATTCTGGATTATTTCCTGAGGATTGGAGGGTGGCTAATGTAACCCCACTTTTTAAAAAAGGAGGGAGAGAGAAACTGGGGAATTATAGACCGGTTAGTCTGACATCGGTGGTGGGGAAAATGCTAGAGTCAGTTATCAAAGATGTGATAACAGCACATTTGGAAAGAGGTGAAATCATCAGACAAAGTCAGCATGGATTTGTGAAAGGAAAATCATGTCTGACAAATCTTACAGAATTTTTTGAAGATGTAACTAGTAGAGTGGATAGGGGAGAGCCAGTTGATGTGATATATTTAGATTTTCAAAAGGCTTTTGACAAGGTCCCACACAGGAGATTATTGTGCAAACTTAAAGCACATGGTATTGGGGGTATGGTATTGATGTGGATAGAGAATTGGTTGGCAGACAGGAAGCAAAGAGTGGGAGTAAACAGGACATTTTCAGAATGGCAGGCAGTGACTACTGGGGTACCGCAAGGCTCAGTGCTGGGACCCCAGTTGTTTACAAAATATATTAATGATTTAGACGAGGGAATTAAATGCAGAATCTCCAAGTTTGCAGATGACACGAAGCTGGGCGGCGGTATTAGCTGTGAGGAGGATGCTAAGAGGATGCAGGGTGACTTGGATAGGTTAGGTGAGTGGGCAAATTCATGGCAGATGCAATTTAATGTGGATAAATGTGAGGTTATCCATTTTGGTTGCAAGAACAGGAAAACAGATTATTATCTGAATGGTGGCCAATTAGGAAAAGGGGAGATGCAACGAGACCTGGGTGTCATTGTACACCAGTCATTGAAGGTGGGCATGCAGGTACAGCAGGCGGTGAAAGAGGTTGGCATTCATAGCAAAAGGATTTGAGTACAGGAGCAGGGAGGTTCTACTGCAGTTGTACAAGGCCTTAGTGAGACCGCAGCTAGAATATTGTGTGCAGTTTTGGTCCCCTAATCTGAGAAAAAACATTCTTGCCATAGAGGGAATACAGAGAAGGTTCACCAGATTGATTCCTGGGATGGCAGAACTTGCATATGAAGAAAGACTGGATCGACTAGGCTTATACTCACTAGAATTTAGAATACTGAGGGAGGAACTTACTGAAACGTATAAAATTCTAAAGGGATTGGGCAGACTAGATGCAGGAAGATTGTTTCCGATGTTGGGTAAGTCCAGAACGAGGGGTCACAGTTTAAGGATAAAGGGGAAGCCTTTTAAGACTGAGATGAGGAAAAACTTCTTCACACAGAGAGTGGTGAATCTGTGGAATTCTCTGCCACAGGAAACAGTTGTGGCCGGTTCATTGGCTATATTTAAGAGGGAGTTAGATATGGCCCTTGTGGCTAAAAGGATCAGGGGGTATGGAGAGAAAGCAGGTACAGGGTTCTGAGTTGGATGATCAGCCATGATCATACTGAATGGCGGTGCAGAATCAAAGGGCCAAATGGCCTACTCCTGCACCTATTTTCTATGTTTCTATCATAAGCCTGATTCTGATTCTGGCGGTGTACAGCTAGCTGTCATCAGCATACACAACCACACTGACATTTTCTACAGATGATGTCACTAAGGAGAAGCTTGCTCATGAAAAATTGGAAGGGAACAGAGATGTAACAGAGGACATGCAGGGGGAAATAAAACACACAAAATCATGATCTAAAATAATGGGAAAAGAATTGTACAGAAAAGGTCATTTTCCCAGCTGGACTCCAAAGGAGAACCACTGAAAAAGGATAATGAGTCAACCATATCAAAGACTACAGAAAAAAGAACAGAGGTCTGAAGAGAATATTAACACTGTTACAGTCACATACCAGGATATCAATTGCAATTTGGAAGAAGACCATTTTAGCAGACCAACAGTAAAATCTAGAAGGATACATTTAAAAATGAGTTGAATACTGTGAATGCCTAAATAATCATTAACAACATTTGAATTAATCTCTGCAAGATTTCCAAAGATGTTTTAAAGTGACATCCACAATTTCAGTGCCTTTGCAGTTTATGCAGGAATTTACAAAAGTTTTAAAAGAGTCTCCATTCACTACCACAGGAGATTGTGAACTTCCAAAAAAAAACTGTATAGGAACCCATCCCAATTTTAAAATGATTTACTGCATAAGTGAAGTGCTTTAACTTCAATGCCTTTGGCTTGTTGTCGTAATGAAGCATGAGAGGGGATTTGAGATACTCATCACCTGAAAAAAAAATGGTGAAGAAAGAACGGTATTCACATTTAAAAGGTACATGGATGAGCACTTGAATATCCATAACCTACAAGGCTATGGACCAAGAGCTGACAAATAGAAGTGACCTAATTAGCTCTACTTTTAGCAAGAATGGGTGTGATGGTCACATAGTCTACTCCTCCATCATAGATGTTTATGAATCCATGATAAGAATATGCAAATGTGAAATCTCAAAGAGTACCTACAGCATGAAAAATATGTACCATCATCTATTAGCTTCCCCTCTATTATCAGATTTCTAAATGATATTGAACCCATGAACACTACCTCACCTTTTTTGTTTTTGTATTATTTCTGTTTTTGGACCATTTTTTATTTAACTATTTAATATACACACTGTGATTTATTCATTCTATACTATTGTGTATTGCATGGTCCTGCTGCCACTAAGTTACAAATCTCACACCACGTGCCAGTGATATATATTAAACCTGATTCTGATTCTGATCCATTGTATATCTGCCGTGATTGTAGATAAATTGTTATTTTTTTGCGTGGCATTTTGATTTTTCATGTCTGTACTATGAAAACTAAGAAACAACATATATGGCCTCGCGATAAGGACTTTTCCACATTAGCTGTCAATTCATCACAAACAATGCTCTGGATAAGTGCTAGTCTCTTGAAAAACATATTTGTGGTTTGAAATTCTAACTGATGAACCTGGTGTTCTTTATCCTCTGCCCAATAAACATATTGCCCTTTGTATTGAATCTGAGTGGAACCACATTGAATCAGGATTTCTATAAAAACAATTTAAAATGAAGCCTCAGTCAATCAAACTGCCAATGTCGTTCTGTGATAATTATTTCAGATCAATGCGAAAAAGATGAAGAGCCAAGGCGGTTGTTTAGTCACTAGAGACCATCTCAGATTTACACTTGAAATCGCCATCCAGGGAAACATTCGTAAACTAAATCACGGAATCTTACAGTGGTAAGATTATCACTGATTGTCAAATTAGTTGACAATTACATAGAGTAAATTTCCACTAAGAGAACAAAAGCTACCATTTCCATAGTACATTGAGCAAGTAAATAGTTCAAAAATGTTTTGAGACATAGGTTGATGAAATGCAAACCGGGTAAAATAAAGAATCATAGGAACACCATCCCACTCTCAAACCAAATGCATTTTCCCAGGATTCTATCATCTACTCCTTTTGCCATCTTTCACCACTATTTATATTGATGCTATTGTTGTTGATTCTCCCAATGGACGAAAATGGTGTCTCTTTGTTAATGTTGTTTACTGAGGGGTAAAGGAACATGGCTGTTTGACCACTTCTTACAAAAATTAAACATTTGAGCTTGGAGGGAGGATTTTTGGTTTCCATTTGCTATTTTGCTGAGTGTTGGATAATTGAGAGAGGGGCTTGGGTGGGAAGGAAGGTAAGCAGGATGATGGGATCAGACAAATAATCAGCAAGTTCTAACAGATGATCAGAGGGTGTTGGGAAAATAAGCAGTTGTCAGGTAAATAATTGAGTGATTGAGCAGTTGACTGAAGCATGGAGGTGGTATTGGACAGATGAAGGATAGGTCATGCAGATGTTGGAAGAAAGATATTTTGCACTAGGTCCAGGAGAAATGGAGCCAATTAACTGATGCTGAAGCTAGTCTCAACCACTCAGATAACACCTGTGCCAATGTCCTTGCAAGTTTTTTAAGTATAGTAACTTTCTACAATGATCTATTTAACACAATACCTCCATATACCACTATGCTTAGTGCACAGAATTCCTACAGTATTTCAGGTTTGGGCTTTTTGCTCTCACCTGTAATTGGGCCTCCAAGCCCAAAAATCTATGTGCACCCGATCTTGGTTCCAAACAAAAAGAAAGATTAATTCTAGGCTTGGGAGGAACAAGCTTTAGAAAACACATTACACATAAACATTAATGTGAGAAAATGAAAAAATAATTAAAATAAATAAAACACTAATGGTCAAGTTGCAGCAAACAATTTTGGGACATGACATCAACTGACATGTCTCAGCTTACTTAATAATGTACAGAATCACATTCCCGTAGTGTGATCCACTCCAGTTTCTACACAGTATAGGAGCAGCCTCAGAATGGAAGTAGAAAAACAAGAAGAGTGATAATTCATGATGAACGTAAAAACTAACGAAGCCTCATAGCAGCTTGAAAAAGAAAAATCTATTTCAGCTGAAAAAAAGAAAATTCAAAAAATATCATCAGTGTAGATTTTATCCCAAGTGACAATACGGGGACATTCTGAAAATTACAACAGCATATAGACTTTAGCAGTTTTATGGAGGTGTGAATGAAATATTCAGAGTGGTTTCAATTAATCTTTACAGCAAGGGTGTATACAGAAAATATTTAGAAACTTGCTAAAGCATAAGGAGTAATTTTTAAATCCGCACTTGATCAACCTTGCTGCTTTTTCAAGCATTTACTTTGTTCTAGATCTTCAAATGCATGATTAGGTATGTTAATAATAGCAGATGAATACTGAAATTTTTACATGAAGTTACTTTTACTGCTACTTTTAATGACATTTTTACATTAAAAACTCTTAAAATTATGGTGGACAAATTTAATATTGGTTGCCTCCTCTTTATATGAATGGTATTACCTGATTACCTGACATTATTTTAGCAGTAGCTACAAATGGTCCTATTATGATAAGACAACTTGAATCCTTAACTTCTACTGGTATTAATTATTGATGATACCTGTCACATTTAAGGGTTGATAAAACATTTAAAACAAGGATTACAAATTACAATAGTGGGAGCTTTAAATAAATGGTAAATACATTGAATTCAAACATCTCTCTTTTATTTGTTTCAAATCATGAGAATACAAACAAAACAAAAATCAAAGTAAATATATCAATGTCAAAGACTTCCATTTCATACTATGTAAATTCAGTATAAAACTTAAAATGTCATTATTTTTACTCCACTTGAAACTCTTCTTGTAGGAATGAAATAGAGAACATAGAAACATCTGCAGTGCTCCAGCCAATTTCAATTTGTATTGACAATGTTGGTCTGCTTTGGGTCTTAAGCAGAAAGTGACATGAAGCCATAGTAATTGCCAAATACTGTACACACACCATTCTCTAATTGAGGATTGTGCTTTGTCAATAAAATCGATACATTTAAATTAAATTATTTAGTTCAGTATATTTTTAGAGCAGACAGCCTTAAGTCAATCCAGAAACATTAATACGCAACCATTTAAAGACTGTGTCATGTTTAAATATAAATAAATGAATGTGTAAAGTTATTTTAGCTCTACTCATGATGTCAAATTTGAATGCCACATGGTAGGTTTTTGTGAGGTAACACAATTCAAGGCAATTCAAATGCAAATTTAATCAAGCACAAATTAGATTTCTATTTTTTAAATCTTTTTAAAATATTGTGCTGAAATATCCAGAAAACTGGTCAAATTCCGAACTCAAATTAATCACCCGTATTTTTTCTGCTTCTCAAAGAGAAACTCTAAGAATAAATACAATGCTTTAATTTTCTATACCGAAAGAGTTATACATAAGAACATTCAAAAGGAAGTAGTAGCTCAGTCAGCCTCATAATTCAATACTACTGCTAATCTTCCATTGCAACACCACATCCTATATTCACTCATTCCATATTACCTAATAATCTATCAATATCTGAGTTGAATATATCCAGCAACTGCACCTCCAGGACACTCTTCGATAGTGAATTCAAATTACTCACAGGCCTCCAGAGAATTTTTTCATCTCTTTTCTGGATGGCAAAACTCTAAATATGAGACGATGGTCCTAGATTTAGAGACAACAGCCTTAAGAATATTGTACACTTCTGTGAGATTTTGCTGAACTCAAGAGAGTACAGACCTAGTATGCTTAATCTCTCTTTTTTCAACAAATCCACTAACTCATGAATCAATCCAGCAAATCTTTCTTGCACTCCCTCTGTCACAAGGAGAGAAACAAGATCTGTACACAATATTTCAGATGTGGTCCTAATTAGAGCAAGACAATTCCATTCTGGACTTCAAACCTTCTTGCAATGAAGGCCAAAATATCAAATGTTTTCCGAATTGCTTACTGAACCTGCAAACTTATTTTGTCAGAATTAAAATAAAAGTAATTATCCAACAATTGAAGTAAGTTGTTTTGAATCAATGACATTTTATTTTATACTTTCACAGGTTTAAGGTGCTGGGGAGTAGGTACAGAGGAGATGTCAGGGATACGTTTTTTTTAAACTCAGAGTGGCGAGTGCATGGAATGGGCTGCAGGCAATGGTGGTGGTGGCGGATACCATAGGGTTTTTTTAACAGACTCCTGGATAGGTACATGGAGCTTAGAGGGCTATGGATAAGCCTAGTAATTTCTAAGGTAGGAACATGTTCGGCACAACTCTGTAGCCCTAAGGGCCTGTATTGTGCTGTAAGTTTTCTATGTTTATTACAACATTAATTTCTAATCAGATACATGTACATTCCTAATCCATGGAGTCTATGTCACAGAGTGGAAATGAGGTCAGAAGAGAGTTTAAATCATAACAAAATAGTTTCGACAAACAAGATACTGTGGCCAAAATAAATCTGAGATATATTCAAAGCACGTGAGCTTCAGGTTTCTACTTTTTTCTTAGCATGCTAACACTGATACAGAATAAAATTACAACAGTGAGCTGCCCACATTCCTCACTGATCTATATGGCGGGTATGACTTAACTTTTGTGGATCCACCAATGTAGAGACACTACCATAAGACATCATAATCCAAAATGAGGATCCCTGGTTGGGGTCAGGACTTCGCTCAGTATAGGGCTATCATAAGCCCCTGCCTACTATGTCACAGATATAACTGATAGCTAGCTTGGCCTTACCCCAGTTTGTAAAAAGTATTAAGAAGCATTTCAGGATTATTTTTTTTTAAATGGAAATTAAAAGACTTAAAAACACAAAGAATACAATATACATAAGAGAGCTCAATTACTACACAAATATGTAAATCATTAAATTTTTCCATGATTTCTTGTAAATGGTGCTTTTAGGATCTATGTCCTACCTGGTGAAATCATTGTTTCAGCAACAAACTTAACAAGTAGATTTAACAGCATAAGAGCTTTTCCAGTGCCTAACTCTGGAACATAGGCAGGGGATTGCTGGCAAAGATCTATCAGGACTTCTTGAAATTATTGGTATTAACAGTGAAATGTGACATAGGAACTGAAGATGCTAGAATCTAGAGCAATCTGCAGTTAATTCAAACAGTGCAATACCAACAGTTCCCATCTTCTTGCCTATAACTTTCCAGGATCCAATGCAATTGTAAGAGAATATAATAACTTATTCTTTTCTTTTCATTTACAACAGGTTCATTGATGTTTTAAGTTTGTTTATAACATTTTGTGGTTTTATTTTAGACCAAAAATAGATATATTGCAAACAGTAAACATTTTAATTACAGTTTTAGTGAAGGGGGGATTTCACTGAAATATGCTGAATATTGAAAGGCCTCAATACATGAAGATTGGAGGAGTTGTGGATGGAGCTATAGGTGGTCAAAGGTTACAAGAGGATATAGACAGGCTGCATAGTTGGGCAGAAAAATGTCAGGTGGAGTTCAATCCAGACAAGTGTGAGGTGATGCATTTTGGAAGGACAAACCAGAAGACTGAGTACAGGATTAATGGTCAGTTACTTAACAGTGTTGATGAACAAAGGGACCTTGGGGTTCAAATCCATACATCCCTCAAGGTCGCTGCACAGGTTGATAGGGTTGTTAAGAAAGCCTATGGGATGCTAGGCTTCATTAACAGGGGGATTGAGTTCAAGAGTAGAGAAGTCATGTTGCAACTCTACAAATCTCTGGTGAAACCGCACTTAGAGTATTGTGTTCAATTCTGGTCACCTCATTATAGGAAGGATGTGGAAGCTATGGAGAGGGTGCAGAGGAGGTTTACCTGGCTTGGAGAACAAGTCATATGAAGCAAGAATAGCAGAGCTGGGACATTTCTCTTTGGAGAGTAGAAGAATGAGAGGGGACTTGATAGAGGTCTACAAGATTATGAGAGGCATAGATAGGGTGGATAGTCAGTACCTGTTTCCCAGGGCACCAATAGCAAACACCAGAGCGCAATGTACAAAATTAAGGGAGAGAAGTTTAGGGGAGACATCAGGGGTAAGTTTTTTTTTATAAAACACAGAGGGTTGTGAGTGCCTGGAATGTTTTGCCAGGGATGGTGGTGGAGGCTAAAACATTAGGGGTTTTTAAGAGCCTCTTGAACAGGCACATGGATGAAAGAAAAATGGAGGGTTATGGGGTAGTGTGGGTTTAGTATTTTTTTTAAGGATTATATGGGTCAGCACAACATGGAGGGCTGAAGGGCCTGTACTGTACTGCAGTATTCTATGGTTCTATGATACTAGTGAATGTCAAGCGGATATTTCCGATAGTAGGAAAGTCTAAGACCAGAGGGCAAAGCCTTGGAATACAAGGATGTCCCTTTAGATCAGAGAAGAGGAGTAATTTCTTTAGCCAGAGGGTGGTGAATTGGTAAAATCCATTGCCACAGAGAGCTATGGAGGCCAAGTCACTGGATATATTTAAAGCTGAACCTGATAGGTTCTTGATCTGTAAAAGGGACAAAGGTTATGGTGGGGAGAATGTAGAAGAACAGGGTTCAGAGAAAAGGGAAATCAGCCATGGTCAAAAGGCAGAACAGACTTGGTGGGCCAAATTTTGCTCCTTTGTCTTATGGCCTCTCTATGACAATAAAATAAATTAAAATGTTTTTTAATCTCCACTGAACCATTATCCGGTAAAATGGTTTTTATATTTTAAAATATTTAAACATTTTATATGAAAATATTGATATAATAGACCCAGCAGTATTCATATATCCAAGAAAATGAGTATAGTTTTAAGTGTCTTACTAATCATTTCAATACTTAATTTTTTTAGATTCAGGCTTTGACTTGTTGAATTTAATCATGAAATGTTGGTTTTGGACATAGCTCATCTGTAATAAAAAAAAATCAACCCTGCTGTACTGGAGCAATTGCAAAACGTGTAGACAATATAACCTCTCATTTTCACTAACTCTGTTATTGCGAATTCACTTTCAGGATTGAGACATTGTTGAGATGGCTAACATTTACTGCTCATTGTTGATTGTCCTTGAGAAGGTGGTTCTTACACTGCAACAATCCGCCTGAATAAGGTGTCCTTGCAGTGCTGTTGATATGGAGGTGCTATTAGAGAAGCATTTTGGTAAATAGTTCATATTATAGTCACAGTGCCTCAATGATGGAGAAATGCTGAGAAAATCAATAGGTGCCAAAGGGGGCTGCTGATTTGTTCCAACTTGCACAGATTTCTTGAGAGTTCATGACAGAGCAATCATCCAGGCAAGTGAAGGCTTTTCCATCACCTTCCTGAATGTACCCTGAAAATGCTAGAAATGTCTTTGGGTGTCGGAAGTAAGTCACCTGCCACAGGATAGCTAGCCTCCTACCTGCAATAGTCACTGTATTGCGGGGAATAGTCCATTTGAGCTTCTGGTGAAGCTGAAAGACTTTGGTGGTGGGGGAATCAATGAACAAAATAAGGCCATTCAGCCTATTAAGTCTAATCTGCCATTCCATCGTAGCCGATTTCTTTACCCTCTAAATCCCACTATCCTGCCCTCTCCCTTGTAACCTTTGACACCCTGATATACCAAGAACCTATCAATCTGCATTTAACATATACCGAATGACTCGACCTCCACAACCATCTATGGCAACAAATTCCATAGATTCACCACCCTCTGTTTAAAGAAATGACATTAAAACATAAATTGTACCATATACCAGAGGTTGTATCAGTGTGCTTTAAATGAAATCAGGAGGAGAAAACTTTCAAGGATACTTATGTGACAAGCTTTTTGCTTACACAGTGTGTACTGGGTGTTTGGAAAGTGCTGTCACTTGTTACACCCATTGCTGAGTGCTATCCAGATCTAAGTGCAAGCTGCCATGGGCTGCACTATTTGCCAAGGAGTTGTGATTGGAATTGAGCACCATGTAAATGTTGGCCAACATGCACACTTATGACTTAAAGATGGAAGGAAGATCATTGGTGTAGTAACAGGCAGTGGCTGGGGCTAATTCACTGCCCTGACGAATCCTTGCATTGACGGCTTGTGATGATAATTGACTTCCAACAACGACAACTATTTTTTTGTGTAAAATATGATTCGAATCAATGGTGTGCTTCCCTTTTGATACCTATTGGCTTCAGTTTTATGAGGATTCAGTTTTATGCCACATTTGGTCAAATGCCACCTTGACAACAAGGACAGTGACACTTCACTTCTGGAATTCAGTTTATTGGTCCATTTGGATTAACATTGTGAGGAGAACTGAAGTTGTGTGGTTCTCATGAAACTCAAACTGATGATTGGTGAATGGGTTACGGATGAATAAAGGCCATTCAATAGCACTGAATGATATCCTTCATCACTTTGCTGAGTGAATTCTTCATTTTGTTTGATAGATGCCAGCCATCCAACTGTACAAGAAAATCCTGGTTAGTTGTGGCATGCAGGTCTTCAGTACAACAGCTGGGATGTTGTCTAGCCCCATTGTCTATGTTGTATCTCATGTTCTCACTCTTTCCTTAATATTGTGTACATAGCTTGAATCAAATTGGCTGGAAACTAGTCTTTGTTCAATGGGGATTGTCTAATGGGAATATCAGAAAAATCCAGGATGAGCTTTGAGCAGCAGCAAATCAGAAAACAGAAGCCAGAGAAGATATATGTCACTGAGGTTTACCAATCGAGTGAAAAAGGAAGCAACTTGCAATAGTTCAGAGCTTTGAACAGTGATAAATTGGAGACCAGAAGCCTGAGAACACGTAGCTCACTGAGATTCACTAAACGAGTCGATAAAGACAGCTGGCTTGCAGCAGCTTGGAGCTTTGACCCAGTGGCAGATTGGAGATCGGGAGCCTTGAGAAGACGTAACTCACTCAGGTTTTCGAGTTGAGTAGGAAAGGCGGCAACTCACAGCAGTTTGTGCCTTGAGCAGTGCCCAGTGCTTAGGACTGATTGTCAAGAACAAATTAAAGTAGGGCAAGTGGTCAGAGTTAGAGTGGAGATTTCTTTAGGCTTTAGTTCTGTGAGGTCTTAGTGAGGAAAAGCTTCACTGAGAGAAGGCAAAAAAGCTAGAGGTAGAGTTCTCCCCCTCCACACAATTCAATGTTCTTTCTTCTTTGTACTTGCTCAGTTAGAACAGTCGAGACAGCAGGATAACCTCCTCTTGCAGGATGTGGGAAGGCAGGGAGACCTCCAGTGTCCCTGACGACTACAAAAGCAAGAAATGCATCCATCTACAGCTTCTAACATTCTAGGTTAACGAATTGGAGCTGGAGCTGGATGAACTCCAGATCACTCGAGAGGCTGAGGGGGTTATAGGTAGGACATATAGAGAGGTAGATACACCCAAGATGCAGGACACAGGAAACTGAGTGACAGTCAGGAAGAGGAAAGGGGTTAAACCCCAGTGCAGAGTACCCCCATGGCCATCCCACTCAACTACAGGCAGACCATTTTGGATACTGTTGGGCGGGGGTGTGTGCAGAATGACCTAGCAGAGCAAAGTCACAGAGGTCAGATCTCTGGCACTGAGTCTGGCTCTGTGACTCAGAGGGAAGGGGGGAGAAAAGGCAAGCTGTGGTGATGGGGAATTTGTTTGACAGGGGAAAAGAAAGAAAGTTCTGTGAATGAGGAGATTCTCAGGTGGTAAGGGATCCTGGGATATCTTGGATCATGTCCTTAGTATCCTTAAGTGGGAATGTGAACAACCAGTGGTCATGGGACATGTAGGTACCAATGACATACACAGGAGAAGTGATGAGGTTCTGCAAAGGGAGTTCAGGGAGTTGGGTGCTAAGTTAAATGTAGGACCTTCAGGTTTGTGATCTCAGGTTTGCAATCCCAGGTTTGCCACCAATGCCACATGCTAGTGAGGTAAGAAATAGGAAGAATATACAGAGTAACACATGGCTGAAGAGTTGGCATAGGACATTGGGCTCTCTTCCAGAAACAGGGGACCTTTACAGAGGAGGGAGCTTACACCTGAACTAGAAGGGGACTAATATCCTTGTGGGAAGGTTTGCAAGTGCTGCACAGTGGGGTTTAAACGAGAGTTACAGGGGAATGGGAACCAGAGTGCCTGAACAGCAGGAGGAGAAGTTAAGGAGACAAATGTTCTTAAGACCTCAGACAAAGTCAGGAATCAAAATGTTGAGCGTGGTGCAACTACTGTCCTGAGCTGCGTATATTTCAATGCAGAAGGTATTGTAGGAAAGGCAGATGAGCTCAGGGCATAGAGAAACACCTGGAATTGTGATTGCAGCCAATAGTGATATTTGTTGAGGGAGGTGCAGGACTAGCAGCTCAATATTCTGGAGTTTCAGTCATTTTAGATGTGACAGAGCAGGAGGGAAGAAAGGAGGAGGAGTTGTACTAATCAGGGAAATGTCATAGCAGTGCTCAGTCAGGACAGATTGGAGAACTCATCAAGTGAGGCATTATGGGTGGAACTAAGAAATAAGAAAAATATTAGCATGTTAATGGGTCTATATTACAGACGACCCAACAGTCCTTGGGATTTAGAGGAACAAATTTGCAGAGAGATTGCAGACTGTTGCAAGAAACACAAAGCTGTTTTTGTAGGTGATTTTAGCTTTCCACATACTGATTGGGACTTCTATACTGTAAAAGGACTAAAAGGATAAATGTGTTCCTTAATCAGTATATAGATGAACTAATGACAGAGTGTGAGATACTTGATCTACTAATAGGGAATGAAACAAGGCAGGTGACAGAAGTTTGTGTAGGGGAACACTTTGCATCCAGTGATCATTATGCCATTATTTTCAAAGAAAATATGCAAAAAGATAGGTCTTGTCTGTGAGTTGAGGTTTAAAATTGGATAAAGGCCAATTTTGCTGGTAGCAGAAAGGATCTGTCAAGTGTGAATTGTGACAGGCTATTTTCTGGCAAAGGCGTACTTGGAAAGTGGAAGGCCTTCAAAAGTGAAACTTTGAGAGTACAAAGCTTGTATGCGTCTATCAGAATAAAAGGTAAAGATAACAGGTGTAAGAAACCTTGGTTTTCAAGAGATATTGAGGCCATGGTTAAGAAGAAAAGGAGCTGCATACCAGGTAGAGGCAGTCAGGAACAAATGAGGCACTTATGGAGTACAAAAATGCAAGTTCTATAAGACATTTGTTAGGCCTAATTTGGAGTATTGTTTGCAGTATTCAATCAACTACCTACAGGAAAGATGTAAATAAGGCAGAGAGAGTACATAGAAAATTTACAAGAATGTTGTCGGGTCTGGAGGACTTGAGAAATAAGGAAAGATTGAATAGGTTAGGATTTTATTTCTTGGAACATAGAAGACTGAGAGGAGAGTTGATAGAGGTATACAATATTATTATAGATAGGATAAATGCAAGCAGGCTCTTTCCACCGAGATTAGGTAGGTCTACAACCAAAGGTCATGGGGTAATGGTAAAATGTGAAAAATTTAAGGGGAACATGAGGAGAAACTTCTTCACTCAGAGTCATGAGAGTGTAGAATAAGCTGCCACCACAAGTGGTGCATGCAAACTCAATTTCAATGTCTAAGAGAAGTTTAGATATGTACATGGATGGTAGGGGTATGGAGGGTTATAGTTCCAGTGCAGGTCAATGGGGGTAGACAGTTTAAATGCTTTGGCATGGACTAGATGGGCTGAAAGACCAGCTTCCGTGCTGTACTTCTCTACGGCTCTATGAATCTAAGAGTCTTTCTGTCTATGCATGGATACTAAGGATTTTTCTTTAAGCTCTCGTGCTGGACCCTGTTATTAATTAGGTTAGGAGTGTTCCTGGAAGCTCCTCCTCCCAATGCCTGTTTTATTATTGCACCACTATTGATGTTTAGATACAGTAGGTTCAATCCCACTGCCAGTACGTTAGATCACATTTTCAGTGTTATGCACACTGAGAGGTAATATGTTACTGAGTGTTGTAGACATTAGCTTCATGAAGTATCCAGTGAATTTATAGACTAAGAGACCAAAGGTTTAGCATTCAAAGAATCATTTCAAAAGCCCTTGCAAATTGTGTCACTAAATGTAAAACAGATAGTTGCTAAGTTAGAAAAATGAAGCAAACTGTAGACCTGACATCCTTGGGTAAGTTGTCCTTTTTGGATATATTAAGTAGAGTACCCCATCAGAAATGCAAGGCCAAGTATAGCCTTTAGTATGTCATCAGTGATAATGATCACAATGATATTGCCTCTTCGTACATTACCAAACAAGTTGAAACCTGTCCACATAATAAAATATAGATATGACTGGAATGTACTTGCAACAGCAGTGACGTTGTGCTGTCAGAAAACTCATCCTAAAAACTCTTGTTACTTTGGGAATTTGAAGAAGAAATAGGAGGCGCACTTTAAAAGGACTCGCTATTTCAGGCAAAGAGAGAGGTGTAATGATGAAACCAGAAAACTATCACTTAGTTCAGTAATACACTAATCACAATAAACTCCTTGTATAGAGGAAGTTTATAGTATTCTTTAAAATGTTAAACATGATATAAATATAGTTAATTTGACCCTGCATCTCAAATTCCAGCTGCTCTGCATAATTGACAGCCCTCCCAGAGTGGTATGCACGATATAAAGCAAAATGTGCATACTAAATTGTTGGTAACTTGCTTGATGCATGGATAGAGAGCAAGATGACGCAGAAAATTTCCCCTAACACAGAAATCCAGGGCTGCAGTAATCTCCTACAAACCGGCTCCAAATCCAGGATCAACAGATGGTACAATTCCTCATTGCCACACAAGGGATTGCTGATTCGCGTGATAGATTGCAAATATGGAAGTATGGGCATCAGCTATTTGGTGCCAGATGCTTTATGTCAGCTCAACTCTCTCTGCTGATCCTGATCTTCCTCTTCCAAGCAAAGAGATAAGAGAAACCAAAAGCAAGTATTAATGCCTTCTGAGGTCAGACACCTCAAAGAGGAAAAAGGAAGCACTAGGATCAATGCCAAATCTAGTAGAATATTGAAAAACCAAAACAAAATATTTTATTTTTGAAAGGAACATCGAACTGCGAAGGTGTCCTTTAATGACACATTTGGCTGTCAGCAGCTGCATGGTAACTTGTACCATTTTTTTTTTACACAGGTGCTCATTTTGCAATGAAATTCACTGAATACTGAATCTACATTTAGATGTAATTTGCATGCAATATTGATTATTTCAACAGATGCTATTAAAAAGCTCCGTGCTCCCAAGAAAATTAGAACAAATTATTTTTCAAAATGGGAATCGATGACTCACTCCATCTTGCTGTCTCCCTGGAACTATCTGTAAATCAAATGGAACTCAAGGCTGGGGCCAAGTGCTTAAATGCTTTTCCTATTAATTATCTTTTATCCCCAGTTCCTATACTTGAATTGCAGTAGTGGAGGGTACAAGTTCACTTCTTTCAAATTTACAGCTCCATGTGGATTTTCTCAGGTGCAATTTCATTAGATGAAATTTATAATTTCAGCAACAGCTTCTAATAATGAAATCTACGGCGACTGAGAATCTTGTCTAGATATGGCTATGGTACAAATTCATCTATATCTCGAAGCTTTAGGAAAAGTATGGATGGTCGATGCCTTCTCATTTGCATCGGCCTGATGCAAGTGGAAAATGTTTATGATTCCTGAGTCCTCAAGAAAATTGGACAATAGAACTATTTTATGGGAAAATGCTCTGACAGACACACTCATGACTTGGTTCACTTTTTTAATCTCCCCATCTTTAATAATATATTGGAATCCAACAAATACTAGCCATTGACTTCAGCGTGCAATAAAAAAAAATACAGGTTTGAAAATGTAAATCATCTCAATAATGCAGAAGTCCAGACAATGGTAAATGTGGCATCTCCCAACAGAAACACTTCTTCCTCTCTCCTCATGATTCCAAACTTATTGTGTATCTGATACTGGTATCCTATTCTTTTGAACTTATTTCCATTAAGCAACTAACAAGCTGTAATTTTAAAGCAATGATCAGCTGTACAAACTATACTTACAATCCCACTCACTTGCAAAATTCCCATTGTCAAAATTCTACTTGAACCTCTTCACAACATCTTCCATTCTTGTCAAATTTTCTCACTTCTAACTTTGACTTCTTTACTAGCCCCTTCATACTTTTCAAATCTACATTTATCCTTCTTCTAATTCTACAGCAGACTTTCACTGCCTATTTATGAGCACTTAAATGTACCTGATCAGTTACTTTGATTACTAGCTTCACGACTGTACACTTTCCTTCTTCATTTTCTCAGCAGGTCTATGGTAATTGATATATATCAATCTCACCATCTCACTCTAATGCATCTGTATTGCTTTTATCGTATTATACTCATTTTATTCAATTAGAACTATTACATTTTCAAAAATGGTTTATAATGCTACCCAATATTACATCCAGAGCCTACCAAGAATTTTTCACAGAGTATGTTTATGCTATAACACTAGGTGAAAACATGACCAATGTGAAAGACAATATGGGGGAAAAAGTTTCCTAGTGTCCAGAAACATAAAGCCCACAGACATCAATGCACTCATAGGAAAAGTGATATCTTTTTTTTTGTTTTAAGCTGTGTTGAAAGCAACTAGATGGCTATTTACTTTCTACACAACCAAGCAAACGAAAGCAATTAATGAAAAAGCTAGCAATAAAATCATGATGTCATTCCAACATCCAGAGCTATTGACAACCCAGAAGTAACTTTGTTGATTATGCTTATCATCCACAGTAAATTAATCAGAAAAAGGCAATATGCTTAAGAAATTAAAGGGAGATAAAAATAGCACAGCAACAAAACAGCAACCATTACATAATTTGTCTATGGATAATCACTAAGTCCACTGACATAAATTGATGTCCATACAGACAAGAAATTATTCCTTTTGATTTAATTATTAAACATGAGACAGTGAACATTCTTTCTATCCAGCACAATAGGTAACATAATAGCTGTATTATGACTGATAATATAAATGTATTGATTTGTGCATGCACAGTAGAACCAGCTACTTTTACTAATAAGATGTCAGGTCAAATTATTAAGATACCCAGCATGTCTCAAAGCAACATCTTACAGAAAAAGCAATGAATCAAAGGTGACACTGCATGCCTCCAGATTTCCTGATCTGAACCTAGAATGTGGACTATTTCCTGGTGTCCAGAATTCCTGAGACATCCAGACCTCTCCTTCATGCGACTTCCTCTCTCCAAATCTATTCATTGCTAACTTCCCATGCCATTATCTCAACTTACTTTAATAAGCAGATAGATACTTTATTGATCCCAAAGGAAATTGCACTATCACAGTAATATTACAAGTGCACAGATGTACAAATATACAAATGTTAGAAGAGAAGAAAGAAAGAGGTAAATAAGTTTGAGTAAATAAGTTAAGTCAAGCAGTCTAGCAGGAGGGGGTCATCACTTCCCTGGCTATAGGCTGCCTAATGGCCGAGGGTAAGAATGACCTCATATAGCGCTCTTTGGAACAGCGCAGTTGTCTTAGTCTATTAGTAAAAATGCTCATCTGTTCAGCCAAGGTGGCATGCAGAAAGTGAGAAACATTGTCCAGAATTGTCAGGATTTTCAGTAGGGTCCTTTTTTCTACCACGACCTCCAGTGTGTCTGGTTTGACTCCTGTAACAGTGCCAGCCTTTCTAATCATTTTATTGAGTCTGTTGGCATCACCCATGTTGATGCCATTGCCCCAGCACACCACCGCATAGAAGATTGTACTGGTGACAACAGACTGGTAGAACATGTGAAGGAGAGGCCTCAGTCTCCTCAGGAAGTAGAGGCGACTCAATCTCTTCTTGTACACATCCTCTGTGTTTGTGCTCCACTCAAGTCTGTCATCCAGGGGTATCCCAGATATTTTTAGGTCCTCACCACATCCACGTCCTCACCATCAATAGTAACTGGGAGCAGTGCAGGCTTAGTCTTCCTAAAGTTCATCACCATCTCCTTTGTCTTACTGATGTTGAGCTGCAGATGATTCAGCTTGAAATTATTGGTACAAGGTTGCACAGTCAGAAATTTGAACTTTAAAATACAAAATGTAAACATTGAGGTGTGAAGAAGATCCAAAATGTGCATTAAATAGTAATAGTGCAAAATACAGATGTGCAATGAAACCATATACTCATACACTTAAGGAGGAGGAGTTGTAGAGTCGTATAGTCACAGGGAGAAAGGGTCTCTTGTGCGAGTCAGTGGTGCATCTCAGTGGAATCAGTCTGTTTCTAAAGGTGCTCCTCTGTTTGTCCAGTGTGTCATGGTGAGGTGAGGCATGTTGTCCATAATGTTCTGTAGCTTCTGCAGCATCCTCCTCTCAGACACAACCACCAGGGAATCTAGTTCCACACCCAGAACAGAACCAGCCTTCCTGATGAGCTTATCGATCTTCTTGGTGTCAGCTGCTCTCACCCAGCAGACTAGAGTGCAGAACAGAATGCTGGCCGTAACTGAGTCGTGGAACATCTGCAGCATAGTACTGCAGACGTTGAATGACCGGAACCTCTTCAGGAAGTGCAGTCAGTTCTGTCCCTATTTGTACAGAGCCTCTATATTTATAGTTCAATCTACCCCTTGCAACACTCTGCTCACCGAGGGTCATCAAGCATGCTGAAGTGGGTGCCACTGTTGTGGCTTGACAAACTGACTTTTTCCTCACGTCCTTACATTGAACTTCCTCCTCAGAAAAACTAAGCATCAATTCTCAGACACTTCTTCATTCCACCCAATGGCCCAGGACCACAAAGGTGAATATTAGGCTATAGTGTCCAAGTCACATTATCTGTGTCCTTCTAAGTCCTCATCTTCACCTACATTCTTCCAAAAAATCAGTCTCATGGGCTGCAGAACAATATTTCTATTAATTCTCCATGATCTCCAAGCAGGAGTGCTTCATTGCTTCAAGAGCTAGTTCCCCAAAGAATTTATTTCTTCCTACCATGCCTCTGTTCTTGTTCCCCTTGCCCAGTCCCCTTCACTTGCAATTGTGGTACCTCTAATGCCCTTAACTGTTTGGATAGCTCCTGGTTTCCTGGTCCCAATTATTTTGACTTCAGCATGGACATCCAGTAATTTTGTACTTCCATCCCTGCTGCCATCATGGAGGAGGTTCAGGAACAGTTATTACCCCTCAGCCATCATGCTCTTGAACTGGCGCAGATAACTTCACTCACTCAACACTGAACTGATTCCACAACCTATCGACTCAATTTAAAGGACTCTACAAGTCATGTTCTTTATGTTTATTGCTTATTTATTTATTTTGTTACGAACCCCGTAACTGGGTTACTTACCAGCAAAGATAGAGAGGTCCGTTGAAGTCTGATGGTACTGTTTTTAACAGTATTTATTGATAAAGGGGCACAAAAATAAGATCAATGCAAACATACAGATAATATACATCGTCAATACTAAATCTAAAAGCACGGGTATAATAATAATCAATAAGAAATAGCTCTATCGTTGTCTAGGGGAAAATGTATTGTCCGATGGAAATATAAAAGTCACTGTTAGTTCGTTCAAGCTGCAGCATTTTGGGTTTGAGAGAGAGACGGGTTAAACTTGCCCAGTTCTTTGATGATGCCAATCCTTCGAGTCTTTTTGAGAGTTGGTTTTCCCGTTGTTAGCTAAAAGCCAGTCTCCCGTGAGAAGAGCCACTGGTTCCGGGGCAAATGGAACTAACGCATGTGACCTCCTCCCTACTGGCTTCCGCTATTATGGGATCGCTAGCGTTTCTTCTGGTGTATCTGAGGGGCTGTTCCTACAGACCCTCTTTTATCCTGACTCACAGGGTCTCAGATGTCAATCAGATTGGGGTGATGCAATCCCTCCCTCAACCAACCCACTTTGCCTGAGGGCTTCCACGTAGCACAGTATTGCAATACACAAGTTTGTCTTCAAGAGACAATGGCCGTGTCCCGTAGCTTTATATCGCCAGGGAACGAGACATTCTGCACGTCTCTCTCTCACTTCCTGGGTCTCCTGACCCAAATCAATAGTGATCTTGCGATTCTCACAAAGGAGGAGGCTGCAGGTGTAACAATTTTAATATTACTATTATTATTTTCTTTTTTTGTATTTGCACAGTCTTCTCTTTTGCACATTGGTTGTCTGTCTTTGGTGTGCGGTTTTTCATTTATTCTATTGTGTTTTTTTCTATTTATTGTGAATGCCTGCAAGAAAATGAATCGCAGGATAGTCTAAGGTGACATAAATGTACTTGGAAAATAACTTTCCTTCAAACTGAACTTTGAAACAGCACCCCCTTAATGCCACCTCTTTTGTCTGTCTGAACCCTTTCTTACAGTGACCAGCTTCGTGTTTGACTCCACTCACTTTCTCTGAGAAGGTGAATGATAAGAAAAAATAAAAGACTAAAAATGGGAGGAAATGAGGAGATTTGTGCAAAGGGTTGGCGAGGTGATCTGGAGGAGGTGGGGTCAGATAGCAACAGGGTAAAGGATGAACTTACTGTAAGGAAGATTGATACTGAACTCTCCATTGCATTAATCCAGATAGAGTTGAAACTTAACCCTTGTCAGGGAAAGCACCACTAATCTGAACTTCTAGCATTATATTGTTCACAAATCTCATATAAGAGAAGAATTTCACCCAAGGAATATCAACAATACATTGTACACCAGTTGAAGCCAATTGCTTGCTCAGCAATTACAAGTATACTGTGTCCGGCGCTCCCAGTGTGGCCTTTTATATATTGGTGAGACCCGATGCAGACTGGGAGACTGTTTCACTGAACACCTACGCTCGGTCCGCCAGAGAAAGCGGGATCTCCCAGTGGCCACATATTTTAATTCCACTTCCCATTCTGATATGTCTATCCATGGCCTCCTCTACTGTCAAGATGAAGCCACACTCAGGTTGGAGGAACAACACCTTATATACCGGCTGGGTAGCCTCCAACCTGATGGCATGAACATTGACTTCTCTAACTTCCGTTAATGCCCCTCCTCCCCTTCTTACCCCATCCCTGACATATTTAGTTGTTTGCCTGTTATCCATCTCACTCTGGTGCTTCTCCCCCTCCCCCTTTCTTTCTCCCGAGGCCTCCTGTCCCATGATCCTTTCCCTTCTCCAGCTCTGTATCACTTTTGCCAATCATCGTTCCAGCTCTTAGCCTCATCCCACCCCCTCCAGTCTTCTCCTATCATTTCGCATTTCCCCCTCCCCCCACTACTTTCAAATCTCTTAACATCTTTCCTTTCAGTTAGTCCTGATGAAGGGTCTCGGCCCAAAACGTCGACAGCGCTTCTCCTTATAGATGCTGGCTGGCCTGCTGTTCCACCAGTATTTTGTGTGTGTTCTTTGAATTTCCAGCATCTGCAGATTTCCTTGTGTTTGCTTGTCCAGCAATTTTTGTGCATAAGCCTATGTAAATCCTTGCACTTATTTACTTAAACTCATCCTTAAAACCCATTTCTCTGATTAAATGTTTACTATTCTTCTCAGTTACATCCCCATTTAGATCAGAGTCGATCTTACTTCCTGTAGACCCATGAAGCAGTTTGTTGTTCATTTTAAAGGCATCATACAAATACGGTTATTGACCAATCATTAATCATCTGAACTATTATAATATATAGAAAGCACTGGGATCCTAGTATGCACTGCTGCAGTGCTCCATTCAGTAATCCCACTAGACCGGGGGTCGGCAACCTGCGGCTCCCGAGCCATTTGTGGCTCTTTCACCTCTGTGCTGCGGCTCCCTGTGGCTTTGGGAAATAATTGGTCAGTATTTAATTAAAATGTATTTTATGTTAGTTTGTTAGCTTTTGAAATGTAGTTCTAAATTTGAAGATTATGGTGATCTTGTACAATCTAAGTGTGGCGACACATTTCCTGGCACATCCGAAACGGCTCACAATTAGCCAGCATTCAGGCTAAGGGAGATAGCCTACGGGGGTTTGTGAGTACGCGTCTTTTGCAGCATCTGCGTCCATGGGGGCTGGGTTGAGGGAGGCTTAAAAGCAAGGCTGTTTAGTTCGAATAAAGTTATTCGACTGCAGTTTACTGACTGCGTGAGCACACCGCTACAACGTGTTTTTATCGCTATTAATATACGTCACCACTGCCAATACCTGACACCCGCCAGTGCGCGATTTCTTTAATTTTTCGATCCAAGGTAAGCCAACTATGGAGAATTCTAAAAAAAGAAAAGTGACTGAAGAAAACAGAACGTTTAATGATACGTGGACAGATTCATTTGCTTTCACTGTTGACGAGACTGGTTTACCGGTATGCTTAATATGCAATGAGAAACTAGCAAACAACAAAAAGTCAAATGTCGCAAGGCATTTCCAGAATAAACACGCAGCCTTTGCTCAAAAATATCCGGATGGAGATGAGAGAAAAAAAGCCGTTTCAGAACTGATGCGGAAGGTTGATCTGAGCAAAAATCATTTCCAGAAATGGATGAAGTCTGGAAAACCAACGACATACGCCAGTTATATTGCCGCTCAGGAAATAGTCAGGCACGGGAAGCAGTTTACAGATGGTGAATATATAAAAGAATCTTTCATTAAGATTTCAGAACATCTATTCACGGACTTTAAAAACAAGAGTGAAATTGTGCAGAAAATCAGGGATATGCCCCTCTCTGCAAAGACTGTCAAAGACAGAACCATAAAAATGGCAGAAGACATCACAAGACAGCAAATTAAAGACATCAATTCAGCTGTGGCCTACTCGATTGCCTGTGACGAGTCTAAAGACAAAGGTGATATTGAACAAATAGCGTTGTTCTGCCGGTATGTAAACTCTGCCGGGCCACAGGAAGAACTGATTGAGTTGATACCTCTAAAAGACCAAACACGGGGGGAGGACATCTGTGAGGCTGTCTTGAATTGTTTAAGAGCCAAAGGATTAAAGACCACCCACCTGGTGTCTGTAGCTACTGATGGGGCACCGAATATGACGGGAACGCACAAGGGATTTGTGGCTTTACTGCAGAAGTCGCTGGACAGAAAGCTGCTGACTTTTCACTGCATCTTGCACCAAGAGGCACTGTGCGCTCAAACATTTCCTCCAGAATGCACAGAAGTAATGGATGTTGTCATTCAGATTGTCAATAAAATAATGGCAAAAAGTTTAAATCACCGTCAATTCCGTTTGTTACTGGACGAGCTGGAAAGCGCATATTCTGATCTCCTGCTGCACAACAAAGTCCGCTGGCTGTCCAGAGGGGAGGTGCTGAAACGCTTTGTCGCGCGTCTGGAAGAAGTGAAAACTTTCCTGGGCAGCAAAGGGCTCAACTTTCCTGAGCTGGAACAGCCAGAGTGGCTGGAAAAGCTACACTTCATGGTAGACATGACAGCGCACCTGAACACGCTGAACACAGCTCTTCAACGGGGTAAGGACGTACAGCCCTGCACATGTTGGAGGATGTTTTGGCATTCGAGCTCAAGTTGACGTTGCTTGCCAGAGATTTACAGAAAGGCACATTGTCTCACTTCCCCAATTTGAGAGAGTTCAAACAAGGTCACGACATGATAAATTCGGAGTATTTACATTCTGCAATCATCGCAATGCAAACATCATTTGGGAAACACTTCTGTGAGTTCAGAGAGGAAAAAAACACATTATCCTTCCCGGTCACTCCCCTAAGCATCGATCCATCCCTACTAAATACGACTGCATTGTCAGGTGTGAGTCAACCTGAACAAGTATGATAAATATTTTAATTGCCTATTATTTTACGTATATTCATATGTTTTCATTGTTCAGTGAAATAGTCCTTTTATTTTTCAGGTTGACAGCTGGCTGACGTTATTTTTGGTTTGCTGCTGGCGGCAAATTTAAGTTTGGCGTTTTTCATAAATACAAGAAGGACTCAAATAGACGTTGAGTATTTTACTTAAAAGTAACCTTCAACCCAACGTCTTTTTTTCGGAGTTCAAAATGTTTTTGTTGCATGCAGAAATGTAATTTCATTTTCTCTGCAGGAGTTCATCAATTTCATAAATGCAACACATTATAGTTTGTTTATACATAGCATAAAGGCAAAACAAAACGTTGTATGCAGTGTTATTTCATTTTAAATGTCAAGCGGGTTTTGCGGCTCCCAGTGTTTTCTTTTCTGTGGGAAACGGGTCCAAGTGGCTCTTTCAGTGGTAAAGGTTGCTGACCCCTGCACTAGACAAATCAATACCCAAGAGCATCAGCATAAGTAGTTTATATAGGCTGCTGACACTGTTCTACCATAAACTTAAAAAAAATGAACTTTACCTTTATGTCCATAAAATGCATCTCTCCCAGCTCTGAAATTACAGATTATCTACAATCCTGCGGAGTAGAGAATTCTAAATTCTCTGATTGAGGAAATTTATCATCTTATCAGTCAAGCCCCTCAGTCAAAGACATTGATTTCATGTTCAAGATCTTGAAGCCCGGGGGACAGTTCCTTTGAATGCGTCTTATCAGCCTTCTAATAATTTGACATATTTCAGTGAAATCAGTCCTCATTTTTCTGAAGTCCAAAGCCTACTTAAAAAATACTCTGTTCATCACTGGAATCAATCTAGAGAACATACGCTGCATCCCTTCTGCAACTTACCTATTTATGACAGCAAAACTACACACAGAGGTCTAGTACTTCAATCAAACTCTTTAACAGGTACCGCAGTACACAAGAACTCCCCAAAGCCCTACATAACTGCAGCACAAGAGACCTTTACATTTGTACTTCAGATCCGTGCTCCTGACTGACTGCTGCAGCTCCATGTTAATACTCTGCAATTCCTATATGAAATCATATGTCAGCAGCTGTCTGCAATATCAAACAGAAACAATTACTTATTATGCTGGGTAGAAAGGACCATGAAAATTTTAAGTCCTTGTCTAATTTGGATGCCAGCTTTCATTTCATTCTTAACTATACCTAACCTACAGTGTAACTGCTACTTTAATAAAGAGTGTGCTTTGGAGCCAGCTATTTCTAACCTTCAATTACATACTAAAGACGCCTATTCCCATCTACCAACTGTTCCCCAATTAGTTTATGTTGGATGAACAAAGTAGTTATTTCTTTTAAAGGTGAAAGATCCATCATTGATATTTCTAATGCCCTCTGGACCAATCAGTTCCCCAAAGTCTTAATGAAAATAGGTGAATGCATTAGAGAGATAAACTTATAAATCGGGAGCACTTCATTTGGAGAATTGTACATGTACTCTATAACTTAAGGAAGGAAAAGGAGGGAAATCAGGGAATTGTCAACTTGTTAACCTGAATTTTGCTTTGAATAATTACAAGAGTTGATAATTAAGGATGAAGAACTGAACATGCTAAAATTTTTCAGTTGCTGTGAGAGGACCGGTATGAATGTGTGAAGTCTATAATGAACCGGACTGAATATTTTTCAAGAGATGACTGAAGTGAAAGGGGATTGTCAAAGGATATTATTTATAATTAACTTCCAGAAAGCATCTGATAACATCCAATAATGAGACTCTGTTAGCTGCAGCTGAAGCATATGGAACAGAAAGCAATGATGAGCTGGCTAGGAAATTAGAGAGCACTGGGAGGCAAAGAGTCATGACATGGAGCTGTAGGCAGAATGAGAGAAAGTACTTCCACTTTTTGAGAAAACTAGGGAATTCAAGAGGGCTTATTGGCATTTAGACATTCAGCTGGACCACCTACAGAAATAGTGTGGCTGCTCAAACAGGTCAGGGGCTTGATATCCCAAAGCAAATGATTCCCCTGTTGACATCCCCAAAGGTGTTTGCCATCTATAAATCATAAGTCAAATGCATGATGGAATAATCGCGGGATTAATGTAGCAACAATCAAGATACCTGACAGCACTGAAGCCCACTTGATTAGTATCTCACCCTCCATCCAAAACGTACAATTCCTCTACCACTGGGTACACCAGATCTACTGTCAATGTTCTTGTCCAGGTTCTGCCAACACATAACCTCTGACCAAGGAGGACACGAATAACAAGGTCATGCACAACCATCATTTGATGTTCCACTCCCAGCTGCACATCTGACTTTGATATATACTGAAGTTCCTTTAACGTCATTTATTCTAAATCCCAGTCCTCCCTATCTAATAGCACTTTGCAAGTATCTTTAGCAGAAAGACTATGGCAATCCAAGGAGCGAATTGGGGATGAGCAATTAATATTGGCCCGAAAAAGGACGGTACATTAATTATACAATGTGAAATATTACAATGAAAATGTCATCAGATTATCCCTCAAATGACTTTGTACATGTCAGGTGATCAAATCAGCAAGATAATCTTCTGTAAACAAGAGCTTCTTTAAACAGATGTTAAAATTCAGAATTACTCAACTGAATACAACCAATAAAGCCAAAAATCAATAAAGCCACAGAAAATTGAATTTGTGAAAAATTACTTGATTTTGATTCATAGGATAACTACAAATTTGTTCAGAGAAATGTGGCAGCAATTGAAAGATAGAGTCATAGAGCATTACAGCACAGAAACAGGCCCTGCTGCCCATCTAGTCTGTGCCAACCTGGTTATCCACCTGGTCCCAACCTACCTACACCGCGACCATGACTCTCCACACCCTTCTCTTCCAAACTCTTATAAGTTGCATTTCAACCTGTACCTATTGCAACCTGTTCCACGCCCGCACCACCATCTGGGTGTAGTTCCTCCTCAGGTTTCCTTTAAATGGCTCATCTTTCACCTCAAACCATTGACCTATAGTTCTAGTCTCAACCATCCTCAGTGGAAAAAGGAACATGTATTTACTCATCATCTATACCCCTTTCTCATTACACATGGTTAAACTTGATCAGACCACTAACTCTTTCTGCAAACTAGCTTGCTCCCACACTCCCCCACCACCCCCCTGAGTGAGACCTATTTTACAGAAAAACTGTTTGTGATCCATCAATGAGTCAAAACATTTCTTTGAATAATTAATACGGAGAACCTTTACAGTACATGTGTAATGTAAAATTGTGTCAGCAAACATTAATATAAATCTTGTTGCTTGCTAAGCATTTAAATATGGTTACAAGTAATATAATTTTAATGTCCTTTCTTGTAGGATATTTTAATTGATCTGTACTTTATGTGATATTACAAATACTTCAAAAGTAGCTTTGTCATTAGTGATACAATGCTGTTCAGATTACTACATTAATGAATGGAGACAATAATGGATACTGCTTAAATGATGAGTGAATACGGACAACAGTGAGAGTACAATCTTAAACCTTAAATGAAAGCTCTGGATGAAAGGTTGAGTTGCTTCACCAAGACTCTGAAATTTTGGGTATCAGGGCACAGGAACCGGAATGAATAACAGAAGTTAACTGCTGTATTTCAGTGATAAACCTACTGCCACAAAAGAATACTCCAACTATACACCAATAACCAGATATGATGGGAAAAGAAAAAAAGCAGCAAGCATCCCAAACATCCCCACACCAAAAGGAACACCAAACAGAATAATAACAAATTATCATGAAATATTTTCTGCCTCTGCAGCCACCAGCATGTGATAGGGGCTGAACTCTGCACCAATGGTCTGGAAAAGTACTCATGAAAGGGGTTTCTTGGTTCAAAGTACGAAGTCCAAAGTAAAATTTATTATCAGAGTACACATCACCACATACAACCCTGAGATTCTTATTCCTGCAAGCATACTATTCTGTAGATTTGCTAAGTAACTATAAACAAGATCAATGAACAACAAACTGTACAAATACATATATAAATAACTAAACAGCAATAAATAACGAGAGCATGAAATAACAAGAAAAATCAGTCCTTGAAGTGAGACCATCTGCAGTGGGAACACCAGAAATAGAATGAGTGTAGTTATCTCGTTTTGTTGTTTGAGAGGCAGCAACTGTTCTTGAACCTGGTGGAGTAGATCCTGAGGCTCTTGTACCTTCTGACTGATGGCACCAACAGGAAAAGAGCACTGCCCGGGTGGTGAGGATCTTTGAAGATGGATGCTGCTTTTCCACGGCAACATTTCACGTAGATGTGCTTAGTGGTTAGTCATAAGAAAAGACAAATATCTGTCCTTATTCGCCCCATTCTTTGTTCCTTGATACTCTAAGAGTCTTAGTGAATTAACCCCAACTTTCATCCACAGTTTGCATTTAAGATTGGGGATTATGGTCTCGTTGTTTGTATTCACTCATCTTAGGACATTTTGCTACATTTATGGTGCTATGTAGGTGTAGAAATTAGTTTGGGTAATTTGCACTTTACCATCTCAAATTTCAATGTACAGTATATGTCACAAGAAAATGAAAAGAGGCTATAGATGTAGGAAGTCTAAAATTAAAACAGAAAATGTAGATAACATTCAGCCTATCAAAAGGAAAAATTAAGTTCATATTTCAGGTCAAAGGCTCTTTATCAGAACTCAGACAGAGTAAAAACAAGCAGAGAGGGTGGAATAGGAAACAATCAGACGAAGTAGGGTGAGGTCAGGTTGCTGCAGGACCAAATTGTTGATACTGTATTCTAGTTAGAGTCATAGAAAAGTATAGCATAAAAATACGGCCTTTGGCCCCTGCTGAAACGATTTAAACCGTCTATTCCCATCAACCTGCAGCAGAACCATAGCCCTTCGTACCCTCACAATCCATGTACCTACCCAAACTTCACTTAGACATTGAAATCGAGCTCACGTACACAACTTGTGCTGGCAGTTCAGTCCACACTCTCATGACCCTCTGCCTGAAGTTTTGTCATTGCATTGAGGAGGGCAGAGAGAAGTAGCATGAATAAAGATTTGTAAATGGGGAAGGACAAGTGCACTTAGCAGCAGAAAGCACAAACAACAACAGAAAAAAAAAGGCAAGTAAAAGCTTCAAAATACAGCGGTATATGGAATGTTAGCAGGATCTCCTGAGGACAAACTAGATAAAAGAGCCAGATGAAAAGCCCCCCAAGGGTTAACAGCTTTTACCCTATCCATCCATCCTCTGTAATTTAAAATTAACTAGTTTTCTTTCTGACCCAGTCCTAACAATTCATCTTCAGCCTGAAAAAATAACTTTCACTTTCCACCGATCCTCCCTGACCTGCTGATTTTTTTTCTATTATGTATATTTTCAGATGCCAAAAGTAGAAGTAAATGGGATCTGACAAAGGCTCTTGATTGAAACATTTGGAGAATAACTTGTATCCTGGCTGTATTCTAATCTTAAAGAAAAGGGTCAACATTTCATTAGCCTATGATTGCCTTACTTGGATTCATGTCATATTTTTTATCCATTTGTGCAAATGGAATATTTATATATACATACACCTTTGACTTTTCCACAACTCTGAATATATCATTATTAGGAAAATAATTGAATTCCTCGATTTATTTATTTTCAATGGTTTCATCAGCAATAGTTTTGTTGCAGCTTAATAATACCATGACATTCAAGTTTAACAGATAAGTATGTCTTTCTTACATACAAATAGGACAACAGAAATCCACAGCTCAGAGCAATCATGTCCAAACAGGCTAAAACAGAATAAGCAATCTAATTCCTTTTCCTGGCCCTCAACTTGTAAGATACAGTAATTCACTAAGTTACAAAAAATCTGCTTTAGTTGTGCATATAGATATGTAATTTTAGCAGAAATTGTGATTTATAAACATTTGAAATTTGCCACAGAGTATTAATTAAATGTTAGACATAAAAATTATTTTTTCCTGTGGCAAAATTTTCTTAGTAATAAATACATTAATGAAAAAAAATTATTTGTCCTGATAAAATTACGTGCATACTTATGAATACAGGTAACTATTTCATCATGCAATAAGTAACACTTCCATTATTTCAAAAAAAACATTTGTTAAATCTCAACTTATTTTCCCACCCAACAGAAAACATGCAAATGAACTATTTTCACGAAACTGCCCTTCCATTGTTGGGCTATTATTTTCCAGACTCAATTGATTCAACTTGAGTGCAAGTAGTAAACATCTTTTTCTGTTCATTTAAATCTAGAACACAATTGATCATTCTATACCAAAAGAAATGCTTTTATAGATTTCCCCCAAGGCTTTTTTACATATCTCAGACCACCATCCATTCAGGCAGCAGACTCAATTCAATATTTGTTGTGGAATCAAAAATATTAAAAAAAATAAAAATTGTATTTTTTTCACAAAAATAAAATTGTGAAATGTTGCAATTATTTACCTAAAGATTGATTGACAGTCAGAATGAATGATGTAAATAATGATTAGAGATTCCCTAAATATCATAAATCATCCTTTTCAATCATGTCATGTTTATCAACTGGAACCAAACCCGTTTAGAAACTTATTGCTGACAAGCTAAGTTTCTGAGAAAGATCGATCTGTTGAAAGGGTATTGGTGTGTTTCTTTGACGGATAGAGGTAGAGAAATTTCTGCATTTGTGACACGTTCTGGGTTGTATGAATACATTGTTTTGCCATTTGGGATGAAGAATGCTCCAGGAACATTCCAAAGAATGATTAATTCTGTAATTCGAGGGTTAGAATAGACAGATGCCTATATTGATGATTTAGACACAGGAAATGACACGTGGGAAGCCCTTATATCTGCAGTAGAAAAGACGTTTGACAGGCTTTCCAAGGCCAACCTTACAGTTAACTAACCTAGTAAGAAGTATTCTTGAAAGTCAAAAATTTATTTTAAATATATACATCAGAGAGAAAAACAGAAGCACTGGCAAGGTTGTTCACAGAACTTCGCCTTCAATCCTGTCCCCATACATTGCTGGCTTGATGTAGGTTATTTTTGCTAGCTCCAACTATGTTTGTGGTTGGCCGTACTGTAATACTATTTTGCCCTGGAGTGGGACCCATATCATTTTGATGTTCAGACATATTCAAAGGCAGCACCTGCCTTTCAGCCAGATTGAAAAGTGGATGAAGAGTAAGGAAATAAGCTGTTACAATAATGAAGCTATAAGAAGATGTGAAAATGATTAAGTAGTAACTGGCAAAATGGCAGAATCGACTTGAAGTGCTGAATTGAAGAACTGAATCATTTGTTCTTCCTACTCTTAAACTCCTGCAACATAAATGCTGGTACCATGCTCTTCAAGGTATTGACATGGTTTATGCTTTTGTGCATAAAGCATATAAATCCACCATCATCCCTGTTACATGTTTTTAACCGATCTGCTGTCTAAACACATGGTTTTCATGTGAGTAGAATTGTGGACTTCTATAAGGAAATACTGCAATTCTTTGGAGACATAGCTCTCACATGCTTTTAAAAGAATGATGATTTTTCACTGTTGGAACATTGATTCCTTCCTTAAAATAAAGGCCTTATAAATCTTCAGAACTGTACAGCACTTCAAAGGTTGATAGGCAAATCTATAGGGAACAAGATGAGCTACACTGCTTACATTAGCAAGGCATCAGCATTCAGCTGAATATAAAATGGTTGATGCACAAAATGTCTCTGAAATAAGCATGCAAGAATCTGCAGCATGGGGGTTATTTCCATTGTGAGTAGCATTGTGCATCTAGATAAGATGCTCAAAAAAAAAACTATCCTAACTATTTACTGCTCCTCTTTCAAGGGCAAGACTATTTTTTCATCATCTTTATTCTCCTCATAATTATAAAGGAGCATACTCCAAAACAGGGCCTATTCACTTTGGACTATGGCAAAAATTTAAATAATGTAATTCTTAAAAGCACATGAAGGGAACTGTGCTCAAAGGACTCTAAATACTTTTGATGTTCCCACTGGCCTCAATCAAAGTTCACATAATGTGCCGTTTCCATTAATCTGAACGTGAAGCATATCACAATACAATCACTTTAAGCTCATGCTCATCTAACTTTTGCCAGTCCTAGCATTTATAATATGACAGACACCCATCCTTTTGGATCTTTTGATCAACTTCTCAATATTTTCAATAAATCAGAATCTTCTTTAAGACTGTTAACTAATCCAAAGATAGAATGTCTAGTATTCTACCAGCAGTTTGTCATTGAGAACAATTTTAAATGTGATATCTTCTGTCTTCGTTACTAAAGACTTCAGCCTGTCCCTCCGCTCCTCTATGGAGTCTTACCAGAATGTCCCACATAGTCAACATGTCAATTTTAACAGCTGTACAGCTGAAGTGGATTTCATACTCCAGCTGCCAAATGAAAGAGAAAACTCCAAAAGTAAACAACTGCAGATACTAACATTTTGAAATTAAAACAGAAAATGCTGGTAATACTTTAACAAGTTGAGCAGAACCCGAGGAGAGAGGGACAAGCCTAACATTTGAAGTTAGTGATCATTTATCATATTGTTGACCTGAAATGTTGACCGTTTTTCTCCCCACAGATGCCGACCTACCTACTGAGTCTTTTCCAGATCTTTCTCTTTTAATACACAAGGAACATTCTGGGGTCATTATTTACGTGAAGCAATAAAAATAACACTAAGTGTTGCTAGATCTCAGTGGTTAAAGATTCACTTTTAAATGATAGATTGAAAAAAAATCAAAGCATCATGATTATACAATGAAATTAAAACTTATTCTGTAAAATTAAATATTTGCAGCCAGTGAGCCACTGAAAATGGTATTGCAATATGGTATGTAATGTCATCTTGCACAGTCTTGTGGTAATGCTATAATATTAAGTATCAAACATGTCAAGGTCAGAAGGTCTGGGTAAGATGGAGAATTAGCATAAACATGCTTATAAGTGGTTCAAAGAAGAGTCCACAGAATGTGACTGAGTACCTCACCAGAAGACGGAGAAAGCCCAGGCAACAGCACAACACAGTATAGCTTCAGAAATGATTTGAACATATTGTATTGACTTTAGCATGGCTTTGATTTGAACTGACATGCTTTTGAGAAATGCAGTGCAGATATATTCAGGAGAAATAAAGTGCAGATTTTGCCAGTGGTCACAGAACTTGATAGAAAATGGACATATTGTCACTGAGATGGCACACAGTAAAGGCCAAGTGAACAAAAATACAAGATGTGTTCTCTTTCACCAGCTGATACAACATTTACCTGCATGGCAGAGAAATGAACATTTAAAGTTTCCTCAGCAGTGGGAGGATAAAAGTGTGACAGAATTAGAAAAGATAATTTCTCCCTGCATCAAGTTATCATTATAGAGAAAAAATCCTTGAGTTTTATGAATAATAGCAAGTAGTACAAAAGCAATGAAGTCACAGAGTCAGCCTCAAGTCAAGTGTGGAGTCCATTTCTGAGAAGTATACTTTAGAAAAGATGAAGCCTTTAAGAGTGTGCAGCAGAGAAAATTACCAAAATAATTCCAAGGATGAGGGGCTGTATGTGAACAGAAGAGAGGAGTGAAAGACACATGAGACTACAGATGCTGGACACATAAAAGGAACTGGAGGAATTCAACGGGTCAGGCAGCATCTATAGAGCAAACTGCACAATCGATATTTTGGGTCAGCACCCTTCATCAGTTCTGGGAAGAAAGAGGGGGATAGTCAAGATAAAATGTGAGGGAAGTGAGGGAGCAAGAGTTCCCCTCTCCCCCCCCCCACCACCCTCTAACTCTGACTCCTCATCATTTTCTCTCCAGTCCTGCCGAAGGGTCTTGGCCCAAAACGTCAACTGTACTTTTTTCCATAGGTACTGCCTGGCCTTCTGAGTTCCTCCAGTATTTTGTGTGTGTTGCTCAGATTTCCACCATCTGCAGATTTTCTCTTGTCTGTCATTCCCATTGTTGGAGGGATCAACTATTAAAGAACAAATGATGGAGGAAACAGATAAAAGAACCAAGAGAATTGAGGTAAATCCTTTTTCATGCAGCAACAGAAGTGCAGAGAAGCTCAACTGTAGTATATAAAAATAACTAAGATGCAAGATGGGGAAAGGGTCTGCTCTGATAATGCCTCAGCTAAAGCAATGGCATCAATATTCTGTTACCATTTTGTAATTCTGTGATCCTGAATGCAAAATACATTTAACCCACATGTGAATTATCTGAAGTCACTGGCTGCAAATTGAAATTTCAGAGATCCAGTGTCCTCACTGCTACAGAAAAAGATTAGCTACAGTATTCAAGATGCAGGATTCAGAGCTTTAGTAGAGAAACTAATATTAATCCAACAAAGTGAGTCACACCTTGCAGGACATTAAGAGCAGTGTAGAGACAGAACTGATGAGTAGCATACCAGACAAAATGACTCTGCCCATGCAGTCAAGTGAAAATAAAGAATAGCAACTAGACACCAATAGTTTTAGGAGAACTGTTTGATAATTAAAATATTTGGGAAATTGGAATAATTATGCATATGTACTGTGTATGGACTGAAAAATCTGTTGAAATTCTATACCAAAAGCACAGTAGTTCACTAATTCAGGTAAAAATATCCTGCAAATACATGTTCTCCATTGTAGGGAATGATAAAATCAGAAGTTACAAACAAATATAAGAGGAATGATATACACAACATCACCTCACCTCAGGGTAACTAATATGACAATTGAAAGTATTGAGCATTAAGGTGAAAGATATTATGATGCACCAGGAACCTACAAAATATGACAAGGGTCTATATTAAAAGGAAGATCAAGCCACTGGTACCCGTGCAACCTAACATCTGCCGTCTGATTACAATGTATGAGCTCATTGAGAGTGTACTAGGTCTCTTCTGAGAGAGGACTGTGGAGTAACATGCAGAGCTTTTTTAAATAACACAAGGTATTTATAAGATGGATACTGTGGCTGAAAAATGCCTTACCCTTATCCCAGATCCAATCCAATCCTTTTAACATTTCTTCCTCCCTCACCAACATTGAGTGATTGGCCCTCAGCAGAGGCTTGACCTTCATAGCCCTATGCTACACTTCGGAAAAAAAAATCCATGCCTCATCCAAGTTCCAAACCCTACTGCATCTTCACCATCACTTCAGACCTCCGCCTTTCCAATGCTGAGTGATCAGTCCTCAGCAGAAGCCTCCAACATGTAGCAGTTGACCTGTTTCTTGGCACTCCTAGGCCTTTCCACCATTTCAAAGGCATCAGGAGTATGATGGAACATTCTCCACTTGCCTGGATGAATGCACTTTCAACAACTTCTAATGAGCTCAACAACATCCAGGACTGATTAAGGATAATCAGCAGGGTATCACACGTGTTAGGGCATGTCTAACCAATCTTATAGAGTTTTTGAGGAAGTTACCAGGAAAGTGGACGAAGGCAAGGCAGTGGATGTTGTCTACATGGACTTCGGCAAGGCACTTAACAAGGTCCCACATGGGGAGTTGATCAAGAAGGTTTAGTCGCTCAGCATTCAAGATGAGGTAGTAAAATGGATTAGATGAACGGTAAGGCACTGCAGAGTGTGGTAGAACAAAGGGATCTGGGAATTCAGGTATAAAATTCATTGAAAGTGATGCCACGGTTAGATAGGGTTGTAAAGAAAGCTTATGGTCTTCAAAAGATGGAATGTTATGTGGAAGTTGTACAAGATGTTGTTGAGGCCTATCTGAGCATTGTGTGCATTTCAGTCACCTACCAAAAGGAAAGATGTCAAAAGAGTGTAAAGAAAACTTACAAGGATGTCAGATCTGGAGGACCTGTGATACAAGGAAAGATTGAATAGGCTAGGACTGTATTCTTTAGATTGTAGAAGATTGAGAGGAGATTTGAAAATGGTATACAAAATTATGAGGGTTACAGATAGGGTAAATGCAAGCAGGTTTTTTCCACTGAGGTTGGTGGGACTACAATCAGAGGTCATGGGTTAAGGGTGAAAGGCGAGAAATTTAAAGGGAAGTTAAGGGGAAACTTCTTCATTCGGAGAGTCATGAGAGTGTGTAATGAGCTACCAGGTTGCAAAGTGGTGCATGTGAGCTCACTTTCAACATGTAAGAGAAGTTTGCATTGGTACATAGATGGTAGCAGTATGGAGAGCTATGGTCCCAGCGCAGGTTGATGGGAGTAGGAGATTAGATGGTTTTGGCATGGACGAGATGGGCCAAATGGCCTGTTTCTGTGCTGTACTTCTCTATGTCTCTATGATTAATTTACAAACCACGTTGACTTGGAAATATATCAACACACACAAAATGCGGGAGGAACTCAGCAGACCTCAGTTGTTTGAAAAATATTTCAGCATTTCATTATAACATATTGATATTTACTCTTGTTTGTCCTTAAGAAATAAACTTCCAACTAAATTACAAATAGCAGGTGCCACAATTCTGTAATTGCAATTAAGAACAAAAGACCAACATTGATCAACACAGCACGATTTTATAACCTGAAGTTAACAACCTGCCATTCAGAGCGCAGTGGACAAACTTGTGAAGGACCACAAATTCATTGCATTAAAAAGAAAAGATAAATCCAATGGCATCCAGTACACACGAAGGAGAGATGAAAACAAATCTTTTTAAGCCCACAGTAATGGAAGGAACTTCAACATAATTCTGTTGCATAGATCAATCTCAGTGAACAGGCAAGTCCAATCACACCCACAAAACCTAAGAATAGTAGAAGTAATTTCTCGTGGCTATCAAATTAATCTTTTCCTTGGCTTGGAGGCTCATGAATATCTTTACCCCAATCATTCACCAGTTTTAGCTGGACCAAAAAAAATGTTTATGTCAGATCATTTGCTGACAATTGGAACTGTTGGAACAAAGTAACAATTCGGCACAGTTGAAAAAGCTTGCATTTTGGCATCGCGTCAGCTCTATCCACATATAATTAAAATAATAGAAACAATTTTGGCTCATCTACATAGGATCTAATATATTTTAGAAAATCTTCTGACAAAAAAAATAGAAAAAGGCATTTTTTCAAGCATATAGTTCCTGAGATTGATGTCTCATTCTCTAAGTGAAGTGCACCTGAAATTTATTGACAATGAAACTTATAGGTTTCTCCAGTAAGCTCCATCTTCTGGCAGTGAAGTAAACAGACCCAGCCTCACAGGAACAAATGTCAGCTGCACTCACGAGAATGGTGCTCAGAAGTGCCAGAGTTAACAGCCTTGTTATTAATCAACCAAACATGTTCACCTGTGATCTATCACTTCCAAACTGGCTTTCAAAGCATGCAGGACATACAAAAATATAAAAGACGAGTTAAATTTCTAGTCATGCACGTTTAACTAAAATAAAAGTTCAAAGGTAAATTTATTGAGTCATTAATGCTGGTGTAAAGTAAATTTAAACAATATAAGCAGAAGTAAAACCGATTTTGTCTCACCTACTTACATCAGATTCAGGTATCAATGAAGATTTAAGCATCAGAAAAGTTATTAATTGCACAGCTGAAATCACTTTCCATCACAGTGACATACTTAATACAGAAACATACAGAATCTGCAGGAGTATTAAGTACTATGTGAGAAACTGGTCTGATAAAGATTTAAGTAGCACAAATCTGATCATGACCCAGCTCTTCCACGGAATCCCACATGAAACTGCCACCATTTAACTCCAAACATGAGAAAATCTGCAGATGCTGGAAATCCAAGGAACACACAGAAAATGCAGGAGGAACTCAGCAGGCCAGGAAGTGTCCATGGAAAAAAGTAAGCACTCTTTTTGGGCCATGATCGTTTATTGGCACTGGAAAGGAAAGGCAAAGGAGTCAGACTAAAAAGTAGGAAGGAGGAGAGGAAGAAGTACAAGATAGCAAGATAGGTGAATCCAGAAGATGGGGTGAAGGTGAAGTAAAGAGCTGGAAAGTTGATTGGTGAAAGAGATCAGCTTGGAGAAGGGAGAATCTATTAGGAAAGGTCAGAAAACTATGGGAGAAAGGGAAGGGGGAGGAGCACCATAGGGAGGTGATTGACAGGTAAGGAGATGAGAGACGGAAACAGGAGTGGGGAATGGTGAAGGGGGGGTGGGGGACAATTACCAAGAAAACAGTGTTCATGCCATCAGGTTGGAGGCTACCCAGGTGGAATATAAGGTTTTGCTTCATCATGGTAGCAGAGGCCATAGACTGACATGTCAGAATTAGAATGGGAAGTAGAATTGAAATGGGTGGCCATCGGGAAATCCTGCTTTTTGTGGCAGACAGAGCAAAGGTGCTCAATGAAGCAGTCTCCCAATTTACGTCAAGCCTCACTGATACACAGGAGGCCACATCGACAGCACCAGATAGAGTAGATGACCCCAATAGACTGGCAGGTGAAGAGTCGCCTCACCTGGAAGGACTGGTTGGGGCCCTGAATCGTAATGAGTGAGGAGGTGTGGAGGCAGGTGTAGCACTTGTTCTGCTTACAAGGATAAGTACCAGGAGGGAGATCAGTGGGGAGGGACAAGTGGACAAGGGAGTCGCGTAGGGACCAATCCCTGTGGAAAGTGGGAAGTAGAGGGGAGGGAAAGATGTGCTTGGTGGTGGGTTCCCATTAGAGATGGTAGAATTTATGGATAAATTATTTGTTGGGTGCAGAGGCTAGTGAGATGGTAGGTGAGGACAAGAGGAACCCCTTCCCTGGAATGGCAGCATGAGGATGGGTTGAGAGCAGATGTGCACAAAATGGAAAAGATGTGGGTGAGGGCAGCATTGAAGGTGGAGAAAAGGGAGCCTCGTTCTTTGAAGGAGGACACACATCTGTAGTTCTGGAATGAAAAGCCTCATCCTGAGAGCAGATGTGGTGGGGACAGAAGAACTGGGAGAGAGGAAGAGCATTTTTACAAGTGAAGGGTGGGAAGAGGTATAGTCCAGATGTCAGTGGTTTTATAAAAGATATCAATAGATAGACTATCTCCAGAGATGGACGCAGAGAGATCAAGAAAGGAGAGAAAGGTGTAGGAAATGGACTAGGTAAATTTGAGGGAAGAGTGGAAGTTGGGGGTAAAGTTGATGAGATCAACAAGCTCAGTATGGATGCAGGAAGCATCACCAATATAATCATCGATGTAGCATACATTTAACTCCTGACTACACAGAGAGTCAGAGCTCCTGTACAAATGCCCCCAAGAACTTCTTGACTGTCCTTTGACATTCAACTCCACATGAAGCATGCTCATCCATAAATTTCTGTATAGTGTTTTGCAAACCTCCCCACTGAACAAAAATTGCCATGTTAGGCCTGACACAGGAATGGAGAGTCCATTCACTCAATTGGAGAAGAGCAGTCATAAGTATTCAACTGAATTTATTTTATTGCATTTTAATAATATGATCAATTTTCAATGTATTTGAATGCAAGTGAAAATCAGAGGTAACTATTGAAGACACTTATGTACCTCTAATTCAGCTAGATTTTACATTTGCTGTCAACTTCCAGGCACATTCATTTGGCTAAACAAAGAGGTTTGGCAAAGCCCCCAATATACTCTATAGAACATGAGATCCAAAATACTATTCACAATAACAATATCCTGCACACAGAACTTTGCTAATGAAAGGTCATCAACCTGAACCTGATTTCCAGTATTCCTTCCAAATTTCTTTGGTAATTTCTGAATCAAATAAGCCTGCACTTGTTAGAATTAGTTTAACCAATGTTAATGCTATTTATTTCTAGATGATAATGAATGTTGTAATTGCCAAATTGGTTGCAATATAGGCATGCAAAGCAGTAAGAACTTTTACAACTATGGGGTACCCCTAGGGTATTTGCAAGTTATTAAATATTTTGAAATGTGATAATTATTGTAATGAAAAAATAAATCAACCGATTTGCACACAGAAATTTCTAAACTGCAATAACTTGTTGGTTTCATTACAGAATTTTCATCCAAACTCAAACATAATAGGACCAGCTACTTAATACTGTGACTTCAAGAGTAGGTCAGAAGCTGCATATTCTGCAGAGGGAGACTTGCTTCTTAAGTTCCCCATGGCTTTTCCACTATTGACAAAATGCAAGTCAGAAAACAAATAGAATACTTGCCTGTATAAGCACAGCTCCAAAAGCAGTCAAATATCTCAGAACCTTGCAGACAAAACAACCTGTTTGATTGGCATCCTATTGATTGACAGCACTAATGAGTGTAACCACAGTGTTAACTACCTTTGCCTTCAGTGTGAAAGATGCCCACCCACAATCACTATTACCAACAACACCTGATAGACTCACAATCCTACGGCATTCAATAACATGTTCAATGGAATCTTGCTATATGTTTATTACATTCTGTCCAGTTTTGGAATATATCCTTGCCCCATTATCAATGCTGGTCAAAAATTGATTAATTGATGAATTAACTTGATAAGTTGGTTTATTGTTGCCACGTGTACCAAGGTACAGTGAAAAACTTGTCTCACATATTGACTATATAGATCAGTTCATTACAACAGTGCATTGAGGTGGCACACAGTGTTGAGGGTTGACAGCTCAAATTCCTCAGTGTGCACATCGCCAATGGGCTGACCTGGTTACTGCCACAACCAAAAAAGCTCACCAGCACCTCTACTTCCTCAGGTGGCTAAAGAAATTTGACATGTCCCAGTCAAACCTTACCAACTCTTACTGATGCACCATAGAACAGATTCTGTCCACGTGCCTAACAGCTTGGTATGGCAACTACTCTGCACGCAACTGCACAAAACTGTAGAGAGTTGTTCACACAACTTAGCAAGCCACAGAAACCAGCCTCCCCTCTATAGACCTTGCCTAAACATCTCGCAGCCGCAGTAAAGCAGCAAACAGAATCAAATACCCCATTCTCTCTTCTCCCCTTTCCCATCAGGCAGAAGATGCAAAATTCTTAAAGCACGTACCAAGGCCAAGGGCAGGTTATGTCCCACTGTTATCAGACTCTAGAACAGACCTCTTGTAAGAATAGATGGACTTCTGAGCTCACAATAACTCGTTAAGATCTTGCACTTCATCGCTTACCTGCACTTTTTTGGTAGCATTTACACTTTGTTTTGCATTGTTATTGTTTTACATTATTTTAACTCAATGCACTTTGTAATGATTTTATTTGTATAAATAGCATGCACGATAAGCTTCTCACTGTAAAAAAGCAAATCAAACCAAGCCATTAACAGTGCTGAATAAAGTTTTACATTTACAAAAAAAAGTGCAATGCAGAGAGACAGTAAGGCGCAAGGTCATAACAAGGTAGATTATGAGGTCATAAGTCCATCTTATTTTCTAGGGAACCAGTCAGCTTAGAACACTGGGACAGAAGCTCTCCTGTGCCTGGTAGTATGTGCTTTCAAACTTTTGTATCATCTGGCTGATGGGAGAGAGGAGAAGACAGAATGTCTGGGGTAGACGAGGTCTTTGACAATACTGACTGCTTTATTGAGACAGCAAGAATTTACAGAGAGTCCACAGAGGGAATTACAAACATGAGAAAATCTGAAGATGCTGGTAATCCAAGGCAATGTACACACAATGCTGGAGGAACTCAGCAGGCCAGGCAGCATACGAGTCCTGATGTAGGGTCTTGGCCTGAAGTGTTGACTGTTTATCCCTTTCCATTGCTGCTGCCTGGGATGCTGAGTTCCTCCAGGGTTTTGTTTGTTGCTTCCATGAAGTGCTGTATTGTATCCAAAACTCTCGGCAGTTTCATATGATTATGGGCAATGCAGATGCCATACCAAATGAGAATGCAGCCAGACAGGGTGCTTTCTATATATATACACTGTAGTGCATCTATAAAAATTGGTAAGATGAAAGGAGACACACGCAATTTCTCAAGCCTGCTGAGGAAGCAGAGGCACTGGTTAGCCTCCGAAAACAGGAACATGTGAACTGACTCTCTTCTTGAAGTTAACGACCAGCTGTTTTGCTTTGCTGTGAGGAAAAGATTGTAAAAAGCGGTAAATTAAACCTGATAAATTGGTTTATTATTGTCACATATACCAAGATACTGCAAAAAAACTTATTTTGCTTGATCAAATAATCCAGATCAAATAATTACATCTGTGCATTGAGGTAGTACAAAGTAAAACAATAATAGATTGTAAAATAAAATGTTGCAGTGCAAGGTGGGTAGACAGCAAGGTGCAAAGCTACAAGGTAGATTGTGAGATGAAAAGTCCTTTTTATCATGACATGGAATCATTGAATAATCTTGTAACCACAAGATAGAAGCTATAATCTTACTGTTGTCATGAAAATTCTGGAATTCCATACCTGACAGCTTTATGTAACAACGTCTTGACACTCAAACCTACAGTGGTTCAAGGTGATGGCTCATTGTCATTTTCTCAAATCATTCAAAGATTGGCATTAAAATGCGGTCCACACAACACCACATTGCATGAATAAAAAAATACGAAAAGCTGCAACAGTTCCAGAAAGTGTTACGGGTTTCCTTTTGATGTTTAATTATGATACAGTTGCTGATATTTTTTTACTCAGTGTGTTAAAGCTGAAAACTACCTTTGTCTTGGATGTTCATCATTTTCATCTTGTAATTTTAAAGAGAAATGATATGCATAACATTTGCATATAATTGGTTAAATACTTGATGGCATTCTGACTAGAGAAAAAGCAATCAGGAGACTCCTTCAAAGCATTCCCTTGTTTCTTAGTTATTCTTTGATGGGATCACACCACAATGCATGGTTATTAACATCAATTTACATACTTAATCAATCACAATTCAAAATAAGGAGATATAGTATGTTGTTTAAAACAGAAAACCAGCGCAGAGAGGCCCTAGACATAATGGTAGCATTCAGCAATACTGATATAACAGCATCAGAGGCTGTATATTCCACAGCAAATGATATAACCCTCAGCTCCCATTCTTCACTGGGCATTATCTTTGTCCTCAGATGTTCTGCAGCAACCATCTGAGTGTTTATTGACTACCTCAAAAAAACACTACCCAGAATTTCTGACTGGTCATGACAATGGGGCATCCAGCACTTAGGTATGGACAGTGTACAGCATCATTATAAATGTGCACAATTTAGTGAGCCTTTGACCATTCCAGCTGTGAGGTCATCAATGTAAAGCTGGTGGCCTCATGACTACAGCATTCTCCAGTGGTATTCCTTGGCAGAGGGGCAAAGGCAGCTGCTTAGTGGAGACGTGCGTTGGTTGCTATTCACAGATTCCGGAAGGGCTGGAACAAGAACAGCATGGGAGTTTGTGGTAGGCCAGAGGTTGGTGGGTTTACGTGATCAGAAGCCGAGGAGGTTGATGAATTGATGGAAAAGAAGATGATTATTTTGGGTGAAACGATGCATATTAGACTTTGGGATTACATGGGGAGGTCTAAACTATACTCTCCAGCTCCAGAAGGGACTAAGAGCTGGAGGGTATAGTTATTAGAAGAATAAGCATTTGGGGAGACTTCTAGTCAAGATGGCACCTGTGTACAATGCTGTCATGGTCAACATCATCTGGATAGACCATGAAACCATAAATTTCACTTCTTTTAATGTCTTTTACGATTTGCTTTTCGACTTGAATGTGATTCTGAAACTGAAGGAGCCGTTAATTAGCAGTTTGGAGATTGTTTGGGTATTACAACACTCTGCAGTCTCTTAGAGGATTCTGTGAGGCAGAGGCAGCATGCGGGAGGGGGGAGGGGCCTTTTGATCACTGGTGGTTTCATTCTGATACCGGAGAGGGGAGACTGCCTTTTGATCACTGGTGGTTTCACCCTGGTACTGAGAGGGGAGACTGCCTTTTGATTGCTGGTGGTTTCATTCTGATACTGGAGGGGGGAGACTGCCTTTTGATCGCTGGTTGTTTCACCCTGGTACCAGAGAGAGGATACTGTCTTTTGATCACCGGTGGGATCACTCTGCTGTCAGAGACAGGAGACCATCTTTTGATTGCTGGGGGACGCTCTCTTCCATGAGGGCAACTGCTACTGTGCTCAGACAATGCTACCTTGGTTTTCTGTGTTTTGGATAGGGACTTGGACTATGGACTTCCTGTTTCAGTCTCATACTTTTATATTCTGTGTTTTTCACCCGATCTTTCTTGTTTTTTAGTGTGGTGTGGGGGAAGGTAATTTGGGGGATGATGTGCCCCTGTTCCACTTTTGTTCATTTTCTGTATGGGGAGGGGGAATTTGGGGGTTGATCATTGAGCAACTGCTCTTTTCTTTTGGTTATGTGGCTATCTGGAGAAGAAGAATTTCAGTGTTGTATATTTTGATAATAGGTGAACCTTTGATAATTTGAAACTAGGGCTTTCAGAAGTTGACAGTTGATAGTAGTGGTCCAGTTCTGTACAAGTTTGAATGTAGATATAAAGGAAAGTAGAGGGACTTATTACATTTGAAAATCTCTTCCAACATAGTACTAAAGCATCATAGTTGTTACAGTAATGACACCAACTGTCAATTTAACAACTGCACCTGAAGCAATATAATTCAATTTCCCAAAGCACACTGGGAAAGGAATATTATGTATAAATTGACATAATCAAAGTACATTGAAAGCATGACAAATCCAAGGACAAAACAGTCATACATTCAATGTAATGTTAACTGCAAAAGAAACTTTGCCAATTGCCATTGTGTTACCAATTTGGTTCTGCTTAAAATGTTAAAGAAAAATCAACTGTATCTAACTTTTAGATCATGGAATTAATTACAAAAGGTGAAGAACTCTACCAGATTGAACATCGGTGTTTTGTTTATGTCTGCTGGTCTCCTTAATGTTGTTGTACTTAATGAAAATTTTATTAAGTTGACAAAATGTATTTCTTAGAGTTTTATCTCAATCTCAGAAACCCCATTGGCAATATATAGAATTTCTGAAGCAGAAGTGATTTAGGCAGAATGTGCAGTTGTGAACAGAGCAGCAATAACACAAAGATTCTGAACCCATTGATGTTCCCACTATATTGTCGTAGTTTGTAGTTGGACTGCTGTTTGAATATGCAAGCTTATGAAGGTTATCAGCCACAGAGTCATACATATGACTGAATAAGCAAGTGTGCAAGAGGATCTGGAAAATTGGAGCATTGAAACAGGAAAACGGGAAACATGCGAAAATTATGCAGCTGCAAAAATACAAGCTGGGATTGGATTTATTATCACTTATCAATGAGAGGAAATGTGTTGTCCTGAAGCAGTAGTACTGAAGCAGCAGTAAAGACACTCCCTTTACAAAAATAAATTTTAATAGTGCAATGAACAAAGGAGTAACAATGCAGTGTTCAGGGTTCATGTACCATTCAGAAATCTAATGGTGGAGAGCAAGAAGCTCTTCCTAAAACTTTCTGTATGCGTCTTCAGGCTCCTTTATCTCCTCCCTGATGGTAGCAATGAAAAGAGGGCAGATCCCAGATGGTGAGAGTTATTAATAATGGAGGCCACTTCTTTAGGCACCTCCTCTTAAAGATGTCCTCAGTGTTGGGGAGGACTATTCCCATGATGGAGCTAGCTGAGTCTACAGACTCTTGTGATCATTGGAGCTTCTGTACCAGATGGTGATGCAACCAGTCAGAATGCTCTCTACCATGTATCTGTAGAAAATTGCTACAGTGTCAGTGACAAACCAAATCTCCTTAAAACTCCTAATGAAGTAGAGCTACTGACTTGCCTCCTTCATGACTGCATCGATGTGTTGGGCCCAGAATAAATCTTCTGAGATGTCAATGCCCAGGAAAGTGCTGTATATTCTTTCCACCGTTGGCCCTTCATTGAGGACTGATGTGTATTCTCTTGACTTGCCCTTCTTTAAGTCCACAATCAGCACTTCACAAAATAGATTAACCATTCAATGCAAACCTTATTTGGAAAATTAACATCTGTCAGACACATAAAGAAAAATATCCCAATATTATCAGCAACAGCAGCAGCAGTGAAAAGCAGAAATAGGATTCAACAAAAACACAAAAGATTCTGCAGATGCTGGAAATCTTGTGCAATGCACATCAAACACTGGAAGAACTCAGTGAGTTAGGTTGCATCTACGGAGGTGAATAACAATCAATGTTTTGAGCCATGACCCTTCATCACGGCTGGAAAGGACACAAATTACACAACAGAAAAAGTAAACAGCAACAGTTTGGTTGAAATAGATTGATTATACAGGTGAACCACTTAATTGACAAGTAGTTGATAAGTGTCATGGCCTTAGCTGACAGAAGACTGTTTATTTGTGCAAACAGGAGCAATTAAAGTGGCTGTGGGATATAACAAGCAAAAAATGGGTGGAATTCTTGTTCTTTCTTGGCCAATTCTAGCACGGAATGTGTGCCTTTCCTACAGTCTTTCAGAAGCAGCACAAAAAAGTGGCAACTAAATGTTAAATTAAAATTGTATATGCCAAGAAATTCAGTTATATTTCCTGGGTTCATATAAAAGCCTTTTGCCTATTTTCTATGCCTTCTTTGGGATCAACGGCAGCAACAACGACATCCTCACTTATTCAAGTTATTTAAATAAACAGAAAAATAAAAAATAGAAAAACCTAACACTCAAACATTGTTCTTACCTTTAAATCTTCATAGTTCAAAAACATACACATATCCACACTCTTTGAATCATTTTAATCTTTTCAAATACTATCAGCTATTGTTTATCAAAAACTTTCCAAATCCTTAAACATATCAACTCTTATTTCCTCTGCACTCAATGATTTCAACATTTTAAAGATGGAACTTCCATTTACAGAAACATTATGATCATTACAAATTATGCCATGTCTTTCTGAATGTTCGCTGATTTTATCATGTTATAAGCTCCAGTTCTTTAGCATAATTGGAATTTTCAAAGATATTTAGTCAATTATTATAAGCTGCATTCTTCCATGAAAATAGTTAGATTCTAATCCAATTTCTTCACCTTAGATTTAATTGTCACCAATATGTAGTTCCAGTGAAACAAAACTAATTAAAAATAGTGTCTAACTTATTCACCTCATTTCACTTGGCATTTCTTGTTTCATTGTCCAAAATGAGAACATAATTCTGCATATTTTCACACAATGAGTGTGACCTGCTATGTAAGGAAGTAATTCTAACATGTTTGAAATTCTCCTCCATGCAAATCTTTGATTTATTACAGCTTAATTAAAGAATATTTTTTATTATTCTCACTCATTTCAACAGATGCCACTAAGCTACCCACAGGCCAAAATCACAGCTGTAGAAATATTTATTGATCTCTATTTTACATCCAGATCCATAAATTGCTTTAGGAAGCAATTTTATGCATGATAAATTGTTCAGCGATGCGTGAAGAACTTCCCTTTAACGTCCTAGATGCAAAGGGTGAAGTTACCTCAGTGAGAAATGAGATGAAGCTTCTCTGTAAAGATGTGATAGAGAATGACAGAATGCAGTTATGTAGTGTCTTTTAGTAAAAAACCACAAAGCAATTCATTACAGCATTAAGAAATGTAGTATTAAGAAGAATAACCAAATGTTTGATGGAATATTTTTGAAAAAGCATCTTAAAGGAAGTGAGATATTAGGGAATGTGTTTCTGATTTTCATGGTCTAGGCTGCTATTGATAATTGCTAAAGCCACTAAATTAAACAGGAGACATGTACTAGACCAGAATAGGTGCAGTACAAAACTTCTGGAGTATTTTGTGGCAGAAAGAGGTCACAGTGGTAAGACACTGAGGAAGTTGGATACAAGTTTCAACTGTTTAAATTTGAAGCCTTGATGGACCTGGAGCTGTGGCAGAACAACATCCATAGTAAATGGAACTTAATGAGAACTATTGGCAGTGAAGTTTTCATGAATTCAATTTAAGGATGGTGAAAGATGGAAAATTAGCTCAGAGAATATTGGTCAAGTATGGAAGACTTGAAGAGGTTTTCAGCAGCAAATTGGCTGAAGCAGCTCTGGAAATGGACACTGTTAGGAGGTGGAAGTAGTTAATCCTTTTATGGAAAGCATATAGGATGAGAAGTTCACTTTAGGGTCAAATCTGACTGATGCTTCAGATAATACAGTTTTATCAAAATAGTAAAGAGAAAGTATTGGAAATAATTTGCATTTACAAACAATCTCCTAGCTCAATAAAAGCCCTTCAGCCCACAAAGCTGTGCCGAACATGTCCCTATCTTAGAACTACCTAGGCTTTACCCATAGCCCTCTATTTTTCTAATCTCCATGTAGCCATCCAGGAGTCTATTAAAAGACATTTTTGTTTCCACCTCCACCGCTGCCACCGACAGCCCATCCCATGCACTCGCCGCTCTCTGCGTAAAAAAAAAACTTACCCTGACATCTCCTCTGTACCTCCTTCCAAGCACCTTAAAACTATGCCCTCCTGTGCTAGCCATTTCAGCCTTGGGGAAAAGCCTCTCACTATCCACACGATCAATGCCTCTCATTATCTTGTACACCACTATCAGGTCACTTCTCATCCTCCATCGCCGCAAGGAGAAAAGGTCGAGTTCACTCAACCTATTCTCATAAGGCATGCTCCCCAATTCAGGCAACATCCTTCTGAATCTCTTTTGCACCCTTTCTATGGTTTCCACATAGTGAGGCGACCAGAATTGAGCAGAGTACTCTAAGTGGGGTCTGATCAGGGCCCTATATAGCTGCAACATTACCTCTGGGCTCTTAAACTCAATCCCACAATTGATGAAGGCCAATGCACCGTATTCCATCTTAACCACAGAGTCAACCTGCGTAGCAGCTTTGAGTGTCCTATGGACTCAGACCCCAAGATCCCTCTGATCCTCTGCCAAGAGTCTTACCATTAATGCGATATTCTACCATCATACTTGACCTACCAAAATGAACCACTTCACACTTATCCGAGTTGAACTCCATCTTCCACTTGTCAACCCAGTTTTGCATCCTATCAATGTCCCATTGTGGCCTCTGACAGCCCTCCACATGATTCACAACACCCCAATCTTTGTGTCATCAGGAAATTTACTAACCCATCCCTCCCAGAACAGATCCCTGAGGCACACCACTGGTCACCAGCCTCCATGCAGAATATGACAGTCTACAACCACTCTTTTCCTTCCGTGGGCAAGCCAGTTCTGGATCCACAAAGCAATGTCCCTTTGGATCCCATGCCTCCTTACTTTCTCAATAACCCTTGCATGGGATACCTTATCAAATACCTTGCTGAAATCCATATACACTACATCTACAGCTCTACCTTCATCAATGTATTTAGTCACATCCTCAAAAATTCAATCAGGCTCGTGAGTCATGATCTGCCTTTGACAAAGCCATGCTGATTATTCCTCTCTGTATGCCTCTTCAAATGTTCATAAATCCTGCCTCTCAGGATCTTCTCCATCAACTTACCAACCACTGAAGTAAGACTCACTGGCCTATAATTTCCTGGGCTATCCCTACTCAACTTTCATGTATAAGGGAACAACATCCACAACTCTCCAATCCTCTGGAACCTCTCCCATCCTCATTAATGATGCAAAAATCATTGCCAGAGGCTCAACAATCTCCTCCCTGGCTTCCCACAGTAGCCTGGGGTACATCTCGTCCGGTCCCGGTGACTTATCCAACTTGATGCTTTCCAAAAGCTCCAGCACATCTTCTTCCTTAATATCTGCATGCTCAAGCTTCCATCCCCACAATTGCCAAGATCCTTTTCCATAGTGAATACTGAAGCAAAGTATTAACTACCTCCGCTATTTCCTCCGGTTCCATACACACTTCTCCACTGTCACACTGGACTGGTCCTATTCTCTCATGTCTTATCCTCTTGCTTTTCACATACTTGTAGAATGCCTTGGGGTTTTCCTTAATCCTATCTGCCAAGGCCTTCTCATGGCCCCTTCTGGCTCTCCTAATTTCATTCTTATGTTCCTTCCTGCTAGCCTTATAATCTTCTGGATTCCTATCATTACCTAGTTTTTTTGAACCTTTCGTAAGCTCTTCTTTTCTTCTTGACTAGATTTACAACAGCCTTTGTACACCACGGATCTTGTACCCTACCATCTTTTCCATGTCTCATTAGGATGTACCTACTCAGAACCCCACACAAATATCCCCAGAATATTTGCCACATTTCTTCCGTACGTTTAAGAGAGTGGTGGAGAGCCAAGAGGGTGATGTCATGTTGGTCTCCCATTTACAACTCTCAAAATTGAATTAGGTGGCCAAACGATTGCTAAAAATGAAAAATGTGATTATTACATTAAGTTATTAAAAAGTTCAGTTGCTGTGCATAATCTGCTGAGAAGATTTAAATTCTTCTGCAAGTCACTCTGTAGGGGTATGTAAAAATGGCTGTTACTGAAATGGTCATCTGCTTCCACCTTGGGATTTACTCACTTCTGAAAACTTGCTGCCTCCTTTGTTTTTTTCCTATCAAAAACAATTGTGGATGAATCTGAGAGAATGAAGACTCCAGATCCGATCATTGAATAAGAATTCTTCTCTGCATTCAAGCAGATTTTGGGTAATTACTGGACTTGGTCCTTGAAACTAGTACCACCGTTTAACAACCAAATTGTCTCCTGTTGAGGCTAAAAACTCCACCAAGAGCCTATGAATCACATCAATATCATGAATACCATGAGAATGTATGCAATCACTAATATTGATATTAAACTATCGCTAATATTGCTCTTCTACTGGCCACAAAATCAATTATAAAATCATTTATTTGATCAAACATGTCATTTTACATTGAGTAATCTTACAGGATTGTAGCTGCACATTTGTGTTCAATAACACCACCAGATGTTGTAGTGACAAGTTGAATAAGCTCACTCATTGTTAAGCGTGTTGTGACAGTGAACCCAGAAATATGGTTATATTTTCTTCTGATCTGCCATTAATGGCAAGCTTGACTAAACTATTTCTACCTACCTTAGCAGTCTGAAACATTCAGTGTTTTAACTAATCACAATATCCTTGAAATTACTTTGGATTACGTTAATTTGAACAAAATTTGAACTGCATTTATAACTTTTTCTTGTTCATCATTTCAATTAAACTGCTAATCACCTGCATTACAGCTGCTGTTTTAAAAGGTTATGAAATGTTATATAAATGCTTATCTGAGGACATGGTTAATTGTAACCTCAAGGCTACTGATAAAAGCAAATTCTCTGCATTCTGAACTAGCGATCAGTAAATTCCATTGTATAGTACCTTGCTTACCAGAATATTAACAAAAATATTTGCATCATCATGAAATTAGCTGAAATTAACATGCTACCCTTTGTAATTACTGCAGGATAACACCAAATCCTTGTGTACATCTAACATTCCTACCTTTGGCAGAGGCATTCAGTTATTTAAAATTTGGGGAAATCCTAATTTTTGTCTTTGGCTTTAGACATTTTAAACTGACATCTATTTAACACATACCTAGCTGGGGCATACTCTGTACAGCTGCAACCCCACAGTGACCTGGGTTCAATCCTTACCACTGACACTCTCACTGTAAGTGTAGCAGGTTCTCACTGTGAAGTGACTGTGCGGGATTTCCTCTGTGCTGGTAAGTTAATTGGCACCATAAATTAGCCCTACTGTGCAAATGAGTGGCCAGTTCTGGGGGGAATTGATGTGAATATTGGGGAGAAAAATTGCCCAGTCCTGATGAGGTCTTGGCCCGAAATGTCGAATGTTTACTCTTTGCCATAGACGCTGCCTGGCCTGCTGAGTTCCTCCAGCATTTTGGGTGTGTTGCTTGTATTTACAACATCTGCAGATTTTCTCTTGTTTGTGATTGGTGAGAAATCAATGATATTAAAATAGCATGCATTTAAATATCTACCTGATGGTCAGCAGGGTCCTGATGGGCCAAAGGGTCTGTTCCCATTCAGTCTGACTTTACGGCTCTATTTAGAACCAATGAACTAGAAATGCTGTGAATGGGGCACCAAGCTATGTCATGCTTTTATTGAGTAAGCCTCCAGATAAAAAGCATAGTATCATAAAGTTTATCTATTGTTCTAACAACTATTAATCTTAACCATCAGATGAGTTACTCAACTCATAACATCAAATGACACAGGCAATACAAAAAGAGCCTAATTAAATAACTTGGCCTCGTTGGTCAAAAAAGAGAATACTGATTAAATTTGAAAGGAAAATTTAGCATAAATGTCAGGATGCAGTTTTCACACAAGCAGTCATCTGCACCCGGATGGCTGTGGATGAATTACTCTCCAGTTGGGACAATGAAGGCAAAATCCTCATGATTGGTCAAGATTATATGCAGAGAAGAAAGTATTTCATTCTTCCTCCTCAGCTGAAATCTTACAGCATTCCACTTAAAAACAAACTCATAAAAGGAAAATGCATCACGCCAGTCCTTTGAGCACACTCAGCAGAGTGTGAATAAGATAAGAGCTGAACTTCCACCTCAGCAGCATTTACCAACACTATCCCATAATCCTAATTCCCCTTAATTCCCAGAAATTGATTGTTCTGTGTACTAAATGAACATAATTGAGCCATCACAGCCTTCCACAGATGAGAAATGGAACAGCTCACCAGCCTCGATGTGAAGAAGATTCTCCCATCTCAATCACTTATCCTGAAAATGCCACCAAGTGTTGACATCTCAGTAATGCAAATATCTACTGCATGTATCATGTTGAGACTTCTAAGACTTTTCCAAGTTTCCATGAAATCAATTTTATAAGACACTGCCTCGGATTTAACACTAATTTTAATTTCTCTTTTAATTAATAGATTATTCTCTTTTTCTGTAAGTTTTATGTATATTTTAAAGAAATCCATTTATTTTTTACAATTTTGCATTGTTATTTGCTAGAAATTGGCGGTCAGTCATCATAGCTTTCCATGTGTTTTCTTAATTAACCAGAGCCAAAACTCATGCCCTGATAGTTTAGATTCAAGACCTGAATTTCACAGGGAACTGTATCACCTTAATCCACACCTCCACCTTTCCCAAATTCCCGTTGATGACAAAATTATCAATATCTGAACAAAATGATCACTCCTTCTGTGATCTCCTTGTCCATTTGCCCCTCCCGGCACTTAACCCTGCAAGTGGCCAAAGTGCTGCCCATTTACCTCCTCCCTCACCTCCATTTAGGGCACCAAACAGTCCTTCGAGGTGAGGCTGCAAAGCTGCTGGGGCCAGTTATTGTATCCAGTGCCTTCAATGTGGCCTCCTCTATATTAATGAGATCCTTCATAAATTAGGGGACTGCTTCGTTAAGCCAAAAGCAGAACATCCCAGTGGCCCAACATTTTAATTCTGATTCCCATTCCAACATGTTGGTCCACGACCTCCTCTTGGGACACGATGAGTCCACTATCAGGGTGGTGGAGCAACACCTTATATTCCATCTGGGTAGCCTCCAATATGATGGCATGAATATCGATTTCTCCTTCCAGTAAAAAAATCCTCCCCCTCTTCTATTGCCAACTCTGGCCTCTTACCTATTTTCATCTGCCTTATCACCACCCTCTGGTGCCCCTCCTCTTTTCCTTTCTCCTATAGTCCACTCTCCTCTCCTATTAGATTCCTCCATGTCCAGCCCTTCACCTTTCCCACTCACTGGGCTTCACCCATCCACTTCTAGCTATCCTCCTTAGTCTTTAATTTTGAAGTCTTCCCCTTCTTGTTCCAGTCCTGAAGAAGAGTCTTGGTCCAAAGCATTGGCTGTTTGTTCGTTTCCATAGATGCTGCCTGATCTACTGAGTTCCTCCAGCATTTTTTGCATGTTGCTTTGGATTTCCAGCATCTGCAGAATTTCTTGTGTTTAAAATTATCAATTTTTTTTGTTTTGCACAAAACAAAGTCCAAAATAGATTTTTCCTTTTTGTTTCCTCAATATTACGATGTAGAAAAGCACACACACGTACACACAAAAGATTCTGCAGATACTGGAAATTCAGGATAACAGACACAAAATGCTGGAGGAACTCAGCAGCGCAGGCAGAGTCTAATTGGACAACTGAAAAGGCCTCAACTGTTTATTCCTATCCATAGATCCTGCCTGACCTGCTAAGTTCCTCCAGCATATTGTGTGTGTTGCAATTCATGCATATTCCATGCATTCACATTCTACTTTACTGCAGCAAATGTGATTCAGCCTACTTGTACATCAGGGTTTCCCATGATTGCAGTACTATGACTATCACTCCACACACACACCCCTCTGAATTACCAATTTATGCTATGTTCAAAATCATGATGACTGTAAATTCAGATTAATGTTTTCTGCCCCACAACTTAGCTTAACTCACGTTGACTCCAGTCCTGCACCATGATTTGTCAAGTCAGCATAATATTCACCACTGCACCAACCACCTTTCTTACTAATAATGTTACACACCCTTTTTTGTTTTGCCCATCCATTCTAAAATAGCTTTTTGATTAAGTTTTGGATCTTTTTTCAAAGTAGCAGCTTGGAATGCACTTGAATTTTAGTGACAGAATTAACTGTGTAAAATTAAATAGGTGTTTGTTCTGAAAATAGTGAAAAGCATTTCAAACTCAGCTATAATTTAAAAGTATTCGTCAAGCTTGATTAAACTGAAAATCAAACCACCTTTGTTACTTTGATCTTCAACACAATCGAGCCTGATCAATGATACCATTCTCAAATAAAACACTTCTAACTTCAAATGGGAACCTATACTTGAAACAAAATAATCTTTTATGCTATTAATTGTAGCTAAATCTGATCAATAGTATGGCACAAAGGAATTTCTCCAGAGTACTTACTAAACATCCTGCAGGCCCTCCAGTTCAATGTTGTGATGAGTTTACTAAACTGTCATCCAGTGTTATTTCCCAAGCCTATCAGTCAAATAGAATATTTTCAAACATATAGCTTCCGCTCAGAAAGTATTACATGGTATTATGTAACTGGAATTATATAGCTTTAATAAAATTTTAAAAATTCCAATTAAAATAAATTTTCTTGAATATTTGCACTGCTACATTGGGTCATTCAGAACATCATTCCAAATTTTCAAGATAGGTTAAGTCTGCCAAAGTAAGGCTCCTTAATTGCATCCAATATACCTTAATAAGGAGCAACTGTTTATATATAATTGCTTTTCATTACAAAATTAGAAACATTTAGTTCAAAGTTCAAAGTTCACATGACACAATCAACTTTTTTTAAATTGCATGGCTGATCACAATTTTTCTTCATTACAGGCATCCCCTGGCTCTAATTACGAACCTGGTTACAGCATTCCTAGAACAGCTCCATATCTAGATTTTCCATAACTAGTAACCCCATTTTCCACTGAATCTCATATTCTAAGTGGAGATGTGTTCCTATAGGATTGTTTTATTTCAACAGTAATGATAACAGCTACTGTCATTGCACAGGGACACTTAAAAGGTTTGTCTTGGAAACTGAAAAACAGTTTCATAAACTGGCAGCAGTTGTGGGGACACAAACAACAGCAGGCGCTTATCACCTTCCTGGCCTTCAGATTCAATAAAGATATAAACGTTTAAATGCATATCAAATGTAGGTAATATAGTTTAATGAAATAGCTCACACCCAGGAAGTTGTCAGTTAGGTTTATAACTTGCATTTAAACTTACTGGCCTCAATTCCAACATCTTGAGAGCAAATAGCATGAAAAGGTCCTGAGAAAAGAAATCTGCTTGACAGCAAAACAAACCTACTTTGTAAAAAATATTTGCCATATTATCTATATATGTGTTGAGAATTGCAAGTTGAAATAAAAAGATATAATTTGTTTTTTCATTTGCACTTTCCATATAACTTCCGAAAGAGCAAATTCCGTTCCATATCTTGGATTTTTAGGTAGTGCCTTGTGAATTGCATAAGAGCAAAAATCTGTAAACCGGACTGCAATAACGTGAAGTCACTGATAGCTTCCATCTGCTATATCCCTGTCCATTCACTTCAGCTGCATTTAAACTTTGAAAGCGATGTGGCACATTTTGTTATCCAGCTTTGTGCCACCAGGAAGTTTGGAAATATTACTCTTGATAAACATATCTAAGTTATTGATAAACCTATAAGTTCACCATCCTTGTGGCCCTTTTGTGGTTACATCCTCCCAATCCAAAAATAATCCTGTTATCTGTAATGTGTATCTCTATCAGTCAGCCTATCCACAATCCAAGCAACAGATGCCCAAGGAACTCAGCAGGAACTCATGGTTCAAATTTATGATCTTGTTTCTGAGTGCTAAGTGAAATACTCACTTTTTAGCATATAATAAAATTCCAATAATTCATGCAGAATTTTGATGTCACCAAATTGGCAGATCATGGGAATTATGGCCTTCCAGTCCCATTAATTGTCCCCAGTACCCATATTATAGATGCCAAGGTCTTTGATCTGCTCAATCCCTTCAGGCTGTAGTTCTCCACCATTTCCAGGAGATGTACTGCATCCTCCTCAGAGTGAAAACAGATGTATCAAAAAGGAAGAGTTCCTTTGCAGAATTTTAAAATTTTCTCTTATTTGGTTTTCTACTGCCTCCCATGATTATTGTATTAATCTTGTTTCAATCTTCTCTAATTTCCTGGTTTATAAAATGTTCCCACATTACTATCAATGTTTTGTGGTCTATTTCAGACTCCGTCCAATATGTTCAGTTTCGATCCAAGTACACTCTAGCAATTGTCTCTGCCTGCTCCTGCTTCACGGAACACATGTCCTCATACGTCACTTCCATTCTATTGCCTTTGGTTTAGTCCCTTTCCACCTACATCTACAACACTTCTCATACTCTTGATCTCCTCACTAACTTTCAATTCACTGGACCTGACCACCTCATTTTCACCATGGATGTCCAATCCCTATACACTTCTATCCCCCATCAAGAAGGCCTGAATATTCTCTGCTTCTTTCTCAATCAAAGGACCAACCAGTGACCCTCCACCACCATCCTCCTCCATCTGGCAGAGGTGGTTCTCACCCACAAAAATTTCTTCTTCAGCTCCTCTCATTTTCTCTAGACTTGACAGGTAGCCATGACCACTCAAATGGGCCCCAGTTATGCCTGCCTTTTCACTGGCTACATACAGCAGTCCATGTTCCAAGCCTTTCCCAGTAATGCTCCTCAACTCTTCCTCCACAACATTGACAACTGCATTGGTGCTGCTTCATGCATCCATGCTGAGCTCATCAATTTCATCAACTTTGCCTCTAACTTCCACCCTGTCCTTAAATTCACTTGGGTCATTTCTGACACCTCCCTCCCCTTTCTCAATCTCTCTGTCTCATCTCTGGAGACAAACTGTTGACCAACATCTTTTATAAACCAACCAATTCCCACAGCTATCTTGACTATACCCCTTCCCACCCTGTCTCCTGTAAAAATGGTAATCCCGTTTCTTGGTTCCTTCGTCTCCACCACATCTGTTCCCTGGATCAGGCTTTCCTTTCCAGGACATCAAAAATCTCCTCCTTCAAAGAATGAGTTTGCCCTTCCTCCACCATTCATTCTGCCTTCACCCACATCTTCTGCATTTCCTGGCCATCCACGCTCATCCCATCTTCCCACCACCTTAACAGTGATAGAGTTCCTCTTGTCCTCACCTTCCGCCTCATGAGCCTCCATTTCCAACACATCATTCTCTGCAACTTCCACCATCTTCAAAGGGATCCTACCACTAAACACACTTCTACCTTCTCCCACCTCCCACGTGATCACTCCTTTCATGATTCCCTTGTCTATTCACCCCTCCCCACTAATCTCCCTCCTAGCATTTACCCCTGCAAGCAGCCGAAGTGCTACACCTGCCCATTCACACCCCTCCCCCACCTCCATTCAGGGCACCAAACAGCCCTTCTAGGTGAGGCAACACTTAACCTGCATATCTGCTGGGGTCATCTATTGTATCTGGTGCTCCCAATGTGGCCTCCTCTACATTGGTGAGACCATTCGTAAGTTGGAGGAACCACTTTGTTGAGCACCTGCGCTCCATCTGCCAAAAGTGGAACTTTCTGGTGGCCCAACATTTTAATTCTGATTCCAATTCTGACCTGTTGGTCCATGACCTCCTTTTATGCCAAGATGAGGACACACTCAGGGTTGAGGAGCAACACCTTATATTCCACCTGGGTAGGCTCCAACCTGATGGCACAAATATTGATTTCTTCTTCCAGTAAAAAAATCCCCCCTCCCCTCTCTGGCCTCGTTCCTCTTCTCACTTGCCTGTCACCTTCCCCTGGATCCCCTCCTCCTTCCCGTTCTCCTGTGATCCACTCTCCTCTATCAGATTCCTTTATCTCCAGTCCTCTACCTTTCCCACCCACTTGGCTCCACTTATCACCTTCTAGCTATCCTTCTTCCATTTCTCCCACCTTTCTATTCTGGTGTCTTCCTTTTCAATCCTAAGAAGGGTCACAGTCCAAAACGTTTATTCATTTCCATGAATGCTGCCTCACCTGCTGAATTCCTCCAGCATTTTGTGTGTGTGTGTTGCTTTGGATTACCAGCATCTGCTGAATTTCTTGTATTTACACTCAAGCAACTATGCTTTCATTTGACATTAATCATCCAAAATATTTTAACATATATGCTGCTTTGGGCGAAAATGTCAATCAATTTACACAACAGTCAAGTCACATATCCATTTGCTAAGCACACATTTACTTTTCCTAAATGTAATAATAAATTCAAAAGCCAATAAATTTCCAAACTTCTATGCAATAACAGCTAAGGTTTGCATGTCTGCATACCAAAGATCTGGACAGTTTTCCAGCTTAGATTTACATTAACAATTGCACCACCCAAATGCCGGGAAATAACCATCTTCAATTTTAGAAGCATTGGACCACTGCTGAATCCCTAGCCAGCAGCATCCTGGGACTACATATGACCAGAAAGTTAACAGGACAAACGTTAGACTAAAAAGTGCAGCCAAATTTAGCCAGTAAAATTGGTGTCAAATTAACTGCCATAGTGAATGAGGTTCTCGTGCACATTTATAATTCATGCAGCCACTGTGTTGGCAAGGAGGTTAACAATTCCAAAACCAATGTCCATCGAAAATACACAGAATAGGTATTTCATGATTCCAATCAGCTTCCAATGGTACTTTCGTATGTCTGCTAGATTGGGGCTGCATGCTTTCACTTTGCTTTGCTGATCCTGGTAAGCTACAAGAAGATTTCCTCCTCCATCAACTGTGGAGCATTATTAATTGCAGGTTAACCTCTGGTTAATTCCTATTATCTTTTGCTTTGATTCCACTAAAATTTAGTACCGTCTGAAGTTCCTCAAAGCACACGGTTTATAAGGAATCGATGGGATACCACGTATGCAAAAGAATGGGATCTTGAACATAAAGCTTCTGTACAGACAAGGTCCTCCTGGAGATGGTGCATTGGTGGCATTTCCCTTGGACTGTAACAAAGGACATACAGAGCAAGGAAAACACAAGCGTAAAGCCCTCATCATATTTCTACTCAATATTTTCAGTGACCCTATCTTCAACAAGGAATATTTTCTAAAACAAATGCAAGAAAATCTGCAGGTACTGGAAATCCAAAGCAAAACACACAAAATGTTGGAGGAACTCAGCAGGCCAGGTAGTATCTATGGAAAAGAGTAAACAGTCGATGTTTTGGGCCAAGAACCCTCATCAGGACAGTTTTATATTTTCTAAGATGTTATTTTTCAGTAAGAATGTCCTCAATGAAGTATGGCACCTAACCCAGCGAAATCCCGAATCTCAGCAAAGGATGAGGATGGTGTTGCAAGTGACTGGTAAAACCAACATTGCCCTGAGCTTTTATGTATCAAGTTCCCTCAAAACTGAAATTACTTGCAATCTTTTGTAATTTGCCATCAACTAATGTACAAAAAATGATATGCACGCTTGCAAATGAACCACAGATAGTGCAAGAAGATAGCTTTGTGAGAATTCTAGGTTTTCCTACGTGTTGGATACTACCTATTCTGCTCACATCACTATCCAGACATGACATATATCACGGACAAAAGGGTTTCCAATCCAGCTACACTGTGATTATGCACTGCACATCATGCTACTCAAACCCAGGAAGTTTGGGAGCAATTACAATATCAATATCTAATAACAGTCCATTGTGCTAATTTACTTGAGCATCTTCAATAAACAAAAGCAAGTCTATTGGAAAAATGAAGAATATCCATTGACACTAGCTTTATGTGTATAATTAATGCCATAACAGATACACAAGTTTAATGGAACAATTGCTGAGTTGGGCTAGATGCAGGAAATAAAAGATATGTTGTTAATAAACATACCAAAAGTGCACAGATTTTAATTGGGAATAGAAATATAGACTTCAGTCTTCCAACTTTTTGTTTACCAAATCTTTACAGATAGGAAGTGCAATGAGATTCAAACATTTCTGAGACTAATTACAATAATTTACAGAGTCATAATAATCTTTCATTTTCCTCTGCCTTGAAAATACAATGGGCATTGCTTTAAATATTCCTGTGGCAAAGCTTTCCAGATCTTTTTATTCTCCAAAATAACTTTTTCCAAATTCTTCAGAGCATCTTCTACTATAGATCACACAGGAGAATTCTGTTGTCTTGACAACTGACAGTTTTACGTTAAAAATCTGAATTCCATTCTTCTTTGCCCTCTTGTGCTCTGCTCTAATGCCCTTCACTGTGTTCTGCTGTATAATTTCCCAGATCTTCATTCCCCTCTGGCTCCTTTGCAAATATTAATTCATTAACTTTCAATTATAAAAGAACTAAACCATTTTTTCTCTGGAAGTCAAAGATTAATTGATTAATCTGCAACGCATTGACGACATAAGTACTGTAAAATAAAACATTATTATGTAAAGGTTAAAAATTGCCATGGTTATTCCTCTTTAAAAGTGTTACTAAATTACAAAACAGAAAAAAAAATTATAATCAGTAAGTGCAAACGGATAAGGTTTCCTTTATTGATATATATCAAAAAAATTCTTAGTTTGTTGTCATGAAACTACATTTTTCCACTGTTGATGTCACTTTATGGGTTAATTTTTCAATGCCTTTTCAAATCCCACCAGTTCCCCACCAGTCCCTGGTCAGTTCATTTCCACAAATGATTTAGTCAACAAATTATAAAACAGAAGAAAATGGTGTAGAAATTGCATGTTATTATCCATGAATATAACAGGTAGATGTAAGCCATGCCGATTAATCAGAGATGAACTTCACCTTTCTGTGCAGAATTGGTATAAGACAGGAAAAACAACCAAATATCCATTGCGTTGAGCTGCAGAAAGGAATATAGATACCAAAGGCACACTGAAAAACATAGAGGGGAATCTCAACCCAATCAATTAAAAGACCATAGTCGAGTTCACTACTCCATTGCCACCTGATCTGCTAGAATGTCATTTAAAATGGTGTTGAGCTAGACCAAGGATAGTCACTAAAAGGGTGTGTTCAAAATATACACATCCATTCGGAATATATCATAACGTGCAGCTATCTTTCCCTGAGCATGAGACCCAAATTGGCTTCTTCAACATGGATTCAGTGCCAGATGTAGCACAGTGGGTAATTTTTTTTCTACATTTATTTGAAATGGTCAGCAAGTGCATTGAGAGCAAGATTCACCTATTACAACTGGGTGGGCTGGTTGCTTGTGAAGCCATTGTCAGCTTTGGCAGAAAAATACAACACAAAATACAAAAAATCATCAAATGCATTGAAAACATAATCTGAGCTCAAAGAGTAGCATTGATTCAAGAAACAAACAACATACTGGTCCTTGACAATGAATGCATGAAATGGCTGAGAATTGTTAATTTAATTCATTTATGAAGTAGTCTTTAACCTAATGCTGTCCATTCATCAGTGTTCCTGTCATATATCTGACTCTATTTAAGCCTAATATTTGATCTGTAGCCAAGGTGTCTATGAAAATCCCACAGCCACTTTAAAATTATTACACATGACAATATCTCTTGGAATAGCCTTAGATAAACAACAATATATAGATTATCAATTTCATGAATGCTTTAATGAAGACTGACCTGTCTGCCATTATGTTTCGATGTACATGTGATAAATAAATCTGAATTTGAATCTATATCTGAATCCGGAAGTAAATTCAAATGAACATTTTAAGCAGAAAAAAAATGTAGAAATTCCATGTGTAGAGCTCATCTTATCTCGTGTAATTGATTGCCGCATTCTTTATGAGAAAATCAACTTACATTGTGTTACACTGGATGCTAGGGGACATTAGAAGCTCTAGGTATCGGAAGGAAGCAGTGAATAGAAAATGCACACTTTTGGGGGTAAGTTTTGTTTATATTTTAAAAAACCAGCAATATATACAAAATATTTACATGGGTAGGCACAATTCAAAATTCCAACACTCTCTTTTAGGTTCCTAATCTCAGATATCAAAGAAAACCAAATTCCTGTTTAGTTAACATCAATGAGATTATTAGAATAACCTTTATACTGCAATGTCTCTAACTAATTAGATTTAGTGTTATTCCAAATATAAAGGTTAAAAAACTAACCCTTCCTTTTTAAATATCCTTCATTAACTAGGAAGCTTATTGAATTCCTATTTTTAAGTATTATGGTTAACTTTCAGGTCAGTATGTCTTCAAATTCAAATCCCACCCATAAAATGTATATATACAGCTTAACTTCTTTCACCACAAATCTCCAACATCAAAACTTTTAAACAAAGTAAATTTCATTCAGTCACTTATGAGTCTTTGCAAAAATAATCAGTTCTTCCAGAAAATCAAATGCAGATCCTTCAAATGAGAAATAAGCTTGTACATCCAATCGCATTAAATCCTCTCCATCTTGAAGCATTCCATTCCCACGTTGGTTCTTTGATCTTGGGTGGCTTGCCATCTTGTTTCTTGATTCATTGGATGAAGTGATTGGTCATCCATGGAAAGTCATCCACAATATTTACACAACAAGAAAACCCAATCAAATCCCTTGGTATGATTTAACAAAGCTAATTCCCAGTTACACAGTAGAGATCTTGGACACTACTCTCTACACTCTATTTGTCTTGCTATTGCTGATGCTCGTTAAACCCAGAGCTTCAATAAATCTTCTCTTGATACTTTCTCTCTTCCAGGGGTTTCACCCTGAGGATTTCCAGTTAATAGCATACAAACTACTAATTCTACTTAAAGGTTTTTATCTTCAGTTAGTTTCTATAGTTTGTTGCGATTCTATCAATTGACAACATCTCGCTCTTGCGTAGCTCTTTTTTCCAAGTTTTCTTTTTTAGAAAAAATTTGGTAAATCTAGTTTTCATCCATCCACAGGTGAAGCTTCCTAACATTACATCTTTGAGTTTAATTAACCTGGGTTACACTTGGGGCTTACAATTTATGGCCCCAACCATGATTAACACTTCAAATAATTCTTATGTGGTCTTAAGATCAGGTACTGAAGTAAACCTCATAATCAAAATCCTGAATGTGAATAATGTATTTTCTGCTTCATGATGTTTTGCATGACCTTGGGTACCAACATCTCATACCTTGTTGTTAGCATTTAAAAATATAGAAAAACTAACACTGGGTATCATAGCATTGGGTCATTCAGAATCAATTCACTTTAACTCAAATTTTAAAGAATTGATAGAATCAAAAAATACTAACATCTTAAATCATTAGCATGAAATAATGAGTAAACAAATAATGTGCCCTCTGTGAGATTATTTGGTCAGTACAATCAAATGCTGTCCTCATTGGTTTTAAATTAATGATAGGTAACAATGAAATATTATTTCAAAATCTTTTATCATGATGAATTACTTAACATTCCATTAAAATCCACTGAAGTTAAAAAAGTATTTCCAATCCTTTATCTGCATGCACATCTTTTGTGAAAAACATTTCCAAATGATCCCATTATCATGACTATGATGTAATTGCTAAACTATTCAATCAGTGTGTTTTGAAATTAATATTAGCCTATTTTAGATATCCATACAGGGCTAAGATACAAAGTCTAGGAGTTCCTGTATATCATACTCACACACAAGTTTTTAATGCCATGTCATCTGAAGTAGTGTTGCCAACACTCTTTTATCATATTGACCACATAGCATCAGATCATTTGTCCGCAGTTTATCACTTGTCTGGTGTTTGCAAATGATACAGCAATATTGAGTTTACTTCAGTTGAACACCTTTGCTCAGATTTACACCAGGAGCAGCCTGACTGAAAGTTCTGAGAATCAAAAGGTGCCAAATAAATGACAACAGAACACCTAGGCTCTAGCTATAGATAAGAAGCTCCGAATAAGTTAGATTTTTAGTCTGAATATGTTTGTGAAAAACCAAAGGACAAGAACTACTTTCTACTGAGAAGAACTAGCAGAATTAAATGTGTAAACTAGAATTCAAAAAAACAAGTAACTGTTTTGATGCAACCAGATTACTAGGAAGTTTATAGTGTGGAGTGGGAATTTAGAAGTTGTTAAAATGTAATGAAAACCTCTGACTTGGATATATAAGAAAGAGGTGATAGATTGGGAAATGTGAGAACCACTTTATAAGAACACTAGGACATAAACAACAGAAGCTGTCTGCCATTTAATTGCTTAAGTTTACACTGTCATTCAAGTCTGATCTTTCCTCAGCACCATTTCCTTGCCATATCCTGAAAATTATTTATCCCTTTTTGAATGGCATCAATGACTAAACTCCTAAAAAGCTTTCGGGGTAGAAAATTCCAAAAATCTACATCCTGTGAGTGAAGAAATCTCTCACCATATCATTCCAAACTGGCCTCTACCTTATTTTGAGATTGTGACTTCTATTTCTATACCTCAGCAAAGGGAAATATTCCTATCTGCCTCTTACCTTAAAAACTATAATTAAGAACATTCTGAGAACTATAGAATGAGACTCACTTCTCACGCTGCTAGTCTCAAGAAAATAGAGGCCGAGCTTCTCAATCTCTCCTCAATGTCAAGAACTTTTACCATACTACAGGACTGTACACAATACTCCACGTGACCTCACTAAGAACCTGCATAACTTAGCAAGCTATCCTGACACTTGGATTCAAATCATCTAGTTATAAAGACCTTTATGATATTTGCCTTCATGTGTATGTGGCATCTGCATATTGACTTTTAGTGGCATGCATACAAGGGTACTCACATCTTTTGAACATTAGCATTCCCCAGAGTTTCATTATTGAGAATATACAAGGTAGACTTGTTATGCGGATGACATTTTGATCTATCTAGGGAAACCAACATACTCGTTACCTAAATTGATGCAATCCTTTGAACAATATGGTCAATTATCAGGATACAAGATCAAAATAGATAATACCCAATTACTTTTATATTACTATAGCCCACCAAGAGAAATTGAAAGTAGATATCCCTGGGCATGGCAAACAGAGTCTTTCAAATATTTGGGCATCATTATGCCAAAAGATTTGGCACAATTATCAAAATGTAATTATCAGCCTTTATATAAAAAAATTAAGGAAGATGTGGCAAGATGGAACCTGATTCCTTCTTTCAGTCTCAGTTTAGGGATTGAGTCTATTAAAATGAATATACTGCCCAGGCTGTTATATCTCTTTCAGACACTACCAATAGAGATTAATCAAAATCAATTCAATGAATGGAACAAGATGTTATCAAGGTATATTTGGCAGGGTAAAAGGCCTAGAGTTCATCTCAAAGCTTCGCAATTAGCAAAGGAAAAGGGGGGATGGGGGCCTACCTTCTCTTAGAGATTATTATTTTGCAGCACAGTTGAGAGCTGTGATATGTTGATGCAACCCATCATATGACGTTCAATGGAAAAATATTGAGGAATGGGTACTTCCCATCCCCATACAAGCAATTTTGGCTGATAACAACCTGCAAAGGTACATAAATACTATTGATAACCCATGGGTGAAATTGACTCTTAAAATATGGAAACTACTATAAAAGAATATAATCTAGAGGGAGATATTGCAATTCTTAAATGGTGTGCATATGACTCGGATTTTACACCAAATAAATTGGATGCTAGATTTAAGGACTGGACAACTAAAGGAATAACAGTTCTTTGCAACATAATGAAAGAAGAAACACTGTTCAGTTTTGAAATGCTTAAATATGACAATATGTTAATAAGATGCTTAAAAATGTAACCAAGGCAAGTACATGCTTGATAGAGCTACTTAGAAAAGCATATAATTCAGATAACAGTAGTAGAATCATTTCAAGCATGTATAAGGGGTTGTCAAATCTTAAAACACATTTGACTTCATACATTAAAACAAAATGGGAGAAGGAAGGAAGGATAATTATATCTGAGGAAGAATGGACACTAATATGGAGGTATCAATGGAAGTGTACCAGTTCACAGAAATGGAGGGAGTTTAGATGGAAAAACTTGTTAAGATATTTTATTACACCCTCTCAGAAATCCCATTATGATAGTAACCACCCTGTTTGCTGGAGAAATTGTGGAAATCAAAATGCAAATTATTATCATTTTTTTGGGACTGCCCTGTTATCAAAAACTATTGGAGGGGGATACACAATGCCCTACAAGACATCTTTAAATGTGAAATACCCTTGGAGAGTAAGACCATATATTTTGGATATATACCTCAAGAATGGTTGAAGAGAGATAAATATTTAATGAATATCCTGTTGGTGGCTGGTAAAAAGACTCTTACTAGGAAATGGTTATCACAGGAGAGCCCAGCTTTAAACACACGGATGGGAATTACAATGGATATTTATAAAATGGAGAAGATGACAGCATCTGTTAATCATAAGCTGGAACAATTTAATTCATACTGGGAAAAATGATTTAACTACATAATGCCTCATAGGCCTGATTTTATTCTCACAAACCAATGAACCTGTTGTAAAAAAAAGATCACTCCCTACTTGTACATAGTTTTTTCCTTTTGCTTGTTTTTCTCTCCACTCTTTTCTATATGTGTATACCTCAGATAAATACCTTCTGGAGATTTGTGACATATATGATTATATGATATATATGTACAATGTCTAAAATACATCTTATGGAAAAGTTTGATGATGAACTTCAATAAAAAAATTAATTACAAAAATAAAGAGAATATACAAGGTAGCTCTGCTACTTCTGCTGGTGAAGTTCCATTCATTTAGCATTCATTCTCATATTTCTCAGTTTCCTAGTTACTTCCTTATTTAAAATATATATAGTCATTATTGCTCTCTAGCCTACAAATGCTACAAATTGGACATTACCAGTATGGTCCAATAGAGGATTCTGTACATAAAGAAGATCTAGAGAGAAACAAGTCACAAACGTTAGCTGATATGAGAGACTTATGCAGGTTTTCCTTTTATCTATATTTATCACAGTATTAACCTTTACTATTGTACTACATTCTACTTTTTGACTCAGTGGAATAGGGGCTCAGCAATTGTTCGGAAGGGGCCCATTTCTGGGTGTTCTATCCAGATTAGAAGAAGCATTCCCTATACTCATCCATAATGCCAGTCTGCACAATAAATTAAGGAGCACAGAGGAGAAGTAAAACCAAAGAGGTCCTCAAAAATAAGAATCAGGGTTTTTAAGATAATGGAGCAGCTGGACGTAGACACATAGGTTACCTTCACCAGAGACATCCACGTCTAATTTAAGAAAGACATGTACGTAGCAGCAAAAATACTTTCAATTCTACCACACTAAAAGTGTACAAATTTAATAATATTTTGACATATTTTCAATTTTCTACACTATACTGTGCAATAGAAGGAACAGCACTTGTGCACAGCTGATAGAGTTACTGCCTGGCACTTCCAGTGACCAGCCTTCAATCTTAAATTGCATTAGAATCAATGGTTGGTTTGATGGTCAGCACAGACCTGGGAGCTGCAGGATTTGACTTTTGTGCTCATTAACTAGATGAAGTTCAATTGTTTAAATGCAAATGAAAAAATCAAGCAAGTATTTTGAAATGTGATACGATGATATGACAGATGGCCATTACAAATTCATTCTTAGGCTTATATTTGAAGTCTTAGTTGACAGTGTAGGATACAGATGACATTTTTACGGAAGCATTCATATCACTAAAGTTTATAATAGTGGTTTCCCAGTTAGCGAAATTTATAAAATCTGAAGTTCATGTCACAGCAATATTCGAATTATAAATGCAAACCAAAACTTTTCTTTATGGAAATACAGTGGTTAAACTGTAGATCCCCTGCAATTGAACGCAAATGACTTTTTGACTGAAATCTCCATTGTTTTCACAATGGAAGATTATATAGTCAGCAGCAATTTTTTCAGCACTTCAAAAAGATTACGGCATCTGCAATTTTCGAGATTCAGTATTTCCCATTATATAAATTTCCTCCCGAAATTTCTCAAATCTGCAACATTTTTACCCCAAAGTTTATTTTCTCATCACATTCTACTTATGCAATTTTTAATAGGTAAGTTCAAAAAGAATTCGATAATTACAGGTGGCAGCATTAATTATGTTTGTTGGATGTCTAACATAAATAATCATAAATCTTACTTGAATTGTTTGGTTCTGAATCTACATCACTTGAGTTTCAATAATAATCCAAATGGAATAATCTAACATAACTCTGCTTCCAAGTATCAATAATACCAGAGTCTTATTAAAATAGGATTTTCAAATTTTAGAGTATCACTTGTCAAAATTAAGTTACAAATAAAATAATAATCACAAATACTAAAATGATTTTCATCATCAATAACTGTTTGTATGAATCCCGTCAACAAAACTATAAGTGTACAAGGCAAGCAAGGGACACAGTCTCAGACTGAGGTCATAAGGAAACTCGAACAGTAACAGGTAAACATGCAAACGCAGGAAGCACCCAAAATCAGAAACAAACCCAGGCCTCTGGTGTCATGAGGTAGTGTCTCAATCTGTTTAGAGTCACAGAGAATTACAACAAAGAAACAGACCCTTTGGCCCAACTTTGTAGCCCAGCCAGTGAGTCCCATTTGCCCATGTTTGGCCTACAGCCCTCTAAATCTCTCCTGTCCATGTACCATTCACGAGGTCTTTAAATGTTGCTTATGTGCCTGCCTGAACCACTGCATTTAGCAGCTCATTCCAAATATGTATCACCTTTTGAGCAACAAACTGCCCTGATGTTTCTATTAAATTGTTCACCTCTGCTCTTAAACTTATGCTCTGTTGCTTTTAGCATATCCTCTCCATGGAATGAGACTACGTGATTTCACCCTGACTATGCCACCCATCATCGTACATATATTTGCCAGGTCACTCTTCAATCTCTTACGTTGTAGGGAATAAACACTTCTTGTAGCTCAGTCCCCTCCACCACCTCCCCCCATTCCCCAAACCTAATAAACCTTTTCTGCACTCTTCCAGTTCAATAATAGCATTGTTGTAACAGGGCAACTAAAACTGCACACAATACTCCAAGTGTGGTCTCACCCACACCTCATATACTGTAAAATCACAGGACATAGGAGCAGAATTAGGCCATTTGGCCCATCAGGTCTGCTCTACCATTCCATCATGGAAGATTTATTATCGCTCTCAACCCCATTCTCCTGTCTTCAGCCCGTAACCTTCGATGCCATGACTACTCAAGAACCGATCAACCTCCACTTTAAATATACCCAATGACTGGAGCTCCACAGGCAATGAATTCCACAGATATACTGGCCTCTGGCTAAAGAAATTCCTCCTCATGTCTGTTTTAAATAGATGTCTCTCTTTTCGCAGGCTGCGCCCTCTGGACTCCCCCACACTATAAGAACTATCTTCTCCACATGCACTCTATCCAGGCCATTCAATATTCAATAGGTTTCAATCGGATCTCTCTTGTTCTTCTAAATTCCAGTGAGTACAGGTCCAGAGCTATCAAACACTCCTCATATGTTAACCCTTTTATACCCAGAATCATTCTCATGAACTTCCTCTAGACCCTCTCCAAAGCACGTCATTTCTTAGATAAGAGGCTCAAAACTGCTCACAATACTCCAGATGCCGTCTGACTAATGTCTTATAAAGCCTCAGCATTTCATCCTTGCTTTTATATTCCAGTCCTCTCGAAATAAATGCTCACATTGAATTTGCCTTCCTTACTGCAGACTCATCCTTCAAGTTAACCTATAGGGAATCCTGCACAAGGTCTCCCAAGTCCCTTTGCACCTCTGATTTTTGAATTTTCTCCCTGTTAAGAAAATGATCCACACTTTTATCCCTTCTACCAAAGTGCATGACCATACACCTCCCTAAACTATATTCCATCTGCCACTTCTTTGCACATTCTGCCAATTTAAGTGTTTCTGCTGACTCCTGCTTCTTCAACACTACCTACCCCCTCCACCTATCTTTGCCATCAATTCCAAAATCATATCGACATATAACGTGAAAAGAAGCAGTCGCAACACTGACAACCCTGGAACACCACTAGTCTCTGGCAGCCAACCAGAAAAGGCCACCTTTAATCCCACTCTTTGCCTCCTACCATCCAGCCAACCTTCTCTCCGTCTTGTATCTTTCCTGTGATACCACGGGCTCTTATTTTGTGAAGCAGCCTCATGTGCTGAAACTTGTCAAGGGTCTTTTGAAAACCCAAATAAACAACATCCACTGACTCATTTGTCCATCCTTCTTGTTATACAGTCAAAGAATTCCAACAGATTTGTCAGGCAAGATTTTCCTTTAAGGAAATATAACCATACAAAAACTCCCAGCGTCTGTACTCAAACGTTTCTGAGTGATGAAGGCCAGAGTGCATGTGCTTTCTTCAAGGCCTATCGATGTATGCATTCCTGGACCTTCTGTTCCGTAACAATCCATTGTGTATTTTTTTCTCTCAAAATGCAATACTGCATGAATTCCTGGACTGAAAGCCACTTGCCAATCCTCAGCCCACATTGGTGGTTAACCATAACCTTCTACACTATCAATACCACCTGGTTTAGATATCATTCACAAGCTTAGCAACCATGCCGAATGCATACACATTGAAATTGTAACAAAGGTGCCAGCACCAATCCCTTTGCCCATCACGAGACACAGGCCTTAAGTCTGAGAAACAACCTTTGACCATCACCCTCTGCTTCTTACCACTCAGCCAATTAGAAAATCCAGTCACCACTATTTTCTCCAGAATGCCATGTGATCTCAACTTCCAGACTAACCCACCATGATAAACCTCACCAAAGGCCTTCCAAAGATCCATACAGTAGATAACCCTACCCTTATCTACTCTCTTGGTTACCTTCTCAAAGAACTCCAAGAGCTTTGTTAGGCATGACTTCCCATGCACAAAGCCACGCTGACTATCCTGAATCATATCCTTTCCAAGTGTTATCATTCAGAATCACTTTCAGCGATTTACCCACCATTGATGTCAGACTCACTGTCCCGGAGTTCCCGGGCTTGTTTTTGCTCGTTTTTTTTTTAAATAATGGTACGACAATATTCACTCTCCAGTCTTCTGCAACTCATCTGAAGTAAAAATCTCTACAAGAAACTCTGCCATTTCTTCTGCAGCTTTCCACAAGGTTGAAGGATGCAGAGTTGTCAGGGGAGTCTGGGAGTTTATCCACCTTGATGTGCCTCTGGGCCACCAATATTTCCTGCGACATCAATGTAGTCTATGACAACAATACTGAAAAGCAGAACTTCCAGAGTAGTAATTGCTGGATTGCTCCCTGTGCCTCATACCAGTGAGGGCAAGAAAAGGACGATTTGGCAGATGAATACAAGGCTGAAAAATCTGTTCAGGAGGCAGTGTTTCAGATTTCTGGATCATTGGGATCTCTTCTGTGGTAGGTATGACCTGTACAAAAAGGGACAGGTTACACCCGAACCTGGGGGAGGGAGACTAATATCCTTGTGGGAGGGTTTGGTAGAACTGTTGGGGAGGGTTTAAACTAATTTGGCAGGGGGATGGGAAATTAAGTGATAGGGCTAAGGATGGGGCAGTTGGTATACATGCAGATGCAGTGCATAGTGAGACCGTCAGGAAGGACAGGCAGATGCTAGGGCAAAATTGCAGTCAGTAGAAAAATCAAAAAGGGTGATGAATACAGGACTGAAGGTGAATGCACCAATACAGTGGATGAACTTGCAGTGCAGTTAGAGATTGACAGGTATGACATTATGGGCATCACTGAACATGGCTGAAAGGAGGTTATAGTTGGGAGTTTAACATCCCAAGATACACAATGTATCATCAGCACAGGCAGGTAGGCAGAGGGGTGGCGTGGCTCTTTTGGTAAAAATTGAAATCAAATTCTTATAACGAGGTGACATGAGAGATATAGAATCATAGTGGGTAGAGTTAAGGAACTGCAAGGGTAAAAAGATTCTGATGGTAGTTATAAGCAGGCATCAAAACAGTGGCCAGGATGTGGACTACAAATTGTAATGGGAGATAGAAAACGCATGTCAAAATGGCAATGTTATGACGATCATGGGGATTTCAGTATGCAGATACAAGTTCAAGTTTAATTATCATTCAACCCTGGATACCCATGAATACAGCATTAGTCTGGGGCCCAGGTGTAAACCACAGTATGAACAGTCATATCCAGCACAAGACACATATAATGCATATATCGGTAAAATACTGTCACACAAAAAAAAATAGTCCAAGACCTAAAGTCCATGAATGGTGCAGCAGTCTGTAGCCAAACACAATATTTTGGCAGATGTTTCTTTCCCTGCAGGCAATCTTATCAAATAATGCTTCAAAAATTGAGATGAGAGGGGATGTTCCTCTCAACGAATTCTGAGCTGTTGGAATTCATTTCCCCAGAAAGCTGCGCTTAATCCTGAGATGTATTCAAAGTTAAACAGATTTTTAAACAAGGCTTATGGAGATAAAGCAAAAAATTGGAAGGTGAGGAATGGTGGATCGGTCAAGCTCTTAATGAATGGCAGAGAAAGCTCAAGGGGGCTCCACTGTCTATAGAAGACCTGACTTAAAGCAATTTGACTTCATCTAAGTTCTCCAATAACTTGAAGTATTTTCAAGACAGAAAAGTTATAGAACTGCAAAAATCTTCGGTAGTTATGAAATTGAAGTGGAAGCTACTTAATTCAAAAGACACCAAATTTTTAAAAAAAATGTTTAGGTGTAACTTCCCAACAGTAATCAAACAGACACATTGCCTTTACAAACACAGATGTTGATTCACAGTAGAAGGCCACTTTGGAAACTGACTTAGAAAATCTCTTCTCTTGAAAATGTTAAAATATTTTATCCAACAATGATACTCTAATGCCATCAAAACTAGTTATTGTATGTAAGCCATTCTGAATTTCTACCAGTATACAGGGGAAGATAATAAATAGATGCTCATGCTAATCAACCCTCATTGAAAATGTTCCTTTCTGGCTTAAGGGTTTTTCATAAAAATGCAGTCTTAATGCAACCCAAAGACTGTTAGTACTCCTATTCCTATTGCTTATTATCTAAAGCAAACAGAGCCAAAAGAACATGCTGCAAATTACAAACAGTGCAGGATAGTTTCAATTGCTCTGCAGCTAAAAACGCACTGCTATGCTGCCTGAAAGCCTCAGTGGCACTGGAGTGTAGCAGTTAGCATAAAACTATTATAGCAGGTTCAATTCTATCACTGTCTGTAAGGAGTGTTTACATTCTCCCCGTGAGAGCATGGGTTTCCTCTGGGTCACATTGGTATAATTTGCTGGTATGGGCTTTTTCGAGCCTGAAGGGCCAGTTACTGTACTGTAGCTCTAAATTAAAAGAAAATACAGCACATGTAGAGACAAAAACAGGATTTTTTTTTAAAGTACAGAAACAGAAAATGCTGAAAACCTTGGTGCGGCTGTTAATGTTAATACCTGGAGCAATTTTTAAATGAACATTGAGAGAAACATCATAGGAGATGCTTGAAACATTAAGTAGCTTCGACAGAAAGACCCCTCATCAGAACAAGTGAGGCTGGTATTTCAATTTTTTTTAACCTGATATGTCCATTCAACCCTCCACACTGATTTCCCTCCTGGTTATTATCCCTGCAAGAAGAACAAGTGCTACACCTGCCCCTACACCTCCTCCCTCACTACCATTCAAGGCCCCAACAGTCCTTCCAGGTGAGGCAAGTCACCTGCAAGTCTGCTGGGGTCATCTGCTGTAACCGGTGCTCGTGATATAGCCTCCTGCATATCGGTGAGATCCAACGTAGATGGGGAGACTGCTTCGCCAAGTACCTATGCTTATCCACCAGAGAAAGCAGGATCTCCCAGTGACCACCTATCTTAATTCCACTACCTATTCCCATTCCGACGTGTCAGTCCATGATCTCCTCTACTACCGTGATGAGGCCACACTCAGGTTGGAGGAGCAAGATCTTATATGCAGTCTGGGTAGCCACCAACCTAATGACATGCACATTGATGAACTTCTGGTAATGTCTTCCCATCACCATTCTCCATTCCCCTCTCTCACCTTATCTCCTTACCTACCCAACACCTCCCTCAAGTGCCATTCCTTTTCCTCAGTGGCATTCTACCTTCTCCTGTCAGATTCCCCCTTCTCTAGCCCTTCATCTCTTTTGCCAATCAACATCTCCTTCTCCTGGTTTTTCCTATCACCTACTACATGTATCTTGTATATTTTCTTCCCCTCCCCCCCACCATCTTACTCTGACTTCTCAGCTTTTTTCTCCAGTCCTGATGAAGGGTCTCAACCTAAAACGTCGACTGTTTACTCTTTTCCATTGATGCTGCCTGTCCTGTGGATTTCCTCCAGCATTTTGTGTGTGTGATGCACCATCAATAACTCACTCTGAGATGTAAGGCGAGATATCGGCTTTTATTGACTAGAAGAAGGAACCAGAAGTGAGTGACCATCATACTACGTCCTGGAGACTGAGGCCGAGCATCAGGCCTCAGATAGCCTTTATACAGGGGCCTGTGGGAGGGGCCACAGGAGCAGTCAGCAGGGGGCGTGTCCAGACAGGCACACGTAGTTCAGCACAGTGTGTTGATTGGATTTCCAGCATCTGCAGATTTTCTCTTGTTTATGATAATTCATTTCTCTTTCCACAGATGCTGTTTAAGCTACTGAGCATTTACAACATTTTCTACTTTTATTTTAGTTTCAATTAACCTAGTATTTACACCATTCCAAGTTCTATAACAAAACCAGTCAGTGATTCCACCTCATTATATTCCTTTCAAAAAGGGACCACAACAGTTCCAGGCAGAATGTGCAACTAAGAATTCTCGTGAGATATAATTAAAAATAAAAAGTGTTTTCTTCTTGAAGCAAAATAAAACAGCAAGTTTTTCTTGTAACTACCCAAACGTAAGCAAAGCAAAAATCGTTAATCCTCTTGCCAGTTTTTACATTTTTGATTAAAAAAACCTTTGTCACTTTCTATTTAACAAAAGCGAATGGAAGAATGGTTTATGCAAAGTCTGTTTGTTCCAAAAGACTTAAAATAAAAGTACAGAAGCAACTCACACCATTCACAATGTTATGACAATCTGGCATCAATAACTAGAAGAATTTATATAACCTATGATCTTACTGAAAGCCACCATTTTAGAAGTTGAAGGAAGCAATGAAAATTCTAGTGTAGAATGTGAGGAAGGACATGTCATGTAGTCATAGAGATGTACAGCACAGAAACAAGCCCGCCCACCAAGCATTTTCTTGCTAACCTTTCCACCCATCTACAGTAATCGCAAATGCCCGCATTAGGTCCTTATCCTTCTATGTCTTGTCATAGAGTCATACAGCACAACAGCACAGAAACAGGCCATTCAACTTATCTCGTCCATGCCAAACTATTATTCTGTCCAGTCCCATTGACAGAGACATCATTGTATTTTATCAAAGCACATACAAAATGTTCTTAGTCAATTTTTATTCTTTTATTATGAGATCTGGGTTTTGCTGGCAAAGCCAGTTTTAGTTCCTCATCCCCGATTGCTCTTGAAGTAGTGGTAATCTATTTTCTTGAACTGCACAAGTTGTTTTTAATATTGTCCCATAGTGCTGTTAGGAAGTGCCAGAACTTTGATCTAATATAGAAACCTGTCAATATAATTCCTAAATCCGAAAAGTGTGACTTGGAAACAAATTTGTAAAGATTAAAGTTTTCATCCAGCTGTGGTCTTTATCCTAGTTGGTAGAGAATGCAGCTTCTGGAAATCTGTTGAAGAAGACATGAAGAGATCCTACAAAACAACACAGAGGTTGTGCGCACTGCCAGAATCGTGTACCAATCCTGAAGATTTATGCCAATCAATCAATCAGGTTGCACCATTCCAGAAAATGTTGAGCTATTTAAATTTTGCAAGACTTATTTATCCAGATGAGTCAGAGTATTCTAGACAGTATAATCCTAATTTGTACTTTGTGGAAGGGGAAAGGCTTCAGAGAATGCGGTGACAATTCACTGTCAACAGAATACTTATCTGAATTTCCCACAGGCTAATCACACTCTATATGAACAAATTTCTCTTTATAGCAATCCTGTCCTGAGACTGTGAACCCAAGTGTAAGGTTCCTCACCCAGTGGAATCAGCAAGTCTCCTCTCATTCATCTAACGGGATAGAATGCAGCTCCAGTCTACTCAATTTTTCCTCTTACAGCAAACCCATCATTCCTGAAACTAATCTAGTGAATCTTCGTTTCACTTACATACCCTCTATGTGAAAAGTTTACTTTGTTTAGTTTAGTTTTTGTTTAGATATGATGTAGACATGTTTAGACCAGGCCTGTCTACATCATATCTATTAGTTTCTCTTTATGTATTCTATTGGTCAGTTGGGTTCCCAAAAATGTTGACGCTAGAAAATATTTCAAATGAAAATTCACTGTGTAAATTCTCTCAGGATCTCTTTTCTCAGATGTGGAAAGAGAAACTAGGTGAAATTTTTGAGAATAATTAGCTATGAGGAATTACTTGGTTTCCTTTATGCACTCCAGTGTATATGTATTCACTGTCTCGCATCCCTCAGAAGCAATGATACACTGCCAAACACTTACTTTCCACCTCACCAAACTGGAAAGCTGCTACTTAGAGCCTGCCAGTTGTATGGATCTTACTAGGGGAAATTAATTGTAACTGGAACCTGAACAAAGTTTTAAATTGCTGTGTCTGAATCACAGAAAGTGTTCCTGTTAGAGAGCTGATATGAAACAAACATTCAGCCCACTTTAAAAATCTTTCCCCATACAGGTGACTTAGATCTTCAATTTTATTTTGTAAAAAGAGAGAACTGTGAATTGTATCTGCCTCATGTTACATTGGCCTAAGTATAAAAGTTACATCAAAACTAAACATGTTTACTTAATATGAGTGAACATTTTCTCTGAGTATATTTTCAGCTCCTCAATGTTATTGAATATAGGTTCATGAGAGGTTCTATGAAAATGGCCAGCCTAGGGTTTATTAATTGTATGACAGAATCATAGACCTGTTTTTACATTGAAGACAAGTGTTGGCTATTAGTAGAGCAATAATGTCAGTCCAACTGTTTTTTCCATCAGTCAGTTACCTACCAAATTCTTTCTTCAAAATCAAAGATTATGGTTCAATAACCTAAACAGGCAATGAATTCCAAATGATAACTCATGTCTGTGCCAATATGTCTTTCTTTAAGTTCCCGAATCTTTTATAAGAAATATTGTATCTGTTTCTTGGCCCTTGAACCATCTGCTAAGGAGAACAGCTTCATACTCTACCTTATCCAAATCAATCACCATTTTGTAATCTTCTACATCAAGTTTCCCCACAGTCTTGTTTTATAAACCAGGAGATGAATATTCCCAGCTTCTACAGTCTAACCTAAGACATAAAATTCCTCATTCTTGGTAGCCCATTGGAATCCATGGAGATTTCAAATCTTGGGTTCAAAACTGGCTTGGCCATAGAATACCAAAGATAGTGGTCGAGGATTTTTATTCTGACCAGAGGTTTGTGACCAAAAGGATCTTTGCTGGGACATCTGTAGTTTGCGAAAAAGGTAAATGATTTGGATGAATGATAATGGTAAATGATATAGGTGGGCTAATAGTAAGTTTACAACTGAGACAAAAATTTGCAGAGCTGTGACAGTGAGGATTGTCAAAGAATATAAAAGGATATGGATTAGCAACAGTTATAGGCAAAGCGATGGCAGATGGAGTTCAATACAGACATGTGATGTTTTGCAACTTGGGGGTTAAATATAAGGGCAAAGTACACAGATAGTGGCAGGATGCTGAACAGCATTAATGGACAGAGTGTTAGCATCTATAGCTCCCTGAAAATGGCACTGCTAGTTGATAGGATGGTTAAAAAAGGTGCAAGGCAGACATGCCTTCATAGGTCAGAGTGGTGAATAGAAATGTCAGGTGGTCAATCCCTTCAATCTCTTGGCAAGTATCATGCACTTGGAATATTGTGTACAGTTCCAGTCACCAAACTACAGGAAGGATATGGTAGCATTAGAAAGAATGCATAAGAGATTCAACAGGATGTTACCTGAAGTGGAGGGATTTACCTGGAAGGCAAGATTGGATGGGATGTGTTTTTTTTTTCTTACTAGAATATCAAAGGTTGAGGGTGACTTTATAGAACTCTATAAAATACTGACAGTCATATAGACCGTAGATAATCAGTCTTTTTCCTTGAGCAGCGGAGACTAAAATTAGAGGGAATGCATTTAAGGTGAGAAGAGAGAATCTGAAAGGACAAGCTTTTCACACAAATGGCAATGGTTATATGGAAGTGAGCTACCAGATGAGATGGTAGAGATGGGTACAGATGGTCAGGTAGTTGCATAGGAAAGGAGTAGAGGAATATGGGACTGGTGGGGACAAATGAGATGTTTGTAGTTAGACATTCTGGTCGGCATGGATGAGATGGGCTGGGGGGCTTAATTTTGTGATGTAGTACACGTGATTCTATGAACCTTCCACAGACATAAACATCTTTGCTTAGGGCTAGATCCATCCACTCTGCTTTGCTCCTAAAGATGCAGTGTGCAGTTAAGAGGCAGTACCCTAACGCTGGTACCTGAGTAATACAGGTTATGGTGTATCACCGCTTCCAAAAGGCCTGTTTTCTATAGCAACATTTTTAAAACAATGTTTGTAACCAGTTCTATCTTCTTCAGTTTCTAGCAGTCTATTGTGCAGTTAACACTCAAGTCTCCAACAGCTCACCCTAAATCACATCACAATGCTGCAAGCAACATGGAGAGGAAAAGGGACAGGAAAGGTCAGATTTACTAAACAGGATTGGCACATACTAATTGATGTAATATACACACAGGTGGCAGTCCTAAGCATAAGGAGAGCAAAGGGGGAATCAGGAGTACAATCAGAAGAAACTGGCAGTGGGAGTCAAGCAAGTGATCAGGCAAGTATTGTTTACAATCCAGAGGCACTGACCAATTCCAAAAGAAGCATTTTAACTTAACACATACAACGTGATGGCTGCTCCAACAAGTTCACCTGCCCTTCAATTGTCACATATAATAGCATGCTCTTTCTTCTCACCAACACAGTACCAATGCATGCACATACTAGCCTTGAAAGAACAGGGATTGCAAGCCTCTGCCCCCAGCTTCCTCTCCCTTCCTGCCCAATACATAAACATCAATACTTATATACTTCAACCATGTTCTCTAACCATTTCATTGAAGCAAAAATTTTGTTGTCACTTTCAAGATGCAAAATACTCCCATTTATCTTCCAGGCAAAGGTTGCAGCCCAGAGCCAAACCAAGATGAATGCTGAGGAAATGTTTGATTTATCTGAGATAAAAATACCACAAGTCTCTTCATCATCACTCCTTCCTCTATGAAATGACAGCTCCTACTAGAAGAATAAGTATGCATATTGGGGCTTTTCTACAAAATGGCACAGCAGGGAACATTGTCATTCTGCATTACATGTATAGACAATTTTAATAATAACACAACAAAAATGTCTCTGTAGAAAGCAGAAATACTATGAAAGGGAGCATTAATTGTACTTCAACACTTGGTAATAGTTACATGGGCTCTTGGCATTAAAAATCACTTAGTATACAGTAAGGGAGAAAAACTGCAGTACGGAAGAATTCCTGATGCATTGACTCATTGACCCAGTTAATTCTAAGCTGAATGGTGAGTCTGACCACTAACGTAGAGCTACTGATAAGCTGGGTGCTTAGACTCTCAGCTGAGGAGAAAGTAACTATCCTACTCTCTCTTTCATTCAGCTACATTCCATGAATCCAGAATGCAACACGTATCAGCAAAATAACTAACCTGATGTAGCATTTAAAAAATTCATATGTTATGTTGAAAATACAGGTTTTAAGATGCCAGCCGGTGGCATAGTGGTATCTGTGCTGGACTTTGAGGTGAGTGGTCCCCAGTTCGAATCCAGCCCGCTTCTTGCATACTTTCCATCTGTGCTAGGTTGAGCATTGAGCAACTCAGTCTCGTAAAAACAGGCAAAAATGATAAAGAAACAACAAGGTTGATGCCCGATGCGCCATAAGGCACAGAAAGGAATAACAACAGATTTAAAGAAGACATATTTTATAAGATGTGTTCTTGTGTGATCTCTGTGGGTTTTGTTTTCTTTCTACTCTGACTGCAGGTGATCTAGAGAGAAACTTGATACCATACTACTCTCAAGAGTAAAGAGGCGTGAACAGGGGAAAGAGAAGGTGGCGGCACCTCTTCATCAGCCTAGTGGAAATGTGAACGATTAAAATCCAGAAAATATGCAGGAGAAAAGGCAGTTTAACTTGTGCCCTCATTGCATTCTTCAGATATGAACATAAGAACAATTATCAATAGAATAAAGAGAGCAAGAAAGGCCATTTTAATGAATGTTGTGCAGGATATTACACCTGAGTGAGTTTTGTCAAGAATCTGAATAAATACAGGACTCCCCCAGCAATCGTGTGAGGATCTTGTTTGTGGATTTTAGCTCTGCCTTTAACACTATGCTCCCCCTCTCAGACAAATCCATTAAAATCCTGAAGTTTGCAGATGTGATGACTGTAGTTGGTCTCATCTCTAACAATGATGTGACTTGCTCTCAAAGGGAGGTGGACTGTCTTGCAGCACGGTGTGCTCATAACAACTTGGAGCTTATGCTATCAAGACAGTGGAAATTGACTTCCCCTGCCAACTCCCTTCCTGCCTCCCCCTTGGAAATTAATGAGCATGCTGCGTCTGTGGTTGCGCCATTCAAATTTCTGGGGACTACATTAAAGTGGGACATGCACATTACATACATCACTAGGAACACCCAGCAGAGACTGTTCTTCCTACACCCGCTTAGAAACTTAACATTTCTGGGTGTATCCTGATGAATTTTTACTCAGCCATCACTTCACGTGTTGAGACTATCTCTATCACCATTTGGTTTCCCACTGCCTCCTCCCTCTCCATGTCCAGGTTGAGTGACAGCGAGTCAGCGAGTGGCCCACGCAGTGGAGAAGATCTGCTGACAGCTACCAATATGAACAGACCCGTCAATCGCCAGAATGATAAAAAGAGCTGTAAAAATTAATACTGACTCCCCCCACCCTAGCAGTTACCTACTCACTAAATTGCCATCAGTGAAATGTACAAGTCCATCACCACCAGGACTACATGTCATCTCTGAGGACTTTTTCCTGAAGTTATCCAGATTCTTGACAAAACTCACTCAGGTGTAATATCCTGCACAACATCCATTAAAATGGCCTTTCTTACTCTCCTTAATCTGTTGATAATTATTGAGTCTGTTCATATTTATTTAAGTTTGATTATTGTTATTTGTACATATGACTGCTCTGCTAATCATTGACTGCTCCATTGTACCATAGTCTTGTAAGTTGTTGGTTGCTATTGTGTTGTCTGTTATGGTATTGTCCTGCACCCAAACATAATCAATTCTAGTATGTTTCATATACTGGCAATAAAGTGATTCCAATTCTTAGTACCATTTGGAAGGAGCAGTGTGATAGCTCTTGAAATCTGATTGTTTCAGCCGGAAGAATAAAAAGTTACCCAATTGTGCAAATGAGATTGCAACAGATCTACACTCTGTTAGCTGTCCTGACCTATGAGATCATCGATGGCACTAGAGAGAAGGAAATATTCCATCAGAATATCATAAATTTAACTTACTATCAAAAGTGTTCACATAGATGATCTGGAGCTAATTATTCCAAACTGTGCCTACTCTTGTTCTTTCAGAGCAATTAGCAACCAATCTTACAAGGGCAAGAGCCCATAGAAGCATACATCAGATATTTCTTTCTGCTGAGGTGAGAGGAAATACCCTTTTAGCAGTCTGGAATGAGGTGCACAACAGACATAATAACATAGTGTGGTTTAATAGTTCTACTAGGTCAGAAGATATGCCCTATGTGGAATCACAGGCTTTGAATTAAAATAATCAGTAATTACAGTAAGTTTTATTTAATTTCATAATTTGCTGCTTTGGGTTTTATGGATGTTTTTGTTTAAATATTAATTTGCCATGAAACTGTCAATAATTCTCTATGTAATAATACATTGGTTCTAAAGAAAAGGACTAGTGCATTTCCCATCGCTGTCTCACACTGCAATCTCTTCCACTCAAACATAAAGCATAGCACAGATAAGATATTGAGATACAGATGCATTGATCAAGGCATTGATTGTGTAGATAGTCAGAGGCTTTTTCCCCAGGGCTGAAACAGCTAACACAAGAGGGCACAGTTCTCAGGTGCTTGGAAGGAGGTACAGAGCAGATGTCAGGGCTAAGTTTTTTTTTTAAACACAGAGAGTGGTGAGTGTGTGGAATGGACTGCCAGTGATGGTGGTGGAGGTGGATACGATAGGGTCTTTTAAGAGACTCCTGGATAGGTACACGGAGCTTAGAAAAATAGAGGGCTATGGGTAACCCCAGGTAATCTCTAAAGTAAGTACAGCATTGTGGGTCAAAGGGCCTGTAATGTGCCGTAGGTTTTCTATGTTTCTATGGCATGGCACATTCAATAATTCAAAATATTGAGTACAACTTTTTAAAAAAGTGATAAGGACCCTATTATAAAGTGCCCACTGACAGGAAAATGAAGCAATGGTCAGAGCAGAGGTTCTTGCATAGATAAGAATCAGAAGGTAAAGGAGGAAGGGGCTGCCCACATACAAAATTCACTTGTTGCAGTAGAAGCATCTTTGAAAAATTATTTTTAAAAAGTAAGTTAGAAACATAGAAAACCTACAGCACAATACAGGCCCTTTGGCCCACAAAGCTGTGCTGAACCATATCCTTACCTTAGAAATTACTAGGGTAATCTCTATTTTTCTGAGCTCCATGTACCTGTCCAGGAGTCTTAAAAAACCCTATCATTTCTGCCTTCACCACCATTGCCGCAGCTCATTCCACACACTCACCACTCTCTGCGTAAAAAACTTACCCCTGATTTCTCCTCTGAACCTACTGCCACGCACCTTAAAACTGTGCCCTCTCATGTTAGCCATTTCAGCCCTGGGAAAAAGCCTCTGACTATCCACACGATCAATGCCTCTCATCATCTTATACACCTCTATCAGGTCACCTCTCATCCTCCGTTGCTCCAAGGAGAAAAGGCCAAGTTCACTCAACCTACGCTCATAAGGCGTGTTCCCCAATCCAGGCAACATTCTTGTAAAGTTGCCTCAAAGTGAAGCAATTCTGTAAACTTCCTGGCTCTGGCCCTGAAAAATGTTCACTCATGAATGGAACTCTGAAGCACTAGAATCCCCGCAGTTTTATAAAGGGATCAAGGTTTAAGGCAAAAGTCCAAAGTGCTACGTGAGAACATTCTGTGAGAACACTGGGGAAATAACACTATTTTACCACATCTATTCACCCAACTTACCACATCTTCTTTTGAAGAAAAGTAAAAGAAATCTCTTATCCAAGGGTAGATTAACAGTAACCACATAAATAAAAGCAAGAAAATCGGGGCAGCAGTAATCCAGCTAGCCCCTCAAGCCTCAGCCGTCATTCAATATGATCACAGGTGATCTACACTGGCCTTCAACCCTCACTGTACCAGTTCCCCATAGCCCTCAATTCTTTAATCTTTCAAAGGTTTATCCATCTCCACCTGAAGTACTTCCAATGTTTGAGCATCCACAATCATCTGCAGCAAAGAACAGCACAGCAGAAAGAAATTTCTGCACTCTCTATTTTAAATATCTCACCACTTATCTTGTAACTATGTGCAGCAGATCATGAGATAAGGGATAGATTTTCTATGTTCAATGACATAGAAAACAGATGTGGCACTGACTCACTATGACGAAGTAATACAAACATATGTGAAGCCTGGAAGGCAGTCTATAGAAGGTCACCTATCACTTTGTTAAATCTTCCAGTAACTTTGCTTCTCTAAGCGTTTGAGATAAAAGCATTGGACTGTATAGACTTTGGAAGATATCATCTGTGAAACTGAGCTGGTCAATATTTCCTCCCTTGTGGTCCTTGACCCTTCCCACAGCACTTGGCCTGTCTATGAAGCAGAGCCATTTGGATCACCAACTTATAGCCATTATAAAAGCAGCTGAAATTTGCAAATAGCAGTGTTACTTGGTAAAACAGTAGAAGGTTTCAGAGTGGTCATTCTTAGGGTGCAGTGCAGCAGGCTGATGAAATTGTAATTGAAAATGCTCTTTAAATAAAAGATGGAACAGATCAAGATCCACAAGGAAGGCACCAATGATGGACAGAGAAATGTACACAAATTCCACCCAGGAACACTTAAAAACTTCATTGTATTAGGGGCAATACCATTTGAAGCATATCTTATGGCACAAATGCAATGCACACACAATAGGAAGTACCCAATCAAATTTCTGAAGTGATGTGAAACAACAGTAAAAATGTCATTTTTGCTTTTAATGGGAAATAATTGACTTTAATTCATATGTCTTTTAAGAAAAGTGATATATTATCTTCTGCTGATATCCTCCTTTGTATTCACGTTCACTAGTGGTATTGCTTATATCCTGCACTTGGCTTTGCTTAAATTGAACTTGATGAAAAAAGTGAATGTGCAATCATATTTTTCATTAAGTTAATTGCACAAAAATGCAATATATAATCACCAAGTAATATTATAGATTTCCAAGTAATGTGAACACTAAAACACTAACTCAAAACAAGAAACAAGTCCTTGGATGACAATCCTTTGTTTTTAAGTTTTAAATAACAATGATGAAATTATTGGGTAGTGCATCATTTAATTTGATGATTGGAATAGGCACTACTAGTGTTAATGGAGTTTCAGTTTGAAAGTATTAATATTGTGAATTTTGATATCGATCTAAAATATAAAGGTTTATATTTGATATGTTTGCAATATGGTTAAAGTATGTAAATCACACAACTGATTGAAATTGCACCATAATGAAAAATAATGTACTCAGAAAATTATATTATCTCTTAAAACTGCCTTATTTAAAACATAAATACCTAAGATCTGATCTTTATAAATCCATTCAAGAAGGCAATTTGTGGGCTAAAGAAAAATACAACATTCATTACTGATGAATTTGTTAAATAATTTAACTATGAAGTCCAAATTAATTTCACTTTGCTGAGTAACTGACTGATGTCACAACTACTCCCTATTCACATGGAAGGCTTCTGCAGAGACTTGGCCCACCGTAGTAATAACGGCTGGAAAGGTGAAATGTGCTGAAGCATCAAAACTGTTGTTCACCATTAAAAGATCATTTTTGTGACCTGGAAAAGTATTTATGGTACCTCTGCCAATAAAGACAGAAGAAGGTAAATAACAGCTGCAGCAAAGTAAGCCATGTTTCATGTTAAATAATTTACCAAGGCAATATTCATTTTAGAAAACTGTCCATCAACAAAGGTAAAGGTACTTGCATTGTTTCCTTTCATCCCTCAAAGCAGCTAAAGGAATGTACATGTATTTTAACTTGTGATGTTGGGCATTTTATCTGATTTTGGTGAGGAAGCTAATTCTACTTCACCATTTAAGTTCATGTGAAGATGGCAGATAATGGGGTTGGACCTACTAAATGGATGGGGGAGGGGAGAAAATGAAACATGGGGAATGTTCAGTCAGCCATCCTGCTACAATTCCCTGATTTTAATTTATTTAAAGTATGACCTATATAAGAAGAGACATTTGATGCTCTGAGACCAGGTAGTAGTGTTGTCAAGGATTTAGAACTTAATAAAAAGGCACTTTTATTGGTCTTCACATGTGTTCAATTAACTTTTAATTAGCTGCCAACCACAGAAACATAATTATGCAAGAAAGTTTGTGTCATTCAGGGGAACAGCAATGGTGTCTTTGTTATCATCTGTCCAGCCTGCCTACCCTATGTGAACACTTATACATGAAAGAACAACTGCTGAGAGACCTGGACTACCCAGACTTGATTACTCTTGACAGCAGCAGAATGGAATTATGACAAGCCATACCTTAACATGTGCAATAGAATGTATCACTGTCTGTAAAGCAAAGTCTCTGTGTCTTTCTAGTGGGCTTTTTCTACTAAAGTCAAATAATCAGGGTCTGCTTTTGTAGTTGTGAGGACACGACTCTATTCTGCTTTGTCTATTTTACCCCAGGAACACGGACATCAGTTGAAGCATCATTTAACAATGTGAGATCAGGTAAGAAGCACACTAAAGAATCTTGTTTAGTGCATATCATTGTCAAAAGACACAGAAGAGCTGAAATGTATTATTTTGTCTTTAAATGTTCTATATATCAACCTTTAAAAAACACAATTATAAAAATGGCACGGATGTAGATGACTTCCTCGATTTTTACCCACAAGAAATAATAGATCAAGTGAAACTAGTTATATTTATTATAAGTCAATATATTGGTGTCTCCCATCCAGCAGCGTTCCGGTAATGGTAACAATGGCAGGTAATATTATTGGGATATAGAGAGTAATTAACTAGCATCGCAACTTCTCAGTCTGCAATCAGAACAAACTGGAAGCTTCATATAAAACTGGGATCCAGAATTCCACGGATTTTGACCTGATTTAAATAGATATTTTGTATACACACACACACACACACACACACACACACACACACACACACACAGTTTCTTCCCTCAACCCCGCCTTTTCTTCGAAGTACTGCGCTGGTTTTTTATATGTTAGACAATACACACGTCAAATCAAGGTGTCAGCGAAACCCGCACTTAGAGCTTTCATCCGCTAACTAAATATAATCTTCATTCTGCGGGTCTTTCATTGTTTAGTGTCAGATGATCTTAGGTCTCCAGCAAGACCGTGTGAACTACTTGAAATGTAACATCAGATCTGTTCACGCGAGGCATATGGGAACTTAGATACAGCCGCAGCCTTTGTCCAGCGAATACTGGGAACAGAGTGTAACTCCGCAACTACTTTGACTCAGAGCTACATTTACAGGTTGGTGTAAACCCCAACCTTGAACATATACACCTTCGGCATTCGAACGGTTTCCCAGATTACCGCCTAAAAAGCTCCTCCAAAAAGGTGGCGATAGGTTAGATTTGTGAGCAAGCCCCAGCAGCACCGCGACCCAGGCACGTCAGCCAGCCGAGGTGGCCGGTTGCCGGGGCGACGCGGCAAGTTGCAAAGAGTCAACCCTTGGAAAGAATAAGGTGTGTGCATTGAATCCCTACCGCTTAAATCCCTGGAAGGAGGAGGGCCAGGACATCCTGGATTTCTTGAGGCCGGGTCTGTCTCCGGTGTCCACTGCGTAGGTCTGCATGGCTCGGTGCAGAAGGTACTTGTCCGTGTCCGAGAAGCCGCGCTGGTTCACCTTCACGTGAGCCCTCGGCTGCCGCCACAAGTGCTTGGGAGCTTTGCACCCACTGTTCCCAGCTTCCATCATCCGCCTTAACACTGATTAGTCACTTCGTGCCACTCGGCAGTTAGGTGTAGACCAAGTAATTTCTGTCTCCCTTCAGCAGGAAGCAAACTGTGGTGCTGAAAGTTGGACAGCTCCCTTTGTGCTTCCAACTCAAATCTTTCTTACCGTCACTTTTCTATTTACATTACGTGACTTTAGCTCTTCAGACACGCTAACGGTTTACACCCGCTTTCCTTTCCAATTGTCCGCAATTGTCGTGTTTTTTCCGCGTATGCACAGGAAGTAAGTGAACCGTGAACTCTTCTTTTTCAAAGAAACACTGCAACTCCAAGCGGTGGAGAAGCACAGAAAGAAAACTTGTGCGGCGAGTTGTCGAGGGCGCGTCGTGTAGTGTGCGACAGCGAAGAGAGGGAGGGCGCCAGACGAGGCAAGGGGAGCCGGACCCGCACCCCTTACCCTCACCTCCCGCCGACTCCTCCCTCTGCCCTTCCTCCTCTCGGCGCCGCAGGCAGAAGGGCGGAGCCACTATATACTGTCCTTGTCAGCAGGCTGGTGGGTATGCTTAAAGAAGTTAATTTGAAAATATTTTATCGACAGTTGTATAGAGATTTCTGCAATTAATTTTCCCCCCACAAATATTTTGTAGGGCAGGTTCCGTAGAGATTTTTCCCGCATCGTATTGTGCCTCTGAAACATTGTTAGCATAATTATTAGTTTATATCAGATGGAAATAGTGGATGACATTGTTTACTAACTTAATTGTTTTTATTTCCAAGAAGAGTGAAAGATTATACAGGTAGTACTGCTGGTCTAGACTATTTTCTTGAACTGAAAGGTTGGTACTTTTTAACAGACGGTGAGAGACCTCAGTGAAAAGCATTGCCTTCTACACAGGAGCATTTGCCCTTTACATACACATTGCCATGGTTTTCTGGATCTCGAACGCTACAAATGAACTTTGATCCTTCAGAGAAAATTGAACTTACTGTACTTGCATGCGGCAATCCTTCTGGAAAGTAAAGTCAAACATGACTTGATGAATAAATACACTAATTAATTTCCAAAACAACTACCGTTACTATCATCTTTATAGTTAAAGTACTATTGATAATTTCCTGACTTTGATTTAGTTCCTTTATCTGCTTTATTCTACAATATTACTTGACTTCGACAATCTTTCTCTGCCATCACTCACTATCTGCAAGAAAGCAGCTCCTGCCAATGTCTTGTACAAATATGAGGATGGAGTATCATATTTTAAGGAAAGTTGAAAATGTTAAACTGCTGCTTCTGAAATTATCACGTTATATATCAAAGCTACAACACTTGCATATTTTCTAAACAGATTTATGACCAATCAATTGGTCATAAGGCACGATCAATTGTGCCTTCATGTTTTGGTTTCAAAGTGCAGGTCTCTATTGTCTAAGTTATCCCATATTTGCTCTATTTTGATTTATCACCCAAACGGGATTTTTTTCATTCATGCAGGGGAGCAGTCAGTCCAGCATCAGGAATCTGACGATATTGCTACTGAGTCAGCATCAAAGCTGCTGTTGGAAAAGCAAAACACAATGACTCACCCAGCAATTTTTCATCCACCCTACATTTCCCACTTTACATGGTACAGGGTCTTAGAGAATCTGAATACCTTTACAATGATTTAGTATCTCTCATAATGATTAAATATCCTTTCTCTTTCCTGAATTCATAATAATTGATTACAACAATTAAATACAGTTTTCAAAATTTTAAAGTGAGACCTCCGTGACAATTTGCATAAATGCTGTGACTCATGTTTCTTTCTGATTATACAAGCTCATCTCTGACTACATAAGACACAAGATAGTTCAATATTTATCAATGATACTCCGGCTAGTTTGGGATAACTAATTTTCCAAACTCATGCATTACTCAAACTGTTTTAATTTGGAGGGTGATTCAGTAAACAAAGTAAAGTTAAAGTTGACAACTGATTCAGGATAACTTTCCATTCATGCCATTATATGACTCACTCTGAAGCCATGATTCAAACACATTTCAGTGAAATTTCACCAGGTTTTTTTTCTCTTTCTGGAGATCACATTTAAGCTTAAACTTCCCATGCTTAGGTCATCCAGATACACCTCAAAGAAAATAGAAATACAATTCCTTATGGGAAAAAATAAAATGAAGATTGTCTCTGTAGCTGCAAAAATATAGTTCAGCCTGCCAGTGAAATTGAGAATTGGATCCAAAAATCACCAGGTAAACGGGTGCCACTGTTACCAGCTGACACAAAGTGTGAACCACAAATTCAGCTTAAATTATTCTCAAATATGGGCAATAATGGGAGCTGAAATATGGCAGACTTCAGCACACTCGAGACCAATGTGATTCAGGTTTATATCATAACAAATGCAATTTTTCTGAAAGCAGTTTTCAAGAGATGAAAATCAATGGCTGTAGTCTCAAGCACCATTTGTGGCTATCTATCCACTAATGGAAGTGATTTATTCTTAACTCTTCCATTCATTTTATGTTCCGGTCCTCCATTAAATTCTGATTTAAAAATTTTTAAAAACGTGTTTAGGAGAATGTGGTCCGTATTTTTCCAGCCCCTCTTTACAGTTTGGTCCCTTAATATTTGGTGTATTTGGTATCATCGAAGTTAAGAACAAACATTACTAAATCAATGAATGGACACAGCACAGTAGGACTACATTTGTACTGGCTTTTTAGAAGAGCAATCCACTTTGCCCCACTCCCCTGCCTTTTGCGTATAGCTTCATAAAGTATTGCCATGTGTAAATTTACCCCATGAACTCAGCAGTTGAATGTCCTTCCACTATAAACCCCTGCTGGTGCATTCCAGATCCTCACCATTCTATTAAAAATAATGTTTCCTTACAATACTTTTTCTTCTTTTGCGAATTGTTTTCATTCAACTTCCCTTAGTTTTTGATTCATCTGCCCATGAAAACGGTCTCTTTCTTTATACATCTATATACAGTATGTGTCCTTAAAGATATTAAACATTACCAGCAGACCTTGAAATTTTGTCTGTTATATGGAGATCCATCCCAGCATAATCTATCTGCATAACTATATTCCTTCATTCCTAAAATCATGTTCATAATTCTCTCTTGTACCCATTCCAAAATCTTCACATCTTTCCTGAAGTCTGGCATCCAGAGCTGGACACAATACTCAATTTGAAGCTGGGTATTTTATATTCTTATACTCTATGCCTCCAATTAGAATACCCAAGACCTGGCTTTTACAAATTTTTTTGGTATGTGAAGAGAAAGAAGATAGTTAAGAACAATGTTGGGCCCTTGAAGAATGAATTGGGTGAAATTGTTATGGGAAACAGAGAAATGGCAGAATAATTTAATGAGTATTTTAGATCTGTTTTCACTAAGAAAGACACAAGCAATCTCCCAGATGTATGGATGGGCCAAGGACATAGGGTAACAGAGGAAATGAAACAGATTGACATTCAGAAGGAAACAGTGATGAGTAGACTGATGGACTGAAGGCTGACAAATCCCCAGGTCCAGATGGTCTGCACCCTAAGGTACTAAAGGAGGTGGCCCTGGAAATTCCGGATGCATTGGTAATCATTTTCCAGTGTTCCTTAGATTCAGGATCAGTTCCTGAGGATTGGAGAATGGCTAATGTTATCCCACTTTTTAAGAAAGGAGGGAGGGAGAAAACAGAGAACTGTCAGCCTGACATCGGTGGTGGGAAAGATGCTAGAGTCCGTTATTAAGAATGAAATAGTGGCATATCTAGATAGTAGTGATAGGATTGGGCCAAGCCAGCATGGATTTACCAAGGGTAAATCATGCTTGACTAATCTGTTGGAGTTTTTCAAGGATGTAACCAGGAAGTTAGACGGGGGAGATCCAGTGGCTGTAGTGTACCTCGATTTTCAGAAGGCATTTGATAAGGTCCCACATAGAAGATTGGTGGGTAAAATCAAAGCTCAGGGCATCGGGGGGAAGACATTGACATGGATAGAAAACTAGTTGGCTGATAGAAAGCAAAGGGTAGCGGTGAATGGGTGTTTCTTGGAATGGCAGGTGGTGACTAGTGGGGTGCCACAGGGCTCGGTATTGGGACCACAGCTGTTTACCATTTACGTTAACGATTTGGATGAAGGCATAGAAAATAACATCAGCAAATTTGCTGATGATACTAAGCTGGGTGGCAGTGTGACATGTGATGAGGATGTTAAGAGAATTCAGGGTGACTTGGATAGGCTGGGTGAGTGGGCAGATACTTGGCAGATGGCGTTTAATGTGAATAAGTATGAGGTTATCCACTTTGGGAGTAAGAACAGGAAGGCAGATTATTATCTGAGCAGTGTAGTTAGGTAAGGGAGAAATACAAAGAGATCTAGGAGTCCTTGTTCATCAGTCACTGAAGGTGAATGAGTAAGTGCAGCAGGCAGTGAAGAAGGCTAATGGAATGTTGACGTTCATTACAAAGGGAATTGAGTACAAGAGCAAGGAAATCCTCTTGCATTTGTACAGAGCCCTGGTGAGACCACCCCTGGAGTATTGTGTACAGTTTTGGTCTCCAGGGTTAAGGAAGGACATCCTGGCTGTAGAGGAAGTGCAGCGTAGATTCACGAGGTTAATTCCTGGGATGTCTGGACTGTCTTACGCAGAGAGGTTAGAGAGACTGGGCTTGTATACACTGGAATTAAGGAGATTGAGAGGGGATCTGATTGAAACATATAAGATTATTAAGGGATTGGACAAGATAGAGGCAGGAAATATGTTCCAGATGCTGGGAGAGTCCAGTACCAGAGGGCATGGTTTGAGAATAAGGGGTTGGTCATTTAGGACAGAGTTAAGGAAAAACTTCTTCTCCCAGAGAGTTGTGAGTGTCTGGAATGCACTGCCTCGGAAGGTAGTGGAGGCCAATTCCCTGGCTGCTTTCAAGAAGGAGCTAGATAGGTATCTTATGGATAGGGGAATCAAGGGATATGGGGACAAGGCAGGAACCGGGTATTGATAGGAATTGATTAGCCATGATCTCAGAATGGCAGTGCAGGCTCGAAGGGTCGAATGGTCTACTTCTGCACCTATTGTCTATTGCTTGCTAATTTCAATGAATTATGTACCCATAGCCTCAGATCTTCCTTACCTTGTGGAAATGTGATCTCAGAATTATATGGTATCTTCTCATTGTTCTTCCAATATTTCTCAAATTTGACTTTGAGTGGCCATCTATCCAACCTTTTCACCAACCTCTCCACAACTCCCTGAAGTCTATTACTTACCCCTCAAAGACCACCACCCTTTAAGTTCTGGGTCATCTGCAAACTTGCATGGTAACTTGTCCACCCAAGTCACGACATTGAGAAAAGCAATGGTTCTAGTAATTATCTATGGGGTATTTTAAAGTACATTTCCCACCAGACTGAAAAGCAATCTTCTACTATTGCTGTCTGCTAAGTGCTGCTCAGCCAATTTTCTAATCATGTTGTAATAGTCCTATCCATTCGTGGCCTTCAATATAGATGAGAAGCCTAGTATTATATATTTTATCAAGAGCTTTTTGTAATTTGATACAGTGTATACAACATCACCCATGTTTCTCTCATTTGTGTTGTTATATCAAAAAAAACTATCAGGTTATTTAGACATGATTTGTTTTCAATAATTCCATGCTGCTTTCACTAATCAATCCAATTCCACAACTGAAGATGATTTCTGTACTCAATTATAATTTCTGGAACTTTCTCTCCACTAAAGTTAAGCAAACTGATTTGCATTGACTGATTGTTTCCCACACCCTTTGCTGAAGAACAAATTAATACTGGCAATTTTCCAGCCTAATCTCAGACCTAAGTCCTCAGTTTATAGAGGTTTGTCACTTATAAACTGGACTTATGTAATTTTTTCCCCTACTTCCTCAGCAACCAAGCATTCATCCCAACTGGACAGTTTATCAACTTTAAATGCCACTATCATCCCTTCATTGTGAATCCTCAGGATCTCAGTTATATGTTAGAATTTCAGTTATTTTATCCATGGAATTGTGAAAGATTAAATTGCCACTAAACACAGTTTGCATTTAGTCATAAGGTAAACAAACAAGGGATAAGGCCTTAATAAATTTAGTAATAATTAATGAATCAGATTTAATTGACAGCCCAGGGAGTGCAACAGTTGATCTGAATCATACAATAACCTGTCTAAGGCCCTGGTTTGTTTTCTACAGCTTCTCTGGATGCAAAGTAACCCTCCACAAGCAAGAAACATCCTACACAGTGGAGCAAACACTGAGTGATGAGCGGGCTTCACTGATGTCCCAACCGCCGATGGTGGTGCCGGTATGTGACTGACTACATCTGTGGAAGGTATTATCTACCTGATAGATAAATCACTAAGATCAAATAAGGCATTCGAACACTTAGATGCAGTTACTTTTTATCATAGAGGATCAACACATCAGCAATGGCATTGGTCAGGTGTGTATCCAGTTCCCCATTCCAGCCTGTCACTGGCAAGTTCAGTGGTAGAATATGAGACAGGATGTGCTGGGTGAGCGTCAGCTACTTTTGGTCTATTTGTCCATGATGATCATAGTATGATTGTATTTAAAGTACTCTTTAAGAGGGGGTTATAAAAGGCAAGTACAAAGGCTGTAGCTTGGACAAGGCTGCCTTTTATGTAATGACTCAGAGACTGTCCACCATTAAGCTGACTACAACTTAATCAATGAAAACTGAATTGGAATTGGACAACACTTAAACAGTACTGTTCACATCGAGTTCCCATCTTAGATGTAATTAATTATTATGGAGGGTTGGGGAGAATGGCATTCAGGCCCTTGTTCCACCTCCCCAAACCTGCACGTGTCTCAATATAAAGCAGCAGATCAGAAGAGGATCAAAGAAGAACTTAACAATGCACTGAGATAATTAAAGCCACAAAAGTAAAATATCCATTTAGCTGAGCTAAGAACCACGGAAAGCTTAAGAGTCAAGGCCTATGAAAAACTAAAAAAGAAATTCTGATAAAAGTAATAAAAGCACAGAACCTTGTGTATGAGAGGTATGCAGCAAAACAGAAACAGGTGACAAAGAAGAAAATAAGAATCACAATTTAACTATGGAAATAAAGCTGGAAAGCATCTTTAGAAGTGTGTTAAAATATAGAGGATAGTTAAGAATATTGCAGTATCCTTTTCGATTTGCATCCATAATACTAGTAAATGAAAATAAAGGAATGGGAAATATATTCAACACCAAAGGACCAAAGGTTTGTTAAGTTCTTGCAGTGGGATGGCTTCCATCTTAGATTTTAAAGGAAATACATGAAAACATTTGATTTGCCCCAACAAAGTCATCCCAATTTGAGAATTTTAGATTAGATAATAATGCATACAACATCGCTATTTAAGAAAGCTGAGAAAGGGTTACCTGGTAATTATAGACCAATTAGCCTTACATCTGGAGACTGTAATTAAGAAAAATGTGGCTAAACATCTTGAAAAGTTTCTGTTGATCAGTGTGAGTCAGCATGAATTTATTATATGCAAATCATGCCTGTTTAAATGGAATACCGGTAACTCTTTTAGGAGGCAATTAAATTAGTGGATTGATAGATTAAAGTAAATGGATGTTAATACAAATGCAAAAATCTGCAGGTGCTAAAAATCTGAAACAAAACAAAGTATTCAAAATACCCAGCAGGTCAGATAATAACTGGAAATAAAAAGAAAATTACTGTTTTAAATGAATAACCTTACTTTATAATTTTTTAATTATGAAAGAGTAAAATCTGAATGCAGGGAATGGGAGGAATGGCATTTTGAATTTTTTTAATATAATGCTGGATTTCTGAAGGCAATATTGTGCCTTATCAGAAGATGGGCTTCTCCATCTTGTTAATATTGAACTCTATAAAAAAAGGAATAAAAGGACAAACTCCAGAGAGGTCAGAATGGAAATAGGAGGTCTTATCAAAGTATCAGCAATTCAAAGTTCAGAGTTACCTTTGGACTGAATGAGGTACCAATCTGTATTTGGTTTCCATAAAATGGAGGAGACTATCCATGATCACTGAATGTAGTGGACTAAATTGGAATGGCTAGAAGTTAGACGCTACTTCACTTTGAAGAACTTTTTGAATTTCAGGAGGATGAGAAGGTAATCACCAGCATAGGAGGTATTTTATCTCCTTTAGTCACATCAGGTGGCTGTAGAAATCTATGGGTCCTGTGAAAGACCAGTCCATAATCTTTACATATCCCCAGCAGAGGAGGCACAGAAGTTGAGGTTTTGAAGAGAAGAGTTAGAGACTGACCAGGTAAAACTAAGAGCAGGGTGGAAACTGGCAGCAAATATGATAAAACTTTCTAGTTCTGTACAAGGAAACATCTATGGAATGGTCATCAATGTATTAGAGAGAAAGGTAAAGACATCAGCCTAAATAGAACTGAAACATGTGAGCAGAGTGGTGCAGTGGCAGTTGACATTGAATAAAGGCAGTGGAAATATTGAGAAGTCCAATGCAACGCCAAAATATTTGAAAGAAATGGGTCTAGAGAGGGCAAGGGGCCTGATGAAATGGTCCAGTTAGTTCGAGAATTATGAAAATGGATAAGGCTCTACAACCTAAGGTGGAACTTCCTGAATAGACATGAAGGCAATTTCAATGAAAGAAGCAGACAAGATCATCACCTATGAATGTTCTTTTTATGGACTTTCATAAAACATTTGAAATAGTCTCTTGTGGCTGCAGTTAAAGCTCATAGAATTGAAGTCAGGTTGAAAAATTGCTGAGGGATAGGAGGAAGAGGTTAAAACTATAAAACAGGTTCACAAATTCATGGGATGGGTCTTTTAAATTCTGAAATGATATGTATTAGGCTAATAAATCCCCGGGTCCAGATGGTCTGCATCCGAGGGTTCTAAAAGAGGTGGCTCAGGAAATTGCGGATGCATTGGTAATCATTTTCCAATGTTCCTTAGATTCAGGATCAGTTCCTGAAGATTGGAGAGTGGCTAATGCTGTCCCACTTTTCAAGAAGGGAGGGAAGGAGAAAACGGAGAACTATCGCCCTGTTAGCCTAACGTCAGTCGTGGGGAAGATGCTTGAGTCCATTATTAAGGACGAAATAGTGGCACATCTAGATGGCAGAAATAGGATTAGGCCGAGCCAGCATGGATTTACCAAGGGCAAATCATGCTTGACTAATCTGTTGGAGTTCTTTGAGGGTGTAACAAGGATGTTAGACGAGGGTAAGCCAGTAGATGTTGTGTACCTAGATTTTCAGAAGGCATTCGATAAGGTGCCACATAGGAGATTGGTGAGTAAAATCAGAACTCATGGCATTGGGGGCAGGGTTTCAACATGGATAGAAAACTGGTTGGCAGATAGAAAGCAAAGGGTAGCAGTGAATGGGTGTTTCTCAGACTGGCTGGAGGTGACTAGTGGGGTACCACAGGGCTCTGTATTGGGACCACAGCTCTTTACGATTTATGTCAATGATTTAGATGAGGGCATTGAAAACTATATCAGCAAGTTTGCTGATGATACTAAACTGGGTGGCAGTGTGACATGCGAAGAGGACGTTAGGAGAATACAGGGAGACTTGGATAGGCTGAGTTAGGGGGCAGATACTTGGCAGATGTCATTCAATGTGAATAAATGTGAAGTATCCACTTTGGAAGCAGGAACAAGAGGGCAGAGTATTGTCTGAACGGTGTCGAGTTAGGTAAGGGAGAAATGCAAAGAGACCTAGGAGTCCTAGTTCACCAGTCAATGAAGGTGAATGAGCAAGTGCAACAGGCAGTGAAGAGGGCAAATGGAATGTTGGCCTTTGTTACAAGGGGAATTGAATACAAGAGCAAGGATGTTCTTTTGCATTTGTAAAGGGCCCTGGTGAGACCACACCTGGAATATTGTGTACAGTTTTGGTCTCCAGGTTTAAGGAAGAACATTCTGGCAATTGAGGAAGTGCAGCGTAGATTCACTAGGTTGATTCCTGGGATGGCAGGGCTGTCTTACGCAGAGAGATTGGAGAGATTGGGCTTGTACACGCTGGAATTGAGGAGATTGAGAGGGGATCTGATTGAAACGTTTAAGATAATTAAAGGATTTGATAGGATTGAGGCAGGAAATATGTTCCAGATGTTGGGAGAGTCCAGTACCAGAGGGCATGGATTGAGAATAAGAGGTCAGTTATTTAAAACAGAGTTGAGGAAGAGCTTCTTCTCCCAGAGAGTTGTGGAGGTGTGGAATGCACTGCCTCGGAAGACGGTGGAGGCCAATTCTCTGGATGCTTTCAAGAAGGAGCTGGATAGATATCTGATGGATAGGGGAATCAAGGGATATGGGGACAAGGCAGGGACTGGGTATTGATAGTGAATGATCAGCCATGATCTCAGAATGGCGGTGCAGACTCGAGGGGCCGAATGGTCTACTTCTGCACCTATTGTCTATTGTCTGTTGTCTATTGTATTACTGTGACAGTTGTTCTTATAAATAACTTATACCATGGAACTGTGAGCTTTTAATGCAAATGTGTTGATAGACAAAATTGTAAAGAGTGCAGGCTAATAGCCTTATTTACAGAAAAATATTGAATAAAGTAAGCTCCCTGGCAGCATTCGCTACAGGAAACCATTGGGTCTCAGCCATTGAGGTTTCAGCATGCTCCAGACATCTGCACAATCACCATCAAACAGACTACGGTAGTCTGAGATGATCAGTAGGCCAGATGCCAATACAGCTGTCCTCCAACTCTACCAGTACACTCACCACTGAGTAAGAGAGCAGTGACATGCTAACTGCCAGGAACATTGGCATATGACCAGAGACTTGAATTAGGTCACTGACTCTTTAGAGAGAGGTAAATGCATTTCAATCTTTGACTTACTTTACTACATTTTAACCTACTATTTTATGGTATTTTTAATCAAACCTTAATTAATTTCTTCATTGAACAAAAATATGAATCAAGAGCAGGAGAAGGCCGCTCAGTCCCTCAAGTCTATTGCACTATTTAATAGAATCAGCGCTTAGATAATTGCAAGTTCAAGAAAAAAAATGATTGTGTACTGCAAGCAACTTGCCATATTCAGCCTGTTCTACACCATTAACAGGTCAAACAAATGGCAGTGGATTTTATTTTGGACAAATGTGTTATCATCACTTTGAACATAAAAAAAAGGTAGGGCAGAATCTTAGAGGAAGTACAGCAGGAATTATGCTTTAACCAACAAGGAGAGTGTGCACAAGTAGAGCTTTCCAGTAATTCTGGAAATTAAAAACTTTTCCAAATGATTTGATTGGTTTGTGAGATGCCAAGGGAAACCAAAAAGGTGAATGGAGAAAACTACTTCTGTTCATTTGAAAGCCAGAGGATGCCGTCAATAAATTATAGCCAAATTGTTAGCAAGTAATGTCAGGAAAGAATTCTAATACATGCTTTGGTGTCTCTTTGTATCTGGTAATTGATTCCAGGTTAATTGTTCATTTTAAGTTTGAAATTAATAGTTTTTTTGGTTAACCAATGCATTAAGGAATCTGGAACAAAGTGATTATATGGTATTATGTCAGAAGACCCATTCCTGCTCCTGTATCTCAACAAGGTTTGAAAACTGATGCTGACATGGAAATAAGGTAGTAAAAGAAAAGGAAGTCCATGATTTCGATACTCTTCCCAGTTTCTGCTGAATGGAAAAAATAAAATTCTCTCAACTGAATATCCTGGATTTCATGGAGAAGTTCAAGGTGTAACATTCTAAATTTACAGATGGTCTATTCAACCGCTTTCAAAAACAAGTAGTGATTTATTAAAAATGTAAAATTATTTTAAAATTTAAATGTTAGATCACTTAACAATTAAATGATGGTTTAACTGAACCCAAGTAACTGATAAATTTACACTTCCCCATTGAAGTTAAACCTCTCTGTTCAAATTCCTGGGGACTTTGCAACCACTGGGAGACTGTAGCAAACATCCACCCGACACTGGATTCACCATTGGCTCCAAGTCAGGTAATCCTCTGTGGAGTAGCTGCCAAACTTATTTCATCCTTTGCACAGGAGTCCTAAACTTCCTAACACCTATGGAATCAAATGTTGGAATCAAATTTCTTGCCGTTTCCGGGCAGTATTGACCAGTTTTAATACAAAACAAACTACAAATGCTAGGAATCAGATGAAAAAAAAAACAGCTGGAAATAGGTTGCACATCAGACAGTATATAAGGAGCAAATAAACTGTATTATCACTTTAGATCAATGACTTTTCATCAGAATGAGGAAAAGTTCAAAATCTATCATGTTTTAACGTAGAGGAGGAGGAGGAATGGAGATCACAAAGGTCATGTCAAGGATACACTGCAAGATTCAATTGGTAGTGATGGCAGCTGAGAGAAATTGGTTAACACTGGAGATGTAAGTAAAAAGGAATGAGAACACAGCAGAGAGAATTATGTGATACTGTACAAAACATTACAGTTGTTAGAAAAACAAGCTAACGCTAACATCATACATTAAGAAAAGAGCCCTTGATACGCAACATAAAATTTAATGTTTTCAGATAGAATTTCCTTCTAATTTGGATTATAACTGGCCATTTCTGATAACAGGTCATCATTATCTCTGCAGATACTGTCTGTCTTGCTGAAATTTCCAACATTCCCTTTTACTCTAGAGTTACATCAATTGCAATGATTTCTATTTCATAGTTGCAATATTGCTTTTATCCCTCTCCTTTGTTCTCATTCACTTCCTTTGATTGTCATTTCCTCCTGACAGTTCAACAGAAATTAATGTTCTGTCATGACCTTTCCTCATTCAGCACCTACACCACCTTGTGTGGTCCAGTTTCTCTTTATCACTGACCTGCCTTTTGTTCTACCTTCCTTTCCTCCTCTGCTGTGAGTTACATTATGTTTGATATCAAAATTTATCTCATTCTGATGAAAATTTCTCATAAGAAAAAATTCTCACTCTATTCCTTCTACCTTCCTCTTCTGCTTAAGCCCCAGCACCTTTACTGGGACATAGGCTACTGACAGTAGCTCAACAGAGTCTTCTGTCCTGGGCCAGTCTTTCACATTGTTTCCATATATACCCTTCTTCTTGGCGTATCCTTCCTTTCCCAGGGATGAGATCTTTAGAGCTTCTGTTGGCATTTCTGCAGCACTGGGTTTTTACACGATGGGGCAGCTAGCCCCATCCTCAACTCTCCTCCTTTCGCATCTGGGCTTACACCATCCATGGTAGAGTTATCCCTTTTACTTTTACCTAATATTTCCAGTATTTTATGTTTTTATTCCTAGACAATTTTATTACTGTTTTTATAATTAATACTAGACTTAAAGAAGCCAATGGATATTAAGGCAGTGTGTATGAATGTCATAGGATTTATTTTTATAATTAACTTTGGCATAGATCATTGGTTATTTTGTACATTGGTAACTGACAAGTACATTTAGACACTAAATTGGCAAAGCTAATGAATGTGGAAGACTCAAAGGCTAAAAAAGAATGCCGCAAGATGATTTGAATATATTTAAGAATTAAGTTGAAAGATGATAAATAAAATTAACCACAGAGGAAAATTTGAGAGTTAATGCAATAATACTAGGTAGCAAAAAGAAAATAAAGAATTGAATGAAATTTGCAAAATCTCACACGTCAAAAATAAGGTTTGCTAGTTTACTTTATCACTGGATTAATTAACAAACCGGACGCATCTATTGTCTGCTTAGACAGACAGAGCCACTAAATTAGATGTCTTAAGTATGAATAGCACAAGTACTTCCTTTCCATTCACATCAACTTGCAGCTTTCTGCAGTAGTTCTGTAGCAACTTAAATATTCAGACTGATATTCTTATAAATACCCGGTCTTATGCTTCTACCGGAGCAATTGTATGTTATCAAAGTCTTTGTGGACTACAACCTGCCAAATATATTTGACTCTTTGCAGGGAAGGCTGCATGAGTGTACATGATGTGACAGAAACCTTAGCTTTTAAATACTGACTGATCTTAAAGAAGCTACTTCTAGATTAATAAATTCCTGATCAGCAATAAATGGCTCCATAAATGTAAGTAGAGAATAGATCTGCTAGTTGAGAGGTGTTGCAACAATAATCTCTCACACAACATCAGCAAGACCAAAGAATTGGTTGTGGACTTCAGGAAGGGAAAGTCACAAGAAAATGCATCGATCCTTATTGATGGATCAGTGGTGGAAAGGGTGAGCAGCTTTAAGTTCCTATGTGTCAACAATTTCAAGAATTTCTTTGGTATAAAACAATTTCTGCAATCACAAAGATAGAATTCTAGTGTCACCACTTGTAAATGACCCATGAACCCATGAATACTAACTTATTATTCCTTATTTTTGGCATTGTTTATTTTGTAATTTATAGTAATTTTGTGTCCCTGAATTGTACTGGTGCTGCAGAGCCACAATTTTCACATCAGTGATAATAAAACGTTGACCATTAATGTCAAAACATGTAAATTTGCAAAGAGATATCAATTCAAGAAAGTCCTTGACATGTAAAAACCATTTTGAAGAGGTTTGTAAACTAAATTGTAGATATATTCAACATCCCTTTATTATATTTGTGGAAAAATTCATGGAGGTACTAAACATCTCCAGAGTAGCCTTCAGTGGTATCAATTTACTGAGAACAATCTCTGCCAATCACACAGTTTCTTTCAGCTAGAAACTTACTGTATATACAATTTGGAAGTTAATTTAAGTATTAAACTTAATAAGTTAATGATAAATATTTTGAGATTCTTTGTAGCAAAATATCTATACATATTCAAATATTTACAGCCCAGTCAAAATCCTTATACCTAATGGTAAAGTACATGTCCAGATAAAGACAGTTTAATTAACATGTCTGGAGTAAATATAATCTTGGAATATTCAAAGAAATTATTTTAAATTATCAAACACCTGACTGACTACCTTTTGATTAATTTGAACTGTGTAATAATTCCCTCAGTAATTAAACCATTAAATCCACCATTCACAATCCAGCAGGTATTGAAAAACCAACTTATTAAATCCTTCAGATACATTCTTCTCTTATCCTTGATAAACATTTTCTTTTGGCTAGTCATACGCTGCATGGCCAAAATGTGGGATATCATAATGTGCGGAGACCCTACACTTTCTCTTGAATATTCCAAGGTTATAGTATTTACTCCACACATTTGTTATTATAAGTATCTTTATCTGAACACGTAATTTACCATAAGGCATATATTTCCTCATTAGCTCTTTGAAATCAATCCAGGAAAATTCAGTGACATATTTAGATCCAGTGTGTAGACTTCCATGCCTTCTGGAAGATTCTAGGAAAAATTCACAGCAACAGCATAGCATAAAGGTCACAGATTCCTTTATACACTGTAATCTTAATTCCCTTCAATTTTATATTAATTTAAAAGATGTTTGCTTCAAAATTGGTAAACGTATTTGACACTTTAGAGCACCCAAAGAGCTTAGCAGTAAAGCACTAGACTCAAATTTAATTAGTTGTTAATTAGCATGTGTTTCTATATAAATTTTAATCCAGAAGGCAAATCACTAGTGTCCAAATTCTTCTATTCAGTCTTGCCAAGCATTGGTTATTGAAAATACACATTCTATTTTAAAGAAAATTAATTGCAACACCATGAGGGGTTCTATAAAATCATTCTTCCATACTGTGTAATCAATTTTAAAGTTACTGTCTCTTAGATTTATCACCGGCATGTTCTGTGTGAATATTTTTCAACAGAATTCTGTTAACCATTTGAAAGAAAAGGAAACATTTGGCTCACGGTTCCCAAGCTTGGTTTCCAATTAATCATATTTTCATTAGCCCTGCAAATGTTTTCTTCAAATATTTATCCAAATCAGTTCTGTAAATTAAAAATTAATGCACTTACACATTCTTTTCAGAGAGTGCATCCCATATCATAACATCACTAAACTGAATAAAACATTTTCTTAATTCCATCTGGCAATATCACTGTAGTTAATCTAAATCTATGCCTTCCACTTGCTGGTCTGGTGGTAGTAGAAAGTTTGTCCCTTTGGATATTTTCAAAACATGAACATTTTCTGTTAGATCTGCCATTAATTTTTGCTGCTGCAAAGAGAACAATCCCAACTCTTATCACTCCATGGACATGCCTGTGACTATTCTAACAGTCTAATCTCAAAGGTCTTAATAAATAAGCCTCAACAGTTCATCTCAAGCCAAATCAATGATTTATAGAGATAAAACATATTTTAACCTACTCTTATTAAATCCTACTATTTATCAAGCCAAAAATTTGATGTGCCTTTCAAAGCAGTATTATGAATTTGTCTCAATACCTTTAAGGATTTATATATATCCTCTAACAACTCTATTCTGCACCACATGCAAAATTCAAAAGTAGGCCCTGTGCATTCTTCCATTATCATTAATAAACATCCTTTTAATACTTTAGTTTTAGTGGATATATATTAAGGATAATGAAAACATCTACATGTACAGTTTTTATTAACAGGACCTTTGTTGAAGTTATCCAAGTTGGTGTTGAAGTTGGATATGACGTTGGTGAGGTCTATTTGGAGTACTGAGTGCAGTTTTGATCACCTACTTATAGGAAAGACACAAAGAAAGGTGAAAGAGTGCAGAGAAAATTTACAAGACTGTTACTGGGCTGGAGAACCTGAGTTAGAAGGAAAGATTAAATAGGTTAGGACTGTATTCTTTGGAATGTAGAAGTTTGAAAGGAGATTTGATAGAAGTATACAAAATTATGAGGGATATAGATAGGGTAAGAGCAAGCAGGCTTTTTTTTAACTGAGGTTGGGTGGGACTGCAACCAGAGGTCAAGGCTTAAGGGTGAAAGGTGAAAAGTTTAAGGGGAACATGAGAGGAAACTTCTTCACTCAGGGAGTCATGAAAGTATGGAATGAGCTGTCAACACAACTGCTCCATGCAAGCTCAATTTCAGCATTTACGAGTTGTTTGGATAGGTACATGGATTGTAGGGATACAGAGGGCTATAGTCCCAGTGCATGTCATTGCAAGTAGGCAACTTAAATGGTTTCAGCGTAGATTAGATGGGCCAAAGGGCTCATTTCTGTACTGTACTTCTACATGACTCTATGATTGTGTGGCTCTTTTTCAAACATTTGAAATTTTAGCATGCTGAAACTAAATCAGCTGAAGGTGGATAGATATACTAAGCAGATATGTAACACATCAGTCAATGGCATTTACTTGTGAAATGTAAAAGAAACAAGATATTTCTTTGGTGCAATTTTTACTTTTGGCTTTGCCACAGGCAGTGGCGGAAATCAAGTCTTTATGTATACTTTAAGCAGAGGTTGATAGATTCTTGATGGTCAGGGCATGAAGGGATATGAGGAGAGGGCAGGAGATTGGGGCTGAGGGGAAAATTGGATCAGCCATGATGGATTGGTGGAGCAGACTTGATGGGCCAAATGGCCTAATTCTGCTCCTATAACTTATGGTCTTGTTAGGTATTTTGCAGTTGATAATTATTAATTTCTTGATTTGAACCAGTTAAGCTTGGGATGACAAGCCATCGAACATTTTCATTTAGTATGTACAAATGCTCCATTTATTCTTATGAATCATCATTATTTAGATTGAACTCTCCAATTGATAGCACTGTGGGAGGACATTCTTCAGAGGTGTCCAGAAGTACAAAAAGGTGCTTTCTCAAATGCAAATAGAAAATGGTAACAGATGTTGGCAATTCTCTTACCTTATTAAACCATAACTCTTTTTAAAATATAATTCCCACTCTCCTCCAAATATTGGAATAAGCAGAAAACGCTTTTCTTGGATCTTCACTTTCTCAGCCAGTTTCTGCTATCAATTGTTTGAATACTTCAAGTGAGCAAACGTGTTATGCTTATTTTACCACGAGAGGTAGAGAGAACTTTCAAGTTTCCCTTTCCTGTGTCAGTTGTCATAGAATACTACAGCACAGAAACAGGACCTTTGGTCCATCTAGTCCATTCAGAACTATTATTCTGCCTTGTCTCCTCAGCCTGGACCTGGACCATAGTCCTCCATATACTCTCCTCCATATACTTATCCAAATTGCTTTTAATGTTGAAATCGAACCCACATTCATTACTTCCGCTGGCGTCTCATTCCACACTGTCACCACCTTCTGAGTGAAGGAGATCCTCCTCATGTTCCTCTTAAATATTTCATCTTTCACCCTTAACCCATGACCTCTAGTTCCAGTCTCACCCAACTTCAGTGGAAAAAGCTTGTTTGCATTTACATTTTCTATACAGGGTCACTCCTATTTGTCCAAGTTTGTGAGTTTGCAAGGTCCCTTCATTTACTGTGGATGTGTCTAAGGCACCAGCCAAGTAACAAGGCTGTGTGAAGAACTCAGCAGGCCAAGCAGCATCCATGAGAAAAGAGTAGCCAACGTTTTGGGATGAAAGGTCTCGGCCCGAAACGTTGGCTACTCCTTTCACACGGATGCTGCCTGGCCTGCTAAGTTCTTCCAGCGTTGTGTACGTATTCTTTGATCCACAGCATCTGCAGTTGTATTTTTGTGTTTTGAAGTAACAAGGCTGGAAAGTTCAGTGGATATCACTCACTGACAGCACTGTCAAGTTTCTTTGGAAAAAAGTTGTTGACTCTGCTCCTCTGATATCAAGGCTTTATAGTTTCTTATCTCCACTCACACATTGACCTAAAGAGAAGATTAATTGTTTTCTTCTACAATTGCTGGTAATCAGAGAGGCACATTTGATCTAATCAAACTCATATTTCATTCACTAAAATCCAATTCTGTGTGGAGGTCTAAGGGCTGGAACTTTGAAACTATCAGCATTATTATTTCACAAACAAGAGAAAATCTTCAGGTTCTAGAAATCCGAGCAACCGAGGCACAAAAGGCTGGAGGAACTCAGCAGATCAGGCAGCATCTATGGAAGAAGGTTTGGGCCAAAACCCTTCGGCAGGACTGGAGAAAAGAAAAGCTGAGGGGTAGATTTAAAAGGTGGGGGGAGGGGAGAGAGAAACAGCAGGTGATAGGTGAAGCCTGGAGGGTGAAGGATGGAGTGAAGAGCTGGAGAGTTGATTGGTGGAAGACACAGCACGCCATGGAAGAAAGAAAAAGGAGGATGGAGCACCAGAGGGAGGCAACAGGCAGACAAGGAGATGAGGTGAGAGAGGGAAAAGGGGGTGGGAAATGGAGAAGGGGCAGGGATGAGGGAGGTTGTTGGGGGGCATTACCAGAAGTTTGAGCAATCAATGACTTTGGCTACTCAGAGGGTCCAAGTCAAGCAGCTTGAAAACAAATCTGGAAACCGTGTGGTATAAGCTGGTGACAAAGTCCATGTTCCCAGAAAGGGTACATGGCTGTAGTAGCGGGTCTGGGTAAGCACACAGTCAAAGAGTTGGAGAACAGCAGCAATCACAGTGGGGGAAGCAGTGAGAGAGTGTTTTACTGAACTCCCATCGAAGGGCAGGCATCCTTATTTCCTACCTTAACTACAGCAAAGACATAACATGTTAGCAATGGTGGATGATGAAATTATCAATTATTTGACCATATGAGGATCCAGCATTTCTGTATCTCAATTTGATTGACAAGAAAATGTGTGACAATTGAGTAGACATTTGTAACAAAATCAAATCATCCTTGGCTATATGAGAATCCAGCATTTCTGTACCTCAATCTGATTGATAAGGAAATGTATGACAATTAAGTAGACATTTGTTAACAAAATCAAATCATATTACCAAGGTTATCATATTATCTAGTATTTCTGAGCATCCTAAACTCCTATTGATTGATAGAATATTGTTAGAAAACAAACATGAATGGCAAAATGGTTATTGATACCCAGGTTTATCTGTCCAGCTGGTATTAGGATGTTAGTGTTGTGGAAATTCAGTCATGAAGCATTCAACTCTATCTGTGTCTTTAACAACACCTTATTTTGCCCATGGCTTAACTGATGCTTTTGAGCACCATTTATTTCTTTTTTATCAGTAGAACATTATTATGACTTCTATACTTAATATGTATTCACTTTAGGTAGGGTGTCTATCCTACTACAAACTCATTTGTAATCCCCTGGGTCGCCTCAGGCTCGCTCAGCTCATTCTCGTCTTGGGGGAGCAGCCTTCGGCCCCGCCAAACTGGGTAATCAGCTGGTGTGGATGCTGTGTGATGTCCCCGCCTCGCCCACAAACAGACAATACACCATAAGCGATTAAATGAGTACAATTTATAAAGGTTACTATAACTAAGTGATTAATAACGATACAGTATATATGAAGAGAAAAAATAAAGAAAAGGCGCCAAACTTATCAAAGTCCAAACCACTTCGTGCACAACCGTTGGAGCTCAATTACTAAAGTCTTCTAGCCACCATTCAATCCCCTCCGAACTCCTCAACTCGCAGCTCAGGACCCTCTGAGTGGTCAACCAAGCACATCTAGCTTCATCCCCCCTCCTCGGAGTACCTCCTGGCCTCGGACCCCTGCTTGGGGTCCGTTCCTCGCCCAGCTTACAGCATTGTGTCCTCTCTCTCAACCCCCTCGCGCCGATCTGCCCAAAAGCCCATCAACAAAAGCTTACAGACTCAGAAGAAAGAACAACATTAATCCCCATTTGGTTTACAAAGGAATACAATTCTCGTTATCAGTAAATTTTAACCCAAACAAGCTTCCAGCACTCTCTCGCAACAGGTAGGGTGTCTATCCTACTACAAACTCATTAATAAAAAAACAATATTTAAAAGAAAAATCTATTAGTGGAAGTATTACTCTGTTGCATTGCCTGTGACAGATTTAGACCAACTTGACAAAATGAAACTGTGCTTAATTATTTGTTCAAGTTGCCATTTACTGAATGCTACTTCCAATGAGGATTCAAATACATGGAGTAAATTTGAAAGGTATCTGTAAGGCAACTGATTGGGTAGCCAAAGTTGGAATTTTGAAAAACTTGAAAGGTTTGAATCACCATTTATTGTTCTCTTTCCAAACATCACTAATCACAAACAGAATTCTCATTAGGACCCTGTTCCAAATATTTCATTAAGCTGGTTCTGGCAAATGTTTAACCACACACTTCTACAAAGGAGAATCCTGGGTATCATTCTCATTAAATAATTTTCATATTTCAGAGTTGAAGCACTCAAATTGACTTGTAAACTGTACAAGAATTAATTTACCACTGAAAGTTATCATTTATTTCTCACTGTAACCATTTTAATTTTAATTGCCTAAGGTGGAGCGTAAACAAAACGCATAGAACATAAATACAACTTGCATCCCACAAATAGTATTAATTCTAACTTATTCACTATTTTATTGCTTATGATTAATCAGGTCAACCCACATCCAGGATACAAATTATATCCCACGATTCATCATTATGGGTCACCAACTAGTATGTCCTGACTGCAAAGAAATATTTAGTGTTAAATTCAGTTGTACTACAGAAGGTTGTTTGATTACTTCAACCATGTGTAATCACCATGACTTCTGTTCTAAGCACACTTCCTGAAGAAATGCCTTGGATACTTTCAAATTAAAGGTTAATTTAAGGTTCAAAAGGTTTAAAGGTTCAAAAGGTTCAAAGGTTCAAAGGTTATTATCATTATTGAAAAATAACTAACTGTAACATTTTGACAGAACTTTGCTCATTTAAAAATAATGAAATCATGATCCTGTACGATATTGGAACAAGAAGGCACAGAAATTCTGTTTTATTCTTAAGAAGCAAGTTGTTTACCAAATTTATCTAGTTGTATGAACCAGATTAATCTTCAAAGAAAAGTGTTCATTAAAAATCTTGGGATCAATCCTAATACAGTTAAGATCACAAAAGTAATCTGCAGAGCAATCCGGTTGAATCAAAATCAGATTTAATATCACCATGACATTTGTTGTCTTTGCAGTAGCAGTACAATGCAATACAATTTTTTTTTAAACTGAGTTACAGAAAGTATATACAGTATATTAAATAGTTACAGTAAATTAATGCAAAAACAGAAATAAAGAAGTAATAGTGAGGTACTGTTTATGGGTTCAATGTCCAGTCAAAAATCAGTTGGCACAGGGGAAGAAGTTGTTCCTGAGTGTGTCATTCGAGCTTCTGTACTGCCTTCTTGATTGTAGCAATGAGAACAAGGCATAACCTGAGATATGGGGGTTCTTATTGATGGATGCCACCTTTTTGAGGCATCACCCCTTGAAGATGACAGGCTAGAGCCAAACATCAATGACTCTCATTTTATTTTTTGGGATGCAGAGTTAGTGTGAGGGGAGAGGGTTTCATCACATTCCAGATATGAACTGTGGTTGACAAAATTCCTAGAATTTATTACTATCCCTAAAAGCTTTTGACTTCGGGACTTCTCCAGCTGGAAGGATTGCTTCAAAGGATATTAGGAAGAAAGTTCCATGATTTGGACCCAGCATTGATGAAGGAGTCGTGGTGTATTTCCAAGTTGGGATCTTCATAATTTGAGTGGAACATGCAAGTAGTCTTCTTTCCATGTTTTTACTGTGTTTATCTTCAGAATTAGATGTTGAGAGTCTGGGAGGTGCACAATAGAATGCCATTATCCTTATTGATTTAACCTGATACATGTCAAGCTTCTTCAAAATTCCAAGAACAGCATGCATCCAGGTGATTCCTGACTTGTGTCTTGTGTCTTGGTGAAAAGACTCAGAGATGAATTATTCTGTCTTCTGTTCTTCTATGCACAGTATTTATGCAGCTACTTCAGTCGAGTTTAGGTGAGAGACGAAATTCAGTATATTATTTTAGGAAGACATATTGAATACCAAGGTTCTTCACAAGCAGTGGGTCTTTGGTCCAGCTGTGCGGCTTGGCGCTTCGCTCTTTCTAGGAAGACATGCACCTTTGGGAAGTGGCCCCACAGACAACTCAGTTCCTCACTGATATTGCTGACTGTAGTGGGTTGGAGACTGAAACACTGGGACAGCAGGTGGTGTGTGCCTTGGACTCAAGTGATCTCCCTCCCCCCCCCCTCCCTTTGGTGAGTTAGAGCCTGGCAGTATTCGAGACAGGAGGCTTGGAGAAGCGACGCAAAAGACTTTAACATCAGAACAGTGAGTTCCTGGTCTCTGACCTCGTTGTTGCAGGGGTGATCTCTCTCACTTTCCCTCGCTGGTGAGAGAGAGCCTCTCTGAGATCCTGAAGTGTTGGCTTATGGAATGTAGTTTTTGATAGACTCTAGATCAAGAACTCTTGAGAGTGGTGGGGGGGGGGACTTTTGCTATTGCCTGCAGGATAGGGGGTGTTGGTGCTTCTGTTGGTGTGTAGGGGAAGGGCTGATGCCTCTGCTGCTGTTTTTTGCATGGGAGGAGGAGGGTGGGCTTTGGGGTTCTATGTTTTTATACTTTCTTTGGGGTTTCTTCTTTCACAGGTGTCTACAAAGAGTAAGAATTTCAGTTGTATTCTGTATACATTCTCTGATACTAAATTGACCCATTTGAACCACTTGTGTTTTCAACATCTTTAATGACCACACAGGCCATCAATGTTAGCATGCATTCTACCAGTTCACCAGGAAGTAATTTTCAAAACAATATGATAGATACTAAACTGGGGAATTTAGAAAAGTTCTATATTGACCTGCTAGTTATGATATGATATTGTGCAAAGAGATATTATGAATACAACGATTCCAGAATGAGGCTCAATCATGACATCCTGTGTCTACTTGCCCAGGTATACAGTCAATATGATGGAATTTCATCTGCATGGATCAGGTGAAAACAAATTACAAATTTGTCATTTCTGCCTTCCCAAATGTTTGAGAAACTCTGCCTTCTGTGGAGGGTGTGGATTACAGGAGGAATGGAGACAGGCTAACTTTTGACATTGACATCAATGGATCTGGGGTTGAGAGGGTGAACAGCTTTAAGTTCCTCAGCATAAACATCACCAAGGATCTCACGTGGTCTGTACATACCGGCTGTGTGGTAAAAAAGGCACAACAGTGCCTCTTTCATCTCAGACAGTTGAAGAAGTTTGGTGTGGGCCCCCAAATTCTATGAACTTTCTACAGGGGCACAATTGAGAGCATTCTGACTGGCTGCATCACTGCCTGGTGAGGGAACTGCACTTCCCTCAATCGCAGGACTCTGCAGAGAGTGGTGCAGTCAGCCCAGCGCATCTGTAGATGTGAACTTCCCACTATTTAGGACATTTAGAAAGACATGTAGGACATGTAAAAAGGGCCCGAAGGATCATTGGAGACCTGAGTCACCCCAACCACAAACTGTTTCAGCTGATACCATCCGGGAAACGGTACCGCAGCATAAAAGCCAGGACCAACAGGCTCCGGGACAGCTTCTTCTACCAGGCCATCAGACTGATTAATTCATGCTGCCACAACTGTATTTCTATGTTATCTCCACAATCCTGTTGTACATAATATTTATTATAAATTGCTATAATTGCACATAGCATATTTAAATGGAGACATAACGTAAAGATTTTTATTCCTCATGTATATGAAGGACGTAAGAAATAAAGTCAATTCATTTCAGGTTGTCCAGATCGCCATTCTATAGGAAACTGGAATTCAGTCATCTCATCGTGCCCTCATTGTGACCAAACATCTCAGCTTCTGGTCAATAAGTTATGGCTCCTCTACAGGTACTTAGTTCATGCTAAAATATTTTACAGTTTTGCAGGTTTTGGGGTCACCTGCCTGACAACATTGATGGGGACACATATACACTCTTGTGCAAATCAGTGCACTTCCTCTCATTGCTCCACAATAAATATCTAGAGGCTCATCCTCAATCTGATTCAAATCATAGGTCAAATGTAAAGTTGAATAATAAGTGGTGATATTATCAACATTAGTCTTAATAAAAAATATAGCTTGTATTTGTATAGTGAATTCAATTATAGAGCATTACAAAGTACTTAATAGTCAGTTAGGTGCTTTAGAAGAGTAATTATGACAGCCAAATTGCATACAACATATTCTCACAGCTAACAGTGGGATAATTTATCAGATAACAAATTCAGATTGTTCTTAATTAAGGCAGTAATATTAATAGTACATTGGGTATTTATGCAAGTCTTCCTGGAATTCTTGAACAGTGCAAGACTCTTTCAGTACTGGATTTGCAGTTATGTTTTATTCTTTTGCATTTATTGCCCATTGCTAATTGAGCAGGTCGTAGTTGGCTATCTCCAGAATCAGAATCAGGTTTATTATCAGCAGCATGTGTCATGAAATTTGTTAACTTAGTAACTGCAGTTCAATGCAATACATAATATAGAAGAAAAAATAAAATAAAATAATAATAATAAATAAATTACAGTGTGTGTATTTTGAGTAGATGAAAAATCATGCAAAAACAGAAATAAAATATAGTAAGAAAGTGAGGTAGTGTTCATGGGTTCAATGTCCATTTAGGTATCGGATGGCAGAGGAGAAGAAGCTGTTCCTGAATCAGTGAGTGTGTGCCTTCAGACATCTGTACCTCCTACCTGATGGTAACAGTGAGGAAAGGGCATAGTCGGCTCCATCTTGGGCACTAGCCTACAAAGTACCCAGGTCATCTTCAAGGAGTGCTGTCTCAGAAAGGCAGCATCCATTATTAAGGACCTCCAGCACCCAGGACATGCCCTTTTCTCACTGTTACCATCAGGTAGGAGATACAGAAGCCTGAAGGCACACACTCAGTGATTCAGGAACAGCTTCTTCCCCTCTGTCATCTGATATCTAAATGGACATTGAACCCATGAACACTACCTCACTTTCTTACTATATTTTATTTCTGTTTTTGCATGATTTTTCATTTACTCAAAATACACACACTGTAATTTACTTATTATTATTATTTACAGCCCTCTGCAGCTTCTTCTGGTCCTGTGCAGTAGCCCACCACCCCATACCAGACAATGATGCAGCCCGTCAGAATACTCTCCATGGTACATCTATAGAAGTTTTTGTGTGCACTTGTTGACATACTAAATCTCTTCAAACTCCTAATGTAGTATAGTCGCTGTCTTGCCTTCTTTATAGATGCATCAATATGTTGGGACCAGGAGAAGTCCTCAGAGATCTTGACACCCAGGAACTTGAAACTGCTCACTCTCTCCACTTCTGATCCCTCTATGAGGATTGGTATGTGTTCCTTCATCTTACCCTTCCTGAAGGCCACGATCAGCTCTTGTGTCTTACTGGCGTTGAGTGCCAGGTTGTTGTTGCTGCAGCACCACTGTACCAGGTGGCATATCTCACTCCTGTACTCCCTCTCGTCACCACCTGAGATTCTACCATCTGATTCTGATTCTGATATTTAGTATGTTATCACTTTAGGTAGGGTGTCTATCCTACTACAAACTCATTAAAAAAAACAATATTTCAAAGGAAAATCCATTACTCTGATGTATTGCCTGTCTAGAACAACTTCACTTATAAAGTGGGAGTAATCTGAATAGGTAAGAAGATTCAATATATTTATACAATACTTATGAAGAAATGGCAGTGGATACTCAATAAAAATATATAAATAAAAAGACTTTCAGGCTGAAGTGAAGGCTCTGTCTTTGTAAAGTAGGTGGGAGAAAGAAAAGAAATTGGATGCTGGGGGGTTGGGAAAAAAGTGTGTGAGGGGACCTTAGTAAATCAGCAGGTAAGAGAAAGGGGCTGAGGCGGAGCAGGTTAGCCAAAATCAGAGAATTCAACAATCAGGTTGTCATTAACTGCCTAGGCAGAATATAGACGCTGGTCACCTTCCAGTTAGATTCCTTCCCCTCCCCCCACCTTTTTATTCTGCCTCCTCCCCCTCCCCCCACCTTTTTATTCTCCCTCCTCCCCCCCCCCCCTTTCATTTGAGTCCTTTAGAAGGGTCTTGGCACGAAACATTGACAGTTTATTCACTTCCATAGATGCTGCCTGACCTGCTGTGTTTATGATTAGCTGTTCTTCTAGTCTGTTTTTGGCCTCATCTTGGCAGTGGCCAAGCAGGTTGGTGTGGGAAATAGGAAGAGGAACTGTAGTTACTTGCAGCTATGGCTATTGCGAACAGAGCTCAGGTGCTCTGAAAAGTCATCTTTCAGTCTATACATGGCCACATCGGGAGGAGCTAAAGCAAGGCTGGAGGTTTCAACTGGAAGCGCTCTTTAGTCCCTGGATGGAGGTGGGGAGGAAGTGTAGGGACAGATGTTGTACCTCTTAAAGTTGCAATGCAAGGTGCCTGGGAGAGGGTGTGGGTATAGAGAGATGCATGAACCAGGGAGTCATGTCCTTCAGGAAAACAGAAAGGGGCAGAGAAGAGTAGAAGTGACTGATGGAGAGATCACATTGGAGCTGGTGGAAATGTTGACGAATATTGTACTGGATTGTGAAGGCTACTGGACTGGAAAATAAGGACCGAGGGAATTCTGTACCTGTTCTGCCTGGGGGAGTTGGGGTAAGTGCAGAAGTGTAGAAAATTGAGGAAATATGGAAGGGGTTCTTCAACCAATGTTGGAAATAGGCTATATTTCCTCAAAAAGTATATGTCAGGTGTCATTCTCATCTCCAGAAACAATTTGGCAGAGACTTACTTTTTCATGACTCCCCCTTTGTTTATAAGACAAAATTTAAACCTTGGTAGGCAAGCAGCAAATAGTACTTCCTAAAATGTGTCACAGTAACAGCACTATCTTTGTGGACCACACACAAAATGCTGGTGGAACATAGCAGGCCAGGCAGCATCTATGGGAAGAAGTACGGTCGATGAAACCCAGCCCGAAACGTCCTATTCTCCCTATAGATGCTGCCTGGCATGCTGTATTCCACCAGCATTTTGTGTGTGTTGCTTGAATTTGCAGCATCTGCAGATTTCCTTGTGTTTGCAATCTTTGTGGGCAAGGTATAACTCTGGAGTAGGAGACAATATTTTTTTTAATCTGAGTTGGACAAACTAGTAGTGATGTAAGAAGACACACACACACACACACACACACACACACACACACACACACCTCTAAAGGAACTCAGGCAGCATCTATGGAAGATCCTTCATTGTTGTGTCTGTAATATGAGAAAAATAGGATTAAAGTGACTTTGACCGTGGAATGATTGTTGGTATCAGACAGGGTGGTTTGAGTATCTCTGAAATTCGTGATCTCTGAAATTTCATACACAGCAGTCTCAAAAGTTTACAGGGAATGGTGCAAAAAAAAGCAAAGAAACATCCAGTGAGCAACAGTTTTGTGGGCAAAACTGCCTTGTGAATGAGAGAGGTCAGCCAAGAATGGGCAGACTGGTTCAAGCTGACAGAAAGATGAGAGTAACTCAAATAACCACACAACAGTGGTATGCAGAAGAGCATCTCTGAATGCACAGCACATCAAAACTTTAAGTGGATGAGCTACAGCAGCAGACAACCACAATGGGTTCTACTCCCATATTGGGTACACTCCTGTACCTAATAAAGTGGCCACTAGTGTATATCATCCATAACGTAAATGAATATCAGCGAAGGTGGTGACAGTACATTGTCGTCAATGTTAAGAGGATTCCAATACATCACTGAAGACATTATTGGAGATTTAAAAAAATATCTGCCAGAGGCTCACTTTAATTTGTTGTTGGTGTTGCTGTCACCAACATTGTGACAAATGATGAGATCATTGCCAATATACACAATAATGAGAACTCCAACAGAAAGCCAACAATATTAATACTTGTCTGCTTTGTAAGTGCTTAAAACTGTGCAGGTCCTGCAGGAAGGGAATTGCATTGACCTCATTAAAACTTCTCAATACTTTCAAACTTTATAATCATGATACAACTTTAAAAAAAGCTAAGCAAAACATATATTCAAGAGTAAACTAAGAAAATTGCATTAATTTTGAGGGCATTAAAGGATCATTTTTGATCTTGTATTTTTTTTTGGTCTCTGGTTACTAAAATAATCTCTTCTGTAGTGAGAACTTCGATTTGATGGCACTAGTTGGATATTTATTCCAGACTAAATTTCAATTAGTTTATATATATGTTGGCACTTGGAATATGTAAATTGTTTAATGACATTTTAACATTGATACAATATTAACGTAATATTTAGAAGAAAGATAATTCAGAGAATAAAAGATTAAAATGAATTCCTTTTTATTAAATGGTGAGGGCAATAGCTGAATAAATGATGCTGTATACAGGCTAGGAAGACTTCAGCCTCATTCCTTTGTGATGAATTAGTTGTTTTCCAACCACATAACAATGAGGGTGTTATAATGCACCTGGCATCACAAGGGAAAGACAGGTAAAAATAACCAGGAATACCATTGCAAAAGCTGCATCAGCTTCAGCAAGATGCTTTATCTTGGATATAAGATTACGTAAAATATCAAGCCATTTACAGGTTTATTTTATGTATGCTATATGCCAACGGCTTATTATTCTTAGCTACCTCAGTATTGTTTCAGTCTGTTCAAATGAATTGTTAGATTATGCAGGAAATATCTTACGATCATTAAATAATTATTAATCGTGCTCACAGTGGAACCTGCATTAAATTCCAATAAGTTTTAGTTCATCCTTCCATAAGCAAAAGGCTGAACCCAATATACCTACAATCTCTCTGCCTATCTTGTCTAGGCCTAAATGTCAAGATTTTCCACACTTTAATCACGATTTACAGCCTTCTTTATATGAAAGATTTTTACTTCTTTCTGTCATAAATGAACTTTTTAAAGTTACATATCTGTCCCCTTACTCAAGACTCTTCAATTAATATAAAGTTTACTTTGCTGTGTACTCATTCATCTTCTCAATGAGGATGGAAAAGAACTGAAGTAATAAAGTCGTTGAGTACACAAGTGACTGCATACTTATCATGATAGGCGAGTCTGAATTCTCCCAGTGAGTCAACATCAGTCGCGTTGATTACATTACATTTAACCTGGATGTTAGAAGAAATGGGACTCAAGTTCAGATGGGAGAAATAAGTGCTGGAGAATGCTGATGATCAAGTTTAAGTCATCAAATGCAAGTTTAATTGTCATTCAACTACATATGAGTACCCATAAATACAGCCAAATGAAACACTGTTACTCTGGGGCCAAGGTCAAAAGAGAGTATCAACAGTCACACACAGCACAAAGCACATATTGCACATGTAAGATAGCAAACAAACACAAACTATCAGTAAAATACAGTCACTCAAAAAAAAATACTCCAAGAGTATATTGAATGTTGCAGTTGTCTGCAGCTGAGCACAATATTGCTTCTCTTCTGCCAAGCAAACTTTGGGGGATAGCATCGGCCCCCAATTACCTTGTAATTGATAAAGAGGAAATAATTCAAGATGGCCACATCAGGAGTCTTGGCATTTATATGAGAAGCCCTTGAACTCTCAGATTCTTATGTTGGATGTTTGGTGTTAGAAAACAGCTTTGCTGAAATTAAAGATTAATGGGAAGATAACCTGCTGGAATGAAGGCCCACAAAACCATAAAAACAAAACAGCACTGATTTCAAGCCTTCCAATATCACTGATAGATAAAGAGGCCTAGATAAGTATGACATTTTGGCAGACTACTTGTCATCACACAAAATAAAAGAAATTTCATTATTTGAGGAAATAAAAGAGGTTGCAAAATTACTTTAATTCTTTGGCTTCAACTGCAACTTCAGAACTGGAAGATTAAGGTCAAATGAGACTTGCAGCAATAATGAAGAATTTGTATTGACAGTGCAATCCTAGAACCTTCCTAATTTATGTTCTGTGGAACATTCATGTGCATTTAGAAGTAAATTCAATCTAGTATGGAAGTTCTAACATTTTTATGTACATTAGCCATTTTTTTAGAAATGACTTGCAAAGATGGTCAAGAATTTCAGCAAGTACCTACAGATAAACAGCAGTAGCAGGTGAAGGACATCCAGTTCTAAGCCTGAATCATGCGACTGTGTTTGGCGTGAAAGCTGAGTTTCATGTGAAATATTACTATCAGTGTAATGTGGATCACCAGTCATAAGTTAGGAGTTAAGAGAAGGCAAGTTCTTCAAATGGACCTAAAAAGCCTTAGAGTAGAAAACTAGGGCAAAGTTGGCAAATCAGAGAAATATCCCCTCATGATAACAGAAAGTCATAATAGAAAGAAAGGTCTGTCCAATACAGCTTGAATAGCTAATGAACAGAGAAGTTTTTAAAACATATATGCAATCAGTGACAATAATGGAAAATATGGCAATTTTTTAATTAAACTTAATGAACAACATAACACTTTGCACATCAATGTTAACTGCTTCATTATGGGTAAATCAAGAAATTCACCAAACATGTTACATCTCAGAATTTATTTTGCTGAGACACTTAGAGGACATGACAGATGGAATGTGTAGATCCTCATGATGAAACTGTGAAGCTTCCACCAAAGTAGATGACTACGTGAACAGCAGGCCTATGAGGGTATGATTGAATTGCTTAAGAATTAAAGGTCAATCAGAAAACCAAGCTTAAATAAGCTTCTGAGTATTTTACAAATGTTTCTAGATTCATATTATTAAGGGGCATGAATCCCACAGTGACATTAAATCATTTTGCCAAACCAATTTTTTGTAAGCCTAGATCAGTACTGCATGTGCTCAAGGCTCAAAGACGAAAGAGTTAAACAAAGTACGTAAGTATGTAAAAACAGCTCAGTTTCTGGTTAGTACACATTGTTCTCCAGCTTTAGAGGAACTATAAAGGTAACTCTCCATTAATCATTGGACAATGAACAAGATCCTTTTCCTATGTGACAGGATCTATATCCTGAACTGGCAGGGCACTGGGCCTTCAGCAAGTTGAATATTTCAGAAGGACAATGAAACATGGATAAATAAAATCAATACAATTTATCAATCAATATAATGGTTTGTGCTCATCCACAGACCCAAATAAGCACCTTCATCCAGCACAAAGGCACATTTATTCTTCTTGAATTTAGTGTTAACCTAACAAAGACTCTTGAATACCTATTAATGTATTTGGAGATTTTCTTCCTCTGTGATAGTTGCAATCAAAACCTCATTTTGACTGCCTTAAGCATACAGTGAGTGGTCTTGTACTGTGAAGCCATCACTGAAAATATTCTTCATGTTATCTATCAAGTGAAATTCAACATTGTCTCTGCAACTAAGATGGCATTTTGATAACAACATTTACCAAGGAGAAACATAACAATATAAGAACAGAAGAAAGAGGAGCAGGAGTAGGCCATCTGGCCCATCAAGCCTGCTCTGCCATTCTATGAGATCATGACTGATCTGGCCATGGGCTCATCTCCACCTACCTACCTTTTCCCCATAACCCATAATCCTCCACTATGCAAAAATCTATCCAACCTTGTCTTAAATATACTTACTAAGGTAGCCTGTACTGCTTCATTGGGAAAGAATTCCACAGATTCACCACTCTCTGGGAATCGCAGTTCCTCCTTATCACTGTCCTAAATCTACTCCCCCAAATCTTGAGGCTCTGTCCCCTAGTTCTAGTCTCACCTACCAGTGCAAACAACTTTCCTGCCTCTGCCTTATTTATCCTTTTCATAATTTGATGTGTTTCTATAAGATCTCCTCTAAATACCTTTAGAGACACTCAAATTGCTTCATAATCTTTATACCAATTTCCAGAAGAGTACAAGTTCCTTTTTTATGTCCACAAATAATGAAGTAGAAGAGTGAAATCGTTTTAAAAGCTGAAAAACCCAACAAGGAAATTACTGAATCTCTGTTTCTCTTTGATGGGAAATGGATAGTTGCCGTTTCAGGTCAAGACCGTTCATCAAATCCAGAAAAGTTGACTGTGCTTTTTCCTCCACAGATGTTGTCTGATTTGTTGAGTTCTTTCAAAAATTAGATTTTTGGTCCAGCATTATGTCAGATTTCTTTTGGATCCTGCAGCAGTACTGACACCCTGTACCAACTGCTCAATAAAGATGAACCATAATGGTGATGAAGGAACAGCAGAAAATGAACAACTTTAAAATTGTCTGTAAAATTCTTTTCTCTGTAAAACACCCAGCAATGAATTCCACCTGGTGACACCACTGATGACCTTGTGATGCTTCTAAATATACTTAGATCAATTATAAGCAACATTATTGATTGCAGCCTTAAATATTCCACTGGCTTCCCATTACATCCACTAACAAAAGTGAGAGGAAATGGTTCAGTGGAAAAGGCATTAGGAATTACATATGAACTAAGAAGGTTTCACTGCTTTTTGTTCAGCAGACCATTCATATTGTTCACAGACCATGAATCCCTATTGGACATGCTTGGATCTGCTATTTACACAATGACCATCAGAATGATGCAGCAATTGCAATTCTCCTGTCCTGCTATTACTATGGCATTAAATAATAATCGAGCAAGTATGGATGCTTTATCGAGATGGCTGACAGACCATAGGGAATGCAGCATTCACCCTATAGACAGTGGAGGATAATATTCATTTAATAGCTGTGAAGACAGCAAAATTCATACAAAAAGACCCAGTACTATAGCAAATACAGTGAATGAGTGTCGTTATTGATTGAGGCAAACCATGTGGGATCACACACTACCACTGTATGAATTATTGAAGAACTTAAAAATACTTACACAATAAATGTAACTCTCAGGGAGATGTGAATAGACAATGATTCATAATTCCATTTGTTTCAATTTGTACAGGTATGAAACAATAGTGTGATGAATAGTCACTTCCTGGGCCAATAGGCCTCATGTTTTCTCAAGCATAGCGGTTGCCAATTGTGAGATCAAACAGTGTAAACTAGACTTTCAACTTTATTTATTTAGCTTCCAGTTGTAAACAGGAACCAGTTTTCAGTTGTTAAAATGTAAATGGAAAGCAGTAACCAGCTTGAAGTTTAAAAACAACACAACTTTGCAAACAAGCTCAGTCAATGGAGCCGACAGCTAGCCCTCAGCACCTGCCTCAAGTAGTGGGTTATTTAATGTGGTTTATTTGAAAACAGAAAAAGTTGGCTAAGTTGCTTAATTCAAGGAAGTTTGCGGGCCAGATGGAAACAAACACTTAGCATATTAATTACTGATCTAATAACAAGCTGGGAGTGTTATGCACTTAAGGAAGTTAGCTTTACAGCATTAATTGAGGGTAGCTGGAGCCAGTGTCTCCAAAAAGCTTTTAGACCATTTGTGTTAAAAGCTTATCTGAGGAAATATCATATACGTGTGAAGTCACCAAAGTGGCAAGGAAACTATATAAATGAGAGAGCAGCTCAGTGTTATTAGGAATGAGGTAAGGAACATCAAGAAGCATGAAAGAAATACAAGTTGGACTAGGATCCATTCTTTCAGCTTTGATCTCTGCAACAGACATTATGTTTGTCTGCATCATTGGTATGTCTTCTTAGTTTATAGGAATTCCACCTGTGTTTTGGAAATCGTTTGTCTTTTAGTACGGGTTTATGATTTGGAAATGTTTTACAAAATAGAAATCCTCTGAGTTATAAAGTGTTTTAAGAATGTTATTTGGATTTAAACATGTATCACTGAAAATAAATGAACTGTTTCAACTACTTTGTTAGCCGGAAGTATCCTCCCCTTGGTAGGGAGGGGGGGATCCACTATTCAAATAGTGTGTATTGGCAGCTAATGTTTATTCGCTATGCAGAATAACCAGGGAAGTTAACTAGTCTGTAAAGATTGAAAAGTTACAGTAAAACCTCCTAGTAATGAGGGTACTCGTAGCTATTGATATTGGATGGGGCTTAATGTCTTCATTTGAGTTTAGAGCGTCACGGTCAGCAAATTCAATACCATCACAATGGGATCAAATATTGCTAGACTGTTTGAAAAACAAGTTTGGATGAAACCATAAAACCTTTTCATCATAGGTATACAAGATATTAAGAGGAATAGATCGAGTGGACAGCCAGTGTCTCTTCCCCAGGGCACCACTGCTCAATACAAGAGGACATAGCTTTAAGGTAAGGGGTGGGAAGTTCAAGGGGGATATTAGAGGAAGCTTTTTTACTCAGAGAGTGGTTGGTGTGTGGAATGCACTGCCTGAGTCTGTGGTGAAGGCAGATACACTCGTGAAATTTAAGAGAATACTAGACAGGTATATTTAAGGTGAGAGGTTATATGGGAGGCAGGGTTTCAGGGTTGGCACAACATTGTGGGCCGAAAGGCCTGTACTGTGCTGTACTGTTCTATGTTCTATAGATGTAACCCTTCTGGTTACTATTAAATAGGGAGCATTTGGACACTGTTAACAATAAAGAAATACAACATAGCTATGCTTGATGTCCAATCTCGGTAATGGCCTGGAGGAGCTACCCAGCGAGCACATGGTCTGCCTTGTCTGTAGACTACATCAACAAAGAGCACACATCAAATGCAGGTGCGGTTGGCAAAGATGTTCCTGCATATCAGTGTAGAATAATATGAGAAAGGTGTGGACAACATCCTGAGGTTATTGCAAAGCCATTCAAAATTGATTAAGGTAAATCATATGGGATCATGAGCTACCACTGTATGAACATTGAAGACCTCAAATATATTATCAGAATACATGGAATTCTCAAGTTGACTTTAATAGGCAATGATCCATAATTTCAGTCGTTTCAGTTTGTTCAAGAATAAAACAAAATGGGATCAAACATTGCTTCACACTGCTCTTAACATCCAGCTGTTATCAGTACCTTCCATGAAAGAGGCATAAAAAAGTAAGTCATGCAATTTAGACCAGATATTAATGTGAAGCATTGACTTGAAGATCTTCTGAACCATAGACACACTTCATAATATAACGCACTTCATACTGCATAGAAATCTCAGGGTATAATTGAACCTGGAAAGGAAGGTGGAAGAAAAACAGATGAAGTAAAGTGAACATCACAACCCATAAAGGGGGAAGGTTCAGATTACAGGATGACTAACATGTGTTTAAACCACTTGCAGGCCACCGTTGAGAAAATGGATTTTCGGAGCAATTGTGGAGCTTCATTATTCCAAGAATTGTAACACCATAACATATAGGAGCAGGAGTAAGCCATTTGGCCCATCGAGTCTGCTCCGCCACTTCATCATGGATGATCCATTTTTCCTCTCAGCCCCAATCTCCTGCCTTCATGCCCTAACTAATCGAACCTATCTTGAAAGGATGGGTGAGATTTTCAGATAGGTTCACGTATACCCGTTGATCTCAGCATAAGGTAACTGAAGACAAGTCGAAGATTGTGGGCTTGAGAGTCCTACAATTGTTGAAGGGCTGACACAAGCTTAGCAGAAGTGAGTCAGGAAGTGATATCTTGAATGAATTAAGATGTGGATGCTGTAGCAACAACATCTGTTGAGCCTCCATGTTCAACACAACTTCATCAGTACTAACACAAAAATCAAAGAGAATTCCAAACTCCACATGGAATACTGTACCACTGTGTCACCACACTGTATGCTTCTCCACAGGGGGCTGGGAATCCATTGAGGTAACTGCTTTAAAACAACCAACTTCATAAAGGGGCCTGATTTTACTTCAGTCTACCACAACTTACGTAATGCTCTTCAATAATGTATAATGAGATGAACTGAAGTTATAAGTAATGGCAAACCTGGTGACTAGATTCGGCTGCATGTCTGAAAGAGAGCACTGAGATAGCTTTTGCTTGTTTAAACAGACTTTTATTTCTGTATCTATAATGACAGCAGAGAATCTATGCTCTTGTCAGTCTGAGAAGAAAGAAGTGTTAATGAACTGTTATTTTATATTGAAGATGAGAGTTTTCATACAAATTGACCTCAGCGTAAAAGGCTAACAGGAAAGGTGAAGGTCTCACTTCGTCCAACTGCCATGCAGGTAACAGATCTAAAACAAAACAATGAGGTCCTGTCATTATTTCCAAGTTGGCAGGATTTTTCATTTTGCCAGGTCAAGTATTTGCCTTCTCTGTCACATTTCCCACCACCTCATAAATACTGAGGCCCATGAGATTTGCCGCATTAATGTTTGACTGTTCACAAATGGTCATTATCTTTTCCTTCACAAACAAGAATATAACACTGGCTTGAGTCCACTTCATCGGCACAATTTTAAATCTGTGAGGGGAATTGAAAAATTGTGACTAGACAATCCCTTATTTTTCCCAGTGGGTCTCATTTAAAGAGTACGTCATTATATTTACCCTGAGTTCTGGTAATTATTTCAGAAAAACTTCTTTTACTATGGATCTTGCTAGCAACTGTTCTAATTCCTCCTCCAGCATGTAACCCCACTTTGACTATTATTTGCTAAAGAGTGCAATAAAATCTCCAATTATCTCTTACCTTTGCTCATGCAGCAAAATTGGCTTCTGTCCCTACCTAATGCATGAGAAAGAAAGTATTTTATGCTATCAGCCAGCCTCTAAAACCACTGGAGATTTCCCCTGCACTTCCTCAACATGTTTTCTATATTTCTCCTGGTTACCTTCAGAGTTATAAAACTTAATTTTATCAAACATTCTTTTTGAACTTTCATCCAATTTGAATCTCCATTTAATAACAAAACTCAGCCATGATGCATTTTCTTACAGCAAAAGAAAAAAAATTGCAGTGCTGTGGGAAAAGGTGACTTGGAAACATAACTCATCAATTCAGATCAGACATAATAGGCTAAAATTTGATTCCTATTTAATGTATGAATCTAAAAGGTAAATTTACCTGATGATCTGGTATTAGGAGATAGAGGATAACGGAGGGTGATTGTTTTATTTTGCAATTGGAAACCTGTGACCAACAGTTGTAACACAGGAATTAGTATTGGGACCCTTCATTTATTATAATACATTAATGCCTTATTTAGGAGGAATGATCAGTAAGTTTGCAAATGGAATTTAATCCTGAAACTCAGGTGATGCATTTTGGCTTGTCAAATAAGCAGTACTCCTATACCAGGAATAGTAATGCACTAGGAATTATTACATAAAAAAAGACCTTGTACACTATAGATCCAAGGATCCAATAATAAGTCTAAAGACCCCTGAAGGTAGGAGCACAGGTAGATAAGATGGAAATGAAGGAATGTGAGATGCTGGCCTTCATTAGCCGGGACACAGAATATAAGAGCAAGGAGATCCTGGTACAACTTTATAAAATGTTAGTTAGGTCGCAGGTGGATTATGGTATGCTGCAATCTTTTATTTTTCTGAATTCCACCCTGCAGTTGGGATATGATTAGACTGTAAATGGTTCCGAGGAAATTCACCAGGATATTGCTGAGATGGAGCATTTCCATTACGAGGAGACAGTGGATAGAATAGGTTTGTGTTCTTTGGACCAAAGGAGCCAAGGAAAAATGAGATAATGAGAAACATAGACAGGATAGACAGTAAGAAACTTTTATAGCAGAGGCATTGAAGAGAGGGAAGCAAAGACTTAAGTTGGAGAAAAAGAGAATTAAAGGGGATCTGTGGAAGAATTTTTTCACCGAGGTGGATGAAGTTTGAATTCTGGGGTGCACTGCTTGAAAAGGTGACAGAGGTAGGAACTTCACAAAATTTAAGCATATAAATGAGCATATCACTGATCCCTGATAAATAATATGCTATGCACCAAATGCTATAAATGAGATTAGGCATTGTGGACTGATTGATCTGCCGTTGCGTCCATGATTCTATGACTTGTTAAGGACATAAGTAAGGAGCAGGGGAAAATCATTTGTCTTCTTAAACCAACTCTTCAACAATATCATGATTTTTTTTTACCTCAAATACTATTTTTCTTACTCTAAATCCATATTCCCTGATACACAGAAACATAGAAAACCTACAACACAATACAAGCCCTTCAGCCCACAAAGCTGTGCTGAACATGTCCCTATCTTAGAACTACCTAGGCTTTACCCATAGCTCTCTATTTTTCTAATCTCCATGTAGCCATCCAGGAGTCTCTTAAAAGACCCTATCGTTTCCGCCTCCACCGCCGCCACCGGCAGCCCATTCCACACACTCACCACTCTCTGCGTAAAAAACTTAATTCTGACATCTCCTCTGTACCTGCTTCCAAGCACCTTAAACCTATTCCCTCTCATGCTAGCCATTTCAGCCTTGGGGAAAAGCCTCTGACTATCCACATGATCAATGCCTCTCAATATCTTGTACACCTCTATCAGGTCACCTCTTATCCTCTATCGTTCTAAGGAGAAAAGGCCAAGTTCACTCAACCTATTCTCATAAGGCATGACCCCCAATCCACGCAATATCCTTGTGAATCTCTTCTGCACCCTTTCTATGGTTTCCACGTCTTTCCTGTAGTGAGGCGACCAGAATTGAGCACAGTACTCCAAGTGATGTCTGACCAGGGTCCTATATAGCTGCAACATTACCTCTCGGCTCCTAAACTCAGTCACACGATTGATGAAGGCCAATACACCGTATGCCTTCTTAACCACAGAGTCAACCTGCAGAGCAGCTTTGAGCGTCCTGTGGACTCAGACCCCAAGATCCCTCTGATCCTCCACACTGCCAAGAGTCTTACCACTGATGCTATATCATATTCCTTTAATATCCAGAAATCTATCAATTTCTGTTTTGAATACCAACAATGAGTGACTTCCACAATGATCAGGGTAGAAAGTTCCAAAGGTTCACCAATCTCTGAGTGAAAAAGCTTCTTCTCCTTTCAGTCCTAAAAAGCTTATGCTTTATTCTGATCTGTTCTACCTACATCTAGATTTCTTAGCCAGGAGGAGTGCACTCTCTACCCAATAGCCTAAGAAATTTTTGTTTCAATGAGATTGCTTTTTGTTTTGCACTCAAAGAACTTCCAATTTTGACTCTGAGGTATGTATTTGCCTTTGCATACAATTAATTTAGCCAAATCTCTTTACAATGAACCCTTCTTTGCAATTTTTATATCCAGTTCAACCAACTTCCTTTTCACTCCAGATGTGTACAGTAATTCATCTTTTTTATCTCCTCTCAGATCATTTCAAATACCAAGCTAACTTGCTGGTGCACTGTTCACTACCTGTTGGTGCACTTCCTCATTTGTCCAGTCATCTTTATGTATCATTTTCTTCTTTCTTCATAGTTATCAATTACAACTGCTCTCCATCCATCCATTGAAGAAATTCAATTGCTTTCTGTTCAAAACCAAAACATTGCAGTTGCTTTTAATCTGCAATGTTTGGCAGGAAAGGGGAATTTATGGAGAAAGAAACTAAAGGCTGGTTTGTTGGATTTACTTCAAAATTGGAAAGGTCAAAGATAAAAATAAGTTCTGCTCCAAAGAAAGCAGGAGAGGTGAAGAGGTCCTAGAGTCATGCAGGAGACAAATAGGCCATTTGGCCCATCATATTCATGCCAGCCAACAAGAACCTGCCTCCACTAATACCATTTTCTGTCACTCAGCCCATAGCCTTCTTCGGTCAAACATTTCAAATGTTCATCTAAATGATTTTTAAAGGTTGTAAGGATACTTACCTTCCTCAGCCCTTCAGCGGTGCATTCTGGATTTTAATCAACCTCTACGTAAAAACATTCTTCCTCACATCCCCTCTAAATTTTTTGATCCTTATCTTAATCTCATTCTTCTGATTGTACTTACCCCTGATAAGGAGGGGAGGGATATTTCTCATTATCTGCCCTAATGATGCTCTTCAAAATTTTCTATACCTCAGTCAGTTTATCTCTTGGACTTCTCCACAAGGGAAGCAAATCCAGCTTAGCCAATCTCTTCTTGTTGATGGCAGGATTTACGGCATTTGCCTGAAGCTGCAAATGCACGAATTGCACTAGCACAGAGAAACCATTGTCAAAAGGATGCGCATTGTAAATGCAGTAAATCATATCCTGGCATTTGACACTTATCGCTCAGCTGATCGGAACTCATTACTAACACTGAAATCCTACAAATAAAGATCTCCAGAAGGGGATTGTTTTTTCACTCTTTATGATGTGGACTCTCCTGGCAGTGACAGGATTTGTTGCACATATTTAATTGTTTTTGACGTGGAATGCTTATGCCACCTTCTTAAACCACTCAAAGACTATCCACTGAACATATTGCCTTGGTACTATAGGGTAGGGATCAATGAAATTTAGACCAGGTAATGATGGAGGAATGGTGATGTTTCCAATGTCTCTGCACCTGGAAAGACCCAGAGGCAAGTGGTAATGCTGGTAAATTTAACAACTGCTTTCACAGTTTGGCTGCCCTGTGCAACGAGCAATGGAACCTGTTTCAGTTTGCAACAAACATCTGACACAACCTGATCTCATGTCGGCAGCATTCTCAGAAACCGTCAGGCATAGCTATGAGCAAACTCAGATTGAGAGTCAGATATAGTTCTCATGTGTAAATCAAAACATATAGCAAAACAAGCCCCCATTCCCACCCCCTTTCAGTCCCTTGACTCTCCACTGATGGGACTTTGACCTTCGGGACTCAACACCAGAACTTGCCGATCACAAGTTTAGTTTTGGGCCTTGAGTTCTGGACTTGCGCGGACTTCCAAGCTGTGACTGACCGATGACGTCCTGGAGAGTCACCGGCCCTGTGACCTCCAACGCTGTCCCTACAAACCCAAAAAACCCCTATATCTGACCCCTGACCTCAACGAACATCGCAGCTTAGTGCCATTTTGACGGGTATGCTGTCCCTCTGCATTACAAATATTGCCTTCTGCAAGCTGGATCACTCCAAGGGAACACCTATCGTCTGCCTAACCACAGGGTTTTTGGGGAGCAGCCTAATGCTGTTCTTGACACTTATTATTGTTCATTGTGAATTACTTCTTTGTTCCACAGTTTAACAACATAAGTAGCATTGGCAGCAATAAGGCTATGGAAAGCTGCAGACTAATTAACTCCCAAGTGTTGAGAAATGAACAGTAAAGGTCACGAACTTAGTTCAAATTCCATCAAAGTTTGCTACATAGTTATTTTCCAGCACAATTTCCATGTAGAAAAACTTTTCCAATCTTCAGGCTTTTTCCAATTTCACTGTATTCTCACATTGATTTCCAGAGGGCTCACCGGTTCTCTCAAGGCAGTCCCCCATGTGCAGCCTATTACATTCAATGGCCAGCAATCCAATAGTGATTTCCAAAGTACAAGTTTGCAACAATGCTTTTATCACATTCAACCAACCTCAGCTCACTCCCAAACCTCTTCATCAGCAGGTTGAATCCTCTCATACCCCTGAATACTGAATGTGCATATAACTATATTTACTACAGATTGATTTAGTTGCAGCTTTTTCTGATTTGTATTAACTGTCCTAAATTTAATTAAAAAATTCTTCAATATGCTTCACTTTGATAATATTGTAGATGGAAATTAGATTGACAGCATTTAATTATTTTGAACTCTAATCACAATATTATGCCTCACATCTATGGGAAAATGTTTCACAAAAATAAATGCATTTATATTTGAATTAATTTGTATTACACAGCATAATCACATCAAAACATCAGCCATCATTTCAAAGCTTCTTAATACCTTAGGTTAATTTAATGTTGCTATGGTGTTTATAATCCACCTTCTCTGCAAATAAAATCTGACCAACATAATAACTTGTTCTCACAGGAAAAGGGCAGCAAAATTAGGCTGAGTCATATCCAGCAATTTTTTTTTCAATTGGCTGTAAAATAATTTGGAGAGGATTGAAACCCAAATATTTCTATTTAATGAATTAAGCATGAACCTTGTATTCCTCCAGCTTTATTTTATCATATGTAAGTGAATGTTTGCAGATGGAAGTACTCCGTTTGAAACAAAATATTTTAAAGTGAAAGATAAGGAAACAATTAAATTTAAGAATGTTTTGATACATGATATTACTGAGTGGCTTTTCTAGAATTTTTGGTTATAGGGAACATAAGCAAAATAAAGCTCAGGGTAGAATTTCTTTCACTGGCTAATTCTAATGAAAAGTTGGTGAATCAAAATTGTTTTTCTAAACTTTATGAACCTCACTGGCAGGCAGCAGCAGTGGAGGTGGGGTGGGGGGGGGGGAGACAGATTGTTAGAGAAGGATCATTATTTTACTTTTTTTGTGGATGACACAAAGCTTGGAGCTCAGCAGTGTTAAGGATAGTGTAGAAGGTTGTTGCAGGTTACAACAAAACATAGAAAGGCTGGGCTGAGACATGACAGCTGGAGTTCAATCCAGAAAAGCATGAAGAGATACACTTCATACAGTTGAACTTGAAAGCAGAGTCTAAGGTTAATAACAAGATTCTTAGCAGTGTGAAGAAACAAAGGGACCTTGGGGTCCAAGTCCATAGATCCCATAAAGTTGCAGTGCAAGTTGATAGGGTGGTTAAGAAGGCATACGGTGTGTTGGCCTTCATTTGTCATGAGATTAAGCTCAAAGGCCGTGAGGCAATGTTGCTGCTCAAGAAAACTCTGGTTGGACCACACTATTGTTCACTTCTGGCTGTCTCACAAAAAGATAAATGTGGAATTATTAGAAAGGGTCCAGATGAAGGGCCTCATGCTGACTGTTTATCCATCTCCATAGCTGCTGCCTGACTTGCTGAATTCCTCCAGCATTTTGTGTGTGTTGTTCCCAATATCTTTAAGTAATATTTTCTGTGCATAACAGCAGCAGATTGAGCATTTCTGAAATTGCAACCAAAAAAAGTGCAAAAAAGATAGACTATATTATGGGAAGTGGAACCCTTTGATCTGGATGTGAATAAGACTTTAAAGCTGAACATCAGCTCTGCAGTAAAAAGGATTACAAAGTTTCATATTGTCTGATCAACTTCAGGAAGTGACCAGAGAGGAGATGGTGGTCAAAGAGGAAAGTTTCTGACATGGATTGACAATTACATCTTTAACCTGAGCGAAACTGTTGATAGGGAAAGCTGGTAATGTGTTATAATAATCCAGTCAAGCTACTTAACTACACTGAGACAAAATTTTGATGTCCTCATCTGCACAAAAAAAATGGTTCAATATCAGAGGCACTGCTTCTTCTTGTTCCGCTGAAACAAAGGGAAATGTGCGTTCCAATGCCATCTGGCTCTATCTGCCTTTCATCCCCTTCCTCAATTAATTCTACCTATTGCCAAATCCTGCTTCATCCCTCCCTCTCACCTCTGAATATTGACCATCTGCCATCCACACTTCTAACTCTGATGCAGGGTCTCAACCCGCCATGTTGACTATCCTTTGGATCCACAGTTATTGCCCGATTGAGTTCATCCTGCAGCACTTTGTTAGAGATTCCAGTATCCATAGTCTCTTGTGTTTCCCTGCTCATAATTATATGTTGTAATGTGATATTCCAGGTTTGTTGTGCTAATTAAAATATTTTAAAATATTAATCTGCTGGGAATCTTTGAAATCAATCTTGGGAAAGCTAGGATATGCAAATAGATTGTACTCAATTGTATGTTTTATTATGTTATCCCATCATACATAGATACAGTACACAGGCAGTATTTTGTATAGACAGCCAGTATGGATTAAATGTCTAAATCCAGAGTGGAAAGCATTTGAAGTGAGCGGGTGTAAAATTCAATGGAGGTGTGATGTGGGAAAGTTGTTTTTACACAGTGGTGGGTGCCTGGAATGCATTGCCTGGGATGGTGACAGAGGAAAATATAATAGAAGTGTTCAAGATCCTATTAGACAGGCAAATGAATGTATAGACAGATAGAATTAGTTTAATTGGTTATCTGATTACTAATTTAACTGGTTCAGCACAACATTGTGAGCCAAAAGGCCTGCTTCTGTGCTATGTTCTATAAAGTAAATGAATATTGGGAACATGAAAGATCCATTGATATCATTGTAATTAAAATAGCCAGTGAGTCACCCATTCTTTACCATGTGGAACAGACCTCTTCTGTAGTGTTCAAAATAATTAGGTATAATGAATATTCTGAGTATTCATTGAAGTGAAGAAGCACTATTGGTAGTTATTATCCCATGATCTAATCCATCATGGGTAGGCGCTCCCCACCATTGAGCACATCTACAAGGAGTGCTGTCTCAGGAAAGCAGCCTCCATCATCAAGGACCTCCTGCTGTTACCATCAGGAAAGAAGTACAGGAGCCTCTGGACCACACCACTAGGTTCAAGAACAGTTATTATTATCCCTCAACCATCAGGCACCTGAACAAGAGGGGATGACTTCACTCAATTTCACTCAGCCCAACACTGAAATGTTCTTAACAACTATGGACTTACCTTCAAAGACTCCATCTCATGTTACTGATATTTGTTGCTTATTTTTTATGTTATTATTATTTGCATTTTGTATCTGCACAGTTGTTTTTTGTATGTTGGTTGTTTATCTCGTTGCATGCGGTTTTTCATTAATTCTATTGCGCTTCTTTGTATTTATTGTGAATCGTCCTCAAGAAAAAGAATCTCAGTCTAGTATATGGTGACATATATGTACTTTGATCATAAATTTATGTTGAACTTTGAACTTTAATTGCACCAGAGAAAAATAATGAGTCTAGTTCACACTGTCCTGAAAAGTGGAACTGCAGTCAGATGAGGTGTGATCAATTTAGAGCCAGACAATTGTTGCATAGAGGTCTTTAGCTTAAAAAGAGGTACATGCCGTAGCTTCCACCACCAAACCAGAACATGAATGTGTAGGGTCTACTGCACATTTCCTCCCAAATGAAAAGACAGTCCTTTCACATCTTTCTATAGGCAAGGCATTATTTAGTATTGTTGGGTTATTCACAACTGAGACTTCCAATCCAGTAAGGACTAAGCTAGTGAAGATTTGCATGCTATTGAGATATCCAAATCAATATCCATTCTTTAGTGACATTGTGCACAGGGATGCAGGATTCTGCATTTAATGCTTATCAAATATAATGCCTCACTTTCATTTGTATCATCTGATTTGGAACTCAGCAACTTTGAGTGATATTTCAAAAAGGTGTCAAATCACAAACTGGCATGCAGCCAGGAGCTGAGGATGTCCAAAGAAGACAAAGCATTGGACTCTGCAAATGGATCTATGCTTGGCTTCACCAATGTAGAGGAGGCCAAATTGAGAGCATTAAATTCAGTGGAACAGGTTGGAGAGAGTGCATGTAAATTTTTGCCTCACCCAGAAGGGCTTCTTAGGATCCGAGACTGTGGATGAAGAAGGAGTTATAGGGACAAGTGTTGCACCTCCTCAGCTGCAGAGAAAGGTGTCAAGGAGGGGTGAACACATCATAGAAGTAGTGTTGCCTGCAAAAAGCAGAGAAGGATGGGAAGAGTGTGACCCATTGTAGGTGTTGGAAATGAAAAAAAAAATGATGTGCTGGGATAAAGAGGTTAGTGGGGTAATAGGTGAGGACCAAAGGAACTCTTTCGATTCTGTTAGGTGAAAGTTAAAATCTGGGAAATGGAGGACACGCAAGCGAAGGCTCTGACAATCACAGTGGAGGGGAAGTTGTGTGTCCTGTTAAAGGAGAACAGTTCAGATGTTCTGAATTGGAGTTGATGCAATGGAGACAGAAACAGAAAAGCATACCATCCTTACATGAGTGAGAAGAGGTGCTGTCAAGGCAGATGTTGGAGTCAGTGGGCTTATGATGTGTCAGTGGATGTTTAGTCTCTTAAAATGGAGACAGAAAGATCCAGAAGAGGGAGAGAAGTACTGGAAATGGTCCAAGTCGATTTGAACACAAGAGATTCTGCAGATACTGGAAATCTTCAAAACACACACAAAACTGGAGGAACTCAGCAAGTCAGGCAGCATCTATAGAGGGGAATTAACAGATAATGTTTTGGACTGAGTCCCTTCATCTGGATTGGAGAGGAAGAGAGGAGAAGCTTTTGATTTGCTGATTTCCTCCAGAAATTTACAAGTGAATTTGAGAGCAGGGTAAAGTTAATAACAAAAGTTTTAAAATTGACAGATTCCAAGAAGCAGCATGTATGCAGTTATCAATGTAGTGGAGAAAATTTTGGGGACTGGAGTAGACCTCCTTCAACTCCATCTCCTGAATTCAGTGCTCTCTTCAACATCAGCAAGGCCAAACATAGACTAGGTGACTGGTTTGCTTCCACAATGGTCATACGGAGTTCCCTTATGAATGCCTTTTCAAGTTTCTCTGCCATTTCAGCCTGTCCATCTTTGGCCTTTTCCGCTGCCAACCATGGCCTTGAAACCATGTGGCCTATTTACAACTAGAAATGCTCGAAATCTACGTGAGGTTTATGGTTGTCAGATGGCCATCTAATGCAGAAAATGCACATTATCAGCATCAGCACAATTCCCGACCAAACCTGCTTTGCAGAATATTTGGAGGAGTGAGAAATAGTCAGAATTTAGTTCCATTCTGAAAAAAATATCTTATTCATTCAATGTTGAGGAAAAGCTCTAGGTGAGCTGAAATCCCTTGATACAACATTAAACATATTAAAGACTAATTTAAAATAAAGGTAATAGGAAAATATATATTATCCATCTTAGTTCAAATATAATAATGTGTTTGTAAAATAATTTGAAACATTTACAGTAATACAACCACAAGACAATTTCAAAGCACCTCAGCTTTAATTTAGGATTATATTTCATTTAAATTTTATAGCACATAGAACCACATATTGCAAATGGAAAGCAAAGCCGAATAATTGTCGAAATGGATATAATTTAAATTTTACAAAACAGTTTCCCAAGTCAATAGCATGATTAATCACGTATTTAAAAAGCTATCCAATGCAAACTAAATGTGTTGGACCCATTTGTTGAAAATATATTTCAAATACTTCATAGAAAATAGTCCATTTAAATCAGCATGAGCCTGCATTTGAACTCTTGCCCTTTTCAACTCATACAGCACACTTATAATAAGCCCTACAGAAAGCTTGACATGAAGAATAAGCTAAACTTAAATTGGTAGAATAGGGTATGTATAAGACTGGAGTACAAATTGTGGTATAATATATGGTCAACAATTCTGGCAGAAATGAAAGGTTCTTCAATTTAATAGTCCAAGCATACAATATAACTATCAGGGGAGGTTTGAGTTCTTCTCCAAGAGACCACAATATCCAGTGAAGTGTTAGGGTGGCTGAAATGTTTCTGTGGTAAACTCCTTTGTTCAACTGGCCTCGTGCATTGTAGGTCTTGACACACTCAATTCTTCACCCCCACAGTGGAACTCACTGCCTTCATAAAGTTTCTCCCATTGTGTGGCTGCAGAAACACTTGGTCTCGATGCCCTACACCCAGTGTTTCCCTTTATAACACTGATTGCAGGATAGGTAGAAGAGAATCAGAAATTGTTAACTGGAGCATGGATTTAATCAGAACAACTCATCCACATCACTCTCTCTGGAGTTATAGTGAGGTTACATTACAGGTGCCTTGGAATTTTAGGCCCAGAATGCTGAGGTGACAGGAAGAATGGAGATGCTTTGGAATGTGATATTGGTAACCTTGTCAAATTCAGAAATTCAGAAATAACACCAAACAATAATTAAGAAAGAAACCAAGAGCTGATCAGATAAAAATTGTAAATCATTGGAACATTTGTAATATTCATTAATTTAGCTAACTTTCTACTTGGACCATTTTAAAGAATTACACAAATGAACGATGTGTGGGAACTAATTGAGTTGGCTACTTATGTGAATATTGTTTAAAGTGAGTGTAATAGAGGGAAATCAAAACAACGGAATGCTGAATAATGGCAGAGCATTTCTATTCTGACTTGATGTCCTGTCTAACCATCTGTTCTTTCTACCTTATCTGACCTCGTCTGAAAATAAATGGCTGAAGTTACAGATTATCTCATCCACCTACACCCCTGCATGTTGGAAAACAAAGGCAGAGTTGGGTTGGCGTTCCAAGCAGGCTTCAGACAACGTAGCCTTAGGCCATGTCACTACCGCAGTCTGACAGCAGTTGACAACCTGCCTATTATCCTAGCTGCAAAAATACTCTTGAAAAGTTTTAAATGCCTTTGATAGTACAGGAGATTACAAAAATCCATTCCATAAGTTAAGCATTCTAGTGCACTTGAAAATAATTTTAAAACAATTAACTCAGTAACAGAGCAAAAAACATTTAAATAAGGTAAATATATAGGGCATGTACAGCGTGTACTTTATTCAATTCGGGATCATGTTCCTACATCTCTCTGGCATATTGCTGAGAAATGGATGAAAAGTACATTCAAAAAGGTCCCTTCAGAGTGTCATTGCTTTATTGCTGAACTCAGTGTTGAATCCAGCAATGAAGTAGATAGTCAGATGTCCCAACTTCTGATCTTCATAGTGCATCAGACATCTGCTATGTTTTTCATGAAGTGTCAACCATTGTCAGCAGGATTTTGCCCAATAGCAGTGGAGTAAAGGACAAATCAGAGCAAATCCTTTTCAAGTAGTGTCCATTTCTAGACATGCCTCATTATAACAAATAAATCCCGCCTTGAGCACTAAGGTACAAAGTCTTTGAGATTTTGTTCAGAAAATGTTACAAATTAAAAGATATTTTACAAATTGCCTGCTTTTCTTTTCAGCACTAGTAAGCAATATACCAAGATTATAATTTCCCTCCACAGGGCATGGAAATGCAATAAAAAGCCACAAAATGGATTCTATACCATCCACAAGAGACAATCTGCAGTTTCTGGAAATTCAGGCAACACATACAAAATACTAGAGGAACTCAACAAACCAGGCAGTATCTATGGAAAAGAGTAAACAGAACAGTCGGAGTTTCAGGTCAAGACCCTTCTTCAGGACTGGAGAAAAAGGATGAGGTCAGAATAAGCCACCACCACCAAGCACATCTTTCCTCCCCCGCCCCCACTTTCCGCTTCCACAGGGTTCGCTCCCTGTGCGACTCCCTTGTCCATTCCTCCCTTCCCAGTGATCTCCCTCCTGGCACTTATCCTTGCAAGCAGAACAAGTGCCACATCTGTCTCTACACCTGCTCCCTCATTACCATTCAGGGCCCTAAACAGTCCTTCCAGGTGAGGTATACTTCACCTGTGAGTCTGTTGGGGTCACTTACTGTGCTCGGTGCTCCTGGCGAAGATTGGGAGACCACTTGTAGACTCCAAGCGCCTACACTCCATCTGCCAGAAAAAGCCGCACCTCCCGGTGGCCACCCATTTTAATTCCACTTCCCACTGTTATTCTGACATGACAGTCCATGGTCTCCTCTACTGCTGCAATGAGGCCACACTCAGGTTGGTGTAGCAACATTTTAATTTTCATCTGTGTAGCCTCCAACCCAATGGCATAAGCACTGGTTTCTTGAACTTCCAATAATTACCCCCCTCATTCACCATTCCCCATTCCCATTTCTCTCTCTCACCTTAACTCCTTACCTGCCCGGCACCTCCTTCAAGTGCACAACCCCTTCCCTTTCTTCCATGGCTTCTGTCCTCTCCCATCAGTCACCCCCTTCTCCAGCCCTTTATCTCTTTCACCAATCGACTTCCCAGCTCTTTACTTCACCCTTCATCCTTTCTCAGTTTCACCTATCACCTACCACCTTGTACTTCTTCCTCTCTTCCCCCCCACCTTCTTATCCTTTTTACTTACCTGGTTTCCAGTCGTGCTGAAGGGTCATGACCTGAAATGTCAACTGTTTATTCTTTTCCATTGACGCTGCCTGGCCTGCTGAGTTCCTCCAGCATGTGTTGTCTATGCCACCTAAGCTGATAGAATTAGACTGACTGCCCATTTTTATGTAGTGACTTATTTCACTTTCTATTGACTAAAATAGAAATAAAACTTGGTGGGGTATTAATAAAGAGGTCAATATCATCCCATCAGTTTGTCTGGATTAAAGATAATTGGCCCAAAAGCCCCTCACATCCACTTTCCAACTAAAAATATCAGAGAATTCCTTGCACTCGAGATGTTACCTCAGTAGTGAAGTCAGCCACTTAGTGAGATAGGAGCTTTAAGTTACCATATTAACTTCATAAGTGTCAACAATGGAAACCCATTCTGCATCGTGCTTTAAATCTGCCTTAATTTTTCTCTTACTGGGCGATTTGGAATGAACCAATTAGCTTTCCATAACCATTTCCAACTTTTTTTTGGTTTTATTTAAGCTTTTGTTGCGTCTCAGAGATGCACCATCAATAACGCTTAGAGACGGGAGGCAGCTTTTATTAGCTGCAAGAAACCACCACACAACATCCTGGAGACTGAGGGGGGAGCAGTGTCTCCAACCGCCTTTATACAGGGGTCTGTGGGAGGAGCCACAGGAGCAATCAGCAGAGGGGCGTGTCCAGACAGGTATATGTAGTTCACCACACTCAGATTGCATTTAATTATCCCTCCTTGTTTGACAAGTTTACGAAGCGATTTCAACAGAAATCCACAGCCAGAATCCCCGGAGAAGAGAGGAGACCAAATGTAACCCATGTTACTATGTATCTCGGCCCTTCCAATGAATACTTTATCAGTCAGATTTGCCAAAATCAGATCTCTGGAATGTCAGTTTTGACTCCCTAAGGCACAATAAAAATTCAACTATGGAAGTCCAGAGTCAAATTTCACAGAAGATCACAAATGGTCAACTAAAAAACTATAAGAGTTTTGCCAGCATTTGCCAGAGAACTAATCATACAAATACAAATGTGACAGCACCAAACTTGACTGAAGTGATTTAAACCTAATACAGTACATTTAACAGCTAAGTTACAGCAAAAATATAAAATGTACAGCCAGAAAATGTGATTTTTAGTATTTAAGATTTCATATTTTGATTATAATTTTCCATGATTAATGAAGAAAATGTGGAGTTTCTGCAGGAGGTTCACTGGACATAGTCACTGTGCTTTTAATTTAACTAACTATGAAATCACTTGGCTGAATTCAGCTTGAAACATGGATGATTTATTTCTAATATTGGATAGGGAGCAAGTGCTCATTCACCTAAATGAACACTTCATCATGCTAATGTAGATTTTACTCAAAATACATGATCTAAAAATTCAACTTGGAAATTAGATCCCAATTACACATACATTTTACTTCACCCAAGTTTTCTCCAAATGTTAAATATAAAGTAGCATGAAGTTCATGAATAATCACTCCATTTTCACTTTATTTTCTTTGATTCTTGAAATACAAGTATCAGCTCTTTTAACTTTTGAGTCATCCACATTAGTGAAGACATACTGAAGAATTTGTAATTAAAGAGGTTTTTCAATTGTACAATAAAATACATATTAAAAGCAATTGAAAATACAGAATAGATCTCTTGAAGAAGTGCAATTGAAAAAATAAGGAATTAGTTTATTTCCATTGCTTTTTAAAATGTAGCATTTAATTGTGAAACTCTATGGCTGATTACAAGAAACAAACTGCTGGAGGACCTCAGTGAGTCAGACAGTCCCATCCCTCCATGTACCCATCTAAGTGCTTCTTAAATAATATTATTGTACCTGCCTCAACCATTTTTTGCTAGCTTGTCCCATATAATTGTAATGCCCTGGTTCATACTTTTACTGTTATGCTGTATGTATTTCACTTAGCAGTTCTGTAAGAGCAGTCTGTTTTGCTATCAGCCTGTTTGGGTTATTATTGAAGATAAGAGATTATGAGGAATGTGTGCCATCCAGTTAGGGTGTTAGAACTGAGGGGAGGTTTTTCTGGTGAGGGTCACTAAGGTTGGGCTTGGGGGCTTTCATTCGGCAGAAGATGAAGGGAGAAGATGCTGGAGGGAACAGGTCATATGATTTGACCCAGAGCTGGACAGTAATTCGATGAAGTCAGGGGCAGTGATCAATTGAGGATCGGTGAATATGATGAAACGTCGAGCTCCAACTTGCGTACATTTGACTGTTTAATTAAAATGGGTCCTTTTCTTTTTGGCTTTATTTACTAACCCTTTAATTAAGATTCATAAATATAATTCATTTAATGGTACACGATGTACTGTCTGTCATTTTGTGGCACTAATTTGGAACAGAGCAGCAAATTACACAGCATGCACACAAACCAGGCTTGGGGTGGGAGAACCTTCCCCAATCCCACCACATCCATAAGATTGAGAGCATCTTCCCTAGACTTACGCTGCCAACAAAACCAGGGGGTTTCATAGTTACCACCCTCTCCATGAAGTTGCCCCTCCAGTTCATTTTAAATCTTCCCCCTCTCACTATCCATTCTAAATCAATGCCTTCTAATTCTGGTGTTTACTACCCTGGGGAGAAAGACTGTGACAGTCCACATTATCTATACCTTTCATAACTTTAAATATTTCTACAAGGTCACCCTTCATTGTCCTACACTCCAAGGAATAAAGACCCTGCCCAGACAACCTCCCTCTTAAACTCAGGCCCTCTAGTCCTGGCAAAATCTTTGTAAAAATATTCTGTTCTTTTTCCAGTTGAACCACACCTTTCTTATAATGTGACAAAAACTGTACACAGTACTCCAATTGCAGCCTCACCAACAACTTGTGCAACTGCAAAATAATGTCCCAACAACTACACTGTGACTGCTAAATGCCTTTTTCACCACCCTGCCTACCTGTGACAACACTTTCTCTGTCACAGGTACACAGGGTAATGCCACTATGTACTTGAACTTTTAAATCCCTCTGTCCCATTACCCTACCACTCGTTGTACAGGTCCTACGCTGGTTTAACATTCCAAAAAGCATTCACCTCAAACTTATCCATTTACAACTCCTCTACCCACTTCTCTGATCGCTCCAGATCCCCAAGGATAATCTTGTTCACTATCAACACCTCTTAATTTTGTGTCATCTCCAGACTTATGGATCATGTCTTGCGCATTCAAAATCATTTATATAAAAAATGATTAACAAGGGTCCCAACACCAGTTACCAGCCTCCATTTTGAGAAACAATATTCAACCAAGGCATCAAAGGGTATGGGGAGAAGGCAGGAGAGTGGGGATGACTGGAAGAATTGGATCAGCCCATGATTGAATGGCGGAGAAGACTCAATGGGCTGAATGGCCTACTTCTGCTCCCATATCTTATGGTCAGAGTAACATACACAAAATGTATCTCAGCAGGTCAGGCAGCTTATATATGAAATGAATAGACAGTCGATGTTTCAGGCAGAGACCCTTCATCAGGACTGGAAAGAAAAGGGAAAGGTGCCAGAACAATGTGGGGGGGTTGGGGAAGAAGGACAATTTAGAAGGTGATAGGTAAGCCCAGGTGGGTGGGGGAGGAAGGATGAGGTAAGAAGCTAGGAGGTGATAAGCAGAAAAGGCAAAGAACTGAAGAAGAGATCGTGGAAGACGGGGAAGGAGGAGATGCTTCAGGGAGGTGATAGGCAGGTGAGGAGTAAAGATAAGAGGCCAGAGTGGGGAATTGAAGAAGAGGGAAGTGGGAGGGGGGGGGAAATTATCAGAATTTGGAGAAATTGATGTCCATGCCATCAAGTACGAGGCTACCTAAACAGAATATGAGATATTGGCCCTGCATCCTGAGAGTGGCTTCATTTGAGCAGAAGAGGAAGCCAAGGACCGACATGTCAGAATGGGAGTGAGAATAAGAATTGAAATGGTTGGCCACTGAGAAATTCCGTGTTTCGTATATGGAGCTGAGGTGCTCAACAAAACAGTCCCCCAATCTACACCAGGTCTTACCAATGTAGAGGAGGCTGTATCAGGAATGCCTCATACAGTAGATGTCCCCAACAGGTTCACAGGTGAGGTGCTCCCTCATCTGGAAGGACTGTTGGGGGCCCTGAGTGGAGGTGGGGGAGGAAGTGTAGGGACAGGTGTTGCACTTATGCTGCTTGCAGGCCAAGTGCCAGGAGGGAGATCAGTGGGGAAGGACGAATAGACAAGGGAATCACAGAGGGAGAGAACTCTGTGGAAAATGAAGCATGGGGCTGAGGTAAAGATGTGTTTGGTGGTAGGATCTCATTGAAGATGGCAGAAATTGCAGAAAATGGTGTGTTGGATGAGGAAGCTCATGGGGTGGTATGTGAAGACACAAGGAACTTTATCCCTGTTAAGGCGGCAAGAAGATGGGGTAAGTGCAGGTATCTGAGAAATAGAGATGTGAGTGAGGACAGAATCAATGGTGGAGGAAGGGAAATCCTATTCATTGAATGAGGACATCTCTCACAGCTATTTGCAGAATGAGGCTTTTGTTTCCAGGACATCGAAGAAACTGAGAAAACTGGAGGAAGCCTTCTGCTTCCTGTCTCTGTGCTAATTCTGTATTCACCTAACTAACTCTCGCCACCTTTCATGGCATATAAACTTCCAGACTAATCTACCATCATTGAAAGCCTTGATAAAGTGCAAATGAACAGTGTACTATGCCCAACTTTCATCTACCTTTTTGATTCCTTCTTCAAAATTTCTAATATGTTCATCATGCACAAGTTCTCAGGCAAAAAGCTATGCTGACTCCTCCTAATCAGACTCCGTCTCTCTAAACGCTGGTAGATCCAGTTCCTCAAAAGATCTCTCCAGTAGCTTTCCCACTACTAATGTCAGGCTGACCACCTGTAGGTTGGTTCTTGCAAACCTTTTTAAACAACAGAACAAAATTACTCACCTTCCAGTCTTTGGGAGTTTCACCGGAGGCCAACAGTGACACAAATACTTTCACAAGGCCCTCCGCAATTTCTTCCCTAGCCTCCCATGAAGTGCAATGATGCACTCAGTCAAGTCCTGGGGACTTACATACCTTAATATGCAGCAAGGCTGTAAAAGCCTTTACCTTCACCATGGTACTATGAATGTTCTCTGAAACATTTCCTTTTGCTTCCCTTATCTCTTGAACAAACTTTTTTCAAAAATTATTTAAAGATACAGCATGGTAATAGACTCTTGTGGTCCAAAGGGCTCACACTACCCAATTAAACTACTGACTGCACATCTTTGGAATGTAGGAAAAACAGGAGCACTTGGAGGAAACCCATGTAGTCCTGGGGAGAACATACAAGTTCCTTACAGACAGCAGTGGAACTGAACTCCGTTCATTGGCACTGTAATAATGTTTCACTGACCATTATGCTATCATGCCACCTTAGTAAATACAGATGAGACATATTCGTTGAAAATCTGTGTCTGAAGATATAGGTGACCCTGCTGATCTCCAAAGGGACCTACTCTCTCCTTAGAGTCACAAAATAATCAATTACTGTATAACATATTCAGGTGTGAGGTTATCTTCATTGATTGTAAAATTATATCAAATAAAACTGGACCCATCTTCCTCCTTCAACAAGGACAGTGGGGAAAGAGCTCACATTAATTTTTTAAACCTCTTTATCAGGTAACATCTTCAACCCAGTTTATAGATCCGGGGAATGTGCAGTACACCATGAGTCAGGCAGGGGCCATCACGATGGCAATGTCTGTCTACATTACAGGTCCCTTTAAACTGAAATGGCAGAGCAGGTGCAAGGATGCCTTGCTGGTTGTTCTTAGTGCTGCTTTGATGACAGCCTACATGTTTTTCCCTCCTCTTTTGATTGATAGATTCTGATGTTTTGCAGCAATTTATTCCATTTGCTTAAATGAAGGATCACCCACACTGAATATTTTACATGAGCAACTGTTTCTCTTAATTTGTTAAATTTTCAAGATTAAGGTGTTACTGGGAATACTATTGACGTCTCTAATGCCTTTAAGAAAGTGCTGGTGCATGTCTTCTCTAAAACATTCCTATCATTCTGAAGGGAAACTGGAGGACTGGGAAGCTATTAAAGAGCAACAGAAGATAACAAAAAAGGCAATACGCCAAGAAAAAATGAGGTATGAAGGTAAACTAGCCAAGAATATAAAGGAGGATAGTAAAAGCTTCTTTAGGTATATGAATAGCAAAAAAATAGTTAAGACCAAAATTGGGCCATTGAAGACAGAAACAGGTGAATTTATTATGGGGAACAAGGAAATGGCAGCCGAGTTGAACAGGTACTTTGGATCTGTCTTCACTAGGGATGATACGAACAATCTCCCAGATGTAATAGTGGCCAAAGGAACTAGGGTAAAGGATGAACTGAAGGACATTTATATTAGGCAAGAAACGGTGTTGGATAGACTGTTGAGTTTGAAGGCTGATAAGTCCCTGGGACCTGATGGTCTGCATCCCAGGGTATCTAAAGAGGTGGCTCTAGAAATCGTGGATGCATTGGTAATCATTTTCCAATGTTCTATAGACTCAGGAACAGTTCCTGCTGATCGGAGGGTGGCTAATGTGGATCAGTCCAAGTCAGCATGGATTTATGAAGGGAAAATCATGCTTGACTAATCTTGTGGAGTTTTTTGAGGATGTAACTATGAAAATGGACAAGGAAGAGCCAGTGGATGTAGTGTACCTGGACTTCCAGAAAGCTTTTGATAAAGTCCCACATAGGAGATTAGTGGGCAAAACTAGGGCACATGGTATTGGGGGCAAAGTACTGACATGGATTGAAAATTGGCTGGCTGGCAGGAAACAAAGAGTAGCGATTAACAGGTCCCTTTCAGAATGGCAGGCTGTGACCAGTGGGGTACCGCAAGGTTCAGTGCTGGAACCGCAGCTGTTTACAATATACATTAATGATTTAGATGAAGGGATTAAAAGTAACATTAGCAAATTTGCTGATGACACAAAGCTGGGTGGCAGTGTGAAATGTCAGGAGGATGTTATGAGAATGCAGGGTGACTTGGACAGGTTCGGTGAGTAGGCAAATGTATGGCAGATGCAGTTTAATGTGGATAAATGTGAGGTTATCCACTTTGGTGGCAAGAACAGGAAGGCAGATTACTATCTAAATGTAGTCAAGTTAGGAAAAGGGGAAGTACAACGAGATCTAGGTGTTCTTGTACATCAGTCAATGAAAGCAAGCATGCAGGTACAGCAGGCAGTGAAGAAAGCTAATGGCATGCTGGCTTTTATAACAAGAGGAATTAAGTATAGGAGTAAAGAGGTCCTTCTGCAGCTGTACAGGGCCCTGGTGAGACCCCACCTGGAGTATTGTGTGCAGTTTTGGTCTCCAAATTTGAGGAAGGACATTCTTGCTATTGAGGGAGTGCAGCGTAGGTTCACAAGGTTAATTCCCGGAATGGCGGGACGTCATATGTTGAAAGATTGGAGCGACTGGGCTTGTATATGCTGGAATTTAGAAGGATGAGAGGGGACCTGATTGAAACATATAAGATTATTAAGGGATTGGACACGCTGGAAGCAGGAAACATGTTCCCGCTGATGGGTAAGTCCAGAACTAGAGGCCACAGTTTAAGAATAAGGGGTAGGCCATTTAAAACAGAGATGCGGAAAAACTTTTTCACCCAGAGAGTGGTGGATATGTGGAATGCTCTGCCCCAGAAGGCCAAGTCTCTGGATGCATTCAAGAGGGAGTTAGATAGAGCTCTTATAGATAGCAGGGTCAAGGGATATGGGGAGAGGGCAGGAACGGGGTACTGATTGTGTATGATCAGCCATGATCACAGTGAATGGTGGTGCTGGCTAGAAGGGCCGAATGGCCTACTCCTGCACTTACTGTCTATTGTCTATTGGCATTCCCACTGCACTCTTGGATTCAGACCCGGTGATAATGAAGGAGCTGTGATGTACTTCAAGTCAGGAGCAAGATAATGTGGACTCTGAAGAGAAACCTGCAGATTGTGTCATTCCCATTCACCAGTTACCCTAGTTCTTCTTGGTGGTGGAGGTCAAGGGGTTGGGAGGCACTGATAGAGTTACTGAGGTGGGTGACTGAAATGCATTTGTCAAAGATGCACACTGCAGCCACTGTACTAAGGGTAGCTGATGAGGTGCCAATCAAATGGCTACTTTCAACCTGGATCCTGTCAGGCTTCGAGAGTTATTGAAGAAGCATTTGTCCAGTGTATGGATTATTCCATCATAGTTTTGACTTGTAGGTGCCGAAATGCTTTGCTGTATTGGAAATAAGTCTGACATTGCAACATACCCAGCTTCTGACCTGCATTTGGAGCCAAGGCGTTTGTATGGCTGTTCCAGTTGAGTCACTGCTAAAAAGGAAAATAAACTCACCCACCCCACCCCAGAATATAGATGGTGGGGAAATCTTGCCTGACCAACCTATTGGAATTTTTTGAGGAAGTAGCAAGCAAGATTGGCAATGGCGAGTTGGAGAATGCTGTTTAATTAGATTTTCAAAAAGCTTTTCACAACGTGCTGCAAATGAAGGTGCGAAACAATGTAAAAGCCCATGGCAGTACAGGAAAGGTACTGGCACAGATAGAAGCTTGGCTGATTGGCACAATACAAGGAGTGGGAGTAAATGAGGCCTTTTTTTTCCCTCAGGGGTCAGTTTTGGGCCCATTACTTTTCAAGTTGTATGTTAATGACCTGGATGTTTGAATTGATGGCTTTCTGGCCAGTTTTGCAGATGATAAGTGGAGGGGCAGGTAGTGTTGAGAAAGCAGAGGGTCTGCAGAAGGATTTGGACAGGTTGGGAGAATGGGCAAAGAAGTGGCAGATGGAAAACAATGTAGGGAAGTTTATTTTCATGCACTTTAGCAGAAGGAATAAAGACATAGACTATTTTCTGAATGAGGAGCATATTCAGAAATTAGAGGTACAAAGGGATTTGAGAGTCCTAGTGTAGGACTCTCCAGAGGTTAGCTTGTAGGTTGAGTCAGTAATATTACAAGAGGTCTGAAATATGAAAACAGGGACATAACACTGAGGCTTTATAAGCCATTGGTCAGATTGCATTTGGCTTATTGTAGGCAGTTTTGGGCCCATATCAGAGGAAGGATGTGCTGGGATTAGAGAGGATCCAGAGGAGTTTTATAAGAATGAACCTGGTGATGAGAAAGTTAACGTATGAAGAGTGTTTAATGGCTCTGAGCCTGTAGTTGCTAGAGTATAAAAGGATGGGGGGGCCTCATTAAAACCTGCTGAAGGGCCTCGATAGACTGGACATTGGAGACGATGTTTCCAGTAGTGAGAGAGTCAAGGACCAAAGCGCACAGCTTCAGAATAAATGGACGTCCCTTCAGAATTGAGATGAGACTGTGTTGAACCTGTGGAATTGTAGAGGCCGCATCGGGGATATTTGAAGCACAATTTGATAGGCTCTTGATGAGCAAGGGTTCAAATGTTACAGTGAGAATGCAGGAGAACATGGTTGAGAGTGATAAATAAATCAGCCATGATGGAATGGCGGAGCAGACTTGCTTGGCCAAATGTCCTATTCTGCTCTTATGTATTACGATTTTATGAAATGACAATGGAATGCAGTTAGGCTCTTGCTTGATGGAGATGATCACTGGATGTCACTCTTGTTGACTGCTCTGTTGCATTGGTCAGACTGTGCCTAAATGCTATCTAGGTCTCCTGCATTGAGATACTTGGCTGCTTCATATGCTGTGAAGTTGCAACTGTCAAATTTGACTTTATTGTCTTAAGCATAAGTACATGTGCAGTGAAAAGCTTGCTTGCAGCAATGCAAGTACATAGCATCATGTAAAAAATAAAATATACATGATTTTTACAAGAAAACACAATGAGAACAAAAAAGGCTATTTTAAACTCTAGTGATTAGCGTTTTGCAGGAAGTCATTCTAAAGGGGGAGGGTGAGCAGTCAGAAATCTTGGTTCATTTTGGAAAGGTGAGGAGCCCCTGAAGAGAGATTATAGGGAGTTGGGTAGAAAGCTGAAAAACAGGACCTCCGAAGTGACAGTGCTGATGCCGGAGTACTTGGTTTCCAAACAGAAGCAGTGTAGAGTAAGTGCAGAGTGAGACTCCTAGCAAGGAGAGGCTGATGATAGGGCAGAATTGCAGTCAATGGGATGAGCTGTAATGTAAGAGGCAGAGAAAATTGAAAAGGGTGAATACAGGACTGAAGGTGTTGTATTTCAATGTGTGCAGTTTACAGAATAATTGAAGCACAGTAACAAATTGGCATGTATGACATTGTGGGCATCAATGAATTGTGGCTGAAAGAAGATTATAGCTGGGAGCTTAACGTCCAAGGATACTGTTAACTGGATCTGTTGGTGAAAAAAATGAAATTAAATCATTAGAAAGAAGTGAAATAGGAGCAGAAGGTGTAGAATCCTTGTGAGTAGAGTTACTAAATTACAAGGGTTAAAAACACCCTTACGGGAGCTATATACATGCCCCCAAACAGTAGTAAATATGTGGTCTACAAATTACAACAGGAGAGAGAAAATGCATGTCAAAAGGGCAATGTTAGGGTAGTTTCAACTTGCAGGTAGATTGGGAAAAATAGGTTGGTACTGGATCCCAAGAGGGTGAATTTGTAGAATGCCTGTGAGATGGTTTTTCAGAGCAGCTTGTGGTTGAGCCCACTCGGGGATCAGCTATTCTGGATTGGGTGTTTTGTAATTAACCAGAATTGATTAGAGAACTTAAGGTAAAGCAACCCTAATGGACCAGTGATCCTAATATGATGAAGTCTGATGTAGCAGTATTACAGTGGAGTATGGGGAATTACAGAGGCATGAGAGAGGAGATGACCAAAATTGATTGGAAGGGAACATTGGCAGGGATGATGGCAGAGCAGCATTGGCTGGAATTTTTGGAAGCTATTCCGAAGGCACGGGATATCTACATCCCATAGAAGTAGTAGTATTCTAAAGGCAGGATAACACAACCCGTGGCTGACAAGGGAGGTCAAAGCCAAAGGGAGGGCACGTATAGCAAAAATTAGTGGGCAGGTAGAGGATTAGGAAGCTAAAAACCAACAGAAGACAACTAAAAAAAATCATTAAGAAGGTAAAGATGGAAAATAAAAAAGAAAGCTAGCCAATAATATTAAAGAGGATACAAAATGCTTCTTCAGATATATAAAGGATAAAAGAGGGGAAAAGTAGATATTGATGCTGGAGAGGTTGTAATAGGGACTAGGAAATGGTGCATGAACTGAATAAGTATTTTGCATCAGTCTTCACTGTGGAAGACACTAGCAGTACGCTGGAAGTTCAAGAGTTTCAGGGGACAGAAGTGTGTGAAGTTGACATTATTAAGGAGAAGGCGTTAGGAAACTGAAAGGTCTGAAGTTACCTCTGTCACCAGGACCAGATGGTGTACACGTCAGTGTTCTGAAGAAAGTGGCTGAAGAAATTGTGGAGGCATTAGTAATGATCTTTGAAAATAACAACATAAGAAATAGGAGGAGTAAGCCATATGGCCCATTGAGCCTGCCCTGCCATCAATAAGATCATGGCTGATCTGTCTGTAAACTCAGCTCCATCTACCTGTCTTTTCCCCATAACCCTTAATTCCCTTACTATGTAAAAATCTACCTAACTGTATCTTAAATATATTTAGTGAAGAAACCTCAACTGCTTCCCTGGACAGAGAATTCCACAAATTCACCACTCTCTGGGAAAAACAGTTTCTCCTCATCTCCATCCTAAATCTTCTCCCTTGAATCTTGAGGCAATGTCCCCTAGTTCTAGTCTCACCTACCAATGGAAACAACTTTCCTACTTCTATCTTATCTATCCTTTTCAAAATTGTGTATGTTTCTATAAGATCTCCACTCTTTCCTCTGAATGCCAGAGAGTATAGTCCCAGGCAACTCAATCTCTCCTCATAAGTTAACCCCTTCTTCTCTGGAATCAACCTGGTGAACCTCCTCTGCACTGCCTCCAAAGCCAGTATATCTTTCCTCAAGTATGGAGACCAGAACTGCACACAGTACTCCAGGTATGGTCTCACCAGTATCCTGTATAGTTGCAGCATGAACTCCCTGCTCTTGAATTCAATTAATTCTGTTATGGTTCTGGAGGACTGGAAAATTGCAAGTATCACTCCACTCTTCAAGAAGGGAGAGAGGCAGAAGAAGGGAAACTATAGGCCAGTTAGTCTGACCTCAGTCATTGGGAAATATTCAAGTTGATCGTGAAGGATGAGATTTTGAAGTACTTGGAGACATATGATAAAGTAGGCCAAAGTCAGCATGGTTTCGGTAAGGTAAAATTTTGACTGACAAATCTATTGAAATTCTTTGAAGAAATAACAAGCAGCATAGACAAAGGAGAATTGATTGATGTCATGTACTTGGATTTTCAGAATGCCTTTGACAAGGTGCCACACGAGACTGCTGAACAAGTTAAGATCCCATGGTATTACCAGAAAGATACTAGCTGATCAGCAGGAGGCAAAGACTAGGATTAAAGGGAGCTTTTTCTGACTGGCTGCTTATGACTAGTGGTGTTCCACAGCGGTCTGTGTTGGGGACCACTTCTTTTTATGTTATATGTCAATGACTTGGATAACAGAATTGATTGCTTTGTTGCAAAGCTTGTGGATGACATGAAGATAGGTGGAAGCGGCAGGTCATTTAAAGGAAACAGAGACGCTACAGAAGGACTTAGACAGATTCAGAGAATTGGCAAAGAAGTGGCAGATGGAATACAGTGTTGGAAAGTGTATGGTCAGGCACTTTGGTAGAAGGAATAAAGGTGTAGACTAAAATTCAAAAATCTAAGATGCAAATGGACTTGGAAGACCTCATGCAGGATTCCTTAAAGGTTAATTTGCAGGTTGAGTCAGTGGTGAGGAAGGCAAATACAATGTTAGCATTCATTTCAGGAGGACTAGTGTATAGAATATAAAACGTAGAACAGTACAGCATAGTACAAGCCCTTCGGTCCACAATATTGAGCTGCCATTTTAACCTATTCCTCATTCAATTCAACTCTTTATTCCTACACAACCCATAACCCTTCATTTCTCTTTCACGCATGTGCATACCAAGCAGTCTCTTAAATATCTCTAAAGTATCAGCTTCTACCATCACACCCGGCAATGCTTTCCGGATAATCATATAACAATTACAGCACGGAAACAGGCCATTTCGGCCCTTCTAGTCCGTGCCGAGCGCTTACTCTCACCTAGTCCCACTGACCTGCACTCAGCCCATAACCCTCCATTCCTTTCTTGTCCATATACCTATCCAATTTTTTTTAATGACAATATCGAACCTGCCTCTACTACTGGAAGCTCATTCCACACAGCCACAACTCTTTGAGTAAAGTTGTTCCCCCTTGTGTTACCCCTAAACTTTTACCCCCTACTCTCAACTCATGTCCTCTTGTTTGAATCTCCCCTACTCTCAATGGAAAAGCCTATCCACGTCAACTCTATCTATCCCCTTCATAATTTCAAATACCTCTATCAAGTCCCCCCTCAACCTTCTACGCTCCAAAGAATAAAGACCTAACCTGTTTAACCTTTCTCTGTAACTTAGGTGCTGAAACCCAGGTAACATTCTAGTAAATCTCCTCTGTCCTCCCTCTATATTGTTGACATCATTTTGTTGGATACTTACGACTACTCTCTGTACAATAAACCAGCCACTGACATCTCCCTGAAAAATTCCTCCACTTACATTAATGGGATGTCCTTTGGTATTAGGCATTGCCAGACTGGGGAAAAAGGCACTGGTTGTCCACTCTATTTGTGCCCTTTATAACATTATACACTTTTACTAAGCCGCCTCACATCCTCCTTCACTCCATTGAGAAAAGCCCTAGCTTGCACAACCTCATAAGAAATGTTCTCTAATCTAGGTAGTATCCTGGTAATTCTCCTTTGCACCCTCTCTAAAACTTCCTCATCCTTCCTATAATGATGCAACCAGAACTGAACTTAATCCTCCATGCGTGATCTAACCAAAATTTTACAGAATTGCATCATTATTTCATGGCTGTTGAACACAATCCTTGATTAATGAAGGCCAACATGCCATATGCCTACTTAAACATCTTATCAACTGGCCCTTTGGCCCATCTGGTCCAGGCAAAAAAAAACATTTAAACTGCCTATTTCCAACAATTTGCAGAGGAACCATAGCCCTCCATATCCCTACTATCCACACAAGACCATAAGATATAGGAACAGAAGCTGTGTCCTCTGGTCTTAGACTCTCCCACCAGAGGAAACACCCTATCCAAACTTTGCTTAAACATTAAAATTGAGCTCACATGCATCACTTGTACTAACAGCTCATTCCACCCTCTGAGTGAAGAAGTTTCTTGTCATGTTCCCCTTAAACTTTTCCCCTTTCACCCTTAAGCCTTGACCTCTGTATGTAGTCCCACCCAGCCTCAGTGGAAAAAGCCTACTGGCATTTACCCTGTCCATGGCCTTCATAATTTTGTATACATCTATCAAAACTCCTCTCATTCCTCCACATTCTAAAGAATACAGTCCTAACCTATTCAATCTTTCGTTTTAACTCAGGTCCTACAGACCTGCAACATCATTGTAAATTTTCTCGGTACTCTTTCAAACTTGTTTACATCTTTACTGTAGGTAGGTGACCAAAAACTGCACACAATACTCCAAATTAGGCCTTACCAATGTCTTATACAAACTCAACATAACATTCCATCTTCTGTACTCAATATGAAGGCCAATGTACTAAAAGCTTTCTTTCCGACCCTATCAACCTGTTTTGCCACTTTCAATGAATTATGTTCCTATATTCCCAGTTGCCTTCGTTCTACCACTCTCCTCAGTGCCCTATTATTCAGTGTGTAAGACCTACATGGTTGGTTCTGCCAAAGTTCAAAACGTTGAACTTGTTTGCATTAAATTCCATCTGCCATTTCTCGACCCATTTTTTCCTCTCCAAGCCATGATAGCCTTCCTCACTGTACACTACACCTCCAATCTTGATGTCATCAACAAATTGAAAAGCATTGAAAGGCTTCGATAGAGTGGATACAGACAGAATGTTTCCTATGGTGGGGGAGACCAAAGCCAGAGGACAGAATAGAGGGACATCCTTTTAGAACAGAGATAAGGAAGAATTTCTTTAGCTATGAATTGTAGAGTGTGGAAATCTTTGCCACAGGCAATTGTGGAGGCCAAGTCATTGGATATATTTAAGGCAGAGATTGACAAATTCTTGATCAGTCAGGAAATAAAGGGATACGGGGAGAAGGCAGGAGACTTGGGCTGAGGAGGAGAATGGACCAGCCATGATGAAATGGAGGAACAGGCTTAATGGGCCAAATGGTCTAATTCTGGTCGTATATCTTATGGTTTACGAACCAAATGGTTGAAGGGAAGTGGTTGTTCTTGAACCTGTTAATGTGAAACTTGAAGCTTTGGTACCTCTTGCCCAATAATAGCTGTGAAAAGATGGCATGGCCCAGGTGGCAGTAAACTTTGATAATGGATGCTGCCTTCTTGAGGTAACACCTCCTTAGAGACTAGATAGATAGATAGATATATAGATACTTTATTCATCCCCAAGGGGATATTCAACATTTTTCCAGTGTCCCATACACTTACTGTAGCAAAACTAATTACATACAGTATTTAACTCAGTATAAATATGATATGCATCTCAAATCACCCTCCCAAAAAGCATTAATAAATAGTTTTTAAAAAGTTCAATGGTTCAATGGTGGGGAAGGATATGTCAAAGATGTATTGAGCAGATATGCAACTAGTCAGGAGACATTCAATGGTATATCTGCAGGAGTGTGTTAGACCGTTCGATGACAAGCCAAATGTCCTTACCCTCTGAAGAAAATAAAGATGTTCGGACGCTTTCCTTATAATTGTATCTGTATTCTGGACCCAGAGCAGTTCATCAGATATGTTGACACTCAGGAATTTAAAGCTGCTGATTCTCTTCACCACCAATTCCCCCAATGATATCTGGTGTTTCCCCTCTTACTCCAGCAACCATCAGCTCTTTCATTTTGCTGCTGTTGAATCAGATGTTGTTTTTGTGACACCACTCAACTAAGTGACCCAGCTTATTCTAATAAGCTAACTCATTGGAATTGGTCATTTGTCCAACAACAACAGTGTCACTTGTGATTTTGAAGAAGCCATTGGAACTGTACTAAGCTGCATAGTCATGTGTACCGGGAGTAGACCAGGGAGCTAAGCACACAATTTTGAAGTGCACCTTTGTTGATGGTCAACATGGAGGAGATATTGTCACCAATCCTCATTGACTGAGGTCTGTTTCTGAGGAAGGTGAGTCTCCAGCTGTAGACCAGATACAGAGGCCTAGGTCTTGATGCTTGATGATGAGATTAGAAGGGTTGATTGTGCGGAACACTGAACTGTAGTTGCCTAATGTATGAGTTCCTTTTATCCAGATTTACTTGCTTCGTATGTCTCCTTTAAACCTTCACTCTCTCACCTCAAAGTTGAAAGTACTCATATTTCTCATTTCTACACTGGAAAAGAAGACCAACTATCTACTCCATCTATGCCTCTGATTATGATATGAACTTCTATCAGGTTGTCCCTGAGTTTCCAACATTCTGGAGAAAACATTCCAAGTTTATACAATTTCTCACGAACTTAATCAATTTGCAGATCAGACCCACACATAATTAAAAGTGAACATGTACCCACCCACTTAATCTTTACACTTTTATCACGTACTTTACTTCAGCTTGCTTGTGTTCCTTCAATCTACACAATGAATGATTTAACATTTGAAGCTGAAGATTACTCAGTGTTGGACAATGTTCAAACACATGATAATATTTTGAACAGCTTTTAAATTTGATGATTCACAATTTTTGTTCAAATCACAGGTTTTTCCATGTCCTGCATACCATATCTTCCAAATGGTACAGTTGTGATATTAGCAGAATAATTCTACATGCTGCATTACCCATTTGATATTCCATCAACTTCCACAGAGCTGTCTCAATTCTATTGACGTTTTCTAGTTGTTTAGTGGAGAACCATGGGGCACAATTGCAATAAAACATTGTAACGAAAATGCATCAGACTGTAATGAAACCAAAAGATGCTGCTGGTACAAGCATATTCTTACAACATACTTCCAAGTGTGTTGTAGAAATAAACATGATTCATCCGGAGAGTTGATACATTTTGGGGAAGATCAGACAATGTTGAAAACACTTAGAAATTCAGGCAGTGTGTCTTTAAGACTTAACATTTCAGGTCAGTGACCTTCAGAATTCTAAAAGTTTTTTTATAAATCAAACTAATTATCTTCACTGAAATCTAGGATTTCCTATATTCCAGATAATGTATTTTAGTGCTTCAAAAACAATGAGATGTGAAGAGGTAGATCATTTTTTATAACAGTGATGTTGGAAGTGCCTAACCTTGAAGAAATATATTCAATGGTTGGCTTCCTAAGTATAGTAGGTCAAGTTTGTGTGAATTTTAGGATGAAAAAAGGTATTGTACTGTCAATAAAGTTGAGGACTATCTTCATTAAGTGTTGTTTTTTTTCTTGCAGCTCCTGAACCTGTACACAGCAACACTCTGAGAGAAACAGTTCAGGTGATTGTTCATTGATGTTCAAACCCTGGAGATGGGCCTTAACAAAGGATCCTGATTTCCAATATTCAAGTGTAGAAAATGGTAAGAAACAAACCAAAATTTACATTAACCTTTTTTCCATTGGATTTTAATTTTCTTGTGATTACACTGCATGGCAACAGTATGCATACAGAAAATGGGAGAGAGAAGGTGTGAATACAATACAGTTAATCCAAGATTTTCACTACATTCTTTCTATTTGAACTCAAGCACTGTTTCTAACAAAGACATGAAATCAAGGTCATCAAATTTGGTTTGCCCTGAACTTAATTGGTCATCTGTAACTAAATTTTCATTGCAGACAGTGATCACAAAGCCAGCACTTCCTCTTTGAAAATGTATTTTTATTATACATTTCTAAATTTTAAACTGTCATGAGCGCCAGTTCAACAATATTTCATTAATAATTTCCACCCACTCAGGAATCAGTGTTGGCACGTAATCAACAATTGCAATAATAAATCAGCTGAATGGGCCATTTCTGTGTTTTTGAAAGTGTTGCTATCTTAATGAGCTCTGCTCCTCTGTAGTCATTTTCAGTACTGATAAATATGCACTCTGCCTTAAATTGCAGTCAAATGGCAAGCTATAGTTAACCTCCAAACTTTCAGTAGAATTCTGTCACATAAATCGGCAATTTGTTCAATTTATCTTAAGGTACTGCTTGTTTTATTCCAGACGATTAATGTCTCAGATACATAATTTATATATGCAACACAGAAAAAAATCCAAATGAGATTCTCAATTTTATGGTAATTATCAAAGTGACAGATATAAAATACACAGTCCTGACATTTAAACTCTATGTTTGGCACTGTTCTCATGATCAGGTATGTTTACTTCTGCAGCTAAACTGAAAAAGGATTTGTGAAAACTTCAGTATCATATCAAGTTACATCTCTGTATGTAGAATGGTAGCTCAATTTTGTCATGCCCATGTTAACATCATAAAATCCTAAAAACATATACATGGATGAATATTTCCAAAGGAGTATTTGATAATGCTAATTTCTTTACAAATTTAACACAAAATAGAACATCTTCATTTATGGTCAAGCAGAATCTTCTAATTATATGGAACTGGCTTACATGGCTAATCAGAATCTTATGGACCAGGAATTTTGAAAGCCTCTGGAAGTTACCGGCATCAAGTATGGATAGTTACTGATAGATAGGCAAATGAACCCCTTTGTATGATCATTCTTATCTACTGGGAATAATGGGAACTATTCCATAGAAAGTTTGCTCAATGCTCCATAGAACTCAAGGTCCCAGTGTAGTCTCCTGCCCTCTGCTTCTGTGGATATCCTCCACTTCCAAAAATCCAAGCAGAAACCTGTCAGTTCAGCAGCTCAAAATGTCCTGCTTTAGATCTCCCTGAAAAGTTTCAGCCTTCTGAGTCAAGAGCTGTGTAGGCTCGCCAGGCATTTATTTCTAGGTTTAAATATCTAATTTTATGACGGGACATTTGCACTACCTATTTACCTGAGACATGAAAATTAAACATAAATATTACTCCAGTGTAGAATGGAAAAGATTGAAACAGCCTTGTTGGAATATGGGATTCATGCCAAAGTTATCAGCAAGACTATCAAAGCCAGTGAGTCAGGACTAGTTCTCAAAGACACTGAGGGACAGAATGAACCACATATATATCAATCAACTGTACACTGTGCTCGGGATCAAATTGGAATCAGTAACATACTCTGGATGTCATTTACTCAGCAAACTTAGTTAATTTATTGAAACCGAAACCAATCACAGATCCATATCCTCAATTTCTTTTATAAAGCCTAACTAGATATTCAGTAAGATCTGACTGATTATTTTGGTACATCATCCATTTCAGAAGGTGATTTTAGTTCTAATCTTTTTCCAAGGATGCCTTTTTGGAATCATCTCTACCTCAATGAGATCTTAAGGTTCATATATATATATATATGTATATTCGATCATCAATAACTTAATTTAGAAGAAGTCAATCTCCATGACAATTCAGAACTGGGGAGCAGTGTAGGTCTTCTTACCTTGTGTTGTCTGCAGCAGTGATGGCAATTAAAGGAAGAGGCTTCAATGGAAGAGTTGTTGGTCTTGGTATACGTTCTGTTTCTGTTTTCTTTTCCAAGTCATGTTGTTCAGCCATTCTGAAGGCTAGTGGAGGAAGTTGCAGAGCATGAAATGAAAGTCTTCGTACAAGATATGGTTCCATTGCTGAACTCTGTGCTTCGGAACCCAAATGATCAGAGGCCGAGACTTTGTCCGTGCTCTGCACAACAAAAGGATAATTACTTGTAGCACGAGCATAGTTTATAAATCATAACCAACATTGTCTGTAACCATCATAGTCACCCTTTTCAAACCTTGTATTCTCAGATATAGCCAATCGCAACTTCCTCCTCCAATATCAGAATCAGAACAAGGTTTATTATTACAGACTTATGTCATGAAATTTATTGTTTTGCAACAGCAGGACAGTCTAGAACTGCTGCCCTCACAATTTCAGCAAACTGAGTTCAATCTTGACCATTTTTGTTGTCTGCGTTGAGCTTAAAAGTTCCCCCTATTCCATGTGGGTTTCATGTGGGAACAGAATTAGGCCATTCAGCCCATCATCTGCTCCACCATTCCATCATGGCTGATCCAGGACCCCACTCAACCCCATACATCTGCCTTCTCACCATATCCTTTGAAGCCCTGACCAATCAGAAAATGATCAACTTCCACCTTAAACATACTCAAGACTTGGCCTATACCACAGTCTGTGACAAAGCGTTCCACAGATTCACTATTCTTGTGCTAAAAAAATTTCCTCCTTAACTCTTCTAAAAAGTCACCCTTCAGTTTTGAGGCTGTGCCCTCTAGTTCCGGATACCCCCTCCATAGGAAACATCAACTCCGCATCCATCCTATCCAGTCCTTTCAACATTCAGTAGGTTCCGGTAAGATCCCCACGCATTCTTCCAAATTCCAGAGAGTACAGGTCCAAAGCTGCCAAATGCTCCTCATATGCTCCTTCATTCCTGGAATTATCCTCCTGAACCTCCTCTGGACTCGCTCCTTTTTGAGATCACATCCTTTTTGAGATACGGGGCCCAAAATTGTTGACAATACTCTAAGTGTGACCTGACTAGTTTCTTATAAAGCCTCAGCTTTATCTCTTTGCTTTTATATTCTATTCACCTTGAAATAAATACCAACATTGCATTTGCCTTCTTTACCAGACTCAATTTGTAAATTAACCTTCTGGGAGACTTGCACGAGGATTCCGAAATCCGTCTGCACCTCTGATGTTTGAACCTTCTCTCCGTTTAGGCAATAGTACACACTATTGTTCCTTTTACCAAAACGCATTATCATACATTTTCCAACACTGCACTCCATCAGCCACTTTTTTTGCCCATTCTTCTGATGTATGCAAGTTCTGCTTCAAATGCATTGCTTCCTCAGCACTATCTACTCCTTCACCTATCTTTGTGCCATCCACACACTTTGCCACAAAGCCATCAATTCCACTATCTAAATTGACAAAAAATGTGAAAAATAGCGGTTTCAATACTGACCCCTGAGGAACACCAGTAGTCACCGGCAGCCAACCAGAGAAGGCTCTTCTTATTCCCACTCACTGCCTCCTGCCAGTCACCCATTTCTCTATCCATGCCAGTATCTTTCCTGTAATGCCATAGGATTTTATCTTGTTAAGCAGCCTCATGTGTGGCAACTTATCAACTGCCTTCTGAAAATATCAGATGTCTTCATGGTAAAGATATCAAAAAAAAGGTCTGGTAATCTGGCTGCTGAACATTAAGTGTGGTGTACTGAAAGTGCTCCTTAATAAGCAGACTTGTATCACACATTCACCCTCATGAAAGGAAAAAAAAGGGTAATGCCTCAGGTCAATAACCTTTCACCATACCCCTGCAATCCAGCTTTTTGAAACAGAATCACTATTTCAGGTCAATGTCTTTGCATCAGTATTGGTGAGAATAACTATTTTAGACTTTTGAGGTAGCATTTTACCAAATGTGGCTCAAGACGCAAAGGTGAAATTGAGATCAATGAGCATCAGTGGGACATCCTTTCAATACTGGTGCCATATTTCATACAAAGGAAGGTAACTGTAGTTGTTGGAGGTCAATCATCCCAGTCTGGGAATATCAATGTAGGAGTTCCTCATGCTACTGTCCTGAATCCAACTATCTCCAGCAGGATTAAATCATAAATTCCATTGCAAAAAGTTTAAAACTGGCTTCAAGTTTTAAAATCACTTAATGGAACTTAAACCACAAATTATCCTCATGCTTTGAGATTCAAAGAATAGTCAACTCCCATTCCTCTTTCTGATCTTTGTCATTATCTTTTCCCAATACCTGTCACCACATCTGCCTGAACTTCTTTTGATCGTACAGTCAGAAGAGGGGATGCAGAATGTTCCAAATGAACCACTCCATGCCCGCATTCAGCAAGATCTAGACCATACAGTGTCACCATGCAAATTGAGAGCTCTGCTTTCTATCCAATACTTTGTGGTGCTCAGATACGGTGAATTCCTGCTCCCTCAACTTCAATTATCTAACAGTGAAGTATCACCCAAACTACCTGGCAGGTGAGTTCACATCAGCTATCCTGACAGCAGACTACATCTCAGTTTAGGCAGATGTGAAATAGGCACTCAACGAACTATACTTCATGGTCAACAGTCTTGAAACAAATGCTCAGAGGCCCTCATCAACATTGCTGTTGATTTCAACCAGGCCAACATCAAAAGTGTAGCCAAAATACTACCAGGATGTCTTCTGTCCCATCAGAGTGCCAAACAACCATTTCTCCCCAACCATCAAAGATGCCTAGGACACACTCAGCCCACACTTTGGGAAATCAGATGATCAGGTCGTGCTCCTTCACCAAATCAGAAGCTATTCAGAACTTGTTTGCGGATACAGATGAGTCTCTACACTACTGCTTTGAGTTGGTTAACTGATCTACATTCAAAGACTTAGCATTTAGCTTTAATGAGTCTGTCAGCACCATTATGGACTTTACCAGCAAGTGTGTTGAGAACTGCGGACCAAAGAAGATGATCATAGCAGTTCCAAATTGGAAACCATGGATGAACAGGGCAAACCACTCCCTACTGTAGCATTCAAATCTAATGACCCTGACTTTTACGAGGAAATGAGATGTGAACTGAGACATCTGTAAAGCTATAAGGGGTGCCAGGAGACAATACCAGTCCCAGATCAGCTGTAGTTGTGGCAGAGATTATATGCTGTAAAAGATGAAGTCAGAAAGCACTGCTGACAATAGCACATCCCTTCCAGATGGACTTAATGCATTCTAAGCATGTGTTGAACAGAAACAGATCGATAGGTTCTGGGGCTCAATACTTCCGCCATGATTATCCTGAACATACATGCCAAAAAGCCTGCGTCTTCAGTCCCCTATCTACTCTCTATATACTCACAACTGCATGGCCAGGTTCTATTCTAACTCCATCTACAAATCTTCAAATGATACCATGAAGTGGGCCACATCACAATTGAAGATGAGTCAGAGTATGGGGAACAGATAGAGTGCTTAGTAAGATGGTGTCACGACAACAACCTTTCCCTCAACATCAGCAAAGGAGCTGGGCTTTGACTTTAGGAAGAGGGGGTGGGGTGTTGCATATGCTGCTGTGTACATCAGCAGTGCTGAGATCGAGGGGGTTGAGAGCTTCACGTTCCTGTGAGTGAACATCACCAATAACTGGTCCTGGACCAGCCACTTGCCCTGAGCCAAACAAGCTCACTTGTACCTCTGCTCCCTCAGAAGGCTAAAGATACTTGGCATGTCCACTATGGCCATCACCAATTTTTATCAATCTATCTTAGAAAGATTTCTATCCAGAGGCTTCACTACTTGGTAAGGCAACTGTTCTGCAAGGGACCAAAAGAGACTGCAGAGAGTTGTAGACACTGCTCACCACATCACAAAACCAGCTTCCCTGCATTTCTCACTGGTTCGGTAAAGCAGCTAACATAATCAAAGATCCTACCACTCCGGACTTTCTCCCTCCTCCCCATTCCCAAGGCTGAAAGCATGTACCAGCAGGCTCAAGGACAGCATCTATCCTTTTCTTGTAAGACTATTAAACAATCCCCTAGTATGATAAAAATGGACACTTGACCTCAGAATCTACCTCATTATCACGTTACACCTTATTATCTATTTGCACTACAATTTGTCTATAACTAACGTTTTATTGTGCATACAAGTTGATCTGCATGAACAATATACAAAACAAGTTTTTCACTGTACTTCACTACTTGTGACAATAAACCAATTTACAACATTCAGTGATGGTCAAATATGTTAAGTAACATGTGCGCTACAAAGAGTCTGGCAATGCCAATACAGATCACCAAGGATCTCACATGGTCTGACATTTACAAAGACAGGTGTGTAAAAAGGGCCTGAAGGATCATTGGGGACCAGAGTCACCCCAACCACAAACTGTTCCAGCTGCTACCATCCGCAAAACAGTACCACAGCATAAAAGCCAGGACCAACAGGCTCCAGGACAACTTCTTCCACCAGGCCATCAGACTGATTAATTCATGCTGATACAATTGTATATCTATGCTATATTGACTGTCCTTGTGTACATACTATTTATTACAAATTGCTATGAATTCCACTTTGCACATTTAGACAGAGATGTAATGTAAAGACTTTTAGTCCTCATGTATATGAAGGAGGTAAGAAATAAAGTCAATTCAATTCAGTACAAAGGAATTAAACTTTGCCTTCACAGATGCTGCTTAACCCTTTGTGTTCCTCCAGCAGTGCTTGTTTCAGATTCTAGCATCTGCAGTCTCTTTTATCTCTACTTTACAATATGCCCCTGTTTACAATGTGCAACTTGATAGTTATGAATCTTAAGGCCCAATATCAGGTAGGCGAGGGCATCAGAAGAGAATAGTCGTTCCTCTAAAATGAACCAAGAATTGTAAGCTAATGTCAATTTCCAGGTTTACACTAACCACATCCAGCTGTGTAAAAAGGGCCCAAAGGATCATTGGGGACCAGAGTCACCCCAACCACAAAGTGTTCCAGCTGCTACCATCCGCGAAACAGTACCGCATCCTAACATCCTAAACAACATTGGCATGGATCAGCCCATCAAGATGACATTAGCCTCAGCCAATTCTGCAAACTTTGTATTTCATGACCAATTTCACTCCCTTCCCCAACTATTATTTCAGAGTCAACTACAGTATATGGAATGTAACACCGGTCAATGTATGAGACATTTGAGGGGTGATTGATACGTTCGTGGCCTGAGGTAGAAGGAGTCAAATTTAGAAGACCTAGCACATCTTTCAACATAGTCCCATCCTACATTTACACACTTAGACCAGTGGTCGTGGAGCATACGATCCCTTCTTTTAGAAGTCGGCATCTTGGACCTGCAGAAGTGGTCGGTGATTGATGTTAGTGGCCCAAGTTAGAAGGAGATGAGTTATACAGCTCTCGTTACATGCACATGCAGTTCAACTCTTTGACTGATTATACAGAAAGTTTGAAGTTAATAACTCATCTCCTCCTACTTTAGGCCACGAGCTTATCAATCACCCCTGCTGTTGACCACTTCTGAAGGTCCAAGATGCCAACTTCAATAAAGAAGGGATCATATGCTCCACAACCGCTGGACTGAGTGTGTAAATGTAGAATGGGACTATGTTGAAAAATAAATGTGCTAGGTTTTCTAAAATTGACTCCGACCTTAGGTCACGAACATATCAATCACCCCTCATATAATATTTTGGCCTTGCATTTGTAAGTTTCTCCAACAGCTTGTGAGTACATTAATTAATGCTCCAAGCAATCTAACATTGATTGCTGTCCAAATGGTAGATCTGTCATCATTTAACAAAGAGCAGAGGTAGAAGTTGCAACATTCAAAGACAACTGATTTGATTTATTCTTTTAGTGGAATGGGTTGGTAAATTACAAGTCAGCATTTTGTGATTCCTCAGAACATTTTTCAGTGTTAGCAGAGTTCACAATTTACAGGAGTTATTTTAGCAAGGATTGCTCACCACATTATTTTATAATGTATTCTTGTCTACCCTCTGGAGCTTTTGAACAAAACTAACTAGTGTTTCATGTCAATATCAGCAACAAATCAAATGTGCAAGAATTCTTGGAGCATTAAGCAATTTTTTTAAATTGACAGCTACCACCAAGGGAACATTACTCTTGAAACAGAGACAAAAAAAAAATCATTTCAATCTGTTCTTAGTTAATGAATTAACCCTTCTTAAAAGGGAAACTTGCATAACTAACTATTATACTTGGAATTGAATTAAAACCATTTTTAACTAAAACATGATTGCACACAATTTAGACATCCAATAATGCACTTCACAGATATTGAACAAACTCCATGTAATATCCTGTGAGACAAACTAAAAAAAAAATCACACAGGAATTTTACTTATTTGCAAAATCTAATAATACCCTGACATACCATTCTGCCAATTATTAGACTTCTGTTGGTAATACAAACCCTTATTAGTCAAAATCAATATTCTGCAGGTGCTGGAAATCTAAATCAAAAACAGGAAAATAAACAAAAATACTCTTCAAGGCAGAAAACATAGATGGTAAAATGTAGAATTAATGAGATGGGTTTTAATTTCAAAAAGCACGTGTGTCAGATTTACATTGTAGAAAACCCAAAACGAGGGCCCAGCTCATCTCAGCATGTGAAGATATTAAGGTTTCATCCAACAGTATGTAACAATCAACAGAATAACACAAATCTATTCAATTCTGTGGAAGTAACAACTTGGAGAGATATATCATGTGTACTGTATCAACTGCGTCTATAGTCCAAATTCCCTCCTCTGTGTCTAGTCTCTTGGATAGGTCTTGAAAATGCTGCACTCAGCAGAGGAAGAGAATTTTTAAAAATACCTCAAGAAAGTGTTAAATCAATTTTTACCGCGTGAGGAAATACAATCAGGTACAGTAAACATCTAATTCTCCAAACTCTGAATAAGAAAATACTTATAAAATCTTCACAGTATTACTGAATACATCACCTGTCAGACTCAGGATGACTGTGTTATATTCACCTCCCATACTTTGAAGTGCCGTCTATTGTGCTTTATACTTTTGAGAATCTTTTTCTCTGTAAATATTTTCTTGTGGTTTCCTGTATACATTCAACACTGTGGCCAGATTGTGCTTGAACTTCAACCATAGGTTTTCAGATGATACCACGGTAGGGGGCTGAATTTCAAACAATGATGAGACAGAGTACAGGAAGGATCTGGAGAGCCTATTGTCATAGTGTCAACACAGCAACCTTCTCCTCAATATCAACAAAACAAATGAGCTAGTCATTGGCTTCAGAATGTGGGTAGAGTACACACTCCTCTTTGTATTAAAATTTCTGAGGTGGAGATGGTAGGGAGCTCCATGTTCCCAGTCGTAAATAACTCCAGTAGTTTAATCCTGGTCCAGCCATGTAAACACTATAGCCAATAAGGTACACCAAAATCTCGACTTCCTCTCAAGATTGAGGAAATTTAGCACATCCCCAATGACCCTCACCAATTGTTTTATAGATGCACCATAGAAAACATCCTATTTTGTTGCAACATAGTGTGGTACAGAAATACTCTGACCTAGGCTTCGAGAAATTTCTGAAAGTTACACAAAATCTGTCACAAAAACCAATGTCGCTCCTGTTGCTTTGGGAAGGCAGCCAACATAATCAAGGACATCTTCTAACCTGGTCATTCTCACTTCCCAAGTAACACAAACTAAATGCTGGAAGAACTCAGCAGATCAGACAGCATTTATGGAAAGGAACAGTTGAGAACAGTTCTTCTGATGAACAGTCTGGACCTGATGAAGGGGCCCCACCCAAAATGTCTTGACTGCTAATTCCTTTCCATAGATGCTACCTGACCTGCTGAGTTTCTATAGCATTTTCTATCATAAGTGTTAGCTGGTTTTCCAGCATCTGCAGAACCTCTTGCGTTTATTATTCTCACTTCTCTCCAATACCTCTGGACAGAGGATACCAAAGCTAGAGAAGGAATCCATGGGACAAAATTAGTCCTCTGGAAGATCAGAATGGTAATCCATCCGTGGAGCCAAAAGAGATGGGAGAGATCTTAAATGAATTTTTTCATCTGTATTTACTCAGGAGAAAGACACAGTTAACAGAAGTAAGCAAAAAGGCATCAACTTCATGGACCCTATACAGATTAGAGAAGAGGTGTTGTTTGCTGTCTTGAGGCAAATTAGGGTGGATAAATCCCCAGGGCCTGACAAGATGTTCCCTCAGACCCTAAGGGGGAGCAAGTGCAGAAATTGTTGGGGCCCTAGCAGAGATAACTTGAATCTGCCTTAGCAACAGGTGAGATAACAGGTGGATAGCCAATGCCATTCTGTTGTTTAAGAAAGGCTCTTAAAATAAACTCCTATATTAGAGGCATGTGAGTCTGACATCAGCAGTGTGAAAGTCATTGGAAGGTATTTTAAGGAACTGGATACATAAGTATTTGGCTAGATATGGACTGATTAAGGATTGTCAGCATTGCTTTGTATGTGGTAGGTGGGATCTAACCAATCATACAGAGATTTTTGAGGAAGTTCCTAGGAAAGTTGATGAAGGCAAGACAGTAGGTATTGTCTACATGGACTTCAGCAAAGCATTTGACAAGGCCCTGCATGGGAGGTTGATCAAGAAGGCTCAGTCACTCAGCATTCCAGCTGAGGTAGGAAATTGGATTTGACATTGACTGGGAGGTCTGGGTCCAGTGGAATGTCACAGGAATTGGTGCTGGATCCACTGTTTGTTATCTTATATAAAGTAGTTAACTGGATCGGCAAAATTGTAGATGACACTAAGAATGGGGTGTAGTGGACAGCGAGGAAGGCTATCATGGCTTGCAGCGGGATCTGGACCAGCTGGAATATTGGGCTGAAAATGCAGATGGAATTTAATACAGTCAAGTGTGCGGTGTTGCAGTTTGGTAGAACCAACTAGGGTAGGTTTTACACAGTGAACAGTAGGGCATTGGGAGTGGGGTAGAACAAAGAGATCTGGGAATACAGGTCCATAATTCATTGCAATTGGCATCAGAGTTTGATCGGGTCATTAAAAAATGCTCTTGGCACATTAACCTTCATAAATCAAACTGAGGCCTACTTTGGAGTATTGGGTGCAATTTTGATCACCTACATACAGAAAAGATGTAAACAAGGTTGAAAGAGAACAGAGAAAATTTACAAGGATGTTGCAGGGTCTGGGGGGCCTGAGTTATAATGAAAGATTGAATAGGTTAGGACTTTATTCCTTGGAACGTAGAATTTTGAGGGGCGATTTGAAAGAGGTATACAAAATTATGAGGGGTATAGATAGGGTAAATGCAAGCAGGCTTTTTCCACTGAGATTAGACGTCATGGGCTAAGGGTGAAAGGTGAAAAGTTTAAGGGGATCATGAGGGGAAACTTCTTCACTCAAAAGATCATGAGTGTGTGGAGCCAGCGCAAGTGGTGCATGCAAGTTCTATTTCAAGAGATTAAGAGAAGTTTGAATAGGTACATGGATGGTAGATGTATGGAGGGCTGTGGTCCCAGTGCAGGTTGATGGAAGCAGGCAATTTAAATGGGTCAGGACAGACCAGATGGGCCAATCGGACTGTTTCTGTGCTGTAGTTTGCTATGACTCTACAACTCTAAAATGTATCACCAAGCCCAAGGACAACTTCTACAAGATTCTTGAATAAACCTCTTGTACAATAAAGAACACCTACTCTCTCACTCTACCCCATCATGCTGCCTGCACCTTATTTGACTACATGCACCGCATTTTCTCTGTAACTGCAATATTATATCATGCATTCTGTTACTGTACCTTTGATTTTCCTTTCATACTGCATCGATGTACATATGTATGAAATGATCTAAATGATGCAATGCAAACAAAGCTTTCCACTGTAGCTCGGGACATGTAATAATACAAATCACTAAAATCAAATTAAGAAACCCATTAAAATAATTTTTGCATATACTTCAAACTAAAATAAAATACAAAATACTACTGGCTAATGGAAGTGACCAAAATACCTCTTTCCTAAATGAATCCATAATTTTCCCAAAATGACTTGACTGATATTTACAATCCCTTCAATTTTGCAACATTTGCTAATTTGCTACTGAAACCATTGTATTTTCTCCCCCAGAAGGTGCTAGCATTCTAAAGCTGACTCCGCCATATACCACCAGATCTGCTTGGGGCCCACACTTTCATTTCTCAATCTTTGAGGAAGTGAATCCCTTACCAGAACAGAACCAGCAGTGTTTGGTTCAAATCCTGACAAAGGTTGATCCTTTCATTACACTGAGACTACAGTCAATGGCCATTTTATTAGCTACCACTCGTATCTACCTCCTATTCACAGAGTGTATGATCGTGATCGTCATCCATTTCAAAGTTTGCCATGTTGTGCATCCAGAGATGCTCTTCTGCACATCACTGTCTTAATGCATCCTATCAGCATGAACCAGTCTGGCTATTCTCCTCTGACTCTCCCTTAAACAATGTGTTTCCATCCACAGAGCTGCTGGTCACTGGATGTTTTGTGTTTTTCGCAGCTTTCCCTGTAAACTCCAGAGACTGGTGTGGTTGAAAACCCCAGATGCCCAGCAGTTTCTAAGATACTCAAACTACTATTCCACAGTCATAGTCACTTAGTTCACATTTCTTCCTCATTCTGATGTTTGGTCTGAACCTCTTGACCATGTCTATGTGCTTTTATGCATTGATTTGCTGCTACATGACTGGCTAAACAAGTAGGTGTACAGGTGCACCTAATAAAGTAGCAGTTCCCTGCAGTCTCAAAGTTTGTTTGTGAACTCAGGGAGTCAGAGCCCTCAATTTACGATTCTCAGAATCATTCCTTATTTTGTGCCATTGGCAACTGCAGGGAAAGGAGGAAGTTTAAGTCCACAAACTTGAGTAGGGAATCCTAATTAAGGTTGAGACCTAGCAAAAGCATACCCTGCCTACAAAACTTCGCATTGTGTTTACATGTTTCATCAGACATCATATTCATTTTTAATGGAAAAGTACTGTAATTGGCAAGCTTTGTGTAAGCAGATAACAGAGTAATTACAAGGATTAGTGGTCAGTAGCAGCTTTGTTAACAGTACCAGGAAAATGGCTGAAAATGCTTTTTGAATTAGATTTCAGTTACTGAATGCTGTCCAAGGGTCTGAACAAGATAAGAATTCAAAATAAGCAGGTGATAATGAATCAGTGGCCAGTTTTGTCCAATTAACTCAGGTCAGTATTCATGCCATGTACTTTCCAGAACTCTCTTTGTGGAGTCAACATATTTTGAACCTGTGCAGCCTGCAGAATTCTAATGCATGCAATCAACATCAGAAGCTGGGAGATAAAAAATGAGGGTTCCTCTTATAATTGTTAAAGAGCTAATGTGGATTATCTGAAGAAAATTGGAGATCACTGAGAGGAAGAAGCCCTCTTCTGGCTTTACATTTCAAAGGGGGGCCAAAAGTAGTTTAGACATAACTCCACCTTCCCTACTGTACTGATAGATACATCAGCTCACAGCACTGTCCTATTCCAGCAAGTCTATGTCCCAGAACTTCCTTCCCATTTGATCTTAGGAATATCACTCTCTATGTCCTCTCTATTCCCACACCATTGATTTTCCTCTCCATGTTTGCAAATATCAAAATGATTTTATGCTATGTTCTGTACTCGGAATGTTTCTAAAACCATTGTAGAAAAGGTGAACTCCAAAAAGTCAAGCCCAAATGCCTTTGTTCCTGTTTGAAATATATAACTAGAAATCACGAGTCATTTTGCATGTTTGCCTCCTTCTCTCACGAGAGGATCTTCAATCCCCTTTGGGTCCTTAAACATTCCCTTTCAACAGTTTACGCAGAGTTCCCCCTAAGGCGTGTGTATACACACACACACACACCTTTTTCTACTAGCACACCAAGGAACTTAAATTGTGCACTAAAGGTTGTCACCCTCTACCTTGTTGACATGTTAAACTTATTTCATGATTGTGAAAAATCACATTTCATTTTCTAGTTTCTGATGTGGACAGTGTTGACAATGTAGAGTTGGTGATGATTTGTCTCCAGGTTTTAGAGCTGGCTGATTTATACTTTTTTTTAAATGAAGAAATTATTCAGTGCACACATGTCACTCGGGCAAAAGATTGCACAGCACAAGATTTTTGTGCACACTAGTCATTAAAAATTAGAGGGAACATTGTGTTTACCATCTTGAAGCAACAACAACAGTGTTTCCAGATTCTGAGAGCCCTCTCTATGGCCTGAATTCTCAGAATTTCTATCCTAATCAGTTTGACCTTTGGATCCCCCTTCAAGTATAGAAGGGTGAAAGGGGATTGCATTGAAACCTTTTGAATGCTGAAAGGCCTAGACAGTGTAGATGTGGAAAGGATGTTTCTTATGGTGGGGGAGTCTAGGACAAAATGGCACAGCCTCAGGATAGAAGGACACCCATTTAAACCAGAGATGTAGAGAAATTTCTTTAGCCAGATGGTGGTGAATTTGTGGAATTTGTTGCCACATGCAGCTGTAGAGGCCAGGTCATTGGGTATATTTAAGACAGAGATTGATAGGTTCTTGATTGAACATGGCATCAAAGGTTATGGGGAGAAGGTCAGGAACTGGGGTTGAGGAAGGAAAAAAGGATCAACCGTGATTGAATGGTGGAGCAGACTCAATGGGCCAAATGGCCTAATTCTGCTCCTATGTCTTATGGACTCCTTACAGGCTGCTGGCATAATAGCATTATGCGAACCATTATGCTACTGTGGTCTGAAACGATACACCCTTGGGATGCAAGGTGAGTTAACAAATGTCATCCAAAATTGGCTTGGTAATGGGAGGCAGAGGGTGATGATGTGAGGTTGTTACTGTGATTGGAAGCCTATGACTAATGATGTACCATTGGGATCAGAGCGACAACACTTCAAGTCTGGTATATATTAACAGAGAAAGTTTGGGAAAGTTTGCATATGCCACAAAAATCTGCAAGTGTTGTTGATAGTAAGGATAGATGTGTCTTTTAAGATGGTATTGATTATTCACTAAGATGTGTAGAGCAATGATAGTTGGAATATAATCATGCTAATTGCAATGTGAAGTAATTTGGGATAACTAGTAAAAGATATACACAATAAATGATTGAGCCCTCAAGAATTCTGAGGAACATCAGGACTTCAGTTCCAATCCAAGGATTCCTGAAGTTACCAGCACAGGTAGATAAGACAGTAAAGACAGCATAGGAAAATTTGCCCTCATTAACTAAAGAATACAAAAGCAAGGAAATTATAGCAGAACTCTATAAGCTATACAATTAATAGCACAGCTTGGGTACTACTGCAGCATAGTAGGAAGGATATGGATTGCATAGATGAAGGTGCAAAGGAAGGGTAGCGTTTCAGTAATGAACAGAGTCTGGGTCTGTTTACCCTGGAGCAGAAGATGATTGCGGGAGGACCGAATGGAAGATAAAAAATGTTAGGAGTGGTATTGGAAGAGCAGGAAACATATACACAGCAGAGGTATCACAAACTAGAGACCATAGACTTCAGGTCATAGTGAAAGGTTTAAAATAAATCTGAGGAAAAACTTTTTCAGCTAAGGGGTGACTGAAATATGGGTGGTGGAGGCAGATGCTCACACTGTGTTTAAGAAGTATCATGATGAACAGTTGAAATGCCAAAGCATGGAAGGCTGGGGACTGAGTGCTGGCAAATGAATTAGATAGTTATCATGGACTTGCTGGATCTAGGAGCTGGTGCCATGCTGTATGACTTCCTGACTGTGGCAACAAACTCAGAAGAAAATGCTGGGATATGAGCTATTTGTTCCCCTGGCATTGCAACATGGAATTCTCTCCATTTCTCTGCCAAGACCATCACATCTTACACTATTCCAAAGCAACAAATCATCTTGGGAAGAAAGGCAGTGGAGACAAATCTTCCTCTAGTCAATCATACCTCAGTAGGGGAATCATGAGCTTATATGCAAAAGTGAGAAAATTGGATAAGTCTCAGCGAGCAAAAGCAATTAGAGTATTGTGAATTCATCTGAGAGTACCTGTCTCAGCCTTGATTGCTAGATTGTATGCCATTTCATAATGTGACATGTTTATTTGCTGATCTAGCTGCCCAATGGTTTGACTCAATGGAAGAGTAATAGTGATACAATGTTTTCTACTGCCTTAAAGAAAGTTTTCACGTACAACACAAGTTTTTATAAAATAAACTGCAGTTTAATTTCCAATTCTCTCTAGTGCTCTGTTGAAATGTTGCTATTACAATTCAGTTGAATTACATTCTGAATGAATCAATGAGTTATTAGTTTTCTCTACAAATTCATGCTCACTGTCACAGTTAAGCTTCTTCTACTGTTTTTTTTAAATATAATGTGACCTGCACTGAGTTTGTAGGCCTTTTTGACACACTACCTTGAGAATTATCATTCAGAGTTAACATTAATAAAATTATGGCATGCTTTCACATTAATGTGCAAGAATTCAGGAAATCCTTAGAAGATGTGACCTTGCATAGAGTTTTACAAATTCTAAGCTCATTTGCTCCAGGACAATGAAAACAAGGAAGCAGCAATAAGAATTCACACTTTGATGATAAACTGGATTAATAATTCAGAATGTGAAATATATTTTGGATGCACTATCAAAGCTCTATTAGAACTACATCAGAAGCACAGAGCATGCAGTACAGTGCAGAAGCAGGCCCTTCAGCCCATTATGTCTGTGCTAATCCAAACCAATCCCTCCATCCCCGCCTGTTCATCTACTCTTCTAAATGCCTCTTCAGTGTTGCTTTTGCACCTGCTTATATACTTTCCCTTAGCAGCATTTTCAGGTGCTAACACCTCTCAGTGTTTAAATGAACTTGCCCTTCACTTCTCCTTTAACTTTTCCCTCTCTCTCCTTAAAGCTATGCCCTCTCACAAGCAATATTTCTACACTGGAAAAATAGAGATTCTGATTGTCTACCTTATCTATGTCTTTAATATTTTTTATAAACACCTAATGGATCTCTCTTCGATCTCTCATTCCAGAGAAAATAATCCAAGCTTGTCTTTATGGTTTACACCCTCTAATCCAGGCAGCATCTCAGTAAGCCTCTTCTGAACCCTCTCCAAAGCCTCACATCAATGACCAGTGCGCGCAAAAGTCTTGTGCGGTGCAACTTTTTGTCCAGTGACAACAACACGTGCACAGAATTTCATATATAGGAGGTATTCATCTTAACAGCTAGCAAAACACTGTCAATAAGAACTTTGATCTCCTCTAGGTTTGATCATTTTCACTCTCATTCATCTGCACTCTCACAAAACATATATAGCAGGTCTGTAGCAGGTAACAAAGGATTTTCTCATCCAGAGTTTTTGCACACCGACCATATGTGATTTGCTTGTTAAATGACACTTTAATAATTCAAGTTTCCAAATATCACTATTTCTACCGACTTGCAAATTCTCCAGCAACTTTTGCATTGCAACAATACACAGAGTTAACACCAATTTCTGTATTGTACTTAAATATTTCTACTGTTTCATCAAGCATTCCGCTTTAAATGAACTAGCAGTTCCCTTGCACTTCATGCCCCTTGGAATTAGATATAGTGAATCAATAATTTCTTCAATAAAAACTGTATAAATAAGCCAGTTCTAAAACCTGCAGACAAATCATTGCAAATCCATGTTGTCAATGTCTGCATCAGAAACCGGAAAAGGAAATGTGATTATGAATGACTGTGAAATATACTTAACATGCTAACAAGGTAGAGGGCAACTATCTTTAATGCGCAGTTTAAATTTCTTTGTGCGCTAGCAGAAAAAGATGTGTGCGCGTACATATGTGCACACCTTAAAGGGAACATTGCTCCACATCCTTCTTGTAATGGGGCAACCAGAACTGCACACAATATTCCAAGTGCAGCCTGGATCTGTAATCATCTAATAAATATCAACACAATTCAAATCCACAAAGGTCTGAATAGCAAAACCACGTTTGACTTCCTATTTGTGGTGATAGATTTTCTTTTTTTTTTACAAGGAAATCAAAGTAGAAGAATGCTTCATGAAATGTCTAATTTTGCTGATTTAAGTTGATGCAATTAAAAAATCAGTGAGGTTTTATAATGAAAAGCAATAGACTAGATACCTATCCTGGCAAAGCACAAAATATTATACTTTTGAAAACTGCATTAAGATTTGGGTAACCTATTTTGCTCACATTTCTAAATGAATTAGTGCCAGTAATTAATGTGGCAAGGAATATTTGGTACAAAATTTTGTTTACCCTGATACTTCAGTCCATTTCACTCAAGTGATATCATCAGATGCACAATAATCCCAATTAATTTCCAGTGAGATTTTCAACTACATTGGTCTAAATCACATGAGTTGACCTGCAAAAGAACAAACTTTTAATATTTCTGTAGCTGAAAACTGAATACTATTTAAAAGGTCAGACTAATCTCTATCCCAGTCCAAGGCAGATTGCTGCCCAGCTCTCTGCCAAACTAACCTCAAGTGGCTTCAGCAGATTCCAGTTCAAAATTAAGTGGCTGGACAACCAAAAGAATGACTGCAAAATCAGAAATGCCCATTAGGCATGAAAAACCAAAGGAAGCAACTAGCAGAGGAAGCACTCATCGAAAAACAAAAAAAAACAGCAGGGAGGTCCTAAGGAGCTGAGTGCTTGGATTTCCAAGAGCTTTGGACAACAGTCAACTATCCATTTATACAACACCTTTCACAAGCTGTTACAGAGCTTCTCATGTTAAAGTAAACATTACTAGGCTAACAGAAAATGCTACAGGCAGTTAACTCAAACACACCCAGGTATAGCTACCACAAATACTGAGAAAAAAAATAACTTGAGTCCTCCCAGGAATTTCTTTGACATAGTTTCCTGTGATCTTTTCCATCCATCTGATTGAGCACATTGATGCACCATCAATAACTCACACCGAGACGTAAGGTGAGATATCGGCTTTTATTGACTGGAAGAAGGAACCAGGAGTGAGTGTCTATCATACAATGTCCTGGAGACTGAGGCCGAGCGTCAGGCCTCAGATCTCCTTTATATAGGGGCCTGTGGGAGGAGCCACAGGAGCAGTCAGCAGGGGGGCGTGTCCCGACAGGCACATAGTTCACCACACACATGGCACTTCAGTTTGACATATTATCAGTCACCACAGCCGACAGTAGCCATTCTCTCAGTATGCCATTGCAGTGATAGTCTAGATTATCAGCTGATCTGCAAACAGGACTTGAAACAACAACCATCCAATCTGAGGTGAGCTGGGACTTTGCAAAATTGATCCCAAGCATAAAGACAATGGGAATTGGTTTATTATGGTCACATGCCACCAAGATACAATGAAAAGCTTGTAATGGTGCATAAAGGAGGCAAAAAACTAAAATAGCAATATAAGAGCTACAGAGGAAGTGCAGTAAGCGACAAGATCATACTGAGGTAGATTGTAAGGTCAGTTACCTAATCAGGAGCATTTGTAGCACTTCGTATTTTGGACCTTAGGCAATGCTGAAATTTGCTGCCACAAGTACCAATGAAGGTCAACACTTTTCATCTGTGTTTACACGATTGGTTCACATAATTAAGTCCATCCACTTGCTCCTCTTTGACATTCCTTTTGTACAAGCACAGCCAGGTTCATTGGAAAACCAATGCTACTTAATCTCTCACCAATTAACAAGTAACTTGATTTAATATTTTTGCACAAAGTAGATGATTTTGCATTTTCCACATTATACTATATCATCTGACATTCTTTGCACAAAGTGGATAGTTCTGCATTTCTCCACATTATACTATTTCATCTTTCGTACTTCTGTCTGTCACTTGGTTTGTCTACTTCCCTTGAAGCCTCTTCACATCCTCCTCCACAAGCAACATCGCAGCTAGTCTAGCATAGTCAGCAAACTCAAAAACATGTTGCCCTCTCAGCCAAATTGTTGACGTTATTGTGTACCTCATTAGTCACACCTGAAAAAAATACTTGTTCTTTGTTTTTAGTTCAATTCACCAATTATCAATCCATTCGTAATTCTCAATCTATGACAATACCCTAATTTTATGTCCTATAAGCTTGCAGGCCACCTTATTGAAATTCCAAATACAATGAACGTATTCCACTTTATCTTATCTACTCGTCACCTCCTCAAAGAACATCTGCAAATTTGTCAAACATGATTGTTTTCTTCATAAATCCACATTGACTCTGCTCAGCTGTCAGGTAACTCTTCCAGTAGTACAGCTTGCTTTAAGCACAGAGCTAGACTATCCACCTCGATTTTTGTAATTAGTTTTTCCAGAGAGGACTCTGACAAGAGGGCTTATAAAGAAACACACAGAAAATAATCATTTTGACATTTCACATTTTGGTAAAACCATTGTGCATTTAGCTCATAGCATTACCTAGCACTGTACAAGCAACTCCTATGCCATTTTAACTATCTCCTTCATTTACAACTCTACCTGTCAATCAGTTATTTAAACGACCTGATTTTGAAAATGTTGGATGAAGCTTCATTATCTGCAAAAAGTGTGGAGTGAGTTGGCAGAATACACAATTATTTCCACAATGCAGAAGCAAAATCTAATTGTCTTTCATTTCATAATTACCAGGCAGTTCATTGAAGTAGATTGCTTGTTGCTTCATTACCAGAATTACTTGCTGCCAGGTAATGGGGTCCCAGTTCCTCTGTAGCAATGAAGGGAATGGAGCAAGAGTAAAGGTGACTGACAGAAACACAAACTGAGTTTTAATAGTGACAGAAAATGACCTGGAAATTCCCATATCAGTGATGGTATGGCAACTTCTCCAAGAAACTGCTGGCATGGCACCTCTCTATCTGAGGCTGCAGAAGCTCAGAACATCATGGAATCCATACTCCCCGTTATAGACCTAGTCTACATTTTTGCTGGGTCAATCAGCAGGCATCATTACCAATGTTGAATGTTGGCTATAATACTGCTAGAGTTAGTTAAACTGTAAACCAAACTGTATGGACTGCATCATGGGCACAAGCCACCCCTGAAAGCAGTGCCACACAAAGGTGGCATCTATCATCATCATCTTCTCATGACTACCATCAGGGAGGAGTTGCAGGAGCCTGAAAACCCAGAGTCAACATTATAAGAACAGCTTCCTCCCTTCTTCCATCAGATTTCTGAATGGTCCATGAACTCATGAACATTACCTCACTGTTCCTTTTTATTGCCCTATGTTTTTTGCTCTGTACTGCTGCCACACTAAAAAACAACTATTTTCATAACACATCAGTGATAATAAACCTGATTCTGATTCTGTTTTGCATTTCTATGAAAAATTCAGGGATATAGTCCCTACATGCCTTGTCTTTTTTACTCCTGATTTCTGCTAAGATGAAATATTATTCATATATAATTTGTGAATTACATTGCCAGGAGAAGCATTTCATTACTTATCAAATGCTAGCAGTTTCATTATGTGCTCACAGAGTTTGAAGTTGTTAAATTCCTTCTCTATCATGCTGAGTACTCTGTGCTTTATAACATTTAAATACCTTCAAACATTTATTTATCTCCGATTCACTGAAGAAGTATTGTGCATCAACACTTAATATGGCACATCCAATCCTGAAGGGAGTTGAATCACAATTCAAAAATAAACGCATCAGAATTCAATTACATATTACTGCTTTGCGAATTCTGCAGCTGAGGGTTATATTTGTGCCCTGAATTAAAGCAATCATTTCCAGGTCACAAGTGACTCCACAAATTTGAGCCCACATTGTTGTAGGTGGATCACCCTCGTGGAAACTTTGCCCCCCCCCCCCAAACCTCACCTTTCTATCATCCTCCCCTCCCCTTCTTATAATGAAACATTACAGGGGAGCCTGAATCAGGCTGTCTGGGAGAAACCAATGTTGGATATGAAGACAAATACATAGTCTAGCAAGAAAGAAACAAAAGATAGAGGGAAAAGAAAGAACTACAAATTACATATTTCAGGATAACTTTACAGAACACCCCAAAGCACTACAGTACTTTTGAAATGAACTGCCACTGTTGTAATAAAGAAAGCACTGATGTATTCTCTCAAAATCTTTAAACCTCCATTACTGATTTAAAAAAAAAGTATTTTCCAGAATAACTGCATACAGGGGCCTCTAACTGAAACTTTGTACCAAATGCATTATGGACCAGCTTACCTTCCAACTAATGGAACCCAAGATAACTCAGTTACATTTTCTTAGGGAAAGGCCAGTTCATTTTGAAATGTCCCCATGAGCCCTCTAAAACTGATGCAATCTTATGCGATATTGAGAATCCTCAATGTTATTTAATTTGAGCATCTTCTCCACTTTGAAGAGTAGGGAAATTCAATGTCCACATTTGCAGACAATCTTTCAAATCCATGAATCACATGAATATAATGACTATTAAGTCAAACAGAATTTCAGTTTCTACTACAGTGCCAAAAGTGAAGAGTTGTAGCGGTGTGCTACACGCAGCACTGAAATAACGACACGGAGTCGGTAAACTGCAGTTAAAAAAGGTTTTATTCAAACTTCGCAGCCTCACTTTAAAGCCTCCCTGATCCCGTCCTCCCCGGGCGCGGATGCTGTAGGGGGCACGTATTCACAGTCCTGCGCGGGCTTTTCCCTTTGTTGGTGAAGTAGACCTGGCGCCCTTTTGGGACTGGCCTTTATGCCGGCGGGCTGGCTATTTGTGAGCCGGTTCAAGTGCGCTAGGAAGTGAGTCACCACAGAGTCATCAAATTTTGCTATTAAATAAAATAGATGCCTTGAAATGGCTGGTACCAAAGAAGTCAGTTTAATCTCCTGCTTCTCATGCTGTTTGAATCAGAGTACTTTCTTTCTTACCCACACCTGCAGAGGCATGGCTAATCCATTTCAAACAGGAGAACAAGCTGTTTGCTACACCTGCATAGTAACTTCAGTGACTTCTGTACAAATCATTGAAAGCCAAATTACCACAACAGCAAGTAGCTGTTCAATATCCAAGACCTCTGCTCAATTAAGATTCTGTTTTTTTTAAATGCAGTCATCCAAGGTAAAAAATGCCAGATGATATGTAAATATGCTCAGTTTGTTTATCTGTGTCATTTAGTTAAATAAAAGCACAGCTGATTCTACAGCAAAAGTGTGTCCAGCAGCAAAACACTTGACTACAAATACTTACAGTCACCTGTAATCAATATATTTATGTACCTCTATCCAAAATCTATTGATCATCTCATTCATATGTATGCAATAAAGTGGATCAATAAATCCTTTAAATTCTCATGTAGCTGATCCTGAATAAGCACACTTATTCTAAACAATTCACTGAATAAAATAGTTCTCAACTCCCCTATTATTGTTATAAAAATGTAACCCCCATCCTTAACTGAATTTGTTACCTCCCTAATTAACTATCTCAGGCTGGACAAAATTTCAAAACTAAATTCAAAAATAAAATCAGAAAGTTCCATTTATCCCAATCCAAGTTTAGTGGAATGGCTGGTACCTCCTCTCCATTGTAACAATGGTTGCAATCTTCAGTGGTTTATGCTCGCTCAATTTTGTTCCTTCATTACCACACTCAAGTTACAATGAATTGTAATTAACATGTTAAAGTTTTATGTAAGATTATTTAACCCCTTTGAATGATGGGAGAATTGAATTTTATGGCAGACAGTTTCTTTCCCTGTTGCGGTATAAATGAGGCCCTCCATTGCTCAGGGCTGGCCATGGATGTTGCATGCCAGCTGTCGATGTGATATGCAAGCCGGGTACGCAAACAAGCCAGGGCACATAATAATGAACGGTATGAATTATAAATAACTTTCAGAAATAAGAACCAACATAAAGCGCTGTACAACAAGAGCACACATCAAGTCAATTGGTCAATTCATTTAATTTGTGGAAAGGATAGTTTTCTGCACATAATAAAGACCGATAATTAAATATTGACACATTTTTCCAATTTCCATGATAGTGCTTAAGAGAGACAATTATTTTCCCAGGTGTTTTGCCTATATTTCTTCTCCCTTTAACATCATCAAGAGTAAAATTATTGATCGTTCGCCTCATTTTGTTTATGATAAATGAAATGTTAATGTGTTAATTCAATGTTGCCACTGGCAAGGCCGGCATTTACTGTCGTTTACAAATCACCTTTGAGTAGATAATAAAAGGATTCCAAGGTTTTGTTGGTGATCATATTCTTAGATCTGGCAATGTTGAAGGGTCGAACTTCTACTAATAAATCAAAGCAGTATGAAGTTTGAAGGGGGACCTGTAAACAGTGATATTTCCAAACAACTGCGGCCCTGTCTGTCTTAGTGCTAAACACTACTAGTCAAGAATTGGCAAATATTTGCAGAGAACTTTATCGATGATATTCACCACAACCATATTGTGCAGCTGGTTTTTTGGTTGGTAATGGATGTTTAGTGAAGTGGATGGGATTGCTTTCTGAATGCCTTTGAGAATCATTCTTCATCTTAGTGTGACTGTACTGGAATATAATTAGTCCATTAGGAAGCATTTTAAAATGCTCCTGGAGGCATGATTTATAAATGAAAGAGCTGTTTTCCTCTTCTGTTTCATTCATCAGTTTTATTTTATTTCAGAGGTGGGTCATTAGAGAGAACTCACGCATCTTACTCTGATGGTTATGAGTTCAAGTCCCATTTATAGATTTGAGGACAAAAATCTGTAATCTTTAAGCACTTTCAATGTTACTGGTTAGCTTTTATTTGGCAAATATAAAGTGAAACAGCTGTTGGGCCTGCGTAGGCAGATGCCTCCCTGTCGCCACCCAGCTAATAGGAATCACCTGCCACTCATTTCCAACTCAATGCCTGCAGCCTATTTAAACCCAGACTTCATCCACAGTCATTGTTCTACATCAAACCTGCCTACCTCAACCAGCTGCTCCTAACGTTCAGTTACTTTGTTGCGTTATGTATCCATTCTCTTATTTTATATCCCCTCATGGCTTTTTATTTTGCAGTTTATTAGGAAAGTGATTGCTTACCAGTAAATTGTCTGCACTGAATTGGCATTTAGGTCAGCTCCTGACGAGATGGTGCGCCAGTGATGGACCTAGCAGAGCTTGCTTGCCTAAAGGAGATCGTCCATCTTAATGAGTCCATGATTCAGAAGCAGCAGGAAACCATTGACCATCTGCTTGTCACTCTCAACCAACTCTCTGCCTTCTTGCAGCAGCCCCTCGCCAATTCATCTCCTTCCTTAAAGCCCCAGATTCTGGTGCTCGAGCCCTTCAACGGATCCCCAACCCAAAGCTGCAACTTCTTGTCCTAGTACGTCATGCACTTTGAGCTGCAGCCTTCTGCAGACTGAGCCAAGATTGTCTTTGTCACCTCTCTCTTGACTGGGAGAGCTCTGACATGGGTCACCACTAACTCAGACCATAAAACCACCATCTGCAATAAATATGACAAATTCACTGCTGAGATATGCCACGTATTTGACCATTCGGGAAGTGGAAGGGGGGCAATCTCATGCTTGGTGCTGAATTATATCACGGAATTTAGGACTCTTGTAGCTGGAATGCAGCACCACTGCTGGCCCAGGACCATTACAACCTCTCAGAGTGCTTGAAAGATGAATTGTCTCCCTGGGAGATGCCCACTGACCTCAAAAGCCTCATCACTCTGGCTCTCCGAAATGACAAATGTCTTATGCGATGACCCTCCTGTTCATCCGCCAGAACCCCAGTTCTATTCCCAGAACCATTTTCGGCTGCAGGACCCTCATCATCAATGCTTCAAGAACCCATGTAGTTAGGAAGAGCTCCATTAACTAACCAAGAGCATGAACACTGGTGGAGATACAACCTTGGAGCATCCCATCGCCCACGCATGACATGCCCACTGCATTCAGGAACTGGCACCACCAGGTAGAGACGAGGTGTTTTCGATCAGGTAAGCTCCACCAGACCCTCATGCCAGCACCACAGCTGGACTCAATCTTCCTGCCCTTCTCCACCCTCTGATAGTTCTTGGCACACTGGAGGCTCTGGTGGATTCTGGCGCAGCAGACAACTTTATGGATCAGTCTCTGTATGTGCAGATTTAACTCCCTACCGAGCCAATCTCTCACCCCTTCTGCATCACGGCAATTGACAGGCATTTTTTGCAGTCAGGAATGGTCAGAACCTGTGCACATGAGCGTCAGAGAGCACTGCAAATCCATCTGATTCCTCCTGATCAACTGACCAAACACTGCTCTCATATTGGGTTACCCCTGGTTTTCCACTCACGATCCTTGCTTCGTCCAGTCATCCATTCTCTTCCGAGTTGGGGCCCATCCACCAGACCTCCTGCCTGCAACCTCAGTTGCCTTCACCTGTAAATCAATGAGGACGGAGGAAACCCTTGTCCTCACCGAACCCCTGCAGGAATACAATGACTAAGCCATTGCCTTCAGCAAAAGAGAAGTCAGCACCCTGCCACCTCACAGACCAGACAACTGCATAATCAACCTCTTGCCTGGCACCACTCCTCCCTGAGGTCATCTGTTCTCCCTCTCCGCTCCTGACATCCAAGCCATAAATGATTACATCACCAAAGCCTTACAGCATGGCTTCATTTGACCATCTTAATCCCCTGCCAGTGCAGGATTCTTATCGTCAAAAAGAAAGATGGGGGTCTCCATTCCTGAATCGTCTACCGGGTACTCAACAAAATCACTGCTACCCTCTCTCATTGATGGATAGCACACTTGAAACACTCCACAGGGCCCAGATCTACCAGGTCCACATCCATCAGAAAGATGAGTGGAAGATAGCATCGTAACACCCACAGGCCATTACAAGTACTTGGTGATGCCTTTTGGAATTTATAACAGTCCAGCTGTTTTCAAGCCTTCGTTCATGAGATCCTCCAAGACACACTACACAGGTATGTGTTTGTCTACCTCAACAATGTTCTCATCTTCTCCAAGACCTCATCTGTCATGTCTGTTCAATCCTTCAGTGTCTCCTCAAAAATCAACTGTACTGCATGTTAGGGAATTGCCATTTCCACATCCCAGACATTTCCTTCCTGTGTTACGTCCTTTCAACCCAAAGCATAACTATGAAAGTACATGCCACCGATGATTAACCCCTGACTATATTCCCTCAAACAGCTACAATGCTTCTTAGGCTTATCCAATTTCTACCACCATTTCATATGGAACCCCAGCCAAACTGTCTCTCCTCTCACCTTTCCCCCGCCTAATCACCTACTTCCCCAGTAAACTGGTGTGCTGCCGTGGGTCGCCCTTTTGAGAAGCTCAAGAGACGCTTCACCACCGCTCCCATTTTCAGCCAACCGAACCCCTCTGGACCTTTTGTGGTAGACATGGGCACTGGGCTATCCTCTCCCAGTGAGGAACGGCCAGGGAGAGACACCCCTGTGCCACCTTCTTGCACAAGTTCAACTCTACACGGCATCATTATGGAGCAGGAGACTGAGAGCTACTCACCATTAAGTGGGCCTTGCAGGAATGGAGACATTGGCTGATGGGGAACACCAAGCCCTTCCTAATCTGGATTGACCACCAGAACCTCCTATCAATTCAACAGACCCACCAACTCCACCCATGTCAGGCTTGCTGGGCCCTCTTCTTCAGCTTCACCATCTCCTACTGAAGATTAAGGTGGATGCCTTGCCACAACAGTTTGACCCAGCTGATCAACCTTCAGCAGATCATTCCATCCTCCCAGATCCTTTCCCTGATTGCCTGGGATCCTGAGAAACAGATACTCCAGCACCAGCCGACGCACCTGACAACTGCATGTATGTGACAGTGGCCATGTGTTCTGAGGCATTCCAGTGTGCCTACTCCTCATCCCTTTCCAAACATCCAGCTGCATGACAGTCTCTGGATTCTCTCAGATGTTGGTTCAGGTGGCCTACCATAATCATAGATGTCTGTCACTTCATTGTTGCTTGCCTTCAACGTGCCCAATCCGATTCCTCCAACTAGCAGCCCTCTGGACTTCTGCAGGCCCTACCAGTCCCTTAATACCTATGGTCCCACATTACAATGGATTTCATCATGGTTTACTACCTTCCGATGGGGCCACACTGATCATGAGAGTGGTGGACCATTTCTCCAAAGTAGCCCACTTCATTGCCCTCCCTAAAGTTCCATTCACTGCTGATATGGTTGACCCAGATCTCCAACATGTAGCTTGTCTCCACAGTTTCCCTCAGTATATTTTGTCGGCCACAGCCCACAATTCATCTCCATGGTTTCTCTCAGGACGTTGTGTTGGACTGGGCCCACCATTTGTCTTCTGTTTCTGGCGAGTCTTCTACTCCCTCCTCCTCGCTTAGCCTTTCTATATGGAAGAAGTATCTGCTGTCAGGGCTGATCTTCCCATAATCTACTCACCACCTTTGCCACAGGCACATCACACTTTGAAGTGTTTCATGGCCAACCCCCCAGTGTTCCCCATGGTGGAACCAACAGTGGAAGTCCCGACACTAGAGCCCTGGTTAGCTACTGTCGGAATGCTTACAAGAGGGCACTGAGGGATATCCTAATCGCAAACAGTGCCTTCTGCAACCAGGCCAACTATTCTGGCCTGGGGATCATGTCTGGCTGTCCATCCAAGATCTGCCCCTGATCACTGAATCCCACCAGCTCTCACCCCAGTTCATTGATACCTTCAAAATCACCCATCACACCAATCCAGTCACTTACTGTCTCCATCTGCCACCATCCCTCAGGATCACACCTACCTTCTGTGTGTTCTGCCGCAAGCCCATTGTCCATGGACCACTCAACCCACCTGAGCCTGCACCTCTGGAACCAAGGATGGTGGAAGGTGGTCCGCTCTTCACAGTTTATCAGTTAATGGATTTACATCATCGTGGATGGGCTATGCAGTACCTAGTTGACTAGGAAGGACATGGCCCAATAGACAGGTCTTGGGTACCGTCCAGTTTCATCTTGGCTCCATTGTTCATTGAGGAGTTTCACTGGACCCATCCAGGTTGTTCTGGGCTGTTGGGTACCAGCCGTTTGTGGTTGGGGAGGGGGGTGGTGAGGGAAGTGGGGGTGGTCACGTCAGGCCAACACAGGCAGGCACCTCCCAGTCTCCACCCAGTAACCATGAGTTACCCACCACTCGTTTCCACTCATCACCTGCAGCCTGCTTAAACCATTGCAGTACAGAGAGAATGTACAAACTCCTTCCACTATGACAGGAATTGAAAACCAGTTGGTGATTGCTGACGTTGTAAAGCATTGTACTAACTGCTTTGCTACCCTGTTGCCCATGCTGTGTAGAAGACAGTATCACCATCAGACGTAGGAGCAGAATTAGGCCATTTAGCTCCACAAGTCTGCTCCACCATTTCATCACGGTTAAACAAGTTCCCTCTCAGCTCCTCTCATTCCTTCTCCCCAGAATCCTTTATGCCCTGACTAATTAAGAACCTATCAATCCTGCCTGAAATATATACAAAGACTTGGCCTCCACAGCCGCCTGTGGCAATGAATTCCACAGATTCACCACCCTGGCTAAAGAAATTCCTCCTCATTAAATTTCCAGTAGTCTGATATCTACTCTTGCCTCTCCTTTACGCTTTATACTGTATATCTGAAGAAACTTTTGGCATGCTCTTTAACATAATTTGCTAGCTTACTTTTGTACTCCATCTCTTCACACTTTATGACTTCTTTAGTTGCTTCTTGTTGGTTTTAAACACTACCCAATCCTCTAAGTTCCTACTAATTTTTGCTCTATTATATGCCCTCTCTTTGGCTTTTATGTTAGCTCTGACTCCTCTTGTCAGCCACAGTTGTGACATTTTGCCTTTAAAATATCTCTTTGGGATGTATCTATCCTGTGTCTTCCAAATTGTTCCCAGCTGTCATCCCACCTAATGTCACCTTTCAATCAACTTCGGCCAGCTCCTCTCTCATGCCTCCATAATTCCCTTTCCTCTGCTGTAATACTGATACATTTGACTTTATCTCCTCCCTCTCAAATTGCAGGGTGAACGTTATCAAATTATGATCACTAGCCCCTCTCTAAGTGTTGCTTTATCTTAAGCTCTCTAATCAATTCTGGTTCACTGCACAACGCCCAACCCAGAGAAGCTGATCTCTGAGTGGTCTCAATCACAAGCTGCTCTAAAAGGCTATTTTGTCAGACATTCTACAAATTCCCCCTTTTTAGATCCAGCACCTCATCTGATTTTTCTATTCTACCTGTTTATTAAAGTCTGCCCTGACTGTCATAGCATTGCCCTTTTGGCGTGCCTTTTCTATCTCCTGGTGTAATTTGTAACCCACATTTTTGCTACAGTTCAAAGACCTGTATATAACTCCCAGCAGGGCCTTTTCAACCTTGCAGTTTCTTGGCTGTACCCACAAGGATGCTACACTTTCTGAATCTGTCACCTCTTTCTAAGGATTTGATTTCATTTTTTACCAATAGGGCCACCACACCCCCTCTGCCTACCTGTCTGTCCGTTTGATACAATGTGATCCTTGGATGCTAAGCCCCCAGTGATGATCTTCTTTCAGCCACAACTCCGTGATGCCTACAGCATCATACCTGCCAACCTCTAACTCTGCTACAAGTTCATCTACTTTATTCTGTATACTGTGTGCTTCCTTCATTACACACTACCTTTGTTTGTAAGCCAACTACCCCATCCTCAGCCCTATCACTCCCATTCCCAACCCCCTGCCAGATTAGTTCAAACCCTCCTGATCAAGTCGAGCATACCTACCCGCAAGGCAATTTGTCCCCCTCACGGTCAAATGTAACCTGTCCCTTTTGTACAGATCATACCTTCCTCAGAAGAGGTCCCAATGATCCAGAAATCTGAAACCCTGCACCAGGTCCTCAGCAACACTTTCAACTGCCAAATGCTCCTACTCTTACCCTCACTGGCACGTGACCCAGGCAGCAACTCCGAGACTGCTACCCTGGTGGCCCTGCTTTTCAGCTTCCTACCGAGCTCCATAAAATCTCTCTTCAGGGCCTCTCAACTTTCCTACCTATGCCGTTGGTGCCAATGTATACCAAGACTTCAGGCTGCCCACTCTCCCGCTTTAGAATGCAATGGACCAGATCTGAAATCTCCCTGACCCTGGCACCTGGGAGGCAAAATACCATCGTCATAAGATGAGGTAGTAAACAGAAACCTTGTTTGTCTGTCACATAGAAATGAAGCATCCACTGGCACTGAAGAAGAACAGGGGAGTTCTTCCTGATGTCCTTCAACCAGCATTACTAAACCAGATAATGTAGCCAAAATCACAGTGCTCCATATGAAAGCTTCCTGCATGCAATTCAGTTATTGCACTTCACATTTACAACTGTAAACTATAAATTCTATAAAGCACTTTGAGACAGATTAAAATTAATGGAATCTTCCATGTATGAATGCATAACTCTCTGTCTTCTTGAGCATTCCGAATATAATTCCATCCACATATCTGCTAGAACGGTTTTTACGCCCAGGGATATGTGCTGGTTCTTTAATACAGCATCTTTACAACCCCAAAGTGTCCTCCACCCAGTTTCAAATGACTAAATTACATTTCTGATCATGTTTTTGTGAAGGCTGGCAATACAAATGTCCACTGATGGGTTAAATTTCCAAAATATTTTTGTAGAACTATACTGGGGATCCTGATGTGTAAAATAGATCTCATTGATCTGCTGAGTTTTTCCAAATCTTCAGGAACTACTCATAAAATTGTTCCGTTTTCCTGCAGAAACTGTCAAGTAACTCCCATAAAAATGCAATGGGTTTGATGGTCTGTTTAGCTTTTCCTATGACTTGTCATGTGAACAAACTATAATTATAAAAGAAAGGTGAACGGCAACAAAATTTGTATGAGCTTAATGAAATATGTATTGAACTTAACAAAATGTTGTGTCAATCAATGAATCTATATCAATTTTTGTGAAAAATAAAATTACATCAGTTGCTTTTTATGTCTACATTTAATACTGAGAATCAGCAAACTGCAAGTGCTGGAAATTTGAAATAAAAATAGAACTCTGTCTCCACAGAAAGCTGCTTGGCCTGCTGAGTAATTCAGCATATTCACATTATTCAAAACTTCAGTGGGCAAGGCATCAGACTAGTAACCTGAAGGTCACTGGTTCAAACCTCAGCTGAGGCAGCGTGTTTGTGTCCTTGAGCAAGGCACTTAACAACACATTGCTCTGCGACGTCACCAGTGCCAAGCTGCATGGGTCCTGGTGCCCTTCCCTTGGACGACATCGGTGACGTGGAGAGGGGAAGGCCTGCAGCTTGGGCAACTGCTGGTCTCCCATACAACCCTGCCCATGCCTGCGCCCTGGAAACTCCAGGCGCAGATCCATGGTCTCTCGAGACTGACGGATGCCACCACCACTTCAACCACACAGCTGCAGATTCAGAAATGATGCCTCTGCACATTGATGCATTTTGGAAAGAAAATCAATAATTTTGGAGCTAGACTGTGATTACTTATTTGTGCATTGCACAATAAATTAATCTAATGGCACCCAGAACAACGCAATTAATACATTTGTTGGTTCCAATACACAATAATTACCACAGAAAATTCCCAAGGAGCGACTTAGTCATGTGAAACTTGGAACCTTTTGTATTATTACCGTGTCTGTTACATTTCAAAATCTCAGAACAAATAATAAAATCATTCAATTCTACATACAACCATTTGAGGCCCAAATTCCTATGTGTATCACAGCAAGTGAATGTTTATGTGAAAATAATGGAATTATTTTCTGCGTTAACCTCATGAAATAGCCTTTGCTTTTCAACACTCTTAAAGTTACTAAAGACAGATTATAAACATTATAACATGATAAATGGTTGGGCATTGAGGAATGCAGTAGAACAGAGTGATCTAGGAATAATGGTGCATAGTTCCCCTGAAGGTGGAATCTCATGTGGATAGGGTGGTGAAGAAAGCTTTCGGTATGCTGGCTTTTATATATCAGAGCGCTGAGTATAGGAGTTGGGATGTAATGTTAAGATTGTACAAGGCATTCGTGAGGCCAAATTTGGAGTATTGTGTACAGTTCTGGTCACCAAATTATAGGAAAGATGTCAACAAAATAGAGAGAGTACAGAAAAGATTTACTAGAAAGTTACCTAGATTTCAGCACCTAAGATACAGAGAAAGGTTGAACAAGTTAGGTCCTTTTCTTTGGTGCGTAGAAGGTTGAGGGGGGACCTCATAGAGGTATTTAAAATTATGAGGGGAATGGATAGAGTTGACATATCTAGGCTTTTTCCATTGAGAATAGCGGAGATTCAAACAAGAGGACATGAGTTGAGAGTTAGGGGGCAAAAGTTTAGGGGTAACACAAGGGGGAACTTCTTTACTCAGAGAGTGGTAGCTGTGTGGAACGAGCTTCCAGTGGAAGTGATGGAGGCAGGTTCGGTATTGTCATTTAAAAAAAAATTGGATAGGTATTTGGACAAGAAAGGATTGGAGGGTTATGGGCTGAGTGCAGGTCGGTGGGTCTAGGTGAGAGTAAGCGTTCGGCATGGTCTAGAAGGGCCGAGATGGCCTGTTTCTGTGCTGTAATTGTTATATGGTTATATGGTTATAAACATATTTAATAAAGACATATTATGTAGGGAACATTTTATTTTAAAAAGCAATGAAAATGTATTTATGTTGCACATCACCTTACCCCTCCCCAATGCCATCCTTCACACATTGCCTCCAACTCAAACGAAGCAAAAAGAATCGCATAACTGAATGAAGAGTCCAGATTGTCTTAAATGCAAAGTTGTTCAAATGCTCCAAATGAAGTTCAAGTAGATAAAGGTCAGTTGTGCTTAAGAGTAAAATAAAAACTTGTTAATTTTAGCTTTTTCCATTGTTGATGATTATGTGACCACGCTATTAACAGGAACACTAATAAAGTCCACTTTCTTATAAGCACTGATTGAATTTAATCCTTCTGCATGCTCTATTAAAACTTAAAAACTATAATGCTATTTATTTTGTAATGAATATTTGTGGGCTTTGTCATTGTAAATACGTGTTAATTTTTCCAAAATGAAAATCGGGACTTCAGTAAACAAATATTGTGTTCACTCCCTTCTGGAAGGAAGGAAAGTTGCAGTTGGTGCCTAAGTGAGAATTGGTTAGCATCTTGGTTAACAATTATTATACTTGAAAATCTAATAGTTGTTTTTCATGGTGCTGGCTGGTATGTTAATACTTAGAAGAGATCTAAGTACAATTGACTTTAGTACATTGCTTTGAAATTTGAAAGAGGATTGCAGCACCTGTACATCATGTAATAATGGAACTTTAGTTAAAGCAGTGGAATGCTCCTGCTGTGAGATATGGGTCTGGATACCAGTGTACCTGAAGAGTATATGTTCAGGAATTACACCCAACTTCAGCTCCTGACTGAGAAGGTCAAGGAACAGGAGCTGGAGCTAGATATACACGGTATCATCAATGAGCTGAGGAAACCCATAGGTGAGACTTTTACTGAGATGATCACGCTCACTGTGCAGGTTTCAGATAGTAGATGGGTGGCCACCAGGGAAAGTAATGGGAGTGAGCAGTCAGTGCAGTGTTCCCCTGTGGCCATTCCGCTCAGCAACAAGTATATCCCTTTGGATACTGCTGAGGAAGATGACCTATTTGGGCACAGCAGCAGCAGTCAGACCAGTGGCACAGTGGCTAGCTCTGAGGCTCAGCAGGGAAGGGTAAAGTCAGGCCGAGCAACAGTGATAGGAGACTCGATAGCTAGGCAGATGGACAGGAGATTCTATGGCCGCAAAAGAGATCCAAGATGGTATCTTGTCTTCCCGGGTGTCTGGGTCCAGGACGTCTCAGGTCAGCTGCAGAAGATTCTCAAGAGGGAGGGTAAGCAGCCAGGGGTCATGGTGCACAGTGGCACCCAAGATATGGGTAAAAAGGGAAAGAGGGGCAGTGAGTATGGGGAGGTAGGGAAGAGGATGAAGAGCAGAACCTTCAAGTAATAATCTCTGGAGTACTCCCAGTAGCATGTGCTAGTCAGAGCAGGAATAGGATGATAGTACAGATGAATGAGTGGCTGAGGGAATGGTGCAGGGGGTCAGAGGTTCAGAATTCTAGATCACTGGGATCTCTTCTGGGGAAGACTGTATGACCGATACAAAAAGGCGGGTTACTTCTATAAATGTGTAATAGAGAGTATATTGACTGGTTGTGTCATGGCCTGGTATGGTAATGCCAATGCCCTTGTACAAAAAATCCAACAAAAAGTAGTGAATATAACCCAGTCCATCAGGGGTACTGCCCTCCCAACCACTGATCATGTCTGCATGGAGCACTGTTACAGAAAAGCAACATCCATCATCAGGGACACACCCCCACCACCCAGGTCATGCTCTATTCGTTCTGCTGCCTTCAAAAAGAAGGTACAGGAGCCTCAGGACCCACAACACCAGGTTTAGGAACAGTTATTACCCACCACCATCAGGCTCTTGATTCAGAGGGAATAACTTCACTCAAATTCACTCGCCCCATTGCTGAACTGTTCCCACTGATCTGGGCTCACTTTCAAGGACTCTTCATCTCATGTTCTTGATAGGTATTTAATTAGTTATCATTATTATTATTATTTCCTCTTTTTCCCTTTCTTTATGCATTTGCACAGTTTGTTGATGTTTTTTGTACATGGATTGTTGTGTTCCCTGTTGGATGTGGTCTTTCGTAGATTCTATTGTGCTTTTTATATTTACAGTACTGTGATTGCCCGCAAGTAAGAGAATTTTGTGGTTGTAAATGGTGATATGTACTTTGATAATAAATTTACTTTGAGCTCTGAGCCCAAGAGGGTCCAATATGCTTACAAGTAGGTTTGCTGGAGCTGTTGGGGAGGGGGATGGGAAGAGGAGTGATAGGTTCTGAGGATGGGGCAACTGGTCAGCATGTCAATGTATCATGTGTAGTGAGACTGTCAGGAAGATGATAAGGCAAAACTAAAATCAGTGAGATAAGTTGAAGGGGGCAAAATTAAAAAGGGTGATGAACACAGGACTGAAGGTATTATATTTTAATATATGTGGTATACAGAATAAGGTGAATGATCTTGGAAAGCATTTAGAGATTGGCAGGTATGACTTTGTGAGCAGCTTTGAATTATGGATGAAAGAAGATCACAGTTGCGAGGTTAACATTGAAGGATACACATTGTGTTGAAAGGACAAGCAGGTAGGCAGAGGGGATGGAGTGGCTCTGTTGGTGAAAAATGAAATCAGATTCTTAGAAAGAGGTGACATACTCTATGTTCAGAAGATGTAGAATCCTTATAAGTTGAGTTAAGAAAATGCAAGGATATAAAGACCCTGGCGGGAGTTAAGTACAGGCCTCTGACCAGTAGCCAAGTTGTGGATGTAAATTTCAACAAGAAATCAAAAAGGCGTGTAATGGCAGAAATATTATGATAATGACGGAGGATTTCAATATGCAGGTAGGTTGTTAATTAGGTTGGTGCTGGATCCCAAAAGAGGAAATTTGTAGAATGCCTATGAGTTGGCTTTTTAAAGCAGGCAGTGGTTGAGACATGAGGGGAATTCAATTCTAGATTTGATGTTGTGCACTGAACCAGATTTGAAGAGGGAGCTTAAGTTAAAGGAATCCCTGGAAGGAAGTGATCATAGTATGATAGAATTCACCCTGCAGATGGAGAAGAAGATATAGTCAGATGTATCAGTATTACTGTGGAGTAAAGACACAAGAGAAGTGCAGGCCAAAGAAGATTGGAATTGGACACCAGCAGGGATGACAGCAGAAGAGCAATGGCTGGAGTTTCTGACAACAATTTGGAAGGTGCAGGGTAGATGCATCCCAAAGATGAAGAAATATTCTAAAGGTAGGATGAGGCAATCGTGGCTGATGAGGGAACTCAAAGACACATAAAATCAAAAGATAGGGCATATAATATAGTAAAAATTAGTGGGATGTTAGAGAATTGGGAAACATTTAAATACAAACAGAAGGCATCTGAAAAATCCATAAAGGGACAAAAGATGAAATCTGAAAGTAAGCTAGCTAATAATATAAAAGAGGATACCAATTTTTTTTTCAGATAAAAAGAGTAAAAGAAAGGCAAGAATACTGGGAAGAAAGAAATAGCTGATGAATTTATCAAGTACTTTGCATCAATCTTCACTGTGGAAGAAACTAGCAGTGTGCCAGAAATTCAAGAGTGTCAGGACAGAAGTGAGGGTCAATGTTATTACTAATTAGAAGCTGATTGGGAAGCTGAAAGGTCTGAAGGTAGGCAAGTCACCTGGTCTAGGTGGACTGCACCTTAGAGTTCTGAAAGAGGTTGCAGAAGAGGATGTAGAGGCATTATTAATGATCTTCCAAAAATCACTGGTTTCTGGAATGGTTTCAGAGGACTGGAAAATTGCAAATGTCACTCTACTCTTTAAGAAGGGAAGGAGGCAGAAGAAAAGAAATTATAACTAGTTAGCCTGACTTCAGTGGTTGGGAATATGTTGGAGTCCATTTATTAAGAATGAGGCACATAATAAATTAGGCCAAATTCAGCAAAATTTCCTTCAGGGAAAACCTTGCCCGACAAATATGTTGGAATTCTTTGTGAAACTGGCAGACGGGATAGACAAAGGAAAGTCAGTGGATATTGTTTACTTGGATTTTCAGCCACACAGGAGGCTGCTAACAAGGTAAGAATCTATGGTTTACAGGGAAGGAAGATATTAGCATGAATAGAAGATTGGCTGAGAGGCAGGTGGCAAAGAGTGGGAATAAAGGGGTCCTACACTGGTTGGCAGCCAGTGACTAATGGTGTTCACAAAAATAATTTCAGGGATGAAGAAGAGCTTGATGGCTCTGGGCCTGTACTCACTGGAGTTTAGAAGAATGAGGGGGAATCTCATTGAGACCTATCAAATACGGAAAGGCCTAGATAGAGTAGATGTGGAGAAGATGGTTCCTATAGTGGGCCAATCTAAAATCAGAGAGCAAACTCAGAATAGAAGGACATCCATTTAGAACAGAGATGAGGAGGAATTTCTTTACCCAGATCTGTGGAATTCAATGCTACAGATGGCTGTGGTGAATAAGTCATTAAATATACCTAAAGCAGATTTTGATAGATTCTTGATTAGTCAGGGCATCAAAGGTTATGGGGAGAAGGCAGAAGAATAGGGTTGAGAGAGATAATAAATTAGCCATGGTGGAATAGCAGAGCGGACTCAATGGGTCAAATACACTAATTCAGCTCCTATGTCCTATTATTACATCAAAATTTATGAGTTCTATGAAACCTTCTTAAGGTTTCTACTTTAGTAGAAATTATCAACATTTCTTATAGAACATAGAACAGTACAAGCCTTCAGACCACAATGGTATGTCGACCTATATAAGCATACTCCATGATCTATCTGACCCTTCTCTCCCAAACAGCCTATAGCCCTCCATCTTTCCTACATACATGTGTCTATCTAAGAGTTCCTATAGTTTCAGCTTCTACTACTACCCCGGCTGTGCATTCCTAGCCCTCACCACTCTCTGTGTATAAAACCTCTGATGTTTCCCCTATACTTTCCTTCATCTTAATTGAATGTTCTGGCATTGGCCATGCTACCCTGGGAAATTAGAGCTGACTGTCCACTCTATCTATGCCTTCCATAATCTTATACACCTCTGTCACATCACCATTCATCTGCCATCGCTCCAAAGCAAAATGCCCAAGCTCACTCATCCTTTCCTCATAGACATTTCATCTTCATAACTACAGTTTATCATTCCCAAAATTATGTCAATGAACATATTGTGTATGCTTTCTGTTGTTTGAATGTTCTTATTAAAAAGGAATGACCAGAAATTGAACAAAATTGACTTAACAGATGTTTTGCAAACATTATTCTGCATTTTTCCACTTAACTACGAGACTCAAAAACATGAATGACATTTACAAAAGCTTCCTCTGCATAACTCTGTACTTTCTGGGGATTATTTGTTCAAACCACCAAGGGGAACATTGTCAAACTGCCACTTGTTAACCGACTGTTAATAACTGTTAAAACTGTTGTCAGTCTTTGTGTGTAGTCTTCGTTGGTTATATTGTATTTCTTTGTTCTACTGTGAATGCCTGCAAGAAAATAAATCTCAGGGTAGTAAATGGTGAAATATACCTGCTTAGGTAACAAATTTACTTTGAACATTGAACTGTTTTCAAGGTAGTCTTCAGATATGCACAATCATTTTGATACCCGAAGTTCAACTTTCTCATACATATAAATTTTGGGCATGGTGGTTGCAATGTTCCTGCATCCACAGCAGAAATTTAGCCAAGAAGTTCAGATATTGGTCTGTGCAAGAGTAAATCATTGAAAGTATTTCTAGATATGTTGCAGACACTTGTGATATTTTTATGCTTTTGGTAATGTTTACAAATTCTTCAAAAGGGCAAGGCAAACTACATGTAAGATTGGTTTGAGAAAGATATGTAAATGATTCAATTAGCTTACTCTGTGATAATGTCACTTGCAAGTGGTTTAATATGAAGAAAAAAGAATGTATTTCTTAATTTGGCTCTTTGAGACTCTGTGCTCCATGTAAAACAAAAAGTGTCTGTCCATAATTTGATTGGTGTTGGGAAAGGAAATATCACTAGGAGGATCACACCTGGTGACAGGATTCATAGTTGATAATGTTTTGATGCTTGGGGAGCTTTGTAATTGCTCTGCATTAAATTCCAAAATAAAAATAAATAATTAAAATTAATATTGATTGACATGCAAGCCTTCAAACTAATTGCATGAAAATGAGGAATTGTTAAGTATGACTGGCAGCAGCCCATGTTACAATAGTAGCCACACAGTGTATTCAATGCAGAAAATGTTTGTATCATAGTTTCATAGATGTAAGTCCTGAAGAAAGGTCTCGACCCGAAACGTCGACTGTTTATTCATTTCCATAGATGCTACTTTGCCTGCTGAGTTCCTTCAACATTTTGTGTGTCGTGCTTATAGATATAACCTTTACATGCAAATTATCAATGTGTTTCATAAAAGCATATAGCTAGGAGGAGGAGGAATATTTCTCTGCAGAGGTTTTGTGTAGAGTTTTATTCTTAGGCCTTGATTTCTAGATGGACCATGCTAGCTAATGCGATTCAGTGCTTGAAGTGAACTCCGCCTGCCACTGGGATTTGTGGGTAGCCAGTGAGACACCCGGCTAGTTAAACAAAGCAGCCATCCCAAACCACTGGCCCGAGAACAGCAGCACCTCATGAGTAGGGAAGCAAGGGTGTACTATCATTAGCTTCTTTGTAAGATGCCTGTAGCTAATTTTTTTAAAAACCATTATTTTTAGGTTTGACCCACATTCATATTGACCATTTGGCTCAGGAAGTCAGAGCCCAGCTCTCCATCTTTCATCCATTGTCCCTCAAACCTCCCGAACCACTCTTCACTCTGGCTGACCCATCAGCTAGTGGACCTGATGGGAGAAATAAATTTTAAACATGAACTTGTTTAAAAGGCACCCTTGCTGTGGCAATGAAAATGATCGAGCAGACAGAACTAGTTGATCAATAGGAATGTGCACAAAACATTAAAAGGCAGGCATTTTTACCATCATCTAAAAGCGGTGCGGTTACAAAGGAAGCCAATGAGGATATACCACTGCTTTCCTTCTGATGAGTGGTGCTTTCCATGTAGAGTTTTGGAAAGATGGTAAACAGAAAAGTATTCGCTTCAATTACCAAGCAGAATTCCCAGCACTGATCCAGAAGCTCACAGATGAAGGCCCTATCCTAATTTACAGTACTTTTAGCTCAATTCCACACTATTTGTTTTGGGAATAAACAGGAAAAGCTTTAACTTACCTTACTGAGACACATAAAGTAAGAAGGAGCTGTTTTTATGGTATTGCAAGGATATCAAGAATTTCTATGTATTAACTTTATTACATTTTTTCCTACGTTTTTAGAAGAAAATCTGTTGAACTCCACTCAAATCATCCTGATGTTCAGGTGAATGTGATCCACTTTCAACTACGTAATTTTGAGAAGCTGAGCTTGAAATCTTCAGATGATGTAAACCAGTAATCTTAATACAACAGGAGGTGGGTGGACAAGCAAAATAGGATATAGAATTCATTTTTCAAACCACAATTCAGTTTGAAGCTTTTTCAGGCAGAGATTAGGATTTGCAAAATCAAAAGGGGCTTTCAAAATATGTTTGTAATTGAATTTAAAATAGACAAAGAATGAAGGAAACCACTCAGTAGTTTCCTAGAACCTCTTTCATTACATTAACAATGGCTTTAAGTATATTATCTGAAGTGTAAGTGTATTAAACTGAATTAGCTTCTCCACATAATTTCTAATACAGTGTTACTTCCCCAAGTATTGATTATTTTCAAGTTTTATTCCTGTCACCCTAAAAATGATGATTTAAAAATACCCAGAAGCTTGCAATGTTTCTGCAAATTCCTCTGCTTAAGAGTACCAAAATATCTATTCAGTCGCCCCCATTTCAAGTCCCCACAATCACCTCCTCTTTAGCGTCCCCAAAGCAGAACTGCATGATGTTACGGAATAAGGAAACTGACCACTTTAATAAAGGATGAATTCTACACTGAAGCATGAGATGTCTTGGTACAGATATGGACGTTATCCCGTCATATATTTTGGATTATGGAGTAATTCCTACAGATATTCTTTAAGGTACTAATAACTTATTGTAGAGCGTGCTCAAACCTGTGCTCACTTGCCTGTTATTGTATATTCTTGCAGTTTGATGTAAGAACATGGTCAAGGTTATCTAGTTTCTTACACAGAAAATTTGAGGTCTGAGCTTAGAAGACAATGATTAAATACAGAGGATGTTATATAAATGGGAAAATGCTTTCAGGAGACAAACACAATTTAAAATCAGTTTCCAATACTGCATCCTAACATAACCTTTTTTGTGTCAGGATTGATAGATTTTAGGCTTATTTTCTTGGCTTTGTGAATGCAAATAAAGGATTCTCTGTCTTCTTCATATGGGAAAAACAATAACATTTAAATCTTTGCATTGGATTTTGCAAAAAGCTTCTGCTACAGTAATTTAAAGAGCTGCTTGCATCAAACAAAACCATAAAATGTCAAATTACCTGCTTGATTAGTGCGTTGGTCATTCATCCAAAAAGCTGCTTGATGATTTCATTCAAAAATTTCTTTTTTTTTGCCATTCACTTACATAAATTCATTACAGCACAGTATGTGTTTCATTCTAAAGCAGAACGGCCTATTGACCCACACGAAACAGCTAAAGCAGACAAACTACACTTGCTGCAAGAGGAAATCTGCTTTCCCTTCCCCCACTCCCAGTGATCAGATTTCCACAGCACCGTGATTCATGCTACAAGGATAAAGAGACATTCTATAGCTCAGATTCATTTCAAGATTTATCCATTTGTCCCCTGCACCTAATCTGCATAGCAGCTGGTAAAATATTCGGCAATGGCCCAGTACGCTAAAGTCATTAACCCATAGCGCGTTCTCTTCCACTCATCAGATGGACTTGTGAATAAATTATACCTAATCCAGCTTCTGCATACAGGATGTACTCTAGTTCACCTCTATGTCAACCAATAAAACTTTTAAATGAAAGAACCTCTCCTTGATGGCATGCATTAAAGGTGACAAGTGACAATTATTTCTGCATACTCTGATGCACGTCAACCCTTAAAGTAAAGGTAACATTATAAGACCTTTATTCAAGTTCTCTGCAATTTTGAGGGTCAATACATTAAAATAACTACTGTGAGCTCCCGAATTAATGTGGCTTTCTGAGGTGAATGGGGGGGAAAAAATCATAAAATCACATAACAGCTGAAATTTTAAGGGAAACATATCAAACAATTCATTTACCTGACATTATTGATTTAAGTGATGTTATTCAGAAAAGATTACACTTGAGATCATTTCTAGATGAAATTGTAGCCGTTGCCAAATTGAAAAGGGCAACTCCAGTCGCCAGGGACTTGAAAGCACCTGACTCTCTGCATTACCTTATGACATTCCTGCTGCACTGATAGACATTTGAGCTCAAAGCTTCACTCGACAACTGTGTGAATGGATACAGCAGAAGGGGAGGTGCATTTGTTACCTTTTTTATAATTTAGAGATACAGGACGGTATGAGGCATTTCCAATCTAATGAGCCTGTGCTGTCCAATTATACCTATGTAACCAATTAACTTACTAACCTGTATGTGTTTGGAGTGTGAGAAAGAAACGAAGCACCCAGAGGAAATATACACGATCATGGGAAGAACATGCAAATTCCTTCCAAACAGCGGTGGAATTGGATCTGGATCACCGACTCTAGCAGTTTTAAAGCCTGAACCAACAGGCTCAGGGACCACTTCTTCTGCCAGGTCATCAATGCTACTAATCCCAGCCCCCCCACCCCCACCATCTGACCAAATCATCTTCTCACAGCTCACAGCTCCCTCAGAGCAGGGGCTTCAGAAGTCTGAAGTACCACAGCACCAGATTCAAGAACAGCTACTTCCTTTCAAAAATGTAGTTCATGTAAAAACCTGTACAACACTACCTCAGTATAGCAAAACTCTGACCATCTTGACCACTTTTCATTGCAATGCTTTTCTTTTATTCTAATTGTATTCTTTCCTGTAAAAATTAAGTATAATTTATGTTTCATTTATGCTTGTCCTGTAAGTGTGTATTTGCTGCTATTGTGCCTGCTATCTGCTGCAATTAAGTTTTTCATTGTACCTGTGCATACATGTACTTGTGCATGTGACAGTAAATTTGACATTTACTGGGATCTGCAGCAATAGAGAGATCTTGGAGGATCAATACTAGTGAAGGGAGAATTCTTTTACTTCAGTTTCAGTGAGCTGACATCTTGGACACTGAAATTTGCAAACATTGTTGGTTTCCATGAGTGCAGGCAGCCATTTGCTGTGCTGGGGTGCCATAATGGCTCCCATTAATAATCTAATCTTCAACCACCAGAAGGGTTTCGACTCCCTGAACCATCACAGGTTATGAGAAGATGCTCATGATGATAAATGTCATGCTGCCCAGTAGCTCCTGTTACCCAGAGTTCCCACTGATGGACATCATTAACAGTCAGCAGCTTTAGAGAGATTGATCCTGCGGTAAGTGGGCTATCCTCCAGTTTCTTGACTGCTCTCACCAATTTGTACTCCAACTGCATTGGCTGAGCGGAGGTGCAATGAGAGACATGCAAGTCCCACGACAGCACTGGAGAACAACCGTGTTTTCCACAAGGTCGTATTCAGCTGCTGTATGCAATGCGTTCCGAGTAGGTATGGAGACTGCACCCAATGCACAATTTGCCAAGCAGCCAGTGCCAGAGGAAGAGCAGCATGGAGACTCTGAGCCTGAGCAGAGAGAACAAAGGAAATGAAAGGACCGTTGTAACTTTTAGGGAGATGTCTCAACTCACATCAACATTCAGCAGAACAGAGGAAGGAGAATGAGCCAAGAAAAACACCCCAATAAATAACACTCCTCAAAAGGAACCTGAAAAGTCAAAGTCCCTTATGTAAGCCAAGTAATCCAATTGTGATCATCAACATTGAGTATTTCAGGTGGGAGAGCTCAGATGGAGTAAAAAAAAGTCCTTCCATCCTATTGTGCAATTTCTGCTCATCAATCAATTTGCTTCCAATTACTTCAACGGCTTGAAGCAACATCCCTGCTTTAGTGGTCACCAGTTTAAATTCTTTAGCCTGCCTGCTGTTGAGAGCTGAGGGTAGCTGTTCACCATTGTTGCCCAAGCAGCTAAGAATAATGCACAGCTTATTGCGTAGTAAACACGTTGGCATTCAATGGATAGGGAGATGCATTGAAGTTTTAACATTAAGGCACTGAAATCTACACTAGTGATGAGAAATCCCTGCTGGAATCCCCTACTGCTATTGTATCAACTGATCATTTCAAGAATACAATGGGAAGGAACTGAATGGGTCTCAATAGCAGAAGCACAAAGATTCATTCAACTTACAATAACTGGGTATGGTTACCATTGTGTCACCCTTTCCTGTACGAGCCATTACTTTTTTATTTCTGCCCTCTCACCTGTTGCTGTCTATTTCAATTCTGTATGTAAATGGAAATTCAAAGAGAATGGGTAATGTACAACAGTTCACAAACAAACTGCTGGGCTGGACTCGCCGGGTCAGGCTGCAGCTATGGGGGCAAAGGGATGGCTGACATTTCCGGTTGAGACCCTGTATCAGGACCGAGAAGGTAGAAGGATCAGTAAAAAGAGGTGAGGGGGAGGGATGAAGCAAGGGCTGTGATGCACCATCAATAACTCTCTCTGAGACGTGAAGGCGAGATATCGGCTTTTATTGACTGGAAGAAAGAACAAGCAGTAGTTGACCACCATACTACATCCTGGAGACTGAGGGCCGGGCTCAGGCCCCAATCGCCTTTATACCGGGGTCTGTGGGAGGAGCCACAGGAGCAGTCAGCAGTGGGTGTGTCCAGACAGGTATATGTAGTTCACCAAAGGCTGGTAGGTGATAAATGTAACAAGATAAGGGAGGGATTATGGAACCATGTGTGGGAGGGTCATAGATCTAGGTAAGGCCTGAAGGTCTTAGATTGGTAAGTTTCAGCATAGTTGGATTTCCTAAACCTTGACTCTTTCCAATTTCAACAGAATTGACTTGAATAGGGGTGCATAATATATTTGAAACACAGAATGGAACTCCAATTGGCTTTTTAGAAATTTAATTTGGTAACTCTAACATTATGATAGAATCATAAAGAAACCAAAAATATGTGTTGACCCTTAATGTTGCATTAAAGCTGACAATTTGGAACTTCAGATTGCTGATGAATTGAATTACTGACCTAACAGAATTTGTGACATTATCTGACCTGAGTATGAAATGATGGACTAGAAAACAGGTGGCTTTAGTAGCGAGCAGTGATTCATATTCATTCATTTATCACATGAGCATTGAAACATACAGTGAAATGTGTCGTTTGCATTAGCAACCAACACAGCCTAAGGATGTGCTGGGGACAGTCCATATTCCAGTGCCAACACAGCATGCCGAGAAAGTTCAACAGAACAACACAAACAATAACAACAACAACAACAACACAGCACAATACAAAATTACAACAAGCCCCTTTCCTCCCTCCTTCCCTCTCACCTACTCACATACACAGACAGGTCTTCAACCCTAAAACAGGCATCTCTAGTCCCTTGCCCAGGCATGCAGAATTCAGGCCTCCAACTTCCAGACATGCCGACTCAGGGACTTCAAGCATCCAGCCTCAGCTTCTGGACTTGTCAACTTCAGTCTTTAATCTTCGTCCTTCAGTACCAACCTCAAAGCTTACCAATCACAGGACTTTGAACCCCAGGCCTCAAACTCCAGAATCACATGAACCTCCAACCCCCAAGACTCACTGGCTTTGAGGAGGCCGTCCCTGGCATGGACTTACAGACATCAGATCTCCAACAACAAGACAAACTGACCCTGGGGCTCAATCATTAGGACTCAAATTCTGGATTGCTAACTTCCATCTTTGATCTTCAGTGTCACTCCCAAGACACACTGATCATGGACCTTTGAAGAAGTTAGTTAACCAGAAGCAAGGTAGGTTATTGAATGTTGAACTATACTAGAATCTGCAGTAACACTGTAAAACATGAGGCAACCATTGATGAGGTCTTATCAAGTTATGATATTTATCTCTTTTCTTCTGTTGCAGGAACATTGGTAGAAGTAGAAAGTGAATGAGATAAAGATAATGCATAGAAAGCTATAAAACTGGATAGAGGCTTTTCAACTATCATGCCCATCTGGATGTGATGTGCTGCTCCAGTTCAGAGTTTGTAGCCTTGCAGATTCTAGCATGTCTGAGGGATTTTCAAGCATGGGTTCACTACCATCTTTCTAGTTCTTATGCTTCGACCACATTAAAATTCTAATCAGCTGCATTTAAGAATCTTCTCCCTGCTGATTGGCTCTACTGGTGATAATGAGTCAATGAGAGTTTATTCCTGCATTAGTGAATGACAACAAAAATGATTGGAAGATGAGGTTCAAACAGGAATTTGTATATAATTTGCTGCAAGAAATACATTCTACATAACATATAGGGGATTTCAGTGTTTTGGTTTTTGAGACTAAACTACCATCTCAATAAAATCAATAGAGAGTTTCAGCACACTAAAGAAACTCAGAAATGGAAGCAGAACCTGAACTAGTTCCCAGATTAAAAAATGAAAATCTGAGTTTAGAGTGTCAATAATGGGAATTGACAGATTGATCATTAAGATATAAACATAATAAAAGCACAGGGCTCCTTGATTTTAAGTAGCATTTGTTGAGTGAATATAGAGTAAGTCAGATGGAATAAACCTTTATTGCAAACAGAACAATATTATAGATGGGTAAAGAAGCCCAGTAAGAAGGTTTGTGATTTAGATTTGTGGGTTGAGAGCCTGGATTGTGCTATTAACCCAGCTTATCCTTTTACTAGTATCAAGGCTGTTGGATCTGGATTCATTTTGTGAGCTCTTCAAATTATTACACTTATCAACCCTTCCTTTAGACTAGGGTTTCCTAATCTTTTTTATGCCATGGACCAATACCATTAAGGTTAGGGTCCATGGACCCCAAATTGGGGGTCCCGTCCTAGACTGTTCTGGAACTCAGTGTCAGATAACTGTACTTTATTTCTTTGCTTTCCCTCATTGTAGCTTTGGTCCTCTGCACAAATCATTTTACATCAATCTATGCATTTCCTTGTATGTAGCTGCTGTGTGTCTGTGTCACTTCCCCTTTCTTCTGTCATTCCTTGTTTATCAATAATCCTTTGCAGTTCTAAAGAAGGATATATTCCAGAAATTTAAAGGCTAATACTCAAAGATGTTCAAACCCTGACTGCAATCAGTGGAAGTTAGGCTAACAGCGCTCTCCCAAGCAAACTATCAATGATATTATAACTAATTGGTTATACACTTAAAAGTCATCAGACTTACTGTCCACAAATTATCAGTTTAATCTACATGACCACAAGTACACATTGGATGGGGTTACTTGGCTGTAAGGTGCTCCCCAAGGAGGTGATGAGTGAAAACTGGTCCTGCTACCACTGACTTATAGCTAAGCCATGTAACTCTACAACATCAGGTGAGAAATAGTCGTGGATAATCAGATAACCAATATAAGTAGGAGATAACCTGAGTAAATAGAGGAAGAATCATAGCAAGGCAATAGGCTTTTCAGCCCATCTAGTTCGTGTTGACCACCAACCACCTACTTAGACTACTTTTTCTTAATCCTAAAATTCTTGTCAAATCTTCACATATTCTACCACTCAACTACACACAAGAGGCAATTTATGGTGACCAATAAAGGTGATTAATCTAGTAAGGTATGATATGAGCATCCATCTGCAGAGCATTCAAAATTCTAGGCAGAGGCTCATTTTAGGAGGCCTATAATGTGTCAGCTGAAATCAGAGTTATTTCTGTACTGACTAAATACAGCAAGTCCTCAAAACAATGAGTTGTAATTTTCTGGACTGCAAAGAAAATAAAATCATTCTGTGCAAAACTGAAGCAAAAATAGCATCCAGCATGCAAGGAAGTTGAATCACGATTGGAAGTACCTTGTTGAGCTTCTGAAGTGGTGTGATCACACCCAGAAATGGTCTCAACTGTGTTCCATGCTAGAAATGTGGTTCACAGATGCACAGAATAAGAAATCATTGCTTTGCCGCTGAAAGTCCAGCTGAAGAATCATCTCGTAAAAGTAGGTAGTGAATCGAACATTATGGTGACAAAGCTAAACAGAGATAGAGAGAGAGAGAGGAATAGAGAGCTAGAGAGAGAGACAGAGAGAGATAGAGATAGAGACAGAGAACCATTTTTTTTAAATACCACCAGTAATTAAAACTTCATTCCACACTGAAGCAACCTTCCAGTGGCAGCGAAACTCACTATATTAGTGAGAACATGTAGCTGGACTCTTAAATGAGCAAGCCCCACTTTTTCTAGTGAGTTCTTTGGTTAACATTTGGATCCTCCATTTTTTCTGCTGTTCATGTATTTGAAAGCAGAATTACTTGACAAGATGTTGTTGGAGTGAAACACTTGGAGGAATAGAGCAATTCAGATAGTAATTTCCTATTTTCTGCTTGTGTTTACTTCCTGAAGATGCCAGAAGGCATTGTCTAATTTACTCCATAATAAAAATTGCTGTTGGCCCTGTTAGTCACACCACAAAATCCAAGTTATTGCATCTTGCTTTTCATAAAACGCAATTTCCCTATCCCCTCAAGTGTAGCCTCTGACAAAACAGGCTAACAAAACAGATATTATAATGAAACAAAATGACATTAAGGGGAATTAAGATTAAATTCAGCAAACTTCAATTAACTGCAGCTCCTGGCAGAAGTAGTTATATAGCATAAGTAAAACGAATCAGAGATATAAATGGTTGCCAGAATAACAGCCTTAAAGGTAACAGTATACAAATTGCAATAATTCAGAAACTTTACACATAAAAGTCAGCCAGGATTTAGCTAACGCCACTAAAGGCCTGTTCAATCCAAATGGACTTAATATTCAAATACCATTGCGTGGAAAAATAATACACTAATGGGATTTCATTTAATTATAGGAAATGGAATCCGTGATTTGGATCAATAGTGTATAGAAATAAGAGAGGGTCAAGAATGCTTAAACTTTGAATATTTTCAAGACCAAAATCATTACAATTTTTGAGACTAATTGAATCAAGCAATATAGGGATCAGACAGGAAATCCCTTACACGACAAAATCTGGAGATGCTGGAAATCTAAATCAACACACACAAAATACTGGAGGAACTCAGCAGGCCAGGCAACATCTATGGAAAAGAGTAAACACAGTAAAAGAGATCTGATGAAGGGCCTTGGCCCAAAACATCAACTCAGAAATTCCTCATCCTGGAAGATGGCTTACTGCTTTTAATTAATGCTTTTTAAGGAGGCTGATAAGATCTTTGTAAAATTGGGAAACTGTAGTTATTTCAGATTTCCAATAGTATTTGGCATATCCAGTGATTGGTATCAGCTAGTTCCAACTCTTTGTTACTTTTTCTCGTCCCCCCTTCTCTGCTTGTTTAATATTTAAATTATCATTTTTAAAACATTCTTATCAATAGGAGAAGTATCAGAAGATTGGAGGATAGCCAGTGTTGTCACACTGTTTAAGAAAGGCTCTTAACATAAACCAGGAAATTATAGGTCGATGAGTCTGATCTCAGTTGTTGGAAAGTTATTGGAAGATATTCTAAGGGGCTGTATATATATATATATGTGTGTGTGTGTGTGTGTGTGTGTGTGTATATATATATATTTGGATAGATATGACTGATTAAGGATAGTCAGCATGGCTTTGTGCATGGTAGGTCATGTCTAACCAATTTTATATGATTTTTTGAGGAAGTTCCCAGGAAAGTGGATGTTGTCTACGTGGACTTTAGCAAGGCATTTGACAAGGTTCCACATGGGAAGTTGGTCAAGAAGGTTCCGTCGCTCGACATTCAGGATGAGGTAGTAAACTGGTTTGACATTGCCTTTGTGGGAGAAGCCAGAGAGTGGTAGTGGATGGTTGCCTCTCTGACTGAAGGCCTGTGACTAGTGGTGTACAGCAGGGATCAGTGCTGGGTCCATTGTTGTTTGTCATCTATATAAATGATCTGGTCAGCAAATTTGCAGATGACACCAAGATTGGAGGTATAGTGGACAACGAGGAAGGCTATCATGGATTGCAGAGGGATCAGCCGGAAAAATGGGCTGAAAAATGCCAGGACTTTAATGGAGACAAATGCAAGGTGTTACACTTCAGTAGGACCAACCAGGGTAGGTCTTACACAGTGAATGGTAGGGCACTGAGGAGTGTGGTATAACAAAGGGATCTGGGAATACAGGTCCATAATTCATTGAAAGAGGCATCACAGGTAGATAGGGTCATAAAGAAACTTCTTGGCACAGTGGCCTTCATAAATCAATGTATTGAGTACAGTAGGTGGGATGCTGAAATTGTATAAGACATTGGTGAAGCCTTAGTTGGAGTATTGTGTGCAGCCTAATGGAAAGATGTAAATAACGTTGAAAGAGTACAGAGAAAATTTACAATGATGTTGCCAGGTCTGGAGAACCTAAGTCAAAGGAAAAATTGAATATGTTAGGACTTTATTTCTTAGAATGTAGATGATTGAGAAGAGATTTGATAGTATTCAGAATTATAAGGGGTATAGGTAGGGTAAATGCAAGAAGGCTTTTTCCACTGAGTTTTGATGGGACTACAACCAGAGGTCATGGGTCAAGGGTGAAAGGTTAGAAGTTTAAGAGGAACATGAGGGGAAACTTCTACATTCAGAGGGCCATGAAAGTGTGGAATAAGTTCCCAGCATAAGTGGTGCATGTAAACTGGATCTCAACATTTAAGAGAAGCTTGTATAGGCACATGGATAGTAGGGGTATGGAGGGCTATGGCCCTAGTGCAGTTCCTTGGGAATAAGCTGTTTAAATGGTTTCAGAATGGTCCAGATGGCCTGAAGGGTCTGTTTCTCTGCTGTACTTCTCTATGACTTTTTCTGTTTACCTGTCCTGCACACTGCTCAGCTGTCAGTACTGAGCCTTCACCATCTTCTCTCAGGCAGCAACTGCACTTGTATCATTCAGTCCCTTTGAGGCTCCAAGCCGGAACAGATATTCTCTTTGTTCTCTCCACTGCTCACACTCTTCACAATGGAAAATGCACATATGAAAAGGCAATGGCCTGAGACACCTCATGTTTGTCTACAACCCAATGGCATGAACATTGAAATCCCTGGTTTCAGTTAACCCGTGCACCCTTTGGTTCTTTCTCTCTCTTTCTGATCCTCGCACACCACCACCCCTCCCCCACAAGTCCCTTGTTTCCCAGTTACTTTTCCGTTCCCGATCTGGTTTTGGCTGCCTATCACTCACACTCTCAAACCACTCAGTCCATTATCCTACCTCACCCCCCCCCCCCCACCACCCAATGTTCTAATCTGCCAACATTCTTCCCTAATCTGGTTCCATTCATCACCCTCCTGTTTTATCAGATTTCATAATCTGCAGTCCTATGTTGTCTCCAAAAATCACATCAGTTTCTGTCACCATATTCGCCCCTCACTCCCACACCCATCTCCATCTGGCCTTCAATCCCTCCTTATCCTGGATCCACCCATTGTTTGCCAGCTCTTGTCTCACCCTTCCCCCTCACCTCTTTAAATTGGCCACCTCCCCTTTGCACTCTTAGGGCTGGGATCCAAAATGTCAGCAATTCCTTTGCCTCCACAAATGCTGCCTCCAGCTATTTATCTCTTGATACAAGACATTATCTCTTTCTTTGTCTGTGCATCTTCTGCCTGTACTGCTGAGAATTTCTGGAATTCTCTACATTATTTTGGATTTTCAGCATCTGCATGTATTTATTTACTTATTTGCTTTTCTATCACCTCTTCATCCCTCAGCTAGATCAGACCAGGTGACACTATAACATTCAATGGTGATTACAAGGCTATGGACTAGAAGGCAAGGAGGAGAGTAAGGTGATGCTTTAAAAAAAAGAAATCTGTTTTAGTGTCATTAATTTAATGATTCATAGAATTTTATTTGGTTCAATTGTATGTTTTTAAATTTTAAGGCATTCTCATTTTCTTGAATTTCTAATATCTCTACCTTGAGTTTTAAGTATCTTTAAATGTCAGCAAAATTTGAAACTCTCATTATCTTTAGTGCTGGCAAGGTTGGCAGCCGACAGCTGATTGTTGGCTCCCAAAGTTTTCCCCAGCGATGTGTGGTTATTGCTTCCTCAGTGAGCTACAAGAGGACTTACTGTGTCAGTCCAAGCTGCTGGCATCTGGAATGCTTGGGGCTGATGAGATAGATCCCGGACTGGGTAGGGACAGGTGCAGGGAGAACACGTGTGGAGATTCCAGGTAAGGGAACCACATCAGCACCCTCCATGTCTTTATCTCAACACATACTGACTGATCAGCTGAGGATTTCCAGAATTTTCTCTTTCCTCTCACATTTGCAAGATCTGTCTTTTTTTTAGTTATTTAGTCATCTTCCCTCTTGTGTTCAGTACATGTGGGTGCAGGCTCAAAAGTTCAGCACAATTCTACCCTGGATCCTTTAACAGCCTGTAAACTGCAACACTTGAGTTGGCATTAATATAAATGTTATGTTTTCATTTTTGATTGGACTGGGACTGTACAGCATTTCAATTGTTAGAGATTGTGAAATTTTCAATCTTTCTTGAAGGAGATAACACCAATTATAAAACACATATTGGAGCCTGCAGGGCATTGCCCAATTGAGTTGGCCTTGCCTGATGATAGAAGTAGACTTCAAATAAATTTTATGAATATGAAAACTAAGTGAAATTTCTTTAAGTAATTCTGTTGGAAAACATCTTGAAGAATAGCAGCTGGTAATCATCACCTTAAAACGATACAGGTTTAAAAAACAATGATGAAGAGATGAACAGCATCAGAGACGTAAGAAAATAAAAGGTCTATGTTCAAATTTCAAAGCACATTTATTATCAAAGCATGTATAAATTATATAACCTTGAGATTCCTCTCCTTACAGACAGTCACAAAATAAGAATCCCAAAAAGAATGCATTAAAAAAAGACCAACAAACACCCAATGTGCAGAGAGAGAGAAAAAAAACACACACACAAATCATGTAAGCAATAAAAGCAAGCAACAGCATTCAGAGCAAAAGTGAGTCCTGATGCACCATCAATAACTCACTCTGAGATGTAAGGTGAGATATCGGCTTTTATTGACTGGAAGAAGGAACAAGCAGTGAGTGACCACCATACTACATCCTGGAGACTGAGAGGCTGGGCTCAGGCCTTGATCGCTTTTATACAGGGGTGTGTGGAAGGAGCCACAGGAGCAGTCAGCAAGGGGCGTGTCCAGACAGGTATACGTAGTTCACCACAAGTCCATAGACACAAAGCCTGGAGCAGGCCCACAGCCTCAAGCTTAGTACAGCGAAGAGCAGAACAAATGCTGCAGAGCAACGAGCAGAGCCAGCCTGATCCTTGCCTCCAGTCCCGACTCTTCAATCCATCCAGCACAGCATTTAAATTGTTCCTCATACTTGGACCCAAGCCCTGTCGTATTGGTGCGCTCTTGGCCTGGACGCCATCACCAAGTGTTTATGTGATTAAGTTTCTAAATTTACATTGTAAATTTCACCCATAATTATTTACATACAGCATGTGCTATATTAGCTCATGTCACTCATTGTCACATGTACTAAGATACAATGGAAAGTTTTTGTTTGAATGCTACCCAGATACATAATTACATTGAAATGGTACAAATTGGAGAAACAGAATGCAGAATATACAATCACAGTTACAAAGTGCAGTGAAGGTGAACAAATAATGTGTGATGGCTAAAATGAGGCAAAGATGAATCAAAGTTTTTCTTTATTGTATAAGAGTTCCATTCAAAAGCCTGAGAACAGCGGGGTTAAAGCTGTGCTTGAGCCCTGTGGCTGATGTTCTTAAGCTTTTGTATCTTCTGCCTGATGGTAGGAGGGAGAATTGAGGATGACCAGGGTCGAAGGGGTCCTTTGTCATGTTAGCTGTTTTCCTAAAGCAGCAGAAAATGTAGATAGAATCAATGGGTAGAAGGGTGAATATCTGATTTGCATGATGGACAGAAGGCAGGAGTATGGGGTTGAGTGGCATCCAGGATCAGCCATGATGGAATGTCGGGTCAGACTTGATGAATGATGAAGCAGACTTGAAGGGCTGAATGGCTCTCATGTCTTATGGTCGAAGTTTCCTTATATTAGTGATCAATTTCCAAATCCATCCTACTTTATAATGACATCTTCATTATCGGTTAGGTTACACTTTATGTCAAATTCAGTTGACCACTTCACACAGCGTTTAAGATAAGTGGCTGAGCTTTTTTTCACACCACCCTTTCTCGTTTGATAAATTAGTTTATATTTAATGAAATGAGAGCTTTTTTGACTCTTACTCAGTTACAATGCATAAGATGAAGTGTATTTGGCTAAGGTCATTCTACTTCCTAGTAATTGCAAGGTCTAAGCCTATGATTGCTCTCCACCATTGAGAACATTTATAAGAAGTGCTGCCACACAAAAGCAGCATCCATCATCAAGGACACCCACCATCCAGGCCATGCTCTCTTCTCACTGCCATTGGGAAGGAAGTCACAGAAAAAACCCTTCAATCATCATGCTCTTGAACCAGCATGGATAATTTCACCTTCTTCAAATCTGAACTGATTCCTTAACCTGTGGACTCACTATCAAGGACTCATGTTCTTAGTATGTATTTATTTGTTTGCATGCATTGAATTCTTTTGCACTTTGGTTGTTTGTCAGCATGTAGTTTTTCATCGATACTACTGTACTTGTTCCTTTGTGAACAACGGCAAGAAAACGAATCTCAGGGTCGTATATGGTGACATACTGCATAAGTACTTTGATAATAAATTTACTTTGAACTGTGAATGTATTTACCTATTCCAGAAAGACAAATAGTGTTTGTTGTAATATGAGTATTATTAAAATATGAGTATTAATACCAATCGGGAAGCAGTTGGTAGCAAGAGGCGGGATCCGGGGTTGGCGGGGTCTTTACTTCCGCTCTTTTTACTCCCAGTATGCATTGTATATAGTTCCTCCACCCAGGCCACACGAGGTACCTGGAAACCTCTGTATTGTAAATATCATTTGCTGTCCCAGATAAAGATGCTCTTTTGGCCATCAAGTTGTTGAGTGGTCTTTTTGTAAAGTAGAAGTTACCACAGTGTTGATGATGTAATGCCACCATTTGTACAAGAGGAAAGAGTCCTCTCAGAATCTTTGGCCTTATTATTCTCCAAACAGCACCACTAATAAAAGATATTCATATATCAGTGCTTTTTACAAGATAATGTCATGAGTAGATTGATGTCCTATCAAACCCTGTAACAATGACAATTGCAACTTGCAACAGTTGAGTCCATATGAAGGACTTCATGACACATCTTAGGATCAAACAACATTTGTTAAAGACACTCATGCTCTCCGTTTCCAAATTGTTTTTGCACTACAAAACAAAAAAAATCTTTACTTCTCTGTTCCTGGCATGAACAGAATTTCACGTTGGCCTGCAGACTAATGATGTGCAATGTCACTTGAATAACAATACAGAAAATATGAATGGTTCTAAATAAAGTAGGCTCCATATTTGTAGTAAGCCAATAAACCATGTGGCAAAGGAGAAAGATGTCAGTGCAAGTATTTGATAGTAAACTTTGGGAAGATGTTCTATTTCCTATTACTATCATCCCTTTAATCAGACAGGTGAGACCAATGTCTCTGAATCCGCAAAGGCAGATTGGAAACCAATCATCCTCAGTCCCAATGGAGTGCCTCTGGAGGGACGATTCATTTCCATCCATGAATACAAACCACTGGGGCACATCAATCAAGGAAACTTCTTAAAATCTGCTTTCTTATAAACTTCAAAGTGAAGTGAAGCATTCTATTTTAACAAACTTTAAGTTAATAATTTTTATAATTGTCCTCTGCAGGGATTACATTCAGATAATTTTAATGACTCTGGTGACTATTCCACAGATTTCATCTTATGGTTCCAAGTATCCTAAGATTCATGGAACCATATTTCGCTGCAGGAGTTGCAGAAGAGGGGAGCTTCCAATTGCTATCTCATGTTGGAAAATTCCAGCTGTACCCTGATACAATACTGGGAAGAATCTGAGATCAATCCGCGAGCATCGAATTTGCTCCTAGTAGAAATGTCTGCTGAGCCCCATTTATGGTTTTAACCCAATACAGTGCAATCCCAGAAGATTCACTCACTTCCCACTTGAATTTTTGACTGAGGACAATTGAAAAAATACAACGAGAGGTCTGTCCCAAATTCCTACTTTCCACACCTGAGTGCTCCAGCATCTGCAAGTTTTTTTTTTATTTGAAGATATCTGGATGGGAATATTTTGCTTGATATGTAAAAGCAAGGTATAATTCTGATATTTTACATGCAATTTTACATGCAATTTTAAAGTGATGAGCTTCTTTGTTTAGTTCTTTATGGAAGAGGGATCAGGAAGTACAAGTTCTCTGAAAGCAGCCGCATAAGAGACAGGATGGTGACGAAAGTATTTGGCATGCTGGCCCTCATCAGTCAGGGCATCAAGTTTATGGGTAGGGACATTATGGTGCAGTTGGTGAGACCACACTTAGAGTGTTATGTACAGTCTTGGTTACCCTGTAATAGGAAAGCCATTGTCAAGCTGGAGGTGCCAGATTTATGAGGACGTTGCCTGGACTACAGGCAAGAGGTTGACCACACTGGATCTTTACTCCTTGGAGCGAAGGAGAATGAGTGGTAACCTCAGAGAAGTGTATAAAATCATGAGAGGTGTGGGTAAAGTGGATAATCATAGTCTTTTCAACACATTGCAACGTCTGCAACACATAAGAGACATACTGCTACAAATGCAACACATAAGAGGCATTTGAGGGAATATATTGAGGGAAGGGCCGGCAGCGTTACCAGCTAAACGCAGGCAACTAGCAGGGTGTATGCTGTGGTCAGCATGGACAGATAGGCCTAAGGGCCTCTTTCTGTGTTGTTTCGCCCAGTGCTCTGAAATGTTAACTCTCTTTCTCTTTCCAATGATGTGGCTTAACATGCTGAGTTTTCCTAGTATTTCCTGCTTTTTGTCTTTACGAGAGAGAACTCCATCTTGCCTGCTGGGTCAATGCAATGTTACCCATTCTTGGCAATTTTCATTCAAATTATCTCCACCACAAAGCTGCTTAATGAGACTGATCGAGGAATGATACTTACTAATTTTTCTCATTGAGGTGGAAAGGAATGTTTTAGTATAACATAATTACAACATAGCATGTTTCTAAGTAATGTGAAAACAATTAAATTAATTGGCTTCTATTGGTGACACATATTTTCTTTTCTGATATCATAACCAAAATAAATCCCAATTAGGATCTGAAAAGTAAAAGAATGAGAATCGATTATTTGAGCTTTCCTTGACTAAATCAACTAAAATTGGACAATTTATTCCAAACTTTTAGCAATAAACAGCTAGGCACAAAATTAAACCTCTCTCATGCTTAAAATATTAAACATTAATAAATAAAAAAAAAAGAATCAGAATGGTAATGTATGTGTGGAGCCAGAAGAGATGGGGGAGGTCTGAACTGGATTCTTTGCATCAATATTTGCTCAGGAGATGGATACAGAGTTTGTAAATTGAGGCAAAGCAGCAGTGAGGTCGTAGACCCCTATACAGATTACGGATGCGGAGGTATTTACTGTCTTGAGTCAAATCATGATGGGAAAATCACCAGGGCCTGACAAGGTGCTCCCTCAAACCCTGTGGAAGGCAACTGCAGAAATTACAGGGCAATTTCTTAGGGACAGGTGAGGTATCAGTGTATTGGAAGATAGCTAATGTTGTTCTGCTCTTTAAGGAAATTACAGGCCAGTACGCCTGACATCAGCATGGAAAAGTTATTGGCAGGTATTCTAAGGGACCAGATATACAAATATTTGGATATACAAGGATTAGTTGGGGATAGTCCCTGTATATCCAAATATTTGTGCATAGTAGGTCATGACCAACCAATCTTATAGAGCTTTTTGAGGAAGTTACCAGAAACGTTGATGAAGGCAAGGCAGTAGATGTTGTCTACATAGACTTTAGCAAGGCACTTGACAAAGTTCCACATGGGAGGTGAGTCAGAATGGTTCAGTTGTTTGGCATTGAGGATGAGGTAGTAAATTGTATTTGTGGGGGAAGCCAGAGAGTAGTAGTAGATGGTTGCCTCTCTGACCAGAGACCTGTGACCAGTGGAGTCCCTCAGTGATTCGTGCTGGGTCCATTGTTGTTTGTCATCTACTGTTTATAAATGATCTGGATAGTAATGTGGTCAAATGGATCAGCAAGTCTGCAGATGACACCAAGAATGGGGGTATAGTGGACAGTGAGGAAGAGTATCAGCTCTTGCAGCAGAATTGGGACCAGCTGGAAAAGTGGGTTGAAAACTGGCAGATGGAATTTAAAGCCGACAAGTGTGAGGTGTTGCACTTTGGTAGGAGCAGTTTGGATAGGTCTTACACGCTGAACGGAGGGGCACTGAGGGGTGCAGTAGAACAGAGGTATCTGGGAATACAGGTTCATAATTCATTGAAAGTGGCATCACAGGTAGATAAAATCATAAAGAAAGCTTTGGGCATATTGGCCTGCGTAGATCTAAGTATTGAGTACAGGAGTTAGGATGTTATGTTGAACTTGTATAAGGCATTGGTGGGGCCTAATATGAAGTATTGTGTGCAGTTTTGTTCATCTACCTACAGGAATGGTGTGAATAATACTGAAGGAGTAAAATTTGCAAGTGAAAATTTATAAAGATGTTGCCAGGACTGTAGGACTAGAGTTATAAGAAATGATTGAATAGGTTCTCTAGAACTTAGAAGTCTAAGGGGAGAATTGATAAGGGTATTCAAAACTATGAGTGCATAGAAAGGGTAAATGCAAGCGGGCTTTTCTCACTGAGTTTTGGCTGAGACTACAATGAGTCATGGGTTGAGCGTGAAAGGTGAAATTTTTAAGGGGAGCACAAGGGGAAACTTCACAGAGGGTGGTGAGAGTGTGGAATGAGCTGCCAGCACAAGTGATGGACGCAACTTTGGTTTCAATGTTTAAGAAAAATCTGTATAGCTACCTGAAGGACATGAAGGCTACGATTCAGATGCAGGTTGATGGGACTAGACAGTTTAAATGGTTCAGCACAGATTAGATGGGCTGAAGAGCCTGTTTCTGGGCTGTAGTTTTCTATGACTCTAATCAAAACTGTTACCATCATCAGTTCTGCACAGATGTTTCAAAGGTGCATTTAATGTCAGAGAAATGTATACAAATGTATACATCCTGAAGAGTTTTTTCTTCACAACCAAATTTTAAACGTTACTCCAATTAAGAACCTTAAAGAAATGGTTGAGTTGTTGTTCCATTATGTTGAAATAAAACAAAAGTATGTGGAAGATCATTTGCATCTTATTCCCCTGTTTATCACCTTGGATAACTACAGTCCACAGACAGTTATAACTTCAATATTAGTCTTTGAATATACATATCATCTGTGCACTTTGGATTCTTATCAGTTTAATTAATGCCACCACAGTCTGCTCAGAACTGCAAACACGTACACTTGAACAAAGCTGAGGATTTACAGGTGATCGATTCACGGCCAAGTTGAAACACCTGTTCACTGCCAATTGATTAATATCACAGGATATCCTATTTTAAATTGCATTCAGTTTGAAGTACCATATTTCAGGCTATGATGAATGGGTTGTAGGTGTACTACCACAACTGGTTTGCTCTACAAGTCAAATTCATGCAGATGGCACAGCCTTCTGTAGTGCTTAAGAACCAAAATCCCATGATGGCATACTTCCCCAGGCATTTGCTTTGTTTGTGAAGTATTATTGGCAATTTATTCACATTGCAAGAAACTTCATTCACATCCCTAATTTCATCCTGTACTCTTTTATCCCTCAAAAAATGAGCAACCCTTATTAAACACCCAATTCCAAATATTGATGCCAAAAATGAAAATTTATTCTCCCAGCAATACAATAAAATGATGACACAATCAAAGACATTATGCGCCTTGCAATGAATAATCCAAAATTCTATACAGTAGCTGCTTGTGAATTTCAATGTCAAAGATGCTACTTATTGAAACTTCCAGACTGTGAGATTTTTAGTACTTCACTTACGTTAGTTTCATTCATGGAACACGTGCTGTATAAAGCATTTGGGAATCACACCAATACTTATTAGCGTCAATTAGCAAATTTAATGTAAAAGATGGAAAACCCTAATTAGGTCAGAATCTGATTAAAAGGGTTTTCCATAAATATCTAGCTGTAAGCTATAAATGTGTTACTGAAAACGAAAGAACCTTAAACAAAAAAAAAGCTGTAGAGAATATAGTAAAAAAAAAACAAGCTGAAGCTGGAAAGCTGAACTAAGAGAAGTGCTGAAAATATCCAGCAATCGGGCAGCAACTGTGGAGGGAGAAGCAAAGTTAATATTTCAGGTCAGTGCTTTCCATCAGAACATAACTGTTTTTATCTCCACAGATACTTCCAAACCATAATTTAATGTTTTAATTATTGTTCGTATACTTTTGTGTCCATGCTGTAGTAAAACATTACATTTATGCATGAGATTGAGAAAAAAATAACTATCATACAGTGATCAAGGTAACATTTACTAGAAAAAAATCACCTAAGCATATTTTGCATTTTCTTCCTTAAAATTCCAATACCTTATATGCCCTAACATTTAAATAACTACAAGGTTGAAATATCACAAACATCCGAAAGCCAATCACCCAGACACTTTAGGTGCAAGGGGTCTTGCTGAATGACAAAATGTGCAGACAGGAACCTGAGCCAATGGTGACCTTCTCTTGAACCAATTCTATAAATTGGGTATTTAGGGATTATTCTCTATCTATAATCATCGGAACCTTTGGAGGTAAGGACCGCACCATGACCCAAATAATCCATCGGTTTCATCTCTTCAAAGAGGGTAATGTTATTTTCAAAACTCACTGGTAACACTTGCCAATGTCTGTTCAATAATTCCATTAGCAGCAAAACATATGTTGGTCAGAGATTTTAAGTTATTAAACAAAAGTCAAAATATTTATACAAGCATTCACCCATCCATGTTTATCACAGATTATCTGATTTTTTTTGATACGGCATTTCAAAAGCCCTGGCATTGAACTATTTCTATTTATTGCTTCCCTGTTGAAGTAAGTTATTTCTGAATAGATTATATATTTCCTGTTGCTGCAGATTGTCTTATGAGAGTACAATGACAAACTGCATACTGTGACCCTTGCAGTCCATGCAGTGATGACCGGTTCACATTTAGGGGAGAGTTCCATGATTTTGATCGATTTCAGATGAAAGTTTAGTTATACATATCCAAATAAGGGCAGTATATGAGTGAGAGAGGAATCCAGAAATGACCACCAAGGCACACAACTTGACACAGACCTCCAGTCTGAAAAACAGCCAGCGACCATCAACCTCTGCCTCCTAGCACTCAGCAAATTATGAATCCAATCCATTATCTCCCCCTGGATCCTATGTGATCTAATCTTCCAGTCTATCCTGCCATTGCTATAGTCCACTTAGGCAACTGAAATTTTCATCTTAAATCAGAATAGTCAGATACCTCTTCCAAAATAAACTCAGCACCTATATTATCATTTAGATACTATTCACAAAAAATCATTGGAATGTAATTCACAAGTCGTGATTTTGGAAGGTAATAGCAGACCAATGCATCGCTCTCCACTCCAACACCATCCTCTGAACGATAAGAGAAATGGGAATGATGAGATTGTTATTCTGAGAGCCATCATCAACCCAAAGGTCTAAAGGCAAAGCCAGTGTCTCCAGAAAAGATGTGAAGGCAGTAGAGAGGGACCAGAAAATACATTTTTCTCCAGGAGAACCACAGCCTTGACATGGTTTGGAGTTTTGCATGCCTCAATAACCCAAAGAGTTATGTTGGCTGCAATCAGGGCTTTATCTTTGGCTCTTGGTAGGGTCATCCATGCCGAACAGGTGAAATGGTAGAGTCCAGACTGAATGGTCCACCCATCCTCCAGGTTTCAGGGTTCAGCTCACGACTAACAACGCAAACTTGTCAAACAAAAGAGTTACAGAAATAGCAATGAAGAATCCTTCTACATCTGTGTGCGACGGTATTCCTGAGTCTTCACCGGAACTTACTGGTTGGCAGCAGTGGAAACCAAGAGAAAGCCACTGGTATGATGAAGAGAGCCCTAAACACCATCAAGATCAAAAGGACAGACAGAGAAGGAGGACTTTCAATGCTTCACTAACTGCCTGCAGGCATCAACAAGAGTACATGAGTTGAGAGTTAGGGGGCAAAAGTTTAAGGGTAACACGAGGGGGAATTTCTTTACTCAGAGAGTGGTAGCTGTGTGGAATGAGCTTCCAGTAGAAGTGGTAGAGGCAGGGTGGGTATTGTAATTTAAAGTAAAATTGGATAGGTATATGGACAGGAAAGGAATAGAGGGTTATGGGCTGAGTGCAGGTCGGTGGGACTAGGTGAGAGTAAGCGTTCGGCACGGACTAGAAGGGCCAAGATGGCCTGTGTCCGTGCTGTAATTGTTATATGGTTTATATGGTTATATGGTAACAGACAGTAAGTACAGTAAAAGATTTTTGAGGATGGTCTCTGAGATAAGGGACTATATTAACAAGGATAGAAATGATTTCCTTAGAAATTTTGATCTCAAGAGACAGCCGTTAAAGGGCCAAATGCAGAATGTGAGCAATATTCTTCCACCTGCTGGAGAAAGATGATTCCTCGCTATAAAGCTTTATTGATGGGGTAGTAGAGTGTTAAAGGGGCCTAGGCAGGTTGGTGAAGAACCATCATAGATTTAAATCTTCACTGGCTACACGTGTGCTGCCAAAATCTGGAAGACAGCACATATGGTACATTCCTACAAGAAAGGCAGCAGGGATACCCAAGTAATTACAGGCCAGTGTAACATGAGTGGTAGGAACATTACTGGAAAACTTTCTGATCGGCAGGATCAACCTTATCTTGGAATGGCAAGGATTGATCAGCAATAGTCAACATGGATACACCGGTGGTAGATCCTGGCAGAGGTGGCATGGTAGCATAGTTGGTAGCACAATGCCTTACAGTACCAGTGACCAGGGTTCAATTCCCAATTCTCCCCGTGCCCGTGTGGGTTTCCTCCCAGTGCTCCGGTTTCCTCCCACAAGTCAAAGATGCAGCAGTTGGTAGGTTAATTGTTTATTGTATATTGTGTGATCAAGCTAGGGTTAAATCATGGAATTTCTGGGCGGCATGGCTCAAAGAGCTGGAAACGCCATTCTGCACTGAATCTCAATAAATATAATCAATTAGAGTTTTTTGAAAAGGTGACAATGTATTGATGAAATTGTTGAGGTTATTTGCAAGGACTCTTGGGTCTGCTTCCTTATTATCCAGCAAAACCATTGGACTTTAGATATTAGAAGTCAATTTTGAATGTGGAGAAGTCATTGAAGTCACTACATGGAACATGGACAGTATCTAGGGTAGGCAGTGTGGCTACAGTGCTTGGGAACAGCCAGCAGAGGTTGCATTATTCCCTTGTACTTTGCATTGTTCCAGGGAAAACAAGGTCAATCAGTGAACAAAAACTCTCATTATTCAGAAGTGAATTAGCAAATCATGCTGGAGATGATCGTCAGATATTGAGGGAGTTTTATGCCGGAACAATGTTTCCAGTGCTAACTAAAGTCTTACTGGAATATCAGATGTTAAACTACCCGTCTGATACAAAGTGGACTAGATATGGATTCAATTTTACCCAACTCTGGCTTGTATTTATTTTGAAATGTGCTGCAGTAGTGTTATTAAACGGCATTTCTAGGCCATCCGTGAAATGGAAAGAGCTCATTAGATTTTTCAAAGTGAAGTAATGTTCCTGATTGTGAAAGTACTGAAAAGATTTTATACTAGAGAGCCAGGAGCTTTCCAAGTTGGAAATATTTCTCCCTCTTCTGTTAAAGGATATTTCTGAGAACATTTTTTCAGCTATGTAGTGAATTCTATCCAATATACTTTCATGAAGCTTAGTAGAATTCACACCGATCAAACTTCAGGACTTAGAGGTAATCAAGTTTAGAAAAATCCCAGAGCAAAATGTTGCAGATAATGGGTCCTGTTTGTTTATTTATTTATTTCCTCCTCCTTCTTCTATACGATGTATTGCATTGAACTGCTGCTGCTAAGTTAACAAATCTCACGGCACATGCCAGTGATAATAAACCTGAATCTTATTCTGATTCTAATATCAGAAAATATTGAAATGCTTAGCACATCAGGCAGCATCCGTACAGAAATAAAAATTATTGATATTTCAGACAGATGGCCTCTCTCCAGGGCTGACAGAACTTTATAAAATGATGAGGGATAGACAGGGTAGGCAGTCAATATCTTTTCCCCAGGGTAGAAATATCAAATACTAGAGGGCATGCATTTTAGTTGCTAGAAAGAGTTTAAAGAAATGAAAGACAAGTTTTTTTTAAACAACGTGGTGAGTGACTGGAACAGGCTGCTATGGGTAGTGATGTTTAAGAAGTCATTTAGGGAGGCCAATGAGTCTGCAGAAAATAGGGGATTGTACTATAGACTAGATGAAGGCAGAAGAGATTCAGTTTAAATTGGCATCATGGTCTGTGGTGAACTATGTGCCTGTCTGGACACGCCCCCTGCTGACTGCTCCTGTGGCTCCTCCCACAGGCCCCTGTATAAAGGCGATCTGAGGCCTGACGCTCGGCCTCAGTCTCCAGGACATAGTATGATGGACACTCACTCCTGGTTCCTTCTTCCAGTCAATAAAAGCCGATATCTCGCCTTACGTCTCAGTGTGAGTTATTGATGGTGCATCATGGTCAGCACAAGGCTCATGGGCCAAAGGGCTTTTCCTGAGCTGTACAGTTCCATGTTCTGTGTTCTAACATACATCTAACAGTTGAATCTGCTAATTACTGTCCTGTGCTTAAGGTGAAAGGTATTTATAAAATTAGTATCCTAATTTTCCATTTCCAGAACCAACCCAAGAAGATACACCAGGAAAACTTATCAAACAATGTGGGAGGAAACTATAGAGCACCCACAGCCACAGAGATACAGAGCTGACACCAGACAAGCAGCTCCCAAGATCAGGAGTGAACCCATTTGCTGGAGCCGTGATGTACCATTGTGCCACCCAGATCTCTGGCTTTTCTTTGTATCTGGTTGAAATGATAGTATGATTGCTTTTGACTGGATTGAAGTGACTTTGCTTAGTTTTCGCAGGTACAGTTTTACTCCACATGCTTGTTCTCATTTACCAACCACGGGTATGTTAAGGATTCAAAATCAAGAAGAGAAGAAGCGAGGCTCATAAAAGAGCCAAGCGGGCACGACAGTGATTATTCAGAAATACCTACATGAAATTCAGAAAGGATGACGTCAACGCAGCACCCGTTACTTAACGACTCCACCTGGAACAGAATGCGTAGAATGGAAGCCAAGCACTTCCCCAACTTTTCTTGTCTGGTGGTAGACATGAAGGGGCAGATGGATCGGCATTCAAAAGTAGCCCCACTACAATGAAACACACAACCGATGTTGTTAGGGCACAGACTTTATCTAATGTGCTCTATCTTCTGTCTATATTGCCCTTCAGTAGTTTTCCCCAACACCGTTGCTCTGGGGATGCACAATAGAGAAACTGTGATCCCCACATCTACATTCCAGAAGACCAAGGCTAAGTTACAACTTTTATTTGAGACAAATTCAGGCTTATGAGGGAAAGTGACAACTGAAGTTAGCGTCAACTGACCTTTAAAGAAAAGCAATAAGCTTCCTTAAGGCATCATTACAGCAGATTTATTGAAAAATAATATGACATTCAGTGCAGGAATATCTTTATATATACACTATAAATAGAATATTAGCTGACTTAGAAGGTTACAAAGCTGTCAAATTCAGAATTCAAAGATGTGTTACAAGCTTCGACAGTGAAAGCCAGACTCACTTATCAAATCAGCCACACTCCTGAGAGCTTGTTAAAGCTGCACAACACTGGATCGGTTTTGTGAGGAATGGTGGCAGCTGCAACTAAATAACTGTACTCTGTGCTAATTTATGTGTCTGTTTTCAGCAGAAGGATGCTATGCTTATCATAGACACAGTATTAATTAATATTTATTTACTGTAAGTAATGTCATTTGAGGATCTCCATGAGTTCATGCTCCCTCCATTTGCCTTTGCAATATAAAATGGAGACGTTGGTAATGCTGGAACCTGAAATGCCTCAAAAGATATTCCACAACAATTACTTTTCATTTTGTTTGCAGTAAGATTTTTACATATTTCACTCCAAGCATTTGCTCATTTTGCTGGGTAACCCACCATTTTTGAATTGTGAATACTTTGTCCTGGCTACGTCCTCCATTATTTTTGGTACTTTTTCTATTATACCTATATAAAAAAAAGAAATGCTCAGCAGATCTGGCCATATCTATACACTATACCTACGGCCAAATATTTGTAAGAAATGGGAAAAAGAGTAAAGAAGTTTCATAAGCTGTAAGGAGGGTGGAGAAGAGAGGATGGCCGATTGGGTACAACCAAGGTGAAGAGACTTTTTCTCTTCAAGATGGCAGCATGCCGCAGTTTGCAGCGGCCTCTCCAGAGTTGATATCTGTTATTTGTCAAGTGGGATGCTGTGCACAATCCTAATCTGATGAAAAACGGACCTGGGAGCACGGAGGAACATCTGGAAATCTTCGGGAAGGCCTTCTTCGTTGCTGCTGCTGTTGTGAGGTCTGGGTCTCTGCTGGGAAGAACAGACTCCCAGTCCTCGGGGTCACGTTGCTGGTGGCTGGTGGTGGGGGCGTCGTAGTGCGCTCAGCAGAGGATGGTGCTCAGAGAGCCTGTGCCAGAGGGGATGGTCGGAGGCTCGGAGGTCCGACGGACTCAGAGTCCGCTGCGGTCGGGGCACTTTCACTGTGTGCTGCGTCTGCGAGGCTGAGTTTGGCGGCGCCGTGCAAGTCCATACTGGGGGTATTCCCTTCTGCCGCCTGCGTGGGATGACGAGTCTATCAGGACCCTGAGGACTTGTGGAAACTGTGTGGTAGTTTCTTTTGAACTTATAGACTTTTAACATCTCTGGACTATTTTTACTCTGCCCATGCTCTGTTTCTTTATCAATCATGGTATTGTTCACACTGTTGTAACTATGTGGTTTTGTGTAGGTCTTGTAGCTTTAGTTTTTGGTTTGTTGGGTGGTAGAGTTGGTCTCCTGACTTGGTGTGTCTGGGTAGTCTTGTTTTGTCTGGTGGATTTGGAGCTCCTTTCTGGAAAACACGCTAAGACAGTAGCGTGATATTAATATGCAGCAGCCTCTCCGGACTCTGGATTGGGGATTGCCAAACGTTATGTGGATTTTCTGGTGTAGTCTGTTTTGTCACATGCTTTTGTGATATCATTCTGGAGGAACATTGTTTCATTTTTTAACTGCATTGCAGTTGTGATTTCTAAATGACAAGAAACCGAACTTCAATGCAAATTCAATTCAATTCAAATCAAAGACATTCCCCCTCCCTCCCTCTTTTCCCCTGCAGCTTTTTTCTCTCATTTCCAGTTCTGCGAAAGGGTTTTTGATCTGAAACATTAATTCTGCTTCTCCTTCCATAAATATGGCCTGATCTGCAAAGTAATTCCAGCATTCTGTGTGTTCATTTTAGATTTCCAGTATCGTCAAGTTTCCTTCTATTTCCATCTTTTCCATTACACATGCAAAACTGTGCAGGTGGAGATTTCAATTTCATGTGCCATCAGTGTGGTAGACATTCACAAATGGGATAAAGAAATGTGTTTTAATTGTGTGTGTGTGTGTGTGTGTGTGTGTGTGTGTGTGTGTGTGTGTGTGTGTGTGTGTGTGTGTGTGTGTGTGTGTGTGTGTGTGTGTGTGTGTGTGTGTGTGTGTGTGTGTGTATGCTTTGTTTTATTTCAGAAATCTTTGCTGTCATGTAGAACTTCATGCTGTGGGACATTTAATGGCTCCAATTTTTTTTAAGATATTGAAGTTGGAGAAGTTAGAAATTTTAAAGCATTTTTACTATTCAATTAATACCAGAAAATAACACATAGACTTGGGCTGCTAGAGGACAAGTAACTTTTGTCATATATTCAATAATATTTGTATCACTCAGCTGCCAGCCAATGATCATCACAAACTAGAGATGATGACAATTTCAACTCCCCGCAAAATTTAATTATTCTTTTCAGTGCACACTACCTGCATCATGAGCATTCCTACAGATTCAGTAGTGCAACTCATAAATGCTATGGCTGATTGAGTAAATCAAAGACTGTACATGCAAGCATTGTGATAGAATTTTCACACTTGATTAAGTGCATTTGCAACAATCAAGAATTTTGTCAACATGCAGGAGAAAGCAGTTGGCATCATCAATTAGCTGTCTAATTACCTAATGCATCCATCATCAGTGCTCTATGGCTTGACAAGACTAGAATTTCCAGTTAATGCTACTCAAACCCAAGCTAAATCCTAATTCACTCGATTCTGAAATAGTTCCGAAGGAATGGAAAGTCATAACTGTCACTCCACTCTCTAAGAAGGGAGGGAGCGAAAGACAGGACAGTTAGCCCGACTTCAATGGTTGGCAAGATGTTAGAACCCATTGTTAAGGATAAAGTTCCGGAGTACTTGGAGGCACATGATAAAATAATCCAAAGTCAGTATGGTTTCCCAGACGATATCTTGTCTGACAAATCTGTTGACATTTTTTGATGAAATAGTAGGCAGGATAGACATAAGAGACACAGTGGTTGTTGTTAACTTGGATTTTCAGCAGTTCTTTCATATGAGACTGCTAAACAAGTTAAGAGCCCATGGTATTGCTGGAAAGAGACGAGCATCGACAGAAAATTGGCTAACTGGCAGAAAGCAAAGAGTGGGAATAAAGGGAATCTTTTCTGGTTGGCTGACAGTGATTACTGACATCCCACAAGGATCACTTTTGGGAATGCAACTTTCACATTATATGTTATTGACCTGGATGATGGAATTCATGGATTTGTGGACAAGTTTACGAATGATATGAAGATAGGTGAAGGGCAGGTAATGTTGATGAAGCAGGAAGTCTGCAGAAGGACTAGGTCAGATTAGGAGAATGGTCATACACTTTGGTTAAAGGAATAAAGGCATGAACTATTTTCTAAACAGGGAGAAAATTAAGAAATCAGAGGGATAAGGGGCTTGGGAGACCTAGTCAAAGATTCCCTAAAGATTAAACTACAGATGGAGTCAATAGTAAGGAAGGCAAATGTAATGTTAGCATTCATTTTGAGAGGTTTGGAATATAAAAGCAAAGATGTAATGTTGAGTCTTTAAATGCCATTAATCAGACCGTATTTGGAGTATTGTGAGCAGTTTTAGGCCCCAGGTCTAAGAAAGAATTTGCTGGCAATGTAGAGTGTCCAGAGAAAATTTGCTAGAATGATCCCTAGGATGAAAATATTAATGTATGAGGAGCTTTTAATGGTGCTGGGCCTTTAGAAGAATGAAAGGGGAATCTCATTGAAATGTACCAAATATTGAAAGGATGAGATAATGTGCCAATGAAGAGGGTGTTTACATTAATAGGAGAGACTAGGACCAGAGAGATCAGCTTTAGAATAAAAGGATGCCCATTTAGAAAAGATACAAGGATGAATTTCTTTAGATAGAGGTTCATGAATCTACGGAATTACTACAGACAGTTGTGGGGGGTCAAGTATATTTAAAGTGGAAGTTGATAGACTTTCAATTAGTAAAACAGAGAGAAGACAGGAGAATGGGGTAGAAAGGGAAAATAAATCAACCTTCATTGAATGGCAAAGCAGACCCAATGGGCCAGATAGGCTAATTTTGCTCAAATGTCTTATGGTCCAATTTTTGAATTAACTATGGTTTTGCTTTATGTGACCTGCACAGTGATAACTTGCAGCAAAAGCTGGCCCCAACCTTCATAATGAGGTGCTTTATGACAAAAGACCATTCTGTGGATAATGGGAACACTTTGGTGAGGGATGGGAGGGTGAGTGAGGTAGGACAAGATCTATAGAACCATAAAACATTGCAGCACAGAATCCCTGACAAAAAAATGGTGCAAAAGCTTCAATATCTATAAAGTTTTGTCATACAACTTAAAAACTAAATGTTTCAGATTCTTTTACGCATTGATTCCCTATCTAAAACAATTAGAAATTACAGAAAACTTTTAAAAATCAGTTGAAGTGCAGCAATAAACTTCTCTTGATTAATTATAAAAAAAACTTAAGCATTTAAAAACATTTTAAAACAGAGTAAAAAGTGCTAAATGAATATTCTTTCTCAAAGATTTCAATATCCTCTTTTTGGAATGAATGGGAATGTAAACTGTGCACCCTGGCCCAGGACCACCGTGTGAGTCCTTATCTGAACTCCTGAAGGACTCCAGTGTCAAAGCGTGGTCAGCAAAATAACACTGAAGAGATCACCATTGCTTTGGGGTTTCTGTGTTCACATCCATTTGCACAGAACTCCTAAAGTTGCTGACAGTCGCATCGAAAATATTGTTGTCAGTTTTGGCAGTTTCTTCTCAAAGAACAGTGCAGCAATCCATTAAAGGCTCCTGCAGTGATCTGCCACATCCTGAACAGTAAAAGGCAGCATCTTTGGGGGGGGGGGAGGGGGCATAAACACAAGAGACTCCACAGCCGCTGAAAATCTTCAGCAGCACTACAAAATGCTGGAGGAACTCAGCAAACTAGGCAGAGTCTATAGAAGAGAATTAATGTTTCGGGCAGAGAGCCTTCATCAGGGCTCCAGGACATTTTTATTTCTAATGTCTTATTCATATCATTCACTATATTGTTTTATGCACATGGCTCAATTATCCATTGTCAATGGTCAATGTCCCAATACTGATGAACGGCAGAGTCAGTGAGTCAAGAATTCATGGTCCAATAAAAATATTCCTAATTTCAGTCGAATTGAAAGTAAAACTTGTAACTATACACCATCATGTAAGACATTACAAAGCACATTACATTGAACGAAACACTTTTGAAGTGTATTCCCTAGACTAACTTAAGGAAATGGGACAGCCATTCTGTGCTTTGCAAAGGCTCCATTTTTTGTTGTTATTATAAACTGTTATTGAATAAATGTCAAAACTTTAACCTGATTCTAATGAGTTGTGTGGATACATTCTCTTTTCTTTTTAAATCTTTTTATTAATTTTAAACAAAAATAAATGAAACATGAATACAGAGAGTTTGAAAGTACATAATTATTGTGTGGATACATTCTCAATGAGCAAAATATTCCATTTTATTAAAAGCTATTCAGAAGAAATTGTACAAAGTGCCTGGACTATGCTAACCCATTCTTCATGCCACATTTTCCCCACATAATCACTGTAATTATACTAAACTTCCATTGTTTGATGCATCTAATCAGAGTTGTGGCCTCAAGTGTAGAGGAGTGGGTCACCCAGAGCAACCAGACCTCTGATGGTGATACCTGAGACACCATCCTTACACAAGTCCTATAGTCTTTGGACTGCTCAAATTGACAATGTATTTTCAATTGCTTCTAAAAGTTTCTGATTATTTTAATTAATATTAATATTTTAAGTGAAAACATTAGCATGCACATTTCCATCCAGTTTGATGACACTGTTAAAATGTGCTTAGAGATACCACCTATTCAGGCGTAAAACTAAGGGACGAAATTTGGTCTAAACATTCCTTCAGTTCATGCAATCTGGAATTGTCTTTTGTCACATGGCCCTTTGAACATGCTCCACCATTTAGTAATTACATAGCTGGTAAGATTTAGAATAAAGAACAGAACAAATCTTTTTCCATGCCAAGCATGATATCAAATCACTTACGACTGCAGATAATCCTTGTTCCTCCATTCCCTGCACGTTCACGTGCCTTACTCAAAAACCCCTGCTTCCATCACACCCCTACCCCGGCAGTAGATTTCATGCACCTGACATTCAGTGTGTAAAAAAAAACCTTGCTCTTCTCCTTTAAACATTCTCCTTTCATCTTAAAGCGATGTATACTAGTATTTGACAGCCGATCTCATTGCAATCTCAACTTTGCATCCTTTACTCCCACTTTCCCAAAAGTACAATGTGTTGCAAATGGCAGTGGGGCAGGGACGGGGCGGGGGTGTGCTAACACAGTGTCGCTAGTGGAGAGCACAAAACAAAACGAGGAGATCTGACATAGAAGGAGAAAGTAAGTCATCAGACATATTTAAAAACTCATTACTGAGTTTGGAAGATGCCCATTGGAAGATGAGACATTTCTTTAGCTTATTTTGGACATATTATAACAGTGCAAGGGGCCACAGATATGGTAGATAGTTCACAGTGGGCTGGAATGGAAAATTAAAGTGGCAACTGGATGTTCGGGGTAAAACCTGGCTTCTGTGCAAATATTCTGAATTTAGTTTGTTTAAACATATCTAGCACACCTAAATTCTAATGGAAAATACTTCCTTTCAGATGCAAATGTAAATGTGTTCAGTGGACCAGTAAAAATAATTATTGAAGCTATGAATGAATGCCAGGACAGCACACACAATGTATTGGATGAACTCAGCAGGTCAGGCACCATCTACAGAGGGAAGTGAACAATCTGCGTTTTGGGCCAAGATCCATCATCAAGACTGAATGAACACAAGGTTTCTGCACGATTTCATTAGATTAGTTTTTGCATGGATTACAATCTTCTAATATTAAAATAGAAGTATATACCCGATCTGTTTTGCTCCATCTTACTAAAAATTACTGGTCTGTGAGTTCTGTTACAGATATAATGGAATACGATTATATACAGGAGATAAATTTGCATGAAGTTCTCAGTTTAGGGCTTGGTGAGACCCACTCGTAGATGTCCGTGGTGCAGTTTTGTTTTACTAAATGCTGTTTACTAACTAATTCCTGGGAAGGCAGTACTAACCCATGAAAGGCTGTTGCTAAGTACTATATTCATTGAAATAACTAAGAATGAAAGGAGATTTTGTAGAGAACTATGAAATTCTAACATTATCAGTAAGAAACTGTAAGTGTATAAAACCATTATGGGAATCATATATATGCCTCCAAATAGCAGTCAACATGTGGGATTGAGATTGCAAAGGGAGCTGGAAAAGGCATGTAATAAAGGTAATGTCACAATGCAGGATTTCAATATGGAAGGGGATTGGGAAAATTAGGCTGGTGTCAGTTCACAAGAGTGGGAATTTGTTGAATGCCTAAGAGATGGCTTTTTACAGACAGACAGACATACTTTATTGATCCCGAGGGAAATTGGGTTTCATTACAGCCGCACCAACCAAGAATAATGAAGAAATATAGCAATATAAAACCATAAATAATTAAATAATAAGTTAATCATGCCAAGTGGAAATAAGTCCAGGACCAGCCTATTGGCTCAGGGTGTCTGACACTCTGAGGGAGGAGTTGTAAAGTTTGATGGCCACAGGTAGGAATGTCTTCCTATGACGCTCAGTGTTACATCTCAGTGGAATGAGTCTCTGGCTGAATGTACTCCTGTGCCTAACCAGTACATTATGGAGTGGATGGGAGTCATTGTCCAAGATGGCATGCAACTTGGACAGCATCCTCTTTTCAGACACCACCCGTCAGAGAGTCCAGTTCCACCCCCACAACATCACTGGCCTTATGAATAAGTTTGTTGATTCTGTTGGTGTCTGCTAACCTCAGCCTACTGCCCCAGCACACAACAGCAAACATGATAGCACTGGCCACTACAGCCTCATAGAACATCCTCAGCATCGTCCAGCAGATGTTAAAGGACCTCAGTCTCCTCAGGAAATAGAGACGGCTCTGACCCTTCTTGTAGACAGCCTCAGTGTTCTTTGACCAGTCCAGTTTATTGTCCATTCGTATCCCCAGGAATTTGTGATCCTCCACCATGTCCACACTGACACCTTGGATGGAAACAGGGGTCACTGGTGCCTTAGCCCTCCTCGGGTCCACCACCAGCTCCTTAATCTTTTTCACATTAAGCTGCAGATGATTCTGCTTGCACCATGTGACAAAGTTTCCCACCGTCGCCCTGTACTCAGCCTCATCTCCCTTGCTGATGCATCAACTATGGCAGAGTCATCAGAAAACTTCTGAAGATGGCAAGACTCTGTGTTGTAGCTGAAGTCCGAGGTGTAGAGCAGTTTGAGTTTGATCCTACTGGGGAAAAGATTATCTTAGATTGGGCATTGTGCAATAACACAGATCTTATTAGGGAGCTTAATGTAAAGGAACCATAAGTGATCATAATATGATTGAATTCATACAACTTGAGGGGGAGAAACACAAGTCTCATGTATCAGTATCGCAATGAAATAAATGGAATTACAGTGGCATGAGAGAGGAGCTTGCCCCGGTGGATACTGGCAGGGATGACGGCAGAGCAGAGGTGGCTGAAGTTTCTGGGAATAGTTCACAAGGTGCAGGATAGATTTGTCCCACAGAAGAAGTTGTTCTCAGATGGCAGAGGTAAGCAACTGTGGCTGGCAAGGAATGTTAAGGGCTGCATAAAAACCAAAGAAAGTACATATAAGATAGCAAAAGTGAATGGGAAATTGGATGATTAGGAAACTTTCAAAATCCAACAATAGGGAACTAAAAAAGCAAAAAGAAAGGAAAAGGTGAAAAATGAGGCAAACTAGCCAATAATATAAAGCAGGATACTAAAAGTTTTTCAGTTATAGAAAAAATAAACGGGGGCGAGGGGAGAGGTGATATTGGACCACTGGGAAATGAAGCTGGTGAGGTAGGAATGGGAGACAAAGAAATGGCAGATGAACTTAATGGGTACTTTAATCAATCTTTACTGAGGAAGAAGCTATCAGTGTACCAGAGGTCTGTGAGTGTCCGGGAGCAGGAATAAGCGCCATTGCTATTACAAAGGAAAAAGTGCTAGGCAAACTCAAAGGTCTTAAGGTGGTTTAAGCCAGATGGACTACATTTCAGAACCTTGAGAGAGGTTGCTGAAGAGATAACAGAAGCATTGGTCATGATCTTTCAAGAATCTTGGGATTCTGGCATGGCCCTGGAGGACTGGAAGATTGCAAATGTCACTCCACTCTTTAAGAAGGGAGGAAAGGAAAAGAAAGGAAATTATCGACCAGTTAGCCTAACCTCAGTGGTTGGGAAAGTGTTAGGGTTTATTACTAAGGATGAGGTTTCAGGATACTTGGAGTCTAATGATAAAATAAGCCAAAGTCAGCATGGTTTCTGTAAAGGGAAATCTTGTCTGACAAATTTTTTAGATTTCTTTGAAGAAATAACAAGCAGGGGAGAAAAAAGGAGAGGCAGTGGGTGTCATTTACTTGGATTTTCATAAGGCATTTGATAAGGTGCCACACATGAGGCAGCTTAACAAGATAGAATCCTATGGCATTACAGGAAAGATACTGGCATGGATAGAGGAATGGGTGACAGGCAGGAGGCAGTGAGTGGGAATAAAAGGGGCCTTTCTGGCTGGCTGCCAGTGACTAGGGGTGTTCCTCAGGGGTCAGTATTGGGATGGCTGCTTTTTACATTGTTTGTCAGTAATTTGGACAATGGAATTGATGGCTTTGTGGCAAAGTTTGTGGATGATATGAAGATAGGTGGAGGGGTAGGTAGTGCTGAGGAAGAAATGCAATTGCAGCAGGACTTAGACAAATTGGAAGAATGAGCAAAAAAGTGGCAGATGGAATACAGTGGTGGGAAATGTATGATAATACATTTTGGTAAAAGGAACAATAGTGCGGGCTATTTCTAAATGAGAGAAGGTTCAAATGTCAGAAATGCAGAGGGAATTAGGAATCCTCGTGCAAGATTCCCAGAACGTTAATTTATAGGTTGAGTCCGTGGTAAAGAAGTCAAATGCAATGTTGGCATTTATTTCAAGGGGAATAGAATATAAAAGCAAGGAGATAAAGCTGAACCTTTATAAGGCACTAGTCAGGCCACACTTAGAGTATTGCCAACAGTTTTGGGCTTTATATCTCAGGAAGGACATGTTGTCATTGGAGAGAATCCAATGGAGATTCACTTGGATGATTCCGGGAATGAAGAGATTAACACATAAGGAGTGTTTGGCAGCTTCAAGCCTGTACTCTCTGGAATTTAGAAGAATGTGGGATCTCATTGAAACCTACTGAATGTTGAAAGGACTAGATAGAGTGGATATGGGGAGCATGTTTTCTATGGTCGGGTATCCAAAACTAGAGGGCACTGCGTCAAAATTGAGAGGTGATGTTTTGGAACAGAGGTAAGGAGAAATTTCTTTAGCCAAAGAATGGTGTATCTGTGGAATGCTCTGCCAGGGACTGCGGTGCAGGCCAAGTCCGTGGGTATATTTAAGAATGAAGTTGAAGGTTTCCTGATCGATCAAGGCATCGAAGGATGTGGTGACAAGGCAGGTGTATGGGGTTGACTGAGATCCGGTATCAGCCATGATGGAATGGTGGAGCAAACTTGATGGGCTGAATGGCTTAATTCTGCTCCTATGTCTTATTATCAGACTAGATCAGTGGTTCCTAACCTTCTCTATGCCCCACACCCCTAGGAAATGTTTGATTAATGTTTGCACCCCCTACAAAAGTAATATCACATTTGAAGATGAAGAAGTCTAATTTCTAATTTATGAACCACAAATTGAACCACATACAATACCGTGGGTGAACAAGTTGAACTTAAAAAAATAAGTTTTTAACTCAGTGCATAAAATGCAAATATAAATTGAGCAATTCTAATTTATTCAGAAAAAATTGTAAACCGTACAATCAATCCCAATTGTGAACATAAAATTCAATTACTTCTTTGCTGCTGCTTCTCATTCATGATTTGGTCAAAACGTGGAACTTTCTTGCTGACTGCGATCCACAGGTCTGCCTGTGGATTTAGGTGATTCCTAGATTTTGTCTTGATTGACACAAGAGAACTGAATCCAGATTCACACAAGTACATTGTTGCAAATGGAATGAGGACACGGAGTGCTTTTCCACCAAGTCTTGGGAACATATCCAGTGCTGCACACCAAAACTCTTCCAAAGTCCTGCTTTCAAATTGCATTTCAAGAGCTTGATTTGTCTGCAAATCAATAAGATCTTCCTTCAGCTCTTCATCATCTGACATCTTCTCCAAATTGTAGGAATATGGATTCATGATCCATTCTTCTGAAATCTTCAGGTCTCTAGCAGCAAAATATCCATCAAACAATTCTGACAGCATTTCCAAATGAGCCTCAATTTCTTCACACGCACTGTAGGAGTTATGGATCCAGCATCATCAACCATCTCTTCTTGTGAAGGGAAATTTGAGAGACTGCTTCTTTTGATCCTTCAACGCCAAAGACGTAACTTTTCTTTGAAGGCATTCAACTTTTCACAAGCCTTCAATATGTTTATCCCTTTTCCTTGAAGAGAAACACTTAGGTCATTCATACAAGTGAAAATGTCAGCTGAGTAAGCCAGCATTTGGGCAAATTCCTGTGATTCCCTTGCCCAAACCAGATCACATTCACACTCCTCCAGAAAAACTTTGATTCCTTCCTGCAGTTCAAAGAAGCGGGTTAAAGCTTGTCCTTGTGACAACCAATGGACTTCTGTGTGGAAAAGCAAAACTGAATGCTCACTTCCCAGATCCTCACAAAATGATTTAAAGATGTGATGGTTCAAAGCACGTTCCCGATCCAGTTGATGATCTTCACAGAAGTATCAAGGACTTTCTTCAAATTTGGAGGCAATGTTTTTGATACCAAAGCATGCTGATGAAGATGGGTAACTTGCAAGTCTAGAATCTCCTTTCTCATCAATGCAGAAAAGCCAGATTTATTTCCAAGCATTGCAGGTGCCCCGTCAGTGCACACAGAACCAATGACTTTGATATCTAAATCATATTTGGCAAAGAAGTCTTTCACCAGCTGCATCACATCCTTTGCAGTTGTGTTTGTTTTCCAATCTTTACAAAACAGGAAATTTTCCTTCACAGCACCATCATTGACATACCTCACTAACGTGACAAGTTGACTACAAACGGAGACATCAGTTGACTCATCCAACTGAATCGAGATTTTAAGAGGACTAGCTCTGACATTTGAGATGACTTGGTCCAAAATATCTTCACTCAAATCACTGATTCGGTTGTGAGTGACATTATTTGATAGGGACACCTGTTCAAATTTTTTTCTTGCTTCTTTGCCCAGGATAATTGTTGCCATTTCTGGTACACACGGCTTGATGAGATCTGCAATTGTATGGGGCTTCTTGGATTTGGCCACTTTATATGCCACTTGGTATGAAGCAAGAAGTAGTGGTTTTTCAACGGAAATGAAACCTAATTTTGGAAGAGTTCCTTGTGAATCAAAACAAGCCCTTTTGATTTTCAATGACCCAACATCATGTCCTTCAACATCAGCTCTGTCATGCTTGTTCTTGAAGTGCTCTTGAAGCTTGGATGGCTTCAGATTTGAGTTGGAAAACACAACGCTACAAAGAATGCACTGTGGTTTTTGCAAGCCATCATTTCCTGTTGTGCAAGTGAAACCAAAGCACACATAGTCATCATTCCATTTCCTTCTTTTTGACGTGATGAAGGGTTAAGGATAAAGAGGAAAATATGAGCTAATATGAGAAAAACTATCTGACTAAAGTCAGGGATGACCGCTTTACTCAACCAGACATGCCTATAGCAAAGTATCGCGAGAGATACACTTTCGTATATTATATTATGATATTATCTGCAGTTACGCCAAGATAAATTGTCAGGTGGAAATACTACGGGGACACGACGCGACTTATTAGGCCACTCTTTACTGAATTTACACACCTATTTCCCATCAGAGATATGAACTCCCATCACATGATTCAAAGTCCTCGGTGCTAAACATGATACCTCAACTAACACAATTCAAAATTATCAACGATTCAAGAAAAAATCCTTTTAAGAGAAAAAAATCCTTGAAAGTCAAAAACTTCTCTAATGCATTGAGACAAATACGAATGAATGTCTTCAGCTGCTTTTTATCAAAATTCGGCTTTTTAAAATTTTATAATTGAATTATTTACCTACTATCTGCAGGTTTGGTTTTAACGCGAAGTCGTTACTCAATGGTTGATTCAGGATGTATAAAGATTTTGGCATTACGAGATGATTTTTAAATCTGAGAGGTAACCTTCTAGCTAACATTGATGAGACTCCTCAACGCTGAGGTGTAATTTCCCAGGTAACACTGATGAGAATCCTCAATGCTGACTCGGGCAACGGGAGACTGGAGTGAGTTTACGTCTCCTTCGACTCGGGCAGCGGGAGACTGGAGTGTGCTTGGGACAAGCGTTACTACCACTTCTCAAGGCACACTGGCAGCTGGCTGTGATGACTCATCACTCAAGGACATAAGCCACTCTTTGTTGCATCCCCTGAAATTCCATCTCGCACCCTCTGGGGGTGCGGGCACCCCAGTTTGGGAACCCCTGGACTAGATACAGGAAGGTGTTCCCAATGGTTGGAGAATCCAGAACCATGATCACATCCTCAGAACATTGGCTACATGATACAGAGCTGCCACCCTCATACACCGCTTCACACAGAACTTGTGGGATCCTCCACCTCAGACGTAAAAATAAAGTAGAAGTGAGGCAGTTAAATAAACTAGCACTGAAGGGATCGAGGGAAATATAGGGAGAAGACTCAAAGCAAGGTTTGCAATGGATAATCAGATATGATGATGTTGAATGGTGTAGCAGACCAGAAAGGCTGAATGGCCTATTCCTGCTCCTATTTTATATATTCTTTCCTGCTGAGATGCATCCAATAAGACTTATTGAAAATTCTGGGAAAACGGTATAATCAACACAAAAGCAACACACAAAATACTGGAGGAATTCAACAGGTCAGAAAGCACCTTACAGGCAGAGCCTCCAGCATTTTGTTAAATTTCCAGCATCTGCAAAATCTCTTGTGTGTCTGTGTAAACTGCTCATTCGACATTTTCCTGTAAATCTAGCAATATCTGGAGTCTCGTGTTGGAAATACACCTAGACACTTAATCTTGATCCCAAGTGGTAGCCAAATTAGAGATGAAATCCCAGGGGAATAAACATGATGCATCATAATTGTAAGAATAATTCAAAGAGCTTTCCATGCACTGAATGCTTTAGACTGCCAAGAATATTGTGATATGGAGAAATATAGTCATCATATGGGAAACAATCAAATCCCATAAATAAGAGGGAGGTGATACAAACTGTCCATGTCTGTGTGCAGCACAACTGGGACAACACTAAGGCACAAAGTGTCAAGTGACATATAACATTAAAGTGACAGGCAATGGCCATCTTCAATAACCATCTAACCACCCAGCTGACATTCAAGTAGCATCACCACATCCTCTGCCATTAATATCCCAGGGTGGCCATTCATCAAAAGTTTTGCTGATCCAGCCACATAAATATTGTGCCTACAAGATCAGAACTAAGCAGATGCTGGGTATCCCAAAGTGAATGACTCACTTACGGACTCCTCAAGGCTTTGTCACTACCCGCAAGAAATAGATCAGGAGTATGGTGGAATTCTGTCTAGTGGCTGGTGAGTGCAAATCACAAGAGCTTCCCCTTCAATAGATGGCCTCCAGGTCAGATAGTTAGATAGAGTTTTGCATTGCAGAGGAACTAAAAGTTATGGGGGAAAGGCAGGTAGGCAGAGCTGAGTCCATGTCCGGAATACCCACGATCTTAGTGAAAGGCAGAGCAGGCTTGACGGGCCAGATGACCTACTCCTGCTCCTCTTTCTTATATTTTCTTGTAAGAAGCTCAGTGGCATCCAGAAAAATACAAGCATCTCAATTGCCAACCAATCCTCTGACTAATGGTAATTCCTTCCCACTGGTTGTAGAAGGTGTAACAAACATAATGCACTGCTCCCAAATGACTCTGAAATTATCTCTCAAGCCCCTAGGAATAGAAGTTCAACTGCACAAGAACATCACCAATTTCAGATTCCCCTCAAGGCCATGGACAATCCTGACTTGGAAGTATTTCACTGTTCCTTCATTGTCACTGGATCTAAATCCTTAAACTCCTTTCCTTGTGGGACAATGCTTATACGACGCTATTGGCCTGGGCTGCTACTGCAACTGAATTTTTCATTACACCTGTTCATACATGAACTTGTAGTAAACTCAACTTTGACTTTGATCAAAAAGACTGTACTAGTTTCAAAAGGTAGGCACTGCCACCTTCACGAATACAATTCAGGAAGGGAAATAAATGATGGCCTTTCCTACAAAACCAAAATGCTAAAAAAACATTTTGTATTTTAATTATATGATGTTGAATTTTGGCCGAGGCTCTGAAATGATTCCATAGTCTACAAAAACAGTCAGAGTAACTTTAGCACCAATTTGTATGGGTACTTGGTAGATTATTTTGATTCAGTAATTTGCATGACATGTTTGTGGATATACCGTATTTGCTTGGCTTCCAAGATTATATAGTCCAGCTCTGGTGTGTGTGTTTAATTCACAGCCTTCTATTTTGGAATATTTCTAGTTAAGACAACCTTATCCAAAATTTATTGACTGAAATCCAATGTATGTTAGCAACTGGAACCTGGCATGGAAGGACTTTTTTTTAAGGATTATATGGGTCGGCACAACATGGAGGGCTGAAGGGCCTGTACTGTGCTGTAGTGTTCTATGGTTCTATAGATAGATCTGGACTTGAACTTCTGTGTGTTGAGATGATGAGCGTAAACTGGTGAAACGATGCTCCATTTAAGTTTTCCGCTAACATCTGGATCAAACTGCAATGTTAAAGTACACCTGCATAATATGTTGTATTCTGTAAAAATGTACAGCCTTGGTTTAACCAATCTGCTTCAGGCAAAATTCTGCTGAAGACTGGCAGTTCTGCTTCATGCTGTAGAGAGGAGACATGGGTTACGTATGTAGTCTGTCTTCATGGGATTGGACATAATCCGGGAACAAGAGAAAATAACCAATGTCATTCCATTAGCTTTCTTTCATCACATTGTTCTTATTATAAAATGCACTACGCATTTTAAATTTCAAGCTTCCATCTCTTGGCAGCACGTCAAATATCAAAAAGGAGTTGTGAATCGATTGTATCTTGTTTAAATTTGCAGTCGCATTTTAGATACAGTATTAAATGAGCAATTCCAAGACCTCAAAGGAAAATGAAAATCATACATGTGTTAGGAGCATTGATTTTGTCAATAGCCTCAAAGGCAAGCCACTCTAAATTTTAACTGAATGCTTCACAGAGTTAAGTTTAAAATCAATGTTTCTCAAAAACAAAAAATACATTTCAATCTCCTTATACAACTCACTAAACATGCAAACTGTAGTTTGATTTCAGATCCAAACACAGTGGCCTACATTCAGTAGTGAACCACCTCTTGCTACTCATTTCATCTGCATCTTTCCACAGACTTTTCAACAGACAATTTATGATACCCTGAGGAAGCACTAGCAAAGTTGTCTCTTCAAAAATTAGATTGAGGAATTTTTATTAAGGTATAAGTATAAAACAGGAAATCTTGGAATTTTTAACTCAAAGCCAAATCATATATAGAAAGCAACCAAAACAAAGGAGAAAAAGATGGGATTAAAAAGGAGAAATAAAAGTGAGAGAAAGAAAAGTAAAGTAATATCTCCAATAATGAATAAAATCTAAAAAAAAAGACTCCAGGCTTGTACAGCAGAGATTGTTGGACAATAATTTAGAAACAACACCATCAAAAGTTTATTGACTGGGAGAGTTCCAAGTTTCTTTTCTGGCATAGTAACAACCTAGTAATTAAATATCACTGTCTCATGCTCTTCATGTTTATGTCAAATCACTAGGCTAGGTATCAGTGTAGCGAAGTTTAAGGATACAGCTTGCTGATTTTCACATTTGACTATACTCTTTTAGACACCAGAAATTCTGTCTGATTTACTCCTTTGTAGTGGATAACCTCAGTGAATAACATTGTGAAATCTGGTCACTGGGAACTAGGCTTGAGGCTTAACTAAATACATGAATTCAGGAAGGTACAGAACTTTGCAACCTGAAAGTTCAGTTGCAGTTGTCTAATTCTCAGAACTGCATGGCGCAGGGAACATTTTGCCTGTTGTGCACATGCTGCCTCTTCAAAAGGCCTATTTAATTATCCCCACTCCACCACTTTGTCCCAAAAGAGACAGGGATTGTTTTTCTTTTCATAAATATATATTCTTTGTGTATGGCTGTATTGTACTGCTATCTTATATCTGTTTGCTCTCTTATATGTGCCTTATTCTGTGTGTGACTGTTGGTACTAAGTTTTGCACCTTGGCCCTCCCTGGAGTAACATTGTTTCATTTGGCTGTATGTATAATTGAATGACAATTAAACTTGAGATTGAACATTTCTAATTTTCTGCTGAAATTATTAATAAGCCTCCTTCTACATCCATTTGAGCCCAATGTACTGTAGGACCAAAAATCCTTAAAATTGTTCTCATTTCTCAGCTGCTATTCACTGTCTACCATTTGGTTCTGCCTACGTTTCATGACGTTAAGTTATTTTAATAAATTTATTCTCTGTATTGAGCATCTTTGGCAAGACATTCATAGTCATTCTCACTCAGCGATTCTGGAACAGCCCTCTACCCCTCTACCATACATTTCCTAAATGGACATTAAACCAATGAACACGCCTCATTTTTTAAATATATATATTTAAAACATATATATATATGTTTTTGCACTATTTTAATCTATTCAATATATATACATATAAACATACTGCAAGTTATCTATTTATTTATTTATTTATTTATTCAATGTCATCATATATTGCATTGAACTGCAAATGCTACGTTAGGAAATTTCACGAAACATGTCGGTAATAATAAATCTAATTCTGATAAATCCCATGAAGGTGCCAGTTCTCCTTTCCTGTATGATATTACTGAATTAGTTTATCTTCTGTAAAAGTTTACAGTCTGAGGTTTTATGAAACCTATTTTTTTAATTTCAAATTTCTTTGACAATATTCAAGTTCTCATAACATCACAGTAGTACTTAAATTCTTTTCTTTGGCTTAAAACAAATCTCTAACCCCTGGATTATTATTCTGGAAACATTGTCAGTATAATGCCGTTGGCTTAATAACATGTAAGCAATTACATGCAGCACAAAGCTGTATATCAGGATACCATGAGTGGACTACAAAAATTAAAAAAAACATATTTCATTTTAGTGATTTGCTAATATTTAGCACTGAAAGTAGACAATTATATTAAAAAGGAAGGTCTGAATTGTCCTAAAATCCAAACTATGTAATTTTGAAGTGAAAGAACAGTTACTCTACCAAATATTTTGCAATAATAAATGGGGAATTTATAAATTCAAATTAAATTGTAGAGTCATGGAGTTATTCAGCATGGAGTTAAGCCCTTTGGCTCAACTGATTCATGCCACCAAGATCCTGCATCCAAGCTAGTCCCATTTGCCAACATTTGGCTTGTAGTTTTCTAAACCTTTCCAGTCCAGGTACCTATCCAACTGTCTTTGAAAAGTTGTTATTGTTATTTATTATAAACTGTCTCAACCACTACCTCTGGAAACTGATTCCACATTCATGCTACCCTGTGTGTAGAAAAGTTGAACCCTCAGCTGTTCTTAAATCTTTCCTCTCTCTCCTTAAGCCAATGCCCTCAAGTTCTTGATTGCATTCAAAAAGGTTGAGTGCATTCACCCTCTCTATACCCGCCATGATTTTATACACCTCTTTAAGCTCACCCTTTAAGTTTTCTATGCTCTAGAGAAAAATCTCCGAACCTGTCCAACCTCTCCCTCATTTCTTGGCAGCCACTCCACTTCTTTTCTGCACTCTTTCCCTTTTAATAACATCTTTCTTTGATCAGGTTGACCACAACTAAAAAAAATATTCCAAGTTCAGCCTCACCGGCAACCTGGACAACTCCATCTTGACTTCCCAATGTACATACTCAGTGCTCTAACTAACGAAGGCCAACATGCCAAAAGCATTCTTCACTGCCTTGTCTACCTGTGATTCCAATTTCAGTCAACTACATACTTGCACTCAAGTTTCATTTGTTCTGCAACACTCCCCAGATGATAACAGTGAAAGTCTTACCTGGATTTGACTTACCACATTATGACACCTTGTATTTTTTCTAAACCAAACTCCACTTGCCATTCCTTAGCTTACTTATTCAGCCGATCACAATCAGATTGTATTGTTTGATAACCTCCTTCATTGGCCACTACAGTATATGATATGTTTTATTGTCATCTGCAAAGCATGTCTTGTACAATCATATCCAAAACATTGATACAGATGACAAAAATAATGGTCCTTGTACTGACTCCTGAGATCACCACTAATTACTAGCTTCCAATCCAAGAAACCACCTTCCACCATCAGACTCTCCTTTCTATCATCAAACCAATTGTGTACACAGTTAATCGGCCCTCCCAGGATTCCATGCTCACCTTTCAGAGCAGCCAACCATGTATCAAAGGCCTTACTGAAGTCCATATAAACGCATTTATTGGCCTGGTACATCAAGTTTCTAGGTCACCTCATCAAAAGATTCATTCAAGTCTTCAAGTCATGATCTCCCAATGCACAAAACCATGCTGATTACTTCCAATCAAACCCTGTCTTTACAGATGTACATATACCTTATCCCTCAGAATGCTCTCCAGTAAATTACCTACCACAGATGTTATACTTCTTGGTCTATAGTTCCCAGGTTTTCCTTTCCCAGCCTTCTTAACTAAAGGAACAACATTTGCTACCTGCCAGTTGGTGTGTCAGCACATCACCCATTATAATGCAAATAGCTCACTAGAATTCTTTCTGCCTTCAATCTTTTCTTCTGAGCCTCAGGGCCAGTCCTCACTCTGTGTTTTACAATGGTTTATAAAAAGAGTACATCTGATTTACTCTAAAAATACTTAAATCTGGAGAGTTTCCTAATAATAAGATGTAAAATGTTCCAGTGTTCACCTTTTTGTACACATTGTGGAGATCCTAGTTATAGAGTGAACTGACACACTGGATCCATCTCACCTTGGCGTGCAGATGCTTGGGAAAATTTGATGTTGAATTTTTTTCCTTCCAGACAGAGAAGGTCAGACCAGAAATACTTTTCTTTTGTTCAGCTCCATCTGCTCTCATTCATCATTCCTGGGATTAATGCCATTTATGTAAAAAGGCCTTTATCCTTCCAACAAGATGGAGCACAAAGCTGATGAGCAAGGAAGATCTGAACAGGACTGCTGCCTTAACAATCGTTAATTCAGCTTAAAGATCATCACTCTGAAATGTTAATTCTTCCTCCACAGACTCTCTCTGAACTCTACATTATTTCTAGTATTGTCTCTTTGCATTTCAGATTTCAAAGTGTTTTGTTTTTAGGATTACTAGAAGACTGCCAGAAAGAAGGGAAGGTGACTGACTATAATGGGGCTTAGAACCCTGACTACCTAATAACAATTTTAATTATATTTTGGGCAAACTAAGACAAAACAATATAGCTGGAAGATAATTTGATCAAAACCAGAATATTTTCAGCTGAGCAGTCAATGTTTTCTATTCAATAGATTTCTTTGAACACTGGCGAGCAGATATTTGTACTCCTGAAATTTGCAGGGAATCCTAATCTGTTCAAGTAACAAAATGTTAGTTCTTTTATTCCATTTGGTAATATGGACAATGAATACTGAATAAGGCTTTTGCCTATAATTAAGCAAACTTTGCAGTGTGCCAATGCCTAAAGTTTCAAAGTAACTGTTTCTATAATTACAAGTTGACATATTCAGTTTAAGGGAAAACTAGCAATAGTAATTAAGATATTTTCTTACTTATGTATATTTTCATTTATTTGGTACACTGGCTTTCAAAAGTCTTGTATTGCTCCCTGTACTAATCGCATTCTTACACGAACCCTGCTAATGTCTTGCCTGCCGGAAAGTACAATGAATACATTTGGTCATACTTAAAGATATCTGTTCTGCATCAAATTCTTAAATTTAACGCATATTAATTATATGCAGATCCATTTATTACACATTCTAAACAGAAATTGATAGAGTTCTAGATATTAGAGAATCAAGGACTTATGGCAGGAAAGTGATGTTGAGGAGAAGATTATCCATGATTATGTTAAAAGACAGAGCAGCTTGGAGGGATTGAATAGTCTACTTCTGCTGCTTCTACTTATGTTCTTATTTAAGGAAATTACAGAGTGGGAGCTGGAAGAGAAAAATCAATGAGTTAGTGTGCGTTGGAGGTAGCTTGTGAATAATGAGTTCATATTTGTATTTGTGGAAAAATAACAGGATAGAGCTTGTTCTTTCTTTAAAAAATTAGTGATATATCTGAATAGATATTTAGAATCAAAATGTCAGCATTAATGACAGCATTAGATTACAGCATTATTACACCGAGAGCTAAAAATGTGAACATTTTGACAGGTCTGCTGACTCAGTTAATTCAAAGACATTGATGCAATAATCCTCTGAATGCAGTGGTGTGATTCAAAACCCTCTTTCTGGTATGAAAGAACGAACCATGTGGTTAGCATGTATGGAAATTCACAACTAAAATTGCCCTTTTGCTAGTGAATAAATTGGGTCCCTGATGGAAGCAGTACAAATCATGCAGACAATACACTGCAGATAGATACGTGAGATGAATAGAAAATGGGAATTGCAAGGAAGTATCATAATGACGCCAATATCTAGGCACGTCCACTAAGACTTTTGAGTTCAGTAAAAATTTATGTTGCGGGGCTAGTGTAGTCAAAAAAAACCTCACAAAGTTTGAGTAATTTAATTTTTAATTAAACACTAAAAGACCAAGGGAGCTTCCAATCAGAGTAGTATTATTATGAAAAATCTCTCATTGGTGAGAAAAAATTATCAATAGGCAAAGGCGAAGGAATGGAAACAGAACCCATCTAATTCTCATCTTCCATTCTCAGTCACTGCATGTAGATGGAATAGCTGGCCACAGCACAATCTTTACAAAGAGGAATAAGGGATAATGACCAATATTTATGGCTAATTAGTAGCTGGATTAAAAAAGAGATTTATACCCATCTGCTTCTATCACAGTGAAGAGGTCAACAAAGAGAATTTGCTCTGTTAACTCTTAAATAACCAACATCAATATTGCTGTGCCATAAAAATTCTGCTTCCTGAATATTTTGGGGTGTACCTTATGAATTTTGAGCTGCTGATCATGTAAATCACCATGAAATTTCCTTATCACACACCATTTTTTAAAATTGTCTATATTTTTATTTCAATTCACAATTCAAATCAGAATAACTGACACCAAAATTAAGGAAGTCATTTTTGTTGGTCCACACATCAAATGGGTCATCAATGACAGGCAATTTGAAGAACTTCTCGTGTATTTGGAGAAAATGGAATGGAAGGCATTCAAGGATATTGTTACAAATTTTCTTGGCAACTAAGGCGCACCAAACTATGTGTAGCTGGTTGACAACATGCTTCAAGCATCCAAATCCATGAAGTGCAACATGTCATGAAAGATTCAATTTCTGCATTCCCATTTAGACTTCTTCCCTGCAAATCTTAGTGCTGTCAGTGATGAGCACGGTCACTGGACATTGCAGTCGTGGGGAAACAGTATCAGGGTAACTGGAATCCATCAATGCTGGCTGATTATTGTTGGGCACCTAAGTGAAAAGCCTCAGACACTGAGAACAAATGAAAATCATCAACAAAACATGTTAGCTTAACAGAACTATTGCAAAAGTGTCAGCACTGTTATCCAATAAAATGCATTATATTCAATAAAAGATAATTTCTTGTTTCTCCAAATCCCTATGTGATACAAGTAGTCTGAAATTATATTTGTGCTCAGCTTCAAGCAGTCTATCATAAACAAAAAATATTCTGAGGAAGCAACACTTTCAAAAAAAAAGTTGTGATCCAGTGTAATCAACATTTTTCTTACAATTATTTTTCTTTACCTTTCTAGTTAGATGCAATTAAGTCCTAGATATAGCTGCAGTTGTATCCAGTTTCCAAATTCTGGACTATCAGTGGTTCGGAGAAGGTGGAGAAATGACTTATCACAGGTCATTAGGAATAACTTTTCTCATGATTTGCCTACTTACTTGATCTAGCCAGGGTAAACGATTGCCACTGAAGCAGCGCTCACTACAGCATTTGCATTCAAATTGCTCAATCAAGTTGGAACCAGCAATGAGCTGAATACTCCAATTGTAATTAGAAAGGTATGACAACATGTTTTCATTAACATTATCACTCATCATCCATGTTTTCTAATGCTGTGAGCTGTTTATATTATTGTAACTGTTCTGCATTTAAGAAATACAAAAAAATATTTTTGAGACTACACTCATATTATCAAAGACACAATTGCATTTTATTGGTAAACTGCTAGATAAAAAAGAGGCACTATACTCACTTTCATTGATCAGTCTTATACTATTGTCAGTGAGACAGGTACCTGAAGCTTTCAACATCCTGATGTTAAAGTGAGTGCATGGGATAAACTACTATCAGATTTTCTTTCAAGAATTAAGTCCAGGCTAAACTTTCCTGCCTTTTGGAGGGCCACTTGGAGCTACTGACAGATAATTCCTGTTGCTGCTCCCACCAGGCACCTTTCTAGATAAAGGCACAAATACAAGTTCACAACCTATCGTGAACAAAGGAGATAAAGGATAATGCTAAATTGTGAGGTAGGATTCACAATGTGACAAGGGCTAGTCGAGGACCAGTTAGTTGAGTAGGAAGTTTTATTGGATCCTGTAACAGAATTGGTTGGCAGGGTGCAGATATGTCTCTTCCAAAGGAGGTGTAAGATGCTTCTTCCCTCCCTAGCAAGCTGGTCACCCTGGTCACCTGTATAGTCCCCAGAACAGGGCCACATGAAGCCATGGGAGCAGGTGGTGGATGGTCGCTTGAGCAGCTGTTGCGTATCACATCATACTTGTGTGACGGCAGACAGACAATCTCTGTAGAGTATTGATAATGGTTGGGGCCATCTGTCTTGTAAAGTGTCTGCCCAGAAGAAGGCAATGGCAAACCACTTCTGCAGAAACATTTGCCAAGAACAATCATGGTCATGGAAGGACAGTTTCCATATCATATAACACAACACATATTGAATGAACAAATATAACAGAAGACTAAGGAGCTTATTAGGGGAAAGTGGATTTTGAGAAAATACATTCCAGTAGCAGAAAAGCAAACAGTAAAGTTCTGATAGATATGTTAAATAGGAAGCGGTAAGATAAATGTGTGTTTGTAGAATTTGCTCAGATACTTTGAGGGTGTAACAGAGAGAGTTGATAGAGAGGAACCTATAAATATATTTAGATTTCCAAAAGGCATTTAATAAGGTGCCACATAAGAAATTATTTCATAGTAAACAGGGAATTGGAATCAATGGATACTTTTCAGATTGGAAGGAGGGATGGAACCTGCAGAGATCAATTCTTAACCCACCATTGTCCAGTATTTACACTACTGACCTGGAGCAAGGAAGTGTGCAAAAGGTTTAAAAGTCTATCAACAATATGAAAATAGTTGGAATGATACAGATACTCTGATTCTGCAAAGGGATATAAGAGGATCATTGAAAATAGAACAGTACAGCACAGCACTGGACAGACTGTTCTGATGTTATGCCAATCTTGATGCCAATTTAGATGAAATATCCTACGCATCATCTATTTCCCTCCATTACCTTCATACTTATGTGTCTATCCAAAAGTCTCTTAAACTCAAAACTGTCTGATTCCACTACTAACCTATTACTAGCACCTACCACTCTGCTTAAAAAATCTCGCCCCTCATGCTGCTCTTAAACTCAACCACCCCCCCACCCCACCAAATTTAAAAGTATGTCCTTTGGTGTTTGACATTTGTACCCTGGTGAAAAGATTCTGACTGTCTACTCTATCTATGTCTCTCATCATTTTATAAAACTCTAATTGGTCTCCCCTCATGCTCCAACACTCTGGGGAGATGCATATTTATGGCATACGAGCAGGTGTCATGAGAGAGACGAATAAAGCAACTGCACCTGAAGGTGCCAGTCCTTCTTTGTCTTTCTCTGCATATTCTGTATTGCTTGGCACAAATTAAGAAGTGTATGCTCAAGAACATATTCTACATCGGGCAGTTATGTGGAAAACCTGAATGTTGCACACAAGTGTGAGCTGCTTTATTGTCTAGGAAGCTGAAAGTTAAGCAGTCCTTGAAGAACATCCTTTTTCTGACCTTTGGCAAAGGAAAAGTCATTGAAGACCCAAGATGAATGAAATTGGTCCTCTGACTCTACCCGAGAAAATCTTACAGAAGTCCCCCAAGACTGTGATGATTGGCTTCCAACCAAAGCAACAATCTTCCCCTGCAATAAAAACAGAAAATGCAGGAAGTATTCAGCAGGACAGCAACGGTGATGGAAGGAAAATCCCAATCTGCATTTTAGATGGAAGACACTTCATTCGGGCTCCACTATATTACAGGCAAGAATCCAGCCAATGGATTAATGTCAATGTCAATGCTCTGGTTGCTCTAATAAGGCTTCTTGATGCCACACTCAGAAACACTGTCTTGATGTCAAGGCAATCACTTTCATCTCTGGTGTTAAGCTCATTTTGTGTCCATGTTTAGAACCAAGCCACATGAGGTCTGAAGAAGAGCTACTCAAGTGAAATACAAAATTAACATCAATGGGAAAATTGTTGGTCAGCTAATCATCACAGAAGCTCCTCGCCAAACATCCAATGGGTAACTGTTGACCTACAAAATTCTACTGAACCAGCTTGTTGAAGCACTGTGGCAAAAAGAGCCGATCAGAGGCTCTTACCTCGCAGAAGCAGCTCACCTCCCTCCAGCAATCACATGGCACAAGTAGGGAGTGGATCAAATGCTATTGACCTGTATTAATGTAGGCAACTCCAACAGCACTCTGAAAGCTTAATACCATCCAAAAAAAAAGTAATGCAGTTGATCAGCATCTCATACAATGCACTATCTTGTGTAGGAGACACTCGTTGTTTGTTACTTGTGCTTGCCACTTAGCAATCTATATTCTATAGGAAGTGTAAGAAGTGAACATATTGGGGCTCCAACTTTATTTTAGGTGCACTACTGACAGAGTAATAGTGGAAATGTGTTGGAATTATAAGGGAATTTCTGATTTATTTATTTTTCCCATTTATTTGTGGTAGATTTTCATTTCCAAGGCCCTGCAAATGACCTATTGTTACAATTAATTTTCTGTATTTCTCTTTCCTGTGAAGCTCAAAACCCTTGTATTTCCACACTGCCATTACTGATTGCGAAAACAGAAAATGTCAACTCTTTTGCATCATCTAATGCCTCCAATTCACTGAATGGCTCAATTCCTTTCAATTATTTTGCCATTTTCTCCCTCTTCTTCAACAAGCCTATGCAACTTGTACTCCATCTCCTTCATTCAAATGGAATCCATAGCTAAATTTAATGTTCAATTATATTGTGTCAGGATCATAAAATAGCAATTCAACTTATTTGGGTCTTGATATAATGTACTTATCATTGTTGTGCCAGATTTAGGGATGAATTATTTCATCTTCTCCCTGGACTGTTCACTGATAAACAAGCCAATAAGTGGTATATTTAGTCCACCAGGAACTATCCATCCATTCTGTTGTTCATTCAGATAGATGTCACACAGTGAACTATCCTTAGAATATTAAAAAATCATAAATAATTTATGTAAGAGAAGGAAGCTATTCAGACCATGATTGTGTCCATGATAGTCAAAATTTATTCCTACTTTCCAGCTCCCCCACAACAATGTGTTTAATACAATTCTTACATCACTTCTCTTTGCTCATTTTCTGTGCATCAGTTAATAAAGAAAAACATTTATTGATTGGCCTAATCTCAAACAATAACAAGGTGGCCTACAGGGAAAGAGTCATCTCCCTGACACAGTGATGTCAAGAAAACAACCTCTCCCTCAGTGTTGCAAAAACAAAGGAGCTGGTTGTGAAATACAGGAGGAATGGAGATGGGCTAACCCCATAGACATCAAAGGATCTGGGGTTGAGAGAGTGAACAGCTTTAAGTTCCTCGACATCCACATCAACAAGAACCTCACATGGTCTGTACACACCAGCTGTGTGGTGAAAAAGACACAACAACGCCTCTTTCACCTCAGACAGTTGAAAAAGTTTGGTATAGGCCCCCAAATCATAAGAACTTACTACAGCAGCACAATTGAGAGCATCCTGACTGGCTGCATCACTGCCTGGTATGGGAACTGTACCTTTCTTAATCACAGGACTCTGCAGAGAGTGGTGCGGACAGTCCAGCGCATCTGTAGTTGTGAATTTCCCGTGATTCAGGACATTTACAAAGACAGGTGTGTAAAAAGGGCCGGTAGGATCAGTGGAGATCCAAGTCACCCCAACCACAATCTATTCCAACTGCTACCATCCAGGAAACATTACTGCAGCATAAAAGCCAGAACCAACAGGCTCCGGGACAGCTTCTTCCACCAGGCCATCAGACTGATTAACTCATGATGATTTGAGTGTATTCTATGTTACATTGACTGTTCTATTTACTATAAATTATTATGAATTACTAAGATTGCACATTGCACATTTAGATGGAGATGTTGCATAAAGATTTTTACTCCTCATGTGTAGGATGTAAGAAATAAAGTCAATTCAATTCAATGCAATTTGCCTTTTAAAATCCCTTATCTATCTTTCTTAATACTTGCGAGTATATGAATATCTACCATCCCTCTGTCCATCCACACATGTAAATATACTCTCACGCATTGTATATTCCTTTGTCTTATTGGAACTCCCCAAATGCACTGCCTCACACTTCTCCAGATCAAATTCCATTTCTAATTGGTCTTCCCGATAGATCAGACCACCCAAATGTTCCTGACAATGAGAGCTATCCTCCAAGTTAACATGAATGCACAAAACAAATGAACAAGTACCAAGTCTTATAGAACCCTACTGCAGAAAGTACAAAATGCTAATGTACTGGGTCTCCAAACTTATCTTAGGTGTACTATTGGCAGAATAATGGCCTTCGGGCAAGAAAGAAAATTTATTAATACCCTCAGCTTACTGCCTCTCAGCCAATTTTAGATCCAATTGATACAATCCTTGGATCCATTGCCCTCTTCCTTTTTTTAACTAACATGCTCCTCACTGTTTGAAAATCAAAGAATCATAAATAACTTACAAAAGAGAAGGAGGCTATTCAGCCCTTTGTGTCCATTGTAGTCAAAAGCAATCTTCTCAGATATTCCCATTTTCAAGCAGTTCCTCCATCCCTCTGCAGCAATGTGTTTAAACTGTGGCTCAAGTTTGCTTAATACAATTCTAACATAACTTCTCTTTGCTGATTTTCTGTGTGTCAGTTAATAAAGAAGAACATCCAATTTGCCTTTTTAGCATCATTGCTGATGTTTGTCACCCGCATCAAAAAATAAATCGAGGGGTATTAATATGTCCTTCTACTAACAATTGCTGACTGTCCCTGATTGTTCAGTCTCTTCTAAATAAAGTTTATATTATCCCTCAGAACTGATTCCAATAATTTGATCGTATTGAAGTTAAACCAACTGGCCAGCAATGACTTTTTTCTGTTTTGTTGCTTCACCTAAACAGATCTACAACTGTATAGATTTGCCTGTCCCCCAGGAGCATTTCTACAAGGGATGAAAATATGTAGCTAATACTCAACCTTCGGTATTAGCTTACAGCTTTCATGCGATAAAACGTGTTGGAACCCCTACATATTCAGCTTTGGAAGTGGACATGGGCGTCAACAATATGCACTGCAAATCTGGCAAAAGCTCTTTGGGTAGAAGTTCTGAACCTTCCATTAGAGTTCCTTTACTGTCATGTTTTTGTTTCTGTTGGTAGTGTCTAATTTAACTTAACTTTGCTAACCAGTGTTAAAGACAAGTTGTCTTTAACCGGCTGAAGTCTGAAGTGAAAGGTTTAAAAGTTTATGGTGAAAGTGGCCTTTGACAGGATGCAGTGTGCTTCCAAATCTGAATATATGTCAGTAATTTCCTCACCACTATATCAAAGGCAGTAAAGACATATTTTGTGCATAATAGTCAAGTAGCTGGGGTCAGCCATAAGCACGTAATTCCTATCCACATCTGGGTGGCCAGGGTATGAGTCTAGCTCATCCACCTGTCCTTTATCTGCAGAAATTATTCACCATCCTCCACAACCAGTACAATGAACAGTGGGATTAGTACGTAATCCTGAATACTGTTCTGACCACTGCAAAGGTTGAGTTACTGAGAAAGCCATCAACTATAATATTCACTGTTCATTTTCCAACACAAAATCACAAAGATAGAACTCCCACACACACACAGAAACCTAAGCGTGTTGTGGAACTCTTCACTGAATGGTGGACAAACTAATAAGCAACTAATTTTCACAGAAACTCATCAAACTGAGAGCTGCTAAGATGTCTTGTCATCGGTTGTGAAATAATTTGTCCAATCTCGTAAATTCGAGATTAGCTGCCTCAGTATCAGGGGAGTTTATGACACAAAGTGAACTTCTGCTATGCACCCGTTTGTATATCCACAGATCAACAATCCACGTAGCCCTTCTGTACCGTTCCCTGACACCACCAATTCCATATGACATTTGGCCAGTTCACACTTATCAGCCTCTTGAATCTATGCACCCCAGAATAGCCACTCCATAAATACCTCTACTTCATCAGTATACACACCTTTGCCTCGCTAAATGCACACACCAAGACCTCATCAGTTCCATTCAAACCTACCACATGCTCAACCACATCAATTCCACCCATTCCTTGTTAATTCCTCACAGCTATACATCAGTAATACAACACCTCCACGTCAATGAGTCCACAGCCCCCAATATACTGTACGAGTCCCATGCACACTCAGCACACTAGTTGCATATGAACATTACAACTCACAAACTCATGGCTCACTAAATCCATGAACCCCAAACACGTCATATCCACACATGCTCACTTTACCAAATTTTTATTTTACCCCATTAAACTATAATAAAATCCCAGACCTGTATTTGTTAGCTGAATACAAAATGTCCTTCTGATTGCTAGGAGTTCTGGTCACATTTTCACGTTAACTGTCCCAGCGGTCACATTTCTGCACTAATTGTGCTGCGTACACTCAACCTAATGTAATTACAGGCCTTAGTTCCAGTGTAGAACAAATTTCTGATGTCCAAAACCCAATCACATTTCTGTCTTGTTTTATACATGATTTCTAAGTACTTCTCATGATCGTCAAATTATTTTTTCAATATATTAAACTTAATTTTCTTGCTCCCACATTCCTTGCTACTTCTATTTCCTCCTTCGACCACCCATGGCTATGGATGGCACTGTGGCTGCTGCCTACCAATTCGCCAGGCGTGTACAAAGTTCTGACTACCAGGCTCTTTCCCTGCGTTTGTCCCTGCCTTCTAATCCACACCTATCGGGACCATTCTGCTATTCCCCATTATTCATAATAAAATGAAAGTGTTCTGGTTCTCACAAATACCAATTCAGCTCACAATTTCTGATCAAATTACATATAATCAAATATATTTTCTTGAAATAGTAACTGAAATAATCATATAAAGCTAACACTGATATTATTAAATATCCTTCCCATCACTTCTGATCACCAAGCAGCAGTCTATACTGTATAAACTAAAATAAAGCAAACACTGTTCACATTCTCCAACTGCACTGAGCCATGATGTGCATCAATAATATAAAACATATTCCCAAGAGAACATCTAATGTTATTTGTTTACATCATGCTCCCAGAATTTTGTTTATTAATGCTCCTGTCTTCTGGCTCCTGTATTTAATGTTTCTAGTTTTATACTTGACATTTCCCTTTTCTAGTCATGCCTCTATTGCCACACATTTATTCCACAAGACTAGCTTTTTTGTCTTGGCATTTCCATAAGACTATGAGACACAGGAGCAGAATTAGGCCATTTGGCCCATCGAGTTTGCTCCATGATTTCATCATAGCTGATGCATTTCTTCTCAGTCCTAATCACCTGCCTTAGCCCCACATCTCTTCATGCCCTTACTGATCAAGAATCTATCAACCTCTGCATTAAATATACCCAAAGACGTCCTCCACAGCAGCCTGTGGCAATGAATTTCACAGATTCACCACTCTCTGGCTAAAGAAATTCCTCTTCATCTCCATTCTAAATGAACATCCTTCTAATCTGAGGCTGTGTCCTCTGGTCTTAGGCTCCCCCACCATAGAAAACGTCTTCTCCATATTCAATCTATCGAGGCCTTCCAATGTTTGATAGGTTTCATTGAAATCCTTCCCCCCTTTATTCCTCTGAATTCCAGTGAGTACAGGCCCAGAGTCATCAAATGTTTCTAGTATAATAAGCCTTTCAATCCCAAAATCATTTTTGTGAACTTCCTTTGAACCTTCTCCAATATCAGCATATCCTTTCTTAGACAAGGGGCCCAAAACTGCTCACAATCCTCCAAGTGAGGCCTTCAACAGTGCCTTATAAAGTCTCAACATAACATCCTTGCTTTTATATTCTAGTCCTCTTAAAATGAATGCTAGCATTGCATTTGCCTTCCTCATTACTGATTCAACCTGCAAATTAACCTTGAGTGAATCCTGCCCAAGGGCACACAAGATCCTCAGATTTTTGACTTGTCTCTCCATTTAGAAAACAGTCTATGTTTTTATTTCTTCTCCCAAAGTGCATGACCATATACTTCCCGGCATCATATTCTATCTGCCACTTCTTTGCCCATTCTCCTAATCTGTCTAAGTCCTTCTGCAGCCTCACTACATCCTCAAAACTACCTGCCCATCCACCTATCTTTGTGTGGTCCGCAAACCTGGCCACAAAGCCATCAATTCTGTCATGCAAATCATTTACATATAACGTAAAAAGAAGCTGTACCAACACTGACACTGTGGAACACCGTTAATCACCGGCAGCCAACAAGATAAGGCTCCCTTTATTCACACTCTTTACCTCCTCTTTATCCATGCTGGTATCTTTCCTATAATACCATGGGCTCTTAACTAGTTAAGCAGTGTCATGTGTGGCACCTTATCGAAGGCCTTCTGAAGATTTAAGTACATAACTTCCACCAATTCTCCTATGTCTATACTGCTTGTTACTTCTTCAAAGAATCCCAATAGATTTGTCAGGTAAGATTTTCCCTTAAGGACACCGTGCTGACTGCAGACTTTGTCATTTTGCCTCCAAGTACTCCAAAACCACATGCTTAATAATCAACTCCAACACCTTCCCAACCACTGAGGTCAGACTAACTGGCTATCATTTCCTTCCTTCTGCCTCTCTCCCTTCTTAATTCGGCCCAGCACTTAAATTGATTGAACCTCGTGTCTTTCCTCGTTCTCGGGGACAGGCTCATAATGCGCCTCAACTCTGCCTTGCTTCTACTCGCCTTGACTCTCCCTTGCCTCCTCCTGCCCGATGAATTTTTGTTTCTTCAAATGCTATTGAGTAGCTGAATTTACTTAAATCCATCATTGCGACGGCATATATTCAAACGTGCACATCTCTGAGCTCCACATTTATTCCACTCAGCTTTCTAATCAACATGTTGCTGCTGTTGTTCCACACTGACACAGGATGACAGGAGCACCCTAAGTAGGGGATCAGACGTTTAAAGGTCAACCTTTAACAAGGTGGATAAAAGGCAACTGCTACAGAAATACATAGCATATCCACTTGTCCATTTCAATGAAGCACCATGAAAATTGTTTGATATTGGTTTATTTTAAATGTAAATTAACAAAGAAGGTGATTACTAATGTGCTTTAAAAGAGAAGCAACTTATCAGCGGAACTCCTTGCCTCATTTCAGAATGGTCCAATTCATAAAAAAGTTATGGAATTTTTTTTCGAGAACATTTTTGTAATATATGACATAGGGGAGTCAGCTTGCAAACATCAAGATCCCAAAGGTCAGCCTAATAATGACCATTTGTAACCAACCTTAGCAATCGTCCACATCCACCACATTTTTCCAATAGTTCTCAGGTTGAATCATCTTTGACAAGTTGCTGCTAGGGTGTCTCAACAGATGGAGCAAGCCTCACACAGTGAACTGGCTTCAGCCAAAGATTCTATGGCTCCACTTGCAGATCAACCCGATGACCTATTGACAACTCTCTGCTATCAAAAAACTTTGAACAATTTTTAAAGTGTGTCTGATCAACAAAGGCATTTTGTAAATATTCAATGGGCTTACCAATCTGAAAAAAATTCAGAAACTAGAAATATTTATAAATATTAAGTAAAATTTTTAAAAACTCCTTAACAAGCATGGTCACCAGCCTCGTTCAGATTAAGGTGTTTGCGATATACATGCCAGTAATTCATGAACAAAGCTGAGAGACAGGACATGAGGATTACCTCAGCCTTAGGCTCCGTACAATTATGCTCTGTTCCAAAGTCTCATGATGATTTCGGCATGAGTGTGAGAGCTCAAATTCACCTGTACTATCTAAGCTACAGCTCATTCTTGATGTCCGCATTGTAATGCATAGCTATAGAGATCAGGACTGAATTGTCCCCTGCATTGCAATAACCCAATGCGTCCCTGTGGGACTATTGACTGACTATCAGTACTTCTGAGCCCATTTGTTTAACTTTGAGGTAAGCTCTGCACGCAGGTTCAAATCCTACCATGGCAAATTGAAGCCAAGAATTAAAGCTGATTTTAAGAAATCAGCTGTGAACTGGTAAGCATGAATCTAGTGAATTGTTGTTGAATCCCATTTTGTTCAGTAATGTCCTTCAAAGAAGGCAATCTGTGACTCCAGTCCAGTACAGTTGATTTGTAACTATACCCTCAATTCTGTAGTGATTAGGAGTGGATAATAAACACCAGTGGATTGGGCTGTATTGAACATGACTCTAAAATTATTAGCTTTTAGCAAGGCTCAGAGTAACAATATACCTTGTTCGTACTATTCTATTCCTTTGAGATGAAAGATGTCAAATAACAGATCATGACTGATCTTCTGAGGCTGCTTGCTCTTGCTATATACCTAACATTTTTAGCAACTGGCTGCAGAATAATTTGGAATATATTTTCATATAATTTATATTGCTGCATCCTCTCAGCACAGCTCACAGAATGAGAAGAAGGAGGGATTAATGATTACTGCCGATCTCTGCCTTTCAGACAGTTTTGAATTACCTCAGTCTATGGCAGAAGAAAATCTGCTCCAGTCCCTCTTCAATCTAAATCATTTATTTCCTGTTTTCTCTGCTTATTGATTTATTTATTTCACATAGTTCTCCCACCTCAAATTATTTCAGTCCTTGTTTTACCACTCCATTATTTATCTCATGTCCCTTTCCTAACTGCATACTTTATTCTAGTTCCTTCATTCTGATCAATTATTCATTTAATGTTAATCTTCATCCCACGGTATACTTATTCCATTCTGTCCTCCACCAACTTATTACTGGCAAGTTATTTGTCACACTTAAAGACTGGCAAGATCTCCCCTGCTGAACACATATTGGATGTTATCATTCTATTAGAATGCCCTGATACCAAATCTTTAACAGCGGCTTTGATGAATGTAACCAAAATGGATGTTATGTGCTCCTTCCCTGGCAATTACAGAAACTGATAAACATTTAGAATGTAGAGCACATTGTGTTTTTGTCTACTGCGTCTGTTTTCTTCACTCCCTTCAGTCTGGTATGCCATGATTTTCTCCAATTTCCCTTCTGTTTTCCTATGGATACTCTATTGTATCTGTCTTTACATTTTGTTTCCCTTAGTTTTGTAGCTGAAGTTGGTTGCAAGTGGATTCTGTAATACCTTACCTCCAGAATCTCATTGATTCCTTTCTCAGATTTACTCCTTTGTTTATCATGCCCTCACTCAGTATCACTCCATCTCCAATTCTACTGTTTCTATTAATATAGAAATCTTTAAATCAACTTTTAATTGCCACTTTGCTTACATTTTTACACTCCTGGAATAGTTTTTGGCTTATAAACCATTTTAATTCTGTGTGATGATTCTTCATGGCTTTAGAAGCTTTATATTCAATTTCCTTTCTAGGCTGCTTCAAGCAAAAGTAAGTGGCATTATGTTTAAAGCATCTGTCCAATGAATTCAGTATTTAGAGGAACTCCTAACCACATTTAAAGCAATTGTCACTGAAATGATACTTCCCAAGCACTTAAGCACGAAGATCTGATTGGATTTTAATAACTGCTCAACTCTAATATCAAAAATGATCACATTGTGATCACTTGTATTTAAAGCCAAAACACTCCTACAAGTTGGCATCTTAATCATTCCTCTTACTCAATCTAGCCTAGGATGATTTATCAATGGATTGGCTCTTTTATAAATTGATTCTTAAAGTACTTGCTCAAGAATTCTTGGAATTTATTTCCTGTCTAAGTAGTAGAAATATAATCTTCCAGACAGTTTCACATAAATTGAATTCTCCACCTAATAAATATACTTAGCTCGTTAGCACATAGCATCTGAAGTTTGGTCTACATTTCGTAATTATGGTTTACACCCTGGCCTAAAAGTCTACTTAAAAAGCTAAGGGAACTTACTTACATGACTATATAATGGTTCTGCCAATACATCTCTGATTTTCTCCCGTCCCGTTTTATATCTTTCCTTTTATGTGCTTCAGTGCTGCAGTTAATTTAATTTGCCCTGTCAGCTTTTTTTATGATTAACTATTTTTTCTAAACTTTTTGTTTTATTCTACTTATTTATTTCACTGACAGTAATCATTCCATCTTGCTACTATTCCAATTAATTTTATTCAGTCATTCCCAATAAGACCTTCAGGTTATGCAACTTACTTGGCAGACTTCTTGCAATTATATTGGCTCAAATCCAATGCTTCTGATCTTCCATATTAGCTTGACTTGAGCAACAGTTTTCAATCACACATTAATGCATTGAATTGACACAATGAATGTCTACAATGTTTGGCAAATGTAGTAATACATTAATATAACAAAGGAATTGGACCTCAGCAGCTCAGAGTGGTTATGGCTGACAGTCCAAGCATTTAGGATTAAGGTAGCCAAGGAATAATACATAATGCAGAATTATCAGTTCACTATTTGTGTGCTGGAGGGAAGAAAAGCTCCCTGCAACCATAGACAAAACACTAGTCAAAGAACAAAATAACTGTACACAAATACAATTACCCATTCTGTGTAGAAAATAGCACTCATGGCTGTTGTGCACATAAAATCCATTTCATTCTGTTCTTAAACTGAACCGTCTTCAAGCTATGTCTACTTCCTAAGCCATGATATCTATTGTTTTCTAATATTCTTTCAGAAGCCATTTTATTAAAGTATGATTTCAATATTTAAGTGAAATTTATGGCTTTTTGTTTTGCATTGTTTAAATTTTTATATAAGCAATTGTAACTGTCTCACTTACACTCTCACTGTTGGCAGCTGCAACGCTGTTAGTTTTATTCATGACGAAGTTTCAGTTATCCTGTTTTTACAGCTTTCTGCTGATTTCCAAACTTCCACGGTCTCAAATTAAAGTCCACTAAGATCCTTCACTGAAAATAAAAATTATTTTAAAGATGCTTGATAAAAAATAACATAAATCAGAATAGCAGAATAATTCAATTCAAACCAAGGTATCAAATAAAACATTTAATAGATTATACTCATTGTTGTAGCCTGAATAAAACAATTTGGCACCAAAGATTATAGAGCTAGTGAATATTTATGACTTGTGAAACTAATTGTCTTTCACACTTATGATGGGTAAATCATAAACACTGCTGATGAAGTAACTCTGCAGGGATCGGAGAGAAAATGTCAATATGCTAGGGATATCCAGAAGGAACTCTTTGGTCAATTATTCTTTTAAATAGTTGATGTAATATCAACCATGTCATATTTTCTTAATCAATACTACTTTTGAATGAAAAGAATAAACATTTGAAAATAAATGCTGCGAGGACAGCCTTTTAATGTGGCATATTTTTAATCTTTCATAGCTTTACAAAGTCAAAAATGTTTGCAGATAAAAAATGAGGGAAAAGATTTACCACACTACCCTCTAACCCCTTGTATATATTGATTGACTTATTTACTGGGGGTGGGGAGGAAAATGAGGGTGCAAAAGTGACAGGTGATTCAATTGTTAGAGGGATAAGCAAATATACCTGTGGTCTTAGTCATGGCCACAGGCAAATACCGTATGGTGCCTCTCTGGAAGCACGTTCATGAACATTGTTAGGCAATTGCAGAACAGCTTGAAGGGGAGAGTTAATAGTTAGAGTTCATGGTTTGCATCAGTATCAAGGACAGAAGGTGGAAAGATGGATGGAGTCCAGCAGGCAGACTTACAAGAGTTAGGGAAGAAATTGAAAAAGTACAATCTCAAAGTTTTTCTATTATTCCGGGTGACACATGGGAATGTAAATGTAGAAGTAAAAGATCATTTAGATGATCCTGTGGCTGGAGATGGTGTGGGAAGAATGGCTATAGATTCCTGAGGAATGGAAATGGATTCTGTGGAAGGACCTCGACAATTCATAGGGATTAATTTGCTCAACAGGAAGTCTCCTAGTGCTAGAGTAGTTAGGAGGAGCTGGAAACCTGAAGGTAGAATCAGTAGGGAGCAAAAAAAAGCTGGAAACAGAAGACAGAGATTAGCTGAGGGAGTAGTTACAAAAGTAAAGAGGCAACATTAAAAGGTGGAGGGCAAGGATATCCAAGAGTATATCTGGAAGGGGCAGGCTGAATAGGATTAAGAGGGTACCAGCAAATAGAAATAGAATAAGGAAGAATTACGAGATAAGATTAAAGCATAAACACACAAATAACTGGGAAAAACAGTACATTCAAGATGAAGGTCACTGTAAGGATTTAACTGAGATCCATAAGAAATGGAAATGAGATAACAACTAAATCTAGTTTAAGCAGAAGTTGTTGAGGTTGGAAATATAATATGGAGGTTAATACAGATAAATAAAATAGGGGAGGATTAGGCATTAAGTATTCCCAGCTTCTGGAAAGTGATAAAAGGCAAGAAAGGAAGAGGTGCAGCTTTATTGTTTAAAGAGAATATTACAGTGCTGGAGAAAGAAGATAGCAAAGAGATCTCAAAGACAGAAATTGTTTGTCATCGTCATAGAATTGTGAAGCAGAGAAACTGCATCTTCAGACTTTCACATTCTTACTGACCTTTTTGCTCTTCCACGCCACTCCCATTTACTTATATTACAACCTTTTATGCCTTGCCCATTAGGTACCAATCTAAACCTTTCTGAAATGCAGAAACTGCATCCGATTCCACCATGGTCCAGATGTGTAAAAAAAAATCTTATCCTCAGATCCTCTTTAAAATTTCTTTCTCTGACTCTTATTTTCCACACAAACACCACAGGAAGAAGTCTTTTACTCCTAACTAAAGCCTCTTATAATCTTCTGTACTTATATCAGATTGAGCTGGAGCTACAGAATAATAGAGACAACATTACACTGCTGAGATCACCAAAAAGTGAGAGAAATGCAGAGGAGCAAATATGCAAAGGAATTGCAGAGAAGTGCAAAAACTAATTATTAAGGTGGGCTTTAATTATTTAAACTTTTCAGGGCAGAAAGGGTGAATAGTTCTTAAGGTGGACCAGGATAATTCCCTGGTATATTGGTCATTCATTGAAAAGGAAGCATTGCCGGATCTGGTCAGGGACATGAGATGGGTGAGGTTGGCCAGGTTTCTGTGGCGAATATATAGGAGAGAATGACTGTAACATCAAAGGATTTAGATTCACTACAGAAAATGAGATCAAGAAATCCAAAGAAAAAGCAATTAAGACTAAAGGTTCTGATGAAGAGCCTTTGATCTGAAACATCCTCTGTTTTGCTTAACACAGATGCTGTTTTCCTGAAAATATTTTCAACATTTTTGGTATTTGTTTCAGATTTCAATGGGATGAGGAGGGATAAATTGAAACCAAAAACTGACAGGCAGAACGGTGACAGAACAGTGAGCCGCCTTTAAAGAAGAGATGGTTGAGGTGCAGCTGAAGCAGATTTCCAAGCAGGACAAAAGAGAAACAAACTGGCATACAGCAAATACATGCAGAGCTCCCTGGACAAAGGATGAAATAGAGAAAAATAAAGCAAAATAAAAGGCTGCAGATGAAAAGTACTGGACTGTAAATAACAGTGTGAACCAGGCTGACAGAAAAATCAGAGGGAGTGTGAAAAATATAAACTGAGACAAAAGAGTATACAAATGAAAATCCAAAAAGTTCTGGAAGCAAATAAACAATACAAGTGTTGCACAAGGAGGAGTAGGCCACTCAAAACCCATGTTGAGGCCACTGTAAAAGGCACTGAGTGAAAATGTTGCAATTGTGTTCACAAAGGATGAAGTTGCTTCTGAAGAAAACATGAACTCTGCCTTGTTATTCCTTTACTTTTACACTAGCTATTTATTTGGTAATTTATAGTATTGTATGTCCTTACACTGTACTGATGCTGCTAGACAACAAATTACACCATCAGTGATAATAAACATGTGCATTCATCCCTTCCCACTAATCTTCCTCCCTTTGTCGTTTCCAGCACTTACCCCTCACAGGCAGCCCGAGTGTTACACCTCCCTATTCACCTTCCTCCTCTCCTCCATCCAGAACCCCAAACAGTCCTTCCAGGTGGGGCAACACCTCACCTGCAGACCTGCTGGGGGTTGTCTACTGTATCCACTGCTCCCACTGTGGACTTCTCTACACTGCCGAGACCTGTTGTAAATTGGGGGACCACTTTGTCAATCATCTCCACTCAATCCGCCAAAAGCGGAACTTCCCAAATTTTTTTTTTATTATGCATTTCAAGATCCTGCTGTTGCAAAACGACAAATTTTGTGACATATGCCAATGATATTAAACCTGATTCTGATTATGAGGATAATAGAAGGTTGCCTCCTTTGGTGGAGACCTTGAGGATCAGAGGACACAGGTATGAAAGCAAGGGGATTGGATTTAAGAATGTGATAATAAAATGTTTATATCCAATGTGCAGCTGAAATCTGGAATACACTGACTGTAGATGCAGTGAAGACAAGTTCCACTGTGGTTGTCAAGAGGAGTAAATATAGAGCAGAAAAAAATAGAAAGGCTGTGAAGATTGAACTGGTGGGTGAAAATAAAGAGTCTACGTAGACATGATGAACAAAAAGCCTCCTCTTGTGCAGAAGCTGTTCCATTATTCTTCAGTTCTATAATTTCAAACATTTGATTTGTTATTTCAGGTCTGAGCATTCGTATTTTTGTTTTATCTCTGTTCAGTAATATAAAAGTAATAGTAATACTTCTGCAATGACAGCGGGATTTATAATTTATACTTTCTTTCAATTGAATCACAAAGATAAAAAGCCAAGGTTCAAACCAAAATATAATGGGATTATGAGAAGACTTTGTAATTTGGGGACTACTGGTTTATTGAAAGCAAGGCTTGTATTTTCACACTTTGATCACTGAATTCAGGAAAAAGGTAAACTGTGATGCTGTTCTCATTGATGGAGGCTTTTTCATTTCAACAATCTTGATGTTCTGAGGAGAAGTTCCTGTCAGAACACAAACAGCAGCAATCTGTGAGCCAAAGTCATAGCAGTGAAATGTTGTCTCAGCAAAATACTTGAAACTCCAAGAACTTTCATGGGAATAAAGATCCACAAAACACCAGAGTCATTTTATACTTGGGATATATTCGATAGTTTCATTTTGAATCCAAATTATTGTTACCTTCAGAGGACCTTTTTTGATGATTTTTTTCTCAGAAAGAAAATTACAGTTCAGCTCACATGTACAATGCAATTAAATGAAAGTCATTGCATATCAATAAATCACAGCATTCATACAAGAATTCTAGTAAAAGCTGTGTCAACATTGTGGGAAAATCCTGGCTACCACTGGTGCAGAAAATCAATGTTTGGTTCTCATCTTATCAACTGGGGTAATGCTTAAATTTGGTGCAATGGTTCCTGAACTTTCATAACCTGTTTGTTTTCCTTGTTGTTCCTCAGCGAAGTTCAGATGGCACACATATGAAATAAAGGGGAATAGACTTAAGAATTTTCAAATCATAAGATTTTGGTTGGTAAATAAATAATGGATGCTACAGATTTTGGTGACATCATTACATGCATAAAGTATGTTAGGAAGATAATATCAGTATTGGGATGAAAAAGAGAAAGTGCCCAGTAGTAACCACAAAATAAAGACAAACACTTAAAAAACATGTTCAAACATACAATTGAGGTAGGTTTATCTTATAATCACATCTCTAACCTTCAGGTTCCATTTAAAGTTCAAAATATATTTATTATCAAAGTACATATATGTGACTATGTACAACCCTGAGATTCATTTTCTTGCTGGTATTCACAGTAAATGCAAGAAACACAACAAGATCAATGAAAGACCATGCCCAACAAGACAAAAACTCAATGTGCAAAGGACAACAGATTACAAATAGAAAAAGAGAAAAAAGAGATAATAAATAAGCAACACACACAAAATGATGGTGGAACTCAACAGGTCAGGCAGGGTCCATGTAAAAGAGTGAACTGTGGACATTTAGAGTCAAGACCCTTTTTCAGTTCTGAAGAAGGGTCTCAGCCCAGAACATTGACTGTTTACTCTTTCCCATAGATGCTGACTGACCTCTCCAGCGTTTTGTGGGTTGCTTCGGATTTCAAGGATCTGCAGATTTTCTCATGTTTGAAGTAATAAGTAAACAAACAATAAATATTGAGCACATGAGATGAAGAGTCCTTGAAAGTAAATTCAGTGGCTGTGGAACAACACACACAAAATGCTGATTGAACACAGCAGGCCAGGCAGCATCCATAGGAGAAGCACTGTCAACGTTTCGGGCCAAGACCCTTCGTCAGGACTAACCAAAAGGAAAGATAGCAAGAGATTTGAAAGTAGTGGGGGGAGGGGGAAGGGGGAAATGCGAAATGTTAGGAGAAGACCGGAAGGGGTGGGATGAAGCTAAGAGCTGGAAAGGTGATTGGTGAAAGTGATACCGAGCTGGAGAAGGGAAAGGATCATGGGATGGGAGGCCTCAGGAGAAAGAAGGGGGTGGGGGAAAGCACCAGAGGGAGATGGAGAACAGGCAAACAACTAAATATGTCAGGGCTGGGGTAAGAAGGGGAGGAGGGGCATTAACAGAAGTTAGAGAAGTCAATGTTCATGCCATCAGGTTGGAGACTACCCAGCTGGTATATAAGGTGTTGTTCCACCAACCTGAGTGTGGCTTCATCTTGACAGTAGAGGAGGCCATGGATAGATATATCAGAATGGGAATGGGACGTGGAATTAAAATATGTGGCCACTGGGAGATCCTGCTTTCTCTAGCGGACAGAGCATAGGTGTTCAGCGAAATGGTCTCCCAGTCTGCGTCGGGCCTCACCAATATATAAAAGACCACACTGGGAGTACCGGGCACAGTATACCACACCAGCCGACTCACAGGTGAAGTGTCGCCTCACCTGGAAGGACTGTCTGGGGCCCTGAATGGTGGTGAGGGAGGAAGTGTAAGGGCAGGTGTAGCACTTGTTCTGCTTGCAAGGATAAGTGCCAGGAGGGAGATCGGTGGGAAGGATGGGGGGGGGGGGGGAATGAGTGGACAAGGGAGTCGCTTAGGGAGCGATCCCTGCGGAAAGCAGAAAGGGGGTTATGGAAAGATGTGCTGGGTAGTGGTATCCCGTCGGAGGTGGCGGAAGTTACGGAGAATTATATGTTGGACCTGGAGGCTGGTGGGGTGGTAGGTGAGGACAAGGGGAACCCTATCCCGAGTGGGGTGGCGGGCGGATGGGATGAGGGCAGATGTGCAGGAAATGGGAGAGATGCATTTGAGAGCAGAGTTGATGGTGGAAGAAGGGAAGCCCATTTGTTTAAAAAAGGAAGACATCTCCTTCGTCCTGGAATGAAAAGCATCATCCTGAGAGCAGATGCGGTGGAGACGGAGGAATTGTGAGAAGGGGATAGCATTTTTGCAAGAGTCAGGGTGGGAAGAGGAATAGTCCAGGTAGCTGTGAGAGTCTGTAGCCTTATAATAGATATCAGTAGATAAGTCATCTCCAGAGATGGAGACAGAAAGATCAAGAAAGGGGAAGGAGGTGTTGGAAATGGACCAGGTAAATTTGAGGGCAGGGTGAAAGTTGGAGGCAAAGTTAATGAAGTCGACGAGCTCAGCATGCGTGCAGGAGGCAGCGTCAATGCAGTCGTCAATGTAGCAAAGGAAAAGAGGGGGATAGATACCTGTATAGACTTGGAACATGGACTGTAGCCATGGGCACCCATATGGGTTCCAGTTATGCCTGCCTTTTTGTTGGCTTTGTGGAACATGGACTAGAGTTATATTGTTCACAAATCTCATATATGAGAAGAATTTCACCCAGGGAATATCAGCAATACATTGTACACCAATTGAAGCCAATTGCTTGTTCAACAATTACAAGTATACCATATGCGGTGCTCCCGGTGCGGCCTTTTATATATTGGTGAGACCCGACGCAGACTGGGAGACCGTTTCGCTGAACACCTACGCCCGGTCCACCAGATCTCCCAGTGGCCACACATTTTAATTCCAAGTCCCATTCCCATTCTGATATGTCTATCCATGGCCTCCTCTATTGTCAAAATGAATCCAAACTCAGCTTGGAGGAACGACACTTTATATACCGGCTGGGTAGCCTCCAACCTGATGGCATGAACATTGACTTCTCTGACTTCTGTTAATGCCCCTCCTCCCCTTTTTACCCCATCCCTGACATACTTAGTTGTTTGCCTGTTCTCCATCTCCCTCCCACCCCTTTCTTTCTCCTGAGGCCTCCCATCCCATGATCCTTTCCCTTCTCCAGCTCGGTATCACTTTCGCCAATCACCTTTCCAGCTCTTAGCTTCATCCCACCCCCTCCGGTCTTCTCCTATCATTTCGCATTTCCCCCTCCCCCCACTACTTTCAAATCTCTTACTATCTTTCCTTTCGGTTAGTCCTGACGAAGGGTCTCGGCCCAAAATGTCAACAGCACTTCTCCCTATAGATGCTGCCTGGCCTGCTGTGTTCCACCAGCACTTTGTGTGTGTTGTTGTTTGAATTTCCAGCATCTGCAGATTTCCTCGTGTTTGTTCAGTGGCGGTGGGAACAGTTAAGTGTTGGTGTGAATGAAGTTATCCCTTCTGGGTCAAGAGCTCAATGGCTGAAGAGTAATAGTTGTTCCTGAACCTGGTGGTGAGTCCTGAAGTTCCTGTAACCTTTTCCTGAAGGCAGCAGTGAGGAGAGAGCTTAGTCTCTCTATGTTGACATAGATTCAATCTCCTTTTTTGCTCTTCTTGAAGCAACTGCCCCCATAAATCCACAAGTCAAAGAAATATCTTACTCTATTAACGTATTAAAATGTAGCATCCTAAGTCAAACTTGCAGAGCCACAGACAAGAATCTTCCAAGTGGATGGTGCTGTTTATCAACCAGCTACTGATTGCTCAAGTCTAAATATCACACGGATGTATTGAAACCAAACAAGGTAGAGATGGTGACTCACACAGAACGCTGGAGGAACTCAGCAGGCCGGACAGCATCTATGGAAAAGAGTACAGTCGATGTTTCTGGCCAAAACCCTTCAGCAGGATGGGAGAAAAAAGATGTGTAGTAGATTTAAAAGGTGGGGTGAGGGGAGAGAAAAACACAAGGTGATAAGTGAAACCGGGAGGGGGACCTGTGAAGTAAAGAGCTGGGATGTTGATTAGTAAAATTGATAATGGGCTGCAGAAAGGGGGAATATAATAGGAGAGGACAAAGAGCCATGGAAGGAAGGAAGGAAGGAAGGAAGGAAGGAAGGAAGGAAGGAAGGAAGGAAGGAAGGAAGGAAGGAAGGAAGGAAGGAAGGAAGGAAGGAAGAAAGAAAGAAAGAAAGAAAGAAAGAAAGAAAGAAAGAAAGAAAGAAAGAAAGAAAGAAAGAAAGGGACAAGCACCGGAGAGAGTTGATGGGTGGGCAAGGAGATAAGGTAAGAGAGGAAAAGGGGATGGGGAATGGTGAAGGAGAGGTGAGAGGGCATTACCGAAAGTTTGAGAAATCAGTGTTCATGTCGTTAGGTTCGAGCTTACCCAGATGGAAAATAAGGTGTTATGCCTCCAACCTGAGTGTGACCTCATTGCAACAGTCGTGGAAGTCATGGATAGACATATTGGATTAGGAATGGGAAGTGGATTAGGAATGGGAAGTGGATTTAAAATGGGTGGCCATTGGGAGATCCTGCTTCTTCTGGTAGACGAAGCGCAGGTGCTCGGTAAAGCAGTCTCCCAACCTGCGTTGGGTCTCACCAATATACAGGAGACACCTGGAAGAACTGTTTGGGGCCCTGAGTGGTAGTGAGGGTGGAGGTGTAGGGGCAAGCATAGCACTTGTTCAGTTTGCAAGGATATGCGCCAAGAGGGAGATCAGTGTGAAGGAATGAATGGATAAGGGAGTAATGTAGGGAACGATTCCTGTGGAAAGCAGAAAGTGGGGGGAGGGAAGAACATGCTTGGTGGTGGGATCCCATTGGAGATGGTGGAAGTTATGGAGAATTATGTGTTGGATGTGGAAACTGGTGGGGTGGTAGGTGAGGATAAGAGAAACCCTATCCCTAATAGGCTGGTGGAAGGATGAGTGAGGGCAGATGTCTGGGAAATGGAAGTGATGCAGCTGAGGGCAGCATTGATGGTGGAGGAAGGGAAGCCCTCTGTTTTATCCCCTCTAGTTCAGTCCCTTCCTACCCATATCCGTGACACTTCACACACTCTGGAACTTTTCAATGAGTTCAAGTTCTCTGGTCCCCATCATCTGATATTCACTATGGATGTCCAGTCCCTATGCACCTCCATCCCTCACCAGGAAGGCCTCAAAACTCTCCACTTCATTCTGGACACCAAGGCCAACCAGTTCCCTTCCACCACCTCTCTCCTCCATCTTGTGGAACTTGTCCTCAATAAATTCTTATTTGGCTCCTCTCAATTCCTTCAAACAAAAAGTGTAGCCATGGGCACTCGCATGGGTCCCAGCCATGCCCGCCTTTTTGTCAAAGCAGTCATCAATGCGTCAATGACTGCATTGGCACTGCTTCCTGAACCCATGAGAAGCTTGTTAACTTCATCAGCTTTGCCTCCAACTTCCACCCTGCCCTCAAATTTACCTGGTCCATTTCTGATACCTACTTCCCTTTCTTGATCTCTCTGTCTCTATCTCTGGAGACAACCTCTCTTCTGATGTGTATTATAAACCCACGGACTCTTACAGCTACCTGGACAATACCACTTCCCACCCTGTTACTTGTATTAATCACTGTTGAGGTTGATAGGATGCAAAACTGGGCTGAGAAGTGTCAAATGGAGTTCAACCCAGATAAGTGTGAAGTAGTTCATTTGGTAGGTCAAATATGATGACAGAATTTAGTATTAAAATTATAGAAGAAAATAACAAAAACTCCTGATGCCACTTACTGCATACTTTTCACTTATGTTTGACCTCCAAAAGTGCAACACCTTCATAGTTAACCTGTTTAAACTGTATCTGCCTTTTCTTTGTCCATGTTTTCAATGTTGCAGCTATATAGTACCTAGTCAGACCCCACTTGGAGTACTGTGCTCAGTTCTGGTCGCCTCACTACAGGAAGGATATGGAAGCCATAGAAAGGGTACAGAGGAGATTTACAAGGATGTTGCCTGGATTGGGGAGCATGTCCTTATGAAGATAGTGAACTCGGCCTTTTCTCCTTAGAGCAACGAGGATGAGGGGTGACCTGACAGAGGTGTATAAGATGATGAGAGGCATTGATCATGTGGATAGTCAGAGGCTTTTTCCCAGGGCTGAAATGGCTGCAACAAGAGAGCACAGGTTTAAGGTGCTGGGGAGTAGGTACAGAGGAGATGTCAGGGGTAAGTTTTTTATACAGAGAGTGGTGAGTGCGTGGAATGGGCTGCCGGCAACGGTGGTAGAGGCGGGTATGATAGGGTTTTTTAAAAGACTTTTGGATAGGTACATGGAGCTTAGAAAAAATAGAGGGCTATGGGTAAGCCTAGTAATTTCTAAGGTAGGGACATGTTTAGCACAACTTTGTGGGCCGAAGGGCCTGTATTGTGTTGTAGGTTTTCTGTGTTTCTATGTTTCTAAAAATACCATCCCCTTCTCTCAATTCCTCCATCTCTGGCACACCCGCTCTCATTCCAGAATGAAGGAGATGTCTTCCTTCTTCAAAGAAAGGGACTTCCTTTCCTCTACTGTCAAAGCTGCCCTCAACCACATCTCTTCCATTTCATGTACATCTGCCCTCACCCCATTCTCCTGCTACCCTACCAGGGATAGTGTTCCTCTTGTTCTCAGCTTCTACCCCGCCAGCCTCCACGTTCAGCACATAATTCTCTGTAACTTCTGCTATCTCCAACAGGATCCCACCACCAAACATATCTTTACCTCCCCTCCCTCCCACTTTTTGCTTTCTGCAGGGATCACTCCCCTTGAGACTCCCTTGTCCATTCAGCCCTCCCCACTGATCTCCCTCCTGGCACTATCATTGTAAGTGGAATAATTGTTACACCTCCTCACTCCCTACTATCAGGGCCCCAAAAACTCCTTCCAGATGAGGCGACACTTTACCTGTGAGTCTGTTGGGGGTCATATACTGTGTCCGATGCTCCTGGTGTGGCCTCCTGTATATCGGTGAGACCCAATGCAGTTTGGAAGACTGATTCACTGAGCACCTAGAAGTGGGATCTCCCAGTGGCCATCCATTTTAATTCCACCTCCCGGTACCATTCCAATACGTCTATCCATGGCCTCCTCTATTGTTATGATGAGGCCACACTCAGGTTGGAGGAACAACACCTTATATATTCTGTCTGGGTATCCCCCAACCTGATGGCATGAACATCAATTTCTCAAACTTTTGGTAATGATCCCCCCCACAACATTCCCCATCCTCTTTTTCCTCTATCACCTAATATCCTTGCCTGTCCATCGCTTCTCCCTGGTGCTCCTCCCCCTCTTTCTTTGTTCCATGGTCTTCGGTCCACTCTTATTATATTCCCCCTTCTCCAGCCTGGTATCTCTTTCACCCATCAACATCCCAGCTCTTTACTTCACCCCTCCCCCTCCCAGATGCACATAACACCCTGTGTTTCTCCTTCCCTTCTTCCCGTCTTATAAATTTACTCCTCAGCTTTTCTTCTCCAGTCCTGCCCGAAATGTCAACTGTACTCTTTCCCATTGAGGCTGCCTGGCCTGCCAAGTTCCTCCAGCGTTTTGTGTGTGTTGCTGGGATTCCTGGCACCTGCAGATTTCTCTTGTTTGTGGAAGGGAGAGACGATAACGTTTCATCAAAGAGACCAAAGCCATTTGAGGAAGAGTGACTATTTTTGTTTCTGCCTGAAGTAACAGATGATTAACTATTTCTTTGCAGTTGACATAATGTTATGCAAGATTCCAAATAACTCTCATTAGCACACGTTACGTGAGGTAAACCACACGAAAAAAGAGACTGTGTGCTTGGCTGCTTTTGCTGTCATTAATCTTATAAATGGCAACCATAACTTTGCTGGGTCCAAGCCTATAAATCATATTTTGCAATCTGTGGTTTTATTGATAATTATCTTGCAAAATAAAATACATTAAAGCTTCATTCTGCATCTTTAATGCCTTTGAATGACCATTGCTGTTGGCCACCCGTGGCACCAATAACCATCTCAATTGTTTTACAAATGTATTGGAGTTGCATATAAGATTAAATGACTATCATTATATTGTATATAAGGAGCTATCGACCATTTTTTAATGGCAATTACAAGATAAGGAGGTAACCTTACGTTAAATTCTAAGAAATCTCAGACCATGGCAACATGTTGCAAGCGGTTTACAAAACTTCTAAATGTACTTCTGATCGACTCTCAGCGCAATCTCAGCCAGTCATTTCCCTTTCAGTGACGTACTTTTGAACCGTCTTAATGAACTAGCGAGTTCATGAGGTTCTGAAAGACTTAGCGGAATTAACTGTCAGGCATGCCTTAGGCGACAAAGCTACATCACCACAGCTGAAAGAGAGGGAAGAGGAGAGGCTCTGAGCCAGGCTAAAAAAGTGGCATGAAACTTCATCCGCCTAGCATCTTGCTAGCAAAGGTAGAGTCACTGGAGAAGAAGGCTGAGGACCCAAGGGCCAGATTGGCGTATTGGATGGAAATGAGGAACTGCTGCGTTCTCTGTTACACAGAGATCATACGACATCAATGCAGAATGAGGCCGTTTGGCCCATCGAGTCTACTCCCTCATTTCGTCATGGCTGATCCTTTTGTCTTCTTAGCCCCAGTCTCCTGCCTTCTCCCCATATCCCTTCATGCCCCGACCAATCAAGAATCTAGCAACCTCTGCCTTAACTATATATAAAGACTTGGCCTCCACAACTTCCTGTGGTAGCGAATTCAACAGATTCACCACTCTCTGGCTAAAGAAATTCCTCTTCATCTCTGTTCTAAAAGGTCACCCCTCTATTCTGAGGCTCTGTCCTCTGGCCTTAGGCTCTCCCACCATAGGAAACATCCTCTTCATATCCACTCTATCAAGGCCTTTCACCATTCAATCGGTTTTAATGAGATCACCCCTCTTTCTCTGAATTCCAGTGAATACAGGCCCAGAGCCATCAAACGCTCTTCACATGATAAGCCATCCAAACCTGGAATCATTTACGTGAACCTCCTTTGAACTGTCTCCAGTATAAGTACATCCTTTCTAACGTGAGGGACCCAAAACTGTTCACAATATTCCAAATGAGGCCTCACCAGTGCTTTACAAAGTCTACACATTACATCCTTGCTCTTATATTCTAGTCTATTTGAAATGAATGCTAGTAAAGCATTTGTCTTCCTCACCACAGACTCAATCTGCAAATTAATCTTTAGGGAATCCTGCACAAGCACTCCCATGTCCCTTTACACCTCAGTTTTTTTTGTATTTTCTCTCCATTTATAAAATAGTCAACCTTTCCATTTCTTCTACAAAAGTGTATAACCATACATATCCCAACTCTATATTCCATCTGCCATCTCTTTACCCATTTTCTTAATCTGTCTATGTCCTTCTGTAGTTTCTCTACCTCCTAAAAACTACCTGCCCCTCCACCATCTTTGTATCGTCTGCAAACTTTGCAACAAAGCCATCAATTCCATAAACCAATCATCAACATTTAAGATTAAAAGAAACAGTTCCAACACAGAACCACTGTGGAAAAACACTAAAGGCTCCCTTTATTCCCAATCTCTGCTCCAGCCAGTCAGCCACTGCTTTCTTTGTGCTGGAATCTTCCCTGTAACACCATGGGCTCATAGCTTGTTAAGCAGCCTCATGTGTGGCACCTCACCATAGGGCTTCTGAAAATCCAAATGCACAACATCAACCGATTCTCCTTTGCCTATCCTGTTTGTTATTTCTTGAAAGAAATTCAATAAATTGTCAGGCAAGATTTTCTCTTGAGGAAACCATGCTGACTACAGACTATTTTATCATGTGCCTCCAAGTACTCCAAAACCACATCCTTTACAATCGACTCCAACATTTTCCCAACCACTGAGGTTAGACTAACTGGCCTATAATTTTGTTTCTTTTGCATCTATCCCTTCTTGAAGAGTGGAGTGACATTTACAATTTTCCAATGCTCTGGAACCATTCCAGAATCTCATGATTCTTAAAAGATCATTACATATGCCTCCACAATCTGTTTTAGTTGGCTGCTGCTGCTTTTTCAAAACTTCCCAATCCTCTAACTGCCCACTAATATTTGCTCTATTATATGCCCTCTCTTTGGCTTTTATGTTGGCTTTGGCTTCTCTTGTCAGCCACAGTTGTGTCATCTTTCCTTTAGAATACTTCTTCCTCTTTGGGATGTATATATCCTGTGTCTTCCGAATTGCTTCCAGAAATGCCAGCCATTGCTGCTTTAATGTCACCCCTGCCAGTGTTCTTTTCCAATCAATACTGGCCAGCTCCTCTCTCATGCCGCTGTAATGCTCCATTACTCCACTGTAATGCTGATACAACTGACTTCAGCTTCTCTTCAAAATTCAGGGTGAGTTCCATCATATTATGATCACTTGCCTCTAAGGGTTCTTTTATGTTAAGCTCACCAATCAATTCCAGATCATTGCACAACGCCCAATCCAGAATAGCTGGTCCTGAAGTGGGTTCAACCACAAGCTGCTCTAAAAAGCCATCTTGTAGACATTCTAGCAATTCCTTCTCATGGAATTCAGCACCAAACTGATTTTCCAAATCTACCCACATATTGAAATCCCCATGACTATTGTAACATTACCCTTTTGGCATGTATTTTCTATCTCCCATTCTAATTTGTAGACCACATTGCTACTACTGTTTGGGGGTCTGCATATAACTCCTATCATGGTCTTTTTCACCCTTGCAGTTCCTTAAATCTATCCACAATGATCTGACACCTTCCAGCCCTATGTCAGCTCTTTCTAATGATTTAATTTCATTTTTTACCAGCAGAGTAACGGCAGCCTATAGAATGCTTTCTATAGAATGTGTATTCTTGGATATTAAGCTCCTAGATATAATCTTTTCTCAGCCATGATTCAGTAATGCCTGCAACATCATACATGCTAATCAGTAACTGTGCTCCAAGTTCAGCTACGTTGCTCCCTGTCCTGCGTGCATTCAAATATAACACCTTCATTCCTGTGTCCACCCTTTTTGATTTTGTCCACCTCTTACATTGCAACTCATCCTGTTGACTGCAATTTTGTCCTATCATCAGCTTCTCCTTGATAGGAGTTTCACTACACATTACCTCTGTAAACCAATTACCTCATCTTCAGCACTATCTCTCCAGGTCCCATCCCATTGCCAAATTAGTTTAAACCCACCTGAACAACTCTAGCCAAGGGGTATTGGATCCCCTTGAGTTCAAGCATAACCTGTCCCTTTTGTACAGGTCATACTTGCCCCTGAAGCAAGCCCAATGATCCATAAATCTGAACCCCTGCCACCTGCACCAATTCATCAGCCATGCATTCCCTGCCAAATTAATCTATTCTTACCCTCACTGGTATATTGCATAGGCAACAATCCAGAGATTATTACCCTGGAGGACCTGTTTCTCAGCTTTCTACTTAGCTCCCTATGGTGAACTACATATACCTGTCTGGACATGTTCCCCTGGATAGGGCATCAGGGGGCTCATTGAGCCTTCCAGGCCGGTACAGGATATCATAGTTGTAGGTGGAGGGTTCTATTCTCCACTGCAAAATTTTTATCATTTTTCATTTTGCCCCTCTGTTGGTTCGAGATAGGCTTTTATTAGCTGGAAGAAAGCACCGTCAGCAGCAAGAGATCACCACACAACATCCTGGAGACTGAGGGAGGAGCAGTGTCTCCAATCGCCTTTATACAGGGGTCTTTGGGAGGAGCCACAGGAGCAGTCAGCAGAGGGGCATGTCCAGACAGGTACATGTAGTTCACCACACTCCCTAAAATCTCTCTTGAGGACCTCCTCACTTTGTCCACCTAGGTCATTGGTGCCAATATGCACCGAGACTTCTGGCTGCTCACCTTTACTCTTGAGAATGCCGTGGACCCAACCCCAGACATCCCTGACCCTGGCACGAGGGAAGCAGCATACCATCCAGATGTCTCTATCGCGCCCACAGAACCTCATCTCCCTTCCTCTGACTAAGGAATCTCCTCACAACACTGCAGTCCTCTTCAGCTCTCTGCTCTTCTGAGCCACAGCACCAGAGTCAGTGCCAGAGACCCGGTCACTGCGGATCCCCCCCCCCTCCCCCGTAGCTCATCCCCGTCAATAGTATCTAAGGTTGTATACTTATTACTGAGGGGAACGACCACTGGTGTACTCTGTACCAACTGTGCATTTCCCCTCCTCCTCCTGACAGTCACCCAGTTACCTGTCTCCTGCAACCTAGGGATGACTACCTCCCTGTAGCTCCTGTCTGTCACCTCCTCATTCTCCCGTATGAGTTGAAGGTCATCGAGCTGCAGCTCCAGTTCCTCAATACATGGTGCCTGGTTCAAGGACTGAACAGAGGATCTGAACCAATGCACCATGGTTGTCACAAACTTTATAAAAACAGTTGTAGATGAGTGTGCTTCCACATTATCAATCAGAACTTTCCCCAAACAGAAAGCCTGGATGAACCATGAGATCCACAATCTGCTGAGGGTCACAGCAGAGGTATTCAGGTCCAGTGACCAAATAACATACAAAGGTCCCCTACAATCTCCAGAAAGCCATCTCACGTGCAAAGTGGCGATTCCAGACCAGACTTCAATCACTGAGGGATGCTCAACAGCTGTGGCAGGGCCTGAACCTATCACCTCCTACCAGGTGAACCAAGCGACATAGGTGACAACAAGGCTTTTCTCCTGGATAAGCACAAGGCCTTTTATGTTCACTTTAATCATCAAAATGTGGAGGCACCTTCATGAACTCCCACTGCCCCTGCCGACCCTGTGATTTCAGTCTCTGAGGTGGGATAGTGAACCCACAGGAAGCACCTGGCCCAGATGAGGTACATTGCTGAGTATTTAAGACCTGTGCAAACCAGCTGGCTGGAGTGTTCACCAAAAACTTTATCCTCCCACTTCAGCAGTCTGACGTACCCACCTGCTTCAAGCAGTCTTCAGTTATACTGGTGCATAAGAAGAACGTGGTAACCTGCCTCAATGACTATCATCCAGTTGCACTTACATCCACTGTGATGAAGTGCTTTGAGAGGTTGGTGATGAAACGTATCACATCTACCTACGAGCAGCTTGGATCCACACCAGTTTGCCTACCAGCACAGCAGGTCAACTGCAGGTACCAATTCATTGGCTCTTCACTCAACCCTGGAACATCTTGACAGTGAAGATGCATACATCAGGATGCTCTTCATTGACTACAGCTCAGCATTCAATACAATCATCCTCTCAAAATTAACCAATAAGCTTCAAAACCTCTTTGTGCAACTGGATCCTTGATTTCCTCACTTGTAGATCTCAATCAGTTCAGATTGGCAACGACATCTCCTCCACAATCACCATCAACACAGGTGAACAACAGGCTGTGTGCTTAGCCCCCAGTATAAAGCACACTTTATACTTATCACTGTGAGGCTAAGTACAGCTCCAATGCCATAATCACTGTCAGTTTGCTGATGACACCAGAGTCACTGGCTGAATCACAGGTGGTGTTGAGTCAACATGTAGGAGGGAGATTGAAAGTGTGGTTGAGTGATGCCACAACAAACTCGCACTCAACGCTAACAAGACCGAGCTGATTATTATCTTCAGGAGGAGGAAATCAGAGGTCCATGAGCCAGTTCTCATCAGGGGATCAGAGGTGGAGAGGATCAGCAACTTTAAATTCCTCAGTGTTATTTCAAAGGATCTATCCTGGATCCAACACTTAAGTACCATTACAAAGAAAGCACGGCAGCACCTCTACTTTCTTATAAGTTTGTGAAGATTTAGCATGACATTGAAAACTTTGACAAACTTCTATAGATGTGTAGTAAAGGTTTTTTTGACTGATTGCTTCATGTCCTGGTAGGAGAGCATCAATGCCCTTGTATGGAAAAGCAGGCAAAAAGTAATGGACATGGCCCAGTCCATCACGGGTAAAGATCTCCCCACCTTTGAGTACATCTACATGGAATGCTGCCATGGAAAAGTAGCATCCATCATCAAGGACCCCCAATATCCAGGCCATGCTCTCATCTTGCTGCTGAGTGCTCTCTGTGTGACGGTGATGGGCAGATGGAGGAGTATAAAGTCATGGTTATGTGGTCAGGTTTTTTATCTTTCCAATAGAGAGAAAAAGGACAAAGGGGAGCAGCTACCAAACATTGGAGAACTGAGAATCAGAATCAGGCTTAGCATCACTGGCATATGTCGTGAAATTTGTTGTTTGGCAACTGCAGTACATTGTAATACATAATAATAAAACATTATAATAAGTAGACATTAAAAATATTTAATTGAATAAGTAATGCAAAAAGAGAGCACAAAAGAAAACAAATAGTGAGGGTAGAGTACATGAGTTCATTCATAAATCTGATGGGGGGGGTGGGGGTAGAAAACATTTCCTGAAACATTGAATGTCTTCAGGCTCCTGTACATCCTCCAATGAGTAACAATGAGAAGAAGGCATGTCGTTGCTGATGGGGGTCCTTAATGGCGAATGCCATCTTTTTGAGGCATCTTCCTCAGTGCTGGGGAGGATATGCCCATGATAGTGTTGACTGAGTTTGCAACTTTCTGCAGCTTTTTCTAATCCGTTGCGGTGGATCCTCTGTACCAGATGGTGATGCAGTCAGTGAACAGACTGCCAGGTTATAGGCTACAAACGTTGAATTTGAAATGCAGTTCCTCAAAATAGCATTTATTTTATTTTATTGAGATAGATAGATATTTATGGACCCAGAGGAAATTATAGTGTCACAGTAGTATTAAAAGTGCACAGATATAAATACTATAAGAGGAGTAGAAAGAACAAAAAAATAAGTTACCATGAACAGTCCAACAGGAGGGGGCTATAGGTTAACTCATTATAGAGCCCAATGGCCAACAGCAGGAATGACCTCACAAAGTGCTCTTTGAAGCAGCACAGTTGTCTTAGTCGACTACCAAAAGTGCTCCCCTGTTCTCTGTTCAGTCAAGGTGGCATGCAGAGTGTGCGAAACATTGTCCAGAATTGCCAGGATTTTCCATAGTGTCCTTTGTTCTACCACAGCCTCCAGTGTGTCCAGTGTGACTCCATTTAGAGATAGAGGATACCAAAATTGAACTCAGATTTCCAACACCCCCAAGCTGTAACAGTGTTGTGCTAACCGCTACACTACCATGGCACCCCATTTAGACTCAACCTGGCAGTGCAGGAGGTGAGTTATAAAGCTCTCATTACATGCACATGCAGTTCAACTCTTTGAGTGATTATGCAGAAAGTTTGAAGTTAATAACTCATCTCCTACCTTAGGCCACGAACTTATCAATCACCCACTGTGGACACTTTCTGGAAGTCCAAGATCTGTATGCTGCATGACCACTGGACTAAGTGTGAAAGTGTAGGAGGGGACTATGTTGAAAAATAAATGTGCTAGGTTTTCTAAAATTGACTCCTTCTACCTTAGGCTACGAATTTATCAATCACCCCTTGTATTTACAATGTAAACAGTACAATACAAAGTGGGTTTAAAATATTGCAGGGGCTGAAGTAATAGATAGGAGGGGGTGGGTGGGGGCTAACTAGAACGGCTGATCAAATGAACTGCCTGGGGGGCAGAAACTTTTAAGATGGCATGATGTTTTTGTTTTACCAGCCGAACAGTGCTTTCCAGCAGGGACCTTTCTTTGGAAAAGGGCAGTTTGCTGGGTGCGTAGTGCCTGCAATGATTTTCCCTGCCAGCTTCTTTGTCCTGGGCACATACCTGTCCTGTGGTGATGGTAGACTGCAGCCAATGACCTTTCCTGCTGTCCTGAGAGTTCACTGTAGATTTTGTACGTTGTGAAAGGATGCTGCACCAAACCAGACGGTAATGGCTGACATGAGAATGGCAGTGTAGAATTGCACCAGTATGTTCTGGTGAAGAACCTTACCAACCGCCACAAGGAGTACATCCTCTGCCAAGCCTTTTTGATAACAAAGGAGGTAGCTTTCTCCCACATGGTGTCCTGCAAAATAATAATGCCCAGAAACCTGAATGCTGAAATTGTGATAACTGTAGAGTTGCTGATGAGTGGGTGGAGTCACTTTTCTCTTGAAGTCAATATACATCTCCACATTTCTGTGGGCATTCAGCTCCAAGTTGTTGTGATTGCATCAGGATGCTAACTTATTTATGTCCTGGTGGTACTTGGATTCATTTTTGCTGGTAATACATGGTGTCACTGGAAATGACACCATAACAGTGGCGTCATTTGCAAACTTTAACAGTTTAATTGATAGATCACTGGAAACACAGTATTAGTATATAGAGAAAATTGGAGAGGGAAGGGAACACCCCCCCCCCCCTGTTACGGCACAAATGGTGCTGCAGTGCAAAGTCCAGATCAACATTAATTGTATGTGCAGTTCTGCTGGCTCTGTAGGCGAACTGCAGCACATCTTGAAAATCTTGAGTCATGGATTTGAGAAATGACACGTCCAGCCTTTCCAAAGTCTTCTTTATGGCTGATGTGAGTGCAAATGAGTGCAAATCATTGATTTCAGTGATCTTTGATTTTTTGGGGACTAGAATGATAGAAGATTTCTTGGAACATGCTGAAACAGTGCATAGTTTGATACACTGGTTGATTGGTTACATCTCAGCTGTACCTTCACAATCTCCATCACTGTATTTTATTTACAATGGCCTTTGTGCACCACCTACTCTGGTTCACTTTCCCATCCCTGTTGTTAAGAGAGCCACCTGAATTTACTGCCTCTCACATTCGTACGTATATTCACTCACTGTCCTAGGTGGTTGCAATAAACTTATTGAATGAGTATTTTCTATAATTATTTTGATTGAATATTGTCTACAATCCTGGTTTGCCAGTGTTTACATCTTGGCATATCCCTGTAATTCCACCACATTGGTCTCCTCAGGTTGAGCCAGTGATGCACCATCAATAACGCTCGGAGACTGGAAGTGAACGATAGGCTTTTATTAGCAGCAAAAAGGGAGCACGGCATCTCGGAGACTGAGGGAGGAGCAGTGCCCCAATCGCCTTTATACAGGGGTCTGTGAGAGCAGTCAGCAGAGGGGCATGTCCAGACAGGTATACATAGTTTACCACATTCACCCCCACCCCCTTGTTTTAAAAGAGAGTCCCCACGGGCAAAGTTTCTTGCAAGTATATTTACAGGTCAAGTCTATCAGGCGGTCGAGCCTGTCGCTGCGATCTACGTAGCACCGGTGGTGATTGCACCGGTGACGGTGGTTGTGCTGGCTCTGGCCTGACTTGAGGTGCCAGCCCGTTAGGCATCAGTGATCCCTCATGCGTGTGCATCGAGCCCGGTATGGGAGTGTCGTGAGGTGTCTGTGTAGGGCTTGGTGTGCGCGGTGTCTCGTGGGTATACACCTCAGTGGGTACGGGGTTCATAGATACCGTGGAGTGTTCAGGGTAGGGGTCTGGTGCTCCTGTGGGCACCAGGTCACGGACGGAGACCGTGTCCTCCCGCCCATCAGGTAAGACCACATAGGCATACTGGGGGTTCGCATGAAGTAGGTGAACCCTCTCGACAATCGGGGAGTATTTATTGCTCCTCGCATGTTTCCAGAACAGCACTGGCCCTAGAGACATCAGCCAAGCCAGTAGGGTGGTCCCAGTGGCAGACTTCCTGGGAAAAGAAAAGAGTCGCTCTTGAGGGGTGGCATTGGTGGACGTGCATAACAGGGAGCGGATGGAGTGGAGTGCCTCGGGGAGGACCTCCTGCCAGCGAGAGACCGGCAATCCCTTTGACTTAAGGGCTAAGAGTGTGGCCTTCCACACCGTAGCATTCTCCTTCTCCACCTGTCCATTCCCCCGGGGATTATAGCTCGTGGTCCTACCAGCAGCAATACCCCTAGCCAGCAGGTATTGGCACAGCTCGTCACACATAAACGAGGACCCTCTATCACTGTAGATATAGCAGGGGTATCCGAACAGAGTGAAGAGCTGGTGCAGGGCTTTTATGATGGATGTGGCAGTGGTATCGGGGCAGGGGATGGCAAAGGGGAACTCGAGTACTCGTCAATTATGTTAAGAAAGTATACATTGCGGTTGGTGGAGGGAAGGAGGCCCTTAAAGTCGACACTCAGTCGCTCAAAGGGGCAGGTGGCCTTGATAAATTGTGCCTTTTCAGGACGGTAGAAGTGCAGTTTGCACTCAGCGTAGACTTGGCAGTCCCTGGTCATCGTCCTGATTCCCTCAAGGGAGTAAGGCAGGTTCCGGGCTTTCACGAAATGGTAAAATTGGGTGACCCCCCCGGGTGGCAAAGATCTGCATGGAGGGCGTATAGCCGGTCGAGCTGCGCGCTGGCGCATGCTCCCCGGGATAGGGCATCAGGGGGCTCATTGAGCCTTCCAGGCCGGTACAGGATATCATAGTTGTAGGTGGAGAGTTCTATTCTCCACCTCAAAATTTTATCATTTTTGATTTTGCCCTGCTGTTGGTTGCTAAACATGAACGCAACTGAGCGTTGGTTGGTCAGCAAAGTGAACCTTTTGCCGGCGAGATAGTGCCTCCAGTGCCTAATAGCTTCCACTACGGCCTGGGCTTCTTTCTCCACCGCAGAGTGCCGAACTTCAGGGACCTGAAGGGTACGAGAGAAGAATGCTACTGGGCTTCCTGCCTGATTGAGGGTAGCAGCCAGCGCGAAATCGGAGGCGTCACTCTCTACTTGGAAGGGAATGGTCTCGTCCACCGCATGCATCATTGCTTTGGCAATGTCCCCTTTAATGCGGCTGAAGGCCGCACGGGCCTCGGCTGAGAGGGGAAATGTGGTGGACTTGACCAGGGGGCGGGCCTTGTCTGCGTAGTTAGGGACCCATTGGATGTAATAGGAAAAGAAACCCAGGCACCGTCTGAGGGCTCTGAGAGTGGTGGGAAGAGGGAGTTCCAACAGGGGGAGCATACGGTCGGGGTCAGGGCCAATGACTCCGTTCTCCACGACATACCCAAGGATAGCAAGTCGGGTGGTTCCGAACACACACTTGTCCCTGTTATAGGTAAGGTTAAGAGCTTTGGCCACTTGGAAAAATTGTTGGAGGTTGGTGTCGTGATCCTGCCAGTCGTGACCGCAGATGGTGATGTTATCCAGATATGGGAACGTGGCCTTCAGTTGGCACTGGTCCACCATCCGGTCCATTTCCTTCTGGAAGACAGAGACACCATTCGTGACACCGAAGGGGACGCGCAGGAAGTGATAGAGCCTGCCACCCGCCTCGAAGGTGCTGTAGGGGCTGTCCTCCGGGCGGATGGGGAGCTGATGGTAAGCGGATTTCAGGTCTATGGTCGAGTACACCTTGTACTGAGCTATCTGATTGACCATATCCGCGATGCGGGGTAGGGGGTACATGTCAAGCTGCGTATACCTATTGATGGTCTGGCTATAGTCCACGACCATCCTATTTTTCTGCCCAGTCCGAACAACGACCACCTGGGCCCTCCAAGGACTTGTACTTGGCTCAATGATCCCCTCCCTGAGCAGCCGCTGCACCTCCGACTGAATGAAGGCCCTGTCCCCCGCGCTGTACCTCCTGCTTTTAGTTGCCACAGGTTTACAGTCGGGGGTCAGGTTGGCGAACAGCGATGGGGGAGGGATCTTGAGGGTGGAGAGGCTGCAAGTGGTGTCCGTAGCGCAGCTGTTGGCATGGTGTTGGGTGGGATGTGCGGATCGGTGTGTGTGTGTGGTCAGTAGCAGGGTATGTGACAAAGTTCCACAGAACTGAGGATTTCTGACAGTGATTGGTGGGGGGGGCCCATCATACTCCATTGTCACACTTTTCAGGTGACTCTGGAAGTCGAGCACCAATAGCACAGGGGTACACAGTTGAGGCATGACCAGTAACGCAAAGTCCCAATATTCTGTGCCCTGCACCACCAGTGTCGCTACACAACCCCCCCGGATGTCTGTTATATGCGACCCAGAAGCCATGGTGACCCTCTGGCTTACCAGCTGTGTCGCAGTCCGCAGCGTTGCACCGTGTCTGGGTGAATAAAACTCTCAGTGCTGCCCGTGTCAAACAGGCAGCTAGTCCTGTGCCCCTCCACCAGGATATCCATCATTGACCTTGCAAGCTGGTGTGGAGCGCTTTGGTCGAGGGTCACGGAGGCCAGAGTTGAATTGCTGTCTTGGTGCCCGGTCAGCACCCGTGGGTCAGAGGCGGGGCGAGGTGGCACTGACGAAGATGGCCGCCCCCATGCCTCGCACGCGGTGGGCAGGCAAGATGGCGGCGACCAGGATGGCCGCCCCCATGCCTCGCACACGGTGGGCAGGGAAGATGGCAGCGACCAGGATGGCCGCCCCCATGCTTCGCACGAGGCGGGCAGGCAAGATGGCGGCGACCAGGATGGCCGCCCCCATGCCTCGCACACGGTGGGCAGGGAAGATGGCAGCGACCAGGATGGCCTCCCCCATGCCTCGCACACGGTGGGCAGGGAAGATGGCGGCGACCAGGATGGCCGCCCCCATGCTTCGCACAAGGCGGGCAGGGAAGATAGCGGCGACCAGGATGGCCGCCCCCATGCCTCGCACACGGTGGGCAGGGAAGATGGCAGCGACCAGGATGGCCTCCCCCATGCCTCGCACACGGTGGGCAGGGAAGATGGCAGCGACCAGGATGGCCTCCCCCATGCCTCGCACGCAGCGCTGCTTGACCCCGCTCATGGTTTAGACACAGGCCTTGGCGAAGTGGCCCTTCTTGCTGCAGCTGGAGCAGGTAGCTTCTCAGGCCAGGCCGCATTTTCGGGGGTGCTTTAGGAGTCCGCAGAAGTAACACTGCGCGGACTTGCGACTGGCAGCAGCCATGGTAGACTTGCCAGCAGGTTGTGGAGACTTCACGGACTCATGATTGGCAGCAGCTGATGTCAATTTGCCAGCGGGTTGCGGGGTCTGCAGCATCCATGGGGCTGGCAGGAGTTCGCGCACTTGGACAGCGTCAGCGTTGTGCAGAGCGGCCTCCAGCGTGTCAGCCAGCTCAATCGCCGAAAGTAAGGTAAGATCGGCGTGTTCCAGCAGCCGCTGGCGCACGTACACTGACCTGATCCCCGTAACGAAGGCGTCTCATACTAGCAGCTCCGCGTGCTGTTCCGCCGTCAGTCCCCTGCAGTCGCAGGCCCGCACGAGTGTCTGTAGGGCCCAGACAAACTCAGCGCTCGACTCTCCGGCCCACTGCCACTGCGTCGCTAAGCGATGTCTTGTGTAGACGGTGTTCACCGGCCGCCGGTAATGTCTTGTGAGGGCATCCATCGCACCCTGGTAGTCTGTTTTGTTCCTGATCATGGAGTAGACCCTCGGACTGATCCTGGAGAGGAGAACCCTGCGCATCGTGGCAGGCTCAGTCACATGAATCTCCTTCAGGTACGATTCGAAGCATGCTAGCCAGAGTTCGAAAGCGTCACCGGCTTCCTGGGATTGAGGGTCGAGATCCAAACTGTCGGGTCGTAAAATGCTCTCCATGTTTTAAAATTGCTGCTAATAAAATTGATGCACCATCAATAACTCTCGGATACTGGAAGTGAATGATAGGCTTTTATTAGCAGCAAAAAGGGACCACGACATCTCGGAGACTGAGGGAGGAGCAGTTCCCCAATCGCCTTTATACCGGGGTCTGTGGGAGGAGCCACAGGAGCAGTAAGCAGAGGGGCGTGTCCAGACACATTTACATAGTTTACCACAGCCAGTCCACCCCACAGTGTATGTCCTTTTGAATCTCCTCACTGTTCAATACGACATTCATTTCAAACAACGATTCCCACTCAATCTGATCAGATTTACAGACTATAACAACAATAAGTAAAAGGCTTGCTTACTCGATTGGCAAACCAATGATTCATCTCTGCTCTAACTCAGGTGTTCCTTCCTGTGCAATGGCCAGCACTGTTTAACTCTGCATCAGCTGCAACTGGCTGAGATATTCTGATACTTATCCTGGCCTACAGATTATTTGCATACTCATGAAATGGTTTCCTCCACAAATAAGATGGAGTTAAATGTATTGTCCTTATTATTATGTCTATTAATGAAAAAGATAGCATTAACATTCAAACCTCCTCTGTCTACCATATTCATGGCACCCCAGTGAGATTATCCTGATATGTATCTTGACCCACATTATCCTGTATTGGAATACTATGCTATCTACTGCACAATTACACATAATAAAGAGTTCAAATGGTTCAATTTAATCTCAGAGAATGAAATCCTAAGGACAATACTAAAGGCAAAACATTTAACTCTATTTGTTGAGGAAGCAATTCTTTGCATATATAAGTTATCTGTATCAAGTCATTTGGCCAGAATATGTATCAGCAAATCTCTTTGTTTCTGAGCTAAATGCAGATTGATATCTCTTCCAAGCAATGGCATCTCTTTGCAATCAAATCTACCTACAATTTGCCATCTTGTACTGGCAAACAGAGTCCATACATCCTTGTTAAAGTTCCTTGCCTTCAACACTCATGATCTACGGGTTTGCAGACAAAATAAGCTGCAGTGACCATGAACATTGCCACAAGACTACCATTATCATCTCCACCTGTTTGTTTCCAGTTTGCACATTGTGGCCTGAACAAAACTACCTCATATGTTTAAACACGTTTGAAGAAATCCCTGCCCAATTACCATCAGCATATAACCTGCAGCACCAGAGGTCCCAACACAGCAGACCATTATTAAACGAACATAAGGAATGCATACTGTTCCATGCCAAGAACACATTTTGGTACATTAGATCACTTGGCTGTCCTTCTCCTACCTGCATACAGGCAGAGGCTAAAGAGCAAGCTCCAGAGATTGGGACAACAAAGAGGTGGTCACGGGAGGCAGAGGAGTGGCTATGGAAGTGCCTTGAGCTAGTGGACTCAGCCGAGTTCACGGACTCTTCTGTGGATCTGAATGAATACAATGTGGTTGTTATAGGCATTTTTAAAATAGTTGTAGTCGTGTGTCCCCACAAATCATTCAGAGTCTTCCTCAACCAGAAGCCCTGGATTAACCATGAGATCTGAAATCTGCGGAGTGCCACTTCAGAGGCGTACAAGACTAGTGACCAAGGAAGTTACAAGAGGTCCAGGTACAATATCTGGAAAGCCATCTCACAGGTAAAGTGGCAATTCCAGACTAACCTTGAATTAACAAAGGATGCACGACAGTTACGGTAGGTCTTGAATACTATCATTGCTTATAAAATTAAATCAAGCGACATAGCCAACTGCAGGGCTTCACTTCCAGATGAGCTCGGTGCCTCTATACTCGCTTAGACCATCAAATCATAGAGGGACCATCACAACAACCACAGCCCCTGATGATCCTATGATTTCAGTCCCTGAGGCAGACATGCGAGCAGCCTTCAGAAGGCAGAACCTACAAAAAGCACTCGGCCAAGTACTAAAGCCCTGTGCTGATCAACTGACTGGAGTGTTCATTAAAATCTTTAACCACTCACTTCAGTAGTCTGAGGTACTCAACTGCTTCAGTTATATTAGCGTCCAAGGTGACTTGTCTCAATGACTATCATCCAGTGGCACTCACATCCACAGTGATGGGATGCTTTGAGAGGCTGGTGATGAAACGTATTAACTCTTGCCTGAGAAGCGACTTAGTTCCACTCCAATTTGCCTACCGGAGTAATAGGTCCTCAGCAGGTGCCATCTCATTGGATCTTCATTCAACCCTGGAACATCTGGCAGCAAGGATGCATATGTGCTCTGTATCTACCATAGCTCAGCATTCAATACCATCATCCCTTCAAAATCAATCAATAAGCTCTTAGGCCTTGGCCTCAATACCTCCTTGTGCAGTTGGATTCTCAACTTTCTCACTTGCAGACCCCAGTCAGCTCAGATTGGCAACCACATCTCCTGCATGATCTGCATCAGCACAGATACACCACAAGGCTGTGTGCTTACTTCCCTGCTCTACTCACGTTACACTTATGACGGTGCAGCCGCGCACGGCTCCAATGTCACATTCAAGTTTGCTGATGACACCATTGTTGTAGGTTGAGTCAAAGGTGGTGATGAATCAGCATATAGGAGGGAGATTGAAAATCTGGCTGAGTGGTGCTAGAACAACAACCTCTCACTCAATGTCAGCAAGACCAAGGAGCTGATTATTGACCTCAGGAGAAGGAAACTGAAGGTACACAAAGCAGTCCTCATTAGAGGATCAGAGGTGGAGAGGGTCAGCAGCTTTAAATTCCTCAGTGTTATTTCGGAGGACCTGTCCTGAGCCAAGTGCGTAAGTGCAATTTGAAGAAAGCACAACAGCGCCTCTACTTCCTTAGGAGTTTGTGAAGACTCAGCATGGCATCTAAAACTCTGATAAACTTCTATTGATGTGTGGTGGATAGAACATTGGTTGAACACATTCCGATATAGATCACCGACGCCCTTGAATGGAAAATCCTGCAAAAAGTAGTTGATACGGCCCAGTCCATCATTTCGGATTCTTGAACCTCAGGGGATAATTTCACTCCACTTGCTCCATCACTGAACTGTTCCCATAACCTATGGACTCTCTTTCAAGGAGTCTTCATCTCATGTTCTCAATATTTATTTATTACTATTTTTTTCTTTTTGTATTTGCACAGTTTGTGTCTTTTGCACACTGGCTGAATGCCCAAGTTGGTGCAGTCTTTCATTGATTCTATTATGGTTATTGTTCCATTATGCACTTACTGAGTATACCTGCAAGAAAATAAATCCCAGGATTGTATATGTATTTTGATAATAAATTTACCTGGAACTTTGAACTTTTGAACTTTAGAGGTGATCTTATATGCTCACTCAACCATCATGTAGATCTAATGTATCAAATCATGTTGTATGAATTCTCTCATCTGTCAGGTTGTGCTTTATCAAAAACTGTCTGGAAATTGCACACTTTAGCCAGTGTTTTCAGCCTAATATTGTCCAAATATTTCCTCAGGTCCCTGGTTACATCTGTCAAACCCGTGGCTCTCAAGAATCCCTCCCTGATGGTGCCAAACTAAAGTATCCCAGCAAACGAATTATTTTCGCCATGGCTTTAAACAAGATTTAGTACAATCACAAACCACCTAAATAATTTCCATTCAAGGGCATCAGTGTTTCCATATCGGAATGTGATCCAGTCAATCAATGTTTGTCCACCACACATCTATAGAAGTTTGTCAGAGTTTTAGATGTTTTAGAAAATCTGCAGATGCTGGAAATCTGAGCAACACACAAAAATGCTGGAGGAACTCAGCAGGCCAGGCAGCATCTAGGAAAAGAGTACTGTTGACTTTTCTGGCTGAAACCCTTTGACAGGACTGGTTTAGTTAGATTTAGTTCAAAACAGTTGCAGGTTAACCAACACCTCATATCTTCTACCTTACCACCCAGACCAATGTTGACTTCCTCTTGCTATATTCTTCTTTTTACTATGTCCTCCACAAGACTTCAGTGATCACAGTCGTGCTCATGCACTTCGTCACAACGAAACTCAAGTTCAAGTTCTGTGACATATCTGCCATGCCAAATGCTCGCGCTCATCACTGTTCTATCTAGGAAATCCTTCCATTACTTATTGTACATCAGATCATTGTCCTGTTACATCACAAACTTGACATTGACATACTGCTTCTTAGCGTTGACGTTGCTTGTACTTTTGTTGCATTGTTCATATACTTCATGCTACGGCGTGTACAAGACTTGAACCAGTGCGGATAACTTCACTCAACTTCACCTACCTCATCACTGACCTGTTCCCATAACCTACGGATTCACATTCAGGGAGTCTTCATCTCATATTCTGGATATTTATTGCTTATTTATTATTATTATTACTTGCTCTTTTTCTTTTGTTTTGTATTTGCACAGTTTGTTGTCTTTTGCACGTTGGTAGTCCACCCTGGTTAGCGCGGCCTTTCATTGATTCTCTTATGGTTATTGGACTTACTGAGTATGCCCACAAGAAAATGAATCTCAGGGTTGCATATAGTGACACATATGCACTTTGATAATAAATTTACTTTGAAATTTGAACTTTGAATTAGGAATAAGGGAAGGACAATTAGTAGAAGATTTGTCCCGACTGCTATTTGCAAGTCTGGTGCGTGCAGAGGAAATGGAAGAGGAGTGTATGCAGAGGGGTAGTGGCCTTTTCGGAATAAGGAGGAATCATCGAGGAATTTTGTTTAAATTGTTTGATCTGTGAAATTCATAACCCAGGCCCAAAAAGGAGAAAATTTCCTCAAGATGTCGCCCAAAGGATATCTGTGAAAATCAGACAAAATCTGCAGACGCTAGTAAAATTTGCTAGAAATATTCAGGTCAGGCAAAATCTGTAGAAAGAGAAAGAGTCTAATGATCAGTTCTGCAAACCTTTATGAAAACATGCAAAGACTGTAGATGCTATGGCTGTGCATATAGACAAATATTTATGAAGCTCTCAGAACATCCAGCTGGGTAATAAATTTTGCCTCGTTTTTCTGATAATTTCTTGGTTGTGCCCTTTCCATACAAGGCAGCTACTGCTCTGTCACAGGCTCCTGCAGAAGCAGGTCTTGTTTATTTGGACATGGTTGAGGAGTAGGAAATTAGATCAGTCAAGTCATTTGCAGCATAGATAACGCAAGTGCCCTTGAAAGCATTATGTGTTCAAAAAAAGTGGCAAACATTCTTCACCAATTGTCAAACACATAAACTGACAATATGAGAGAGACTTGGAAAAGATTAGCAAATGGTGCTGATGCACCATCAATAACTCTCGGAGACGGGAGGCAAACAATAGGCTTTTATTAGCTGCAGGAGACCACGATTAGTAGCAAGAGACCACCACACAACATCCTGGAGACTGAGGGAGGAGCAGTGCCTCCAATCGCCTTTATACAGGGGTCTGTGGGAGGAGCCACAAGAGCAGTCAGCAGAGGGGCGTGTCCAGACAGGTATATGTAGTTCACCACAGGTGGAAAGGTGTTGGGTCATTAGGAGGTAACTCATTTACTGCAGGATACCTATGACTCAAAGCCCACAAAGGAAGAAGAGTTTGATGAATAATATAGAGGTAGAACTTAATACTGCAGAAGCTGCTCATAATAAAATAGGTTTAATAATGAATTGTACATTAAGTAGAACAGCAGATTAGTTATTTTACAGCGTGGCAATAATTTTACAATGTGGTAACTGCACAGAATTCTTGCAATGACCTTCCATTTCTTAAAGCCTGCAGCTCTGATTTTAGACATAGCAAGAAAGGTAGATCAATATTTAAGGAAGATTGAAGTACAATTCTAGAGCAGCACAAAATACTATGTAAAAGACAGTTGGTTGATAAATTAAACCTAATTGGCTGACAGATCAAAACTAGTTATTTGATAAATTAAACTTAACACAATTAAGAGAGATTTTAGGAAGGTTGTACCTTCGAGAGGATTAGAAGTAAACATGAACACAATAGGCTGATAATAAAATTTAACTAGAGTGAACTTGCAGAAATTAAGATTAATTAAAGCTTGTAGTTTATCACAACATTTCCAAGTCTTTCCAATGATCCAATATTATGAATAGTATTAAGAGCTCCCTATCACCATAAATCACTATGGAGACCGCTCATGAGAGTAGAAAATATGGGAATGCATTAACAATGGGTCATCGAGATAGTGCATTTTCTATGGTTTGTGACTCCTCTGCAAGAAAAGCAAATAGGTGGCTTCTGATTGACCTGGTAGGCTGACAGCAGGTAAAGTAAATGGTAGCCTATCCTTCTTGACTACATGACCATGGATGCATGTGGATCCTCTAGAAAGAGAGCAAATTGGACAAGGCACTCTGCTTAGGAGAGAAATTGAATTGTTAATTTGGCTCATGGGGAAAATATGGTCTGCAGGTTACATGTTAGTTTCATTGGTGCATAACCTCAAATGTAACATGTGACCTGTGGACATAATCTGACATGCTTAGTCATTTTGCCTGGTGCCCACTGAGGTTGTGTTAATAGAACATAAAATCTTGCAACCCTTACAGCAAAGAAATGAATATTAATATATCTGATCAATTGCTTAATTAAACGTGGAAGATTAAGTAATCAATCTGTACGTAATAATGATTTGCATAAAGCTGAAGTCCAGATGGAAATAAACAACCTATTGAATGATCTTAATGTCAAAGAGCCTACATTATGGGAATTCAAGACAAATTAATCTACAGAAAGACATATAAACCATTAGAAGAACTCTAGAGTGGTAGCAATTATAGAACTGGGGGACAACAGTTAAGGGAAGTCCTTAACATAATAAGACAATATCCAGTATGTGAAATACTCTTCTCACATTCCACTTTAAATGGCAAAAAATTCATCTGCAAACATTTAAAAAATGTGACTGATTTTAAGTGTAATTCACGACTATATACAAAGCTTTGAACAGAATATATTCTGCCATCAAACTCACACTTCCTGATACATAACTATGTTTGTGACAGAAATTACACTCACTTAAATGCAGTTCAGTGAAGTGTTTTTAAACCAATTGTAGCTAGACATATTCCATTTCATATTTTCAGACCTAAGCAATCAGCTAAATGATAGCAATTTAAAGCAGTGCAGAAAAGGTGCAGGCTTGCAATATATGACTGAGAAATTAATATAACAGCATAATGTTCTCAAAAACATTGTTTTGTGTACTAAGCAGATAAACTTCTCCAACATACTGTTACTATATTACTCAGAATTTAAGTATTACCGTTTGAATCTTTGGCAGGAAAGGATATATGTGTATCAACAGGCTTTTGTTTGTTAAGTTCAATCGCATTGCAAGGTAACCTGCTGTCACGTTCATCACATAAGATTTGGTATTGATTAACTCAGCAGGCTGTCAGCATAAAGCTGAGAAGCAGTGCGTAGTAGTATAACACATTTTTATCCATCGCCCACTCCTCCACAAGGTCTAAACAAGAAATCAATGAACATATCCTTCTTTCAATGCTTCAAGTAATTAGGGAACAAAATCTACACAGTATGATAAAATAATTAGGTAATAGTTATTTAGATTATCTCTTGCTCAGATACCGTGTCTTTTCAGATGAGATTTATCAAGTTGGAGTAGATATCCCTTGTTGATGACCAGTGAATGTCAACAGCTCATTTAATTATCTCATAACTTGCTATTTTTTTGAAGGGACAAAGGTTACCTGAATCACATTTAAATATACTAAGAGATGATCACAGCTGAGAAATATGTGATCTAGACATCAGACATCACGATAATTCACTTCATTAGCAAATTGACTCATGGTTGAAAAAAGGAGTCTTTTCTTGAAGGCCAGATGGTCACAACCCAGTCTGAAAGACCTTTGATCATCACTCTACATAACAAGTTCATAAAATTCAAAACCTGCTCCAATGAAAACCACACAATTATCTCTCGCCCTTACTAAATTACAAGCTGAAGGACATTAGAATTTTTCAAACATGAAAGTTAGAAGTTCATAAGGTACATCCTAAGAACTAAAATAGAAACAAACAGTTTTGAATATACACACTTTCAGCCTAAACTGGAAATTAAGGGATTACTTTGAGCAAGTTTCAAATGAACCACTGACTGCCGCTGGTATTTGTTCACAATCACAAAAACTATCTAAGTCTGCATAAACTAACCGGTTTGCTTTTAAATCCTTCAAAGCATCCATTAGCACAGACTATCTCAGTTCACTGTTAATCAATCAATAGAATGACCAAAAAGATGGCAGATACCTGCAAAACACTCTTTTGCTCTCATCAATATGTTTTCTAGGGAATTGTCATAGTTTCTTCAGCATTTCGGGACTTACTGGTTACTTTTCAAACAACTATTTTGTTTGCATGCACTCTGCTTGTGACTTGTTAGAAATTAAGACCTGAAACTTCTTGGATTCCAGTAACACTAATATTTGTGTGTCGGGTTTGCTGGTAGGAATCTGAACGTTCATTTAGTTCTTAATTTGGTGTTCCTCTTCATGCCTTGTGGTGCATCAAGCAGCAAACTTGTTGTCTCTTTAGCACTTGTCTGTCATTTTCAAGGCCAAGTTGCTAGCTCGCGCTAAACCCAGCACGGATGCAAAGCATAGAAGGAGCCAGACAGATTCGAACCCAGGACCACTCTCCTTGAAGTCCAGTGTGGATGCCACTACACCACCAGCCAGCACTAGTTCTTAAAATTTAGTATTTGACCCCCATTTTCTCTTCATACTATCACTCAACATTGTGGGCCAAAGGGCCTGTACTATGCAGTAATGTTCCATGTTTTTCACTTGGAGCTCTCCATCTTTCTTTCACTAATTCTTTTATTTAGTTCTTTCATTTCTTACCTTTCTCAGGTTATCAGTTTATTAAATTATTTTTGCATTTTATATGTTTGCACAATATAATATAAATACAAATTCAGCTTAACTAATGAGGGATCCTGGAAACTCAGATGGACCAAAATGAAAATCTCATGCCTTTCTTCAGGAGTTTTTGTCAAAAAAATTGTCTCAACTGTATTTCCTTTCTTACCCTTGGATTTTGGACGCTGGAAGGAAGTATATTGAAAAGGGCCCTGTAATTTTACTGAACACCTCAATTCCGCCCTTAGTTTTTAATTAAACATCTGATTCCCACTCTGATCTCTGCCCTTTGTCTTCTGTAACATTCACATTAATGCAAGATCCAGGTGCAACACTTTATCATTCTACATGGTGCTTCACAGCGTTCTGTCCACAGTCACTTTGGGAACTCCAGCCTTTCAAACACCTTCTGTTTTCACTCTCTGCTAAAACTACTATATGGCGATGCAAAAATGAGTGCACCAGCCTTTGCAGAGGGTGGACACTTCGATGGGTGACTGGACTCTGGCAAGATGATTTTTTCAAAGTGAACTGAAACAGAGCAGTTTAAGCTCTGACAGTTGATCTGCTCTGCTACACAAGCTCCTCTTTCCTCTTTTGCATTACTTAGTTATTACTTTCTGTAACTTCCATGTCTTGCACAGCACTATTACCACAAAGCAACAAGTCTCATGACAAATGTCAGTGATAATAAACCTTATTGTTTCTGATTCTTCCCATGATTCTCTCCCCCTCTGATTGTCAATTGTCCCTATTTACATGCCTTCGAAGTCTCATATGCATTTCTTTAATCATATTTCTTTTTGCCTTAATGTTATCACTTTCGTTGTTTGTGTATCTCCTGCTTTGCATCTAATGATACCAACCATTGTTTTCCCTTTTTGCATTGGTAACATAGAAGCATAAAAAACCTACAGCACAATGCAGGCCCTTCAGCCCACAAAGCTGTGCCGAATTATGTCCTTACCCTAGAACTACCTAGGCTTACCCATAGCCCAACTCTTTTCCTTTCCTCTGTTCATTACTACAGTGACTATACTTCAAAAGATACTGGCTATCAGGTAGGTATTTGAATTTCTTGAGTTTATGAAGAGCATTATATACTGTTAATATCAGTTATCTTTCTCTCTTTAATCTAGACCATTTTCCATTGCTGATAATACACCATAAATCTTCCTTTTCCCATAAATTTAGCCAGACTCTGAAATTTTCCAGTCAGAAACAAGAAAAAAAATCTGCAGATGCTGGAAATCCAAGCAACACACACAAAATGTTGGGGGAGCTCAGCAGACCAGGCAGCATCGATGGCAAAGCGTATAGCCGACGTATCAGGCTGAAACCCTTCATTGGGAAGGGACGAAAAAAGATGACAAGTAGATTTAAAAGGTGTGGGGAGGAGAGGGAGAAACACAAGGTGATAGGCAAAACTGCGGGGAGGGAGGGGTGAAGTAAAGAGCTGGGAAGTTGATTGGTGAAAGAGATACAGGGCTGGAGAAGGGGGAACCTGATAGGAGAGGTCAGAAGGCCATGGAAGAAAGAAAATGGGGAGGAGCACCAAAGGGATGTGATGGGCAGGCAAGGAGATAAGGTGAGAGAGGGAAATGGGAATGGTGAATGATGAAGAGGGGACATTACCGTAAGCTCAAGAAATCAATGTTCATGCCATCCATTGGAGACTATAATATAAGGCGTTGCTCCTCTAACCTGAGTGTGGCCTCAACACGACAGTAGAGGAGGCCGTGGACTGACATGTCGGAATGGGAATGGGAAGTGGAATTAAAATGAGTGGCCACTGGGAGAGCATAGGTGCTCAGCAATCCGGTCTCCCAACCAATGTCGGGTCTCGTCGATACACAGGAGGCCAGACTGGGAGCACCAGATACAGTAGATCACACCACCACACTCACAAGTGAAGTGTTGCCTCACCTAGAAAGACTGTTTGGAGCCCTGAATGGTAGTGAGAGAGGAGGTGTAGGGGCAAGTGTAGCACCTTGTCTGCTTGCAAGGATAAGTGCCAGGAGGGAGATCAGTGGGGAGGGAAAAATGGACAAGGGAATCACAAGGGAACCCTGAAGAAAACAAAGTGGGGGAGGGGGAGGGAAAGATGTGCTTGGTGATGGGATCCCTTTGGAGATGGCAGAAATTACAGAGAATTATGTGCTGGACACAGAGCTGGTAGGATGGTCGATGAGGACAAGTTGAACCCTATCCCTGGTGGGGTGGCAGGAGGATGGGATGAGAGCAGACGTGTGAAATGGAACAGATGCAGCTAAGGGCAGCATTAATGACGGAGGATGGGAAGCCCCTTTCTTTGAAGGAGGAGGACTTCTCCTTTGGCCTGGAATGAAAAGCTTCACTCTGAGACAGGGTGCCATGGGAACAGAGGAATTGAGAGAAGGGAATGGCATTTTTCTAAGTACAAGGTGGGTCACAAAATGAAAGAGACAAGGTTGATGGTGGAGGAAGGGAAAGCTCTTTCTTTGCCCCTTCTCCAGCCCTGTAAGTATTTCTTCAATCAATTTCCCAGCTCTTTACTTCGTTCCTCCCACCTTCTAACACTGACTCCTCATCATTTTTCCTCCAGTCCCAATGAAGGGTCTGAACCTGAAACATTGATTGTACTCTTTTTCATAGATGCTGCCTGGCCTGCTGAGTTACTCCAGCATTTTGTGTGTGTTGTCTGAACCTTTCCAGTATTTTGTAAATATCAAATACAATAGTACAGTACAATAATTGTTATCAAAGAAGCAAACATGATTAAAAGACTGAACAAATCCACAAAAGCCCTTTAAGCTACTCTTTAAAACAAAAAAAAACAGAAGAATGGATTTCCCCCTTCTCTTTTTTTCTCTCTCTCTGCCCATTCTCCATCTCCTTCTGGTGCTCCCCTCCCCCTTTCTTTCTCCCTAGGCCTCCCGTCCCATGATCCTTTCCCTTCTCCAGCTCTGTATCCCTTTTGCCAATCACCTTTCTGGCTCTCAGCTTCACCCCACCATCTCCAGTCTTCTCCTATCATTTCACATTTCCCCCTCGCCCTCCTACTTTCAAATCTCTTGCCACCTTTCCTATCAGTTAGTCCTGACGAAGGATCTTGGCCCGAAACGTCAACTGTGCTTCTCTCTATAGATGCTGCCTGGCCTGCTGTGTTCCACCAGCATTTTGTGTGTGTTGCTTGAATTTCCAGCATCTGCAGATTTCCTCGTGTTTGCTTAGAAAAATGGTTTCACACTTTTGCATAGTTTGGATGTAAAATTAAGCAATGAAGATTCTATTTGTGCTGAAATTGCATTGAGCAAGATGAAAGCACTAATAATTTGCTGCACAGAAAAGTGAAGCATCTTATACTTGACTTCAGTGATGCAGTATTTTATCACCATTTTTTCTTGATTCTATTTCTTTACACGAGTTTTCCATCCTTTTCTTTCACTAATTCTTTCATTTAGTCATTTCATTTCATAAAAAACTCCTTCTGTCTTTCTTAAGTTCACAATTTATCAAACCATTTGTTGCATTGGTTCCTATTAATTCCTTCCATGATGTAGATGACGCACGGACATTACAGTAGTCTTAACAACTGTAGAAAGGTGTTAAGTGAAACACGTCAGAGCATGAAGCATACATATAGGTGAGAAACAATTTTAGCAGACTTGTAGACGTACAGTAAGGTGAAAATATCCAGTTAATACATAAAAAAAATCAAATCCTATAAACATTCAGTTGTGTGCAGGCAAGACTATTGTTGAATATTTTGAAACCCTTTGATCCCACTAACTCAGTTAATGTCCAGCAGAGCGCGTAGTGGACAATGACTATCATCTACGAAATAATTTGTTGTGGGTCCACAGAGCCATGTTGTTTTTTCTGCTTTACATACAACTGCCATTAGCCTGGAAGGCTCGTTCTGATCAGCGTAAACAAGCATACCTGAGTCCCTCCAGTTTCTTGTCAACTTACCTCTTTCATGCATGCTGAACAAGTCCAGACAAAAACCTGAGTGTTTTGCAAATGTTCTAAAATATTCCAAAGTACCCAGGACATCTTCAAGGAATGGTGTCTCAGAAAGGTAGCGTCCATTATGAAGGACCACCAGCACCCAGGGCATACCCTTTTCTCACTGTTACCATCAGGTAGGAGATACTGTGGTGAACTACATATACCTGTCTGGACATGGCCCCCCCTGCTGACTGCTCCTGTGGCTCCTCCCACAGTCCCCGGTATAAAGGCGATTGGAGACACTGCCCCAGCCTCAGTCTCCAGGATGTATTGTGGTGGTCAATTGCTGCTTGTTCTTTCTTCCAGCCAATTAAAGCCTATATCTCGCCTCACGTTTCCAAGAGTTATTAATGGTGCATCAGATACAGAAGCCTGAAGGTACATATTCAGTGATTCAGGAACAGCTTCTTCCCCTCTGACATCTGATTCCTAAATGGACACTGAATCTTTGGACACTACCTCACTTTTTTTTAATATATAGTATTTCTGTTTTTTGCATGATTTTTAATCTTCTCAATCTACGTATACTGTATAAAGTATAATGAATAAGATTTACTTATTAATTTATTATTTTTAATAAAATAATTTCTATTTTATGTATTGCATTGAATTACTGCTGCTAAGTTAACAACTTTCACGTCACATGCCGGTGATAATAAATCTGATTCTGATTCTGAATAACTGCCTTTGAGTATAACATTGTATCTTTCAAATATGTCAAATGTCTACACCAAAAATATTCTTCAGTGTGAGCTCAGTTTGCCTCAGTTCACATTAAAATTTACAGCTTGCTTCAGTGATGGATAGTTGTACCCCCAATCTGCCCTATTGCATTGTGCAATCCATTTGCCCTATTGTCTCTGAAATTTCAGCTGAGCTTTTTAGTGCAATGGTGCTTTCTGTCAAAGGTTCTGTCAGCAATTCAGGAACAGCTTCCTACCTTCTGCCATCTGATTCCTAAATGTCTTTACGCAACATTGAACAACTATAGCATACTCAAAGCATGGTCATTTAAACAACACTTTTACCTAAAAATCTTTCTGTTTGTTGCAGTTAGTATGTTTGCCTTGGATACTGCACAATGAACCTTCCTTGTTGCATGTATGAATAACAATTCTTCTGAACAATGAGATCTCCTTTCTGTTGTTGCAAGTTGTCACCGAACTTCCTGTGGTTCCTTGGCTTAGTGTTTGATGTGGTTAAAGAAATTTGCTGATCCCTATGGTACTTGAAACATAAACTGACTTGCCTTTGCAACGATACGAACTGACAATAGATCTGTTCATTGTCTTGTGCTTTGCTATAGCCCTATGTATGCAGACTGCAGTTACATTGCTCATGTGTAGTTAATAAGATCATCTACCAGTCTTAAATCCCATTTCCAATGACACATCAATTTTACATTGGTCAAAGGTCAGGTTTTACATGCAGAGCAGCCATGATCTAAAAAGACAAAATAAATGCAATGCAAGAATAAATTCCTATTGAAGAAATACATTTGCTGATTGTTTCGACCTGCATCTGGCTCCTTGTCCCAAAATTCTAGCTTTCATCCACACGCAAGGCTTTGGTTTAAAGTAGGCTTCTTCCTCCTGCTGTGACTGATTAAGACTTCTTCCACCTTGCACAATATAAGATTTGTCCAACCTTATCAAATGTATCACATTGTTTCAGCCTCCCATGGTAATATCTTCTAATTCAAACACATATTCATTACTGGTTTATAGTATTCCCAGGGGCTATAAGGAACAACATACATCAACGAAGATGGTACTTTATTTGCAAGGTAAAACACTTAATATACATACATGTTAATCCATTATGCTGAAGCTAGTGACTGCTTTTTCCAGACTATATCATTGTTCTAAAGCAGACATACCAAGATATCATGATTTCCCTTTTCAATAATTTCACAAAATGTCTGCACACCTAAATATTGCTAAAGGAGCAGACAGGAGATTCTGAAGATGTAAAAAAAACACCTGCAAAGGATGTTGCCTCCCAGGTGCCAGGGCCAAGGACATTTTCAATCAGGTCCATTCTTAAAGCAGAGGGTGAGCAGCCAGACGTCTTGATACACATTGGCACCAATGACAGAGGTAGGAAAAGGGATGAGGTCCTGAAGAGAGAATATAGGAAGTTAGGTAGAAAGTGGAAATGCAGGCCCTCCAGGGTAGTAATATCTGGATTGATGATGTGCCGTGTGCCATTGAGGGCAAGAACAGAATGACGGCAAATGAATGCATGGCTGAAGAATTCGAGCAGGGGGTAGGGCTTAAAGGCAGGCAGATGATATGACAAAATTGCTGTCAGTGAGATCTGAAATGTAAAATGGGGGCAAAATCTAAAGGTGTGATGAAGACAGGATTGATGGTGATATATTTGAATGTACATAGTGTACCAAATAAGATATATGATCTTGTAGCATGATTATAGATTGGAAGGTATGATGCTGCGAGCATCACTGAGTCGTAGCTGAAGGAAGATCGTAATGGGGAACTTAACATCGAAAAATACACATTGTATCGAAAGGACAGGTAGGTAGGCAGTGGGGTTGGGGTGGCTCTGTGGTAAGAAATGCAATCAAGTGCTTAGAAAGAGGTGACATAGGACTGGAAGATGTAGAGTCCTTGTGGGTAGAGTTAAGAAACTGCAAGGGTAAGAAGACCCTTACGAGAGTTATATACAGGCCTCCGAACAGTAGCTAGGATGTAGCTAAAAATTACAATAGATCAAAAATACATGTCAAAAGGGCAAAGACAGTATAAAAGCAAAAGAGTGGGCATATAATAGAGCAATATTTAGTTGGGTGAAGCTTTTAAAAACCAACAGTAGGCAACCAAAAAAGTCATGAGGTGGAAAAAGATTAAAAACATAGAAACATAGAAAACCTACAGCACAACACAGGCCCTTTGGCCCACAATGCTGTGCCGAACATGTCCCTACCTTAGAAATTACCTAAGGTTACCCATAGCCCTCTATTTTTCTAAACTCCATTACCTATCCAGGAGTCTCTTAAAAGACCCTATCATATCTGCCTCCACCACCGTCGCCGGCAGCCCATTCCACACACTCACCACTCTCTGTGTACAAAACTTACCCCTGACATCTCCTTTGTACCTACTTCCAAGCACCTTAAAACTATGCACTCTTGTTCTAGCCACTTGAGCCCTGGGAAAAAGCCTCTGACTATCCACACAATCAAGGCCTCTCATCATCCATCACTCCAAAGAGAAAAGGCCAAGTTCACTCAACCTATTTTCATAAGGTAAGCTCCCCAACCCAGGCAAAACCCTTGTAAATATGAAGTTAATCAAATAATATCAAAGAGAATACCAAAAAAAAATGTCAGATATATAAAGAGTAAAAGAGAGGTGAGAGTAATGATGCTGGAGAGATGGGATATTGTGGATGACTTGAGTAAGTATCTTGCATCAGTCTTTAGTGTGGAAGACACTAGCAGTGTGCCGGAGGCTTGAGAGTGTCGGGGCCAGAAGTGAGTGCAGATCCTATTACTAGGGAGAAGCTGAGGAAGCTGAAAAGTTGAAGGTAGATAAATCATCTGGACCAGATGGTGTACACCCCAGGGTTCTGAAAGAGGTGGATGGGAAAATTGGGGAGGCATTAGTAATGATCTTTCAAGAATCACCAGATTCTGGAAAGGTTCCAGAGGACTGGAAATTTGCATATGTCCTTCAAGATGGAGTGAGAGAGAAGAAAGTTAATTGCAGGCAAGTTAGTCTGAACTCAGTGGTTGGGAAGATGTTAAGAGTTGATTGTTACGGATTAAATCTCAGGGTACCTGGATGCACATGATGAAATAGGCTGCAGTCAGCATGGTTTCCAGATGGGAAAATCTTGTTTGACAAATCTGATGGAATTCTTTGAGGAACTAACAAGCCTTATAGACAAAGGAGAGTAGGTGGTATAACATACTTAGATTTTCAGAAGGCCTTTGAGAAGGTGTCACACATGAGGCTGCTGAACATACTGTGAACCCATGGTATTACAGGAATGATACAGGATAGAGCATTGGCTCATTGGCAGGAGGCAAAGAGTGACTGCCAGTACCAGTAGTGTTCAATAGGGACCTGTGCTGGGATGGGTTCATTTTATGTTATGTGTCCATGATTTGAACAATAGAATTGTTGGTTTTGTGGCCGAGTTTGCGAATGATACGAAGATAGGTGGAGAGGCAGATAGTGCTGAGGAAGCAGAGAGTCTGCAGGACTTTAACAGATTAGGAAAATGGGCTAAGAAGTAGCAGATGGAGTACAATGTTGGGAAGAGTATGGTCATGCAATTTGGTAGAGGGTACAAGAACATGGTCTATTTTCTAAGCAAGCAGAAAATTCAAAAATCCGAAGTGCAAAGGGACTTGGCAGTTCTCATGTAGGATTCCATTAAGGTTAATCTACAGGTTGAGAAGGTGCTGAGGAAGGCAAATGCAATATTAACATTCGTTTTGAGAGGACTAGAATATAAAAGCAAGCATGTAATGCTGAGACTTTATAAAGCACTGGTGAGGCCTCATATGGAACTCTATGAGCGATACTTAAGAAAGGCTGTGCTGACAGTAGAGAGGGTTTAGAGGAGATACATGAGAATAATTCCAGGAATGAAAGGGTTATCGTATGAGGAGCCTTTGTAATTTAGAAAAATGAGGGGGGGATTCATTGAAACCTATCAGATTTTGAAAGGCCTTGATAGAAAGGATCTTTCCACTCATGTGGGAGTCTAGAACCAAAGAGTGCAGCCTCACAATAGGATGTCCATTTTGAACGGAGATGAGGAAGAATTTCCTCAGCCAGAGAGTAGTGAATCTGTGGAATTTGTTGTCACGGGCACTTGTGGAGGCCAGGTCATTGGGTGTAAGCTGATAGATTCTTGATAAGTCAGATCGTGTAAGCTTACAGAGAGAAGGCAAGAGAATGAGGTTGAGAGGGAAAATGGATTAGCCATGATGAAATGGAGGAGCAGACTCAATGGGCCGAATTTCCAAATTCTGCTCCTATCTCTCATGGTCTTGTCTGCATGGAGAACAATATATCTGTGCATATGATATAAGTTCCTGTAAAAAGAATACTACTCCACAATCAATGGTTGGGGGAGAAGCCTTGGCTTTTAAGAGGAAATTATTGTCACCTCATTTATGTTCTGTATATGCAACATATGCAGCAACTGAGAGCAGCTGTGTTTTCCAACATCAGCTTAATAAAGTCACTGACAACAAGTGGTAGATGATCCCAGAGGAGACTGCTTACATACTTAAATGTTCCCTGTTGGATTTCAATAATAAATCTTATTGTGTTTCTGTTTTACTCATGGTTGGTTTCCTGGGACTCAACTGTTGAGATCATACATTGTGCCTCTGTCAACACAAGCAACACCTTAACTATCAAATAGTATCAAGGAAAGATCCTCCAGAATAACATTCATTTGTCCAGAATTTCTTTTATTCCGTCACTGAACTACATATTCATCGATCTGTGCTCCCCCTGAATTTTATTGTTCTGGTGGAGCAGTGTTGCAATTTTAATTCATAATCCTAGTGGAAAGGTGTAACTGACAAATTTTCCCAAAGGAAATTGGGTAGGTCATAAACAATAATTATCTACTTAGCACAACTGCTGGCACTTAAATATGCTGCAACACATCAAAGCTCTTGCACTCAGAAACACAAGAGATTCTGTGGATGCTGGAAATCCTGAGCAACATACACAAAATGCTGGCGGGACTCAACAAGGCAGGCAGCATCTGTGGAGAGGAATAAACTCAGTGTTTTGGCTGATACCCTCATCATGTCTGAAAAGGAAGGCGGCAGAAGTCAGAATGAGAAGGTGGGGGGAAAGGAAGGGTACCAGCTTGCATGTGGTAGGTGAGATGGAAGGTGGTTGGGTGGGGGTTGGTGAAGTAAGAAACTGGGAGGGAAAGGTGGAAGGTATAAAGGGCTGAAAAAGAAGGAAAGGACAGCGGTCCACAGAAGAAAGGGAAAAAGGAGGGAAACAAGAGGGAGGTGGTGGGCAGGTGAGGAGAAGAGAAGGGGTGAGAGGGTAACTAGAATGGAAAATGGAAAAAGAGTTGGGGGAGAAATTACCACAAGTTGGAGAAATCAACATTCATGCTATCAGGTTGGAGGCTACCCAGATGGAACTTGAAGTGTTGCTCCTCTAACCTGAGTCTGGCCTCATCATGGCAATAGAGGAGGGCATGGATGGACATGTTAGAATGGGAATGAGAAGTCAAATTGAAATAGGCAGTCACCAGGAGATCCTGCCTTTTGCGGTGGAGAGAGCAAAGGTGGTCTATAATGCGGTCCCCCAACCTGCATTGGGTCTCACCAACGTAGAAGAGGCCACACTGGGAGAACCGGATATAATAGATGACGCTCAACAGACTCACAGGTGATGTGTCGCTGCACCTTGAGGGACTGTTTAGTTGTTGTGCACTTGGGGAGATAAGTGCCAGGGGGGAGATCACTGATAAGTGCCAGGGAGGAGATCATTGATAAGTGCCGGGGGGAGATCACTGATAAGTGCCAGGGGGGAGATCACTGATAAGTGCCAGGGGGGAGATCACTGTTAAGTGCCGGGGGGAGATCACTGATAAGTGCCGGGGGGAGATCACTGTTAAGTGCCGGGGGGAGATCACTGATAAGTGCCAGGGAGGAGATCACTGTTGTGCCAGGGGGGAGATCACTGATAAGTGCCAGGGGGAGATCACTGATAAGTGCCAGGGGGGAGATCATTGATAAGTGCCGGGGGGAGATCACTGATAAGTGCCAGGGGGGAGATCACTGATAAGTGCCAGGGGGGAGATCACTGTTAAGTGCCGGGGGGAGATCACTGATAAGTGCCAGGGGGGAGATCACTGTTGTGCCGGGGGGAGATCACTGATAAGTGCCAGGGGGGAGATCACTGTTGTGCCAGGGGGGAGATCACTGATAAGTGCCAGGGGGAGATCACTGTTGTGCCAGGGGGGAGATCACTGATAAGTGCCAGGGGGGAGATCACTGATAAGTGCCAGGGAGGAGATCACTGATAAGTGCCAGGGGGGAGATCACTGATAAGTGCCAGGGAGGAGATCACTGATAAGTGCCAGGGGGGAGATCACTGTTGTGCCAGGGGGGAGATCACTGATAAGTGCCAGGGGGAGATCACTGTTGTGCCAGGGGGGAGATCACTGATAAGTGCCAGGGGGGAGATCACTGTTGTGCCAGGGGGGAGATCACTGATAAGTGCCAGGGGGAGATCACTGTTGTGCCAGGGGGGAGATCACTGATAAGTGCCAGGGGGGAGATCACTGATAAGTGCCAGGGAGGAGATCACTGATAAGTGCCAGGGGGGAGATCACTGTTGTGCCAGGGGGGAGATCACTGATAAGTGCCAGGGGGAGATCACTGATAAGTGCCAGGGGGGAGATCATTGATAAGTGCCAGGGAGGAGATCACTGATAAGTGCCAGGGGGGAGATCACTGATAAGTGCCAGGGGGGAGATCACTGTTAAGTGCCGGGGGGAGATCACTGATAAGTGCCGGGGGGAGATCACTGTTAAGTGCCGGGGGGAGATCACTGATAAGTGCCAGGGAGGAGATCACTGTTGTGCCAGGGGGGAGATCACTGATAAGTGCCAGGGGGAGATCACTGATAAGTGCCAGGGGGGAGATCATTGATAAGTGCCGGGGGGAGATCACTGATAAGTGCCAGGGGGGAGATCACTGATAAGTGCCGGGGGGAGATCACTGTTAAGTGCCGGGGGGAGATCACTGATAAGTGCCAGGGGGGAGATCACTGTTGTGCCGGGGGGAGATCACTGATAAGTGCCAGGGGGGAGATCACTGTTGTGCCAGGGGGGAGATCACTGATAAGTGCCAGGGGGAGATCACTGTTGTGCCAGGGGGGAGATCACTGATAAGTGCCAGGGGGGAGATCACTGATAAGTGCCAGGGAGGAGATCACTGATAAGTGCCAGGGGGGAGATCACTGATAAGTGCCAGGGAGGAGATCACTGATAAGTGCCAGGGGGGAGATCACTGTTGTGCCAGGGGGGAGATCACTGATAAGTGCCAGGGGGAGATCACTGTTGTGCCAGGGGGGAGATCACTGATAAGTGCCAGGGGGGAGATCACTGATAAGTGCCAGGGGGAGATCACTGTTGTGCCAGGGGGGAGATCACTGATAAGTGCCAGGGGGGAGATCACTGATAAGTGCCAGGGAGGAGATCACTGATAAGTGCCAGGGGGGAGATCACTGTTGTGCCAGGGGGGAGATCACTGATAAGTGCCAGGGGGAGATCACTGATAAGTGCCAGGGGGGAGATCATTGATAAGTGCCAGGGGGGAGATCACTGATAAGTGCCAGGGAGGAGATCACTGATAAGTGCCAGGGGGGAGATCACTGATAAGTGCCAGGGGGGAGATCACTGATAAGTGCCAGGGGGGAGATCACTGTTGTGCCAGGGGGGAGATCACTGATAAGTGCCAAGGGGGAGATCACTGATAAGTGCCAGGGAGGAGATCACTGATAAGTGCCAGGGGGGAGATCACTGTTGTGCCAGGGGGGAGATCACTGATAAGTGCCAGGGGGGAGATCACTGTTGTGCCAGGGGGGAGATCACTGATAAGTGCCAGGGGGAGATCACTGTTGTGCCAGGGGGGAGATCACTGATAAGTGCCAGGGGGGAGATCACTGATAAGTGCCAGGGAGGAGATCACTGATAAGTGCCAGTGGGAGATCACTGTTGTGCCAGGGGGGAGATCACTGATAAGTGCCAGGGGGGAGATCACTGATAAGTGCCAGGGGGGAGATCACTGTTGTGCCGGGGGGAGATCACTGATAAGTGCCAGGGGGGAGATCACTGATAAGTGCCAGGGAGGAGATCACTGATAAGTGCCAGGGGGGAGATCACTGATAAGTGCCAGGGGGGAGATCACTGTTGTGCCAGGGGGGAGATCACTGATAAGTGCCAGGGGGGAGATCATTGTTAAGTGCTGGAGGGAGATCACTGATAAGTGCCAGGGAGGATATCACTGATAAGTGCCAGGGGGGAGATCACTGATAAGTACCAGGGGGGAGATCACTGTTAAGTGCTGGGGGGAGATCACTGATAAGTGCCAGGGGGAGATCACTGATAAGTGCCAGGGGGGAGATCACTGTTAAGTGCTGGGAGGAGATCACTGATAAGTGCCAGGGGGGAGATCACTGATAAGTGCCAGGGGGGAGATCACTGATAAGTGCCAGGGGGGAGATCACTGTTGTGCCAGGGGGGAGATCACTGATAAGTGCCAGGGGGGAGATCACTGATAAGTGCCAGGGGGGAGATCACTGTTGTGCCAGGGGGGAGATCACTGATAAGTGCCAGGGGGGAGATCACTGATAAGTGCCGGGGGGAGATCACTGGTAAGTGCCAGGGGGGAGATCACTGATAAGTGCCAGGGGGAGATCACTGAGGACAAAGTGGTCATTATAGAGTGGTCATTATTGAAAGCTTTAGCACTTACTGTGCTCCTGTGCATCTACCAAAGCAATTTGAAAATGCTGATTTGGCTCCAATAGGAAAGGACAAGGGCACAACCTTTAAATCTTAGTGGATAAAGTGGGCAATGTGACAGAAATCCTTGTATTGAGGGGGTATGGAGAGAGTACGGGCGGTACCAGTCAGTTGAATAGTGTCACAGCAACAACCTTCCACACAACATCTGCAAGACCAAAGAAGCAATTGTGGATTTCTGAAAGATACGTTGAAACATAAATCAATCCTCAGAGAGGGATCAGAAGTGGAGAGAGCAAGCGATTTCAAGTACCTGGGTGTCAACATCTCGGAGGAGCTATCCTGCATGCAACTTATTGATGCAGCCATGAAGAAGGCAAGACAGCACTTAATTTTCATTCAGAATTTGAGGAGATTTGGTTTGTTAACTAAAATACTTGAAAACTTCTACAAGTGTATTACGAAGAACATTCTGACTGGCTGCATCACCCTCTGGTGTGAGAGGGCTACTGCATAATATTGAAACTTGTAAAATTAGTCAGCTCCATCATGGATACCAGTCTCCTTAATATCCAAGACCTCTTCAAGGAGCAGTGCCTTAGGAAGGTAGTGTCCATCATTAAGGATCCCCACCACCCAGGACATGCCCTCTTCTCATTGTTACTATTAGGAAGAAGGTATAGAAGCCTGAAAGCACACACTCAGTGATTCAGGAAGAGCTTCTTCCCCTCTGTCATATGATTTCTAAATGGACATTGAACCCATGAACATTAACTCACTACCTTTTTTTATTTCTGCTTTTTTGGCACTAATTTTAAATTAACTGTTTAATAAACATATATATATATACTTACTGTAATTCAGCTTTTTTTTCTTCTCTGTATTTATTTATCATGTGTTTCACTGTACTGCTGCCACAAAGTTAACAAGTTTTACAACAGTCTTGCTTGCAAGCAACTTCGATAAATGCTAAATAATCTCTCAGAACTTCAAAGCGTTAGATAACTCCCAAGTCCCTACAATCATCTAATTAGAATACACAGATCAGTCTTTTAATTGTTCTGTGTAACATGGATAAGAATGATTCAGATGCATAACTATAATTCCTAGACTAAATGACTCTGATGTGTTTTACTGTAAAAAAGAAAAGTTTTGGTAGGTGTGTCGGTAGTGATAGAACATGGATTTCAGATTGGAAACATTGGTGTGTGTAAGGTACATATGCAAGTCAGCCTTCCCAAAGTGAAGAGACATTGTGCAAGAAATTTGTTAAAAGAGAGACTGCCAAAAATCTCTGATGGTTTAACAGGGTTGCCAACGTTCCACAGTGTATGCATTATGGCCATTGGTCATTGCTTGGAAGTTTTCAAACAGTGGATCAGACGTTCGGACTAATGTATTCCTTCTAAATTGTTTCTTTCAGAAGATTTAAATAGCTTATGTAATCTCCTGCCATCAAGTGGTGGCTTCTGAACATGTTGCATATAGTGCTGAATAAAAAATAATAACCTACATATTTACTTCAGTTCAGTAATCCACTTATATATTTCATAAGTCATCCACTAAAATCTACTATGAAAATTTTAAGCAGATTTATTAATATGAATTGCATGACTATAATAACTATATTGGAAACAATACCTACATAAATTTAATAAGATTATTACACAAAATGCAATCAGCAAACTTTGTTTCTTAGTCTCATTGATGTTCCTATAACATACGTTGCACTACTAGTTGAAAGCAGCTAAATTAAAGGGCAAGAGGATGCAGTCTCAGGATAGGAAACAGAGATGCGGAGAAATTTCTTTAGCTGGAGGGTGGTGAATTTGTGGAATTTTAATACCACAGGCAGCTGCGGAGGCCAGGTGATTGGGTTCATGTAAGGCAGAGCTTGTTAGGTTCTTAATTGGACATGGCATCTAAGATTAGGGGGGAAAAGCTGGGGAGTGTGACTGAGGAGGGGAAAAAAGGATCAGCCATGATTGAATGGCGGAACAAACTTGATGGGCCAAATGGTCCAATTCGGCTTCTATGTCTTATAGTCTAAATGATTGTTTATGTTGCTGCTTCCTTAACAGTGAGATAAACAGTAACTCCAACTCTGAAACGATTCATTGCAGCATTCTGAGTCAAAGTTTCTGATCAAAGTTGCTGAAGCAGAGATTACTGCAGCTTATTTGACTTGCAATTCTCAATTGTCCCTAAAGTTCTTCAGAGAGCTGAGGTGCACAAATCTCTGTCCACCTATAGCTGATCTACTCAGCAAACCAATCAGTTAGTGTATTTAATATTTGTATACTATTTTAGTAATCTTGTATATATATATTGGTTAATTAACCATTATTGTTCACTAAATAATTAAGTTTGTGTTATATGTAAAAATATATAAGCACACTACCACGTGATGCATGTGCACTTCACTTAAAGTAAAAATGAAGTTACACCTGTATCTTTGGACTCCAGTGTCTTTTTTTTCCTTGAACTAGTTTAATGTTTTGAAGTTACAAAACATAGCATTCATGAGGAAGTATTTTTAAAATGAACCTAAGACCTCTTGCAATGAGAGATCTGAAATAAGATGCAGCCAGAGCAATGTCATAACAGAGCAGCACTTGCTCTTTGGAAGGGAAGGTACGATGAAGTTTAAAAAGAATGGGTGTAAATGGAAGAATTCTTGGATTCATAAAGAGAAAGGAAGGGTTCACAGCTTCATAAGCAGTGAGTACCAGCTGATAATAATCATTTCAAAAATCAGAAATGGCTGGATACATTAGAAAGATTGGCATGTTTGATTACACAATGGGTAATTGGATCAGGTTTAATGAGCTATTGGAACAGTATTTTGAATCAAATGAAATAGCCAATGAAAAACTATTCAAACTTTGCTAAGTACATTAGGTTTAAAGGCTTACAGTTTCCTTTGAACCAAACTATCAGAACTTGACTACTCCAACCAAACCATCAGAAATGAGCTTTGCTACTTTTGTAAGGCTGATGCGGGAACACCAGGAACAAAGCCATTATTGATTACAGAATGTTTTGGGTTTCATAAGTGGAATTGAAAAGTAGGGGAATCCACTTCAGTGTACGTGGCTGAATTGAAGAGATTGTCTGAGCATTGTTATCAGTTCAGTGATAGGGTCAATGATGCTCTGAGAGATTGCTTAGTTTGTGGAATGTTAAAAGAAAAGAGCTCCTAACTGAGGCTCAACATACATTCAAATGTGCAGTGGAAATTGTGTTTCAATGGAAACCGCAGACAGTCGGAATTGGGTTGCACTCAGGAATGAAGGTGAGCATGAACAAAATTGCAATGTCTAGACAGTGCCTGGCCAGACAACTTGTGTCACCATTGTGGCAGCGGCTCACATACACCAAACAGATGCAGATTTAAAGGTGAAACTTGTAAGAAGTGGAACAAAGTAGTACACATACAAGGAGCATGTCAGGCAAACAAAAATAAATGGACTGCTGAGGGAAGAGAAAAAGATAATAATAATTATTAAAGATAATAATTAATAAAAAGTCCAAGTTGCAAATTCAAGAAGAACACTAATATGCATGCTGTTGATGAAAAATCTGATGAGCGTGACACAGGACTGCGCAGCTTTGAAATTTATGTTGTGAAAATTAATAATAGACAAGCAAATGGTTTACACCAGAAGTGAGTGGCAAATTAATTAAAATAGAATTAGACACTGATTTAGCCACTTGTTATTCCACAAAATGAGTTTGAACGGCATCTTAAAGATACTAAACTGAAGCTTGAAGATATTCAACTGTGAACTTATACTGGCAAAAAGATAACTCTTGTGGGAAATGACATTCATAACAGTAAAATACAACAACCAACAAGCCACATTAGGCTTGTTTTGGTAAAAACAGGAGGACCAGCATTGCAAGGTCATGATTGGCTGAGACAACTACAACTTGACTGGAGATCCATTCACAGTCTGCATGCCACATCCCCTGCAATGAAGCCATGTGTAAGTAAATTAAGAAAGGTACTGAATGATGCCACAACTGTCTCTGTGCCGAACATCATGGACCGTTGCCCAACAGAAGGTAAACAGGTGTTGGTGCTCACCTCTGAGCCTCTGGTTAGAAAGCATATTGGACCAAGGAAGGACCATGCTGAACCATGAAAGTGATGAAAGCAGTGGTCCAACTACAACAGGTTTTGTAGGTAACATATCTGAGAAGGTTCTGATAGTTAGTCAGCAAGTTACTTGCGAAACGTGGCTTGGTTTTAAGCTGGAAGTTTCAAGAAAGTTGCAAGCTTTTTTGAGCTTTTATGGCTTTTGTGAGTATCAAGAACTAGGATCTGCTCTGTGTGCATCAAGATTATCCCATGAACTTCAAGTGGCTGACAAAAGGTTGTTTGTAAACATAGATGCAAAGCCCAAAGCCCAGCTGGATGAATGGAAAAGAAACAAGTCCATGAAGATACAAAGACAGAGAGGATTCATCAGATGATGTTATGGATGGGGAAACTAAGAGAAGAGGTCAAATTGTAAAGGGAGCAATAGAAGAATTAATCAGAGAATACTGCAGTTAGGTAAATGGACCTTCCCAAGATCAAGATGCACAACCTAGAAGAAGAAAAAGATGCTCAGATCCATTAGAATCACTTCCTGTGGTTTCAGAATCAACTCCTACACCCACCACAGGAGGGGCCCCGGAACCTGAGATTGTTTCACAGGCACAAATCTCAACTGCCAAGCAGAGTGATTCTCCTTGTCAGGAATCAGTTACACCTGCACTCTTGGACTCCTGTGTTTGTTCCTTGAATCAGTTTAATGTTTTGAGGTTACAAAACATAACACCTATCCTAGATTAGGAACCCATCATGTCCATCTCATTATGCATAAATAGTTAAAATCCTGCCCATTAGTAAATGGATTTACATACTTCCCATTTGTACATTTCATACGTGCTGACATCATAAAACCCATTAATTATTTATGGGTAGAAAATGGATCTGAAGCATGACTTATCAATTTTGTTTTCAACTCTAAATAAAATGTCCCGCTTGGTGGAGCAATAATATCAGTGCCAGACTCCGGAGCGAAGGTTCCTGAGTTCAAATCCAAGTAGGGTTGAGCGTCAATCTAGCAACTCGGCCTTGTAAAAACAAGAATAGCTTGCTACAGAAACACCGTCATGATGGTGCCCTGATAACTCCACTGCCGAGTTAAGGGCTGTTCTTCTTTTTCATTACACTTCTGGTCAAGATGGCGCTGAGCCGCAATGTCCATCAAGGTTGTGGCTTAAGACTTAGTTGCTTTTAGGTCTGTAGGGATGGTTTGGGGGACAGTGCAGTGAGTTCAGATTCAGATTCAGATTGTCATTTAGAAATTCATATTGTCATTTAGAAACCACAAATGCAATGCAGTTAAAAAATGAGGCAACGTTCCTCCAGAATGATATCACAAAAACACGTGAAAAAACAGACTACACCAGAAAATCCACATAACATTTGGCAATCCCCAATCCAGAGTCCAGAGAGGCTGCTGCATATTAATATCGCGCTACCATCTTAGCGCATTCTCCAGAAAGGAGCTCCAATCCCACCAGACAAAACAAGACCAAAAACTAAAGCTACAAGACCTGCACAAAACCACAAAGTTACAACATATAGTTACAACAGTGCAAACAATAGCTTAATTGATAAAAAAAAAACAGACCATGGGCACAGTAAAAATAGTCCAAAGTTGTTAAAAGACTAAGTTCAAAAAAAACCACCACACAGTTTCCACAAGTCGTCAGGGTCCCGACAGGCTCGTCATCCCACGCTGGCGGCAGAAGGGAATACCCCCGCTATGGACTTCCACGGTGCCGGCCAACTCAGCCTCGCAGACGCAGCACACAGTGAAAGCTCCGTCGAATCCAGCCTCGCAGACGCAGCACACAGTGAAAGCTCCGTCGAACCCAGCCTCACAGACACAGCACACAGTGAAAGCACTCCTACCGCAGTGGACTCCGAGTCCGTCAAACCTCCGAGCCTCTGAGCATCCCCTCCGGCACAGCTTCTTCCGAGAACCATCCTCTGCCGAGCGTATTAAGATGCCCCCGTCAACAGCCATCGGCAACGCGAGTTAGCAGACAGGTTAAGGGCTCAGGACAGGATGAGGGCGAGTTAGAGGTCAGGGGCAGTAAATGAGGATCAGAGCAGGAGTGGGTGTTCAGAGTCCAAGTTGGAGTGCTCCACGGTCAAATGTCAGCAACCACAGAGGTCGGGTTGTCAGTTTCTAAGGAGTACAGCAATCCACAGGTTGGAATGTCTGTACCAGGGGGACTCATGGAGACCAGTGACCATGCCTCCAGGTCACTGAGGTTGGAGGTCATTTCGAGTCCAAAAGCTGAGACCTTGAATATCAAACCATGATTGGCTAATCTCAGGATCGATACCCAGAAGTCAGCAACCAGAGGGAAAAGCTGAGTGTTGAAATCCAGAGGTTGGCAAATCCAGAGATAGAAGCCAAAGTCAAAGCCCCTGAGTAGATTTCTCTGGATGCTAGAAGCTTGATGCCTGGATCTGAGAGTCTGGTAGCAAGGAGTGGAAGCACGGAGATGGACTGTTCTGGGATTGGAGGCCTGCCTGTATGTGTGAGCGAATGGGTGGGGAGGGGAATGACATGATGGAAAAGGGCTTGTTGTGCTGTTGTTGCTGCTTGTTCTGTTCTGCTGAACATGGTGGGTGTGCTATGTCAGCTATGTGGCCACACTTGTGGGTTGCCCCCAGCACATCCTTAGGTACATTGGTTGTTAACGTAAAATCACATTTCAATGTGCATGTGATAAATAAATCTGAATCACTGCAAATAGTAAATCATACTAGGACCTGATCCGTACATTCGATAAATACCCAACACTACTCCAGTTATTCTAACATACTGTATTAAAAATTCACATTGTACACCACACCAAGTACAGTGAAACACCAGTAAGCTGACATCTTGCTTCAAAGATGCTTTGACCTCTTTAACAGACCTGCCTTGTCTCTCACAAGTCAGCACAAGGATGACAAAACAGCTTCCAAAGTTTAGGGTTTCAAAGTTTATGAAAGAGAGGAAGCTACAATGTGATGGTGAAAGCAACAGCTTCTAGGAACATCAGGACAAACAGGATGCTCAATTAGCACGGCAAATATGCATGAAATCTAATTTTGAGAGCAAAATATATCTCTGTCCAGCAGAGATCGAGAGGATCCAAACATTTGCTCTGTGTGACCCAATCAATACTTGGTGAAAAATACCTTTTACTTCAATCTTCTTTGAATAAACAATCCAGTTTGTTACATTCAGTCATTTTTACCCTACAACTATATCTCCACTTCTCTTTTGAAAGCAACAGATGCATTTGCTCTGTCACCATTTCAGGCACAACATCCAGATCGCAGGAACTTTAAAGTAAATTATCGTCATTTCTTCTAATTTATTCAGCATTTATTTTAAGTCTGTGTCTCTGGTTCTGCCCATCTGCCAGTGGATATGACAGCATTATTTCTTTTTTGTTATGAGAAAGGAATTAAGTGGGTCAGGTAACATTTGTGGAAGAAAACAGACAACATTTCAGGTTGAGACACTTCTTCTCTACTACATACTCTATAATCGGTAGTTATGCAAAGTCTGAATTCATTAGATATTAGGAAGTAGTTCCTCTTTTAGAGAACAGTGAGCCTGCAAAATGGGTGAATATCAATTCATAAAAAAAGTCTTCAAATTACACTTGGAACTGAAGCAATCAAAAAAATTCATAAGTGAATAGTACCACAGCAAAATACTTGAATAGAATATGATAAAGGGGGAAAATATCCATCAGTAACCTAAGGCTTTAAGTAACATAACTGACATGATATCATGTAGTAAAACTGGAAGCAAAAATGCCAAGGAAGAAATGGAAAGATAATCAATAGCCATAGCAATACTATTTCAAATGATCAATCTATTACAGAAGCAGTCAGTCATTTGAAGGACCAGGCTAAGCTGTTAATGGATGATCTGGTTAAGTGGAATAAGTGCTCATTAACTGGATGTTGTTGCTTCTTCAATCATGGCTAAATTTACTCCAGTAGTTATAGAGTCATAGACCATAGAAAAATTCAGCACAGAAACAGGCCATTCAGTCCATCTAGTCCATGCCGAATCATTTACGCTGCATACTCCCGTCGACCACAGCCCTCCAGACCCCTCCCATCCATGTAGCTATCTAAACTTCTCTTAAACTTTGCAACTGAGCTCGTATGAGCTAACAGCTCATTCAACTTTCATTATCCTCTGAATGAAGAAGTTTCCCTCATGTTCCCTTTCAAATTTTCACCTTTCACTCTTAATCCATGTTCTCTAGTTATAGTCCCAGCCAACTTCAGTGGAAAAAGCCTGTTTGCATTTACCCTATCTATACCCCTCAAAATTGTGTATACCTCTCCCCTCAATCTTCTATGTTCCAAGGAATAAAGTCCTAACCTATTGAATCGTTCCTTATAAGTCAGGTCCTCCAGTCCCAGCAACATCTTGTACATTTTCTCTCTACTCTTTCAACTTTACTTACATCTTTCCTGTAGGTTTTTCCCTGTCCATTATGCCACGGATGTTTAAAGCAGTAGCAGAAGTCCTCCATCTCTAGCAGTGTTCAGGAATTCCTTTATCATTTCAGGAGCTTCCTCCCAGTTTTCATTACTGTCAGTCATGCAAGTACTCAGGAATACTGCCACACTCAGATGTAGAAGGATTGTTCATTGCTGTTTCCACAACAATTTTGTTAAACCAGTCAGAATTGTTAGCCCTGAGCTGGACCCCTGAGCCGGGAGGACCAGAGGACTACTCTTAGTTTGGCCTCTACCCCTTGACCTGTTTGGCATGGGTGATCCTACCAAGAGCCAAGTCATAAAGCCCTGACCCCAGCCAACATAACTCTATGGGTCATTGAGGCACACAAGCCTCCAAACCCAACAATAGAGCTGTGGTCCTCTTGGAGGTTTCCTGTAGATATCTGACCAAAACTGCACACAATACTCTAGATGAGACCTCCAACTCCTTATATGACTTCAACATAACATCCCACCTCCTGTACTCAAAACTTTGATTTATGAAGGCCAATGTGCCAAAAGCTTTCTTTACGACCCTATCTGTTTGTGCCAGCACTTTCCATGAACGTTGGACCTGTATTCCCGGATTTCTCTGTTCTATCACACTCCTCAGTGCACTACCATTCACTGCGTAAGATCTACCCTGGTTGGTCCAACCCAAGTGCAACACCTCACACTTGCCTGCATTAACTTCCATCTGCCATTTTTCACCTTTGATAGTCTTTGATACTCACCCAGTCTTGGTGTCATCCACAAGCTTGCTGATCCAGTTAACCACATTATCCAGATTGATGGAGATGACAAACAACAACAGACTTAGCACCAATCCCTGCGGCACTCTACTTGTCACAAGCCTCTAGTCGAAGAGGCAGCCATCTGCTACCACTCTCTGGCTTCTCCCTCAAAGCCAATGTCTCATCTGTTTTACTACCTCATCTTGAGTACCAACCAACTGAGCTTTACTGACCAACCTCCCATGCGGGGTCTTGTCAAATGCCTTGCTAATCCCCATGTGGACAATACCCACTGCCTTGCCTTCATCAACGTTCCTGGTAACGTCCTTAAAAAACTCTGTAAGATTGTTTGGACATGACCTACCACACACAAAGTCATGTCGACTCTCCCCAGTCAGTCCCCATCTATCCAAATACTCATCTTCCAATAACATCCCCACAACTGATGTTAGGCTCACCAGCCTATAATCTCCTGGTTTATTTTTAGAGTCTTTTTTAAAGAGAGGAACATTAGCCTTCCTCCAACCCTCCGGTAAGGATGATTTAAATATCTCTGCTAGAGCCCCCACAATTTCTACACACCTCCCACAGGTTCCGAGGGAACGCCTTCTCCTCTGTAGGGTCCATGACCTTGCTGCTGCTTTGCATCATGTCTATAGGCTCTGTGTCTGTCTTCTGATCCCTTCTACAACCTCATGATTTCTTTCTTAAGTGTTCTCTTGTATTTCCAGCATTCCTCAGTTACCTCATTTGCTCCTACCTGCCTATACCCACTATGCACCTCCTTTTGTCTCTAATGCTTCTTGACAATCAAGATTCCCTAAATCTATAATCTTTATCTTTTATTCTGACAGGCAGATCCAAGCTTTGTACTCTCAGAATTTCACTGTTGAAGGCCTTCCACTCTCCAAGTATACCTTTGCCACAAAACAGCCTGTCCCAGTCTGCCTTTGCCAGATCCTTTCTGATGTCATCAAAATTAGCCTGTCTCCAATTTAGAATTTCAACCCTCAGACCAGACCTATCATTTTCTATATTCACTTTGAACCCAATGGCATTATGATCACTAGATGCCAGGTGTTCACCTAAATAAACTTCTTTCACTTGTCCTGTCTCATTCTAGTATTGCAGTCTCTCACTGGGACTTCTATATACTGATTAAGGAAACTTTCCTGAACACACCTGACATCCAGTCCTTTGACAGTGTAGGATTCCCAGTCAATATGAGAAAAATTAAAATCAACTACTATAACAACCTTATGATTCTGCAGACTATTAGGAGGTCTATAATATGATTTCATTAATATGGTAATACCTTTCTTAGTCCTTAATTCCATTCATAACACCACGCTTGAAGAGTTCTCCAGTCTGCTCTGATGGAGCACTACCATGACATTTTCCCTAACTACTAATGCCAGCTCACCCCCTTTATTCTCTAAAACAATGGAAGCCCAGAATATTGAGCTGTCTGTCCTGCCCCTCGTGCAACCAATTCTAACGCTTTCCGTATCATAATTCCATGTGTTGATCCATGACCTGAGCTCATCTGCCTTTCCTACAATACTTCTTCAATTGAAATAGATGCAGCTCAGAATATTAGTCGCACCGTTTGATTTTGATTCCTGACTTTGAGGTCTTAACAACATCTGTCTCCACAGCCTCTCCACTATCTGTTCTGGCTTTCTGGTTCCCATCCCCCTGAAACTCTAGTTTAAGCCCTCCCCTCCCCATGCAGCACTATCAAACCTTCCTACTAGGATGTTAGTACCCCTCCAGCTCACAAGACGTCCCTTCTGTAAAAAGAAAGCCCAATAGGTTTCTGAAGCTGAACACTTTTCTCTATTTGCACGAGCATGATCCACAAATGCATGTGTCAAGTCTTATCTCAAACAGGATAACAGCTAACAAAAATAATCAGAACCCTTTCTGATGGGTGTAATCCCCGTGAAGCTGTAACAGCTTGGTGAAAATTTAGATTACCGGTGTGTATCTCATCTCTATCACTAAAGGACAATGCCACTATCAATGTCATGTCTAATGCTTCATGTATCATTTAGCCCTGGCTATAAATCATTTCCAGAGTAATTTCTTTTATAGCTTAGGCATAAAGAAAATAAATAAAGTAGTATTGATAAATTGACTAAATGTTTGGACAAAATAAATCAGCAGTATTGTTAAATATTTGGAGACTATTCTGATAGCAATAAATTAAGGAAGACTGCAATTCACTGTCAGCCTATTAGATCATGAAAGGAGGAACTTAAACATTATGGACTGATTTTCCTTGTGCCAGAAAGTTAGCAAAATCATTAACTCATTTATAATCAAGATTTTCTTTAATGGTTTGACAGTACGTGTACACAAGGGAAAATTTTTATTGTCTTTCATTTTGCACATCTTGAATTTTTCCCAAGAATAATAGTTCACTGAATTGACTCAACACCACCTTAAAAGCAGAACAGGAAAAAGCAGCAAAATTTAAAAATGTAATTTTTGTCAGATGCTAATCTGAAAGTCAAATTGGAGGACAATGAAAGTTGCGTGATAGTAAAGCTGACAGTTTAAATCATTGCTTTCAATTGCATTTTGCCTATTAATTACAGGACACTATTCACATCAGTCACAGAGGTACAGCCAATTATCCCCCTTTTTCTGCTTCCAATTTAAGATAGTCCAAAGTAAATCTAAATACAATAATCAAAATAATAAAATCAAAGTAAATCATTTTGCATTTTGCAACATTCATTTAAATCATCAGAGGGCAAACATGGACCAAGTATTAATGCATTCAATCATATAGACAAGAATATGCTAACTGAATATTTAGAAGAACTCAACATCCTTTAGCAACTCTGCTGGAATTAGTTAGGCAGGGTTGGGACATGAGCCATATCCCCAGCCTAACACCAGACTGAGGTCTTGCTCATTTTCCAAGCCTTTTCAATGGCTGATCGTTAACTTGAAATCTGATCTTCTGTTCACAATCAATACACAATTTCCAGAATGCTACCATTGACCTACCTATCACACCTATTTAAAGAGAAGTTATTTTCCTGTTGACATATTTCCTGTTCGTTGACAAAGGCATTTGGCAGTCTGTGCTTCATCAGCTAGTACACCGAGTATAGGACTTGAGAAGTTATCACGTAGTTATACGGTATAAGATGCTGATGAGGCTGCATTTGGAGCATTGTGTACAATTTTGGTCATTCTCATAGAAAATATGTTGTTAAACAAGAAAGAGTGCAAAAAATATTTTCCTGGCATGTTGCCAGGACTTGAAGGCGAAACTACAAGAAGAGGTTTTATAGACTAGGACTTTATTCCCAGGGATATAGGATGCTGACGGGTGACCTGATGGAGGTACGGAGGGCATAGACAGATTGAAAGCACATCGTCTTTTTTTCCCAGGGATGGATTGCTAAAAACAAGAGGGCATTATTTTAAGATCAAAGGCAAGAGATTTAAAAGGGACTTCAGGGCATCATGGGCAGCTGCTTCATGCAAAAGGTGATGCCCATTTCAAATCAGCTGCCCGAAATTGTGGTATAGTGGATGAGTTAAAAGCCATCTAAATAGCATATGGATAGGAGAGAGTTAGAGGTCAATGAGCCAAATGCCAGTAGATGGGATTAGCACACCGAGCAATACAGATGGGCTGAAGGGCCTGTTTCTATGCTTTATGACTCTTTGACTCTACTCCTTACTGAACAACAGTAGAATAGTTGACCTTGGGGATCTAATACTCACTTTTCAAATCTGTCCGTGGAGATTAAAATGAATAAAATGAGGCTTGAGAAAGGTTTGTGATCTCAGCATCCTAAGGAGATCCTTTCCTTTCCAGCTATGGGTGCAAAGACCATGCAAGAGTATTGTGCTGAAATCCAGCCTTCAAAAAGTCCTCTCACCACATCCCTCCACTCTTAAACCAGATTACCAGCTTCTGAGTTACCTCATACTTTCAGCATCTACACTCCTTATTTTCATTACATACCCCCTGCCACATAACATTCTGTAGATTCACAACTTAACAGTTAACAAGTTTACTCTCTCATCAACAAGGTTCCTTTCTCAAACTCTATCACTTGCCAGCTTTTCCAAGAATTCCTCTACAGCTCACATTACACACATTGACTGCTACACTCATCCATTCTGAATCCATATCCTCATAGGTTTGCAATGACACACTGCCAACTTGGAAATCAACCTGATGGATCTACGATGCACTCCCTCCATCACATTCATATCTATCTTTAAATAGGGAGATTAAAATATTCCAGGTGCTGTTTCACCAATTAAATGGAACAAGATGTCTTTTATCTCATACCAAATTCATCTTGCAATAAAGGCAAAATATTGCTTGCCCTTCTAACTGCTTGTGGAACTAGCATGTTAAATCTGCAATGATTCATGCATATTCACTGAACACCAGCATCATCCTATTCCTCAAAATATAAAACATAACTGATTTTTTGTTCTTATGCCAAAGTTATCTCACAATTTCCTAAGAACGTAAAAAATTCAAGCTCATGGTTGACCTGGCTGTGGACTCGGCTACACCTACCTGTATTTTCCTTTTAATTCTTAATTCCCATTATGCAAAAATCTATCTCACTGTGTGATAAATACTGTATATTTCATGAGGAAGCCTCTACTACTACCCTGGATAGAGAATTCCATAGATTCACTGCTCTTTGAGAAAGCAGCTTCTCCTCATCTCCATCCTAAATTTATTCCTCCAAATCTTGAAGCTTTGTCCCTATATTATGTTTCTTGTTTCCTTTGCATGGCCAGAGGATAAACTCAGGGTTGAATGTGCTCAGGAAGCAAGATAGGTGTCAGTTCAGGTGAGACAGGTGATTGCATGTTACTTGATAACCTTCACAGAAAGATGCAGTAAGACTTCCATCTAGAGAAACAGGAGATTGCAGATGCGGGAACAAGAAGCGAAAAAGCAGTTGGCTAAAGTGGCACATGGCCAAGTGGTTAAGGTGTTGGACTAGTGATCTGAAGGTCGTGAGTTCGAGCCCCATCCAAGGCAGTGTGTTGTGTCCTTGAGCAAGACACTTAACCACACATTGCTCCACCCAGCTGAAAATGGTTAACCTTGCGATAGACTGGCGTCCTATCCGGGGGGGGGCGGGGGGGGGAAGTCTCGTACTGTCAGTTGCTTCATGCCACAAAAACCAGCATAAGCACCGGCCTGATGAGCCTATAAGGCTCGAGACAGACTTTAACTTTAAAGCATGCCTAAATGAAGGTTTGTGACCTGAAGCATCAACTGTCCATTTCCCTTCACAGATACCACCTGGCCTCTGAGTTCCTTCAGCAGTTTTTTTCTATTCTAGCTTCAGCATAATTTTTTCAGGGTCTTCAACTGAATATGTTTAGCTTCCATGCAATCTCCTCCTTATCATTACAGATTCCCATTAATAACAGGAAAAATAAGTAGATCTTGTATGACAACAATCCTCTCTAGAAATCTCTCTCAAACACCCCATACATCAACTCAGACAAGGGGTAACTAGAAAGCTAAAGTGCACTGCACATAGGGAAAGTAACAGTTTGCACTGGATTTCATCCTGGCAATAGAGAAATCCAAGAATGGACAGGTCAGTGTGGGAATGGAAAAGGAAATTGAAATGGTCTGCAACTGGGAGCTCGGAATGGCCATTCTGGACTGAGCATACTGCAGGTGTCCTGAAAAGTGGGCACTGAGGAGGCAACAGGAGATGTGGTTGGAGAAGATACATGGCAACCTTTGCCTCATCTGGAAATACTATTTAGGTATCTGGATAGTGGTGAATTAGGAGGTGCACGAACAAGTGTCACACCTACTGCTAGGTGAATATGGCAGGGGTAAGGAGAGGGATGAGCAGGCCAGGGAGTCATGGAGGAAGTGGTCTCTGAGGAAGGCAGAAAGGGTGGAGAGGAGATGTGGTCGGTGATGAGATCATGTTGCAGTTGACAGAGATTACAAAGAATGATACGTTGAATGCAGACACTCAGAGGTTGAAAGGTAAGAACCAGGGGAATCCTACCTCTGTTCTAGAGAAGAAGTGGGGTGACAGCAGAATTATCAGTAACAGAGGAAACGTCAGATTGGGCTCCATTGATCACAGCAGAAACCAAGTCACTTTTCTCAAAAAAGGGGTCTTATCTTGGGAACAGATGCCATACAGATGGAAAATTTAAAAGAAGGTGATGACATTCTTACCAAAGTCTAAGTAACTATGAGAGTCAGTGGGCTTGTCATAAATATCATTGAAGTGTTGGTCTCCTGCGGTGGAGAAAGAAAGATCTCGAAAAAGAAGTGTCAGAAATGGTCCACATCAATTTGAAAGCAGGGTGGAAGCTGGTGGTAAAGATAATAAAATTGATGAGTTCTGCACGGGTGCAAGAAGCAGTACAAATACTGTCTTCAATGCAATGGAGAAAGAATTGGGGATGATATTGGAAAAAGTATTAATCAGAGACAAAAAGTATAGCTCCATTGTCCAGAATTAACCTTGTTTTCTCAGCATATATGTAGCTGAAAATGCTGCTAATTTTCACCATTTTTTGATTTAGTGCAGATTTTTAGAATCTTTAAGATTTTGTTCTTGGTCTTAAATTAAAGAATACAGCCTCATATAAATCATGAAGAAATAAATTCAGCTTCTTTCAGAAGTAACCCAGCTGAGGTATCTCCACTTGAAACAGAATCAAAGGTGAACAACATCACATTTTAACCACACGTTCGGTCAGATATTATAGCAGGCCAGGCCCGCTGCACAAAATTGCATCCTGTATTAACTTTATTCCCTTGTCAGAGTATGTCCGTGTCAGCTGTAACAGTTACTAAATGAAATAATATGGAACCTAGGGTTAGGAGTCTTTGCCTTCCATGCCTTCTCTGTCATTCAACATGATTATGTGATATCTACTTCATTACCCAGTCTTTGCCTTCTCCTCACATCTTGGATCCATTTAGCATTAAAAAACACATCTATATCCTACCTGCATGTATTTATTGGCTTGTTCTCCACTAACTCCTCTGGTGGAGAATTCCATAAATTCAGCACCCTCTAATCTCTGTCCTGAATGGTATATCTGTAACCTGAGATTGTGCCTTTTGTTCTGAACTTTCCAGCTACTTGGAGTGTCTCTATATCTGGTCTACTCCATCTCAAATTCTATGGGTTTCTATAAGTTCTCATCTCACTCTTCTATTCAGTGAATATAAGGTTAATTGATACCAAAAAAATAGTTTACTATGCAACTTTGTTGCACCCTCAATTCTAAGAACACATTCCTTAGAAAAACTGTACAAAAAAATCTGGTTGGGATTTTGCCAAAGTCTTGTACAGCTGAAGCAAGGCATCCTTACTCCTGTACTTGAATCTTCTTTGCCTTCCTCACTGGGATTTTTTTTCAACGATTGTTGTCTAGTACACTTACCTTTTATTGAGTTATGCCCTTTCTTAATCTTTCAGCATTCAGATAATCAGTTTTTCTGGTCAAAATGGATAAGCTAACAATATATCCAAACTAAAGTGCATCTGCCATGGATTGCCCACATACTCACCTTGTGCCCTCTGATTTTAACTAAATCACATTGCAGACCTTTCGATCTCCCTCACAGCTCTCTTTCTGCCCCACCCACCTCCCAATCCAGCCTCAGCTTTGCATTATCTGCAACACTGAAAAGACACTTCACTTTGCTGTTGAAATTTTAACAATTATACTTCAAGTTACAGAAGTAATGCCATAAACTCCAGATACTATTTTGTGATACTCACTTCCAAGATATGAATAATTTAAGCTTAGCACAAATCCTGGTGTAATTTTCATTTTCCATAGCAAATGAAATATTTTCACATATATGTGCATACTGCGAATTGCCAATATACTCCTATACTGATATTATTTGAATCTTGAATCCATTTTCCCAATAACAAAGAACAAATTATACTGAAGGCACCAACTGAAGACAGCAAACCATTGAAACGTGATGAAGAGTTGAAAGTACCTCAAGGGTTTCTTGAGAAACATCTTCCAATAGCTATTCTTCAAAAATAACAATCTTGTCTCCAATTATAAAGGCTAAGGTTTATTAGCAGCCACAGTACTTTGCTCATTTCAGGCACACACAAGTATACGTATCCCAAAAAAATAAGCTAACTTTGGTAAATAACTCGAAAGCAATTAAAGTCACTATTGTTCAAATACCTGATAAGAGACTACAATCAATAAATAATTCCATTGTGAATGCTGCTGATGCTTTTGGATGACTGCTGCCTCATTCCAAAAGTATGAAGTTCAGCTCTGTTTTTGTAATTTATGATTCCATTCCCTGCCTTTTTTCGAACAAGCACAGCATGAAAGAATCTGAACTCTTTGGATGATCCCATGCTGTAAATGTCAACAAATATAACACTTACCAATAACTGAGAGCAGTAATTTACTTCTGCATATTACACACATGCTCTGGCACTAGTCTCATTGAACAGAGCCCTGTTCCCAAATTTGGATTTGTTGATTGTGGAACCATTGATGCAGTTCTATCCCAACACTGTTACAAAATAATCAACAATTAGAATATTTTTGCTCCATTAAGACCTAAATAATTGCACTCTGAATAATCCAAATAATCTCAATTTTGATGGGAAAGAAGTAATATTAGTTGCCTTATAATTAGTGAGACAATCTCACTTGCCATCTTCAATCCAAGAACAAAGTGGTATGTGGTAGAACCAGGCTGACACAGGTTTTGGAGAATTTCCTATTTATATAACGTATGTATTATTAGCACTTGTTGCAATCCAAAAACTCTAGAGGTTGCATGCAAGTTCTCATTTCTTTTTTTTCCAGGTCATTACCATTAAAGCAATAGCACAAAAACAAAGTACAAAGTTGGCCCCTTAGCCTCTTGATCCTGTTCTCTAATTGGTCAAAATGACAGGCGATCAGTGAACAAATTATCTCTCTCATCTTGTATGATGTATTTGGTTAATAACAATCTATCATTCTCAGATTCAAAATTAACAATTACTACAAAAAAATAAGATTATCAACTTACCTCACGATTTATAGGTTGGAGAGTTCTCTGCCTTCACTCTGAGAGGGCTGACTAATTTTAAGTGTTTGTCCATCCACATTCCATCCACTCTCAATTATCTCACTCTGAACAAAACAGTTCTTTAAACTTCAAATTTTCTTGATAGTCTGTAAACATCAACTAAATCATTTCTCTTAGCATTTTGAACAAACTTCAGAGAATATAGCCCTAAATTGTGAAATCTCTTATAACATTAAAACCGGAGGAGTCCAGGTATCGGACAAGTAAATCTAATAACTAACAGCCCTCTGCTGTTGTCGACTCCTTGCACTACATATTTGCACTCTTTGTTTTCCAAGCATTAGCATGTAGTTGGCAATGAAATTGATGATGTGGAAGTTGCCAGTTAGATCATGAGAAGGTATCAACTGACAGCCTGATTAGCCCCAGGGCTTCAAATTATCAGGCAGGTTCAGAGTTTCCACTTCAGGACCCCAATTGGCAACTTATGCACAAACTGCAGTGGCTTAAGTTTCTGCTTGTTCTTTCCATAACCAAAAATTCAAGCACTTCATGAATCTTTTCTTTGTTTTAGGATGTCAATGCTTAACATTTCCTCCCTTTAATGATCCCGAATTTATTCAAATTCTGTAATTTCCTTACTGCAGCTAAAAATGGCTTTCTCGTGCAATTTGGTTAGTTTATTTAGAGATGCAGCACAATAATAGACCCTCTTCCACCCAACAAGGCCGTACTGGCTATTTACACCCATGCAACAACAAGAAAAGCAGTTTTTAATTTTCTAGTCCAATCTCAGACTTTGTCACCGATAATTGTCTCTGAATTGGCTTTCACCCATGAATGGACGACTTGAACAAGTGTTGTGTGGAGCATAAAGATCCAAAATCAGAAAATACTCCCTTCCTCCCTAAACAACATCACTAAATCATAATTTTAAAATATATTCCACTTGCTTTTCCCTCACACTTTCCAAAATGCATGGTTCCCAGTGGCAGCTGCCTGTAGAAATCACAGCTACTCTATTACTGCTGCCAAGGATCATAGAGAATGGGTGAAGTTCTTAAAGAACATGCTTATGCCATGCACATCAATTGTACAAGAGACTGCCATGGGGAGAAGGTTGAGATATGGGTGAGAACAAAACATGCCTCTTCCCCACTCTTACTATTATGCACAATGCATCAATTTCCATGCCCTAAGTAGCCTTCAGCCTCTGTAAGATATGGGATTCTAATACAGGCAAAAATCACAGTTGCAAGCCCTGCACTGAAAGTGTCCTGCAGATTCTCTTATAGAACTGAGGAAGCAAAACGTCAAAGTCCCAATGGCAGCTTTTAAATTCACACTGGCAGTGGCTCCTTTCTACGTCGCACATTTTTGCACCAATTGCGTTCATGAATGTATTGCCTACTGAATTCAACATATGTACAAAATGACACCAGGAAATGGACCAAATATGTAATTACCAGCGCCAATTTCCACTTGATTGGGACACAAACCAGAAATGTAGGTTCAAATATATAAACAGATTTTTACTTGCATTTTATGCACAGAATCAGGCACAAATATCAAATATCTACACAAATAATATTAAAAAGTTCAAAGTACATTTATTATCAAAATATGTATCCATTATGCAACCTTGAGATTTGTGTCTTTATAGGCAGCCACAAAACAAAAACATAGTGCTCACAGTTTCACTTGCCTAAAGTAAGTTAGTTACCAAATAAATTATTTTTCTTAATGTTTATTCCTCAAGTCCTTCAGTCTTTGTTCGGCTTTGGTAAAATGAGTGCAAAATAGTGAAAAACCAGAAGAATCTAATAAACACTGTTTGTGATATCTGAATGACGTTGTGTGTCTGACACATTGAACACAAGGAGGAAAAGCAAATAAGATTAGTCATCGGTTGAATGGGACAAATGTCAATACCTGACATAGAAACCTTTAATAGACAAAAGGCACATGGAAGTAACACCCTGTGTTAATTGCGAGCTTTAGTGTCATGGAGTCCTGGACTTCTACAGCACAGACACAGGCCCTTTGGCCCATCTAGTCAATGTCAAACTGGTACTCTGCCTAGTTCCATTGACCCACATCTGGGCCATAGCCCTCCATATCTCTCCCATCTTCTACTTTTTTTTTAAGTATTTTGACATTTATTTCAGTTGATATACCATTCCAATACCTTTGAGTTAGTCAAGTTAAGATTCACACAAATAAAGAGTTTGATTTTACAATTTTAACAGGTAATGACATGAAGTCCTTCTAATCCTTCTCCTCCAGGGACAGTCTGTCAAACAGGTACACTCCCAGGCCATTCTCGGGGGACTCCTCAGGTTGGTGACGTAATCTCCAAGCTTCTTGATCATCTTCACTTGCTCATCCAGATAGTTCCTCTCCAGGAAATCACATAGATGAGGGTCACCATGCTGAGTGGAAAGCTTGTGCAGATCCAGGAGACTCAGGTTCACGTCCTTCTCCATCTGCAGGGCTCTCTGCATCGCTTCCAGAGCATTGGTCCAGTCATCCTGCTCTGGCTTCTTGATGTCCTCCAGCACGATCCGGCCTCCTCACAGATTCTGGAATTCCATCCATTTCTCGGCATGCTGCTGTTCCTCATAGGACTGCTTCCTGAAGAACTTGGAGAAGTGATGTAGGCTAATGTCATCCCGGTCAAAGTAAAAGGACATGGAGAAATAAACATAGAAGGAATAGAGCTCCATGTTAATCTGCCTGTTGATTGCATCTTCACATTCCTGGTGGAAGTTCTGACAAACTTGGGAAGCCATCCTGTTCGGTGGACAATTACAACTTTCTATCACCTGGGGAAGCTCCTCCATCTTCTACTTTTTATTGTTTTAGAGATACAGCGTGAGACAGGCTCTATCAAGGCTCTTCTGCCTTAAACATGCATAAAGACTTAGCCTCCACATCTGCCTTTGGCAACAAATTTCACAGATTCACCACTCTCTGGTTAATGAAATTCCTCTGTGTCCTTTCTAAAAGGACGCTCTGTGTGTTGTTTAAACCTGTTTTTACCCGTATACACCGGTGTTTACCAGTATAAGTCAGTATAAATGAGTTTCTACCAGTAGAAACCAGTATAAACAAGTAGAACCCAGTTTTTACCAGTATAAACCAGCTTTCACCAGTATAAAGCTGCAAAAACCAGTATAAACCAGTTTTTACAAGTATAAACCAATATAAAATGGTTTTAACTAGTATAATGGTTTTGACCAGTTTTAACCAGTTTAAACCGGATTATACTGGTTAAAACCGGTCAAAACTGCTAAACTGGTTTAAACCAGTTTAAACTGGTCAAAACCGGATTATACTGGTTAAAACCGGATTATACTGGTTAAAACTGGTACTGGTTTAAATGGTTTTAACCCTTTACCAGTATAAACCAGTTTTTAACCAGTATAAACCTGTTTTGACTAGGTTTAACCAGTATAATCCGGTTTTGACCGGTTTAAACCAGTTTAAACTGCTTTTAACCAGTATCGGTTCTGACAGGTTTTAACCAGTATAAACCAGTTTTAACCCATTTTAACTGGTTTAAATCAGTTTTTACCAGTATAAAACAGTACAAACCAGTACAAAGCAGGATAAACCAGTTTATACAAATTTTTACCAGTATACACCGGCTTTTACTGGTAAATTAGTTTTTACCAGTGCAAACCAGTAAAAACCAGCCTTTACCTGTATGAACCATGTTTTTTTTACCAGTTTTTACCACTATTAACAGGCTTATACCAGTATAAGCCAGTTTACACCAGTTTCTACCTGGTGTATAAACCTGTAAAAACCATTTCTCATTTCCCCCTCCCCCTCCTTCTTTCGAATCTCTTTCCTTTCAGTTAGTCCTGACAAAGGGTCTCGGCCCGAAACTTCGACAGTGTTTCTTCCTATAGAAACTGCCTGATCTGTTGTGTTCCACCAGCATTTTGTGTGTGTTGTTTAAACCAGTTTTTACCAGTCTATTCTGAGGCTGTGTCCTTTGCTCCTAGACTCTCGCACCATAGGAAACATCTCCACATCCACTCTATTAAAGCCATTCACTCTTCTATAGTTTTAATTAGCGCACCTCTCATTCTACTGAATTCTAGTGAATACAGGCCCAGAGCAATCATACGCTTTGCATATGACAAACCTTTCAATCTTCGAATCCTTTTCATGAACTTCTTCTGAACTCTCTTCACACATCCTTTCTAAGAGGCCAAAAACTGCACACAATGCTCCAAGTGAGGCCTCACCAATGCTTTATACAGTCTCAACATTACATCTTTGCTTTCATATTCTAGTCCTCTTGAAATGAATAACATTGCATTTGCCTTCTTCACTACTGACTCAAACTGCACAAGGGCTCCTAAATCCCTTTGGGACTCAAATTATTTGAATTTTCTCTCCTTTTAGTAAATAATCTACCTAAAGTGCATGATCATACATTTCCCGACACTGCATTAATTTGACACTTCTTTGCCCATTCTCCTAATTTATCTAAGTCCTTTGTAGCTTCTTTACTTCCTCAAAACTACCACTTCCACCTACCTTTGTATTGTCCACACACTTTGCAACAAAACTATCAATTCTGTCATCCAAGTCATTGACATATAATGTAAAACAAACCCATCTCAACACTGACCCCTGTGGAACACCACTAGTCACTGACAGACAACCGGAAAAGGCTCCCTTTATTCCCACTCTTTGCTACCTGCCACTGCTTTATCTATGCTAGGATCTTTCCTTTTGTACCAGGGGCTCTGAATTTGTTAAGCAACTTCATGTGTGGCACCTTGCTTTGACAATCCTTCTGAAAATCCAATTGCACATTTATCAGGCATGATTCTCCCTTGAGGAAACCTATGGTCTATTTTATTCTGGGCCTCTAAGTACTCCGAAACCAGATCCTTAACAATTGACTCAAAAATTTTCACAACCACAGAGGTCATACTAACTGTCCTTTCTTCTGCCTCCCTCCCTTCCCTCTAGTGTCTTCCACAGTGAAGGCTAATGCAAAGTACTTGTCCTGACGAAGGGTCTCGGCCCGAAACGTCGACAGTGCTTCTTCCTATAGATGTTGCCTGGCCTGCTGCATTCCATCAGCATTTTGTGTGTGTTGCAAAATACTTATTCAGTTCATCTGCCATTTCTTTGTCCCCCATTACCACCTCTCCAGCATCATTTTCCAGTGGTCTGATATTCATTCTCGTCTCTGTATCTTAAGAAATCTTTGGTATCGTCTTTAGTATTATTGGCTAGCTTACTTTCATATTCTATCTTTACCTTCATAATGACTTTTTTTTAGTTGCCTACCGTTTGTTCTTAAAAGCTTCCCAAACCTTTAATTTCCCACAAATTTTTGCTCCATTTCTGCCCTCTCCTTTTATGTTGGCTCTGACTTCTCGTTAGCCACAGTTGTGTTATCTTGTCTTTAGAATACTTCTTCCTCTTTGGGATGTACATATCCTGTGCCTTCCAAGTTGCTTCCAAAAATACCAGACATTGCTGTTCTGCCATCAACCCTGCCAGTGTTCTTTTTGAAGCTGGTGCAGATCACAACGGTCAGAGATCTTGTCAATTTGTGTATTTGTGAGGATTTGTGAATTGGATAATGTGGGCATAGGGTTCAGTGACGCTATCAAGTTGGGAGAAAAGAAATGACTGATTGGAGTTCAGATCTGGGTGAAAGCAATTGGTCAGAATCTACAGTAGATGTCTATAATGAGTTTTGGTTAATAAGTTGTGAGCAAGCTATGTTGGTGCCAGAAGCATAATGACTGTTGTGGGCTGCTCCAGCACGTTCCTAGTGCAAGTGTCAAATTTCACTCTATGTTCCGATGTTTTGATGTACAGTTCATGTGACAAATAAAGCTAATGTTTATCTTTATTTTGTGTTATTGTTGTTGATCCTCTCTGTGCCTTGTGGTGCATTGGGCAGCAACCTTGCCATTTCTTCAGCACCTGTCTTTTTTTAATGAAGCCGAGTTGCTAGCTCGACACAGCCTGGATGGAAAGCAGACACAGAGCCAGCTGGATTTAAGCTCATCACGAAGTCCAGTGTGAATATAACTACACACTTATCATGTAGTAGCTTTTATCGTGTGTGTTCAAGAACATAGTAAGTTTCATGCCCTTGAACTAGCCTGAAGCAGAACATAACTGCTTTGTAAAGAACCAAGTTAGCAAATTTAGCAGACCAACATGCTCCACCCACCTGGCAAGTTTAGTGATATATGAGATTTATTTTTCCTGACTATCACAAAAACTTTATGATACACAATCAAATTCTTCCGCTTAAGTTTTCAATGAAGAAAGACTTCCACGTTCCTTTCAGGAAATCACAAATTACCTTGGCAGCCACCTAAGTGCTCCATTTTTGCAATGCAGTCTCTGTTGTACGTTAGAGGAAACAACAACTAACTTACACATAAAACAATCCTTCAAAAAAGGCCAATGTAACAGAAAATCTAGATGATCTACTTTAATTATGTTGAAAAAGAGATAAATCCAAGACAGGCAATGGGAGCAAAAAGCAAACTGGTATAGGAACTCAGGGTCCTGCTGCAGGGTCTTGACCCAAAACAATTCCCAACACTCTGCATTCACAGCTGATGCCTGATCCACTGAGTTTTTCCAACAGACTTTGTTTTTGTCACAGGATCAGATTACAGCATCTGGAATCATTTGTCTTTCCATCACGGATAATATTTCAAGAAGGTCCACACCGACTTGATAAAGTTGGCAGGACATGGTTGCACATTTCACAGCAACAGTTAACTATTTCACCTGTGCATCTAATAGACAATAGGTGCAGAAGTAGACCATTCGGCCCTTCGAGTCTGCACCACCATTCTGAGATCATGGCTGATCATCTACTATCAATACCCAGTTCCTGCCTTGTCCCCATATCCCTTGATTCCCCTATCCATAAGATACCTATCTAGCTCCTTCTTGAAACCATCCAGAGAATTGGCCTCCACTGCCTTCTGAGGCAGTGCATTCCACACCTCCACAACTCTCTGGGAGAAGAAGTTTTTCCTTAACTCTGTCCTAAATGACCTATCCCTTATTCTTAAACCATGCCCTCTGGTACTGGACTCTCCCAGTATCTGGAACATATTTCCTGCCTCTATCTTGTCCAAACCCTTAATAATCTTATATGTTGCAATCAGATCCCCTCTCAATCTCCTTAATTCCAGCATGTTCAAGCCCAGTTTCTCTAACCTCTCTGCGTAAGACAGTCTGGACATCCCAGGAATTAACCTTGTGAATCTACGCTGCACTTCCTCTACAGCCAGGATGTCCTTCCTTAACCCTGGAGATCAAAACTGTACACAATTCTCCAGCTGTGGTCTCACCAGGGCCCTGTACAAATGCAAAAGGATTTACTTGCTCTTGTACTCAATTCCCTTTGTAATAAAGGCCAACATTCCATTAGCCTTCTTCACTGCCTGCTGCACTTGCTCATTCACCTTCAGTGACTGATGAACAAGGACTCCTAGATCGCTTTGTATTTCTCCCTTACCTAACTCTACATCGCTCAGATAATAACCTGCCTTCCAGTTCTTACTCCCGAAGTGGATAACCTCACACTTATTCACATTAATCATCATCTGCCAAGTATCTGCCCACTCACCCAGCCTCTCCAAATCACCCTGAATTCTCCTAACATCCTCATTACATGTCACACTGCCACCCAGCTTAGTATCATCAGCAAACCTGCTGATGTTATTCTCAGTGCCTTCATCTAAATCATTGATGTAAATTGTAAACAGCTGTGGTCCCAATACCGAACCCTGTGGCACCCCACTAGTCACCACCTGCCACTCCAAGAAACACCCATTCACCGCTACCCTTTGCTTTCTATCTGCCAACCAGTTTTCTATCCATGTCAATATCTTCCCCCCAATGTTATGAGCTCTGATTTTACCCACCAATCTCCTATGTGGGACCTTATCAAATGCCTTCTGAAATTCGAGGTACACTACATCCACTGGATCTCCCTTGTCTAACTTCCTGGTTACATCCTCGAAAAATTCCAGTAGATCAGTCCAGCATGATTTGCCCTTGGTAAATCCATGCTGGCTCTGCCCAATCCTATCACTGCTATCTAGATATGCCACTATTTCATCTTTAATAATGGTCTCTAGCAACTTCCCCACTACTGATGTTAGGCTGACAGGTCGATAGTTCTCTGTTTTCTCTCTCCCTTCTTTCTTAAAAAAGTGGGATAACATTAGACATTCTCCAATCCTCAGGAACTGATCCTGAATCTAATGAACATTGGAAAATGATTACCAATGCATCTGCAATTTCCAGAGCCACCTCCTTTAGTACCCTAGGATGCAGACCATCTGGACCTGGGGATTTGTCAGCCTTCAGTCCCATCAGTCTACTCATCACCGTTTCCTTCCTAATGTCAATCTGTTTCATTTCCTCTGTTACCCTATGTCCTTGGCCCATCCATACATCTGGGAGATTGCTTGTGTCTTCCCTAGTGAAGACAGATCTAAAGTACTTATTAAATTCTTCTGTCATTTCTCTGTTTCCCATAATAATTTCACCCAATTCATTCTTCAAGGGCCCAACATTGTTCGTAACTATCTTCTTTCTCTTCACATACCTAAAAAAGCTTTTACTATCCTCCTTTATGTTCCTGGCTAACTTGCGTTCATACCTCATTTTTTCTCCCCGCATTGCCTTTTTAGTTAAGTTCTGTTGTTCCTTAAAAATTTCCCAATCATCTGTCTTCCCACTCACCTTAGCTCTGTCATACTTCTTTTTTTTAATGCTATGCAATCTCTGACTTCCTTTGTCAACCACTGTGGCCCCTTTCCCCCCTTTGAATCCTTCCTTCTCCGGGGGATGAACTGATTTTGCACCTTGTGCATTATTCCCAAGAATACCTGCCATTGCTGTTCCACTGCCTTTTCTGCTAGGATATCCGTCCAGTTAACTTTGGCCAGCTCCTCCCTCATGGCTCCATAGTCTCCTTTGTTCAACTGCAACACTGACACCTCTGATCTGCCCTTATCCTTCTCAAATTGCAGATAAAAACTTATCATATTATGGTCACTACCTCCTAATGGCTCCTTTACTTCAAGATCGCTTATCAAATCCTGTTCATTACACAACACTAAATAGCCTTGTCCCTGGTCGGCTTTCGTACAAGCTGTTCCAAGAATGCATCCCTTAGGCACTCTACAAACTCCCTATCCTGGGGTCCAGCACCAACCTGATTCTCCCAGTTCACCTGCATGTTGAAATCCCCAATAACTACTGCGACATTACCTTTGCCATATGCCAATGTTAACTCCCTATTCAACTTGCACCCAATATCCATGCTACTGTTTGGGGGCCTGTAGACAACACCCATTAGGGTCTTTTTGCCCTTACTGTTCCTCAGTTCTATCCACACAGACTCTACTTCTCCTGATCTTATGTCCCCCCTTGCAAAGGACTGAATTTCATTCCTCACCAACAGGGCCACTCCACCCCACCCCCTCTGCCCACATTTCTGTCCCTACGATAGCATGTATACCCTTGTACATTCATTTCCCAGGTCTGATCTCCCTGCAGCCATGTCTCCGTTATCCCAACAACATCATAGTTACCCATTCGCACCTGAGCTTCAAGCTCATCTGCCTTATTTCTGACACCGTGCATTCAGATATAGAATCTTTAGCCCATTTCTCCTCTCTCTGTTTAAATCGCTGCCTATCGTGCTTAACCCAGCTCCCCGAACTCTCATCGGGCTATATGCCCCTTGAATTTTGTTGTCCTTCCTAAATTTACTTATTCTTTCTGCACATTTAACTCCATGTTCCGTCAGACCATCCCTCTGTACGTGTCCTCCTTATCACTTGTTCCGCCTCACCTTTCTTTACTACACACTTAATAGTCCAGAACCGTGTAGACCCCACCTGTCCTTTATTCTTCATCTCGCTATCCTCTCTCACATTCTGGATCCCCGCGCCCTGCAAATTCAGTTTAAGCCCGCACCCCCACCCCAAGCAGCACTAGCAAACTTTCCTGCAAGAGGAATGCAGCTACAAGAATGTAGTATCCGGGGGATGTCACGTGATGACGTAGGATTGAGACGTGGAAATCCAGCTCTCCCGTAAAAAAAAGTAAAATAATGTTTAAGTTAGTAAATACTTTTTAAAAATTACTTAGAAACTACTCAGGATTGTCTTAAGATATGTCTCCTAAACAGAAGCAGAAGAAAACTACTACTTTGAAGACAACACAAGCTGGAAAAGAATCAAGGCCGGCTGCTATGAAAGAGCCTCGGGCTCAAGTGCATTTTACCCTCGGCGATACAGAACAGGAAACTGCAGCAACATCAACCATCCCCCAAAAAAAAAGAGCAACAGGAATTGTGCATGCGTGAAGGAAGGGGCATGCGCAAACACGAGCAACCCAAACTACAAATCCCAGCTATGATCGGAACTGAAAGTGAAAGTGAATATGAGATGGAATCAGATTCTCTGGATAAATCAGACGAAGATGAAGAGACAAACAAAGAAGAGCAACAGGAAGAGGTTGGAGGTGATATTGGAGACAGAAAAAAAATCTTTGGTGCAAATAATGCATGAATTAAAAGCATTAAAAGTAGTATAAAAAGACATTAAAATATTAAGATTATGTTAGATAAAATGATGAAAAGACAGGACAAAATGGACAAGAAAATTAAAAACTTGGAAGAAACAACGGGAGACACCATTGATAGAGTGAATAAAATGGAAGATAATATTTCTGCCTGGACATCAGAAAGAAAACGGTTTTTGGAAAAAGTGGATGTACTTGAAAATTTTAGCAGACAAAATAATATTAAGATTGTTGGACTTAAAGAAGGTATAGAGGGAGAGGATCCAATAAATTTTTTTCAAAAATGGATTCTGGAAATTTTGGAAATAGAAGGAACCCAGTTAATTGAAATTGAAAGGGCTCAAAGAGCCTTAAGATCAAGACCTCAAGTTAATCAAAACCCATGATCAATCTTGATAAAATGCTTAAGATATCAAGATAAAGAAAAGATCCTGAAGGCAGCTACCCAACGTACCAGAAAGAGAAACAGGTTATTGATGATAGAAGGGAAAACTTCTTTTCTATCCTGATATAATTTATGACCTTTTGAAGAGAAAGAAGGAATTTAACCCAGCAAAAAAAAATTTTATGGGAAAAGGGTTATAAATTTATATTGCGCCACCTGGCAACCCTGATAATTTTTTTGGATGACAGAAAAAGATCATTTACTGATTATCAGGATGCGGAAGAATTTGCACAAGAACTCCCAAATATTCGCTAACCACAGCCAAAGCTTTAAAAGTGAAACGGATTAAAGATGAAGACAGGGACAGTGAATGGAGTTGATGGATGTTTAAGGATAGAAGAATATTTAAATGTATTCTTAATTATATGATACAGGGGGAGAAAGGTAAAAATTTGAGAAATATTAATCGAGAGTAGCGATATTATTTTTTCTTCTCTTATATATACTTTTTTATGTTACGGGGGAGCTGGGGGAACTTCGGATCGATTGCTACGGGATTCATGTGTGTAATCATGGTGATTGCCATGACCCGTATAATGGAGGGGGGTAATGTGTTTTTTATTATTCACAACATTAGTAGGGGGGTATTTTATTTTTTTCTTTGTAATCTATTTTTCTTTAATCTTTTTTCCTTTGCCTGGAAAATCAGGGGGGGTGGGGGGAGACACATAGCAACACGGAGAATTTTAAAAAGATTCCCCAAGGTACTACGGAAGTTGGAAAGTTAGGTATTACTATAGACTGGAGTAACCCTGTTAAAAATAATGACTAATTTACTGAATTTTTTAGGTTTTAATGTTAATGGGCTTAATGGACCAGTGAGAAGAAAAAGAATTTTAACATACGTTAAGAAAATGAAAATAGATATAGCTTTTAGCTGTATTCCACTTGAAAAAATTACATAATTTAAGAGATAAATATGAAATATTTCTGAAAATTTGGCGCCCTTATTTACAAAAGATAGGATTAAACATATAGGTGCTCCAAAGATAAAATTATTGGTTATTTGGGGAAAGAAATAAATATATATACTAAAGCTATTATGAACTCCATGGAGCATGTGGGGATCTTCCAATATCCAGGCATTCTTTCTTCTTTCTTTTTTTTTCTCTTTCAATAGGGATATGTTAGGGGGGAGGGGTTAAGGTGAGGGGGGAAGGGTTGATAATTTTTTTTCCTTCTGTAACCATTTGAAAATTCAATTAAAAAAATGTATTTAAAATAAAGAATGTAGTATCCATCACAATGGTCCGAGATCTTGTCAATTTGTGTATTTGCGAGGATCTGTGAATTGGATAATGTGGGCATAGGGTTCAGTGACACTATCTAGTTGGGAGAAAAGAAATGACTGATTGGAGTTCAGATCTGGGTGAAAGCAATTGGTCAGAATCTACAGTAGATGTCTATAATGAGTTTGGGTTAATAAGTTGTGAGCAAGCTATGTTGGCACCTGAAGCATAATGACTGTTGTGGGCTGCTCCAGCATGTTCCTGGTGCAAATGTAGTATCCATCATCAAGGACCTCCATTATCCAGGCCATGCTCTCTTCTCACCACTGCCATCAGCAAGGAGCTCAGGGACTGTTACTACCCTTCAACCATCAGGCTCTTGAATCAGCATGGATAACTTCACTCACCTTAACACTGATTCCACAATCTATGGACTCACTTTCAAGGACTCTGCAGTTCATGTTCAAGATACTATTTATATATTCGTTTGTTTGTTTGTTTATTATTTGTGATTTTTTTGTATTTGTTCTATGATAATAAATTTATTTTGAACTTCTTGTGCAACACTCTTATAGTGTTGTACTGGAGAGTCAGCCTAGATTATTGTGCTCAGACAAAAATACAAATTAAGCAAGGTGTGACTACAATGCAAGGGAGCAAATAAGAGAGCTATGGCTAAAAACAAAATTGCTTTTAGGGAAGTATTTTCCATTATATAAGCTACACACTTTGAGATGTGTTCATGCCAGCTTGTTAATCACATCATTGGAAAGTCTGTATTCACCAACACTAATCAGTGCAGTTAAACCTGCTGCTGATCTCTATGTTCCACTGCGGGCACATCAATAGCTAACACAGAATGTAGCTTTCACTTTTTCTGGCATTGCATGGCCAAATGCCAGCTTGGTACATTTGGAAATGAAGTTTCTTCCAAAATCAACTGTCAAAAAAATGTACATCAGTAGGAGTATTAAAGATTCCAAAGGGTTCGCGCTTTTTTGCAGGAATATTTTAATGGAAAATGTTCAGAAAAGTTTATAACCACAACAGAATATTAAGTTCCTTGCAAGTCAATTTCAATAAATATGCATCTTAACTCAATTAGAGGAAATTTGGTACTGTTTAATTTGAACTAATTTCAGTTTGAAGAATGGTCTGAAGACAAATGAACAATCCTATATACTGTAGGTGGTTTTAACCTACATTCAGCACTGAACATTCATAGTTCCTCAGCAATACAATCAGAAATCAATGATATTCAACCGACCCCAGACAGACATGCAGCAACTCTTGCCTGACTCGACTTGCTTCACGAAACTCAGCGATGAGATGTGAAAAAGAGAATGCTTTTGCGGCTTTAAAAAGGTTTCATCTTTTCAAGATAGAGTCCAAGAATAATATGGTCAATTAAAGGCCAGTGAGTCTGATGGCAGTAGTGAGTAGATTATTGGAAGGGTATTCTAAGGGTCTGGATATAAAGTATATGGATAGACAGGGCTTACCTAATTAGGGATAGTTAACTTTTGTGTGTGGTAAGTCTTGTCTAGCCAATCCAGTGCAGCTTTTTGATAATATTACCAGGAAAGTTGATGGGAGGAAAGGCAGTGGATGTTGTCTACACAGACTATAAAAAGGCCTTTCACAAAGTCCCACAAGGGAGGTTGGTTCATAACGTTGGGTTGCTTGGCACTCAGGTTGAAGTAGTAAATTGGAATTAACATTGACTTAACAGGAGAAGCGAGAGAGTAATAGCAGATGGTTGCCTCTGACTAGTGGTGTCCCTTGTTTTTTGTTATCTATGTCAATGATCTGGATGATAATATAGTAAACTGAATCAGCAAATTTGTGGATGGCACCAGGATTGGGGGCATGATACGCAGCAAGGAAAGGTATTAAAACATCATGGATAGATAGGGTCGTGAAGAGTGCCATTAGGACATCCATCTTCAGATATCAAAGTATTGTATGCGGGACCTGGGGGTTATGTTGAAGTTGTATAAGACATTGGTGAGGCCAAATTTGGAGCATTGTGTGCGGTTCTAGTCACATACATACAAGAAAGATATCAACAAAATTGAAAGGGTGCAGAGAACATTTACAAGGACATTGCATGAACTGGAGGCCGAGGGAAAGAATGAACAGATTATGACTTTATTTCCTTGAGTGTAAGAGAATGAGGGGGAGGTTTTATAGAAGAAGACAACATTATGAGGGGGATAGATAAGATAAATGTAACCAGACTAGAACGAGAAGTCATAGGTTAAGGATGAAAGGTAAATACTTAAAGAGAACCTGAAGGGAAGCATTTTCACTCAGAGGCTGGTGTGAGTGTGGATTGAGCAGCTGGCAGAAGTGATGGATGCAGGCTTGATTGCAGCATTTAATACAAGTTCAGATAAGTACATGAATAGAAGGAGAATGGAGGACTATTATCCAGGTGCAGGTCGATGGGAGTAGGTAGAATAACAGGTCGGCATGGTCTAGATGAGCTGAAGGTCCTGTTTCTGTGCTGTCGTGTTCCATGACTCTATGACTCTATCTTGTATATAAATGGCTGTCCAGTTGGACTGTGCAAATGCTTGGCAAAGCAGGTAGAACACTTCCACTTTCTGATGTTCTAGGAAGTTTCTCTGCTGAAAAATAGAAACACAGAAAACCTACAACACAATACAGTTCCTCAAAGCTGTGCCAAACATGTCCTTACCTTAAAAATTACCTAGGGTTACCCATAGCCCCTTATATTTCTGAGCGCCATGTACCGTCCAGGAGTCTCTTAAAAGACCCTACTGACCCTACTCCACCACCGTCACTGCCAGCCCATTCCATGTAATCACCACTCTCTGAGTAAAAAACTTACTCCTGACATCTCCTCTGTACCTACTGTCAAGCATCTTAAAACTGTGCCCTCTTGTGCTGGCAATTTCAGCCCAGGGAAAAAGCCTCTGACTATCCACACGATCAATGCATCATCTTATACACATCTATCAGGTCACCTCTCATCCTCTGTCACTCCAAGGAAAAAAGGCCGAGTTCACTCAACCTATTCTCATGAGGCATGCTCTCCAATCCAGGCAACATCCTTGTAAATCTCCTCTGCACCCTTTCTATAATTTCCACATCCTTCCTGTAGTGAGGTGACCGGAACTGAGCACAGTACTCCAAGTGGGATCTGACCAGGGACCTATATAGCTGTAACATTACCTCTCGGCTCCTAAACTCAATCCCATGATTGATGAAAACCAATGCCTTCTTAATCACAGAGTCAACCTGCGCAGCAGCTTTGAGTGTCCTATGGACTTGGACCCCAAGATCCCTATGATCCTCCACACTGCCGAGAGTCTTACCGTTAATGCTAAGACTACCATCATATTTGACATACCAAAATGAACTACTTCACACTTATCTGGGTTTAACTCCATCTGTCACTTCTCAGCCTAGTTTTGCATCCTATCAATGTCCCGCTATAACCTCTGACAGCCCTCCACACTATCCACAACACCTCCAACCTTTGTGTCATCAGCAAATTTACTAACCCATCCTTCCACTTCCTCATCCAGGTCATTTATAAAAATCACAAAGAGAAGGGGTCCCAGAACAGATCCCCAAGGCACACCACTGGTCACCGGCCTCCATGCAGAATATGACCCATCTACAACCACCCTTTGCCTTCTGTGGGCAAGCCAGTTCTGCATCCACAAAGCAAGGTCCCCTTGGATCCCATGCCTCCTTACTTTCTCAATAAGCCTTGCATGGGGTACCTTGTCAAATGCCTTGAGGAAATCCATATACACTACATCTACTGCTCTACCTTCATCAATGTGTTTAGTCACATCCTCAAAAAATTCAATCAGGCTCATAAGGCATGACCTTGCTTTGACAAAGCCATGCTGACTATTCCTAATCATATTAGGCTTCTCCAAATGTTCATAAATCCTGCCTCTCAGGATCTTCTCCGTCAACTTACCAACCACTGAAGTAAGACTCACTGGTCTATAATTTCCTGGTCTATCTCTACTCCCTTTCTTGAATAATGGAACAACATCCGCAACCTTCCAATCCTCCGAATCCTCTCCCATCCCCATTGAGATGCAAAGATCATTGCCAGAAGCTCAGAAATCTCCTCCCTCACCTCCCACAGTAGCCTGTGGTACATTTCATCCAGTCCTAGTGACTTATCCAACTTGATGCTTTCCAAAAGCTCCAGCACATCCTCTTTCTTAATATCTACATGCACAAGCATTTCAGTCTGCTGTAAGTCATCCCTACAATCATCAAGGTCCTTTTCTGTAGAGAATACTGAAGCAAAGTACTCATTAAGTACCTCTGCAATCTCTTCCGGTTCCATACACACTTTTACACTGTCACTCTTGATTGGTCCTATTCTCTCACATTTTATCCTCTTGCTGTTCATATTCTTGTAGAATGCCTTGGGGTTTTCCTTAATCCTACCCAACAAGGCCTTCTCATGACCCCTTCTGGGTCTCCTAATTTCTTTCTTAAGCTCCTTCCTGCTAGCCTTATAATCTTCTAGATCTCTATTATTACCTAGTTTTTTGAACCTTTTGTAAGCACTTCTTTTCTTCTTGAATAGATTTACAACAGCCCGGTTCCTGTAACCTACAATCCTTTCCCTTTCTCATTGGAAGGTACCTTTGCAGAACTCCATGCAAATATCCCCTGAACATTTGCCACATTTCTTCTGTACATTTCCCTGAGAATATCTGTTCCCAATTTATGCTTCCAAGTTCTTGCCTGATAGCCTCATAATTCCCCCTATTCCAATTAAATGCTTTCCTAACTTGTCTGTTCCTATCCCTCTCCAATGCTATGGTAAAGGAGATAAAATTATGATCACTATCTCCAAAATGCTCTCTCACTGAGAGATCTGGCTTGTAGGCATATCTAAATATTGTGTCAAGAAACCTTCCTGAACACACCTTACAAACCCCAACCCATCTAAACCCCTCACTCTGGGGACATGCCAATCGATATTTGGGAAATTAAAATCTCCCATAACAACAACCCTGTTATTATGACATCTTTCCAGAATCTGTCTCCCTATCTGCTCCTCAATGTCCCCGTTACTATTGGGTAGTCTATAAAAAACACCCAGTAGATTTATTGACCCCTTCCTGTTCCTACCTTCGAACCACAGAGACTCTGTATACAATCCCTCCATGTCTTCTACCTTTTCTGCAGCCATGAGACTATCTCTAATCAATCGTGCCATGCCCCCACCTCTTTTGCCTCCCTCCCTGTCCTTTCTGAAACATCTAAAGCCTGGCACTCGAAGTAACCATTCTTGCCCCTGAGCCATTCAAGTCTCTGTAATGGCCACAACATCATAGCTCCAAGTGCTGATCCACACTCTAAGCTCATCCGCTTTGTTCGTAATACTCCTTGCATTACAATAAACACATCACAAACCATTGGTCTGAGTGCGTCCCTTCTCTATCACCTGCCTATCCTCCCTCTCACAGTGTCTTGAAACTTTCTCTATTTGTGAACCAACCACCTCTTCCTCCCTCTCTTCAGTTTGGTTGCCACCCCCAAGCAATCCTGGCTTAAACTCTCCCCAGTAGCCTTTGCAAATCTCCCCACCAGGATATTGATCCCCCTGGGATTCAAGTGCAACCCATCCTTTTTGTGCAGGTCACTCCTGCCCCAAAAGAGGTTCCAATGATCCAGAAATCTGAATCCCTACCCCCTGCTCCAATCCCTCAGGCACACATTTATCCTCCACCTCACTCTATTCCTATATTCATTGTCACATGGCACAGGCAATAATCCCAAGATTAATACCTTTGCAGTCCTGCTTCTCAACTTCCTTCCTAACTCCCTGTAGTCTGTTTTCAGGACCTCCTCCTTTTTCCTACCTATGTCATTGGTACCAATATGTACCACGACCTCTGGCTGTTCTCCTTCCCACTTCAGGATATCGTGGACAAAATTAGAAACATCCCGGACCCTGACACCTGGGAAGCAAACTACTATCCATGCTACTTTCCTGCATCCACAGAATTGCCTGTCTGACCCCCTAACCATAGAGTCCCCTATCACTGCTGCCATCCTCTTCCTTTCCCTACCCTTCTGAGCCACAGGGCCAGACTCTGTGCCAAAAATGTGACCACTGTTGCTTCCCCCAGGTAGGCTGTCCCCCCCAACAGTGCTTGCTCTTATTATCAAGCGGTACAGCCACAGGAGTGCTCTCTAGAGTCTGACTCCTGCCCTTCCCTCTCCTGACTGTTACCCAATTATCTGTCTCCCAAGGTCCCAGTATGACTACCTGCCTATAGCTGCTCTCTATCACCTCCTCACTTTCCCTGACCAGACGAAGGTCATCGAGCTGCATCCCCAGTTCCCTAACACGGCTCTTAAGGAGCTGCAGCTCGACACACCTGGTACAGATCTGGCCATCTGGGAGGCTGGGTGTCTCCAGGACTTCCCACATCTGACACCAAGCACAGAACACCGGCCTTACACACATTCTTCATGTCTGTATTCTACACAGGCAAACTACCTGGCCTCAACTCGTTATCACTGAAGCCCCGTTGAGCCAAAGCCTTCCTATTCTGTCTCCCTCTACTCCGTTGCCCGCTCCTCAGAAGCCCACTCTATAAGGCCGTCTCCTTTTATACTCTTCTCGCTGTTCTCACTCACTGACATACATGTGCTTGTGCAGTCGTGCCCCGATCAAATCGCTGAAGAAATAAGATGCAATGTAAAACGATGTTTTTTGTGGGACTGAGGATGAGAACTGCAACAGAGGCTGCAGACCTGGTTAATGTCATGTCAGAGACCATATAGTAGCAGATGAGCTAAGAGGATGTCTGACTAGATGTGATTGGACAATATTCATTCTAATAAGCAAATTGGAAATTGACATCTGAGGCGCATAGCCAAGGTATCACAAAATAACTGTTCAAGATTCATGTCATTCTGTCTTCCTGTGACAACAGAAGTTCTGGTCTATCCATGCTTATACAATCATTTGAATAAAGAAGCCTTTTCTTTGCATATATGAAAATGTAATGAAATTTAATCAAAATCTAGTTTAAATGTTATTTGAAGAAAGGGAGCATTGATGGAATAATTAGATATGAAATCTAAAGTGGTCATGGTTGCTGGAACAAATTACCTTCACTCATTCAAGACATTCTTATAATTGCTTTCAATAACTAACTTCAATTCAATTCATTTTTATGAATTATGCTCATTGTAATAATTCTAAATGTAAATTCTAAATTTAAAATGTAATAATACATTTTAAATGTATTATGTGCACCAGAAGATTCATGTTTAGTTTCAAATTTTTACTTCATCATAGATATTCTTTATTTCACCTTTGGCTTCAGCTGTCAGAGCCTCTACTTTGGAATTCTTTGCTCCTCTTTCTTTAAATCCATCTTTCATTTCATCTTTCAGTTCTCCATCTCTCCATCTTTCTGTTTCTTTAAATCTTAGCTCTTTGTTCAGCATTTTGTCCTTCATATTTCCTGACATGACTCAAAGTCAAGTTCAATTTAATAATTATTCCTGAGAAGATTTGCTATGTTATGTGTACTGTTTAAAAAATCTGAAAAGCAAAAAGCTGTGGATGCTAGAAATCTGAAAAAAAAACAGAGAATGAATTTGTCAAAATCTGTAGAGAGACAAAATGAACATATTGGTGTTCTTTCCAGCAGCTCCAACATTGAGGACATGGCGGACAAAATCCAGCAAGTATTGTTGTCCCCCTAACATCACCACACCTTTGCAACAAACAGATCAGACTGCTTTTATTATGTTTTATGTTTACTATTAGCAGCTCGTAAGAAGGCCACGCATTTCTGAAAACTCTCAATATTCAAACACAGAGTTGAGGAAATCTCAAAACATTACAACAACTACAACAATGCCTTTCGGAATGATGTAACCCATGCTCACTTTTTGGACATGGAGGACATGCTGAAGGGATTTTTCTGACGCAAAATGTTAAGACAGGCGGTTGCATGGAATAACCTCGTAGCATACCAGAAAAAGCCTTATAAATCCTTAACAGTCAATATCATCCTGGGTTTAGCCATCGTTCAAAATTACGAAAGATTTGAATCTTTTTTAATGCCATTAATGTGTAGAACCATTTAATAATTAGTAATGATCAATTAACAATAAAACAGACCATTGAAAATTTAAAACTATAAATAATTTACAAATACTTTAAAATAAACTCAGTGGGTTATGATCAAAGAAAAAATGGCTGGATTTGTTTAGCACCTTAGTGCAAGGATGTTTCTGAGATGCGCTAAAAATCAAATTTACAAAAATTAGTAAAAATAGTGACTAGAAAAATGCCAACATTTACAAAAAGATATAAGAAAACAGAATAATAGCTCGGTACTTATTCCAGTCCAGTGTGAATAGCCCCATAGCCCCAATCTCTCTCCCTCACTGAGGGCAAAGAACTCTTTACCATCTTTAATTACCCACAAAGGTAACTTAAGACGACACATGAATTAGAATATGATCCACCCCACAAAGTAGTTACAATCATAGTACAAAATTAACAGAAATATCTACATTAAAATACAGTATACAAGCTCATTTACATATGCATGTATATATTTACATATCACCATTACTAAAGAAAAGCAGGTACAAGATTCTGAGTTGGATGATCAGCCAAATGCGGTGCAGGCTCGAAGAGCCAAATGGCCTACTACTGCACCTATTTTCTATGTTTCTATGAAATGGGACATTCTGCTGTGTGTGGAGGGAAAGGCACCACAAAGCCAATGTGAGGACATTAGCTCGGGTTAGGACCCATTATGAGAATATATGGAGAAAGACAATGAAGTTCACATACCCAACGCAATGACAGCAGAATGAAAAGGCGGGGGGGGGGGGGTGTACATGCATGTGTAAGGAGTGCGTTCGCGGACTGTTCTCCATCACATTCACTCAAATCAAAAAGTATAACTTATTTTAAATTTATCTTCCTCCTTAAAACCATTGTTCTCCCTTAGAAAGAATGGGCGCTTATACACTAACAGATTGACTGATGAAGAACTACAGCAAGTTTGTACTCTGTCAATGGGCCCAACGTGAAGTCAAACATCAGATCGCAAGCTGGGTTCATCCAGCATGCTTGGAGATTTGGATTCACACTGAAGTTCCAAACTTCCTGACACTGAGGTTAAATTCCATTGGTTTTTCCCAACCTAAGTTTAAATATACGCATCTTAAGCTTTATGCATTGGTACTTTGCTTTAGAACTTCATGGGAACTCTTTAACAAAAACTATTTTCCTAAAATAACCCATGGAATGCACTCAATAAATATGCTCATGTCATAGCTATTAATCTTTTAGTGAGAACACTATAAATCAATAAAATAGGTATTTGCTACAAAGAAAAGAGAACATTTAAAACCATAATCAATCTAAAAAGATACCATCTAAACGTATACAACAAGGCCAACTATTGTATAATGATCTTAGCACTGAATGATTTACAATTGTGACCTTTAGGCTTAATTGCAAGACATTACATAGGTTCATAATCTTAGTTTCAGCAATTAACTTTAACAGGAAGCCATTTCTGAATGGAAAAACTGATGGATATCCTGAAATGATTCATATCTAAATTTACCTAAAGATTCAGCTACAATTATATTGTAGATATTCAAGGTACATAACAATCAAGTCTTCACATTAGACTCATGTGCTGTCACTGTTTATGTGTACAGTAATTATTTTTCACTATACATTACATAATTATATGAGCATAGTACTGCAACTGGACATATGAGGATTTGACTTGTGCTCCTCAATTGTCAGCCTACCTTCCCAATTAATTTTAATGTTCAGCATTTCCTCCTAATGGATGAAAAAGCACATACGGAATATATAGACATAAAATGTAGTATTTACTGAACATATTTTTTCTTGCTATTCAATTGCCAATAGCCAGCTGTATCACTTATCAGGAATATGCCATAATTGTTAATCATTTAGTAAGGATAGCTTCTTACATCAACACAAACCTAACAACAAATTAAACTCTACCATACTGAATAGTAAATCAACAAAAAAAATCAATGCACATCAAAAGCCAACACTGAAGAAAAGATGCCATAAGTCTAAACATTAAACCTTTGTGAAATAAAAACAAACAGTAACTCAACATTAATGACATTCAACTGTAACTTCATGACATGGTTTTGACAATGGTTATAAAGCATTTTTGTTGCTTTCATGCATTGGATGCTTAATCAGTATAAATGTATTTTTTTCCTTTATGATTGCACATGCCAGACAGGTATCCATTTTAGGACATTTTATAGCATTCACAGGAGAGCACTGCCTACTCATTATACCAAACTTCCTAATATATAGAACGTTTTCAAGGGCAGGGATAATTTATGCTCCTTCTCTGTCAGGCACAAGAATTGCTGTATTAATGCTCTAAGACTAATGAATTTTTAATTGTCTTCTGCCATGGCCTAAACTACCTGAGACGTATAACTAAATAAATGAAAGCTCTCTGCTGTGTGTGAAGTCAGCAGATCATTATTCCACCAAAGCCCCATATACTGTATTCCCAAAATGCTCAAGTGGACATCTGCATGTTAGAGGCCACTGTAAATTCCCACCAACCCTTGATGCTTCTCATCCTCTGAAAATAGAATGGATTAGTATTATATTTATTCAAAGAACAGTGGAGATGCTGGGAAAAAAGTTGTAAAGTTATAGGTCTTCAGAAAACCAAATAATAAAATGGAATTCAAAGCAGCAGTAAGATATTGCAAGCACCGTTGCTGAAAGAAAAAAAGGTGGAACAAATTAGATAGAGTTGCAGAGTCATAGAATACTACAGCACAGAAACTGATCCTTTGGCCCATCTAGTCAATGTCTAAACATTAATCTGTCTACTCCCATCAACCTGCTTCCAATCCATAGCCCCCCAGACCCCTCCCATCCATGTACATATCCAAATTTCTCTTAAACGTTGAAACCGAGCTCACATTCACCACCTGCACACTCTCACCACCCTCTGAGTGAAGAAGTTCCCCCTCATGTTCCCCTTAAACAGTTCACCTTTCACCCTTAACTCATGACCTCTAGTTCTAGACTCAGCCAAAACTTAGTGGAAAAAGCCTGCTTCCATTTAACCAATCTATACCATCATAATTTTGTATATCTTCTTCTCAGTCTTCTATCTTTTAGGGAATAAAGTCCTAACCTATTCAATCTTTTCTGATAACTCAGGTCCTCCAGTCCTGGCAAAATTGGTGAAATTTTTACAAGCAATACACACAAAATGCTGGTGGAACACAGCAGGCCAGGCAGCATCTATAGGAAGAAGCACAGTCAACGTTTCGGGCCGAGACCCTTCGTCAGGACTAACTGAAAGAAAAGATAGTAAGAGATTTGAAAGTAGGAGGGGGGAGGGGGAAATCCGAAATGATAGGAGAAGACAGGAGGGGGAGGGGTAAAGCTAAGAGCACTTCGTCACACCCTGAGGATTTATCTACCTTAATTTTCCTCAAGACTGCAAACTGTGGTAAACGACATAAACCTGTCTGGACACGCCCCCACTGCTGACTGCTCCTGTGGCTCCTCCCACAGACCCCGGTATAAAGGCGATTGAGGCCTTAGCCCTGCCCTCAGTCTCCAGGATGTAGTATTGGTGGTCAGTTACTGCTTGTTCTTTCTTCCAGTCAATAAAAGCCAATATCTCGGAGAGTTATTGATGGTGCATCACAAACACCTCCTCCTCTGTGGTCTGTATAGAGCCTATGATCTTGCTGATTCATTGCCTCACATCTATAGACTCTATGTCTATCTCCCAAGTAAATACAGTTGTAAAAAATCAATTTAAAATCTGTCCCATTTCTTTCATCTCTATGCATAGATTCCCATTCTAATCTTCTAGATGACCAATTTTGTCCCTTGCTGTCCTTTTGCTCTTAGTATATCTGTAGAATTCCTAATGATTCTCCTTCAACTTGCCTGCTAGGGCAACCTCATGTCTTCTTTTAGAACTCCTGATTTCCTTCCTAAGTGTTCGCTTGCATTTCTTATACTCATCAAGTATCCTATTTGTTCCTGACTGCCTATACCTGCGCTACACCTCCTTCACTTTCTTAACCAGGGCCTCAATACCTCTTGAAAATCAACATTCCCTAAACCTGTTATCTTTGCCTTTTATTCTGACAGGGACATACAAACTGAAACCCTCCATATTTCACTTTTGAAGGCCTCCTATTTACCAAGTACACTTTTGCCTGAAAAACAACCTGCCCCAAATCACATTTGCCAGATCCTTTCTGATGCCATCAAAATTGGCTTTTATCCCATTTAGAACCTCAGTCTGAGTAGCTGAACTATCCTTTACCATAATTATCTGGAAACTAATGGCATTATGATCATTAGATACAAAGTGTTTCCCTACTCAAGCTTCTATCACCTGCCTTGTCTCATTCCCGAATGGGAGATCAACTATCACATTCTCTCTAGTTGGCACTTCTATGTACTGATTAAGAAAACCTTCCTGAACACAAACTCTTTACCACCCAGCCCTTTTACAGCATGGATGTCCCAGACAATATGTGAAAAGTCAAAATTTGTGATCTACTATCACAATCTTAAGTTTCTTGCAAAATTCTGTGATCACTCTACAAATTTACTCCCCTCAATCCTGCAGAATATCGGGTGGTCTATAATACGATACATGTTATTGATACGTGCTACGATAACATGGTCATTCCTTTCTTATTCCTCAATTCTACCCATAAAGCCTCACCAGATGAGCTCTCCAGTCTGTTCTGACTGAGCACTGCCGTGACATTTTCCCTGACTACTATTGAGAAATATACCTGAAATATAATCACTATGTACTAGCTATTTACTACACTATGTAATCACTCCTATGTACTGAATATTACTATGTATTATTTTACTAGACACATTTTGCTATGTATTGTTTTTCTAGATGCCTTGTATTCTCTTAGCTACATACTGTGGCAGTTAAAGAACACCTGTTTAGCTAGCAGCACTATTAGCTGAAATGTACCCCATGTATTACACTCAGCCTTTGTTTAGTAAGAGATAACGGTGGCGGACAGGATGGTACGAGCAAGAAATGTAATGTGAGGGAGGTTGTCTGGAAAAATAACCTTGGCCAGGAATAGGGCCCCAATGCGAACTGGAAAGAAATAATGGTGGCACACCGAGAGCTAGGCAAGAGCAATTGATTAGTTAATATATAGATGATATGCAATTAAAAATTGATTGGGTATGCTGATGAAACTGAAATGTAACTGAGATAAGAAATTACTATAAAGAATGCTGTACACCGGAGCTCGGTGGGCTTTCGGTGACAAGTTCATTGATTGCCTCAGCCTTTGTTTGCAAATAAAGGTTTAAACTTCTCGAAGAATTGTCTGCGTCTCCTGGTCATTTCAAGTAACCACGACACTAGTAATACCACCATTAATCCCTCATGCTCTGTCACGACTGAAATAATGTAGCCCAGCAACAAAAATCTCACAAATGGCTACAATTACATAACTCCACATGCTGATCCATGCCCTAAATTCATCTGACTTTCCTACAATACTCCTTGGATTGAAATCTATGCAGCTCAGAACCATCCCACCATGTTAGAACTTTCAGTTCCTGACTTTGTGTGTAGACTTAACATCTTTCTCCACAACCACTCCACTATTGTTCTGGTGCTCTGGACCCCACCCTCCTCGCTAGGATACTAGTTCCCGTCCAATACAAATTCAGGTGCAAACCATCCCTTCTTTACAGAAGCTCTGCTTAAACCTCTCCCTCTACATAATATGGTGTCTCCTTGCGACTGTGACACCTAAAGCATGCCAACTGCCCCAGCTCACTTTTCTTAAATTCTCTCCCCCTCTACACAGTCTGGTATCTCCTCAGGACTGTGGCATGAAGAATGATCAAAGATTTGTATTTGCATCAACAGATCAGGAGCAAGATATTTACACATGACAGATGACAAGTCCCACACAAGTGCCAAATTGTCTGAGGGGACATCTACCTGACATTTCCATCTTGTCATGCTAACAAAATGAAGTGCTCAATATGATTGACAAGCCTGCTAAATTTCCCTGAGGGTGTAACAGGTAGAGCGTGAGGCAAACTTTAGAACACTTGCCAGTTGTCACAAGGAAGGAACGACACACGCAAACATGTGTCTTTCACCTTGAAAAGCTTGGCATATGAATTTACTTTAAAATCATGCGTGAAAATAAAGGGTCCCCAGTCTAAATTGATGCAATATTTTATTTTAATTCACAGGAGTCTTGGAAAGAGGACACAACATAAAATGAACTGAAATAGATAAAAAGTACCTCCATTGATAACACTGAAAAGCATATCCATGCAATTTATATTTTTAAGTAGAACAGATCTGCAATCTCCATTTTTCTTTTTCAATGTTGCTGAATCCTCAGGTGCAGCTAGCTTGTGTGCAATTCTCAGACACATTCTCATAGTTTGTGACACTCTTGCCACAAAATGCATAAAACGCAGTCAATCTAGAGTTCGGAGCGATCTACTGGCATTTCTAAATGGTGATGTTGTTGATAGTGTAGATGGTTGTTGTAGGTTACAATAGGACTTTGATAGGAAGATGAGCTGGCCTGAGAAGTGGCAGATGGAGCTGAATCTGGAAAAGTGTGCAGTGACACACTTTGGAAGGTCGAATTTGAAGGCAGAATACAGAGTTAATGGCAGGATGCTAGGCAGTGTGAAGGAACAGAGGACGGAGGGATCTTGGGGTCTACATACATAGATCCCTCATAGTTTCCGCACAAGATGGTAGGGTGGTTGAGAAGGTCTGTGGAGTGGTCTGCATTAATCAAGGGATTGAATTCAAGAGCAACAAGTTGATGTTACTGCTCTGGTCAGACCAACTTAAAGTATTGTGTTCAGTTCTAGTTGCCTCATTACAGGAACAATGTGAAAGCTTTAGAGAAAGTGCTGAGATGATTTACCAAATGTGCCTGGATTAGAGAGCATGGCTTATGAGGATACATTGAGGAAGCTAGGGCTGTGGAGCAAAGGGAGATGAGGTGACTTTACAGAGGTGTACATAATAATAATAATAGGCATAAATAGTTTGGATATCCAGAGACATTTACAGGGATGGCTAATATAAGGGGGCATAATTTTAGGGTGATTGGAGGAAAGTATAGGGGTAGATTTTTTACAGAGAGTGGTAGATCTGTGGAGAATCTAGTCAGGGGTGGTGATAGAAGCAGATACATTAGAACCTTTTAGGAAACTCTTAGATAGGCACATGGATGAAAGGAAAATTGAGGGTTATGTGGGAGGGGAGGTTTAGATTGATCCTAGAGTAAAATAATTTGAACAAAGACGAAAGTCTCACTCCAAGTAAGAACTGGAATCTGATTGAAAAACAAGGTGGGAGAGCAAAAGCCTGATTGGATGATGATGACTAACCAATCAGGTATATGGGGGTATAAATACCACTGGACTTGACATCATCCCTGATGAAGATGGCAGAGTTTGTCATCAAAACGTCAGTTGTAATTGATACCTGTACCCAGCTGGAAGCCCAAGAAGAGTTTATTTGTGATCTTAGAGTAGGTTAAAGGATTGACACAGCAATGTGGGCCAATACTGTGCTGTACTGTTCTGTGTTCAAGTAACAATGAAGGCACTGAACTTAGATACCCATCGATGTTTTAAACCGCTAAGTTAACTGCTTCATTGCTCTTCAATCCTAGAGCACTGAGAATTTGTCCATGATTCCCAAAAGTCAGATCTCCTGACTGTTCAAACCCAGTGCAAGCAGGAGGCATCAGAGGAAGATGCACTCTACCTACTAAATGGACAAAAAGCAAAGTCAAATCAACCAATTATTTTACTACTAGTACATGGTATACCGTAGAATAATTTTATTATGTTGCACAGCTTTAAATGGAAAATGCTACACAGTGCTGGACAAGATTTGTGAATAATTTTTTAAATATGTGAAATGTAATGAGAGACTAGGGTCGAAATAATCCATAATCACACAAAATGAATGGAAAGTCTCATCCAAGATATAAAGGCTAGATTGTAGAGTGGAGAGCAGTACTGGAGAAAATATTATCCCAACCAATATTGCAGCTCAGCAAAGCTGACAGTGTTTTTGCTTGAATATAGGATTCTATTAACCAGCATTCACTTGTCACCTACTTCCCCCCACCTGCCCTGCCCACCCCTCTGAAATTCTTTAGAGCTGAATAAGTCAAAAACAATATTACTGCAAGCCTTCCAGTCTCAGTAGACTTTCAGCGGAATTTGACTTCGTAAATTTCAGTGATGTTTAATTTTTTTTTAATCTAAATTATTTAGGTAACTTACTACATGAAGGAAACATCATCTTAATCTTAACTTGGATTTATCCATATACTGTTCATAGCCTAAATAGAGTTTAATTCAGGCATTCCTGTGAGACATTGGGTGATCTGGTTTGAATGATCTCACTTGAGAGAAATGATATTTATCCCAAACCTTGTCATATAATTGAGCAATGAACAGTCTGCTGGAGAAACTCAGCAGCAACCTCACAACGCAGTTACTGAGTTCCTCCAGTCAGTTGCTTGTTGCTCTGAGTCCTTTCATCCGCGATCTGTGTCTCCATGTAACTACATTGTTGTGACACTTCTTCAAGACTTATTGAGAAGTTTTTACTTTCTCTTCAACAGGAGTTGTGAGGACTTCTCTCATTCTTGCCCCTCTGTGATTTATACTGCTCCCCCAACAAATGCTGCATAACCCGTGAAGTTCCTCCAGCAAATTGTAAATTCCAGTAATTTGTAATTCCTTGTGCCTCCTTGTATCATTCACCCAACTCCAAACCACATTCAACACTCAACAAATCCCACCCATGCCACTGCCACCTATCCAAGTCCAAACCACATCCAGCATTCACCAAACCCTGCCTACAGCACAACCCCGGATCCAACTCCACTACATGAACACTGACCAAACCACATCCAACACTCACCAAACCCAGCCAACACTACCCCTATCCAACTCCAAACCACATTCAGCACTTACCAAACCACATCCAGTACTCCCCAAATCACATCCAACACTCACCAAACCCTGCCCACAGCACTGCCCCCTATCTAACTCCACCACATTAGCACTTACCAAACCACATCCAGTAATCACCAAATACCACCCACAGGATTACCCCCTATCCATCTTGAATTTCCAGCGCCCTCCAAACTCTCTCCCAAGATCTCATTGTTCTGGCTCTGACAAGGTCTTCCAAACAAAGATGTTTGGAAGCACTTTGCAAGTGCTGAGATATTTGCTCATTTGAAAATTTGGAAAATTCATCACTGTCCGTTTGATAAACTCCCATACCATTTGTTCAAAGTTAGTGTGATGTGCCTGTCTATATATTTCAAAGCAAATTATTAAACACAACATTTTTGTTGTGAAATTTCTCCAAAACAAGATAGTATCTCTTTAGTTTTATCATGGCCAACCCAAGCTAACTACCCGGATTAAACCTATCTGTCCTGCTGAGTTCCTCCAGCATTTTGTGTGTATTACTTGATTTCCAGAGTCTGCAGATTTTCTCTTGTCTGTACCCCCACTAAACCTCTTCTTCCCAAGCCAGCGAATAAGTTGAAAATCACCTTTCTTTTTCAGGGACTCGCTCAGAGAAAGTCCTCTCGTAACTCCACAGAGACTGAACACAAACTCAAGTGAAGGGCGGGCCAGCCATTGTAGGATAATGAGGAATTGATGAGGTACGTGATGAGCAGCTGTTGGAAGGTCAACTGTTCGTTGACTCAGGAATGGGTAGTGTCTACCTGTTGGCGTAATGCAGGTCCGCCCTTAAAGTTCGTAACATGAAACACGAGCTTGAGGCGACCCACTTTCTGCGCATGCGAACCGGCTCCCAAGTAGCCGGGGAGACGTTGGTAATGCACCTCCGACGTCATTTCCGCCCGGAGAGGGCGGGCGCTCGGGATTGAAATGCCGGCGCTGCGGAGTTTGAACAAACTAGTCTCGAAACGAATTACCGACTGTTTGTCGTTATTTCCAGCGCTGTGTGTAGCACATCGCTACAAGCTAATATATTTCTGCATTTTATGGGTGGGACTTATTCTGGTCTCACCTCCAAATCACAAAATGGAAGTTTCTGTAGGTGCCTCTCGCCTTACTGTGAATGATGGAGGCAGCTTCTCTCTGCATTTTCCCACCAGAAAAACCACACAGGATAGGTGGGAGCTTTTATTCTCTAAATCGGTCTGATTGTAGTCTGCTCAACACTAACCATCATCTCTGGACCTTAAGTTTATGAGAGTCAGAATTCACAACTGCAAATGTTAGAAATCTGGAAAAAAAATTGCAAAAGTGCCCAAATGCTCTGTAGGTCGGGCAGGTCCTGTGGGAAGAGAACTAGAGTTAACATTTTACATCAACGGCCTTTGATGGAAGATGGAATTTCCGGTGGTAAGTTCTGACAGAGTAGAGTGGCTGTTTCCTTTTGTCGGAGAATCTCAGGACAAGCAGTCTGCTGGAAAATCTATACCAAAGATGTATAGTCTTGAGAAAATGAGTCAACCAGTTTTGATGGAAGTGATAAGAAATTTCTTTAATCAGATGTGTGCGAATCTATGCAATTCTCAGTCTGACAGTTCTGGATCTAAGTCACACGTCATTGGTAACTTTAATAATAGATCACTGTTACTGGGCCAGTCTCCTGGCATTCCTGCCTAAAAGCATTATCAGAGTTTTGCTTGTCCTCACAGACTGCAGCAGGCAGAGAGGTCGAACTGACATCTAGGAACAGGCTCTGTGTAAGAGACTACCTCTCAATGCCCACAGCACTTAAAGAAGTTCAAAGTAACTGAACTGAATACCTTCAGCTGAAACAAATTTCAGGATGAATAGTATTAGGATTTGAAGCTTAAAGCAAAGTTGATTGTGAGACAATTGTTTCAGTTGATGGGAGCAACTGGAGGGACGAATGAAGACTCGAGAATACGTGACTCCAGGCAGATCAGAATCAGGTTTAATAGCACTGGCATATGTCATGAAATTTGTTGTTTGGCTGCAGCAGTACATTGCAAAATTTAATAATAAAAACAACATATTACAATGATATATAAAATTTTAAATGAAATAAAAGAGATAAAAGTACTGAGGTAGTGTTCATGGGTTCATTGTCCATTTGGAAATCTGATGGCGAAGGGGAAGAAGCTTCCAAGTAGTATAGCTTTGATCTTCTCCATGTTCGATTACAGGAAAGTTTGACTCATCCACAGCTCAATGTGAGCCAAGAAATCTCAAGTGAGCAAGCACTCAAGCAATAATTACATCCCTTCTCATATTACATAAATATCCAACTCATAAAGTGCAGAGCAAGTTCAGGAAATGTAAGCAGAAAGAAAAAAACAATAAAATACTTTTACAATTTCCATGTTCTAAGTGGCACCATTGTAGCTCCAGGTTTTAGTTAAAGACATGCCACTGGTTGAAATTTCTATTCAAGGGGTAGACCAGATGGTGGATATATGCTTAATGAGGCTTTCTGCAGAAGGGGCTACAGTGCAAAGATAACCAGGCAGACATTAACAGTGACTTCACACTGATAGTTTACTGCTCAACTGAGTGGCCTGCATAAGGCTACCGATATTTTCATCAATGGTTTTACTTAAATTGTCTCTGGTTGACTTTCCAACTATAACAGAAATGGAGGTGGTAAAAAGAAGGCAACTGAAGCAAGAGGCCAAATAAGAGAGAGGAGAGATTTAAAGGAAACCTGAATGGTAGGTTTTGTATTCAGAGGATGGAGGCTGTCTGGGATGATCTGTTACAGGAGTGTTGGAGGTAGATACAAATGCATTTTGTATGTAGATAGGAAGGATGTAGAAAGAGACAAGCAAATGGGATGAGGGTAGATAAGCATCACAGTTGAGACAGAACAAGCAAGTTGGTGAGGGTAGATAGGCATCACGGTTGAGATGGAAAGAAGGGGCCAATCAGACCTCTTCCTCTGCTGTATAATTCTACAATTCCATGACAGTAGCTATGGCACAGAAAAATGAAATATGTCCCTTCACTGAAATCTAACACCTGTGACAAGTACAACAGCATGGCAATGAAAGCACTGGCAATAATTGCAACCATGAATACAAGAGATTCTGCAGATACTGCAAATTCAGAGGAACTCAGCAGGAAAGGCTGCATCTATGGAGAATAAACTTGATGTTTTGGGCTAAGGGCCTCCATTTATTAGGTGATGTAATATGTAATATAAATGTTAGGAAGGACAAACCAATGATTGGATTTGACTACAGATAGAGCAGAGAATTAAGTTGTACCACAGAGGCAAAATTCAAAAGGGTGAAGAATACAGAATTGAAGGTGCTGTATTTAAATGTACATAGCATTTGGAATAAGGTGGACAAACTCGTGGCGCAATTAGAGTTTGGTCGGTATGACATTGTGGGCATCATTGAGTCGTGGCTGAAAGAGGGCCATAGTTGGGAGTTTAACATCAAAGGATATACTTTGTATCGAAAGGACGGGCAGGAAGGCATAGGTGGTGGTGCTGCTCTATTGGTAAGAGATCGAATTACATCTTTAGAAAGAGGTGACATAGGGTCAGAGAATGTCGAATCTTTGTGGGTGGAGTTAAGAAACTGCAAGGGTAAAAAAAAACTATTATGGGAATCATACATTGGCCTCCAAATAGTAGACCTCCAAGATGTGGGGTTGAGATTGCAAAGAGAGATGGAAAAGGCATGTAATAAAGCTATTGTCACAATTGTAATGGGGGGCTTCAATGTGCAAGGGGATAGGGAAAATCAGGTTAATGTCAAATCACAAGAGAGGGATTTTGTTGAATGCCTATGAGATGGCGTTTTAGAGCAGCTCGTGCTTGAGCCTACTCAGGGAAAGGCTATCTTAGATTGGCTTTTGCGTAATAAGCCAGATCTTATTAGGACACTAATGTAAAGGAGCCCTTAGGAGGCCATGATCATAATATCCCCAGCCATTCCCTGTTTGACCCGCTGTCATCCAGCAAAAGGTTCAGGACACTAAAAGCCAGAACAAACAGACTGAGGAACAGCTTCTACCCCAGAGCTGTGGCCTCCATCACACCACTCCCACAGAGCAATGACAAACTGTGAGCACACACAAGGACTCAAATACTTGCACTAACGGCACTTTGTGCATTACTGTGACATTCTGGTGCTGCTGTAACTTATTTTATGCTACTTATCTATTTAATACTGTTTTTCTATTACTGTCTTGTTTTTATTACTGTCTTTGTTTGATTGCCTGAGAGGAAGCCAAACAGAGTTTCATTGTACCTATGTATAATGACAATAAAGATCATTCAGTTCAATAATATGATTGAATTCATACTGCAATTTGAGAGGGAGAAGCATAAGTAACATATATCAGTACAGCAATGGAATAAAGCAAAGTACAGAGGCATGAGAGAGGAGCTTGTCCAGGTGGATTGGAGGAGGATAATGGCAGGGATGATGGCAGAATATGGCTGAAGTTTCTGGGAATAGGTCACAAGATGCAGGATAGACATGTCCCACAGACAAACAAGTTCTCAAATGGCAGCACTAGGCAACTGTTGTTGACAAGGGAAGTTAAGGACTGCATAAAAGCCCAGGAAAGAGCATATAAGGTAGCAAAAGTGAGTTGGAAGTTGAATGATTGGGAAGCTTTGAAAATCCAACAAAAGGCTACTTAAAAAAACTATAAGAAGGGAAAAGATGAAATATGAGGGCAAACCAGCCAATAATATAAAGCAAGATACTATAAGTTTTATTTCAGTTATATAAAGAATAAAGGGAAGGTCAGTGTTGATATTGGACCACTGGAAAATGATGCAAGTGAGGTGGTAATGGGGGACAAAGAAATAGCAGATGAACTTAATGGGTACTTTACTTCAGCCTTTACTGCAAAAGACACTAGCTGTGTGCCAGAAATCTGTGAGTGTCAGGGAGCAGAGTGAGTGTCATTGCTATTACAAAGGAAAAAGTGCTAGGCAAACTCAAAGGTCTTAAGGCGGATAAGCCACCTGGACGAGATGGACTACATCCTAGAGTCCTGAAAGAGGTTGCTGAAGCATTGACTATGCAGATGCATTGGTTATGATCTTTCAAGAATCACTTGATTCTGGCAAGGTTTGGAGGAATGGAAAATTGCAAATGTCACTCCACTCTTTGTGGAGGGAGGAAGACAAAGTAGAGCAAATTATATACTAGTTAGCCTAACCTCAGTGGTTGGGAAAGAGACCATTATTAAGGATGGGGTTTCGGGCACTTGGAGACTAATGATAAAATAAGTCAAAGTCAGCATGGTTTCTGTAAAGGGAGATCTTGCCTGAAAAATCTGTTAGAATTCTTCAAAGAAGTAACAAGTAGAGTAGACAAACCAGAGGCAGTGGATGCCAGTTACTTGGATTTTCAAAATGCATTTGATAAGGTACCTCACATGAGGCTGCTTAAAAAGATAAAATCATACGGTGTTACAGGAAATATTTTGGCATGAATAGAGGAATGGCTGACAGGCAGGAGCCAGCAAGTGGGAATAAAGGGGGCCTTTTCTGGTTGGCTGCCAGTGACTAGTGGTGTTCCTCAGGGGTCAGTATTGGTACCACTACCTCTCATATTGTTTGTCAATGGTTTAGATAACATTGTGGCAAAGTTTGCGGATGATACAACAACAGGTGGAGGGGTAGGTAGTGCTGAGGAAGCACTGCAGCAGGACTTAGACAAATTGGAAAAGTGGGCAAACAAGTGGCAGATGGAATGCAGTGTTGGGGAATGTAAGATAATGCAATTTGGTAAAAGGAACAATAGTGCAAACTCAGGTTAATTTACAGGTTGAGTCTGTGGTAAAGTAGACAAATGAAATGTTGGTATTTACGTCAAGGGGAATAGAATATAAAAGCAGGGAGATAATGCTGAGGCTGTAAAAGACACTATTCAGGCCATGCTTGGAGTATCGTCAACAGTTTTGGGTCCCAAATCTCAGAAAGATGCATTGTCATTGGTGTGAATCCAAAGGAGGTTCACAAGGATTATTCTGGGAATGAAGGGGTTAACATATGAGGAGTGTTTGGCAGCTTTGGACCTGTACTCCAGAATAATGTGTGGGGAGCTCATTGAAATCTACCGAATGTTGAAAGGACTAGATAAGGTTGAGGTGGAGAGGATGTTTCCCCTGGAGGGGTATCCAGAACTAGAAGGCAAAGCCTCAAAATTGAAGGGTGACCTAATAAAGCAGACGTAAGGGGGAATTTTTTTTTAGCCAAAGAGTAGTGAATCTGTGGAATGCTCTGCCACAGGACTGTGATGGAGCCTTGTCCGTGGGTATATTCAAAGCAGAAGTTAATAGATTCCTCATTAGTCAGAGCATCAAGGGATACGGTGAGAGGGCAGGTTATGGGGTTGAATGGGAACCTGGATTGGCCATGATGAAGTGGTGGAGTGGACTCAATGGGTGAATGGCCTAATTCAGCTCTTATGTCTATTGGCCTAATAGTCTTACTTGGACTGGAAAGGAAGGAGGAAGAAGCCAAAGGAAGAGGGCAGAGGGAGGGAGAGCTGTGTAAGCTGGCAGGTGATAGATGAAACCAGGTGAGAGAGAAAGTAAGTAGGGTAGGAGTCATAGCTATGAATGTTTTAATGTATCAAGCTCCTTCCAAGCTATTGCTGAAGATATTTGTGATACCTTGCAAGTTTCAATCCACTGATTGTGTAAGGAATTTTGTGACTAAAACATTGCGACTCTTGCTAATCAGAGGAGGCTCTCTATATTTCCTCCCTTTTGCCGTGGAGCTGCGATCTGAGTAGGCAAGCAGTTTTGCAAGGATTGCCATCTTGTCTTGTCCGTGGTTGAAGCCAGCAGCATCTGCATGCACCACACTAACTAGGAGATGTGCTTACGGAAAAGGGAAACCACTCGGTTAACGTCCAGGCAGTCTGAAACCACAGATAGAGAGGTCAGCGCTCAGTATCCTAGACAGCATCTGTGAGGCCTTCACTCTGCTACCTCCCTTTCTACCGAATGCAATTGACCTACTGCAACAATCCACAGGTAAGAGCCATCTGATATAGGCATGTGTCCAATGTGCCTTTAACAATGGCTTTCTGCTACACCGAGCATGTTGGGCCAGATAAATGATGTGTGAAAAAATGCTCTCACCATGAGACCCAGCAGCGGTGGAGCAGGGAAGCAAAGAGGAAGAGAGGAGGCAACTGAGAGAGTGGTCTTCTGATAAGCGTGTCTGTGAACAATTCATTGAATGTGGTGCCAGTGAGCACAACTCCACATTTATTAGACTTCCCTATTGCTTAATCATCCCAGCCACCACACAGCTATAATAACATAGTAAAAACCAAACTAAGTTAACCACCCTGACCTAAATCTATAAATCAAAGCATGCCATGCTGCAGTTAAGCTGAATTTAGATTTTGATGCTTTCAATATATCCTGCCTTCGAATTCTATAGCATCACTGCTTTTCTCAACAACTTTCTCAATTTGCTAACCTGTATTGCACGTTTTAATGAAAGCTCAGATCCCATTATTTCTCATCTCGGTTTAGAATTTTATTTTCCAAAACAGTGGGTGGTTTCCTCAGTCTTCCTTCCAAGATGCGCCACCACATTGTTCATTTCCTGTTATTAGGCTGTTCCTGTAATTATAAAATCTCCTGTGTTTTGTATCTTATTATTATTCTATTCTTTCCAAACCAGTGTCATTTGATAACGAAATTATTTTTTCAAATAAATTAGGTTGCAGAAATGCTGTATAATAAAATGCAAGCAAGGTTGAAGCTGTCATGAAATGATTGAATCTGACAACTTAACATGCATAAATGCTCTGTATTCAGAATGAAAGTGATTAGTGTGCCATGCCTAATCAATGTAAATGACTTATCTCTAAAAATTTAAAATGCAACCTTTGCAGGCAGTTAAATAGCCACAAGATTTTACTGCATTAATGACATCTTGAGAAGTCTCCCAGCTGGCAAATAAAAGGGCAAAAGCAATCTTTGATTCTCTGAAGATTTCCCTCTCAGAAGTGGTTTCTTATTCCAAAACAAGTGCAGTACAAAAAAAAATTACATGATTGATATTTCAGTATTTCTTCAATCTGAGGCATTGGAGCCATTACAGTTTTGTAAAGTTTTCATGGCAGCAAATAAGCCTTGGGATGTTTCAACACTGTACTGGAGGCTTTGATTGAGAAGAACAGAGATGAACACTATCCACAGGTGGCTTAGAAGTGTTAAATACAAGCCTAGTAGCTTTAAGAGTGTTATATTTTATACTAAAGGCAATAGTACAAAATAGTTTGAAGTGTTGTGTCCTATGGAGAAAATATTACACATAGAAAGTCTGTCAAGAATTTCCTATGAAGGTCTTAAGCTCACATGGCATTATACGGTGCAAATGTATTTGTCCTGCTTGTGTAATTAATAATGCTGTCTTCCAGATATAATGTTGCAGATTATAGATTACAGCAGGTATGGCAATTTTATTTATATTTAGGGATAGTCTGTTATGTTCTGGACATCCATGCCTTTCCCCTCCCTCCCCCCAAGCACTTCAGCAGTTTAATTGTAGGAATAGGATGAAAAGAAGCGGAAGAGAGCTGCTAAGATTAAGGGTCATGGGGGCAGGTTCCCATGCTTGGCAATGTGCATTCGTCCTAATACACAACTCTAAACATGGCTGAGGGATACTGCCTTCGAATATATAGTAAAACAGATTATACTGAATATTGTGATGAATAGCAAGTTTAGATTCTTAACAACTTGACTCAAATTGAGCATTTTAAAAATTTATCCATTTGATGATGTTTATAAGGGAGAAGGAAGATTCACATAGTTTAATATTATTGTAACAATAACTCATTATTGTAACAAAACAAAGCTAGGACTGAGACACAAAAGTCCAAGATTCTATTTCTGTGCTCAAGCCCATCTACATCTGTGGGAATTTCTTCTTGGGATGGAGCTACCAGTTGTGAAAGACAAGAAAGGATTCTATATGTCCAAACTACAAGTCTCTAAATACTTGTGACTCTGGTAGAAAGTGCAATCAAAGGCAAATGGAGGATAATATTTATCTTATGAAGGTTTAAGTTCAGAAGTGAGGAAACAAAAGTTCAATTTTATTGAGCCATGGTGATATAATAATCTAGAGAACCAAAATATTGATGGGAAAGGTGGTTAACCCCTAAGCTCTGTTACTATTCATCCCTCACTCGACTTAGCTAAAATGGTTTATCTGCTCATTATATTTGTTTCATACAGTTGCTCAGCTCTCCCATCTTTCTTCAATGGCAGAAGTGCATTTTTAGCTCTGACTGTATAATTGAAAATCCCAATTTTCTTTACTACAGTCTAAACTTTACCACACTAAAACTTTGAAAAGCTTAGGAATGCTACGACATGCTCCCAGCTGCACCAGCTTCGGCCATTTAGATGCTCTAACACTCCAGACTATGCATAACTGGCATGACCTCTTCAAGAGCTTAGGATTGTCCCGCTAATTGACAATCACATTTTGAGCACCAAGTATGGAGTATTTAAAGAGCACCTGAACTGAGGTTTGGCACTCAATCGTATGCCTAACTAGAGATATTGTCTAGCATTTTGTTTTTGCTCAGTTCTTGTTTCAGTTTTATACCATGTCTCGAGTCCAGACTCTGATACTCCAGCACTTGGGTCCAAACCATCCTCATCAAGGTCTCTCATCACAGTACGATTGAACCAGGCTACAGACAGGCCACAAGAAGCTGGCTTGTATTCAAGAGGCCAAAAGATTGAATTCCAGGCTGGCCAGGTAGTCTCTGTTCTTTTACCATTTAAAATTTTTCCTGACCACTGCAACCTGGGTCAAATATTCCAAAACAAGATGTCGTGTCTCATCAGCTCGATGAACCTGAAGGAGAGGAGCAACTTGCCACCATTTTGCCCCAGGCAAAGGTGATAATGCCAATCTATTGGAGAATAGATGAGCTTGTTTGCAAGAATCAGGCACAAGCGTGGTCCTCCAGTGAGGAGATTTATCGAGAATGACCGTTCACCCGTAGATTTCCAGGACCCTCAGGTTCCTCAAGACTTTGTCACAGGTTTTCCACTTTTCAGGGAGAAGACTGTCATCAATTTTCAAAGGCCAGCTGAATCATTGCCTTGGACAGGCTACCATCTGAGGTGGAGACGGCTGAAATTGTCCTGGACCAGGCCTTCAGAGTCCATGGTTCTCCAGTGGACATAGTCATGGATCACAGTCTACAATTCACATCATGTGTCTGGAGGACATTTTGAAGGCCATTTGGGGCAACAGCGAGTCTTTCCTCTGGGTTTCACCTACAGTCCAACAGTCGGACAGAATGGATGATGAACCAAGATATGGAACATACCGTAAAGTGCCTGGCCTCTGAAAGACCAGCCAAGTAGAGCAACCATTTGATGTGGGCAAAGGTCACCCACAACACTTTACAGCATTTGGTGCATGGGATGTCCCCTTTCGAAGGCCAATTTTGGTATTCTTTTCCACTTTTCCCTGAGTAGGAGGCCATGTTTGGGGTTTCTGTGACCAAAGATCTCATCTGACGCTGCAAGAAGAAATGGACGGTAGATTTTGTTAGCCTCTATCCAGAAGGCTGAAATAAAATCTAACTGCAAGAGAAGACAGGGACCACTTTTGCAGCCTGGGCAACAGGTACAGCTGTCAACTCAAGATTTGCCTCTCCAGGTGGAGTCTAGTAAATTGGCGCCCAAGTTCATTCAACCCTTCAAGCTTCTCAAAAAGTAAATACTGTACAGTGGCTTACACCTTGCAGCTCCCCAGACCTCCAAGATCAATCCCACTTTCGGTATTTCCAAGTTGGAACCTATGAGTACCAGCCCTTTAGCCCCACCACCATCAGTTCTACAGCCGCCCAGATTTGTTGATGGGGATCAGGTTTTCACTGTAAAAGGAATTCTGGATTTACCAACTTTTTGGGGTGTTTGGTAGTTTCTTTTGGACTGTGAAGGATTCGGACCTGAGGAACGGGGGTGCTGGGTTCCTGAAAGGGACATCTTGAATCCAACTCTCATCCATGACTACCATCATCGTCTCCCTGAGCAGCCAGGGCCATTAGGAATTGGCTAATTGGCTGTGGGGCGGTGGGGGGTACTGTCCTAGCACATATCCAACCACGCCATCTTCTGGCGTTTAGACACTCTGACTCCCCGGATCATGGATAGCTGGCGTGGTCCCTTTAAAAGATCAGGACTGTCCTGCTAATTGGCAGTCATGTTTTGGGTACCAAATATGGAGTATTTAAAGAGCACTTGAACTGAGGTTTGATGCTCAATCATAAGCCTAACTAGAGATATCATCTAATGTTCTGTTTTTGCTCAGTTCTGGTTCCATCTTTATACCATGTCTCGAGTCCAGACCCTGCTACTCCAGCACTTGGGTCCAATCCATCCTTGTCAAGGTCTCTCATCACAAGGAAAGTGTGCAACAGAATAATAACCATATTTAAAGCCTTAAATTATGAGATGATGTGTGGTTGCATAAACTTATACTCTCTTCAGTTTAGAAGTTTAATCATCATTTCAATTAGATGGTTTAAAAAGTTAATGGGATTCTAAAGAATTAAAGAAAAAGGGGTAATTTCCTCTTCAAACAAAGATGTATATGAAAATATTGGAAAGCAGTGCCTGAAACAAGCAGACTACTGACTGACTGACAATAGATGAAAGGTGGAAGAATCAGAATTGGGTTTATTATCACCAACATACTGTATATCCTGAAATCTGTTAACTTAGCGGCAGCGGTACAATGCAAAACATGAGAATATAGAAAATAAATAAATCAATTACAGTAAGTATGCATGTGTGTATTTATTAAATAAAAAATGGTGCAGAAACAGAAATAATAAAAATGAGGTAGTGTTCATGGGTTCAATGTCTATTTAGGAATCAAATGGCAGAGGGGAAGAAGCTGTTCCTGAATCACTGAGTGTGTGCCTTGGTGGGAACACACCTGAAATACTTGTGTAGTTTTGACCTCCGTGTCTGTGAAAGGATGTTCTTACAATGGAGGTGATACAGCATAGGTTCAACAGGCTGATTTGCAGATTAGCAGGACTAATGTATGAAGAGACATTGGGTCAATTGGATTACATTTACCAGAGTTTAGAAGAATGAGAGGGAATTTCATCAAACTATACAATCCTGGGCAGACTAGATGCAGGAAGAACGTTCCCAGTTATGGGAAAGTCCAGGACCAGGAGTATCAACCTCAAGTTGTGGGGTATACTCTTTAGGATGGAGCTAAGGGAAAGATTCTTCACCCAAAGAGTAATTCTCTACGATAGTAGATAGTTGAAGAAAAGTCACTGAATATATTCAAAGAGAAGTTAGAAATAATTCCATTTATGCTAAGTAGGTCGGAAGATTGGGGAGAAAGCAGAAACAGGGTAATGAATCTGGATAATCTACCATGTTATATTGAATGGCAGAGAAGACTCAAAGGGCTCATGGGTCAATCCTCTTATTTTCTATGTCTCGGTGAAGTAAGCTGCAATACAAGGTGGATCAAACACAAATCCCATTTAAGTTCCACTTACTCCACCAGCTGCATAATTTATTAAATGGGTATAAGAAATAAATCTAATAAATTGCTGCACTGCCTCTGATTCATATTCCAGTATTATTCATTGCTATTTTGATGACTCCAATAGTTTTGTAATAAGTAACAATAAACATTTATCACAATATTCAACTCAACTACAGCACAAGGCATTTATTTAGAATACATCTGTTGACAGGATGAGTTAGTCCAGCCACAGATCACTTGGTATTTCTGCTTTATTTCCGATGTTTGACTTTTGAATGCATTGCATTTACAATATGTCAATTGTTAATGTAAAATGCTTTGCTCTGAACTTCTAATAATCAGGATACAACACCAGAAAGATCAAAAATAGATTGAATAAAGGCCAACAAAGCAATAAGTAATATTTCAAGTGTGATATTAGTTAAGTCATGGAGACAGTCATGATCATCATATGAGACCAATTTGCTACTATCAATTTCATATTATGCAAAGGTTTGAAGATTACCTCATAAGATATCTATATTAGGAGCTAAGTTTCATTCTGAGAGATACCAGAGGTTCAATTGACTATTATACATGTCTTATAATTGAGAATTTCACTGACATGACATATTGAAATGTATACTAACTCCTTTCAAAGTGGCAATTCTAAAATAATGATCTCTTGTTCCTGATTCCCAACCAGGAAAGAGTTTCTCCCTTTTCAATCTATGAATACATTTCAGTACTATTTTCTTGTCCAGTATTCCAAGTCAGTTCAACTGATATCACTACTCCACAAACCACATGAAATACGTTTATTTCTGCATACTAATCCTAAGGGAAACTTCAACAATATCCTCCCAACTCATACTACTCTCAGCGGTGATCAAAAAAAAACCTCCATAACATCTCCTAAGGATCACATTAGTAACACGTATGCATTCCAGTTGTATTCCAAAGGTGAAATTTTGTTCACACTACAGCACATGGATTGTTTATATCCTAAGCAATCTTTGGCCATACATTTTTCTAACAACCATTACATTCTAAATCTTTCCTTACCAAATATTTTGGGAGTAGTTACCTTAAAAAATATGTTTTTCTTTAAAGTTTATTTCAAATAACAAATCAGACCAGAAGGGAAATAGCAAGTGCTTTAACAACCTTAGAAGGCAAACGATAATTAAAGAAAAGAGCAATTGTTAGGAATAGAGCTGATATTAAGGAAACGTGAATTAGAAGCAGGTGTAGGCCACTCAGCCCTTCAGTCTGTTACACTTTTTAATTGAATCTGAACTGATTGTAAGGAGTGGAGCGATAGTTTAATTGAATTCATGTTTTAAAAATATTCTTTCAATGACAGTGTTTGGATTGGATTTTGGCTCAGTTTAGGAAAACACATGGTTCACTTGAATTGGTTGAGAAAAGGCAGATCGAAACATTTTCTTTGATATAAACATACAAAATTTGTTGGAACATAATATTTGCTGAAGTTTCTTCAGTCAAAAATGCTTCAGTAAAAATCAACATGGCCCCAAACTTCCTTGAAAATTAAGCCAGATCACATTATATATTCAGAGGAAGGATTTCCTCAACCGTACTTAACCACCAACAATCTATCTTATCTACCTACTCCCTACAGTGTCAATGACACCAAGAGAAAGGAACAAGAATCGACGATCTAAAAACCAAACTTCTGTTTTCTCAGTTCAAAATAAAGTTGCCATGGGTCTGAAAGAATGGTCACACAAAGATGAGGTACATTTGCCGACTGCAAGAACATGCAAACCCCCATGAAGGAAGCGGCCTGCTACTGAAAGTGAATTAACCCCTGAACAAAATGTTGAAAGCAGTAGTCACACCCTAATATAAGGGTTGGGAGTGTCAGAGGGGTGCACGTTGATAGATGGGCACGAGATCTTTCTGAGTGTTAGTGTTTCCAATTTCATGATCATATGACGCAGGCATGTGTTGAAGTTGGTTCAACAGCAGGTCTAAGTTCAAAGTTCAAAATAAATTTATTATCAAAGTACGTACTCTACGTGTCACCATATACTAACCTGAGATTCATTTTCATGCAGGCTTTCACAGAAGGACAATGAAATGCAAGCAAATCAATTAAAAGCTACTCACAAACAGAGACTGACAAACAACCAATATGCAGAAGAAGACAAATTGGACAAATACAAAAAATGAGAAGGAAAAGAATTAATAAATACTTGGAACATGAGTTGTAGAGTCCTTGAAAGTGAACCTATGGTTGTGGAATAGGTTCAGTGTTGAGGTGAATGTGGTTGTAGACACTGGTTGAGGAGCCTGGCAGTTGAAGGGTAATGACTGGTCCTGAACCTGGTGATGTGAAAGCTATATAGTTCCCAATAGCAGCAGTGAGAAGAGAGCATGTCTTGGCTGGTGGGGGTCCCTGGTAATGAATGCTGCTTTCCCGCACCAGTGTTTCATGCAGCTGTTCTCAATGAAGGGGAGGGTTTTACTCATGGTGGACTGAGCCGTGTCCATTATTTTTTGAAGTATTTTTTATTCAAAGGCATTGGTGTATACAGCCAGACTGTATCACAAAATTTTAGATGTCATGCTGAATCTCCACAAACTCCTAAGGAAGTAGAAGCACAGCTGTGCTTTCTTTGTAATTGCACTTACATACTGGACCCAGGACAGGTCTGAACATTAAGTTGCTGACCCTCTCCACCCTGATTTCCAATGAGAACAGGCTCAGAAACCTTTGGTTTTCTTCTCCAAGCTCCAGACCACTTTGATCCTCTGCAATTTTCCTACTGCTGAAACAGGTCTACAGCAGATCCCTACTCCAATCTTTCCCTTTCAGGGTTCTTTTGAAGATCCTGACCTGGAGTTACACACTGACTATGGTTCCTTATGGGAATGGGACCCGCTCTCGGGGTTTCACGACTGGCTGTTAATCGATGTGCCATGGGCATGGCCCAAGAGCTTTGCTCACCTTTGGAGGTTTGAGATCTCATGGCTCTGGTGACAGGTGGATCGAAGGTCAGTGTCCTGGCAGGAGATCAGTGTGTCGTGGGAGTCAGAAGATCTAAGGCTGTGTGCCCAGAGATCTGAAATCATTGGGCATAGAGCCTGAAAAAAGCGACATAATGGACTTTTACCATGGTAAACCAGCAAGTTGTTTGTTATGTCTCCCTTCTCATTGTGAAACAGAGACATCTCTTTCTTCCTTATTAGGGAGAAAGAGAGAGAGCCTGTGATATGTCGAACACTGGGTGAATGAGTAGTCTTTGGGGTACTACAAGTCTGTGTCTTTGCTGTTGCTTTGCTCATGCTCGGTGACGGGTGCCGGTGCTTTTATTTTGCCGGTGGGGGGGGAGGGGGGATCATTGCTTGCTACCGCTTATGCGTGGAAGGGAGAGGAGCTGGGACGGGACTTTGAGGTTCTAACATTTAACTGTCATTCATTCTTTGGGGCACTCCTCTGTTTTCGTGGATGTTTGCGAAGTGAAGGCATTTCAGGATGTATATTGTATACATTTCTCTGCCATTAAATGTACCTTTGAAACCTTTGAGCAGAAGAGGCAATGCCCCAAGAGCATGTGCCGCCAGGATGAGGGGCAGCTAAAATCCCACTGTTACTGAAATCTGAATGTTTTCCTGGTATAATAAGATGGGCTCTTGACCTCACAATCAAACTAATTATGACTTTACACCTTATTGTCTACTTGCACTGCACTATTTCCATAACTGTAACACTGACCTGCGATGTGCCCTCTCTGTAATGGTAACACTTCATTCTGCATTCTGTCATTGGTTTACCTCAGCACACTGCCGTAATAAATTGATCTCTATGACCCAGTGTGCACAAGTTTTGCACTGTACCTCAGTACATGAGACAATAAGAAACCAGTTTACCATTCAAAATATGTACCACAACAACAAAGTGATAAGTCACTTTTGATCCCTGGCACTGTCTTCTTTCATTAGGCACCATTACCTGTTGTCATTTATTGACTCCTGCCTATCAGCCTATCTTAGATATTCCCTTTCATTCCCACCACCCCCCCCCCCCCCACCGCCCATCATCACTTTCTCTGAAGCTTGCAACTTGATTTATTTCATGCTATTTTTGGTCCCAATTAAGCTGTTATGGACCCTTATCATTCACTCATTTTGTCTCTTCATAAACGCTTCTTGACCTACTGAATTTTTCCAGTATTTTGCCACTTTATTTCACCCTTACATTTTCAATAGTTTTATTTTCTTCAGGAAAGTTCCGGAAGCTGTCACCAGCTCATCCAGGATATTTTCGTCACCTAAAAGAACCAGAAATATAGAATATAAAATGAACAAAACTATTCTGCTTCATTACTATTAGGCTTCAGATGGAGAATGGTGTTCAGTTCTGGGCACTGCATTTTACCAAAAACTTCCAGCCCTTGGAAGCGGTTCTGAAGAGATCTGCAAAAAATCACTAAGATGACAGCTGTTCTGGAGAAATGGAGTCTTCAGAGAGAAAAGGATGAAGAGGAGATTTGCTGGAGGTATTCAGAATCACGTATGTTCGTGATAGATTAAATAAGGGGAGCATTTCTAATGAGTATCTGGTTGAGAACCCAGAGCACAAATTAATGGTGTTCCACAAAACAGAGCTATTTCTTTAGTACATATTCTGAGTTGTGCTCTAATTAATTTTTATTTGTCCTCAAAGTAAAAAATTTAAAGGTGTACCAGAAACACAAGGAACAAAAGAGAGTTAAGAATTTAAAACAGGGGTTCCACAGACCTCTTGCTTAATGGTATTTGTCCATGGCGTAAAAATGGTTGAGAATCCCTGATTTAAAATAACTAATATCACGAGGGAAAAATCATTAGGAAAACTACTGAGACAAATCTTTCTGGTCTGGTGGTCTGCATTTAGAGTCCCAAAAGCAGCAACTGCAGAGTTAGTGGATGCATGATTGTCATCTCGCACAAATTCCTGTGATTCTGGAAAGGTCCTAGCAGATCAAAAAGCAGCAAATGTAATGCTGCTATTAAGGCCATAAGGCATAGGTGCAGAATTAGGCCATCTGGCCTATCAAGTCTGCTCTGCCATTCAATCATGGCTGATCCTTTTTTTTAATCTCCTCCTCAACCCCAGTTCCCAGCCTTTTCCCCATAACCCTTGATGCCATGTCCCATCAAGACCCTATCGATCTCTGCCTTAAATACACCCAATGACCTGGCCTCCACAGCTGCAAGTGGCAATAAATTCCAAAATTCCCCACCCTTTGGCTAAATAAGTTGCTCTGCATCTCTGTTTTGAAAGGGTGCCCCTACATCCTAAGGCTGTGTCATCTTGTCCTAAACTCTCCCACTATGGGAAACATCCTTTCCACATCTACTCTGTCTCGGCCTTTCAACATTCTAAAGGCTTCAATGAGATCCCTCACATCCTTGTGAACTCCAGCGAGTACATACCCAGAGCCATTAAACATTCCTTGTATGATAACACTTTAATTACTGGAATCTTCCTTGTGAATCTCCTCTGGACCTTCTCCAATGCCAACATATCTTTTCTAAGATGAGCGGAACAAAATTGTTCACAATATTCAAGGTGAGGCCTCAGCAGTGCCTTATAAAGCCTCAGCATCACATCCCTGCTCTTGTATTCTAGATCTCTTGAAATGAATGCTAACATGGCATTTGCCTTCCTCACCACTGACTCAACCTGCAAGTTAACCTTCAGGGTGTTCTGCACAAGGACTCCCAAGCCCCTCTAGATCTCAGATTTTTGTATTTTCTCCCCATTTAGAAAATAGTCTGCACATTTATTTCTACTACCAAAGAGCATGACCATATATTGTCCAATATTGTATTTCATTTGCCACTTTCTTGCCCATTCTCCTAATCTAAGTCCTTCTGCATCTTACCTATTTCCTCAACACTACCTGCCCCTCCACAATCTTCGAATCATCTGTAAACTTGACAACAAAGCCATCTATTCCATCATCTATATCACTCATATACAGCATAAAAAGAAGCAGTCCCAACACTGACCCTTGCGGAACATGCTGGCAGCCAATTAAGAAGAAAGGGAAAACGAAAACAGGGATATTATTAGCCAGTTAGTCTAAGATTAGTTTTCAGGAAAATACTAAAATCTGTTAATAGAGGTGATAAGCAAACATTTGAAATAAACATTAAATAATTAGATAGAATCAATGTGATTTTATAAAATGGAAATTTTCTATAATTTGCAATTCATTCCTTCTACAATACTAAATCAGTCTAAACTATGTTAGAACATAATGACACTATAATATTTATTTTCTACTGAGTTTAACAAATGTATCTGTGCCCTTTAAGGATATAACCAGCTGGACAAATAAAATGGAACAGTCAGATGTAGTAAATTTAGATTTCAAAAAGCATTCAATTGTACTGCATGAACACAGATTTATGGTTAATGAGCATGGATAGAGATTTGACTAATCGTCTGAAAACAAAGTGTTGAAATAAGCAGGTCATCCTCAGGTTGGCAAACAGCAGATTGTAGGGTTCTTGGGCATTTTGCAGTCGACATTAATAATTCATTAATAGATGAGGGTATAAGAATGGACAGGTAACTGGGAAGTAAGTTATGCATGGAACTCAATGCAAAGTCACACAAATAGATTAAACAAGTTGGTAAAGCATAATAAATTGATTATAAGTTTAAGCTTATCTAGTTTGAGAAGAGGAATAGAAATCTAAGTAGTGTGACATTAAATGTTTGTCTTTTGAAAAAAAAACAGGCTGTTCTCATAAAAGAAACACAGAAAATTAGCACCAGATATAGCAAGTAACTAAAAGGAAAATATTGGCCTTTATTTTGAAGTGTGCAGAAGACAAGAAACTCTTGCCTTCGATAATATGACTAAATATTGAACGTTACATCCAAATCACAATCAAGTTTATTATCTCTGACTTAAGTGTCAATGAAATTTGTTGTTTGTGGCAGCAGTACAGTGTAAAAGCATAAAAATGACTATATATTACAAAATAAATTATATTAAAGAGGGCAGTGATGAGGTAGTAATCTCAGATTCATGGACCATTCAGATGGCGGAGGGGAAAGAGGTTGATTGTGGGTCTTTTGACACCTATACCTCCTCCCCAGTGGTCATAACAAAAAACAGCATGTCCTAGGTGGAGAGGGTCCTTTGTAACCGATGCCACTTTTATTGAGGCACGGCCTTTTGAAGATGTCCTCAATGGGGGTGTAGTATTGTGCCCAAATGGAGATTACTGAGTCTACAATCTGCTGCAAGCTCTTATGATCCTATACATTGAAGCTTCCATACCAGACTGTAATGCAACCAGTCAGAAAGATCTGCACTGAAAAATCTATAGAAATTTGCAAGAGACTGTGCTGACATACCAAATCTCATCAAGTCTCTAATAAAGCTGATCTACTGCTGTGCCTTCTTCATGATTACATCAACATGTTGGGCACAAAATAGACCCTGTGAGATGTTGATGCCCAGGAACTTAAAGTTGCTCACAATTTTCACCGCTGACACCTCAGTGAGAGCTGGCGTATGCTCTCCTCACTTCCCCTTCGTGAATCCCACAATCAATTCCTTGGCCTTGCTGATGTTGAGTGCAAAGTTCTTGTGCAACACCACTCAACCAGCCAAACTGTCACATTCCTGTACGCCCCTGAGATTTTACCAACAACAACACTATCGTCTACAAAATTATATGCTTAACTACACAGTCATGAGTGTAGTGAGAGAGAGAAGAATAGTGGGCTGAGCACACATTGTTGAGGTGCGTCTGTGCCGATTATCAGTGAGGAGGACATATTATTACCAATCCACACCGACTGAGGTCTCCTAGTGAGGAAGTCAAGGTGCACCACAGTTGCAGAGGGAAATACAGAAATCCAGGTTTTGAAGCTTGTAAATGAGCACTGAGGACGATGGTATTGAACACTGAGCTGTAAAGTGATAAACCACAGACTGATTTGTGTTTTGCTCTTGTCTCACTGCTCCAAAGCAAAATGGAGAACCAGAGAGATTGTGTCCATTGTGTACCTGTTGAGGTGGAAGGTAGATTGCCACAGGTCCAGGTCCTTGCTCAGGCAGAAGTTAATTTTAACCATAAACATACACTCGAAGATTTCATCACAGTAGACGTGAATGCAACTAGGTAAAAATCATCGCAGCAGCTCCCCTGTTCTCCCAGGCACTGGAATGATTGATGCCCTTTTGAAGTGGATGGGAATCTCTGACTGCAGCAGAGAGAGATGAAAATATCCTTAAACTCTCCAGAGGTCAGCACAGGTTTAGAGCACTCTGCCAGGTATGCCATTGGGACCTGTCACTTTGTGAAGAGTCACCCTCTTGAAGGATGTTCTGGCATCCGCCTCCAAGAAAGAGATCACAAATTTTCCAAATACTGTAGGGATTTGCACAGGAGGAATGTTATTTTCTACTCATTTCAGCACATGCATAAAGGACATTGATGTCATCAGGGAGTGAAGAATCACTGCCATCTATGTTTATTTTACAGCAAATAGCACGCAAACCCTGTCACAGTAGTTGTGCATCCAGTTGTGTCTCTCACATCACACAGAATTTCCTTTATGCTCTCACAATGGCCTTCAATAGGTCATACCTGTCCTCCTTGACAGGTTCTGGATCTAACAGTCAGTGGATTGTGTATCTCCTGGTTCATCCATGGTTTGGGAAAATTTGCTATGTCCTCATCCACACAGGTCTTAATGAAATCACTCATGGCAGTGGCATATTTATTCAATTCAAAGATGAATTCCTGAACATGGTCCAGTCCACTGATTCAAAGCCATCCTGTAAATGCTCTCTTGCCTCCTTTGACAGCACCTTCACTGTCCTCATCACTAGTACAGTGGTCCTCGATCTCGATCTCTATACTGCTCGATCTCGATCTCTATACTCCTCGATCTCGATCTCGATCTCTATACTGCTCAATCTCGATCTCTATACTCCTTGATCTCGATCTCGATCTCTATACTCCTCGATCTCGACCTCGATTTCTATACTCCTCGATCTCGATCTCTATACTCCTCGATCTCGATCTCTATACTCCTCGATCTCGACCTCGATTTCTATACTCCTCGATCTCGATCTCTATACTCCTCGATCTCAATCTCTATACTCCTCGATCTCGATCTCTATACTGCTCGATCTCGATCTCTATACTCCTCGATCTCGATCTCTATACTCCTCGATCTCGATCTCTATACTCCTTGATCTCGATCTCTATACTCCTGGATCTCGATCTCTATACTGCTTGATCTCGATCTGTATACTCCTCGATCTCGATCTCTATACTCCTCGATCTCGATCTCTATACTGCTCGATCTCAATCTCTATACTCCTCGATCTCGATCTCTATACTCCTCGATCTCGATCTCTATACTCCTTGATCTCTATACTGCTCGATCTCGATCTCTATACTCCTCGATCTCGATCTCTATACTCCTTGATCTCGATCTCTATACTCCTGGATCTCGATCTCTATACTGCTTGATCTCGATCTGTATACTCCTCGATCTCGATCTCTATACTCCTCGATCTCGATCTCTATACTGCTCGATCTCAATCTCTATACTCCTCGATCTCGATCTCTATACTCCTCGATCTCGATCTCTATACTCCTTGATCTCTATACTGCTCGATCTCGATCTCTATACTCCTCGATCTCGATCTCTATACTCCTCGATCTCGCTCTATACTCCTCGATCTCGATCTCTATACTGCTCGATCTCGATCTCTATACTCCTCGATCTCGATCTCTATACTCCTCGATCTCGATCTCTATACTCCTCGATCTCGATCTCTATGCTCCTCGATCTCTATCTCTATACTCCTTGATCTCAACCTCGATTTCTATACTCATCGATCTCGACCTCGATTTCTATACTCCTCGATCTTGATCTCTATACTCCTCGATCTCGATCTCTATACTGCTCGATCTCGATCTCTATACTGCTCGATCTCGATACTCCTCGATCTTGATCTCTATACTCTTCGATCTCGATCTCTATACTGCTCGATCTCGATCTCTATACTCCTCGATCTCGATCTCGATCTCTATACTGCTCGATCTCGATCTCTATACTGCTCGATCTCGATCTCTATACTGCTCGATCTCAATCTTTATACTCCTCGATCTCGATCTCTATACTCCTCGATCTCTATACTGCTCGATCTCGATCTCTATACTGCTCGATCTCGATCTCTATGCTCCTCGATCTCTATACTCCTCGATCTCTATACTCCTTGATCTCTATACTGCTCGATCTTGATCTCTATACTCCTCGATCTCGATCTCTATACTCCTCGATCTCGATCTCTATACTCCTCGATCTCGATCTCTATACTGCTCGATCTCGATCTCTATACTCCTCGATCTCGATCTCTATACTCCTCGATCTCGATCTCTATACTCCTCGATCTTGATCTCTATACTCCTCGATCTCGAACTCTATGCTCCTCGATCTCTATACTCCTCGATCTCGATCTCTATACTCCTCGATCTCGATCTCTATGCTCCTCGATCTCTATGCTCCTCGATCTCGATCTCTATACTCCTCGATCTTGATCTCTATACTGCTCGATCTCGATCTCTATACTGCTCGATCTCGATCTCGATCTCTATACTGCTCGATCTCGATCTCTATACTCCTCGATCTCGATCTCTATACTCCTCGATCTCAATCTCTATGCTCCTCGATCTCGATCTCTATGCTCCTCGATCTCGATCTCTATACTCCTCGATCTCGATCTCTATACTGCTCGATCTCGATCTCGATCTCTATACTGCTCGATCTCAATCTCTATACTCCTCGATCTCGATCTCTATACTCCTCGATCTCGATCTCTATGCTCCTCGATCTCGATCTCTATGCTCCTCGATCTCGATCTCTATACTCCTCGATCTCGGTCTCTATACTCCTCGATCTCGGTCTCTATACTCCTCGATCTCGATCTCTATACTGCTCGATCTCGATCTCTATACTGGTCAATCTCTATACTCCTCGATCTCGATCTCTATACTCCTCGATCTTGATCTCTATACTGCTCGATCTCAATCTTGATCTCTATACTGCTCGATCTCGATCTCTATACTCCTTGATCTCGAAATCTATACTCCTCGATCTCGATCTCTATGCTCCTCGATCTCGATCTCTATACTCCTCGATCTCGATCTCTATGCTCCTTGATCTCGATCTCTATACTGCTCAATCTCAATCTCTATACTGCTCGATCTCAATCTCTATACTCCTCGATCTTGATCTCTATACTCCTCGACCTCAATCTCTATACTCGATCTTGATCTCTATACTCCTCGATCTCGATCTCTATACTGCTCGATCTCGATCTCTATACTGCTCGATCTCAATCTCTATACTCCTCGATCTTGATCTCTATACTCCTCGATCTCGATCTCTATACTCCTCGATCTCAATCTCTATACTCCTCGATCTCTATACTCCTCGATCTCGATCTCTATACTCCTCGATCTTGATCTCTATACTGCTCGATCTCAATCTTGATCTCTATACTGCTCGATCTTGATCTCTATACTCCTCGATCTCAACCTCGATTTCTATACTCCTCGATCTCAATCTCTATACTGCTCGATCTCGATCTCTATACTCCTCGATCTCGATCTCTATACTCCTCGATCTCAATCTCTATACTGCTCGATCTCGATCTCTATACTCCTCGATCTCAATCTCTATACTCCTCGATCTTGATCTCTATACTCCTCGATCTCGATCTCTATACTGCTCGATCTCGATCTCTATACTGCTCGATCTCGATCTCTATACTGCTCGATCTCAATCTCTATACTCCTCGATCTCTATACTCCTCGATCTCGATCTCTATACTCCTCGATCTTGATCTCTATACTGCTCGATCTCGATCTCTATACTCCTTGATCTCGATCTCTATACTCCTCGATCTCAATCTCTATACTCCTCGATCTCAACCTCGATTTCTATACTCCTCGATCTTGATCTCTATACTCCTCGATCTCGATCTCTATACTCCTCAATTTCTATACGCCTCGATCTCTATACTGCTCGATCTCGATCTCTATACTCCTCGATCTCGATCTCTATACTCCTCGATCTCGATCTCTATACTCCTCGATCTTGATCTCGATCTCGATCTCTATGCTCCTCGATCTCGATCTCTATACTCCTCGATCTCGATCTCTATACTGCTCGATCTCGATCTCTATACTCCTCGATCTTGATCTCGATCTCTATACTGCTCGATCTCAAACTCTATACTCCTCGATCTCGATCTCTATACTCCTTGATCTGGATCTCTATGCTCCTTGATCTCGATCTCTATACTCCTCGATCTCGATCTCTATACTGCTCGATCTCGATCTCTATACTCCTCGATCTCGATCTCTATACTCCTCGATCTCAATCTCTATACTGCTCGATCTCGATCTCTATACTCCTCGATCTCAATCTCTATACTCCTCGATCTTGATCTCTATACTCCTCGATCTCGATCTCTATACTGCTCGATCTCGATCTCTATACTGCTCGATCTCAATCTTTATACTCCTCGATCTCGATCTCTATACTCCTCGATCTCTATACTGCTCGATCTCGATCTCTATACTGCTCGATCTCGATCTCTATACTGCTCGATCTCGATCTCTATACTGCTCGATCTCAATCTCTATACTCCTCGATCTCAATCTCTATACTCCCGGTTGGAGCACAGCCAGGTGAAGGATGGCACAGTAAGCATTCTTGATGGTGGGGTAACAGTGATTGAGTGTGCTGGCTGCTCTGCAGGCCCATTTGATCGCCATATTTAAGAAAGTGCACAGAGGCAATGCAATGAGAGCTCACTAGACTGACCTCTAGAATAAGAGAATGGCCTATAAGGAAGGATTGATCAAAACAAAAGTTTAAAGAAGGGAAAGTGACTTCCTTGAAACATTTAAGGGGCTTGACATGCTGGATGTTTTTCCAGGCGATGGAGTCTAGGACATGGCCTCAGAAGAGAGCTTTGACACTTAACACAGGGAAAAGGAGAAATTTCTTCTCTCAAAGCAAGAAGTTTTGTAATTCTCCACTTTAGAGAACATTGAGTCATTAGGCATTTTCAGGGTTGAGATAGATATATTTTTCAACAACAGGGTTAGAAGTCAGAGAAAGAAGGCAAGTTTGATGCCCAAAGCTCAGGTCAGTCACAATCACTGATGAGATGGAGCAAGCTCAAGATTGCATGTAGCCTACTTCTACATGTACCAACTGTAGTGTTCTCAAAAACCCAAATAAAAATTGGACAAGTCCTTAAGAGAGCTGTCCAGATTAAAATATGCTTTGTGACATTCACAAATTATTGTGTTTTGCTAAAGTTACTTTGATGATTTACAGGAGTACCATGAAACACTAATTCTTCTGTAAACAACACTGAAAGACATATAAGGGCAAAATATAAAGACTGCCTGCAATTCCTCATCTTAATGTTCTATGTTATTTATGCTGTGCATTCTTCCTGCAGGCTTAATCCATCTAGATTAGTTTCCTGCACCTCTTACTAACATTCCACCCAAAAGTAACATCACCAAAGGATGACTAACTGGTTGTACTGCTAAATTTGGCCCACTGCAAACTGGTTGGCATGTTAATTTATATAGTTGCATAGTAACAGTCACTGATATTTATAATAAACACTACCATCCCTTCAAACTTACCTCCAATTTCCAAAACCAATGTCTCTGTATCTCCCTCTGCAACTGGATCCTTGACTTCCTCATCAGCAGACCTCAGTCGGTTCAGATTGGTAGCAACATCTCCTCACTGACTATCAACAAGGGTGCACCTCAAGCCTGTGTATTTAGCTCCTACTCTATTCCTTTATACCCACAAATGTGTGGCTAAGCACAGCTTCAATACTATCTACAAATTTGCCACTAGCACTACTATTGTTGGCTGAGTTGTGGATGGCAATGAGTCAGTGTACAGTAATGAGACAGAGCATCTGTTGAGTGGCACTGAAATAAAATCTCACACTTAATGGTAACAAAACATCAGAGCTAATTGCTCACTTGAGAAAGGGGAAGTCGGGAAACCACATGCCACTTGTCATTGGCAGGCCAGAAGCAGAGAGATTTGGCAGCTTCAAATTTCAGGGGTATGGAGTTCTCAGAAGACTTGTTCAATGCCTCTGCTTCTCAGAGCTTAATGAAATTTGACATATCACCAAATATTCCAACAATCTGCTACAAAAGCATTGTTGAAAGTATTCTAATTGATTGCATCATGGCTTGTTACAGCAGTTCCAAATCGCAGGAGTACAAGAGGCTGCAAACAGTAGTGAGCACAGTCTCATCCATCAATGGCATTTCCTCCTGACCTTTGAGAGCACCTTCAGGAGGTGCTACCTCAGGAATCCCCACCCTCTGGCTCATGCCCTCTCCTCACTGCAAGGAGTATAAAAGCCTGAAGTTACACACCAGCAGGTTCAGGAACAACTACTTTCCTACAAACAACAGAATCAGTTTATTGTGCTTGATACTAGTCATGAAATGTGTTGTTTTGTAGCAGCAGTACAGTGCAGACATTACAAATTACTATAAGTTAAAATAAATAAATAAATAAATAAATAGACAGACTGATAGATAGATAGTGAAAAAGAAGAATAGCAAAATAGTGTCCATAGGTTCATGGGCCACTCAGAAATCTGATGACAGATGAAAAGGAGTTGTTCCTAAGACACTGAGTGTGGGTCTTCAGGTTTCTATATCTCCTCACTGATGGAAGTAATGAGAAGAGAGCAGGGAGAGGTCCTTAGTTGTGGGTACCATGCTCCTGAGACAACTCCTTTTAAAGATGGGGTCCTGATTGTTGAAACAACGTCATCCTACCTGAGCAATGGAACACTACAGACCATTTCTTGCACCTGCTCTTTTCTTCTCTCTCATCACCGTCTTGTATAATTTATGTATAATTTATATTCTGGATGTTGTCTGTAGTCACTGCACCTGACTATGACGCTGGTCAAACAAATCTCTCACTGTACCCATACCTATGCATATGAAAATGGAATTGACTTGGCTTGCATCTACTACACTATTGCTGAGGATTGGTATTATATTGTACACATTCACATCTTTACTGTTTCATTTTCTGTAAAGATAGGTTAAATTGCCAGTGTCCAGAAAAATACTCTTGGTCTAAGCATTCCTTCCCATGAGTGGCTCTGTCAGTGGAGATGCAGTGACTTCAATAAGACTTTAAACCAAAATTAATTGACATTGCCCTTAAGAAGTTTTCTAACTGCAGCTGTTCATGCTTTATGTCATTCTGGATGAAAGGAGGCACCACAGGGTGATGAAAAGCCAGTGCAGTCTGATTAATCACATTTGCCAAGATGCCATTTACCATATCTGTAGACTTCGTTGCACATGCGTATCAGTGAGCGCAGGCATCTGCCTTGAAAGTAGTTAGGTCAATAGGGATCTAGTCATTGTTTCTGAAGATTTAAACAACTGATAATGTTAAAGTACATTAGGAGCAAGAAAATAGCCAGGGAGTGGGTCTCTCTAGGAACCAAAACTGGTGTGCAACCAAGGGATGTGGGATAGTCCAAAACATTTTTAATCTATAAGTAGGAGGACATGGAAGATAGTGATTTCAGGGAGGAGTACATGGATACTGTAGGATCTGTTGTGAATCTGTGGAATTCATTGCCACAGGTAGCTGTGGAGGCCAATTATTGGGTATACTTAAAGCAGAGGTTGATAGACCCTTAAGTATCTTTAAGACCCTTAAGTCAGGGCTGAAGGGATAGGGAAGAAGGCTGAAGATCGGGGCTGAGAAGAAATATGGATCAGCCGATATGAATTGATGGAGCAGACTCAATGGGCCAGATGGTTTAATTCTGCTTCTATATCTTATGGCCCTGTGGTCTTATGGATAATGTGGTTCAGACTGGCACTAAGAAGGAGATATTAGTTATTATGGGAAACACATTATGAGACCCTATATAGATTTCAGAAGAGGAGGTGTTTGCTGGCTTGAGACAAATTAGGGTGGATAAATCCCCAGGGCCTGCCAAGGTGTTCTCTGGTACCCTGTGGGAGGCAACTGGGTCACCGACAGAGAACTTTGCATCTTTATTTGCCAGAAGTTAGTTGTCAGAAAACTGGAGGATAGGTAAAGTTGTTCCTTTATTTAAGAAGGGTAGTGGGGATAAGCCAGTTAACTATAGATGAGTGAGTCTGATATAGATGGCAACCAAATTCTATAGAAAACCCTAAAGGATAGAATTCATGTACATTTGAAAAGACAGGAGCTGATCAGGGATAGACAGTAAGGCTTTGTTTGAGGAGGTCTTGCTTAACTAATCTGATTCATATTTTTAAGGAGGTAAACAGAAAACTGATGAAGGCAGTGGAGAAATTTTACTTATTTATTTACTGATATTGAGATACATCATGGGAACAGGCCTTTTGGCCCAATGACCCATACATCCATGTGACCAATTAACCTACTAACCCGTACGTCTTTGGAATGAGGGAGGAAGCCAGAGCAGCTGGAGTTAAATCCATGCAGTTCCAGGGAGAATGTACAAATTCCTTACAGACATCAGCAGAATTGAACATGGATCACTGGTCCAAAGGTTCAAAAGACTCACTTATTATTAAAGTATGTATCCTCATACATTCGGCTTCTCCAGATAGCCACGAAACAAAGAAGGAACATGAAAGTCATTCAGAGAGAAACATCAGACCCACCCCTGCTCAAGATGAAGAGCAGCATCTCGAGCGTAATCGTATTACACTAACCGCTACACTACTGCGTCGGACTAGTGAAGTCCATATAGACAAGATGTTTGCCATGTGGATTTTATTGAGACAGTTGATAATGTCCCACATTAAGCTGATGCGGAATGTTAACACACATGAGATCCAATGCGAGCTGGCTGATAGGATCCAAAACTGATTCGGTGATAGGAGGTTAAGTTTAGTGAAGGAAGGATGCTTTACTTGATGATGTCTATGAGCATGTTGTACCACATGGATAAATGTTATGACCTTGTTATTTATGATATATAGTAACAGCTTGTGATATTATGTACATTAATCAGTTGAAGGACATGTGATTGTTGTTGTGAATGACACAGAAGATGGCTGTGCTATGAATAGCAAGGAGAGTCCAAGGCTACAGCAGGATATCAATCAGGTGTAAAGTTGGGCAGAGCACTAACAGATGGAATTTAATCCCCACAATACAAGGTGTAGTGTATATACAGTCAATAGTAGAACACTAAGATAAGTTAATGAACAGAGGGACTTTGGGGTTCAGGTTCAAAGTTCCCTTAAATTGGCAACACGGGTAGATTGGGTAGTGAACAAAAAACATATGACATTCTTGCCTTCATAGGTCAAGGCAAAGAACATAAAACTTGGAACATTACGCTGGAACCTTACAAAGTATGAGTTAGACCATATTTGGAGCATTGTATGCAGTTCTGGTCACCACACATAAGAAAGGATGCTGTTGCACTAAAGAGAATGCAGAAGAGATTCAGCAGGACGTTTCACAAATTGGAAGACTTCACATATAGGGAGAGATCAGATAGGCTGGGTTTATTTTTCCTGTGGAGAACAAGGCTGAGAGGTGACCAGATTGAGATATATAAAATTATAGACTGTCAGAGATTTTTCCCATGATAAGGATATCGAAAACAAGTGGACATGACTTAAGGAGAGTGGAAGGGGTTTTAAAAGGGATTTTACAAGACTTTGCTCTTTACACGGAGAGTGCTCCACATCTAGATCACTGTCAGAGGAGGTGGTGGAATCAGATACAATTAAGAAACATATAGACATGCCCTTAAGTAGGCAAGGCATAGAAGAACATAGACATAGTGTTAATAGAAGGAGTTAGTGTATGTAGCCAAAAGGGTTGGCATGGACATATTGGGCTGATAGGCCTGTTTCTGCGCAACATGTCTCTATGATGCAATTTGGCTGTGGAAGGACATCTCACCACATGACTCAAGCATTGACCCCTTGTCCTCCATTTCATCAGTCACCACAATCAAAGAATAGTCCTCAACCATATGCTGGCTGACCTGAGTATTTATATCCACCATTATCTGTTTACATTTCTCACTGTCAAATCTGTAGTATTCTCTATTGAATAGAAATGCTCCCATTACTGAACTCAACCCTATATTGTTAAGTTGCAATCCTAATCTATTATTTTGTATCCTTTCATAAAAACAGATTCAGATCTGCTTGCAAGGTTCAAGATTAACTGACCTACTGTATAAGAGCACGTAAAATACACTTTTACTAACAGTTTTCTTCATTCTCTCAACTAGCTGTGAAAAACTTTGCACCTTTTTCCATGCAGAATATGCATGCATTGTTTACGAGCAAAAACTGTAAGTGATGTTCCTCAGTGCCCACCATTACCGACATGGTATCAAACAAATACAATTGAAGCCTTAAATGAAAAGACTAAGAGCTGCAAATGCTCAACAACTCATGCAGCATCTGTGGAGGAAGAAACCAAGTTAACAGTTTAGTTTGATGGCCTTACACTGAGTGAGAACAATTCAGAACATGAACTTGTATTAAGTCGCTGAGAAGGTGGAGGGAAGGGAAAAACACAGGGAATGTCTTTGATAGGGTGGAGACCAAGAGAGACTAAACTTCACAAACTGGAATGACATCACTTAGAAGCAGGGTGGGGCCAGTGAATGAGTAGCACATGATCTGTCCGATGGAGATATAAACAGAAGGAGATGAATGTACTGTCAGGAAAAACGAAACAACACTGGAATTACAAAGTACAAAATGTTGCAGACACTGGAAATCTGCAATAAAAAAGGGAATGCTGCAAATACTCAGTGGACCCAGCAGCATTTCCAGGGAAGAATCTGATCGTAAAGCAAACAAATTGAAAAATTATATTAATTCAGTATCTCTCTCTACAGATGCTGCTTCTTTGCTTGTGTATTTCTGATTTTTATTGCAGACTTCCAGAAAAAGAGAATTGCTTACTTTTGGACAATTGACACCTTGCCCATACAAGTAAGGAAGAAAGTTCTCAAAACTTCATTGAAAAATAGTAAAATGTAGAGGACTGAATTGAAAATAGAAGTTTTGGTAGAAGAAAATATATTCTTTCCCCACCCCCAAAAAAGTTATTTGAAATAGCTAATGCCCATAGAAGTAGCTGGTGAAGATATTCACATTAAAGTTAATTAGATTTATTCTACGTCTACTGATTAGCTGCAAACTCCTACAGTGCACAAAGCAATACTATATTTTCAGCATTGTGAATGGATGTTTCCAGGAGTGTACAACTAAACCATTATTGAAGTTTTGTATGCAATTTGTGGGAATAAATTAAAGATACAAGATTAAACAAATCAAATTAAATCATGTATTAATGCACCGTAAAGAGTAAATTTTTTTTGAATCTAATTAGCATGTTAAAAAATGTTAATTGATTGAGTTGAAGACAACTTTGACTATTATACCTTTTTACAATAATGGCTGAAATAATTTTCATCAATACCTTTAAGCTGGATGAATGTAAAATCAGTGTAGAAATGAATCATTGTGGCTTATACATCCATAAAAGGTATCAGCTTTCAAGCATTTCCAGCATGAACAAACAGAGCACATTAAATTAAATTATTGACATTTAAGTAAAACATTCCTCAGAAAAATGACAACTTACCACTTCTGCTGTAGATAGCTGCTAACATCAATTGGTTCAAAGCAGAAAATTCAAAGCGGCGGTACTGTGCTGAAATCTAGGGAAGAAGAAACAAGCCAGGAAATCAGGCTCAGTGAGATCTTTGTGTTGCTTTCAACTTTGAGCTTCATGCTCATACACGTTTACTAGAAGTGATAAACCGCAGCTAAGATCCCAACCAATCATTGCACTTGAAGGAACAAGTCTAGCTGCCTGTGCCAAGCTGCACAAATGGTAATAAAATAATGCTCGGAATACCTTTGCATTGCTCAGAGGACACATTCTTAATACCTGAGTTTCCCTTTCAATACATCACCTGATATTTTGAAAGATGTAGCAACTGTAATGCTAATCCTATTATTTCTTTCTTGTTTGTTCAACTCAAAGATATATAAAGACTGGCCCATTCATGCAAAGAGAGGATAATATTTATTATGAAAGCAATATAGCAAAATAAAAATCCTGAACTTTGTGTCTCCCCTCTACCACAATGGACAGAAATCTTGACCACAGCTAATATACTTCCTGCACACACCAATGTTCTTCAGGACAGATCCAGGACAATGATTCCCTGGCCCTGACCGGCTGCTGCAGCAGCCTCCACATCCACAATTTCCAGCAGCTCCAACAACATTCTACACTGAGCACATATTCCACACAGTTCCCCTTTCAGAATCACGAAGGTCTTCTCTTCCATCCCCTCCAACCACTACCCTCTGTCTTTTGACACCCTCACATACAAAGGCAGGGGTACAACATCTGTCCTTTCACCTTTCACCTTTCCTTATCCAAGGACCCACACAGTCATGCCAGGTGAAGCAATCTTGCACATCTTTAAATCCAGTGCATTGTATTTGCTGTCAACAATATCTGGAGAAACCAAACACAGATTGGGTGATCACTTTTCAGAGCACCCACATTTAGTCCACAGGGGTGACCTGAGCTTTCAGTTGCCTGGCACTTTGATTCAGCACTCCATGTCTTTCTGTCTGTGGGTTCCAGTACCGTAATAAGGCCGAACACAGGGGACAGCATTTCATCCTCCATCTGGGCATATTGCAGACTTCTGGACTTCATGCTGAATTTTCTAATGTTAGAAAACTCACTCCATTTTTCTGTCTGTTCCAGAACTGACCATTTCTGTCTGTCATTGTTTTGGCCTGGGTTTTCTTCTTTTGTGTGTATTTTTGGCCTGCTCTGCATAACTCACAGCTGCAATATTACCAATACATTACACAAAGAAGTGTAATCAGTTTTAACTGCAGCTCCAGTCATTCCCCCCACCTCCACGACCTCTGCTGAGGTAACTTGTTTTCTCTCTTTCCCTCTTCTAGTGAAGGCTCCCAGAACTGAAACTTAAGCTGTTTTTCTATCAGTGCTAGTGCCCAGTTGCAAATTAATGGTGATGTAAATTGCTTGAAATTCCATTCCACTTAAGTAAACATCTTCAATTTCTATTCTAATTTTGGTCAATCATTCTACCTATTTTCACTTCTTAGTTTTCTCTGCAATGGCAGCAATCCGTATCATTCCTTGGTGTCGTCCCCTTTGTGAGATCAAATATGAGGCATTTTTTGAAGCTCCTTCTAAAGGAGACTGCTTAATATTTAACAGTTTCTCACTATTACATCAATGAACCTGCTATGCAAAGAAATGCAGATCCTGCTAATCAAAATTTTAAGAAGATGCCAGATGGTATTAAATCTGATCAAGTGTGAAATGGCAGAACCCTTAACAGCATTAATTTACATCAGGACGTTGGGCTCCAAGTCCATAGTTCCCTGAAAGTGGCCATACAAGTAAATTGAGTAATAATGAAGATCTATAGCATGTTTACCTTTATTGGTTGGGCTTCTGACTAAAAGAGGTTTGGGGGGAGTGCAGAAAAGGTTTTCCAGGATGCTGTCTGGATTATTAAGAGCTATGAAGAAAGCTTGGACAAACGTGGGCTGTCTTCTCAGAGGCATTAGAGGCTGAGAGGAGACCTAACAGAACACAGGTCACAGAACACAAGAAAGCACAGTGCAGGCCCTTCAGCCCATGATGTTGTACCAACCATTTAATCTACTCTAAAATCAACTTAGTGGAACTAAACTATGGCTGTTCAGATTAAACCTTCTTAGATGACTCATCCTCCTAACCATAGACAAACTCCCAGAAGGAAATAACATTGTTTTCTCTGAAGAGGCAGACACGCTGTTGGGATGAATGACAAGCTAAAGTAACTACAGATCCGGTAAAGTAAAAGACTGGCCTGTGCTCTACTGATCTCCCAAATAAATCCAATTACCTTTCATTCGTGCATATCAATTCTGAAATCCAGAATAACCTTCACTAAGGGCGAATGAGAGGTTGGGAAAATAAACTATAACATCAGTAAAAGATAGACTTAAAAAACAAACAAGAGAAAATCTGCAGATGCTGGAAATCCGAGCAACACACACAAAATGCTGAAGGAACTCAGCAGGCCAGGCAACATCTATGGAAAAAAAAAGCACAGTCGATGTTTCAGGCCGAAACCCTTCAGCAAACTTTTTAAAAATTGCGGTCATTAATATATCTATTTTGGATTATAGTCCTCCAAGAGAACCACAACCTTGTCATGGCTTTGAGGCCTGCGTGCCTCAATGACTCAGAGAGCTATTATGACTAGATTCAGGGCATTATGCTTTGGCTCTTTGTAAGGTTACCCATGCCAAGCAAGTCAAAGGGTAAAAGCGACCCACTGCTCCTCCAAGTTCAGGGGTTCAGCTCAGGGATAACTACCCTACCTGGTAAAACAAAATTGTTATGGAAACAGCAATGAAGAATCCTTCTGCAGTTGTGTGTGATGGTACTCCTGAGTCTCCACCTGGGACTTTCGTGACTGACAGTAGTAAAAGCCAAGGAGAAGCTACTGACATGATAAAGGAAACCCTGAACACCCCCAGAAATGGAGGACCTTCATTGGCAATGGTGCAATGAGCAGTAAGACAGTTTGGATTATATTGCATTGTGCAGGTTTTTGAGAAGTTGCAGGTCTTTATGTTCAAAAGAATTTGTACATTATAAACTATCATCCAACAAATAAACCATTTCTTTGTCCATTATGCGGATGTAAGTTACTTCCCTGAATGCTGCAGACTTCAGCACCGTCATGCCACTCCTGGTACATCAGGAAGAAGAGTGGAGGGAAGGAAAATGAGACTCTTGTTCTGGCCCTACACCTCATTCAAGCAGGAATTTGTGTGTATCCAGCACTCCTACCCAGAACAAATGGGCTTGCATTATTATTTTGTTCCTTTTGCATTTTTCCATCACATCTCAAATCCAGTCTACACTTAAGAATTGTAGTCATCCAACTATAAAAAATTGAGGTCAATTTATACACTCTAAATTCTCACAAACAGGTAACAGTCAAATAATCCCTAATAGGCAATGTTGAGAAAGATTAAGAAACCAAGAGATAATAGCCCTTTCTTGTTCAAAAGCAACGTGTGAGCTTTTTGTCAACCTTAAAAAAAACAGGTGAAGTCTTATCACAAACGCAAGAAAATCTGCAGATGCTGGTGATCCAAAGTAACACAGTGTGGTGAACTACATATACCTGTCTGGACACGCACCCCCCACACCCCCGCTGACTGCTCCTGTGGCCCCTCCCACTGACCATGGCTCCTCCCACAGACCCCTTATCTCATTGTGGTGAACTACATATACCTGTCTGGACACGCCCCCTGATGACTGCTCCTGTGGCTCCTCCCACAGACCCCTGTGGACACGCCCCCTGATGACTGCTCCTGTGGCCCCTCCCACTGACCATGGCTCCTCCCACAGACCCCTTATCACAGTGTGGTGAACTACATATACCTGTCTGGACACGCCCGCTGATGACTGCTCCTGTGGCCCCTCCCACTGACCATGGCTCCTCCCACAGACCCCTTATCACAGTGTGGTGAACTACATATACCTGTCTGGACACGCCCCCTGCTGACTGCTCCTGTGGCCCCTCCCACTGACCATGGCTCCTCCCACAGACCCCTTATCACAGTGTGGTGAACTACATAAACCTGTCTGGACACGCCCCCTGATGACTGCTCCTGTGGCCCCTCCCACAGACCCCTGTAGAAAGGCGATCGAGGCCTGAGCCCGGCCTCTCAGTCTCCAGGATGTAGTATGGTGGTCAACCACTGCTTGTTCCTTCTTCAAGTCAATAAAAGCTGATATCTCGCCTCCCATCTCAGAGAGTTATTGATGCTGCATCACACACAAAATGCTGAAGGAACTCAGCAGGACAGGTAGCATCTATGGAAAAGAGTAAACAGTCAACATCTCGGGGCAAGACCCTTCATCAGGACACGAAGACAAATGAAGATGAATAAAACAGATGAAGCCTTATTGTTTGGGAAAAAACTGATTGATCCAAAGTGCCTATATCCATGATATATTCCTCGATGATTCTATAGGTTAATAAGACTCCACAGGTATTACTATAAAGATGCAGGTAAGCAAGATATGAAAACATTTAACAAATTACTTGCACTGACTGATTAAATGTTCAGAATAAGTCATGTCTGTCACCGACATTGAAGTCCATGACTGAAATTAGCTCCAAAGGAGAAGCTCTTAGAAAATACAGTATGTAGCTTCCAAGCCATCCAATTATTACATTGAGAGAGAGAGATGGCATCTGTTAGTCTCGCGAGACCATGGATCTGCACCTGGAAAGCTTTGCTCCAGTCTGTATTGGTGGAGCAGCGTCTGTAGTGGCTGTAGAGGCCCACACGGGAGTGACAGTCTCCGCTGCTGTGATTGCACTTGAAGGCGCTGTCCTCCAGTGTTGTGTTGGTGCTGTTTTTTCTGCGAGTACACTTTTCTTCAGCAGCAAGCCTCAGCTTCTCTTCTCCTCTTTTTAGACCTCTGCGTAGTTCCAGCCTCCAGCGAGAGCGATTGCTTACAATGTCCTCCCACCTCTCGACATTCATGTTCAGTGACTTCATGTCTCTCTCGCAGACATCTTTGAAATGAAGACGGGGCCACCCTTGTGCTCTCTTGCCAGAGGCCAGTTCCCCGTACAGCAGCTCTTATGGGATCCTCCCATCTGACGTGTGGTGTACGTGGCCCAGCCAGCGGAGACGGCGTTGTTGGAGCAGGGTGAAGAGGCTGGGTATCTGGGCACGGACCAGGACCTCATTGTTGGTGACTCAGTCAGTCCACTTGATGTCCAGGATGCGTCTCAGGCTGCAAAGGTGGAAGGCGTTGAGACACACTCTTATCTGGAGTAGAGGCTCCAGGTCTCACTGCCGTAAATCAGTGTGCTGAGGACGCAGGCCCTGTGGACTGCAACCTTGGTGTGTGTTGTCAGCTTTCTCTTCTCCCAGACTCTCTTTGTCAGCCTGGTGAATGTTGAGGCTGTTCGTCCAATCTGTCTGTCGATCTTGGGGTCTAGGGAGGGGCTGTCCATGATGGTGGAGCCAAGGTATGTAAACTCGTGAACTACCTCCAGCCTGTAGTTGCTGATGGTAATGGCAGGGGGCTGCACAACGCCTTGGCCCAACACGTTGGTCTTCTTCAGGCTGATGGTCATGGCATGCTCGTGATAAGCTGTCCATGAGGCGTTGCAGTTGCTCTTCAGTGTGTTGCCAGTGCCACGTCATCTGTAAACAACATGTCCCTGATGAGTACTTCACGAACCTTGGTTTTCACCCTCAGCTGGGACAGACTGAACAGCCTCCTGTCTGATCTGGTGTGGAGGGAGACACCATCAGTTGATGTTCCAAAGGCGTGCTTCAGCATGACTGCGAAGAAGATGCCGAACAGGGTGGGGGCAAGCACACAGCCCTGCCTCACACCGCTGCAGATGTTGATGGCCTCCAAAGAAGAGCCGTCAAACTGAACGACGTCCTTCATGTCTGTGCGGAATGACTGAACTATCTTGAGGATAACAATTGGTTATCCTTTCATATAGTTGTAGCCAGTAGTCATTTGCACAGCATCTGGCTGTTTCCTGGGCTTTGCTTCTTGCTGTCCTTAGTGCTTGCAGTGTTGCCTGGGTGATGCACCATCAATAATCACCATCAGTCAGCAGGGGGCATGTCCAGACAGGTATATGTAGTTCACCACACTGGGTGGGGTGGCATCTGTGCTCTAGAAGTGCAACACGCTTTACCTCGATGACAGCAGTGAGCTCACTTCAAACCAGTCCTGTGTCTTGCCCCATTTCTTCCCAAAGGCCTTGAGCTCAGTGCTGTGGATAGTGTCCCTGAGAGAGTCCTATCTCTGCTGAGCATCTGCTTCTGGTGGGTCTGCAAGGAAAGCATCCTCCAATCACTTGATGAACTCTACTGCTTTGACTGGGTGTTGTGTCCTACTGGCATCGATGTGCTGTTTGCCTGGAGGCCTGGTGTAGAGCATCTTCTTGCAGAAAACCAGAGAGTGATCCATGTTGCAGTCGGCACTCTGAAAGGAGCGAGTCATGAGCACATTTCTCAGGCATCTTGTGATTATCAGGCCTGGCTGGTGCCAGGTTTGGAGCAGGGTTACATTAATACTTGTAATAAATGCTGTGAAAAAAGCCATACTGAAGTTCATATCTATTTTTCATAAGCTTTCAAAAGCTTACAAAAAAATAGATGCCAAGTCCAGTACGAATAGCCATGAATCCAGCAGACTGACATTTGCCTCCTATCTGGCTGATGATTGCCCTGTTCAGTTCTCCCTAGTCGATGCGCTGTACCTTTGTACCTTTGTCAATGCTATTGATGCTGACGAAGGACTGTAACATGACTGAAGCTCACAGCACAGAAAAGGCTATGTGGTTGTCATCCCTGTGCCCGCTCAAAGAAAGACAGTTCATTTGACCAGGTATGGACTGTGATTTACCAGTCTGACACCCGAGTAACAATGTCACTCACCGGAAGTTTGACATGATACCAGTTTGCCATGCAGCAACCTTTGAAGGATTTATTAATTGGCTTCGAATTAATGTTAAATCAAGTGTGCAACTTGACTTAGTTGCTGCCATTCATCAGTACAAAGTATGACAGCTAGTACAAGAGGCACCAGCTTTCAATTTCAGGTAAACAACATCAAAGCACATCACATTAATTTCCAGAGGGGCTCTTAGGGGAGGAATTTAAACATGTCAGCTTGCAAGCAACAGCTTCTGACAGGTCTGACAAATCTCCACTACATTCCCCACTCAGTCCAATGCCATTTAACTACTACTGTATATAGCTACTAATAACTACATACTGGCTGGTAAGGACACATTGTGGAATCTCAGTATGCATTTGGCAGATACAGTATACATAGCAAAGTGATCAAATTTTATACTGTGAATTCCAATAAGCTAGCTTATAATGCTGTAATCAGCGAGGATAATTTTTTAGCAATCAAAAATACATTTTCCCTTCCCTAGCCCAGAAGCACCCAGGCCGATTGCAATCATTTTATTGGAATACACACTGACCTACCGTAGAGGCAAGCATACTTTCATGCATAGAACCCATTATCACAGTGTGGTGAACTACATATACCTGTCTGGACACGCCCCCGCTGACTGCTCCTGTGGCTCCTCCCACAGACCCCTGTAGAAAGGCGATTGAGGCCTGAGCCCGGCCTCTCAGTCTCCAGGATGTAGTATGGTGGTCAACCACTGCTTGTTCCTTCTTCCAGTCAATAAATGCCGGTATCTTGCCTTTACGTCTCAGAGAGAGTTATTGATGGTGCATCACACAGGTATTATTCTACCCATTTGTGAGGTTACATAAGGAGCTAACAATGCTTTTATTTTCACTAAAATCACAAGTGGCTAAAAGTCAAAGTGCAAAGTAAATTTATTATCAAAGTACATATATGCCACCATATACACCCCTGGGATTCATTTTCTTGCAGGCTTACTCATTAAATCCATCATAGAATAAAAACCATAATAGGATCAATGAAAGACCACACAAACTTGTGCAAATACAAAAAGGAAAAAAATAATAATTGATGCACCATCAATAACTCTCTGAAACAGGAGGCGAACAATAGGCTTTTTTTAGCTGCAAGAAACCATGATTAGCAGCAAGAGACCACCACACAACATCCTGGAGACTGAGGGAGGAGCAGTGCCTCCAATCGCCTTTATGCAGGGGTCTGTGGGAGGAGCCACAAGAGCAGTCAGCAGAGGGGCGTATCCAGACAGGTATATGTAGTTCACCACATTCACCCCACTCCCTTTGTTTTAAAAAAGAGTCCCCATGGGGTGAAATTTCTTACAAGTATATTTACAGGTTAAGTCTATTAGGCGGTCGAATCTGTCGCTGCGATCTACGTAGCACCGGTGGAGATTGCACCTGAGACGGTGGTTGTGCTGGCTCCGGCCTGACTTGAAACGTCAGCCCATTAGGCATCAGTAATCCCTCATGTGTGTGCGTGGTGCCCGGTATGGGAGTGTCGTGAGGTGTCTGTGTAGGGCTTGGTGTGTGTGGTGTCTCGTGGGTATACACCTCAGTGGGTACGGCGTTCATAATCACCGTGGAGTGTTCAGGATAGGGGTCTGGTGCTCCTGCGGGCGCCAGGTCGCAGACGGAGACCGTGTCCTCCCACCCATCAGGTAAGACCACTTAGGCACACTGGGGGTTCGCATGTAGAAGGTGAACCCTCTCAACCAGCGGGGAGTATTTATTGCTCCTCGCATGTTTCTGGAGCAGCACTGGCCCTGGGGACGTCAGCCAAGCCGGTAGGGTGGTCCCAGTGGCAGACTTCCTGGGAAAAGAGAATAGGCGCTCGTGAGGGGTGGCATTGGTGGAACGTGCATAACAGGGAGCGGATGGAGTGGAGTGCCTCGGGGAGGACCTCCTGCCATTGAGAGACTGGCAATCCCTTTGACTTAAGGGCTAAGAGTGTGGCCTTCCACACTGTGGCATTCTCCCTCTCCACCTGTCCATTTCCCCGGGGATTATAACTCGTGGTCCGACTAGTAGCAATACCCCTAGCCAGTAGGTACTGATGCAGTTCGTCACTCATAAAGGAGGACCCTCTATCACTGTGGATATAGCAGGGATATCCAAACAGAGTGAAGAGCTGGCGCAGGGCTTTTATGACGGACGTGGCAGTGGTATCGGGGCAGGGGATGGCAAAGGGGAACCTTGGGTACTTATCAATTATGTTGAGAAAGTATACATTGTGGTCGGTGGAGGGAAGGGGGCCCTTAAAGACGACACTCAGTCGCTCAAAGGGGTGGGTGGCCTTGATAAGTTGTGCCTTTTCAGGATGGTAGAAGTGCGGTTTGCACTCAGCGCAGACTTGGCAGTCCTTGGTCATCGTCCTGATCTCTTCAAGGGAGTAAGGCAGGTTTCACGAAATGGTAAAATCGGGTGACCCCCGGGTGGCAAAGATCTGCATGGAGGGCGTATAGCCGGTTGAGCTGCACGCCGGCACACGCTCCCCGGGATAGGGCATCAGGGGGCTCATTGAGCCTTCCAGGCCGGTACAGGATGTCATAGTTGTAGGTGGAGAGTTTGATTTTCCACTGCAAAATTTTATCATATTTGATTTTGCCACACTGTTGGTTGCTGAACATGAACGCAACTGAGCGCTGGTCGGTCAGCAAGGTGAACCTTTTGCCGGCGAGATAGTGCCTCCAATGCCTAATAGCTTCCACTATGGCCTGGGCTTCTTTCTCCACCACGGAGTGCAGAATTTCAGGGACCTGAAGGGTACGAGAGAAGAATGCTACCGGCCTTCCTGCCTGATTGAGGGTAGCAGCCAGCGCAAAGTGGGAGGCGTCACTCTCTACTTGGAAGGGAATGGTCTCGTCCACCACACGCATCGTTGCTTTGGCAATGTCCCCTTTAATGCGGCTGAAGGCCGCGCGAGCCTCAGCAGAGAGGGGAAATGCGGTGGACTTGACCAGGGGGCAGGCCTTGTCTGCGTAGTGAGGGACCCATTGGGCGTAATAGGTAAAGAAGCCCAGGCACCGTCTAAGGGCTCTGAGGGTGGTGGGAAGAGGGAGTTCCAACAGGGGGCGCATACGGTCGGGGTCAGGGCCAATGACTCCGTTCTCCACGACATACCCAAGGATAGCAAGTCGGGTGGTTCCGAACACACACTTGTCCCTGTTATAGGTAAGGTTAAGAGCTTTGGCCACTTGGAAAAATCATTGGAGGTTGGTGTCGTGATCCTGCCAGTCGTGACTGCAGATGGTGATGTTAGCCAGATATGAGAACGTGGCCTTCAGTTGGCACTGGTTCACCATCCGGTCCATTTACCTCTGGAAGACAGAGACACCACTCGTGACACCGAAAGGGACACGCAGGAAGTGATAGAACCTGTCGTCTGCCTCGAAGGCGGTGTAGGGGCGGTCCTCCGGGTGGATGGTAAGCGGATTTCAGGTCTATGGTCGAGTACACCTTGTACTGAGCTATCTGGTTGACCATATCCGCGATGCGGGGTAGGGGGTACGCGTCAAGCTGCGTGAACCTATTGATGGTTTGACTATAGTCCACAACCATCCTATTTTTCTGCCCGGTCCGAACAACAACCACCTGGGCCCTCCAAGGGCTTGTGCTTGGCTCAATGATCCCCTCCCTGAGCAGCCGCTGCACTTCCGACTTAATGAAGGCCCTGTCCCCCGCGCAGTACTACCTGCTTTTAGTTGCCACAGGTTTACAGTCGGGGGTCAGGTTGGCGAACAGCGGTGGGGGAGGGATCTTGAGGGTGGAGAGGCTGCAAGTGGTGTCAGTAGCGCGGCTGTCGGCATGGTGCTGGGTGGGATGTGCGGGTTGGTGTGTGTGTGTGGTCAGTAGCGGGGTAAGTGACAAAGTCCCACAAAACTGAGGATTTCTGACAGTGATTGGTGGGAGGGGCCCGTCATACTCCATTGTCACACTTTTCAGGTGGCTCTGGAAGTCGAGCCCCAATAGCACAGGGGCACACAGTTGAGGCATAACCAGTAACGCAAAGTCCCGATATTCTGTGCCTTGCACCACCAATGTCGCTCCACAACGCCCCCCCCCCCAGATGTCTGTGGAATGCGATCCAGAAGCCATGGTGACCCTCTGGCTTATGGGCTGAGTCACGAGTCCGCAGCGTTGCACTGTGTCCGGGTCAATAAAACTCTCAGTGCTGCCCGTGTCAAACAGGCAGCTCGTCCTGTGCCCCTCCACCAGGATGTCCATCATTGACCTTGCAAGCTGGTGTGGAGCGCTTTGGCCGAGGGTCACGGAGGCCAGAGTTGAACCACCGTCTTGATGTCTGGTAAGCACCTGTGGGTCGGAGGCGGGGCGAGGTGGCGCCGACAAAGACAAAGATGGCCGCCCCCATGCCTCGCACGAGGCGCTGCTCGACCCCGCTCATGGTTTAGACTTACAGGCCTTGGCGAAGTGGCCCTTCTTTCTGCACCTGGAGCAGGTAGCTTTTCGGGCCAGGCAGCAATTTCGGGGGTGCTTTTCAAGTCTGCAGAAGTAACACTTTGTGGACTTGCAACTGGCAGGAGCTGTGGTCGATTGCAGGGAGTTCACGGGCTCACGACTGGCAGCAGCTGTGGTCGATTCGCCGGAGGGTTGTGGGGTCTGCAGCGTCCATGAGGCTGGCGGGAGATCGTGTGCCTGGACAGCGTCAGCGTTGTGCAGAGCAGCCTCCAGCGTGTCGGCCAGCTCAATCGCTGACTGTAAGGTAAGATCGCTCCGCATGCTGTTCTGCCATCAGTCCCCTGCAGTCGCAGGCCCGCACGAGTGTCTGTAGGGCCCAGACAAACTCAGCGCTCGACTCTCCGGCCCGCTGCCGCTGCGTCGCTAAGCGATGTCTTGCATAGATGGTGTTCACCGGCCGCAGGTACTGCCTTTTGAGGGCGTCCAGTGCCCCTTGGTAGGTCGGCAGGTCTCTGATGAAGGAGTACACCCGTGAACTGACTCTGGAGAGGAGAACTCTGTGCATGATAGCAGGCTCAGTCACGGGAATCTCTTCCAGGTACGATTGGAAGCATGCAAGCCGGAGTTCAAAGGCAATGGCTGCTTCAGGAGCTTGAGGATCAATGTCCAACTTATCTGGTTGTAAAATGCTCTCCATGTTTTAAAATTGCTGCTAATAAAATTGATGCACCATCAATAACTCTCGGAGACGGGAGGCAAACGACAGGCTTTTATTAGCTGCAAGAGACCACGATTAGTAGCAAGAGACCACCACACAACATCCTGGAGACTGAGGGGGGAGCAGTGCCTCCAATCGCCTTTATACAGGGGTCTGTGGGAGGAGCCACAGAAGCAGTCAGCAGAGGGGCGTTTCCAGACAGGTATATGTAGTTCACCAATAATGAAGAGTCTTTGAAAGTGAGTCCATAGGTTGTGGAAACATTTCAATGATGGGGCAAGCAAAGGTGACCCTTTAGTTCAAGAGCCTAATAGTTGAGGGGCAGCAATTGCTCCTGAACCTGGTGATGTGACTCATGAGGCTCCTGATGGCAGCAGCAGAAAGAAAGTGTGGCCCGGGTGGTGAGGAACCCTAATAATGGATGCTGCTTTCCTGCAACAACACTCGTGCAGATGAGCTCAATGGTAGGGAGGGTTTTACCCATGATGGACTGGGCCATATCCACTACATTTTGTAGGATTTTCCATTCAAGGGCATTGGTGTTCCCATGCCAGGCTGTGATGCAGCCAGTGAAAATACTCTCCACTACACTTCCATAAAAGATGTCAAAGTTTATGATGTCATACTGAACCTCCTGAAGAAGTAGAGGCGCTGCTGTGCTTTCTTCATAATCGCACTTGCATGCTGGGCGCAGGACAGATCCTCCAAAGTGACAGCAGCAAGGAATTAGAAGTTGCTGACCCTCTCCTTCTCCAATCCTCCAATGAGGACTAGCTCATGGACCTCTGGTTTCCTTCTCCTGAAGTCAGTAATCAGCTCCTTGGTCCTGCTGGCATTGAGAGGCTGCTGGTGCGGCACCACTCAGACAGATTTTCCATCTCCCCTGAGATATTGATTTGTCACCGCCTTTGATTTGGCCTGATTTTACTTTATAACAGGTGGTAGCTTGAAGCAGGTGGCTACCCCGGACTGCTGAAGCGAGAGGTTAACCATCTCAGTGAACACTCTACCCGTTGATCAGCACAGGACTTTAGTGCTTAGCCAGGTGTACCATCTGGGCAGATGCTGTTCATGGGCTCAGTCTCTTCAAAGACTGAACTCACAGGATCATCAGGGCTATGGGAGTTTTTGATGGTTCCTCCACGTTTTGGCAGTCAAAGGGAGCATAGAAGTCAGGAGCTCCACTGGAATCGAAGCCCTGTTGTCACCTATGTCACTTGATTTTACTTTGTAAGCAGTGATAGCATTCAAGCCCAGCCACAACTGTTGGGCATCCTTCATTGATTCAACTTTACTTCCAATGTAGGGTACCATGCTGATATTGAACTGTACCATGGATTGGAGGGTCAGAAGATTATAGGGTCAATTTCATAGCTTATTACTTAGAGCTACAAGTATGCTGGTAAAATTCCCCAAGTTGCTTGCTCCCCGCACACCAGCACAGCAGTGAAAAGGGTGAGTAGCTGCAAGTCCCTAGGCCTCAATATTCTGGAGGATCTATCCTGTAGTGGTGAACTACATAGACATGTCTGGACACGCCCCCCCCCCCCCCCCCGCTGACTGCTCCTGTGGCTCCTCCCACAGACCCCTGGATAAAGGAAGTTGGAGGCACTGCTCCTCCCTCAGTCTCCAGGATGTCGTGTGGTCGTTTCTTGCAGCTAATAAAATCCTGTCATTTGCCTCCCGTCTCCGAGAGTTATTGTTGGCGCATCACCTGTGCTCAACACATTGATGCAATCATGAAGAAGGCACGCCAGCCGGCTTACTTCATTAGGAGTATAAGGAGATTTGTTATGTGACTCTACAAATTTACAGTGGAAAGTACTGCATTCTGACCAGTTGCATCACGGTCTGGAATGGAGCCTCCAATGCACAGGCTCACAAGAGGCCACAGAGGTGGTAGTCTCAGCTAGTTCCATCATCACACAACCCTCCCCACCATCAAGGAGACTTTCAAAAGGTGGTGCCTCAGGAAGGTGGTATCTATCTCTAAGGACCCTCATCTTCTGGGACATGCTCTCTTATTGCTACCATCAGCAAGGACTAGCGGAACTTGAAGACTCACATTAAATGATTCAGAAACAGCGTCTTCCCCTCTGCCATCAGATTTGTGAACAATTACTGAAGCCATGAACACTAACCCCTTATTCCTTTTGTTGCACTATTTATTTATTTTGTAACTTATATATCTTTGTACTGCACTGCTTCTGCAAAACAATAAATTTTACATAGATCTGTGATAATAAACCTGACACTGATTCTAATTCCTCCATTGACCCGTTAACTCTGATTTTTACCGGCACTCCTGGACAGATGGCGAACTGAGTTGCCCAAGGTCACTACTTCTTTGGACGAAGCTTGCTGCTCACGATGGGACAGCCCTGCCATGGTAACCAGGGTGAAGCAGCTGTGTAAATTCTCGAGCCTAGAAGAGTAAAAGTGCTGGAATATCTAGCTTGTAGAGCACATTACTCCTGGAGAATACAGGCAGTGGTTTACAGGAGACGAAAGAAGGTATCGGGAAAATTAGCAGTAAAAATTTGTCTTGGAACTTGATCGATCAGAAACCACACACATATGTAGAAATTGTTTTTAAGATCCTTTTAACCAAAGTGGATTGGTTTAATGCTCTTTTCTGGATCAAACTGGACTGGGAATTTATTGACACCATTTACATTAGACCAAGTGATGTTTTTCTAGTGTCAGACATAGAGGTAACCAACATCTGCAGAGACACTACTGGAGTTCCTACCTCCCTTAAAGATATATCACCCCATGACACCAATTGGATAAAAGTCAGGTCTGACGATCAAAGTAGTTGAGACCATCAAAAATGCACCCAATATCTGCTGGTAATGAGAATCAATCTCCTTGAGTATATGTAATCTCACTGCATTTCAAGAGCAGTGGTCTTTAGCATAGTTCACTAACCCAAGGAACTGCCTAGGCAGAAAAATCTTTCTGTGTGGAATGCTGTCAGGCATGCAGTTTTCAGCTTTCTTTCAGTAAAAACAAATATTATGCATATGTATGTCTTGCACTTTCAGCAAATTCATAGAGATTGCAGTAGTTAGGCTCATTTCAAAGTGACCTACACACAGAAAAGCTGAGGTTTTTTTTGAAGAAGATATTTTGGGAAACGGTGATTCCAAAAGGACAAGGGCATTCATGTGCTGAAAAATAACACCCAGGTGCAGCAGACAATGAGACAGACAGACAGACATACTTTATTGATCCCGAGGGAAATTGGTTTTTGTTACAGCTGCGCCAACCAAGAATTGTGTAGAAATATAGCAAAATAAAACCATAAATAATTAAAAAACAATAGGTAAATTATGCCAAGTGGAAATAAGTCCAGGACCAGCCTATTGGCTCAGGGAGTCTGACACTCCAAGGGAGGAGTCGTAAAGTTTGATGGCCACAGGTAGGAATGACTTCCTATGACACTCAGTGTTGCATCTCGGTGGAATGAGTCTCTGGCTGAATGTACTCCTGTGCCTAACCAGTACATTATGGAGTGGATGGGAGACATTGTCCAAGATGGTATGCAACTTGGACAGCATCCTCTTTTCCGACACCACCGTCAGAGAGTCCAGTTCCACTCCCACAACGTCACTGACCTTATGAATGAGTTTGTTGATTCTGTTGGTGTCTGCTACCCTCAGCTGCTGCCCCAGCACACAACAGCAAACATGAAGTTCAAACAAAGTTCAACATGAAGCAAATATGATAGCACTGGCCACCACAGATTCGTAGAACATCCTCAGCATCGTCCGGCAGATGTTAAAAGACCTCAGTCTCCTCAGGAAGTAGAGACAGCTTTGACCCTTCTTGTAGGCAGCCTCGGTGTTCTTTGACCAGTCCAGTTTATTGTCAATTTGTATCCCCAGGTATTTGTAATCCTCCACCATGATGTGTTGGCCTGTAGTGCAGGAGGATTTGAGTACAAATGTAAAAATGCTTCTTCCTTTTTTATGTAGGACCTTAATTATGTGGGATCTGGGTGACACTACAATAGTTTATGTTCCTTACCCAAAAAGTTTATATATCATGGGGAAAGTGCGACATTGATTCAGTATGTGGTTCAAGAGTTAACCAATGTGGAAAACTTCGTTCTCCTCAACTCTGGAGTCACTTTCAGGGACTCTGCATCTCATGTTCTCAGTATTATTGATATATTTATTTATTATTTTAATTGCACAGTTTGTCTTCTTTTACACATGGTTGTTTGTCAGTCTTCATGTGTAGTTTCTCAATGATTCTATTTTAATTATCTGTTCTACTGTGAATGCCTGCAAAAAGATAAATCTCCTTGGTATAGAGTGACATATGCATTCTTTCATTATAAATTTACTTTGACCTTTGAACGTTGCCACTGTTCTTTTTGAATACTTTGATCAATATCTCTCTTTGTGTGCTTTATCTTGGTGATTTATACCCTCAAGGCAAATAAAAGGACAAAGGTCAGATCCAGTGCACACACGCAGTTAGCTATCCGTCTGAGAACCCGACATGACCTGTTATACTTGGAGCTAGTCACGGGTGTTTTCACTGGACTCCCATAGCTCAGTGCTCTCTGGTCTTCATGCAGGTTAGTCTCTTGGCTCAGGTGGTGCCAGTGCCTGCTTCGCTGTCTTGGTAGCACCGTAGAGTTGTTACACTGGATTTGTTGGTGGTTGTCGCAAACACCAGAACAGAGTTTCTTGACTTCAAAAATAAACTTTTTGATCATATAAACAAAAAAACATTCTTAGTATCATTTGACCAATATGTTCAGTAGTGTAAGACATTTTCTGACATAGCACCATTGTTGCTCGTGTGGCCCTCCTGGGAGATATTCACTTTTGTTGTTTCAGAGCCACCAGACCCGGCCCCTCAATGTCCAGCAGCAGAAGAGGCCAAGGTTGTGGTCCTTCCCCACAGAGCCTCTGTACTGGCTCCACTGCTTCTCTCAACCCATACCCCTCGAGCCTGGAATGTATCATCGAGCAGCATTCCCTCACTGACATCTCTTTTCCACTTCAAATATACAGTAGACTTCATTACCATTTAAAAAATATACAAAGGAGGAAACAGTGCCAAAAAATATTTTACGTTTGTGATCATGACATTTAACCGTGTAAATATTACACTTGATGTCCCTGGGAATAGCCCGTAGATCTTGTTAAGCAACTGCTGGGATGAACTGGGACGTGCGTCTGTCTCCACATCCTCTTGGCAAATCCACAGTGTGCAACCGCTCCTTCCCCACCGCAGCCATTCTGAGGGTAGCGTACACTGGGAGTGATACGTTATCTCTGGAGGAAAGAGCTGATTGAGTTGGCGCCTCTCAATGCAAGCCAAGCGAGGTCTTAGTGCTTGGTCAGATCTGGCGACGAGCTCCTCTGCCAGACAGCTTGGACCATTTTCTCAGGGAGCAAGCCCACAGAATGCGAAGTAGCCCTGTCTAGTAGCTTTGGCAGCATGCTCTATGGTGACCCCTGCCTGATGGACTTCTTGTCAAACGTGTTCACTTGGATGAACCCTTTCACAAGGGACAGGTAGTACGGCAACTTCCCCCAGACGGGGACGTTACACAGTGAGGAGACCAAGGCATTCTTCTTCAAAATCAGGGACAGGCCGAACTTCAGCCTCCATTTCTTCCTCTCTTGTATTTGCCCATAGACCTCCCTCTTCTTTTCCCTCTGCATTTTGCCTCTGTGTCTGCCTCCATCATGGGTTTGAGTCCTGCCGAAAGGTCTTGGCCCAAAACATCGCCTGTTTACTCTTTTCCATAGATGCTGCCTGGCCTGCTGAGTTCCTCCAGCATTTTGTGTGTGCGTGCTGCTTGGATTTCCAGCATCTGCAGACTTTCTCTTGTTGGTTTCCCAATGCTGGTCACTGGCATCTGTCTGTTGCATTGCCATTTTCTTCCCTTTCAAGCAGCTGGTTACTTCATTGTTGGTATTTTTCCTGGGACATTCTCCTTTTTACCACCTCCCATTCCCCTTCTTGCCCCTCTTCCCTCCCCTTTTGTCATGCTGGGCAGAGTTATCATTATTTGCTCAGGTGGGTTTAGTTATTCCCCTGCCGTGGCCTTCTGGAAACTTCTTTTGGCTTGACCAATTAGAGGATAAAGTTGGGTTGCCATTTCCCTTTAACAGATGATGAGTTCAAGGGAAGCTTCGAATGCAATCCTCCATAGAAGGTAGGGGCAGGAAAGTGAGGCTTCATTGAGTGGATTCTCTATGCTTTCTCCTTCCCTGAACTGTCACATATTAAATATTCACAGAGCTGATGAATACAGCAGCAAATGGTTTGTACTGCAAGAATCTCCATAGTATCCCTAATCTGCAAGCTCATTCCTTATGTGGAAGATCTGCTTTGGCTAATTGTGATGTGAGGGAGCAAATTCACTTGGGAGTCCCAATGCAGGATTCATTATAGGTTAAAGTACAGGTCGACCCAGCAGGAAGGAAAGCAAATGTAGTATTAGCATTCTTTTCGAGAGGACTGGGCTATGAAAGTAAGGATGTAATGCTCAGTATTTATAAGGCATTGGGTTTAATGTTGAGGCTCTGTAACACATTTGAAGTATAGTGAGCTGTTTTCAGTCCCAGGTCTAAGAAGCAATATGCTGGAATTGGAGAGGGTCCAGAGGAGGTTTATGAGAATGATCCCAGGAATGAAAGGGTTAACATGTGAGGAGCATTGGTAACTCTGGGCCTGAACTTGCTGGAGTTAAAAGAATGAAGGGGGAGATCTCATTGAAACATACCAAATAATGCAAGGCCTGGATTGAGTGCACATAGTGAGGTTATTTCTGTTAGTGTGATAGCCTACAATCAAACAACTGAATGGCCTAATTCTGCTCCTAGGTCTTATGATTTGGATCTTCCACTTGTCTAAAGATCAACCTTTCCAACCTTCCCATGAGTCCCAGCTTTCCATTAGTGGCGATCTACTTGGCCACAATAAAATGTAATCTGATTTCCTTACTTTCTCGGTCAAGTTTCCTGATAACACCAGGTGTCACTTTAAATAAACACAAACATTACAAGGTTCCCAGTCATACACTCAGTGATCATTGAAGGCTTTAGCTTTCACCCAAAAACTCGAATTGAGAGGCGACATGACCAGTGATCCGAAACTGCAAAAACAGCAGGTGCGTTAAAGTGAAATGCCTGGTCCAATCTGCACTAAATACCTATTAATGAATCCGGTTTCAAATCAAATCTATCTCTGGTTGATTATATTTATCCGTGATTAGCTTTGAACTATTTTGATGCATGCATGTGAAGTTTGCTAAAATATTTGTCTCACATCTCACAAGTGACCTCTAGTGGTAAGTATCATTATTGCTGAGCCTCTGGCAATGATCTTTGATGAGGATCATCAATGGTGACAGGAGAGGTTCCAGAGGATTGGAGGGATCGGATGTTGTTCCATTATTCAAGAAAGGGAGCAGAGATAGCCCAGGAAATTATAGACCAGTGAGTCTTACTTCAGTGGTTGGTAAGTTGGTGGAAAAGATCCTGAGAGACAGGATTATGAACATTTGTTGAGGCATAATATGATTAGGAATAGTCAGCATGGCTTTGTCAAAGGCAGGTCATGCCTTACGAGCCTGATTGAATTTTTGAGGATGTGACTAAACGCATTGATGACGGTAGAGCAGTAGATGTAGTGTATATGGATTTCAGCAAGGCATTTGATAAGGTACCCCATGCAAGGCTTATTGAGATAGTGAGGAGGCAAGGGATCCAAGGGGATGTTGCTTTATCGATCCAGAACTGGCTTGCCCACAGAAGGCAAAGAGTGGTTGTAGACGGGTCATATTCTGCATGGAGGTTGATGACCAATGGTGTGCCTCAGGAATCTGCACTGGGACCCTTTCTCTTTGTGATTTTTATAAATTACCTGGATGAAGAAGTGGAAGGATGGGTTAGTAAATTTGCTGATGACACAAAGGTTGGGGGTGTTGTGGACAGTGTGGAGGGATGTCAGAGGTTACAGCAGGACATCGATAGGATGCAAAACTGGGCTGAGAATTGGCAGATAGAGTTCAACCTAGATAAGTGTGAAGTGGTTCATTTTGGTAGGTCAAATATGATGGCAGAATATAGTATTGATGGCAAGACTTTTGGCAGTGTGGAGGATCAGAGGAATCTTGAAATCTGAGTCCACAGGACACTCAAAACTGCTGTGCAGGTTGACTATGTGGTTAAGAAGGCATACGGTGTATTGGCCTTCATCAATCGTGGGATTGAGTTTAAGAGCCAAGAGGTAATGTTGCAGCTATATAGGTCCCCGGTCAGATCCCACTTGGAGTACTGTGCTCAGTTCTGGTTGCCGCACTACAGGAAGGATGTGGAAACCATAGAAAGGGTGCAGAGGAGATTTACAAAGACATTGTCTGGATTGGAGAGCATGCCTTATGAAAACAGGTTGAGTGAACTCGGCTTTTTCTCCTTGATGTGACGGAGGATGAGAGGTGACTTGACAGAGGTATGTAAGATGATGAGAGGTATTGATCATGTGGATGGTTAGAGGCCTTTTCCCAGGACTGAAGTGCCTAGTACAAGAGGGCACAGTTTTAAGGTGCTTGGAAGTAGGTACAGAGGAGATGTAGGGTGTAAGTTTTTTTACACAGAGAGTGGTGAGTGCGTGGAATGGGCAGTCAGCGACGGTGGTGGAGGCGGGTACGATAGGGTCTTTTGAGAGGGTCCTGAACATGAAGCTCAGAAAAATAGAGGGCTATGGGTAACCCGAGGTAATTTCTGAAGTAAGTACATGTTCGGCACAGCTTCGTGGGCTGAAGGGCCTGTATTGTGCTGTAAGTTTTCTATGTTTCTTTTGACTTTAAGAACATGAAATGCAAGTAGGTTGTGGAAGATATAGCCAGCCAGAGAGCCTTTAGTAAAGTAGAATGCATCATCACTAATCAGCACATTAAGAGTTCATAAATATGCAGAATGCCTTTCAATAGAATTTATCATTATGTTTGTTTAAGATAGTCTCTTGTAAAACAGCTCTCCCCTATTCTGAGCTAGATGCTTTTCCGGCATCCTTTTCTCACCAGACCTTCCCACAGAACACACAGTTTTATAATCAAGAAAAAGATGCTAAACTGATTCAAAGTGGGGAAATAAACAAAGGGTGAATTTGCAATGTAGAAGAGGGTGGCAAATTCAGCAGAAGACTTTAGGAGGCTGGTACGGGAGAAGAATGTCAGTATGAACTTATGGGTTGGAAGGAGATGTGTAATTGTGAGCTGTTTGGGTAAAACACTCCTATGAACTGAGTCTAAGGAGAATAGTGAAACTCAATAAAGTGAATAATGGAAGGGTGAATTTTATACAATAGAAAACAAATTATAGGAGCAGGGATGGGCCATATTAACTTTCAAGCCTGCTCTTCAATTTAACAGGAGTGTGGTGAAACGAGCTTGCCTTCAATTCCACTTTTCTGGTGCTCCCTCATTTCCCTTGAATTGTCTATGAACCCAAAAATCTCTGTTTATCTCACCCTTGACTACATACCACGTCTCAGCCTCCAGAGTTCCAAACATTCATGACCATGATTGTTCATAGCCCATCAGCAATGCTCTTGACTACTTTATTTCAAACACTGTGATGAAAATACATCAGGAGGTATAATTATGTAGAAGTTATAGAAATTGAATGTGAAGGCTGGTGGGCTAAGGAATCAATACATATCCCTGTGAAATCCACCAGTTACAATTTGCCAACCTGAAATGATCCATGCATCCTGACCTACTGGTTTCTGTAAATTAACTAATTTTCTTTTCATGTTAACCCTCAATACCATGGGTTTTTATATGATCTTTTATGAGTTACCTCATAAAATGCCTTTTGGAAATTCAAAATTAACACAGTTACTTGTTCCCCTTTATCTTCCCTCATAATATACCTAATAAATCTGCAAAAAAAATCACTTATTAATTCTGCTTTGGTTTCTAAGTGCCATGTTACATATTCCTTTCCAAAAGATTTCAGAATTTTCCCAACAATCTGCTCAAATGTCTTATGGTCTATCAACATTTGACTAATTTGCTTCCTTTTCATAATAGTTTTATTTCATTTGCAGTTTTTTTATACAGCCTTCTAGAACCTTTGGAAAAGGTTCAAAACTCAAATTTCTAGAGTAATTTGGAAAATCATAACCTATGCATTCAGTTTTTCGACAGACACCATTTTAAGACTTAGGATACAGACCAACAGACCTAGGGAACTTGCCAGAGTTTAGTCTAGTCTCTGCCTTTTCAATAATGACAGTAATTGCTATAAATTCCTCCCTCACTTTGCTCCAAATAATCTAATTTTATTGTTGGAAGAGAGTGTAGTATGAATGCTCAGATGAAAACCCTAATGTTCATCTTTTTCAGAATTTAGGTTAAAATCTTTCAATTGTGTTGGACAGTAATGTTGACCAAAATATAAAAGTTTAATTTTACCAATGCCACTAACACTGCAAATGAGCAAGCTTTATGAATGGAGCTGGAAGCTGGGTTTGTTCTTGGTCATAGTCATAGATTATCCACTACAATGGAAAGTATATTTAAAATAATATACAGAAGAATAATTAATTCTTTAAGAGTAATTTGCTTCAAAGGCTTGACCTGAACCATTGACCATCCACTTGCCTCCACAGCTGGGGCTTGATCTGCCGAGAATCTCCAGTTGTTTGTTTTTGAAAGCAAATGGAGTATTTTCATTAAAACAAGGTCTGTAAGGAATCTTCAAGCAAACAAAATATTTTCTGGAAGCTTGGATCGTTTGCTAGAAAATATTTTTTGTCTGCAACAATGCATGAATTGTTAGGCTTTCTTTAGGAGCTTCTTCCAAGAGTTTAAATATAAGTCTATGCCTACAGTTTTATTGTGTCATTATTTGCCTTCTCATTTAATCGCCTGGTTTACTTCTGCTAGCTATTTCATATCACAGAGGTCTCTAAGCTCTAACTTTTGTTTTTCTGGTTTGCTTGATGAGCAGGAACAGATTTATGAAGCTATTATATCCTTAGATGATACAGCACAGCCCAGAGATTAAATCTGATGTATTTCTGCTCCAGCTTCAAAAGGAGCCTCATGCTATGGTCAGCATAATTAAAGACACTGAGTCTGATAGGTCTGAAATCTTTGAAAAAAGTGATTGTGAAACTATAAACTCTCTTGAGAAACTAGTCAGCTGGATAGGTGGCAAACAGCAAATGAGACTGGGTCAGGTGGTCCAGAGGATCTGCCTCCATGCTGTAAAGTGTGACCCCATGGGTGATCCTTCTATTATCGGTCTTTTACTTCCATCGCTCTGAAAGACTAATCTCATTACGATTTTTTTTTCTGGCATCATGGGGATTGGGTGGAGCTTGTACAATTTTGAATTCAGCTCAGACGATTAGGATGCAACTTGCACACGGTGCCCGTTTGCAGCGGTTATGTATAATGCAATCAGAAAGTGACTGTAATTAGGTACCTGATTACCATTTTAATCAATTATCTGCAAAACGGAATTTGGGACTGCAATACGGCCCAGCACTTTGTTAGAAGGCGAATTTACCAGTACATTTGTATTGTCCGTACTTGATCAAACAGTTCCTGCAGTTGAATTAAGGTCTCCAATAGAAATGATAGAATATTTTAGAACTCAAACTGAACAGCTTCCTTACTTGATGCACTTTATTACAGGAAATAACTTTTACTTTTATCTGCTCAATTCAATTATTTTCAGCAACTACAGAATGATCACAGGCTTGCCCATACAGTGAAGATATCAAGATAAATGCATGATCCGTTAGATCATAGTCAAGGTTCAAAGTGAAGCGGTTACATTTGCGTATATGTACAGGAAAACAAAACCATAACAGACAGCAAACAGGAACTGCCTGTTTATATGAGGGAGCTGTAATTACATTAGGAATGTAAGGAGTTTAGCAAATTTTTTTGGCACAAATGAAGTTTTAGTTGGAATCGAAGTGCTATTATAATTTATCTACAGTTTTACCAGCTTTTATTTCTCTTCATATTGGGTGATTATTAATTCAGCCTGTCTTATAATATTGATCAATAATAGCAGAGGTTTACAAGACAGAGACATCACAAGTAAAGTTGCTCAAAGGAGGGTTAGCAGACTTAAATTTGTTTGATCCATGTGAAACAAATAATCACGGTGAAGTAAAATATTATCCCGATATTAAAATAGAAACTAGAAGCTGATATATGTTAGATAAGAGTTCATTCGAGCTGACAACCAATAACTTGTGACACAAACATCTTAGAAATCAATTATTCAAATTTCTCCTTACCATTCGAGCATGAACAAATTATCCTCCACCCATGATCGTTTTATGTCACTTATTCACCATTCCATACAGAAACATTTAAATTAATGCCAATTATAACCCAAACATTTTCAAATCAATAGGTTCAGTTCAGTATATTCACTGCTTAGCAAACTTAATTTACTTAGATATCTAAATAACATCAGTGTCTCCTGAGAGATTTTGGCATTTGCCGACACAAAATTTCCCAGCCTCAACAGGATGAATTACAGATTCTTTCTTTAGTCTGCATTGGATTTTCATCAATATCTCCTAGCCATTTTAACTGAGAGCTGCCAGCATGCAGCCTGGTTCAACATTCGGATCTAAGTGTTCCAATGCTTGGAAAATAATTACTTCTATGTTTCACTTCCCTTTCACGTCATACCCCCATAACTATCTGGAACTAAAGCTAAAAACAGATTTGAGTAGATGGTAACACTATTTTAGCTAATACTATTTTCAACACACTTTGCCATATCTTTCAGAACAAAGAAAATGCCCATTTGACACAGTTGAATTAGTCTCAGATATTAAGAAAAATTTAAATGTATGTGTATTTTTCCAATACAGTAAACAGGAAAAAAAAGAGCAGCTTTGAAAAGAGTCAGTTTGTTTTAGTTCAGAATGCACGCAAGATTCACAGATGACATGATCCTGTTCTTATCAATCTAGCACCTTAGACCAAGGCAGCCAAGATGAGGAATTCAGGGGATAGTTTTCCAATGGCACCTACTCAGGCTGGTCAGAGAACTGATTATAGTTGATGTGGTGTTGTACAAGGATTAATTATTACCAGACACTAGGAAGCAGCAAAACAGTATACTTGAAGCTGAGAAGAATGGTTCCATAGTTAGTATTTTAAACGGAAATAAAGGTAATTATGAAGGTATGAAAGCAGAACTAGCTTAACTGAACTGACATATTTGGTTAATATTATACAGCCATAAGACATACGAGCAGAATCAGGCCATTCAGCCCATCAAGTCTGCTCCTCCATTCTTTCATGGCTGATTTATTATCTCTCTCAACCCCATTCTCTTGCCTTCTCCCTATAAGCTTTGATACCCTGATTAATCAAGAACATCTCAACCTCTGTTTTAAGTATACCCAATGACTTGACTTCAACAGCCTCCTGTGACAATGGATAACACAGATTCAGCACTCTCTGACTAATCAAATTTTTCCTCATCCCTGTTCCCTCTGGTCCTAGACTTCCCCACTACAGGAAATATCCTCTTCACATTCACTTTATTTGATACTGTTCAATGAGATTTCGCCCCCCCCCCCATTCTTTTGAACTCCGGCGAGAATAGGCCCAGAACCATCAAACACTCCTCATGTGTTAACCCGTTCATTCCTGTGATCAGTCTCGTGAATCTCCTCTGGAGCATTTCCATTGCCAGCACATCTTTTCTTAGATAAGGAGCACAAAACTGCTCACAATACTCCAAGTACAGTCTGACCAACGTCTTATAAAACCTCAGATATACATCCTTGCTTTTGTATTCTAGTCCACCCAAAATTTACCTTCCTTACCACTGGCTCAACCAGCAAGTTAACCTTTAAGGAATCCTGCAATAGAACTCCCAAATCCCCTTACACCTCTGATTTATGAACTTGTCCCCAGTTTAGAAAATAGGCTATGCTTTTATTCCTTCTCGCAAAGTGCATGACTATACACTTCTCCACAATATATTCCGCCTGCCATTTCTTTGCCTATTTCCCCCATCTGTCCTTCTGCAGGCACTCTGATTCCTCAACATTACCTGCCCCTCCACCTACCTTTGTAATGGTGGCAAAGCCATCTATTCCATCATCCAAATCATAACATGAAAAGATGTTGTCTCTGGCAGCCAGTCAGAAAAGGCCCCCTTCACTCCCACACTTCGCGTCCTGTGAGTCAGCAAATCTTCTATCCTTGTTACTACCTTTCCTGTAATATCATGGGCTCTTATCTCCTTAAGCAGCTTCATGTGTGGCACCTTGTCAAAGGCCTTCCGAAAATCCAAATACTGTAAACAACATCTGCTGACTATCTGTTGTCTAACCTCACTGTTATTTCCTGAATGAATTCCAACAGAATTGTCAAGCAAGTTTTCCCTTTCAGAAAATTATGCTGACTTAGCCTATTTTATCATGTGCCTCCAAGTACCCCAAAACCTCATCCGTGACCCCAACATCTCCTCAACCACTGAAGTCAGGCTAACTAATTTCCTATCTTCTGCTTCCCTCTCTGGTGTAGTCCAGAGAGGGAAGAAACAATTTTCCAGTACTCCAGAACTATTCCAGAATCCAGTAATCCTTGAAAGGTCATTAATAATGCCTCTACGATTTCTTCAGCCACCTCCCTCAGAACCCTGGGCTGTGCACCATCTAGTCCAGGTGACTTATCCACCTTCAGGCTTGTCGGCTTCTCCTTAGTAATTGCAACAATACTCAATTCTGCCTCTTGACATTCTTGCATTTCTGACATTTCTGCGTTCTAGTGTCTTCCACAGTAAAGAATGACACAAAATACTTATCAAGTTTGTCTGCCATTTCTTTATTCCCCACTGGTACCTCCAGCGCCAACCTGATTTTCCCGATCTAGCTGCATATTGAAACATCCCATGATTATCATGTTTTTTTTTCAGAAGCCTTTTCTATTTCCTCTTGTAAATTGAAATACACATCCTGGCTACTGCTTGAAGGCCTGTAAATAACTCCCATCTGGATCTTTTTACCCTTGCAGTTTTGAACTTTATCCACAAGGATTCTACATCTTCTGAACCTATGTCACCTCTTTCTAAGGATTTGATCTCATCCTTTTATGAACAAAGCCTCCCCACCCCCTCTGCCTCTCCTTTCAATACAATATGTATCCTTGGATGTTAAGCTCCCAACTATGATCTTTTCTCAGCCAGGATTCGGAGATGCCCACCACGTCAAACCTGCCAATCTCTAACTTTGCTACAAGATCATCTACCTTATTTTGTATATTGTGTGTATTCAAAATGTATACTTTCAGTCTGGTATTTGTCACTCTTTTTGATTTTGGATCTCGGACCAGCATTTAAGTGCCATTTTGAAGAAAGTACAGCAGCACCTCTACTTTCTTAGGAGTTTGCAAAGATTTGGCATGTCATTTTATACTTTGAGAAACTTCTCTGGATGTGTAGCAGAGAGTATAATTGACCGGCTGCTCCACAGCCTGGTATGGGAACACCATTGCCCTTGAACAAAAAAGCCAACAAAAAGAAGTGGATTCAGCCCAGTCCACCCCTGGACAAGCCCTCCCCACCACTGATCATACCTTCACAGATCTCTGTCACAGGGAAGCAGCAACTATCATCAAGGACCCCCACCATCCAGGCTATGCTCTGTTCTTGCTGCTGCCATCAGGAAGAAGGTGCAGGAGCCTCAAGATCCAGACCACCAAGTTCATCCCTCCACCATCACATTCTTCAACCCTAATGTGGGGAGAACTTCATTTGCCCCATTACTGAACTGTTCCCACAATCTATGGACTCAATTTCAAGAACTCTTTCATCTCACGTCCTCAATATTTATTGTTTATTTATTATCATTATTACTATTTATCTGCTTTCCTTATTTTGTATTTGCACAGTTAGTTATTTTTTGTACATCGGTTGTTTGTCTGTCCTGTTGGGTTCGATCTTTCATTGATTCTGTTGGGTTTTTTTTGTTTTTACTGTGCATGCCCGCAAGAAAATGAATCTCATGGTTGTATATGGTGACATATATGCACTTTGATAATCAATTTACTTTGAACTTTGGTTTTATTTTCAAAATTCTCTGGCTCCATGGAAATTTCCATTCAGATGGGGGAGCAAAAGAAGGTAAAGGTGGAGACAGAGGCTGAGGGGCGATGAGATGGCTCCAAATGCTGGAATATGATAACAACTAGCTTTACTTGTCACAAATACACTGAAACTCTCAGTAAAACTTGTTGTTTCCATCAGTGACCAAAACAGTCACAGGATGTGCTGGGGGAGTCCACAACTATTGCTATACTTCTGGCACCAACACAGCATGCCCAGAGCTGACTAACCTGCAAAGCTTTAGAAGGTGGGATGAAACCCATGCAGTGACAGGGGGAACATACGAATTCCTTACAGACAGGAATGGGAACTCACTGGTGCTGTGAAACATTACAGTAGCTGCTACGTCACTTGTGACACCCCGGGTAATAATGGGAACCATTCAGAAAGGGATGCAGGACAGGTGGAAGCAGATGGAGGAGCTCATCCTGTGGGTGAAGTTGTAAGTGAGAGGTACATCAGGAGGGGGCAGGCAGGCAGAACGGGAAAGGGAATGAAAATCAGGAGAGAGAGAAGGAAAGAAAGGAGGTGAGGATTACATGAATTCTGAAAATTAAATGTTCATACCAACCCTGACTAGACAACCTGCTTACAGAGCACCTGCACTTTGTCCACATTGGACCTTCCAAGATCCAGATTGCATGCTATTTTAACTTCCCTTCCCAGTCCCACAGTGACCTGTCTGTCCTCACACTTCACCAATGCAAACTAAAAGAACAATACTTCATATCCTGATACAACCCAACGATATGAACATTGAGTGTGTGACCCTGAGGTTCGGCCAACATATGCTTGTCTAGAGTAAGACAGCCTCCTGCCCAGCCAAACTGAAAAATCACGTTTGTGTGAATGCTGCGTGATGTGTTGCCCGGTTACAAATCCGAACCACAAAATATCAGACAGTACACTGTATGCAATTAAAGACTGAACTTTATAATCCTTAATCTGACTATAGGGTTAGTAAAGAAAATAAAAAGAAATCACGTTTGTGTGAATGCTGCGTGATGTGTTGCCCGGTTACAAATCCGAACCACAAAATATCAGACAGTACACTGTATGCAATTAAAGACTGAACTTTATAATCCTTAATCTGACTATAGGGTTAGTAAAGAAAATAAAAAGAAAAAGGGCCCATTTTGATGAAACAGTCTAAAGTGCACATTGGAGCTCACAGATTTGTCCATTCGTTCTCCATCGACCTCCTCCGAGCGTTGCTGACCATTGGACCATTGCTCCAAGTCCACTCCGTCCGGCAATCTACCAACTCTTCCCATTCCCGTCTTCTCTCTTCATCACTCACCGACAAAAGACTCCAAAATACGTGCTCCCAGACCCACAAGAAAGAACAACATGCCTCTCATTGGCAAACACAAATTTCAAAGCCCCCGTTATCTCTAATCATAACCCAAACATTGCCGCTACAAAGAAACCATTACCTTAGCAGTGAAATATTACAAAGAAGCAGTGAAACCTTACACAGCATTACAAATATATAAATACCAGTAACTCTTAACTCCCATGTTTCATTCTCCTTCCAGTACACCTACCCTGCACAAAGCCATGCTAACACTAATAACTCTATGCCTTTCCAACGATGTGTAAATCCTGTCCCTGAAAGTTTTTTTCAATTTCCACTTACATGCAAGCAGCCTTCAGAGGGGTGAAAAGCATCCGGCCCAGTATTAAAGACCTGTACTGTGCAAATGGCTGGTCTGTTTACTGAGATCATTAACCTCTTGCTTCAGAGCAGTGTGTAGTACCTACAGTACCTGCTTCAATTATACTGGTGCCCAAGGAGAACACGGTAACCTGCCTCAGTGACTATTACCTAGTAGCACTTACATCCAGTGATGAAATGTTTTGAGAGGCTGATGATGAAACATATCAACTCCTGTCTGAGAAGTGACTTAGATCCACTCCGATTTGCCTTTCAGAGCAGATGCCATCTCGTTGGCTCTTCACTCAACTCTGGAACATCAGGACAGCAAAGATGCATAAATCAGGATGCTGTCAATCGACTACAGCTCAGCATTCAATACCATCATCCCCTCAGAGCTAATCCATAAGCTTCAAGACCTTGGCCTCAATGCCTCCTTGCACAATTGATTTCCTCACCTGTCGACCCCAGTCAGTTTGGATTGGCAACAACATCTCCTCCATGGTCTCCATCAGCACAGGTGCACCACAGGCAATGTGCTTAACTCCCTATTCTACTCGCTTTACACTTATGACTGTGAGACTAAGCACATCTTCAATGCCATATTCAAGTTTGTTGATGACACCATGGTGTAAAAATCAAAGGTAGTGATGAATCTGCATATAGGAGGGAGATTGAAAATCTGGCTGAGTGGTACCACAGCAACTACCTCTTACTCAATGTCAGTAACACCAAAGAGCTGATTGTTGAGTTCATGAGAAGGAAACTAGAAGTCCATGAGCCAATTCTCATTGGAAGAATAGAGGTGCAGAGTGTCAGCAACTTTAAATTGAATAGTGTTATTATTCTGGAGGCCCAGCTATTAAGTGCAATTACAAAGAAAGCATGTCAGTGTTACGAATGAGGAGCAACTCTGATGGGCAGAAGGGTGCAAAGTCGCCCCCCCCCCCTTTTTGAGAATCACAAACTCGCTATTATTTCGGGTCCGATACCCAGGAAATGAGAGAGATAAACAGCTCATGTCAGTAATGAGAGAGAGACAATGCAGAGATACACAAAGGTGGAATGTCTCCTCCTAACAAAAGCCGAACAGAACCACTGATTACTGCTATTGTCTCTTGGAGAAGGAATTGTGTATTGAGTACTGTTCTATTCATTGAAACCCCTCAGGGGACAACCAGAGTGGTCTGGTTGAGGGATTGCATCATCCCAACCTGATTGACATCTGAGACCCCGTGAGTGAGGATAAAAGTAGGGTCTGGGGAACACCCCTCAGACGCACCAGGAGAGACACTATGTGGGGGCTTGTATGTGTGTCCACCCTTGCCTGGGTGATGAGTCCTCCATGGAACGGTCTAGCTAAAAGATAGAGGGGTCATACGTGAATGGCCACAACAACAACGCATCGACGGATCAAGATCGTAAAAGGAAAGTCAGCAAGTTATTCTCTCTCTCTCCATCTCTTTCTCAATTGCAACACAGTGATCAGCAACTACCGCAGCCTGCAAGAACTGAACTTTATATTTCCATCGGACAATTCATTATCCCCTAGACAACGATAGAGCTTATTTCTTATTGATTATTATTATACCCGCACTTTTAGGTTAGTATTGATGATGTATATTATCTGTATATTTGCATTGATATTATTTTTGTGTATTTTTACTAATAAATACTGTTAAAAATAGTATCATCAGACTTCAACGGATACTCCTATCTTTGCTGGTATGATACCCAGTTATAGGGTTCGTAACAGCAGAAACTCTGCATCTTTAGGAGTTTGCAGAGGCTCAACGTGACATTTAAAACTGACAAACTTCTGTAGATGCGTACTGGAGAGTATATTGACTGGCTGTATCACAGCCTGGTATGGAAAGACAAATGCTCTTGAATGGAAAATCCTACAAAAAATAGTGGATATGGCCCAGCCCATCATGGGTAAAGCCCTCCCAATCATTGAGCATAACTACATGAATCACTGTTGCAGGAAACCAGAGTCCATCATCAGGGACCCCTACAACTTAGAACATGCTCTCTTCTCACTGTTGCCATCAGGAAGAAGGTATAGGAGCCTCAGGATTCACACAATCAGGTTCAGGAACAGTTACTACCCCTCAGCCAAGAGGCTTTGAATAACTTCACTCAATTCACTTGCCCCATCATTGAAATGTTCCCACAACCAATGGACTCACTTTCAAGGGTTCTTCATCTCAAGATTCTCAGTATTTATTGCTAATTTATTTTTGTGTTTGCATTTTGTGTCTTCTGCACTCTGGCTGAATGCCCTAGTTCTGTGGTCTTTCATGGATTCTGTTGTAGTTATTATTCTATAGATCTACTGAGTATGCATACAGGAAAATTATTCTTAGGGTTGTATATGGTGACATGTAAGTACTTTGATAATGAAAGTTTACTTTACACATAAGGCTCATCATCCTATAATTTACTGGGTTATTCTGATTGCACTTTTTTTTTAACTTTTTAAACAAAGGAAAAATATTGGCTGTTCTATAATCCTTTGTGAACTTGGTTAGAGGAAACAAAGATCTCCATCAAGGCCCAGCAATCTCTTGCCTTGCCTCCCTCATTTCCTGGGGTAAATTTCATTAGGCTGCCATCATTTGATGCTGAGGTGTGCCCAGCTATCACCATTTTTCATATGAGATTACATTAAGTGAAGATATTAATGCATTACTGGACTGCTATCAAAATGGACAAGTTACTCAGTAAGGAAGAGTTGGACCAATCATACTTGTACCTGCTGGCATTTAGACGACTTAAAGGTGCTGACTTGAAAGATACAAGATCCTGGGGTCTTGACAAGGTGGATGTGGAGAGGATATTTCTTCATTTAGGTTAGTCTCGAGCTAGGAATCACTGCTTAAATCTTGCAACAGGTGAAGCGATCTTTCTTTCTGAGAGTCGTGTACCTTTGGAACCCTGTATCTGTTTTAGGAAGAGTCGTCAAATTATTTGAAGCAGAGGTAGGTATGTAAACACTGGGTAAGCAAAGGGCTAAAAATTTAACTTTCATTAGTGGGAATGCAAAGTTGAGGTTACAATCAGATCAGATTCAATTATGGAGCAGTTTTGAAGAACTGACTGGCCTACAAATGCTCCAAATCCATGCTTCTAGGGACTACTACCACTACAAAGTTTGTGGTGGGTTGAGATCTTCAACGTGCAGACTGGTCTCAAACAAGGCTGCATCATTCATTGCCAGAGTACTTTTGTCAGATTCTCACATCACAATACTGTAGTTCTAACCACAGGATTCATGGAAAACTGTCAAATATACTCTGTTAATTCCACTCCAGAATCATGGTCGCACAAACTCTGGTAGAACTGCAATGCAACAACACTTGATAGAAGCATATTAAACCACCTGCCACAACATCCTTGACTTCTTCACTGAAGCTATAGATGTTTAATTTCACATTTAACATCCAACACAAAACAATGTACAACATTGATCTCCAAAAATGGATGTGCACATTGAGACCCTGAACAAGGGCCACTTCCCATTCCCCAGTTAACATCTTTTGATAGACAGATAACTAAATCCCTCATCTTCTTCAGTGCACCAATAGTTTTAACTGCTGAAAGTTTCTGAAGATCAAGTCCTCAAACCCAACAATTTCTATAAACATTTACATTTCATGAATAACAAATGCTTGTAAGATCATTTATGGCTTTCAAAAGACAAACTGAAAAGTGTGAGGGGGAAAAAAGATTTACAAGGATGTTAGCACAAAGGACACTGCAGATGCTGTGGTCAAATCAACACATACAAACTGGATGAACTCAGCAGGTCGAGCAGCATCCGTTGAAATGAGCAGTCAACGTTTCGGGCCGAGATCCTTCGTCAGGACTCAGAAACGTTGACTGTTCATGTCAACAGATGCTGCCTGACCTGCTGAGTTCATCCAACTTGTTTGTATGTGTTTACAAGGATGTTACTGGGATTAAAGGGGTTTGATTTATAAGGAGGGACTGGATAATCTTCATTTCCCCTGGAGCCCAAGAGCCAAAGGGTGACTTCGAGGCTTATAAAATCATGAGGGGCCTAGGTTAAGAGAACATTATATGTCTTTTTCCAAGGTAGGAAAGTCCAAAACTGCTGGACATTGTTTAATGTGAAGGGAAAATTTAAAAAGAACTTTCTCCACAGGTAGTGAGGAATTGGAACGAATAGAGAAAGTGGTAGAGACACATACAATTATGACATTTGAGCAGGTAAATGGAAGTAGACCAAATATAGGCAAATGGGACTAGTTGAGCTAAACAACTTGGTCAGCTTGGTTGAGTTAGGCAAAAAGGATCAGTTTCCATGCGACTATGATCTTTTTAAAGGAAAAAGTGTGCCAGACTGGATAGCTAATATTAGCTGACAAGATTATAACCAACTCAATTTATAATTTGTGCTTACATATAAAACACACCAAAAATTGTATACATTGACCCATTACCACTTTTTGTCTGATAACATTGCTGTCAAATGCCTTGAAATAAAAAGCATTAAAGGCACAATGCAATTGCATCAGTTTTAAAATATATTTATATTCAAATCATTTCACAGCTTCACACTCACCATCTTGTCAATTTCTCCATTTCTGGCATTCTGTCCATGCTGATTTTCATCACTCAATTACTGACAGGCTTTTAGCAGCTGGAAAATCCCACAATAAGCCTCACTTCTGCTCATATTGTAACCAAACGTTTGAATATCTACACCACTATTTGCATCCTGCTGCCCAATTTTGTCTGAAAATATTCATTAAGAATCTTAATGCTTTTATATCTGCTTCTTCAGGCAGTTTACTGCTACATTCCGCTGGGAGTACTCTATTTACAACTGACTGTTCAGTGCCTGGAGATCAGTCAGACCAATTCACTTTAAAATCAATTCTGTGCCATCAGGTTCCTCGTTCTGACCTGCAAACTTCATTATTCAGCCGGGGTGGGGGGGGGGGGGGGGGAGGAAGAAAACCTAAAGCATAGTAGTGCATTGTTTAAAAAGTTAATGTAGACCTCTCATAATCGACTGAAATTCAAATCACTGTAAGACAGTGTCTTTAGCCTTGCGTCATCATGAATTAGAAAACAGCCAGGAATCTGCTACTAGATAACTGCTTTAAATCTGAATCAGTATTACTATCATCAGCATAGTCATGAAACTTGTTAACTTAGTGGCAGCAGTACAACACAATATATAATATAGAACAAATAAACAAGTGAATTACAGGAAGTACATACATGTGCTGTATATTAAATAGGTTAAAATAGTGGTGTAAAAACAGAAATCTAAGTGAAGTAGTGTTCTTGAGTTCAATGTCCATCTAGCAATCATATGGCAGAGGGGAAGAAGCTGTTCCTGAATCACTGAGTGTGTGTCTTCAGGCTTCTATACCACCTTCCTGATGGTAACAATGAGAAAGAGCATGTCCTGGATGATGGGGGTCCTTATAATGGACACTGCCTTTCTGAGGCACCACTCCCTGAAGATATTATGTATACTACGGAGGCTAGTTCCCAAGATGGAGCTGACTAATTTTACAACTTTCTGTAGCTTCTTTGTGAGATCAAAGTTTACAAAATTATGGAAGGTGCCTGATCTATTTGCATTTTTTCCAAGATATGGGCATCGCTGGCATTTATTAACTGACTCTCATAGCCCTTGTATGGCTTACTGTGACATTTTAGAGTCAATTAAGTCAAAAAAAAAAGGGAAGTAATTTTAAAATTTAACCAGTGGGGAAAAACAGACAAACAAATAAACAATACCATATGTCTTCAGAAACCATGCATCTTCAGGCCATTGGTTAACAATAATGATTGGACACAATAAGTTGTGCAGAGATTTGTAAATGATTAGAAAACAAATTTAATTACATATTTGGTGGTTACATAGGTTTCAGTAGTTTAAAATCTCAAAAGTAACAATAGTTACAGTACTTTTTTGCAGCGATACTTTTTTTTAATAAGTATTGAACTTTAACAGATTACACTTAGCAAGTAGCAGAAAACAAGTAAATTTGCACACTCCAAAGAAGACGTTCCCAACAGAGAGAATTCTTTTTCATTTTTAAAAAGAGCATTTTGTTTAAAGTAGAACACCGTTTCACGCTGACCAGCAGCAGCAGAGAACATTGTCAGAAGATTGGAAGGAAGTTGCTATGCCATCTCATGGCTAAAGCACAGCTTAAGGAAAAAAGTAGATATTTGCAATTTACAAAAATGGATAAAGAACTTAGAGGACAATTTCATGTAAGCTTTGAAGTAACAATAAAACAATGGATACATTTATACAAAATATAACAAAAAAGGAATGTAACAATAGAATATCTTCAGTGATTGACCTATGACAGTAGACAAAGGACTTGAACAGCAGCTTTCAGTATACAGTGTTTACCAAATCAGATCGCACCATGTAAAATTATTCCTATGTAATAACTTTTACCAACTGTGCAAAACATAGCAAAGTCTGTGCACTCAATTGGTAATTGCAGATTTTTTTTCCTACACAGAATTTCATTTGTATTGTAATGATTTTAGCTTTCAGTTACTCTGCATGAATCTCCCAGTGTAGGACCAAACCTTTTGGACGTTGGCAGTGCATTGTGACACTCAGATTCCTATAACAAAGAGGCAGGGAAAATATATATTGAGACAGATTTTACTCGCAGCACTTTTCACCTGCCCACTCAGCTTTTTTATGGAGCTTTTGTGCAAATTACTGCCAAAAAGCACAGCACTTCTTAAGTATTTGGTGCCTTGAATCAGAATCAAAATTTTAAAATGTGTTTTTATCACTTGATAGGTTGAGGAATTGCTAGTGATAAACACAGAATCTGAAAAAGCCATTAAAATATTGAATTCATGGGTTTACTTGTACAAAGTTATGGAAGGAATTGAATTTAGGAGAGGTTAAAAAGAGACAGAAAATTAGAATAATTTACTTTACGTTTCCAAAAGCAATTCTATAGTAACAAGCCTGCACACCTACATTAATGTTCATTCCAGAATTTAGAATGAGAAAAAGACCAATCCAAACTTCTCCAGTTAAATTTAGTTCATACTTTGGCATGGACTTGGTGGTTGTAGGACCTGTTTCCACACTGTGCCCCTTTACTTGTAAGGCAAATACAACACTGGCAGGGCAATCAATATTCTTGAGTAGAAAGCAATATGACACTACCTTAGAGAAGTATCAGTTTAACAACTCATATCTGATCATCTGAAGTTGCTGCCCAAAGACTATGTAAATAAAGATAATCAGTGGTCTTACCATTAATTCTACCACTGTACCAACATTGGTATACTGCTGTCAGATCTTCAATATTTTCAACTCTCTTTACCAAATGGAACCATAAGAAGATCAAATGGCACAGCACAGCAATGCACTAAAACACTGTCAGCAGCTCTTTTAAATACTGTAGATTGCACACTTGAGAAATTTTCAGCATCATACGATGTAAAGTAGATGCTTCTCCAAAGGAGGAAAGCAAGGGTAAGGATTTAAAATGTCAATTCATTCAGCATTGACCACTTGGTAGTCAAATGATGAACAACAACTGCACAAGGACAAGTTTCATCAAAACAGTTCAGACAAAATGTTCACTGAACCAAACATTTCATTTCATTTTGCAGATGCTTTCTAAATAAATTATTTTCCAGGATTTTGAGTCTTTGTTTCAGATTTCCAGCATCCACTGTATTTTACCCTTGCTGTTTGACAGATTAGGAGCAGTTTTTGCAGTTAATTTGAGTCATTTGCTGTTAATAACTCAAAACAATGATTGCTTGTGTTTAAACAATTGATTTCCGTAACAGAAGAGTGGAATCTATCTCGGGTACGTAATATGACCGGAAGGATAAGTAATCCATTCAAATCAATCTACTTTCAACAGAGCTAAGATTACTAATATAATTCCCGTGAAAGCTAATGCGTAAATAACAATCACAGAGAGTGCTTTGAATCCACAATGTAAATATTTATCAATTTCAGCAAATATTGCAAAAGTAAATTTGCATTAATTTTATTTTTGCAAGGCAACATTTATTGCCATCTTTAGCTGCACATATCGAGTCCACTACCCAAGTTCCAATAAACTGGAATCACAGCAACGAGATTCTCTTCCCTAAGGACTGTTAGTGAAAAATAAACTTAGGAAATGGCAATCTGATATTTTTCATGTAAAATATTCTTGTGTCAGATAAATTACCAAATTCTCAAACTCACATTTACAATTCAGCCTCTAGATTGCCAATCCTATACCAAAAATACTTGTAACTGTGCACCTAAAGAGGTGACTTACCGGTAATTTTCCAATTCCATTGAAGCAAACATAAAAATTAACACTGAAAGTGGTGTTCAAAGTGTGCCAACATTATTCACCATCAATACTAAATGCACAATAACTTTTTAAATAATACTGTGTCCAACATGAACACTCAGTTATCAAATTGAAACTTTATAAATTCATTCATTGGAAATGTATGTAGAATAAATGTCTTCTAAATTTTAGAATCAGTTTTACATTACAACAAAATCTAGAAAATTCTACTACAAACAACAGAAGTTATACAAAAATATTCTTAGCAACTATGCCCAAATTCCAGAGAAAACATGAGGATATTAATCTAGAAATCCTCACGATAACAGTAGCACCGGTGAGAAATGGAAATTACATCCGGAAACTCCGGGTTCTAGGAAATGGTTGGAATGACTTCTTCATCGTGAAGAACATCAGGTGAGTTTTCAGCTTTGATTTTTCAGGGAAAAGCATCGTTTCACTCTCTGTTGTTGGAAAACGATTTTTATAAATTTCAGGATAGGCCTTCTGAAACTGAAAAATGAAATAGCTTATGAGATAATCCAAGGATGAATAACTTTACAAATATAATGAATGGTTTATTCATAACATGCTAAAGCAATCTGCAACTTCCAATGAAACAAATTACAAACATGTTTGTAATCTCAGGATTACTGCCTGTGCCACGTGACAGTGAGGATGGGAATAGAATGAGGTGGCAGATAAATGCATAGCTGAAGAACTGGAGCGGGAGGGCGGGGGAGGATGTATACAGATTTCTCAATAATTGGGACCTCGTCTTCGGCAGGTGGGACCATTACAAAATGGTTGCACTTGAATTCGAGGGGCATGGATATTCTTGAGGGTAGATTTATTAGAGCTGTTGGGGTATGGTTTAAACTAATATGGCAGGGGAATGGGAACCAGGATGATAGAGCTGAGGATGAGCCAGTGTGTTTACAAGTTGATGATGGGTGTAACTTGAATGTAAGCAAGGACAAGGCAATGATTGGGTGCAAATGCAGACAGAACATAGAGTTTAATGGACAGGAAAGGAGTGGAGGGTTATGGGCTGAGTGCGGGTAGGTGGGACTAGGTGAGATTAAGAGTTCGGCACGGACTAGGATGGCCGAGATGACCTGTTTCCATGTTGTGATTGTTATATGGTTATATGTTATATGGTTAAACTGTACTACAGAGGCAAAATTCAAACTGATGAAGAATGCAGGTCTGAAGGTGCTGTACTTGAACGTACATAGCATTCTGAATAAGGTGAATGAACGCGTGGCGCAATTAGGGATTGGTCAGTATGACACTGTGGGCATCACTGAGTCATGGCTGAAAGAAGGCCATAGTTGGGAGTTTAACATCAAAGGATATATTTTTGTGATCGAAAGAATAGGCGTTGGTATGGCTCTGTTGGTAAGAGATGGAACTATGCTCATGAAGCTGCTCTCAGAAGCAGGAAATTGTATAAAGAACATCTCTCTTTGCCTTACGCAACTTCATCCTAGGTTTCAGGCGGAACCAGTCATCCAAAACATCGTTGAACTGGCCAATGAAGTGAGATTAGAGGATTCTAATAATGGCGATGTTGAAGAGTTACCGCATTCACATGGAGAGAGCCTTAATAACCAAGAGCTTCGAGAATTGGCCGAGCAACATCTGGGTGAGTCTGAGGACATGGATGGAGAAGAGGGAACACCAGCAAGAAAGCTCACCGCAAAATTCCTCAGCACTAGCATCGCCACAACTACACAAATCAAGGATCAGTTCATCGATAATGACCCTGACTGGGAGCAAAACAATAAGGCAAAGAGAGGCGTTCTCAATATGATTTCCTGATTCCGAGGACAGCTTCATGATACGAAAGTTAAGAACCTCAACGCCTACTTGAAGAAGAAGCCAAAGTTAGAGGAGGCCCCTCAGCTACTTCTCCCTGTTGTTGCTCCACTGATGTACAGATTAGGCCTATTTGTGTGTTTGTTACTCCACAAATTATAGTGTATACATAATATATCATATATCTCAGGTTTGATTTTTCAAAAATCAGGCACACGTCTATTTACTTAATGTTATAATGATTCCACATAGCACTCCACCTCGAAGGAACTCATCCTCAGAGTTAAGCAGGGTCTGGGTGTATTGGGAGCTGTAGGCTTGGTGTTTGCTAAATTTGGAAAATACGCAAATAATGAAGTAGCTGTCTAAAGCAGTAAAACAGAAGGGGAAAGATGACAACTGTGACTAACGAGGGGAATTAAAATTAGATTTTAGGAGAGACATAGAAATTGGCCTGAAAATAAAGGTAGCAAACCAAAGAACTTGGAATAGTTTAAAACTCAGCAAGGAAGAACATAAAATTTAATTTAATTAGGAATGGGAAAAACTGAGTACACAAGCAAACTTTAAGCAACTAAACAGAATGTAAAAGCTCCTACAGTATGGGGAAGAGAGAAAAAAAATGAAGATTAATGCAAGACCATTTCAGTAAGAGACAGGATATTTTATAATGGGGAAAAAAGAAAAAGCATGCCAATTGAATGAGCATTTCTGGTCTCTCTTCACAAAAGGGGACATAAACTAATCTCACAGAAACGTTTAGAGACCAGAGTTGAACAAGGGAAATTGATAGGAATGAAGACGAATTGATCCTCGGGGCCCAATAGTCTACATTCCAGGACTTAAGGAACTGGCTCAAGAAACAGGGAATGATTTGGAGGCCAATTCACAATTTCTTTGGAGTTTGAATGGAGAAGCGGAGATGTCTCTCAGCAATTGCAAAGGGCCTTGATGTGACCACATCTAATGTGTGCAGTTTTCTTCTTTGTCTGAGAAAAGATGTTCTTCTATGAAGGAACTACAATGGTGGTTTATCACATGGATTCCTGTAATGTCAGAGCTGACACTGGATAAGTGATTGGGGTGACTGGATATGCATTCGCTAGAGTCAAACAACATAAGAATGAAACTTTGGAAGCAAACCAACTAAATGCAAGGAAGATTTTCCTATGATAGAGAAGCTCAGAACTAAGGGGTGAAAACCCAAGGATGGTATGATGCGCCATTACGGGAGGAAAATGAGGAGACATTTGTTATCCAAAGAGTGGTGAACCTACAGAGTTCCCTATTACAGAAGGCAGTCAAACTTAAAGGATCTGAGATAATACCAAAGACTAAAATAAAAATAAAGTGTGAGAAGAAAGCAGGAATAGGATTCTAAAATCTGATCAATCCACCATGAACAGATTGAATGGCTGATCAGAATCAGGTTTATTATCACCGGCATGTGCCATAAAATTTGTTCACTTAGCAGCAACAGTTCAATTCAATGCCTAATATAGAAGAATTTAAAAACTAAATAATAAATAAATTACAGTATACGTATATTGAATCGATTTTAAAACTTGCAAAGAACAGAAATAATATATATTAAAAAAGTGAGGTAGTGTCCAAGGGTTCAATGTCCATTTAGGAATCGAATAGCAGAGGGGAAGAAGCTGTTCCTGAATCGCTGAGTGTGTGCTTCAGGCTTCTGTTCCTCCTACCTGATGGTAACAGTGAGCAAAGGGCATGCCAGGGTGCTGGAGGTCCTTAATAATGGGCGTGGCCTTTCTGAGACACCACTCCTTGAAGATGTCTTGGGTACTTTGTAGTCTAGTACTCAAAATACAGCTGACTAAATTTACAACCCTCTGCAGTAGCTCCACCCCCATACCAGACAGTATTGCAGCTTATCAGAATGCTCTCCACAGTACATCCTTACGTCAGATTACTATTGTTTCATATCGTATGTAATGCATCCTCTTTTAGCTTGGAAATTTACAGCAGAGTGAAAAAAATACCTTTTATTGATTACTTAAAAAAATACCAACACACAAGCTTCAAAGTATTCCATTAAATAAGTAATAAAATTCTGAAATGGGTAACAGAATCTAAATCTTGCTGTTTTACCTGTTTTAATTTCTTCTTTTTCACTTTAAAAGACATGCTTTTATCAATTATCATTTCCTCCAGCTGTGCTGTTAAAGCAGTTTGAATGTTTCTCTGCGGCTCTTTAAAATCTTCAGAACTAATCTGATGGCAAAAAGTGCAGGAAGATAGTGTAGCATCAGCATCGGCACCTGCATACTTTATCTAGGGAAGGAAAATAAAGATAAAGATGCGGCTAAGAACTCTGCCTGTTGAGTATTTAATTTGAGACTATAAATCTCAAATTCTCAATAAATTACAAGGGGATATTTTGTAACATCATTCCTTACAAACAGAAAAAGTCCTGTTGCTTTGCATTCCACCTGAAACCACAAAGTCTTCAAAATACCTGAACTCTTCGGAGGTGAGCCAAGTGTTCCTCCACAGCACTCTGCAGGTGTTCAGGAACTCCCAGAATATCCTGGTAATGATCCATCATAAAACTGACTAGTCTTGTAGCAAATAATTCATCAAGATCCACTTCATCCTCTGAGCACAGGATACAGCGAGAGAAGGTTTGAATCATCTTCAAATTTAAAAGAAAAGGATTTTTAAAAAATATACATTTAATGGAAAGGGTAATTGAAAAGTTCCTAGCTTTTCTGATAATATGGAGTGAAGCAAATTTCTCTGAAACAAAGTTGTGCAATATGTTTTTGCTCCCCGCCCGTTTCCACTCTGCTCTCACTTTACAAAATCTGCAATGGAGTCCGAAAGGAAAGACATAGACATAGAATATGAACAACACACAAAATGCTGGTGGAACACAGCAGGCCAGGCAGCATCTATAAGGAGAAGCACCATCGAAGTTTCGATCCGAGACCCTGACGAAGGGTCTCAGCCCGAAACGTCGACAGTGCTTCTCCTCAGAGATGCTGCCTGGCCTGCTGTGCTCCACCAGCATTTTGTGTGTGTTGTTTGAATTTCCAGCATCTGCAGGTCTCCTCGTGTTTGCACATAGAATATGATACACAATGTCAACCTAAACATTATTCAAGGACAAACTTTCAAGTGCACACAAATATAATTCAGCAGGGAAACCTGCGGTATTGCGGTATTAGTGCTCCAGTCAAGTCTGTCATCCAGGTGCACCCCCAGATACTTGTAGGTCCTCACTATCAATAGTAACAGGGAGCAGTGCAGGCTTGGTCTTCCTTAACTCCATCGCCATCTCATTTTACGTACTGATGTTGAGCTGCAGATGATTCAGCTTGCACTATGCTACAAAGTCCTCCACCAAGGTCCTGTATTTATCCTCCCATCCTCCCTTTATACACCCAACCATTGCTGAGTCATCAGAGAATTTCTGCAGTTGACAGTGTTGTATCTAAAGTCGGAGATATACTTCACATGTTGAATGTCAAACAAATAGTTTTCATTGGCTGATGATTATCTAAATGCATTTTCTTTAAAGCTAAATACAATGGGTTTCATCCAAAAATTAAGATTTTTAAAACCAAACTGAAAGTTTACAACTATTTGATTACAAGTTATTTGTCATTGGATTTACAAAGGACTTAATATCAATTGAATCAACTGTGTAAATCTCACCAATGTTCTGCTTGCTATAGCATCATGAAGAGCGGGCATTTCAACATTAAGAGCAATTCGTGCCATCATCCGTATTAACAGTTGGAGTCTTCTCCGATTTTCAGGGGGCAAAAGAAGACAGCAAACTTGAAGTGCTTCAATACCAATTCGCTGTTGCTGCAGAAGACCTGGCTTTCGAAAACATATAAAGTTAAACTGAAGGCCACTACAATTAAAATTAGTCAAATTGAACTTGGTATTAAAAACTTAAAAGAAATCAACTGATTGAACTACATTGTTACAGCTGCTGCTATACTACAAACTACTCAAAGCTGAGGTAATATGGCAATTTTAATCAAACTACAAACTAAATTAAGTGTCTTCCCAAATTACTCTTGTTTAAACTAAAAAACCTGCACAGGCTGAAAATTTGTAATAAAAACCAAAAATGCTGAAAGTACTCAAAAGGTCAACAGCATCCATGAAAGGAAGAACAGTTCATGTTCTGAATCGCTCGAATGCTTTTGATCTGTTGAGTATTTCTAACATTTTCTGAATTTATTATTTTTATTTTTGTGCTCAAATCTTTTTAGAAAGGAACATAAAGTTATGTTGTAAGAGCTTCTATAGATATGTAAAAAAAAAGGAAAATTTAGCAAGAGAATGTGGTTCTTTTTAGAAATTTATAATGAGATATAAGGAAACAATGGAGGAATTAAATACTTGATTTCTTTAGAAATTAAATGGCCATGAAAACTTATAATGCCCAGGAATCGAACGATCAACATTCCCCACAGCTATTGAGAAATTAGATGCTCTTCGTGTCCAAAATTATATAGGTTTGGGAGAACACTCTGCTGAGAAAAGCATACGTGATCTACATTCCACAAAGGAGAGAGAAAACAGAACTACTGAACTGCTAGCCAGCCAGCAGTAGGCAGGAAAATGATAGAATCAATAAAAAGGAAGGTGATATTAAGGCACTTTAAAAAAACCCTTATCGTTAACCAAGTTGAATTGGATTTATATAAGCAAAATCAGATTTGACTTATCTACATTTTTTTTGAGCATCTAATTCGGATACATCAGAAACATTAGTAAATCTGGTAGGCTTAGATTCTTAGAAGGATCTTGATAAGGTCCTTCAAGGAACTCCATTAAATGAAATACCTAGAACTTGGATATACACTGGCATGGATGGAGAAAACAGAGCAGGAATAAATGGGTCCTTTTCAAGTTGTTTCTGCTATCACTTCAGATTATCTGCAGTTCTTTGATTTTTCACAAGAGTCGGGCTCACTACATCCAAATAATGGGTAGGCCATTTAGGATTAATAATGTGTAATGAAACCTTGCATATCTTTTTCCTAGAGTTGCATGAATCTATTACTCAATGGCAATTAACCAAAACAGATACTTCAAACTTGTCCGCAAGTGATCTCGCTTTTAAGTCACTCTCTCTTGTCACAGGCAAAGCAATTCCACTCAAGGATAAAGGAGGGAACATGTGCTGAAGATGATGATGTGGGCGAGGTTCTAAATGAGTAGTTTGTGTCAGTGGAGAAAGACATGGAGGATGATGAAATCTGTGCAGAGCATGTTAATCTGCTAGGTCATTTTGAAATAAAGAAAGAACTGGTGATGGGCTCACTGAAGAAATTAAGGTAGACAAGTTCCCATGGTTTGACGAGATTACCTCAGGTTATTGAGAGGCGAGAGATGAGATTGTCAGAGCCTTGACCAAATTTCCTTTTTAGCTACAAGCAAAGTCCAGGAGGACTGGCAAGTAGCTAATGTTGTTCATTTGTTCAAGGAGGGTAACGATCTTGTCATTGCAGATGATATTATAGATCATCTAGAAGCTATTCAAGAAGAACTTTAGGGACAGAATTTAAGAACATTTGGGAAAGCATGGCCTAAATAGGTAGAATTAACATGGTTCTGTATGGGGCAGATCATAATACAGCAAAGTCACTATTGATGGAGTTTTTTTGAGGAGATGACAAAGGTGATTGTTAAAGTAGAACAAAGGATGTTGAATATACAGATCTTAGTAAGCATTCTCTTAGATTCAAAATTGGCTTGTTCATAGAAGCCAGAGGCTAGTAGTCAATTTGTCTTTTTTCTGGCTGGAGGTCCATGATTAGTGCTGTTCTGCAGGGATCTCCACAGTGACTTGGATGAAAATGTGGATAGTAAGATTGCAGATGGCAAAAGATTGGTGTTGCTGTGGTTGCAGATATGCCAGAAAATTAACAGGTGGTGCTTAATCTGGGCAACATCACTTTGGGAATCAACTGCAAACAGGAAATCCACAGCTAATGGCAAGACCCTTAACAACATAAATGCAGAGAGATCATACTTCCCTGAAAGTGGATGCATGAGTTAATAAAGTGGTAAAGCACCACTTTATGACATGCACCAGCATGAAGTAGTTGAGACCTTAGGTACAAGAACCAGGAAATAAAACTGGTTGAGCCGCATCTGGAGTATTACATTTCATTTTGGGTTGTCTCATTATAGAAAGGACGTGGAGGCTGCAAAAGAGGTTAATGAGGATGCAGCCTGGATTTGAGAGTACATGTTATAAATTGGACGAACTAGGGTTGTTTTCTCTGCAGCTGAGGGAAGACCTGACAGAGGTCTATAAAATTATGGGAGGCATAGCCAGAGTAAACAGCCAGTATGTTTGTCTCAGGGTTGAAATGGTAAATACTAGAGGGCATGCATTTAAGATTTCAAAATTCAAGTACATTTATTGTCAAAGAATGAATAAATTATACAAACCCTGAGATCTGAGAGGGGGAAAGCTCAAGGAGATGTGTGGGGCAAGTTTTTTATTTAAGAAACTGAATGGTGGGTACCTAAAATACACTGTCAGAGGTTGTAATGAAGGCAGATATAATCGAGGCAAGAGGGTTTTAGATAAACATGAAAGTACAGAGACTGGAGGAATGTGGACCATGTCTAGGTAGAAAGGATTAGGTGTCATTAGCTTGATGAGTAGGGTACAACATCATGGATCAAAGATCCTGTCCCTACGCTGAACAGTTCAATGCTTTAATTTATCGTATCTTGCAATTCATTTGATGGCTCTGGGTCTGTACTCGCTGGAATTCAGAAGGATGAGGGGGGATTTCATTGAAACCTTTCAAATGTTGAAAGGCCCACACAGAGTAGATGTGAAAAGGATGTTTCCCATGATGGGAAAGTCGAGGACAAGAGAGCACAGCTTCAGGATACATGCTGTTGCCACATGCAGCTGTGGAGGCCAGGTCATTGTGTGTATTTAAGGCTGAGATCAATAGGTTTTTGATTGGACATGGCATCAAAGGTTACAGTGAGAAGGCCGGGGAATGGGGCTGAGGAGATTTTTAAAAAGGATCAGCTGCGATTGAATGGTGCAGCAGACTTGATGGGCCAGATGGCCTACTTCTGCACCTATGTCTTATGGTCTAATTCATTATCAAATGTCAAGACATTCTGCAATAAGTTGCTTACATGATAAATTCAAGACATTTTTACTTTAACGTTCAATTAGGATGAAACATCTGTAATAACAAGATCATTGCACTTTTTAATAATGGTGTGTTCTGTCCAAAGATGGCAACTCCAGAACAGAGTTTTTCATAACTTAATTCAATAGCTGCATTTGTGTAGATTACCACTGCAAAACTTGTTTTATGAGGAACTAGACAAGTTCTTGCTAAACTGGAAGTCAAGATTACTAAATAGGCAACAATAAAAGATTTTTAGCCTCATAAATTCTCTTGCCTCAATCTTATCAAGCGAAGAAGCCTACTCAGTAAAATTAGAAACATATTATTTTTATTTAGAGTTATGCTGTGCATATTATTAAACACCCACCTAAAGTGTTAATAAAAAGTTCATAGAACTCAAAGGTCAACAAAGGCTCCTTTGGTTTATGAAAATAGTCTGCTATTGTTTTGAACACGTCTCTTTCAAACCCTGGGTACATTGGTTGGTTCAATTCACTTCCGTTTGGCCCTGAGAAAGGGAAAAAGAAAACAAGTCATAAAAAAACAGCTTGGACCACATAGTCACACAATAGAACCACAGAACATTACAGCACAGAAACAGGCCTTTTGGCCCTTCTTGGCTGTGCCGAACCATTTTTCTGCCTAGTCCCACTGATCTTCACCTGGCCCATATCCCTCCATACACCTCTCAATGTACCAGGTTACGTGTGGAAATGAATGAATAAGGAATTATTCCACCAAACATATCTTTCCCTCCCCCCCACTCTCTGCTTTCCGCAGGAATCACTCTCTGTATGACTCCCTTGTCCACTCGCCCCCCTGCACTTATCCTTGTAAGTGGAACAAGTGCTTCACCTTCCCCTACTCCTCTGCCCTCACTACCATTCAAGACCCCATACAGTCCTTCTAGGTGAGGCAACACTTCACCTCTGAATCTGCTGGGATCATATTCTGTGTTCAATGGTCCCGGTGTGGCCTCTTGTATATCAGTGAGAGCCAACGTAGATTGGGAGACCGTTTTACCAAGCAACTATGTTCTGTCCACCAGAACAAGAGGGATCTCCCAGTGGCCACCCATTTTAACTCCACTTCCCAATCCTATATGTCCATCCATGGCCTCCTCCACTGTTGGGTTAAGACCACACTTAGGTTGGAGGAACAACACCTTATATTCCGTTTGGGTAGCCTCCAACCTGATGGCATGAATGTCAATTTCCCAAACTTCCAGTAGTGCCTCCATTCCTCCCCCTTCACTATTTCCCAATCCCTTGTCATCCCTCTTACATGTTATCTCCTTGCCCACCCATCACCTCCCACTGGTGCTCCTTACCCCCATCCCCCACCCCCGGCTTCCTTCTTTCTTCCTTGGCCTTCTATCTCTTTCACCAATCAACTTCTTAGCTCTTTGCTTCATCCCTCCCCCTCCAAGTTTCACCTATCGTCTGGTGTTTCTCTCTCTCCTCCCCCATCTTTCAAATCTACTCCTCAGTTTCTTTCCCCCAGTCCTGTCAAAGGGTTTCAGCCCGAAATATCGACTGTACTTTTTTCCATAGATGCTGCCTGGCCTGCTCAGTTCCTCCAGTATTTTATGGATCCAGTATTGCTTGGATTTCCAGCATCTGCAGATATTGTGCAGACCCGCACAATTAAAAAAATAATGGTGCCAGTGCATCCTAGAGCAATAGTCGTAAGCATTTAGCAAGACTTTGCAGGAGGAAAAATTCTTCCTTCTCTCTGTAGACTACTGCAACAATCAGACCTGATTGTAAGGACATTACCTTGGATTAGCAATACAGTCAGTACAGTCAGGGAAACTTCCAGCTCCCAGTCTGGGTATCTTGCTGTGGCGAGGCAAGTTCTGTCACCAATTAAGACCATAAGATATGAGCAAAAGTAGGCCACTCGGCCCATCGAGCCAGCTCCGCCATTCAATCATGGGCTGATTTTATTTCTCCAGTCAACCCCACTCCCCCGCCTTCTCCCCATACCCTTTGATCCCCTGGCTAATCAAGAACCTATCTATCTCTAACTTAAATGCACCCAACGACTTGGCCTCCACAGCCATTCATGGCAACAAATTCCACAGATTTACCACCCTCTGACTAAAGTAATTTCTCTGTATCACTGTTCTAAGAGGATGTCCTTCAATCCTGAAGTCGTATCTGTCCTAGGATCTCCTAGGATGGGGATTTTGCCATATCTAATCTATTCAGGCCTTTTATCATTTGGAATGGTTCTATGAGATCCCCCCTCATTCTCCTGAACTCCAGGGAATACAGCCCAAGAGCTGCCAGACATTCCTCATACGGTAACCCTTTCATTCCTGGTATCATTCTTGTGAATCTTCTCTGAATCCTTTCCAATGTCAGTATATACTTTTTAAAATAAGGAGCCCAAGACTGCACACAATACTCCGTGGTCTCATGAGTGCCTTATAGAGCCTCAACATCACATTCCAGCTCTTATACTCTATACCTCAAGAAATGAATGCCAACATTGCATTCACCTTCTTCACCACCGACTCAACCTGGAGGTTAACCTTTAGGGTATCTTGCACAAGGACTTTCAAATCCCTTTGCATCTCTGCATTTTGAATTCTCTCTCCATCTAAATAACAATCAACCCTTTTATTTCTTCCACCAAAGTGCATGACCATACACATTCCAACATTGTATTTCATTTGCCACTTCTCTGCCCATTCTCTTAAACTATCTAAATCTCTCTGCAGGCTCTCTGTTTCTTCAACACTATCTGCTCCTCCACCTATTTTTGTATCTTCGGCAAATTTAGTCATAAATCCATTAATCCTGTAGTCCAAATCATTGACATACATTTGGAGGGCATATCCCTGCCATGGATGTAATGAACATAAACACTCTGCTCAGATTAATCCATGTGCACACTTTTCCATCGCACAGCAAGCAGCTGGATGTTCCCTAGCACAGTGGTCCCCAACCACCAGGCCACAAAGTACGGGCCACAAGGAAAAAATATGGCTTGGCGATATGAAATGATATGAGTCAGCTGCACCTTACTTCATTCCCTGTCTCGCCCACTGTTGAACTTGAACGCACGCGAGATCATCAGTCGCCCAAACACTGTGATAACCTCGCGCCAGGGATCACTGGTTGGTTTTGGGTAACCGGCCGCCTCATGCGGCCAGCGAGAAGTGCTCTTGCTACTGGCCTTGAGCACGGACAGATGGGTGTCGCCTCTAAACCTGTTAAGCACACCAAATGTCTGTGGGGAAACCAGTGCTAAAATATTCGCAGACGATCTAATTTGGGCTCAGGGTTTAGTAAGTAGCACAGCAGCTACCTCGCTGTGATCGACTGAAAGTCATCCCTCGAGCCAAACTTTTTGTCGGCCAATAGATCCTACCTACCTACAAGAGGGGTAGGCACGTGCCCTGTCACAGTCCTCACTCAGGCGGTCGGCCTCTCCGGACTGTGACCGCCGCAGCCCTGGCACGGGGACCTCCAGCCCTTACCTTGTCCTCTCACCCCACCCACGACCAGCCACACCTGGCCAAGGCGTCTGACGGTGGGCAGGCAGGAGGCTGTCTAATGAGGCAATGAAGCCCTCAAAATTGCTTCAGCACCTTGAGTCCAAGCACCCTCCATTTAAAGACAAACCTGTTGAATTTTTTGAGTGAATAAAACGTGAGCAAGCAGGACAGAACAAAGTGCTGAGAGCCATGAAAACTAAATTGCAGAATAGACTGGACATAAGGAACCCCCTTTAAGTATCGTTGTCTCCCATTATCCCTAGATGGGACTGTCTTGTTGCAGGGAAACAAGCCCAGGGCTCCCACTGATTCAGCGATATTGGTGTGTTGCAATGATTTTATGTTCATACGGGGAAAATATGCGCTGTGTGTTTAATATCCAAACGTTACTTAAAATATTATGATGCTATTGACTTATAAGTGAGTTATAATTGACTTATCACTGTATTCATGCAAGGAAAATATGTGCTGTGTGTTTAATATTAATTTCATTAGATAAACCCTTTTAGAAACAAAATTGAGTGTATTAGCCACTTACAGTTGACTTATCACCTATATTCTGGTCATGATTAACACTCCCCTCCAACCCCCCACTGGCCGGTCCACAAGAATATTGTCAATATTAAACCGGTCTGCAGTGCAAAGAAGGTTGGTGACCCCTGGCTCCAGCAGTTTCCACTGCTGCTGGTGACATACCATTCTGGCTGCTGACTTCAACTGAATAATATGGCAGTGCTGGAAAGCTCTTCAAGACTGGTAGAAATGGTAAGAGATGCAGCCCAGTTCTGAACAGGGCTTTCTGTCAAAGACAGGCACAGTCAGATCCATTGATGTCATGCTGGTGTGCTTTTTACGCCACATCCTCCTCTTAGCTAACTTTCACCTATAGGAAGATTAGAAGGCAGAGAGGGGAACATTGAAGTTGCTGACCCCTGTAAACTTTGAAGAACTGAAGAGGGATGGGGCAGGTTGGAGAAGCAGAAAGCTCCCCACTGCAGTGCTGGTAAGCAACTAAAGAAAACATCAACAGCAGCTCAGAAACCAAGACAGTATCAGAGGGGATCACATCAATTCAGATCAACTTGCAGAATTTTCCTTTTCTGCGGTAAAGGGGTGGATGCAAGGGAGGATCTCCAAGGAAAGAGGTGGCAAGACTCTCTCTTTGCCTCGTAAAATCATCTTCCAATTCAGGACCATGTGGTCATGTTACTTCTTCCATAAGGTTCACAAAGGGGGATTCTGATCCACAACCTTAAAGACTCAGTACCATCCTCGCAGACAAACATTAATGCTCCACATACACTTCTGTCAAACTGTGTAACTGCAAGGCCACAGACTGCACAGCCTCCCAGAACTTCCAATCCTCAGTGAGGGATCAGAAATGGAGAGAGAGAGAGCAATTTCAAGTTCCTGTGTGTCAAGATCTCTGAGGATCTAACCTGGTCCCAACATATTGATGCAGTTATAAAGTAGGCAAGACAGCGACTATACTTCATTAGGAGTTTGAAGAGATTTGGTTTGTCAACAAATACACTCAAAAACTTCTACAGATGTACCGTGGAGAGCATCCTGACAGGCTGCATCACTGTCTTGTACGGGGGAGAGGAGGGGAGATGGGGAGGCTACTGCACAGGACCAAAAGAAGCTGCAGAGGGTTGTAAAGTTAGTCAGCTCAAACTTGGGTACTAGCCTACAAAGTATCCAGGACATCTTCAAGAAGCGGTGTCTCAGAAAGGCAGTGTCCATTATTAAGGACTTCCAGGGCATGCCCTTTTCTCACTGTTACCATCAGGTAGGAGGTACAGATGTCTGAAGGCACACACTCACTGATTCAGGAACAGCTTCTTCCCTTCTGCCTTCCGATTCCTAAATGGGCATTGAACCCTTGGACACTACCTCACCTTTTTAATATAAATTATTTCTGTTTTTTGCACGATTTTTAATCTATTCAATATACATATACTGCAATTTATTTACTTATTTATTTATTATTTTTCCTTCTATATTATGTATTGCATGGAACTGCTGCTGCTAAGTTAACAAATCCAATGACACAAGCCAGTGATAATGAACCTAATTCTGAACTTCCTATCTTATCAAAAGGACCTTAGATGGCAGCAAGCAGGAGACTAGCCACCAAGCCTAGCGGAGCTGACGGGCTCCACCTATACCCGTTAGGTAAATAAAACTCCCAGAAGCAACGGCTTACCAGCCAAGATGCTCCAAGTCTGACAGACAGGATAGGGCCAAACCTGCTGGACGTGTACAATGCCGCATTTCTGACCAGCAGCATGTCAGAATCCATGAGGAAGAAAGCATCATTCAAATTTAAGAGATAACATGTGGGGGGGGGGGGGGGTGTAAAGACCGACATCAGGAGATACAGTGGGCGGGGGGGGGGGGGGGGAGGAGAAATCCATCAAACACTGTCCTCATTCTGATGGCCATCTTTGTGTATGGCTGAATCAAGTCATGTGTAGAACCAAAGTAGGCAAACGCCAAGTGTCAGCACTTGCTGAGACACTACCTGGCCACAGTTTTGAAGGATGGGCTTGTTTCACAGTTGAGCAACGTCTCGTTCAGGTGGATATTGCTGCACAACCCTCTTGCGGCAATGTTCTATCAGAAAAACACATCAAATCAATCGAGCAAGGGAAAGCACAGGACATTGCACAGGTAAGGACACAGTGCATCCTGCAGGTGGGTTCCTGAAGCAGACTGTCAGAGCCTTTTGGCAAAATGACATATAACCAGAACACACTAATAAGCACTACCCATTTCACTAGCAATGAGAAGGGCCCTCTGCACTGGATCCACTCTGTATGGTCAGTGTCTCTCTCCCAATAAACGCTGCTCTTGGGACAGCTGTGTTGAGGCCAAGACAATCACTCACCTCTCTGGTGATTGAAGATGTGGTCTGGAAAAGCATGCAGCATTCCCTTTCAAGCTTCATCCTGAGCAGCTGCCCAAAAGAGGACTTTTGATCCCGGGTCTCGTACTGAAGCAAACTCAAATTCTGCTGCACCAAACCACCAAATTCAATTTGGAAGGAGTACCAGGAGTAAATAAGAATGATGGAGGTAAGCATTGCCCCAAATTGTTGAACTCACAACGTAGTCTGAATGCTTGTAATATGTCAAGATGAAAGACCAGGTGCTGTTCCTCATGCTAGCACCAAACTTCGTTGGAAGTGCAGGAGACCAGGATAGAAGGAGAGTGCTAACGTGACAGCCGGAACCTTGAGTTACGTTTGTCGACCAAACAGTTGTCTCAACAAAACATTGATCCAGCTTGAGTTTTGTGTTCCCATTAAATGGACAGATAACCAAGTTAGTCTGGTCTCATTGCTATGCATGCTATTCCAGAGATCATCTTTAGCTACACACTAGCTTGTGCAGTTTTTTCAGAAAAATGCTAGAGGTCATGTCACACTCCATTGCCAAACTACAGAAAAATAGCAAACACTATATCCCTATCAGCAGCATCATAGCAAAGCTGAACCCAGGAAGACTCCAATGCAAATATGTCCATTCAAGTTTCCAAGATAGCATCAAATAGAAAATCTGGCATAGACCAGCACAACTGGGCGTGTCACATTTGCTTCATTGTATGAATTTCCTTCATACATTTAAAACTGCTAAATGGATGGGGGGGTGGAGGAAAGGTTTGAACTTTAAAAGATCAAATTAATTTTTACAATTGCCCTCAAATGGTGAATTGAATCTACATTTTAAAAAATATACTTTGGAGCACTAATGTAAGAGCATAAAGGAAAATAGTCAATGAATATATTTGCACTCAATATACTTTTTAATTTTAAAGAATGGATTTGGAGTTCATGCTCAGTCTGCACAATTCTGCATGCTAAAGGGCGATTATTTTAAGAACATTTCAATAAGTTCCCATCACCAGAGCCAACAATCAGCTACACAGTAACAGTAAACTCAGGTCTATCACAATCATTCTCCAGCAGCTCCCAGCAGACTTTTATTTGCAAACCTATTTAAAATGTAGGAAGTGTCATAACACCAGACATTTTGAGTGAGTACATTCTCTGTTTCAAGTTCCATCAAATTTCTGCAACTGAAAGATTTATAAATCTAATTGATTCATTAAATTTATTTTAAAAAGGTCAAAACATTATGGGCAACTACATGTATACTTACAGTTTGCCAGACACCTCATAGCTGACAGAACCCAATGTGGAAGCTCATCTATTTAAAAAAAGAAAATGTTTTTAGTACTCTTCTTAACATTTTAACCTTTAGCACCACCTTAAACAATTTTACCCTTTTTTTCGGAAAGATATTCTCTGTAATTTCCACAGACTTTGTGTTTGGCAGCAGACACACACAGGTACATGGTTAAACAAGAGATCCAGAGAATCTTGAAATTTGATCACTAGCCTTTTTTGATCTTATCCAAATAACATTATATGTGCTTCAATTAGTCTTAATGTACTGGGCAAGGAACAAGGGGAAAAACACTTTAACTTTTGTTCTTACTTCCCACATAGGAGTTTTAACAGGGAGGATGCATATTTGGATATCAGATCTATTTAGCTGTGTAGCACATATTTTACGGAAATTTTTACGGTAGCACACAGAAAACTTTATTGTCGATTCACCAGAAGCAAAAAATGTGACCCAGCATTGGGATTCCCACAACAACAACCAAAATTGAGAGAAAGGTAAAAATTGTTCAAAACCAAAAAATGCAAGTTGAAATTTGTTTTTCAAATTAAACTTTAATTACAAAAAATAATTTCTCAATGTCATTTTAGCCTTTAGATTCTAAAATATTCAATATACATACCCAATTTATTCTCTAGAAACACCACTCCTTGCTTATTTACATGATGAACATTGTAGATGATATACTTAGGGTTGAGGTGTTTAGGATCCAACACACCTTCCAGGGTAGCCAGCCCCAGAATTTTCTGCAAACTGGAAGATTGGCAAATACAAAATATATTAACTCTTCTCTTAGGGACATACTATATGAACAGCTATTATGTTCATACCTTATAGTCTGTGCAATAAACATTTCACAATAACTCCAGTAACAACTTGATTAATATGAAAACATTATAGATTATATCATTTCTTTTTTAAATATCTATTCTCAAGACAGTGATATTACTAGCATGACCAGCATGTCTGCCGACTCCACATGGGACAGAATAGCTCATCTGCAATCACTAACAGTCAGTAGCTCGAAACTATGGAGCAGATTGTGAAGTCACTATGAACAACAATTAAACAAAAGAAAATCCCATGCATGATAGTCCAGATAGGAACAAAGAGTAACTTAAAGAATAGGGAACATTTAGGGTTTTAATACCAATTCCGGTAAGTTTTTTTATTAACACATGATTTCAATTTTTGAAACTGCATTCAAGAGTAGTCATATTTCTCTGGATAAATTGTCCAGGAACCTAATCATACTAACAAAATCCTAATTCTAAATACTGCAGTTAAACTAAATATTTATTTCTCCATTACGCATTCCAAAAGCAATGAGGGCCAAGAATTTTACAATTTGTTAAGGTGTTACAAATTACAGGCGCTACTCAATTGTTTTGTACTCTTAACTTCCACTCTGCTAGCAAAATAAAAAACTCCCACTGCATACAAACTTATGCAGTCTTATTTCATCCATTGTTATTATTCCATGTTGCAGATCTTGGTAAAGGGATCAATTTCTTCATTGGTACATCCTATACCTTGACCCACATAGAATCATAGAAAATAGGTGCAGGAGTAGGCCATTCAGCCCTTTGACCCTGCACCACCATTCAGTATGATCATGGCTGATCATCCAACTCAGAACCCTGTACCTGTTTTCTCTCCATACCCCCTGATCCCTTTAGCCACAAGGGCCATATCTAACTTCCTCTTAAATACAGCCAATGATCCGGCCTGTGGCAGAGAATTCCACAGATTCACCACTCTCTGTGTGAAGAAGTTTTTCCTCATCTCAGTCCTAAAAGGCTTCCCCTTTATCCTTAAACTGTGACCCCTTGTTCTGGACTTCCCCAACATCAGAAGCAATCTTCCTGGATCTAGCCTGTCCAATCCCTTTAGAAATTTATATGTTTCAATAAGATCCCCCCTCAATCTTCTAAATTCTAGTGAGTATAAGCCTAGTCGATCCAGTCTTTCTTCATATGAAAGTCCTGCCATCCCAGGAATCAATCTGGTGAACCTTCTTTGTACTCCCTCTATGGCAAGAATGTCTTTCCTCAGATTAGGGGACCAAAACTGCACACAATACTCTAGGTGCGGTCTCACCAAGGTCTTGTACAACTGCAGTAGAACCTCCCTGCTCCTGTACTCAAATCCTTTTGCTATGAATGCCAACATACCATTTGCCTTTTTCACCGCCTGCTGTACCTGCATGCCCACCTTCAATGACTGGTGTACAGTGACACCCAGGTCTCATTGCATCTCTCCTTTTCCTAATCGGCCACCGTTCAGATAATAATCTGTTTTCTTGTTCTTGCAACCAAAGTGGATAACCTCACATTTATCCACATTAAATTGCATCTGCCATGAATTTTCCCACTCACCTAACCTATCCAAGTTACCCTGCATCCTCTTAGCATCCTCCTCACAGCTAACACCGCTTCGTGTCATCCGCAAACTTGGAGATTCTGCATTTAATTCCCTCGTCTAAATCATTAATATATATTGTAAACAACTGGGGTCCCAGCACTGAGCCTTGCGGTACCCCACTAGTCACTGCCTGCCATTCTGTAAAGGTCCCGTTTACTCCCACTCTTTGCTTCCTGTCTGCCAACCAATTCTCTATCCACATCAATACCATACCCCCAATACCATGTGCTTTAAGTTTACACACTAATCTCCTGTGTGGGACCTTGTCAAAGGCCTTTTGAAAATCTAAAGATACCACATCCACTGGCTCTCCCCATATACTCTACTAGTTACATCTTCAAAAAATTCTATAAGTTTCGTCAGACATGATTTTCCTTTCACAAATCCATGCTGACTTTGTCCGATGATTTCACCTCTTTCCAAACGTGCTGTTATCACATCTTTGATAACCGACTCTAGCATTTTCCCCACCACCGATGTCAGACTCACCGGTCTATAATTCCCCGGTTTTTCTCTCCCTCCTTTTTTAAAAAGTGGGGTTACATTAGCCACCCTCCAATCCTCAGGAACTAATCCAGAATCTAAGGAGTTTTGAAAAATTATCACTAATGCATCCACTATTTCTTGGGCTACTTCCTTAAGCACTCTGGGATGCAGACCATCTGGCCCTGGGGATTTATCTGCTTTTAATCCCTTCAATTTACCTAACACTACTTCCCTACTAACATGTATTTCCCTCAGTTCCTCCATCTCACTAGACCCTTGGTCCCTTACTATTTCCGGAAGATTATTTATGTCCTCCTTAGTGAAGACAAAACTAAAGTAGTTATTCAATTGGTCTGCCATGTCTTTGTTCCCTATGATCAATTCACCTGTTTCTGACTGTAAGGGACTTACATTTGTCTTGACCAATCTTTTTCTTTTCACATATCTATAAAAGCTTTTCCAGTCAGTTTTTATGTTCCCTGCCAGCTTTCTCTCATAATCTTTTTTCCCTCTCCTAATTAAGCCCTTTGTCCTCCTCTGCTGGTCTCTGAATTTCTCCCAGTCCTCAGGCGTGCTGCTTTTTTTTGCTAATTTATATGTTTCTTCTTTGGACTTGATACTATCCCTAATTTCCCTTGTCAGCCACTTACCAATCATAGGCAAAATACAACATGGAAGCAAGCCTTTCAGCCCAACTCATTCATGCCAGCCAATGAGCCCAGCTAAGCCCAAGAACGTTTCCTATCCATACACTTAAATGTCCTTTATTAAAAGTCATTATTGTACCTGCCTCAACTACTTTTACTAGCACCTTGTCTGATACACAGTTTAAACCGTTTTGGTCTTCTTTCCCTTGGAAAGACTATGTACATTCTATGTCCCCCATTTTATACACATCTATACGATCACCCCTCAACTACCTTTGTCAAAAATGGGATAGCACGGAGTTATGGAAATTGAAGTTGGTCATGAGTCAATTGTGCTTGAAATTTGAGGAAAGAATGGCAAAGTGCAGATGATTTTTTTATAACTCTAGTGAAAGGTTAACGCCTGATATACTGGAAAGTGCGGGTGGAAGTGTGAATAGGACAGCAGAGGAAGAAAAGTGTTTGGTGAGCTTGAATGATGGTAGGAGTACAAGGATAAACCTATTTAATAACACCGTTTCTGCTATAAACCTTGTGCTGGTATCTGAGGATATAGCAAGTGAGTGTAACTGGGATGTGTATAATGATACAACAGTGGGGAGTAATGTCGGTAGAATGGGAATAGATCTGTATCAGAGAAAAGTTCTAATATCTCCACTTGGAATTTTAGAAAGATAAATTAGGATGTACTTGATTTGTGTGAAAGTACATTTCCTGATCATTTGGTTTTGGAGGATATTGAGTTAAGTAATAATTCCATGTGTTCTTACTCAGTTCAATAGCCAAGAAAGCAATTCCCGGATTGTTGGGAGATAATAAAAGGAAAGCTGTGCCCTGTGGACAGATGAATGTAATAGAGATGTGAAGGTGCTGAATAGTACTTCTAGGAAAGTTAGACAGTGTTACTCCTATTCATCTTTCATACAATATAAAAGAGTTCAAGCTATAGTGAGAAAAGTAGTGTAGGGCAAAGAAAATGCATTGGAGAACGTACTGTGATAGTATTGTGGAAAAAGATTCAGGTAGGGGAAGTAAGGAGTATGATACAGAAAACAGGGAGAGATAGAACACTTGCTGCATTACCAGTTTTCTAAGGTGAGAAGGTTGCAGTTAATGACTGAAAAAACAGAATTATTGGCGAAAACATATGTCAGTGTACATAGTTTGGCCACTTTACGTAAAGGACAGAGGTCCTGATATTTCCCATACAGCCTCCTCTACACTGGTGAGACCTGCTGTAAATTGGGGGACGACTTTGCCAATCACCTCTACAGCATCCGCCACAAGCAGGTCCTCCTGGTGCCCGATTCCCACTCCGAAGCGTTGCTCCATGGCCACCCTCAGAGTGCAGGAGGAACACCTTACTGTGTATTCCTTCTGCGTACTATCCAATGTGATGGCATGAATATCAATTTCTCCTCCTGATAAACAAATTCTTCCCACCCCCACTACCACTATTCACTACTCTGACCTTTTATTTCTTCTCACCTGCCTGTTACTTCCCCTTTACTCTTCTCCTTTCAGATCGCTTCCTCTCCAGCCCTTCACCTTTCACATTCCACCTAGTTTATTTCCCCTTCCCCCACCTTTTATTCTAGCATCTTCCCCCTTCCTTCTCAGTACTGAAGAAGGGTCTCTGCTTGCTTATCGAGAAACGGTTCTGACAAGCAGTCCTTGGATTACTGAGAAAACAAAATGTTCTAGTTGTTGCTTGGACGTTTAACTTCTACTGTCTTAACTTAAAAGGGCTATAAATGGTGCTGGTCAGACATCACCGGGAAAAGATGGCATTTGATATATTATGTTATCGGATTCAAAACTTATTTTGGTTTTTTAATGCGATATGGATTGAAGGGCCGCTTCCTCCTTCCTGGAAATTAGCAGCTGTTATCCCTGTATTGGAACTTTGCAAGGAATAATCAGATCCTTCCAGTTATAGACCTATTCCACTAACGATAATGGAACAAATGGTCATAGCAAGGCTTCGCTATTTTGTGGAAAGTAGTGGAAAATTAGCTGTATACCAATCTGGATTTTGCAAGGGAAAAATAACCATTGACTCAGTGTTACATTTAGAATCTGATATACTTAAGGCGCAATTAATAAAGTATCAGTGGTAGCAATTCTATTTGATATAGAGAAAGCTTACGATACATTATGGATGCAAGGATTGCTGCTTAAAATTGTAAGCATGAGAATAGGCATGTTCAATTGGTTTCAAAGATTTTTATGTGACAGGAACAGACAAGTTAGGCTGGGAATGACATTCTCTAAGGAATATGGGAAAAAGAATGTGATTTCTCAGGGGAGTATGTGTAGCCCATTCCTTTTTAATATTATGATTAATATTTTCTTAAATATTGACCCAAACATTTCCAAATTGTTGTATGCTGATGATAGTGCAGTGTGGAAGAGAGGCAAGAATATAATTTATGTAGTTAGGAAAACACATGCAGCTATTAATGAAGTAGAGGAATGGGTACATCAGTGGGGGTTTAAAATTTCTGTTGCAAAGTTTCAAGTTATTTGTTTTTCTAAAAAGAACATTACACTCACAATTGATCAAGTCATATGGTAAATCTTTTAGCAAGAGTAGGTGTAAAGTTCCTAGGTACATCAACACAAAGCTAACATGGATAGTGCATGTGAACAGAATTCTAGAGAAGTGTAAAAAAGTCCTTAATGTGTTTAGTTGGTGAGATTGGGGTGTGAGTAGGAGGTCACTTAAACAAACATATATAGCTTTAATCTGATTTGTCCTTGATTATGGACATGTTGCTTATGGGTCAGCCTTTAGCAGTTTTAAAGCCCTTGGATGAAGTTCATTCTCAAGAATTGAGATTATGTTGTGATGCTATTAAATCACCCCAATTTCCGCATTAGAAATGGATGCAGGTTACAGTTAGCAATGGTTTATTGGGCTAATGTGAGGACATAAAATTGGTCATCCAATATTGGCTATATTAATAGAGTACTGGAAGCTGTGCATTCATAAGATCTCAGCTCTAGGTGGATGTGAAATTAATGGGCCTAAAAGCTTGTATTGTTTAATATGGAATATGGGCCCAGTGTATCCCCTTCTGTTGCTCCTCCACGGTTTTCCCTTTGCCTGTGGTTGATTTAAGCCTTCAAGAAAAGATAAGATTGTACATCAGTAGCACCGGTAATTTAGCAATAAATGTAAGGCAGATATTATGGCTTTGAGTATATCTATACAGATGGTTTAAATGATCCAGTGACAGGTCGCTCAGGTGTTTGTTTGAGCTTCAGGTGACTCATAAGAAAACATTATCAAATGAAATATCAGTATTCATATCTGAGATTGTTGCTATCATTTTAACCTTGGTAGTGCATTAGCATGACTCATCATCAGTTTTGACATGTATTAAAACAGGATATTTCAAATTGTAGGCCAGACGTTCTTTTTGAGATTGGGCAACATCTGATAGGCTACAGGGTCTTGGCTTGTGTATCCGTTTCTTACAGTTTTCTGCACATGTTGGGTTTGAAGGAAACAAGCTGGCAGATGTTCTAGCCATGCAATCACTTAAAATCAAGGATGCAAATATAGTAAAAACACAAAATACTGGCAGAACTCAGCAGGCCAGACAGCATCTATGGGAGGAGTTAGTGACGACGTTTCGGGCCAAAACCCTTCATCAGGAAGATGCTGTCTGGCCTGCTGAGTTCTGCCAGGATTTTGTGTTTTTATTTATTTCCAGCATCTGCAGATTCACTCGTGTTGCCTTTGATGTAAATATAGTGGTGCTTTTGCATAAAGGGGAGGTGAAAGCCATAACGATAAAGTATATTCAATCACTGTGGAAACAAAGATGGGATAAGGAAGAGAAAGGATGGTATTTATACAAAATTCAGAGGAAGGGGGGAACTCAACTGGGAGGTGGGTATAAAAGGAGGAAAGGAGTTATGCTTACAAGTTTATATATTGGATATACTAGGTTTAATAATTCCTTGTTCAGAATTTATATGCATGACACTGGCGTTGTAGGGAATGCACTTGTCAAGAAACACTGCAGCATACAATATATTGTTTAAATGCAGTTCCATACATTAGATATTATTTGAGTTTTTTTTTTGGGGGGGAGGAATTGCCATTATGAGAGTGAGCAGGTAAAGGGATGGGGGAAGTTGTGGCTAAAAAGACTTCGGTGTGTCAAGAGAGTGAGCAAGTAATCCACGTGCTTGGAAATGAAAACAGGAACTTTGAAAAACAAGTATCATTGATTAGCTAATTGGAGGGCAATTTATCCACTAAAAGGAAGGCAAAGTTTAGTGAAGTTTCCTTATACGACAGTGATAGTGAAAGTGAGGGGCTGAGCCCTCAGCTTGAGAGACATTGGTGAAGGCACACTGGTAGGATTTCAGAATCAGAATAAATATCACTGGCATATGTCGTGAAATTTGTTGTTATGCACCAGCAGTACATAATAAAAACTGTAAATTAAAGTACATATATTCTGTTTATGAGTTAACAGGCTAGAGTCCATGATGGAACTGACTGTTTTTACAACTTTCTGCAGCTTGTTTTGTTCCTGTGCAGTAGCCTCCATTTCCACCCCCCCCCCTCCCCATCTCAAACCAGACAGTGATGCAGCCGGTTGGAATGTTCTCCATGTTACATCTGTAGAAATTCGCAACTGTCTGGCAACATACCAAATCTCCTCAAACTCCTCTTGAAATACAGCCCTGTCTTGCCTTCCTTGCAGCTGCAATGCATCAGTGTGTTGGGCCCAGGATAGATCCTCAGAGATGTTGACATCCAGGAGCCTGACACTGCTCATTCTTTCCACCTCTGAGCCCTTAATGAGGATGAGTGTGTGCTCCCTCATCTTACCCTTTCTGATTTCATTTTTGTTGTTCAGTATTGGTATTTGATTCAATGTAGGCATGATCATAGTTAGGGCAATGGAATACTCCTCCAAGTTGCGAGAAGGCGGGGAACCTCAGGTCTTGCTGATGACTTCATCTGTGAGAAGTGTAGCCAGCTGAAGCTTCTGACAGAACAGCTCAAGAAACTGGATGTATTCAAGATCATCCGGAAGTTGAGGAAGTTCACAAGTGAGAATTTGTACTGAGGTAATCACACCTAAAGTACAGGCTACAAGCAAAGGGGTTATAACCAGGAAAAGAAAGAGGAGTCGGCAGTCAATGGAAGGTTCCCCCATGGTTTCAAGGTTCAGAGCAGATGTGTGATAATGATTGGTGATTTGACCGTAAGGGTCAGACAGGAGATTCTGTAGCTGCAGAAGAGACACCTGGATGGTGTATTGCTTCCAGATTCAAGGATATATCCGAGTTGCTGCAAAAAGTATGAGGGGGGAGGATGAACAACCAGATGTTATTGTACATTCTGGCAGAACAAAGGTCAAATTTCTGCAGAATGAGTGTTGGAAGTTAAGCAACAGATTAAAATGCATGTCCTCAAAGGTAATGATTTCTGACTACTCCTGATACCACGTGCTAGTGAGCCCAGGAGGATAGACAAAACCAGAGTGTGGCTGAAGAACTGGTGGATGGGGCAAGGATTCATGTACGTGAATAACCGGGATCCTTTCTGGGGTAGAGGTGACCTGTGCACGAGGGATGGGTTGCTCTTAAACCAGAGAGGGATCAATATCCTTGCAAGGAAATATCCTAGTGCTAGGTGGGAAAGTAAAAATTAGCTTTATAAAGATTAGCTAAAGATATGGATTAGCTTGATCTGTCATGTGAAATGCGCTGCTTGTGTCAATTCAAATCAGTGAGGATTGTACTGGGGCAGCTCACAAGTATTGCCAGGTTTAAGGTGCTTGGGAGTAGGTACAGAGGAGATGTCAGGTGTAAGTTTTTTTACTCAGAGAGTGGTGAGCATGTGGGATGGGCTGCTGGCAACAGTGGTGGAGGCGGATACGATCGGGTCTTTTAAGAGACTTTTGGATAGGTACGTGGAGCTTAGGAAAATAGAGGGCTCTGGGTAAAGCCTAGTAAATTCTAAGGTAGAGACATGTTTGGCACAACTTTGTGGGCTGAAGGGCCTGTATTGTGCTGTAGGTTTTCTATGTATTAGTGAGAGAAATTAATTCCCCCGAATTGATTGGGCCACCAAAGTGTCGTGACTACATGGGGTGCAATGTATGAAATATGTCCAGGAAAGCTTCCTGAAACAATATATTGAGGACCCTACTCAGGAAGGTCCAGAAGTGTCCTTCTCTTCGGGAAAGAAGCACAAGTAAATGAAGTGGAAGTCAGGGAGTTCTTTGGCTCTAGTGAGCATAATTCTACTATGCCTTTTATGCTCTCTTTGTCCAACAGACCATGGTCGCTAGAAATCCCAATGACCCTGTGACTTCGATCTCTGAAGCTAACGTGAGGGCATCCTTCAGGAGGGTTTACCCACAGAAGCATCTGGCCCAGAAGGAGTGTTGAACGCCTGTGCTGGACTTTTACAGGCAATGTCAATGACTTCCTTTGGCAATTTGAGGTACCCACCTGCCTCATGCAGGCTTCAATTATACTGGTGCCCAAGAAGGACATATTAACCTGCCTCATTGACAGTGTAGTGGCACTTACATCCACTTGTGAAGTAGTCTGAGAGGTTGGCCATGAAGCAAATCAATTCCTGCCTGAGGAATGAACTAGATCCACTCCAGTTTGCCTACCGTCACAACAGGTCAATAGCAGATATCATTTCATTGGCTCTACTCAACCCAAGAACATTTGGACACTGAATATGCTTACATACTGATGGTTTTCATTGACTACAGCTCAGCATTCAACACCACCAGCACCTCAAAACTAAGTTCTAAGACCTGGACCTTGATACCTCCCTGTGGCACCAGATCCTTGATTTTTCTAACCAGTTAGTACAGAATGGCCACAGCATCTCCTCCACAATCACCATCAGCACAGTTGCACAAGGCTGTGTGCTTGACCTACTCTACATGTTTACTTCCCAAGACATGCTCTCTTTTCACTGTTGCCATCAGGACGAAGGTACAGGAAACCTTAGGATTCACACCACCAGGTTTAGTAACAGTTACTGTACTACCCCTCAACCATCAAGTCTTGAACCAAAGGGGAAAACTTCACCTGCTCCATCATTGAAATGTTCCCACAACCAAGGGACTCATTGTCAAGGACTTAAATCTCATGTTCTCAATATTTATTGCTTATTTAGTTATTACTTTTTCTTCTTTTTGTAGTTGCAGTTCGTTGTCTTCTGCACTCTGATTGAACACCCAACTTGGACTGTCTGTCATTGATTCTGTTATGGTTATCATTCTATAGATTCATTGAGTATGCCCACAAGGTGACATATGTACTTTCATAATAAATTTACTTCAAACTTTTAGTAAATTACTTTACTTGCATTGACAGATTTTTGTGAAATAAAGTTGTATAGTGTATCTAACTCCATAACATTCCTCTTGGATAAAGGCATAGGAGAAACAAAATAAAAAGAGGGTTTTTCCTACAAAAAGACCATGAGTTTGGTAGCCTTCACTGAAGATAAAGAATCTAGAATGTGACAAACTTGATTGCATCAATGATCTCACCAATCCTTTAACTTTGTGGCCCTCAAACCTGCGATACAAAGGATGGTTCTATCATTAGAATAATTTTGGCAGAGACAACAGAAGCCGGTGATGACTAACTTATGATAATAAAATCTACTTTAAACTTTGAAGTACAGCTCCAATGCCTGATTTATGTTTGCTGATATACCACTGCTACTGGCCAAACTAAAGGTGGTGACGAGTTGGCATTTGGAGGGAGAAAAAGAATCTGATTGAATGGTGCCACAACACAACATCAGCAAAACCAATTAATTGATTATCATCTATAGGAAGAAGAAGCCAAAGGTTCATGAGCCATTCTTTATTAGGGGATCAGAGGTGGAGAGGGTCTGTAACTTTAAATTCCTCAGTATTATATCAGAGGATCTGTCCTCCATCCAGCATGCAAGTGCCATCACAAAGACACATCAGCACCTCTACTTAATTTCAAGTTTGCATCGGTGATATGCCAAATCAAAAAATTTTGACAAATTTATGGATACGCAGTGGAGAGTATCCCAACTGATTGCATCAGAGCCTGGTATGCAATTTAATGTGGATAAATGTGAGGTTATCAACTTTGGTTGCAAGAACAGGAAAACAGATTATTATCCGAACGGTGGCCGATTAGGTAAAGGGGAGATGCAACGACATCTGGGTGTCATTGTAGACCAGTCATTGAAGGTGGGCATGCAGGTACAGCAGGCGGTGAAAAAGGCAAATGGTATGTTGGCATTCATAGCAAAAGGATTTGAGTACAGGAGCAGGGAGATTCTACTGCAGTTGTACAAGGCCTTGGTGAGACCGCACCTAGAGTATTGGGTGCAATTTTGGTCCCCTAATCTGAGGAAAGACATTCTTGCCATAGAGGGAGTACAAAGAAGGTTCACCAGATTGATTCCTGGGATGGCAGGACTTTCATATGAAGAAAGACTGGATCGACTAGGCTTATACTCACTAGAATTTAGATGATTGGGGGGGGGGGGGGATCTTATTGAAACATATAAATTTCTAAAGGGATTGGACAGGCTAGATGCAGGAAGATTGCTTCTGATGTTGGGGAAGTCCAGAACGAGGGGTCACAGTTTAAGGATAAAGGGGAAGCCTTTTAGGACTGAGATGAGGAAAAACTTCTTCACACAGAGAGTGGTGAATCTGTGGAATTCTCTGCCACAGGAAACAGTTGAGGCCAGTTCATTGGCTATATTTAAGAGGAAGTTAGATATGGCCCTTGTGGCTAAAGGGATCAGGGGGTATGGAGAGAAAGCAGGTACAGGGTTCTGAGTTGGATGATCAGCCATGATCATACTGAATGGCGGTGCAGGGTCGAAGGGCCGAATGGCCTACTCCTGCACCTATTTTCTATGTTTCTATGAAACAGCAATGGCCAGGAATGGAACAGACTGCAGAAAGTGGTGGATACAACCCAGTACACCACAGGAAAATCCCTCTCCACCATTGAGCACATTTACATGGAGCACTACCACAAGAAAGCAGTATCCACGATAAAGGACATTCACTATATAAGCCATGCTCTCTTGCTCCTACCTTCAGGAAGGAAGTACAGGAGTCTTAGGTCCCACACCATCAAATCAGGAACTGTTATCATCCTACAACCATAAGGCCCCTAAACTAGCTTGGTTAAGTACACTCAACACAATTCTGAACTGATTCCATATCTATAGACTCGATTTCAAGGACATAATGACTCATGTTCTCAGTATTATTTATATTTATTAATAGTTATGTTTCCAAATTTGTCATATTTTGCATAGTGGTCATCAGTCTTTATTCATAGTTTTTCATACATTTTATTATATTTCCTAACTGTCCTGTAAATGCTGGTAAGAAAAGGAATCACAAGGTAGTAATGGTAACATATACATACTGCATTTTGATAATAAATTTACTTTGATTTTGTTCCAAGATTGTAATAGCAAGTGTCTAGGAGCAGCATGAAAGGTGAAAGGTAAAGCTGGCAAGCTTGGAGACCTTGGCAAACAGAGGGATTAAGGCTCTGGTCATGTAAAAGGAGGCATACACTGGGTTTAGCATGTCAGTGATAAGTGAATCCCTTTAACTAAAAATAGTAAGAATACACTTGAGTGGAATCAGATGGACAAAGAGAGGGCATGAGATGGATCAGGCAGATAATGGAAAATCCTAAAATGTTCCATAACTATATTAAAAGGGTGGCTAGGGAGAGAATAGGGCCTCTTGAAATTCCAGGGTGGGTGCAAGGAATGCTGGAGAACGAACCAGACAGGGGAAGCAAAAAATATACATACTGTGCGAGTGTCATTGATTTCCAGATTCCTTCCACAGTCGCCTGGGACACCTCTTCCCGACGTACAATTCTGCATTCTGCTACTTCCCCTATTGCAATACTATGGCGCTTGTGCCACATTTCAGAATTCTACAATAGATTTAACGACGAGAGTGGTGATGAACAATCAAAACATTAAACTTGAAGATTTAATTTCAAACTCTAGTTCAAATTCAAGTTTAATTGTCATTCAATCATACACATGTATACAGTTAATTAATACAGCATTCCTTTGGGACCAAGTGAAAAACTCAGTACATACAGTCACACTCAGCACATATAGATACAATAACACATAATCAGAAAAATAATCTCAGCACAAGACCATCAGTGGCAGGGTCTGAAGATTGATGGTGCATGGGATGTTGTCCTGGAGCCATGTTTCTGCAAGAACAAGTACGCAACAGTTCCTTCCTCATCTTGCACTGGTTCAGCAAAGGCAAATCAGCCTGTCTCGCACTGAGTCAGCCACAGGCAATCCAACTTATCCTCTAGCGGAGAACCATGGAAAGCATAACCAGCGCGAGGGGCCAGCCGCCAACCCAGTATGGATTACAGTTCCAGCACACCAGATGAGCCTCTGTCCTCTCCCACAATGCCTCCATCACGTCCTCTCCTGAGCGGCTGCTACAGGCAATGCCACGGCATGAGAGCTTGGTTTCTCCAATGAACCGGACTTGAGTTGAATTGAATTGACTTTATTTCTTACATCCTTCACATACACGAGTAAAAGTCTTTCTTTCGTCTCTGTCTATATGTGCAATTTATGCAAACCCCATTTCCAGAAAAGTTGGGATATTTTCCAAAATGCAATAAAAACAAAAATCTGTGATATGTTAATTCACGTGAGCCTTTATTTAACTGACAAAAGTACAAAGAAAAGATTTTCAATAGTTTTACTGACCAACTTAATTGTATTTTGTAAATATACACAAATTTAGAATTTGATGGCTGCAACACACTCAACAAAAGTTGAGACAGAGGCATGTTTACCATTGTGTTACATCACTTTTCCTTTCAATAACACTTTTTAATCGTTTTGGAACTGAGGATACTACTTGAAGTAGATTTGCAATTGGAAATTTTGTCCATTCTTGCTTGATATAAGACTTCAGCTGCTCAACAGTCCGTGGTCTCCGTTGTCTGATTCTCCTCTTCATGATGTGCCATACATTTTCAATAGGAGATAGATCTGGACTGGCAGCAGGCCAGTCAAGCACACGCACTCTGTGCCTACAAAGCCACACTGTTGTAGCCCGTGCAGAATGTGGTCTGGCATTGTCCTGCTGAAATAAGCATGGACATCCCGGGAAAAGATGTCGCCTTGATGGCAACATATGTCTCTCTAAAATCCTAATATACACCTCAGAGTCAATGGTACCTTCACATACATGCAACTCACCCATGCCGTGGGCACTGATACACTCCCATACCATCACAGATGCTGGCTTTTGCACCTTTCGCTAATAACAATCAGGATGGTCGTTTTCATCTTTGGCACGGAGAACTCGACTCCTGTTTTTTCCAAAAACTAGCTGTAATATGGACTCATCTGACCACAGCACACGGTTCCACAGTCTTTCGGTCCATCTGAGATGAGCTCGGGGCCCAGAGAACTCACCGGCGTTTCTGCATAGAGTTGATGTATGGCTTCCTCCTTGCGTAATACAGTTTCAAGTTGCATTTCTGGATGCAGCGACGGACTGTGTTAAGTGCCAATGGTTTTCCGAAGTACTCCCGAGCCCAGGTGGCTATAACTGACACAGTAGCATGACGGTTTCTTAGGCAGTGCCGTCTGAGGGCTCGAAGATCACGCGCATTCAACAGTGGTTTCCGACCTTGCCCTTTACACACTGAGATGTCTCTGAATTCTCTGAATCTTTTCACAATATTATGTATGTTGAAAGTCCTAAATTCTCTGCAATCTTGCATTGGGAAATGTTCCTTTTGAACTGACTAATAATTCTCTCACGGATTTTGGCACAAGGGGGTGAGCCACGACCCATCCTTGCTTGCAAAGACTGAGCCTTTGATGGACGCTACTTTTATACCCAGTCATGATACCGAGTCTTCCAAACCAGTGTTATTTGAATATTCTGTGCACTTTTCAATCTTATTTTAACTCTGTCCCAACTTTTGTTGAGTGTGTTGCAGCCATCAAATTCTAAATTTGTGTATATTTACAAAATACAATTAAGTTGGTTAGTAAAACTATTGAGTATCTTTTCTTTGTACTTTTGTCAGTTAAATAAGGGTTCATGTGAATTAACATATCACAGATTTTTGTTTTTATTTCATTTTGGAAAATATCCCAACTTTTCTGGAAATGGGGTTTGTATTAATTTGTAATAAATAGTATCTAAAACAGGACAGTTAATAATAGAAATACAATTGCACCAGTTTGATGGCCTGGTGGAAGAAACTGCCCCACAGCCTGTTGGGCCTGGATTTTATGCTGCGGTACCATTCCCTGATGGTAGCAGCTGGTACAGTTTGTGGTTGGGGTGACTCAGGTCCCCAATGATCCTTCGGGCCCTTTTTACACACCGGTCTCTGTAAATGTCCCGAATAGTGGTAAGTTTGCATCTACAGATGCGCTGGGCTGTCCACATTACTCTTTGCAGAGTCCTGTGATTGAGGGAGGTACAGTTACCATACCAGACAGTGATCCAGCCAGCCAGGATGTTCTCAATTGTGTCCCTGCAGAAAGTCCTCAGGATCTGGAGACTTATACCAAACTTATTCAACTGTCTGAGGTGAAAGAGGCACTGTTGTGGGGTTTTTTCACCACAGAGCCAGTACGCACAGACCACGTGAGATCCTCGGTGATGTTTATGATGAGGAACTTAAAGCTGTTCACCCTCTCAACCCCAGATCCATTGATGTCAATAGGGGTTAGCCTGTCTCCATTTTCCTGTAGTCCACAACCAGTTCCTTTGTTTATGCAACATTGAAAGAGAGGTTGTTTTATTGGCATCGCTGGGTGGCTGCCTCGTTATTATGTTAGATGAGGCCAATCAATGTAGTATTGTCAGCAAATCTAATCAGCAAATTGGAGCTGTGGGTGGTGACACAGTCATGGGTATGTAGAAAGTAAAGGAGGGGGCTTAGGGCACCTGTGCTGAGTGTCAGAGGTGAGGAAGCCCCCTCTTACTACCTGCTGGCGATCTGATAGGGGGCCCAGGATCCAGCTACACAAGGCAGGGTGAAGGCTGTCTCTGAGCTTGTCGAGGCTGGAGGGAATTATGGTGTTGAATGCTGAACTGCAGTCCAAGAACAGCTTTCTCACAAAAGTATCCTCCTTCTCCAGACGTATTAAGGACAGAGTTTAAGAGTCATCTGTCGATCAGTTGGGTCGGTAGGCGAATCGTACGGGGTCCATTGGAGGTGGTAGCATGCTGCAGATGTGGCCCTTGACCCGCCTCTCAAAGCATTTGCTTATTATTGAAATGAGTGTAATAGGATGTCAATCGTTTAGCCATGTTACTTTGGTCTTTTTAGGTACAGGAAAATGGTGGATGTTTTGAAGCAGGAGGGCACTCTGCACTGGGAGAGGGAGAGATTAAAAGACTTGCAATATTTTATACTACCCATGTTCAACAGGCTCTTGTGATCACAAGAAAAACATGAGACAAATATTTGCATTATTTGTTGGACCCAGAGAGGCCACTGTGACTAACTGTGCAACCATCTTACCGGACTCTGTTGAGCTACTTGTAAATAGGCAAATGTACAGACTCTTTAATCAATGACACAGAAGCAGAATTAGACCAGAGTCTGCTCTGCCGTTCAATCCTAGCTGATCTATTCTCCCTCTCAACACCATTCCCCTGACACGTAACTGCTGATACCCTCACTAATCAGGAACCTATCAACCCCTGCTTTAAATATGCCCAATGATTTCATCTCCACAGCCATCTGTGGCAATGAATTCCACAGATTCACCACCCTCTAGGGAGAGTGATTTCTCCCCATTTCTATTCTAAAGGAACAACGTTCTATGCTGAAGCTGTGTTCTCTGGTCCGAGATATTCCTTTATTGGAAACATCCTCTCCACATCCACTTTCTCGGTTTTTAAATATTCAATAGGATTCATTAAGAAATCCAACCTCATTTTTCTAAGCTCTAGTGAGTGAGCACAGGCCCAGAACCAAACACTCCTCACAAGTTAACTCTTTCATTTTAAGATCATTTTCAAACTCCTACACTGGACCCTCTCCAATGTCAACACATCATTTCTTGGATATGGGGTCCAAAACCACTCATAGTACTCTAAATGTGGTCTGACCAATGCCTTATAAAGCCTTAGCATTACATCATTGCTTTTATATTTCAGTCTTCTCAAGATGAATGCTAACACTGCATTTGCCTTCCTTATTACCAACTCAACCTGAAAGTTAATTTTTAGGAAATCCTGCATTAGGACTCCCAAATGCCCTTGTACTCTGATTTCTGAATTTGCTCTCCATTTAAAAAATAACCTACACCTTTATTTCTTCTATCAAAGTGCATGACCATACTCTTAACTACACTGTATTTCATCTGCTATTTCTTTGTCCGTTCTCCTAATCTGCCCAAGTCCTTCTGAGGGCTCCATGTTTCCTCTACACTACTTGCCCTTCAATCTATCTTTGTATCATCTGTAAACTTGGCTCCAAAGCCATCAATTCTGTCATATAGGTCTCTAATGTACAATATAAAAAGTAGCTGACTCCTGCAGGACACCATAATCACAGGCAGTCAACCAGAAAAGACCCTCTTTATTCATACCCTTTGCCTTCTGTCAGTTAACCTTCCCTCCATGTTAACATCTTTCCTATAATACTATGGGCTCTTATCTTGTATGGTAGCCTTATGTGTGGCACCTGTCTTTTATTTCCTCAAAACTTTCCAACAGATTTGTCAAGCAAGCTTTTTCCCTTAAGGAAACCATACTGACTTTGGCCTATTTTATCATGTACATCCAAATACTCCAAAATCTCATCCTTAATAATGGGCTCTAACATCTTGCCAGTCAGGTTAACTGGCCTATAATTTCCTACCTCTTGCCTCCTATGGTAACTGCTCTGCCCAAAATTTAAAGAAATTGCAGAAAATTGCAAATGTCACCCAGACAATCATGAAAACCAGCATCCCTTCCAATGAATATCTACATTTTCTGCTGCCTTGAAATCAGCCAACATAATCAAGTATCCCTCCAAGTACATACATTCTCTCTTCTCCCCCACTCCCATTGGACAGAAGATGGAAAAGATTGAAAGCACGCACCATCAAGTTCAAAGATAGCTTCTATCTTGTTTTGAGAAGACACTGGAACAGACTTCTTGTAAGATAAGGATGAACTCTTGATATCTCAATGTACCTCATCACGTCCCTTGCACTTTTGTCAACCTGCACAGCAGTTTCTCTTTTACCACCTTAATTACTTATGTATGGAATGATCTGTTTGAATGGCATGCAAACAAAATCTGTTCACTATAACTGAGTACAGGTGACAAGGGTTACCAATTACCCTATTCTAGAAAAGTAGTTCTCAGCCAGTGGCATGCAAGTCCCCTAGGGGAGAAACAAGGGAGGGTGCTAACAATTCCCAGGAAGCTTCAACAGGTTTTTTTTTACATGTTCAGTGTCATTACAAATTAAAATATACTCAACAAATTAGCTCCTGGAAAGATCCAATCCCTTGCAGATAAAAACAGTCCACAATTTTACAAGCACCTACGGAAAAGACAAGGGTGGTGGACTCGTTTCATCGAATGTGAATAAATTGTTATTTGTTTCTAAAAGGTTGGGAATAATGGCCAACACCTACAAATATACTTTAACATTACATATCCTCCAAACATGGGGAGACCATTGTGTTTGCTTCATCAACAACAAAAAAAAAACTCCACCATTTGAAACGCATTGCTTAAAGTCTGCATTTCATCGCTACTTTCAAATACAACTGGAAACAAGATTTACACAAAGTAGCTACAATGAAGAATTTTCAACTTTTAGTAATTTATGGCTAATATGCAACTTCTACTACAGTCTAAGTTGAAAATGTAATAAACTTATAAAGTTCTTACCAGAATTATAGGCCTTACTAAGACTGGACCTGGGTTTGGAACATCATAGTCACTCCAATTTGAAAATTTGGAATTTAAATAACGTGATTTTTTTGGATATGGCTTCAAAGGAGATGAATGAGGAAATCTGCAAAATATAATGCAATTATTTTATTGATACCACAATTAATAATTGTATATTCTATAGCAGTGTGCTTTTTAAAATTTGAATCACTTGCCAAAAAGTTATAGACAGGAACAAATTAGACCATTTGGCCCATCAACACTGTTCTGTCATTTAATCACAGATGACTTATTTTCTCTCTCAACCCCATTCTCTTGATTTTCTCCCCATAACCTTTGATGCTCTTATTAATCAAGAATCTATCAACCTCTGATTTAAATATACCTAAAGACTTGTTATATTACAAATGTAAACTTTGAATAAAATGATTTTCTTCCATAAAATCACTTTGTTTAGTTCAAATGTAGTTTGCATCCAAAAGCAACCCCAAGCATGCCATGAGGAATATATATACCCTGGTGGGATTTAGCTCGACTTTCAAAGTAGGCCTGGAACATTAAATTTTACAATCCAAATGTTTTGTATTGGTCCCAAGCCAAAAATAAAAACAAAATTATGCTAGTTCACTTAGGAATGGACTATACTTGGGACCAATACACTATACAATATACAATAATTGTACACTACCCATTCTGCAGAAACAAAACACATACATGATAATGAAATAAACTTTCAATAGTATATTTCTGGAAATGAAGTTTAATCCAAAAACAAACAAACTGGACAGTGGCATTTCCAGACATGCCGAAGTAACTTGAAGCACTTATTACATCACACATTCCCATTTTGACATATTGGTCATGATGAGGCCACTTTCAGCTTCATATTCTGTCTGGTTAGCCCCATGGTAAAATGAACAATAATTTCTGGTAATTTCTTGCCTCTCCTTCCATTCAATGCCTCCTCTCTTTCCCTTTCTCATGCTCTCACCCACCCATCCCTCTGGTTTCCTTCCTCCTTCACTTACTCCCATAGTATACTGTGCTCCCGTCAGATTCCATCTTCACCCATTTGACTCTACCACCTATCACATCCCAGTCTGTTACTTCAATCACCCGTCTCCCGTCCACCTACTTTGCCCTTTTCCTGGTTTCACCTATCACCTACCAGTTTGTACTCCTTCCCCTCCCCTGACCCTTTTACCCTGACTTCTTCCCCCTTCCTTTTCAGGGTGAAGGGTCTCAGCCCAAAGCATTGATTGTTTATTCCAGCTGTATGTGCTGTCTGACTTGTTGAGCTCCTCCAGCATCGTGTGTGTGTTGCTCTGGATTTCCAGCATCTAAACCTCTTGTATTTATTGCTACACACTATAGTGTACAACCCAAGAGTATCGGAAAGAAGGAAGGCAGCAATTTCCTAGATGTTACTTTTGTCCACCGGTGGACTATCCGAATATACTGCAGAGCTGACAGGTTTAAAGTTTGCAAAATACCTTCAGTCCACTAACAGCAGTCATGCTGCAAGTAGTATCAAAAGCAGTTGAAATTTCATAATACATCCATTCAAAATGTCAATGTCTAGTTACAATTCAGACTGAAAATACAAAACAATTTCTTGACAGCTTTCTCTTTAACTCAGAAAATAAGGCTTTCACGATTGACCATGAGGAGAGGTGCATCTATTTGATGCACTGAACAGATAAAAATAATCAGCAGCCAAACTGATAGTCAAGCCATGTTTTACCTTGCAAGATACAAAGACAGATTAATTGGGAAAATCTTAAGCCCAGTAAATAGCCACAGGGAGCAAAAGGGACAGTTGGCTTAAAAGGATTGAAGGAAATGGTGGCATAGATAGCAGCTAGATCTAGCAGCTATATGGTTTGATTCTGGTCTCAGTTTGCCCATTCTCCCTGGTGCTCCAATTTCTTCCAACATGCTAAAAAAAAATGTGCAGGTTGGTAGACTAATTGGCCATTGTAAATTACTCCTAGTGTAAGCAAGTAGGTGGTTGGTAGAGATGCAGGATCCAAGTTTTTAAACAATCAATCTAAATGCATTGGGCTCCTTCCTGCAAAACAAGGACAAGAAGGGATTTTTCAAAAAATTAACAGTGAAATCACTGGCACAAAACAACTTTTGCAATGTTGTCATACCTGTACAATCGATTATTATCTTCAAGATCTTCTTTTCCCCACCTTCCTTTTACATCTTCAATAACATGATTTTTTAGGAACTTTTTGAGCAACTGTACAGTCTGGTAACGAGTAACTTCAGGTCCAAAATTGTGATTACTTCTAAGTAATTCATGTAACCAATCAATTCCTTGTGCAGCAGTGAAACAGCGATCGTAAGTACGGAAGTGAAGACGATGCTTCTTCAGAGGCATTCCAGCTCGAAAAAGCTCAATAATTTCATTCCACTGAAAAAAAATACCAAGGCAACATTTACTTTTAATATTGTAGTCATCTATTAATCTTTAAGAGTTGAGGTTAGCTTATGCACTGTACATTTCATCTTGCCCATATTCTTTTTCTGCAGATTTCTTCATCTAGAGAGTGCAGATTGAAAATTAAAAGTTTTAATAAACTTTAACAGGAGCCTTGCAAACCTTTCTAGCCCATTCAATTAAATAATGAATGATCCAAATCTTAACTTCATCTTTTTCAGTACCTTCAACCAGCAAATTGGACACTGACCCAAAACTTAAATTTCACTTGGTTCAAGATTCAGAGATAGGACTAAATTTCAATATGCAAACACATTTCAGTAAATGTGGCAAGATTCATCAGGACCTGATGAAGGGTCTCAGCCTGAAACATCAACAGTTTACTCTTTTCCATAGATGCTGCCAGACCTGCTGAGTTCCTCCAGCATTTTGTATGTGTTGCTATGTATGTGGTCAGCACAAAACAGCCATTAACAAATCTGGTTGATATGTAGCTTTACTTTCTAGACCAATAAACAACTGAAAGCTGCATCTTCTAGTCTTTGTATACAGTGATCTGGAGTGGAAGTGGAGAGAAATTCTTGCCAATGGTCAATCTGGAAGACATTATTTTCCATTAATTGACTGCAGTCGAGGTTTCACATTTGCCTGATTGTAGGGCAAGGTAAAGACAAAGACATCAAGTTACAATAGGTAACGTCATGATTGCCAAGCATCCCCAAAACTCTTGGCACTATACCTCCCAAATGTTTTGCCCATTGTCAGAGCCTTGCATCTTCATACAATCAGACAGTAGCAGGACCTTCCGTGCATCTAGTCCATATGGAGCTGCTATTTTGCCTAGTCCTATTGACCCACACCTGAACCATAGACTTCACATTCATGTACTTACTCTAACCTCTCTTAAGTTTTGCAATCAAACCCACATACACCACTTCCACAGCAGCTTATTCTACAATTGTACCACCCTCTGAATAAACAAGTTCCCTTCAACCTCCTCCCAAGTATTTCACTTTTCACCCTTAACCTATGACTTCTAGTTCCAGTCTCACCCATCTTTGTGGAAAAAGCAGAGTAGCTTTTTCCAGTCATTTATTGATCTCTTTTCCGAGGACTTTTGTTTTATGGCACAACTCAGAGTCCTACCATTTACTGTGCAAGTCGACCCTTGGTTTGTCCTCCCAAAGTGCAACACTTCATACTTGTCTGCATGAAAGTCCATATGCCACTATTGATCCCATTTTTCCAGCTGGTCAAGATCTCACTGCAAATTTTGATAGCTCTCCTTCCTGTCCTCTGGGCCCACAATCTTGGTGTTATCTGCAAATTTGCTGAGTCAATTCACCATGCTGTCATCCATGTCGTTAATATACAGTAGATGATGAACTACAACAGAAACTGCTCCGATCCCTATAGATCACCACTCATCACAAACTTTCCATCAGAGACAACCCTCTACTACCACTCTCGGGTTTCTCCCTCTAGCCAAAGTTGGATACAATTGGCTACTTCATCCTGAATATCAAGCAACAAAACTTTCCTCAACCAGCCTCCAAGCCTCCTTGAAATCAACTCCATAAATTAGCTGGACGTAACATACTACACACAAAACTATGTGGACTATCCCTAATCATGTCTTGCCTATCTAAATACTTCTATACCCCTTAGAATACCTTCCAATAATTTACCCACGAGTGATGTCACACTCACTTTGACCTTTCTTGAACAGCAGGAAAACCTTTGCTGCCCTCCAGTACCTCACTCAAGGTTAAGGCCATTTTAAATAATTCTGCCCGGGCCCCTGCAACTTTTGCAATAGCCTCCCACAAAGTCTGCAGGGCACCTTGCCAGGCACCGGGAACTTATCCACCTTAATTGTCCTCATAGCAACCAGATGACACAAAGCTGGGCAGCAGTGTGAAATATGAGGAGGATGTTAGGAGAATGCACGGTGACTTGGACAGGTTGGGTGAGTGGACAGATGCATGGCAAATGCAGTTTAATGTGGATAAATGTGAGGTTATCCACTTTGGTGGCAAGAACAGGAAGGCAGATTACTATCTGAAAGGTGTCAAGTTAGGAAAAGGGCAAGTACAATGAGATCTAGGTGTCCTTGTACATCAGTCACCAAAAGTAAGCATGCAGGTACAGCAGGCAGTGAAGAAAGCTAATGGCATGTTGGCCTTCATAACAAGGGGAGTTGAGTATAGGAGTAAAGAGGTCCTTCTGCAGCTGTACAGGGCCCTGGTGAGTCCACACCTGGAGTATTGTGTTCAGTTTTGGTCTCCAAATTTGAGGAAGGACATTCTTGCTATTGAGGGAGTGCAGCGTAGGTTCACGAGGTTAAATCCTGGGATGGTGGGACTGTCATATGTTGAAAGATTGGAGCGACTGGGCTTGTATACACTGGAATTTAGAAGGATGAGAGGGGATCTAATTGAAACATATAAGATTATTAAGGGATTGGACACGCTAGAGGCAGGAAACATGTTCCCGATGTTGGGGGAGTCCAGAACCACAGGCCACAGTTTAAGAATAAGGGGTAGGCCATTTAGAACAGAGATGCAGAAAAACTTTTTCACCCAGAGAGTTGTGGATCTGTGGAATGCTCTGCCTCAGAAGGCAGAGGAGGCCAATTCTCTGGATGCTTTCAAGAAAGAGTTAGATAGAGCTCTTAAAGATAGTGGAGTCAATGGATATGGGGAGAAGGCAGGAACGGGGTACTGATTGTGGATGATCAGCCATGATCACATTGAATGGCGGTGCCGCCTCGAAGGGCCGAATGGCCTACTCCTACACCTACTGTCTATAATACTGTACTTCCTTTTCCATAACCCAGATAGAGTGCATGACTTCACTACCATTTTGCCTGTCTTTGCCTGCCTTCATGCTGCAACCCTCCACATGCCCAAACAAAAAAAAAGTACATCCCTTGCTCTCCGTTCCCCATTTATTTCATACCCACAAAAACTTTTTTTAATTCCGATCTTCCAAAAGATCGTCGCCACTGGCTTCTGCTGCGGTCTCTGTCAAAATTACCCTCATGATAAAATCTTCCTTTGTATATCAGGATTGAGGGCCACAAAGTTAAAGGATTGAAGGGATCACTAATGTAATTAATGTCTGTCACATTCTAGAATCTTTACACTGAAAGCCGACCAAGCTTGAGGTTTTTTTGTAGGAACAAATCCTTTTTTAATTTTGTTTCTCCTACCCAGTTATCCAAGAGGAATGATACACTATACAACTTTGTCTTACAAAACTCTGTCAATGCAAGTAATTTACAGATTTCAGAGAAGTTCAAAGTAAATTTATTATCAGAGTACATGTACATCACCATATTCACCCAGAAATTAATTTTCTTGTGGGCATACTCAATAAATCCATAATGGAATAATAACCATTACAGAATCAATGAAAGACTGCCCAACCAAAGTGCAAAAGAGAACTATGCAAGTAGAAAAAGAAAGAAATAAGCAATAAATATTCAGGACGTGAGATGAAGATTCTTTGAAAGTGTGTCCATTAGTTGTGGGAGAATTTTAATGATTGGGCAGGTGAAGTTGAGTGAATAAAAACACAAAATGCTGGCATAACTCAGCAGGCCAGACAGCATCTATGGGAGGAGGTAGTGACGACGTTTCAGGCCGAAACCCTTCATCAGGAGGGTTTCTCTAACTCCTGATGAAGGGTTTCGGCCCAAAACGTCGTCACTACCTCCTCCCATAGATGCTGTCTGGCCTGCTGAGTTTTGCCAGCATTTTGTGTTTTTATTTATTTCCAGCATCTGCAGATTCGCTCTGTTGCCTTTGAAGTTGAGTGAAGTTCCCTTTGGTTCAAGAGCCTTAAGGTTGACAGATAGTAACTGTTCCTGAACCTAGTGGTCTGAGTCCAGAGGCTCCTGTTCCTTCTTCCTGATGGAAGCAGTGAGAAGAGAGCACAACATGGTTGTTGGGGTGCCTGGTGATGGATGCTGTCGTCCTGCAACAGTATTTCATGTTGATGTTCTCAATGGTGGGGAGTGCTTTAACCATGAGTGACTGTGCCATATCCACTACTTTTTGTAGGATTTTCCATTTAAGGGCATTGGTGTTTCCATACCAGGCTTTGATGCAACCAGTCAATATACTCTCCACCACACGGTCTTGCTGATATTGAGTTATTGTTATGGCACCACTCAACCAGATTTTCAATCTCCCTCCTATATGCTGATTCATCACCAACTTTCATTTGGCCTACGACAGTGGTGTCATCAGCAAACTTGAATATAGCATTCAAGTTGTGGTTAGGACAGTTACGGGCATTCTCAGAAAATACAAGGAAACAAAAGAATCGATGAAAAACTGCAGACAAGATGGACAAATAACCAATGTACAAAAGATAAAGTGTGCAAATACAAAAAGCAAAATAATAAAAATAAATAAGCAACTTGAGGTGACAAGTCCTTGAAAGTGAGTCTACAGGTTATGGGTATAGTAGAATGAACCTAACTGCTCAAATGCCCTATTTTTGTACCCCCATTCTTTCCATGTATTTTCTCCTCTTCCAGCTCTCAACTACAAATCCTATTGCTGATCGCAATATTATACATACCATCTTCCCCAGGTTTCTGCTACATAATCATTTGCAGCTCCTACCTCAACCACTTTTAAAATTTTCTCATTTTAATTTTGCATTTCCTAAAGCATTAAAGAAACAAAAACTTCTAAAGTCTGAACTATTTTAACAATAAAGAGAAATAAAGTACTTTATAATAGAAATATTATTAATGCTAAAACTGCATGGCAGAAAATAGCGGTGGAGGGAAGAACCAAGTAAATATTGTCAATATCAATGAACTTTATTTTTCTGACAAAAGGTCAGAAGGCCACTCTTTCTAACCTACAAATCATCTTGTTTTTTTCCATTAATTATTGACCCAACAAAGATCTACAAATACACATCTAACATTGCATTTGTTAAGGCTGATTTGTACTTCTGCGTAGTAGCCTTCGTAAGTGGCCTGCGCCGTTGTGAGCATTTATATACCCGTGCGTTGGTGTCTGCATCGCTCTGCAACTCACCACCAAAATGCTAGTTGGCGGTGGGGTTTCTATGCCACTGTGTAGTTTCTTCGTCTACTGAGTGCGTCATGCTGGAGTTGGAGCTAATGTTGAACAAGAGTTATTTTTATTGAAATTACTGCAACACAGAAAAGAGAGGAGACGTCGGAGGAGAATGTGTGTACGACCATTGAATGGATTGAGGCAGGAGGGTGAATTTTCTGTGCTTGTCCGGCCACTGAGAGACATGGACAAGGAAATGAATTACAAATATTTTTTTAGATTTTCGGATATCGGCAGGTAGATTTGGCAATTTGGTTCATCGTCTTCAACTATTTATTTTGCATCAGTGTACACACAGTATGCCTATAGACATTACTCAGAGACTGGCAATCACCAATCAAGTTTTAGCTTCAGGTGGAAGTCAGCAGGCTGTAGCAGCTAGCTACAAACTGGGGTCAAGCAGTGTCCTCCATAATTTTGGAGGTCTGTATAGCATTATGGAAAGCATTGCAGCCGGAGTTCCTTCCCTGCCCTTCAGTTGCCCAATGGGAAGCTATCGCAACTGATTTTTGGCAACTATGGAACTTTCCGAACTGTGGCGGCAGCAGAGACGGAAAACACGTGAACATCAAGGCACCGCCGCGCGCCGGGAGCGACTACAACCACAAGGGTGCATTGTCCTGATAGCCACCTGCGATGCCAGATATCGGTTTACCATGGTGGATGCAAGGGGGATACGGCCAGGGAAGTGACGGGCACATCTTCAAGCAGAGCAGATTTGGTTCTATGCTGCTTGAACACAAACTGAACCGGCCCCCACCGCCAGTCTTCCTGGAACAGGAGTCAAAATCCCACATGTAATTGTTGGTGATGCAGAGTTCCCCCTACACATTAACCTCATGCATCCCTTTCCAGGTACGTCACAGACATCGAATTCAATGAAAATTAATTTCATGTAATACTGCTTGCTTTGTGTGAATTTATATTTTTATATACAGTTGGCCATCCTTATCCGCGGATCAGGAAAACCCACTAGTTCTCTCTCCAGCACTTGTTATTTGAGCACGTACAAACTATTTTTTCTTGTCATTATTCCCTAAACAATACAGTATAACAACTATTTACATAGCATTTACGCTGTATTAGGTACTATAAGTAATATAGAAATTACGTAAAAGTACAGGCAGTCCCCAGGTTATGAACGAGTTCCATTCCTGAGTCTGTCTTTTAGTTGGATTTGAAGTCGGAACAGGTACATCCAGTATTATTTAGCGTCAGTTGAACATTTTTCTTAGTATATAGTATATACTTCACCTTTCTATGCACATAAAACACTTAAGAAACATACGTATTTCAATAATTAAACCACTGTGTTGCTTAGTAATAATTGCAGCTTTCATCCGGGCAGGGCCTTTCACATTTTCCATTAAAATTGTTCCAATTGTTGACCGACTGTAGCCTAATGCTTTTCCAATGACCAATGGCATTTCACCTTTCCGATCGCTTTATTACTTCCACTTTATTTTCAATCGTGATCGTGATTATTTTCGTGAACAGAAACACTGCAGATTCAGAGCTGCACCGCCAGGTCCTAATGTCCACCGCTCTGAACATGTTAAATAAAGTCCAGGATTCCGCTGGGTCCTAAAGACTGCTGAATTGAGCCAGGTTAAATAAGGCACTTGAGCATCCGTGACTTTTGGTATCCACGGGATTGGGGGGGGGGTATCTCGGAATCAATCCCCCGCGGATAAGGAGGACAGACTGTATAAATTTTATAAAAATTCCCCTAAATGTTTGTAGTGATCATAGCTGCATTGGCACATAATGATTTCCTATACATTAATACTCTACATTTTACGTTTTGCTAAGTAGTGATGAGCATGACCATGGAGAAGCAGGTGTACAATGACCGTCACTCCAGAGCCAGGCGGGTGATTGAGAACACATTTGGCCTTTTGGTGGCAAGGTGGAAAATCCTCGACCACTGCAATTTCTGCCTGAGAAAACAGTGGACATTGTCAAAGCTTGTTTTGCTCTACACAACCTCCTGGCCTGCACTGATGAAGTCAACACTCCTGTGAGCAGGTATGTCCCTGCTAATTTTGCAGACTCATATGCTACAGGGTCACCTCAGCCGGGCGAGTGGCAGGGCACACTGATCTTTAGGAACCTCTAGATCCCCATTACCTATCAAGGTGCCATTCCACCCGAGCTGCCATTGGTGTACGGAATGACCTGATGGTCTTCTTTCAATCACCCCATGGAATTTTACCATGGCAGAACAACATAGTGTGCCATGGCCAACTTAATCAGTAAATTGTAAGGACATAAAATAAATGAACCAATAAATAACATGTAGCTGTGCAAATAAAAAAAATAAAGACGTTATCATATAAAGTCATTTATTTGCAGTAATGTGCACAATATTATACAAAGTTTTATATAAATAAAATAAAATATGCAATTGTTCATTGTTTCTGCTGCTGCTGCCTCTCAAACAGCAGTTTGTGGACATCGAACATTGCCTGTGGTCTGTGCTTCTCTGGCAGCCTCCGCAGCATGTCTGCAACTGTTTGTCCAAACCTGGAGAGCTCATCGTTTTCTTGCAACAGTCTACGTTGCAGTTCCACCCTACGTTCATCCCACTGGGCGACCTGCTTCTCAAACCATACATCATGTTGTTTCCTCTTCCTTTTCTGTGCTATCCTTGGGCTGGAGGTCAGAGGAGATGGTGTGGGGGGCACAGGAAGTGGCTGGGGGTGCACAGGGGATGACTCAGGACTTGATGATGATTCTGCACGTGAAGATGGATTTTCAGGTGGTTGGTTTTCCTCAGCAACTGAAGAGGTGGACAACCCTGAGGCCGAATCATTTCCATCCTGTGATTATGAAAGAAGCTGCAAATAGTTTAAGTTAGTCTTTGTAATTATACATACAGGTAATGTTCGAGTTCAGTGTCTGTGCACGGATTGGCAGAGCTATGAAAACGAGAAAACGGCATTAGGCTACATTAGCAAAATACTGGTTATAGAGTTTGCATTATGAGCAAGCCAGATACAGTTAAAGCCTATTACATATTAAATCTTTGTTTCACGGAAGCATTATCTTTGCGCAAATCAATATGCCGTGTTTACAACTAGACAGTATTGCTAGCTCGCCTAATACTTACTACAACACAGAGGTTTATGATACAAAGAACGTGTTATATTTACCTTGTTGTCGTCATAATTTGATTCCGTTTCCCGGTGTTTAATGTGTGGTGCCAGCCAGGACAGATAAAAATAAAACGCGGGCACTTTTCTTTTTCCGCCTGGGTCCCCGCTCCTCTTGGAGAGTCTTTTCCGGACGCGCACGTACTTGTCCCTCAAGTTTTTCCATTTCTTTGTACATTCCATGACGTCCAGACCGAGGGTTTTGGAAATTTCTTTCCACGAATTTGATGCCATTTGGCAGTCTTTATAGTCTGGCGACGAAGAGTCATACAAATGTACATATTTCCGGACTTCCTCACTTAACCTCTCCTCGATTTTGTCAATTTTTACGCTCAAATCATGTTCCTCCTCTTTCATCTTTCTGAATTCGAAAATAGCGGAGAAGCGGCAGCAACCGGAAATGCGTAAGAGGAAATGCGATGCTACCAAGCGAGCCAATCACAGTTGTTGCGGTCTGCGTAGCCGAGACGCGCAGTTACATTATTGGAGAGGTGCGCTTAGGTACAGCGTAGGTTACGCGGCTCACTCTACGCACAAGTAGAAAACAGCCTTTACACAATGCCTCCCAATCTCTTCACTTCGAAGATTCTCAATACAGCATTTTAATTTATATTAATTTTGGTGGAAAAATTAAATTTTAACAGAAATATGCCATATTGCATAATCTCCTTCAAACATTACAAACCAAACTCACCGGTCTTATGACTCCCAAGTACACAAATTGAAACCGTTGAAAGTATACATCCTATTAATTTGTTTAAGGTAAGAGGCAATCAGTTCCAAACCATCTGAAGCCACTCTCAGGGCAAAACAAAAGTTCAGAATCAGGTTTATTCCCACTAAATGTCCGTCTTACCCTCCCCTCGCCAATAAATTGAATCCATTTCCAGTGTTTACAGACAGAACAGCTCAGGAGAAAAAGTCACAAAAAAGTTGGTAAAGAGCAAACGTGTTAATCCCACTTCCCTGCCTTCGATATTGTTCTACACATTCTCTTCTCAAATACTTGTCTAGCTCCCTCTTGAATGCCACAAATGATGAGGTTCTTCCGGCCAGCGCATTCATTTGCTTTTGATATTTTTGCTAATCATCTTCACGAAGTTCCTCAGCAAAGATCATCGTGAAGTATTCAATTGGAACCTCACGAAGGTTCTAATTGAATACTTCATTCGCAAGGTTTTCTTTTGTGACACTGAGGCATTGATCGTGTGGATAGTCAGAGGCTTTTTCCCAGGGCTGAAATGGCTAGCACGAGAGGGCATAGCTTTAAGGTGCTTGGCAGTAGGTTCAGAAGAGATGTCGAGGGTAAGTTTTTTTTACGCAGAGAGTGGCGAGTGTGTGGAATGGGCTGCCGGCGGCGGCGGTGGAGGTGGTTACAATAGCGTCTTTCAAGAGACTCCTTGGAGTACATGGAGTTTAGAAAAATAGAGGGTTACGTGTAATCCTAGCTAAGTTCTAAAGTAAATACATGTTCGGCATAGTATTGTGGATCGAAGGGCCTGTATTGTGTTGTAGGTTTTCTATGTTTCTATGATCACTCCCACTTTACCCACAAACAGCATTTTGGATTTCCCCTATACGTATTAGGTGTCAGTTTTTGTTTTTCCATTTGTTCTCTTCCTCTTTTCGTTTCCCTTTACAGTAATTAGTTTGGTTCTCACTTATTTTAACAATCGACATTTTCCTTTCGATCTAAACATGTCCATTCAATTAATTCCTCCCGTTCCAAAGAAATCACAAATCGTAACATACGCAATCTTTCCTCAGCGTTTAAAAATTTTATAGATCGGCTATGTCCTTTTAAACTTCCCCTGCACCCTTTTCAGTGACCAGAGTCTCCGCGCAATGCAATTTTACTGAAGATTCTTCAAACAGTTTGGAGCCTTTTAACATTTTTAAAGATCCAAAGCAAATTCAGTTTAGTTATCACTCACATCATTGACGCCCATTATTATTTATATGAACCTTTTGGATGTAGTATATCCTTAACACAAATTGGCTCTTTGTAGGAGTTCCCCAGTAAACAATTCCCGAAAAACATGGTTTCATTTAAACACAAACAGCGATTACTTGAACTCTACAAACAACTGTTCTGACCACAGGACGCTGGGAAACTAAAGCAGCACTGAAGAAGCCTTTGCAAATATAACCTGTAACTTCCTAGTAAAGGGCCAATTTAATCAACTTTCAAACTGTATCTTTCCAGAGGTATCGAGGCCCGTATACCCGTTCCAGATCAACTCACCAGCTTGGTAGCCCTGTACGGACCCGGTGTGATCCGACTCTCCATGCTCTTCACGTTCCGCAGTTCGTACCACTCCGACTCCCAACTGTAGCGATGCCCCCCGTGTACCCGACCCCTACCCCGGGCGGTGCGGCTCACTGCCCCCCGTGTACCCGACCCCTACCCCGGGCGGTGTGGCTCACTGCCCCCCGTGTACCCGACCCCTACCCTGGGCGGTGTGGCTCACTGCGCCCCGTGTACCCGACCCCTACCCCGGGCGGTGTGGCTCACTGCCCCCCGTGTACCCGACCCCTACCCCGGGCGGTGCGGCTCACTGCCCCCCGTGTACCCGACCCCTACCCCGGGCGGCGCACCAGGCATTGCCGTTACCCTCCATCCAAGTTCGACACCTCGCGTATTTATCGCGTGCCAGTTTAAATCTGGCAGAACAAGAAGAAACCACGCTCTGATTGGGTATAGTAACCGTAAGGGCCGCCCTTCTAGGGAAGAGGTAACGGGGTGACTGGTTTGTTTGGGAACCTCGTGCTCAGGGTTCGACCAATCAGGAAGCAGGAAGGGTGATTGACAGTCGGGCAAGCGCTGCCCCGCCCCGGCGCTGGATTGCAAACTCCAGCCTGGGTGTTTATACACGCTTCCCTAAACCCAATAGCTTTTGAAAATATTAAATGCAAACCAAAAGCTTGCGCCGCCTCTTTGCAAGTTCAAATTGATTTCTTATCACGTTTGAAAAAACGACTACCAGTTCATTAATCCACTTTTTAAAGTTTTGTCTGGCGGATGGTAGTATTCCAGAGAATCAACAACTGAACTGCTCATGTAATACAATTCTTCTTAATTTCAATTGAAGCACAAGTGTGCTGGAGAAAATCATGTTAACGGACAGTGGAGTAATTTTGTGCATGTTTCCGGGTGTAGCGCTGGTAATATTACCGTTGAGATTTTCACCTTCGTTGCCAGTTTCTGGCGAAAATAACATCAAAATGAACGCCAAGATTTTCAACCAGCTGATCTGCAAAACGGTTATTTTTGACTCACAGGAAAACCAGCTTCTGTTGATTTCGAACGGCATTAAACCTCTTTCTACTTGCCAAAGGGTTATGGTGTTCTCTCAGAATAATGACCATTCCTTGCACTTTCAGACATTTTGCCGCAAGGTTAAGTTTGCCTCGCCACCTGACACGCAATAGAGAATCAGTATGTGTCAGGTTTAATATCACAGCACAAGTCGTGACCTGTTGTGTTTCGGCAACAGCACAGTGCAATGATAATTTTAAAAACACTACAAATTACGGCAGGAAATAAAAAAAAACTAAACGGCGTGTAAAAAGGAAAGGAAAAGGGGCTCATTGTCCATCAAGACTGGGGACTAAGGGACAGGAAACGCAGCAGGGCTGATCACTGAAACCCTCTTAGCGAACAATTACATGGCGTCACATTCTTGACAAATGAGGAGAGCAGAGGCAACATTTCAATAAAGTAAACTCGATTACACAGAGGGATTATGGAAGCAAAAAAACTAGATGAACATGGTGAATCACTATATCAGGCTATGGGCCAGTGTTAGAAAAAGGGAATGGTATACAATGATCAGCATTGATAGAGTGAGCCAAACATCCAAAACCTTAAAAAAGTCTTAAATGTACCTAACTTATTCCTGCTGTCACTGTTAACTTTATCATCGTGCTCATTTTCTTAGCTTAAAGATCATGCTACTTACAACTGTTAATATGTGTCAGATTTCATTAAGATTATTAACATTCCCTGGTCTAGGAGGATCAAGTAGACCATCTCCCAGCCTGCAATTGATTGTAGATCATTTTTCTAATAATCACTTCTGGGACATGTATCATTCAGTCTGGGGACCAGGCTGAGACAAAGGGTGGGTTTTGGAGAATAAAGTTCAGCCCCTGCTCAACTGCTTGCTCCTTCCAATTAGAATTTTGAAACACATTATGTGGGGAGTTATAATCACACTAGGCTATTAGTGAAATGAACAAATTAGGTCCTGAAAATGAGATTTTGAGTCAATATCTTAATGTAATTTAAGGATATTTAGTAGTCAGGATAGCATTCTTTGCAGCATTTCTGCTGTAAAATGTGTACTTTTGCCATCAATTCACTTCAACCATTGCCCATTGTGAAGGCAAAGAGCAGCAGCCACCCCAGCAGAGCAGAAGGGAAACATGCAGCAAAATGATTATGAGGAGACAAGATCAAGTTACTCAGTCTACAATCAAATCTTCCTTCTTACCAAATTACTTGCACATTTTCAGAACCATTTAAGCTAAAGTGTTTTTGAATAGACTTCAGCAATGTGATACCCATAATTTCCAATGCACCCAAACTGGAATTGTCAATAATTTCCATGGAGTTACAAAGCCTAAAAAGCAATGATGGTATTTTCTTCCATAACCAGCAGAAGGAAGCTCCCACTTTAATCCCCAATCTCACCAAAACATTACAGGTAGGACTTACACAAAGCACAATAAAAACTTAAATAAATATTGTCCCTGTGATGCAAGTGTGAAGGTTATCCAACTCTATCCATACAGGCCTTCCACTTTTAATAATATCCACTACATCCTGAATACTTGCCACAACTTTTAGGAATAAAATTCTTTGTGATTACAAACCTTCCAACCAAATGTTACACTTACCAACTGCAATCCGCACACTTACAGATATTTGAGTCAGATCACTGTGCCAAAGGTGTGTTTAATATTCTCCTTTCCATTCAATTGATTATTTGGTCATGAGATGCAAATGATTAACAATATTCAACACTATAGCTGAAATGTGCATCTGCATCAGAAGTCACAGTTCTGTTCAGTCAGCAAACTCGTCATACAAATCACATCATATGTTACAGCTATACAAGACCTGGGCCAGACCCCACTTGGAGTACTGTGTTCAGTTCTGGTCGCCTCACTACAGGAAGGATGTGGAAGCCATAGAAAGGGTGCAGAGGAGATTGACAAGGATGTTGCCTGGCTGGGGAGCATGCTTCATGAGAATAGGTTGAGTGAACTTGGCCTTTTCGCCTTGGAACAGCTGAAGATGAGACAACCTGACAGAGGTGTATAAGATGATGAGGGGCGTTGATCGCATGGATGGCCAGAGGCTTTTCTTCCCCAGGGCTGAAATGGCTAAATTGAGCAGGCATAGTTTTTAAGGTGGTTGGAAACAGGTATCAAGCGGATGTCAGGGGTAATTTTTACCACACAGAGAGTGGTGGGTGTGTGGAACGCACTGCTGGTGGCGGTGGTGGAAGTGTATACAGTAGGGTCTTTTGTAGGTAAGATAGATAAATGGAGCTTAGAAAAATAAAGGCTATGAGCTCTGGAAATTCTAGGTAGTTTCTAGAGTAGGTTACATGGTCAGCACAACATGGGCCTGTAATGTGTTGTAGAATTCTATGTTCTATCATAATCAGAGTATTCATATGACAGTCCACACATGACTGATTCTAGCACTCATGCCTGCAGATTACAATTTACTGGGGATGTATGAAAATAAAAGGGACAGTATTTACAATGATCAGAAATTGGCATGTGATGTGCAATTTGTTAACTTATTGCATTGTGTAATGCAATACATAATACAAGAGAAAATAAATAAATAACAGTATACATATGTTGAAGATTAAAAACATGCAAAAAAGTGAGGGCGTGTCCAAGGGTTCAATGCCCATTTAGGAATCGGATGGCAGAAGGGAAGATGCCGTTCCTGAATCACTGAGTGTGTGCCTTCAGGCTTCTGTACCTCCTACCTGATGGTAACAGTGAGAAAAGGGCATACCCTGGATGCTGGAGGTCTTTAATAATGGACGCTGCCTTTCTGAGACACCACTCCCTGAAGATGTCCTGGTTACTTTGTAGGCTAGTGCCCAAGATGGAGCTGACTAGATTTACAACTCTCTGCAGTTTCTTCTGGTCCTGTGAAGAAGCCCCTCTCCCCCAAATACCAGTGATGCAGCCTGTCAGGATGCTCTCCGTGGTACATCTATAGAAGTTTTTGAGTGTATTTGTTAACATAACAAATCTCTTCAAACTAAGTATAGCAGCTGTTTTGCCTTCTTTATAACGACATCAATATGTTGGGAACAGGCTGGATCCTCAGAGATCTTGACACCCAGGAACTTGAAACTGCTCACTCTCTCCACTTCTGATCCCTCTATGAGGATTGGTTTCTGTTCCTTCGTCTTACCCTTCCTGAAGACCACAATCAGCTCTTTCATCTTACTGATGTTGAGTGCCAGGTTGTTGCTGCAGCACCACTCCACTAGTTGGCATATCTCACACCCACTCGTCACCACCCGAGATTCTACCAACAATGGTTGTATCGTCAGCAAATTTATAGATGGTACGTGAGCAATGCCTAGCCACAGTCATGTCTATATAGAGAGTAGAGCAGTGGGCTAAGCACACACTCCTGAGGTGCACCAGTGTTGATCATCAGCGAGGAGGATATGTTATCACCAATCTGCACAGACTATGGTCTTCCAGAGAGGAAGTCAAGGATCCAATTGCAGAGGAAGGTACAGAGGCCCAGGTTCTGCAACTTTTCAATCAGGATTGTGGGAATGATGGTATTAAATTCTGAACTATAGTCAATGAAAGGCATCCTGATATAGGTGTTTCTGCTGTCTAGGTGGTCTAAAGCTGTGTGGAGAGCCATTGAGATTATGTCTGCCGTTGACCTATTGTGGTGATAGGCAAATTACAATGGGTCCAGGTCTTTGCTGAGGCAAGAGTTCAGTCTAGTCCTAACCAACCTCTCAAAGCATTACATCACTGTCGATGTGAGTACTACTGGGCGATAGTCAATAAGGCTGCTCGTTAGGCACTGGCATAATTGTTGCCTGTTTGAAGCAAATGTGAACTTCCGCCCATACAATGAGAGGTTGAAAATGTCCTTGAATACTGCTGCTAGTTGGTTGGCACAGGTTTCAGAGACTTACCAGATACTCCAGCTGGACCTTCCACCTTGCAAGGGTTCACTCTCTTTAAAGACAACCTAATATTGGCCTCTGCGACAGAGATCATGGGATCATCAAGTGCAGCAGGGATCTTCACAATGTGTTCTCCCTTTTGAAGTGAGCATAGAAGGCGTTGAGTTCATCTGGTAGTGAAGCATCGCTGCCATTCATGCTATTGGGTTTCACTTTGTGGGAAGTAATGTCTTACAAACCCTGCCAGAGTTATCATGCTTCCAATGTTGCCATCAACCTCATTCAAAATTGTCTCTTCACCCTTGAAATAGCCCTCCACAAATCATTCCCTATTTTCTGGTACAGGCCTGGGTCGCCAGACTTGAATGCCACAGATCTAGCCTTCAGCAGACAGTGTACCTCCTGATTCATCCAAGGCTTTTAGTTTGGGAATGTACAGAAGTTTTTATAGACCCACAATCATCCACACAGGTTTTAATGAAGTCAGTAACAACTACAGTATAGTCATCCACATTTGAAGATGAATCCCTGAATACAGCCCAGTCCAGGGATTCAAAGCAGTTCTATAGGTGCTCCTATGCTTCCCTTGCCCATACTTTCTTGGTCCTCACTGCTGGTGCTACAGTCTTCAGTCTCTACCTATACTCTGGGAGTAGAAGTACAGCCAGGTGCTCAGACTTCCTGAAGTAAGGGTGTGGAATAGCATGGTAAGCATTCTCGATGGTGGTGTAGCAATGGTCCAGTGTGTTGTTTCCTCTTGTATTGCAAGTGATCTGTTCATGGTAGCTGCTTAGTGATTTTTTTTCCGACTGGCCTGGTTAAAATCTCCCTAAACAATGGTGAAGGCATAAGGATGCATTGTTTTGTGCATGTTGAGCCCATCAGAAAGCCTCATTGACACTGGCCTGAGGTGGAATGTATACTGCTACCAAAATCACCCCGGCAAACTTCCGTGGTAGGTAAAAAAGACAGCACTTCACTGTTACATATTCCAGGTCTGGTGAGCAGAATTGGGACAGCACTGATATATTGGTGCACCAAGAAGAGTTGATCATGAGGCATACTCCTCCACCTCTGCTTTTGAGAGACACTTGATCTATCCTACCGGTGTATAGTAAAGCTGTCAATATGAATCACTGCATCTGGTATGGAAGGGGTTAACCAGGATTCCATGAAACACAGGACACATGCAATCCTAATGTCCCTGATTCACCAGGTTCCACACATTTGCCAGCAAGATAGTATTGGGAATGTAAAACCCCGTTTCCTTAAATGCACTTGTAACCCCACTCTGCACCCATGTTTCCTGCATGCTATCCTATGTGGGCACTTCCGACCGCAAACTGTTGTTTCCGACCGTTTTAAGCAGCGATAGTTTGTTTAAATGCATTAAGACATCTTCGTTGACAGTACTGACCTTGGAAGCAGTTGTGCTTTTTAGCCGTTATCAGGCTGAAACAAGAATATTTAATCACATCCATTGAGAGTACCGCTGTTACTTGAGTCGCAACTAGGCACTCTAGACCATTTCCTTTTTATTCAAAGAACTGATACATCACTGAATATCTTGTATCTGATAACAGATTTACGAGTACAGGCTTGGCGGTGTAACACTGGTGCAGTTTATCGCATTAAATGGATTGATTGTGGGTTACTGCATCTTTTACTGAGATAATGGAAAGATTGGGCATTAATGAGTGAATTTTGCTCAAAAACTGACTAAAGATTCAAAATGGATGTGTTTAAGTAAAAGAAATCCAGGCATTTGAAGTAAACTGCAGGAAAATGTCAGTAGCTTTATTGTTCTTTGAAACAACGAGTGGATTAAGTGTTGCATTTTGCTCTTTTAGGATTTCCTGTGGCCTTAATTCAACACCAATTATCTGTTTCGTTAGTTCTGCCAACAGGAAGGCTAGCTCTGTGATCATCAAGCGTTATATAAATACTTCCTCCACAACTGAAATCTGTAAGAATATCTGTAATTAAGTGACTTGGTATTTTCGGTTTAAGTGGTCAGTTGAAAAATTCCTTAAATTTTAGAAACACCCACCATTCATCTAATTACCTTAAAAATGTTTGCTTTGCAATAGCCAAGCCCTGAGAACCAGTTTGCTTTTATTTATCCAGAAGAGATGAAGAATAAAAGGCACACAAATGCCCTACTCCCACCTGGCAGAAGATGCGTGTATCACCGTAGCTGCCAGTAAATACATCCTGATGGTCTCAAGAACTCATGGGTGTATACGTGTTGTCTATAAGTCAGGTATTTGCAAGCTGGGCAGGACCTGTAAAAGAGCTAAACATCTGAGAAGGTTCTCCAAACGAGTCATACAGACTGAGCTTAAAAACAAATGACAACAGTGGTCCAGTGGCACACCATATACACACGCCATAGGCCTCCAAATGAAAAATATGGCATGAGAGAGAGGGATAGATACATGCTGTAGGTAAATCACAAACAACAGAAGCAAGGCAAGATAACAGCAGCAATTTCAACTTCCCCAGTATTAACTTGGACTGTATGCTTGGACAAGCATACAGAGTACAAGAGCAGGGAGCTTATAAGGCTATATACAAAACACTGAGCCAAGCTGAAGTACAGTCTGCATTTCTAATCAGCACCCACGGGAAGGATATACATGATTGCATTCACAGGTATTTACCTGGATTCTGTCTGCAATGAAACATTATAGCTATGGAGAGACACTGGGTAAATTAGAATCCAAAAGGTGGAAGGTAGATTTTGGCCAGATTAGTAAAGTTATAAAGGGCACAGATGGGGTAGATAAAACTTCTCATGGGAATCTGTAAAAGGACATAGACTTCAATGTAGGAAATTTATAGGGTGATCGGAGGAACATTTTTGTCCCCACCTTGAGGGCAGTTGAAATCTGATTGCAATGCTTGAGCGTCTGGTAAAGGAAGGCTCACTTACCACATTGCCTAGCATTTGGCCCATGGCCTTCTGCAGTATACTTCAAGTGTTCATCTAAATAACCATTTAGAATGAACACTTCAGACGTGGCCAAAACGCTTCAACATTAAGAAATGGAGCATGTGTAGATACTTTTAATGACCATCACAGACACTGTAGGCAGAAGGCTGTTTCCACATTGTACAAGTACGACTACTTAAATCTACCCATAAATGTCCATGTAATGGCTGGATTAGTGTGTTTTTCCATTAGTAGATTGGAAATATAAAACATTCACGGTTGACAAACGTTACACTTTTTCCCCGCACTGGTTGCTGACATCAAATGGTGCATGCATGAAAACTCAAAGCTTATGAGTTTAGTGAAGGTTGAATCAATGCAAAATGATTAGACAAAACACCATCACATTTTTAAAGTTATTTTTTGGATGTACATTAAGACATGGAAGTATTACCATTCATAAAATTACAATAATTCATTCACAAGAAACACTTGTCAAATTTGGAATACAACATGGTTCTCATGTGCCAAGAATAAATCTGAGAAACTTCAAGGTGCAACTTTCTGGACCCATCATTGTTTTACCTCAGAATATTTACATCTGCATTAGACATTCCATCAATTATGGTTTCATATTTGAAAACAATTTTTTAAATCTGCTTTTGACTTTAGAACATGTTGATAAAAATAGTCGAGTAAAATTCAAACGTCCTTAGAATGCTAATGATTTCCCTCTTACTGTCTAGTTCATGCAAATTTCAGTCATTGCATTGTGAATATCCAGCTCTCATTGTGATACCATACTCTTCCATTAAAACAGAACTCTGTCAAGCTCTTTGGTTGTTAGTTTCACATTTAGCTACTGTGAAAACTCTTAAAAAAAATGTACATTCAATATTATACTTCGGACTTAAGTTCACTATAATAACATCCATTAAAGTATTGACAATTTGTGACATGCTTTTTAAAAATGTTAGCAACACATGGTGCTGAAGAAAACATTTTCCAGTGTAGAAATATTTTTTGACTACCACTGTAATACTTACCCAAATTATGAACAGAATCCACACGATTTAACCTCTTGTAGAAGCAGTAAAACTAGTTAAGTACTAGAAGGTGAAACTAATATCCCTTCATTATGTGATTTCACTACAAACACACTAAAAAGCACCTTTAAAATAGCCTGTTGGCAAGATGAGTCTAGAAACAAGCAAAGTTAGAAATTTCAACTTGCCATCAATATCACTAAACACTATCCCTGGCCTTTCACAAAAAAGGTTAACTGATCATTTTCTTCTCCCTCCAGCTGATGAGGTGTAGAGATAGTGGTGTGGGAAGAATATTTTAAAAAGCATTTCTTTGTAGGGAAAGAATTACATTCAACTAAGACAGTACGAAGCTGGTTGAGGACTATATTCCCAAAAATAACTTCTAAAAGGGTGCTCTCCAGGTGCTTAAATGTTATTTTTAAAATCAAAAGGCGCAAGAACAGATTATTTTAAAAAATCAGAAAGCTTACACAAGAGTATTTTTGCTCTTTTCCTTGCACATTTTTTGTAAGTTGCCCAAGAATTTGAAAAGCTCATTTTAATCTCAAAAATCTAGAAAAAAATCCAAACCAATAGTTACAATATTCATTCCTGGCTTAGTGAATAATTAAACTGAAAGTTAATAACTTAATCATTTTACTATTGTTTACCAACTTGAATTCATGTCCTTTTTTTTAAAAAAAATTAAATTTGGAAACCAGCAAGGGATTTATCTTTCAGCTTCTGTTAATCTGTCTCAGCCAAAGATGCACAATTACAGAAATCTGGCCTTCCAATGCCTTTCATCCTTCTGTGACTACAAGGATACTGTAAAATAAGTTACATTGTGGTTACACAGTGGTAGGAAACACAAAACGAGTTGTTCATCACTGCGGCTAAAATGAATCTGCCTGGACTTTAAAAAAAAATTAATCTACCACTGTTCTGTTTCTGGACAAATGTGCAATTCAACAACCCACAAGATTCATTTGCATCATTTAACACAATCAGGTAGGATGAAGGAAGCACACAAGTATTACAAGCTGGATATCTACAACACAAATCCATGCCTAACATAACAAAACAGCTAGCTAGTAAGAGGATATGTATTCTGAAGAGGTTTGATTTATTTTACAAATTTTGCAGCTACATGGTAGCATGCATTCAGATGGATCAACTTTGATAATCACAAAAAGAGATGCAAATTATCCATTTTTCCTTTTAAAAGCATATTTCTTTCTACATTGTCATAAGTGTTCAATTTAAGCCAAGTACAAGGTAATTTCATGCTAGTTAATGGTTTTACTTCTCTTTATTCAATTTGTTCATTGTGTTCTTTGGCAATCTTTGACCCCGTGTATATGCGTAGTACCAGAAGTTCAGAAATAATATCATGAAACTAACTCCATATAGCCATATTATATAGAGAAAGACTGGATATTGGTACTGACAATTTTTCAAGAAGAAGAACTGCCCGATATGAACTGTAATGACCACAAACTGGATCTGAAAGTAGAAGAAAAACAAGTCAGTTTTAGTTGGCTTATATTTCAGTTAACTGGTCCTAAAATGTTAATTCCATTAAATAAAACTTTAGAACTAAGGATGGCTCCAAGGCAACATTTGAATCTGCAAGTTTAATGATTGTCCACTTTTAAAAAATAGAACCAAGCTATATATTGAGATTTTAAAAAATAACCAGAGAGTCTGGCATTGTTCTCCCAGGAGCAGAAGAGGCTGAATGGTAAACTTACAGGTGATTTGTATTATCCTGATGGGCATATGCAAGGAGGTCAATTCCCAGGGTGGAGGAGTCTAATGTTAGAGGAGATAGATTAAAGGCAGGATGGAAAAGATTAAGGGGAGCAGAAGGTGGTACCTATATCAAGCCTGCCAAAGGAAATAGAAGCAGGTGCAATTACAACATTTAAAGACATATGGCCAGCTTTATGAGTAGGAAAGGCCCAGACCAGCTCAGGGAGGCACCTTGGTCAGCATGGACAAACTGAGCAGAAGGGCCCATTTCCATGGTAACAATGACGTCTGCATAGATGTGCAGTAAGGTTGGTCATCACAGAGAAAGGCAATGCTATAGCGGTGTGCTATACGCAGCGCTGAAATAACGACACGGAGTCGGTAAACTGCAGTTAAAAAATATTTTATTCGAACTTCGCGGCCTCGCTTTAAAGCCTCCCTGATCCCGCCCTCCCCGGGCGCGGATGCTGTAGGGGGCACATATTCACAGTCCTGTCCCGCGCGCGGATGCTGTAGGGGGCACGTCGTATTCACAGTCCCGCGCAGGCTTTTCCCTTTGTTGGTGAAGCAGACCCGGCGCCCTTTTGGGACTGGCCTTTATGCCGACGCGCTGGCTATTTGCGAGCCAGTTTGAGTGTGCTAGGAAGTGGGTCGCCACATAACCCCCTCCCCAGAACCGGCGATACACCCCCCAATGTCCACAGTCTGGGCCTGACCCTGTTTGGGAGGTCATCCTCTGCGCCGCGGTGCCGGGAACTCGACTGGTTGCGCCACGTCCACATGGGCCTGTTTGAGTCAGTCCACCGTGAAAATCTCCTCTTTCCCCAACGTCCAGCACAAACGTGGACCCATTGTTCCTGATCACCGTAAACGGCCCCTCATAGGGCCGCTGAAGCGGTGGCCGATGCCCGCCCCTTTGTACAAACACAAACTTACAGCTCTGCAGGTTCTGCCCATGCTGCGAAGTGGGTATGGGGGCCAGGTCACCGAGCCTCTCGCGTAGTCTGCCCAGGACTGCTGCGGGTTCTTCCTCTTGCCCCGTGGGGCTGGTATGAACTCCCCGGGGACGACCAGGGGTGCGCCTTACACCAACTCGGCCAACGAGGTGTGCAGATCGTCTTTGGGCACCGTGTGGATGCCGAGTAGGATACAGGGAAGCTCGTCCGCCCAGTTAGCTCCTCGCAGGCGGGCCATGAGAGCAGACTTTAGGTGACAGTGGAAATGCTCCACCAGGCCGTTTGATTGTGGGTGGTAGGCAGTGGTGTGGTGCAGCTGTGTCCCCAAAAGGCTGGCCATAGCAGACCACAGGCTGGAGGTGAACTGGGTGCCTCTGTCGGAGGTAATGTGGGCCAGTACACCAAAGCGGGACACCCAGGTGGTGATCAGTGCCCAGGCGCAAGATTCAGAGGTGTTGTCGATGAGCGGGATTGCCTCTGGCCATCTGGTGAACCGGTCCACGATAGTGAGGAGGTGCCACGCTCCACGCGACACTGGCAGGGGGCCCACAATATCCACATGAATGTGGATGAAATGCCGGTGGGTGGGGTGGAACTGCTGCGGCAGAGCTTTGGTGTGCCGTTGCAACTTGGCTGTCTGGCAGTGCACGCACGTTTTGGCCCGTTCACTGACCTGCTTGCAGAGCCCATGCCAAACGAACCTGCTGGAGACCATCCGGACAGTTGTCCTGATGGAGGAGTGCGCAAAGTTATGAATGGAGTCGAAAACACGTCGCCACCAGTTTGCCAGGGCAACAGGACGGGGTTGGCTGGTGGTGACGTCACAGAGTAGGGTCCTCTCACCTGGGCCTATGGGGAGGTCCTGGAGCTGCAAACCGGAGACTACGGTTCTGTAACTAGGGATCTCCCTGTCTGTCTGCTGCGCCTCTGCCAGCGCCTCAAAGTCTACCCCTTGGGAAAGGGCATGAACATTGGGGCAAGAGAGCGCGTCCACCACAACATTGTCCTTACCCGAGGCGTGCCGGACATCCGTCGTGTATTCAGAGATGTAGGACAGATGGCGCTGCTGGCGGGACGACCAGGGGTCGGACACCTTCGTGAACGTAAAGGTAAACGGCTTGCAGTCCATGAACGCGGTGAAGGGCCTACCTTCTAAGAAGTACCTGAAATGCCGGATTGCCAGGTATAGCACCAACAGTTCCCAGTCGAAAGCACTGTATTTGAGCTCGGGTGGCCGCAAGTGTTTGCTGAAAAACACCAGGGGTTGCCAGCGACCCGCGATGAGTTGCTCCAGTACCCCACCGACTGCTGTGTTAGATGCGTCCACTGTGAGTGGTAGGGACGTCCATTCTGGGGTGCACTAGCATCGCGGCGTTTGCCAAGGCTTCTTTCGTTGTAATGAAAGCGGCGGCAGACTCCTCGTCCCAGGTAATGTCCTTGCCCGGACCTGACATCAGGGCAAACAGGGGGCGCATGATTTGGGCAGCTGAACGGAGGAAGCGGTGGTAGAAATTTACCATACCCACGTATTCCTGAAGGTCTTTGATTGTGGTGGGTCAGGGAAAATGGCGGACCGCGTCTACCTTAGCAGGCAGAGGGGTTGCCCCGTCTTTAGTAATCCTGTGGCCCAGGAAGTCGATGGTGTTGAGCCCGAACTGTCATTTGGCCGGGTTGATTGTTAGACTGTATTCACTCAGTCGGGCGTAGAGTTGACAGAGGTGGGACAGATGCTCCTGACGACTACTGCTGGCTATGAGGATGTCATCCAAATAGATGAAAGCAAAGTCCAGGTTGCGTCCCACTGCGTCCATTAACCGCTGGAACGTCTGTGCGGCATTCTTTAGGGTGAACAGCATGCAGAGGAACTCGAAAAGGCCAAAAGGAGTGATGAGTGACGTTTTGGGGATGTCGTCCGGATACATCGGGATTTGATGGTATCCCCGGATGAGGTCTATCTTGGAGAAGATCTGTGCGCCGTGCAGGTTTGCTGCAAAATCCTGAATGTACGGCACAGGGTAGCGGTCCAGTGTTGTAGCCTCGTTCAGTCTGTGGTAGTCGCCGCATGGTCTCCAGCCCCCTGTCGCTTTGGGCACCATGCGCAGGGGGGAGGCCCATGGGCTGTCGGACCGCCAGATGATCCCCAATTCCTCCATCCTCTTGAATTCCTCCTTCGCCAGTCGGAGCTTGTCCAGAAGCCTTCGAGCACGGGCGTGGAGAGATGGTCCCTGGGTCGGGTTGTGGTGCTGTACACCGTGTCAGAGCATGGCTGCCGTGAACTGCGGTGCCAGAACCGATGGGAAATCCGCCAGGACCCTGGTGAAGTCGTTGTTGGACAGCGTGATGGAGTCGAGGTGAGGGGCTGGCAACTGGGCTGCACCCAGGGAGAACGTCTGAAAGGTCTCGGCGTGAACCAGTCTCTGCCCCGGCACGTCGACCAGCAGGCTGTGAGACCACAAAAAATCCGCACCCAGTAGCGGTTGGGCTACGGCGGCCAGTGTGAAGTCCCACATGAACCGGCTGGAGCCGAACTGTAGCTGCACCTGATGGGTGCCATAGTCCTCACTGTGCTGCTGTTCACGGCCCTCAGGGTGGGACCCGGTGCCCTGTTGCGGGTGTCGTAACTCGGAGGTAAGACGCTGATCTCGGCACCGGTGTCGACCAAAAAACGGCATCCCGACCTCTCGTCCCACACATACAGGAGGCTATCCCGATGGCCAGCCACTGTAGCCATCAGCAGCGGCTGGCCCTGGTGTTTCCCAGGAACTTGCAGGGCGGGCGACAGCACCCCACCGCTGGTGGTAGAAGCACCATAGTTCATTGGGCTCCTCACCCCTGCCTCTGGGGTTAGTGGGCTCTGTGGCCGGGTCTGGACTAGTTTGCTGCTGGGAGTGTGGCCGGGTGATCTGTGTGATGGACGCCCCACTCACCTTCTTCGCGTTCCACAGTAAGTCCGCTCGGGCTGCCACATTCCGGGGGTCTCTGAAATCCGCGTCGGACAGCAGCAGGCGTATGTCCTCGGGCAGCTGCTCCGGGAATGCCTGCTCAAACATGAGGCAGGGCTTGTGTCCTCCGGCCAGAGACAACTTCTCATTATTAAAGCTGATGGAGGTCTGTCTCCCAAGCCATCCAGGTGCAGTAAACGGGCAGCCCACTTGCGCCGTGAGAGTCCGAAAGTCCTTATGAGCAGGGCTTTGAATTCCGTGTATTTGCCGTCCGCTGGGGGAGACTGTATGAACTCCTTAACCTAGGCCGTTGTTTCCCGGCCGAGGGAGCTCACTACATAGTAGTAACGAGTGTCCTCTGAGCTTATCTGCCGAACGTAGAATTGGGCTTCTGCTTGCTGGAACCATAGGTGCGGTCAAAGCGTCCAGAAGCTTGACAGTTTCAACAAAACCGCATGAACAGACGCAGCGTCATTCATTTCCGGTCCAAATATCGTTTGGGCCATCGGGGTCACCAATTGTAGCGGTGTGCTACACACAGCGCTGAAATAACGACACGGAGTCGGTAAACTGCAGTTAAAAAAGATTTTATTCGAACTTCGCGGCCTTGCTTTAAAGCCTCCTTGATCCCGCCCTCCCCGGGCGCGGATGCTGTAGGGGGCACGTATTCACAGTCCTGTCCCGCGCATGGATGCTGTAGGGGGCACGTATTCACAGTCCCGCGCGGGCTTTTCCCTTTGTTGGTGAAGCAGACCCAGCACCCTTTCGGGACTGGCCTTTATGCCAGCGCGCTGGCTATTTGTGAGCCGGTTTGAGTGCACTAGGAAGTGGGTTTCCACAATGCCTTCTTTCCTTGTCACTTTATCAGCAAGTCTTACACATGATCAGAACCAAAAATCAGACTTTCAAAAGAAAACAATTCCAACTTGTCAATCAAAGCGAAGGATCAGACTGAACAGTGACACCTCACCAAATGTTAATTTTGACTGCTCTCAAGGCCTCCATCAAAATTCTGTTTCTGGCAGCGGGAAGAGAAGGTGAGAAGATGGTTTGGGAAAGAAGGTATTGGGGGGAAAAAAAAAAGTAGGATCTTCCCCTACCCCCCCCCCAAATAATTTGGCAATATATTCTGCTGGAGCAGAGAACTGAGCAATTTTTCCATTTGTCATGCAGTTGCCTGCCTGTTGTAACAGTGGAAAGGCAATTTACTGGTCCTAGTGTTAAACAATTGCACTGGTCCAGATTATCAAGTGACAAATGGACTTTAGGGGAAAGTGAAGACCCAATATGCATATACTAATAATAAACAAGACATGCTTACTAATATTTTATTCCAATTAATCCAAAGTATTTCAGGTCAACATTTTGGAATAAAACTGAAGGTGGAACAGCGGATATGGATCTTAGTAGAAGCTTTTACACATCGGCTCATGGTAGGCTGAACCAATCAGATGGTAGGCTCAATCAACAAGTCATGAGACATGGGATTCATGGAAAATTGACTGCAAGGATTTGGAACTGGCTTGCCCACAGAAAGTAGAGGAGATAGTAGATACAATGTACTCTTCCTAGTGGCACTCTGCAGGGATCTGTTGTGGGGTACTTGCTCTTAGTGATCTTAATAAATTACTTGGATGAGAAAGTGGATGGGTAGGTTAGTAAATTTGCAGATGACATGAAGGTTGGTGGTGTTGTGAATTGAGTGGTTAAGGTGGCAACTGGCATGTTGGCCTTCAAGTTCAAGAGCTGCAAGGTTATGGTGTAGCTCTGTAAAACTCTGGACAGACCACACAATGTAATGCATTCAGTTCTGGTTATCTTATTATAAGGAGGATGTGGAAACTTTTGAGATGGTTCAGTAAAAATTTGCCAGAATGCTGTTTTGATTAGAGAACATGTCCCCAGTCAGCTCGGGCTTCCTTTAGAATGACAAAGGAGGAGAGACATCTTGACATGAGGTGTAAAGATTAAAAACGGAACAAAGGGTGGAGAACTAGCAATAGAAATATCAGAGGACAACCATTTAAGGTGAGAGGAAGAAAGTTTAGGAGAGATGTCAGACGAAGTTTTATTTTAAAGCAGAGTGGCGGGTTCCTGGAATGCACTGCCAAGGGTAGGGGTACAATAGGATCATTTTAACAATTTTCATATAGGCAGATGCATGCTAGAGAAATGGAGAGTTTTGGCTACGCAAGAGGGAAGATTTAGATTGTACAGGATATCGACACAAAATGTTTAAGTGGAACCTGAGGGGAAACCTCTTCACTTAAATGGTGGCAAGCATGGAACAAGCTGCCAACACGTGGGTTCAACTGCACCGCTTAAAAGTTTCAATAAATGCATGGATGAGAGGGGTGTCGTATATAGTCTTGGCACAGATCAGTGGGACTAGGCAAAATAGTGGTTTGGCATGGATGAGATGGGCTGCATGGCCTGTTTGTGCTGTAGTGCTCTATGGGTTTAAGCATCATGAACCAAGAGCCTATGCCATGCTTCAGAAAGGTCACGTTTTCTATGCAGATTTATGCATTTCAAATTAAAGTTCCATTCAGGTTTATACACCTTTGGTTGTTTTATACATTGTTAGCATAATACTTTAATAAAATTAAGAACCAGATATTGTATAATGAATTAAACCATCCGATAGCAAATATTACTGCCAAAGGTAAACAGGATGAAAGACACAAGTCGAGTAAGTTGCAGTAACAAAAACACTATTCCAAAGCAATAAAAAAAAATCTATTACCCATTTTAAAAAATGTTCCATCCCACTAATGCCCTAAAACATAATTAACTCCAAATCCTTTCTGGATGCAATAGTCAATAAATACAATATTTTCAGTGTCATTCAAGACCAAAAATTAACTTACCAATTGAATTGCAGTCATGTACTTCTTCCACCATAAATACTTCTGGTAACTTTGTCCCAGTGCAGATAAACCATAATATGAATACATGAAAATATGCACTATGCAATTTACAAGAGCATGAAATGTTCCTAGACCACCTGTAGTAAGGAGTTGGGCAAGCAGAAAGAGATAGTTTTAGAAATTGAAATGGTTCTGTATGCATACACCAAGCTCAAGCAAGATTAAACAAATCCAAACCAGCAGTATAATAACTTTAAAAATGCAGAATCTGTCATTTCATCTTTTGCCAAATCATACAAAAAGCTGAGTTTGTTCTCTTCATTTACCCAATCCACTTCACAATGTAGATCCAATCTATTCCTCAAGCATTACTGAATTCATAGCCTTCATGAACTTAATTACATAAAGGAGGCTTGCGCCATCTAACGGCATCATGCATAATTAAACTTTCCTACAGAGGATCTGTCTACCATAAAGATGGCAAATTTTGCTATTAACTGCAAATAGCTTGTGTAGCAAGATGAGCTCTAAAAATACAATTAAATCTAAAATAAGTTGGGAGCTAAATTTGTGGCAATTAATTTGAATATGCTGGCAATAACAAACCCTTGCACTCAAAACTTTGCCGAGAATAGAACTCAGTCCTGAATGCTTTCTGACAGATGAAAAGACTTAAATGTAGCAAATTCATGCTTCACTACATATTTTAGTGCCACCTTACAGCAGAGCTTCTGATAAATATGAATGTCATTTAGTTACACAAGCAATTTCTGGATATTTGTCTGATTCAAACCAATATAACTGCCTTCACCTTTAATTCTACTGCAAATTCTACCATGTGTCCTGTCATGTAAAGTATACAGTAATAAATTCAAGTTAACAATTTTAAGCCATTACAAGGGAAGATGGTTACAAGGGAAATGTAGCAGAACGGGGAAGGTGGTGTATTGAACTAGCAGTAGTTTTTTTGTAAAGTTTTTGTTTGCAGGATGAAAATACACCCCATGAGGCATTTGGTTACAGGGGAGGCACTTGTAAAAGGACTTGAAGGGGCACGATGGTAGCGTAGCAGTGAGTACAAATGGTTTACAATGCCAATGATCGGTGTTCAATCTCCACCTCTGTCTGTAAGGAGTTTGTACTTTCTCTGTGATTCCATGGGTTTACTCTAGGTGCAAGATGCATAGGTTAGGGTCAGCAAGTTTTGGGCATGCTATGTTGGCAATGGAAGCAGGAATCTTCTGCGGGCTGCCCCCAGCACATTCTTGCACAATATTGGTCAATGATGCAAAACACTGTACATTTTGATGTACATATGACAAATAAAGTCATCTTTACTTTAAAGTTTGTGCTCAAAAGTTGCAGGACTGCAAAACACAAATCTGTCTGGAATACAGACACAGCTGGTTAATAGTCAGTTCAGGTTTGAAAACAGCCAACAAAATCTAAGGACCTACAAGTTCTAGACAAAACTCAGCTAGGACTATATGATTTGGATTTGCCAATAGCCATTGTAGAAAGATACAATAACTTGAAACAGTAATAAGTAATCCAGCTCCTCATTTCTGCTCTGCCATTTCATATCATGATTGAATTTTGCCTCAGCACTACTTTCCTGCCCTAATTCAAGATCACCAATTCTGAAAATACTAAAATCAGTATCCTCAAACAGCGGTTAAACTTCCAAACCTTCATGAAGTTATGCCTGTTCAATAAACACAAGAAAATCTGCATATGCTGGAAATTCAAGCAACACACACAAAATGCTGATGGAACACAGCAGGCCAGGCAGCATCTATAGGGAGAAGCGCTGTCGACATTTCAGGCCAAGACCTGACAAAGGCCCGAAGCGTCGCCAGCACTTCTCCCTACAGATGCTGCCTGGCCTGCTGTGTTCCACCAGCATTTTGTGCCTGTTTAATAAATCTGTGATATGTCACATCCATGCTGCATCCACTATGCAGTCATGTAACAAGTGTCTAGTCCTTTTTAAAAAAGGACATGTGAATGTACCCATGAATCAGCTTTACATTATTTGGTCCTCAGAGGAGAAAACCAGTACGAATATTAAATGTCATAACAAAGTACAGCACAGAAACAGGCCCTTCAACCCATCTAGTCTGTGCTAAACCATTGAAACAATCTACTCCCAATGTGCACTGGGACCATACCCCTACCATTCATGTACCTATCCAAATGTCTTAAACATTGAAATCAAGCTCACATGCACCGGCAGCTCTTTCACTACTCTCACCACCTTCTCAGTGAAGTTGCCCCTCATATTCCCCTTAAACATTTCACCATTCACCCTTACCCCATGATCTTTGGCTGTAGTCTCAGCAAACCTCAATGGAAAAAGCCTGCTTCAATTTACTCCATCTATACCTGTCATAATTTTGTTCACCTTTACGCAATCTCCCCTCATTCTTCTATGTTCTTGGGAATAAATCTCTAACCTATTCAATTTTTCCAAACAACTCAGGTCCTGAAGTCCTGACAACATCCTTGTAAATTTTCTCTGTACTCTTTCATCCTTATTGACATCTTTCCTGTAGTTATGTGACCAAAACTGAACACAATACTCCAAACTAGGCTTCACCAACATCTCAGACAACTTCAACATCACATCCTGTACTCAATATATTGATTCATGAAGACCAATGTGCCAAAAGCTTTCTTTATGACCTTATCTGTGAAGCCATCTTCAATGAATTATGTATCTGTATGCCCAGATCCCTTTTGTCTGACCACACTCCCCAGTGCCTTACAATTCACTGTTTAAGACTTACCCTAGTTGGTCCTACCAAAATGGAAAACCTCACAATTATCCGCATTAAAATCTAATCTACCATTTTCAGCCCATTGTTCCTGCTGATGCAGAGATCCCTCTCCAAGCTATGATAGCCTTCTTTACTGCCTACTACACCCCCAATCTTGGTGTCATCAGCAAATCTGCTGATCCAGTTAACTACATTATCATGCAGATTGATGATATAGATGACAAAAAACAACGCACCCAGCACCGTTCTCTGTGACACTCCAATGGTCACAGGCCTCCAGTCAGAGAAGCAGCCATCTACTACCACTCCCTGGCTTGACCCACAACCTCATTTCTAATCCAATTTTCTACTTCATCTTGAATGTCGAGCGACTCAACCTTGTTGACCAAGTTCCCATGTGGGACTTTACTGAAGATCATATTTGGTAAAATAATGCTTTGAGGTTTGCAAAGTACAGAATTCACTCCACAAATCAGGTATACTCAGTGGCCACTTCGTTGGGTGCAAGAGTGGAACCCAGTGTGGCATTCTACCTCCATCATCCATCCACTTCAATGTTCAGTGTGTTGTGTATCTCTCCAAGTGCTCACCACTGTCGTTGAGTTACTGTCACCTTCCTGTCAGCTTGAACCAGTCTGGCCATTCTCCTGTCCTTTCTCACTAACAAGGCATTTTCATCCACAGAACTGCCTCTCCAGATTGTGTTTTTTTTTGCACCATTAGAGCTGTTGTGTGAAAATTCCAGAAGATCAGCATTGTCTGAGATACTCAAACCACCCCATATGGCACCAATGATCATTCCACAGACAAAGTCACTTAGATCACATTTCTTCCCCATTCTGATGTTTGGTCTGACATTGCCTACGTGCTTTTATACATCAAGTTGCTGCCACATGATTGGCTGATTAGATATTTCCATTAAGATAGAGGTGTACACTCAGTGGCCATTTTGTTAGATACATCTCCATATTACCCAAGTTCATGGTTAAGATGAACCTGCAGAGCATTTTCCTTTATGTTTTGGATCAGGAGTACTTGCATGACTTAAAATTACAATAGGCAGCATTTACTAACAAGATAATGATCAAAAGATTTCACAAACTAATACACAGATTAACAGGTGAAGTAACTAATTTAAAATCTAATCTTTAAGAATTTATCTGCCACTGCTGATTGGTAAACTAAGAAACCCACTCAATAAGAAGTTCAGTTAACTTTACCTGGAGCAAATTTGACTCCAAACCACCAAGTGAAAGACATGATCGTATGGTGGTAGACGTGAAGAAATGTCACTTGACCACTCTTCTTTCGAAGCACAAAGAAAACCTGTATAGGAAAACAGGATAAATGCCTTCATGATTTTCAACCACACAAAACACCCTTTTGCAAGTTTTCAAGACAATTTTCCTTAAACAACTGTTTTGCTCAGGAGTTCAAAGTCAAAATAACAAACTGTTTGATGCTAATCTTCAAATAGAATGAACTGTTTTATAATTAAAATGAAGTGGTTCAAGAAATTATAACGATTACCACTTCCACCATGAAATACATTTAGCTTATAGACGTAGAAAACAGAGTTGCCTTGGAGCCATTTCACCGTTTAGTCTGATTCTCTTTTGCAGAACTACATTCTCATTGTTTTCACCTACTTCTTGATGCCTTGTGTCTCAGTCTCCTTACATCCTTCTATTGCCTAGCAGCTTAGCCTTACAATGCAGTCCTGTTCAAACGTTGCTTTGAATTTCACTCTCGAGTAATTTCAAGTACACTGAACTCCATAAGGTATCTGTCTTTAAAAAGTCTGGGTTCAGATGACACTGACTGGTTTTTGGATCAGTAATCTACTAACTGTTCAAATAAAACACAGCAGCTTATATACTCCCTCAAATTAATTAACTGATCAAGTGTCAAATCTTATATTAAAAAGGCAAAAATTCAGTATTTTTCAGGGATGTATACACCTATAGTTCAATCCACAAGATCCACATAATTAGCATCTGCTCATTTACAGTTAACATTAATTTGAACAAAGATGGACAACCCTGATTGGTTTCTCTTTTAAAATACAAACTAACATCTCAGGATTTCCCATCCCAGGAAACAAAAGGCGAGTTGCTTCCAAAATATTCTACTGCCTCATTTTGAAAATGCAGGTTAGACCCCATCTTGAAAACTAGAAACTTAAAGGATTATTTGATTTCAAGCACAATGTTCAAAACATTTGGGCAGGGACCTGGGATGGAAAGGAATAGACTGATATGAGCCTAATGCAGTCCAATTGGATTAACGTAGACAGATAGCATGGACAATGTGAACTGAAAAGACCCATTTTTGTGCTATGTGTAGACATTACAAGAGCATTTCATTTGGGGAGCAGACCCATGGTACACAAATTGAGGATACCGAAGAACAAGTCATGCAATTCAAGACTAGATCTTCATGTAATATTTAATGGGGATGGGGAATGGTCTCTTCGCCCCACAACGTTCACACAAGCAATCACCTATTTACATAACCTTATATTAACTCCATTTTTGTTTATTCTTCCTGCATTTCCATCCACTCATTTTACAATATATGACTGATCTACACATTAGGGGAAAATTAGTGGTCAATTAACCTACCAACCCACATGGCTTTGGGATATAGGGAGAAGCTGGAGCAGCTGAAGGAAACCATTGCCTTTTCAAGCAGATGGTGCTAACACATACAAATAGCACCCAAGGTCTGGACTGAACACTCATCTCCAGTAAAATGAAATTGAATGACATGGCACAAGATTCAGTGTGATAATGGGCATGCTTAAAAAGCTGTAGTTTTGAAATACATTTGTGTGTTTCTGTTTAAAAATTGTATTTCAATAAATTCTTGAAACCAATATTATGTATTGCTTCATGCCAAAATGCAGTTTGGTTTTATGTAATAAATATTTCTGCAAGATTAATAGCTAAAAATACCCAGTATAAATGTTGGGATTTTAATGTACATTTCTAGCCCCCTCAGTACTTACAGTGTCCAGCAATTCAATTAATTTGGAGATGTAAAAAAGCCAGCAGGTCCAGGCCATCTAAAACAAACATGGTGACACATTAGAACACTTCAATTAAGGTCTTAATTTATATTATTTTAGCAGTTTAATTGGTACTTCTTCAAAATCTATACATTAAAGCACATTTGCTGTTCCCCTGAAGGAACTTTGTGTGCAGTTATGTCCCATTAGTAGGAATAATTGTGGATTCAGAAATGCCTTGGAACTGACTTTAAAATTCCTAACAATTTTAGTCTGTTTCCCCCCATTAAAATGAGCATTTTCCAAATACACAGAGTTCGGAAAGTAATCCTTCAGGTCACTTGGTCATGTCAACCATATCCATTTTAATTCCATATATCAGCACTGAGTTTATAGCTTTCACTGCTTTGGGCGATTCAAATATCATTTCAGAGTAATGGCCTGCACCATTTCAATGTATTCTAGAATTCAACAATTTCTTAAATAATCCTCAGATCTCTTCTAAACCTTTAGATACATAGGCCATTTGGTCCATTGAGTTTGCTCCATCATATCATCATGGCTGATCAATTTTCTCTCCCAGCCCCAATGTCCAGCATTCTCCCTGTATCCCTTCATGCCCTAATCACGAAACCATCAACCTCTGCCTTACGTATACAAAGACTCCTCCTCCACAGTTGCCTATGGTAAAGAACTCCAGATTCACTCTTGCTAAAGGAATTCATCCTCATCTCCATTCTAAAAGGATACCCCCCACCCCACTATTCTGAGGCTGTGTGTGTCCTCTGGTCTTAGACTCTGCCATCATCGGAAACATCTTCTCCACATTCACTCTATCAAGGCCTTTCAACAGGTTTCAATGAGGTCACCCCTCATTCTTACGAAATCTAGTGAATATAGGCTCATAGCCATTAAACACTCTTCACATGACTAGCTTTTCAATCTCAATAACTTTTTTAAACCCTCTCCAGTGTCAGAACATCCTTTCTTTGATAAGGGGCCCCCAATTTGATCTCTATATACTCCATGTGAGGCTTCACTGGTGCTTTCTAAAACCTCAACATTAAATCCTTGCTTTTATATTCTAGTCCTCTCAGAATGAATGTTAACATTGTATTTGCCTTCCTCACCACAGACTCAACCTGCAAATTAACCTTCAGGGAATCCAGCACAGGGACTCCCAAGACCCTTTGCACCTCAGATTTTTGTATTTTAGAAAACATACTATACTTTTATTTCTTCTACCAAAATTCACGATCATACATTTCACAATACTGTATTCCATCTGCCATTTCTCCTAACCTGTTCAAGTACTTCAGTAGCCTCTGATTCCTCAAAACTAGCTGCCCCACCACCTATTTTTACATCTTCCAAAGTCGGTGACACAATCTTAAAAGTAGCAGTTCTAACACGGACCCCTGTGGAACACTTAATCACTGGCAGCCAACCAGAAAAGGCTCCCTTTATTCCCACTCTTTGCCTTCTGCGAATCAGCCACTTCTTTATCCAAGCTAGAATCTTTCCTGTAAAAAAGGCCTTGTCAAAGGCCTTTTGAAAACCCAAATACACAACATCCACTGCTTCTCCTTTCTCTAACCTGCTTGTTAATTCCTCAAAGAATTCTAACAGACTTATCAAGCAAGATTTTCTCTTGAGGAAACCATGTTGACTATGGCCTATTTTATCACATGCTTCTAAGTACCCCAAAACCATAACCTTAATTAACTCCAATATCTTCCCAACTAGCGGTCAGATTAACTGGCCTATAGTTTCCTTTCTTCTGCCTCTCTCCCTTCTGGTAGGGTGAAAGTGACATTTGCAATTTTCAATTCCTCCAGAACAACCCCAGAATCAATTGATTCTTGAAATATCTTCACTAATGCTTCTACAATCTCTTCAACCATCTCTTTCAGAACCCTGGTGTATATTCCATCTGGTCCAAGTGAGTCACCTACCTTCAGACCAATTTCCCCAAGCACCTTCACCCCAGTAATAGCAACTGCACTCACTTCTGCCCCGGCACTCTTGAATCTCTGGCGTACTGTTAGTGTCTTCCTCAGCGAAGGCTGATATAAGGTACTTATTCAGTTCATCTGCCATTTCATTGTCCCCCATTGCTACCTCTCCAGTATAACTTTTCTTTCAAACAGTCCAACTCTTAACTTTTTTTAAAAAACTATGTATCTGAAGAAACTTTTGGTATCCTGTTTAATATTATTGACTAGCTTACATTTGTACTCTGTATTTACCTTCTTAATGACTTTAGTTCCCTTCTGTCAGTTTTTAAAAGCTTCCTAACCCTCTAACTTCCCACTATTTTATGCACTATTATATGTCCTCTTTGGCTTTTATGTTGGCTTTGACTTCTCATCAGCCAAGGTTGTGCTATCCTGCCTTTAGAATACCTATTTGGGATGTATATATAAATTGCTTAAAGAAATTCCAGCCATTGCTGCTCTGCCAACATCTGTGCTAATGTTGCCTTATAGTTAATTTTGCCAGCTCCGTCCTCTCATGTCTCTGTATTTCGTAATACTGATACATCTGACGTTAGATTCTTCTTCTCAAATTGCAGGGTGAATTTGATCATATTCTGATTGCTTTCCCCAGGGGTTCCTCTACCTTCATGTCTCTCTAATCAATTCCACTTCATTGCACAATGCCCAGTGCAGAATAGCTGATTCCCAATTGGGCTCAACCATGAGCTGTGCCAAAAAGCCATCGCATAGGCACTCTTGAAATTCCCCCTCCTGGAATCCAGCACCAACCTGATTTTCCCCAATCCACCTGCATATTGAAATCCTCCACGACTATAGTACCTTTGCCCTTCTGGCATGCATTTTCCATCTCCAGTTGTCATTTGTGCACTAAATTCTTACTGTTTGGGGGTATGTACACAACTCCCATCGGGTAGTTTTTAAAACTCCTGCAGTTCCTTAGCTCTATCCACAATGATTCAACACCTTCTGACTCTATGTCACCCCTTCCTAATGATGATTTAATTTTTTTAAACCCAGTGGAACATCACTCCCTCTGCTCATCCTTTCAATATAACGTGCATCCTCAGACATTAAGCAACATCATGCCTCCCGATCTGTAACCGTGCTACAAGTCACCTATCAAATTCTGTATACTGCATGCATTCAAATACAACACCCTCAGTCCTGTATTCACCCTTTTCAATTTTGTCCTCCTTTTACATTGCAACTCATCCTGTTGACTGCAATTTCGCCCATCAGCCTCTCCTTGTTAGGAGTCTCACTATACATTGCCTCTGCTTGTAAACCAACTACGCCATCCTCAGCCTCATCTCTCCAGTTCCCACCACCCCCTGCCAAATTAGTTTAAACCCTCCCAAACAACTTTAGCAAACTGCTCACAAAGATATTGGTCCCCCTCAAGTTCAGGGGCAACCTGTCCCTTTTGTACAGTCATACCTTCCCCAGAAGTGATCCCAATGGTCCACAAATCACTGGCCCCTGCACCAGTTCCTCAGCATGCATTCACCTGCCAAATCATCCTGGCATGTGGCACAGGCAGCAATCCAGAGATTAATACAATGGAGATCCTGATTTTCTGCTTTCTACCCAGCTCCCTAAAGTGGCTCACCAGGACCTTTTGTATCAATTCTGAAAACAGACCCTTAGTTTTAGACATCTACCCCTTCGTGATTTTGTACTTGTGTCAGGAGCTTCCTCAAACAACCACAGACGCAGTCTACCCCATCTGAAACTCTCATCCTAACCCAAATGCTCCATCACTGGTGAATCTCCTCCATCTTCTTTAATGAAAAGACACATTTCATATAGGGTGGTGATCAAAAATGCACACTGTATTCCACTGTTCTATTAACAATGTTCTATTAATTTGTCCTTGCTCTTATATTCTATGCCCCACCTAATGAAGGCATATATCCTGCAAATCACAAGTCACTTGTGCTGCTGCCTTCAGGATCCTTGAACTTGTACACCAAGGACCTTCTGTTCCTAGTATTACACATGTCCTACTATTGTTTGTGCGCACACACACACACAACCAAGCTCCATGTGTATTACTTTGTCACTGTACCAACCAAACAATAGCATCTTATAGACCAAGGCAATCCTCATTGCTCACACCTCATATTTTGTGTCATCTGCAAATGAAACAATTTTCATATTCATGTCAAAAGTTTTCATAAATGACATGAATGAAGAAGCAGATGGGTCAATTAATAATTTTGAAGTTGATATGAAGGTGTTGCTGTGGATAGTGTAGGTTATCGGAGGTTACAAAGGACTATAAATAGGATGCAGATATGGGGGATGGAGTGAGCGTCATCTGGAAAAATACACTTTGAAAGACTGGATGAGAAAGTGGAGAACAAGGTTAAAGGCAGGTTTCATAGCTGTGTTGAGGAAGAGAGATTTGAGCCCAAGTCCATAGATAGTTGCCACACAAGTTGATAGGGGTAGTTAAGAAGGTGTATTGTGTTCAGTTCTGGTCTATATAGGAAGGATGCTTTACAGAGGGTGTAAAGGAGAATGCTGCCTGCATCTGAGAATTTAAAAAGAGGAAAGGATGAGCAAACCAGGGCTTTTCTCTATGGAGCAAAGGAGGATGAGAAGTGACTTGAAGGTGGTGTATACAACAATGAGAGACGTAGATTGAGTGGACAGTCAACACCTTTGTCCCATCATAGCACTGGCCAATACGAAAGGACATCCATATAGATTTAAATTTATCATGCGTAGGTTTAAATACTGTGTTTATTAATGTATATGTATAAACAGTGAAGATCCCAGCACTGATTGGTGTCACACTCTGATCAAAGTCTGGTTCAATACCCAGGTTAATTTTCTTGTAACCTGGAAAAGGGGAACCCCCACCTCTGACATTAAGCAGATATACAACACACTGTTCAGTTTACCTTCGGATCAAGAAAGGGCAGTTGAATATTGACATACCCTGAGGGCTTGCGGTGACCTGGAATAATCCACAATGTCACAACGAAATGAGTATCCCGTGGCCCAGCCAGACATAAGAAACTGTTCATTAGAAAAACAATCAATTATCATACATTTAAAATGTAACGTTAGTTTCATGTCTATATCTGGTTTGACACTAAGAATTCTTGTGAGGGGAATGCTTTTAACCCATACATAACAAGAGACTTTTGGTTCGTGCTCTTCAAGACCAACAAGTATCCACATACCAGGCACAGAATCAAATAAAACACAGAAAGCTACTTAAAAATGCATGGATGCAAGCACTCGAATCTAAATTAATACAAAACATTGATGAGGCAGCTTCAGTGTCACTGCTTAAAAGCCTGCAGTATTAAAAATCATCTGGATCATACACCTGCTCTGTAAATGCGTTTAGCTTTTCACATGTAGATCTTTATTAGAATCACCATATCTGTGATAAAGGGTCTTTCACCTGAAATAGTGTCACTTTCTCCCCCACAGATTGTACCTGCATAACATACTGTTTCAAGCATTCTGTATTAAACTACAGAATGTTGTTTCTTTTGACATAATGGCCCAGATATCACTGCATGCTGTTGTCATCCACATTTAACACTCAAGAGCATTTCAAAGTGACTGAACTTGTTGAAATATTCTTGTACAGAAAATGATGACCCATTTGATGTTCCGCAAAGTGAAAATGTCCCCAGACACAGGCTGACATTGACTGAGTACATAAATGATCTGTAGACGAGTTTAGGAGATGTGTTGCAGACCGAAGTAAGCAAAGGGGGGAAATGTTGGTCTATTAAATTCCAGGATAATGGCAAGGCCAATATCTAATCAATATGATCACATTAATAGTGAGCAGAATCGAATACTGGATGGCAGTGCAATTGCATCCTGTAAACACAGAGCCTAGAATTTGAATTAGTGAATAGAAACACTTGAGAGTTTTCAGGGAACAAAGGACAGGAAGCCTCAATCTACTTTCATACATTATGGAAAAACAAGTACATTTAAATCTTATAGAAGAAAATTCAGAAGTTAAAATACAACTTTGAAAATACACTTTATTGCTAATTTGACAAAGTAAATTACAGTCAAAAATACTTACTTCATAACACATATACATTGAAAAGATCACCATGGAAAAATTGTATACAATCATTACTTGCTTCAAGTTCAAAGGCTTTCTGTTCTCCATAAATTTTGGTCCAAACACTGTGACAAAGTAGATATAAGCGCCAATGATTATTGTTTGCGGCAGGGGTGAAGACATCATTGGCCAGTCTTCAACTCTGGGATCTACAAAATAAGATCAATTTAGTTCAGAAATAGTGAATTTAATATTGGTTTCTCATAATATCTTGGAACTTTTATTGCTCCTAGATTGGTTGATTAATACTTCAGTTTCTGAAGACCTTGCGATCAATACAGATAAGGGGAATACAAACTTGCTGTCAGTACTCGCCTCACTTGTTTTAGAAAATTTGATGCAAAGAACAGCACCTCAATTGACAGCATTCCTTATTTTCCAGTTGTTATATCAATGCAACAGGGAAAACTCATTTACATCTTACAATACTAGGATTGTTTTGATCAAGCGATTCCCTTCACTGATTAATGGCTGACGCCAAGATCGGCAAGTTGGTCCAGTGTCAAATGGCCAACAATAACTCTTAATATCTCATGGTTAGGGAGGGTTTAAACTAATTTTCAATGGGGATGGGACCTGGAGCGATACAGCAGTGAAAGTAGTGCATGGAGTAAAGCCAGATCTAACATACAGAGAGGCTTTGAGGAAAGAGAAGCGGAATAAAGGGTGTAAAGGTAGGAAGGTAGAAGGGCTAAAGTGTGTGTACTTCAATGCAAGAAGCATCAGGAACAAAGGTGATGAACTGAGAGCTTGGATACATACATGGAATTAAGATGTAGTGGCCATTACAGAGACTTAGCTGGCACCAGGGCAGGAATGGATTCTCAATATTCCTGGATTTCAGTGCTTTAAAAGGGATCGAAAGGGGGGGGGGGGGGGGAGAAAAGGGGAGGAGGGGTGGCATTACTTGTCAGGGATACTATTACAGCTGCAGAAAGGGTGGGTAATGTAACAGGATCCTCTTTTGAGTCAGTATAGGTGGAAGTCAAGAACAGGAAGGGAGCAGTTACTCTACTGGGGACATCCTATAGGCCCCCTGGTAGCAGCAGAGATACCAAGGAGCAGATTGAGAGGCAGATTTTGGAAAGGTGCAAAAATAACAGGGTTGTTATCACGGGTGATTTTAACTTCCCTAATATTGATTGGCACTTGATTAGTTCCAAGGGTTTAGATGGGGCAGAGTTTGTTAAGTGTGTCCAGGATGGATTCCTGCCACACTATGTTGGCAGGCCAACTAGGGGGAATACCATACTAGATCTAGTATTAGGTAATGAACTGGGTCAGGTCACAGATCTCTCAGTGGGTGAGCATCTGGGGGACAGTGACCACTGCTCCCTGGCCTTCAGCATTATCATGGAAAAGGATAGAATCAGTGGGGACAGGAACATTTTTAATTGGGGAAGGGCAAATTATGAGGCTAAGGCTAGAACTTGTGGGTGTAAATTGGGATGATGTTTTTGTAGGGAAATGTACTATGGACATGTGGTCGATGTTTAAGGATCTCTTGCAGGATGTTAGGGATAAATTTGTCCCGGTGAGGAAGATAAAGAATGGTAGGGTGAAGGAACCATGGTTAACAAGTGAGGTGGAAAATCTAGGCAGCATACATGAGGTTTAGGAAGCAAGGATCAGATGGGTCTACTGAGGAATATAGAGTAGCAAGAAAGGAGCTTAAGAAGGGGCTGAGAAGAGCAAGAAGGGGGCATGAGAAGGCCTTGGTGAGTAGGGTAAAGGAAAACCCCAAGGCATTCTTCAATTATGTGAAGAACAAAAGGATGACAGGAGTGAAGGTAGGGCCAATTAGAGATAAAAGTAGGAATATGTGCCTGGAGGCTGTGGAAGTGAGTGAGGTCCTCAATGAATACTTCTCTTCAGTATTCACCAATGAGAGGGAACTTGATGACGGTGAAGACAATATGAGTGAGGTTGATGTTCTGGAGCATGCTTATATTAAGGGAGAGGAGGTGTTGGAGTTGTTAAAATCCATCCTAATGTACAAGTCCCTGGGGGCATGGAATATTCCCCAGGCTGCTCCACGAGGTGAGGGAAGAGATTGCTGAGCCCCTGGCTAGGATTTTATGTCCTCATTGTCCACGGGAATGGTACCGGAGGACTAGAGGGAGGCGAATGTTGTCCCCTTGTTCAAAAAAGGTAGTAGGGATAGTCCAGGTAATTATAGACCAGTGAGCCTTACGTCTGTGGTGGGAAAGCTGTTGGAAAAGATTCTTAGAGATAGGATCTATGGGCATTTAGAGAATCATGGTCTGGTCAGGGACAGTCAGCATGGCTTTCTGAAGGGCAGATAGTGTCTAACAAGCCTAACAGAGTTCTTTGAGGAGGTGACCAGGCATATAGATGAGGGTAGTGCAATGGATGTGATCTACATGGATTTTAGTAAGGCATTTGATAAGGTTCCACATGGTAGGCTTATTCAGAAAGTCAGAAGGCATGGGATCCAGGGAAGTTTGGCCATCGTGGTGGAGTGCATTTGGATTGGAAGGTTGTGACTAGTGGTGTCCCACAAGGATCAGTTCTGGGACCTCTACTTTTAATGATTTTTATTAACAACCTGGATGTGGAGGTAGAAGGGTGGGTTGGCAAGTTTGCAGACAACAAAAAGGTTGGTTGTGTTGTAGATAGTGCAGAGGATTGCCGAAGATTGCAGAGAGACATTGATAGGATGCAGAAGTGGGCTGAGAAGTTGCAGATGGAGTTCAACCAAGAGAAGTGTGAGGTGGTACACTTTGGAAGGACAAACTCCAAGGCAGAGTACAAAGTAAATGGCAGGATACTTGATAGTGTGGAGAAGCAGAGGAATCTGGGGTTACATGTCCACAGATCCCTGAAAGTTGCCTCACAGGTAGATAGGGTAGTTAAGAAAACTTATGGGGTGTTAGCTTTCATAAATCGAGGGATAGAGTTTAAGAGATGCGATGTAATGGTGCAGCTCTATAAAAACTCTGGTTAGGCCACATTTGGAGTACTGTGTCCAGTTCTGGTCCCCTGACTATAGGAAGGACGTGGAAGCATTGGAAAGAGTACAGAGGAGATTTACCAGGATGCTGCCTGGTTTAGAGAGTATGGATTATAATCAGAGATTAAGGGAGCTAGGGTTTTACTCTTTGGAGAGGAGGAGGATGAGAGGAGACATGATAGAGGTGTACAAGATATTAAGAGGAATAGATAGAGTGGACAACCAGCGCCTCTTCCCCCAGGGCACTACTGCTCAGTACAAGAGGACATGGCTTTAAGTTAAGGGGAGGGAAGTTCAAGGGGTATATTAGAGGAAGGTTTTTCACTCAGAGTGGTTAGTGCATGGAATGCACTGCCTGAAGTCAGTGGTGGGGGCAGATACACTAGTGAAGTTTAAGAGACCACTGGACAAGTATATGGAGGAATTTAAGGTTGGGGGGGGTTATATGGGAGGCAGGGTTTGAGGGTCGGCACAACATTGCGGGCCGAAGGGCCTGTAATAGACAATAGGCGCAGGAGTAGGCCATTCGGCCCTTCTAGCCAGCACCACCATTCACTGTGATCATGGCTGATCATCCACAATCAGTACCCTGTTCCTGCCCTCTCCCCATATCCCTTGACCCCGTTATCTCTAAGAGCTCTATCTAACTCTCTTGAAAGCATCCAGAGACTTGGCCTCCAGTGCCTGTAATGTGCTGTACTATTCTACGTTCCAAAGTAAACTTCATGAAATCTCCTGAGAAAATTGTGCAAGTTGTCCATGTACAAAGTAATACATAACCACTAGATTTGAACCAATCTTGGGGAAACTACAGCAAATTATGAGAATACCTCAATTTTGCAAGACTACTTGATCACCTTTTAAAACATTTAAAGGATAAGAATTTCATGGACACAACATCTAAAGGTCATGCAAGATCTGAAACAATAATATACGTAATTTTATAGTACTTCTTAAATCAACCAAGTCACCTGCATCTTTGATCCATTCATCATATAAAAGCACCGCTCTAGATGTTAATTCTTGGAAAGACATTTTCAGCAATACTCAATTTTTCAGTCCTGCAAATAATATACAAGTTTTGAGCATATTTATACACATTTGAGCAAGGATGAGGCAAGAGAAAGAATGAATTAAACATTAAAGACTGGAGCCCCACAGAACGCCGTAAAGCACTAATAATCCAGGACTTGGACATTATTCCAATTTAATACCACAAAACATTTTGAATTCTTTTTAAGAGATTAGAGTCAAAATCCCTTTTGGCCCTTCAGTTCAGCTTGCCCATGCTAACCAAGTTGCCCAACCAAGTCAGTCTTAAGTGCCTGTATTTGCTTGCATCCCTCCAAAGCTTTTCTACCCATAAACCTGCCCAGATGTTTTTTCAAGATTGTTATTGAACTTGCTGCTACAGCTTCCTCTGGCAGCTCATTCCACATGAAGAATACCAATTAAATCACAAAGCTTTAACCGCTTCACCCAGGATTATGCCAATTTCTTACTTCTGACTCCCTAAGAAATTAGTTTGAAGATATACTTAACTTACTAGAAAGAGGGCATTACAATATTAAAAACAAGCAATGTACCAAGTTGATTGCTACCTCTTGGAAAAACAAGTCAGATGTGTCACATAGGACACCTCCCCAAAACTATGCCAGTTTTGACTAATTACCACCCTTCCAAATACAGTTACTGCCCCTTTAGAACATTTTTATCTAATGACTTAAAATGCTACTGACAAGACTCATGGGCCAGTAATTACCTGATTCATCACATTTGCAGCCCTCCAGCCATTTGACACCTTACATGGTGCTAACAAAGAAAGTAAAAAACTGTCAAGGCTCAAACTTTTCTTCGCCTCCTGCAGTGAACTGTGATATACTCATCCAACATGGTCTGCAAAGATACCCAATACCTCTTACTAAATGAGAACAGATTCCTCAGAAGAATTTCACCACTTCATATTCCATTGGTTGGAATCCAGCAGTGAAGAATATTGATAAAGTGCAAACACGAGGAAATCTGCAGATGCTTGAATTGATAGACTGATAAATTTGCTGGCTGCAGTCTGTTGCAATTTACACATGGATCCACCTGTCTTGACCTCACTAGCTTTTATAGAAGTAAGTGTTGGCAGTTTGCTATGGACAAGTTGACATTTCCATCCCAACTAGACTTGGCTCACTGTCTAAAGGTTCATAACTGTGGAATTGATATTGAGGAAGATACTGGGGCCTAATGAAGTAAGAAATGGATATTGACTAAATGGTCACATTCTATCAAATTACTCATATTATACAGTTCAGCTACTTGAGTGTAAGTTAAAAGAAAATTTAAAACAGGGCAATAGATCAACACTAATATTCAATTTCAAGCATAATTCATTTAAAAGTGAACTAAAATTGACAAATTCTGTAGGTGGTGTCAAAAAGATTAACAAAAATTGCTATTACAAGGATGGAAGAAACAACTAGTGGGGAAGAAAGTATGAAGATGAAATTAACAAAAAGGTCAGCAACTTGAACGGCTTGTCAAGCCTCATATCACAGCCAGCCTCCCTTCATTACTGGATCCTCTACAGTTTGCTTATCGTCCCAACTGCTCTATGGAAGACGCAATCTCCACCACACTGCACACAGTTCTCTCTCACTTGGACAATAAAGACAATTATGCCAGAATCCTGTACATTGATTTCAGCTCAGCGTTCAATACCATCATCCCGCAGAGACTAGTGGAGAAACTGTTGCTGCTTGGCCTTAACACTGCCATGTGTCGCTGGATTCTGGATTTCTGAACAGAGACACCACAGTCAGTCCATGTTGGCAGGAACATCTCTGACTCCATCATACTGAGCACTGGATCCCCACAAGGCTGTGTGCTCGGCCCATTGCTGTTTACACTGCTAACATATGACTGTGCAGCCAGATTCAAGGGGAACATTAAATTTGCTGATGATACCACAGTGCTCATCAGCAAAAATGACGAAAAAATGTACAGGGAGGAGATCAAACACCTAGAGAGCTGGTGCAGTGACAACAACTTGATGCTTAATGCCACCAAAACCAAGGAGATGATTGCCAATTTCAGACAGTCTCAGCCCAAGCACACATCCCTCAACATCAGCAACTCCACAGTGGAGAAAGTGGAAAACGTCAAGTTCTTTGGGGTTCAGATCTCGGAAAATCTCACCTGGTCCAGGAACACCACTGGGATTGTGAAACGGGCCCAGCAAAGATTGCACTTTCTGAGGAAACTTAAACAAGCATCACTCCCCACTAACATCTTAACTACCTTCTACAGAGGCATGGCTGAGAGTGTGATGACCTCTTGCACCACAACCTGGTACTCCAGCTGCAGTGCTGCTGACAAAAAAGCCTTGCAGAGTGTGGTTAGGTTAGGGGAGCAGAGAAGGTTATTGGGGTCTCCCTACCTTCCGTCCAAGACCTGTTTCAGAGTCGATGCCTCCAGAAGACACGGTACATCATTAAAGACCCCTCACACCCTCTCCATAAACTGTTTATTCTTCTGCCATCACGCAAATGTTACAGGAGCATCAAAACAAAAACCACAAGGCTACTAAACAGCTTCCTCCCACAGGCAGTCAGACTGCTAAATAGCTACTCTACCTGACTCTGTTTTGGAGACTTTTAACTTGCACTGGACACTTATAACTTGGTTTTAACTGACATGTGGCTGTGTGTTTTACTATTTATTGTTGTGTTTACTATTTATTGTTGCATTTGTTATGTTATGATTGCACTTGCCGCTGGGAAACGCTGTCTCATTCTGCCCTGCACAGCTGATGTATGGTTGAAATGACAATAAAGTTTTTGTATCTTGAATCTTGGTTATCTCACCATATAAAGAACATAATTACATTAGAAAGGATGCAGAAAAGACTCAGAAGACTTGTCTGGATAGGAAGCTTGAGTTATCAACAGAGAGTCGGTAGGCTAGCATTTTCACTGCTTTTTTGTTGCTATTTCGATTGGGGCGGGCTGCTCATAATGAAAGAGTGCTAGATTGAACTAAATTCAACTGAACTAAATATGCCTGGACTATTTCAATTTTGTGTTTCATATTTTGTTTTTCCTTTCTTTTTTGTAGTTAACACAGTTATTTTTGCATGTGGGGGTCATGGCTATTCTGTTTCCCGGTTGTCTGTGGAAGACAAATCTTAGGGTGTACACTGCATGCATACATTCAATGTTTACAGGTGACGTAGAGGTATAAAAATATTGAGTAGATAACGAGACTGTTGCTTATGGTAAGCATGACTAAACTAGGAGTCATAATTTTAAATTGAGGAAGGAAGTTTGAAGGAGATCCAAGGGGTAAAATTTTCATACAGATTATCTACAAAGGTCTGTCAGAGGAGGTGATGGAAGAACACCACATCTTGGACAGGAAATTGAATGAGCAAGGTATCAGAATAAATGCTGGAACGTGGGATGAGTATAAACATGGACCCAGTGGGCCAAAGGGCCTGTTTCTATAATATACGACTATGACAATTCACAGCTTGACTTGCTGCCAATATTTATTAGAGATGCAGATTAGGAACACATTTCAATTATAGACTGGTTAGCCTGACGTCAGTGGTGGGAAAGATGCTGGAGTCAATTATAAGAGGAAATAACGACACATTTGGATAGCAGTAGAAGGATCAGTCGGAGTCAGCATGGATTTATTCTGTAATGTGCCATGATAGGATTTGAACTCAAATTCCCACTTTTTTTTAAATTACATTTCTGCATCTCCAGTCTGTTAATTATTATCCCTTTGCGTGTCAGAAGTTGACATAATTCAGGGTTGAAAGGTCAAATCATCATGATTTAAGCAATATTTATGACATATTGATTATCAAGACTGATAATTAAGGGAAAATCATGCTTGACTAATCTTCTGGAGTTTTTTGAGGATGTAACTATGAAAATGGACAAGGGAGAGCCAGTGGATATAGTGTACCTGGACTTCCAGAAAGCTTTTGATAAAGTCCCACATAGAAGATTAGTGGGCAAAATTAGGGCACATGGTATTGAGGGCAGAGTACTGACATGGATTGAAAATTGGCTGGCTGACAGAAACAAAGAGTAGTGATTAACGGGTCCCTTTCGGAATGGCAGGCTGTGACCAGTGGGTACCGCAAGGTTCGGTGCTGGGACCCCAGCTGTTTACAATATACATTAATGATTTAGATGAAGGGATTAAAAGTAACATTAGCAAATTTGCTGATGACACAAAGCTGGGTGGCAGTGTGAAATGTCAGGAGGATGTTATGAGGATGCGGGGTGACTTGGACAGGCTAGGTGAGTGGGCGAATGTATGGTAGATGCAGTTTAATGTGGATAAATGTGAAGTTATCCACTTGGTGGCAAGAACAGGAAGGCAGAATACAATCTAAATGGAGTCAAGTTAGGAAAAGGGAAAGTACAACGAGATCTAGGTGTTTTTGTACATCAGTCAATGAAAGCAAGCGTGCAGGTACAGCAGGCAGTGAAGAAAGCTAATGGCATGCTGGCTTTTACAACAAGAGGAATTGAGTATAGGAGTAAAGAGGTCCTTCTGCAGCTGTACAGGGCCCTGGTGAGACCCCAACTGGAGTATTGTGTGCAGTTTTGGTCTCCAAATTTGAGGAAGGACATTCTTGCTATTGAGGGAGTGCAGCGTAGATTCACAAGGTTAATTCCCGGAATGGCGGGACTGTCAGATTGGAGCGACTGGGCTTGTATACACTGGAATTTAGAAAGATGAGAGGGGATCTGATTGAAACATATAAGATTATTAAGGGATTGGACACACTGGAGGCAGGAAGCATGTTCCCGCTGATGGGTGAGTCCAGAACTAGAGGCCACAGTTTAAGAATAAGGGGTAGGCATGAACAGAGATGCGGAAAAACTTTTTCACCCAGAGAGTGGTGGATATGTGGAATGCTCTGCCCCAGAAGGCAGTGGAGGGCCAAGTCTCTGGATGCATTCAAGAGAGGGTTAGATAGAGCTCTTATAGATAGCGGGGTCAAGAGATATGGGGAGAGGGCAAAAGCAAGGTACTGTATGATCAGCCATGATCACAGTGAATGGCGGTGCTGGCTAGAAGGGCCGAATAGCCTACTCCTGCACCTACTGTCTATTGTCAATACTCTCCTTGGTGCAGCATTGTAAAGCGTGTCTCTAGTCAACGATTAACTTCAAACGATTAGATAGCATCATTTATTAAGAATTTGTAAATTTACTCTGTAATGTGCCATGATAGGATTTGAACTCAAATTCCCACCTTTTTTTTATTACATTTCTGCATCTCCAGTCTGTTAATTATTATCCCTTTGCATGTCAGAAGTGGGCATAATTCAGGGTTGAAAGGTCAAATCAATTAAGCAATATTTATGACATATTGATTATCAAGACTGATAATTAATGCACAGAAACTGCAAGACAACAGGGACCACAAATCAGAGGGAATCGTTTAAAAGGTTTTGAAAAAAAAGTATTTTAAACAGATGCGAATGTTCTTCCAATAACTTAATTCCATTTGAACACAAATCCCTCCAAATCTTCACAAATACTGGCATGGCATGGACACCTGATACACTTAAAACAAGTCTTTCAGCATTCTTAAGTATTGAAGTTGTAAATGAATAATATGGAATGTGAAGGATTTAACTCCCCTCCCCCCACACTAAATACAATTGTTTTGTATGAGGGTTATATACAGGCTGTGATAAACATCTAACCAATACATTGTGTGTGTGAAAAAAATTCCACCATCTCCTCCATCCGCACTTCAAATTGATAAGGAGCAAGGTGTTTTGTGGCAAAAGGACACAGTGGTTTCTTCAAAGCCTGAAACCAAAAAACCAGAAGTTAGAAATAAAAGCCCCATCCAGCTACAATGGAATGGATTATTAGAAACATAGAAAACCTACAGCACAATACAGGCCCTTCAGCCCACAAAGTTCTGTGGAACATGTCCCTACCTTAGAAATACCTAGGCTTTACCCATAGCCCTCCATTTTTCTAGGCTCCATGTAGCCATCCAGGAGTCTCTTAAAAGACCCTATCATTTCCGCCTCCACTGTCGCCAGCCCATTCCACGCACTCACCACTCTCTGCGTAAAAAAGTTATTCCTGGCATCCCCTCTGTACCTATTTCCAAGCACCTTAAAACTATGCCCTTTTGTGCTTGCCATTTCAGCCCTGGGGGAAAAGCCTCTGACTACCCACATGATCAATGCCTCTCATCATCTTATACACCTCTATCAGGTCACCTCTCATCCTCCGCCGCTCAAAGGTGAAAAGGCCGAGTTCACTCAACCTATACTCATAAGGCGCGCTCCCCAATCCAGGCAACATCCTTGTAAATCTCCACTGCACCCTTTCTGTGGTTTCCACATCCTTCCTGTAGTGAGGCAACCAGAACTGAGCACAGTACTCCAAGTGGGGTCTGATCAGAGTCCTATATAGCTGTAACATTACCTCTCAGCTCTTAAACTCAATCCCATGACTGATGAAGGCCAATGTACCGTCCGCCTTCTTAACCACAGAGTCAACCTGCGTAGCAGCTTTGAGTGTCCGGGACTCAGACCCCAAGATCCCTCTGATCCTCCACACTGCCAAGAGACTTACCATTAATATTGTATTCTGCCATCATATTTGACCGACCAAAATGAATCACTTCACACTTATCTGGGTTGAAATCCATCTGCCACTTCTCAGCCCAGTTTTGCACCTATCAATGTCCCGTTGTAACCTCTGTCAGCCTTCCATACTATCCACAAGACCTGCAACCTTTGTGTGATACACACACACAAAAATCACAAAGAGTAGGGGTTCCAGAACAGATCCTTGATGCACACCACTGGTCACTGGCCTCCATGCAGAATATGACCTGTCAACAACCACTCTTTGCCTTCTGTGGGCAAGCTGGATCCACAAAGCAAGGTCCCCTTGGATCCCATGCCTTCTTACTTTCTCGATAAGCTTTGCATGGGGTACCTTACCAAATGCCTCGCTGAAATCCATATACACTACATGTATGGCTCTACCTTCATCAAAGTGTTTAGTCACATTGTGGCAACCCACTTTCTGCGCAGGCAAACCGGCTCACAAATAGCCCACGCTCGGGGAAGAGACTTTGGTAATGCACCTCTGACGTCATTTCCATCCGGAGAGGGCGGGAACTAGGGATTAAAAGCCAGCGCTGCGAAGTTTGAATAAGCTCGTCTCGAAACGACTCACCGACTGCATGTCATTGTCTCTAGCTCTGCATGTAGTACGTCGCTACATTGGTGACCCCGATGGCTTCATCTGTTCGTACAGTTTCGCTAAAACTGTCAACTTTCTGGACGCTGCGACCACATGTGTGGTTTAGCCAAGCAGAAGCACAGTTCCAGATTCGGCAGCTATCTTCTGATTCCACTATTACGTGGTGAGCTCCCTTGACCAAGAGATGGCCGCCCAGGTTGCGGATTTCATACAGTCGCCCCCGGAAGAAGGCAAATATGAAGTGTTCAAAGCGCTGTTCATTGGGACATTTGGCCTCTCACAGCGTGAGCGAGGTGTCCTCCTGCTGCACCTGGATGGTTTGGGAGACAGGCCGCCGTCAGCATTAAGGAACGAGATGCTGGCCCTGGCTGACAGACACAAGCCTTGCCTCATGTTTGAGCAAGCGTTCCTGGAGCAACTGCCCGAGCATATACATCTGCTGCTGGCCGACACAGATTTCAGTGACCCCCGGAAGGTGGCGGCCCGGGCAGACGTGCTGTGGAAGGCCAAGAGGGAGAGCGTGGCGTCCGTCAGTCAGATTACCAAGCCACGCGCCCAACAGCAGACCAGACCAGGCAGGGCAGGGGGGCGCACACAACACAGAGGCAGGAGTGAGGAGGCCAGTGAACAGTGGTGTTCCTACCACCAGCGGTGGGGCACAGAAGCCCACCATTGTCGCCCTCCCTGCAAGGGCCAGGGCCAGCTGCCGCTAATGACTGGGGCGGCTGGCCACCAGTACAGCCTCTTGTATGTCTGGGACAAACAGTCGGGACACCACTTCTTGTCGACACCGGAACAGAAATCAGCGTGTTACCCCTGACGGGGTACGACACCCACAACAGGAAGCCAGGACCCACCCTGAGGGCCACAAACGGCAGCACGATACGGACCTACAGCACCCGCACAGTGCAGCTGCAGCTCGACGCCAGCCGGTTCATGTGGGACTTCACACTGGCCGCTGTGGCCCAACCACTCCTGGGGGCGGACTTCTTGCGAGCTCACAGCCTGCTGGTCGACTTGCAAGGGTAAAGACTGCTACATGCCGAGACTTCCCAGACGTTCTCCCTGGGTGAAGCCAAGTTGCCGGCCCCACACCTGGACTCCATCACGCTGTCAAACAATGAATTCACCAGAATCCTGGCGGACTTTCCAACAATTCTGGCACCGCAGTTCACGGCAGCCATGCCCAGACACGGAGTACAGCACCACATCCCGACCCAGGGACCACCCCTCCATTCCCACACATGAAGGCTCCCCCAGAAAAACTCCGTCTGGCGAAGGAGGAGTTCAAGAGGATGGAGGAATTAGGGATTGTACAGAGGTCTGACAGCCCATGGGCCTCCTCCCTGCACATGGTGCCCAAAGCAGCTAGGGACAACATCCTCATAGCCAGCAGTAGTCGTCAGGAGCATCTGTCCCACCTCTGCCAGCTCTACTCCCGCCTGAGTGATTTTGGCCTCACGATCAACCCGGCCAAATGCCAGTTCGGTCTCGACACCATTGACTTCCTGGGCCACAGGATTACCAAAGACAGGGCAACACCTCTGCCCGCTAAGGTAGATGTGATCTGCCACTTTGCCCGGCCCAACACGGTCAAAGGCCTGCAGGAGTTCGTTGGTATGGTGAAACTCTACCACCGTTTCCTCCCCTCAGCAGCCCGTGTCATGTGCCCTTTGTACACTGATGTCAGGTAAAGTCAAGGACATTACTTGGGACGATGAGGCAGCGGCCGCTTTCGTTAAAGCCAAGGAAGCCTTGGCAGATGCTGCGAAGCTGGTGCACCCCAGAACGGATGTTCCGACTGCCCTCACGTTGGACGCATCCGACACAGCAGTCGATGGGGTGCTGGAGCAACTCATCGAGGGGCGCTGGCAACCCCTGGCGATCTTCAGCAAGCACCTACGACCACCTGAACTCAAGTATAGTGCCTTCGACCGGGAGCTGTTGGCACTATATCTGGCAATCCGGCATTTCAGGTACTTCTTAGAAGGCAGGCCGTTCACCGCGTTTACTGACCACAAACCATTGACCTTTGTGTTCACGAAGGTGTCCGATCCCTGGTCAGCTCGCCAGCAGTGACATCTGTCCTACATCTCCGAGTACACGATGGACATCCAGCATGTCTCGAAAGGACAATGTCATGGTGGACGCACTCTCCAGACGAGCTGTCCAGGCCCTGTCCTTGGGGGTGGACTATGCAGCAGGCAGACGATGAGATGCCCAGCTACAGGACCACAGTCTTGGGTTTGCAGCTGCGGACTTTCTTGTAGGCCCAGGTGAGAGGACCCTCCTGTGTGACATGACTACCAGCCAACCTCGCCCCGTTGTCCCAGCAGCCTGGCTGCAGCGAGTTTTCAACTCCATACACGGTTTGGCACACCCATCTATCAGGACAACCGTCCGGCTGGTCTCCAGCAAGTTCACCTGGCACGGACTTCGCAAGCAGGTCAGTGAATGGGCCAGAACGTGCACGCAGTGCCAAACAGCCAAGGTACAGCGGCACGCTAAAGCCGGAGGTTTTGTGCACTATATACCTGCCAGAGGTTCGACCACATTCATGTGGATATCTTGGAGCCCCTACCAGTGTCACGAGGAGCGCGGTACCTCCTAACTATGGTAGACCGGTTCACGAGGTGGCCAGAGGTGGTCCCACTCACCAACACATCTGCTGATTCCTGTGCCCGAGCACTGATCGCAACCTGGGTAGCACGCTTCAGGGTACCGGCCCATATTACCTCCAACAGAGGCGCCCAGTTCACCTCCAGCCTGTGGTCGGCTGTGGCCAGCCTGTTGGGAACGCAGCTACACCACACAACTGCCTACCACCCACAGTCGAATGGACTAGTGGAACGCTTCCACCGTCACTTGAAGTCGGCTCTCATGGCCCGCCTGAGAGAACCTAACTGGGTGGACGAGCTTCCCTGGGTCCTGCTTGGATTTCGCACAGCGCCCAAAGAGGATCTGCATGCCTCATCGGCCGAGTTGGTGTATGGTGCACCCCTGGTCGTCCCAGGAGAGTTCATACCAGCCCCAAGGGGGCAAGAGGAAGAACCCACAGCAGTCCTGGACAGACTACGCAAAAGGCTCGGCAACCTGGCCCCCATACCGACTTCACAGCACGGACTGACCCCGACCTACATACCCAAAGACCTGCAGAACTGTAAGTATGTATTTGTACAAAGGGGTGGACACTGGGCACCGCTACAGCGGCCGTACGAGGGTCCGTTCAAGGTGCCCAGGAACAACGGGTCCACGTACGTTCTGGACATTGGGGGGAGAGAGGAGGTTATCACAGTGGACCGACTCAAACCAGCCCATGTGGACTTGGCGCAGCCGGTCGAGGTTCAGGCACCGCGGCGCAGAGGCAGACAGCCAAACAGAGACTGATCCAGATTGTGGACATTGGTGGGGTGTATCGCCGGTACTGGGTGGGGGGCGGGGTTATGTGGCGACCCACTTTCTGCGCAGGCAAACCGGCTCACAAATAGCCCGCACGCGGGGAGAGACTTTGGTAATGCACCTCTGACATCATTCCCACCTGGAGAGGGTGGGAACTAGGGATTAAAAGCCAGTGCCGCGAAGTTTGAATAAACTAGTCTCGAAACGACTTACCGACTGTGTGTCGTTGTCTCTAGCTCTGTATGTAGTACATCGCTACAACATCCTCAAAAAATTCAATCAGGCTCGTAAGGCATAAACTACCTTTGACAAAGCCAAGCTGACCATTCCCAATCATATTATACCTCTCCAAATGTTCATAAATCCTGCCTCTCAAGATCTCCTCCATCAACTTACCAACCACTGATCTATAATCACTGGTCTATGATTTCCTGGGCTATCCCTAACTCCCTTTCTTGAATAAGGGAACAATATCCACAACCCTCCAATCCTCTGGAGCAGGGGTCAGCAACCTTTACCACTGAAAGAGCCACTTGGACCCGTTTCCCACAGAAAAGAAAACACTGGGAGCCGCAAAACCCGTTTGACATTTAAAATGAAATAACACTGCATACAACGTTTTTTTTGCCTTTATGCTATGTATAAACAAACTATAATGTGTTGCATTTATGAAATTGATGAACTCCTGCAGAGAAAACGAAATTACATTTCTGCATGCAACAAAAACATTTTGAACTCCGAAAAAAAGATGTTGGGTTGAAAGTTACTTTTAAGTAAAATATTCAATGTCTATTTGAGTCCTTCTTGTATTTATGAAAAACGCCGAACTTAAATTTTCCGCCAGCAGCAAACCAAAAATAACGTCAGCCAGCTGTCATCCTGAAAAATGAAAGGACTATTTCACTGAACAATGAAAAAATATGAATATAAGTAAAATAATAGGCAATTAAAATATTTATCATACTTGGTTAATGGGATTTCTGCTCCTGGACCTCAGCGCACAGCGTCTGCACATCAGGGCTGTATGATGTCACCTTCATCTTTACACAGGATCGCAAGCTGTCATCTGTGAGGTTTTCAATATCACTCTATTTGTGTTTCTGAGCAAGAACGGCCTTCTGACGGGCAACATCTTCAAGGTCTGCTGTCAAGCGTCTAAACTTGGACACCCATATGTCTTTGTCGGCTATGTCGGCCAGTTCCATCTCAAGATCAGGTTGACTCACACCTGCCAATGCAGTCGTATTCAGTAGGGAAGGATCGATGCTTAAGGGAGTGACCGGGAAGGATAATGTGTTTTTTTCCTCTCTGAACTCACAGAAGCGTTTCCCAAACGATGTTTGCATTGCGATGATTGCAGAATGTAAATACTCCGAAATTATCATGTCGTGACCTTGTTTGAACTCTCTCAAATTGGGGAAGTGAGACAAAGTGCCTTTCTGTAAATCTCTGGCAAGCACTGTCAACTTGCGCTCGAATGCCAAAACATCCTCCAACATGTGCAGGGCTGTACGTCCTTTCCCCTGAAGAGCTGTGTTCAGCGTGTTCAGGTGCGCTGTCATGTCTACCATGAAGTGTAGCTTTTCCAGCCACTCTGGCTGTTCCAGCTCAGGAAAGGTGAGCCCTTTGCTGCCCAGGAAAGTTTTCACTTCTTCCAGACACGCGACAAAGCGTTTCAGCACCTTCCGTCTGGACAGCCAGCGATAAAAACACGTTGTAGCGGTGTCAGTAAACTGCAGTCAAAGATAGCTTTATTCGAACTAAACAGCCTTGCTTTTAAGCCTCCCTCAACCCAGCCCCCATGGACGCAGATGCTGCAAAAGACGCGTACTCACAAACCCCCGTAGGCTATCTCCCTTAGCCGGAATGCTGGCTAATTGTGAGCCGTTTCGGATGTGGCAGGAAATGTGTCGCTACACTTAGGTTGTACAAGATCACCATAATTACATTTCAAAAGCTAACAAACTAACATAAAATACATTTTAATTAAATACTGACCAATTATTTCCCAAAGCCACAGGGAGCCGCAGCACAGAGGTGAAAGAGCCACAAATGGCTCGGGAGCCGCAGGTTGCCGACCCCCGCTCTGGAGCCTCTCCTGTCCTCATTGATGATGCAAAGATCATTGCCAGAGGCTCAGCAATCTCCTCCCTCACTTCCCACAGTAGCCTGGGACACATCCCAACTGGTCCGGTGACTTATCCAACTTGATGCTTTCTAAAAGCTTCAGCACATCCTCTTCTTTATATCTACATGCTCAAGCTTTTCAGTCTACTGCAACTCTTATCCTCTTGCTCTTCACATACTTACAGAATGACTTGGGGTTTTCCTTAATCCTGTCTGCCAATGCCTTCTCACAGACCCTTCTGGTTCTCTTAATTTCATTCTTAAACTCCTTCCTGCTAGCCTTATAATATTCTAGATTCCTATCATTACCTAGTGTTTTTTTTTCCTTTTCAAAACCTTTCGTAAACTTTTGTTTCACGAAAGAAACAAAATACAGGAAACATGCCGAGTTACCATAAAGGCACACCCGTCAATCAGGGTTTTCTCATCAGTGAGAAACACTTTGCTACTTTAACCGAGACCTGATCTCTTCTTGATGACCATCTTACACCTCTAGTTAAGGAGCTTTCTGCACACAATCAATGAATGGAATATTCAACCCCATCTATTGATGTGCTCTAAAGAATTAGAAACGTATTTTGCCAAAACAAGATCAAAGTGTCCTTGTGTAGTACCTATAACTAAACAATGTTCACAGTGAATTTCCGTAAAATAAGCTACTGTACATTAATGTCAGGATTTCTGACTGCTCCCATTAAGGGTGAATGGTTCATTCAACCTTTTGCACTTGTGTCCTGACGAAGGGTCTCGGCCCGAAACATCAACAGCGCTTCTCCCTATAGATGCTGCCTGGCCTGCTGTGTTCTACCAGCATTTTGTGTGTTTTGCAGTTGTGTACCAGTTTTGAGGAACGTCTCCACCTGGACAATGAAATCTTTGCTCTTTCATCTGAATGACCAGTTTAAAAATATTCCATTTATTTCTCCCACCCACCTTGGAAGTGGATAATTTCCTATTTTCTAATAATCATTGTCATGCATCAGGTTTTAGCCTGGCAAGTGCAGGAGAAGCAATTAAAAAAAAGAGAAAAGGGACTCAGTGTGGTACTGTCTAAACTAAGGAGTGGACATCTGTCAGAAAACAAGTATTGCATTGTGGCGACTCATTTCCTAGCATATCCGAACCGACTCACAATTAGATAACCTACGGGGGTTTGCGAGCACAGAGCTTTGGAGCCTCTTCGCCATGGGGGGCCGGTTGACAGAGGCTTAAAAGTGAGGCTGAAGTTTTCGAATAAAGTTTTTTCCTTCGACTGCAGTTACCGACTCCGTGTCGTGATTTTAGCGCTGCATGTAGCACACCGCTACAATTGGTGACCCCGACGGTCCAAACGATTTTTGGACCAGAAATGACCGACGCCGCCTCTGTTCCTGCGGTTTCGTTGAAACTGCCGGGTTTCTGGACACAGCGCCCGGACCTATGGTTCCAGCAAGCCGAAGCCCAATTCCACGTTCGCCAGATCACCTCAGAAGACACCCGCTACTACTACGTGGTGAGCTCCCTCGACCAGGACACAGCGGCCCAGGTCGCGGAGTTCGTGCAGTCGCCCCCGGCAGACGGCAAGTACACGGAATTCAAAGCCCTGCTCCTCAGGACTTTCGGACTCTCACGGCGCGAGCGGGGAGCGGGCTGCCCGTTTACTGCACCTGGATGGCTTGGGCGACAGACCTCCATCGGCCTTAATGAATGAGATGTTGTCTCTCGCCGGCGAACACACACCCTGCCTCATGTTTGAGCAGGCATTCCTGGAGCAGCTGCCCGAGGACATACGCCTGCTGCTGTCCGACGCGGATTTCAGTGACCCCCGGAAGGTGGCAGCCCGGGCGGACTTGCTGTGGAACGCCAAGAAGGTGAGTGGGGCGTCCATCGCACGGATCTCCCAGCCACGCTCCCGGCAGCAGACCAGTCCAGGCCCGGCCGCAGAGCCCGCCAACCCCCGGCCCAATGAACACTGGTGCTTCTACCACCAGCGGTGGGGCGCAGAAGCCCGCCGTTGTCGCCCGCCCTGCAAGTTCCCGGGAAACGCCAGGGCCAGCCGCCGCTGATGGCTACGGTGGCTGGCCATCGGGATAGCCTCCTGTATGTGTGGGATAGAAGGTCGGGACGCCGGTTTTTGGTCGATACTGGGGCTGAGATCAGCGTTTTACCTCCGACGGGTTACGACACCCGCAGCAGGGCACCGGGTCCCCCCCTGAAGGCCGTGAATGGCAGCACCGCAAGGACCTATGTCACCCGCCAGGTGCAGCTACTGTTCGGCTCCAGACAGTTCACGTGGGACTTCACACTGGCCGCCGTAGCCCAACTGCTTCTGGGTGCGGATTTTTTGCGGGCTCACAGCCTGCTGGTCGACCTGCCCAGGAAGAGACTGGTACACGCCGAGACCTTTCAGACGTTCTCCCTGGGTGCAGCCCAGTTGCCAGCCCCTCACCTCGGCTCCATCACGCTGTCCGACAACGACTTCACCAGGGTCCTGGCGGAGTTCCCATCGGTTCTGGCACCGCAGTTCACAGCGGCCATGCCCAGGCACGGCGTACAGCACCACATCCCGACCCAGGGACCACCCCTCCATGCCCGTGCTCGGCGGCTTCCCTCGGACAAGCTCCGACTGGCGAAGGAGGAGTTCCAGAGGATGGAGGAATTGGGGATCATCCGGCGGTCCGACAGCCCCTGGGCTTTCCCCCTGCACATGGTGCCCAAAGCGACGGGGGGCTGGAGACCGTGCGGCGACTACCGCAGGCTGAACGAGGCTACCACATCGGACCGCTACCCTGTGCCGCACATTCAAGACTTTGCGGCAAACCTGCACGGCGCACGGATCTTCTCCAAGGTAGACCTCGTCCGAGGGTACCATCAAATCCCGATGCATCCTGACGACGTCCCCAAAACGGCTCTCATCACCCCATTCGGCCTTTTCGAGTTCCTCCGCATGCCGTTCGGCCTGAAGAATGCCGCACAGACGTTCCAGCGGTTAATGGACGCGGTGGGACGGGACCTGGACTTCGCGTTCATCTATTTGGATGACATCCTCATAGCCAGCGGCAGTCGTCAGGAGCATCTGTCCCACCTCCGTCAACTCTGCGCCCGACTGAGTGAGTACGGTCTTACAATCAACCCTGCCAAATGCCAGTTCGGACTCGATACCATTGACTTCCTGGGCCACAGAATTACTAAAGATGGGGCAACCCCTCTGCCCGCTAAGGTAGATGCGGTCCGCCACTTCCCCCGACCCACCACGATCAAAGGCCTTCAGGAATTCGTAGGTATGGTCAATTTCTACCGCCGCTTCCTCCCTTCAGCTGCCCGGATCATGCGCCCCCTGTTCGCCCTGATGTCGGGTCCGAGCAAGGACATTACCTGGGACGAGGAGTCCGCCGCCGCTTTCGTTCAAACGAAGGAAGCTTTGGCTGACGCCGCAATGCTAGTACATCCCAGAATGGACACCCCTACCGCCCTCACAGTGGACGCATCCAACACGGCAGTCGGTGGGGTGCTGGAGCAACTCATCGCAGGTCGCTGGCAACCCCTGGCGTTTTTCAGCAAACACCTGCGGCCACCCGAGCTCAAATACAGTGCTTTCGACCGGGAACTGTTGGCGCTCTACCTGGCAATCCGGCATTTCAGGTACTTCCTAGAAGGTCGGCCCTTCACCGCGTTCACGGACCACAAACCGCTTACCTTTGCGTTTACGAAAGCATCCGACCCCTGGTCATCCCGCCAGCAACGCCACCTGTCCTACATCTCTGAATACACAACGGATGTCCGGCACGTCTCGGGTAAGGACAATGTCGTGGCGGATGCGCTCTCTCGCCCTACCGTTCATGCCCTTTCCCAAGGGGTAGACTTTGAGGCGCTGGCAGAGGCACAGCAGGCGGATGAGGAGATTCCGAGTTACCGGACCGCAGTCTCCGGTCTGCAGCTCCAGGACCTCCCCGTGGGCCCGGGTGAGAGGACCCTACTCTGTGACGTCGCCACCGGCCAGCCCCGTCCGGTCGTCCCGACAGCATGGCGGCGCCGCGTTTTCGACTCCATTCATAACTTGGCGCATCCCTCCATCCGGACAACTGTCCGGATGGTTTCCAGCAGGTTCGTTTGGCACGGACTCCGCAAACAGGTCAGTGAATGGGCCAGAACGTGCATGCACTGCCAGACGGCCAAGGTGCAGCGGCACACCAAAGCCCCACTGCAGCAGTTCCATCCCGCCCACCGGCGTTTCGATCACATTCATGTGGATATCGTGGGCCCCCTGTCAGTGTCGCGCAGAGCGCGTTACCTCCTGACTATCGTGGACCGGTTCACAAGATGGCCAGAGGCGGTCCCGCTCACCGACACCACCTCCGAATCTTGCGCCCAAGCCCTGATCGCCACCTGGATATCTCGCTTTGGTGTACCAGCCCACATTACCTCCGACAGAGGCGCCCAGTTCACCTCCAGCCTGTGGTCAGCTATGGCCAGCCTTTTGGGGACTCAGCTGCACCACACAACTGCCTACCACCCACAGTCGAACGGGCTAGTGGAGCGTTTCCACCGTCACCTGAAGTCGGCCCTCATGGCCCGCCTGCGAGGAGCCAACTGGGCGGACGAGCTTCCCTGGGTCCTACTCGGCATCCGCACTGCGCCCAAGGACGACCTGCATGCCTCGTCGGCCGAGTTGGTATAAGGCGCGCCCCTGGCCGTCCCCGGGGAGTTCCTACCAGCCCCAAGGGGGCAAGAGGAAGAACCCGCAGCAGTCCTGGGCAGACTTCGCGAGAAGCTCGGTAACCTGGCCCCCATACCCACTTCACAGCATGGGCGGCACCCGACCTGCGTACCCAAAGACCTACAGAACTGTAAGTTTGTGTTTGTACGAAGGGGCGGGCATCGGCCACCGCTGCAGCGGCCATACGAGGGGCCGTTTATGGTTCTCCGGAACAACGGGTCCACGTTCGTGCTGGACGTTGGGGGGAAGGAGGAGGTTTTCACGGTGGACCGCCTCAAGCCGGCCCATGTGGACCTTTTCCTAGCGTATCCGAACCGACTCACAATTAGATAGCCTACGGGGGTTTGCGAGCACAGAGCTTTGGAGCCTCTTCGCCATGGGGGGCCGGTTGACAGAGGCTTAAAAGTGAGGCTGAAGTTTTCGAATAAAGTTTTTTCCTTCGACTGCAGTTACCGACTCCGTGTCGTGATTTTAGCGCTGCGTGTAGCACACCGCTACAGCATATCAAATTCTATTCTTCCAAGTCTGTCTTGCATGGAGAGATGGAACGTGCTGATGAGCTAGGCATGGGAATATTTTCTTCCACCATGTCAATCATCAACTTAAGGAATTCAACTGCAATTACACCATCTAAATAGTAATTAAATTGTAATAGTATCAGGCAGCTTACGAAAGCTCATTCCTCAGAAGTACACCCAGAAGTAAATTTTTTTGATTAAAATATGGTATTGTGTTTTAATTCTGCAACATACAGAAAAAATGTATGGATGTATGTCAAAAATATGTATGTCAGAAAGGTGAAAAACCAAAATAACTGAAATGATTAACAAACAATTGAAAATCTGCAGATGCTGGAAATCCGAGTAACACACACAAAATGCTGGAGGAACTCGGCAGGCCAGGCAGCACCTATGAGAGAAAAAGAACAACAGTCGACGTGGTCGAGTCCCGCCGAAGGGTTTCGGCCCGAAACATCAACTGATCCCCCCCACCACCCCAAACAGATGCTGCCTGGCCTGCTGAGTTCCTCCAGCAATTTGTATGTTTAATTGAATTAATAGTTTCCAAAAAGTGGAACACAATAAATAGGTCAATGATGTTTACACTCCAGGCTATTATTTTATATTTTAAAGTATACATTTCTGACCAAGCAACCTTATAACATTAATTTCAGAATAAATAAAGTTTTATCTTATTAAACAATCAAATAAGATTTTGTCCATAAAACTTTGAATTTGAAATGTTTAACATGTGCTTAAGGAGCAAAAGTGAATGGTGACCAAATGTAAAACAAACAGATTATGGAGATAACTAAAATACAGCAAGTACTGAATATCAGATTACTAAACTTGATTCATAATTCAAGATAAATTAACTAAATACTAAAATTGATGATTCAAGGAAAGTAATATAAAGAGTTTTAAGCATGCATTATGTAATTTAAAAAACACCAAAGAATGAGAGGCAGTTTGACTTTTTCTGAAAATCTCAATTCAATAACAAAGGTAGGTCAATTTAATGAGGGATCTTTATCCTGAAGAGACTGAAACCAGATTTCCTAAATGCAAGAAAAGTAGTGAACCCACATGGATGAAGATCATATTAGATTTGCTTTCAAACAAGATTTACATAACAACTTAAAAGATACAAGTACATTAATTTTGTGTAAACCATTATAGGAAACCTGGGGCCAAAACACTTTCAAACAGAATAACAATATGAAAACAGTGACTTGAAAGTGTGAAAAAAAATCCCAAAAGGGAATTCTTGGGAAAACGGAAGAACAGTTCGAATAAATCTTGTTCCTTTTGAAGGAAAGCTGGGAAGCAAATGACAGATTCAGAAATGTTGTATCTACTTTCAAGCTGAAGGTCAGAAACACCACACCAACAACAAACAATCAAGAGCACAAGACCACAAGACATAGGAGCAGCATTAGGCCATTCAGCCCATCCAGTCTATTCTGCCATATCCCTTGATGCTCTGACCAATCAGGACTCCATCAACTTCCGCTTTGAATATACCCATGGACTTCGCCTCCACTGCAGTCTGTGGCAGAGCATTCCACAGATTCACTTATCTCTGGCTAAAAAAATTCCTCCTTACTTCTACTCTAAAAGGTCACTCCTCAATTTTGAGGCTGTACCACCACCTGAGGAAACATTCTCTCCACATCCACCTTATCTTGTCCTTTCAATATTCGATAGGTTTCAAAGAGAAACCCATGCATTCTTCTAGATTCCAGTAAGTACAAGCCCAAAGCTACCAAAGGCACCTCATGTTAACCCCTTCATTCCTGAAATCATCCTCTTAAAACTCCTCTGGACTCTCACCAATGAGAACACAATCTGAGATATGGGGCTCAAAACTGTTAACAATATTCTAAGTGCAGCCTGACTAGTGTCTTATAAAGCCTCAGCATTATCTCCTTGCTTTTCTATTCCCCTTGAAATAAATGCCAACATTGCATTTGCCTTCTTTGCCACAGACTCGACCTGTAATTCTTTTCTTTTCAAATCTTTTTATTATTATATTATTCAAAAATAACACAAGTACATCGAAGTAACAACACTTACAATGCCTCAAGGAAAAAACGAAATTATCTTAAAGTTTGAAAATTTTGTGAATAAAAAAACCCTACTAAGCAAAAATTTGGGGGGAAAAAACCTATTAATACAACCCTGGAGCCATGTGTCATACAAAAAGCTTCTAAAAATAAACATCAAACCTCCAGCATGAAAGAAAAAAATATCAAAAAATTTACAATCAGATCTGGAGAAGATCTATCGATTAGCTCAAATGGTAATAGCGAGCAAATGAGCCCCATCTCTTCTCAAAATCAAATAAAGGTTCAAAGGTTCGACTTCTAATTTTCTCCAAACTGAGACACAGCATCACTTGAGAGAACCATTGTGACAAAATAGAAGCTGATCTCTCCTTCCACTTCAACAAAATGGCCCTCCTAGCTATCAATGTAACAAGTGCAATAACATGTTGGTCAGACACAGAAATAACGTGGATATTTTGAGGAATTATTCCAAAAAGCGTAGTCAATTTATTAGGTTGTACGTTAATTCTGAGTGCTTAAGAAATTGTCGAGAAGACTGACTTCTGGAACTGTTGCAGTATAGAACATGACCAGAACATTATGTGTCAATGTAGCTACCTCAGTTTTACATCTATCACAATAACTGTCAACATTGGGAAATATTTTAGAGAGTCTCTCCTTCGTCAAATGGTTAAGATGTACAATTTTAAATTGAATCATTGAATGACTAGCACAGATCGAAGGAGAGTTAACCAGCTTCAAAATCCGCATCCAGTCCTCCCATATAAAAGTCAAATTGAGTTCCTTTTCCCAATCCTGTTTAATCTTAAATAAAGGACTATCCTATTGTAATAATAAATTATAAATTCTTCCAATAGAACCCTTCATCAAAGGGTTCATACTCAAAAGTATCTAACAGGTCAGCCTCCAATATGCAAGGAAAATTACTTAAATATTTTTGTAAAAAATGTCTAACTTGAAGGTATTGTAAAAAGTGTGAATGAGAGAGAATATTTATTGACTAATTGTTCAAAAGACATCAATCTGCCTTCCTTAAATAAATCCAAAAAATTAATACCTTTATTTTTCCAAAGTAAAAAAAAATTGGATCACTCAAAAGGTTTAAAAAAGTAATTATGATAAACTAAACTACAAAGTTTTAAGATCAAAAAAATTGCGGTGGAGCCAAATTTGTTAAAGAGTACTTAATCACATGATATAGGTTTAAATTAGCAACTTTAGCTAATTGTATAGGTAAAGCAACTTCCAATAACGAGGTTAAATAAAATTGTTTCACAGCTCTCAGTTCCAAATTGGCCGATCATCCCTATCAACCCAATATACCCAAAAGGACATGTACCGCAAATTAACAGCCCAGCCCAGTAATACATTCTTAGATTAGGCAAAGCAAGACCTTCATCCTTTTTCAACTTTTGTACATTTACTAATGACATGACATTTACTAATTCTTGGTCTTTTATTATTCCAAATAAAAGATAGAATAATAGAACCAATCCGATAAAAACTTGTAATTTAACCTGTAACCTCAACCTGTAATTTAACCTTCTGGGAGTCCTGCATGAGGACTCCCAAGCCCCTCTGCATCTCTGACATTTGAATCTTCTCCCCATTTAGGTAACAGTCTGCACTATTGTTCCTTTTACGAGAACGTTTTGTCATACATTTCCCAACACTATTTCATTTGCCACTTTTCTGCCCATTCTTCCAATTTTGTCCAAGTCCCGCAGCAATCATATTGCTTACTCAACACTACCTACCCCTCCACCCATCTTTGATTCATCTGCAAACTTTGTTAGAGCCAACAATTCCACTATCTAAATCATTGGCAAACAATATGGAAAAATAGCGGTTCTAATACTGCCTCCTGCTCATTAACCATTCCTCTATCCATGCCAGTATCTTTCCTGTAAAATCATATTTTATCTTGTTAAGCAGCCTCATGTGAGATACCTTACCAAAAACCTTCTGAAAATACAAGTAGGTGACATCCACTGCCTCTCCTTTGTCCGCCCTGCTTGTTACTTCCTTGAAGAACTCCACCAGATTTGTCAGGCAAGATTTCCCTTTACAGAAACCATGCTGACTGACTTATTTTATCATTAGTCTCCTCATCCAAAACCTTATCCTTAATAATAGACTCCGACACTTTCCCAACTACTGAGGTTAGACTAACTGGCCTACAATTTCCTTTCTTTTGCCTTCCTCCCTTCTTAAAGAATGGAGTGACATTTACAATCTGCCAGTTGTCCAGGACCATGCCAGAATAAAGTGATTCTTGAAACATCATGACCCATCTGTTCTCTTCAGCAACCTCTCCCAGGACTCTGGGATGTCAACCATCTGGTCCAGGTGTTTTATCCACCTCAAGACCTTTGAGTTTGCCTAGCACTTTTCCTTTGTAACAACAATGACACTCAATCCTGCTCCCGGACACTCTCAGACCTCTGCCAGACTACTGTTGTCTTCCACAGTAAAGACTGAAACAAAGTACTGAAGTTCATCTGCCATTTCTTCCCCATTACCACCTCAGCAGCATAGTTTTCCAGTGGTATAATATCAATTCTCACCTCCCTTTTACTCTACATAACTGAAAAATCTTTCGTTATCTGCTTTATATTACTGGCTCACCTGCCCTCGTATTCCATCTCTTCCCTTTTGCAGTTGTCTTTTGTTGGACTTTCAAGGCTTCCCAATCATCCAACTTCCTAGTCATTTTTGCTACCTTGTATGCCACCTCCTTGGCTTTTATGCAGTCTTTATCTTCCCTTATCAGCTACGGTTGCCTCGCTCTGCCATTTGAGAACTTCTGTGGGACACATCTATCTGCACCTTGGGAACTATTCCCAGAAATTCCAGCCATCTCTGCTCTGCTGTCATCCTCACCAGTAAGTAACCCACTCCAATCCACCGAGCAAGCTCCTCTCTCATGCCTCTGTAATTCCCTTTATTCCATTGCGATACTGATACATTTTCTTCTCGCTCTTAAATTGCAGTATAAATTCAATCATATTATGATCACTGCCTCAGAGTTCCTTTATGTTCAGCTGACTAATAAAATTGGAATTATTACACAACACCAAGATAACCTTTCCCCTAGTAGGCTCAAGCACTCACTGCTCTAAAAAGCCATCTCGTAGGCATTCAACAAATTCCCTCTTGCAATCTGGCACCAACCCTAGACTTCCCCTATTACAATTCTGGCATTACCCTCATTACAAACCCTTTCCAATCTCATACGGGGGAGAAAAATTTAAAGCCCCATCTTGAGAGGAAAAAGTATTCGGCAAATTAAAGGTCCTTTAAGAGACTGCAAGTGCTGGAATCCAGAGTAACAAAAATAATGAACTGCTCGAGAAACTTAGTATCAACGGAGGGAAATGGACAGTTGACTATTGAAGGTTAAAGCCCTTCATCTGAACCCAAAGTACATGGGATTTTCATTCCTGATCTTAAACAGTTAAGATCAGAAATTAAAATTCCATGTACCAGTGAAGGCAAGAGTAGGATACGGCAGATGAATGTGTGGCTGAAGAATTGGTGCAAGGGGTAGTTACAGATTGTGAATCCCTACGAGGTAAAATATAAAGGGACAGGTTACACCTGAATTCGGGGGCCGACCACTTCCTTCCAGGCTTGTTTGTTATCAAGCTATTGGGGAAGCGTTTAAACTAGGCTGGCAGGGGATGGGAACTGGAGTGATAGGTTACAGACTAGAGCAGTTGGTGTAAAGTGTAGAGACTGCAAGGAAGGATAGGTAATGGACAAGGCATGTGTGTTGTGAGTTGGATGGGTCGAAGTGTGTGTTTTAATGTGATAACTATCAGGAACAAAGGTGATGAACACAGAACTGCATTGTTGTGGCCATTACAGAGACTAGGCTGTCACAAGGACAGAATGGTTGCTGATGTTTGAAGTTTCAAAAGGGACAGAGAGGGATGTGAAAGAGTTGGGGGGAGGGCATTGCTATTCAGGGATAGTATCACAACTGCAGAAAGATAATGCATTGTGGCAAAATCATCCATGCTGTCAAAAACAAGGGGCTATCATTATTGAGTATTCTACAGACACCAGCCCCTTCCCCAAACATACTCAGGAGCAGATCAGGGCGCAGAGGGCAGATTTTGGAAAAGTGCAAAAATAACAGGGTTGTCATCATGAGGGACTTCAACTTCCCCAAAGGATTGGCATCTCCATAGTGCAAAAGGTTTAAATGGACAAAATTTGGTAGGTGTGTCCAGAAAGGATTCCTGACACAATATGTAGACAGGAAACTAGAGCAGAAACCATACTGGATCTAGTACTAGGAAATGAACCTAGTCAGGTGACAGATCTCAGTGGGCAAGCAGCTTGGAGACAGTGACTAGAACCTCCTGATCTTTACCATGGATTTGTACAGGAAGTGGAGCAGACTGTACAGGAAAAGATTTAATTGAGGGAGGGGGGAATAAAAGTGCTATTATGCAGAAACTTGGAAACAAAAATTGATAACTAATGTATTTGGGGAAATACACAACAGAAATGTGCTGTTTGTTTGGGGTGCATGGGGCTCGGGGTAGATCTGTCCCACTGAGGCTTGGAAAGGATGGTAGGGTGTAGAAACCATGGTTGGTAAGAGATAGAACATCTCATCAAGAGGAAGAAAGTATACCTAATATTTAGGAAGTAAAGATCAGACAGGACTCTAGAGTAATAAAGCAGGCAGGATAGAGATCAAGTACCAACTTAGGAGAGCTAGAAGGGGGCACGAGAAGGCCTTGGCAAGTAGGATTAAGCAAACCCCAATCTATTCTACATGTACATGAAGAACAGGATGACTAGAGTGAGGTAGAACTTGTCAGGGATAAAGGAGGAAACATTCCAGAGTAAGAATTGGCAACTGAGGTCTTAATGAATACCTTGCTTCAGTATTCAGTCAGAGGGAACTTGACAAATAAGAGGACAGCATAAGATAGGTTAGTAAACTGGAACCAGTTAACACAAGAGAGAATGTGTTTGAGCTTTTGAATAACATCAGGATAGAAAAGTTCCCAGGACCAAACAGGATATACCCCAGATTACTACAGGAAGGGAAGAGACTGCTGAGCCTTCAGCAATACTCTTTGGTATCCCCCTGGCCACAGGATTGGTATGCAAAGATTGGAGGGTGATATAAATTAACCCATTATTCCAAGTAATAGGGATAATCCTGGGAATTATAGACTAGCAAGTCTCATGTTAGTGGTGAGCAAACTATTGAAGGGCATTCTAGATATGGGATTTACGAGTGTTTGGAGACATCTACGCTGATTGTGGCTTTGAGACAGGTTGTGCCTCACAAACCTGGTTGAATTCAAGGACTACCGGTGTTACCACCTACACTGTAGACATTAGACTGCACTGACCTGCATTTCTGTGCAACACTGATGACACACCAAGGTTTGACCAAATTCAGAACAGCCTGAATGGCAAATTGATTCATTACTGTCACATATACTGTACCTTGCAAATTGATCTTGCAAGTCCATTTTCATTAAACTTAGTGACCTTTCAATCAAATTATAACAGCAGGATAGAAGCGGTCCTTTAAGCCTGATGCTTTTGGGCATTTGTATCTTCTGCCAACACACACAAAATGCGGGTGGAACGCAGCAGGCCAGGCAGCATCTATTGGAAGTACAGTCAATGCTTCCAGCCGAGACCCTTTGTCAGGACTAACTGAAAGAAAAGATAGTAAGAGTTCTGAAAGTAGGAGGGGGAGGGGGAAATCCAAAATGATAGGAGAAGACCAGAGGGTGTGGGGTGAAGCTGAGAGCTGGGAAGGTGATTGGCAAAAGGGATACAGAGCTGGAGAAGGGAAAGGATCATGGGAAGAGAGGCCTAGGGAGAAACAAAAGGGGGAGGGGAGCACCAGAGGGATATGGAGAACAGGCAAAGAGTGACTGTGAGAGGAACAGAGAGAAAAAAAAATAGGAAGGAGGAAATAAATAAGGGATGGGGTAAGAAGGGGAGAGGAGCACATCTGCTCTCACCCCATCCACCCGCCACCCCACTCGGGATAGGGTTCCCCTTGTCCTCACTTACCACCCCACCAGCCTCCTGGTCCAACGTATAATTCTCCGTAACTTCCGCCACCTCCAATGGGATCTCACTACCAAACACATCTTTCCATAACCCCCTTCTGCTTTCTGCAGGGATCGCTCCCTACACGACTCCCTAGTCCACTCATCCCCCCCCCCCCCAATCCCTTCCCACCGATCTCCCTCCTGGCACTTATCCTTGTAAGCGGAACAAGTGCTACACCTGCCCTTACACTTCCTCCCTCACCACCATTCAGGGCCCCAGACAGTCCTTCCAGGTGAGGCGACACTTCACCTGTGAGTCGGTTGGTGTGGTATACTGCGTCCGGTGCTCCCGGTGTGGCCTTTTATATATTGGTGAGACCCGACGCAGACTGGGAGACGGTTTCACTGAACACCTACGCTGTTCTGGTCCACCAGAGAAAGCAGGATCTCCCAGTGTCCACCCATTTTAATTCCACATCCCATTCCCATTCTGATATGTTTATCCATGGCCTCTTCTACTGTCAAGATGAAGCCACGCTCAGGTTGAAGGAACAACACCTTATATACCGGCTGGGTAGCCTCCAACCTGATGGCATGAACACTGACTTCTCTAACTTCCGTTAATGCCCCTCCTCCCCTTCTTACCCCATCCCTGACATATTTAGTTGTTTGTTTTTTCTCCTCTCTCTCTGCCCATCACTCTGCCTGTTCACCATCTCCCTCTGGTGCTTCCCTCCCCCTTTCTTTCTCCCTCGGCCTCCTTTCCCATGATCCTTTCCCTTCTCTAGCTCTGTATCACTTTTGCCAATCACCTTTCTGGCTCTCAGCTTCACCCCTCCCCCTCCTGTCTTCTCCTATCATTTCAGATCTCCCCCTCCTACTTTCTAATCTCTTACTATCTTTTCTCTTAGTCCTGACAAAGGGTCTCAGCCCAAAATTTCGACTGTACTTCTTCCTATAGATGCTGCCTGGCCTGCTGCATTCCACCAGCATTTTGTGTGTGTTGCTTGAATTTCCAGCATCTGCAGATTTCCTCATGTTTGTATCTACTGCTGATGGAGGTTGGGGGCGGGGGAAGGGGGGGTTAGAAGAAGTAGTAGAGGAAGTCTCCAGGGTGGGTAGAATCTGAGCCCAAGCTTGCTCTCGAGGCTGCGAGGTGTAGACAGCATCCAGGAAGGGGGTGCCTAGTTCCTGAGACATGCTGAGCTGTGTCCACAACTCACAGCAATTTCTTGCTGTAACGGGCAGGAAAGTTGCCATACAAAGCTCTGATGCATCTGGATAGGATGTTTTCTATGATCCACCAATCAACTGCTGATAATCAAAGGGACATGTCAAACATCTTTCTCTTCCTGCATGATGCCGGTGAGTTTTTATGGCCACAGGATGGTCTAAACCCCTGCTGTCAGCTTGCACGTTGTTAAAAAAAACAAGGCCTTGGTATTCAAGGCAATAACAAAAAAATTGCCCAGACAACTGAAAAGTTTTGTATCTATTTGGATACAGTAAAAGATCATTTCAAGATTGAGAACATTATGAAAAAAATATTATTGCTAGAAAAAGGAACCAGGATATCAGTACATTCTTCCATTTTTACTTTGATTCATTGCAAAGGGCGTGTAGAAAGGAATACAATCACACAACTATTTACATATCCAAAGGCAAATGTTGTGTTCCTACCTTGGAGACACTTAAAACAAAGGATGGAGTTGGGGGAAGGGAAGTAAAAATGCATTCTCAATAGACACCACTTCAAAATTATTAAACTTTGCTTAAGAAAATACTTAAACATTTAAATGAAACTATGATTTAGCAACAGTATCCCGAGATTAACTCCAGTACGATGTATTTCAATGATAATGCATCAGCTGTGGGCGTTAGATGTTAACTGAGCAAGGAAAGAAGCACTCATTAGCTCACTTCAAAGCTATAACCCTCCAGTGAAGGTTGAGCTACAGAAAGGGTAGAGCTCAATTTAACCGCATTTTAAAACAGAATCACAATATCCTTGTTACAACACGCCCTTCCAGTGACTTTTGTATCATGGGAAAACTTCACATTTGTTCCTTCCTCTAGATTATTTCTGCAAATAGCCAAGGATAGAGGATGCCTGGGATATGATACATGGTATATCCCTCCAGCCTGATTTACACTAACGCTGCTTTCTGTGTGGTAATCAATTTCAATCTCTTGGAGTATTCTAGAGTTATGTGAATATTGCAGATGTTAATTCAAACAAGAATCAGGATTCAGTTCTTATTGTAAACATAAATAGGTTCAGGAAGCTTGCAATAAGCCTTCAGTTTTTCTTGTAAATTACAGGCTGCTCTACAGATTAAAACATTGCATATGTAATAACCAAACATTAAGCCAATTAATACAGCGCTACTATTTTACATCAAACCAGGCAGCATGCGCAAATTACTTGCACCATTGTGACTAGAGTTCAAGCTGGCGGACCAGATGGACGTTGTCACTTATCATATCAAACATGGTCACAAGTATAGGCAACTAATAGTTTTAGGTACTTATGGCACTTGTACACTCAGAGGCAGACCAGATAACATTAAATCACAAAATACTCTGCAGATGCTGGGGTCAAAGCAACACGCACAACACGCTGGAGGAATCTTCGTCAGGTAACTCAGATAACATTAATTTTGGGCGTCTGGGATTGCTGCCCCCAGAAGCTTTCTGATTATTTGTGTGAAATACTTTGTAACAAAGGTGTTTGAACATTAAGAGGTATCCATCATTGTAGATATTCAATTCAAAAGAAGCAAATTCAACCCAAAATACTTAAGGAAACAATATCACAGTCACTGTATCAGCTACTGTTACCATTGATCTTAAGGGCATAAAAAAATTGGGATGTACCTTTGGGTGTGTGAGGTTCTATAGAGAACGTCTTCAGAATGATGAATGCTTGAGCTAAAAAAAGCACTTCTATATCACTAGCTTCAGTGTCTCTCCTGTGATTTCGAGCAGGCACAACAAATTCATGATAATATACTTCCACCCATATTCTGAGCTTGTAATTTATGCATCAGTCTCTTAAGTGGTAAATTTGTCAAATGCCCTTTGGAAATCCAAATGCACTACATCAACAGGCTTTGCCCAATCAATTCTTCATATCACGTCCTCAGAAAATTCAACTGAATTTGTCCAACATGCTTTACTATTCATAAAACTACATTGATAAAATTGATTATACTCAGCTTTCTTAAATGATCAAATAGTTCCTCATTGATTATTGACTAGCATCTTAAATATTATTTAAAGTCTATTACCAACAATAGATGTTAAACAAACCAGAATCAGATTTAATACCACTAGCATATGTCATGAAATTAGTTGTGTTGCAGCAGCAGTACATTGTAATTTCAAGAAAAACTATAAATTAGAATAAGAATTATTTTGAAAAATTAAATCTGAGTCTGAGGCCCCTGTCAGTCACAGTTGACTATGAATATTGTGTCCTAGCTGTCTGAATATGCAAGCCAGGGCAGTACAATATGGAGAACAAGCTGTTGCCCATGTGTACATGAAGAAATCTGCAGATGCTGGAAATTGAAGCATCACACAGACATAAAATGTTGGTGGAACGCAGCAGGCCAGGCAGCATCTATAGGACAAAACACAGTCACTGTTTCAGGTCTCGGCCAGCATTTTCTGTGTTGCCTATGTTGCAAGGGGTGGGTCGCTCTCTCTCTCTCTCTCCCTCCCTCCCCTTGTACTCACTGGAATTGAGAAGAACAAGGTGGAAGCTCATTGAAATCTATCGAATATTGAAAGGCCTAGATGGAGTGCATGTGGAGAGGACGTTTCCAATAGATTCAAGATTGGTTAATGGCATTTCCAGTACACAAGTGTAAAGGAGAACAGAATAATTGTTACTCCAGATCCAACGCAGCACAAAAAAATTAAAAAATAAATATAATTACACCAGATAGCTTACTGATTGTATGCCCATATAGCGGATGCTACACTGTTACACAAGTGACTGATCTGTGGAATTCATTGCCACAGATGGCTGTGGAAGCTGAGCAGAGGCTGATAGTTTCTTGGTTAGTAAGAGCACCAAAGGTACCGGGAAGGTGGCAGGAGAATGGGGTAGAGAGGATTAATAAATCTGCCATAATGGAATGGCAGAACAGACTCGATGGGTCAAAAAGGCCTAATTCTGCTCCTATGTCTCATCTTATTGAATTGTGGATTCACACTGGGAAAAAAAAACAACCAACCTTCCGATAACGCACTGGAACTCACTGGAACTCCAAGTTTTTAAAATGAGCCCACCATCTCTGCAAACACTTCCTTCAAACCCCCCCCCCCCCCATTCCAGTTTTTGGATCCTGGCAATTTGCCTACTATTAGCCCCACAAGTTTCTCTAATACTTTATCACTAGTGATTGAGATTTTTTTCATGTTCCTTCCCGTGATGTGAACTTCGCCGAAGCATGCATCTTAGGGTTCTTTGCTCTGTCCTCCACAGTGATGACTGATGCGAAAATGGAGTCAGTATATCCACCATTTTTTTATTGCATGTTATTGATTCACCAGCCTCACTGTTGGCTACCTTCTCCCAAATGACATACCCCTCATGTCACAAAGATTGTTAGTATTGTTGGCTTACTCAGCTCTCATTGCCTGTCATTTTGGTGGGCACAAAACTCAATTTATTTGGGGGCAAGCAGGCAGTAGCTTGTAATCAATATGAGTTAATGATTAGGAAGCATTCTTGCATAATCAATTAGAGAATGGCCAAGTTGCACTCAGAGCAGACACCTGGAAGGCTCGCACAATGAAGTCATCAAAGTAGGACTCAGGATTAAGGAGGAACCATCACCATGGTAGTGTCATATGGTGTGTACAGTACATCTTGCATCACAAATTTGAGTTTGTTACAAGTGATTAACATAATTGCTAAGAATAGGGTGGTGGATGTAATCTGCATTGATTTTAGGGAAACATTTGACCAGATCCCTCATGGTACACTGGCCAAGGAGATAAAGTCACAAAAGGTCAACAGTAAACAGGTAAATTAGATACAATATTGGCTTGGTCACAGAAGACAGAGGACAGTAAAGGGTTCCTCTCACTAGAGGTTTATGACCATTTGTGGTGCTCAGGAACCAGTGCTAGGATCTTGTCTGCAAAATGTATTTTCATTAATGATCTTGATGAAAATCTACATTGAGTGATTAATACTTGCAGTCAGGACAAACTGAAGTTGTGGATAGCAAGGAAGGTTTTCAAACAATAAAGTAGGACATACTTCAGATGGAGATGGAGGCACAGATAGAGCAGATGGAGTTTAAAAATCAAGATGATAGAGAAGTACTGCATATAGGGAAGTGAAATACTAGAGGAAAAAATGCCACCAATGACTGGGCCTTAAGCGATGATGTACAACAGGACCTTGGGGATGCAAAGCCATTGCTCCCTGAAAATGACAGCACAAGTCCATAGGATAGTAAAGGCAGAGCAGGTATTCATCAGGTGGGACACACTGTATAAAAATTAAGAACTCTGGTTGCAATAGAGTATTAAACATGAAGTAATTTGTGGAGTTGGGTCACTACACGATAGTAAGGATATACAAGCTTTGGTGAAGATGAAGAGGTCTACCCGGAAGTTACACAAAACAATTGCTGACATTCAGTGGAGGTCATGCAGCATTTGTAGAGGCTTGGGGGATGGTCAACATCATGGGTCAGTGCCCGTCAGGACTGAAAGCAGAGAGGGAGGATAAATCAAAACATTAACCAAACCTTAGCTTCCACAAATGCTGCACACCTAGGATTCTTCTAAGTTAGTTTTTGCTCCAGATTCCATCATCTGCAGTACTGTATCTCATCACCATTTTGCCAGGAAGGTGTCTTGGGAGTTTTAGAAGCAATGAGATAAGACAAACTTGGATTCTCATAATTGGATGCATTGGAGTTGAGGGCAAATGCAAAAAGGAAAAACAGTAAAGTTAGCCCAAGTCTTTTTCCCCCAGGATGAAAACATCAAATACAAATGAGAGGGCAAAGTTAATGTTTTTTTGCAAAGAGGATGGTAGTTGCCTGGAATGTGCTGCCAACAAAAGTGACAGCAAACACAATAGCAACATTTCAGAGGCAATTAAACAGGTATACAAACAGGCAAGGAATAGTGGAATACAGACCATGTGCAGTTGAGATGGGTTTGTTTCGACTGGAAGATATGGCAAAGATATGGTAGCCTAAAAGGCCTGCACTGCGCTGTATTATCTTATGCACTGAAACATTAACCCAAGTGGATTTTATAGTTAACCACTTATTTGAAATCAGTGCTAGTGAATGGGAAAAAAAAGCAAAAGGCAGAGTTCTTCTTTGCTTTAAATGATAGGCATACACTTTGTCAGGCTTAAAATTTCACTTTAAAGTAATAAAATTCATTCATTGGGTCTTTAATTTATAGTTTTTATAAAATAGGCCTGCAAGAAAATGAACTTCAGGGTAGCATATGTACTTTGAAAATAAATTCACTTTGAACTTTAATGCCAGTTAAATGGGGTCCAATGGCCTCAAAGGAAGGATTAGAAAAATGGTCGGGAGGAAATAACTGGAAAAAAAAATAGTGGCAGAGAGGTGAACTGGATCGCGTAGGATGTTCAGAATTTGTTAATTCCAGTAATGGAAATTTGCAATTCTAATAGAAGCACATTTCAAGCAATTCTAAACATCAAGTCAAGACCAGATACTGAATTACTATTTCCAAAGTTGAAATGACATTTGAAACAGATTAAATATCAAGATTTCCCTTATCAGTAAGATGATCCGAGTAAACAGCAACATACCTCTATGAAAACAAAAGACAATTTCATGCAGTCATTAAAGCAATACTAACGCCACCTCGTTTTGAATGACTTTTGAAAATCTTCAAGACCATTTCATAAACGGACAAATCAAGTGAGTCACAGCGTATTATTTTTCAATGATGTTATTACATATGTCCTAGGGTTCTTTAAAATTAGAATCAATTGAATAAGACTTCGCGTGAGGGATAAGAAAATACAAATTAAACGTGTTCACAGAAACACGCGTAAAATATAAACTTCGTTCAAAGTAGTTGCTTGAATTACTTTTCAGATAATTGAGAACCATAAAATAAACTCCAAAGTCACAACTAAAATGTTCCCACCTGTTTAACGAAGTTAAGCGTGAATGAAGAGGGCACGACGAAACACCTTACGCTATTCTTACCGGCGTTCCTCCTGGCGTCATGGGTGGAACTAATCTAACACTGAACTTGGGCTGCGAGTGATTGGCTGCGCTTTCTTAATTAGCATTCAGAGCGGCAGCAAGAGCGGTCGAACCAGGTACAGGCGTGCTTCAGGAATCAATTATCTCACTTCATTGTCGAGGTATGACATACTAGGTTCCTTGTTTCAAAAACCAGTTTCTCCGGAAGTTTCTTAAGAAATCCTGGTACAGTACAGCCTGGAAACCAGGTTTTATCGCCCACTATAATGAACTATTATTAATGCAATTGAGTCACGTTAATTCATCATTGTCGCCGCAAACTGAGAAATGCCACATTAATGGATTAAAGTAGTTAACCTTAAACTGACCGAAATACGATCTTTACTCGTTTATTTTAAACAGAGCCTTAACGTAATCTGGCACACTAGGTCTTCCAATTTACCCACGGGTCATGAAGAGGTTTTTTTCTCTTTGCCTTGTGATTAGGTTTCTGGTGGAATTTGGAGATCGCCAGCCATTGTGAGGCTGTGATCACATACTGAGCACAGGGCTCCATATCTGCAAGATCCGGCAAGAACTGCCCCAAAAGGTTTATTTTTGCGGACAGACTTGAAGCTGTTATTTGTTCTTAAATTAAAAAGCAACTTTTTGGTTTGTATCATTTCACATGATTTAATATGTACGATCTTGTACAATTACAATTTTCGATTTAATAATGTACCACAATGACTCAGCTTTAAATAAACGAGTTGTTAATAACTCCACGTGGAACCAGAATGGGAATTTATGATTTGATAATTTGAATCAATAATTCACGTAAGGCCATTTAAAAAACTAATGCTTATGTAAAGAGGGTTTCTTTTTTTGTTACTGTTGGGAAAGGGTTTCCTTTTGTTAACTAGCAGGAATGCTAATTTACTGATAACGAGAATGGTATTCCTTTGTAAACCAAATGGGGATTAATGTTCTTTCTTCTGAGTCTGTAAGCTTTTGTTGACGGGCTATTGGGGAGATCGGCGCGAGGGGGTCGAGAGGACGCAATGCTCTAAGCTGGGCGAGGATCGGACCCCAAAGGGGGGTCCGAGGCCGGGAGATTCTCCGAGGAGGGGGGGGGGATGAAGCTAGATGTGCTTGGTTGATCACTCGGAGGGTCCTGAGCTGTTTGGAGAGTCGAGGAGTTCGGAGGGTCCTGAGCTGTTTGGAGAGTCGAGGAGTTCGGAGGGTCCTGAGCTGTTTGGAGAGTCGAGGAGTTCGGAGGGTCCTGAGCTGCGAGTCGAGGAGTTCGGAGGGGATCGAATGGTGGCCAGAAGACTTCAGAAATTGAGCTCCAATGGTTGTGCTTAGTGGTTTGGACTTTGATAAGTTTGGCGCCTTTTCTTTAATTTTCTCTTCATATATACTGTATCGTTATTAATCACTTATAGTAACCTTTATAAATTGTACTCATTTAATCGCATATGGTGTGCTGTCTGTTTTTGGGCGAGGCGGGGACATCACACAGCAACCACACCAGCTGATTACCCAGTTTGGCGGGGCCAAAGGCTGCTCCCCCTAGACAAGAACGAGCTGAGCGAGCCTGAGGCGACCCAGGGAGTTACACTTACTTGGGAATTTATGGTGCAATAAACTATATTCAGAAACGAAAATACAAAACCACCTATGAAATGTGGCAGCTGGGTAGGACGGATAACTAACACATCGTAGCAAATGATTTACAGCAATTATGGTTATTTCGTAATATATATTACATATTGACATCCCAGAAATTGCATTATCATCATTGTTTATATTTGTGTGTGTGTGTATATATATATAGTGTGTGTGTGATATATATATAGTTTATTTTGTGGAACAATAACTGCTGTTATATGAAAGCACAGGATCACCTGTAATCTTGACACAGCCACAGTATGTCAACCAACGTTTCTTTTCAATTCTTAGCAAGGGATTCCGCCCACAACATCAGAAAACCCTGCCAAAATGGAGCATTACATATTTTAAATTTGTAAATTGGTTTATTATTGTTACATGAACTGAGGTACAATGAAACATTTCTTCTAGATTCTAGATCAATTCATTATAAGAGTGCAAGGGAAAAATAGAACAGGCTGTAGAATAAAGTGTCACAATTATAGAGAAAGCCAATAAGGTGCAAGGCCCTAATGAGGTAAATTGTGAGGTCAAGAGTCCATCTTATTGCTCAATAGTTTTTTAACAGCAGGATAAAGTCTGCCCTTGACCCTAGTGCTATGTACTTTCAGGCTTTTGTATCTTCTGTCTGATGGAGGGGGAATAAGAGGACAAAATGTCCAGGGTGGTTGGTATCTTTGATTTTGCTGACTGCTTCACTGAAGCAGTGAGAAATGTAGACAGTGTCTATAGAAACATAGAAAACCTACAGCACAATACAGGCCCTTTGACCCACAAAGCTGTGCCAAACATACCTTACCTTAGATATTACCTCGGGTTATCCATAACCCACTCATCACTCTCTGCATAAAAAACTTACCCCTGACATCTCCTCTGTACCTACTTCCAAGCACCTTAAAACTGTGCCCTCTTGTACTCGCCATTTAAGCCCTGGGTAAAAGCCTCTAACTATCCACACTATCAATGCCTCTCATCAGCTTATACACCTCTATCAGGTGACCATTCATCTTCTGTCGTTCCAAGAAGAAAAGGCCAAATTCACTCAACCTATTCTCATACGGCATGCTCCCCAACCCAGGCAATATCCTTGTAAATATCCTCTGCACCCTTTCTATGGTTTCCACATCCTTCTTGCAGTGAAGCGACCACAACTGAGCACAGTACTCCAAGTGGGGTCTGACCAGGGTCGTAAATAATCAGCATCAGGTGCCATGCCCAGTTTGAGCATTGACTGCCATGGCCTACACACTCCTGTTTCAGGTCAAGTGGATCAATTCATTGGTATTAATTTCCAGTTCTCTGGTTACTGTCTCCATCATCATTTGTCTTTGCCTTCCTCTTGCTTTCTTCCCTTCAATCTTTCCCATAATTACTATGCATTCTAACTCCTCTTTCCTAATCACATGTCCAATGAAGTTACATTGCCTTTTCATGATCTCAGACATTATTTCTCTTTTTGTGCTTGCTCTGTTCATAACATCGTTAGATATTCGTTTTGTCCATGATATTCTTTGCATCCTCCTCAAAAACCACATCTCTGCTGCTTCAATTCATTTCCTCATGTTACTAGATATTGTCTAACATTCTGAATCATATGACATAACTGGATAAACAGCATTTCAGTACTCTGAGGTGGGTTGTCATACCTAGTTTAGTGTTGGTCAGTATACCCTGCATTCTCGTAAAGGTGTCTTTGCCATCCCTATTCTTCTTTTGATGTCCATGTCGCACCTGCCATCTGATGTCACTCAGCTTCCTAAGTAGCAAAAGTTCTGTACTTGTTTTATGTCTTCCCCGTCTATTCTCAGCCTGCACATAGGATCCTCCTCCTTTTTGGGTATCACCATACATTCTGCCTTTTTGCAATTGATAGATAGACCCATTTTTGCACTTTCTTCAACAATTATATCAATTAAGTTTTTTAGTTCTTCCTCCATACTTGCAACTAACACAGTGTTATCCACATATCTGAAATTATTCATGTTTTCACCGCCAGCTTTGACTCCCAAGGTATCTCTTTTTTTGTAATATCGTTTCACTGTGCACATTAAACATATCAGGGGAGAAAACACACCCTTGTCTAATACCTCTCTTGATTTTCATAAACTGACTCACTTCCTCATCTATTCTTACAGCGATAGTTTGTTCCCAGTACAGATTTCTGATTAGGCGGAGGTCTTTCAAATCTAGATCTAGAGTTTCCTGCAATATTTCAAATAACTTATCGTGCTTCACTTTATCAAAGGGAGGAGCTGGTTTCTGTGATGTGCTGATCTGTGTCCTCAGCTTCATGGTTCATTGCGGTCATGGACAGGGCAGTTGCCATACCAAGCTGTGATTCATCTAGTTAGGATAATTTTCATGGTGCATCTATTAAGGGCAACACATTGACAGGATATGTATCACAACGCTTTACAGTGCAGGCAACCTGGGTTCAATTCCTGCCGCTGCTTGTAAGGAGTTTGTATGTTCGTGTAGATTTCCTCTGGGTGACCTGGCTTCCTCCACCATCCAAAGATCTACTGGTCGGTAGGTTAATTGGTCATTGTATATTGTCCTGTAATTAAGTCAGGGGATTGCTGTGCGGTGTGGTTCAGAGGGCAGAAGGGCCTATTCCATGCTGTACCTCAATAAATACATTTTAGAAAAAGAATAGGTAAGAGTCAAGATGAGCATGCTAAATTTCTTCAGGCTCCTGAGGAAGTAGAGGTGCTGGTGAGCTTTCTTGACCTTAGCATCAATATGGTTGGAGCAGGACAGGCTATTGATTATGTTCACTCCTGAGAACTTTTGTGAGTTTTGAACTCTTAACCACATCAACCTTAGTATCATTGTAAAATACAGGAGCCTGTGCACCACTCCCTAACAGTGACAAGCTCCTTGATTTTGCCGGCATTGAGGGAGAAGATTGTTGTCATGACACCATGGCTTTAGGCTCTCTGTATCCATATCGCACTCTGATTCCTTGTTATTTGAGATACAGTCAAACATATAGACAGAGTTAAACATACAGATAGAGTGAAAGCAGAATCCATCCACACAGTCATCACTATTACAGGGAGGAGAGTAGGGAGGCTGAGGACGAAGTTTTGTAGTGCACCAGTGTTAAGAATAATCATGGCAGAGATGTTGCTGCCTGTCCTTACTGATTGTGGTCTGTTGGTCAGGAAGTCAAGGATCCAGTTGCAAAGGCAGGTGTTGAATCCCAGCTCTTAGATTATGGAGATGAATTTGCTTGGGATTATGTTATTGAAGGTGGAGCTATCGTCAATAAGCAAGTCTAATATAGGTGCCTTTACTGTCCAGGTGCTTCAGAGATGAGTGGAGGGTCATGGAGATGTTAACTGTCAGAGACCTGTCTCAGTGGCTAGTGAATTGCAGTAGTTTGAGGTTGGATGGAAGGTGGGGTTAATACATGCCATAACCAGCCTCACATTGGTGATAGCCTATTCTCTGCTCAACAACAACCCCTTGTAGATTGGAAGTGGGAGGAGCAAAAGATGGCACTAGAGATTTTTGCGATCAAAACTGTAGTTAATTGTTGATCGGTATGTTGTGTTGAAGAAATATGAAACATATTATCAGGAGCGTGCGATTCTCTCAAATTTTCATGGACTCTCTCTTTCCTGGAGGTCTGGTGATGAATAGAGACATTTATATTTCCCATTTCGAGCTTCTGTGTGGCTCATGAGACAGTCACAACAATGAAGTTAGTTATTCACTGCCTGTTACATCACTGGCATTCAGGGTAGTGCCATTTCTGTAACGGGTTTTTTTTTGACCAGTTGAGGATGTGAGTCCTGAGCTGAACCCCCAAGCCTGGAGGACTGTTGGACCACTCTTAGTCCGGCATGTACCCTTTGACCTGTTTGGCATGGATGACCCTACCAAGAGCCAAAGCACAAGATCCTGACTCCAGCCAACATAGCTTTCCAAGTCAATGAGGCACACAAGCCTCCAAACCCTACGGCAAGGTTGTGGTCCTCTTTGAGGACAAGACTGAAGCCAGGTCCCTCATATGCCTACTCAATTAATGTCACATTCAAGGATCTTTGGGCATGTATACAGAGATCCTTCTGTTAATCTGTGGGGCCCTACCATTCATAATGTATGTCCTTATCTCAATCATACTCTCAAAATGTATCATCCAACATCTGTCTGGATTTCTCAGTCTGGAACACACAAAAATCATGCTGTAGTTTAAGACTACCTTCCATACTATCAAGAACTCTACCTTGCAAACCTTCCATAATCATACTTTCTTCATTCACATACCAATCCTTCATGTATATTGTAGAGAGGTTCCTCAGGTTGTCATAGTGGGGATAAGCTCCCACTACCTATAAAGTGCTCCAAATGCCGTGCAACTCTAACAGCCTTTGAAAACCAAGTCCAACTTTTGGCCAACACGTGGTGTATCTACTAAGACCAGTGGAACTGTTTCTACTGACAAGAGAAGAGGCAAAGGTGGACCTCTGGCACTCGAAACCTGTTGCTTTAGGCAGGTGGGTCTTGTCAGCCTTGGACAGCAGCCGCTTAGAAGGAAAACTCTGATTTTAAACCTCCACTGTCTTGCGGCCATACCCACCCATGGGGAAGGATTCAGGAGTAAATCCCGAAGAAGAAAACCAGAGCTGGGAGTCCCTAAGGCAATTTGATGTTGTGCACAGCTTCACTCTGGCAAACTCTGCAATGACACTGGTGCCAAGTTGTATTGGTGCTTCCCCTTCCCTTGGACTATATCAGTGACGTGGAGAGGGGGAGCCTGCTGCATGGACAACAGCCGGTTCTTCAAATTTTCCTGCCCAGGCTTGTGTCCTGGAGAGGTCACAGTCCACTAGAGGTGCAAACCCATGATCCTCTGGCATCGAGGGCTGCCTACACACACATTGCAGACAGCAGGGATCCCAGTACTGATCTGATTACAGGCAATGAATCAGCAAAGCAACTTTATACCATCACCCTCAGACTCCAATTCCTTGAATTATCAGTACCACGTTGTATCAGTCTCCGATATGGGACCTTGTTAAAAGCCTTAATGAAGTCAATGTAAATCACATCTACTACACGATGATCATCAGCGAGTGAGCAAGGGATTTAAAAAACAAATGGGGACTATCAGGACTTTCAGTGAGCTTCAGATTGTTGCAATAGTCCCTTTGGATGGGCCAGTAAAAAAAAATCAGGTTTAAGTGGAGCAGCCATTGTGGGAGCAACTATTGTATGAATAGGACAGGGTTAGAGTGGGGAGCATGAAGCTTTGGCTTAGGCAAGAAGAGGCAGAGGCTAAGTTAAGTTTCTGGCAAGTTTCTTTCTTTCTTATTGCACAGTCAAAGCAGTGGGAATGGTAGTCAGGACAGTGCAATGCTCCGCTTGTGGGATGTGGGAAGACAGGGAGATCTTCAGTAATGGATTGGAACTAGAGCTGGTTGAACTCCAGATCATTTGGGAGGCTGAGGGGTTGACCGACAGGAGAAACAGATAGGTAGTTACACTTAAGGTGCAGAACACAGGTAACTAGGTGATCCAAACAACACACACAAAATGCTGGTGGAACACAGCAGGCCAGGCAGCATCTATAAGGAGAAGCACTGTCGACGTTTCGGGCCGAGACCCTTTGTCAGGACTGACTGAAAGGAAAGATAGTAAGAGATTATACCATCTGATATACAAAGACAGGAACCTAAATGTAGAGTATGGTGGGAATAATGCTCTGAATTGCACTTACTTCACTGTAGTAACCAGGTGATCATCAGGAGAGGGAAACAGGATAGGCAAACAGTGCAGGATACCTCTGTGACTTTTCCCTTCAATAACAAGTATACTGTTTTAGATACGATTGGGGCACAAATTAGCAGAGGAAAGCCACAGCAGTCAGGTCTCTCTGGCACTGATTCTGGCTCCGTGACATAGAAGCAAAGAGGAGAGAAGAGGCAAACAGTAGTAATAGGGGAATTCATTGTTTAGGAAATAGACAGCAGTTTCTGTGGAGGAGAACAAGATACCTGGACAGCATATTGCCTCGCAGGTGCCAGGGTGAGGGTTGTTATGGATCATGTCCATAGCATTCTTAAGGGTGATTGTGAGCAGTCTAAGATCGTGGTCCATGTTGGTACCAATGACAAGGTCAGGAAGAGTGACAAGGTCCTGCAGAGTGAGTTCAGGGATTTGGGTGCCAAGTTAAAGGACAGGATTTGCAGGGTGGTGATCTCAGGATGTCTACTTGCCCCTTGCGTGGGACTAGAAATAGGAAGATAATACAGTTTAACATGTGGCTAAGGAGCTGGTGCCAGAGAGAGAATTTCAGATTTTTGGACCTTGGGCTCTCTCCCAGGGAATGTGGAATTTGTATAATTGGTATGGTTTGAAACTAAAATTAAAGGGGCCAATATCCTTGTGACTAAGTTTACACCGAGGGGTGGGGGGGGGTTAAATTAGAGTTGCAGGTGGATGGGAACAAGAGTGCCAGGGCAGTTAGTGGAGTGGTTGTGGAGAAAGTGTGCATTAAGCTGACATACAAAGACAGGAACTTAAATGCAGAGTATGGTGGGAATAATGCTCTGATTTCCACCTACTTCACTGCATGCAATACTGCAGATAAGGCAAATGAGCATACAGGATGGATCAGTGTGTGGAATCATGACATTGCAGTCATTGGTGAGATTTGGTTGTAGGAGGGGCAGGACTGGCAGCTCAGTGTTTCAAGGTTCTATTGCTTTAGTCATGATAGAAGGGGAAGAACTAAAGGGGGAGGGATGGCATTACTCATCAGAGAAAATGTCACAATACTTGGGCAGGATGGACTGGAGGTCTACTGAAGCTACATGGGTGGAACTGAGGACTAAGAAAGGGATGGCCATGTTCATGGGATTCTATTACAGTTTGGGAGTACACCCAACAGTCAACAGGATTTACAGGAGCAAATTTGTAGAGAGATAGCAGACTGTTACAAGAAAAATAAGGGTGTGATAGTAGGAGATTTTAACTTTCCATATATTGATTAGGACTGCTATCCTGTAAAAGGACTGGATGGGATAGAGTTTGTCAAGTATGTACTGGAAATTTTCCTGAATCAATATATAGAGGTCCGGACTAGAGAGAGTGTAATACGGGATCTCCTGTCAGGAAACGGGGTAGGGCAGGTGACAGAAGTGTGTGTGTTAGAACACTGTTGACCTAGTGATCACAAATCAAATTCACGCTTAGTCATTCAGCCATGTCCATGAAAACCACCAATGTTAAAAATACTGCCAAACAAAACAAACACCATCAAACAAAAGGTTCTGATTCCATTAGTTCCAATATAATGGTGGAGCACGATAAGACTGGTCCTCACGTTGAGATTTTAGATTGGAGAAGGGCCAACTTTGATGGCATGAAAAGCATCTGGTAGGTGTGGATTGGGACAGGGTTGTTTTCTTGCAAGAGGATGCTTAGTAAGTGGGAGGTCTTCAAAAGTGAAATATTGAGAGTATAGAGTTTGTATGTTTCTGTTAAAATAAAAGGCACGGCTAACAGGTTTAAGGAACCTTGGTTTTCAGGGGATATTTAGATCCTGGTTAAGTTGAAGGAGGTGCATCACAGGTATATATGCAGCAAGAAACAAATGAGGAGTACTTGTGCAGTACAAGAGAATACTTAAGATGGATATCAGGAGGACTAAAAGAAGGCATAATATTGCTCTGGCAGACAAGGTAAAGGAGAATCCCATGGGCTTTTACAAATATATTAAGAGCAAAAGCATAGGAATGGACAAAGTTAGTCCGCTTGAAGATCAGTGTGATCATCTGAATATGGAGATGAAAGAAATGGGAGCACTTAAATGGATTTTTTTTCTGGAATTTGTATTTACTCAGAATAGAGACACAAAGTCTATGGAACTGAGATAAAACAGTGGTGATGTCATGGACTGCATCTGGGGTACAGAAGAGAAGATGCTTACTGACTTAGGGCAAATTAGTTTGGATAGGTCCCCAAGACCTGACAAGGTGTCAGGTGGTCTAAGGTGTCCCTTAGACCATGTGGGAGGCTAGTAATTGCAGGAGCCCTGGCAGACGTACTTAAAACATTCTTAGCCACAGGTGAGGTGCCTGAGGACTGGAGGATAGCTAACGTTGTTCCATTGTTTAAGGCTCCAAGAATAAACAGGGTAACTATAGGTTGCTGAGCCTGACATCAGTTGTGGGTAAAATATTGGAAGGTATTCTAATGGACTGGAGATATAAATACTTGAACAGACAATTTCTGATTAGAATAGTCAACATGGCTTTGTGCACGTTTGGTTATGTCTAACCAATCTTATAGAATTTTTCAAGGAAGTTACTAGGAAAGTTGAAGGAGAAGCAGTGGATATTGTCTACATGGAATTTAGCAAGGCCTTTGAAAGGTCCAGTAGGGAAGGTTGGTCAAGAAGGTTCAGTCACTTGGTATTCAGGATGAGGTGATATATTGAATGAGACATTGGCTTCATGGGAGAAGCTAGAGAGAGGTAGTAGATGGTTTCTCTGATTGGAGGCCTGTGACTAGTGGTGTGCCACAGGGATCAGTACTGAATCTGTTGTTGTTTGTCATCTATATCAGTGATCTGGATGAAATTATGGTAAACTGAATCAGCAAATTTGCAGACGTCACCAAGTTTGGGGGCACAGTGGACAGCAAGGAAGGCTATCAAAGCTTGCAGCGGGATCTTGGCCAGCTGAAAAATGGCAGATGAAATGAAATACAGACAAAGGTGAGATGTTACACTTTGGGAGAACAGATCAGGGTAGGACATACACAGTGAACGGTAGGACATTGAAGATTGCAGTGGAACAAAGGGATCTGGGAATACAGATCCAAAATAACCTGATACTGCGTTGACAGAGTCATTAAGAGAACTTTTGGTACATTGGCTTTCATAGATCAGAGCACTGAGCACAGGAATTAGGATGTTGTGTTCAAGTTATATAAGACTTGCTGAGGCTAAATTTGAATTATTGTGCTCAGTTCTGGTTACCCAGCTACAGGAAAGATATCAGTAAGGTTGAAAGTTCAACCTATGGTTGGAGTTGATTTAAAAATCTCACTCAGTGCCCCAGCAAACTTTTCTCATCTTCCATGGAAGCCAGGACTAAATCTCTTGCAGCCCCTTCAAGCCACATCACCCAACAATCCCTCAATTTAATCACGAGACAATTTATAATGACCAATTAACTACCAGCTGGTATGTCTTTGGACTGTGGGTGGACCCATGCAGTTATGGGGAGAATATACAAACTGCTTACAGGCAGCGGTAGGAAATGAATTGTACTGCAAAGTTTTGTGCAAACTATTACGCTACCATGCCGATGATCAACAGCCCGATGCATAAGTTCCAGTTGTTCAGGTGTTCCAGAGTAAAGAGCCTGTTTAAGCAATGAGTACCTTTTCTGCACTTAAGAAAACTTACACCAAAACTACACCTTCTCCTTTATTGAGCACATCCCACCCCTTCCACTGCTACAAATTATGTCCCATTGGTGAATATTTATTTTGGATCCCAGTTATACCTTCTGGCTTCACAGGTTCATTTTCTGTTGTCCCAAATGGGCCCTACTCTTTCTCTGGTTATCATTTTGTCCCTAATATACAGATAAAACACCCATAACAAACAGTTACTAACCTTAATGAGGTGCTTTTAAAGGTTGGACATGGTGCAAGTTATCTCCTACCTCAGAGATGACCTAGATCTGCTCCAATTTTCTTACAGCCACAACAGGCCAACAGAAGCCACAATTTCTCCTGCTCCTCACTCTGCTCTGGAATACCGAGACAACTGGAACTCATACATCAGGTTGCTGTTCATTGACTGCAGCTCATCATTCAGCACAATACTTCCATTCAAACTCATTATCAAAGTTCAGGACCTGGGCATCTGCATTTACCTCTGCAACTGAATACTCAACTTCCTCATCAGCAGACATCAATCAAAAAAGATTGTTCACAACATCTCCTCCTTGCTGATCATTAACACAGTACAACTGAAACCTACAAGTTTGTTCCCCTGCCATCTTCTGGCAGTCACCATAGGGCAGGAGGTACGAAGCTGAAGTTCCACACTACCAGATTCAACAGCTACTTCCCTTCAACTATTCAAATCTTGAACTAACCACCAAAACTCCAGACACCATAGTTTAAAAGGGCAATGAACACTTTAACCACTTTACATTAGAATGCTTTTTGGTTCAAACTTTTTTTTTGTTTTAAAAAAAAGTGTATAATTTATGTTTTGTTTATCTTGTAAATGTTGCTTATCTGGTGTAATGTATCCATGATGTTATTTTCATTGTTCCTGTGCATACATGTATTTGCGCAATGATAATGAACTCAACTTCAACTTGGATTTATCTGCGCCAATGCCCAGAAACAGAAAAGGTTGGAAACACCAATGGCCAGGAATGGAAAAGTCTACAGAAAATGGTGGATATATTTCAGTCCATCACAGGAAAAGGCCTCCCCACCATTAAGCACATTTAGATGGAATGCTGGCAGAAGGAAGCAACATTCATTATCAAGGAAGGACCCTCACCATCCAGGCCATGTTCTCTTCTCACTACTACCATCAGGTAGGAGGTATGGAAGCCTGAGGTCCCACACCACCAGGTTTAAGAACAGTTATTACCCTATAACTAATAGACTCCTGAACAAGTGTGGATAACTTCTCGCACCACAACTCTGAAGTGATTCTATGACTGACAGTTTCACCATCCTGCAAACTCACCTTTGATGATTTTGGAACTCATGTACTCAGTATTTTATTTGCACAGTTTGTCCTCTTTTGCAAATTGGCTGTTTGTTAGTCTTTGTTTATGTATAGTTGTCCACAAATTCCATATTTTTCTGTAAATGCCTGCAAGAAAATAAATCTCAAGGTAGTATATGGTAAAATCCTGAACGTACTTTGATAATAAATGTTATTTTGACATTTTTCATTTTGTGTGCTTCTTTTGTTTCTGTTATCTCGCACTCGATATCCCTCATTATCTAGGGTTCTCTGGACTTGTTACCCTTCGATTTCAACCTCACAGGAAAATGTTGACCCTGAACTCTCAGTTTTTCTTGTCTGATGATGAATAAAGACTTTTATATTTCCCATTTAGAGCTTCTGTGTGGCTCAGTTTGAGTCAGTCACAACAATGAAGTTAGTTATTTACTGCTTGTTACATCACTGGCATTCAGGATAGTGCCATTTCCTTAACAGGAATTTTTTTAACCAGTCAGGGTTGTTAGCCCCGAGCTGAACCCCCAAACATGGAGGACTGGTGAGCCACTTGTAGTCTGGTATCTACCCTTTGACCTGTTTGGCATGGGTGACCCGGCCAAGAGTCACAGCACAAGACATTGACTCCAGCCAACATAGCACTCCAGGTCATTGAGGTACACAAGCCTCCAAACCCTAAGACAAGGTTGTGGTCCACTTGAAGGACAACAAAGAAGGCAGTGGCTCATACATCTTCTCAACCAATGTCACATTCAAGGATCTTTGGGCATGTATACAGAGATCCTTCTGTTGATCTGTAGGGCCCGACCATTCATAGTGTATGTCCTTGTCCCAGTCATTACACATTCTGTCTTGTTTATTTGTTTTAAAAATAATAATGAGATGGAATACTGGATACTTCTTGTCTATGTTTCTGATGTGACATTAAGGCAAAATGCAATTGGTATTTTTGATAAATTATCAAAGACTTAGTGCTCAAGTATTATTATCTTCAATCAAAACTAGCTCACAAGAAAACAAGTAGTTTTATTTATTAAATTAACAAGCAATGTTTTGCAAGTACCGTATCTAGTTGTTTAAATAGTATTTAATAGAATATGTACACTTAATTTGCACAAATCCAGTATTTATTTATCAATTGTTAAACTGCGTGAATTCAACAATTTTCTTTGTTTAAAACATATACTGTTTTTATCATGCACATAATCTTGCACAATAATTTATAGTAAACCCATCTGTTAAGACTTCTTAATGTCGGTTAACTCTGCATTTCCTAGCCTTCATTATAAACATTTAGAAACTTTTTCTGAAAAATACAAGAGAATAAGGTTTAAACTGCCAGGGAACAAGATAAACCTAAGCTTGCGAAACACACATACACACGTATACAATCATCAAGTACAGTACCAGTACTCTGATACTCAAACATTAATTCAATGAGTTCTTAGCTATAATCTGAATGCAAATTAGTTGTTAAAAATAAATTGCATTTGTTTAAATTGGAGATCACATGTATGCATCTCTGTCCATGTGTTTGTGGGACAGGAACTACTTGCCAGTTTTGTTACGAATTCACAAACAGAACAATGAACCTGGGAATGGTTCAGTGTTGAAAATTCATTTAAATCATCAAAGATGATTCATTTTCTAAAAAGTGAAAAACAAAACAAAATATCACTTTGGCAAATGGAATACTGTAAAAAATATTTTGAGTTTTAAATATTCCCAGGATTCTTAGCAAATTAAGAACAAAATTACATTTCTAGTTCCATTTGTGACCTGTTGGAATGAGTCTTTGCTTCTAAAGCATTTTATCAGCTCTCTGTACCTCTTTCAAGTATGTAGATTTGTATATGAACGTAGGCAGTGCTTAGCAGCATGCTGTTGCAAACTATATGTTTCTCTGACCTGAGGCTACAGATAGAGACCAATTGAAGGGCTCAATCAGTTTCCATAAACTGAGGTCAGTCATCAGGGAAAAAATCAGGGTCTGTCTATCTGTCTTAGTATTATCATCAGAAATCTATGCTCCTTGGTTTAGTCTGTCCATTTTCACCACAGTGTCACTGTCAGTGTTTGGATTATTCTGAACAGTTTACCCACATATCTGCAACAGTGTTTTTGTCCCAAAGAGTAAAACAAAATTCAGTTTTCTTCATCGCTGCTGCTCCATTCATCTTGGAACACGACATTTTGGGCGGTTCTGCCTTCAGACTGCAAAATGCAAGATTTGCAGATAAGTTCATATATATCTTTGAACTGTTCAAATGTTACTTCCTAAATAAAATATACATGGTTAAAATAATAGTAAATATGAAATAATAAATGTTACTTTTTTGCTTTTCGTAAAATGAAAGGAAATAAAATAACAGTAATTTATTTACATCATGATATGTTTCAACTGGATGAGCATGAACAAATAAATAAAAGTCCTTCCTTCCTCTTTACAAAATCCACACAGAATCAGTTGGTGCAGCCATTCTTGAGTTGGACAATTGACTCTACTTTTCAATAGAGAGGGCCAATAAGAACAATTCAAGTGCAAGCAAAGCGGTGATTCTTTTGAGTGACACACACGAGAGAATGAGAAGGTGATAGACAGGAGCTACAGGGAGGTAGTCATCCCTCGCTAGCAGGAGAGAGGTCTGGTGCTGTGGCTCAGCAGAGTTGAGAGGTGAAAAGGACTGCAGTGTTAATAGGAGATTCCTCAGACAGAGATCCCCTGGTACCAGAATCAGGGATGCATTGGATCAGGTCCACGGCATTCTAAAGGGCGAGGGTGAGCAGCCAGAAGTCTTGGTACATTTTCGTACCAGTGACATAGGTAGATGAGGTGAGGAGGTCCTGAAGAGATATTTTAGAGAACTAGGTAGAAAGCTGAGAAATGGAACCTCCAGGGTAGTAATCATTGGATTGCTGCTTGTGCCATGTGCCAGTGAGGGTAAGAATAGGATGATTTGGCAGGTGAATGTGTGTCTGAGGAACTGGTGCTTGGGGCAGAGGTTCAGATCTATGGATCATTGGGATTTCTTCTGGGGAAAGTATGACCTGTACAAAAGGGACAGGTTACACTTGAACTTGAGGGGGTCCAACATCCTTGTGGACAGGTTGGTGAGAGATGATCAGGTGGGTTTAAACTCATTTGGCAGGGGAATGGAAGCTGGAGTGATAGTGCTGAAGATGTGATAGATAGCTTACAAACAGAGGCAATGTGTAGTGAGACTCCTAGCAAGGAGAGACTGATGATAGGGCAGAATTGCAGTCAACAAGTTAAGTTGCAATGTAAAAGGCAGATGAAATTGAGAAAGATGAATACAGGACTAAAAGTATTATATCTGAATGCGTGCAGTACATGGAATAAGGTCGATGAACGTGGAGCAATTACAGATTAGCACATATGATGTTGTAGGCATCACTGAAGTATGGCTGAAAAAGGATTATAGCTGGGAGATTAATGTACAAGGATACACATTGGATCAAAAAGATGGGCAGGAAAGAGGAGGGGATGGCATGGCTCTGTTTGTCAAAAATGAAATTAAATCGTTAAAAAGAAGTGACACAGGGTCCAAAGGTGTTGAATCATTGTGAATAGAGCTAAGAAACTGCAAGGGTAAAAAGCCCCTGAAGAGAGTTATATACAGACCCTGAAACAGTAGTAAGGATGTGGTCTACAAATTACAATAGGATATAGAAAATGCATGCCAAAACAGCAATGTTATGATAGTCATGGGGGATATGCAAGTAAACTGGGAAAATCAGGTTGGTGTGGGATTCTAAGAGGGGCAATTTCTAGAATGCCTTTAAGATGGCTTTTTAGAGCAGCTCATAGTTGAACATACTAGAGCAGGCATGGACAAACTACGGCCCGGGGGCCATATGCAGCCCGTTAAGCTTTTTAATTCGGCCCGCAGAACTTGATGAAATTATATTAATAAACCTTGTTAACGTTTTTTCCCCGCAATTCTGGCGTTTTCCCAATAGATGACGCACTCTATATACATTGACCTTTGTTGAGGTGCAGCGTATTACTCCACATTTGCGCTTTACTCTTTGTTCGGCTCGACCTATTTGTGTGAACAGGCGTTCAGCATCATGAACATCAACAAAGCCAGCCACAGATCCAAGTTAACTGACCAACACCTCAGATCCATCCTGAGAATCGCCACAACAAAACTAAATCCAGACTTTGATGCGCTGGCTAAAAAGGGAGACCAACAACACTGTTCCCACTGAAATTAAAAATAAGTTTCTTCGTTGTGTTATGTAAAAAATGCATTTGAAAATATTTTTTTCAATAAGCCTTACATGTTACAGGTCATTTCTGTTAAGTGATGGACAAGAGTAGTGCGCAGGAGCACGTACGTTCTCAAAATAAAAAATGCGCTCCAGATCAAATAACACTCTCCACATACTGGCACGCTGTCACTATTCTGTCCTTGTGCTGGTCGTTGTTGAGTTTTGGCACAGGGGACAATTGAATAAGAAGGAGCAGGACAAGTAGACCTGCATCTCCTACCGTTTTTGAAATAAAGACAGTCAGGAGGAGAGTGATGATGATAATATCTTGAAGGATAACAGAATTTTCAGTGCTTTAAAATAATAACTGTTACTATTTTAAAAAGCTGTATTTTATTCATTTAATTTTCAGTGTTTTAAAAGTCATTTCAATAAATAGCTAAATACCATGGGACTTCAAAGACAGATATTTTGTTGTAATGCATTTGTTCATTTTCAACTGAAATTAAAGCACATGTTTTCTACATATCCCATGATATTTTATTTTCTCTTATGAGGTGTATTACCAAAACACTCCGTCCATCTGCTCCTGGTCCGGACCCCTGTCAAATTTTAGAACCCTTTGTGGCCCACAAGTCAAAAAGTTTGCCCACTCCTGTACTAGAGGATCAGCTATTCTGGATTGGGTGTTGTACAATGAACCGGAATTGATCAGAGTTAAAGTAAAGGAATCCTTTAGGCACCAGTGATCATAATATGACAGAATTCACCCTGTAATCTGAGAGAGAGAAGCTAAAGTCAGATGTATCAGTATTACAGTGGAATAAAGGGAATTACAGAAGCATGCAAAGGATTGGTTGGAAAAGAACACTGGCAGGGATGATGGCAGGGCAGCAATGGCTGGAATTTCTGGAAGCAATTCGGAAGGCACAGGATATATAAATCCCAAAGAGGAAGAAATATTCAAAAGGCAAGATGACACATCATTGCTAACAAGGGAAGTCAAAGCCAACATAAAAGCCAAACAGAGGGCATATAACAGAGCAAATATTAGTGGGAAGTTAGGGGATTAGGAAACTTTTAAATACCAACAGAAAGCACCTAAAAATTCATTAAGGTAAAGACTGAATATGAAAATAAGCTGGCCAAAAATATTAAAGGGGATACCAAAAACTTATTCAGTTACAAAAAGTGTAAAAGAGAGGCAAGAGTGGATTTTGGAAGGCTGGAAAATGATGCTGGAGAGGTAGTAATGGGGCAGAAAAAATGGCGGACAAACTGAGTAACTACTTTGCATCAGTCTTCACTGTGGAAGACACTCACAGTTTGATGGATGTTCCAGGTGTCAGGGAGCATTACATGTGTGAAATTATCATTACTAGGGAAAAGGTTCCTGGGAAACTGAAAGGTCTGTATGTAGATAAGTCACCTGGACCAGATGGTGTACACCCCAGGGTTCTGAAAAAGGTGACTGAAGAGATTGTGGAGGAATAAGTAATGATCTTTCAAGAATCACTAGATTCCGAAATGGTTCTGAAAGACATTAAAATTAAAAATGTCACTCCACTCTTCAAGAAGGGAGAGAGGCAGAAGAAAGGAAGCCTGACCTCAGTGGTTGGGAAGATGTTGGAGTCAACTGTTAAGGATGAGGTCTCAGGTTACTTGGAAGCACATGATAAACTAGGCCGCAGTCAGCAAGGGTTCCTCGAGGGAAAATCTTGCCTGACAAACCTGTTGTATTTCTTTGAAAGAATAACAAGCAGGATAGACAAAGGCAATTTGGTTAATGTAGTGTATTTGGATTTTCGAAAGGCCTTTGACAAGTTGCCACACCTGAGGTTGCTTAAAAAGCTACGAACCCATGGTATTACAGGAAAGAATCTAGCATGGATAAAGCAGTGGCTGACTGGCAGGAAGCAAAGAGTGGAAATAAAGGGAGCCTTTTCTGGTTGGCTCCAGAAAAGTAGCTAACTAGTAGACACTAGTGGTGTTCTACAAGTGTCTGTGTTGGGACTGATTCTTTTTACATTCTATGTCAATGATTTGGATGATGGAATTGATGGCTTTGTTGCAAAGTTTGCAGACAATATGAAGATAGGTGGAGGAGCAGGTAGTTTTGAGGTAGTAGAGAGACTACACAAGGACTTCGACAGATTTGGAGAATGGGCAAAGAAGTGGCAGATGGAATACTGTGTCTGGAAGTGTATGGTCATGCACTTAGGAAGGAGAAATTAAAGATTTGACTATTTTCTGAATGGAGAGAAAGTACAAAACTCTGAGGCACAAAAGGGATTTTGAAGTCCTTGTGCAGGATTCCCTAGTTTGCAGGTTGAGTCTGTGGTGAGGAAGGCAAATGTGATGCTAGCATGCGTTTCAAGAGGACTAGAGTATAAAAGCAAGGAGGTAATGTTGAGACTTTATAAAGCACTGGTGAGGCCTCACTTGGAGTATTGTGAGTAGTTTGGGGTACCTCATCTTACAAAGGATTTGCTGAAACTGGAAAGGGTTCAAAGGAGGTTCATGTAAACAGCTTAGCATATGAAGAGCGTTTGATGGCTCTCAGTCTGTATTCACTGGAATTTAGAAGAATGAAGGATGACCTAATTGAAACCTATCGAATGGTGAAAGGCCTTGATAGAGTGGATGTGAAGAGGATGTTTCCTATGGTGGGATTATTGAAGACCAGAGAAAACAAGCTCAAAATAGAAGGGCATCCTTTTAGAACAGATATGAGAAGGAATTTCTTTAGCCAGAGAGTGGTTAATCTGTGGAATTTGTTCCCACAGGCAGCTGTGAAGGCCAAGTCTTTATGTATATTTAAGGCAGAGGTTGATAGATTCTTGATGGGTCAGGGAATGAATGAATATGGGGGTGGAGGAGGAGGCAGGAGATTGGGGCTGAGAGTAAAATGGATCAGCCATGATGAAATGGTGGAGCAGACTCTAAGGGCCAAATGGCCTAATTCTTCTCTTATATCTTATGGTCAGAAAGATGTCTGAAATGAAGTCATTTCTGAAAATTACCAGAGGGAACGGAGCAGATGTGTTTGCAATTCCTTCATGTCAGGCATTTCTCTATTACCTTGAAAACTCAAAATATTTAACCTAACATGAACTCTGAACAGACACTTCGTGGCTACTTTATTAGGTACACCTGTACGATAATGTATTTAGTCAGCCAATCACATGGAGGCAGCCCACGTTTACAGAACTGGTCTAAAGGTTCAGTAGTTGCTCACACCAAACATCAGAATGGGTAGGAATGTGATCGAAGTGACTTTGATCATGTAATGATTGTTGGTGGAAGATGGGGTGGTCTGAGTATCTCAGAATTTGCTGATCTCCTGGGATTTTCATGTTCAATAGTCACTCGAGTTTATGGAAAATGGTGCAAAAAGTAATAAAAACATTGAGGAAATGGCAGTTCTGTGGGTGAAAATGCCCTGTTAATGAGAGGTCAATGTCTAGAATGGTTCAAGTTGATAGGAAGGCAACAGTAACTCATATAACCACACATTCGAACAGTGGTGTGCAGAAGCGCGCCTCTGGATGCACATGTTGAACCTTGAAGTGGATGGGCTACATCAACAGAAGACGACACCGGGTTCCACTCCTGTACCTAATAAACTAGCCACTGAGTGTAAATGTCATGTTGAGATGGAGCATTCTTGAGAGAGAGAGAGAGAGAGAGAGGTGATGCACAAGTCCAATTTATAAAATATAGTCCATTTGTGGATTGTGATTTTCCTGGAACCAGTGTACCCTTTCCAACTAAAAGACAGCTTCATCCAAACAAATATGTTTTTTTAAAGATCATATTTTGTGCATTTTGTTAGGAGATGGGACTTTAATGGTAGGAATGTTCACAAAATAAAGCATGTTGGATCTTATCCCAAGAATGTGCCTCAATCCTGACCTTAAAGATAATCACCTCAGTGTGACTATTACATTTCACATTACAGTAATCTTACCATGGTGCTTTATGAAGAACAAGCATCACTCAGAAATTTAGTGGTATTTGTTCTCATATTTTCAAACAATCTTTCTTCATTATAGTTGCAGAGGAATTTGCCAATTTCAGGGCAATTTTGCAATATGCTTTGCTCTGAACTCATCTATTCTATAACTAAACCCAGGTTACAAAGCTGAAAGACCATATCCAATGTGCCAGCCAACTGAATGTACGTCAGTTGTATTTACAAACCCCACCACAGTCAATCTGCTAAGTTAAGCAGACAGCAAATGTGCTGTAACTGCATTTCACTTCCTTTTTGATTAACTTATGTCTGAAAAGCCCTCTGTAAAAACATCTGGTATATGCCAAAAGTGAGAGGTCTGTCATCTTATCATTATCTGGTGAGACTGTGGCGCGCTTGGACACAGCAGTCAAGCAAAGGTGCTGCCATCTTTTTTAATGATCACAAGCCACTGCTAAACCTTAAGAACTTCAGGTACTGCAGTTCTACCCCATCACTAGTTGCACGTTGGCAGAGGAGCTGAACCTGCTGTGTTTCTGCCTGCTATAGAGTGGTGCAGAGTTGACCAGACATAAATACCCATTAATACAGCTAATCGAAACAGATACTCCTTTGGGGCCAAGATGCAAAATACACCACAAGGTACATATAGCACATGTAAGTTAGCAGTTTAAAAATTATTCTAAAGTGATTACTTCCTTAACATAAATACTGAGGATAGGTGTAGGTTTAGGTGAAGTTTGAGCCCTAAAGAGTTCACATGGAGAATAATGTGCATTTTGAGAAAAGTCATTAAAAATATAAAGCAGAAGTTAAAAAGTGCAAAAAGCAGCCAGCATAGGTGTGAATATTTTCATTACAATATCATGTATTGGAGAAGTAAAATGTTTGGATAAATTGCTCACCCCTTTAGCTTCATCATCTCCTGCATCTATTTGACCAAGATCTGGAATCCATGCTAAAATGTTAACATCACTGCCACCACTATAAAGCTCCTGAAAAGAAAGAAATTCATTTTGTAGTATATATCTGAAGACCAGATTTCAATAGTTACTGGTATTACAAAGCACAATTTTTCTAACGCATTTTTTTCAACAAATTAATTCTTCTTGGGCTTCCCAGCGGGTAGAGGTACAGATGTTAACTGGTGATTCAATGACAAACTCTGCCATCGTCATCAGGGATGATGCCTGGACGTGTCTTGCCTAGTGGCATTTCTACCCACATTATCCTTTCCTCCAGATTGGATAATTCTCACCCAATCAGGTTTCTGCTGCCCTACCTCGTTTTCAATCGAATTCCAGTTCTTCATCTTTGTTAATTTAATTTGATTTCAATGGCTTCCTTCACCAGGTGGTCCCAAAAGCCACTGGTGCGGCACAGCAGTTTTGTGTCGTTGAAGTCAATCCTACAGCCATTGCAAATGTAATGTTCTACTGCTGACGATTTCTCGGGGTAACCCAAACAGATACACCTCCTGTGCTCGATGCGGGTTTCCACCATGCGTCCCATCTGGTTGATATACGCTGCTCTGCATTCACAGGGAATCCTGTAAACGACAGCTGACCTGAGTTCCAGGTCATCTCTGACCCACACAAGTTGTGATTTAAGCTTCCTTACGGGTTTGTGGATGGTATTAATCTGGTATTTTTTCAGGATTCTGGCAATTCTTCTGGAAGTCATGGAAATATAGGTAAGACAGGCAGTAACAACAGGTTCTTCCTTGTTGTTAGGTTTCCTGGTTTTCCGTCAACTCTTTTGAGGGCCTGATTGATTCCCTTCACCTTGTAGCCATTCTGTAGGAATGTTGTGCAGAATTCTCTTACCTCCTCATGGAGACTCTCCAGGTTCGAAATGGTTTTCGCACAGTTAATCAAAGTAAAAAGAACCGCTGTACTTTGGGAGGCATGATGGTGGCTATAATTGTTGAGATATAAATCCATGTGAGTGGGTTAACAATGGATACCATATCCAAGGCTACCATCCGGTTTCCATCGTATTAGATTGTCCAGGAACGGGAGGCAAGCATTCTTCTCCATCTCCATCGTATACTGAATCCCTGATGAAGATGGCAGAGTTTGTCACCGAAAAGTCGGTTAAAATTGATATCTGTACCGGGCTGGAAGCCTGAGAAGAGTTTATTTGTCATGTACGCCAGGAAATCCTTTTCATATTTTATTTTAATTTAAAAAGAAATAGAGAAGGGCAATTTACATTTAAAGTTGTCATTTCATTGTTTTCACTTCACAAAAGAACTGGCATTTATTTCCCTCTATACAGAGTACATTGCATCACTGGGAGAAATGACTACATCTGGCAGGAAAAGGAACTGAATTAATTTTTGCAGGGGTACAACTGTAACTCAGAAAATGATACCAATTATGCAATTTCAATCACTGTCACAGAAAGTGAACATTAAAATCAGTATCATGTATCTGGAAATCTGAAAATAGAAAATGCTGGAAGCATTCAGCAAATTAAGATATTTAGTCTAGCTCCTGTAAGGACTCCATTCCATTCTCTTGGTCCTTCCATCTACTTTAATAATGAGAAGGTGCTCCTTCTTCCCAAACCATGGCTCCCCCTCTACTACAGTAGAACACAGAAGAACAGGAAGAGGCCTTCAGCCCAAGGTATGTGCTGAACATGATACCAAAATAAAACCAATGGCCTCCGCCTGCACATGATCCATTCTCTGCATACTCACCTGCTCTTGAACAAGACTATAACATCTGCTTCCACCATCAACCTGGCAACAGGTTCTAAGCACCTGACACACTTAGTGTAAAACAAAACTTGCCCACACACATCCTTTTAAGCTTTCCCCTTTTTATCTTAAAGCCATTCAACATTTCTACCCGGTATAGACCTCTCATAATTTTATAAACTTATATCCGGTTTCCCCCTCAGCCTCCAATGCTGCATGGAAAACAATTCAAGTTTGTCCAACCTTTCCTTTTAGCTAATCTCTCTAATCCAGGCAGCATCCTGGTAAACCCCTTCTGAACTGTCTCCAAAGCATCCACGTCCTTCCTGTAATGTTGTGACCAGTTGTAAAGTTTTTACAACTGTATCATGGCTTCCTGGCAGTTACACTCTATGCCTGAGTGATGAAGGCAAGCATGCCATGCACTTTCTTTACTATTCTATCTACTTGTGTTGCCATTTTTAACAAGGTATGGACTTGCACCCTCAGAACCTTCTGTACGTTAATACTGTTAAGGATCCTGCTATTCATTGTATTCTTTTCCTTTACGTTTGATCTTCTAACAAACAACACCTCACAACTGGCTAGATTACAGTTCATCTGCCATTTCCCCAGCCATAACTGTAACTGATCTATTTCCTGCTGTATCCTTTAATGACTTTCTACGTGGTCCATAGCTCCTCCTGCTTGTGTGATATCTGCAAACATACTAACCCACCTACATTTCATCCAACTCATTTATATTTCACAAACCAGAGGTCCCAGCACTGTTCACCTCAAAAGACTACATACTGGTCACAGATCCCCAGCCAGAAGAACACTTCTCTGTCTACCTTCTGTCTTCTATGGGCAAATCAATTCTGAATCCAACTACCAATTAACTGTAGCTCTTAATTTTCCTTATCAACTTCCCTGAAGGACCTTGTGAAATATCTTACCAAAGTCTATTGACTTCCCAAGCCTCATCAAACACCTTAATCAAAAAAGTCAGTCAAGATTGAGAGACATGACTCGCCCAGCACAAAACTATGCTGACTGTCCCTAATTAGCCCACGTTCTTCCAAAAGTAAGACGGATCTTTAAGGATCCTCTTCAATAGTTGCCCTACCACTGACACGAGGCTCTTAACAAATAAAACATGTCCTGAAGAAAGATGTTGCCCCAAAATGTCAACCGTTTATTCATTTCTATAGATGCTGCCTGACCTGCTGAGTTCCTCCAGCATTTTGTGTGTGTGTGTGTGTGTGTTGTGTTATGTTGCTTTGGATTTTCAGCAACTGCAGAGTTTCTCATGTTTATGTTATTAAGTATATCTGATTAAACCTGATTCTGGTATACCCAAATATTTGGCTCCCAGTCCTCCACAGCCATCTATGCCAATGAATTCTACAGATTAACCACCCTCTGGCTAAAGAAATTCCTCCTCATCTCTGTTCTAAGGGCACTTCCTTCTATTCTGAGGATGTGCCCTCTGGTCCTAGACTTTCCTATGGCAGGAGACATCCTTTCCATATACACTCGTTCTAGGCCATTCAATATTCAAAAGGTTTTATGAGATACCCCCCTTCATTCTTCTAAACTCCAGAAAGTACAAGCACAGAGCCATCAAAAGTTCTTCATGTGTTAACCCTTTAATTCCTGGAATAATTCTTGATAACCTCCAATGCCAGCACAGCCTTTTGTAGATAAAGGGCACAAAACTGCTCACAATACTCAAAGTGTGGTCTGACCAATGCCTTATAAATCCTCAGCATTACAAGTCAAGTCAAGTCACTTTTATTGTCATTTCGACCCTAACTGCTGGTATAGTACATAGTAAAAATGAGACGTTTTTCAGGACCATGGTGTTACATAACACAGTACAAAAACTAGACTGAACTACATAAAAAAACAACACAAAGAGAAAAAAACAGCTACACTAAACTACAGACCTATCCAGGACTGCATAAAGTGCACAAAACAGTGCAGGCGTTACAATAAATAATAAACAGGGCAATAGGGCAGTAAGGTGTCAGTCCAGGCTCTGGGTATTGTGGAGTCTGATGGCTTGGGGGAAGAAATTGTTACATAGTCTGGTCGTAAGAGCCCGACTGCTTCAGTGCCTTTTCCCAGGAGGGAGAAGAGTTTGTATGAGGGGTGCATGGGGTCCTTTATAATGTTGTTTCTTTGCGGATACAGTGTGTAGTGTAAATGTCAATGATGGTGGGAAGAGAGACCCCGATGATCTTCCTGGCTGACCTCAGTATCCGCTGCAGGTTCTTGCAATGAGATGATGCAATTTCTAAACCAGGCAGTGATGCAGCTGCTCAGGATGCTCTCAATACAACCCCTACAGAATGTGATGAGAATAGGGGGTGGGAGATGGACTTTACTCAGTCTTTGCAGAAAGTAGAGACGCTACTGGGCTTTCTTTGCTATGGAGCTGGTGTTGAGGGAGCAGGTGAGATTCTCCGCCAGGTGAACACCAAGAAATCTGGTGCTCTTAACGATCTCTACCGAGGAGTTGTCAATGTTCAGCGGGGAGTGGTTGCTCTGTGCCCTCCTGAAGTCAACAACCATCTCTTTTGTTTTGTTCACATTCAGAGACAGGTTGTTGGCTCTGCAACAGTCTGTTAGCCGCTGCACCTCCTCTCTGTAAGCTGACTCGTCGTTCTTGCTGATGAGACCCACCACTGTCGTGTCATCGGCGAACTTGATGATGTGGTTCGAGCTGTGTGTTGCAGCACAGTCATGGGTCAGCAGAGTGAACAGCAGTGGACTGAGCATACAGCCCTGGGGGGCCCCCGTGCTCAGTGTGAATGTGTTGGAGATGCTGCTCCCAATCCAGACTGACTGAGGTCTCCCAGTCAGGAAGTCTAGGATCCAGTTGCAGAGGGATGTGTTCAGGCCCAGTAGGCTCAGCTTTCCAATCAGTTTCTGAGGGATGATTGTGTTGAATGCTGAACTGAAGTCTATGATCACCATCTGAACATATGTGTCTTTTTTGTCCAGGTGGGTTAGCGACAGATGGAGGGTGATGGCAATGGCATCGTCTGTTAAGTGGTTGGGACGGTATGCGAGCTGCAGGGGGTCCAGTGAGGGGGGCAGCAGGGTCTTGATGTGCCTCACGATGAGCCTCTCAAAACACTTCATGATGATGGATGTGAGTGCAACGGGACGGTAGTCATTGAGGCAGGACACTGAAGACTTCTTCGGCACAGGGACGATGGTGGTGGCCATGAAGCACGTTGGAATGGTGATGCTGCTCAAAGAGATGTTGAAGATGTCAGTGAGAACATCTGCTAGCTGGTGGATTCACTGGGCTTTGCCCCTCTGATGGCCTGGGACACTTTGGCCCTTGCTGTTGTTACAGCTGCCTTGTTGCCTGCTCTGAAGGCGGAGTCGCGGGACCTCAGCAGCACACGCACCTCCGCGGTCATTCATGGCTTCTGGTTGGCACGTATAGTGATGGTCTTGGACAGAGTAACATCATCAATGCACTTGCTGATGTAGCTGGTCACTGATGCTGTGTACTCCTCTAAGTTAGTAGAGTCGCCATTGGTTGCAGCCTCCCTGAACATGTGCCAGTCAGTGTGCTCAAAGCAGTCTTGAAGAGCAGAGATGGCTCCTGCTGGCCAGGTTTTCACCTGCTTCTGAACTGGTCTGGAGCGCCTGATGAGCGGTCTGTATACTGGGATTAGCATAACAGAGATCTGGTCTGAGTATCCGAGGTGGGGGCGGGCGTCTGCCCGGTATGCTTTGGGGATGTTTGTGTAAACCAGGCCCAACGCGTTCTCCCCTCTCGCTGCAAAGTCCACATACTGATGGAATTTGGGGAGCACTGACTTAAGGTTTGCGTGGTTAAAATCACCGGTGACAACAAACCGACCATCAGGGTGTGTGTTCTGCAGTTCGCTAATAGCCCTGTACAGTTCACAGACGCCTCCTTAGCATTAGCGCTGGGGGGAATGTACACAGCGAATATAAGGACAGAGGTGAATTCCCATGGCAAATAAAATGGTCTGCATCTAACAGCCACAAACTCCACTAGCGATGAGCAGAGTCTGGAAACCAGCACAGAGTTCTTACACCATTCCGTGTCGATGTAAATACACACGCCACCACCATGAGTCTTACCGGAGAGAGCTGCATCCCTGTCCGCTCAAAACAAGGCGAGCCCGTCCAGCTGAATGGCAGCGTCCGAAATTCCACCAGTGAGCCATGTTTCTGTGAAAACATGTGCAGAGCAGACTCTGTACTCCCTCCAAGTATTTCGTTGGAGTCGGATGTAGTCCAATTTATTGTCCAGGGAGCGGACATTGGAGAGCAGAATGGACGGGAGAGCCGGCTGGCTAGGGTTTGCTTTTTGCCTGGCACGGACCCCTACCCGGTTGCCTCGCTTCTGCTTCCTCGCACATCGCTTATGACGTCTCCATCTCCGGCTACCAGCATTAGGCGAGTCCGAGGATTGTAGGCCCATTCCCCTCAGCAAGCTGAGGTCGTGTAATTTGACCAGCAGATCTTTGTGAAGGTTTGCTTTTGGGCCACCTGTGTATTGTAGTAGTATCTGGCCATGGTAGATAGTCGCACTGTTATCCATGTACCCTAATCAAAAGTTGTGTATTCAAACTTAATTAGAAAATTAAATTAAAGTAACACCATGTCTGAAAGGCCGCTGCTGCCATGCTGTGCCGCCTCATGGGGATCCTTGCTTTTACACTCTAGTCCTCTCTAAATGAATACTGAAATTGGATTTGTCTTCCTTACCACCAACTCAACCTGAAAGTTGACATTTAAGGAATCCTGCATGAGGACTCCCAAGACCCTTTGAACTTGATTTTTGAATTTTCTCCCCATTTAGAAAATACTCAATGCTGTATATTCCATCTGCCACTTCTTTGCCCATTCTCCTAATCTGTACAAATCCATCCACAGACTCCCTACTTCCTCAACACTACTTGCCCCTCCTTATTTTCATATTTTCCAGAAACTTGGCCACAAAAGCACCAACTTCATCATCTAAATCAATAAAATACAATTTGAAAAGACCTGGTCCCAACACTGACCCCTGCAGAACAGCATTCGTCACTGACAGCCAACCAGAAAGACCCCCTTTATTCCCAAACTTTGCCCTCTATCAGTCAGCCTATTTTCTATCCATGCTTCTACCTTTCTTGTAATGCTTTGGACAGTTATCTTGTTTAACAGCCTCCATGTGCGGCATCTTATCAAAGGCCTTCTATAAATTCAAGTAAGCAACAACCTCTGATTCTCCTTTGTCTACCCTGCCTGTTACTTTCTTAAAGAATTTCAAAAGATTTGTCAGGTAATCTTTCCCCTTAAGGAAACCATGCTGACTTTGGCCTATTTTATCATGTGCTTCCAAGTACCCCGAAACCTCATCATTAATAATGGATTCCAACATTTTCCCAAGCATTGAAGTCAGGTAACTGGCCTATTATTTCCTATTTTTGTCTCCCTTCCTTCTTAAAAAGTGGAATGACATTTGCAATTTTCCAGTCATCTGGAACCATTCCAGAATCTGGTGATTCTTCAAAAGTCATTAGTAATGCCTCCAGAAACTCTCCAGCTACTTTGTTCGGAACCCTGGGTGTAGTCCATCTGGTTCAGTTGACTTATCTACCTTCAGACATTTCAGCTTCCCAAGCACCTACTCCTGAGTAATAGAATAGAAGTGATAGTAATACAATCACTTCTGCCCAGACACACTCAAATTTCTGGCATGCTTCTGTTATCTTCCAGAGAGAAGACTGATGCAAAATACTTATTAAGTTCATCTGCAATTTCTTTGTCTCCCCTTATGACCTCTCCAGTGTCATTTTCCAGCAGTTCGATATCCATGTATGCCTCTCTTTTGCTCTTTATATATCTGAAAAAAAACTTTTGATATCCTCTTTTATAGTAATGGCTAGCTTTCTCTCATATTTCATTTTATCTCTTCTTACTGCTTTTTTTAGTTGCCTTCTATTGGTTTTTAAAGGTATCTCAATCTCTAACGTTCCACTAATTTTAGCAATATTATACGCTCTCTCTTTTTGCTTTTATGCAGACTTTGACTTTTCTTATTACCACGGTTGCCTCTCTTTAGAATAGTTCTTTGGGAAGTATCTATCATGGACTTTCTGAATTGCTGCCAGAAACACTAGCCATTGCTGTTTTACCATCATGCCTACTAGTGTCGCCTTTCAATCAACTTCAGTTAGGTTCTCTCTCACACCTTTGTAGTTGCCTTTACTCCACTGTAATAGTGATACATCTGATTTTAGCTTCTTCCTCTCAAACTACAAGGTGAATTCTAACATATGATGATCCCTCAATAACATGGGATAAATTCTACCAGACCATTGGGATTTACCTACCTTAGTGTAACACAAGAGACCTAATATCAGTTCCTTCTTGATGCCCTGGAATAGGAAAGACCCCACACTGATCTCACAATCCTCAAAATATTTCCCCTTTGAGTAAACTGATGCAAAATTCTCATTTAGTCCTCCACCAACGTCCTGCAGCTCCAAACATAAATTCTCTCTTTCATCCTTGAGCAGTACTCCATTCTTCTTTGTTACCCTCTTTCTTTTAATGTAGATAGAAAATGCTTTGGGTTCTCTTTTTGATCCTACTTGCCAAGAACATTTTATGTTCTCTTTTGTCCCTCATAATTCCTTGCCTGAGTTCTTTCCAGCCTTCTTCGTATTTCTCAATAGCCTCGTCTAACTTCAGCTTCTGAAACTACACAAGTTTCCCTTTTTTGACTAAATTTACAACCTCTCTTGTCATCCAAGGTTCCCTTATCTTTCTATCCTTGTCCTTCCTTCTTACTAGAACATACCTATCATGTACTCTGTGAAATTAACCTTTACAAACCCTCCATATGTCAGATGTGAACTTATACAATAACAGCTGCTCCCAATTTCCTCTGTCATTCTCCGAGAATATGCCCCAGCCCAACTTATTACATTCTTAAGTACCTTAAAACTAAATGATATGTAATCAATATGCACTCCCACCAAAACTGCAATGACATGGCCAGCCTGGTTTTCCAATATGGAATAGTCCTTCCTCTAGTTAGACTATCCATATCCAGTTTCCAAGAAACTCTCTCAGATGCTCTGAGCAAGTTCTCCAATAGAGAACTTAAATTCTCCCACAGTGAATGCATATTTCTTCCTTCTGATCTCTTACCCATACAATTCAGCCCTCCAGTATGTCCTCTCTAAGTGCAGCTGTGCTATTCTCCTTAATTAGTAATGTAGCTCTTCCATCTCTTTTACTTCCCTCTATATCACGCTGACAGAGCCCTCATCTGTTTCCTGCACTCCACCTCCTACTCCTAGCTACAGTAAGAGTTGAGTTCCCCTGGTCTTCACATTCCACTCTATCAGCCTTCTACAGATACAATCCATAGTTTCTGCCACCTTCAATGAGATTCTAACAATAGATGTGTGTTCTCCCTCTCCCTCGTTCATTGTTATGAAGGAATCAAATCTTCCCTGACTTGTTTTGCCCATTCATTTCCATCAACCATACCCCTTCTCTACACTCTGCCATGTAGTTACAGAAGTGCAACTTTACATTGCTCCTTTACATTGTCCTTTCCTACCACTCAAGTCCCAGAGCAACTGTTCCATGTCAAACTGTGATTCACTTGCCCTTCTTTCAATATTGTGTATTCATTCGGTGCTCATCCGGATTAGAGAAATCTAATGCAGATTGGTTTGCAAAGCACTTGCAGTCACCCACAAGAGCTTCTAGTTACCCAGTTACCTGTTATTTTAATCCTCCATCGTACGCTCAGTCTGACCTATTTGAGATTAGTCCCCTACACTGTTAAAACAAACTGCAATATATGCTTGAGGAACAGCACCTCATCTTTTGCCTGAGTACATTGTAGCCTGGCAAACTCAAAGTAGATTTTCAGGTAATTAATTTCCTCAGAACTGGTCAATAATTCTGTGATATTGGTTCAGATTTTCCTTTAACTGTGAGCACAGTCTACCCTGTTGAGCAAAGTCTGACAGCCCTGCATTTTGTGACTTTTATGTTCCTTTGTTTGTATTCTAATTCTCAAACTGCCCCTTTTTCATAACTTTTAGAGTCCTTTGTTCAAATGTCCATTTAAACTTTTGATGGAATGATCTTCGTTACATCCTACGTATTTCCACTGCAATTATAACCTTACGTTGTCAGAAATATTTCCTGTGTCCTCCTCTGTAGTGTCTGCACTTGAAACCAACTTGTTTTCTCTCTTTTCCAGTTCTAACAAAAAGAACTTCGATCTTAAATGTTAACACCTTCTTTCCCCAGCTCACCACAGCAGATGGTTACAGCAAAATGTAGCAGCTCCTAAAGTGTTAGATACTGCTGGTCACTTGTCAAGAACTTCTCTGGCTCTGGTCAGAAGATAGGGTTGGTTGAAGTATCATCAGGTCTTTGGAAGTGCAGAAGAAGGATGCCTAGAAAGTGGGGCCTTAGCAGGTGGATGGGCAGAGGAGATATTGAAGGTAGATACTGTAGACTATAGCTCCATGTCCAGAACTTAAAATTTTGTGGAACTTAGGCTCCAGAGTTTGGTTACACCTACTCCACAAAGATCCCTCTAAAAAGGATTGCTTCACAAACAGCAATATGATGAAAACATGACTGTTATAGGAGTGCCCAATGACAAAAAATATTTTCTAGGAATTCCTTTGTAGTCAATGGTGTATTATATCGAAAACAAAGATGATTAGCTATATCTCTTTCGTCTAAGAACAATGAAGACACGGGATACTTATGCAGCTATATTTCCTTCTCTATTGTATGAAAAGAAAAATTGAATTATAAAGAAACTTGCAAGTTTTGTTTCTTCATCTGCTTACTCTCAAAAAATGGCCTATTTGATTTCTGAAAAATTGCTTAATGGAATATATGCAAGTAGTGATTTTCAGTAAGAATATATTCCCAACCCTTGTTCAATAATCCCTAATAGACTAGAAATGACACCCAAGCAAAATGGAAACTACGGTTATCTTATATTACTGTATGAAAATAATCAGTATCCTTGACCTTGAACGACTGGAATTTAATTCAGTTATTAGCTAGAGATCTTATAATAATAGCATTGAAGAAAACACTAAGAAATTTACTTACTTGGAAGTAAGACTGGAATGTGCAGCAGTTTACATAATTATAATGCCCCCTGAGTTCAGTTAGCAATTGTCCTGCATAGATATCATAAACTGCAATACAAGAATCGACTGGGACAAACACAAAATCTGGACTGCAACCACTGGACACCGTGAACTTGAGATTCTTTCGACTTCCATTGCAAACTCTTCCATAGTTCACCTGTAAGCATTAATCTGAAGTTACTTTTAGAAATAGTTTCAATTTTGTAACTTTTCACATTTTAATTATGTTGTGGCTAAATTGCAAAATCTACTGTGCTAGAAAAAGAATACATTTACTCAAGTCCTGTCTGTTTTCATTTTGCACACTAATTCCTGGTCAAAAGCTCTATGAAAGTCCAACACCATTTAACAGTCCTCAATTATACTTACCCATTAGAAACACCTTTTGAGTTTATAGAATATAGAAAACCTTTGGCCCACAGTGCTGTGCTGAACACGTACTTACTTTAGAAATTACCTACGGTTACCCATAGGTAACTATTTTTCTAAGTTCCATGTACCTATCCAGGAGTCTCTTAAAAGACCTTATCATATCTGCCTCCACCATCGCCAGCAGCCCATTCCACGCACTCAACACTCTCTGCGTAAAAAACTTACCCCTGACATCTCCTCTGTACCTACTTCCAAGTGCGTTAAAACTGTGTCCTCTCGTGCTAGCCGTTACAGCCCTGGGAAAAAGCCTCTGACTATCCACACAATCAATCAATGCCTCTCATCATCTTATACACCTCTATCAGGTCACCTCTCATCCTCTGACGCTCCAAGGAGAAAAGGCTGAGTTCACTCAACCTTATCTTATAAGGTATGCTCCCCAATCCAGGCAACATCCTTGTAAATCTCCTCTGCACCCTTTCTATAGTTTCCACATCCTTCCTGTAGTGAGGTGACCAGAACTGGGCACAGTACTCCAAGTGGGGTCTGACTAGGATCCTATATGGTTGATAAAGGCCAATGTACTGTATCCTTTCTTAACCACTGAGTCAACCTGTGCAGCAGTTTTGAATGTCCTATGGACTCAGACCCCAAGATTCCTCTGATCCTCCACACTGCCAAGTGTCTTACCATTCATACTATATTCTGCCAACATATTTGACCTACCAAAATGAACCACCTCACAATTATCTGGGTTGAACTCCTTCTGCCATTTCTCAGCCCAGTTTTGCATCCTATCAATGTCCCACTGTAACCTTTGACAATTCTCCACACTATCCACAACACCCCCAACCTTTGTGTCATCAGCAAGTTTATTGTGATAATTGTTTATTGGCCAGAATTCAATTTTTGATCTAATACATGTTAATCCTTACCAAATTATAACAGTATTTCATCTTCAGACATCATTTCTTATTCCTTCTGGTACATTGTAGTGATGAATTTTAAAATTACCATTCAAGTCCTTTTTTAACTGTATCTCTTTTGTTACCCCTGTGGAAACTAATTCCTCACTATCACCACAAAGTTACAGGTTCTTTCATATCCATTTTTATCTGCACAATTTGGTTGCAATGGTGCTTTAATTTGTAGTTAGAACTTCCACAATACAATTCAGTTTTACCTCAGATAAATGACTGGCTTATAAATTATTGTCTCTATCCCCTCAGATTCTCAGAAATCTGTACAGTTTTATGTCAAATCCAGATTTTCAGCAAGCTTCACCTTTTTTCCCCATTGTAGACATCTTTAAGTGGTTCCTTAAGAAGGCAGCATCTATCATTAAAGATCTTCACAATCCAAGACAACCCCTCTTAGCTTTACTTGAGGAGGTAGAGGAGCCTGAAGTTCTTACATGTTAAAACAGCTTCTTCCCTTCCACCATCAGATTTCTGAAGGGTCCATAAGTGCTACCTCATTTTTGTCTATTGCTTTATTTATTTATTTTTGTAACTTAAGGTATTTTTTTATGTCTTGGACTGGACTGCTGCTGCAAAACAACAAATTTCAGTGATAATAAATCTGATACTGATTCCTTGGCTGTCACAAATAATGCCAAATATTTATAATCTAGTAACATTGCTCTTGTAATAACTATATTTACTTTTTGCGGAACACACGAGGAATGTTTAAAGGTAGAACAGAAAGCTTTTCAAAGTTCCTATGCCACATAAAATCGCTGCAACATTTTACTAAAATGAGCAGTAGATGATTGTTACTTTGCATCAGCAGCTCAAAGGGACACATAGCTTGACAGCATAATACATCCTTTGGTCTACTGTGTCAATGGTGACCATTGTGTATCTATACAAATGCCACCTGCCTACATTACTTTCATTAGCACTTTATGCCATGCTCATGTGAGTACATGCCTACAAGCATCTTAAATGTTGTTACTGTTCCTGCCTCTACCATCTCCTCTGGCAACTCATTTCATTCCTTGTGTGAAAAATTCACCCCTCGGATCCTCTTCAAACCACTTCCCTCTCACCTTAAACCCATTCTCTCTAATTTTAGCCATCACTACCATGGGAAACAGGTTCTGGCTATCTAAGATTGGCCTATATGGCTTATAGCTGTCAGCAATTATCTACTTAAACAGGATGAGAAACTGATAGCCAGTGGCTCCAGAAAGTCTGAGGAAGATTTGGATTTCCATGAAAGTGCAGCTAAGCACAGAAATCTGAAATGCTTTGAAGGTCACAATGAACCCAGGGAAAACAGGCACAGAGAGAGCAACCCATTTGCTTGAGTCTTTGACTGTGTAGAAAAGCAAGAACGGGTAAGTGCTTTACTAATTTGCTTAAAAAAAGCCTTTTTCACAAGATCACAAATACCAATCCATTGGGAAGGTAAATAGTGGCTGTTGAATCTTTAAACTTCTCTACCCTGGGAGACTGTGGAGGTTCAGTCATTAATTGCATTCCACACTGACATCAAAAAAAATCTAGTGAGAAGAGGAGTCAAGAAATATGAGACAATGGCAAGAGACAAAAGATTAATCATGATGTTATTTAATGGAGGAGCAATTTTGAAGGGACAAATTCTTATTTCTTATGTTATTCTGGTGTGACTGCATTGAGAAGGTTGTTTCACAGATATTGTCACACTATAGAATCATGACGATCAACTAATATCTCAGATTTCTTCATCCGTGGGTACTTCCTATTCCACCACCATCAAGTCATTTCTAAAGGACTAGTGAATTTCTAGCATTTCCTACCTTCCATTATGTGTAGTTCCTTTTATATTTTATTGTCATTTTGAGTGTTGTATTTTAGAATTAACAACCACTTAATATATTACAATTTAAGCTTTTTCAATTAGATTCATGATGTGTAGAAAATGGAAAGTACCAGTGTATTTTCCCCTGTGGAACTATTCCAGAGTCTCATGCGATCATCTGTCCCAATAGTTAAAAGATGTAGTCCGTCACTAGTAAAGCACAGGCCATTAACACGTCCATTGTGAGCAGTGTTTGCTGTCAAAGAAGAAATTATTAATGAAAACGTTATTAATATTACACCAATAATTGGTAACTGAAATTGCAAGAAAATCAGTACTACATCACAAAGAGACTAATGAAGATCAACAACGGAATCTTTAATCCATTTTTTTTCAGTGTTTCAATAATGTTCCCACTTTATTTTGATTTCCTGCATTTGCAATAGTTTTTAATTATTTAATTAAAAAGGCCTGTGATTACCATCACCTTGTGAATTTGATAATTGCAACTTGGGAGGCAGTAAAATTGCTGCAACTGGCAGAAGCAATAAGGGAATAAAATGGAGGCGATTTATTGCAACTGTTCTCCAGTTACTACTGGTGAGAAGTCCGTGTTCTGCTGTTATATTGACAGAGTCTGAATTGGAAATATGAAATATAGCAGTATGGAATAGCCTTTGTTTATTTGAGAAACTTTACATCAACAAGAGTCACTCATTACTGGAAAGGAAGGGTGCAAAAATTTAATCAACTGCACAGAAGTAACAGAATAAATCATTTGTCTTTGCTCTAGACTAAACTTGCAAGGGAAAGAGAATTACACGAGTTTGCATTAAAATGGTTAACGTAACTTATGAAGGAAAACTTTCCAAACTAATTACCTGATTCTGAAGAAGATTTAGCAATTTCACCATTGTGCTGATCAAGCACAATTAAACTCCCAGAAGCATTCCGTACATCCCAGATTCTAACTTTGCTATCAGCACTAAGAGAAAGGAAATTTGAAAGAAACTTTAGAAAAGGACATCAACAACCACTATGAAATAATGAAATAATTTTACTGAGAAATTGGCAGTCAACATCTCTTGAATCTTTCTTTCAAGAACTTCAATATGTGTCAAGTATAAGCAGATGTATGTTCAAGATTTAAGACTGCTTAACATCATTTCTAAACCACTCATTTAAAGGAGAACAAGATAATAATTATTCCATATCTGATGTAGCATATAAAAACACACTAAGATAAAAAAGATAAAAAAACACAATAAACATAAATACATAAGATAGCTTAGAAACAAAAATTGGTTTTATGAACATAAAGTGATGCTAGGTACAGGAGTGCCTGTAGATACAGGGACTCCGACAGGCAATGATAAGATAGTGCTGGTGGGATGTGAGGTGTGGTGGGGTGGGTTGGCATTGATCAGCCTTACTGCTTCAGGAAAGGATCTGTTTTTGAGTCTGTGGTCCTGGCATGGATACTACGTAGTCTCCTCCCTGATAGAAGTGAGACAAACAGTCCATGAGAAGGGTGGTTGGGATCCTCCGTGATATTGATGGCCTTTTATCTGCGTCTTTCTGTATCTACAGTATGTCCTTGATGGCTAGTAAGCTAGTGTTGGTGAAGTGTTCAGCAGTTGGACTACCTCTTATAAAGCCTTCCTGACCACATCAGAGCAGCCATAATCAGGGAGTAGAAGCAGAGCCACTTGATCAGACTTTCCAAAGTTTGGGTGTGGGGTGGCACAGTAAGCGTTCTTGATGGTGGTATAACAGTGGTCAAGTGTATTGTCATCTCTGGTTCCACAGGTGCTATGTTGGTGGTAGTCGTGCAGAAACTTCTTCAAGCTGGCTGTGTTGAACTTTTCCGAAATGATAGGGAAGACATCAGGGTGTGCAGTTTTGTAGCTGGTGATTACACTGCTCAATTCCTCCAGGGCCTGCCTGACGTTAGCCTGAGGTGGAATGTACATCGCTACCAGGATGATGGCGGAAAATTCCCATGGTGAATAAAATGGGTGGCATTTGACCGCTAGATGTTCTAGGTCGGGTGACTAGGACTGAGACAGATCCGACATGTTTGTGTGCCATGATGAGTTAATCATAAAGTATACTCCACCTCCTCTGCCTTTAAAAGACTGAGCTGTCTTTTCGGAGAATGGTAAAGCCATCAAGTTGCAGTGCTGCCCCGGAGGGTGTGAGCCATGTTTCCACAAAGCAAAGTACATAGCAGTACCTGATGTCCCTCAGGTAGAGCAATCTTGCTCTGAGGTCTTCAATTTTATTTTCCAGAGACTGTACATTCACCAGCAGGATAGTCGCCACTTAGTGACACCATCTTGAACACACAGTAAGATTATTATACTTATTTAATTCATCTTAAATTTAATTAATACGTAATTGTGCCAGAACAAATAGTGGAATAGTTTGGCGAAAAGATGTTATTAAACCTACAAGTAAGGCATCGAAAGGTTGAGCATGATGGGTTTAATGTTCTCAGTTGTGTGTATTTCAATACAAGGAGTATTGTAGGACATCAGGGCATGGCTCCACATATGGAAATATGACATTGCACTCATTACTGAGACTTAGTTACAGGAGGAGCAAGTCTGGCAGCTCAATGTTATGGGGTTCCGTTGTTTAACATGTAATATAGATGGAGGGATTTAAGGGGGGTGGTGGGGATATGAAGGGTAATGGAAAATGTCATGGCAGTGCTTAGAGAGGTCAAACTGAAGAGTTCATCCACCGAAGCTAAAAGGGTGGAAATGAGGAATAAGAAAGGGATGAACACTTTAACGGGATTTAATTGTATACCACTTAATAGTCCACGAGATATAGAGAAGCAGATTTGTATTGAGATTGCAGACTGTTGCAAGAAACCTAAGGTTGTAATAACAGATGATGTAATTTTCCACTTATTGACAGATATTCCCATACCTTATAAGGGTTGGATGGGATGAGTTTGTCACGTGTTCAGGAAATTTTCCTTAATCAATATAAAGAGGTCCCAACTAGAGGGAGTACGATACTAGATTTCCTTTTAGGAAATGAGGCAGGACAAGTAACAGAAGTTAGTGTAGGGGAATAGTTCCCATCTAGTGACCATAATGCCATTAGTTTTAATATAATTATAGAAAAGGATACCTCTCATCCTCAGGTTGGGAGTCTAAATTGGAAAAAGGCCAGTCTTGATGGTATCAAGAAGCATCTGGCAAGTGCAGATTGGGACAGGTTGTTTTCTGGGAAAGTTGTACTTGGTTAGTGGGAGGCCTTCATAAGTGAAATTTTGAGAATACATAATCTGTACTTATAGAAAATCTTGGTTTTCAAGAGATATTGAGACCTTAGTTTAAAAAAAAAGGAGATGCATAGCAGTTATAGGCAGGAAGGAGCAAATGTGATATTTGAGGAGTATAAAAAATGCAAGAGAACAATAAAGGAAATGAAGAGGGCTAAAAGGAGGCATAAGGTTGCTCTAGCACAGTGATCCCCAACCACTGGATTGGTACCGGCCTGGTAGCACATGTTTTACGGCCTGGTACTGGTCTGTGGCCCAGTGGTCCCCAATGGCATTTTTTTTTAGCAGGTTTTCCTATTTTTATGAAGCTGAGTTGCTAGCTCAACGCTCAATCCAGCATGGGTGGAAAGTGCGCAAGGGAGCCATCTGGATTTGAACTCAGGAACCTTTGCTCCGAAGTCCGGCGCTGATGCCACTACGCCACCAGCCAGCCTTTAGCAAACAAGGTGAAGGAGAATCCCAAGGAATTCTGCAGATATTTTAAGAGCAAAAGAATAGTAATGAACAAAATTGGTTCTCTGGAAGAGCAGTATAGTCATCTAGGCATGGAGGCAAATGAGAAGGGGGAGATCGTAAATGGACTTCTGCATCTGTATTTACCCAGAAGATGGACACAGTCTATAGAAGTGAAGCAAAGCAGCAGTGAGGTCATGGACTGTATACAAATTACAGAAGAGGTGTTTGCTGTTTTGAAGCAAATTAGGGTGGATAAATCTCCAGGGCCTGTAAAGGTGCTCCCTCAGACCCTGTGGGAGGTGTGTAGAGAAATTGCATGGGCCCTGGTTGAGATATTTAAATCTTCCTTAGCAACAGATGATATGCTGTAGGATTGTAGGATAGCTACTGTTGTTCTGTTGTTAAAGAAAGGTTCTAAGAATGAGCCAGGAAATTATTGGCTGTTGAGTATGATATCAGTAACGGGAAAGTTATTGTAAGGTATTCTAAGGGACCGGATATATTAGTATTTGTATAGACAAGGACTGACTAGCGATAGTCAACATGAGTTCGTGCATGGTAGATCATGCCTGACCAATCTTATAGTGTTTTTCAAGGAAGTTACCAGGAAAGTGGATCAAGGCAAAGCAGTGGATGTTGTCTACATGCACTTTAGCAAGGTCTTTGACAAGGTCCTGCATGGGATGTTAGTCAAGAAAATTCAGTCATTTGGCATTTAGGATGAAGTAGGAAGGAACAACACCTTATATCCCGTCTGGTAGCCTCCAACCTGATGGCATGAATATTGATTTCTCTAACTTCCGCTAATGCCCCTCTCCCTTTCTTACCCCATCCCTTAATTATTATTTATTATTTCCCCCCCCCCTTTTTTCTCTCTCTGCCCCTCTCACAATCACTCCTTGCCTGTTCTCCATCTCCCTCTGGTGTTCCCCTCCCCCTTTCTTTCTCCCTAGGCCTCCCATCCCATGATCCTTTCCCTTCTCCAGCTCTGTATCCCTTTTGCCAATCAACTTACCAGCTCTTAGCTTCACCCCTCCCCCTCCTGTCTTCTCATATCATTTCAGATTTCCCCCTCCCCCCACTTTCAAATCTCTATCATTTCTTTCAGTTAGTCCTGACGAAGGGTCTCAGCCCAAAACGCCGACTATATTTCTTCCTATAGATGCTGCCTGGCCTGCTGTGTTCCACCAGCATTTTGTGTGTTTTGCTTGAATTTATAAGTCTAACAGCTTGTAGAGAGCAGCTGTCCCATAGCCTGTTGGTCCTGGCTTTAATGCTGCAGTACTCTTTGCCAGATGGAAGCAGCTGAAACAGTTTACGCTTGGGGTGACTGGTGTCCCCGATGGTCTTCCAGGCCTTTTTACACACCAACAAAGGTAGGCACAACGTTGAGGGCTGAAGGGCCTTTATTATGCAACACTGCTCTATGTTCTGCTCTGATATATGACTAAATGAGTAAACATGGCAGTTAGAGGATTATTCTTTGCCAGTGTTGTGTAGCTATTAAAAGGGCAGTGACAGAGTGGAAAAATAACTGAGTTTGAATTACATTTCTGCCTGTTCATCTATTTGTGATGCTCAGTTTTCCCTTCCCCACCGGCACAGTCCAAGATGCTCAGAATGTCCCACAGTACTGCTTCAGCTATCAAATGCTTTTGGTTCTCCAGAAGTTGTAACAGATAATGAATTTTCTTAAACTTTGTATAAATCTTGTATGTTATTTTCTTTTCTTAGGGAGATACTAAGTTGAATCCATAGTCACGGTAAGTGCAGCAATCTCAGCTGGAAGTTTTATCATAACTGGCAGCTCTCTTGCTTAAGAAACACAGACAAAATAAAAATGGTTAGTCATCATACAAGGAGACATCATCAGAGCCCTGTTAATTTGTGGAGTGCCCTCTGAATGCTTGGCCTTTAAATATTTATCAATCCACTGGCTGGTCGTCATTATGGAAACTCATTTGTGATGTAGAGAGGGAGTCTCATCGCAGATATGACATCGGCCAGTTGGGGAGAAAACTATCCAAAAGGATCCATGAATATCAGCTTGTTGTAAAGTGAAATGACCAACTCTTCCTAGTCTCCACCCACTAAGGTTGAGAGGGGCACAAATTCAACTGGGCATCAGTTAAAGTCACAGCGCAAGGCAACACGCAGAATGCAAGAGTATTCCTAGAAGTGTGGTTTTCCAGGAACAATTCTGTAAACAGATATGTACATCTTGATCCTATTTATAAGCCAATGAGGGCAAAATCCCAGACTGCAATGCAAAGAGTTCGCCATACAACCAATCAGCAATGAGACTCTTTCCCTGCATCACAATTGAGTTTCCGTAATGACAACCAATCAGCTGATTGATAAGCATATAAAGGCCATACATTCGGAGAATACTTCACAAAATAACAGTGCATGGTTGAGACCTCCTCGTATGGTGACGAAATGTTTGCAAATGAATTTCCAAGGTCATAGAACAACTCAACCTAACTATCAACCACTGGAGCTACACACTTTCTGAGTTATTTCCAAAAAAATAAGAAATTCTATTTCCTAATTCTCACCATAAACTGTGATGATAGTTGTGAATATCAACTGATATGAGCAGCTAGTGCTTATCTCAGAAACCATGGTGTACAATGAAGCAGCTTTCTTCCGCTAATCAGAGATCACAGTCTATTGAACAAAGATATTATTTGGTGTTTAGCCTATGTATGACTTTATAAGCAGTAACTTTGACTTTGCATGGTAGTGAATCAGAAGCCTGTTTTACATTCTCGATTTTGTTTTCATTGACTTCAACAAAACAAAACCCTGGGAGGTGTGTAAGGGCACCATCACCCCTATTGATTTACTGCAGCATCAAAGTTATCCTAATTATCACAGAAAAAATAAATGAATGAAGAATGCCATCTGAGAAGCTGGCAAAAGAGACCATTGATAGTACGTTCATAAATTGTTATTTTGAAATCATAGTAAAAACATTAAGAAGTTTTCCAGGGATAAAAATATACTTAACAAAATAAAAATTACCTTGCTGTTACTAATACATGTTCCTGATGTGGTGACCATTTCACAGACAACACCTCACCTCTATGACCTAAGGGAGAATGGGGGTTTGGTAATTAGGGAATAACAAATGCTAAAAAGCATATAAAGCACATATATAGAGACATACAGCATGAAAATAGGCCCTTCAGTTCAGAGCCCGCACTAACCATCCACCTACATTGATACTAGACTCATTGAATTTTTCATTCTTCGTTATGGTCTATCAACTCCCCCCCCCCCCAAAGAAAAGTTCTAAAGCTCACCTAGACACGACTGGCAATTTACAGCAGATAATTATCCTATCAACCTGGGAGGAAACCAACTCACACAGGCACAAATAGAATGAGCAAATTGTAAATACACAGCACCCAAAGTCAGGATTGAACCCAGGTTTGGAGTGGTAGCGGTTCTACTCACTGCAACTACCCCAGAATGATACTTATTTAGTGAACATCAGCATGGAGAATCAGGCATTCCATGTTGCAGTCTGAAAGTGATCTAATGGATTTTATTTTTGATTTGGTCATTAGGTGCTTCTTGAATGTTAACAGTAAATTATAATTAAAATTTAAGCATATTCTTTAGCAGAAACATGGACGTCAATCAAAGCGTTTACCTTAAACTTTTGTCCCATTAACATTTGTTTTAATCACGTCAAATGATTGTCTTGGATTAATTTTTAACTGTGGCATTGAACATTTTAGATAAAGGATTATGTTTTAATTTGCACTCTCATTTCATCAGTCTCAGATGCATATAACACTGAATTTGTCTAAATGCCAAAAATCTGTTGTTGAAAATAATTTACTTTTATTATATTTGTTATTATAGTTCATAAGATACCTCTCAGTTATGTACTTTTACTAGTGTCAGTAAATCTTACAAATGAGCTGCAATTCTGAAACTTCCCGATACCACGTGCTATTCTGTTGATATGAATAATCCGCAACATTTTTTTTTCTTTCTACAGATGCTCCCTGTCATGAGGAGTACTTTATCATTGTGTTTTTGTACATGCCAACAAAATTCAACTTTAAATAATTCTGGATAAAATTAATTTGAAATCAAAGTACATCTAGTCCAATACTTACCCTGCAGAATGTGGGTGCAAGATCCAGATTTAAGATCACATAACTGTACTTTAGGATTCTTGGTACCAACTGAAACAAAGAAAACAATCACTTATCAATTATTGTTACACAATACATCAAGTCTGGTTGACTGCCAGTGACTAGTGGTGTTCCACAGGGCTTGGCGTTGGGTCCGCTACTTCTCATGTTATATAATAATCTAAATGACAGACTTGATGGCTTTGTGGATGATGCAAAGACAGATGGAGGGGCAGGCAATGTTGAGGAAGCAGGGTGTCTATGAAAGGACATGGACAGATTAGAAGAATGGGCAAAGTGTCAGATGGAATACACCATTAAGGAAGTGTATGGTCATGCACTTTGATATAAGGAATAAAAGTGTGGAGTATTTTCTAAACAGGGAGCAAATTCAAAAATCGGAGGTGCAAAGAGACTTAGGAACTCTAGAGAAGGATTCCCTAAAATTTAACTTACAGATCGCGTCAGCAGTAAGGAAGACAAATGCAATACCAGCATTCATTTCAAGAGTATTAGAATATAAAAACAAGGATGTAATACTGAGGCTTTACAGGACATTAGTTAGACTACATTTGGAGTACAGGCAGTCCCCGGGTTACGTACGAGTTATGTTCCTAAGTCCGTCTTTAAGTCGGATTTGTACGTAAGTCGGAACGAGTACATCGGTATTATTTAGCATCAGTTCATCAAACGTTTGTCTTAGTATATAGTATATATTTTACCTTTCTATGCATATAAAACACTTAAGAAATGTATGTATTCCAATAAATAAACCACTGCATTGCTTAGTAATAATTGTAGATTTCATCAGGGCAGGGCCTTTCACATCCTCCACTATTCTCACTTTATCCGATATCCTTTAAAATTGTTCCGATCGTTGATCGACTAGCCTAACGCTTTTCCAATGACCGATGGCATTTCAGCTCTTTCCAAATGCTTTATTATTTCCACTTTATTTTCAATCGCGATCGCTTCCCGTCAAAGGAACAGAAACACTGCGGGCGGCGGGTCCCGACCTGCGCCGGCTCCCGAGGTCCACTGGGTCCTAAGGACCACCGCAATGAGACAGGCTAAATGGGACAAGTGGGGGCTGTGCTGGGTTAGGGTATCTGATCCTCCACAATATTCCACGTGGGAATTTTAACTGGAGGTGGTAGTGTTTTTTTTTACGAGGTCAAGTTGCGAGCTCAATATCAACCCCGCATGGATGGTACAGGAGTCACTGGATCGACATCAACCTGGCACGGGAATGGTCTGTCACTGGATCGAACTCAGGAGCCCCAGCACTGATCTCACTGCTCCACCAGCGGACTGGAATGTGGGGGGGGGGGGGGTCAGGGTGAATCTTACTAAGAAAAATTTAAGCCAAATACAAAGTTAAACACTCAACACAGTGTCAACGGCAAAGCCTTAAAATGGCGGACGGCATTCTCCTTCCTCAGTTCGTAAGTACGAGTAGTCTATAAGTCGGATGTTCTTAACTCGGGGACTACCTGTATTGTGAATTGTTGTGGGCCCCTTTTTCTAAGAAAGGATATGCTGGCATTGGAGCAGGTCCAGAGCAGCCTATTTACTTGCCCAGGTAAGGAAAAAAAACTTTCTTTACACAGCACCTTTTAGGGCTTCCTAAAACTCTTTATATCCAGGAATATACTTTCAAAGTTCTGCTATTGCTGTAATGTTGGAAATGCAATAGCCAGATTCCGCATGGACAAATTCTGCTCTAATTCCATCTATAAATTTGCAGGTGATACCTCTGTAGTGGTTTGTGGAACATTAAAACTCTAACAACTTTAGTGAGTTCTGTAAAGTTCCATATTGACTGGTCTGGGATTCCGTAACAACTTAATCTTTGGGGAACACTTGAAAGATCCTTTTAAAATGAAGTAAAACTTACTTCACATGAACTGACTGCAACATCCAACAACAAATCATTATACTAACCGGCTATCAGGCAGTGTTTGGTTGCAATTGGTGACATATGATGACAATAGACTGTTTCTTCAAAGGAAAAAACTTCAGCAGGCTATAAAATAAAAGGCGTTTTATTAGCTTCCAACAGTAAATTCCACGAATTCTTTACAAAGGGCATTGTGTGACTATTATAACTTTATATTATATCCAAAATATTATTGTTAATGCAAATAATAATTTGCAATTGTATGTCATTATCTTACAAAATAGTACTGAGAAGTATTTGTAGAAAGACAAATATTTGGCTATTGTCATGATAACCTTTGTTCAATTTTACCTTTAAATTAAATGGAAGATTTTGTGTTTTTCAAGGAATCTGTGAGAGATCACTTTCATTCCACCATTAAATTGAAAGCAACTTTACTGTCGCCAAACAATTGATACTAGAGCATACAATCATCACAGCGATATTTGATTCTGCGCTTCGCGCTCGCTGGAGTAGAAATCGATAGTAAATGTAATAAAAATTTAAATTATAAATCATAATAAAAAAATAGAAAAGGGAAAGTAAAGTAGTACAAAAAGAAACTGAGAGACAGGTCCGGATATTTGGAAGGTACAGCCCAAATCAGGGTTGGGATCCATTCAGCAGACTTATCACAGTTGGAAAGAAGCTGTTCTTTCCAAAATTCTAGACTATTCTAAAAAAAAACTTTTAGACTATTGACAAATATTAAATAAATATTGCATTACAGAGCTTGCAGTAATTCCCTGTTTCTCTGTAGAACGCGTTGTTTGCAAACATCTCCAATGTAATCTTGTTTTTTAAATGAATGGCAATTTTTAATGAACTATTATCACAATAAAATTTTCAAAAAAAAATGTCCAATATAACACAGTCTTTAAAAATGTCTGACACAATGTCTAGATACATACTTAGTCACACCATTCAAAATCTTCTCTACTGCTAAAAACGCTTATTTTGTAAGTGCAGATTTTTATTCCCTCAGATAAAATTCTTTGTTTCACAAAATATTAAATAAACTGGTGTTATTCTTTTCAAGTATGTGATATTTGACATCTTGTGTAAATCCCAAGATCACACTGAAATCCATATCATAGGCTCTGTAAAATTATGAAAGTGTGAGCATTTAACTTCCTGGCTTTCTTTACATTAACTGTTTGTTTTCACTGTTTGAAGGTCCAAGCTGATATGTACTATCATTGGTCAAACAGAAATCTACGCCAGATGGATTTCCGGATACTTTTCTTTAAAGTCAGTAATATCTAGCCAGCTGGTGGCGTAGTGGCATCAGTGCAGGACTTCGCGGCCAGAGGTCCCAAGTTTGAATCTACCCGGCTCTCTTGCATGCTCTGCATCCATGCTGGGTTGATTGTTGAGCTATTGACCTCGTAAAAACAAAAACCTGGAGAGGGATGGGCTCTGCCAGGTTTCAGATGCCCAAAACACGCCGTACGATGAGCACAAAAGCTTGTCATGACCCCGATCACCAGGAGTTAAGGGCACACACACACACACACACACACACACACAAACAGAATAAAATCTGTCATCATTTGTCTGCTTACTGTAAAAACTAGGCTACTCTTGTTTTATAAAACAATATTGCATTCAGATCCTGAATTTCTGTGATGAAAAACACAAAAGAAACACTGAACTCCCTGAACACAAGATAGTCTACAGATGCAGGAAATCCAAAGCAACACACACAAGATGCTGAAAGAACTCAGTACGTCAGGCAGCATCTATGGAAATGAATAAATCGTCGATGTTTTGGGCTGAGACCCTTCATCAGAACTGAACTCCCTATATAGACATTTACAAGATTAATACATGGATCAGCATACCACTCAAATCTTACGGATTTACATCATAAATTGATTTCTCTTTTTTTAATTACTGAAATTAATGCTGGCTCTTAGAGCATTCCAATTATCCCACTTAATTCCTTCCTTGTTCACACTAAATAAAACTTCTATAGATGCACTGGTTATGCCTGGTTGCATCATGGTCTCATACAGCAACTTGCGTGTTGGAATCGAAGAAGCTGCAGAAAGTAATGAACTCTGTCCAATACATCCCAGATATGTCCCTCCCCATTATTGTAGTGTCAATCAGAGGCACTGCCTCAAGAAGGAAACATCCATCATCAAAAATCCCCACCATCAGAACAATGCCACCTTCTAGCAGGACGTACAAAAGCCTTGACACCACCAGGGTCAAGAACAGCTAATTTCCTTCAACCATTCAGTTCTTGAACCAAGCAGCACAACCCTACAGTTCAGCAAAACTATGACCATTTTGATCACTTAACACTAAAAGGGATGTTTTTCTTCCAATTGTTCTTTTTTTTTAAAGTTATGAAAATTCATGTTTATATTTTTCTTGTGAAGCTTCTTTTATGACTTAAATGCCTGTGATGCTGCTGCAGGTAGGTTTTTATTGCACCTGTGTTTACATGTACTTGTCCATGGGTCAACAAACTTAACTTTGATAACTTATTCACTTTTACATGAACATCAACTCTCCACTGATTCTACTGCCATCAACCATCACATTTGAATGTCTGCTTATGTGTTGATCACATCATCAGTCTATACTCAGTGTAACACTGGAGATAAAACAGTGGAACAGTAAATCCAAATGATAGGATAAAGATTCATCACCAAATATTCCTTATCATAGAACACATTAGAGAAACTTATGTAGAAATTTTGCCTGCAGAGATCAGAGATGAGGAAAATAAAAGATAGTTGTGTATAACATTTCAATGCAATCATACTTTTCCTGTGCGTAGTTTAATAGTTACAGGAACAGGGGTCTAGGGGCATAAGTGCTACCTGTCTTAATGCCAATGAATAAGTTTAACTGAAAAAAATATTTGGAGTTGTTTTGTACTGGATACATTTCTTGTATTTTCTACATTTTATCAGCTATTACCAAGATACAGAAGCTTTCAGTCGGGTCATGTGAAAGGAAATAAGACCTTCCAGGCTCATTCAGAGAATTTTACCTTTATCAGCAAACTAAATGTTATTAGCTGACTTGCATAGAGCATGGGACAAACCTGAGTTCCTCTTAACCTGACCGCCTCAGCACCAGATAGAATATTTATTAACAAAAGATCACTAAAGGGGCATTAGATGTGAAGTTCTCTCTGTGCAGAATTCATTCATTGTGATTGAATCACATAGAATTACTTCTTTTCCTACTCCTTCATTTTTCCTTTGGTCCCCTACTGGGATTTAATCTTATCTCTCTCCAATTACTCACAAGTCCATTATATCATTGAAAACACAGCATCAATTCCAAAAATATACTTTTAACATTCAGTTCAACCTCACTGTAACAGCTCTTACTCTTTCCTTAACTGGCAGACATTAACATCATGTAAAGTTCCCCAAATAAATATTGGGAAAATTAAAGCCAATGACCAGTCCCTGTCACAAACTTTATTCTCAAATTTATTTTACACAGAATTTCCATAACCTCGTCTGGTTTATGTGATCTTTGTGACATTCTATTATAAACTCCTTGTGCATCTCTAATTTTAATCAATGTACCATTGACAGTAACACTTATGGCTGCTGAAAACCCAAGTTCTCAAATTCCTCACATGCTCCCTCTTTCCCTCTGCTTTTTTAAAGGTGCTTTAAAACTAGTTTCTTGACCAAGAATTTGCTCATTTGCCTCTTTAATTCATTCTTATTCTTAATAGTTCAGTAAAATGTTCAATAATGTGAAGGATACTTTGTGAACACGTTGTTATTTTTACTGCTTTTATTTTTAATGCTTGAAAATCACTCATCTCTATTTCCAAAATCCTCCCCAGCTTGTTGAATCTCTGACAAAGAACCTCTGGATGCACCATCTCTAAAAGATCTCCTTCCTCACTGGTATCGAGTGACCCCTACTGGTTCTTCTTATGTTGTCAATGTATGTAAACAGGAAAAGAATCAAGCCTGTAATGCCAGAAACCCATAAGCAATCAGAATATTAAAAATAGTATCATATTTAAACTGTATATATTATATTATTCTCAACCAAACAAATGGATAATATACCCAGTTTATGGAAGTAATTGTATTAAGCATAGGGACAGCATGCTCTTTCAACTTGAGAATTATCTTCTATTTATACTTACCAGCAGCCTATTTGTATCCCATATTTTCAAAGTTCTATCGAATGAGCTTGATGTAAACATGCCAGTATCACAAGGATACCACTGAACAGTCTCCACGCTATATTTGTGCACCTGACTATGGGACCTATTAAAATATAATTTACATATCTATTATTATATCAGCAATTACATCCATATTGCAAGTATAGTACAGTACTAATATTTTTTTTAAAAATCTTACTTGCCCACTGTACAGATTGCCTTGCAAGTATATTGTAGCTCTTTTGTGGCATTCTCCAAATCGTATATTGCAATAACACCATCAGATCCACCAGACAACATGCTAAAAGTATAAGCAAAAATTAATAATAATGAAATGGTGCCAACAACTACAGTGTGCCAGTACTACAACTAGAAAAGCTATGAATGAGCAACCCTATTCCCCTTTCATTAGTTCACTCATCAGGTAACACCAAGCAGCAGGCATTTACAGGAAAATAAAGAAATACAATATAATTTGATGATGGATGCTGTTTTTTTATGGCAAAATCCCTTGTAAATGTGCTCAGTGATGAAGAAGGTTTTGCCTGGGACTTGGCTGTATCCACTACTTTTTTTATAGAAAAGACAGAATAACAAGTCATTTAATGAAAGTCTATACACGAAGATTTTTCTCTACATTCATCATATTTTTCTTCTCATAACCTCATCAACCCATTCCCTGATCTCATGTCATCCACCTTCACTAAAGTAAATTTACTGTAGCCAATTTTACAGCAACCAGCATTAAACATGTTCAACCTTGTCCCACTCCAGGAAATTATAAAAAAAACTTTCAATGTGATAAAACTCTTCCTTCAAATAGGAAGAAAATTGATAATTCTACTCAATTATTTTAATAAACTGTGAAAATCTATACAGTGCCTTGATAAAGCATTCAGCCTCCACAAATAATTTCATATTTTTCTGTCTAATTTTTTAAACTTAAAATATATTGAAATAGGATTTTTGAGCTAATATCCAAAACATTATGCATCATGTCAAATCAAAGGAAAAATTCCAAAACCTGTCAATAATTTACTAAAGATTAAAAATCAAAATTGTGAGGCTGAAAACTTAGTCGTCCCCTTTGTAGCTAATATGCTACCTTTCCTCTGGTGTAATACTGACCATCCAACCAATTTGTTAATGTAGAAAATTGGAGGATCACCTGTTTCCAATGAATTCATAAGAATAAATAACCTCTCTCTCTGTAGAGTCCAAATTTTCAACAGATCAAACAAAAATGAAAACAGAGCATTCAAGCCAAGTCAGGGAAATGATAATAGAGAAGCACAAATCTGGGGATGGGTACAAGACCATCTCAAATACACTGTACATATCTCACAGTTTAGTGCAGTCCATCATGAAAAAGTAAAAAAATATAGAAAACCACAGCCACACTGCCTTGGCCAAACTGCCCCTAATCTTAATCACTGGAGAAGAAAGGCACTTGTAAGAAAGGCTACTGTGACGTCAACTGTCACTTTAAGAGAGCAACGGAAGATGAAATTCATGGCTCTACAATCTTAAAGGCTTTGCACAAAATGGATATTTATGGAGTAATGGCAAGGAAGAAGCCCTGGCTATGCAGAACTTGGCCTCAACATTAAGGGGTAAGCATGGCGTAAATCTATTACTGCGCATCAGTCAGGTACAACATTTCTACTATAACATAAGATGGAGGTAGAATCATGCTAGGGGGATGCATTTCAGCAGAAGGGACTTTTTTGAAATCTGGTCAGGATTGATGGAAAGATGAATGCTGTTAAATACAGATAGGGCCTGGATAAAAGCCTGCTAGTCTGCCAGAAAACTTAAACTGGGGAGGACATTCATCTTTCAACAGGGCAACAATCCAAAGCACACTGCTACAACAACCATGGAGTGGATTCATATAAAGAAAATTAATGTTCTTGAGTGGCCCAGTCAGAGTTCTGACCTTCGTCCAATCAAACTTCTCTGGCAAGACCTAAAGAATGCTGTCCACCACTGCTCCCCAACTAACCCGGCACAGCTTGAGCAACTTTGCAAGGAGGAATGGGCAAATCTTGCTCCATCACATTGTGCAAAGCTCATAGAGACATCCAAAAATACCACAGGCTGTAATATCTGCAACAGGTGGTTCTACTAAATACTGTGCAAAGGGGGATGAATACTTTGGAACTGGTGACATTGCAGTTTTTGAATCTATTTTTTCATGCTTTCCAATTTTCCCTGTTTTTTCAGCTCTACTCTGAAAAAAGGAGCACGTAATTTAAAATAAAAATTATCAGTTAAATTGATCAAGGTGCCTGGTTATGGTAATCATTTATGTGAACAAAGGGTTAAGGACTAAATACTTTTGCAAGGCACTGTACATGTTGGAAACATGAAACAAAATCAATGCAGATGGAAAAAAAATCTTATTAAATCACTATCAACTCTAGGGAGAAGAAACAGTCAATGGCTCTTTTTGAGTTCTTCATGGTCTTTCTACTGTTAAAATTAAAGATTGAGCTTTGATAGTTATTGGTAAATCCACTGAACTTGCTGCTTAAAGAAGTTGTAATAATACAGTAAAAATAAATTACATAATAAAGCTAAATTTATGAAGAAAATACACTTGGTAGATAGTTATACTCACTACTTTTGTTCAACCGGATCAATATCAAGGCAATTAATTCCACTGCTATGGATCCGCTGTACATCCCTGTTGTTGTTTAATTCCAAATTTAGCACTCTAGATATCAAAATAATTTTTAAAAAAGTATAAGTGTTTTTAACAAATTAAATTTAAAAGGTAAATCACTGGGCCTCCTGGTCTTGAGGCATTACACTATTTCCTCATGCCCCCAATCCTAAATCAATGTTTAGAAAATCTGTGTTTCTGCACAACAGTAACAAAATGCAATTGTTCAACAATTCACCACAACATTTTTTAAAAATGGCGGATTAATAAGTCAAATGCTTTTTCTTATTCAAGAGATTTGAAAATGCAGTTGCTTCTCAAATTATAACTTTCTTTTGTCATTCCTCTCTAAAAAAAAAAGGCAACATTCATATTCAACTGATAGAAACATAGAAAACCTATAGCGCAATGCAGGCCTTTCGGCCCACAAAGCTGTGCCAAACTTGTCCTTACCTCTAAGCTCCATGTACCTATCCAGGAATCTCTTAAAAGACTTCATTGTGTCCGCCTCCACCACCGTTGCCGGCAGCCCATTCCACGCGCTCACCACTCTCTGCATAAAAAACTTACCCCTGACATCTCCTCTGTACCTACTTCCAAGCACCTTAAAACTGTGCCCTCTTGTGCTAGCCATCTCTGGGAAAAAGCCTCTGACTATCCACACGATCAATACCCCTCATCACCTTATACACCTCTATCAGGTCACCTCTCATCTTCCGTTGCTCCAAGGAGAAAAGGCTAAATTCACTCAGCTTATTCTCATGATGCATGCTCCCCAGGCAACATCCTTGTAAATCTCCTCCACACGCCTTCTATGGTTTCCACATCCTTCCTGTAGTGAGGCGACCAGAACTGAGCACAGTACTCCAAGTGGGGTCTGACCAGGGCCCTATATAGCTGCAACATTACCTCTTGGCTCTTAAACTCAATCCCACGACTGATGAAGGTCAATACACTGTATGTCTCCTTAACCAGAGTAAACCTGAGCAGCAGCTTTGAGTATCTTATGGATTCGGACCCCAAGATCCCTATGATCCTAAACACTGCCAAGAGTCTTACCATTAACACTATATTCTGCTATAATATTTGACCTAACAAAATGAACCACCTCACACTCATCTGAGTTGAATTCCATCTGCCACTTCTCAGCACAGTTTTGCACCCTATCAATGTCCCGCTGTAACCTCTGACAGCTCTCCACACTATCCACACCTCCAACCTTTGTGTCATCAGCAAATTTACTAAACCATCTCTCCACTTCCTCATCCAGGTCATTTATAAAAATCACAAGGAGTAGGAGTGCCAGAACAGATCCCTGAGGGAAACCACTGGTCACCAACCTCCATGCAGAATATGACTGTCTACAACCATTCTTTGCCTTCTGTGGGCAAGCCCTTTCTGGATCCACAAAGCAAGGTCCCCTTGGATCCCATGCCTCCTTACTTTCTCAATAAGCTTTGCATGGAGTATCTTATCAAATGCCTTGCTGAAATCCATATACACTACATCTACTGCTCTACCATCATCAATGTCACATCCTCAAAACAGCAATATAATGCATCAGAATAAAAATACAGGATATATTTTATGTGTTCATGGGTTCATAGGTCACTAGTTCGAGCCTCAGCTAAGGCAGCGTGTTGTGTCCTTGAGCAAGGCACTTAACCACACATTGCTCTGCGACGACACCAGTGCCAAGCTGTATCAGCCCTTGCCCTTCCATTGGACAACATCGGTGGTGTGGAAAGGGGAGACTTGCAGCATGGGCAACTGCCAGACTCCCATATAACCCTGCCTGTGCCCTGGAAACTTTCCAAGTCTCTCTCGAGACTAACGGATTTAGTTGTCCATTTAGAAATCTAATGGGAAAGGGAAAAAAGTTGTTCCAAATACATTGAGTGTGTGTCTTGACAATCCTGTACCTCCTCCTTGATGGTAGCAATGAGAAAAGGGCATGCCCTGGATGATAGGGGCCCTTAATGATGGACGCAGGCTTTTTGAGACATCACTTTTTGAAGATATCCTTGAAGTGGAGGAGGCTTCGTAACCACGAAGGAGCTGGCTGAGTTTACAACTTTCTGCAGCTTTTTCCAATTTTGTGCAGTGACCCCCTACATACCAATTGCAACCAGTTAGAATGTTCTCCACAGTACATCTATAAAAATTTGCTAGTCTTTGGAGACATGCCAAATTTCTTAAGTCTCCTAATGATATATCATCGCTGTTGTGCCTACTTTGTAATTGCAATATGTTGGCCTCAGGATAGATCTTCAGAGATGATGGCACCCAGGAACATGAAACCGCTCACCCTTTCCACTGCTGATCCCTCTATAAGGACTGGTATGTGCACCTTCGACTTTCCCTTCCTGAAGACCACAATCAATTTCTTGGGCTTACTGACGTTGAACACAAGGTTGTTGCTGTGACACCTCAACTCCTCACTCCTGTGCGCCTCTTTGTCACCATCTAAAATTCTGCTAAAAAGTTGTGTCATTGTCGAATTTATAGACGGTTTTGATCTGTGTCTAGCCAAACACATGTAAAGAACAGAGCCATGTGTTAAGCACACATTCTTGAGGTGTGTCAGTGTTGACTGTCATTGAGGAGATGTTATTTCTGATCCATACTGATTCTGGTCTACTGATGAGGAAGGCTGGGACCCAGTTGTAGAAGAAAATACAGGAAACATGTCTTTGTAGTATCTGTGGCTACACATGAACTTATGTGACAATAAGATATTGCTGATACTGAAAATCTCAACTAAAAACAGAAAATACTGAAAACACTCAGCAAATTATTTGTGGGAGGAGAATAAGAGAAAATGTTCACATCGAGTACCTGCCTAATCTGTATTTGGTTTCTCCAATGTAGATATAGCTATATTGTGAATACTGAAAGCAATATTTTAAAGCAGAAGTGCAAAAGAATTGTGGTCTTACACTCAGATTGTTTGGAAATCTGGAAATAATCTTTATTAGTACTTGTGAAAGCTTTCTGACCCGAAATCCTATCTTACTTCGCCAGTTGTGTGCTTCTAACTTTTTCGTTTTATTCATTTTGCAAACCAGTGATACTGCATAGTTAGACCATGGGACAAAACATTTACAGAGGTACCGCATGTTCGGCTGTGACACTCGATGCCCATACTGTGAAGAGCCTGCATCCACTCTCATCACTAACCTCCGGGTGGACTCGGCTCGCTTCACTCTCAGCGGCTCATCGCAGCCGCTCCGACGAGCTGCCAAAAGAGCGAGCATCCCCGTAAAACCCCCACTGTCTGCATCAAACCTGCACACGTCTTGCCATAAACCAAAGTACAGGACAGGAGATCGGCGTCTATAATCAGAAACGGAGTAAGTCCAGATCGTTCACATAACAACAGACTCCACGGTACCAGACGCCGCCATGTTGGAAGTTGTTGGAACACTGCAAAGAGCAGGAGGGTGATTGGCTGCTGTATCGCAGCGCACCAATAGGCTCCTTCAATGTTGAGAGGGTTAAAGGGTCTGCGGAGTGCTGTCATTCGGCTCAGGTTTGTTGGGATCTTAGTTATGAACCATTTTCGGGCTTTACTGCATAGGGTGTTTGGACAAATCAAACATCATGTCGGTACTGATCAGTTCGGAAACAAGTACTACTTCGTCCCTGAGCAGAAGACATGGACGGGTGAGTAGATGAAGCTGTTGCCTCTCAACAAGTATATCGGACTGAAGGGCAGAGAGTGAGTGTGTTGTCGGAGCCCGGGATTGTTACTGCATTAGGCATTAACTTCGTTGTAATGTTTCTGATAAGGATACTTAGCGCTACCACGCTGGAAACAATGATGTTCGTATTTTCGTAGGCTAAAATATCTATCACCCACATTTAACTAACAAGCGACGGTCCTTGAATAGAACTCGGGGATATCTTGGGTTATCTGCTCCGTTTGATGTTTTTTGTATGATTTCTACCGTTTGAGTTTGAGTTGCACACTCCATTCAATTTAAAAATGATACCATTCTATCGTCATGTTCCAAGCATCAGTTGAAGCTCTGCATATTATCATCTCAGAAGGTTACTGACAGGTGGTGACGAAGATCGCGAAGATAGGCTTCGGGACGGCAATTGATAAAGCACTGCGCTAAAAATTATTAGCGGAAGATGAAAACCCACAAAACGTAGTTGCGTTGGTAAAGGACTTTCGTAGTTGATTGAGAGACAATGGTAGTTCAAATGGAAGACTTCCCTTATAAGTAGTATTCAAAGTTTAAGGTAAAGTTATTATCAAAATACATATGTTACCATATACAGCCCTGAGATTAATTTTCTTGCGGACATACTTAATAAATCCAATAACCAGGATAGAATCAATGAAAGACGGCACCATTGGTGAACACGACAACAAACTGAGCAACTACAAAAAGGGAATTAATAAATAAGCAAGAAATAAATATTGAAAGCTTGAGACAAAAAGTTCTTGAAACTGAGTCCAGAGGTTGTAGGAATAGTTCAGTGATGGGGCGATTGAAGTTATCCCCTCTGGTTCAGGAGCTTGATGGTTGAGGGATAATAACTATTCCTGAACCTGCTGATTTGAGTCCTGAGGCTCCTGTACCCCCTTTTTGAAAGCAGAAGTGAGAACAGAGCATGGCCTGAGTGGTAGAGGTCTGTGGTGATGGATGCTGCTTTCCTATGATAGCACTCTGTGTAGATGTGCTCAGTGGTGGGGAGGGCTTTACCCAGGACGAATTGAGAATATTTTTATTTAATTTTAATATATTTGAGGGAATAATAATTATCCAGTTTTGAAACTGATGTGAAGTAGATTATAATCTATATAATTATGTAAATGTTATCAAGATTCGTCAGAAAACAGAAATACAACAGTATTCTCCTGTGTAGAACATTTACTGTCTTTTGTATTTTCTATACTATTACATTAGCCATCACAAAAGTATTTTGCCATTGATACTCCTTCAATTTGCTCAGCTTCAGTCTTGAGATCAAACTCACATGTTGCAGCTCCTCTCTCCCTAACTTTTGGATTTGACACATATGAAGGTTAACTAAGTGTAACCCTCAGGTTCTGTCAGCTGCATAAGTCTAGGGAAGACAATCTCTGGCCCTGCCAAACGGATGAGATTGAGATGCAAGTCCACCCCAAACACCCCCCCCCCTCCCCCGTTTGTGTGGATGCTGTGTGATTCATTACCTTGTTACAAATCAGTATCATGAAATAACAGGCAGTACTCCACATACAATTAAACAATTTAGCTTTATAATTGTTAATTTGACTACAAGGTTAGTGAAGAAGAAGCAAAAAATGAAAAGGGCCCATTTTAATGGAATAGTCTAATGTGCACAAGTTTGAGCTTGCGATTTCCCCTTTGCCAATCCTCCTTCGATCTCGCCGGCCTTCATCAGGTCATGGCTCCACTCTGGTGTCTTCTCTCTCAGCAAATAAAAGACCCAGATCACCCTGGTGTCAGGCACACATCACAAAAGCACCTTCCCGTCCTTGGACAGCTTGTATTCCAAAGCACCCGTTATCTCTCACCATAACCCAAACTCTGCTTCTACAGAAAGACCATTACATTAGCTGTGAAACCTTTCCCAGGGTGTTACATAAGTTATTTAAAATGCAGTTCAGGAATTCTGTGCTCTTTCTTGGATGTGCAAGAATGAGCTTCAATTTTTGTCAAAGTTTTTGGAGGTCTGTATTACACTCCCAATAACCTATAAAGCCACCATATTTTCCTCCGTTAAAGCCACATTTGAAGATATTTCATAACATTTTATAACATCTGTCTTCTCAGTTTTAATGATTTGTTTAAAAATCAATTTAATTTTTTTTAATATTTTAAAATATTTTTTAAATCTCCCTCTTTATTTTATCAGAAAACCCTGGAGTCAGGAATAGTAAGCTCCCATCTGGCCCCTCTAATCAATATTTCCATAACAATATATACATTAATTTCCACAGGTCAATCTCTGCCTTTAGCACAATCATCTTATACAACCCAATGCCAGGAATATCATTAAACATAGATGTGTATGCCTATTATCCTACCTCTTGCTCTTGTTTGCCCTGCTTTACGAACTTTATTGCTTATTTTTCTCATTTCCATGTTTAAGTCACCATTTTTACTTTCTAAGTATTTACTTGGCTTCCTGTTGTCCTGCCGGAGTAGTTTAAACCCTCACTAACAGCACTATCAAATCTTCTTGTGAGAATATTTTCCTCAGCTTCCTTGAAAGAAAACTCATAATATCCCCCATCTTCTCCACAACTCATTACAATTTTCCAAGAATTTGACATTCTTGACTCCACACCATCTTTCTAGCTACTTCTGTACTCCCTGGTGTGTGGCATTGGGAGAAACCTTGAGGCTAGCATTCGATGTAGGGGAGGGGAAGGAAGCACAATTTCTCTCCTGACTCCTAAGTCCTTAAAATCTTTCCCTTTCCACTAATGTGCTGATATGGACCACAGCCTCTGGTTGTTTATCCTCATGCAGAATTTAACATAACTGCTCAGTGATGTCTTGATCATGGCACCAGGGTGGTAATGTACTATTCTAGAATTGCATTTTCTTAAGCACATCACTGCTACTAGGGCTTTGTTTGCTAACAACAGCTTGCCAGAGTCTTCTGCTCTTAGCCAGTCTTTCAAGTTTTCCCTAATACAGTCAACATTTCGGTCTGAAACCCTTTGGCAGGACAGAGGGTTTTGGCCTAAAATATCGACTATACTTTTTTCCATAGATGCTGCCTGGCCTGCTGAGTTCCTCCAGCATTTGGTGTGACTTAACTTCATTGTAATTTTTGATGCATGTGTGATAAATAAATCTGAATCTGTTAACTATTACTCCTGAAACCTTGTCTTTCAATCTAATATTACTGTTAGTCAGTCATTGGGATTTCTTCTGGGGAAGGTATGGCCTGTCCAAAAAGGATGTGTTATACCAGAACTCGAGGGGCACCGATATCTTTTTGGGCAGGTTTGCTGAGGCTGTTGAAGACGGTTAAACTAATTTGACAAGAAGATAGGAATAGGCTGAGAATTGGACAGTTGGTATAGTAAACAGCTGCAGTGTGTAGTGAGACTGTGAGGAAGGATACGCAGATGGAAAGGCAAAATTGCAGTCAGTGGGATGAGTTGAAATGTAACAAAAATAAACAGGATGATTAAAAGCAAACATGAGGAAATCTGCAGATGCTGGAAATTAAAGCAACACACACAAAATGCTGGTGGAACGCAGCAGGCCAGGCAACATCTATAGGGAGAAGCATTGTCGACGTTTCGGGCCGAGACCCTTCATCAGGACTAACCAGGTGATTAATATAGGACTAAAACTGTTACATTTAAGTACATGTTGTATATGGAATAAGATAGATCTTGTAGTGCAGTTCGAGATTGGCAAGCATGACTGAAAGAAGATTGTAGATTGAAGCTTAACATCCAAGGAGATACATTGTATCAAAAGGACAGGTGGGTGGGCAGAGGGAGTGGGGTGGCTCTGTTGATTTAAAAGAAATGAAATCACATCCTGAGAAATAGGTAGCATAAGTTTGGAAAATGTAGTATCCTGGTGGTTAGAGTTAAGAAATTGCAAGGGTAAAAAGCCCCCAGTGGGGGTTATACACACAAAATGCTGGAGTAACTCAGCAAGTTAGGCAGCATTTATGGAAATGAATAAACAGTTGACGTTCTGGTCCTTTTCCCCTTGGAAAGCAAGGGGGAGATGCCAGAATAAGAAGGTGTGAGAAGGGGAGGGAGGACAATCTAGAAGCTGTTGGGTGAAGCCAGGTGAGTGTGTATGGGGGGAGGGAGGGGGAGGTGGAGTGGAATAAGAAGCTTGGAGGTGATAGGTGGAAGAGGTCAAGAGCTGGAGAAGAAGGAATCTGATAGGAGAGGAGAGTGGACCATAGGGGAAAAGGGAGGGGCACCAGGTGGAGTTGATTGGCAGGTGAGAATGTGAGTTATATACAATTTGTAGCCAGGATGTGGGATACAAATTAGGAGATAGAAAAGGATGTAAAAAGGGCAATGTTAGAATAGCCATGGGGGATTTCAATATGTAAGTAGATTGGGAAAATCAGATTGGTGTTGAATCATGAGAAGGAGAATTTATAGAATACCTATAAGATGCCTTTTTAGAATGGCTTGTAATTGAGCCCAGTAAGGGCAAAGCAATTCTGAATTGGGTGTTGTGTAATGAACCAGACTTGATCAGGGGGCTTTAGGTAAGAAACCCTTGGGCAGTGATCATAATATGATAGAATTTGAGAAGGAGGAGCTACTATCAGATGATTCAGTATTATAGTACAATAAAGGGAAATTCAGAGGCATGAGAGGGGAGCTAGCCAAAGTTGATTGGGAGGGGATGCCAGCAGGGATGATGGTAGGGAAGCAGTGGCAGGAGTTTCTGCAAGCAATTCGGAAGTGCATGATAGATATAATAATGATAATAAGTACTTTATTGATCTTGAATGGGAATTTCTTTCATTACAGCAACAGCATTTAAAAACACACTTAGCAGTGTACAGACTTAACTGATAATAAAGTACAAAATAATAATATACACTAATTTACCAATGTGCAATAACGTATGAAATAATAAAACAGACTATTCTACTATGAATGTTCTGTCACACAGAGATCAACGGTTGTATTTGCTTATTGCATTTGGTAAGAAAGATTTTCTGTAACGAACTTTGTGACATTGTAGCTGAGTGAGTCAGACAGACCGACAGACATACTTTATTGATCCCGAGGGAAATTGGGTTTTGTTACAGTTGCACCAACCAAGAATAGTGTAGAAATATAGCAATATAAAACCATAAATAATTAAATAATAATAAGTAAATTATGCCAGGTGGAAATAAGTCCAGGACCAGCCTATTGGCTGGTTCAGTTATCTATTGTCTTATTCAAATGTAGTACAGGTCCACAATCCTTTATCTGAAATCCTTGGGGCCAGTTGCAGTTTGGAATTCAGAATTTTTTGGATAGCATTTACATTGTATTAGGTATTATATCTAGAGATGACTTAAAGTATACAGGAGGATGTGTGTAGCTCCGGAGCTCCCCCGGGTCCTAAAGTCCACCCACACTGAGACAGGTTAATTATCAATATAATTATCAATTTTTTGAAATGTAAGTAGTTGTTATACTGTATTGCTTAGGGAATAATGACAAGAAAAAAAGTCTGTACATGCTGAAACAACAAGTGCTGTAGAGAGAAACTTCTGGGTTTTCCTGATCCACGCTCTTTTACAAATACTTATTTGTATATTTATTTATAGAGCAATATACTGATAAATGAAATAGTGGGATAATTATAGACCATAAATACACTAGTACATTTCATTTCCAACAAAAACATTCAATAAAACATAAAAATATACAGCTTCAAATGAACTGAATCAAACACATGGTAAATGACTTATTGGAATAAATGTAGAATGTAACTACTCTAGGACATATACAGGTTCAAACTAAGCTAAATATGTACAGTTACCTCTAGTTCAGTTGCATTACGTCTGGCAAACAAAGCTAAATACAGGTACCTGATGGGCCAGAAACAGGATTCTCAAGTTATGAAGTAGCACTACGACAGACGATGTTTTTAAAGACTTATTCAAGTGTCATCTGTGTCATTAACATAGGTTTATGTCTAAGCAATCTCTCTTCAACTGAGTAAACTGCCATAATCTCTTGCTCATTGATAAATGCATGTTGTTCAAAGTGCTGCCACGTCACACCTGAGTGACGCCAGCTGTTGGCACGCCAAACAAGCCTTGTTATGACACGCTCCACACTCCACGAAAAAAAAACTTGGGTTTTCACAGCTTTTGGGATTTCAGAATTTAATACTAGATATAATACTACTTCAGGACCTGCAGTAGTATTCCAAAGAGAGGTTGAGGCAACTAAAACTGACAAGGGAAGTCAAAGACATAAAAGCAAAAGAGAGGGCATATAATACAGCAGAAGTTAGATGATTAGGAAGTTTTTAAAAACCAACAGAAGACAACAAAGAAGGCCATGAGAAGAGATGTAATATGAAATTAAGCTAGCCCATATAATAAAAGAGGATGCAACACGTTTTTCAAATATATGAAGGAGAAGCAAGATTGAATATTGGACTGCTAGAAAATGACAATGGAGAGGTAGTGATGGAGGACAAAGTAATGATAGACAGACTTCTCAAGTATTTTGCATCAGTCTTCACTGTGGAAGACACCAGTGGTCTGCCAGAAATGCAACTGTCAGAAGTGAGTGTAGTTGCTATTACTAAGGAGAAGGTGCTTGGGAAGCTGAAATGTCTGTGAAACCCCATTTTACCAGGCGCCTCTAGAAATGTGGCTCGTTAGCCCCTCGCTATCAGCCATTGGACTCAGTGGTGAGAAAACCACCTTTCTCAACCCCTGTACATCTCGGGAACTTGGGTCCCACCAAAACCAGGAAGCTGGGATGTCTCAACTACCCGAACCCTGATTTGTGCGAATGCTGTGTAAATACTGCCCCCATGCAGTTAGTTGTCAGCAAGAAATAACAGATCATACACTGCATACAAGTGCAATACCTACAGCAAAGCAGTGAAGATCTTATCCAGCGTGTTATATCTGAAAGTAACTAAGTCACCTGGACCAGATGGGCTACACTCCTGGGTTCTAAAAGAGTTAGCTAAGGAGGTTGTGGATGCATTAAAAATGTTCTTTGAAGAATCACTAAATCTGGAATTGTTCGGGCAGACCAGGAATTTTCAAATATCTCTCCACTCTTTAAGAAGTGAGGAAGGCAGAAGAAAGGAAGTTATAGAAACATAGAACACCTACAGCACAATACAGGCCCTATGGCCCACAAAGTTGTGCCGAACATGCCCCTACTTTAGAAATTACTGGGGTTACCCGTAGCCCTCTATTTTTCTAAGCTCCATGTACCTATCCAAAAGTCTCTTAAAAGACCCTATCGTATCTGCCTCCACCACCATTGCATGCAGCCCATTCCACACAATCACCACTCTCTGCGTAAAAAAAAGAGTACCCTTGATATCTCCTCTCTACCTGCACCCAAGCACCTTAAACCTGTGCCCTCTTGTGGCAGCCATTTCAACCCTGGGAAAAACCCTCTGACTACCCACACAATAGGCCAATTAGATTGATTTCAGTGGTTGAGAAGACTTTAGAGTTGTTGGAAATCTTTTTTTCAATAATACTTTTTAGAAGATTAGTACTTTTTAATAAATGTGTATTTTTCACACTCACTGGCAGAAAGTAGTACAGCTGCTAATTTACCAGTTCATCACCTTTCATTGGCTAAGTATTTGCACATTATCCACATGATGTAATTGTTTTAATTATGTAGCCTATTAATTGGTTTATTTCTGTCTGAGGAATTTTTCTTAGCTCAATGATAAGAAAATTAATTTTCAGAGATGCCATTTTTATTCTTTTCCTCTTCGCATTCTTTGCCATTCATTTACATTTTAACATAGTTTCTCAGCTCTTTTACTTTAGTTAGTATTTGTACTCTGAAATAACCATCACTAGAATTAAGACTGCTCATCATTCATGCCTCCTGGAAGAACCTGAAGGATCAGAAAATAAATAGAGATCCAACAGAATCCATTACGAAGGATGTTTCAGGGTACTTGGAGGCACATGATAAAATAGGCCAAAGTCAGCATAGTTTCCTTCAGGAGAAATCTTTCCTGACCAACCTGTTGAACTTCTTTGAGGAATTGACCGGTTGGACAGATAAAGGAGAGTTAGTGGATGTTGTTTACTTGGATTTTGGTATGATGCGTAATCTTACTACCCAGGTTAACAACTTGTCATCCAAATTGTAACATAGGTGAAAAACAATAGCACTGATCCCTGTGCCACACCACTGGTCACAGACCACCTGTCTGAAAAACAACCCTCCACTGCCACTTCTTTTCACTAAGCCAATTTTGTATCTAACTAACCCCCCCCCCCCACCGGGGTCCCAATGATATCTCAATCTTCCAGACTAGACCATCATGCTTCCAATGATCCTGGGAATGAAAAGGTTACTGTATGAGGAGTGTTTGATAGCTCTGGCCTGTACTCACTAGAATTTAGAAGAATGAGGAAGGATCTCATTGAAAACTATCGAATATTGAAAGGTGTAGATAGAGTGGACGTGGAGAAGATGTGTTCTACACTTGGCTCGTCTATGACCAGAGAGCACAGCTTCAGAATAGAAGGATGTCCTTTAGAACAGAGGTGAAAGGAAATTCTCTAGCCAGAGGGTGGTGAAGCTATAGAATTCATTGCCACATGCAGCTGTGGAGGCCAAGTTGTTGCATTTATTTAATGCGAAGGATGATAGGTTCTTGATTAATAAGGTCGTCAAATGGAGAAAGCAAGAGAATGAGATTGAAAGTGATCATGGTCAGCCATGATTAAATGGTGGAACAGACTTGATGGGCTGAATGGCCTAATTCTTCTCCTGTGAACTTGTGGCCTTATCTCCGTTCTAATTGGATGTCTCTGTCTCTGTTTTGAGGTTATGCCCTCTGGTCCTAGACTCCCCCACTTCCATTTACTCTCAAGTCTTTCAGTATTCTAGATTTGTTTCAATAGGAATCCCCTCATTTTTCTAAACTCTGGCAAGTTAAATACAGTCCTAGAGCCATCAAACGCTCTGTATGTTAACACTTTCAATCTGGGAATCATTCTCGTAAACCTTCTCTGGACTTTCCAATGCCAGCACATCCTTTCTAAGATATGGTGCACAAACATCTCTCAATACTCCAAATGTGGTCCGACCAATGCCTTTTAAAGCCTCAGCATTACATCCTTGCTTTTATATTCTAGTCCTCTCGATGTGAATGATCTTTCTCACCACTGACTCAGCCTGCAAGTTAACCTTTAGGGAATCCTGCACAAGGTCACCCAAGGCCTTTTGCACTTCTTGTTTTCGAATTTTCTCCCCATTTAGAAAATAGTTTACGCCTTTATTCCTTCTACTAAAACGCATAACCATACACTTCCCACCTCTGTATTCCGTCTGCCACTTCTTTTCCCATTCTCCTAATCTAAATCCTTCTGGAGCATCCCTACTTCTTCAAAACTACTTGCCCCTCCACCTATCTTTGTGTTGTCCACAAACTCGGCTGCAAAGCCATCAAATCTTTGACATTAAATGTGAAAAGAAATGGTTCCAACACTGATGTTTGTGGAATACCACTAGTCACCGGTAGTTGACCAGAAAAGGCCCCCTTTATTCCCATTTTTTGCCTCCTGCCACTCAGCCAACCTTCTGTCCATGTTCATATCTTTACTGGATTACTGTGGGCTTTATCTTGTTACATAGCCTCATGTGTGGCACCTTGTCAAAGGCCTTTGGAAAAACCATATAAACAACTTTTGCTGATTCTCCTTTGTCTATCCTCATCAAAGAATTCCAACTGATTTATCAGGCAAAATTTCCCCTTAAAGTCATGCTGATTTTATTTTATCTTGTACCTCCCAATACCCTGAAACTTCATCCTTCATAATGGACTCTTAACATCATCCCAACCACTGAAGTCAGGTTAACTGGCCTGCAATTTCTTTTTTTCTGCCTTGCTCACTTCTGAAAGAATGGAGTTAAATTTGACACATTGAACATAAGATGCCCACTTATCATGTCTGTTTCCATTGTTTTTTCCTTTACCAGCATAAATGCAATGTTAGTGCTCCAAGTAGAAATGAACTTCGAAAGCTTCTACTTTAACTTTGTCAAAACAAAATAGCCATCATTGGGATTAACCAGTTTCTTTCTTGGTGAGAAAACTAGCTTGAAGTTAATGTAGATCTTGCTGGCTGCTTTTCTGTAGCGAGATATGTGGAATGCATGCCTCAAAGGCTGTGCCAACTCAAGAAATGTGTCTGAATTAGGGGAAGGTCAAAGTACTGACCATATTAACGTGATCAAGCAAGTTCTCAGAAAATTAAGCATTCCCATTGCTAATTGTGAGAAAGTTTTGCTCATACTTGCTGAGCAGTAGCAGGTTAAAGCTTGTTTCAGTTACAGCGAGTAACGAGAGAGTCCAAAATGAGATTTGCAGGAAGCAGAGTGTGCTGAAAACTCTATCTAGCCAATCAGACTTGCAGGAAGGTCTGTAGCTGTGTGTGTGAGAGATTCCTCTCCCAGATCACTGCCAAGCATCACTGATAGAGAAAATTAAAAACATAACCTTAACTTCACCCAAAATCTTGATTTTAGTTATGAAATACTGTCATTATTTTAATGTGGAAAATACAGCAGCGAGTGCACCAACTGAGAATACAGGCATAACCAGCTAATTTTTAATGTTGTTAGTTGAGGAATAAGTATTAGCCAGGAAATGTCTGTTTAATTTTGATAGTGCTGTGAGAATCTTGGACATCAACCAGGAGGGCAGATGGGGCTCAGGTTGGACAGTACTCCTATGTGGAAGGCATTTTTATCACTTTTACGTATTTTGAGGCTGAGTATGGAGATTTTTAAAAAAATAGATGACTTGAATTAATTTGACATTTTTATGACCTCCAGGGTTCTAACTCTGAGCCAAGTAATCAAAATCCATGCTTCATTCTGTAGCTCAGTATTGTACCATGCTGTGCACAGTGATGTCTTCGAAGAAGCCTCGATTAATCTGTGTATAATGATCTTTTTATTATTGAAAGGTATATTGCTGATATTAAATCATGAATTATAATGTTGATGTAAGTGGAAGAAACCAGTTTTCAGTAATTATTTAATTGTAACATTCTTTTTCTCCTGCATTGAAATGATAGCTGCTGAAAGCAGATTCACTGCAACAGACTGCCCAGAAGATGGCAGTAACTTTTAAAATCCAACAGCACATATGAAGTAATATTGTGCATTATAAGGCACAACATTAAGTACCGAGAACTGGAAATCTAAAGTGGAAAAGGCTGTTTTTTTAAGGCAGTGTTTGTTGGTCACCAGTGAACTGCCTAAAATTGCTCCAGTTCTAGTGACGGTGTCGCCACATGGCTGTTGCATAGAAGGTTCCCAATTCATACGCAGCAGAAATGATGGAACAAAATTTCAGGATGGTATGTAAATTGGAGTGAAGCCAAGTAGTATGTTTGGCGTGGAAACAGATGGTGTGGTCATGCAACTCTTAACTCTGGGAGGGTGTCAGCATAATAGTCTTGGCGAGTAACTGCAGAATAGATTTTAGGTGGTGCAAGCTGGGATGACAGAGGTGGAGAGAGTAAGTGGATAGAATGATGACATAGCGCCAATAAAAATATTGCCTTGACCTGGTTGGTACTAAGCTTCTTGAATTGTTTGAGCTAAATTATCCTAGGAAGTGGAAATTCTGGATGTGGTGGAAAGACTTTAAGGAATTGGTAACTGAGTCAACGGCCACAGAATACCTAGCCAATGTTTATATGGCTCGTTCATCAGAGTTACAATGGAAGGAACTGGTATCTTCAGTCCACTGGGTCTATGCTGATCATTAAATGTCCATTTACACTAATATCCTCCTTGTATTCTCAACCAATCCCTGCCACCCTACCTTCCCTACCTCCAGATTCTATCACTCATTGTTTAAAATAAAGGAATCACGCCTGGAAATTCTTGAACTTGGGCTTGAGTCTAGAACAGGGGTCAGCAACCTTTACCACTGAAAGAGCCACTTGGACCCGTTTAGCACAGAAAAGAAAACACTGGGAGCCGCAAAACCCGTTTGACATTTAAAATGAAATAACACTGCATACAACGTTTTGTTTTGCCTTTATGCTATGTATAAACAAACTATAATGTGTTGCATTTATGAAATTGATGAACTCCTGCAGAGAAAACGAAATTACATTTCTGCATGCAACAGAAACATTTTGAACTCCGAAAAAAAGACGTTAGGTTAAAGGTTACTTTTAAGTAAAATACTCAACGTCTATTTGAGTCCTTCTTGTATTTATGAAAAACGCCAAACTTAAATTTGCCGCCAGCAGCAAACCAAAAATAACATCAGCCGGCTGTCAACCTGAAAAATAAAAGGACTATTTCACTGAACAATGAAAACATATGAATATACGTAAAATAATAGGCAATTAAAATATTTATCATACTTGTTCAGGTTGACTCACACCTGCCAATGCAGTCGTATTCAGTAGGGATGGATCGATGCTTAGGGAAGTGACCGGGAAGGATAATGTGTTTTTTTCCTCTCTGAACTCACAGAAGCGTTTCCCAAACGATGTTTGCATTGCGATGATTGCAGAATGTAAATACTCCGAATTTATCATGTCGTGACATTGTTTGAACTCTCTCAAATTGGGCAAGTGAGACAATGTGCCTTTCTGTAAATCTCTGGCAAGCAACGTCAACTTGCGCTCGAATGCCAAAACATCCTCCAACATGTGCAGGGCTGTACGTCCTTACCCCGTTGAAGAGCTGTGTTCAGCGTGTTCAGGTGCGCTGTCATGTCTACCATGAAGTGTAGCTTTTCCAGCCACTGGCTGTTCCAGCTCAGGAAAGTTGAGTCCTTTGCTGCCCAGGAAAGTTTTCACTTCTTCCAGACACGCGACAAAGCGTTTCAGCACCTCCCCTCTGGACAGCCAGCGATAAAAACACGTAGCGGTTGCTACACGCAGTCAGTAAACTGCAGTCAAAGATAGCTTTATTCGAACTAAACAGCCTTGCTTTTAAGCCTCCCTCAACCCGCCCCCCATGGGCGCGGATGCTGCAAAAGACACGTACTCACAAACCCCCGTAGGCTATCTCCCTTAGCCTGAACGCTGGCTAATTGTGAGCCGGTTCGGATGTGTCAGGAAATGGGTCGCCACAACATCTTATTTAGATTGTACAAGATCACCATAATCTTCAAATTTAGATTTACATTTCAAAAACTAACAAACTAACATAAAATACATTTTAATTAAATACTGACCATGTAGCGGTGTGCTACACGCAGCGCTAAAATTACGACACCGAGTCGGTAACTGCAGTCGAAGGAAAAAACCTTATTCGAAATCTTCAGCCTCACTTTTAAGCCTCCCTCAACCTGCCCCCCATGGCGCAGAGGCTCCAAAGCTCTGTGCTCGCAAACCCCCCGTAGGCTATCTAATTGTGAGTCGGTTCGGATGTGCCAGGAAAAGGGTCGCCACAACCAATTATTTCCCAAAGTAACAGGGAGCCGCAGCACAGACGTAAAAGAGCCACATGTGGCTCCGGAGCCGCGGGTTGCCGACCCCCGGTCTAGAAGGTTATCCTAAATCATGATCAGGTAGGTTTGGGAATTTTCCAGCTTCATGAAATAAGCACAGACTTGATCATACATCTAATCCCTGTGTTTGGTGGAGCAGCTATTGATAATGATTCTGTTGTTTATATTAGCATGTCTAGTCTGCCTTTTCCTTGCTTTTTTAGCTAACATTTTAACCTTGTATTATCATCTTAATGCACTAAATCAACCATTCAATCGTAGGTCTGAGTCCCTCTCATTCCTTGCCTCCATATTTGCTCAAAGCCTGCTTTCAACTTTGATAAAAGGTCATCAATGTGTATATCTGGCACATTTATGGCATGGCTCATTCATTGTCTTTACATACAGCGATATAACGTAACAAGGAGCGGCGTAACGGCAATCCTATAACAAATGGAGTTCATATTCCTGCCTTAGCAACTAGCCGATTTAAATGCCTCCATTTAAACACATTCTGGAATTAAAATGTAACAGTGAACAAGAAACTTATCTAAACTCCCTTAAAATCTATTGTACTTAGTAGGCCTTGTATGGTTTCTGACACAAGAATCCAGTTAAGTTGTGACTACCTTCTGAAATGGCAACAGTTCAAAGGCAACGGAGGAGTGACACTAAATGTAGTCTTTATCAATAGATCAATATCCTGTAACCAACACCTTCCACCTTACCAGGACCGCAGCAACTTTTTATCAGATCAGGTTGAGATGTTGTGAAATTTGTTGTTTTGCAGCAGCAGTACAGTGTGAACATGTAAAATTATACGTTGCCATCAGAAATATTTTTTAAAAAGTAGTGCAAGAAAAGGTCAAAATAGTAAGGTAGGTAGTGTTCACAGACTGTTCAGAAATCTGATGGAGGAGGGGAAGAAGCTATCCTAAAACATTGAGTATGAGTGTCTTCAGGCTCCTATACCTCTTCACTGCTGGTAGTCATGAGAAGAGGGCATGTCTGGGGATGGTGAAGATCCTTAATAATGTTTGCCACTTCCTTGAGGCATCACTTTTTGAAGATTCTGTTGATGGTGGGGAGGCTGGTGCCCATGAGGGAGCTGGCTGAGTTTACAACCTTGTACAGTTTTTTCCGATCCTCTGTACTTGTGCTCCATACCAGAGGTAGTGCCCTTGTGTCAGAATGCTCTCCATGGTACATCTGCAGAAATTTGCTAGTTTTTGGTGGCATACCAAATCTCCTTAAATTCCCAATGAAATGTAGCTGCTGGCGTGCCTTCTTTGCAATTGCATGAGTATGTTTGGCCCAGGATGATTATCAGAGATGTCGACACCCAGGAAAATGAAGCTGCTCCTCATCTTACTACAGTTGGATAGGGTAGGCAGTAAGCCTTGTCAGCCACACTTGCATGTATAAACGAACAGTTTTATGCAGATTTTTTTTCCATGGTGTTAGTGAAGGTAAGTCATTTGACATTGGATAGCGATACATTATTTGTGCAGCTGCAATTACTGTTTGTAAAAAGAGTAAACTATCTGGAGATTTGAAAATTCTGTAAATATATTGCTTATCAGGCAGCATTATTAGAAACCATTAAAGGTTCAGACCTTGGAATTTGCTAATACTTTAAAAACCCATTTCCCCAACTGAACAAAATTTAAATAGGTTTATTTTGGAATTTAACTGCAATTAAACATCTTGTTTGTCAGGGTCTAATCCAGATAGTAGCAGAATATTACGCTGAATGTCATATCACAATCATTCAATAAGTGTCTCTTAGACTTGTGGGAAACCATAATTTGTAGAGAATAGTTTGTTCACTCTATTGCTTAAACCTGTTTTATGGTTTTGATGTTGAAGTAGCATGTAACACATTTTTCAGAAAATTACTTGCAATTCAGCTTGACACTTAAATTTTCCTTGGGGCTTAAGCAGCAAGTTTTGCATAAGATTTGAATTGTCTATGGTATTGATGAGTATTTATGCGCTTGACTAGCTCAACTGTTTCCGTAATAACTGTAGTCAGTAAGATACTTCAATTTCTCTTTTTTCCAAGATGAGAAGAATGTGTTTGTCTAAATTTTGCAATTGTATTTGAACTAAAATTGCAATAATTAATGAACCATGTAATTAATACAAAAGGGCTTAAAGCAAATATCTAGCAAGTAATCTCACCTCATCCACCTTCGTAGTAACTTTACCACTCTAAGCAGTAGTGATTGCATTTTTATCATAACATTGTTTTGCATCTGCTGACAACAGAATTGACTACGATAATTACAATAATATATAATATTGATCACTATAGTAATCTTCTTGTCCTCTTTTAAATATATTCTCAGTTTGCTTCCACTTCAGCAGTGCAGCAGTTGACAAACTGTATTGTAACTAATTATGTATTAATAACAGTTCTTCGGTATAATGAAAAAATTGTCAATTAGAATAATCAGTGCAGCTTGTTTGGAACTTCCAGTTTTTTACTGCATATTCATGGTGTAATTACTTTTAAGAAATAGCTTAGATTTGTAATGAATGCCTGAGATATCAGGACTTGCAGTGCAGTTTCTGATACATGCAGCAAATAATATGTCAAACTTCCAATGTTGAACTGGAAGAGTGACAGGAAATAGGCATCGTGTACAATTGCTACTTTTCTTGAATTGTCCTAAATGCATAATTCATTATTTTAACAATATTATGTTTTTATGCTCGTGAAATAAGCATTGCCTAAAAATGCAGTGTTGACATTTTCCACAGAAGCAATACTGAAGTGCACACTGCACTGCTGTGAAAGGGTCCCACCAAATGTTTCAGTACCTTGCACCAAAAGTTAAGAATGTGTGATCTAATATTATTTTGTTTCTGAATGTTTTCCTATCTGAGTGAAGGAGCTATTAGTTTGTAATGAAGTTTATTTTAATTGCCTGCTATGAGTGATAAATTCTGCTCAAAATGATAAATCGTACCATTTCAACAGAAGGGTTGAAAAGCACTCTTTGGGTATATTTATAGACATGGGAAAATCAAAATTTATCTTGCAAACAGTTGGTAGTAACTTTTTAAATGCGCTATTTTTAAGTACTTTTGGTTCAATTGATGAATTGAGAACTTATTGAATGGTCAAGGCGAGGTTTCTACTCACATAGTTGATATGCCTTAGATTATGATGTTTATCTAACTTAACTACTTGTTGGTTGAAGGGCAGAGATAAAATGGCTCATTTCAATTTTCTGTCAAATTAATCTAGATGCTCTAAGCACTGGGACTGGAAAGGAAGCTTCTGGCTTCCTTTTCTGGCTTCGTGATCAGTAGTTTGGGCTACTGATCACGAAAATCACCATGAAATTTCCCTATCACACACCATTTTTAATAAACATGTTTATTATTTCAATTAATAATGCAAGTCAATTAAAATGTTGCCTACAATGTAAGCTGGAAAGTTTCCGATCTTGTCCAGGCATGCATGGGCGTGCTTAGGCGACGCAGCTGCCGCATGGCAGGACAGGTTTTAGTAATAATTATTGGGTTCAGGACTGTAAGGATGGAATCAGGCACAAAAATTTTTATGCAGGATTTTGATATTTGAGACAGATGCTTCCCAGAATAACTGATGCCAAGATTAAGGAAGGCATTTTTGTTGGTCCACAAATCAAACAGGTCATCAATGACAGGCAATTTGAAGAATTTCTAGTGGGACCAGGGAAAATCACATGAAAGGCATTTAAGGAAGTTGAAATTTTTCTCAGCATCTGCAGAGCACCAAACTACATACAGCTGGTTGAAAGCATGCTTCAAGAATGTAAAACCATGAAATGCTACATGTCGCTAAAGATTCATTTTCTGCATTCCTATTTAGACTTCTTCCCTGCAAATCTTGGTGCTGTTAGTGACAAACATGGTGAAAGGTTTCACCAGGGTATCGCGGTCATGGAGAAAAGATACCAGGGAAACTGGAATCCATCAGTGTTGGCAAATTATTGTTGGACACTTGAGTGAGAAGCCTCAGACACTGAATACAAATAAAAATCATTAACAAAATATTTTTAACTTAGTTGAACTATTGCAAAGCATCAATACCATTATGCAATTAAACACATTATATTCAATAAAAGTTAATTTGTTGTTTCTCCAAATTCCTGCATGATGCAAGTAATCTGAAATTATATTTGTGTTCATCTTCAAGCAGTCTATCTACCATAAACAAAAGAAATTCTGAGGAAGCAACACTTGTGAAAAAATTTGTCTCAGGCCTGTTAAGATCAAGAGCAACAAAATGGTACCTTTTAACTCTCAAGTATTGAGACACCTTCTTGCTTTGCATCTCAGAATCAGGTTTATTATCAACAGCATGTGTCGTGAAATTTGTTAACTTAGCAGCAGCAGTTTCATACAATATGTAATATCAAAGAGGGAAAAAAAATAAGTAAATTTATTATAGTATATGGTAGACCACAATCTGTGCAGGTTGGTGATAACATATCTTCCTCGCTGGCGATCAACAGTGACACAACTGGATGTGTGCTTAGCCCGTTGCTCTACTCTCTGTATACACATGACCATGTGGCTAGACATCGCTCAAATACCATCTATAAATTTGCTGATGACACAACCATTGTTGGCAGAATCACAGGTGGTGACGAGAGGGCGTACAGGAGTGAGATATGCCAACTAGTGGAGTGGTGCCGCAGCAGCAACCTGGCACTCAGTGTCAGTAAGATGAAAGAGCTAATTGTGGCCTTCAGGAAGGGTGAGACAAAGGAACACATACCAATCCTCATAGAGGGATCAGAAGTGGAGAGGGTGCAGCTTCAAGTTCCTGGGTTTCAGGATCTCCAAGGACCTAACCTGGTCCCAACATATTGATGCAGTTATAAAGAAGACAAGACAGGAACTATACTTAATTAGGAGTTAGAAGAGATTTGGCATGTCAACAAATACACTCAAAAACTTCTATAGATGTACCGTGGAAAGCATTCTGACAGGCTGCATCACTATCTGGTATGGAGGGGCTACTGCACAGGACCGAAAGAAGCTGCAGAGGGTTGTAAATCTAGTCAGCTCCATCTTGGGCACTAGCCTTCAAAGTGCCCAGGACATCTTCAGGGAGCGGTGTCTCAGAAAGTCAGCGTCCATTATTAAGGACCTCCAGCACCCAGGACATGCTCTTTTCTCACTGTTACCATCAGGTAGGAGGTACAGAAGGCTGAAGGCACACACTCAGTGATTCAGGAACAGCTTCTTCCCCTCTGCCATCCAATTCCTAAATGGACATTGAACCCTTGGACACCACCTCATTTTTTAATATACAGTATTTCTGATTTTTGCACATTTTTAATCAATTCAATATACATATACTGTAATTAATTTACTTATTTATTTTTTCTTTTCTCTTATTTATTATGTATTGCATAACTGTGCTAAGTTAACAAATTTCACATCACATGCCGGTGATATTAAACCTGATTCTGATTCTCTATATTGAATAGATTAAAAATCGTGCAAAAACAGAAATAATATATATTTGGCAATAATATCTATTTGGTAATATGGTTATATCAGCATATGCTTTAAGAATACAATTACCAAGCATTTAGGTTAACAAGTATTAATTCATAGGAGTATTTGGTGATGATTTTCAGTTAATGCTGTAATGAGCAATTCTGCAAAATAAACATTGTTCTATCATCTGCAATTTCTTGATTGTTTCTTTATCCTTGCTGAGAAATGGTTATTGATTGGTTCGGAAAAGTGGTTGGGCCCAGGAACTGAACTTACAGTGTATCCTAGACTCAAATTGACCTTCCAGAAACAGTCGTAGAGACATACAGCACAAAATAGGCCCTTCAGCTCACCATGTCATTGCTGACACGTTTGCCTATCTGCACTATTTTTTTCACAGGAGGTCTATATCCTGGCTATTTCAGTGTCTGTTTAAGTGTCACTTAGCCTAGTGATTCACTACCACCCTCAGACTCCTTTCACCTGGACAACTTTATATCTTCTGGCAGTGAGATCCATATATTAGCTGCTCTTTGTATTTAAAAAAAACTTTCCTCTGAAATCCCCTTTTAAAATTCTTTTCAACTTAAGCCTCTGCCCTCTTGTTTTAGATGCCTTATCTAGTTCAAGTTCAAGCTGAAGTTCAGTGCTTCCAAAGGTATTATGTGATGGCATCCATTAGTCTTGCCTGGATGGATCTGTGCCTGGAAAATCTCTTTCTGGGCACAAACCTGGGCAAGGTTGTATGGAAGACAGGCAATTGCCCAAAAAACAAGTCTCCCCTCTCCATGCCCCCGATGTTGTCCAAGGGAAGGGCAAGGACCGATACAGCTTGGCACCAGTGACGTCACAGGAGTTGCCAGAGCGAGGTTAAAGGCAACGTCGACTGCCTTAGGGTCTCCAGCTCTGGATTTGTCCTCAGGGTTTACTCCCGAAGCCTTTTCCATGAGTGGGTATGGCCACAAGGCAGCGGAGGCTTGAAATCAGACTTTTCCCTCTCTTTGAAGGACTGCCTTCCCAGGCTGATGAGCTCCATCTACCCAAACAGAGGTATTACATACAGTATATAAATACTATAAAAATAGCTTTCAGTAACTGCAGCACTGTATATTACAAGAGGAGTCCATAGAAAGTTATCATAATTTTATGTTAAGAACACTTATCTTTATAAAATTATAGAAATATGCTACATAAACTTAAGTTAACATAAATTATACATGCACATGTGCAAAGTAGAAAAACACCACAAGTGCAAGATAGTGAGGGGGAGATGAGAAAGAGAAAAATAAAGAAAGAAGTAGTGCTGAAGTTTTTCAAACATAAACACAAGGAAATCTGCAGATGCTGGAAATTCAAGCAACGCACACAAAATGCTGGTGGAATGCAGCAGCCCAGGCAGCATCTGTAGGAAGAAGTACAGTCAACGTTTCGGGCCGAGACCCTTCATCAGGACTAAGAGAAAAGATAGTAAGAGATTTGGGAAGGGGAGGGGGAAATCCAAAATGATAGGAGAAGACAGGAGGGGGAGGGATGAAGCTAAGAGCTGGAAAGTTTATTGGCAAAAAGGATACAGAGCTGGAGAAGGGAGAGGATCATGGGACAGGAGGCCTAGGGGGAAGGGAGCACCAGAGGGAGATAGAGAACAGGCAAAGAGTGATTGTGAGAGGAAAAAAAGGAGAGAAAAGGGGGGGAGGGAGAGATAGGTAAATAATAAGGGATGGGGTAAGAAGGGAAGGAAGGGCATTAACGGAAGTTAGAGAAATCAATGTTCATGCCATCAGGTTGGAGTCTACCTAGACGGAATATTAGGTGTCGTTCCACCAACCTGAGTGTGGCTTCATCTTGACAGTAGAGGAGGCCATGGATAGACATATCAGAATGGGAGTGGGACGTGGAATTAAAATGTGTGGCCACTGGGAGATCCTACTTTCTCTGGCAGACAGAGCGTAGGTGTTCAGCGAAACGGTCTCCCAGTCTGCATCGGGTCTCACCAATATATAGAATGGAGCACCAGACGCAGTATTTCATACCAGCTGACTCACAGGTGAAGTGTTGCCGCACCTGGAAGGACGACCATTTCGCTGAACACCTACGCTCTGTCCGCCAGAGAAAGCAGGATCTCCCAGTGGCCACACATTTTAATTCCACGTCCCATTCCCATTCTGATATGTCTATCCATGGCCTCCTCTACTGTCAAGATGAAGCCACACTCAGGTTGGAGGAACAACACCTTATATACCGGCTGGGTAGCCTCCAACCTGAACATTGACTTCTCCGTTAATGCCCCTCCTCCCCTTCTTACCCCATCCCTGATATATTTAGCTTTGTCCCCCCCTCCTTTTTTTTCCCTCTTTCTCCCCATCACTCTGCCTGTTCTCCAGCTCTCTCTCTGGTGCTCCCCTCCCCCTTTCTTTCTCCCTAGGCCTCCCGTCCCATGATCCTTTCCCTTCTCCAGCTCTGTATCCCTTTTGCCAATCCATTTTCTGGCTCTTAGCTTTATCCCTCTCCCTCCTGTCTTCTCCTATCATTTTGGATTTCCCCCTCCCCCTTTCAAACTTCTTACTATCTTTTCTTTCAGTTAGTCCTGACAAAGGTTCTCAGCCTGAAATGTCGACTGTACTTCTTCCTATAAATGCTGAGCAACCATTTTGCAGAACACTCATGTTCCATGTGCAATAGCTATCCTAAGCATCTGTTTTGGCAGGCCACTTCAAACCATCCATGATTTGCAGACCACTTCATACACCTTCCCATTCCCATACTGGCTGGTCCATTCTTGACCTTCTCTGCTGCCAGGATAAGCCACAGTGCAAATTGGATGAACAACACCTTATATTCTGGGTAGTCTACAATCCAATGGCATAAATATTGAGGTTTCAATCCTCGGTACTTTCCCCCCACCCCCAAGCAGAATTTGGCATTGGTAGCCTTTGTGTTCTGCTTATCTCCCTCTAGTTGTCTCTAATTCTCACACTCTCATCACCCCTACCCAGCTCTAATGTTTTCCCCCTCCCATCTTTTGCTCACTTTGTTTGCTTCCATCTGTCACTAATCTAACCTTACAACCATCCTCTACATGGTACAACCTACCAGTCATCCTACACCCCCTCATTTAATCATCTCGAACTCCTTTCTCACCATTACCCCTCTCTGTGTACTTGCTATAGTGCCTTTCTGCTCTTGGCTGATTCAAAGTTTTGACGCACAAGATTGAACATTCCTTGGTGAGTTCCTCCAGCATTTTGTTTGTTGCAAAGCCTATTCCAATTCCTAAGGAATTCAGAATTGCGGAGGATTTGAACCAGGCCATCTTGAAGTCTCTGAAAAGCTTCCATCAGCAAGTCATTTGTGGTCAGTGTAGCCAAAACACTTGACCACTCTTAAACCACCATCAAGAATGCTTACCATGCCATTCCACACCCACTCTTTGAAAAACCTGATCACTTGGCTGTATTTCTACTTCCAGCGTGTCAGGCAGGGACCGCAGCACCAGTGGTGAGGATCAGTAAGGTATGGTCAAAGGAGGCGGAGGAGCGCTTGCAGGACTGCTTTGAGTTGGTGGACTGGGCAATATTCAGGGATTCATCTATGAATCTGAATGAATACACTACTGTTGTCACTGACTACATTAAGGCCTATGTGGATGGATGTGTGCCTTCAAGAACCTACTGGACGTATCCAAATGAAAAGTCTTGAAGGAACCAGGAGATTCGTAGTCTGCTGAAGGTTAGATCTGTGGCATTTAAGACCTGTGATCTTGAATTGAAAAGGAGTCCAGGTACAACATATGGAAGGCTATTTCAAGAGCGAGAAAAGAATTGTGAATGAGGTTAGAAACAGAATCGGATGTATGTCAACTTTGGCAGGGGTTGCAGGCCATTACCTCCTACAGAGTGAAGCCTAACATCATGAATGGCAGTGATGCTTCACTCCCACATGAGCTCAACACCTGTGCAAATCCCTTCAGCTTCTGATGACCATGTGATCTCTGTCTCAGAAGCTGACATCAGAACAACTTTCAAGATGATGAACTCTTGTCGGGTACTGATTGCGTACCTGGTAGAGTTCTGAAAACCTGTGCCAACCAGCTGACAGGAGTGTTCAAGGGCATCTTCAGTCTCTCACCGCTGCAGTCAAGAGGTGCCCACCTGTTTCAAGAGGGTGACAATCCTATCAGTGCCCAAGAAGAGTGGGGTGAGCTGCCTCAATGACTATTACCCAGAGGCACTCACATCTACTTGAAGTGCTTTGAGAGCTGGACCCACTGCGATTTGCCTACTGCCACAATAAATCTGCAGCAGATGCAAACTCACTGGCTCTCCACTTGGCTTTGATCACTTGGACAATAGTAATATATCCACATCAGGCTGCTATTTATTGATTACAACTCAGTGTTCAACACACAATTATATCCTTAATTCCAACCAGCAGTTTGAGGATACTAGATATATCACAAAAGACGTTCTTAAGTTTCTCTAGAAGTGCCATGGATGGCATTTTAATTGGTTGCATCACCATTTATTACGGAGGGGCCGTTGTCAAGGATTGGAAAAAGGTGCAGCGAGTTGTAAGCTCAGCCAGCCCCATCATGGGCAATAGCCTCCCCAGCTTCCAGCACACCTTCAAAAGCTGATGTCTCAAAAAGGGAGCATCCGTCATGAAGAATTCTATCACCCAGGACGTGGCCTCTTCCCTCTTCTACTGTCAAGGAGTGTGCCTTAAGTTGCACACTCAACATTTCAAGACAGCTTCTTCCCCTCCTCCATCAGATTTCTATTTCACTTTTTTCCTTCTTATTTTGCTCTACTCATTTAATTTTTTATATATACTTTTAAAATTTATTTATTACAATATACTGCTGCTGCAAAACTTCAAATTTCATGGCATATTCCAATGATGTTAAATCTGATTTTCCTTCTGAAAAGGAGACGCAACTCATTCTCTTGGCGCTTCTTTCTGTACTTTGGAATGATAGTTTGGCTAGCGAATTAGTGTTTTTGTTTATATAACACTCCATTGTCTATTGGCATTTTTTTTCTCCTGTCTTTTGATGGATTTCAAAGATACAATTTATTTTAGTTTATTCTTACAGTTTCTGAAATTTTTAATACAATATATTGCCTATTCTCTCTCTGGATAAAACTTGGAAAGACTCTTTCAGGCAAGAAAATATCATCTTGGATCTTTATTGACAAGTGTTAAGCTTAAAGCAGCTAAATGAATATTTTCAGAGTATAATTCTGAAAATACTTTGTAGTTTATTCTAAATTCTGTGCCTTAAGATATTTTTCTGACATGACATATTAAAAATAAAAGATGTGGGTTTTGACATCAAATAATTTAGGAGGTCTAATTCAGTAATGTAGTTTAACTACTTTTTTTTTACAACAAATGTTGAATGTGAATGTAATTTATTATAATCTTTATCAAGTATGATAGCAGCTTTACCAGTTCCAATTTTAAGTATAGGCCTAGCAACCAAAAATGATTTAATAAAATCATTCTTCTCTATCCACTTTGCATCTCTTTGATATTTGTATATGCATCAGTCATTTACTTCAAAGCATTGAAACGAAATGGAATTGTAGTGATTAGAAAAGAAATGATGGATATCATTAGTTTTCAGATATTTTTCTTTGTTTCTTCTATGACAATTTATTTCCATTACTTTCCATGTTTCCTCCTTTTACTCACCATGTTATGCACAAAAATCTTCATGAAGATTTCAGATTTTACAATAACCTGTCTTTAGAGTCAGAATCATGAGAAGTACAGCACAGAAATAAGCCCTTCAGCCCATCCAGTCCATGCTAAACCATTTAGACTGCCTGCTCCCATTGACCTGCACCCGGACAATACCCTCCATACCCTTACCATCCAGACATTATTCAAACTTCTCTTAAACATTGAAATCGAGCTTGCACGCACCACTTCCGCTGGCAGCTTGTTCCACTACTCACAAACCTCCGAGGGAATTTTTTCCACTCGTGTTCCTTTAATCTTTTCACCTTTCACCCTTAACCCATCCAACCTCCATGGAAAAGGCCTCACGGACCATAGGGTCCATGTGGTTTTCATGGCAAGATACAGAAGTAGATTGCCAGGCCTTTCTTCCGTGCAGATACTGCCGCTGCCCAGGCTAGGTTTGAACTCAGGACCATCTGCCTTGAAGTCCAGTGCTGATGCCACGACACCACCAGCTGGCCCCAAATTAGGCTCACAACTTAACATTTCCTGTACTCAGTACTTTGATTTATGAGGTTGTGACACCACTTTCAATGAATTATGGATCTGTATTCTCAGGTCCCTCTGTTCTACCATTCTCCTCTGTGCCCTGCCGTTTACTGTGTAAGACCAACTTTGCTTGATCATACCGAAGTGCAATACTTCACACTTGTCTGCATTAAATTCCACCTGCTGTTTTTCCAGCTGGTCTTTCTTGCTGTCTAGTACGCCCCCAATCTTGGTGTCATCTGCAAATTTCTTGATGCAGTTAACCGCATTATTATCCAGATCATTGATATAACGGACCCAGCACTGCTCCCTGCAGCACTCCATTAGTTACCCTCTGCTACCACTCTCTGGCTTCTCCCACAAAGCCAATGTCAAATCAAATTTACTATCTCATCTTGAATGCCAAGCAATTGAATCTTCTTGGCCAACTTGCCAAGCAAGACCTTGTCAAATGCTAAATTCTAATATAGACAACTGCCTTGCCTTCATTAACTTCCCTGGTAACTTCCTCAAAACTATATGAGATTGGTTAAAACCAAACTACTGCACATCAAGCCATGCTGACTATCCCTGATCAGTACATGTTTATCCAAATACTCGGTATATCCAGTCCCTTAGAATACCTTCCGGTAACTTTCCCATTCCTGATATCAGGCTCACTGGCCTATGATTTCCTGGTTTTAAAAATAAGTCTTAAATAGTGGAACAATATTAGCTATCCTCTAATACTCCAGTTTTCATCTGTTGTAAAGGATGATTGAAATATCTCTGCTAGGGCCCCTGCAATTCCTGCACATTTCCCTCAGGGTCCAAGGGAACACCGTGTTGAACCTTGAGGATTCATCTACCCTAATTTGCTTCAAGACAGCAGCAAACACCTCCTCCTCTGTAATCTGTATAGGATCCAGGACCTCACTGCTGCTATGCCTCACTTCTATAGACTCTGTATACATCTCCTGAGTAAGTACAGGGGCAAAAAAGCCATTTAAGATTACCACTCTTTTGGCTACACGCATAGTTTACCATTCTGAATTTTGTTCCTTGCAATTCTTTTGCTCTTAACATATTTGTATAATCCCTGAGGATTCCTTTGTCTGCTAGGGCAACCTCATGCCACCTTTAAGCCTTCCTGATTTCTTAAGCGTTCTCTTGCATTTCTTATACTCCTCAAGTACTTTGTTTGCTCCTTCCTGCCTATACCTGCTGTGCATCTGTTTTCCCCTTAGTCAGGGCCTCAATATCTCTTGATCTAGAGAAAACCTTGGTTATCTTTACCTTTTATTGTGACAGGTGTAGACAAGGTTTGTACTCTCGAAATTTCACTTCTGAAGGCCTCCCTCTTACCAAGTACACCTTTGCCTAAAAACAGCCTTTCCCATTTCTCAACTTCCCAGATTTTTCTTCTAATACCATCAAAATTGGCCTTTCTCCAATTTAGAATTGCAACCCATGAGTCAAACCTATCTTTTTCCATATTTGCTTTGAAACTAATGGCATTAGAATCACTAGATACAAAATGTTCCCCTACACAAGCTTCTGTTGCATGCCCATTCTCATTCCCTAATAGCAGATCAAGGATTGCACTCTCTCTCATTGGGACTTCTGTGCACTGAATTTTTATGTCATTTCAAAACGTTAAACTAATGCAAATGATATCGGAGCCCGAAAAGCAGTTTTAACTTTGAGTTTACTTTAAGCAAGGCATTTATGTATCACATGGTAGTGTGACGATGTATGCAGTTCATGTATTTATACATGTAACCCATAATGAATTATTTTGAATGTTTAATCAAACTGTGTATGTATGTATATGTGTGTATATATCGCAAATATTACTAAAGTTTTAAATAAACAACATTCCCCCTGCTTTGCTGTAAACTCCAACTCAATAGAAAATGCATCTCAACTGTACACACAGTATATTATGTATTGCAGCTACTATATAAAAAATCCATACCATGGTAAATTTAAATTGTCCCATTCAAGCCTAACAATTTAATTGCTGTGGAGGATTTCCTACTCTTGTATGATAACATATTTCTAAACAAGGGAGATCCCTTTGCTTCATAGGTGAGACTTATGGCTGTGAAACAATCAGCAGTTCTGGGGCCTGCTCTGTGGTGGTTGTAGGAGTTGACTCACTGCAGGAAGTTGTTCAGACAGTGGTATCCACCTTTCTTCCTTTTTTCCTTCTACTTTGTGCTTCTTGATCTTGGGAATGTGCACTTAGTTCAAGGGAGTATTCCCTTATTAATCTTTCTATGGCCCCTTTAACAATCTGATCTCTTGTCTTGGATTCCTCATTCACAACATCATCTGACAATCCTCTGTTTTCGCATCTCCATTAACTCCTTTCTTTGTTACTTTCCATTCAACCAGTTGGGCTTTGGTCTTTGCACCTACTTTTACAAGCAACTTTGTCTCCCACTTGAAGTTTATCCAATAACCTTAATGTACACCAGAGTAGACTTTGGATCTTTATACTCACAAAAGCCAAATGCTTACAACTTCCCTGAAGCTACTTGAACTCTCTTCCAGCTTAAAACCAAGTTACATTTTGCAAGTAACTGCCTTATTAACATATCAGAAGTCTTTCTCAGATACATTGCCTGCAAAAACTGTTGTAGTCAGAGCACTGTTTCTGTCACTTTCACAATTCATCTAAGCAGCATGGTCCTTCCTTGGTCCAACACGGTTTCCAACCAAAGGCACCAAGGTTGCCACCATCATCTGCTTGTCCTCTGTTGGGCAACGGTTCATGGTGTTGCAATGGAGACAGTTGTGGTGTCCTTCAGTACTTTTCTTAATCTACTTACAATTGGGTTCATTGTAGGGGATGTGGCAGAGTTTGTTTCAGCCAGTCACTTCCCCACAATACTGGTTGTCCTGATTTTACCACATAGAAGCTCAATGTGGCTTGCTGGTTGTTGTATTTCACTGTTAGAAATGTCACTCCCACAGGCGTTACCTTTTCTCCAGTATAATTTCTAACTTGAATATCTGCAAGCTTCAGTTTAGTATCTTTGAAATGCCATTCAAACTCAATTTGTGGAATGATTGAGACAGCTGAACCAGTGTCAAATTCCATTTTAATTAATTTGCATGTCACTTCTGGCATAAGCCATATTGCTTGTCTGTTGTTAATTTTCGCACTGTAAATCTCAAGACTGTACAGACCTGTGTCACTCACATCATCAGATTTTTCATCAACAGCTTACAGATTTGTGCTCTTTTTGCAACTGCAAGTTAACTTTTTATCTTTTTCTCTTCTCTGTGCAGTCTGTTTATTGATGTCTGCCTGATGTATTCTCTGTATGTGACCTACTTTGTGAGCTGCCTTAATGACTATCACCCAGTAGCACCTCAGGAAGGACCTGGATCCATTGCAATTTGCCTATCGCCACAATCGGTCCAGGGCAGATACAATCTCAATGGCTCTGCGCATGGCTTTAGACTACCAGGACAACACTAACACATATGTCAGGATGTTGTTCATCGACTATAGCTCAGCATTCAATACCATCATTCCCACAATCTTGACTGAGAAGTTGCAGAACCTGGGCCTCTGTACCTCCCTCTGCAATTGGATCCTTGGCTTCCAAACTGGAAGACAACAATCTGTGCAGATTGGTGATAACACCACCTCCTCGCTGATGATCAACACTGGCTCACCTCAGGAGTGTGCGCTTAGCCCACTGCTCTACTCTCTATATACCCATGACTGTACAGCTAGGCATAGCTCAAATACCATCTATAAATTTGCTTACGATACAAACGTTGGTAGAATCTCGGGTGGTGATGAGAGGGCGTACAGGAGTGAGATATGCCAACTAGTGGAGTGGTGCTGTAGCAATAACCTGGCATTCAATGTCAGTACAACGAAAGAGCTAATTGTGGACTTAAGAAAGGGTAAGATGAAGGAGCACATACCAATCCTCATAGGGGGATCAGAAGTGGAAAGAGTGAGTAGTTTCACGTTCCTGGGTGTCAAGATCTCTGAGGCCCTAACCTGGTACCAACATATTGATGTAATTATAAAGAAGACAAGATGGCCGCTATACTTTATTAGGAGTTTGAAGAGATTTGGCATGTCAACAAATACACTCAAAAACTTCTATAAATGTACCGTGGAGAGCATTCTGATGGGCTGCATCACTATCTGGTATGGAGGGGCTACTGCACAGGACCGAAAGAAGCTGCAGAGGGTTGTAAATCCAGTAAGCTCTATCTTGGGTACTAGCCTACAATGTATGGCAAGCCAAGATATCTTCAAGGAGCGGTGAATCAGAGAGGCAGCATCCACTATTAAGGACCTCCAGCACCCAAGAAATGCCCTTTTCTCACTGTTACCATCAGCTAGGAGATACAGAAGCCTAAAGGCACACATTCAGCAATTCAGGAATTCCCTCTGCCATCCAATTCCTAAATGGACATTGAACCCTTGGACACTACCTCATTTTTTAAATATATAGTATTTCTGTTCTTTTGCACAACATTTTAATCTATTCAATATACGTATACTGTAATTGATTGAGTTATTGTTATTATTTTATTATGTATTGCTTTGTACTGCTGCTGCTAAGTTAACAAATTTCATACCACATACCGGTGATAATAAACCTGATTCTGATTCTGCTGCATTTTCTGCAAGTTTCATCTTTAAATCTGCATTTGTTTGGTATATGTGAGCCTTTGTCACATAGGTAACATAATTTGTTTGGTCAGGTTGATTTCTGTTTCAATGTGAATAAACTTGCAACATTCACTTTCATTCCTGACTGCAACTCCATTGCATCTGTGTCTGCAGTTTCCACTGTCTGCAATTTCAACTGTCCTTTTAAATGTAAGTTGTGCTTCAGTAAGGAGCTATTTTTGATTTTTTTTTTGTAAGATTCCACAAACTAATCTATCTTTTAGTGTATCATTAAGACTGAAAGTGCTCAATCTCTTCTATTCAGCCATGTACCTAGAAATGGATTTCCTTTTCTTTGATTATGCTTATGAGATCAAAGCTTTCTATAGTCAACAATAAATTTAGTTCTTAGTGTTCCTGCATCACTTTTTTGCAATATCAACAAACTCATATCTGAAGTGGTGGTTGGAGCAGTCAAACTTTGAAACAAACTGCATGCCTTATAAACCCAATACCCTTATCAAACTTAGTACTCTTTTCTCATTGGTTATTTTACTTGCTTCTAAATACTACTCAGTTTGCCCAGTATGTAAAATCCAATTATCTGTTGTGTAATCAAACATGTCAATCTTTCCAATGTAGCCAGGCCATTTCTGCTTTTTTTATGATTATTAAACCTGGTTCTCACTCTTTAAGAACCAATAAATCCTATCTTTCTCTTTATGAACCCACAAGTTCTAATTTTTAAAAAAACTCAATCATGTCCCTTCCAAAGAGCATGTGTTGCGCTGCTTTTTGTAACTCAACTGTCTGCGTTTTTTTTAGTTCTTGTATATTTACTCACGTATTACTAAAATATTAAATACAATACTTCCCTGAATATATTTGATAAACTCTATTCCATAGAGTCCTTTTACAGTATGGGAATCCCAGTCAATTTGTGGAAAGTTAAAAATCACTTACTATAATAACCTTGTGTTTCTTGAAACAGTCCGCAATCTCTCTGTGATGCCCTATGACTATGTTCTCACTTCCTTTCTGAATCCATTCAGTCATTTACCGGAAAATCTCGTTTGTCGTTTACTCAGTGGTTACTGTAGATGTGTAGTATCAGAGGCTTCCACACCTCCCCTGCCTTCCTTGCAGCTTTACAAGCCTCTTGTTTTAGATTTCTGGCATTTACATGTTTTTTTGATTTTCACTATCTTAGTTTGAACAAATTGAATAGTTTCAGTACACGTAACAGCTATTCCAGCTTCTGATGTGAGCTTGATAATACTACTGTGGTAGGTGGCTTGATGATTCCAGCACAGCAGAGGTTCTTAATGGCCACAGTATGATGCATTTTGGTTCGCGCAGCAGTGTATTTATTTCCTTCATTCCTCTTCCCCTCAGTTGAAATTCAAATGTTGGAGGATATTTAGAATTCAATATATATTTTGTCAGGGAAGAATTCATGGCTTGCTTTGACACATTGATGGAAATTCAACATGAAGATAGATGTCTCATGAAATTTGCAACTGCTGATTGAATTTATATTTTCATCATCAAATGCTGTTGCCTGCAGGGGTAGTGAAATGATAAAATCTGTAGTACTTGCATCTTTCAAGTCACTGTAGTTACCATTTCTTTTAAAATGTTCTGCAATAAAAATAGATAAATGTACAATTCCCGGAGGGATAACAGCTTATCAGCTGAATTTGGCAAAGGGAAATTGATTTAAGCTCAAATTGTGAAAAATATACATTAAACTATTTTTTAGTGAATTACTTGTATTGAATAATTTTGGGTAAATCTGTAAATAGTTGTTACTACAGTGAATACAGGAAACAGAAAACCAATGAAGCAAATCTGTGTGATTCATCATCCTAGTTCATTTTGTCAACAATATGGTTTAGAACACATTTTTATGTAGAGTATAGTTCTATATCAGTCTCTCAAAGATTCAAGGATTTCATTACAAGCTCTGCTAACCAAATGCATTTCTAAAATGTTCTAAGACCTGATGCAACGAAACATCTGACTTGCAGGGGTGCCCTACCTTGTAGAGCACCCAGGGCTGAGTCCCAACTCTGATGCCCACTTAACTACTGAAGCAGTTTATTCCACTTAAGGACATTCAGACATGTATGGGAAAAACAGTTTACATTACAGGCCAGCTGAATCCTCTCCAGGTCAACCCAGATGAAATCACTTGCCTTCCAATACTGTATTGATAATTACGTTTCAGGCCTCCCAGAACTGGCCAGACACAGCCATTTACCTCAGTCAGAAAAGCTGGGCTGCAGGTGAGACTGAAACATTGTGGATTCAAGTCAACCCTTCCTACATACCAGTAAGAATGCCATGGCGACTGGATTATAGGCACTGACCATTGGTCCGTGGTGCAGAAGGGAAAGAGAGAAAAAAGGAGCGATAGTGAAAGGGGCCTTGATAGTGAGGGGAGCAAACAGAAGATTCTGTGGACATGAACGAGACACCCAGATGGTATGGTGCCTTCCAGGTGTCGAAGTCAGGGATGTCTCAGGTCACGTCCACAACATTTTGGAGAGCGAGTGGCAGCAGTCAGATGTTTTGGTACAGATTGGTACCAATGACGTAGGAAGGAAAAGCAATGAGGTCCTGAAAAGAGAACTTAGAGAGCTGGGTAGAAAGCTGAGAAGCTGGACCTCCCAGGTAGTAATTTCTGGATTACTGCCTGTGCCATGCACCAGTGAGGGTAGAAATAGGATGATTTGGCAAATTAATGTGTGGCTGAGAATGACGATACTTGAGGTTTTGTATCGAAATCTGTGTAGTATAAGAAATATGGTGGATGATCTTGTTGCAATATTACAGATTGCCAGGTATGATGTTGTGGCCATCACTGAATCATGACTGGAAGATGGTTGTAGTTGGGAGCTGAATATCCAAGGTTACTCATTATATCAGAGGGATAGGAAGGTAGGCAGAGGGGGTGGAGTGGCTTTACTGGTAAAGAATGGCATCAAATCATTAGAAAGATGTGACATAGGATTGGAAGGTGTTGAATCCTTGTGGGTTGAGTTAAGAAACTGCAAGGGTACAAGGACCCTAATGGTAGTTATATACAGGCCTGCCAACAGTTGCTGGGAGGTGGACAGGAAATAGAAAAGGCGAGTCAAAAGGGCAATCTTATGGTAGTCATGGAGATTTAAAATGCAGGTCGATTGGCAAAATCAAGTTGGTAATGGATCTCAAGAGTGAGTTTGTTAAATGCCTAAGAGATTGTTTTTTTAAAGCAGTTTGTCATTGACCCTACTAGAGAATCAGCCATACTGGATTGGGTGTTATGTAATGAACTGGAGGTGATTGGGGGGCTTAAGGTAAAAGAACCCTTAGGAACCAGTGATCGCAATATGATTGTGTTCAACTTGAAATTTGATGGAGAGAAAGTAAAGTCTGATGTAGCAGTATTTCAGTGGAGTAAAGGAAATTACAGTGGGATGAGAGAGGAGTTGGCCAAAGTAAATTGGAAGGAGCTGCTGTCAGAGATGTCAGCAGAGCAGCAATCGAATGTGTTTCTGGGAAAAATGAGGAAGGTGAAAGACATGTGTATTCCAAGAATGAAGAAATACTCAAATGGTAAAATAGTACAACCGTGGCTGACAAGGGAAGACAAAGCTATTGTAAAAGTAAAAGAAAGGGCATACGACAAAGCGAAAATTAGTAGGAAGATAGAGGATTAGGAAGTTTTTAAAAGCCTACAGAGAGCAACTAAAAAAAATCATCAGAAAGGAAAAGATGAAATATAAAAGCAAGCTAATGAATAATATCAAAGTGGAGAATAAAAGTTTTTTCAAGTATGTTAAAAATGAAAGAGTAATGAGAGTGGATATAGGACTGCTAGAAAGTAAGGCAGGAGAAATAATAACGGGGGACCAGGAGATGGATGATGAACTACATGATTATTTTGCGTCAGTCATCACTGTGGAAGACACTAGCAGTATGCCTGATGATGCAGTGTGTGTAGGAAGAGAAGTGGGTGCAATTTCTATTACAAGAGAAGGAGCTCAAAAAACTGAAAGACCTAAAGGTACATCAGTCACCCAGACCAGAGGAACTGCACCCTATGGTTATGAAAGAGGCAGCATTAAAGATTGTGGTGGCATTAGAAATTATCTTTCAAAAATCACTGCACTCTGGCATGGTGCCAGAAGACAGGAAAATTACAAATGTCACTCCATTCTTTAAGAAAGGAGGAAGGCAGCAGAAAAGAAATTATGGACCAGTTACACACACAAAATGCTGGTGGAACATAGCAGGTCAGGCAGCATCTATAGGGAGAAGCGCTGTCAACGTTTCGGGCCGAGATCCTTTGAAGGGTCTCAGCCCAAAACGTCAACAGCGCTTCTCCCTATAGATGCTGCCTGACCTGCTGCATTCCACCAGCATTTTGTGTGTGTTGCTTGAATTTCCAGCATCTGCAGATTTCCTTGTGTTTGCCTTATAGACCAGTTAGCCTGACCTCAGTGATGGGAAGATGTTAGAGTCAGTTGTGAAGGATGAAGTGATGGAGTACTTGGTGACACAGGACAAGATAGTACAAAGTCAGCATGGTTTCCTTCAGGGAAAATCCTGCTGGAATTCTTTCAGGAGATTACAAGTAGGATCGATAAAGGGGATGCAGTGGATGTTGTTTATTTGGACTTTCAGAAGGCCTTTGACAAGGTGCCACACATGAGGCTGTGTACCAAGTTGAGCCCATAGTATAACAGGAAAATTACTAACATGGTTAGAGCATTGGGTGATTTGTAGCAGGCAGCTAGTAGGGATAAAAAGGATCATTTTCAGTTTGGCTGCCAGTGACTAGTGGTTTTCCGCAGGCGTCGGTGTTCGGACCACTTTTTCTGTTGTATATAAATGATTTAGATGTTGGAATAGATGGCTTTGTTGTCAAGTTTGCAGATGATATGAAGATTGGTGGAGGGGCAGGTAGTGTTGAGGAAACAGGTGAGATGCCCAAGGATTTATAAAGATAGGAGAATGGGCAAGAAAGTGGCAAATGAAATACAGTGTTGGAAAATGCATGGTCTTGCACTTTGGTAGTAGAAATAAATGTGAGGACTATTTTCTAAACGGGGAGAAAATACAGGAATCTGAGATGCAGAGGGACTTGGGAGTCCTTGTGCAGAACACCCTAAAGGTTAATTTGCAAGGTCGAGTTGGTGGTGAGGAAGGCAAATGCAATGTTAGCAGTCACTTCAAGAGGTCTAGTATACAAGATCAAGGATGTGATGCTGAAGCTTTATAAGGCACTGGTGAGGCCTCACCTTGAGTATTGTGAACAGTTTTGGGCCCCTCATATTAGAAAAGATGTGCTGGCATTGGAGAGGGTCCAGAGGATGATTCCAGGAATGAAAGGGTTATCATATGAGGAACATTTGATGGCTCTGGGTCTGTTCTCGCTAGAATTCAGAAGGATGAGAGGGGATCTCATTGAAACCTTTCGAATGTTGAAAGGCCTAGACAGAATAGATGTGGAAAGGATGTTTCCTATGGTGGGAGAGTCCAGGACAACAGGGCATAGCCTCAGGATAGAGGGGCGCCCTTTCAAAACAACAATGTGGAGAAATATCTTTAGCCAAAGAGTAGTGAATTTATGGAATTTGTTGCTACTTGCAGCTGTGGAAGCCAGGTCGTTGGGTGTATTTAAGGCAGAGATTGATAGGGTCTTGATTGGACATGGCATCAAAGGTTACGGGGAGAAGGCCAGGAACTGGGACTGAGGAGGAGAAAGAAAAAAGGATCAGCCATGATTGAATAGTGGAGCAGACTCGATGGGTCAGATGACCTAATTCTGCTTCATATCTTATGACCTAATGTCAGGACATTGAGCAGGCCAGAGGCTGTAGCAAGTGTTAGGGCATATTTTGGAGTTAGGGTAAAATCTCAAATTAATTTCAACAACAACCAGCCTTCAGATGTGAATGTGGATTGTAGATTGAATTTAAAATGCAACTCTGAACAATCGTTTTTTTTGGAGCTGCAGACTGGAATTGATTGCAAATCAGTAAATACCCATTCATTCATTTGAAGTCTGCATATGTATAAACACAGCTAGAGGGAGACAATGCTGATTAACATTCATTTTGTAAAGGAGGTGAAAAAATATATGTAATTCCCAGTAAGTATTGGAGATGCATTGTTATTATAGAATTATTCTGCTGTTACCTTTGATCTTTAGCATATTGTAGCGGTGTGCTACATGCAGCGCTAAAATTACGACACAGAGTCAGTAACTGCAGTCGAAGAAAAAACTTTATTCGAAATACCCAGCCTTGCTTTTAAGCCTCCCTCAACCTGCCCCCCGTGGCGCAGAGGCTCCAAAGGCTCTGTGCTCGCAAACCCCCGTAGGCTTTCTCCCTTAGCCGGAACGCCGGCTAATTGTGAGCCGGTTCGGATGTGCCAGGAAATGGGTCGCCACAATATAAAACAAACACCACCCACAGCAAAAAGTCAATTCATGACACACGCAAGGTTATTTGCACCCCCATAAACTCCAACAATCTTGAAGCTTAACACCATGCAGAACAAGTCAGCTTGCTCATCCACTAACCAAAATAAGTTCTCTCTCCACCACTGACATGCTAACTATTATCTGTGCCATTTTCCAAATGAACTGCACTGACTCTATTACATGCAGGTTCCCTCAAAGTCAAACACAATCACAATCCTCACTCAGAAGAGGACAAGATTATTGCTGGGTGATATTCTGGAACTGCCTCGCTAATTTTACTTCAGAAATATCTATATCTGGAGACCACATTCAAGGTGGTCTGCCCTGTTTGATGTTTTTTTTAAAAATTGAATTGAGCCATGGAGTACCTGAGCCAGGAAAGTTTCAAATTTGGTTTTACTTTAGATTACTAATCCTGGGAGTGACCACTGCTGACCTTTAAGGGAGAAAGAGGGTCACCCTTTTGGCTCTTATATTTGTTTAACTGATTCTTACTAGCTGGTCATGTGTGTTTTCTATCAGTGATTGAGTATCTTATCTAACACTGAGTTGGCAAGGTATTAATAGATTTAAAGATCCTGGGATGTAATAGCCTGTTGGACAGGCAGGGGAATGAGAAATCAGCAGTCCATTCTTTTTGCAAACATGGTGTAAGTGAGTCACCTGACCCAACTGTTAATCAACTGTTAAGTGGTTGGTCACTTTTGTTAAGAATAAATGTCACTATTATAATGCCTGTGATATATGATACTTTTCATTGAATTATTGTACTTAAATTACTTTACTGTCGCATCACCCTTCCCCTTAGACAAAAGTTCAAGTGTCGGGTTTTTGGAAACTGCTTTGAAAGTAGACTTCTATTCTGAGAAGGAAAACTGATCAATACACATTTTGTCTAATTGTGGCAGAATAAATGGTTAAAAAATTGCATTGATATTTTTGGAAAAAACAACTCTAAATGCTGAAAAATAAACAAATTAACAGGAGTATCCTTTTTCCAGCCAGTTATTCAAATCTCTCTACATATTTCAAGATGGATTATTTCTTAAGATTGTAAGGTCCTTAGTTGTGTTTACCAAGAGGAAACTTGGAGCAATTGTTTTTATATTAATTTTTGCAACATTATGGGATGTGTGGTTAGTCTCTATCCTTAGTGCAGCGCAATTAAGAAGGGCCAATAACATTTATATCCTGTGAATACATAAATTCCGAAAAGAGACGCAACAACTTCCAACAGTAATACACTTTTTCTGCGTAACCTCCCCCCCCCCCCGCCCCAATTCTGCCTTGTCTCTTGTGCACAGTTTTCTCATATGCATTTTTCACACTGTGGCCACCAAGTTTGTTCATGGTCTTCTGCTGCTATAGACCACCCACTTCAAGGTTCAATATGTTGTATGTTCAGAGATGCTCTTCTCAACATCATGTTTGGTTATACAAGTTACTGTCGCCTTCCTGTCAGCTTGAATTTGTCTGACCATCCTCTCTGACCTCTCATTAACAAGGCATTTTTGCTCACAGAACTGCTGGATGATTTTTGTCTTTAGCACCATCATCTGTAAACTCTATAGAGACTTGTGAGTGACAATCTCAAGAGATCAGCAGTTTCTGAGATGCTCAAAGCATCCAGTCTGGCACCAACAATCATTCCACGGACAGTGTCAATTAGATTACAGTTGTTCCCAATGCTGATGCTTGGACTAAAGAACAACTGAACCTCCTGACCATGTCTGCATGTTTTTATGCATTGAGTTGCTGCCACATGATTGGCTGATTAGATATTTGCATTAATGAGCAGATGTAAAGCTGGCCAATAAAGTGGTCATTCAGTGTATGAAAGATGTGAAGTAGTCTTTATGAGATACAATTTTTATATCCTCTATGAATTGTGTACATAGAGCATTTAAAAAATCAACAGAAAGGTAGGGCACACAACCCGACTCTTTTGTCCTTTAAAATCAAGATCATTCAGCCCATTGAGTCTAATCCATTATTCTATCATAGCTGATTTATTATCTCTCTCAATCCTGTTCTCCTGCCTTCTCTCTGTAACCTTTGAGTGCCTTTAACAATCAAGAGGTTATCAACTCCTTTTTAAGTATACCCAATGACTTGGCCTCCATGGCTGTCTGTGGCAATGAATTATACAGATTCATCACCCTCTGCTAAAGTAATTCCTCCTCACCTCTACTCCATATACACTTTATCTCAGCCTTTCAATATTTAATAGGTTTCAATAAGATCCCCTTTCATTCTTCTAAATGCCAGTGGTACAGGCCCAGAGCCATCTAATGCTCCTCATACATTAACCCTTTCCCAGGTTGATTTTTTTTTAAATTTCCTCTGGACCCTCACCAATGCCAGCACATATTTATTTAGATACAGGGCCCAAAACAGCTCTTAGTACTCCAAATGTGAACTGACCAACGCTTTATAAAGCCACAGCATTACATCCTTGCTTTTATATTCTAGTTCTCTTGAAGAGACTGCTAACATTGCATTTACCTTCCTTACCACCAACACAACCTGCAAGTTGACCTTTAGGGAATCCTGCCCTAGGACTCCCAAGTTCCTTTGCAGTTCTGATTTCTGAATATTCTCCTGTTTAGAAAATAGTCTACACCTTTGGTCCTTCTACAAAACCTATTTCCCCATTCTCCTCATCTGAGTCCTTCTGCAGCTTCTCTGCTTCCTCAACACTACCGGTCCTTCCACCTATCTTCATATCCTCTGCAAACTTGGCACAAAGGCATCAATTTCGTTATCCAGGTTGTTGACATCTAACATAAAAAGAAGCAGTCCAAACAGTGACCCCTAAGGAACACCACTTGTCTCTGGCAGCTGACCAGAAAAGGTCCCCTTTTTTCCCCACTCTTTGCCTCCTGCCAGTCATCCAATCTTCTATGCCAATCTGTATCTTTCCTGTAATACCATGCGCTCTTGGTTAGCAGCCTCATGTGCAGCACCTACTCAAAGGCCTTCTGAAAATCTAAGTAAACAGCATCCTCTGACTACTCTGCCTGTTATTACTACCAAGAATTCCAACACATTTGTCAGGCAAGATTTCCCCTTGCGGAGACCACGTTGAGATCAGCCTATTTTATCATGTGTCTCCAAGTACCCAGAAACCTCATCCTTAACAATGGACTCCAGCATCTTCCCTGAAGTTAGGCTAGCTGGACAAAATTTCCTGTCTTTTGCTTCTCTCCCTTTAAGAATAGAGTGACATTTGCAATTCTCTAGTACTCCAGAGCTATTCCAGATCTAGTGATTCTTCAAATACCATTTCTAATGCCTCCGCAATCTCTTCAGCTACCTCTTTCAGTATCCAGGGATATAATGCATCTGGTTCAGGTGATTTATTTACCTTCAGACCTTTCAGCTTCTCAAGTATTTTCTCCTTAGTAGTAGCAAAGACACTGTCTTCTGCCATTTGACACTCTTCAATTTGTTGCCTACTTCTGGTGTTTTAAACAGTGAGAAATGACGCAAAAGGCTTACTAAATTCATCCCCCATTGTAACACTCCACTCATAAAATTTTGCATATTCTTCAACTTAATTATCCACATAACTTTCTGTCTGAAAAAGTCTTGAATAACCATCGTGACTTCATCAGGGAAATGAATATAGTGGCATGTAGATGCCACTAGCTGCAGTTGCTGACTTAATAATGCCCTTTTCTTTTGTCCACGTTAATATGAGCTCCATTAGCTCTTGTGCAGTCATCTTTTAGAACACATTTTATGGAATGCCTTTTGGAAATCTAAACATATTACATCCACTGACACTTCTTTATCTACCATGTCTCATAAATCATGCAAGTATGCTAACAAATTTGTTATAAGAGAGAAAGGGACATAATTGGTTTTTACAAGTATTCCTCAATTTATGAATGTTTAATTTACAATTTTTTGAGATTGTGGCCTCAATTGTCAAACTTATTTTTTCATTCCAATAAATGGCACCTTGTTTGCTATAGGAATAGTACCAAGATGTCGCAGTGTATTTCACCCAGCCCTTTAAATTTGCAGTCTTGTAAATTGAGGAATGGCTTAGTAGAAAATGGATATTTTCCTGTAATTGCTCCAAGTACAAATGATCTGTATAAACTTCTGAAGGCATGATTATCCTTCCTTTTCCAAATGAGTTCACCTTTTGCGGGGAAATTGGCCGATCATGTGGCAGCAACTCAATGCATGAAAGCATGCAAGAGGCAAGTGGTTTGTTGTAAAATCAGGTGTATACCATTTTAAGAATTGTTGCAAATGACCAGGTACTCCCGACATACGGAGCAGGGCAAAATCAGTTGTTCTGTATTTTTGCAAGGCAAGTTATTTTATATCTCTTTAAATTCTTATTGATAATACACGTTCTTAGTTTAACTTTTGAAGGAAACAAATAGTAAGGGATTAGGAGAGTTAATTATTTACAGTTTGACTGAAAAATAAGAGAGAAAGGATGGAATCATTAGCAATTGTAAACTGGAAAAATTCATCAATAGATTGTATCATTATCATATCACGAATTTCCCCAATATCCACAGATGTCATGTATGTTGTGTGAAAAATTTGTAATTACTGACTAGTCATCACCTTCTTTCACATGGCTACCACATTCATGAACAGAAGTGCTTTTTGTGTTTTAGATGTGTTCAAATTTATAATTCGCAAAACTGTATTTCCCCCGCTAATTTAATTACTCTAATATCTCTTTTGGGTCATTATAAATAAGATAACTTTTTGTTTCATTTATAATGACCAGTGAGTTAACAGGTAACCAGCTTATGAAATACTAAATCATGCATTATTGCATATAATGTGATATTGTTGTTGGAGAAAAGTTCAGGGGAAAATACTTGAAAAGATATTCTCTCTTCATTTCTGTGAGGAGTCAAAGTAAAATATATTTTCCTAAATATATTAATGGGGGAGAAGTACTCTTGATCTTTTGATTAAAATCTTTAAATACAGGTATAAGACTGATTCATGTCACACAACACACAAACAGACTTTTTATGGAACTCGTGGACCCAAGCTATAATTTGGAGAAGTGACTGAGTTAAAGGAAAAACTTTTCAATATAAAACAAGCTCAGCCAGGTATTTGAGGGTTTTTGTGACCAAGGGGGACAAGTTGGGTCTTTGTTTATGAAGGACCTTCTGATTATCCTAATGTGGAATGGTGTTATAGAAGGGTTGAATGTCCACGCTGAAGATGAAGTACCTGGAACCTGAAAACTGGAAACAGTCTAACTTTACAGAGAGTATTAGAGGTGTCAGGGATGTGAGAAGAGACTCAACATAGTTGTGTTGGGCAAGGTTAAAACACTGCATCTCCCAGATTAGTCTTGCCTGTGAATGTTCAGGGGATGATCAAGTAGGAGGGTGTGGAGAGAAGATCTGAGAAAATTTGATTAATAACTATTTGGGGAAATAATAGCCTGATGATCAGGGCTTGGGGCCCTCGCCTTTGAGTGCAGGATTGATATTGATGTTGGAGTTAGTCTTATGTGAGCATGCTGCAAATTTAGAAGTGTTATAGTTAAAATTAAGTGAGTAAGAATAGAATATGCATTGTTAAGTAGCAGAAGGTCAGTGGTTGCAATCAAGAAGTGACACATTGCATAATTAGTCCACTGCAGGACTAATTCTAGGAGGGTTTCTCAAACCATGATCCCTTTTTATTTTGGCATGCATGTACAGTGGTGCTAAAATGTTTGTGAATCCTATTGAATTTTCTTTATTTCTACATAAACATGACCTAAAATGTGATCAGATCTTCATGCAAGTCCTAGAACTAGATAAAGAGGACCCAATTAAATAAATAACACAAAAAAGATTATACTTGTTCATTTATTTATTAAGAAAACTGATCCAATATTGCATGTATTTGTTGGAAAATGTATGTGAACCTCTGGGGTAATGCCTTTTCAAAAGCTATTTGGAGTCAGGTGTTCCAGTCAATGAGATGAGATTGGAAGTCTGGGTTGTAGAGGTGCCCTGCCCTATTTTTTTTAAAAAAAAGACACACTGAGTCAGGTTACTGACAGAACCTACTCTTCTCAAGAAAGATCCATTTATGTGTATCCTGCCTCAATCAAAAAAAATTTCAGAGGACCTTAGAAGAAGAATTGTAGAGATGCATGAAGCTGGAAAAGGCTACAAAAGCATTTCTAAACACCTGAATATTCATCAGTCCACAGTAAGAGAAATTGTCTCCAAACAGAGGAAACTCAGTACTGTTGCTACTCTCTGTAGGAGTGGGCATCCTGCGAAGATCATACCAAGAGTAGAACATGCAATGCTGAAGGAGGTGAAAAAGAACCCAAGGGTAACAGCAAAAGACCTGCAGAAATCTCTGGAACATGCTAACTTCTCTGTTCATGTGTCCACTATAAGAAAAACACTGAACAAGAATGCTGTTCATGGAAGGAGACCATGGAGAAACCACTGCTCCAAAAAAAAACTGCTGTGTCCCAATTTGCAAAAGACCACCTGGATGTTCTACAACACTTCTGGAACAATGTTCCATGGACAGATGAGACAAAAATTCAGGTTTTTAGCAGAAATACACATTGCAATGTCTGGAGGAAAAAGGGCACTACACACCAACACCAAAACCTCATCCCAACTGTGAAGCATAGTGCAAGGAGCATCATGGCTTGGGTCTGCTTTGCTGCCTCAGGACCTGGACAGCTTGGAATCGTTGAGGGAACAATGAATTCAAAATTGTATCAAGACATTTTATAGGAGAATATCAGGGTACCAGTCCGTCACCTGAAGCTTAGCAGAAGCTTGATAATGCAGCAAGACAATGATCCGAAAGACAAGAGTAAATCAACAATGGATTGATTTAAAAAGAAGAAAATTTGTGTTTTAGAATGGCCGAGTCAAAGACCTGCCCGTAATTCTATGTGGAAGGACCTGAAGCAAGCAATTCATGCAAGTGAACCAGAGAGATACAGAATTGTGTGACAAATCATGTGTCACACTCCAAGTTGAAAATAGATGGAGTTTTCAAAACAAGGCCACTTGCAGGCCATTTCTAAGAAAGGCTACTACATAAGAAAACTAAATAGAAAGATCAAAAGTGTTTTCCTGTTTCCTTCCAATGGTGAATAAGTGGAATAAATATTTATTCCACTCACTTTCTTCGTAGAGCACATTGCTCAGCAAAACTGGACAGGGGAAATGGATTCTGTAAATTACTTGGCAGTGTTCCAATTTTTTTTTACTAGTTTTTTTTGCTGATCTGTGGTATATTTATCAGTTTATAAATATACATTTTATTTACTCTTGTTTAAAAGCAAGCTTGGAAGTTGTACAGTGGCATACAAAAGTTTGGGCACCCCAGTCAGAATTTCTGTTACTGTGAATAGTTAAGTGAGTAGAAGGTGACCTGATCTCCGAAGGTCATAAAGTTAAAGATGATACATTCTTTTCAACATCTTAAGCAAGATCGGTGTATTATTTTTGTTTTGTACAATTTTAGAATGAGAAAAGGAAAGGAGCACCATGCAAAAGTTTGGGCACCCCAAGAGATTTGAGCTTTCAGATAACTTTTACCAAGGTCTCAGACCTTAAAGAGCTTGTTAGGCCTATGGCTTGTTCACAGTCATCATTAGGAAAGGCCAGGTGATGCAAATTTCAAAGCTTTATAAATACCCTGACTCCTCAAACCTTGTCACAACAATCAGCAGCCATGGGCTCCTCTAAGCAGCTGCCTAGCACTATGAAAATTAAATAAATGATGCCCACAAAGCAGGAGAAGGCCGTAAGATAGCGGAGGTGCATGCTCTGTTGAGGTCCCGTGACTCCGCCTTCAGAGCAGGTGACAAGGCAACTCTAACAACAGCGAGGGCCAAACTGTCCTGGGCCATCAGAGAGGCGAAGAGTGCATACGCCCAGCAAATCCACAGCCACTTCCAGGACAGCGGTGACACGCGGCACATGTGGAGGGGCATCCAAGACATCACCAACTATAGGACAACATCATCTGATGCCTCCCTCCCAGTTGCGCTGAATAACTTCTACACTCGTTTTGAGGTGGAAAGTGATGTGGTGGCGAGGAAGTCCACCCCTCCTACAAATCACCAGGTGCTGTGACTCACCCTTGCCATTACCATCACCCTCCACCTGCCCTAACCCACCTGGACAAAAAAGACACATATGTTCGGATGCTGTTCATAGACTTCAGTTCAGTATTCAACACAATCATCCCTCAGAAACTGATTGGAAAGCTACTGGGCCTGAACACATCCCTCTGCAACTGGATCCTAGACTTCCTGACTGGGAGACCTCAGTCAGTCCAGATCAAGTGCAGCATCTCCAACACCATCACACTGAGCATGGGGGCTCCCCAGGGCTGTGTGCTCAGTCCACTGCTGTTCACTCTGCTGACCCATGACTGTGTTACAACACACAGCTCGAACCACATCATCAAGTTCGCCGAAGACACGACCGTGGTGGGTCTCATCAGCAAGAACGACGAGTCGGCATACAGAGAGGAGGTACAACAGCTAACAGACTGGTGCAGAGCCAACAACCTGTCACTGAATGTGAACAAAACAAAAGAGATGGTCGTTGACTTCAGGAGGGCACGGAGCGACCACTCCCTGCTGAATATCAATGGCTCCTCTTTAGAGATTGTTAAGAGCACCAAATTTCTTGGTGTTCACCTGGGTGGAGAATCTTACCTGGTCCCTCAACACCAGCTCCAAAGCAAAGAAAGCCCAGCAACATCTCTCCTTTCTGCAAAGGCTGAGGAAAGTTCATCTCCCACCCCTGCATCACTGCCTGGTTCAGAAATTGCACCATCTCAGATTGCAAGACCCTACAGCAGATAGTGAGGTCAGCCGAGAAGATCATCGGGGTCTTTCTTCCCGCCATTACGGATACTTACACTACACACTGCATCTGCAAGGCAAACAGCAATATGAAGGACCCCACACACATATAAACTCTTCTCCCTCCTGCCATCTGGGAAAAGGCACCGAAGCATTCGGGCTCTCACAACCAGACTATGTAACAGTTTCTTCTCCCAAGCCATCAGACTCCTCGATACTCAGAGCCTGGACTGAAACCAACTTACTGCCCTTTACTGTGCCTATTGTCTTGTCTATTATTTATTATAATGGCTGAATTGTTTTGTGCACTTAATGCAGTCCTGGGTAGGTCTGTAGTCTAGTGTAGTTTCTTTTTTTCTGTGTTGTTTTCATGTAGTTCAGTGTAGTTTTTGTACTGTTTCATGTAGCACCGTGGTTCTGAAAAACGTTGTCTCCTTTTTACTGTGTACTGCACCAGCAGTTATGGTCAAATTGACAATAAAAAGTGACTTGACTTGAGAAGATAGCAGAGCATTTTCAGGTAGCCGTTTCCTCAGTTCGTAATGTAATTAAGGAATGACAGTTAACAGGAATGTTGGATATCACATTGAGGTCTGAGAGAACTACTCATAGGATTGCTAGAAAGGGAAATCAAAACCTCCGTTTGACTACAAAAGACCTTCAGAAAAATTTAGCAGCCTCTGGAATGTTGGTGCACTGTTCTGCTGTGCAGCGACACCTGCACAAATATGATCTTCATGGAAGAGTCATCAGAAGAAAACCTTTGCTGCGTCCTCACCACAGTATTTAGCATCAGAAATTTGCAAAGGAACATCTAAACAAGCCTGATGCATTTTGGAAACAAGTCCTGTGGACTGATGGTTAAAATAGAACTTTTTGGCCACAATGAACAAAGGTATGTTTGGAGAAAAAAAGGGTGCAGAATTTCATGGAAAGAACCGTTAAGCACGGGGTGGATCGATCATGCTTTGGGCTTGTGTTACAGCCAGTGGCACGGGGAACATTTCACTGGTAGAGAGAAGAATGAATTCAACTAAATACCAGCAAATTCCGGAAGCAAACATCACACTGCCTGTAAAAAAGAGCTGAAGTTGAAAAGAGGATGGCTTCTACAACAGGATAATGATCCCAAATACACCTCAAACTCCACAATGGACTACCTCAAGAGGCACAAGCTGAAGGTTTTGCCGTGGCCCTCACAGTCCCCCTACCTAAACATCATCGAAAATCTGTGGATAGACCTCAAAAGAGCAGTGCATGCAAGACGGCTCAAGAATCTCACAGAACTAGAAGCCTTTTGCAAGGAGGAATGGGTGAAAATCCCCCAAACAAGAATTGAAAGACTCTTACCTGACTACAGAAAGCGTTTACAAGCTGTGATACTTGCCAAAGGGGGTGTTACTGAGCACTGACCATGCAGGATGCCCAAACCTTTGTTTTGGGCCCTTTTCCTTTTTTGTTATTTTGAAACTGTAAAAGATGGAAATAAGAAAGTAATCTTGCTTAAATATTAAAGACATGTGTCATCTTTAACTTTATGCCTTTTGGAAATCAGGTCATCTTTTACTCGCTTAGCTATTCACAGTAACAGAAATTTTGACCGGGGTACCCAAACTTTTGCATGCCACTGTATGTCATTAAAGTAAAATAGTTCCTAATAATCAAATTTAAAAACTAGCATTGCTTAAGATGTATAATTACCTTAACAGGTAAGATACAAAGAATGGGTTGAGAGAAAGATATGATGACAAATGTGAAAATCAAATCCCATTGTTTTTCAAGGTGATGAGTTAATAGATATTAAATGTTTCTTGTAATTAGCTAAGTAATAAAACTTTTTCACACATAGCTAATACTTGAAAATCGACTAGGGCATAGAAATTGACCAGAATCTTGGTTTTAAGGACAACAATACTAATTTATAATTTGCCAGTAGTTTTGTTAATCTGGGAGATTGAGATTGTATTTTATGAATGCCACAAATTAAAACTTGATTTCTGCTTCCAGACCTCTACAGTAACTTGTGCACCAGTAACTGTGACGTTTTAGCATTGAATCTGAAATTCATGTCCGATTTCATTGCACTCCAGAGTGGCTCATTTTGTTTGCTTTTATAGGTTGGATTTCATTATTTAATGAAATCAGAATAGTAATTTATTTATTGCCAAGTGAACTTCTGTGAATTTCATACTGAGCCATGTTTCAACAGGCTCTTTTGGAGTTAAAAATACTGGATCTACCTGCAAAGTACCAGTCTATTTCTGCAACATATAAGTGGTTGCATAATACTGTAGAAATAAAACAAATTTAAAATTGATTGTATAATCTCACCTGTTCTTTATTATTCCACTGCTGAAAAGCAATTAACAATGGGAGTAACCTTTGATTGCCATTTCCATCATATAAATTTCATTCTTGGCTCATGTTAAAGTTATGTAATATTTATAAAAATTGGCAAAAATTAACAATTTCTCTATGTGCAGAAAAAATGTACAATCTTTTGGGATGGTAAATTTAAATGAGTAATGGCTTGAGTTTAATGTATGACAATTTGTGAATCAAAATGGTTTCCATTTTTAATATGTATTCAACCTATTTGGCATGTACATGTAAATTGTTCAATTCTGATCAGTAGTAATCACATTATTCATTTTTCAGGGCAATGTAATGCACATTTTCATAATACTGGGTTATTCTCAGTCTTAATATTTACTGTACTAATCCCCTGAAGCATTCCTGTAAATATGGATTTTTTAAAAAATTGTGATAGTTGGGACTGACCCAAAAATATTTCTTGGAGAAATGGGGATTGACAAATTTCATTAAGCTGTAGAAATCACCAAGATTTCAGTTGTATCACCTAAATTATTTCTCTAGACTATCGTGAAATGTGCCGATTGGTTATTTTTTTGTATAGAATACTGGTAAAGTTGTGTACCTCACAACCAAGTCAAGTCACTTTTTATTGTCATTTTGACCATAACTGCTAGTACAGTACACAGTAAAAATGAGACAATGTTTTTCAGGACCATGGTGCTGCATGAAACAGTACAAAAACTACACTGAACTACAGACCTACCCAGGACTACATGAAGTGCACAAAACAGTGAAGGCATTACAATAAATAATAAACAAGACAATAGGCACAGTAGAGGGCAGTAAGTTGGTTTCAGTCCAGGCTCTGGGTATTGAGGAGTCTGATGGCTTGGGAGAAGAAACTGTTACATAGTCTGGTCGTGGGAGCCTGAATGCTTTGGTGTCTTTTTCCAGATGGCAGGAGGGAGAAGAGATTGTCTGAGGGGTGCGTGGGGTCCTCCATAATGCTGTTTGCTTTGCGGGTGCAGCGTGTGGTGTAAATGTTCGTAATGGCAGGAAGAGAGACCCTGATGATCTTCTCAGCTGACCTCACTATCCGCTGCAGGGTCTTGTGATCCGAGATGGTGCAATTTCCGAACCAGGCAATGATGCAGCTGCTCAGGACGCTCTCAATACAACCCCTGTAGAATGTGATGAGGATTGGGGGGTGGGAGATGGACTTTCCTCAGCCTTCACAGAAAGTAGAGACACTGCTGGGTTTTCTGTGCTAAGGAGCTGGTGTTGAGGGACCAGGTGAGATTCCAGCCAGCTCTCCTTGTTATTTAATATGAGGCAGCTATAATTTTTTTGCATCTCTTTTCATTCTGATGATAAACAGAACTTTTAGTGGTGGTTCCTGATGGTTCCACTGAATGCTCCTTCTGCATTTTAGGGGGTTTTGAGGATCTGACCTGACCGCTGGAATGTTAAATCTTTACAAGGAGACTTTGAGAAACACTTTGAATCATGTCCTCTGTGCATCTGGTTGTCACCTAAAGAAGCTCAAAATAGAGTGTATTCTTAGTGAGTCAGGTAGTAAGTTTGTGAATTATATGAGCTGCTGGTCAAAGCCATTAGAGTGGAATTAGATCCCGAGTTACGGAGATGTTGCCCATCTGCTACCTTCCCATGACTCAAGTTCATCAGGAGGATGTGGATCACAGCGTTCTGATTTCTCTTTGGAAATATCGGAGACTGTGTGCTTGGATGCAATAACGAATTTCTTCATCAATGAATGTTCAAGAATCTTGCCATGATTCTTTTTTGTTGGAGGATTGCAAAAGTGTTTGGGGTGCATTGTTGGCAAAGGATCTTAGTCTTTCTGTTAATTCTAAGGCCTGTTTCTTGTATGTTTTTTGGATGAGTTGACGATGATGTGGAGCTCAGCTGCACACATGTTCAAGCATCTTTTGCAGTCAACAGCTTGATGACTGATTTTTCAGGTAACTTCAGTTCTCAGGTTGAAGCAAACTTTTTCCTATTCATCTTGTAGATTATCTCTAATCAAGTGGGAAGCTTGGGGAAGCATAATGGTGCACTGCAGCAAGAAAGATTGCTTGATGTCACTCTATATGGGTCTGTTACCTACCAAGGTTAAGACTTGTGTGGTCTCATGAACCAGACACAATATGGAGACCTTTTTTTTTCTGTTTAACATTCACATTTGAGAAAAGTGCTACACAGTTCCTCTTGATTGAAATCAAAAGCTTCTCTTCCCACAGTCCTAAGAGATACCTGTTGGTAGGTTAATTGGTCATTGTAAATTGTCCCATGATTAATTTGGCTTTAACCCGGGATTGCAGAGAGGCGTGGCTTGAAGGGCCTATTCTGCGCTGTATCTAAATAAATAAATATTCAGTATATAGCAATAAGCATGAACCTTTCCTTTGAGCATAACTGTGAAATTGTGGTTTAAGCTCATCCTGAAACAATTGAAAAATATTTTGAAAAATCTGCCAACATGTATCCTCTCTTTAAGAACATGTCTTAAAGGGCAATACTTAAATTTTATGAAGTGTGAAATACAATTGGTGCTGATCTGCATATATTAATCCCTGCTAAGTATCTACCTTTAACTGGGTCAGATTAGAATTTGCAAGCCTAAGCATTTGAACTAACAGCACCACTTTCAGTTTTATTGCAATTGAAAGTAACCCCTTCCGAACAGTATCCAGTGAAGCTTGCATTTACTGGGAACACTGAAATAAAACACCTGACATAGTGTTTTAACTCCTCTCCATTTGTTAGCTGAATTTATCCTGAGGGAATCCAGAAATGAGTTTGAAAATTTATGGCTAGGCAATTATGTGCTCTTGGCCACACCTTTTCAGAGCTGGCCAGGACATAAGGTGCTACAAATGTCACTGGTCACAAGCCTTTTTAGTACTATTACTGAAAACATTTGAAACAAAGCATTTTGGTACACACCAGCACACCCAGGAGCAACATAGAAGATTCCTCTTGCTTCACATAGCCTCGTTGAAGGCTGTCTGTAGGTAATTAATCTGCCAGTGGACCTGTCACCTATTTTAGAAGTACATTGCAAATCTGGGAACACTGAGGGTGAACATGGAGACTGGTAACTTAACATATTGTTAAAGACACTTAGTTATTTCAACTGTTTACAGTAGCATTTTTTTTTTGAGTCTGCTTTAAAAGATGATTTGGGAGCAAATGTTAGAGTTATTGAGTCACACAGTACAAAAATATGCCAAAAAACACTCCCTTCAACCTACCCAGTATATGCTGATTTACCTAAACTTATCCCTTTTACCAGCGCTTGGACGTGGCCTACAATGCCCTGGTAAGTCAATTGATCATCCAAAATACTTGATGAATGTCCCTGTTTGCACCACCTTCTCAGATTTCATCCAAACCTCCTCTAAACCACCTTAAGCCTATGTCCTTTGGTCTTGGTTACACTGACTTGGGGAAAAAGGTTCTTTCTAACTGCTTCATATGTGTCTCACATAATTTACCATCCCTACTTTGGAATGTGGGAGAAAACAAGAGCACCCAGAAGAAGCCCACACAGTCACCAGGAGAATGTACAAGCGCCTTACAGACGGCAGCAGGAATTGAATTCATATCGCTGGCACTGTAAAGTGTTACACTAACCACTGGACAACCATGGCCCATAGGTGATGTGGTGACTATTATCTCAACTTAGAAAGACCTGACAGAGGCAGAGGGGGTCCAAAACATTGGCTGTTTATTCATCTCCAATTGATGCTGCCTGATCTGCCGAGCTCCTCCAGCGTTTTGCGTTTGTTGGCAATCCCATCAGCCATTCTGGTTATCTGCTCTGCGTTTTGGATGTACTGCCAAAGTTTTTAAATTACTTTGAGGTACAGATGCCATACAACTTATAAAGAGGATGTCAGTTGATGGGAAACTTATTTGGTGTTAGTGGGATCTCAAAAAAAAATCAGCCATTTTGTTTCCTCCATTGTAAAAGGTAACACATAAGATTGTCACCTCAAATTGTCAATGTATCAATTTACTTTGTTCTGAGTTTGAGGGACTTAATTAAAACTTTAGCTGTTGGTTCATCTATCACAGAAGCCTGGGGACTGAATTTTACTGCCTCCCTTGTTGTTGACTACTAAGCTCCAATAATGATATGGTTGCTTGAAATTAATTAGGTTTGAATTTTGAAAGCCCCTAATGCAAATTGACAGTTAACTAAGTGAAAGAGGAGATAATTGATTGGAAAGATCTATACATTTAAATGGAAATGAGGCACTATCTTAATTTGAAAGTGCCTTTTTCCTTTTAATGAATATTTACAGATATATTCTTAGTAATAACAGTGCCAAATTATTTCAGAAAGATAAATGTACTTTATGTTACACTTAATGTATTGGATTGATTCTGAAACATGTTTGATTATTTTTTATTCTGCAACCCTTTTCACGATAGTGACACTTGTGAAATGATGGGCATGCAGTTGTAGAACCTTCCAGTATCTTTTACTGCATGAATTCGTAATCATATAGTTTTTTAAAAAATTAGCTTCCATGGATGCACTCTCGCTTCTGGAATCTGTCAACAGTGTATTGAAACTTGATGTCAGAGATTGAAACAAACTTTGGTCAGATGCCACACTAAGGAGCTGTTGCTGGTGGTACTTTTTAAATGGATTATTAACCCAGATTTTCCAGTGTTGCTTGTCATCATCCCTTAAATCTGACAGCAGCTTTGGGATGACATAAGGACGAATACCAGCACTAGGAGTAAGACATAGAAAGATGGAAAACCTACAGCACTATATAGGCCCTTCGGCCCAAAAAGTTGTGCTGAACATGTCCCTACCTTAGAAATTACTAGGGTTACCCATAGCCCTCTATTTTTCAAAGCTCCGTGTACCTATCCAAGAGTCTCTTAAAAGACCCTATCGTATCCACTTCCACCACCGTTGCCGGCAGTCCATTCCACGCGCTCACCACTCTCTGCATAAAAAAAAGCTTACCCTGAGATCTCCTCTGTACCTACTCCCCAGCACCTTAAACCTGTGTCCTCTTGTGCCAACCATTTCAGCCCTGGGAAAAAGCCTCTGACTATCCACACAATCGATGTCTCTCATCATTTTATACACCTCCATCAGGTCACCTCTCATCCTCCGCTGCTCCAAGGAGAACAGGCTAAATTCACTCAACCTATTCTCATAAGGTATGCTCCCCAATCCAGGCAACATCCTTGTAAATCTCCTATGGTTTCCACATTCTTCCTGTAGTGAGGCGACCAGAACTGAGCATAGTACTCCAAGTGGGCTCTGACCATGGTCCTATATAGCTGCAACCAGACTTTTTGCCTACTCAGTCTCATTAAAGTCAGCCAATCCTCTGCTTCAGCTCCGTTTTCCTTCCACTTCTCCATACCACTTGTTTCTCCTAAAATGTAGTAATTTTGCTTATGAATTAACTCTGAATGTGGCTTCTCTGGGATGGGCTTTTCCAAAGATACATCGCCCTCAATATGGTCATGTTTGATCAATCACAGACTTCAACTACTCCGATCTGCCAAATCCCCACGGCCCTCAATTGCTCAATCAATTAATAGTTATACAATGCTACCAGCTTTTTTTCACATACTCATTGCAGGAGTTCAATGTTCTAAGTTTAATCTTGGATGTTTTTCCTACAAGTTGATTGGGCCACAGATTAGAAATTTTTATAAAACAATGAGATGTTACATTTTTCAGGGAAATTTGAGCTTTTTTTTCTCAGGCTGACTTACTTGTCAGTGTTGTATTGGAGCTCACAGCATGGGGCTTGTTATAGAAATTTGGTGTTGGTCATGGAAACAGACTGACTAGCTCATTAAAGAATGCTGAGTGTACCAAGAGCCAAAATCCTGGGAATTTTAGTCTGAAAGTGCACATTAACGTTGGCTAACACGAGGAAATCTGCAGATGCTGGAAATTCAAGCAACACACACAAAATGCTGGTAGAACGCAGCAGGCCAGGCAGCATCCATAGGGAGAAGCACTGTCGACGTTTCGGGCCAAGACCCTTTGTCAGGACGCTACCTGGCCTGCTGCGTTCCACCCGCATTTTGTATATTGACATTGGCTATGTGGATTTGGAGGATTTTGCAGAGCCAGCAAGGTATTTCCCCACTAGGTTATCCATGTCACCAAAGTGTCTAGGACACTGAGGATCACAGCTTAATGCCGAGTTTGAGATCATTTTCTTCATGGCACTTTTCCCTTGGATAACCAAAGACAGTGGAGATCCTGCAGAATTTCAGCATCATTGTTTGCTTTTGCTGAGAGGTAACTCAAAAGTTTTCAGCAAGTCCACCACAAACCTAAGCCCTGTTCAGATTGGAGTCGAGCAAGGCAATATTTTTTCTGGCTGGTGGAGTAGATATATGAAATGAGTGGGAAACCATTACATCTCTGCCACTTCTTCAGAACCAAGGTTACTCCTCATTCACCAAGCCCCTCAAACATGTTTTCAGATTGACCGACAAGTTATTTTTGAATTGTTCACTAAAGTGAAAAAAGAGAATGATTGTCTTGGGTGTTTTTCTTGTGATCATAGGGCCGTTTTGGATGTTGGTAATGTAGAATACAGCGAGACCTTTGCCGGGGGAACTGCGTGGCCTCGGTCGTTTCGCAGACCAGGCCCTCATGCTACAGCGTCACCTGTTGCAGCCACCCAGGGGAGGAAGAACTGTAGGCAGTGTGGGAGAGAGCAGAGGCACTGGAATCTGTGCTGGGTTCGGGGCTGGCCCCTCCCATCAGTGTTGGTCTTAAGTAGTCACTCGGTGCGAGACAAGCTGGATTGCGTTTGTCTGCAGCTGCACGAACACACAGTGAAAAACTGCTGCGAGCTTGCTCTTGCAGAAACATGGCTCCAGAACAGAACCCATGTGCCATCAACTTACTACAGACTTTGCCACTCATGGATTTGAGCTTTTTTTTATCCATATGTACTGTTGTAACTACAGGTGCTATATGGTACAACAGTATGTACTGTTTTTATTTGCACTTTGGTCCGGAGAAGTGCTGCTTTGTTTTGCTGTATTCATGTATATGGTTGAATGACAGTTCAACTTGAATGGTCATTATGCCTTATGTTTGCAGAACAAATGTCCTCTACTATCTTTTTCCTTGCAAAGAAGCTTAAATTAGAACATTGAAAACTACATTGGTGATGTTTCAGTTCAGTATTTCTTTAATTTGTTTGATACAGCACTGATACTTAATTTTTTTTGGAAATATAATGGAATGTAAGAAGGCCTGATGAATAATCTTAAAAATAAGAGAGAGGGACTGATATTTGCAATAAATGCTGGTATGTGTGTCTTTTAAAGAATTTGTTATCTTTTGATTAGGTTTCAATAGGTACATATAATGTCAGAGAAATGTAGACAATATACATCCCGAAATTCTTTTTCTTTGCAAATATTCACAAAAACAGAGGAGTGTCCGAGCACAGCGGAGATGCACCGAGATGTTGCCTGGAATGGCACTTTCATTTATAAGGAGAGATTGAAGAGGTGAGGTCTGTTTTCCCTGGAGCAGAGGAGATGAAGGGGGCGTACAATTGAGATAGGGCAGACTGTGACAAATAGAGGCAGATAAAACTAAGAAACACACAAAAGAACATAGATTTAGGTCAGGTTTAAGAAATTTAGAAGGGATGTGAGGGATTCCCAGATCTTGGAATGCACTGCCTCAGAGACTGGTGGAAGCAGAGTGGTTGACAGCCTTTAATAAATTATTAATTATCAATCAATAAATGAATGAATGAATAAAAACAGGTTATTATCTGAATGGTGGCCGATTAGGAAAAGGGGAGGTGCATCGAGACCTGGGTGTCACTGTACACCAGTCATTGAAGGTGGGCATGCATGTACAGCAGGCGGTAAAAAAGACAAATGGTATGTTGGCATTCATAGCAAAAGGATTTGAGTACAGGAGCAGGGATGTTCTACTGCAGTTGTACGAGGCCTTGGTGAGACCGCACCTAGAGTATTGTGTGCAGTTTTGGTCCCCTAATCTGAGGAAAGACATTCTTGCCATAGAGGGAGTACAAAGAAGGTTCACCAGATTGATTCCTGGGATGGCAGGACTTTCATATGAAGAAAGACTGGATCAACTAGGCTTATACTCACTGGAATTTAGAAGATTGAGGGGGGATCTGATTGAAACATATAAAATTCTAAAGGGATTGGACAGGCTAGATGCAGGAATATTGTTTCCGATGTTGGGGAAGTCCAGAATGAGGGGTCACAGTTCAAGGATAAAGGCGAAGCCTTTTAGGACCGAGATGAGGAAAAACTTCTTCACTCAGAGAGTGGTGAATCTGTGGTATTCTCTGCCACAGGAAACAGTTGAGGCCGGTTCATTGGCTATATTTAAGAGGAAGTTAGATATGACCATTGTGACTAAAGGGATCAGGGGGTATGGAGAGAAAGCAGGTACAGGGTTCTGAGTTGGATGATCAGCCATGATCATACTGAATGGCAGTGCAGGAAAGGGCCGAATTGCCTACTCCTGCACCTATTTTCTATGTTTCTAATGTCCAGATGAGCACTTTGATTGACTAGACATAGAAGTTAATGAGTTTCACATGGATGGATTGAGGTGATAGGCTGTATGGCCTGTTTCCAAGATGTTTATTGCTGACTCCAGGACTCTATTTAAGAGCCAGAAAGATCACATATTTGGTCTCTATGTTGATTCCATTTTGGTTGGTGTATTAAAATGATCAAATTGCCTTCAATAGTCCAGTTTTGTGAAGTGCTGTGCTGTTAAGGAAGTATCTTTGAAATGGAGGGGGACATGGCATTCAAATTTATGCCTAGCAAGCTTCCACATGTGATGACATGACAATGATATGATAATCTGATTTAATGACATTGTTTTGGAGACAAATTTTGGCTAGGGCATAATGGATAACTAACATGACCTTCAAATTAATGGCATGGGAATTCTCTCTTCCACCTTGGAATGCAGATCAGATATCCACTTAAGTTTTGAAATATAATAGTACATAAAAATTCAGCATTCCTCAGTATTGTCAGCCTAAATTTTTGCTCTCAAGTCATTGGATTAAGACTGGAATCCACATCTCTCCAACTTCTACCCAGGTTTAGGCTTTAAAACTTAATGGGATGACTTATCTGCCCTCAGTCAAAGGGTGCCTTAATGTCAAAGCTGTTCTCTATCACCTCAACTCTGGTATTTGAAACTTGAGTCCATGTTTGAAACAATATTAAATATACCTGATTAAACAAAGATAAATTATTGATTAAACAGTGGCTGATACTGATGAACAAATTGGTCATTGTGCTCCTCTGCTTGACAGGAGAAAAACAACCCTTCTTTTCAAACAACAACACACACAAAATGCTGGTAGAACACAGCAGGCTAGGCAGCATCTACAGGGAGAAGCGATGTCGATGTTTCGGGCGGAGACCCTTCGTCAGGACTAATCGAAAGGAAAGATAGTAAGAGATTTGAAAGTAGAGGGGGGAGGGGGAAATGCAAAATGATAGGAGTAGACTGGAGGGGGTGGGATGAAGCTAAGAGCTGGAAAAGTGATTGGCGAAAGTGATACAGAGCTGGAGAAGGGAAAGGATCATGGGACAGGAAGCCCTATGGAGAAAGAAAGGAGGTGGGGGGAGCACCAGAGGGAGATGGAGAACAGGCAAACAACTAAATATGTCGGGCATGGGGTAAGAAGGGGAGGAGGGGGCATTAACGTAAGTTAGAGAAGTCAATGTTCATACCATCAGGTTGGAGGCTACCCAGCCGGTATATAAGGTGTTGTTCCTCCAACCTGAGTTTGGATTCATTTTGACAATAGAGGAGGCCATGGATAGACCTATCAGAATGGGAGTGGGACGTGGAATTAAAATGTGTAGCCACTGGGAGATCTTTTCTTTTGATGATTTGATCTATAAATATATAATTATTGATACTCAGCAAAGGTAGGATCATACACTTCCCACTCAGCAGCTGTGACATAGATATACAAACAAAAAAAAGGGTCATTTTGTGTACTTTACAGGAGGATAACTGTAAAAACCTTATCTTGATATCAGGAGTTGACCAGGCCAGTAAGGAGAAATTTGGATCTAAACTAAGAAGTCTAAGAATTATTAATATATGTTTTGTAAAGAATCTTGACCTTTTCAAGTGATTAGTTTGCATTTCTTTTTCAGTGAAATAAATCTAGGGTTGCAATGTAGCATACCTACACTGTTGAATGTACTTTATGATTGTGCAGCACGGAAGAAAGATGGTGGATAATGTGGTTATTATGTGTTTGATATTTTCTCTGCAGTACATCATTTATCACCTTAGGCAAAAAATGGGGAATATAACTATATTGAATATTACAAAATATATCATTGCTTCATTTTATTGTGACACTACTGTATTACATACAGAAACAAATTAGAGGATAAGGTATCATTAATTTATTCACACTAGATGGTTGTGTGCCTTTGGCATCTTTACAAATCTTTCAGCTATGCTGCAATATTTTACATTGTGTGTACTGATACATATTTGTAATTCACTTGATTTCTAGATGTATTTTAAACAAACTATCTGATGGGAAGCATCAAATACTTCTGTTTAGGAATGCTGCAGCTGAAATCCACAGACACAGCCATGGGTACTTCAGTAAGCAACATAATTTCAAGATGCTTAAAAAAAATAATCTATCGATACTCAGAATCAGTGAAACCCAGACAGTTGATTCTGATTGCAAGTGCACTTCCCTTTTAAGAAAACTGAAGTAGGGGCTGGTTTACAGGTATGATTGAAATGCAGAGGCTTAATTTAGACTTCCAATCGTGATGATCCTGCTGCTGAATGTACAATCTCAGAAAATAAAACTGAAGGCCTCAGAGCAAGATTGCAGTGCCAGCAGGACATCAGGGATTGCTGTGTACTTTGCTTCACGGAAACATGGCTAACCTCTGCTATTTCAGATGCAGTGCTGCAACCAACCGGATGGCTTCACCATTCTCTGCAGTGACATGACAGTCGGTCTTTGAAAGGTATAGGAGGTAGAACATGTTTTTTGATTAACTCATCACAGTGCACAGATGTGGTTCTGTTTCAATCCTGCTTGCTTGACCTGGAACATCTAGCCATCAAATGACATCCATTTTATCTGCCGATAGAATTTTCTGCCATTATCCTGATAATGGTATACATTCACCTCAGGCCAACATCAGGCAAGCACTGGATGAGCTGAGCAACGTGATCAGCAGTCACAAAACAGACCCCGATGCCTTCCTTTTCATTGCGGGGAAGTTCAACCAAGCCAGATTGAAGTCTTTGATCAGTTACCACCAACATATTACCTGTGGAACCAGAGGAGCTAACACACTTGACCAATGTTAGACTACCATCAAGAGCACTCAACCGTGCCATCCCACGCCCACAGTTTGGAAAGTCCAATCCCCTGGCTGTACTTCTACTTGAAGCATATAGGCAGAGATTAAAGACCACATCACTAGTGCTGAGTTGATAACTGAGTGATGAGTATCAGGCCACTTGATTGCATCATCAAACCTGGCCTAAATTTTGACCACATATACCCACTTAACATATCTACATATGGGCAATCATCAACAACAGAAATATACGCTACTAGTTAATTGGTCTGTTCTTCATTGCCCCAGAGGAAATTCTGCCAACTCTAGGGTCCTGATGCTCACTCAATCAAATTAGCTAGCTCAACAATAACCTGGTATCAAATCCTGATCTTCCCAGTCACTTGAAAACACTTTCTTGTGTCTAATGGCTTCAATTGAAACTAAAATTGGTTTAGAAATAACATGGATCCATGGCATAGTTATGTTTCCCTCCGGTAATTGGTATTTTGTATTTAAATTTGCATTTAATAGATTAGATTGAAGGGCTTTATAGGATTGAATGTACGGTTAATCATGTAAGGTTTGAATGAGCATTTTAGGTATGCTGTTGAGAATACATATGTAAGTGAACTGTGTCCAGAAACATTATCCTGAATCAGCACTTTGATCAAATTTTCAATAGAGATGTGGAAAGCTTGCAAGTGAAAATAATTTCCATTGGATCAGTTCATGCAAGACTAAGTGTTATAAAACAGGAAAATCTAGATGCATTTTATTTTTACCATGTTAGAATTTTTATTGCTCGTTTGATAATGATGTATTGTTGTGCGCGGAGATGGATACGCAGTGCCTCTGTCACCATGGGAATGTGGTAACAGTATGCTCCTTTAAATATCTGCACTTTACTACAAAGCATCTTGTGTATTTATAAGGCTTTCTATTGTGGTAGAATTATTGTCAGTACAATAATTACAAGTAATTACTATGTTCCATTTGCCCAACTGCATAAGTTGTAACATTACATCAACTTTAATTTAGGTAAAATATACTATAGTTGCAAGAATGTATTTGTGTTTTATCAAAAGTTTATACTGTAATACCTCCGTAAAATTCTAGGCACCTATTGTGACATTAGCACAATACACCAGCTACTGAAAGGTACTAAGATTGTGCAGATGGTCATCTAAGTATGTTCTTCAAATGTGCAGTGAATTGTTTGCTGTCATCAGTCTGCTCTTCTCTATTACACTATTTGGATTGCACAGACTCTTTTGCAGGGTCTGGAGAAGATTTGATGCAAACCTATTGATCTGATACAGTGTAAAAGCCTTTTCAAATATCTGAGCAAACTAGCACGGGTTATTTTTCTAAAATGAAGACTTTGAAAATAGTTAATTTGAAGGCTTTAAAAGAGACTTGAGTTTATATAGTGTCCCTCACAATCTTAGGATGTCTTAAATCAGGAGTAGGCTAGATGCAGCCCACGAAGGTATTTCGACTGGCCTGCGAGCAAATATTGGGATACGATGCTTATCCCGCCCGTGAGCGATTTTTCCTTATTCTGAGTGTTTCACGCAACCACACTGATGGACATGCATGGTGTCTTGTTACACTGGCCCCAGGTTCCGTTTTGTTTCAAACCAAACACTGGTATATACAAATGATGGGAAGGCAGACTACCTTATTAATATGTATTAGATACTCTCCGTGCACGCGCAGGTTTTCAGATGGGATCGTTCAAATTTGTAAACAGAAATAGCGTCGCTGTGTTTTAATAAGGAATCCACTCTAAATATCCAGATATTTACATGTGCTACGATACTGGTTGAATAACTCACGTTTCAAAATAGAATTGAAGAAAATAATTCCAATGGCAATGAATGCAAAACACAGGAAGGTAGACGTTGGGTGCCGTAGTTTTAACAAGTTTACTGGGCAAGTAAGGAAAGATGAAGTTGTGCAAATGAAGGCTAGTTTCAGAAAACAAATGTCATTTTTTTGCCAAGAAAAACAATGAAAATGAAGGAAATACCCGTGCCAGCTACGAAGTCTCAAAACGTATTGCAGCACTTACCTGTGTGAGCAATTATTTTCAAAAATGAAGCACACCAAGAACCATTTGAGAACAAGATTGACTGATGCCCATCTGGATAATGTCTTGCTCTTGGCATCAACAAGTCTGACACCCAATATTGAGAAGCTTTCAAGCAACAAACAGCATCATGTTTCACATTGATTTATCGACTGTTTACATTAAAATTTTCTTTTTTATTATACTTAATTTACCACCATTCAATGCTTCATGTTCATACGTTTTATGTTTAAAGATTCTTTGTGTCCTTTTAATAGATTCAAAAGATGCCTTGTTTGAAATGAATTGCAACTAAACTGAGTTCTTTGATTACTAGTTGGCATGCTTGGTTAAGCCCAAATGATTTTCTGGCATGTGTTATTCATTACTTTGAGGCAAAACATAACTAGATGTATTTAAATGGATAATTCCCATATTTCAAGTTTTTTTTAATGGCATTTAACTGGCCCACTGTCTGCTCATTAATACGCAATCCAGCCACAGAGGTGAAAAGGTTGCTGACCCCTGTCTTAACTCATTTATCACTCTTGAGCCTTTTCTTTGCTATGTAGTTGCCGGAGAATGGTTATCTTCCAAAACTATCTGTCCTTATTTAGTGTCGCTTAACCAATACACATGAAGCGAAAGAAAATGGGAGGAGGAGCAGTCCTTCAAGCCTTTTGCCCCATTGAATAAGATCTCTGCTAGCCTCAGTTTCTTTTCTACGTCATTTCCATACCCGTTTATTTAAATTCAAAAATTCAAAGTAAATGTATTATCAAAGTACATATAGTATGTGTTATCATATATAACTTTTAAGATTCATTTTCTTGTGGGCGTTAACAGTAAATACAAAGAAACGCGATGGGATCAGTTAAAGACCACACCCAACAAAACGGACAAACAACCGCTGTGCAAAAGACAACAAACTGCAAATGGATAAAGAGAAAAAAAGATAATAATTATTGAGAACATGAGATGATGAGTCCTTCAAAGTGTGTCCATAGGCTGTGGGAACAGTTCAGCGATGGAGTGAGTGAAGTTATCCCCTTTTGGTTCAAAAGCCTGATGGTTGAGGGGTAGTAACTGTTCCTGAACCAGGCAGTGGAGGTCCTGAGGCTCTTGTACCTTTTTCCTGATGGCAGCAGTGAGAAGAGAGTGCAGCTTGGATGGTGGGAATCCTTCATGATGGGATGCTGCTTTAGTGCTGCATGAAGATGTACTCCATGTTGGAGGGCTTTACTCGTGATGGACTGCACTGTATCCACTACTATTGTAGGCTTTTGCAGTAAAGGGCATTGGTACTTCCCTACCAGGCTATGGTATGACCAGTCAGAATACTCTCCACCATATATCTATAGAAGCTTTGGATAACATGCCAAATCTTTGCAAACTGTTGTGCTCTCTTCGTAATGGATCTTCCATCATGGACCCAGGACAGATCCTCTGAAATGAAATTATTTCTGTTTTTTAATTTATCATATATTTATCTACTTCCACTGAGTACTTCCAATGATCTGGCCCTATCACCTCCTGGGGTAGAGAATTCCAGAGGTTCATCACCCTCTGGCAGAAGTTCCTCTGTACTCCATTTTAAATTAACTGGTCTTTTGTAGTGAAGTCCCATAGATCATTTTTTTCCACTGATTATATGTAGTTACAATTAATATTTATATTTATATAGATCATGCATATCAGTGATGAATAATTGGACTAACTTTAGTCTATTATGCCTAAAGATTTATCTCAGAGAGCCTGTCTTTTAGGCTGGAACTTTGAACTTGAATTAGAAATTCAAGTAGGTCTGGATGCTATGAATTTTAGCTGCTATTGATAACTGTGTTTGTCAATATGCTGTATCTCATGATTTCCATAAGGAATTATAGTGACCAGGCACAAAGGTTATAAATAGCAACTGGAGACTGAAAGGGGGAAAAAACCTTGCATTTTGTACAAGTAAAGCAATAATGTGAATTTTGAGTAATTGTTGCTTGAGCTGTGGTAAATATTGTAGCGGAATCAGCTAGCAACACGTACAACAAGGAATCAGCTAGGATATCTGTGATGCTCTTCTGACCTTGATCATTGAGACTGATGCGATATCAGAGGTGTCACCAGTAAACTGCTTCAGTTTGAAATATAATTTGTTCAGAGAACAAAAACGTAAGTGCTTTGTGACCATCTAAGTAGCTGAGGCCCAGGAAGGCATCATAAAGAGAGCAAGATCACAAGATAAGGAGACAATTCAACCCTTTCTCATTCATATTAAGTAGGCAATGGAAACTAAGTCAAGCAGAAAATGGGTTCAAAATATGGTAAAAGGCCAAATGTAAAGATACTTATAATTACAGTAAATGCATACTCTACCTATAACAGGACAAATGAGTTATTGAAAATAGTTTTAACTGAGTGACATTTAAATTTTCTTAGACAAAACAGAGTGTGCTGATCTGAGAGGTACAATAAATATTGCAGGGTATTTGACATTTAGGAAGTAAAGGCAAAAAAAGAGGTGACATTGGTATGGTATTTGGAGAGGACCTTGGCTCAGCAGATCCTGATACAGAATTAGAATAAATTTGGATGGTGCTAAGCAGGTAGTGTTGGTTGGAGTTGTTTAAAACTCTCTAGTTGGTGCTGTTATGTGCACTGTATAAATGAGAAAATTAATGTGTATTTAGTACTTCAAACTACTTAACAATAAAGAGGATGAATTCCTGGAATGTATAAGAGATTGATTTCTTGAGTAGTAAATTAAGAAAATTTCGATGGAATACACTGTTTTAGATCTGATAACATGCAACAAGGAAGGTTTAATTGAACGCCTTGTTAGAAAAGAGTTCCTTAGTAAAAGTGACCATATGATAAGCTTAGAAAATGGTGCATTTCAATTTTAATCTGGCGCATTCAGTGTAAACAAGGAAAACCACAATGGTACAAGTGCCAGTGCTCCAGTGAAAGCACAAGAAACTGAACCTGCTGAATTTCGAGGAAGCGTGGGAAGCATAACCTGTTAAGCCACTGGCAAATCATTGAAATTAGAAACAATTGGAAAATGGATTATCAGAGTTTTATTTTATTGGGAAATGCTGGTGTTCAAAGGATCCCGAGTTTCCTAGCACAAATAACACTAATTGATAAAATGCAGATGCAGAAAGCAAATAGTGTGATGGCTTTTATGACCAAAGGATTTGAATTCAAGAGTTAAAAATGTCTCACTGCAATTATGCAGCGCATTGGTGAAATGATAGATGGAGTATTATGTACAATTTTGGTTTGTCTACCTAGTTGCCATAGAATAAGCACAGAATAGATTCACCATACTGCTTCCTGGAATGGGGGTGAGGGCCTCTCATATGAAGACAGATTGTATAGACTGGGCCTCTGCTCTCTGGAGTTTAGAATTAGACATGACTTCATTGAAATGTACAAAATTCTTAGAGGGATCAACAGGACAGACATAAGGAATATGTTCCTCTTGGTTAAGCAATCTAGAATGAGGAATCACAGGGCTAGACAATGTAGAACTAAAATCAGAAATTGTTCATTCAGAGGATGGTGCTGGTTTGGAATGATATATTCAACAATGAGTTTGCCATATGTCTGGATATTAAGGGGCATTGAGAGATATGAGGATAGTGCTAGAAAATGGTAGAAGATGAGCCATGGTTTTGTTAAATGGCAGAATGTACCCAAGGTTTAAATGCCTACAATGCTCCTCATATTTATTTTCAAATAAAGGAAGAATAAATAAGCATTTTAAGTAAATGTTTCAAATTGTTCATTGGAAATTAATAAAAGAAAATTAAGAATCATGCAATGTAATTACAAGATATATGGATTGAAATAATTAAAGCTTCCCAAACATAAACTGTAAGTTGATAGTACCTTGAGTGTCTGAGAGTAAAATGACTGATTAACATCTGAGCATTACAAGTTAATCATTTGATGTCTCATTAAATTTTCTATGTTGCAGCATTGGGCTATGTAGTAATGTGTTTGAATTCAAACCTGTCAGTGACTAACAGGACAAATACCCTTCTACTTCATCCCTCCCCCCGCTTCTTATCCCCCCTCGACCATCCCATGTTACTTCACTCCTGATGAAGGGTTTCGGCCCGAAACGTCGTCACTACCTCCTCCCCTAGATGCTGTCTGGCCTGCAGAGTTCTGCCAGCATTTTGTGTTTTTATTAGAGTTATAGGGAAGTAGTCACCCAAAGCAGCAGGAGGCGAATAGCAAGGTGACTATCAGGAGAAATGGAAATGCGAATAGGCAGTTAGCACGGAGCATGTCGGAGGCCATTCCCCTCAATAATAACAACACCGCCCTGGGGGGTGACCTCCCATACCATCCGAATGCTATGCTACCTCTCTGGTGCCAGGGTGCGGGACATCTCAGATCCTGTCCACAGCATTTTGGAAAGAAAGGGAGAGCAGATAAATGTCGTGGTGTATATTGGTACCAATGATATTGGAAGCAAAAGGGTCCTGAAAAGAGAATTTCAAGAGGTAGGTAGGAAGTTGAGAAGTAGGACTTCCAGGGTCATAATTTCTGGATTACTGCCTGTGCCACATGGCAGTGAGGGTGGAAACAGGATGATTTGGCAGATAAATACGTGGCTGAGAAGCCGGCGCAGGGGGCAGGGCTTCAGGTTCTTTGATCATTCAATCTCTTCTGGGGGAGGTACGACCTTTTCAAAAGTGATGTGTTGCACTTGAACCCAAAGGGGGCCAATATTCTTGTGGGCAGGTTTGTTAGAGCTGTTGTGGAGGGTTTAAACTAATTTGACAGGGGGGTGGAACTGAAATGAAGGGATTCAGGATAGGACGAATGGTAAAAAAGCAAAGATAATGTGCATTCAGACTGTCAGGAAGGGCAGGCAAATTATAGGACAAAATTTCAGCCAGCAGGGTATGTATCAGTGCATTCGGGATGCAGATTCAAAAAGGGTAGCAAATACAGTACTCAAAGTGTTATATCTCAATGCATGAAGTAAAATAAATAAGGTGGATGATCTTGTTGCACTGTTACATTGCCAGGTATGATGTGGCCATCACTGAGTCGTGACTGAAGGATGGTTGTAGTTGGGAGCTGAATGTCCGAGGTTGCACATTGTATCAGAGGGATAGGGAGGCAGGCGGGGTGGGGGGAGGGAGTTGCATGGATCTGCTGGTAAAGAAAGGCATCAAATCAGTAGAAAGATGTGACATAGATGTTGAATCCTTGTGAGCTGAGTTAAGAAACTGCTCAGGTTAAAGGACCCTTATGGCATTTCTATATAGGTCTCCCAACAGTAGCTGGGATGTGAACCACAGGTTAAAGCATGAAATAGAAAAGGCATGTCAAAAGGACAATGTTATGATAGTCATGGGAGATTGCAACATGCACATCGATTGGGAAACTCAAGTTGGTAATGGATCTCAAGAGAGTGAGTTTGTTGAATGCCTACGAGATGCTTTTTAGAGCAGTTTGTTGTTGAGCCTACTAGGGGATCAGTTGTACTGGACTGGAGGTTATGTAATGAACCGGAGACAATTAGGGAGCTTAAGGTAAAAGAACCCTTAGGAGACAGTGATCACAATATGATTGAGTTCAACTTGAAATTTGATAGGGGGAAAGTAAAGTTTGATGTAGCAGTGTCTGGTATTAGAGAGGAGTTGGCCAGAGTAAATTGAAAGGAGCTGCTGGCAGGGATGACATGAGTTTCTGGTAAAAGTGAGGAAGGTGCAGGATAGATGTATTACAATACATCTTTGACAAGGGAAGTCAAAGCTAATGTAAAAGCAAAAGAGGGGGCATACAACAAAGCAAAAATTAGTGAGAAGACGGAGAATTGAGAAGCTTTTAAAAACCTATGGAGAGCAGCTAAAATAATCATTAGGAGAGAAAATATGAAATATGAAAGCAAGCTAGCAAACAGCATCAATGTGGATAGTAAATCTTTTTCAAGTATTGTAAAAAGAAAAGGAGAGGTGAGAATGGATATAGGAACACTAGAAAATGAGGCCAGAGAAATAATAGTGGGGACTAAGGAGATGGCAGATGAACTAAATGAGTATTTTGCATTAGTCTTCACTGTGGAAGACACTAGCTTTGTGCAAGATGTTGAAGGGTGTGAGGGAAGAAAAGTGAGTGTAGTTACTACTACAAAGGAGAAGGTGCTCAAAAGGCTGAAAGACTTATGGATACATAAGTCACCTGGGCCAGCTGAACTGCACCCTAGGGTCTGAAAGGGGTGGCTCTCGAGATTGTGGTATCTTTAGTAATGATCTTTCAAAAATCATTGGACTCTAGCATGGTGCCAGAGGACTGGAAAATTGCAAATGTCACTCCACTCTTTAAGAAAGGAGGAAGGCTGCAGAAAGGAAATTATTGACCTGTTAGCCTGACCTCAGTGGTTGGGAAGGTGCGGGAGTCAATTGTTAAGGATGAGAAGATGGAGTACTTGGTGACACAGGACAAGATAGGATGAAGTTAGCATAGTTTCCTTCAGGGAAACTCTTGCCTGACAAACCTGTTGGACAACTTTAAGGAGATTACAAGTAGGATAGCAAAAAGGGATGTAATAATGGATGTTGTATATTTGGACTTACAGAAGGTCTTTGACAAGGTAAACAGCCTCATGTGTGGCACCAAGTTAAGAGCCCATGATATTACAGGAAAGTTATGGGCATGGTTAGAGCATTGGCTGATTGGTAGAAGGCAATGAGTGGGAATAAAAGGATCCTTTTCTGGTTGGCTGCCAGTGACCAGTGGTGTTCTGGAGTGGTGTTGGGAGCACTTCTTTTTATGCTCTATATCAATGGTTTAGATGGTAGAATAGATGGCTTTGTTGTGAAATTTGCAGATGATATGAAGATTGGTGGAGGGGCAAGTGTTGAGGAAACAGGTCGGTTGCAGAAGGACTTAGACAGATTGGGAGAATGGGCAAGAAAGTGGCAAATTAAACACAATGTTGGAAAATGCATGGTCATGCACCTGGATAGAAGAAATAAATGTGTGGACTATTTTCTAAATGGGGAGGAAATCCAAAAATCTGAGATGCAAAGGGACTTGGGAGTCCTTGTGCAGGATTCCCTAAAGGTTAACTTGAGAGTAGAGTCAATGATGAGGAAGGCAAGTGCAATATTATTATTCACTTCAAGAAGTCTAGAATAGAAGAGCAGGGATGTGATGCTGAGACTTTATAAGGCAACGGTGAGGCCTCACCTTGAGTACTATGAACAGTTTTGGGCACCTCATCTTAGAAAAGATGTGCTGGCATTGGAGAGGGTCCAGAGGAGGTTCGCAAGGATGATTCCAAGAATGAAAGGGTTATCACATGAGGAACGTTTGATAGCTCGGGATCTGTACTCACTGGAATTTACAGGATGAGAGCAGATCTCATTGAAACCTTACGAATGTTGAAAGGGCTAGACATGGTAGATGTGGAAAGGATGTTTCCCATTGTGGAGGGAGTCTAGGACAAGAGGGCATAGCCTCAGGATAGAGAGATGTCCATTTAAAACAAAGATGCTGAGAAATTTCTTTAGCCAGAGGGTGGTGAATTTGTGGAATTTATTACCACAGGCAGCAGTGGAGGCCAGGTCATTGGGTATATTTAAGGCAGAGCTTGTAAGGCTCCTGATTGACCATGGTATCAAATTTTACAGGGATAAGGCTGGGCAGTGGAGCTGAGGGGGAAGGAAAAGGATAAGCCTTGATTAAATGGCAGAGCAAATTTGATGGGCCAGTTGGCTTAATTCTGCTCCTCTGTCTTGTGGTCTGGTGCACTCTAATTTTAGACTCCCTGTTCTGGGAAAGAGACGGTAAACATCAAGTTGTCTATTTTTTGTTTCTCATAATTTTATAAACATCTAAGGGTATCCATCAGCTTCCTACATTCCAGAAAGAATGAACACAGATTTTACAATCTCTCCTTATAACTACAATCCCCCATTAAATCTTGGCACATCTTTTCTTACTGTCTATTGCTATCACATCCTTCCTGTAGTGTGCAAACTAGAAATGTACCCAATATTCTAAGCACAGTCAAACCAATGTTATGCACAATTGCAGCTTGACCTCCCAACTCCCAATTGCCATGGCATTTGGAATATTTGCCTTCCTAGACCTTTTTCATTACCCTGTCCACCTGTGTCACTGTTTTCAGGGTAATATGAGAGTACCCCCCAGGTCTCACTGTACATCAACACATTTAATCAGTATGTGCCAACAGAATTTGACCACACTAAGTGCATTACCTCATTATATTCAACCCAATTCTCTCAAATTATTCATCTCATATACATTATATTGCAACTTCTTCATATTCCAAATTTCCTTTTTCATACATGACCTGGCTTTATTTGCCCTGTTGTCCTCTCTTATGACGTTTTTCTTTCAATTGCTGCTAGTCCTTCCACATTATTAATATGAATCTTATGAGCTTCCTGTTTCCAGTTGTACTTGAGATACCATGTTCCCCAGAACCAGATCAGGGATTTCCTTCTTTCTCATTTGGACCAGAACCTCCTTACTAAGTTCTTCTGAACACAATTTCTTTGGCATTTCCTTTAAAATCAGGAAAAGCTGAAATTCCCTCAAGTCATCACTTCCTTTTCTGCACATTGCTGTAATTTTGCTATTTGGTAACTCAGAGGTAGCATGAAAGCTCTCTTTTATTCTTAACTTGGAAATGACAATATTCTTTATTACCATCAACAACCTCATGTGCCAGCACTATGATGGCTTCCTTCATCAGTACTGCCATGCTGCCAACTTGTTTTCCTTTTCCTCCTTTCCTGAGTACATGGCATTCGAGAAGATTATTTGCGAGATCCTGTTCTGGTTTTTGATCCATGTTTCAGTTACCACTACATCATAATCCCACAAAACTATTTGTGCCTCCAGGTCTACAACCTAATTCACCATACTTTGTGTTTGGTCCTAGGACAGACGATTCGCTCAAGAAGAATAATAGAAACAGTCAGTCCAAAAGAAATTGAATATGAACTTGGAAATATTCCCCTTGAATGGGAAGGTAAGCATGCAAGCTCAGAATGTGTCATGACAGGTTCTGCTCTGTGACTGTCTACAAAATCTACTGTGACATTTATAATACCTCTCACAGGAGCATTTTCAACAAGATGGATCAGTGTTGTGTGTTATTCTTGCTGGGTCTGTATACTCAAAACACTGTGGCTGCACCTTCGATCGAATGGCGAGCAGCAGCAGCTGAAAGTGACAGGTCACCACCATCTGCTCGGGGGACTTATCATGTGTAATAATCAACTTTTCCATGATCTACAAATGCTGCAAAACAAAATCTTAAAAACAAAATCTAAAAACTCAAACTAAAATAGAGACACGAGATCTGCAGATACTGGAAATCTTGAGCAACCCACACAAAATGCTGGAGGAACTTAGCAGGTCTAAACAAATGCTGTTTACTTTGTTAATAAAACAAGCTATCATCTATATTCTTGTATCTTTCTCTGGTGTTCCATGTTGTTTTATCAATAGACAATAGAGACTCAAGATACAAAGTGTAGTGATGAAGGGTCTCGGCCTGATGCATCGACTGTTAAATTATCCGTAGATACTGCCTGATCTGCTGAGTTCCTCCAGCATTTTGTGTAGCTTAAAAATAGAATGAACCTTGTAAATGTAAATATTTGACAAAAGCAGGAATACTTTTACCCTTGCCAGTTGTCCTTTCTTTGAATTAGACAGACTTCCCCCAACTAGAAAGGTGAAGCAGCTTCTTTTTATCAGCTAAAATTTATTTGAAGTATATTAAAAATTAACACTGGTTAAATGAGAAAAGGTCTTGTATAGAACTGATAAACTACATGTGGCACTGAACCACATTGGTCATGTCTATGACCTTGAATCCTAGGATTGTAGCGTTTAGTAATTTCTTCCACATATCAATTCTGCTCTTCTTGGAGTAGCAGTTGTCTCCTTCAATGAATTTTGTTGACTGTTTAAAGGAGCAATCCATTTGTGAACCTATAGCCAAGTTTTGTCTTGAGGTGGAGGAGGATAGGTTTCATCATAATGTGACATTCTGTGTAAATATTCCTTGATGTATTTCCATCACTGCTCCTTGTTTCAACCAATGTTTTTCAAAAAGGCATTTCTTTTAAACTTAAAAATCATACCTATCGATGACATTCAGATGGATTTTTTTTCTACTTTCATGATTATGAAGGAATTAAGAGCTCACCTCCCATTACTTCCTCTAAACTGAACAGATAGATATTCCGCTGCTCACAGCTGCAACTGCAAAAATGCAACCTGTTTTGTTAAGGCAAGTGCAAGGTGGAAACTTCCAGTAGTTTAGAACAGTGGACAAATTTATCTATCACGTGATAGATTGGAACATAAATAGGTGCAGGAGTGGGCTAAGTGGCTTCCCAAGCTTCCTCTGTCAGTAGCATTTTTGGCTGATTTGATTTTGGCCTCCGCTACACTTTCTTTCCTGTTTTCTAATACCCTTAATTCCCCTAAGTACCAGAACTCTTTCCATTTGAGTTTTGAATATATTTATAGGTAACTGTTAATCTGCCAAATCTGTCTGCGGTAGAGGATAGCAGAGATTCAAGAGCCTCAGTAAAAAGTTCTGCTCATCCTGTGCTTAAATGGGTGATGCTTTATTCTGAAGCTATGCCCCCAAGTTCAAAACACTTTCCCCCAAGAGGGGGGAATAGACATTCTAGCAAATTCACTCAGAATCTTCTATCTTTCAATAAGATCAGCATTCATTCATCAAAGTTATATTGAGGTATTTTGTATTTTGCATCATGATACTAAGTAGGTAACTCAGCCTTCAGTACATGGGTTCACAGTTGTAGAGTTTACTATCTAATTATGTTATTTGTTGATCTTCAGAAAAAAACATTAACAACTGAGATGTCTCATCTGTCAAGATGTTCCTACTAATTTGCTTGCTTAGCCGAGAATTGCAATCTTATCCTGCAACATTTTATTCTAAGTTGCACAATTGAAAATCAGTAAGTGGTCCAATTCTGAATAGTTGAAGTTACTCCAGGTATTTTTCTGTTAAGAATGATTTGTACACATTTCTGCTTGGACGCTTGAATGATGGACATCAATGCATTTTTCAATATTGCTAGGTGAAAATCAATGGTATTTCCAGTTAAGATGGCAGTAGGGAACATGTGCGACAGCTGTTTTGTAGTGTAAAAAGTTAAGAAATCTGACTAAAAACATCATTAAAAATACATTTTCTGAGGTAAATTGGGTTAAGTTATTAAAGGGGCGAGTGATGTTCGGGGGGGATGAGCTGAGATGGTGTGTTGCAGAATTGTTGCAGACGGAGTTGCAATGCCTGTACAACTGGCCTGGTGCAAGGTTGGATCGTTCTGGGCGTCGAGCTGATTTGAAGAGCATAAGAACAACTTTGGGTTGGGCGGTGAAACTTGGACCAGGAGTGAGTCACTCGGTGGCGTGGTCTGGGCCTGGAGCCTCTCACCACCGCAGGGCCCTAGTGCAAGGTGTGATCCACTGTTTAGACAGTGTAAATTCTGGCCCAGATTGAAGGTGAGAGTCTATCTTGCTCACTCTCCGCAATGTTCATTCCTCTCTCAGAGCGCTGGAGCCTTTAGCTGCTCCGGTGTTTGGTCAATTTAAACACCAGCCCAGATAGACTGAAGAGACAGAGTGTTGGGATCTGGGGCAAGAGCCGATTTTTGCTTACTCTCCACGATGGTCACTCTTGTCCATGGCACCGAGGCTATGAAGACTGCCCTGGCTGCTGTACTCCGTGCCTTGCTAATATGTTGAGCTGATAAACAAGGCTTCGGGCCTATGCTCCAGAGTTCACATTTGAGGACTCCGTTTTGGTTCACTTCAATTGAAGAGTTAATTAGCAAATATTCACTCTCTCTCGTACACACTTCTTGCAATATTTTCAGGTTAAACATTTTTTACAAAAATACTTATCTAAGTTTCCATATACAAGAATCTGATTTGTTGGATACTATTTTGAATATGAATCCTTTAGTAAGAGGTTGCTTTGCTAGAATTTATAATTTATTTTTACTACAAGAGATAACCTCTCTTGGGAGAGAGAACTTAATATGATCTTTGCTAACAAAGATTGGTTGTGAGTTCTGAAAATGGTCAATTCTTCTTCGATATGTGCCAATCACTGTTTAATTCAATTTAAAATTGTTCACCGTTATTATTTAACAAAGGGGAGACTATCTAAAATATTTCCTAACATAGACAATTACTGCGATAGGTATAAAACTGAAGTAGCCACTTTGTCTCATATCTTCTGGTCATGTCCTTCATTAAAATCTTTTTGGAAATCTTTATTTTCTACAATTTCTAAAGCTCTGAAAATTATCTTACAACCTAATACATTGACTGTTCTATTTGGAATAGTTCCACATCATATTCAGGGTATTTCATCTTCAAATCAACATGTAATTGCCTTTGTTACATTGTTGGCAAGAAGGGCTATTTTATTAAAATGGAAAGATACCTCTGTCCCTTCATTAATTCAATGGTTTTCTCAAGTAATGTTATGTCTTAGTTTGGAAAAAATCAGAAGTAGAACTTTTGATCCTCAATTTGATTTTGAGAGAAGATGGGGCTCTTTTGCCAAATATTATCATTTAATTTTAATTATTTTATATGGTTTCCTTCCAATTTTATTTTATATAAACCTGAATTGGTGGTTGATGATTCTTCTTTTAGTTTTATATATATAAATAATGGTAAGTCATATTGCTCCAGGAGTTGATTCCTAATGTTTTTTTTTCCTCTTTTTTTCTTTTTCTTTCTCCTCTTAGTAAATTAGGGTTCTCTTTTTTCCTTCTTTTCTTTCTAATTTTTTTTCCCATTATCATATATTATCCTTTTTTGATAAGATTTTTTTCAGCTTTATTAATTGTATATATATCAACTTGTTGAAGTTTTGTATCATTTTATAGCTGTAGGAGATTATATATCAATAAAAAGATTCTAAAAATGACAATTGTTTGCACAGTTTATGTTTTTTTTCTCTTGCATTTTGGGTGTTGGTCTTTTATTTTTATTTTAATTTTTATTCTTTTTTTTAAATTGGGTTATTTCAGGTTCCGTGTTAATCAGGATCTCTGTAAAAAGGAAACAAATCTAACAGAAATGGAGAAATCTTGCAGGAAACCTTTCTGCAGGACTACCCATCGGTAGTAATTGGCAGTTTTTGCGCTGGTGACTCTTCATCTTGAAGACTTGGGCTAGTGAGTGAGAGCTACAGATGGGACATACCTCTGTCTTAAAGTAACTTCCATATATAAAGAGCTTGCAAAGTCAATATTCTCTTTCTGCTGTTTTTCCACTTGAAAAACAATATACTATTTGTTTTTATGGCATAAAATGAGCAAAAACCAGGTTACTTCTGGATAACTTGCTGAACTATTCAGGTGTAGTTAGGAAGATAAAACAGTCTTTGGGATTAAAACTGGATAGTTTAAAATCTAAGGCTTGATGATATGTTCATGGCTGGCCCACTGTTCATTTCTAATTTCCCCTGCACCACTCCTTCTCTGAGTGATAGTAGTGAAACAGATAGTACAATCTCTACTTTGTTAAGAGTTTGTGAAGGTTTGGCATGACATCTAAAACTTTGACAAACATACATGTGTTGTGGAGAGTATATTGACTTGCTGCACCAGAACCTGTATGGAAACACCAATACCCTTGAACAGAAAATGCTATAAAATGTAGTGGATACAACCCAGTCCATTATAGGTAAAGCCCTCCCTACATGGAGTGTTGTCACAGGAAAGTAGCATCCACCACCAGGAAGAAGGTATAGAAGCCTCATACCACCAGGTTCAGAATCAGTTATTTCCCTTCAGTCATCAGGTTCTTGAATGAGAGGGGATAACTTCACATGTTCCATCACTGAACTGTTCCCTTAAGCTATGGACTCACTTTCAATGACTCTTTATCTCATGTTCTAGATATTTATTGCTTATTTATTTATCATTAATATTTTTTCTTTCTTTCTTGCATTTTCACAGCTTGTTGCTTTTGCACACTGGTTGTCAGCCCTGTTGGTGTGGTCTTCTATTGATTCTATTATGCTATTGGATTTATTGAGCATGCCTACAAGAAATTGAATCTCAGGGTTGCATTTGGTGACATACATGTAGTTTGATAGTAAATTTATTTTGAATTTTGAACTTGGAGCAGTCCAATAATGTCATGCATACTATTATTTATTTTCATTCAAGGTTTACTTAATTACTTGAATCAGATTTATGAATATTAATTTTAATTTAATACTAATCCCACTCAGTGGGTAGATACTGATTTATACTATCAGGAGTGGAATGTGGTTGGGAGGCAATGCGTAGAATTATTTTACCCACATTGATACCGACTTTCTTGAGGAATTGGCAGATTTGTCAAAACAGGAAAATGGATAACTAGAATGAGAAAAAGAATGTTTTTCTTCCAAACTTTTAGACCAGCCTAAGAAATGCCTTGCATTTCTCCCAGTTACAAGAGGGACTACTCTTCAAGTGTACCTCATAGTCTGTAATACATGACCTTGGGTAATGAAAGACATTATGAATTGTCACGTTTCATATACAAGGTATCCATCTCACGAGTGTTGATTTTTTTTTATTCTCTTGGTATAAAGTAGTGTAAGATGTAAAGCACAGTTTGCTATGGGGATTCCCTTCCTCATTGTTTATTCCAGCTAGTCTCGCAGCTCGCCATCAGCAGTGTACCATAGTGTATTGGAATATGTGCTCACATCACCATAGGTTTACTGTCTATTCATATCGTATTTGGCTATGGTCTCTGTAACAGTATTTGTGTGAATTCACAGTCCCAAAATGAGGTCTTAATAAATTTACTTTATGTTCTTGAATCAGTGGAGCAGGAACTAAAACAGATGCATCACAGAAGCATGATTAAGTTGAGGTAACAAATTTGTCCTCAAGTCAGGCCTTTTCCTTTTCAGTTTCAATATTATCTATCATTAATTTAATATATAATTCTCCCTTTTAGAACAGAAATGAAGGAATTCAGTGTCCAACTAAAATTTCCCTGTTGTGAACAATCCAAATACTGTTAGTCACAAATAAAATAAAATAAAGAAATGAGAATGTGTTTAAAATATTGATAAGATTTTTCTATAAAATTGTTACCATTAGTTCAGCAGGAAAATAAGCAGTTAATATCAAAGCCAAGTCACCCTAATGTTTCTGTAATGTTCCAGATGGTATCAGAAATCTTAGACAGTAAATATTTGAATGAACACTACCATAAGATATAGGAGCAGAAGGCCATTTGACCCATCAAGTCTGCTGCTCCATTCAATCATGGGCTGTTCCATACCCTCTGATGCCCTGGCTAATCAAGAACCTATCTGTCTCTGCCTTAAATGCACCCAATGACTTGGCCTCCACAGCCGCTCGTGACAACAAATTCCACAGATTTACCACCCTCTGACTAAAGTAATTTCTCTGTTCTAAATTGACATCCTTCAATCCTGAAGTTGTGCCCTCTTGTCCTAGACTCCCCTACCATGGGAAATAACTTTGCCGCATCTAATCTGTTCAGGCTTTTTAACATTCAGAATGTTTCTATGAGATCCCCCCCCCCCCATTCTCCTGAACTCCAGTGAATACAGCCCAAGAGCTGCCAGACGTTCCTCATACGGTAACCCTTTTATTCCTGGAATCATTCTCGTGAACTTTCTCTGAACCCTCTCCAACGTCAGCATATCCTTTTTAAAATAAGGAGCCCAAAACTCACACAGTATTCCAACTGTGGTCTCACAACTGCCTTATAGAGCCTCAACATCACATCCCTGCTCTTGTATTCTATACCTTTAGAAATGAATGCTAACATTGCATTTGCCTTCTTCACCACCAACTCAACCTGGAGATACCAGCAATACTGGGCTATTTTCATGCATTTTATTCAGCTTTTGGGAACTGGACACTACTGGCAGTTGTACCATTTTCTTGTACCATCGCAATCCTTATGAAGAGAGCTGCATGACTTAGGTCCAGTGACAATGAAGGAACATGAATACAGTAGATTCTGGTTAATTTGGCCATTGGTTAATCAAGGTCACCGCTTATTTGGAACAACTCTTAAATAACAAAGAATTAACCGAGAATATAGCCAGAATTCCCTTTGTTTATTTGGGACAGGAGACTTGCCAAACTGTTTCTAGCTAGCATCAGCCCTTTGCACTTGTGTGAACATTAGACACCCCACTGTGCTTAGAGTGAACAATTTTTAAATAATGTCAATTCTGTGTGTTTGTGTTCAAAAAGCAGTGATTTTTATCACTGATAGTTGGTGAGAAGTAAGCAGTAAGGCATTTCAGAATGGTTTTGCTCACTGTGGTTTCAAACATTCAGGCTTGGAGATGCCAGAAACAGCATTAGATATTAGTTTTTAAATAGCATGTGCTTATGTTATCCTTTTGGGCCGACAGACATCCATTCAAAAAGCAGTGATTTTTGATCATGTTGTTTTTTGATTTTGACCTTATGCAGAAAAGCAATGAAGGTGGTCCATTGTCTGCACTGACTTTGTTCATTTACAGTCATTCAAAACAAGCATGGTACACTAGATTAATTCCTCTGTCAATAGCTATAAGGAACTAATACACAGTTTTATAGCACTGTAGTAGTATTGGTCGTGTTCTAATTAGTTCTGTAATTTTGTTTAAATATATAGTGTTTTACTGAGTTAAATGGTAGTTTGTCTTTGTTATGCCTTTTAGCTTTTTCCATGAAACTTTGGCTAATTGGAGCAGCTGCTTAATTGGGCCAACATGGACTGGTCTCGATGTGTAACCAGAATCCACTGTTTGTATCAAAATCAGGATGGTGTGCAAACTGCAGAGTAATGTTCCCATAATCATACTGATGTCAGAGGTGATGGCGGTCACAGGTTTGGGATATGACATTGGAATGAATTGGGCAAGTAACAACATATAATTTGTAGTTCGTATGCAATACTGTCTTTGTATGCCAATTGTTTAGGGAATGAGTGGAGGTTGTGGTGGGTGGGATATCAATCAAACAAGCAACTTTGTTGAGAATGATGCTGAGCTTCAGGAAAATGAAGAGTTACAGAGTCATACGCATAATAACAAAGCTAAAGATTCACTTTATTTGTCCTATGTACATCGAAACGTAATAAAATGTGTCATTTGCGGCAATGACCAGCACCATCCGAGGGTGTGCTGAGGGCACTCCACAAGTCTCACCATGCTTCCGATGCCAAAATAGTATGCTCACAAGGCCTACACGAGGAAATCTGCAAATGCTGGAAATTCAAGCAACACACACAGAATGCTGGTGGGAACACAGCAGGCCAGGCAGCATCTATATGGAGAAGCACTATCGACGTTTCGGGCCGAGACCCTTCGTCAGACCTGACTGAAAGGAAAGATAGTAAGAGATTTGAAAGTAGGAAGGGGAGGGGGAAAATCTCAAATCTCTTTCAAATCCCTTACTATCTTTCCTTTCAGTTAGTCCTGACGAAGGGTCTCGGCCCGAAATGTCGACAGTGCTTCTCCCTATAGATGCTCCCTGACCCACTGTGTTCCACTAGCATTTTGTGTGTGTTCCATGATAAAGTCAGTCACCCTCACCTTAACTCGGGAATTCAGCTCCAGTGATTCATATTTAGACAAAGACTGTAATGATGGCTGGAGCATATTGATCTAGCAAAACTTGAGAGGTGCAATGGTGAGCACAATGTTCAAAAGGATTTTTCAGCAATAATTAGTAATATCAGGAGTTTCTTATGCAGCAGTCCATTTCTACCATGTAGTCTGTGGCTTCTGTACGTGGCTGAAAGATAAGATAAATGCTTCTATTGTTTAGCTGCACTGTGCTCTCTTTATAACTATACTCTTCATTCAGCATTCTGTTATTGTTTTGTCTTGTTCTATCTAAACGCACTGTATAATGATTCGAGAATGGTATACAAAACAAGCGCTTCACTGCATCTCAGTTTGTGGGACAATAATAAACCAATTCCAATATATCATCAAAAATCTTTACCTTGTGGGCCATGCCATATTCTCATAGCTCCCAACAGGGAGGAGGTATGGAAGCCTGAAATCCCATATCACCAAGCTCAGGGCCAGATTCTTTCCTTCAATCACTTGATTCTTTAATGAACCTGCAAAACCCTGATGAGTACAGTTTAGCAAAGCTTTGTTCTAGATGGACTTTTTGTTCAAATTGTGTTCTTTCTTGTAAAAAGTGTGTAATTTGTGTTTTTCTTGTGAATGCAGCCTGTGATGCTGCAACGGATAAGTTTTTCATTGCAATCGTACGTATGTTTACTTGTGCGTATGACAATAAACTCGACTTTGACTTCCTAGTTATACAATTTATGCATTTGATAACAGCAAGATGAGACAATAGACTCAATCGTCTTTCCTTAAATTTGCGTAATAGGTTTCTTTGTTATCTTGAGATGACTTGGTATTCTGTTTAAAAAAATATTTTCTTATCTCACTCACAAAATAATAGGAGCTGCTGTAGGCCTTCAGGCCTATTCCACTGTTTGATATTATCAAAACTGAACTGTGCTGGCTTCAACTCTGTTCTGTCATTTCCTCATAACTCTTAATTTCTCAGTCTTTTAAATGTTTCTCTATTTCACTGTAAATATTTAATGACATGACCACCTCCACCATTGGTAGCAGAGAAGTTGAGAGATTTACTCTTCTCAATGGCTCAGTTTTAAAAGATCAACCCCTTATTTTTGTTGTTATGTCCCCTTATTTGTGACTTACTTGTGAAAACACCTTATTGCCCATGGTGTCAAGCCCCCTAAGAATCATCTATGTTTAAATAAGTTGACCCTTCATTCTTCTAAATTCCAGGGAATGCAGACCCAAACTGTCTAATCTCTCCCAGTTATTATCCTGGTGAATCTTCCTTGGATCTGTCTGCTGAGCTTTAGTGATTCGTGCACTGGAACACCCATCATCCAGGACATGTTCTCTTCTCATTACTGTACTCCCATCGAGGAGGTGGGACAGGAGCCTGAAGAAACACACTTCAATGTTTCGGGAACAGCTTCTTCCCCTCCGCAATCAGATTCCTGAATGGATTCAATGAACTTATGAACACTACCTCAGAATGTTCCTTTCTTCACCCTCTTTTTTGTATTACTTATTTAATTTATATATATAGTTATTGTAATTTAGCTTTTCTTATGTATTGCAATGAACTGAAGCCATAAAACAACAAATTTCGCAATATATGCCAGTGATATTAAACCTGTTTCTGATAGGTCCCACTGAACGTGAGTGACTCCACTTTCTTGGTTTGACAGAGATAAGCACAACCTGAAATGATTTAGCATTTCACAATGTTAAACAGGAGAATGTGGCTTTTTTAATGCTCCCTTTCGACAAAACAGGGTTTTCTAATCAAAAATAAGAAAAAATCTGCAGATGCTGGAAATCCAAACAACACACACAAAATGCTGGAGGAACTCAGCAAGCCAGGCAGCATCTACAGAAAAAAGTACAATCTCGGCCGGAAACATTGACTGTGCTTTTTTCCGTAGATGCTGCCTGACCTGCTGAGTTCCTCCAGCATTTTGTGTGAGTTACATAGATTTTCTAACTTTTTTTCATCCTCATAGCAAGTTCAGTCATAGTTCCAGTGCAACTTTAAGGATCACAGCCCAACCATTTATTTCTAACCCAATCCTAAAAGAGGTTCATCTCTTTTTCTATCTTGATAGTAATTTGTCACTTGAATAGCTTTTTGTTTTTTTCAAATACATATTGATGTTTATGCTAAATAATGAGTAAGGGAAAAGACTTCCAATTATTTTTATGTACTGATTTTGAATTTGGATATTATGTTGGTAAAGCCATACTCCAGATCATGTAGATTGCTAGGCACTTGTGGTTATGTTTTCTGACATTAAATTTCAGTTGACCAGATCAAGTAACTACTTAGAGCTGCACATCTAAATATTCTTACTTGGAGAGGGTGTTTCAAGAGAAAAGAGCAAAAGGATGGGAGGGAAAAAAGGCAAAGGGATATTTACCTAAATACCTTTTTTGTATGAATATTATTACTTATGCCAAAATGATCATCGTTTGTATGTGCATGTTTTTCTCCCAGTACAGGAATCTGCCCTCCCCCTAATCATGACTCTTCAGGTTACAGAAATCGGCCCTTACAGAATTTATAAATGACTACCCAAAAGGAAGCTAAGATGCAAAGTAAAATTAGATTTTGTGAAATTTATGTGGAGAAAAAAAACTAAGTAAATCGGCATCTTTTTCCCAATTCTTATTTCTTTATACATACACAAATGATGTGCCTTCATGTTAGGGAAAATCATAGTTCTGACCATTTTCCAGGAACGCCACCTTCCCTGAATGCTGGGGTAATCTGTATATTTGTGCTTGAACGTGTACTCTGTTGTGGAAGTCCTCTTGCGTATTTGTGTACAGGGATTACATTCCTCTGTATTGATTCGAAGCTCAGTTGCAGCTTTGGTATGTGTAGTTGACCTTTAGCTGTGTTATGCAGGAGCAGCAGATGAAGAGCTACATTTCAGAACTCTTTGTGGCTGCGATATAATAGTCCAGAACTGAGTTAAAATTCCCTATTCTCAGAATTTTTTGTGGTTAACAAATTGCATCTTATCTGTGACTTGCAAAAAGGTAGCTAATCCCAGTGCCATGTGCTTCTAATTTATAGGTAAAAGTTTTTTTTTGGAAGAGTAAGACTTAGTTTTAAAGAAAGAAATAAAAGATGTTCTTTTATTATATCCAACTGGAATTATGAAGCAATTAATCTAAATGCATTTGCGTAGGTTGGATTTCTGCATTTAGCAGTGTTTTATTAATCACACTGACGTTATCAATTCTTGCATAAACTTCAATAAGGGCAGAATAACCTGCTTCTGTCTCTGTGTTGTCAGTAATTCAAAGCCTTGACAAATAGTGTTTTATCACTTACAAACATAGATAGTCCATTTTGCCCCTCACACTACCACTGCCATTGAGTAACCTTATATCTGATTTTTTATTATCCTGCGCTATTCCTATATTCATTGATTCTGTTAATATTCAGAATGTTAAATATATCAAAGATGAGGTTATTACAAAAAATATCTTTTTTTAAAAACCTATTTTTCAATGAATTTTTTAACTCCTGCTAATGTCTTATAAATGTACCCTGGGATATTTGCTTTTAATTGCATTATATTAGTGTCAGGTCAATGGAATGCTATTTTTAAATGTCAGAAAGAGAATTAAACTAGACTATAAGGATAAAGCGAGCCCACTCAGAAGGCCCAAAATCAAACTGCTCTCTCATCTGCTTCTTCTGAGCTTTTTCCATTGATTTATTATCTACTAATCATTTTCCTTTTTCAGAAGCAATAATGCTATTACAACAATTATGAAGAATAGCGTGAAGTAGAATTATGTCTACAAAATTGTTTTGATTTTGCCTTACTAATTGGGATTTCAAGAACTTATTTACATATTGACAGGGATCAACAGAGCCTTCATTTACAAGGACAGAATTCTAAATTAATTTACATTTTATATCAACATAATGCCTTTCATGAAATAGGGTATATCCCAGTGTTTCACAGCCTCTAAAATACTTCTGAATTGTTTTATGTAGACAATGTAGGCATCGCAAGGTGCCAGAAACTCAAGTTATGTTAAATGATCAGTGAATCTGTTTCACTGTTATATTTAATGCTGCAGGAATTTTCTACTTGAGGGGAGGAGAGTGAGAGGGGACCTTAGGTTAATGGGTTATTCAGAGGCTAAAATTTAGCATTCATCCACACAACCCCAAAGCTTGTAGAATTATGTGTACAAAGACCCACATCTTTTCTGATTGAGGTAAGTGTACTTTCTCTGGGTCATAACTGAAATTATTTGCTGCTCAGTTTATGTCAAAATGGACTTTTAAAAGCAAATTCCCCCCCCCCCCCATGCCATGGAAATTCTGTAATTGCATGATGCACCCAGAATGCTAGTGTCACCTTGTCTCTTCAGAGTAACAATTTGATTACAATGCTGTTTAATTTGAGTGCTCAATTTTATGATCATTATAGTGTATTCTCCACTCGTCCTTGCATTTAATCGACAGAAAGCTCATACATACTAATGAGCATGTAAATTAAAAAGTGAACAAAGACTGTTGAAGTCTAGAGGTATGCTGATGGGGTGACCTATAGGAGCTTATTATGTGATTTTTAAAAAAAAATAATTTAGAAAAGACTTGCTTGACATTTTAACCCACAAATGTACCTTTCATTGAATTGCTTGTAGGTACATTGTTATCCCTTCTTTCCATAAAGTAATTTTTGGCTATTCTGTTAATTTTTGCAATTAAAACATCTGTGATAACATTTCTGTGTCTTAAAATGAGGCTCAGGTCACTTGGAATAATGCGTGCAGTAGATAATAAAGTGTATTCTTTTTCGATTCCTGAAATACAGAAAGTAGAAATCTTTTAGCAGCTTATTTTCATGTGCTTCTCACATTGAGTCATATTATTTTTTGTCTGCTTTTATCTCTTTACATTTTTATCTATCTCATGGGCTTGGTATTATTGTATACTGTATTATCCCTACTGAAAAACTTGATTTTTGAAGGGAAATTTTTTATGTAGTCAGAATACTGACAGTTGTTGGATCAATTTCTTCTGATCTTTAGGCAGAAGTGGAGGTAAGATTTAACTTTTCTAATGAACAGAAAATTTCATACCATGCTTCCCAGTGACTAGGAATAAAACAGTAAGGAAAGTATCAAAGTACAGAAGATGATAAAATCTGATATCTTGATAACATGAGACTGCAGATGTTGAACTCTGCAGCAACCCACAGTGCTGGAGGTACTCCAGCAAGTCAGGCAGCATCTTTCATGGGAAATGTACAATCAACATTTTGGGTTGAGATTTTTCACCTGGACTCAGCTAGATACAGTCCATTTGCAAGGTCTTATCCCGAAACTTTCACTGTCCATTTCGCTTTCAGAAATACTGCCTAAACTGCTGAGTTCCTTCAGGGTTTTATGTGTTGAAATCAGATATTCTGAAAGATATGTTCTTTTTAAGGATCCATAACCAATGGATTAATTTAGAACTCAACTCACTTAACCTCATAAAGATTCTGTAAAAATCCTCTTTTCCTGCCTAAAATCGTTGAACATATTGCTCAGTATTATCAGGGATGAAATATTTCTGACACGACAGAAATTTTAACTCTTGGTTATTAAATCCTACCTTTGCAAATATCTTTCTGACTTCCTGTTCTTATATTGTAGCCTTTTATTGTAGCTCTGCTGCTTAATGTAGTGCCCTTGGGCCACAGCTGCCTAGCTATTCAAAATCAGCTTCTGCCCGATCTGACTGCTTGCCATGCTTGCTGCCTAACAATTGGGTTACCAATATCCCTTGGAAACCCTCAGGACAGCCCCTGCTCCTGAAAAGGTGCGGCCATTAGATCACCCAGCAGGGATCTGGTGTTCAGTGGCTACAGATCACAATAGGGTTCTGCTCCTCTGTCTGGACAAGTCATCATTCTCACTCTTGTACTACAATTCTGCAGCTCAGAGGATGTTGCCATTCTTCAGGTCAGAACTCCAGGGTGATCAGCCACTCTCCCACTTGATCTACTCATAATAATCTCGAGGTGTGTGCAGTATGTTGGGAGTGTTTCAATGCCTTGGTTTTATCATCATCATTATTATTAACTATTTTATATAGTATTTTATCTTGTATCATATTATATTTTGTGTTGTTCCTATCACCTTGAAGCTTCTTTGCATCCTTGTCTGCACTCTCAATTCTGGCTTGTTTAGTGTCAATAGCAAACTTAGAAAAGTGACATTTGGTCCATTCACTGAACTACTGATATTGCGTAAGAACCTAGACTCAAATACTAATCCTAGCAGCACTGGTCAAACCAACCAACTTGAGAATGTTCTGTTTGTTTTCAGTCCATTATTGTGCACTGCTTGCTTGCGGTTTTTTAATCCTAAAGAAGACAATGATCTAGGCTTAATGAAAAATTGTACTTAGAGAACAGAGAGAAATCCTTTACTTTGATTTATTTTTTAATCTTGATTAAAATACTTCCATCTTAATGTTCTTTTCATTGTGATTTTGCCTATTGTGCATCTTAATACATTTGTATTACTTTCCCATACACTAGGTAAAAAGAACCTGGGGAACACAAGACATTAAAGTGGAAGTGCAAATGGATATGAATATGTATAAAGAATTAACTTGGTTCTTTTCATTTGATATTTTGACATGTAAGACCGCAGACAAGAATGTAATGCTGAGCCAGTACAAATTCTTAGAAAGGCTGTAGACAAATAATTTGTATCTTGTTTCGGGCACACTGAACAATGTTGTGGAAAGGGCACGAAAACATTGCCACAGCTCATTTGTAAATTCTGGAATGCTGAAAGGTTTTGAAATTTAAGAGCTTTGAGAAAATGACTTTCTCCTGAGAAAACAACAGATGACCACTTGACTTTTCAGGAAGAGCTATAAAGAAAGCTATATTTTGGTTGATGAAATGATAATGATACTGCAAGTTAAGAATGAGCACAAATTATGACTTTATATATGTTTATGTGTAAATCATAGATAATGTTCATAATTCTGTTTAAAGATGGAGAGCAAACAGAAGAGGTGTATTTGGCTAGTGAGGAAAAGCAAACCTGCAGATCAAAAGAATTTATAAGAATTGCTATTGTGTCGTCTTAATACCAGCTAACACTTTCTATGCAAGTATTTTCTGAATTCTGGAAATTGCATTTAGTGGTTGAGATTTCAGTACTAATTCTAGATCTATGTACTCTGGCATGAAGTTGTGCTTTGATTCCTTTGACATGATAATTGCTGCGTATCTTTTTGCAGAATGAAAGTAAATGTGAGTGTGGAGTTATAGAATACAGAGTATCAGTTTGGTTAAAGGGAACCTTGCAATCAATCAATTTCTTTTTTTATTACTAATTTTTATTGCAACACCAACAAATTACAATCAATACAATCAGTTGCTGATTACATTTTGACTGTTTAACCCAGCCACCCCCAACCCGCATCCCCACCCCCCACCTCTCCACCCCTCTCTCTCCCCCCCACCCCAACCAACTGAATAGTAGTGCATACACATACAGAGCATTCCTATTTTAACAGAAGATCTTTCAAGTTAGATATCAGATTTGTCCACATTAAGATTGTGTTTGGTTGTGCATCATTTACTCTTGCTGATGATAATTCCAGATAAGAAATATCCAAAAAGCTCCGAAGCCAGTGAGTACTTGAAATATCATGGGGAGGTTTCCAACGCTGGACTACAATCTTCTTAGCTGCAGTCAGGCCTGTCAGCCAGACTTTGGATATTTTTTCTGTAACGGAAGGTGGGAGTCATCATTTAGAAGATGTACAGTGGGGTCCAATGGTAATTGTACCCCCGTTAGTTCTGTAAGAGCCCTGGTAATCTTCCCCCACAAACCAAAAACCCCTGGACATTCACATACAACATGTATAAAAGAGCTAACGGTTCCATGGGGGCAAAATGAGCAATATGGGTCAGGAACCAGTCCCATTTGATGTCTAATTCTCAGTGTTAGATATGCTCTATGATAAAATTTCAAGTGCACATACCGATGATTTGGGTTTTTTGAAGCACTGGCAGCATTATCCCAAATCGCATCCCAGTCAAAGTCTTGTCCCAATTCAGATATGTCCCTATCTGCTGGCAGGTGCCTCCATCTATTAATATCTTCTATTTTTTTCTAAATTAAAGAGTAATTTGTTTTAGCCACAGACGATAGGGAAGTATTAAAGTATTAACTTTAACCCAAGTAGCGGACCTCATTTGTAACATTAATCTGGGGAGAGACCCCTTTTATTTGTATTAATCAGCATCAGTGCTGATTTTGACAGATTAACTTTGTATCCTGAAAGAAATCCAAATTGCTTCAGTGTTTTTAAAAACGGGAGAGTTTGTTGAATATTTGCCATGTAAACTAAGGTGTTGTCCGCATAAAGTGATATCGAATGTGCTGTTGTACCTATTGTAATAGGGGAGATCTGAGGAGAGTTTCTAATTAAATGTGCAACTGGTTCAGTAGATGTAGTAAAAATTAAAGGAGACAGAGGGTCCCCTTGTCATGTGTTCCATCCTATGTCAAATAACTCTGAGAAACCTCCTCTCATACATACCTGTGCTGAGGGATTAGCATTATGCGTTTGAATCATATTGATAAATTTATCGCCGAACTTAAATTCTTTTACAACTCTCCAAAGATATAGCCATTCAAGACGATCAAACACTTTTTCAGCATCTAGAAATAGCAGGTCACAGGCAGGCAGGATTTTATGTGTTGCATTCAGTATGTGTAAGAACCAGCGAATATTATCAGATGCGAGATGCCCCCTGATAAAGCCCATTTGATCTAGGCTAATTATTTTCCCAACTACTGTCTTGAGTCTACTGGCTAAGTCTTTGGAAAATATCTTGAGGTAGGCATTATCAAGGAGATTGAACGGTGATTGGCACACTCCAAGGGGGCAATCAATCAATTTCTGATAATTTTATTACTTCTTTCATATGCATCATCTTAAGAAGCAAAAGTTTTTAAACTTTTGCAGTTTTAATGGATTTCCACTATTCCTGTTGTAACAACTGAAAAAATACTTCTAATAATCTAGTCAGCATTTTGTATGCATTGCTCAAGATTTCCAGTTATCTGCAGAATCTCATGTTATGATAATTCAGTCAACTTTGTTTTTATACACCAGTTAAGTCAGAACAGGTTCCTTTTAAAACAGCTGGGTTTCCACAGTGCAGATGTAATCAATGAGCCAGGGTATGCACCATTCTCCTGCAAAACTATGAATCCCCATTTGAAAATATTCCAACATCATTGCAAGGGGTGGGAAATTCTTTAAACAAGACATCTGAAAGAGTCAATACACAGCACAGAAACGAACTTCTAAATCTGCACCAACCGTCAAACACCTATTTTTTGCACTAATCCCACCCAACTTACTTTATCTCCCTATATTCCACCCAACTTCCCTGCCCCATCCATATTCTGCCATTTACTTACACAACGGGGCAATTTGCAATGGACCAATAGGTACTAACTCACATTTTTGTTATGTGGTAGGAAACCCATAAGGTCACATAGAGAATGTGTAAACTCCGCAGTTTGGTATTCAGGACATCTTTTTTGGTCAGGATGTTAAGAATATAATTGCTAATAAAGATCTGTTCCAGTTATCAAACAGTCAAGAGGAGAAATGATCAGTCGCAAACACTCCTGCATACAGCTGAACAAATGGCTATTTAGTAATAAATCAGGTCATAGTATCAGAATGAAGTACATGAAATCCTTGCTAACACTTTTCCTCAAACACAACCATTATATGCTGTGGTAAACAAGCATTAGACCGCTGATTGGAAGTTTTTTCACCACTGTGGCTAACATTATTGCTTGAGTGTCTACTCAGCCGAATGTTTTAACATCTTCTCAGCCTTATAGAAGAGGCCAGTCAAGTTGTAAAGGATTTTACAAAGCAAAAAAAAGAAACAGCAATTGTTGAGTGTTAAGCTGGTCAAGGATATGCCTGAGACCCACAAGTAAGCAGAAGGAAAACATGAGAGATGAAAATGAGGTCCAAAGAGAATACCTGTACATTTTAATGCACCAGAAATTGGCACAAAGAGTGGTTTGTTGAAGCAGTTGAGATAGTTGTCACTAGCAAAGCAGATAAAGCTCAGATACAGCTGTATTCAGAAAGCTTGTCAAGTAAAAAAAAAATGAAAACTAGAAAAATTCCCTTGGGTTAAAAGCATTCTACACACAAATTATTCTTAATCATCCATATTGATAGCTTCGTTGGATTAACCCAATTAGTTCCAGTGAATGATTGACCATTTATCCACTTCCACTTTTTTAGTGAGCATCTTTTAAGTCATTCACCACTCTCAGACTTTCTGCTTAATTGGTAGTGATTTCATTGATTACATAGAAAGATGAATAGAATTCAAAGTCCTTGCATACAGATTGGTGCCAACAGCAAACTTTGTTCTTGTCCATTTAATATCAAGAATAGCAAACAATCTACAAGTGTTTATAACTACAGTATCTGTAGCCTTTTCCATTCAGTCAGCATGGTTGTCACTTGCATCATGTGTGTTAATTTCCTTTATATTCCTTACTCTGATGATTTAATATTATGAGAATTGAGATGTAGGATTAGTCCAGAAAAGTGTTGCTGAGGTAAAAGATCACCAGTGATCTTTTTAAATAGTGGAATAATCCTGAAGAGCCAAAGAGGCTACTCCCAGTTTCTATTGCTTACGTTTTTTTTGTTCGTTGATTACTCCTAAAGCTACATATTGTTCATTCTATTATCCTGTGTCTTCTCTGTCAAATGTAGTTACAAATGAAACAACTCTATTCTTAAACATGAAGCAATCTAATGTCTGTTTATATCTTAAATGACCAGCAACAGTTATGTTATGAATGATATTTTTGCTACTGATAGAACTTATGACCTAGTTCATTTACTAAGTGTATGTCTCAGCATTTTAAATTAGAAATGGTTTGCTTTCATTTGTGTATACGGCAACTATTTAAAATATCAGCAAAACTCGTAGGTACTATTTTTGCCTTTGAGTCAGAAACCTGAAGATTCGAAACTATATCAGTATTATATACACGTTGAATAATATCTGTAGCACATGAAATGTCACAATGTACTATTCAAAGAGCAGCGATTTATCTAGTGTACATGAATCCCTCGACTAGCCCAAAATGTTGACAGTTTACTCCCCTCCATGGATGCTGCCTGACTTGCTGAGTTCCTTCAGCTTTTTGTGCATGCTGTTCAAGATTTTCAGCATCTGCAGAATCTATTTTGTGTTTAATATTTGTAGCCCTAGATTTCTTAGTTCAGCTATATTTCCCGGTGCATTGCCATTCACGAGTCTATTCTGTTCTGCTTTATCTTCCCAAATATGCATCACTTTGCACTCGCCTGAGTTAAGTACAAGTATGCATTCATGTCGTGTGTAGGTATGATCCCCGGAAAGCCATCTTGCAGGCGAAGTGGAGATTCCAAACTAGACTAGAATCAACAAAGGAGGCTTTACAGTTGTGGCAGGGTTTTTGAATGCCATAACCTCCTACAAAGTTAAATCTTGTGACATAGGGGACAGCAGAGCTTTGCTTCCAGCTGAGCTCAATGCCTTCTCTGCTCACTTGGACTACCAGAACAGGAAGGAACCATTGCGCACCCCCATGTCATTCAATGATCCTTTGGTCTCAGTATCTGAAGATAATATGTGGGTTGCCTTTAAGAGAGTGAACCCAAGGAAAGCATCCGGTCCTGACAGAGTACCTGGTTGAGTACTGAAGGCCTGTGCCAATCAGCTAGCTGGTGTATTCACAGATATCTTCAACCTGGCAGTGGGTGGTATCCACCTGCTTCAAGTCGGCTGCAATCATACCGGTGCCCAAGAAGAGCGTAGTAACCTGTCTCAATGACTATCACCCAGTGGCATTTAAATCCACAGTGATGAAGTGACACAGTGATGAAGTAACCTGTCTCAATGACTATCACCCAGTGGCATTTAAATCCACAGTGATGAAGTGACACAGTGATGAAGTAACCTGTCTCAATGACTATCACCCAGTGGCATTTAAATCCACAGTGATGAAGTGACACAGTGATGAAGTAACCTGTTTCAATGACTATCACCCAGTGGCATTTAAATCCCCAGTGATGAAGTGACACAGTGATGAAGTAACCTGTCTCAATGACTATCACCCAGTGGCATTTAAATCCACAGTGATGAAGTGACACAGTGATGAAGTAACCTGTCTCAATGACTATCACCCAGTGGCATTTAAATCCACAGTGATGAAGTGACACAGTGATGAAGTAACCTGTTTCAATGACTATCACCCAGTGGCATTTAAATCCCCAGTGATGAAGTGACACAGTGATGAAGTAACCTGTTTCTATGACTATCACCCAGTGGCATTTAAATCCCCAGTGATGAAGTGACACAGTGATGAAGTAACCTGTCTCAATGACTATCACCCAGTGGCATTTAAATCCACAGTGATGAAGTGTTTTGAGAGGCTGGTGTTGAAGCATATCACCACCTGCCTTAACCGTGACTTGGAATCGCTCCAATTTGCCTACCAAAGCAACAGGTCTACAGCAGACGCTATCTCATTGGCTCTTCACACAGCCCTGGAACATCTGGACAACAAAGAAACGTACATCAGGATGCTCTTTATCGATTTCAGCTCAGCATTTAACACCGTCATCCCCTTAAAACTAATCAGTAAACTCTAAGTCCTGGGCTCCAAAACCCCCTTGTACAATTGTATCCTGGATTTCCTCATTTAAGAGATCCCAGTCAGTTTGGATTGGCAAAAGCATCTCATCCACAACCTCCATCAGCACAGGTGCACCTTGGGGATGTGTATTACTCATTGGTTTAAAGCAAGTAAGCAGGCGGCTATGTGGTTATGCACAGCTCCAACACCACATCCAAGTTTGCTGATGACACCACTGTTATGGGTGTATCAAAGGGGATGATGGATCAGCATACAGGATGGAGATAGAAAATTTGACTGAGTGGTGTAATAACAACAACCTCTCACTCAATGTCAAGAAGACCAAGGCACAGATTGTGAACTTCAGGAGAAGGAAACCAGAGGTCCATGAGCCAGTCATCATTGGAGGATCAGAGGTGGAGAGGGTCAGTAACTTAAAATTTATGGTTGTCACTATCTCAGGGGACCTGTCCTGTACCCATTGTATAAACATTTTTGCAAAGAAAGCACAACAGCGCCTCTCCTTCTTCAGGAGTCTGCAGAGGTTCAGCATGTCATTGAAAACCTGGGCAAACTTCTATAGATCTGTGATGGAAAGTGTACTGACTGGCTGCATTATGACCCAGTATGGGACACCAATGCCTTTGAGCAAAAAATCCTACAAAAGGTAGTGGATTTGGCCCAGTACATCACAGGTAAAGCCCTCCCAACCATTGAGCACATCTATGTGAGATGTTGCTGTAGAAAAGCAGCATCCATCATCAAAGATCCTCACCATGCAGACCGTGCTCTCTTCTTACTGCTGCCATCAGGTAGAAGTGCCTCAAGTCTTGCACCACCTGGTTCAAGAACAGTTACTACTCCTCAACCATCAGGCTCTTGATCAAAAGGGGATAACTACACTCATTTAAGGACTCTTTTATATTCTTATTTCATGCTCATTATTCATTGCTATTTATTTATATCTGCATTTGCACAGTTTCCTTACGGTTTAAAGTTCCTGATGTTTACGGTTACTGCTCTATAGATTTGCTAAGTATGCCCGCAGAAGAATCCCAGGGTTGTATGTGGTGACATGTATGTACTCTGATAATAACTGTTACTTTGAACTTTAAACATTCAAATGATGTTGAAATGACGCCAGAGAACAACAATTCCTCAAGCAACATCTTCCAGATGGCAAATCGCTCCAATTATATCATTTTTTTGGCTTTCTGCTTGTTCTTTTTGTTTAGTTTGTGTTACGGAAATTGTTGGAGCAGGTGACATAGAGTTTGGAACTCATTTGAAGGATCCAGCACTCTGCTGTACCCGGAGAGTTCCCTCGTGAAGATTGGAGATGGGCCAAAAAGAACCAAGAACACGGAGAGTGGTGGGTGCGTGGGATACACTGCCAGTGCCAGCGGTAGAGGTGGATACAATAGGGTCTTTTAAGAGATTCTTGGATAGGTACATGGCACTTAAAGAAATAGAGGGTTATGCAGTAGGGTAAGCCTAGACAGTTTATAGAGTAGGTTACATGGTCAGCACAGCATTCTGGGCTGAAGGGCCTGTACTGTGCTGTAGATTTCTATGTTTCAATGTAACACAAACTGACTCATGGAAAAGATCAGAGACAAGACATGGGGTGATGAATGACCCCATCTCGAAGCAGTGAGGAAGGTTGAAGTGGAGGTGAATGTGAAGGGGCCTCTGGGACGACAATGGTCTGCGGCATTTGGACCCGCTGCATTTGGACTCGGATCGACAGTGTCCGGACCTGAGTTGGCGGTCACTCTTTGCAGAAGGCTGAGTTTGTGTGGCCACTCTCTTCATATGCAGATGTAAAGATGTTTCTGATATTCTGAGATTTATGTGATTATTGGGTTGTACTTTATATTGGTTTTCTTCAGTTTTTTGATGTTTGTTGTGGCCAATTGGCATGTGGGTGATCTGTTATTTTTTGTGTATAAAGGTGAGGGAGGGGTGTTGGGAGTTTTGATGCTGTTGCCTCTGGTCTTTTCTGTGAGTGGGGGTGGGGGGTTGGGGATTGTTATTGGCACTGTTTTTATCTGTGGGGGAAGGATGGGGATTTGATGCTTATTTTTGCTGGGGTTTTGTCTGCAGGAGAGGGTGTGGGGGATTTTAGGGTCTGAGTTTTGTTTCGTTTTTGTGCTGCAGGTAGGTAGTTGCTATCTTGTCTTTCATCAATCCCATGGTCTTTCTGTACTCTGTGGCTATCAGAGTTGTGTTGTACATGCATACTTTGACAATAAAATCAACCTCTGAACCATTTCTTTTTGAACCTTTGAATTCCATCAGATACCCCCTTGCCCACTTTCCCACTGTATCTGCACCTTTTCCGGTTAGATGGCAGTCAGCTCAGATGGAATGGCCACTCCAAATCCAATCCAATGTGTATTTATTTAAATTCTGCATTTCTCTTCTGTGATTAATAGTCACTGCTGGATACTAAAAGCGCCAAGCAGTGCAAGACTATCCCATCAGCAAATTGCTCAATAGTGATGGAGATGGACTTATTACATACCATTGTTGTCTTATTGTCTGGACTTGTTGTTGACTATTGTGCCGAGACAGTGCATGGTCCCGGCAACATCCTTGTTAACCTTCTCTGCACTCTTTCAATCTTTATTAATATCCTTCCTGTAATTTGGTGACCCAAAACTGCACACGATACACCAAATTCAGCCTCACCAATGCCTTATACAACCTCACCATAACATTCCAACTCTTATACTCAATACTTCGATTTATAAAGGCCAATGTACCAAAAGCTCTCTTTACGACCCTATCTACCTGTGACACCACTTTTAGGGAATTTTATATCTGTATTCCCAGATCCCTTTGTCCTACTGCACTCCTCAGTGTCCTGCCATTTATCTTGTATCTTCTACCTTGGTTTGTCCTTCCAAAGCGCAATACCTCACACTTGTCTGTATTAAACTCCATCTGCCATTTTTCAGCCCATTTTTCCAGCTGGTCCAGATCCCTCTGCAAGCTTTGAAAACTTTTCTCACTGTCCACTACACTTCCAATCTTTGTATCATCAGCAAATTTGATGATCCAATTTACCACATTATCATCCAGATCATTGATATAGTTGACAAATAATAATGGAACCAGCACTGATCCCTGTGGCACACCACTAGTCACAGGCCTCCACTCAGAGAAGCAATCCTCCGCTACCACTCTCTGACTTCTCCCATTGAGCCAATGTCTAATCCAATTTACTACCTCTCCATGTATACCTAGCGACTGAATCTTCCTAACTAACCTCCCATGCAGGACCTTGACCAAGGCCTTACTGAAGTCCATTTACACAACATCCACTGCCTTCCCTTCATCCACTAACCTCCTCGAAAAACTCTAATAGATTTGTTAAACATGACCTATCACGCACAAAGCCACGTTGACTCTCCCTAATAAGTCCCTGTCTATCCAATTACTTGTAGACCCTATCTCTTAGTACTCCTTCCAATAATTTACCGACTACCAGCATCAAACTTACTGGCCTATAATTTCCCGGATTATTTTTGGAGCCTTTTTTAAACAACGGAACAACATGAGCTATCCTCCAATCCTCCGGCACCTCACCCATAGATACAATATTTTAAGTATATCAGCCAGGTCCCCTGCAATTTCAACACTAGTCTCCTTCAAGGTCCGAGGGAATACCCTGTCAGGTCCTGGGGATTTATCTACACTGATTTGCCTCAAGACAGCAAGCACTTCCTCCTCTTCAGTCTGTATAGGTTCCATGACCTCACTACTTGTTTGCCTTATTTCCATTGACTCCATGCCAGTTTCCTTAGTAAATACAGATGCAAAAAACCTATTTAAGATCTCCCCCATTTCTTTTGGTTCCATACATAGCCAACCACTCTGATCTTCAAGAGGACCAATTTTATCCTTTACTATACTTTTCTCTTAATATACCTGTAGAAGCTCTTTGGATTATCCTTCACCTTGACTGCCAAAGCAAACTCATGTCTTCTTTTAGCCCTCCTGATTTCTTCCTTAAGTATTTCTGTGCACTTTTATACTCCTCAAGCACCTTATTTGCTCCCTGTTTTCTATACATGTCATACATCTCTCTCTTCTTCTTTATCAGAGTTCCAATATCCCTAGAGAACCAAGGTTCCTTGTTCTTATTCACTTTGCCTTTATTCTTGACAGGAACATACAAACTCTGCACTCAAAATTTCTCCTTTGAAAGCCTCTCACTTACCAATCACATCCTTGCCAGAGAACAACCTGTCCCAATCCACGCTTTTCAGATCCTTTCTCATTTCTTCAAATTCGGCCTTTTTCCAGTTTAGAACTCAACCAGAGGACCAGATCTATCTTTATCCATGATCAAGCTGAAACTAATGGTGTTATGATCACTGGAACCAAAGTGTTCCCCTACACACACTTCCGTCACCTGTCCTAACTTGTTTCCTAAAAGGAGATCTAATATTGCATCCTCCCTAGTTGGTACCTCCATATATTGATTTAGAAAGCTTCCCTGAACATAATTTACAAACTCTAACCCATCTAGACCTTTAACAGTATGGAAGTCCTAATCAATATGTGGAAAATTAAAATCCCCTACTATCACAACTTTGTTTCCTGCAGTTGTCTGCTATCTCTACGCTGAAATTTCTTCAAACCAACTTGATTTGAAATTCCCAACGATGATTTGAAAAGCCTTGGGTTAGGCTGTTTCTTGTTTGCTAATCGCGACACTCGATACCTCAGGTGCTTGCTGAACATTGGCCTTTGGCAGGATGTAATCTGCGGTTAGGATTACTGAGAAGAACTCTGTTGGTAAGTAGAACAATCACCACAGAATCATTTGATATTCCAGCTCAGGGGAACAAGAGTGCAACAGAATGGTTACATCAAGCACTACAAAGAGGGTATCATGAAACACAAACCTCCTCCTTTTGCCCTCTTTGAATTTGGCAGTCCAGCCCATCCACCATATTGGGAAGGCGACGGGTCTTACTGACGTATCCAGCTTTGAGAAAGCCTTGTCTCCGTGAAACACTGAGCCAGCAATTCCTATTTTCCTTCCGCTACGGCAGTCTTGTCCTTGGGTTCTAAACCTTGTTCTCCAATTATTGTAGATTTGCTAACAAAATGCTGGGTAGGGGAGATTTTACACCTCAGTGCTTTAGTCTGGCTTGGAGTCCTTCCCCTCTTCCCTGTCTTCCAGCCATGGCAATGTACCTTCATCTGCTTAAAGGTGTCTTATCTGCATTCCTGAGTGTTAATTCCACTAAGTCCTTCAGAAGATAGTGAAATCGCTAGATCCTTAAGATGGTTTAAAAATACATTATTTAAAGGGAAATTACAGGCTGCTGATTTCAGTGAAAGTAGATCAGAAGAAGTATATTTAGAAGTTTTGTAATCTGCTCGCAAATCATTGCCATGTTTCATCAACATCATCTTGGAAAACTTCTGCCCTGAGACAGTGACCCCTGCCAGTTTGTCTGCATTATTTAAGCTTAAGTTAGATCACTGGGCATTGTTCAAAATTCCCATGCCCAGGAAAATTTTAAAAACACACTTTATTTATCTTTCCGCAACCTAAAAGCCGTTCGCTTTCCGAATCATAGTTCTGATGGAAGGTCGACAGTCCAAAACTTTAATTCTGTTTCTCTAAATAAGTTGTCTGATCCACTGAATATTTGCATATTTTCTGTTTCATTCCAGATTTTTAGCTTCTGCAGTTTTTTTGCTTTTTGAATATAGATATATCTATTAAGAGGCCAAATAACTATGAGCCACAAAATTGAGCAGAGGCTTGTAATGAAGGTTAGATATCTAAGAACAGGTGGATGCTCCAGGGAACTATAAATGCTGGTATTAACTGTGTAAGCTTAATGGCTTGCTTCACAGTTGCATAATCTGCATACTTGTACACAAGCAGTTCTTCTCCTTGTGTTCTGATTTGAATTCTTCTTCACTTGTAACATGCAGATCAACCTGCATTTCTTCTCTTTGTCGTGTGGCTGCAGAATGGATGACAATTCTGCATCCGGAGCTCTTTGCAAGCATTTCATTATTACAGTTTCAATTAAGTGTAGTTGACCTGAAATATTACTCTTCTACATGAGCACTTTGACATGAACAAGTATTAAACGATTACATGTCTTCTAATGTTTAATTATTTCAGATTTTTTACATGTCCAGGGATAAAGTCCAATGCACTACTTCAGAAAATAACATTTTTTCTACCTTTCACTGCTTACCTACCAGAACATCTCCTTATGTTTTTGTAGGTATTGATGTGCCTATCATTTTATCAACCTGAATTTATACCTTCCTCCAGCTACATTGCGGCAGCTTTCTAGACATAAGAAAACGGAATGTAAATGTCTCTATATGTCCGAGTTTTCATCTTGAAACTTCACTTTCAGCTAATTTAACCCCGAGTTACTCAAGATAGAAATCAACAAATGGAATGTTGCTATGTAAACTTGTTTTTTTTAAAGATAACTAAGAAGTGACTTGAAATATTATCTCTCTGCGCAGGCGCGTGAAGGAGGCCCGGGAAGGAGGGAAGATATATAAAGAACGCAGCCTTAAGAAGCGGGCAGCTTCGTTTGCGGGCAGCGGAGTGAGCCGGGCGCAGAGTGTAGGGCTTAGGCTCAGGGGGCTTAGGCGGGAGAGGGCACAGTAGGCTTATCTTTTAGTTCTTGTATTTTCAGTTATTTGGGAGGTATGAGTGTGAGGGCAGCTTGTTGTTCTCGGTGTCGGATGTGGGAGATCCTGGAGTCTCCGAGCCTCCCGGACGTCCACATCTGCGCCGGGTGCGCCGAACTGCAGCTCCTGAGGGACCGAGTTAGGGAACTGGAGCTGCAGCTCGATGACCTTCGCCTGGTCAGGGAGAGTGAGGAGGTGATAGAGAGGAGTTACAGGCAGGTGGTCACTCCGGGACCACGGGAGGCAGATAGGTGGGTTACAGTCAGGAAGGGGAAGAGGCAGGTACTAGAGAGTACCCCAGTGGCTGTACCCCTTGACAATAAGTACTCATGTTTGAGTACTGTTGGGGGGGACAGCCTACCTGGTCGGAGTGACAGTGGCCGTGCCTCCGGCACAGAGGACGGCCCTGTAGCTCAGAAGGGTAGGGTTAGAAGAAAGAGGTCCATAGTAATAGGGGACTCAATAGTCAGGGGCTCAGACAGGCGTTTCTGTGGAGGTGACCGGGAGTCCCGGATGGTATTTTGCCTCCCTGGTGCCAGGGTTCGGGACGTTTCTGATCGCGTCCAAGATATCCTGAAGTGGGAGGGTGAAGAGCCAGAGGTCGTGGTACATGTAGGTACCAATGACATAGGAAGGAAAGGGGAAGAGGTCCTGAAACGAGAGTATAGGGAGTTAGGAAGGCAGTTAAGAAGAAGGACCGCAAAGGTAGTAATCTCGGGATTACTGCCTGTGCCACGTGACAGTGAGAGTAGGAATAGAATTAGGTGGAGGATGAATGCGTGGCTGTGGGATTGGAGCAGGGGGCAGGGATTCAAGTTTCTGGATCATTGGGACCTCTTCTGGGGCAGGAGTGACCTGTTCAAGAAGGACAGGTTACACTTGAATCGTGGGGGGACCAATATCCTAGCGGGGAGGTTTGCTAGGGCTACAGGGCGGACTTTAAACTGGTAAGATGGGGGGGGCGGGAGACTATTTGAGGAGACTATGGGCGAGGAGGTTAGTTCACCAGTGGAGCAAGTAAATAGACAGTGTGTGAGGGAGGAAAGGCAGGTGATGGAGAAGGGATGCGCTCAGCCCGAAGATGTAGGGGAGAAGAAAGAAAAGGATAATAAATTTGAATGCATTGTTAGGGATGGAAAGAGAGGAGGAGATGGAGAGTATCTTAAATGTATCTATTTTAATGCTAGGAGCATTGTAAGAAAGGTGGATGAGCTTAAAGCGTGGATTGATACCTGGAATTATGATGTTGTAGCTATTAGTGAAACATGGTTGCAGGAAGGGTGTGTTTGGCAACTAAATATTCCTGGATTTAGTTGCTTCAGGTGTGATAGAGTAGGAGGGGCCAGAGGAGGAGGTGTTGCATTGCTTGTCCGAGAAAATCTTATGGCGGTGCTTTGGAAGGATAGATTGGAGAGCTCCTGTAGGGAGGCCATTTGGGTGGAATTGAAGAATGGGAAAGGTGCAGTAACACTGATAGGAGTGTATTATAGGCCACCTAATGGGGCGCGTGAGTTGGAAGAGCAAATGTGTAAGGAGATAGCAGATATTTGCAGTAAACACAAGGTGGTGATTGTGGGAGATTTTAATTTTCCACATGTAGACTGGGAAGCTCATTCTGTAAAAGGGCAGGATGGTTTAGAGTTTGTGAAATGTGTGCAGGATAGTTTTTTGCAACAATACATAGAAGTACCGACTAGAGATGGGGCAGTGTTGGATCTCCTGTTAGGGAATGCGATAGGTCAGCTGACAGATGTATGTGTTGTGGAGCACTTTGGGTCCAGTGATCACAATAGCATTAGCTTCAATATAATTATGGAGAAGGACAGGACTGGACCTAGAGTTGAGATTTTTGATTGGAGAAAGGCTAACTTTGAGGGGATGCGAAGGGATTTAGAGAGAGTGGATTGGGTCAAGTTGTTTTATGGGAAGGATGTAATAGAGAAATGGAGGTCATTTAAGGGTGAAATTATGAGGGTACAGAATCTTTATGTTCCTGTTAGGGTGAAAGGAAAGGTTAAAGGTTTGAGAGCACCATGGTTTTCAAGGGATATTAGAAATTTGGTTCAGAAAAAGAGGGATGTCTACAATAGATATAGGCAGCATGGAGTAAAGGAATTGCTCGAGAAATATAAAGAATGTAAAAGGAATCTTAAGAAAGAGATTAGAAAAGCTAAAAGAAGATACGAGGTTGGTTTGGCAAATAAGGTGAAAGTAAATCCGAAAGGTTTCTACAGTTATATTAAAAGCAAGAGGATAGTGAGGGATAAAATTGGCCCCTTAGAGAATCAGAGTGGTCAGCTATGTGTGGAACCGAAGGAGATGGGAGAGATTTTGAATGATTTCTTCTCTTCGGTATTCACTAAGGAGAAGGATATTGAATTGTCTAAGGTGTGGGAAACAAGTAAGGAAGTTATGGAACCTATGACAATTAAAGAGGTGGAGGTACTGGCGCTTTTAAGAAATTTAAAAGTGGATAAATCTCCGGGTCCTGACAGGATATTCCCCAGGACCTTGAGGGAAGTTTGTGTAGAAATAGCAGGAGCTCTGACGGAGATCTTTAATATGTCATTAGAAACGGGGATTGTGCCGGAGGATTGGCGTATTGCTCATGTGGTTCCATTGTTTAAAAAGGGTTCTAGAAGGAAGCCTAGCAATTATAGACCTGTCAGTTTGACATCAGTGGTGGGTAAATTAATGGAAAGTATTCTTAGAGATAGTATTTATAATTATTTGGATAGACGGGATCTGATTAGAAGTAGCCAGCATGGATTTGTGCGTGGAAGGTCATGTTTGACAAACCTTATTGAATTTTTTGAAGAAGTTACGAGGAATGTTGACGAGGGTAAGGCAGTGGATGTAGTCTATATGGACTTCAGCAAAGCCTTTGACAAAGTTCCACATGGAAGGTTGGTTAAGAAGGTTCAGTCGTTAGGTATTAATGCTGGAGTAATAAAATGGATTCAACAGTGGCTAGATGGGAGATGCCAGAGAGTAGTGGTGGATAATTGTTTATCGGGATGGAGGCCGGTGACTAGCGGGGTACCTCAGGGATCTGTTTTGGGCCCAATGTTGTTTGTAATATACATAAATGATCTGGATGATGGGGTGGTAAATTGGATTAGTAAGTATGCCGATGATACTAAGGTAGGAGGTGTTGTGGATAATGAGGTGGATTTTCAAAGCTTGCAGGGAGATTTATGCCAGTTAGAAGAATGGGCTGAACGTTGGCAGATGGAGTTTAATGCTGAGAAGTGTGAGGTTCTACATTTTGGCAGGAATAATCCAAATAGAACATACAGAGTAAATGGTAGGGCATTGAGGAATGCAGAGGAACAGAGAGATCTAGGAATAACTGTGCATAGTTCCCTGAAAGTGGAGTCTCATGTAGATAGGGTGGTGAAGAGGGCTTTTGGAACGCTGGCCTTTATAAATCAAAGCATTGAGTACAGAAGTTGGGATGTAATGCTAAAGTTGTACAAGGCATTGGTAAGGCCAAATTTGGAATATTGTGTGCAGTTCTGGTCACCGAATTATAGGAAAGATATCAATAAATTAGAGAGAGTGCAGAGACGATTTACTAGGATGTTACCTGGGTTTCAGCAATTAAGTTACAGAGAAAGGTTGAACAAGTTAGGTCTCTATTCATTGGAGCGTAGAAGGTTGAGGGGGGATTTGATCGAGGTATTTAAAATTTTGAGAGGGATAGATAGAGTTGAAATGAACAGGCTGTTTCCATTGAGAGTAGGGGAGATTCAAACTAGAGGACATGATTTGAGAGTTAGGGGGCAGAAGTTTAAGGGAAACAAGAGGGGGTATTTCTTTACTCAAAGAGTGATAGCTGTGTGGAATGAGCTTCCTGTAGAAGTAGTAGAGGCCAGTTCAGTTGTGTCATTTAAGGTAAAATTGGATAGGTATATGGACAGGAGTGGAGGGTTATGGGCTGAGTGCGGGTAGGTGGGACTAGGTGAGATTAAGGGTTCGGCACGGACTAGGAGGGCCAAGATGGCCTGTTTCCGTGCTGTGATTGTTATATGGTTATATATGGTTATAATATAACAGTGTTGCTCTAAAAACATTATTTTAGAAGAGATTTTTATTTTTCAATTATTTTCTATCTGAAAAAATTGGTAAAGTGTTACAACAATTCACTTTAAAAGTTGATTTAATTTCATTTGCATCTGAATTGGGAACATGTTACTACCTAAGTATTGTGACTCATTTTCTTGGCACATGAGGAAATGCTATTGGAAAGTAATAATTTCTTTGTTTTTAAACAGCTTGGATACGAGGAAGTAGAAAAGACCCACCTACTATAGAGGTAGGTATCAAGATCTTTCTATTGAAAATATTCACCAAAGCATAAACTAAGTACCTAAGATTGTACAAGTGCAATATCAGAATTGTAGGTATGAGAAAAATTGTCTCCATGATCTAAAATAAAATGTTTTTTGGTACATTTCGGGCTGGTTCTTTCAGAATTTCTGAAGAAAATTAGAAACAATAGGCTGGTGACCCTGACCTCAGTAGTAGGAAGTTATTGGAAGGTTCTCCAAGGGACTGGATATATTTGGTAGACAGGCAATGACCAGAGATAGTAATCATGACTTAGTGTGCGGTAGGTTGTGTCTAAGCTTATGGAGATTTTCGAGGAAATTACCAGGAAAGTTGATGAAGGCAAGGTAGTGGATGTTGTCTACATGGACTTCAGCAAGACATTTGACAAAGTCCTGCATGGGAGGTTGCTCAGGAAGGTTCAGTCGCTCAGCATTCAATATGAGGTAGAAAATTGGATTAGACATTAGCTTTAGGGAGAAGCCGGAGAGTGGTTGTGGACGGTTGCCTCTCTGACTTAATGCCTGTGACTAGTGGTGTGCCTCAGGGATTGGTGTTGGGTCTGTTGCTGTTTGTCATCTGTATGAATGATCTGGTTGATAATGTGGTTAACTGGATCAGCAAATTTGCAGATGACGCCAAGATTGGGGTTGTACTTGATGGTGAAGAAGACTATCAAGGTTTGCAGCTGGAAAAATGGACTGAGAAATGGCAGATAGAATTTAATGTAGACAAGTGTGAGGTGTTGCACTTTGGGAGGACCAACCAGCTTAGGTCTTACACAGTAAGCAATAGAGCACTGAGAAGTGCAGTACAACAAGGATTTTTTACAAGGGATGTTGCCAGGACTGGAGAACCTGAGTTGTAAGGGAAGATTGAATCGGTTAGAACTTTATTCACTAGAAAGTAAAAGATTGAGGATAGGGTATACAAAATTATAAGTGGTATAGTTAGGATAAGTGCAAGTAGGCATTTTCTACTGAGGTTGGGTGAGATGAGAACTAGAGTTCAGGGGTTAAGGGCGAACATGTTTGCCGTTAAAGGGGAACATGAGGGGGAACTTCATTCAGAGAGTGGAGAAAGTGTGGAATGAGCTGCTAGCGCAAGTAGTGGATGTGATTTCATGACCTGCTACACACAAAGCCAATGGGTTTCCAAATGCTCATAAATCCTATCAGAAAGAACTTTCTCCAGCAGTCATTGACTCACTAGTCTATAGTTCCCAGGATTTTCTCGTTTCCTCCTTTAATAGAGGTATAACATTAGCCACTCGCCAGTCATTCAGGACCTTGCCTGTGGTTAGAGAGGACACGTAGATGCTGGTTAAGGGCTCATAAGACAAGGGAGCAGAAGTCGGTCATTCGTCCCCTCGAGTCTGCTCCACCATTTCATCATGAGCTGATCCAATCTCCCCTTTAGTCCCATTCCCCCACTTTCTCACCATAACCTTCGATGCCCTGACTACTCAGATACCTATCAATCTCTGCCTTAAATACACCCAATGACTTGGCCTCCACTGCCGCCCGTGGCAACAAATTCCATAGATTCATCAAACTCTGGCTAAAAAAATTTTTTTGCACCTCTGTTCTGAATGGGCACCCTGCAACCCTCAACTCATGTCCTCTCATACTAGACTCCCCCACCATGGGAAACAACTTTGCCACATCCACTCTGTCCATGCCTTTCAACGTTCGAAATGTTTCTATGAGGTCCCTCCTCATTCATCTAAACTCCAAGGAGTACAGTCCAAGAGCGGTCAAACGTTCCTCATATGTTAACCATCTCATTCCCGGAATCATTCTAGTGAATCATCTCTGAACCCTGTCCGATGTCAGCACATCCTTTCTTAAATAAAGAGCCCAAAACTGCACACAGTATTCCAAGTGAGGTCTTACCAGTGCCTTATAGAGCCTCAACATCACATCCCTGCTCCTATACTCTATTCTTTTAGAAATGAATGTCAACATTGCATTCGCCTTCTTCACCACAAACTCAACCTGGAAGTTAACCTTAAAGGTATCCTGCACGAGGACTCCCAAGTCCCGTTGCATCTCAGAACTTTGAATTCTCTCCCTATTTAAATAATAGTCTGCGCATTTATTTCTTTCACCAAAGTGTATGACCGTACACTTTCCAACATTGTAATTCATTTGTCACTTCGTTGCCCATTCCACCCAGTCTATTCAAGTCTCTCTGCAGACTCTCTGTTTGCTCAGCACTACCGGCCCCTCCACCTATCTTTGTATCATCAGCAAACTTAGCCACAAAGCCATCTATTCCATAATCCAAATCGTTGATATACAAAGTAAAAAGCAGCCCCAACATGGACCCCTGTGGAACACCACCGGTAACCGGCAGCCAACCAGAATGGGATCCCTTTATTCCCACTCTCTGTTTCCTGCCAATCAACCAAAGCTCTATCCACGTATGTAACTTTCCCGTAATTCCATGAGCACTTATCTTGTTTAGCAGCCTCGTGTGCAGCACCTTGTCAAAGGCCTTCTGAAAATCCAAATACACAACATCCACTGCATCTCCCTTGTCTAGCCTACTTGTAATTTCCTCAAAAAATTGCACTAGGTTTGTCAGGCAAATCTCATCTCTCACTTCCTTCAATAATCTGAAGTAGATCCCATTAGGCCCTGTGGACTTTTCCACCGTATTACTCATTAGGAGGCCCAACACCCTCCTCCTTGACCTCTAATCGCCCTAACTTACTGATATACTCAGCACTGATTTCCTGGTCCACCGTATCCATTTCCTTGGTAAATACCAAAGCAAAGTACAGTCAGCCCTCCTTATCCGCGGATTCCGCATGCGCGAATTCAAACAACCTCGGATCGTGAAAACCCGGAAGTGCTCTTCCAGCACTTGTTGTTCGAGCATGTACAGACTTCTTTTTCTTGTCATTATTCCCTGAGCAATGCAGTATAACAAACATTTTACATAGAATTTGCATTGTATTAGGTATTATAAGTAATCTAGACATGATTTTAAGTATACAGGAGGATGTGCATGGGTTATTGTGGATCGGAATTTTAAAAAATAGCAAGTCCTCTTACTAAGTAAGTCGGAACAGGTACATCCGGTATTATTTAGTGTCAGTTAGTCAAACATTTGTCTTAGTATATAGTATATATTTTACCTTTCTATGCATATAAAACACTGAAGAACATATGCTTCAGCGCCAGGCTCGGGAACAGAAGTTCTCAGAACTCGGGACAGATTGCTCCCTAGTGCGCTCTCCACCGTGCCGGGTTGATCAAGTCAAGTCAAGTCAAATTTATTGTCATTTCGACCATAACTGCTGGTACAGTGCATAGTAAAAATGAGACAACGTTTTTCAGGACCATGGTTTACATGACACAGTACAAAAAACTAGACTGAACAATGTAATAAAAAAAAACACAGAGAAAGCTACACTAGACTCCAGACCTACACTGGACTGCATAAAGTGCACAAAAACAGTGCAGATATTACAATAAATAATAAACAGGACAGTAGACCAAGGTGTCAGTCCAGGTATAAAGGAGTCTGATAGCTTGGGGGAAGAAACTGTTATATAGTCTGGTCGTGGGAGCCCGAATGCTTTGGAGCCTTTTCCCAGACGGCAGGAGGGAGAAGAGATTATATGAGGGGTGCATGAGGTCCTTCATAATGCTTTTTCCTTTGCGGATGCAGCGTGTAGTGTAAATGTCCGTGATGGCAGGAAGAGAGACCCCAATGATCTTCTCAGCTGACCTCACTCTCCACCGCAGGGTCTTGCAATCCGAGATGGTGCAATTTCTGAACCAGGCAGTGATGCAGCTGCTCAGGATGCTCTCAATACAGCCCCTGTAGAATATGATGAGGATGGGGGGTGGGGGGTGGACTTTCCTCAGCCTTCGCAAAAAGTAGAGACGCTGCTGGGCTTTCTTTGCTATGGAGCTGGTGAGGGACCATGTGAGATTCTGATGTGGAGGATCAAAACCCAAAACCTAATAATTAAACCACTGCGTTGCTTAGTAATAACTGTAGCTTTCATCAGGGCAGAGCCTTTCCTTTAAAATTGTTCCGATCATTGACCGACCTAGCCTAACACTTTTCCAATGACCGATGGCATTTCACCTCTTTCCGATCACTTTATTATTTCCACTTTATTTTCAATCGTGATTGTGATTATTTTCGTGAACAGAAACACTGTGCATTCAGAGCTCTGGCGCCGGGTCCTAATGTCCACCACACTGAGACAGGTTAAATAAGGTCTGGGGTTCTGCTGGGTCCTAAGGTCCACCACATTGAGACAGGTTGAATAAGGGACGAGCATCTGCAAATTTTGGTATCCACGAGGGGTCCCGGAACCAATCCCCTGCGGATAAGGAGGACCGACTGTACTCATTAAGTACCTCACTCACATTCTCTGCATACAAGCAAATATTTCTCTCTTTATCCTTGATTTCATTGATTTTGATTTCAATATTTAAGAGAAGTTTGGATAGGTACATGGATAGGAGGAATGTGGAAGGCTGTGGTTCCAGTGCAGGTCCACAAGACCAAAAGACTTTGAAGCAGAATCAGTTCATTTGGCCCATCCAGCCTTTCCACTATTTGAACATATCTGATCTATTTCCCTCTCAACCTTCTTCCCATAACCCTTTCACGCCCTGACCAATCAAGAATCTATCAACCTCTGCTTTAAATACACCCAATGACTTGGCCTCCCAGCCGTCTGTGGCAATGAATTCCACAGATTTTCACCCTCATCTGGTTAAAGAAGTTCCTCCTCATCACCATTCTAAATGAATGCACTGAGATTGTGTCCACTGGTCCTGGACTCCCTCACTATAGGAAACATTGTCTCCATATGCATTCTATCTAGGCCCTTCAACATTCGGTAAGTTTCAAAGAGATCCCTCCCTTACTGTTCTAAGTTCTAGCGAGTACAAACCTAGAGCCTTCAAATGCTCCTCATATAATGTGTCCTTCAATTCGAGAATCATTTTCATGAACCTCCTTTGAACCCTCTCCAATGTCAGCACATCCTCTCTTAGATGAAGGGCCCAAAACTGCTCTCAATAGTCCAAGTGAGGCCTAACCAATGCTTTATAGAGCCTCAGCATTTCATCCTTGTTCTTATACTTTAGTACTCTCGAAATGAATGCTTACATTGCATTCGCCTTCCTCACCTCCTTTATGTTAGTTAAGTTGACCTTTATGGAATCCTGCGCGAGTACTCCCAAGACCCTTTGCACCTCAGATTTTTGAATTTACTCCCCATTTAAAAGTGGTCAACGCTTTTATTCCTTCTACAAAAGTGCATGACCACACATTTTCTGACACTGTCTTCCCTCTGCCGCTTCTTTGCCCATTCTACTAATCTGTCTAAATTCTTCTGCAGACTCCTTGCTTCCTCAACACTACCTGCCCCTCTTCCTATCTTCATAACATCCACAAACTTGGCCACAAAGCCATCAATTCCATGATCCAAGTTATTGACAGACAACATAAAAAGCAGTCCCAATATAGAACACCACTAGTCACCGGCAGCCAATCAGAAAAGGCTCCTTTTATTCACACTCTCTACCTCCTGCCAATCAGCCAATGCTCTATCCATGCTAGTCTCTTTCCTGTAATGCCAAGGGCTCTTCCATCAGTATGGCCTTTTGAAAATCCAAGTACACAATCGCCAATGAAGTAAATGTGTTCTTAATCCCTGTACCTACTTCTACCTTTGTAGAATTATAGACCTATACAATTACTTTTGTTTCCTCCTTCCAGTTGTGTCTTTAAGTAGACAACTTGTACGAGCAACTCTGATGAAAGTCATCAGATATTCCTGTTTTAGAGTGTTACAGCTACAGCCATGGACTATACAGTAAGCAGCATCTTTTTAAGGCACTTAAAAAATCTATCACTGCTCAAAGTCAATGAATCTCAGACACCAGTGCAGTTCCCCCTTAAGACAGTGCAAGAGAGGATGCTGTGCTAGAATATAAGTTAGTTTAAGGAGAAGAGGCTTCTGAAATCATCAGTCCCTGGAAAATAAAATCAAAGACCTGAGAGCAACATTGCCATCTGGGAGGGACATCAGGGACCGTTGTGATTTCACTCCTTGTAGGGAGACTTCGATATCCCTTGCCATTCCAGACACAGTGATATAGGTCACTGCAGGATAAGACTGCAGAAGAGGTGGAGTATGCTTTATGATCAACTCTTCATTGTGCTCAAACATGACGGTTCTGTACCAGTACTGCTTACCTGACCTCGAACTGCTGCAGGAGTTTTCAGCCATCGTCTTGGTAGCGGTGCACATTCCACCTCAGGCTCACGTCAAACAGGCTTTATGGCGGATGCAATCTCATTGGGTCTTCATGCGGCCTTGGATCACCTGGACAATGCTAATACTAACAGCAGGCTGCTGTTCATTGACTACAGCTTAGTGTTTAACACAATCATTCCTACAGTTCTGATCAAAAAGCTCCAAAACTTGGGCCTCAGTACCTCCCTCCTTCCCCAGCTTCCTCACTGGAAGACCTCAGTCTGTGCTGATCGGAAATAACATCTCCACCTCGCTGTTAATCAACACTGGCGCACCTCAGGGATGTGTGCTTAGCCCACTGCTCTGTTCTCTCTACATCCATGACAGTGTGGCTAAGCACAGCTCAAATGCCATCTATAAATTTGTTGATGACACAACTATTATTGGCAGAACACAAACAAGAGAAAATCTGCAGGTGCTGGAAATCCAAGCAGCGCACACAAAATGCTGGAGGAACTCAGCAGGTCAGGCAATGTCTATGGAAAAGAGTAAAGAGTTGACATTTTGGCTGAGACCCTCCATCAGGACTGGAGAAAAAAAGCTGAGAAGTCCGAGTATGAAGGTGGGAGGGAAGGAAGAACCACAAGGTCTGGACAAGGGGTAATCTGATAGGAGAGGACAGGATCAACAGAGGAAAGGGAAGGGGAGGAGCACCAGAGGGAGGTGATGAGCAGGTAAGGAGATGAGGTGAGAGAGGCAAATGGAATGGGGAATGGTGAATGAGAGGGAGGGGCAAATACCATAAGTTCAAGATATTGATGTTTATGCCATCAGGATGGAGGCAACACACAACAATCCCCACAGAGGGATCAGAAGTGGAAAGGATGAGCAACTTCAAGTTCTTGGGTGTCCACATCTAAGGATCCATCCTCTGCCCAACATATCGATGCAGATACAAAGGAGGCACAATAGCGTCTATATTTCATTAGGACTTTGAACAGATTTGGTAGGTCACCAAAGTCACTTACAAATTTCTACAGATGCACAGTGGAGAGCATTCTAACAGGCTGCATCACCATCTGGTAATGGGGTGGGGGGTGGAGGGAGGTGCTAGTGGTGGATCGAAATAAACTGCAGAAAATTGTGGACTCAGTCAGCTCCATCAGCCTCCCTTGCATCCAGGACACCTTCAAGGAGCGATGCCTCAAAAAGGCAGTGTCCATCATTCATTACCTCCTTCACCAATGGCCTTCCCTCTTTTTATTACTACCATCAGGAAGGAGGTACAGGAGCCTAAAGGCACCCACTCAACAATTCAGGAATAGGTTCTTCTCCTCTGCCATCAGATTTCTGAATGGACATTGAACTCATGAACACAACCTCACTACTTTTTTTTTCTTTTTGCATTACTTATTTAACTATATATATAGTTTTTATTAGTATATATTGTGATTTTAGATATAAAACTCCTTTTTGATGTAGTTCCTTCTGTCCAACAGTATTTAGAGTGAATTTTCTTGTTTATTTGTATATTTAAAGTTAATAGTTATATATTTGTTGCTGCTTTTGTGTGATTCCCTGGCTCTGTTAGCATATGTTTAGTGTTTCTGTTTTTGTTTGTGTTCAATAAAAATAAAAGTTTAAAAAATATATATTGCGATGTGCTGCCACTGCATAACTACTATTTCACAGCATATGCCAGTGATGTTAAATCTGATTCAGATTCACTTCTACTCTTGTTCTGTCACCCCTGGCCTTGGTTGCCCTTGGCAGCGCACTTCCACACATGCACGACTCGAAATTAAATTTTAATTCCCACCTTTCTGCAGAACTGACCAGTCTATTTTTTTCATTTATTCATTCACGGGATATAGTTATTATTGGCAAGTAGCATTTAAAGTATTGGATCAAATGGCTTCCTTGACCACTAGGTAGATTTTTACAACAACTGGGTAGTAATTACCATTATTCAAATTTGTATATACAGCAATTATTTTACATGAAATATACTTCAGGAGTACTTTTTACTTCTGGTCTACATGTTTTCAAATGTCTTGAGTTACTCTCCTTACTCTCTTCATGATCCTGATTTTCTTTTCCTGAAGTTTGCTTACTTCAGATAATTGGTGTACTGTGCTGGAAAATGTTGAGATATGGTAGTTGATTTAATGTCTCCAGCTTTATTTTAATTATATCTATATCCTTTAATATTTTAAAATTGTTATTGAAATAAATTCAATGCAAAAATTAATTTCTCATTACACAATTAAAAGGATTGCTTTTTTTGCATTTCAAAGGAAATTCTGAAGAATGAAAAATATAGAACAATTATTAAATCACGTGCCTGTGAAATTCAACAAGACGATGCGATAAGGAAAGAGAAAGGATATGAGGAAGATCTTGTTGCTCGACCAGTTCAAACTCAAATTAAAGGGCATGCCTCTGCACATTACTTTGGAAAGGATAAAATATCTTCAGAACCCAGCAGTACAGCAAATACTTTCCAGCCTGGAAGTTGGTTACCATCAGAAAATACCAGCAAGAAAAAATAATTTTATTTGCCTTGTAATAAGAACATTTTATCATAACTTTGAATTGTAAATAAAAATCTACATATACAATACAATGAATATTTTAGGAGAAATACTTTGGGTGTACTTCTATTTGTAGTCTACAGATATTCAAATGCCTTGAGTTAGCTGTACATTACTCTGGATCCTGATTTGTTTTTTAAATTTGCTTTCTTCAAATTGCTTGCTGCAAGTTTTCTGAAATTAGGACAGAGGTACACTAAAGTATGTCACTATTTCATTATGCAGAATGATTGAAATCACTTATAGTTTGAGCTGCAATGAAATTATGTGGACAGTTAAAGATTAATTTACAAAAGTTAAAGATTAGCTTTATTTGTCACATGTACATCAAAACATACAGTGAAATGCATCATTTGTGTCATATGTCAGCAGCAAGGATTATGCTAGGCAACCCACAATTGCGATGCACCTGGGGATTTATCTTCCCTGGAGTGAAGGGGGGCTATGGGGTAACATTTCATATATTTATAAAATCATGAGGAGCATAGATAAGATGGATGGACTGTCTTTTTTACCAGGACATGGGAGTCTAAAATTTGAGGTCATGGTATAAGGTGATTTTTCACACAGAAAGTGTTGGATACATAGAACAAGCTTCCAGAGCAAGCTGGAGAAGCATGTACAATAACTACATTTGAAAGATATATGGGCAGGTAAATGAATAGGCACAAGAGATTCTGCAGATGCTGAATCTAGAGCAACAGATTCAAAATGCTGGAGGAAATCAGCAGGTCAGGCAGCACCTCTGGTGATGAATAAACAGTTGACAATTAGAGCCAAAATACTCCTTCAGGTATATGGATGGGGCAGGAAGATGTTACTATCTCAGAAAGGCACCAGAGCCTGTTTCAGTGCTGGATTACTCTATGGCATCAGGCAATTAACTCAAATTTTGAGCTGTTATTATTACAACATGGTAATTTTTTTTATTTAATAGTATATCCTCTTAATTTGTGCATCTTCAAGCATTTTTCTATTTAATATTTATTTACTGGCTGGAGCTCCCTTTCAATGGCCTCTACCTGCTCTGGTGTTCCTCCGGGTATTCCAGTGACTCTCTGGGTTCTCCCTGTAATTGCAAGGGTTTTCTCCAGATTTGGGATTCCTTCCCACATCCCAAAAATTTCTGTTTCCGGTTAGTAAGTTGTGGGGATGCTATGTTGGTGCCAGAACACAGAAAAAAGGCCCTTTGGGCCAACTAGTCAGTGCTAAACTATTAATATGCCTAGTCCTATCAACCTACACTCAGACCATAACCCTCCATATTACTCTCATCCATGTATCTATCTAAATTTCTCTTAAACTTTATGACGTTGAACCCATTTCCACCACTTCCACTGGCAGCGCATTCCACACTCTCACCATCCTCTGAGTGAAGAAGTCTCCCCTCATGTTCCCGTCAGCAGAAAAAAATGTTTGCTTGCTTTTACCCTATCTATACTCCTTTGTAATTCAGTACACCTCTATCAAATCTCCACTCATCTTATATGCTCTAGGGAGTAAAGTCCTAACCTATTCAACTTTTCCTTATGACACAGGTCCTCCACTCCTGAGAACACTCTTGTAAATTTTCTCTGCACTCTTTCAATCTTAATGACATCTTTCCTGTAGATAGCTGACTAAAGCTGCAAACAATATTCCAAATTAGGCCTCAACGATGTCTTATACAACCGTGTCTTATATAACGTCACAACTCCTGTACTCAGTACTTTGATTTACGAAGGCTGATGTACCAAAAGCTTTCTTAACAACCCTGTCTACCTGTGACACCACTTTCAGAGAATTATGGATCTGTACTCCCAGATCCCTCTGTTCTTACCCCACTCCCCTGTGCCCTTCTTCTCAGCAAGCAAGGCCTACCTTACTTTGTTGTCCTAAAGTACAACACCTCACATTTGTCTGCATTAAATTCCATCTGCCATTTTCTCAGTCCATTTTTCCAGCTGGTCCAGATCCCACTACAAGCTTTGTTAGTTTTCTTTGATGTCCACTACACCTCCAATGTTAATGTCATCTGCATATTTGCTAATCCAGTTTACCACATTATTATCCAGATCATTGATATGGATGACAACATAAGTGGACCCCGCACTGATCCCTGTGACACAGTAGTCACAGGCCTCCAGAGAGAAAAGCACCAACTACTACCACTCACTGGCTTCTGCAAAGCCCATGTCTAATCCAATTTACTACCTTATCGTGAATGCCAACAAACTGAACTTCCTTGACCAATCTCCCATGTAGGACCTTGTCAAAGGCCTTGCTGATGTCCATACAGACAATATCCACAGCTTTGCCTTCAGCAACATTCCTGGTTATTTTTCTGAACACTCTAAAATCATGTCTGATTAGACGTGATCTACCACACACAAAGACATGTCGACTATCCCTAATCAGTCAATGACTGTCCAAGTAATCATATATCTTAGAGTACTTGCCAATAATTTACCCACTCCGGATTGCTTATAATGTCCTGGTTTATTCTTAGAGCCTTTCTTACACAATGGAACATTAGTTATCATCCAATCCTCTGCGCCTCACCCATGGCAAAGGATATTTTAAATATCTCTGCCAGGGCCCCTGTAATTTCTGCACACACCTCTACAGGGTCTGAGGGAACACCTTGTCAGGACCTGGGAATTTATCCACCCTAATTTTCCTCAAGACATCAAACCCCTCCTCTGTTACCTGTATATGGTCCATGACTTCACTTTTATAAACACCTGAGTAAATACCGATGCAAAAATCTATTTGAACCTTCCCTCCATCTCTTCTGACTCCATGCATAGATGGTCACCATTAACAAATTTCAGGACACATGCCGGTGATAATAAACCTGTTTCTGATTCTGATCTTCCAGAGGGCCAACTTTGATCTTTGCTATCCTTTTGCTCTTAATATATTTGTAAAAGCCCTTGAGATTCTCCTTCACCTTGTCTGCTGGAGCAACCTCATGCCTTCTGTTAGGCCTCCTGATTTCCTCCTTAAGTCTTCTCTTGCATTTCTTATGCTCCTTAAGCACCCCATTTGCTCCTTCCTGCCTATACCTGCTATACACCTTCTTTTCCTAAAGAGGGACTCTAATCTCTCAAAAACCACGGTTCCCTAAACCTGTTATCTTTAGCTTTTATTCTGACAGGAGTGTATCTCACACTACATGACCTATCCCCTACATGAAACTGCCCCTCGTACTCAGACTCATCAGCTGGTATCCCTGTCATGTCCTCTAAGAATTCTGTGTCTTTCAATAAGGTGGTATCACATTTTCCCAAACCAGAGAGAAGATAGAACTAATCCACTCAAAAGTTCTCATTCAGCAAAGAACCAATCTAGTCATTGAAGACCAATCAATCGGTTTCAATTGAAGTCTCATGAAATACTTTTAATTAAATTCCAAGTGGTAACATTGGGTGAAATTGCCATCAAAAAGGAAGATTTACACTGACTTTAAAAAGTGAATCGGAGTAGATTTAACACAAAATCAGATGGCGATAGCATTTTATAAGGTGAGTGGAAGTCTAGTGTTTGTAGGAAGTATACAGTTGGCTGATCACCAACCTAGATGTTCCTTCACCACTCTGAGCCTTCATGGGCCAAAGATATCTAGACTTTGGTGCCAAATGATGATGTTGCAGGAGCTTTTCACACTGAAAACACACACATCTGCAGATTTTCTCATGTTTCTGCTCATCAGCTCTGTGGGTTTTCCAAAGTTCTCCCCACAACATCAGAAAACTACTGACTAAATTGTAATAGGTGTCCAACATAATAGTCAGGTTTGATACACTGAAAATTATAACTCTCAGCCAACAGCCCTGGCTCTACATCACATCTCTGAGTATGTCTCACTCCATCTACCAGTGGTGAAAAGACAATGGTATCCTGTCGGGCAAGAGTGATTCTGGGAGTCAATCCTCTCAGGCCTATACAAAGCATGGCATTTTATACACTTCAGATGTAAGGTAAAGCATTTTCAGTTATCACCTCTACCTAAGAGAAAATGCATGTGATCAGCTTCTGATATCATCTTCCCTGCATGATCTTCATATGCCTTATAAACCCCTGCCTCTCATTGCCTCATGCCCAGAGCAGCTCGTGTTTAGTTAAGACATTGGTTACTATGGTGAAGGTACATAGGATAGATTATTATTACCATTTACCAGATTCCTCCAGGGGCTATTGGCCAATCTGGTGTACTCTTAATAAATAATACCTCTTATCTGTTTTGTTTGAGATAATTAGTATCCACCAGCACCTTCTAAACACCCATCAATGTGATTCCATTCAAATTCAAGCACCCCCCACCTTCCCCACCCCCAGTTCTGTTTTGTCTTAAAACATTTAAATGCTGTCATCTGGCAGGCTCCTCATCAGGATTATCCCTTAAAGGGCATTTCAATAGGCTGCTTGTTTCTGAGTTTACTTGTCCAATTACATAAACCATGTCCAATTCTCCTTATCCTATAACATGTATTATACATAATTTAACACTTTAGATTACAACTCTGTGTCTAACTACTTCAGCAAGTATATTCCTGTATAAAGGGACTGTAACTGCACACAATATCCCAGTTATGATCAAAGCTTGGTATAGATATTCTTGCTCTTGTACTCAAAACCTTTTAAAATGAAAGGCAATACTTAATTTGCACTCTTAACTACTTGCTGAATCTCCATAATTATTTAATAATGTAGGAGGATACACAGGTCACTTTGTACATCAATATTCAAATAATACTCTAAATCAGTTTAAAACACGTTTATGCATCCTCCATACAACTTACAATTCCATTCAGTTTTGTTATTGGCAAAATTTGAAGTACCATGTTCAACTTCTTTCATCCAAATCATTGATGTAAATTATGAATAACAGAGGCCCAAGCACCTGTCCCTATGTTTGTCACTAGCATTACATGCCATCCTGAAAATTTTATTCCTACTCACTGAACTCAGTCTGTTAACCAGTTCTCAGTCAAACCAATGTTCACTCTAAGTAATTTAAACATTTAAATCAACTTAATTAAATCAAATACAAACTTCAATTTCCTTTGTCTTGCAGATGCAGCTCTTAAAGTTATACTAAACTTTATATATACTACATTTATTAGCTGCAAATCAATACTGCCTCCAGATATAATCATCTGGGTCATAGAAACCTGCCATCCACAACTAAACAAAAAAAAAACAGATTAAAGCATACATTTTAACTCATTGTAATTCCACTTTTAACATGAAGGGAACACCAAAGTGACAATGGAATGCAGCAATGACTGGGGTAAATAACTCAGTGTCTTCAACTCATAAAGCACCATCTTTTCAGAAGAGCTGTAAGAACTTGGGAAAAATTGACATAAAGCCATATGTGAAAAAGAATCTTCCAGAAACAACAACACACACAAAATGCTGGTGGAACACAGCAGGCTCCCTATAGATGCTGCCTGGCCTGCTGTGTTCCACCAGCATTTTGTGTGTGTTGTTGTTTGAATTTCCAGCATCTGCAGATTTCCTCATGTTTGCTCTTCCCCAGAAACATATCAGTTATTGTCAACACTTAGAAGAAATTTCTGATTAAATTCTTTATAGACTATTTTAACATTTACTCTGTTCTTTAAATCATTTCTTAATTTTATCCCACCGATATTTATTGACTTGACCCATCAATCATTTCCAATTTATTTTATAGTGCTGGTAACTATTTCAAAAAACATTTATGTTCCTCCTAATATTACTGGGCAATATACTTCACAACACCCCTGGGTTAATCAGAATAATAATGACATCTGAAACATTTGCACCCTTATGATTGTATTTTTTATGTTGGGAGATGTAATAGCAGCATGGAATTTAACAAGGATAGTTCACTAGCAAATTTGACCACAGTGGTTAATGGTAGTTCAGTAAACAAATAAAATTATCTACTACCCTATGTTTTCTCATCCTTGACGGAGTTGTAGTGCAACCAATCCACCAGTGTTTCATTTCTTAAAACCAATGAAGTATGATTTTTGAATATTTTGAAGGATTTTAATTTCATCCTTTGATCACTTACAGAACATTTGCAATTGTTTTTTTTTGCTGATAGTAAAGCTGTATCATAGTGATCACTGTCCTTTCCTCAGATGGGTTTAGTCCCAGAAAGCTCTTTCATGGATACTAAGATAACAATGAAAATATGCATCTTGGCTTTTTCATTAGCTATAATTTGACTCAACTATGACATAATGAAAATCACATGATAAAATAAATTTTATCAATGGTCACAAACTGTGCAATTAATATTTTATCTATCATACCTTTAAAAATGCAGACTCGGACCCCAAGATCCCTCTAATCCTCCACATTGCCAAGAGTCTTACCATTAGTACTATATTCTGCCATCATATTTGATCTACCAAAGTGAACCATTTGTTGAACTTCAAATGCCACTTCTCAGCCCAATTTTTGCATCCTATCAATGTTTCACTGTAACTTCTGACAGCCCTCCAAGATTAAGTATTTATGGCTACATTTGTATTTCTGAATTTCATCTAAATATTTATAATTTAATTATAAGTCACTTTCAAATAATCTAGAAATGCTGTTTCATATTGCATTAAATATAATAACTTTGTAAATCAACATTAACAATTCTTGCCATGTTCCCACTGATAGCAAGAAGCAATAATTCCATAAATTAAATAAATTCCCACTGCCAGGAAAATACTTCCAGCAGCCAGACTGAGACATCGCAAGTGGATTTTCAATGAGACAGTGGTTAATGAGTATTACTTGGAACCTAAATTTTGTGAAATGTAAGAACAAGTATGGTTCCTTTTCTTAAAAAAAAATACTGAGTAACAAGAATAATAGTTATGGTTTATTTCAATGTTTGTTAAATGTACGAATGTGGGAATATCAATTGAGTTGCAGCATCCTCAGGGAGTCTCCAAACAAGCAAGATTCCTCCACCATGTAATTGGAAAATCTGTTTGTACAGCACAAAATTAACTTAGATTACCATATCTAACTGTTGAAAGGGTTTCCATAAATTGCCACCTAAAGTCGTAATAAATAGTGTGCTGGAAATATAGAACTGCCCTGAAAAGGGATCATTAAATTGAAACTTTGTTTCTTTCTCCACATTTGCTGCCTGGCCTGCTGAGTATCTCTAGCATTTTTTAATTCCAGTTTTCCAGCATCATTATGTTTCTTTTTTTGCTTTTCACACAAATCTGCATATTATATGAGATAGCATTCTAGCAAATTGTGCATGACTTGCAGTCAGTCTGTTTCTAACTTCTCGTTGTTCTGTTGCCTGTGCTTCTTAGAAACTGTTCACAACCTTCAGAAGTAAGAATTCACCACTGTCTATAAGGAATTTGTAGGTTCTCACGGTAACTGCGTGGGTTCCCTCTGCGTGCCTTCCACTTCTCAAAGATACACAGGATGGCTACATGGGTACCAGAGACTGTTGGGCCAGAAGGGCCTGTTAAAACGCTGTGTCCATAAATAATTTAAAAAGTACTTATGAAAAGTGCATCATAATTTGAAACAACAGCGAAAGTGAGTGTCCTCGCAAAAGTTGTTTCATTTCTCCATCTAAAGACTTTTTCCAAGGCAAAACTAGCTGCTATCATCCAAAACTAAAATAGCTCAGTGGATTCTTTGAGGTTACACATCCATTGTGTATGCCACCACTAAACCAATGTGGGGATTTTAGATTCTTTGAGGAAGGAAAATCAAGTAAAATACAAATTACACTTACAAAACAGATGAAAGGAGAACAGATTGCAAGAACTGATATTTGAAACAAGGTGGTCTTTATTTGTATTTCAGAAAGTGAATAGTTCCTTATGAATCTCTTTAGTACAAGTGTAAAGGTCTTCATGTATTCTTTGCGAAGGTGCTGAATATACCACAATGGTCTTTAGTGTAATAACACAAGAGTATCTGCTGTCTCAACAATATTTGAAAGATTTTTACAGCTACAGGATACTATAAAAGGCAAAAATGATGGAGCTGCAGTAGCCTATTGAACCAGACCAGAAATGGTCCAGAAAGGGTCCTGACTCTCAGCCTGAAACGTCGACAGTGCTTCTCCTTATAGATGCTGCCTGGCCTGCTGTGTTCCACCAGCATTTTGTGGGTGTTGTCTATATATAATCTGTTATGTTCTTCTTAGTTTATTTCAGTAGTGGTACATAGCATCCATTGCTCCCAAGCATGGACCTAGGTGGTTTGGTTTATGGGGCTGGGCTCTGAGAAGGGACACTGGATTCATGGAAATACTGGAACTAAGTAACTTAAGGACCCCTTGTAGACATATTGGAGGCCAGAGACAACTAGGCGCAGAAGGTCAGTTGATCTGCTCCATCGCAGAATCTGACATTTTATAAGTACAGCCTTAAACTCTTCCCAATTATCATTACAATCCTATTGATGAAAAAATAACTTTGCTTTGATAAATATGTCAACAAATCTAATACTTTAGATGTCTTCCAACATTGCTAGATTTGGCTATATTTTCTACCATTCCTGTACACATGTATACTGTATACAGTATAAACTGTATTCATCCACATCCACAGATTCATATTAAACTCCCAAAGTGCAATTTAGATCAGCCTAAAAGGTCACTTGCACATAAATCTTAGTCTAGCTACAAAGATCAAGATCCTACTTGTTTCTTAAATTGGATTGTTACCATTACAGTTTAGGTCAATAGATTTCCTAAAGATCTTCCTCAGAACTCTGTATTCATTTACTCCAACTATTTTCTTTTTACAATTATAATTAGGCATTATATTTCAAAAGCTGGGAAACATACTATTTTCAAACAACAGTTTAAGTGTTCTGCCATCACCACTTCAACACCACTCCCAAAGTACATTCTGGCCAAACTTCTTAGCCAATCTCAAGGTGGTCCCCAATTCTTATTGTGCATGTTCTCTAAAGACTTGAGACACTATTTGAACTAATCCAGACATGCTACCTTTGTTTTAAGTATTTTTGTTAAAGGAAAGGGAATTGTGTGACCTTACCACAAGATTTCTAAAATATTATTTTAACAGTTCAAGTTATTAGTGAAACCCAGGATCTGATAAAAAAATAACTATTTTGTTAAAATATTAATTCCTCAATCCAAATGAAGGATTTGAAGCATGAAACAATTTGTGAACTGTACTGTTTTCACTTAGGCGTTTTTGATTACTACAAGTACTTTGATGTTTAACTATAACTGATCAACATGTACATGTACATCTACAATTCTTTTAATGTAATAAAGAATTCAAGACTTACTAAAAACCATGCAAAGGAAACATTGCCATACAAAGGCTTTAATATGCACCATATTTCTAAACAAAAATTTTTAAGTTTTTTTCCTTTCTCTCATTACTTCACAATAATGAATTGAATTTAGTCAGTAATATCAAGCTCTTGAGCAAAAATAGAACTGGATATAAATTACAAGTTATTTTTAATTTAGAAATTGTGATCATATTGTATCAATCCATTGATTTCAGTGCAATTTCTCAGTACATCTTCAGTCACAAGATTATGGAATTGATGAAACAAGTACTTAAGGAATGAGAAATATATACACTCAATTTAAATAGTAAACAAGTACAAAATTAGCTGTAAAGCATGACTGATTATCATGATGGTTAATGGATATCATAAAAATTCCAACAAATTATTAGACAACAGGAGCACAGATCTAACGAAGCAAATTGAAGAATGATACTGGTCTTGAAGTTATTGCCAAATTGTTAAATATGCCCAACAAGCTGTGTTTTAGTTCAAGAAAAGGAATGTTTCTTGGTTACATGTTCAATCCTTCTTTGATCTCTTGGCTTTATTAATATTTTCTTGACGTTTTTGTTTCTTCTTCTGTTCTCGATCTCTAGCTTCAATCATTTTTGCCAGTTTCCACGACAATAGTGCACTTGCTATGAACAACGGAGTTAGTGCCAAGATAACAGCTGAAAGGAAACCATAAGGGTCTTTAGCAGCCCATTCCACAATGTACTCTGCCCAACCTCGTATGTCCAGCATTTTGTTGACACCAAGAGCTGTGAAAATATAAAAATACTACAATTACTCATTGTGCATCACCCTCATTCATATTGTCCTCAGTCATAAAACTGAAATATTAATATTTTTAAGTATCTTATTTATGCTGTTCCTTCAAAATTATACAGCAGAGTGTAAATGAAGAATCTGCAAAATACTATTTGCTGCCTTCTCTGCTGATGTTGGGAAATTGCTACACAACTATCAATTCAAACTAAGGATTCCTAAACCCTTTAAAGTATTCCAAGCGTTTGTTCCTCCAATTAAGCATGAAGATATTCCCTTCCAGGAATAATAATAATTACCCTAAGCAACTTAAGTGAAACATGCTGATATGAAGACTACAATGAATACACAGGTAAAAGAATACACAAAAATAGAATCAAAGCTAAACTTCATTCTACTAAATCTGCAATAGGAGAAAAATAGTAAATGACTTCTGTTTAGCCAGTGATCTGTGGACTTCTGGTTTTCAGGATCTCACACAATGGCACCTCAAAAGTACAATACTTAAAATACATTAATACTTTTGTGACAGGTATTACCTATGTGGTGATATTAATCCTTTAAAAAGAGTGAACGATTGCCAAGGACTGTAACCTAAGTCTTCCATTGGTTTTATGAACCAGCTGAATATTTTAAACAACTTTTCAGAAACCTCATTCAGTGTAAATGATATACATTCTATGAGTCAGTAATCCAAGACTACTAATACCATTTTATTCACTGTTTGATTTTGTCAGTTAAATCTGGAAACCAATGTCTACCAGGGCCAGTAACACTGTCAACATTTTGTTTCTGGAAACTACAATCTACAATGTGAAACTAATTTACCAGTTGCCGATGATAAATCGTAATAATGTCCAGACTTTGACTTGGCATCTCCACTAATACTATTTACCAGTATCTGCACTCAGTCATATATGAATTTAAGCTAAAATTTAGTGTAACACTGCCTCAAAGGGCATGACTTGTACACTGAAAATCCTTACCTTCAATTTCAATCAAAGATTAGAAAATAAATCTCTTATGTCATTATAGACTATTGAAGCAAATTTTAGGACCTAGATAAGAAAATTGTAACTGAAAATATAAAAATAACATTCATTTTTTATTACATTATTTTGAAGAAAAAAAACAATTATTATGAAATGAAGATTCTTTCCAGTGCCCAGTTTGAAGATGCCCACTCAGTTCAACTCCCTGCTCTCGGTCCAAAATTAATGGCTTTCTTTGGACCTGAAACTATGTGTATTAGCACCTTGTACATGAACATCTATTTAAAGAGCTGTCTTTTTGTCTCTTAAAGTTGACATCATAAATTACAAAGAGTAGAGAAAGCATTTTTACGCTAATGAACGTAATTACTTTTGTCAAGCCGTTTATTCTCCTGAACTTTCCTAACAATCCTACGTTGTAACCATACAACAAAGCAATCAGATGTTATATTCTCTTTGATAAGCAGCTTAATTACTTGGAGCTGTGCTCAGGGGAGAGCAGATCAAGCAGTTTTCTTCCCGTTAAGGTGAGATGTGTAGCTACCAAAAGGCATCCCGTATAATCCACTTGGAAGCAATCTACTCTGTCAGTTCCACACTAACCCCTCACCACAAGACAAGATGTTCAACAGTTAAGCAGGTAACATCAATTGAGAAATGACAATAAACCATGTGATTGGATTAGGATATTATAAAAGTAATCTTCAGTCGACTAAACTGACAATGCTTTCATTCTCATTCTAGTAAGGTAGTAAGCAGAATATAGTCAATCAGGTGCTTTTATACTAACATCATCTCTGAATTACAAAAATTGAGAATAAAAAGGTTGCATTTATTTCAAGATTATGGAATTGATGAAACAGGTACATGAGGAATGAGAAATGTACACACTCAATTTAAATAGTAAGTACAAAATTAGCTGTAAAGCAAGAGTGATTATCTTAATAATCAATAAGCAAACAACTTGATAATAAAAAATGAAGCTTTCGTGTAAACTGCCAGTTGTATTGAAACCATAAAATTTTTGCCAAGTATGAACTCCAATGCAGACCAAAAAGATTCAGAGACACTTCCTCCTATATTAAAACCAAAGAATAGCAGTGCACAGAACATGACTCAACTTAATGTTACAACATTTACATTTATTTTATTAACTACTATAAAAAAGTAATAACAATACATTTATGTTGGAAAGTGACTTATGCACTTCTCTTCTTTTAATGGTCTCTGTGGTATAATAAGGCACAGAAGCAATTTTTACTTCGGAATAAAATTAGACAGTGCATTTATCCTTGGATCAAGGTACAGAATTTTTTTAAAAAGCCCAAATCCAGTAATTTCTGGCCAAAAAAAAGTGACAACTTTACTTCAGTGAACTACATCCTTGGTGTTACCATTTCAGGGGACCTATCCTGGGCCCATCACATAAGTGCAATTATTTGGAAAGCACGGCAGCACCTTTACCTCCTCAGAAGTTTGTGAAGATTCGGCATGACATTTGCAATTTTGACAAGCTTTTATAGATGTGTGGTGGAGAGTATATCGAATGGCTGCATTGCAGCCTGTTATGGAAACATCAATGCCCTTGAATGGAAGATTCTACAAAAAGTATCTTGGATATGGTCCAGTCCATCATGGGTAAAGCCTTTCCCACCACTGAATACATCTACATAGAGCTTTGTGGCAGGAAAGCAGCATTCATCACCAGGGACCCCACTACCCTGGGAGAAAGAGGGGGAGGGGGGAGAGAGGGGGGGAGGGAGAGAGAGGGGGGAGGGAGAGAGAGAGAGGGGGGAGGGAGAGAGAGAGAGGGGGGAGGGAGAGAGAGAGAGGGGGGAGGGAGAGAGAGAGAGGGGGGAGGGAGAGAGAGAGGGGGGAGGGAGAGAGAGAGGGGGGAGGGAGAGAGAGAGGGGGGAGGGAGAGAGAGAGGGGGGAGGAGAGAGAGAGAGGGGGAGGGAGAGAGAGAGAGGGGGAGGGAGAGAGAGGGGGGGAGGGGAGAGAGAGGGGGGAGGGAGAGAGAGAGGGGGGGAGGGAGAGAGAGAGGGGGGAGGGAGAGAGAGAGGGGGAGGGAGAGAGAGAGGGGGAGGGAGAGAGAGAGGGGGAGGGAGAGAGAGAGGGGGAGGGAGAGAGAGAGGGGGAGGGAGAGAGAGAGGGGGAGGGAGAGA